>NC_091705.1:5000000-7500000 GCF_041296265.1 Equus caballus | reverse complement strand
GCAGAAGGGCCCTGAAGAGCAAGTGGGTGGTCAAAGGTAATTTCATTTATCTCCTAGTTCTGCCTGGAAGCCTGCAACTTAACTAGCGCTTGTCACATGGAGGTAAGGTTGCTTGAGAAAACAAACACTTGTTTGGTTAAGCTGCTTATCAGTTTTTCTGTTAGTTGCAGACAAATGTCTAGTTGTTCTAAGTAGACAGCATACACAGAGAGCTGAGTCTTTGGGGGCAGAGGATGGAGAAATGGATGCTGCAAAGCTGTCTTGGGTCACGTTCTCTAGAAGCAGTGCTGAAAATGGGGGTTGTTGCCCACATGTTCTTTTGAGGGGTGCTCACAGGAAAACCTTGGAAGGGAGTGAGGGGAGCAGGACCGGGCAGGTGGAAAAGCCAAACACGGATGTGGTTTCAGGTGAAGTCAGTCTCAGCCTGATCCCATGGGGAGCTCTGAAGTATAAATTGCAACGTCGTGACTCTGTCTGCCTTGAGGCAAGGGAACTGGGCTTTCGTACCCCATAATAGTCAGACATTGGCTGCGACCACCCCAGTGTGTGTGTGTGTTTGGGGCAGGGGGGATGAAAACTGTGTGGCAGCTCTAATGGCCCACGGGCAAGCGCTGGATCAAGTTGCAGGTGTGAGCTGTTAGCAGCAGCACCTGCAGCAGCTGTGGACAGTAAAAGGGATCCCAGGGGATCTAGCAGGGCACCAACAGCATCTGCAACAGAAGATGACTAATTCTTTCCACGATTTACGACAAACCTTAAAATCTACTACATACACATTTATAAGAATGACTAAAACATTACATACACAACTGACCAGAATGTTTCCCAAACGCTGGTGAAGACAGGAAGCAATTGGAACTCTCTTACGTTGCTGGCTCAACTGCTTTGGACAAATATTTGGCTATACCTAGTAAGGTTAAACACATGAAGAAACTATGATCAAGCAATTCCACTCCTGCAAATATATCATAAGTGAGTGCTTATGTCCATCAAAAGATGTGTAATAATGTCAACAATAAGATGGAACGTACTATTGATGGCTATCAAAGGAATTATCTGAGCTGAAGAAGCCAGTCCCCAGAGGTTACATACTATATGATTCCATCTCTATGACATTCTCCAAACGACAAAACCACTGTGGTGGAGACTAATCGGTGGCTGTCAGGGACAAGGGGCGAGGGAGAGCAAGGAGCTCCTTGGGGTAATGGGACTGCATCTCGATTGTTTGGTGGTTACGTAATTCTACACACATGTTAAAATTCGTAAAATGCTACACCAAAAAAAGTCAACAAATAAATAAGAAGCATTTTTTTAAAAAAAAGATATGTGTAAGAGTGTTCATAACACTTCATTTATGACAGCCTAAACTGGGACCTCCCAGATGTCCTTTCAGGAGAATGGGTGTGTAAATTGTGCTGTGTTCGTACTGGAAAACACTACCCAGTACCGAAAAAGAACTACTGGTCCGTGCAACGGCATGGACGGATCTCACGGGGTATTAAGCGAAAGAGGCCAGACACAAAAGAGAACACATTGAATGATTCCATTTATATAATGTTCAAAACCAGGCAAAATTAATCTAAGATGATGCAAATCAGGATCATGACTGGAGGGGGACGTGAAGGAGGCTTCTGGGGTGCTAGAAATGTGCTCTGTCTCCATCTGGGTGGTGGCTTCATGAACGTATTCACGTGTAAAAGCTCATTAAGCTGTATACTTAGGATCTGTGCCTTTACTCGTATAAGTAGTAATACGCCAGTGTTTTACAATGCTTAAAAAACTTAAATTACTTTAATCTGATGTGTCTATGTCTAGATGGCATTGTACAAGGTGCTAAATGTCACTGTCGACTACTGGTGCCTTGAGAGCAGGCTTATCTCCCCTCAACAGACGCAAACAGGGCACTGTGTTAGGCTCTGGCGACACGAGAGCAAAGTCGTGGTCCCTGCCCTCAATAAATATTTGCTGTTAATAACAAAGGGGATGATGATATCTGGAATGCACAAAATTCAGGATTATGTTTTGTCCTGCTTGGTGAAATGCAGCTTCATGAGAACAAATGACCATTTTCCTCAAGAGGAAAAGGTTTTGAATACCTCCCTGCAATACCTCCCTGGGGTTGGGAGGGGGTTAGACCGATCTTACTACAGACCACTTCTGACGGAAAAACTTGCCGTGGCTGTGAAAATGCGCGATTGGCCTTCACACCAGGACGGTCAGAGGAACAGGGGGCTGTGGGCCATTTAGCTTCTCATAGTGCTTCCTGGGAACATTGCTCTTTCTTCTTGTCTCCTGTTGGTGTGAATTATGCTTGCTTTGTCTTATGCCTTCATGCTCCTCACGAAACATTTCCAAACAAAATGTAAGTCTCTTCCTTGTAGGAAAGATACTAAACCTTAACTCGTTTATTTGAGGAGGTTATTATTTACACATGGTAGGTTCGAATGACGTTCTGCCATGGTGTTTACACTCGTCTTTTTCCAAGCTCCCAAGATGCCATCAGCCCATCCTTAAAATGCAAAAAATTGCTTGTCCATCTACTTTCTATCCTTCAAAACTGTTGATATCTCTTGTCTGCATGTTGTTGCTTCAAACAGAAAGAAATCAAGACAACTACATATTTTTAAATTATTCTAAATGTACAGTGTTTATTAAACTAGTTACTACTGGAAAAGGATAGGTGTTGCATGCATTTTCCTAATACAACTCATTTATTTCAGAAAGATCTGTTCATCATCTTTTTCGGTTTAACTCACTTTTACTGACCGTGTGGGAAGCATTGTGCGAGGTGAAGCACTGTCAAAGATAAATGCGACACAGCTTTTGCCTCCAGGAGTTTAAAATTACAGGAGTGAAGAGATCTACAGATGTGGCAAACTATATAATAATAACACAAAAATTAAATAAACTACGCATGACTAACAATTTTTTTAAATTCCTACAAGGACTTCAAGAGCAGAAGTGACGCTGGTAGACATGAGATGATTAAAAGATATCACAATGGGTTTATTATGCCGCCTTTTTGGTAAGAGGAGGGAAAATATTTGTATTTGCTTACAGGGACTTAAACTCTGGAAAGATTCATGAAAAACTAAGACAGAGTTTATCCTGGGGCATGGGGAGAATGGGCAAACGGGAAGGAGAGTTTTCACTGAGTACCATCTCATACTTGGAAACCCTATAAAACGTACAATGCTTGTTTTGAAATATACCCAGGATTTGTTTTAATCAGGTATGGTAAGACACACAGAAATGATTGTCATGAAGGAAGAAATTTAAGCTCACCGTTCTCTAGAAACAGGAGGCACAGCACACAGAGCCAGTTGAGGAAGCACCAGGGATGGTTAGGAGGCAGAGGGAGAGAAGAGGAAACTGTAGGCAAGAGCCTATATGGTGGTTTCCAAGGGAAGGAATGGGGAAGGTAGGGTAAGCAGGCTTAAGAATGACTGGTTTGATCATTTCAGTGGGCTCTGGGGCTTAGGGGTTGTCCCTAGTTTTCTAGTACCTGGCCTGAGTGTGAGAGCCTCATAAAGGAGATGGTTGGGGTATGGATTCTGGACTGGTGGTTTGCATTTAAAGGCACACTTGCAGGTGAGTCCTTTACTATCTCTAGGAACTGGCTAGCACGGGGGGTTGGGGGAGCAGTATCTCTAGGTTCAGCAGGGCCCTAAGATGTCAAAGCATAAGGAAATACAGAAAATAAAAAAATGATTCCCACAATATTGCATGTGACACGATTAAATATTAAGAGAAGAGTGTATTTTCTCCCTCTTAGGAGGTTGCCTGACTTACAGCTCCACCTTCTCTGATACCCAAAATGGCCCCCAGTGGCCAGGTCTTCAATATTACTTGATGGCCACTGGCCCTGGCTGATTGGTCCAGAGTAGACCCAAGATAGATCCATGAGATTTTCTCTCCTGAAAACCTAATACTTGAAACATAGAGACACAAGCAAAAAAATTTCTGGAGCTGAGTTCCTTGAAGGGAAATTACAATTATTTTCATACCTGACTGTCCAATATGGTAGCCACTAGCCACGTGTGGCTATTGAGCACTTAAAATGTCGTTAGTCTGAACTGAGATATACTGTAAGCGTAAATTACCTGATTTTTTTCCTTCCCCAAAGCCTCAGTACATAGTTGTATATTCTAGTTGTAAGTCATTCTAGTTCTTCTATGTGAGCCACCACCACAGTATGGCTGACAGATGAGTGGTGTGGTTCTGAGCTTAGGAACTCAACCACTGAAGCAGAGCACACCGAAATTTAACCACTAGGCCATCAGGGCTAGCTAGTAAATTACCAGATTTTAAAGACTTAGTACAAAAACCAGAATGTAAAATATCTCATTAATAAATTTTTAAATTGATTACATGTTGAAGGGAAACTATTTTGGATATACTGAGTCAAACAAAATAAATGAAAATTAATTCCACATGTTTTCTTTTCTTTTCTTTTTTTTGATGTGGCACTAGAAAATATAAAACGACATTTGAGGCTCATGTTCTGTCTCTTGGCCAGCACGACTTTGGACAAAAGAGAGATCTGTGAACACTCTGGGAAGATTTTCTACCTTCTTCCCTCCCCTTGTCTTGGTCATTCAACTCTTCCTTCAACTATTTGAAAACTTCATAATGTTTCATATATTTGTGTATAATATAGCTGGAGTTCATTTCTTTCTTGCCACAAAATTAAATCAGAGGATGTTCCAAGGGTTCAGGAAAGAATTAAACCATCTTGGGTTCAACCTGATTAGAAAGGGGAGACCATGAATTAAACATGTGGATTGAACACATGTAGTTATCCCCACTCATCCCTGAATTCACTAAAATAATCACATAGGGGTTAAAAATACAAGCAAACCCTAGTAGGGCACAGAGAACAGGAGAAGCAACAACATGCAGACAAGAGATATCAACAGTTTTGAAGGATAGAAAGTAGATGGACAAGCAGGGATGGACTTAGTAGAGCAAAGAAAGGAGAAACCAAATGTTGCAATGAGGGGCAGGGTTATGGGGCAAGGCAGAGGGGTGAAAAAGAGGGAAGCTAACTTTTGCAACAGAACACTGAAAAAGCTCACAAATTAGAAGTATAAGAGACTGTTGAAGAGAGGAGTGTATTAGTTATCTATGGCTGAGTAACAATTTACCCCAAATCTTAGTGGCTTAAAACACATATAATCATTACTATTTTCATGGTTCCTGTAGGTCAGGAATTCGCACACGGCATTTTGAGGACAGCTAGTCTGCTTCATAGTGTCTGAGGCTCAGCTGAAAGACTCAAAGGTGGGGCTGGAGTTATCTGAAGGTTCATTCATTCACATGTCTGGTAGTCAAAGCTGGCTGTTGGCTGGGACCTTAGCTGGGGCTGTTGAGCAGAATACCCATGTGTGGCATCACCACGTTGCCTGGGCTTCCTCTCAGCTAGGTTCCATGGTGAGCGTCCCAAGAGAGAAGGGCCAGGATGAAGTCATATTACCTTATATGACCTAGTTTGGAAGTCACAGAGCATCACTTTGCTGCATTCTATTGGTCTAGGCAGTTACAAAGTTCTACCCAGATTCAAAAGGAGGGAACTTAGACCCCTACCTCTCAATGAAGATGTGTCAACATCAGTTTGTAAAAAGTGCTTGTAGGTGGGACATGTATCGGTGCAGCCATTTTGGAAAATATAATTTGCCACAGGGTTAAAAAGTGAGGCATAGTATATGGATATCCATATAAGGAAGGGACAATTAGAACCCTGGGGCCTCACCTCTGTCCCATGCTGTCCACCAGCTCCTCCTGCCCAGCCCCGGGAATGAAGAATCTGAACTAGAGACTCTTTCCATTCAGGGACAACAGGCACAGATGCGGCTTTACTGGAAACAGGGGAATTGAACAAAAGTCTGCCTACTAATGGGGGATTCCTGGCATCCTCCTGCTGGGCTCCTAGGAGGTTGACTGCCAGACCTATGTTCTTGAAGGCAGGACGTCAGAGGATTCTTTTCTGGAGAAATTCTCAACATAAGAGAAAAGACCTATAGATGTAAATATTCAGGATTCTCCAAAGAAATGAAGAATGAAGTATTATAAAAAGGGAACTTCCAGTTCTAAAATGATGAAGTAGAATCAACATTTCTTTTTTCTGATATGAAATATTCAAAATCAACAAGGAGACCAAGAAACAGAAATGCAAATTTGTCATCATCAGGAAAGCTAAGTCTGAAACCCTAAACCCAAATATGGGATTAGGACAGCCATGGGTCAACCCCAACTGCAAAAAAAGTATGAGGAGAGGATACTTGCAACTGCAGAGACCGGAAAATAATCAGCATAGCATGCTTTCCCCAAATAAGCGTTGCGTCCCGAGATACCAAAACAACAGCAGGAAAGGGATATCTAGGCTGTTGGTGGCATCTTCCCTGGACCCTTTCAATAGAAGTCTTGAGACACACTCCTTCCCAGGTCTTTTACCCTCATCATTGAGATCAAGAGGGCACCCAGCTTCCTCAGACCTCCTTACCTCTACGGATGAGGACCAAGAGAGATCCCCATCTCTCTCTCTATACCCAACATTCAGCCTGCTTTCACTACCTGCCTTGAATGCAGGACTTGAATCATTATGCCCTTTACACACATTTAAGATGCCCTGGAGACCCAGCTCACTCTTCGTGTCCTGCACTTCAATCCCAGAAAGGCTCTGCACATTCCTTGTTCTGTCATTTTCCCCTACTAGTGCCTACTCATAAAACCTTTTTTCTACTGTGCAACAACAAAATCCCCTATATCCTCAACTTCTCTAAACCATCTTCCCCTTCCTGCTCTAGCAGAAATCTGACTTTTCCCTGAGGACACTGTATCTCCTGCAGCCCTCTCAAGGGTGGCTATTTTCCTCCCACACTGAGCTCCAGGTGAGGTAGGTGTCTTCTTTGCTCCTCATTGCTGCATCCAGATCGTTCTCCCTCTCTTCTCCCTAAATCTCAGCTTTAAATATCATCTAACAGCTTGTATTACCCACTACCCCACTGTTGCTGTCATCTACTCGCCTTGGGACACGCCTCCCCCTTATTTCTTACAATTTCAGCCCTTGGCTCAAAATCACTCTCTAGTACTACTCTTATCTTAATTCTTGGTGATTTCAACATACATTTAAGTGATCTTTCCAACCTCTGGCATTTCGCTTTCCTGAACTTCTCCAATGAGTTTGGCCTTTATCCCAGCTCAGCCACTCACTTCTATGGTCACACCCTAGACCTGCACTGCTTAGTGTGGGCCGTGGACCAGTGCCAGTGGCAAACTCTTATTAGTGGTCCAGATGAGATCAGCAAAGAAATTCTAAAGTAAGCATTTACAAACTTTTATAGTAATATGCATTGCTGTGACACCCAAGCACAGTGCTTTTTTGATCAGTGAACTTTGTCTTTTAAAAAAAATTTCCAGGGGCTGGCCCCGTGGCCGAGTGGTTAAGTTCGCGCGCTCCGCTGCAGGCGGACCAGTGTTTCATCGGTTCGAATCCTGGGCGTGGACATGGCACTGCTCATTAGACCACGCTGAGGCAGCGTCCCACATGACACAACTAGAGGAACCCACAACGAAGAATACACAACTATGTACCGGGGGGCTTTGGGGAGAAAAAGGAAAAAATAAAAAATCTTTAAAAAAAATTTCCATTTGTAGTAGTAGTTGTAGTAGAAGTAGTAGTAGTAGTGTGTGTGGGTGGGTGGGTGGTTTGCGACGGATTGGATGAAGGGAAGAAAGACAAAAACATGGTCCATCACCACAGCTGGTGTGAGAGGCCCTGCCTAAACCTTGTCATTATCAATAACTGCTTCCATGACATAATCTCTATTTTCATGCATTCCACTTCTGACTACCATCCATTATTGTATCCCCAACAATCATTTGACCCACAAGAACCTAACCTCCAATCATTAATCTTGCCACTTTTCCACCATCTCTCTTGCCCTTTGCCCCATGCTTGTCCAGTTTGCTTTTCATGACCAGTAATTAGCATCACACCCTGCCCTTCCTTATCCTTGTTTCACTTCATCATACTCACTAGGCAAAACCTCAAAACTGATTAAATTCACCTCTCCACCTGTTCTGAGTTTGTGCCCATGGAGCTGAACAAGTTGGGGAAAAATATTTTAATGCATGTCAAGAGCTTCAGTTGGATCCCTGGTACTCTCAGGATTCACAATAATTACAGCATACTATAGATGCTGTAATTACTATTCATGCTCCTATCTAAAGCCAGTCCCTCCCCTTGTAAACGAAATCCCATCCTCGCTCACTCAAAGAAATCACTCCAGCAGTTCTCCCCTTTCTTCCCTATACCATCAATGTTTACCTCTCTACTGGGTATATTCTGGACATAAGTATGCTGCTGTTGATCATCCCTTTAAAAAAAAAACTTCTCTTAATTTCATTTTCCCCATTATTTACTACCTTATTTTTCCTGGTTTTATTGAGATGTAATTGATATATGACATCATATAAGCTTAAGGTGTACAACATAATGATTTTATATTGTGTAAAAACCCTATGTCTTTACTCTGCAACCAAAGTCTTCTGAAGGGTTGTTTATATTACTATCTTCAATTTCTTTCCCCATTGTCTCTGAAATCCATTCCAATCTGGTTTTTATGGACACAGAGAAAACTCCCAAAGCAGTTATTTTCACAATTGTCAATAACCTCCACTTGGAGAAATCCAGTCTTAATCCTCTTCTTCCTTGGACTATTAGCATTTGACACAGTTGATCACTCCGTTCCTTCACTGGCTCCTGGGACATCCAGTCTCTTGGTTTTCTTTCTATCTCATTGGCCATTCTTTCTCAGTCACCTTTGCAAGTTCTTCATCTTTTCTTCAACCACTTCATGTCGAAGTGTCCTAGGACTCTGTCCTTGGTCTCCTCTATTTACACTTATTTTCTTGGTAATGTTACCCAATCACATGACCTCAAGTTCCATGTAAACAAGAACTCGCAAATTTATATATCCAAACAGACTTCAATCTCATATTCCAGACTTGTGTATCAAATGCTTACTCAACATCTCCACTTAGCTGTCTAGTACATACCTCACACTTGCCATCTACAAACTGAACCATTCATCTTTGCCCTCAAGGTTCTCTATCCACAGCCTTTCCCATCTCAGTGGATGGTGACCTCATCCATCCAATTGCTCAAGTCGAAAACCTTGGAGTCATCTTTGATGATCTCCTTCTCTTATATCACATCCAACCTATCAGCAAATCTTCTTGGTTTAATCTTCAAAACATATCTAGAATTCACCCCTTAGCCCAGAGCTTAAAAGTATACAATAACTAAAAATAAAAATTTACTAGAGGGATTAATCATCAGATTTGAGCAAGCAGAAGAAGGAATCAGTAAACCTGAAGACACAATGAGTCTGTGAAACAGAAAGAAAAAAGATTAAAGAAAAGTAAGCAGAATCTATAAGACTTCTGGGACACTATAAAGCAGACCAACATACACCTTATGGGAATCCCAGAAAGAGCTGAGAGAGAGAAAGGAGCAGAATGATTACTGGAAAAAATAATGACTGAAAACATCTCAAATTTGATGAAAGACATGAGTCTACAAATTCAACAAGCTAAATGAACTCCAAGTAGAAAAAACCTAAAAGACTCACCCCAAGATACGTTATAATCAAACTGTGGAAAGCCAAAGAATATGAGAGAATCTTGAAAGTTGCAAGAGAGAAGTGCACAAGGGATTCTCAATAAGTGAGCCAGCCCTGATGGCCTAGTGGTTAAAGTTCAGCACTCTCACCACTTCAGTGGCCTGGGTTGGTTTCCCGGCAGTGGAACCACACCAGCACCCATCTGTCAGTTGTGCCATGCTGTGGTGGCAGCTCACATAGAAGAACTAGAAGGACTTACAACTAGAATATACAACCATGCACTTGGGCTCTGGGGAGAAAAAAAAGAGGAAGATTGGAAACAGATGTTAGCTCAGAGAAAGTCTTTCTGTGCAAAAAAAAAAAAAAATGCTAAAAGAAGTCCTTCAGGTTGAAATGAAAGGACATTAGACAGTAACTTGAAGCTGTATGAAGATATAAAGATCTTTGGTAAAGGTAAATGCATGAACAAATATAAAGTCAGTATTATATTTAATATTTTATATTTTATAATCATATTAAACGGCAACATTTTATATTTTATAATTGTAACACTGTAACTCCACTTTTTATTTTCTACAGGATTTAAAAGACAAATGCATAAAAATAATTATAAATCCATGTTAGTGGGCATGAAATTTCACAAACACGTAATTTGTAACCCCAAGAACATAAGAACATAAAGGGGAGGGGTAGACCTTTATAAGAGTAGAATTTTTGTGTGCAATTGAAGTTAAATTGGTATCAATTCAAATTCAATAGTTATATCTATAAGTTTTTATATGTAGTCCCCAGGGTACCAGAAAGAAAATATTTACAGAATACACACCAAAGGAAATGAGAAGAGAATATAAATATGTCACTACAAAAAAGAATCAACTAAACACAAAAAAAGGTAGTAATGGAAGAAATGAAGGACAAAAAAGCTGTAAGACCTACAGAAAACAAATAGCAAAATGGCAGAAGTATCTTTTTCCTTATCAGTAATTACTTTAAATGTAAATGGATAAAACTCTCCAATCAAAAGGCTTAGATTGGCAGAATGGTTAAAAACGTGATGAAACTATATGCTGTCTACAAGAGACTCACTTTAGATCTAAAGACACAAGTAGATTGAAAGTGAAACAATGCAAAGGATATTCCATGCAAATAGTAACCAAAAGAGAGCAGGGGTGGCTATATTAATATCAGACAAGATAGATTTTAAGTCAAAACTTGTTATAAGAGACAAAGAAGACTATCATACATTGATAAAAGGGCCAATTCACCAAGAAGATAAAATAATTATAAACATATGTGCACCAGACATTAGAACTTCAAAATATAATAAGGTAACATTGGCAGAATTGAAGGGAGAAATAGATGTTTCTACAATAATAGTAGGAGATATCAACATATTACTTTCAATAATGAATAGAGTAACCAAATAGAAGATCAATAAAGAAATAGAGAGCTTTAACAATACCATAAACCAATTAGATCTAAGGGATATATGCAAAATACTCCACTCAAAAACAGCAGAATATACATTTTTCTCAAGTGAATTCCTGAACATTCTCCAGAGAGACCATATGTTAGGCTATAAAACAAGTCTTAATGAATTTTAAAACACTGAAATAATACAAAGTATCTTTTCTGATCACAATGGAATGAAGCTAGAAATCAATTACAGAAGGAAAACTGGAAAATTCACAAATGTGTAAATCAGACAACATACTTTTTTCTTTTCTTTTATTTTTTTCCTTTTGCTCCCCAAAGCCCCCCGGTACATAGTTGTATATTCTTCGTTGTGGGTTCTTCTAGTTGTGGCATGTGGGACGCTGCCTCAGCATGGCTTGATGAGCAGTGCCATGTCCGCGCCCAGGATTCAAACCAACGAAACACTGGGCCGCCTGCAGCGGAGCGCATGAACTTAACCACTCGGCCACGGGGCCAGCCCCAGACAACATACTTTTAAACAACCACTGGGTCAAAGAAGAAATCACAAGGGAAATTAGAAAATACCTGGAGAAAAACAAAAACAAAGTCACAACATACCAAAATATAAGAGATGTAGTGAAAGCAGTGCTGAGGGAAATTTATAGCTGTAATTGTATACGTTAAAAAAGAAGAAAGATCTCATATTAATAAAAAGAAGAGCAAACTAAACCCAAACCTAGCAGAAAAAAGGAAATAATAAAGATTCAACCAGAGATAAATAAAATAGAGAATAGAAAAACAATAGAGAAAATCAATGAAACCAAAAGTTGGTTCTTCAAAAAGATTGACAAGATAGGCAAAACTTTAGTTAGATAGACTGAGAAAAAAAGAGATAGAAGTCTCAAATCACTAAAATCAGAAATGAAAGTGAGGATATTACAACAAATTTTAAAGAAATAAAAATGATTATAAGAGAGTACTATGAATATTTATATACCAACAGAATAAATAACCTAGATGAAATGGACATATAACTAGAAACACATAATCTATCAAAACTAAATCATGAAGAAATAGAAAATCAGAATAGATGTATATTAAGGAGATTAAATCAGTAACCAAAGATTACCAAAGACTGAGTCAAACAAAGATCAAAACAATCAAGGATTGAATCAAAAACCTACCAACAAAGAAATGCCCTGGACCAGATGCTTTCACTGGTGAATTCTACCAAATATTTAAAAAAGAATGGACACCAATCCTTCCCAAACTCTTGTAAAAATTGAAGAAGGGGAAATACTTCCTAACTCATTCTATGAGGCCATACCCTGATACCAAAACCAAAGACACTACAAGAAAAGGAAACTACAGACTAATTTCTCTGATGAATATTGATTCAGAAATCCTCAACAAAATACTAGCAAACTGATTTGTTTTGGGGGGGGGGAGGGAAGATTGGCCCTGAGCTAACATCTGTTTCCAATCTTTCTCTTTTTGCTTGAGGAAGCTTGGCCCTGAGCTAACATCTGTGCCAATCTTCCTCTATTTTGCATGTGGGATGCTGCCACAGCATGGCTTGACAAGCAGTGTGTAGATCTGCACATGAGAGCCGAACCCGTGAACCCTGGGCTCGCAAAGCAGAGCACGAAAACTTAACCAGTACACCACCAAGCTGGCCCCTCAGCAGCATATCAAAGAAAAAAAAATTACTCATCTTGACCAAGTGAGATTTATGCCTGGAAAGCAAGCTTACAGAAATCAATCAATGTAAAAACAACACATTAATAGAATAAAGGAAAAACACCCATGCCATCATTTCAATTGATACAGAAAAAGCATTTGGCAAAATTCAACACACTTTATTGATGAAAACAAAGCTAATAAACTAGGAATAGAAGAAAATTTTCTCAACACAATAACAGGCATACATGAAAAACTCGTACCTAACATCATACTCAATCATGAAAGACAACCGTTTTCCCCTAAGATCCAAAACAAGACCAAGATGCCCACTTTTGGCACTTCTACTCAACATAGTACTGAAGTCCTAGCCAGAACAGTTAGGCAAGAAAAAGAAAAGGTGTCTAAATTGGAAAGGAAGAAGTAAAGTTATCTCTGTTCACAGATAACATGATTTTATATGTAGAAATCCCTAAAGATTCCACACACACAAAAATAAAGCTAAGAAATTCAGCAAAATGGAAGGATACAAAATCAATGCACAAAAGTCTGTTGCATTTCTACACACAAACAACGAACAATCTAAGAAAGGAATTAAGAAAACAATTCCGCTTACAATACCATCAAAAATAATAAAATACTTAAGAATAAATTTAACAAAGGAGAAAGACCTGTACACTGGAAACTGAAAACATTGCTGAAAAAAATTAAAGACAACATATAAATAAATGGAAAAACGTCTCCTGCTCATGAATTGGAAGACTTAATCTTGGTAAGGTGACAATATTGCTCAGTGATCTACAGATTCTATGCAATCCCTATCAAAATCCAAATGGCATTCTTTGCAGAAATAGAAAAACCAATCCTAACATTCATATAGAATCTCAAGGGACCCCGAATAGCCAAAACAATCTGGAAAAAGAAGAAAAAAGTTGGAGGACTCAGATGCTCTGATTTCAAAACTTGCTATAAACCTACCGTAATCAAAACAGGGGTTTTGTCTGGCATAAGGACAGATGTAGAGACCAATGGAATAGAATAGAGAGCCCAGAAGTAACTCCTCACATATATGGCCAATGATTTTCAATGAGGACGTCAAGTTCACAACAAATGATGCTGGGAAAATTAGGGGGAAAGGACAGTCTTTTCAATAAATGATCCTGAGAAAATTAGACATCCACAAGCAAAAGAATGAAATTGTAACGTTACCCTATATCGTATGCAAAAATTAAGTCAAAATGGATTAAACATCCAAGTGTAAGAACTAAAACTATAAAAATTCTCATAAAAAAATAGGGGAAAATCTTCACATTGGATTTGGTGATGATCTCTTGGATATGGGCACGGATGTTAGCTCAGGGTCAGTCTTCCTCAGCAAAAAGAGGAGGAGTGGCAGCAGATGTGAGCTCAGGGCTAATCTTCCTCAAAAAAAAAAAAAAACGCCAAATAAAAATAAATAAATAAATAAAAGGAACCAGGGCTCCTTGGAGAAATGGCTGATTCTAGGACCGGGACAGGAAATATACAAGATGAGCCTGGAGCAACATGTAGTGCCAGAAAGTAAGGAAGTCTGTAAACAGAAAAACTCACGTTGATGGGGAAGTGTCAAAGGGTACAGGAGCCAACCGAAAGAGCTCCCAGTGGCCAAAGCTGGAACCATTTGAACCACAAAATAAAGTAACATGGCATTATAACTCAAAGTATAAAATAAGTATGCCCGAGTCCATACTGATATAAATAAATGATTGAATAAATTATTAAATGGGGGAGAAGAGACAAATCTCCGGTGCAGAATTCCAAATAAATTATGTAGATCCTCCACTGAATTCACAGTGATAAATTCCAGTGCCAGGGGAAAAACCATGTTGGATTTACTGAGAAAAAGTCCATGGTCCCCAACGTGTCACCTTCCTAAGGGATTTTAAAGGGCAGTTTAGACTGTGGTTTTTGCCTTACATGCTGATGGCTGACCTCAGCCTGAAGCCATTGTATTAACCAACTGTACAGCCCACTACAGGGCCATAGAGGAGGCAGGGCTCCGTGTTTCCTTTTCAAGCAGTCACATTGTGCTTTACGGGGTGCCATGTGGTGTGGTGTTTCCACAATCACTGGGTGCTGAGATCAGAACATTTACACAAAAGTTGGTCACTAGTGCCGACTGAGGTGACACCTCCACCTTCTTCCTAAACAAACGTGCCCTCCCTGACCCCTCCTTTCTCGGCCCCGCCCCATACAACTTTCTGATTCATTGCTTTATGCCTCCGCTCTCACTTGTTACCTTCCTGCCCACCATCTATTCTACTTTAAAACTAGGCCTCCCTATTAATACCTCCCACTAGAGTGCTGATGATTAATATTCCCTGAGACAGAAGTGACTTGGAAACCCAGCTCTCCCATCTTGGCTGCAAGGACCTGGCCGTGATTCAAGCCCACATTACAGAAGCCAAATTACACACTCAGTGGTGAAGGCATTTTTTCAAGTCCCGCCCTTGTGTGAGCAAAGGTGGAACAAGAGTTGTGTGACCACGTTGTTCAAACACAGAGAGATGACTGTACTCCCCTCCGCTGATTCCCAACTGTACTTCTTTTTGATGTTTCCTCTTACTTAGAAGAAGGGGAGGGCAGAGGGTAGTATGTTCTAAAGATTTTGGAGCTGTACTCTATAGGAATGCGGAGCCACTGAGAGGTTTCTAAGAAGGTCAGATTCATATTTTTGTCTTAGAAAGTAAGTTCAGTCTGATAGCAGTGGTTATGTCTTACCGTGATTTTACATGGGAAGAATCATCACGCAAGCAGTCAATTTCAAAGGGACTTCAAGAGTTGAAAACAACTCAGCGCGGGTGGGGTATCCTGAAGCTCCCAGGCTTCCAGTACACCTGAGTGTGAGCAGACTTGCTCCGGGGGCTTTATGTTTTAAGGTCACCCCTGGCCCCTCCTCTAGCTCCCGTCAGAACTGACTCTGAAGGGACAGGAGCTGTGAATGGAACACCACTGTCCCCTCCAGGAGAGCAGCCGTCACTCTGGGCACATCTGGGTCAGTCCAAAGCTGCGAGGGGTGGGAGCTGATGTGATCTCAGGACACCAAGACACTAGACTAAAGACAGACACACAAGGTTCAGAAGTTCTGGCCTGAAAAGCAACTTGTGTTAAACCAGTCATGCTTCCTAATCTTTGGCCTGTCCTGATAAATATACAAAAAGGGTATTAGCACAGCTTACAGGGATCAACTTGAGGGAGCTTGGATAATTCTAAATGGAACTTTGCAAATAATAATTATTTACATTTTCTTTATATAATATTCTTATAAAAACAAAAAATTTATGATACTATAAATTCTGAAAAGAAAATAAAAGTGAAGTATTGGGGCAGATTTAAATATCGAATTTGTGTAAAATTTCCTGATAACAAGTCTGTAACTTTTTAAAAAATGAAAAACTAAAGCTTGCTTAAAAAACAAAGCTTGCTTCTCTGTGTCTAACTTTTTTATATCAAGTTTTATGTTTGGAATGTCTGCACGTAATTCCTGATCCAGATGCTTTAAATGGTAAACTCTTCAATTCTTTCTCATTACGGAGAAAAACTTTCTTGGTACAGGAAGTCATGATAAAATGCAAAGCCATTTTTTTCAGTTTATAATTTTGCATAGAAGTAGGTCATGTGTATAGATGTGAGCACAAAATCTGTGTGCTACTTGATTAATTTTCACAAACACCCACTACCAGCAACCAGATCAAGAAACAGAATGATACCAACATCCCAGAAGCCCCATTCATGCCTTCTCCCAGCAAATCCCCTCCCTGCCCTCCCAACATGGTGACCACATGCCTCCTTCTGTAGGTGGAATTTATCCAGATACACTTGCACATGTCTTTCGGTGCTCACACGTATGCAGTTCTGCTGGGCCTTTATCTAGGGGTGAAGTTGCTGGGTCTCAGGGTTCGCACCGGTTCAGCTCCAGCAGATACAGCTGAAGTGCTTCCAGCTAACACTCCCACCAGGAGTACAGAGCGTTGCAGCTGTTACATGTCTCTGCCAACATGTGGTATTGTCAGAGCCATTATTTTTTAACTATGATTCATAGATTTACAGCAATTGAAATTATAGAATCTAACGGCTCTTTTCTTCCATTAACAATAATAATGTTGATTTTTTTTTTCTGATGATGTGACTGGATTTGGAATGCAAAAGAACTCAGTTACACTAAGTATTTTGAAACAAGGAAACTCTAATCCACAGTTTGGGCAAGCACCATGAGGGCGCTCATGTGCTGGGATGTCACCAAAAGGCCCACTCAGCTACAAACGAACAGACAGTTCCCAAATATGTGAAGATAAGGACTCAGGGCCACTGCCAGCATCAGTAGCGACAGGAGCCTTCCCCTCCCTTCAGGGCCGACAGGGCTCCTGGACTCATGCCTCACGGGGGACCACTGGAGGCTCACTGGCTGGAAAGGCTCCGACTTGCATTCTTGCCACATACCCGACTTTGGTGTGGCCATGCTAATAATTAATCATCTCAACTAGCAAGCCAAGGAGGCAGCAGACATATCATCGTCCCCACAGTACAGAGGAGGAAACTGAGGCCCCAAAAGATAAAGGATCGTCCCCTGAGTGAAGCCAGAAGCCCTGCTCCTCACCTCTTTGTTGCCGCAGAGCTTTGCGCACAGAGGCCAACTTCTGAGAACATCCACTGGAGGGCTGCAGGGCCCTCCTCTCAAAGGGAGGAATGAGGATCCCCAAGGGCCACATGGACGGAGCAGTCTCTCAGGGGTCTGTTTTCTAGTGAACATCCCCGAGAGGCGAACCCTATTTCCTCAGAACACACCGAGAGCACCTGTCCAGTTTTTCTGCTCTCTTCCGTTTCTCTCTCTCTCCTCTCTGCTCTGTACCTAGTCATATCTACCTCCCTCTCTTTCCTCTCCTTTCCTTGCCTGTATCTCTCCTCCTATATTTTTTTTTTTAAAGATTGGCCCTGAGCTAACATCTGTTGCAAATCTTCTTTTTTTTTCTTCTTCTCCCCAAAGCCCCCCGCCCCGTACATAGTTGCATATTCTAGTTGTGAGCGCCTCTGGTTCTGCTATGTGGGAGGCCACCTCAGCATGGCTTAACGAGCAGTGCTAGGTCTGCACCCAGGATCCAAACCAGCGAAACCCTGGGCTGCCGAAGCAGAGTGTGCAAACTTAGCCACTTGGCCACGGGACCAGCCCCATCTCCTCTCATTTTTTATGTAGCTAAAAAATAGAATTGGAAAATTCTAGATATACATATTCTCCTTGTACCTAGTGACTGAAGATATATATTCTCTATTTTAAACATTTAAACCAGGTGAATTTAATCTCTCATGTTTTTTTTAAAAGAAAACAAAAAACCAATTAGATCTCTCTATAACTTTCTGGCTATGGACTCTGGGCAAGTTATGTACATCTCTGTGCCTCAGTTTCCTCACTTGTAAAATGAGGATAATAACAGCACCTTTTTCATAGAGTCATTGTGAAAATGAAATGAGTTGATACATATAAACAGCTTTTTTTCACCTTTTAACAGCCTTATTAAAAGGGTTATGGTATATTAATTAATAATTACCATTATCATACCATAAAATTTACCCTTTTAAAGTGTACGATTCAGTGGTTTTTAGTAGATTAACAGAGTTGTGCACCATCACCATGATCTAATCCTAGAACATTTTCATCACCTCAAAAAGAAACTCAGTAGCAGTCACTTTCATCTCCCAAACACCCAGCCTTTGGCAACCAGTAATCTACTTTCCATCTCTATGGATTTGCCTATTGTGGACATTTATATAAAATCATATTATACCTAGTCTTCTGTGACTTGCTTCTTTTACTTAGCATATTTTCAAGATGTCAACCTTCATTGATGTTCATAGCATATATCAGAACTTCTTTTCTTTTTTTTATTTGAGTTTTGAATGTATGCGTATATATGTATATAATTTATTTTTTCTTCTTGGTGCTTTTAAAATTTCCTAATTTTTTTCCAGCTTTATTGGGCATAATTTACACATAAAATTGAATATATTTAAGGTATACAATGTGATGATTTGATATACCTATACACTATGAAATAATTACTACAATAAAGCTAATTAACACATCCATCACCTCACATAGTTACCTTTGTTGTGTGTGGTGAGAACACTTAAGATTTACTCTCCTAGCAAATTTCAAGTATACAACACAGTATTATTAAGTATAGTCACCATGGTGTACATTAGATCCCCAGAATTTATTCATCTTATAACTGAAATGGTCAACAGGCACATGAAAAGATGCTCAACTTCACTAATCACTAGGGAGATGCAAATCAACACCACAATGAGACATCACCTCACACCGTTAGAACGGCTGTCATCAAAAAGACAAGAGATAACAAGTGTTGGTGAGGATGTGGAGAAAAGGGAACCCTTGTAGACTGTGGGTGGTTCAGCCACTATGGAAAACAATATGGAGGTTCCTCAAAAAATTAAAAATAGAACTACCATATGATCCAGCAACCCTGCTTCTGGGTATATATCCAAAGGAAATGAAACAAGGATCTCAAAGAGATGTCTGCACTCCCACGTCATTGCAGCATTATTCACAATAGCAAAGACAAGGAAACAACCTAAGTGTCTATCAATGGATGAATGGATAAAGAGGTGTGGTGTGGGTGTGTGTGTGTGTGTGTGTGTGTAATATTATTCAGCCATAAAAAAGAAGAGAAATCCTGCCATTTGCAACAACATGGATGAATCTGGAGGACATTATGCTAAGTGAAATATGCCAGGCACAGAAAACAAGTATTGCATGATCTCACTTATATGTGGAATCTAAAAAAGTCAAACTCTTGGAAGTAGAGAGTAGAATGGTAGTTGCCAGGGGCTGGGGTATTGGGGAAATGGGGAGATGCTGGTCAAAAGATAAACAACTTTAAAATGTGCATGGTAAATGAATGTGCTGTTTGCTAATATTATAAAATGATTTTTTTTTTTTTAAATCCTCCCTGTGGGTGAGTGGGCCTCAATTTTAAATCTTGCACTTTGGGGCTGGCCCCATGGTTAAGTTCTGCGCGCTCTGCTTCGGTGGCCCAGATTTGATCCCCAGGCATGAACATACACCATTCAGTAGCCATGCCGTGGTGGCGACACATATACGAAATAGAAGAAGACTGGCACAGATGTTAGCTCAGGGTGAATCTTCCTCAAGCAAAAAGGGGAGGATTGGCACAGATGTTAGCTCAAGGCAAATCTTCCTCAGCAAAAAAAAAAATGAATGAATGAATGAATGAGTTTTGTACTTTGCAGTAGAACCTCTGCCTGAACTTACTTCTGTGATTATTTCAGGAGCTCCTCTCACCCAGAGTCTACAATGGTCAAGCAGGACTTTTCTATTTAGTCAGCATTAGTGAAGATTTACCACTGAGAAGAAGAGAGTGAGGAATTCAAGATCAGGCAGCACCTGGTTCCTGGAGATGAGTTGCTGGAAGGTTCTGACAGAGAACTGGGTCTTGAATCTTCTCCTGTGTTGGGTGATACTGACTCTGGAGCAGCAGATCCACACTCACACCTAACTTTGGGCAACAGTTAATTGCTATCTTAGCCAGCTCTGAGTGCTATAACAAAAATACCATAGATTGGGTGGCTTAGACAACAGAAATTTATTTCTCAGTTTTGGAGGCTGGGAAGTCTGAGATCAGGGTGCCAGCGTGGTCAGGTTCTAGGGAGAGCCCTCTTCCTGGCGTGCAGATGGGCACCTTCTTGCTGTGTCCTCACAGGGTAGAGAGAGCAAGCTCTAGTCTCTTTCTCTTCTTAGAAGGACACTAATTCCATCATGGGGGCTCCACCCTCAGGACCTCATCTAAATCTAATTGCTTCCTAAAGGCTGCATCTCCTAACACCATCCCATTGGGGGTTATACTTTCAACATCAGAATTTGGGGAGGGGGGGACACCAACATGCAGTCCATAACAATTGCTACTTAACTGTTTCCTCTGTCTTTTTTATTGTAATTATTTGATATTCCATTCTGTCTTCCTTCCACGCATTGAGCTGCTTGAGGGATGGGGGGCTACCTTGAATCCACTGCTCCTCGCACATTCAATCAAAGTTTGTTGAAAGAAAAGAGCCAATCCGTAAGCCTGGACTTTCTCTTTTGAAAATGTACTCATGAGTAGAGAGTCTGCCAGTTGTCCCAGAAAACCGTTTTTATTCAAACACACTGCACACACTTAAAAATATATTTAGACTAGAAGGAAATTATTTCAGTGAACAAAAAATAGTTAGTTTCAATGTTTGATGGTATGCAATCATTCTCTCACAACCCAGCAATTTGTGTGACAATAATCACACAAAACATCACTGCTTAGGTTTATAAATATTTAAAGAAAGAATCCATTTTTAAATTTGACACTGTTAACACATAAGGTAGAACAACAATAGAGTTCAAGAAGACAAGTTGAAAAATTCATCACGATAGAATGAAAGGCCACCAAACTCTCCCATGTACATTCTAAGGACATGTAGCTCTGCTGAAGTCTCACTGACCTAGAGGGAAACAATATCTGGAGTCTACCACAAGTAAAAAGTAGTCTAATATAGTTTTTTTTCTTTTGAGAAATATGCAAATATGCCCTGAATTAAATTGCTTCTAACTCCAAAGTCTATTAGGGCAAGAAACCCGTTTTCCAATTCAATGGTACATCCCCCTCCGGCTGAGAAAAATGCTGCAAGCAAAATGACATTTGAAAACAGTATTTTAAAATTTTTTTATTATTTTTATTTTATTACATTCTTAGGAGAAATATTCACCGCATGCCATTTGCGCTCACACAACAGAAGCTGGAATAGCAAAGCACCAGAGATGAACGTCGGAGAAGCCTTTGGGTGAGGCTAACCAAGGCTGAGCCCAAATCAATACCCTTCATAGCTGTCTGTTTCCACAGAAAGAAGTTTGTTCTCTGTGAATTCTAGTGGGAAAGAATGACAATGATCATACCTCTTCTTTGAAAAGCCACTGTCCTTCGACGCCTTGCACAGTACTTCACGCTATTCGCAGCGCACTTCATTCCGTCATTTATGTTCCTGGTAATGCGGGCATCGGGATCCTCTCACCGATGGCGGGAACTGAGGCTCCAAGGGTGTAAGAGTGACCTCCTAAGGATTTCATGGGCAACAAGGTGACCGGCGCTTTTTCTATCAGGAGGCATGGAGGTGTCGCTGCCCCGTTAGCATGCTCTTTAGCCAAAAGGCTTTTCGATTTTAAGAAAAATCAGACCCTGACCAGCCACCCCACACTGCCAAGGGAAAGCAGGTGACCGTGTTTACAATGTTTAACAAGCAAAAACTCCACGTCCTAGTGGCACGTCCACCGCCAAAGGGGCAACGGGAGCTGCGTCGGTGCCGCCGGTACCGAGCAGGGCAGCTGGGTCAGCCCTGCGCTCCGAAGGGCGACGCGCGGGGCAGGGCCACAAGGTACCTCATCCGGAATCCCGCCCCGCGGACCGGGGATGCGGTGAAAGGAGGTGGCTCAGGCATGGAACCGCCGACCCGGCAAGCTGCTGGGGCCAGCTTTGGGTCGGGGCTCTTTAGAACTTGAACTGGGAGGTCTAGCCCGGCCGCCCGCACAGCGAGCAGGGCAACAGCCTGTCTGCCCGCCCCAGCCGAAGCCACGGTTTCCGCGACGCGGGGTGGGGGAGGGGGGGGGAGGCGCTCGACTCTCGACTGCTCGCGTCTGGCGGCGGCGGGCGGTGCTCGCGGCGGCTGGGGCTCGGAGCTCGCGGAGTCGGGTCTGGCCGCGCAGGCGCGGCGCGCTCAGCAGCGGCAGGGGTCCTTGGGCGGGGGCGGGCGCGGGCGCGGCGAGGCGGGCATGTCGAGGACCTCGAAGGCAGTGCTGGGCCTCTCGGTGGTGCTGACGGCGGCCACCGTGGCCGGCGTGCATCTGAAGCAGCGGCAGGACCAGCAGGTCGGTGTCACGTGACCGTCTCTTCGCGGGCCGCGGCACTCTGGTCCCTCCTCGTGGCTCCCCGCGCCGCCGCGTCTGGCCCCGCTCCTGGCCGTGCTGCGGCGGCCTGGCTCCCCCACGCTTCCCCCCTGCGGCCCGCCTCCCCCACGCCTCCCCCTGCTGTCCGGCCGCCGCGCGCTCCGCCCGGGGCGCTGCAGCCCCGCGGCCGCGCGCGCCTTCGGGGCCCAGGGGAGCCCCGGGCAGTCCCGGCCCTCCGCGCCGGAGTCGGCGGGCTCCGCGCACGCGCGCCCGCGGGCTGTCGGCCAGGCTGTTTCCCAGGGGCAGCCGGCCCGCGGGGTCGGCGACCTTTCAGCACCTCGCTTGGGCCGCGGGAGGGTAGAGGCGGGGAAGGGTTTCCTTGGGGTGCACCCAGCAAATGACCGGCCTTCTGCCACTCCCAGGCTCAAGGTTCGGTTCTTACCTGTTTAAATGCTAATAAGGTTTTATCCCCTGAAAGAGAAGGCTCCCGCGCACTCGCCTTCGTGCCTTTGGCCGAGGTAGTTGGGTGAAATAGTTAGGTTTTTTTTTTTTTTTAATTAAGGAACAGTTTGCTATGGAGACTAGATTCTGGGAACAACAAGAGATACCAGCTTCCAAATTTTCTTTTTTCAATTTTTTTACTAATAGAAATGTCTGTGACTTATTGATCAGTAGACTGGCGGTCCATTCTCTCTCTTTGAGTTCACGTTTTCTTTCTTATTCAATTGGCAAACGTTTAAGGACGATCGCTGTGTGCCAGGCACAACACCAGGCTCTTCGGGAGCCAAAGATAAGGAAGCACAGCCTCTCCTGAGACTGAGTGATTCCATCAGTGCTGGATGTTGAATGTCAGAAGGGGCAACCAGGCCGTTGGTGAACTCTCGAGAACACCTTGTTGGGGGTTTGGGGGTTGCCAAAGGTGGAAGTAATGACCAGGATGAATCAATAGTAAACCATTTTTTCGTGCCTTGGACGGTGCTCTGTGCTCCGTATAGAGAGATGAAGCAGATGAGGCCTTGTCCTGGGTGTTCAGCCTCTGTGGAAATCAGAGCGGAAACCTGTGATGATACTAGAGTTTTGCAGAGGCGGTAATGGGATGATTAATGATGAAAGGGCCTGGAAGAGATTAGAGATTTGGGATTAAAGTACAGGTTCTAAGGAGGTAGCTCTTGGAATAGAGGCAGAAGGCTTCCTCTAAGAAGGAAAAGATGGTGCTCTTGAGACAGTTTCAGATGGAGTGGAGGATAGTATGTCAGATGTAGCTGTGAGGTCAGTGAATGCAGGGATTTTCAAAGTACGGAGTAGGGATAGGTTAGAGCTTGGTTCTGAACCCTAGCTACAGGTCCCAAGTTCCTGGGAAGTTTTGACAGTGCAGCTGAGGCTGGACCCTACTCCAGACCTGTTAAACAGAATCTCTTGGGGGTGGGGATCCAGCTTAGCTATGTTTTAAAATCAACTGAGGGGATTCTAACATGCAGCCCAGGTTGAGGACCACTGTGTTAGAAAGTGGAAGAACAGGAGGATTTAGATATTTGGAAGTTAGAGGTAAAGAAAAAATTGACCAGAATCATCTGTGTTTGTTTTACATCCGGTCATTCATTGTGGGCTTACTTCCTAGCAGTGGGAAGGAGTAGGACAAAAGACTGAGGGGCCGGCCCAGTGGCATGGTGGTTCAGTTTGGCGCACTCTACTTCGGCAGCCCAGGGTTCACGGGTTCAGATCCTGGCTGGTGACCTACACCACTCATAATCCATACTGTGGCGGTGACCCACATACAAAATAGAGGAAGATTGGCTTAGATGTTAGCGTAAGGCCAATCTTCCTCACCAAAAGAAAAAAAAAAGATTGATGTGTTGAGTGTATCAGAAGGTTTAAAGAAGCAAGAAATAAAAGAATGACTGTTGTTTCCTCTTGTTCTTGACTCTCTACCACATGCCAGGCACTGTACTAAGCACTCTATCTACATCATCTTTAATCCTCACAGGAACCCAGCAAAACAAGTGGTACTAGGTGAGGAGCCAGAGTCCTAGGTGTTGGAGTTAGAATAGTGAAGAGTTCTTGGTTAGTAAGGGAGTTAAGTGGAAGTCACAGGAGGGATGTTTCAGGCAGTCAGCATAGACATTGAAACTTGGAGGAAGATAGCAAATGATGGATGGAGAGCAAGATGCTAGGTTGTGTGCTGAAGTCTCTGAGAAAGGAAGGCTAGGGTCTCAGAGGCAGGTGTGGAAAGAGTAATTGTAGTGGACTTTGGGGGTGGGGTGAAGTCTATAGATGTGTCATGGTGTAGGGAGCCAGGACAGGAGGAGCTGAGGGGAGAGGGGTGGAATGACAGCCTCCATTGCTGTCTCTGGAGATCTTGCCAGGGGTACAGGGCTCAGGAAAATTGGTTTTCAGTTGCATTATCAGTCCCAGGACTCTTAAATCTCCCAGCCCCCCATAGCAGCAAGTGAAGCGCTGGGCCTGGAGGAGGTCCAGCAAGTAGGTACTTGGTGAGTTTTAAACACACATAATAATAATGAAAGAAAAACATGCCCAGCCCCACCCCCACTAATTCTGCCTCACAAGGCCACTGTTAAAAACTTATTTTGTGACCTATACATGACTGCATTGATGCTTTAAAGGTCTCGTCTTAGGTGCCAGGTCCACATTCTGGAATTTTCTGACTGTCTTTAGTGCTTATCAAAGTAACTACCATTGATGGGCCTTTATTTTTTCCTCTGGTAGCAGCATTATTTTTTTTCCCTACTCTCTTTGTTTTGTAATTGATTAATAATTCTGAATAATTTTTATTTTTTCTCTTTACATTCTAGGAGAAGCCAGTTTTTTTTTACTTTCTTGCATCCTTATAGTTTGTTCAAATTTTAGTAATCTTCTTTTTCCTTTGATGTTTATCATTCAGCTAGGGTAATTACTAAGAGGAAAGTAGTTCAGAGTTGCTGTATAACTTGTCAAGTTTTTAAAGCATCATATATTAATTAAACTTTTAAAATTCAGCATAGTGGCACTTTTTTCTCTTTTAATTATTATTTCCCTTTAAGTTTTTTATACTGAATGTTCAGGAATTTCTTAAAACATGATTAGTCATTTCAGGAATAAAACTATATCACACTACCAAGTTAATTTGATAGTTTATTCCATTTTACATTTATACAGAAAGTTAAAGTAGTAATTGGGCATTTAGAATCTGGAAGCTTTAGGTGTATTTTGGTAACACTGTTATTTGGATTTAAGTGGCACAAGGATGGGAACCACCTGGTCGGTGTTACTGAAATCTGTTTCTTACGTTTTTAGAGGCTTCGTGACGGTGTGATCAGAGACATTGAGAGACAAAATCGGAAAAAAGAAAACATTCGTCTTTTGGGAGAACAGATTATTTTGACTGAGCAACTTGAAGCAGAAAGAGAGAAGATGGTATTGGCAAAAGGATCTCAAAAAACATGACTTGAAATGAATGTGAAAAATCCATGAGACAGACAGCATTGTGTGTGTGTGTGTTGATGGAGAGTAGCTTAGTGAAATTTCAATCCTTTTTTGGTCACCATCTTTTTAAACTTGATCAAAAAAAGGACTATGGATCATATATTCTAAATTATTTAAAAATTTCTTATATCTCAGTAAAGCAGTGGGCAGATGCTTTTCTGAAGAGTTTCCATTTGTGCGATCCTGTTAGAAGCCCCTTTTAGCTTGGTGTGCAGAGCTTAGGACTGTTACTGAAAAGCACTTCTGAACCTGTGAGAAGGAAGAGATGGATAGTAGCATCCACCTCAGTAGTTTAATAAGTCGGCACGATGATGAAGCCACAAGAACGTCTACCTCAGAAGGACTGGAGGAGGGGGAGGTGGAGGGGGAGACTCTCCTGATTGTTGAGTCGGAGGACCAGGCGTCGGTGGACTTATCTCATGATCAGAGTGGGGATTCCCTCAACAGTGATGAAGGAGACATGTCGTGGATGGAGGAGCAGCTGTCCTACTTCTGTGACAAGTGCCAAAAATGGATACCAGCCAGTAAGGAGCTTCTCACTTCCTTTGATTTGTTAATTCCTATGTGAAAGTTTGTTTTTCTATCTGTGAAAGAAACATGAATGTAAAGTAGACCTAAATAAAAAGATAATTATTATATTTATTATAGTTTAGTCAATTAATTACAAATTTATATAAAACATAGGCACGTTTGTACTAATAAAAGTTACTGTCAACCTCTATCATGTTAACGTTCTTGATGGTAATCCAATAAAAATTAGAAAATTGCAAATCCTGTGTCATTTAAAGAGTTAGCCACATTTTTCTAACAAGATCATCTTGTTATGGATTTGGGGCCAAATTATAGACCTAGTGTCGAATTAAAATTCAAGGTCAGAAAAATTACTCTCTTAGTATTTAACTTACGTGGAAAACTCCTGCTATTGTATGCTGAAATAAAGTCAGAATTAGCAGATTAAAAGTGTTCTGTGCCCCTATTCTAAGACCATTCTTATTTTCTGCTTGCTGGCCTCCTTGATCCACTGGCGAGAGATACATACTCACATGCTCCCTTGTCACCTCAGTCTTTCAGCTCCGTCTTCTCAACTGCCAGCTTCCTAGCTGTCAAGGAGTATGCTTTGCCAGCTATCGTGAGATTTACCAAAACAGGATTTTTCCATTAGCCAGAGACTAATAAAGACATATGTACTGCAGGAATTATTTGTGTAATGGAATTTGTAGCTAGGTCAGAGAAATTTTTATATATAATTGTGATGAGGGTCATTTTTGGATATGTGGAAGTGTTTTTAAGATGGATTCAACTATTCAGATTAATAGTTACTATTAATAAATAACATTTTCACAGAAAACAAACCTGGGATTTATTATGTTAGCTAGTTTTTGCCTCTGAGCTCTCTCTGCTTATTAATTCAGGGCTCTGCCTGAAAGTCTCAGTGGCGTTCCCCTTGTCCTCGCAGGATGTGTTTTAAACTGTCCTTCATGATCGGGCCCTGACACCTGCTTCAGCCTCTCTCCTTGGTGTCCTCCTATCCACACACATGAACAGAACTTTGTAGTTAGGGTGAACTTTGAATTCTCCACCAACAATTCTGTCTTATCCCTAGGACTTTGCACATTTTACTTTCCTCTCTGGACTACGCGTCCAACCCCCTACAGACTCCATCCCGCCTCCCATATGCACAAGCACCTGTCGTCACCTGGCCAATCCCAGTCATCCGTCACATCCCCTGTAGACCCCACTTTTTCCAGCTCACTTCTCCTGCTAATGCAGATTGGGCATCTCTTTTATGTGCCCTCACATTGCCCTACGGTGTACATCACATTCCCCTCCAGTGGTTTTCCTGTCTCCCAGAGCATCAGCATCACCTGGGGAACTTTAAAAAGTGTAGAGACTCAGGCCCCGCTTTCAGAGACTGATTCATTTTGTGTGGGATAGGCCTAGGCATATCGAAAACCATCAGTAGCTCCCTGGGTGATCCTGAAGCATAGTGGGGCTCGAGAACTGCTGTGCTGTTGTGATTACCTGTTTCCTGTTATGTAGCCCTCACGGAATTTGCCAACTGCTGAGACCAGGCACTATGTCTGTCTTGGGTGTTCCCGGTTCCTAGCCCAGGGCTGGCACAGTGGGAGCTCAGCTATTTCTTGAATGAATGTGTGAAGAGACTTCCTGTAGGAGTCAGGATGTTAACAGTTGGAATATCCACTGAGAACAATAATACCTGCTTTTCTAGTACCTTGCTCCCAAAAGTTAGGGAACCACAGATCTGTCTTAGTGGGCATACACTTGATGTTAGAACGACAATCTCTACTCCTTTCCCCACCCCCATCCTGCTCTCATGGATTGGCTGAAAAAAATGAAAAAGCATAGAAAACTTGAAAATCTGGTTGATAAACTGGTTAAATCTTTGAGTTAACCACTGCTCTAGAAACACCTGTGATGTACCTTTTTGTTTTTCTCCTAGGTCAGCTGAGGGAACAGCTCAGTTACCTTAAGGGTGACAATTTTTTTAGGTTTACGTGTTCTGATTGCTCAGAAGATGGCAAGGAGCAGTATGAAAGGCTGAAGCTGACATGGCAGCAAGTGAGTAAAAAGCTTTTACTCTGGAATTTGTGAGGTTGGTCCCCCAAGGAGTTTATGGGAATAAATATCGAGAGGATGAGGAAATGATGTATGAGCTTTTGAGTTGTTTTGAGGGTAACTTTTTATTTCACAATGAATATGATAATAAATACGTGGAGAAAGGAGTCCTGGGTAAAAATGCTTGCTGCTAACTTAGTGAATTGGGTTTGAGATTCTTGAAAATCTCTCCACATGATTTCATTTATATATAATACTGTAGACGCCCTCCCCCTCCACTCCCTTAGCCAGCCCTGGTGGTCTAGTGGTTAAGATTTGGTGCTCTCAGTTCTGTGGCCCAGGTTCATTTCCCGGTCAAGGAACCATGCCACTCGTCTGCTGATTGTCATACTGTGGCAGCTATGTGTTGCTGTGATGCTGAAAGCTATGCCACTGATATTTCAGATACCAGCAGAGTCACCCATGGTGGACAGGTTTCAGTGGAGCTTCCAGACTAAGACTAGGAAGAAGGACCTGCCCACCCACTTCTGAAAACTGGCCATGAAAACCCAGTGAATAACAGCAGAGCCTTGTCTGCTGTAGTGTGTTGGAAGGTGAGAGGATGAAGCCAAAAAGACCAGGCAGGGTTCCGGGTCGCTAGGAGTCAGAATTGATTTGATGGCACTAACAACAAAGTACCCCCTTATCTGTGAGGATACATTCCATGACCCCCAGTGGATGCCTGAAACCACAGATAGCACTGAACCCTATATGTACTGTGTTTTTTCCTATACACACATACCTCTGATAAAGTTTAATTTATAAATTAGGCACAGTAAGAGATTAGCAGCAATAACCAATAATAAAATAGAACAATTATGCAATATACTATAATAAAAATAGATCTTATCAACCTCACCTTATGATTTTTTTCTTTCTTTATTAAGCTGAGAACTTTCCCCTTCCCTTTGGCCTATCCACATTGCCAGCATCACTACTCTTGCAGTTTGGGGCCGTTATTAAGTAAAATGAGGGTTCCTTGAACCCAACACTGCAGTACTGTGATAGTTGATCTGATAATCGAAAGGCTACTGTGACTAACAGGCGGGTAGTGTGTGCAGCGTGGATCTGCTAGACAAAGGGTGATTCACGTGCTAGGTGGGACAGAGCGGGGTGGCTTGAGATTTCGTCAGGCTACTCAGAACAGCGCACAATTTAAAACTTATAAAGTGTTTATTTCTGGAATTTTCCATGTAATATTTTCCAACTGTGGGTAACTGAAACTGCAGATAATGGGGGACTACTCTGCCAAACTGACTTTAATTGAAGAAGTTTGAGTTTTTCTGGCAGCCAGTTTTAGAACAATAAAACCATGTTTAAAAATGTGAAGATGGCCACATTGGAAATAGATTTGGAAGACAAATGTGGCTGATTGCAGACACCAACATAATCCAGCTTTTCTGCATTTGAACTCAGACACGTTTGACTATTTTTTGTTTGATGAATACTCATGTGCACTTTTAACTGTCTCCAATACCAACACCCTAATCCAAGCCAACTATAGCCTGAACGGTAGCTTTTAACTGATCCCTGGGTTGTATTAATTTTTTAGATTTTGTTTTTCTATTACTGCGTCTATAAAGAGACACCAATGTATATTCAGTCTTTAAGTTCCAAACACTATTTATAAATTAGACATGACTCGGTTTTTATGTTTATTCATTCAGCAGGTTTTGAGTGCCTGTGTGAACCAGGCACTGTTGTAGGCCTGGAAACTGCTGTGATGAGACAGCTAAGAGCCCTGCCCTGGCAGCTGACATTCTAGATATTTATTTTAGACAGTAAGCAGACAGATAGGTTAATTACCCATAGCACTTTTTCTATGAAGGAAATAAATAGGGTAGTGAGAAAGAGATTTTAGATTATGCCATCTAAGCCACTTAAGGTGTTCCTTGTAAATTGTAGTTGTGTTAGCAGGCTTAGACTGTTATCTTAATTATCAATGCTCTATTAGGACATCTCCTAATGAAACCTGTCAGTGGTGAATTTAGGGAGCCTTTTTTGACTTGCCTGAAAATATGTAGATAGAAAATGAAGCGAAGTTTGTATTGAGGATATAGTCTCCTGAGTGTTATAGTTGGGATTTTTTTCCAAAGTGTACATGGGATACTATGTCTAGGCAAGGTCAGATTAATATTAATTGATTATTCTCATGTGTGTACACATAGGCAGATTCGCGTCTGGTCTCCAAATAGCTTCTCATAAAACTGTAAAATGCAGGAAGAGCAAATACATGTACCTTGTTATTTTCAAGAATATGAGTTTTCTGTGGAGGTTCTCCTTTGAAAGAACTACTGGCTTTTTGTTATATTGCTCAAAATATATAATATTGGCTCAATTTGCGTATTTAATTAGACTCATCACTTGAAAATTATTTTCTCACTTCCAAAAGCCATGGTGGTGGTGGATAGTACCCTGGTGTGATGAAGTGAGAACTTGGATCAGACACCTCTGGGTCTTGGCAAACTACTGACCATTGTTTCTAATTGCATCTGAAAAACCCAGTCTCTCATGGAAGAGCTGGGAGAGAATCAGTTGATTTTGAATAGATTCTCTAGCTCTGTATACTTAATATATTAGAATGTGGATTTTCTGTCTTTTTAAATCTTAAACTTTGTTGATTTATTGAAGTAATACGTTAAAATGTTGGTTTGTATTACAAAATACCAAGTATGGTCTCCTGACTAAAAGGCTCCTGCCTCCCACTTCTTTCTGTGTCTTCTCTTCCTCCTTGGTGACTTGTGAACAACTGTTTGAAATGTAGGAGAAACTATCAAATCTTTGGGAAGGATAGGGTAGTTTTTACATTCTTGTCCTGGACGTTCATTCTTACGTTGCACGTACAGAAAGATACCATGCCCGGCGCTCGTTATTATTCTAGGTGATCTTCAGTAGATACTTGTGAAGTGCCAGCTTCACAAGTGGCTGTGCCAGCCTGAGCTGGGTCCACAAGGCTGGCCTGTTACTAGTGAGCTGGGTCTGGTATTGTGAGAGCAGCAAACTAAGCTGGGATTCATTCTTCTAGATTACAAATTCCAGGAGAGAAGGAAAACCCTGTCCTTCGTATATTAAATTTGTAGTTTGTTTAGTATATATTGTGATAATAAGACAAATTATTTTCAAGTAAATATGTGAATTTTAACTTTTTTAATGTCAAAATGTTTCAAATATAAAAAAATAGTACCAGATATAAAATAACACACACTTTCTATCACTGAGATTAACAGTGAATATATGTTTCTGAGGGACTCCAGGAATCTGAGAGTGGACGGAAGAAGCTCATTTCATTCTTTCCTTAAAGTATTTCTTGAACAATAGCTTTTTAAAATTGTAGTAAAAATACATAACACAAAAGTTTATGGTTTTAACCATTTTTAAGCGTACGATTCGGTGGCATTAAGTACATTCCACATTGTTTTGCAACCATCACCGCCTCCATCTCCAGAATGTTTTTATCTTCACAAACTGAAGCTCTATCCATTAAACAACTCCCTGTGAACAGTACTGCTTAAAGAAAGACGTTTGTTGGGTGATGTAGGCCTGATGCAAACGTAAGTGGAAGAATTTGAAAAATTTGTTGGTGGGGTTCACTGTTTGTAGACCATCTGCAAGTTCTGCAGGTTTAAGGATGGGGGAAATTGAAACTTGGTCAGCAGAAGCTTCAGAACTACCCGGCCCTTTGGAGCGGCGTGGTTGTAGGTCTTCCCTGGGCCCTTGGGGGTTTAATACTTTGAGCACAGACGTGGGCGCAGGAATTGTAGTTTATTAGACTCCTTTTAGTTCAGGATACCCCTTCTGGAAAGAAGAATTACTTAAGGATCTTTTCTTAGATTCTCCATTCCCTTTTCAATTTCATTGGCCCCAAATCAATCATTATTTTTATTAGGTCGAAAGTGTGGTTTTGAATAACTTGTATAGTTTTGTCTTTTTACATAAAATTGTGTATACAAAATTGTATGTAGATGCGAAGAGAAATATCTGAAAGAAGAGTCACTGAAAATGTTAAAAGTGATTATTTCTTGATGGTGGATTTAAAGTGATTCTTATTTCTTGTGCGCTCTTTTGTCTGTTATTGAAGTCTTACAATGGGCATGTGTTATATATTTCTGGAAAATACTTCCCCATTTGGGGCCATCAATTTGTTATCTGTGACGTACAAGATCGGGCTAGATTAGGGGTTTTCACGTTGAGTTCAGGGGGTGTCTGGAGCCCTCTGAGAGTGAGCTGAGCGCCAGGCTTTTCTGGTTCCTGCCCCTCGTCTGATGCTGATGGCATCTGAATGAAGGTTCCACAGCTGAAAAAGGGCCAAACACTGTGTCCACAGTATCTAACATTATTTTCAGCCCTGAAATTCTGAGTCTTTTGTTTCTGCCCTCTGCAGAGCTTAGGAAAGCATCTGTGCATGGGTGATTTTCAAAATATTTAATAAAGGCTAGTGCTGCCAGTCAGAAATGCTGGCTGCAGGAGGCACCCTGAGACCTGAGGGCCAGGAGTTAACGCTCTGTGTAGCACTGCACTGTGAATGATGGTGGGATACTGGGATGGGGTTGCTTAGGACGGCAGGTATTTATCATAATCAGTTCAACCACATGTCAGCCCTGCAAATGTAACATGTAAGGAACAACCGAGTATAATTAAGTGGGTTAGTGATAGTCAACTAATGAAAGCAAAAAAGAACGACTTCTGTACTGAGAATATTCCCAGATATTATCCTTCCTTTTCCCCCTCCATCCCCCACCATTCCTAATCAGAAGTAAAGCAACAATCTTTTCCCCCAAAGATTAACATCCCTAATCACGCTTTTCTCCCAGCCCTGTTTCCTTTGTGTTTCAGGTTGTCATGTTGGCAATGTACAACTTGTCTCTGGAAGGAAGTGGACGTCAAGGTTATTTCAGGTGGAAAGAAGATATCTGTGCATTTATTGAGAAACATTGGACTTTCTTACTAGGGAATAGGTAATGTGGTTTTAAAAAATCTTATGCTTGAATGAAGATTTATAGAAGGAGATATATAAGATTTGAGACAGCCTAATTCAGCCTCTTAGAAAGTTAGAATATTTACTTGTGGCAATTACAGAGAATTTTTTTTTTTTTTTAGATTTTGTTTTATTTTATTTTTTTTCCTTTTTCTCCCCAAAGCCCCCCGGTACATAGTTGTATATTCTTCGTTGTGGATCCTTCTAGTTGTGGCATGTGGGACGCTGCCTCAGCGTGGCTTGATGAGCAGTGCCATATCCGCGCCCAGGATTCGAACCAACAAAACACTGGGCCGCCTGCAGCAGAGCGCGCAAACTGAACCTCTCGGCCACGGGGCCAGCCCCTTACAGAGAATTTTTTAATCCGGAAAATATTATTACTTTTTTAGGTTAAAAAATTTTATGAAAAATCAAAGTGGAGGTGTATACTGTGAAATGTGTAGGTTTCCAGACTTCTCTCATCCTACTTCCAGAGGTTTCTAATGAAGAGATTGCAAAGAGTTAAGACTCTTCTTTTCTTTATGATGTTAAAAAATAGAGTTTGATGAAATGAGGCTGTTTAATAGTTGGATGAGTGATGAATTTGAGGATATAGGATTATTACGTCCTTTTAAAATCAGTGCCTTTTAGGAGGTCAGAAGAAGAAAAATAATGGCACTTATTGACTGCACCCATTTGTCTTATGTTATTAGTGTTTGTTTTTATTAACTCTGGAAGGTACAAACTTTTATACTTTTTGGTATTATTCATAGTGCTTCACAAAGTCTGGGCACGTTAATACTCATGTGATTTATTCATTTGTTACTCTTTTCTTTTTAAATTTTTATTCTATTGTGGTAACATTGGTTTATAACATTATATGAACTTCAGGTGTACATCATATTTCAGTTTCTGTGTAGATTACATCATATTCACCACCCAAAGACTAATCAGAATCCATCACCACACACACGTGCCCATCACCCCTTTGCCCTTCTCCCTCCCCCTTGCCCTCTGGTAAGCACCAGTCCAATCTCTGTCTCTGTGTGTTTGTTGTTTTTATCTTCTATTTATGAGTGAGATCCACTCTCTTCCTAGTAGTGCTCTGATTTTGCCGCTGATTGCCCCTCCTTGCTGACGGCTTTAGTTCCTCAGACTTAGGGATGCCAGTGCACAGGCATCAAGACCATGGGTTGTAACTAAAGGTGCTGTTAGGGATTAGTGAGTTTGCAGTTGCCTTGGGCAAATGGTTGGAGATTCTGGTTGTTAGTTGCCGTCTGAAGTCCTGTATGAGATTCGTAATTCTTGCATAGTTGGGTCAGCGTAGACTTGATAAAGGCTCTGATCCCATCAGGTCAGAGCAGGGTGTTTGTACTTGTCCTCACTCTGAACTCACAGCAGCCTGTTTCCTTGGGTGCTGAGAAGTCATGGCTCCGCTAATGTTGCTGAGAAATCAGGGAGGTTCAGTCAAAAGGAGGAGCGAACTTCTAGAGGCTTGCTGTGAGGAAAAAATAGAATAGCTTCAGTACATTTTTACAAAAGGAGTTATTTCTGTTCTTGAGTTATTTAATGGTACTAAGAAAAGAATTGATAGTATAACTTGTTCTTTTTCTTAAAGAAAGGAGATCTGTTGTGTTAGTTTAATGATTTAGCACTATTTATGGAACTTAATATACCCCATTTATAAGGGACAAGAAAGGGAGAAAACTGATAAAATTAGATCTTGGAATGTTTTCATGATCTCTCAGTGCTGTTCTGTTTAGTGGATTGTCTTCTGGATGAAATTGGATTTAAATTGCCTGTTTTTAAGGATATTGCCATATTTTAACAAAAGTTCAGTTTCTTTTATTCATTTGTAGAGCGTGTTCTGAGAGGAATCAGCTAAAGCTTTTTTATTTTTAATACTTCTACTGAAAGGCATTAATTACTCTCCAGCTTTTCTTCAGTTTAAGTATTAAACTAGTGGTTTTTGGCCATATTAGTATATCATTTGAATTATCATTTACTTATTTAAACTCGTCACTTTTTTAAAGAATCCATTTATTTTAAAAAGAAACTTCACACCACCATCGTAAGCAGAAAACCCATATTATTTGCCATAAATAGAATGAAACTATAAAAATAAGTGCACTGAAAATAAATGCTGTTAAATCGTAGCTGGATCCCATGGCCTGTAAAGGCAATCTGAGGCCCTCTTTCTTTTTTTTTTTTTAATTAAGATTAACCTTGTGAAATTACAGTTGTACGTTATTATTGGTCATGTTGTAGGTGCACCACTTCACCCTTAGTGCACTCCCCCCACTCCCCCTTTCCCCTGGTAACCACCAATCAGTTCTCTTTGTCTATATGTTAACTACCACCTATGAGTGGAGTCATACACAGTTCGTCTTTCTCTGTTTGGCTTATTTCACTCAACATAATACCCTCAAGGTCTATCCATGTTGTTGTGAATGGGACGACTTTGTCCTTCTTTATGGCTGAGTAGTATTCCATTGTATATATATACCATATCTTCTTTATCCAATCATCAGTTGCTGGGCACTTAGGTTGGTTCCATGTCTTGGCTATTGTGAATAATGCTGCGATGAACATAGAGGAGCATGGGACTTTTGGAATTGCTGATTTCAGGTTCTTAGGATAGATACCCAGTAGTGGGATGGCTGGGTCATAAGGTATTTCTATTTTTAACTTTTGGAGGAATCTCCATACTGTTTTCCATAGTGGCTGCACCAGTTTGCATTCCCACCAACAGTGTATGAGGGTTCCTTTTTCTCCACGGCCTCTCCAACATTTGTCACTCTTGGTTTTGGATATTTTTGCCATTCTAACAGGTGTAAGGTGATATCTTAGTGTAGTTTTGATTTGCATTTCCCTGATGATTAGTGATGATGAGCATCTTTTCATGTGTCTATTGGTGAGGCCCTCTTTCTTGATCAGAAAGGGAGACAACAAGGTGGTAGTGAGAACTTAAAGCAACTAACTCTCTCCTTTATCTAACCAGAAGGAGTGAAAGAGAATGAAAAATTATTCTGTGATTCCTTGTCACTCAGTTTCCTGCCTCACTGCTATCCTTCACTTTGGGAAATCTGCTTTAAACATCAGTGGCTGGAAAAGTCACCCGAAACCGCTCACCCAACGTGGGCACCACGTGCTCAGACATCTCTGTATGAACATACACAGAATCACTACCCTCCAGAGAAGTGGCCCGCCAAGAGCATGTAAACTATTTTCATAGCTACTGAAGATTTTAATTCTGCCATCCATAGAGCATACTTTAAATTCTTAACAATGTTAACCATTTCTCATTTGCCATAGAATCTAAGAGAATAGTGTACTGTGTAATGAAGTTCTAAATTTGAATACAGTTTCTTTCAGACGTTTACAGGCTTTTCTTTCATGCCTTCAATGTTTTATTAAAGTTTAAATGTGTAAAGGTTTATTTTGGGTGAATCTAAGTAACTTTATATACCTATTTTAGAAATAAGTTAAAAGGTTCTACAAAAGCTTAATTGCTACAGTTTTCCATTGTATATATGATCATTTAATCTGCTCTTGCGATCCTGGCCTTAAGTTCTTCCAGAAGGTATAACTTTGATTAGTGAAGGGTAGTTTTAATACTTTTTTCTGTTACCGTATTTCATTGATTTTAAGGTACGCACTTTTTCGAATTTTGACATCTCTGACAGCTAGACACATCTTACAAGTGATGGTGTGTCATAATTTAACTGATAGCTAGTTTTCCTCCTTACTTGTTCGTAAAATCATGTATCTTAAAGTCAATGGATCTTATATTTGAAATGTGATAAATAATTCATAATATTTAAAATTCAAAAAAATTATATGATGACGATTCTAGGAAGATGGCAGAGTAGGAAGCACCAGAAATCTGACTCCCCACCTAGACAACAGTTGCACTCACAGAATCTGTCTGATGTAACTGTTTTGGAACTCTGGAGTCTATTGAAGGCTTGCAACTTCCAGAGGACCATAAATTGCAGTTAATTTCAGTCAATTTCAACTCATAGTACAGTAGTACCACCCATCCAACAGCCTTCAGCCCTGTGGCAGGCAGCAGTGCACATGTTCTTGGAGCAACTTGCATATAGCTTGTGGGATCCAGGGTCAACACAAAGGGCCCTATCCTCCAAATATTGCGATCTGTGCCCTAATCACTGGTTGCTGCTTCCCATCACAGAAGTGCAGACGAAAAGGTGGGCAGCACCGTTGTTGCACCTCCCCTACATTTTTGCAAGCCCCTCCCCCTCTGGCTAAAATGACTTTAAGGGATTTTAAAGGGCCAGCACTTTCCTCTCCACCTTCATTTTTCTCTTTGTTGCCTTTTTGGAGGCAGACATTGAAGAGTAGGACGTTCAAAAGCAACCACATTTACAGGCGAAGTTAGAAAGTCACTGCACATGCACAAGGAAGGCAGAGGCTCGGAGATGGACCAAGAAGTCCTTAAGTTTACTCCTCAGCCTGGACTTTGGCACATAGACAGCCTACAACAATCAAAAAACCAGTCAACCCTTGGCAAGGAAGAGAATCTGATTTCCAGAGTTACTATATTATTAAAGTTAAATGTCTAATTTTCAACAACAACAAAAAACACAAGGAATACAAAAACAGGAAAGTATGGCCCATTCAAAGGAAAAAAAATAAACCAACAGAAACTGTCCCTGAAAAAGACCCAATGGTAGATCTACTCACAAAGACTTTAAAACAGTGGTCTTAAAGATGCCTGCAGATCTGAAGGAAGATGTGGAGAAAGTGAAGAAGATGATCCATGAATGAAATAGAAATATCGATAAAGAGAGAGAAAACCTAAAAAGAAATCAAAAAGAAATTCTGGATTTGAGAAGTACAGTAATTGAAATGAAAGATTCACTAAAGGGATTCAAAGGCAGATTTGAGCGGGCGGAAGAAAGATTTAGCAAACTTGAGGACAGGGCAATAGGAATCACTGAGTCTGAGGAACAAAAAGAAGAAAGATGTGAAGAGAAGTGAACAGAGGCCAAGGGACCTGTGGGCACCGTGAGGTGGTAGACCAACACACGTGGTGTGAGAATGCAAGTGGAATGGTTTCTGCCTTGGTCATATTCTTGGGGCAACAGGAGGGAGGCTTGGAAATGTTAGAAAAAGGTGAGAATGTGGAAGAGGTGCTCTGGGACCCAAACCATGGGTGTGGAAGCTAGGGTGTCATTCTCCCCACCTCAGATAATGCTGATGCCTAATAAAGTTTTTTGGTGGGGGCGCAGCCCTGTGGCCTCGTGGTTAAGTTCAGTCCTCTCTGCTTCAGGGGCCTGGGTTTAGTTCCTGGACATGGACCTACACCACTTGTTGGTGGCCACGCTGTGGTGGCAACCCACATGCAAAATAGAGGAAGACTGGCACAGATGTTAGCTCAGAGTGAATCTTCCTCAAGGAAAGAAAAAAAAAGTTTTTTTTGTTTTTTTTTCCCCGTGTTTTTCTAGTATATCTTTGTTCTATAGAATGCTTTTTTCTTTTGCCTCCCTTGCAATATTTTCCACCTGTTAGACTGGCCTTTTTATGAGAGACCATCTTTTAAGATTTTGGGTAATTGCTTTATGTTTTCAAGGTAGAAATATAATAGTTGCCTTTAAAAGAATTTTCAATAGGAACCTGAATAGTTGACATTTTACATATCATTTAAAAGTTTTGTTATATACACCTTTGTGTAGTTATTTTGAAGTGCTTTCTTTTTTTGGCGAAAGTTGGTTATTCCTCCAAGGTTTAGCTCTGTTTTTGGAGAACATACCATGTAGTTTTATTCCTGCTGCTCTACGTAAAGACAAATAGAGCAGACTGAGGGATGCACCCGACTCCTTGGCTAAATGAACTGTTTACCAAGGCTAGTGATTCTCCTGCTTGCCTTCTTGAGAGCCGTGTTTAATTCACGTGTAAAAGCAACTCAGGTTAATTAAAATCAGCCTGTAGAACTCCATAATCGTGATGAGAAATGTTTTATGAGCTTTGTTTGAATTATTTCACTTAATCCCACAGCAACCTTGTGAGGTAAGTTCTGTTGTCCTGATTTTAAAGATAAAGAAACTGAGGCAGATGGAGGGTGGTAGAGCCGAGATTTGAAGGCAGGCAGACTCCAGAGGCTCTCCCTTGACTCATACTTTGTTCCTTCAAAGACCAGAGGTTCCATAGCATGTCACAGGCACGGAGTCATAGAGTATACATACAGCGTATTTTCTATATGACAATAGCATCAAAAAGCCAGTAACTTTTCAATTCTTGGACTCTGCAGGAAAAAGACTTCAACCTGGTGGAGCACAGTGGCAGGTTGCCTCAGCGTGGGAAGTCCTATGTACTTCCGTTCAGGTGCTCAGGAATTCGGAGAACCAGGATGGTGGAAGCTCGTTCACAACAAGCCCCCGACAATGAAGCCTGAAGGAGAGAAGTTGTCTGCCTCTGCTTTGAAAGTGAAAGGTAACCTTGTGAGAGCAGTGCAAGACCGAAGTCCAGCAAGCGTGGGCTCAGGAGGCAATCCTGCTTCCGCCAGGCCCTCCTTGTCTGCCTCATTGCTGCTCTGCTTGGCAGTTTTATTATGGCACTTTTTGTGCCATAAATAAATACTATATAAAAATGTTTTATCATTTCCTAATCAAGGTACCAGTTTTATAAATTTCCTTTGGTATCTGAAAGGTTCTCTATTTTCAATCTTTTTTTTTTTAACTTTTTATTACGGAAAATTTTAACCAAATACAAATGTGAAGAGAGTAATATAATGAATCCCCATGTACCTTTCACCTCATTTCAGCAATTGGCTGCTGGCAGTCTCATTTTATCTAGACCCTGGGTGCTTTCCCCCAACCCTCCACCCATCCTCACCCTTGTATTATTTAGAAGCAAATCCCAGGCATTAACATTTCATTCTTAACTATTTCAGTATGTATCTCTAAGAGATAAAGACTCTCTCTTTCGTAGCCCAATCATAATGCCATTTCACACTTAAAAAAATTTAACAGTAACTTCTTACTGTCACACATTGATCTGATTTTTATACCCAAAAACTTTTTAATGAGCTTTTAAATTTTTAAAAATCTATTTATGAACAAGTCAAGCAGTGTTGAGTGTATAAAGTCAGAAAGTCCCCCTGCACCCCTCCTGCCTACAGTCTCACCCTCCAGAGTAGCCACCTTTGCCTCCTCTAAATGCTTGTAGAAGTTATCCCTGCATATTTAAGCTTTTTCTTATTTAAATAAACAAATAAGTAGACTCCTTCTATAATACTCCTTCTCCGGTTTTCCCCCAACTACCAGGATACCTTGGACATCTTTCCATAAAAGCACCTTTCATTGCATTCCATGAATGGCTGTACAATAATTTCTTAAACCGTTCCCCTGTTGATGGGCGTTTTGGTTATTTCTGCCTTTTTTGGTCGTGGTTATTTTAAGTGATACTGTAATTGTACACATTTGTGTATATGTGCAAATTTTTTGTGATAAATTTCTGGAAACAGGTTGCTGTATCAAAGGGCATGTTCATTCAGAATTTTCATTGTTATTGCCAAATTACCCTCCAAAAAGTTGTAATGAAATTTACGTCCTACCAAAAAAGGCATGAAGAATGTCCATTTCCCTATTTGCTTGCTGAGCGCTATCACGCTTTAATATTTACCAGTCCAAATAGGTGAAAGATAGTATTTAATTGTTTGCATTATATTTCCTTTTATCTTGTTAAGAGATAGCTAAGTCTTATTTCAGGGCTTGCATTGAACATTTCTCTATTTTGAATATGGTAGTGGGTTCACAATAATAAATTAGCAAAATAAACTAAAGTTGAATAGTTACTTAAAAAATTTAGATATTTATTCTTTTCCGGCAGCCTCAAAACCAACTTTAGATCCCATCATTACTGTTGAGGGCCTTAGAAAACGGGCGAGCCGGAATCCTGTGGAATCTGCCATGGAGTTAAAAGAGAAAAGGTCTCGAACTCAGGAAGCGAAAGACATTAGAAGAGCCCAGAAGGAAGCAGCTGGCTTTCTTGACAGGAGCACTTCCTCTACCCCTGTGAAGTTCATAAGCCGAGGCCGCAGGCCAGACGTGATTCTAGAAAAAGGAGAAGTGATTGACTTTTCATCCTTGAGCTCCTCTGACCGCACCCCGCTGACAAGCCCATCTCCTTCTCCATCTCTGGATTTCTCTGCCCCCGGGACCCCCGCCTCCCACTCAGCCACACCTAGCTTGCTTTCAGAAGCAGATCTGATTCCAGATGTGATGCCCCCACAAGCCTTGTTTCATGGTAAGACTTAGCTTTCTTGGGTCTTTTATTTTATGTGTGGCCCATGATATAAATGTGTGTTTTCTCCTTGTGGGCCGTGTGCCCTGCATTTCGTCTTTCCTGTTTTATATTCTGCACAGATGATGATGAGATGGAAGGTGATGGAGTCATAGACCCAGGGATGGAGTATGTTCCGCCCCCTGCTGGGTCAGCCGCTTCTGGGACAGTGGTCGGTGGCAGGAAGAAAGTCCGAGCACCCGAACAGATAAAGCAGGAGGTAGAGAGTGAGGAGGAAAAACCTGACAGGATGGACATTGACAGTGAAGACACAGATTCCAACACATCTTTGCAGATGAGGGCTCGAGAAAAGAGGAAGCCCCAGCTGGAGAAGGACAGGAAACCTAAAGGGCCCAAGTACACCCCTGTGAGCATCTACGAGGAGAAGCTGCTCCTGAAGAGGCTGGAAGCTTGTCCCAGTGCTGTTGCCATGACACCAGAAGCCCGGAGACTGAAGCGGAAACTGATTGTCAGACAAGCGAAAAGGGATAGGGGATTACCACTTTTTGACTTGGATCAAGTTGTTAATGCTGCTCTTCTGTTAGTTGATGGGATTTATGGAGCCAAAGAAGGAGTTTCCCGGCTTCCAGCTGGCCAAGCCACCTACAGAACCACCTGTCAGGACTTTAGAATCCTTGACCGATACCAGGTGGGTGTTAGCACATGCTCTTAGACTCTTGGGGGCAGGAGTGGAGGTGGGGCAGGCAGCACCATCGGTGGACATTTAAAATCCTGAGTAGTTTCAGGAGAGAAAAGAAAATAGCAAGGGAAAAAAATAGAAAAAATTGCTGGGCTTTATTTTTTGAAATTGTTCAATATGAATATCTCTTACTACATTTGGATTTGTTTTGTTTTTTTCCTTTTGGGCATTTTAGACAGAACCTAGACACTTTCTTTGTATCTCTTAGTCCCTGAGGGTTGCTGTACATGGTTTTGTGTAGCTTTGATTGACACATTTGTTGAGGACCATACAGTGTACCAGACCCCATGCTGAGCAGGATCTGAAGACATGTAAACGTCCATGTAGTTAGGAGACAACATGTAGAAATAGTAGCCAAGGGATCAGTGTGCTGTCCGTGTTGCTCGAAAGGTACTCAGTGGAACGAACCCAGGTCTGTGAGTGTCCCTGGGAACTGCCAAATACACCTTCCCATGGCAGGAACGAGAGCTCTTATTTCCCTCTATCTTTGCTAGCACTTGCTGCTAGCCAGCCTTTAACTAGTTTTGCTAATCCGATGGCTGTAAAGTGAAATCTTGTTTTTTTATTTACATTTCTTTGATTATAGGTAAGGTTAAACATTTTTCATGATTCCTAGTTGTTTCTCTGTGAATTGCCTGTTTGGATTCTTTGCACATTTTTCTATCCTTCCCTTCGTTGGAAACTCGGGGGCTCTTCTCTTTATTGCCAGAGTTCTGATATTGTTCAGTGATGTACCATGTATAGGGCTTTTTCCTTCATTGTGCTGGGCATTTGGTATGTGTGCCCGTTCAATTTGAAACTCTCATTCTTGAGTTCTGGAATGGCTTCCTAATTTCCTGTCCTGTATTTTCTCTGTTTTGTCTTTTTGGAGCGCCCCTATTATTTGGATTTTGCACCCTCTAGCCCAGGGGCTGGCAGACTTTTTCTCTAAAAGGGTCAGACAGTAAATAGTTTCAGCCTTGCAGGCCTCACAGGCTCAGTTGCAACTTCTCAACTTTGGGGTTCCAGTGTGAAAGCAAGCATAGATAAGACATAATGAATGGGCGTGGGCGTGGCTGTGTTCCAGTAACATTTTATTTACTAAAATAGGCTGGATTTGGCCTGTGGGCTGTAGCTTGTCGATGACCCTTTCTCTAGATGGATGCCCTTAATTTTCTTTTTTTCTCCTATTTCCCATCTTTCCTGAGAAATAGTAACCTGCCTGCCTGCATCCCAGGAGCCAGGTAGGGAGGGCCAGGAGCTGACCAGTCAGCTAGTAAGCTTCCACTGAGTCTCCCTGTTTTCAGGACAAGACTCCCATCCTTGGCTGTATCAGGTGCTCCTGTGTCCAGAATTTTTCTTTTGAGCCTCCAGAGAGTCTGGCCTTCTGCCCATGAGGGAAAGGTCATTTCTGGATGTGGGCAGTGGGGGTGTAGCTGGGGGCTCTACCCTCTTAAATGAAGAGACTGTCAATCCAAAGTCCTCCTGCCCATGCTCACCATTGGCAGGAGCTGATGCCTCCCGTTGCTGTGCCTTTCTGAGGCTCTGGCCTGTAAGTCGCCCAGCTCCTGGCCCGTCCTCACTGCTGCCCTAGGTTCTGGCTCCCTTTGGTCTTAGTCATTTGCCACTTGTTCATATGCGTTTGCTGCAGTCATCTCTTCACCTGGTCTTTGTTCTCATGGGTTTGTCTTTTTAATACTCAATTTTTAAATTATGAAATGTGTCATACTCATGCAAGAATGCATAGATCATATGGGTATAGTTTAAAGGTTAATAAGAAATACCTATGAATATAGCTCCTGGGAGAAGAAACAGCATTACGGACACCTTAGAAGTCCTTCTGTGCACTGCCTGTTCCCCGCCGAGGGAGCCACTCTCTGACTTTTAGTATTAATCATTCCTCTGCTTTTTTTAAATCTCTTTATCCCAAAACAGTATACTTTTAGTTAAAAAGAAAACTAAACTAAACAGAAAGCACAAATGGAGCTGTGTAAGGAAATTGCTACTGTTAGATGAGGGCTTCCAGGAGAAAATAAGCTGAACGGTTTTTGTAGGTCGTTGTTGAAGATTGAATTGTGCCCCCCAAAAGGATCTATTGAAGTCCTAACCCCTGGTACCTGTGAATATGACCGTATTTGGAAATAGGGCCTTTGCCGATGTAATTAGTTAAGATGAGGTCATACTGAAGTAGGGGTAGGCCCTTAATCTGCCATGACTGATGTCCTCATAAGAAAAGGAGAAGAGACACAGAGAGACACGGAGGAGAGAAGCCATGGGATGACTGATGCAGAAATTAGAGTGATGTGTCTGCAAGCTAAGAGACACCAAGGATTGGTGGCAACACCAGGAGCCAAGAGAAAGGCATGAACAGGTTCTCTTCTAGAGCCTTCGGAGGGAGCACAGCCCTGCTGATACCTTGATTTCGGATTCTGGCCTCCAGAACTGAGAGAGAATAAATTTCTGTTGTTTTAAGCTGCCCGGTTTATGGAATGTGTATATAGCAGCCTCAGGAAACTCACACAGTCATGTTCTGGCTTCCATGAGCCCCTCCTGGAGAAGTCAGTGGTCAAGGTCATTAGGGAGTCCTGGGAAACATGAGGCTCACTACTGTGTGAGCATCAGGCAGGGCTGCAGGGTATACCAGGGAATGTGCGAGAAATCTGATCAGGGGTGGGGTCCTCTGTATTTCCTGCCTCAGGGCTGACATGCTTCTTTCCAGCCTGTAGGAGGTCAGAGCAGTTATTGTCGGGGGTGTTCTCAGCTGATCCGGGGGCAGGTGTGGTGGGAGTAAAGGAGTCTCAGTGTGTGTTGAAGCCAAGCTGAGCACAGGTGAGATGCTGGGCATGACCACTTAGGTGTAAAAGATGGTCCAGTGCGGCAGCCAGAGTATGTCTGCCCTTTGAGTCACACCTGTCACTCTGTACTGGCCACGCTTTGCAGTTCTGGGATCACTCAGCAGTGGTCCTGGAATCTCTCCTCACCTGAGCTCCATCTTCCCCTCTTCTGTATTGAGTCTTCTGTTTCTTGTGCCCCATCTTTACCTTTTTGTAGGTTTACTCCAGTTTTTTAGTGAAGCACATCCTTACTGCCTTACTGAGGAAAGCTGCCTGAGAAGTAGAATTTGAGACCTTATGTGTCTGAAAAAACCTTGAATTGAAGCCAGAATCCCAAGCCAGCACTCGGTAAAGCTGAGAGCCAACTTAAAAGCAATACTGGAAGGAAGTAGACAGTGGAGCATGCTTTCAAATTCTGTGGGAAAGTGAGATTGGACCTTGAGTTCTATACACAGCCCATTATCTAGGTGAGTCCTCTTTTGAGGACCCCAAATGTCCCTTCCTTTAGGTCTTTCCTCTTGGGCTAGTTAGAGTTCCCATAGAAGAGTCTTCGGGTCTCAGAACCCTGGTTGCCTGGGAGGGGAAGGGGGATCTTAGCATTCAGTTTTTCTAGTACTCACACCCCAGTGCTCTGTGGGCTGCCCCGTCCAGAGCCCCTGTTACGCCTGTAGAGATGGGACCTCCAGCCTTCTGTGGGGAGGGCAGCCACCCGGCAGCAGGGACGGAGGTCAGATTTGGGGGTCTTACTGCTCTGCACACAGCTTTTACCTGGTCCGTATTTACTGCCCGGTTTGTTCCTGGTTCCCGAGGAATCTGGTGCTGCCACCTGGGTTTTAGGAGGATTCTGCAGTACAGATTGGGCTGGTTCTCACCTTCCCCAAAGCCAGCTTGGAATTTTGGCTTTAAATCAGTTGCTATTTGTCCATCTGCTTCCCAGTTACTGTTGTTTCTTCTCCTGATCTTTCTGTTCTTGTATGCTTGTCCCCCCCGCCCCATTAAGTCTTTCTGTAGTTCTAGTGGGGATTGGGAGGGAGTAAAATTTGATGTTTTTGTTTAATCCCACATTTTAACGTGGAATTTTAGTTTCATTTTAATGCAGAGTTACACAGAGGAGCAACTGTAAATGTGTTTGTTCAATCCATACTCTTTCTTGTTTTCTGATAGGGAATTTCCCTATAATATGACTTTTGAAATGAATGTGATTTTATTGTCAGTCAGTACTTAGCGTTTTGTTATTTCTCTCATATTTCCTCTTTAACTCGAGTTATCTACTGCTAAATAACTCTTAGTTTCAGACATATGGGAATTTTAAGATCTTTTAGGAGTTGATTTAATTTCTACAAGTTATGTGGTGGTCAGAGAAAATGGTCTATATGATGTTGGTTCTTTGCTATAAAGAAAGTTATATATTCTATTTTTATTCTTTTTATAGGTCCTAACTTAAGACATATATTTTTTCTCTATTAATTTTTTAATATTGTCATGTGGTCTTCCCCCTAAACAAAAAAATAGCTTTGCATGCTCTCATCTGTCTTTTTTCTTTTGTGTTGCTTGTTCAGATAACAGTAAACTAAATTGTTTACTCACTCTTACTTCTCATTGTTTCTTCCTAGATTAATTTCTTGCTAGACGACTTCCTCTAACAGTTCTTTAAAATATGGTCTTTTTCAGGTTATTTTTGAAAACCTGTGTGCCTAGGAATATCTTCATTTCACTCTTGCATTTAAGTGATAGCATAGCTGGATATAAAATTATAATGTTTTTTTCTTTCAACATTTTGAACTTATTACTCCATTATTGCCTTGTGTGTAATGTTGCTCCTGAGGACCTCTGTGTGTCTTATTCTTGTCCTTTGTAGGTGGCCTCCCTTTCTTATTCTCCCATGTCCTGGAAGCTTTCAGAAGTTTCTCTTTGCTTTTGATCTTTAACTGTATTCATGCATTTTAAGTGATTTTGCTCTCATTTATCTTGCTTGACAACTCCTTCAGTTAGAGGTGTCTGATACGGTTCTTGACATCTGTCCTGTTTGTTGTTCTTGAGCTTCCTGGATCTGCATTGTGGGATTGGTATCTGATTAATTTGGGGACATTTTCAGTTATTATTACTTCAGATATTTCTTCTGTTCATTTTTCTCTTCTCCTTCTGATGTTCCCTGTATGTTTCACCTTTTGTAGTTGGACCCCAGTTTTTGGATATTCTGTTCCGTTCTGTTTGTAGTCTTTTCTCTCTTTGATTTTCAGTTTTGGAAGTTTCTATTGACATGTCCTCAACCTCAGAGATTCTTTCCTCAGCTGTGTCCAGTTTGCTAATGAGCCTATCGAAGCCGTTCTTCATTTGTTACAGTGTTTTTTATTTCTAGCATTTCTTTTTGATTCTTTCTTAGAATTTCCATTCTCTGCTTAAATGACCTGTCTGTTCTTGCATATTGTCTGCTTTGTCCGTTAGAGCCCTTAATATGTTAATCACAGTTATTTTAAATTCCCAGTTGAATAATTCCAACATCTCTGCCATATCTGAGTCTGGTTCTGATGCTTGCCGTGTCTTTTTTTTTTCCCCAAGGATTGGCACCTGGGCTAACAACTGTTGCCAATCTTTTCTTTTTTTTTTTCTGCTTTCTCTCCCCAACCCCACCCCCATACATAGTTGTATATCTTAGTTGCAGGTCTTTCTAGTTGTGGGATGTGGGACGCCGCCTCAACATAGCCTGACGAGCAGTGCCATGTCCTCGCCCAGGATCCAAACCCTGGGCTGCCGCAGCGGAGCACACAAACTTAACCACTCAGCCACGCAGCCGGCCCCTTGCTGTGTCTTTTCAAACTTTTTTTTTTGCCTTTTAGTCTGCCTGTACTTTTTTGTTGAGAGCCAAATACGATGTATTGGGTAAAAGGAAATGTGGAAGATAGGCCTTTGGTGATGTGGTGAGGTATGGGGTGAGAAGCATTCTGAAATCCTTGTTCTTGAGTAAACATGGGCCCTGGGCTGTGAACTTCACAAGTGCTTCTCTGAGTTTCCTCCCCAGTTGGGTCGGACAGGATGGCCAGAGGGGCCTGGAGTTGCTGTTTCCCTTCCCCGTGTTGGTTAGGCTCTGATAAAACCCCAGCAGGTTAGGCTCTGGCAAAGTAGTTTCTCCTGAGGGCAGGCCTTGTTAGGAAGAACAGAGTGACATTTCAAGATGGCTACTTTTCTCCTCCCCCTACCCAAAGCAGGAGGGGATTTTTCTTTGATCTTTACTGTGAGAACCTGGTAGAGCTCCTGCAGATGAAACACAAAAATGTGGGGCGCCCCTGGAGTTTCTCAGATCTGTCCACAGTGAGCCTCCAGCAATTCGTCAGTTGCAGTTTGGGTTTCCCTACCCCGGTACTGGTCCCAGGATGCTTCAGTAGATGGTGACTCTTTGTATTCTCTTGTCTGTGTCCAGTGTCGGGCGCAGTGGTTTGCCCTGTGACCTCACATCTCTGTGCATCTAAGAAAAGTTGTTGATTTTCTGTTTGTTCAACTTTTTACTTGTTAGGATGGAATGACGACTTCCAGTCTCCTTATATGCCGGATGGAGACCCAGAAGTCCTCTGAGGCTTCTTTAATTTGGAAAATTCCTCATCATTGCTTCTTTAAGTACGTTCCTCCTTTGTCTTTTTCCTCCCTTTCTGGACTCCCAGTATGGATGTTGACACTGTTACTCCTTTTCTTTATTGCTTCCTTTGTTTTTTTGGAAGAGACCTGTCCTTCACTTCTTTGTTGAGTGCTTTATTTCAGTGATCATGTATTTCATATCTGGTAACAAATAAGAGATGCTCCATAACTACTCATTCTTATTTCCAGGCTTCCTCATTATCTTGGAGCCTATTTATTATGCTTTTTGGTTTTGTTCTTTTGGTAACAACTTTACTGAGATACAATTCACATACCATACAATTCACCCTTTTAAAGTGTTCACTTCAGTGGTTTCCAGTATATTCACAGAGTTGTGTAACCATCACCATGATCAATTTTAGAACATTTTCTTCACCCTAAAAAGAAACCCTGAACTCTTTCACTGTTACTGTTCAACCCTCCATACCCACCCCCATTAATCTGCTTTTTGTCTCCATAGATTTGCCTATTCTGGACATTTTACATAAATGGAATCACATGTGGTCTTTCACTTAGCATAATGTTTTCAAGGTTAATCCACGTGGTAGCATATGTTAGTATTTCATTCCTTATTATGGCTGAATAATACTCCATTGTACGGATATACCACACTTTGCTTATCTCTTCATCGGTTGATGGACATTTGGGTTGTTTCCACCTTTTAGCTATTATGAGTAATGCTGTTGTGAATGTTTGTGTACAAGTTTTTGTGGGGACATATGTTTTCATTTCTCTTGGAAATGAACCTGGGAGTGGAATTGCCTGGGTGAGTGGTAACACAGTCCTTTTTGAAGAACTGCCAGACTATTTTCCAGAATGGCTGCATCGTTTTATCTTCCTACTAGCAGTATAAAGATCCTGATTTCTGCACACATCCTTACCAATACTTGTCATTACCTCCCTTTTTGATTATAGCCATCTTAGTGGGTATCAAGTGGAGAATCATTGTAGTTTTGATTTGAATTATCCCTGATGACTGTTGTGCTTGTTAAAAATTCCTGTCTGTCTGCTAAATGAATTCTGCCTTTTCTGGTACAGTTTACTTTGTTATCTTTCTTTTGTTTTGCGCTCCTTATTTACATGTCTTGAATTTTTTCCCTGTGACATATATTCCCTTGGTCTTATTAGCTGCCTTTGCTGGTTGTACACACATGGAGGTAGGGGCAAAAACCTGGTTTCTAGTTTGTCACGCTCTTGACAAGTTTTATAAAATGGGAGGCTCTGGACTCAACCACTTCCCATCTTCACCTTTTTCCACAATCAGGCAGCCTCAGTCTCAGGGAACCTCCAGGACATCTGGCCCAGGTGCTGTTTTTCACTCCCTCTGCTGTTACTGCCTGGGATCATGGCATGCTTGGGGACTGTCCTGATGGGATCTGCCCTCCGCCTCAGGAAGGCTCCAGTGCTCTCCACTGTCACCCCTCTGGCTCATGCTTGCTGGCAGAGTCGATTGGTAGAGATCCACCGAGAGCAGAGCTCGGGAGAGGAAGTGGCCCAACCAGGACCCTCCTCCGTCCCTTCAGTGTTGCACAGCCTGTCTCTGCTCCTGGCTGCCTCGCTGCCTCGTCTGTACCCGGTTGCCTCTGATTTCTCACAGCCTTGTGTTCTATCTTCCGTCTCACTTTTGTGGCATCTCCCAAGTTGGGTTTGAGGAAGGGACACAGCAGCCTAGCTCTCCATTTTATTTAGAACTAGACGTTTGAAGAAACTCATTTAACATTTTCCAAGCTTATCTGACTTTTGGGTGCTTTTTTCCCACCATTTTGTCATTCAACAAACCTAAGTTGAATACTTCATATGTGCCAAGCACTGTTCTAACTGGGGAGACTGCAGTAAGACACAGCTGACATCTGTGAGCAGGGAGATGACAGTACTGACTCACTGAACAGGATCGCTTCTGACAAGTGAGTGCTGCAGTGGAGTGGAGAGGCAGAGGGCAGCGGCTCTGCTGTGGGTGGGGTAGTTTAGGACGGCCTTTCTGTGGAGGTAACCCTTGGACTAAGTCCATGCCCACAGGAGGAGCCGTGCTGAAGAAGGTGCAGGGCAGAAGTTCCAGGCGCAGGCCCTAAGGCACGAGTTAGTTTGGTGTGTGGGGCTGGAACATGTGACGGTGGGAAATGAGGCCACAGAGGTAACAGGCCAGAGCCTGCAAGTCCCGGGTAAGGAGCTGGAATGGTGCTGTGAACATACAGCGGGAAACCACATCGGAGTTGTATTTAAGGAGGTGAACTTACAAGTTTTTAGAAGAAGAACCTGGCTCTCTGTGGAGACTGGATGGTATGAGGTGAGAGCGGCAGCAGGGAGGCAAATAGGAGGCAGTGGTCGTGGTCCAGGCAGACGCTCAGGGTGATTTAGACTAGGCAGAAAGCAGTGGCGATGCAAAGAAGTTGGGGTGCTGGAGAACGTCCACAGAGTTCCACAGAACTCATCTTGAGATGTTAACCAGAGAGTATTTCGTAGGCTAGTGGTTCAGTGGCTGGTGTTTCAGTTATCTGTTGCTGCATTACAAACCATCCCCAAACTTAGTGGCTTACACAATAGCCGTTTAACATTCCTTCTGACTCTGTGGGTTGACTGGGCTCAGCCGGTGGTTCTTCTGTGGCTGCATTCAGCTGGGAGTGGTGTCAGGGCTGGGATGACCAGGTTGGCCTCTTCCTCCAGACCTGTCTCCGTGTGGCCTCTAGTCATTCAGTGGTCCACCGTGGACACCGTGGCAGCTGGACTTCAAGAGGGAGCATGTGGAAGGTGCCAGTCCTCGTAAGGCCTGGGCTCAGAAGTCCAGAATGTTACTTCTGTCACTTTCTGATTTGTCAAAGCCTGTCACAAGCCTGCGCAGATTCAAGAGGGGGGGAAATCGAGTCTGTCTTCTGATATGAGGAGCCACGTGTACCCCAGGCACAGGAGGAAGTGTTGGGGCCATGTTTGGAAACTATATACCACAGCTTTGAATTTCAATTTGGAACTTATTTTAAAGTCCTGGAAGAATTTCAAAGGTGGCCTTTGAAAGTCTTCATGTCCAGTTTGGGAACATAATGAGACCATATTATAAAAGAAGGAATTCTTGCTCTTTTTCCAACAAAATTATTTTCTAGGCTAAGAGCAAACTGATTCTACAAAAACAACTCAGGTTTCTAAACTTCCTCCAGCCCTTGGCAAACCACTTTATAAATATGCCTTTTAATCTTCCATCTGAGCTCTTTGCCATAAAACCCTAATTGCGCATGTTCTGTTACTACTTGACTGGGGGCCTTGGCACTGTGCTCGCTGAAGAACAGACGTCTCCACTTGGGCCAATCCCTCCATCTCTTAGGACACCCACCACATCTTCATGGAACCTCTGGGGGGCCTCTCCGCTATCGGGATTTGTTTTAGGATGATAATCTACATCAGTCCTACTTCTGTCAAATTTATTCATTAGAATAGAGACATATGTTAATAAATCCATATAGAGGTACAGCAATAATTGGCTCCTGTGGCTCTTTGGGTAACAGGGACTACTCGTAAAACTCACCCATGTGTGTTACCTGCTTGTCTAGTGCTGGTTAATGTTTGATGAATGGATTGAAGGTGTAATAGAACAAAATGAAACAGAGAAGCTGTAAATCCAGTCCTCAATCCTGCATTTCACTCACTTAAATGACTTTTAAAATTAAGTAACTTAAAATTTTTTAAATTGTTTCGATTTTACATTATTGCAGCTACAATTAGCCTTTCATATCTAGTTTTATGCAAAGGTACCTATGAAGTTTGTGTTGAAACTTGAGCTTTGCAAATAAGTAGTGTAAAAAGACCTACTTTTTTTTTTTAAAAGATTGGCACCTGAGCTAACAACTGTGGCCGATCTTTTTTTTTTTTTTTTGCTTTATCTCCCCAAATCCCCCCAGTACATAGTTGTATATCTTAGTTGCAGGTCCTTCTAGTTGTGACATACGGGACGCCGCCTCAACGTGGCCTGACAAGTGGTGTCATGTCCGTGCCCAGGAGCCAAACCAGTGAAACCCTGGGCCACCGCAGCGGAGCAGGCGAACTTAACCACTCGGCCACGGGGCCGGCCCCAAGACCTACTTTCTGACACACAAATGTCACAAGTACCAATGATCTGTGGAAATTAAACCAATCCTTTGAATATGTTTATTTTTATATAACCAGTGTTTCTTTCTCATAGACGGCCTTGCCATCCAGGAAAGGATTTCGGCACCAGACCACTAAGTTTTTGTATCGTCTGGTTGGATCGGAAGACATGGCTGTGGACCAGAGTATTGTCAGCCCTTACACTTCTCGGATCTTGAAACCTTACATCAGGTATAAGGAGAAGAGCTGTGATGTCGAGGGTGTCATGAGTAGTAATGTTTGTGGTGTCTGCGCCCCGTTCCCCTGTTGGACTGAATAAAGACCCAAACCTGTGAGCAGGGTCGTTAAGGACTCAGTCTGTGCTCCATGCCCAGTCTCACCCTTGGCTTGTTTCAGCTGTACTTTTTTGCAGAAAGGATGATCCTTTGAAAGAAATATAAAAAGAAAGGATATGTTAACTCTGTTAGATTTCATTATAATGATCATACTCATTGTTTTGTTTTAAATTTTAAAGTTGTATATATGTAATAGTCTTTGAAATGAAAAAATGGGAAGGACGTCTCAATCAGGCCTCTATCTGGACTAATGATGAGTCTCGTTGAGGCAGGGCCATGGGGGCTGAGCTGATAGAGAGGCCCCCAGTGCTGTCTGGCGCTGTGATCGAGACCATGTCTTTGTTGACCACACTTGCTCGGAGCTCCGTAATTGCATGCTCCTCCTTGCCCAGCACTGCCCCCTGGGCAGACACATGGAAAGGCAGTCTGCGAGCCTGCTCCGGCTTCTCCTGTTTCTGGTGCCTCTCAGCTGCCTTGGCAGGGTTGGACCTTCTTTTCCCTGAGCTGTCCTGGGTCAGAGCACTCCGAGGGCTTAATTAGGATGCTGTTTCTGTTCCCTCACTCTGTTCATAAGGCGCACCAGCACTAGTAGAGGTCCTGAGGGTACAGAGGGGTGTGCTCTGATGAATGTTAATAGAGTGAATTGTAAACTTCATACCAGAAAAGTGTTGTAGCTGTTATCAAGCTGTCTGCCATGTAGAGTAGCACAAATTAGTTTAAAATTTCAAGCTGATCAAAGAGTTTGTGAATCAAATGGCTAGGAATAATAATGGGTATTTTTCTTGACTTGAATTTGTTTATTTTCTGTGGCACTGGAGGCGTGATTATGAAACAAAGCCACCCAAACTGCAGCTCCTGTCACAGATTCGTTCCCACCTGCATAGGAGTGACCCTCACTGGACGCCGGAGCCTGACGCCCCTCTCGATTACTGCTACGTGCGGCCCAACCACATCCCAACAATAAACTCGACGTGTCAGGAGTTTTTCTGGCCCGGTATGTGTCCCCCTCCCAAACTAGGCAATCAGTTTTCTTATAGTTCACTTTTGTGATTTTAAATTAGTGTATGTCATGTGACCCTGAAACCTTTACTCATATGATTTCAGTGTGTCCCTGCTAACATAGAAATGTTAAAATATAAACACCTCTTTCTTTCCTAAGATCAGGAAGAAGCCAGCAATTAGAGTAATAAACAGTGTTTTGTTTGTCTCTGCTTCCAGAATAAAAGACTCATCCTGCTTTGCTTCTCCTGTGTTTAGACACCAGGTAATGTCTCGCAGGAACACAGGCTGGTAGCCGCAGGCTGCCTGTTTGGACACTTTTGCCTAATAATTCCGTATGCTTTGTTTATTTAGCTGTTCTTTAGAGTGTTAGTACAGCCAAAAGGTGTTTTTAAAAAGCCAAATACCCTAATCATAGACTTCGAAAATAAGAGTAAATGCAGTATGATTTGTCATTTTGTTAGCCTTAACATATTATCTCTGAAGACTGAAGCTATCAATTAAAGGAACACATTTTCATTGCTTAATATAAACACGGTCTTTGTGGATCTGCTTTATTGCTCTACCCTGAAATGTAAAGGAAATAATACATGTCTCCAGATGTTAGATAAGATTTCATCAGGATGAGAGCCGTGTCATCCCTGTTGTCTCATAATCATGTAATAGTGCGTGTGGTCGCAGAGTTGTGCTTGGGAGTGGTGTGGGGCTGAAAGGAACGTTCTGGGAGCACCTACTACCTCCTGCCCTTCGCTGGTACCTTCCATGCATTATGCATGGAATCATTTTATATTTAACCTCTTGATTGTAAAATTTAGCATTTGTACAAAAGAGCGCATGAATTGTCTATGTGTGAAGTAAAGAATACAACAGGATGGACACTCTTAGGGGATCTTGACCCCAACTCTGTGAGGTCTAGGTATGTTCTCTTACACATTGCAGAAACTGAGGCCAAGACATTTAGAAATGTGCCAGCTGACACACATGACCGAGGCCGAGTTCAAAGCCAGGTGTGTCCATTTCTGAACCTGTTTGCTCTCTACTATCTGCCCTATCCCGCCTCTCTTCTTTTTAACATATGTACTTAGAAAAGATGATGTTAATTTTGATATTTTTCAAAATTCACTTTTATTTTTATGATCTGAATATGTGCTGTCTATGGTAATATCTTTGTCTCCAGTTCTAGGGTTTTTTTTTAGCGTGCAGGTGTAGCTGTAAGTACAGACTGAGCAGCTTGGCGTTCATTAATTCCAAAAGGTACATGGTTTGAGTCTCGATTGTCTCTTTTCTTCAGGCATTGACCTGTCTGAGTGCCTGCAGTACCCAGACTTCAGTGTTGTCGTCCTTTATAAAAAAGTCATCATTGCCTTTGGCTTCATGGTTCCCGATGTGAAGTACAATGAAGCTTACATTTCATTTCTCTTTGTCCATCCTGAATGGAGAAGAGCAGGGATTGCAACTTTCATGATTTACCATCTGATTCAGGTATGTTGGCCGTGCTCATCATCCACTCACTTGCCCCTGGGCTTCCCTGGAAGTCATGGGGAGGGTGAAGTGAGCAGGGCCTTCCCAGCACTGCCCAGCGGAATGTGAGACCAGGGGAAAGAAGGCCAGTCACCCGTACTCATGAGGTTAGTCAAACACACAGACAAAAGTCTTCACCCTCTAAAATAAGATTACCATTCAGACCTAGGTTTCAAAGAAGCCAGTTTGTGAACATGTGTAGTAAATAAAATGAGGAAATACCGAAAGTGAGAGCCTAAAGCACTTGCACTGTCATATTAGTAACTGCTGCTGTTCTTAGAATCACCCCCGCCACGACTCCAAGTGGAAGTGGAACTATGATTTTTAGTTTTTATGTATTTTTAAACATTTTAGCAAAAGTGTGTATGTGCATTCTATTATTGCTGATTGTTTTTAATTTTATTATCACTATGTAAGCTGGTATGAACCTTCTCAGACTTGATTCTAACATTGAATTATAACTCATCTTTGATATATCTCTATCACCTTTGAAGAAGATACACCATATATTTATATACTAATATCAGAAAAACATGTAAGGATTTTTTCCCCCCAGAATTTTTCTGGTAACTTTTATTTAGAAACCATTTGGTATGGAGGATTGTGTGTTATGTGGACAAGATTCCTTTTAAATAGAGGATGGAGATGATAAAATGCAGTTTTTCCAGTTTTTAATGAAACTGGCTCAATAATTCCTAAATGTTGGCAGGAACCTTGAGAATCATCTTCCTAGAAATTGCTTTCTTCTCTCCTTTCTTGGCAGTTAATATGTGCTACCTCGTGTTGTTGTCTTCACTGAGACCTTCTCAGTTTTTTCTACCACACTCCTCCTTTTTTCTGCCCTACCCTACTCGCAGAATGACCTCTCCTCTGTGTGCGTCCTTCTGTCCTAGCAGAGCCCTGCAGGATTCAGCCTGTTCCTTCACTGGCAAGGGCCTAAGGGCAGGGCAGGGATGACATTTTGCTGTGTGTGCCTGACATAGGGCCTGGCACTGTCAGTCCTTACTGAGTGTTCACGCTCACAGCGTGGGAGGAGGATTGTTCATCTTTATGGGTGCTGGCCCCCAGCCAGACCATAAACCCTGACACAGTACCACTCGGTCAGGCAGGAGTACTCGGGGATGGCCGTGGTTCAACTGTGCATATTTGCAGTGTAGAAACACTGGCGTCACTCCACAAAATTCATTTTACACTCAACACACTCTTGTCCTTAGTAAAACAGTAGTTCTCTCTTGTTCTAAAAATACCTTTGGATACACAATGTGAGTTAAGCCGAGAAAAGAAAGTAGCTGTCTACCTTCGATAGAGTTGTTCTTAAATAGAAGCCTTGGGGAAGCCTGATTATAAAATCTCAGGAAACTTATCAACCTCAGTATTTCATGCCTTCATCATTAAAAAGCAAGTTCTTGATTTATGTGACTTTGGGGTACTTTATTCTGTGTAGCTAATCAGAGAATCTAGGAGCTTGCTTTGTATTGATAAGGTGAGTATTACTCTTTTCCCCTAGCGTTAGGCCGACGCTAAATGTGGAAACCTCAGTTCTGAGAAGCTGACTGCCAGCTGGGGAGGGACAGGAGGTGGACTTGGGGATTCAGGGCGTCTGTACAGGCTCTTCACATTGTACACTTAAGCCAGTCTTAATATTTCCAATCTGGCCACATAATTTAACATTCTTTTCCAGTGGGTCTAGGAAGGGAAATTTTACAGTTCTTTTACAGTATAACATCTAGTTTTTAAAAGCAGAACTTCTTATATTCTTCTCAGTTTCTTCAAGATGGTCATAGTGTTTGGTATTAATATGTTTGATATATTTAAATGTAACTGAATTTAAGTAAAATAGTTGACGTAAAATATCCTCCTTGGCCCTTTGCTCAGATCGGAATAAAAGCATCTGGCATCCCGTCAATTTTCTCAGCCTTGCTGAGTGTTTTAGTGGATGTGTGATCAGCAGCAGAATGTCCTTGGTCCCGGGGTTGTGGGTGCTGCTGAGTCCCAGCCTCAGTCCCTGATCGTCTGGTTTCTGTGATTCATGCCTGCACTTGAGAGTCTCTCCACCTACTCGTTCTCCCTCAGGCGTTTTCCTTTTCAACTTGCATTTTCCCGCTCTTTTGGCAGACCTGCATGGGCAAGGATGTAACCCTTCACGTCTCAGCAAGCAACCCCGCCATGCTGCTGTACCAGAAGTTTGGATTCAAGACTGAAGAATATGTTTTAGATTTTTATGATAAATACTACCCCTTGGAGAGCACAGAGTGTAAACACGCATTCTTTCTGAGGCTCCGACGCTGAGGGGGAGGCAATTCCTCACAGAGACGCCTATGCTGTAGAGAACGGGTCTTCAGAAGGCCTGAAGGCAGGCAGTCATCGCACCGTGGGTTCTGATCTCTGCCATCAGATGTTCATTCAAGCCTCTCAGCTGAAATGAGAACAACGGGGGGCAGTGGAATGAGTAGTGAGCAACCTGTCAGCAAAATCATGGTCCAGTCCTTTTTGGAGGGTCCTTCGGCCCACCTCTTGGACTCCACCGTTAACTCAACTGAAAGATGCTGCTGTCCTCCTTCCACATGGTAGTTTGTGAGAGCAAAGAAATATCTAAATGGATGTTCTTGGTGAGAGAGAATCTGTCCTAATTGAAAAGATGAGGGAATGTGGTGGCTATTAAAGATTCATGCAGTGCCAGAGAGGCACCCTCCTGTCCTGGGAAGATGAGAGTGTAATCAGATGCCAACCCTTTTCCCAGCCTTGCTGTGTTGTCGCTGAATCCAGGAGGACCTCTAGGTTCTATTGTCTCGTGTTGGTGTTGATCACAGTCAAAATAAAGTCAGTGTTTGTGTCTGCACCTTGCTTCACCTGATCTACTGTTAGCATCTCCTGAGGGGAGGGTCTCCTTCTCCCCGTGCCTGTGTACTTGGTTTGGGTTGGAGTGGCTGAGCACCCGCCACTTAGATTGGGCCACTGGATGGAAGTGTGTGGTGGTGGAAGTACAGCTGGCTGTGGACGGAACCTATGTTGTCTGCAGGACTGGGCTCCTTGCTGTGTATGTGTGTGGGAGATGGACTGTCAGTCACATTTTTTTGGATCCAGTAGGAGCATTTCCAAAATTGTCAGATGTTCTCAGATAAAAATCTTTCCTTTGTACTAAACCTATGGCCAGAGCTTTAGTCTAATCAGCTTGCTTTTAAACTCTCTTTAATTAGAGCAGTGGTTTTTAACTTTTTGGGACATGAATCTCTTTGAGAATCCAAAGACAGCTGAATACTCTCTAGCAAACTGTCTGTGCATGTTTAAAATTTTGCATCAGTGATGCATGGACCACAAGTTAAGAACCTCTGTTCTAGAGGCTATACTTAGAGCCGGCTTGAATCCCTTTGTTCAAGGGGAATGTGAAGACCACCTGGAAGTTCTTCCAGCGCTTGTCTCTATTAACCAGGACTGGGGCTCCTGGGAGCCGAGGCTGCTGTGCCCCGCTTTTGTCCTCCCCAGCACTTGGGCTGGACACACAGAGTCACTGAGTTGCCGAGTTCCCCAAAGCAGCGATGGCTTGCCTCCGGGAGAGAGTCCTCTGGACTCCCTATCACCTTCCCTGCTTCCCGAGAGCTGAACCAGCACTTGTCAGCCTCCTCCTGCAAGGACCCTAACAGAGAGCGGGGGCACCTCTCATGTCCTTTAAGTTTCAGGTTTTTAAAATTACAAGTATGTTATATTTTACTCTTTAGGTATATCTGTTTTAATGTTAAAATAATGGATTTTTCACCCCAAAGCTGTAGGTAGAGTTGACACTCTAGGAAGATGGGTACTTTCAGCCTTAGCACATGCAACCCCCGGGTGGGTGGATGTACACCACTGATCTACAGTCTCATTCTTTTCCTCAGCGACAAATACTCCAGGGGTTCAAGACAGACGTATCTTCACTTTGAACGACACCTTGTAATTCATGTCACTTTGAGAATTTTGAGTTGAAGATGAGTGGCGGTTGAAAAGCAAACATACTACTAGTATGTTCACACTTGGCCAAGATGTCTCATATTCGAGTTAAACTGAGTATAGGTAAAGGCTAAATTAAATAAAAAGATACACCCAGCAAAAGGCATTAGGCTCCAAGTAAGATGAAAAGCAAAGGCCTGATCTCAGAGGTTCTTGCAAAAACAAGGATTGTTGGCAATTTGGGCGTCTAGGGCTTAAGCTTTAGGCAGTGGCCCCGGTCCCTGAGCAGCTGCTTGCCGCTGAGCAGCAGAAGGGCACTCGGTGTTTCCAGCGCCAACGCTAGGTTGGGTCATGTGGAGACGGCAAGGTCTGTAGGCATTGAGCAGACACATACTAGGTGCTAAAAATATGAAAATACTGGCAGCTCCCATTTCTGAACTCAATTCTCACAACAACTCCTTGAGGTGATGCTATAATTGCCTCTATTTTATGGAAGAGGAAACTGAGCTTTGAGAGGTTGAGTAACTCTGTGCCAAGAGCGTGCAGATAGAAAGCAGAGGGCAGCTCTGTCCAGGCTGAATCTGTCTCTGCGCCAGCCCGCCCTGTCTGCAGAGGTGTGTGAAATGGAGGAGGAACCATCCCAAGGCCTAAGGGTCCTTGGATCCTGAATGGCGACCTGTGATTCAGAGCCAGGCCATTCACTTCCCTCGTGCTCTGCTGCCTGGACCTCTAAGCTCTGTGTGTGCATGTTTCTTTGCTGCCTCCCAGGTCAGGGAGACTAGCCTGAGGTGGTTGTGTGCAAAGGCAAGTGTATGTGAGTGTGAATGTTTTTCTGGGGAGGGTTCATCAGATGTTCAAGGAGGTGTGTGAGCCGAAAAGTAGTAACAAGGGCTATTAAGACTGGAGGAACTTTCTAGAGCCAGCTGGGTGGTTGGGACAAAGGTTCAAAAGGAATGACTCACCAAACAATACCTTTAAAATGTTCTATTTTTAATTTGACGTAATTTCAGGCTTGACGGAAGTTACAGAACAGTACAAAGAATTCCCAGGTGCCCTCCCTCCCAGCTCCTTAAATATTAATATTTGCCTCTCGCTCGCTTGCTCTGTTTACACATATGCATGTCTGCGTGTGCACACACATGTGTTTCCGAACCATTTAAAAGTAAGTTGCAGGGGCCGGACCCGTGGCTGAGTGGTTAAGTTTGTGCGCCCTGCTTCGGTGGCCCAGGGTTTCCCTAGTTTGGATCCTGGGCGCGGACATGACTGTATTTTATTTAAAAATCAAATCTTTAAAAAAATAAATAAAATTAAAAGTAAGTTGCAGATATCACACCCATTTTACCCTTAATATTTTGGTGTCCGTTTCTAAAAGGAAGGAATGTTCTTACCTAACCTCAGTACAATGACCAAAATCAGGGAAATTCACATCGATACCATGCTGTTATCTGATTCACAGCCCTAGTTCAGATTTCACTGATTTCCTAATACTGCCCTTCATAGCAAAAGAAAAATCAACATCAAGTGCTGCATTTAGTTGTCATGCTTCTTTAGTCTCCTGTAGTCAGGAACTGCCCTGAGTCTTTGTTAACATAGACATTTTTGAGGAGTCTTGGCCCGTTGATTTGCAGAATGTCCCTGAATTTGGGGATGCTGCTCTTTCCTCCTGTTCAGAGTTCTGTTAGGCACTTTGGCAGGAATACTGTAAGACGCGATGCTGAGTTCTCTGTGCATCATTTAGAAAGCGCATGCTGTTCATTAGTCCCATTTCTGGCAAAGTTAACTTTGATCCTTTAACTCTTTGCAAATGAGTATTTTGTGGGGAGAATCACTGAGATGATGTAAATATCCTGTTACTCCTCAAACTTCCCACCACCAGTTTTAGCATCCAATGGTGGCAGGTTAGCCTTCTACATTCTCATCTCCTTGAGGAAGCAGCTTTTAGAGCCAGGTGGCAATGCCCAGTTCTTCATGCTGCAATACACTAAGCGCTGAGCTTTAACAAGAGCCCCAGTACGGGAAGTGGGTATTTGCATCTGTCATCCTTCAGTAGAATGCTGGCAGGTATTCCTGCATCCCCACTGCAGCCGCAGAAGCATCGCAGCAGTGTGTTGTGGGAAGGTGGAGGTACTTCAGTCTGGGGCATTGCTCAGTGCATGTTATAGGTTGTGCATCTCAACATTTACGAGAACTTTCTGATGACAGAGAATAAAGGGTGTCTTGGTTACCTGTTACTACATAAGAAACTGCCACAAAGTCCAGTGGCTTAAAACCATAGCAGGTTATTTTCTCTTGGGATTCTGAGAGTTTTCTGGATGGTTCTCTCCCCATGGTGCCGGCTGGGGCACTGGGACAGCTGCTGTCATCTGGGAGCTCAGCTGGGGCTGCCTGCCAGGGGTCTCGGTTCTCTTTCAGGTAGGCCTTTCCGTGTGGCTGATGGATTGCCTCATGGCATGGCGGCTGGGTTCCAAGAAGGGATATTCTTCTGACACTCCAGGAGGACACACCCTAACTGCAGGCTTATCAGGTCTCTGCTTGCAGTGTGCTTACTGCTGACCCATTGGCCAGAGCCAGTCTCATGGCCAAGCTCCTAGTCCATGTGGGAGGGCTTCCCAAGGGACAAACACCAGGATTTGTGGTTCATGAGGGAGCCACCAAAGTATAGGGCCATTATAGAAAAAGCACCTGAAGTTCTAACACCTAGATGGCAGCTTGGAATAGTTCCCCTTTGGGGCATCTGGGCGGGCCATAGCTGGTGCATACCTCATCCCTGCTAGAGTTATAGTGAGGGTGCTACAGTGCAGGAGCTCCAGCCTGGCCATGGCTTTTTGTTTTTGTTTGTGAGCCAGTCTGCAGAGAGGAAGGAGACAGGAAGGACGAGTCACAGACAGACGTGAGGTGGGGGCCTGTCCCTGAGGCCGGCTGTGGTTCCTCCTCAGGATCAGGAAAGACCTCCCGTACACCCATCCCATTCTTACAGTAAATTACCCCTTCTCCCCTTTATAGTTCTATTGAGGTGTAATTTACGTACTACAAAATTCGCCAATTTTAAGTACAATTCAGTGGTTTTTAGTAGATTTATAGAGTTGTGCAATCATCACCCAATTCAGTTTTTGCATATAGGGCTAAAAAGATCCCCGGCACTCATTTGCAGTCAGTCCCCACTTCTACCCGGAGCCCCAGCCTACCACTAATCTTTTTCTCACTCTATAGATTTGCCTTTTCTAGACATTAAATATCAAATGACCCTTTTTTGCTTCACCTCAAGTTGGCTTCTGTTACCAGCTGCCAAAGAGGCTTCTCTAACCCAGCGTAACCAATGACTTTAGATATTTTGATATAAATCATCCAAGACTTTTGTTTTATGTACATATACATGCCTTTGCATATACCAGTTTTTTCATATACTAATTTTTAAAATGAACTGCGATCATAATATATATCTTGACCTATAAGATACACAATTTTTTTCCTATTTTTGCTTTAAGTGATCACCAACAGCATTCCAAATGATCAAATGTTGTTTCTGAAACATCGTGTATGATAGAACTATACTTTATTATGTGTGGCATAATTTAACAAATCCCCCTTGTTTCTACTTTTTGTATTGTAAACAGTACTGCACTGAACATTCTTGAAGCTAAATCTGGATGCACGTCCATGACTATTTCCTTAGAATACATTCCTAGAAGTGGAATTGCTGGATTAAAGGAGATACAGTGTCTTGGAGTGGAATCAATAGGAATCATAATAATACCTAATGTTTCCTGAGTGTTTCTGATGTGCAAGCACCATTCTAAGAGCCTTAAACAACTCAGAAACTCATTTAAGTCTCACAACAGCTCAGTGAGGTAGGTACTATCATGATTTTCATTTTCCCAGTGGAAAAAACTGAGGCACAGAGAAGGTAGTAACTTGCCCAAAATCTTACAGCTGGTAACTGGCAGAGCCTGGCAGTCTGGCTCCGGAACATTTACGTTTTAAAAAAATTTTATTGAGGTCATAGTTTATAACATTGTGAAATTTCAGTTGTACATTACTTTTTGTCAGTCACCATATCTATGTTCCCTTCACCCTTGTGCCCACCCCCACACCCCTCCCCTCTGGTAACCACTGAACTATTCTCTTTGTCAGTGTGTTAGTTTATCTTCAGCATATGAGTGAGATCATACGGTGTTTGTCTTTATCAGTCTGGCTTATTTCACTTAACATAATACCCTCAAGGTCCATCCATGTTGTTGTGAATGGGATGATTTTATCTTTTTTTTGTGGCTGAGTAGTATTCCCAGAACATTTTAACCACAAAAATTTTTTAATTTATAATTCAACTTGTATTATATCTACAATTCCTACTTTTGTTACTGTTGAATAGACAAGTTATGAGGTTCAGGAGGAAATTCTGAGCCAAGTTGGAGAACTTACACTTCTCATTTTCAAAACTTACTACAAGGCTACAGTGATCAGACGGTGTCGGGACAGCATAAGGACAGGTAATACTGAACAATGGAAGAGAATTGAGAGTTTAGAAATAAACCCTTACATTTATAAGCAACTGATCAATGAAAAAGGAATTTTCTTTTTTAGTAAATGGTGCTCGTCAAACTGGATAGTCACGTGCAAAAAAAAAAAAAAAAAACAATTGTACCCCTACCTCACACCATACAGAAATTAACTCAAAACGTATCATACACCTAAATGTAAGAACAAAAACTATAAAACTCCTAGAAGAAAATGTAGAAGTAAATCTTTACGATCTTGGCTTAGGCAATGGTTTCCTAGATACAACACCAAAAGCACAACTGATAAAAGAAAAAATTGACAAACTGGATTTAATCAAAATTAAAAACATTTGACTTCAAAAGAGACCTCTCGAAAGTGAGAAGACAACCCACAGACTGGGAGAAAATATTTGGAAATCATCTATCTGATAAGGCAATGCAAAATGGTACAACCACTTTGGAAGACAGTTTGGCAGTTTCTTACAAAACTAGACATACTGCATGATACCACAATCGCACTCCTTCATATTTAGCCAAATGAGGTGAAAACTTATGTCCACACAAAAACCTGCACATGAACCCTCAGTGTTTATTTCTGAGCCCTGGGAGAAGTGGCTGTATGGAAAAATGGATCATCTCTCCTCTTTCTCTGGAGAAAGCTGGCCCTTTGCTCCAGCTGCTCTGCTTGATTCCCTCTTTCACCTGCTCCCATAAGTCCATGAAGGCCTGGTCTCACCCAACTGGCCCTCCCAGGAAGCTGGCTGCCTTCTGCAGGCTCCCTTCAGTCAGCAACAGTGGATTGCTCTTTCTGCCCACCGAAACAGGCCCCATTTTGAATCTCGGGGAAATTTCTGTTTTTTCTTCTAATTCTCAAGTCGTTTGAATCAGAGAGGTGTATGGGGTGGCTGTAAAAAGCTTGGCTTCTGGACCATTTAGGTTTGACTCCTACATCTGCCATTGCTGGCTGTGCCTCAATTTCCCTATTTGCTAAAAAACATGTCATTTGTTGTGATAGCATGTGGAGTACCTGGCATGCCGCCTGGTAGCTGGTGGGCATGCAGTAATTGTGGCTATCCTCAAGAGAGTGGAAGAAACTAGTTAAGATGGGACTGGAACTGAGTGATACTCAGGCTTGGCCACACAAAACCCGAGCGTCTGGGTTCCATCCTCAGAGAATTCGATGTACTTGGTCTGGGGTGTGGCCTGGACACAGGGGTTTTTAAAAGCTTCCCAGCTCAAGTGGTAATGGATGGCCAAGGTCAAGACTCACAGGCTGGAGGGAGTAATCAAAGATGGAAATCTGTGCACTTTATCTCACACCCCTCCTCACCCCCACAATTCCATGCCTTTGCTCTTAACGCTGGCCTTGTAGGCCTCCCAGGCACCAGGCCTCCCATGCACCAGGTTCTTCATCTCACTCTCCGAAATGCACTCCTTCTCCAAGCCCGAAGGCCTGTCTTAGCTTTTGGTAACTGCCCTATTCTGAAGGCAGCAGGACCCACTTTCTCTTCTTCAGGTAGAAGTTGACTCAGGGTTTAATTTCATTTTATTCTCACAACCACTTTTCCTTTGTATCATATTGATGTTCTTTTCCTCCCTGCACCTCTGTAGATAGAAAACCAGACTCATGGGCTTTTGTGCTCCCAAAGTCTAAACCCTTGGGGCACCTTGGAGGAGCATGGATGTAAACTAATGTTTGGGAAAAGCAAGGCTTTCTCCTCAAGCTCATCAAAGATCCCCTGAGGCTGGAGAAGATGAGGCCGGGAGGGTGAGGTAAGGAGAAGGCAGTGCAAGTGAAGTAGACAGGATGCTTTAGGCTGCAAGTAATCTAGCTCCAACTCATACTGGCTCACACGACCACCACCAGTTACTGTCTCACCTGGCAGAAGTCTGGAGGCAATATGTCCCATGGTCACATGATTTATTAGTTTATTAACTATGTGACCTTGGGCAAGTAACTTAAACTCAGTTTCCTTATCAGTGAAAAAGGATTGTTGCTTGTACAATGAGTTAATATACGTAAAGGTCTTACAATGATCCCTAACATAAAGTGTTTTATAAGTGTCAGCTACTGTACTGATGAGTCATTGCTGTGTAGTAAAACACAGTGGTCCACAGCGATAAATATTTCTTTCTCACAGGCCTGCAGGTTGGCAGGGCTTGGCGGGGCCACTCTAGTTCAGTCTATGCACGGAGCTGGGTTAGGTTCAGGTCTGCCCCGTGTGTGTTCCTTCTGGGTCCCAGGGCAGCAGCGCAGCAGGCACGGGGGATGCTCTCTGCGTGACAATGACAGCAGCACAACACTGTAAAAACACAAGACCTTGGCCAGGAACTGGCACATTCTCACTCTGTCCCCCCTCCCACCTTTCCTTTGGCGAAAGTAGGTTACCTGTCCCAGCCCAATATCAGCTGGGAGGGGAAATAACCTCTACCGACTCCAGTGGGTGGTCGGGTCAAGTCACGTGACAAAGGACATGAAGAATTATGTATAAACAATGTATAATGGAAAAGGGAATCAGTAGATTAGATGAAAGTATTTTATTATTTAACATTGTTAAATTCAAAACATTTTCTAATTTCTGTGACTTCCTCTCTGACCCATGGGTTATTTAGAAGTGAGTCATTTCGTTTCCATATCTTGGGGCACTTTCCCTCTGTCTTTCTGTTATTGATTTCCAGGATAATTCTCTTGTGATCAGAGAATGTACTTTGTATCAGTGTTAATTTCTGAAGCTGATGCCTGTACTGTGGTTATATAGTAGAACAGCTCTATTCTTAGGAAATACACATTGAAGTATTTACTAAAGTATTTACGGGTCAATCTCCACGATGTATGTAACTTACCCTCAAATAGGTCAGGAAAGAAACGTGTGTGTGTGTGTGTGTATGTGTGTGTGTGGAGACTGAGTGAGTGAGAGAGAGGGAGGGAGTGGCAGGAACACGCATGAATCATAAAGCTAAAGGGTAAAATGTTAACAGTGGGTGAATCTGGGTAGGATATACAGGTGTTCTCTGTACTGTTTTTATTTTTTCAACATTTTTGTAAGTTTGCAATGATCTCTGAATAAAAAAATAAAATAAAAAGAAACAAAAAGTTAATAATCTCCCCCCTACTCCACTCCTCCACGTGTGTATCCTTCCATACCTTCTCCATACCCACACAAACACATACTAATATTTATTAGCTTAGGTGGGATTTTGTTGTTTTATAAAAATGGGATCATTTTCTGTCCACTAATTATTGTGCAGCTTGATTTTCTCTCTTAACAGTACGTCATAGAGATCCCTCCAGGTCAAAAGACGTGGGTTTAATTTACTTTTAAACAGAGCTGCATAACATTCCATAGGTGTATAAGTATCACAATTTCTTCAACCACCCCCCTACTGGTGGATATTCTGGCAGTTTCCAGTTTTTTGCTACTACAAACAAGGCAGCAAAAGCCATCCCTGTACACATAACCCATTGTGCTGGTGCCAAGGCCGTGACTCACTTCTGAAATTCAAATTTCAATCTGAGTCAAGCAGCACCATAAATCTTCATGACTCGTTATGCTCAAAGTTGTTCCAAAGTGAGGGTAAGGCTGGTCTCCAGAGGCCGTCTGCTCACACCTCATGTCCAGCGGCCTGCGAGCCCAGCATCTTCCAGAGGAGGGCTGGAACATTTGCCACACCACGTTTCTCTTTCTTTTCAATGAAGAGACCGTTGAAATCTATCTGGCGTCTTGTGGCAGGTGCTGCCTCTTTACACAGCAGGCGAGTGCAACAGTACCACATATCACCCGAACTCCGAACATCCCTCCTCAGCTGGTTCATGGGTGCCTGCTAGTTACATAACTTTTAAAAGTTGTGCTAGAAATTTTAGGCAGGGCCCAGGCTGCTGTAAGTGGGGCCACATATGGTCTAGAGCAGCTGGGTGGATGTTCAGGTGGAGTCAACTTCTAGCACAGTTAATTTGGCTGAGATCATAGTTATGATCTCCACATAGGACGCAATGCCCCACACCAAGAATAATGTTAATATCCCAGGAGGTTGCTTCATGCCAGGCACTGAATTAAGCACTTTTACATAGACCATCGCATTTAATTCCCTCCACAGCTCTGTGAGATACAAAAGTCATATAATCCTATTGTATCACTTACCTATTGCCACAATAGTTCTGCGTAAAACTACCCCAAAACTTAGCATCTTAAAACCACCACCAGTTATTTGCTTGCGACTCTGGGAGTGAATGATTTAGGCTGGAGAGTCCTTCTGGTTTTGGCTGGGCTCCCTCAGGTGTCTGGTCAGATACAGGTCAGCCAGGCAGTTCGGCTCCTGGGAGTTGACTGGCTGTTGGCTGGAGTGATGGGGATTTTTAATCCATGTGGTGTCTCCTCCTCCAACAGGCTAGCCTGGGCTTGTTTACATGGTGGGGGCAGGGCTGAGAGTGGGAGACAGGTGGAGAAGAAGAGGGAGAAAGACAAAGGATGCCAAGACTTGTTGAGGTCTAGCTCAGAAGTGGCACAACATCACTTTGCCACATTCTGTTGGCCAAAGCAAGTCACAAGGTCAGACCAGATTCCTACCCAGAAAATAGACTCTCTCTCTCAATGGGAGGAGCTGCAGTTACATGGCAAAGGGCATGGATATGGGGAAGGGTAGAGGTTTGTGGCCATTTTGGTAATTTACCTCACCGGCTTTTTCAGGTGGGAAGAGTGAGGAACCAAGAGGTTGCTTCAAGTTTCCCAGGCTCCCAAAGCCAGCAGGTGGTGGATCTGAACCTGGGCAGTCGGACACCAGCACCTAAGCATTCAACCCCTCTACCATCCTCCTGGGTCTGTGAAGGCTTCCTGACTATTGTGACCCTCAATGATCTCGCCCTTTCTGAAAATCCCCAGCATACACAATCAATCTCAAAAAGAAAATCATTGCCAAAGATCCTTAGTTCTTTGAAGGAGACATGTATGACAAGCTGGAGGCGGTGTGCTGGTGGGTTTGTGGATAGATGGCTTGATGGATGGTTGGGGGGCTGAGTGGACATGTGGGTGAGTGGCTGGGTACATGGATGGTTGGGTGCATGGATGGGTGAGTAGATGAGTTGTTGTCATGTAGATGACGTGAGGGAGCTGGGGACAGCTCTAACTTAATCTCTGCTTGTGTTTTACTGACATTAAGGGGCAGGAAATAAACAAATAGAAGCCTCCAGGTAGCCTGTCTTGGGGCCTTCAGGCTGACATCCTGAGGTCTGAGGTCCACATTGGGATGAGACAGCCCTTTCAATTGGGGAGACACAGTAACAAAACAGTCCTGTTTGAGGTGAGTTATTAAGTGTCATCCTCAGAGCCAAGCTCTGGCAAGCCTGCCATTTCATCTAGCACTTTATACCAAACTCGTGTTGGAGATTACTCAGGAAGGCGCCAGAGAGAAGAGAATGAGATATGATTTATTATGGAACTCGGGGGCTGGTTTCAGCAGGCTGTGGGTTTACTGGGGCATCACTCAGGGCCCTGCAAAGACTCCCTGTGGTGTTATTCCTGGCAAGAGACCCACCCACAGTTCACGCGATCACGTACCAGGCCACTGCCTTCACACTCACTGGTGACTTTGCTCCATTTGCTGGGTTCTACTGCCAACTGAAAAAAAAAATGGCAAGAAGGCAAAACTTATGGGGGAAGGCATGGAGGGGGAAAAGCACAGAAGACCTTAGCATTTCAGTAGGAAAAATCCACTCAGATATCATTGGGGTTGGGAGCGTGTATTGGAACAAACTTTCTGGAAAGCGAATTAGCGATACGTATCAGGAATTTTTAAATAGTCATAGCCTTTGACCAAGTCTGCCAAATAATTCTAATGAAAGACCCCTCTGTTAGTCAGCTATCGCCCAAGTCATGCTGTGTAACAAACTCAGTGATTTATGGTAATAAACAGTCTTCTTGCGCATGGGTGTAAAGAACTGGGAGGAGTCTGAGACATTATCCTATTTCCAAGTCGACAAGTTGGCCTGCCAGTTTCCTGGAGGCCAGTAGGAGGCCTGAGTCTTCTGGATCAAAGATGAAGGATAGTTCATCAATCTCAGCAATAGCAGTAGCCGGAGGATCAGCATTTGCTCCAGTTCTTGAAGATCCAGTTCTCACTGGGCATCATGCTTAGGATAGATCATAGCTGCATGTGCAGTGGGTTGCACAAAACACGCACAAAAGTCAGTTCAAGGTGGATTATAGACATAAATGTGAAAGGCAAAATGATAAAGCTTCCAGAAGATAATCTTGAGATAGGCAAAATCATTAACCGTAAAGGAAAAGTTGATTAACTGGACTTCACTAAAAGCATATTTGGTGTGGCTTGATAACCTTCTCAGCTTTGCTGGTGGGGAATAGGGCTTCTGAACGATGCAGAAGTTGAGGGACAGAGGCTGTCTGAGTAAGTGAACAAGGCAGTGCTGGCAAAACCACAAACTAGCTCTCCTTTGTTTCCTGGCTGCTGTTACATTCGCTCCCCTCCAGACCACCAAAGGGCAGTGGAAAATGGGGCTTCATGGGGAGTCAGAACGCCGGAGCCTCACACTCGGTTCTAATATTTAGTAGTTGTTTACTAGCCTGTGACCCTGGAAAGTTACTTGACCTTCCCAAATTTCAGTGTCCAGTATACACAGCAGCGATGTGAATATGTAGCTCTATGGTGGTTGTGAGGATTAAGTGGGACAATAAGGAGAGCTCACAATATCTTGTTGGGCTCAATGTGTGAATAATAATAATAATAAATATAAGCTGTTCCTTTCCTAGGCCCTCCATGCACATTGGTGTGCTCCTGGCTACAGAGAATCATGGGTACCACTTACTGATTACTCTGTGCTAGGCATCATTCTCCACACTTACGTATATCAACTACTTCTGCACAGCCATCTTGGGAAGTAGGTACTTTCTCCATCTTATTGGTGAGGAAACTGAGGCACAGAGAGATCAATGGAGGAGGAGGAGGCTGCATTCGGCCCAGGCGTTCTGGTTTCAAAGTCTGGGAATGGAATCTGTCCCTCTGGATTCAGGGCTAGCTCTGCCCCGCCCCAGTGGGGGCTTAGATTCCAACAACTCTGCATCTCTTCCTACAGACGGTCACCCAACCTGGGGAAAGAAAGGGTAGGTAGTGATGGCAGCAACCACCTCCACAAAGTCTGTGACTCACGGTGTTAGGTGTTCACATACGTTATCAGAACCAGGGACTCTACAACCACCACGTTACTGCCCCGAGATTGACATAAGGATCTGAAGATGGAGTGAGTCAAAATGACAAATGACTACAGATGCTTTATTCGAAGCTGATTTTTTCGACCAAAGAACAAACCATAGCCAATGGAAACATTGATTAATTCAATGCGAGAAAAAGAAAAGCTCCAGCTTTATGTACATATTTGGAACCACCTGCAAGACATATTAAACACTCCCCCAAAAAACAAGATTCAGAATAGTGTGTGGTTTGCTGCTATTTATGCTAAAAGATATAAATATATAAAAATATAATATTCATTATTTATATTTATTATTTTAGTCTATGTTTTGTGTGCACACGCACACACACACATAGGCAGATTAATGCTCCCACAAGATGTTTAAATACTGATCCCCAAACCTGTAAACATGCTATGTTACGTGAATGGCGAGAGAAAATTAAGGTTCCAGATGGAATTAAGGTTGCTAATCAGCTGACCTTTAGATGGGGAGGTTATCCTGGATTATCCAGAAGACCCAATGCAATCACAGGGTTCCTATAAGTGAAAGAGGGAGAGGGGATATTTAAAGTTAGCGTGAGGCAGCATGAGAGAGATTTGACCCACCACTGCTGCCTTTGAAAATGGGGGAGGAGGGCCATGAGCCAAGGAATGCAGACAGCCTCTGGTAGCTGGAAAAGGGAAGAGGCTGGATCCTAATCTGGAGCCTTCAGAAGGAACACAGCCCTGCTGACACCCTGATTTTAGTCCACTGAGACTCATTCTGGACTTCTGGCCTCCAGAATATAAGATACTAAATTTATGTTTTGTTAAGCCATTAAGTTTGTGGTAATTTGTTACAGGAGCAATAAGAAGTGCACACTCTCACACACACATGCATATGTGTGGTCATACTTATCCATGTACTTATATGATGCTATGCTATTTCTGCAAAGACACACCAACATCACCGGGTGCCTCTGGGGGGTACAAGTGGCTGTGGGACAGGGACGGGAGGAAGAGTTCTCACTACATAATGCTTTATCCTTTTTAGTTTTGAACCACGTGCAGTTATTATCTGTTGAAAAATAAATTGAAAATTAGAACAAAAGAAATAGATAAACCTTTAAAACCATATATTAACTTCACCACCATCCAGGGCATATTGGGAAACGCCCATGTGGTGTTGGTGGCTTACACTGTTGTATAATTTAAAAGAAACATCTGTCAGTTCCTCTCAACTTCAATTCCCAAACCTCAAACACACATTTCAGAAAGAAACGAATGGAGAACAGCCCGAGCTGGGTCGTTTCCTTCAGTGAAGCCCCACGGAGACCCTCAGGTCTAAGAGTCATCCAGGCTGAGCTTAGCAGCAAAGAGCGAGGTGACGAGGTTGTCCCCGATTTCCAGAGCCAGGTCGTACGCTGTCTGGCCTCCCATGTTCTTTCGGATGCTTGCGTTGCATCTATGGAGGAAATGGGGGAGAAAAGGAGTGGGGCACTTGAACCCGAGGGCCTGGCTCTTCCCTCCTGGCCCCACCTTCCCAAACCTGTCCCCAAGAGGCCACCATGACCCCAGCTCTCAAGAGTGGTTCTACCCTGAGATCTTCTGAGGGGCTCTATGATTTCAAATGTCCAATGTCAATCCTGGCTATTGGTCCCCATTGCATCAAAGTCCTACAACCTAGTGTGTTTAAGGGGGACAACATTTTCATTGTGCTTTTAGAAGCCCTTGGTGTTCAGGAGCCACCATGTGCTGGTGGCCCCCATTCACAAGGTTGACTGTTCAGGAACCAGGGCCCTCCGAAATCATCACAGGTCAGCAGGGGGATTTCCTCATGCAACCAATCTCTAGAGATCATTTCTATTATTATTATTACGATTATTATTGGATCAAAATAGTTGACCTGCCAAGTACGGGGAAAAATCCTCTTTGTCAACAGCATTGTGAGGCTGTCCCTCCCCAAAGGCCAGGTTGAGTTTTCTCTTAAAAGCTCAAGATGTATTAAGAGCATACTCTAGATCCTCGCTACACACTCGCGTCTGCATCCCCTGAGAGACGTGCAGACACGTAGAATCTCAGGCCTCACCCCAGACCCACTGGATCAGGGTCAGGATCCGCTTTTTGACAAGATGCCGGGCGACTTGCGCATGTTCAAGTGTGAGAAGCACGATCGAGTTCATCTTCCTTGAGGTGCCTGCCTGAGGAGAATACATCATATTCTTTCATCAACATGAGAACTAAGGCACAGTCATTTCCCCCATATTTCTCTCCTGCCTCCAAATTGTCCTCTACGATCACGGAAGAGTCTCTTCCTTCTCCTTTTGTGAAATCTCTATGGTCACCTTCAGGACTCACTTTTCTTGTGAGAGCTTTCTGGTTTCCTCTGTTTGGCTCTCAGTCGCTCTGATTGCTTGCTCATTTTTCAGCACACGTTCCCTGAGTGCCTGCTTGGAGCCCCATCTGGGCCAGAGGTGGGCACGCCAAGCCCCACGTGACATGGTCTCAACTCTTATTTCCTCAATGACTCGATTTTCTCTAGAGATACTCTACTTTGGACATCTGGTTGCCCCGAAACATCCAAGGTACACTGTACTCCTTAAATGACTTCACCCAACAGTGACATGGACATGAGGTGGAACGTACTTTCTCAGCAGAAACGACACATCTGAAGTTGTTCATCCTAGAAGTTCATCATAGGACTTTCCAGAGCAGCCTTTGTGCAGTGCTCACACCGTGTCTTCCGTGATGCCTGTGTTTTAAAGATTTCCTGTGAATGCAGAAACTGATTTCAGAACTCGGCATCGTGGTGGATTAAGGTAGAGTCTTTCCTACTACACCTTGAATTACCTGACAAAATAAATCTCCACAGCTGAACCTCTACGAAAGTAGACTGATGGTTGCATTTTCCTTACCTGGCTATTGGGGCAGGGCCAAGAGACCAATTGTTAGAAACTGCCAGTGACGTGAAGAAGGCCAGCTACGGTCCAAAAGCGAGCAACCCCACCTCATCTCTCTGTGGCCCTCTCGTAGTGGGGACCTCCAGTGTGTGGTCTCAGTAATGACTCAGGAGGCATAGTGTCAGACAACTGTGCTGTTCCTGGAAGCACCTGTGCTGTTCCTAGTTCGACAAGCTGGTCAGCAGGATGTAAGCAGTTATTTAACAGAAAGCTGAATGACTCACACTGAAGAGCTTTGCACAGCAGGTTCTAAAGTAATTTCCAAGAGAACAATAAATTCATAAGGCTGGGAGGGAAGGTCATGAGTCAGGACTGGACCAAGACTGGGACAGGAAGTAACAAAACTATCCAACATGTCCTGGTATCTCTCCATCCTGCTTCACAGCTGGGGAAACCAAGGCACCAGGAGATGATGTGGTGAACTCAGATGTAGTCTCCTCCCCAGTGGTATTAGCATATGAAGATTTTCTTTCTGCATTAACTTCTCGAGCATACTTCCATGGGGAATACACCGGGGCTCTCTTCTCTTAGTGTCAATCTTAACTGTTCGAACCATGATGAAAATATGGCTTAACACTCCAGGGATCGTGGATTTGGGGGCCCCACAACAGTGTAAAGTCTGGAGTTAACAAAATATGTCATGATTTATAAAAATCTCTCAACTAGGCAAAGCAACAGTCAGCTATTTTGTCTAACCCAGATTTGTAATTTAGAAGCAAATAAGCCTTTTATTAAGATTGAAATGGGTTAAAATGATTCTTAAGTCCTTACGTAGCTCACGTGCACTTCTCTGCTGCTTGTCCTCGCTATAAAAACTAGCAACCTATAACAGTTAAAGGTTTTTTTCCCAACAGCTTTATTGAGATATAATTTGCCCGCCATAAATTTTACCCACTTAAAGTGTACAAGTCAATGGTTTCAAGTATATTTACTGAGTTGTGCAATCATCACCATCATCCAATTTCAGAACATTTTCATCATCCCCAAAGGAACTTTGCATATATTAACAGATTAGCAGTCACCCACTCCCTTTCAAGTAATATAAAGTTTTTGACTAGTCATTTAATGCATTCCTGAACAGGTTTTTTTAAAAAATTTTTTAATTTTATTGAGGTCATAGTAGTGTATAATATTGTGAAATTTCAGTTTACATTATTATTTGTCAGTCGCCATACATACGTGCCCCTTAATCCCTTCTGTCTACTCCCAAACCTCTTCCCCTCTGGTAACCACTAATCTGTTCTCTTTGTCCATGTGTGTGTTTATCTTCCACATACCAGTGAAGTCATACGGTGGTTGACTTTCTCAGTCCAGCTTATTTTCCTTAACATAATACCCTCAAGGTCAATCCATATTGTTGCAAATGGGATGATTTTGTCCTTTTTTTCTGGCTGAGTAGTATTCCATTGTATATATATATATATACACCACATCTTCTTTATCCAATCAACAATCTGTGGGTGCTTGGGTTGCTTCCACCTCATGGCTATTGTGGATAATGCTGCAGTGAACATAGGGGTGCATAAGCCTCTTTGAATTATTGATTTCAAGTTCTTTGGATAAATACCCACTAGTGGGATAGCTGTGTCATAAGGTATTTCTATTTTTAATTTTTTGAGAAATCTCCATATTGTTTTCCACAGTGGCTGCACAAGTTTGCGTTCCCAGCAGCAGTGTATGAGGGTTCCCTTTTCTCCACACCCTCTCCAACATTTGTTATTTTTTGTTTTGGTGATTATAGCCATTCTAATGAATGTAAGGTGATATCTTAGTGTAGTTTTGATTTACATTTCCCTGACGTTTAGTGACATCTTTTCATGTATCTATTGGCCATCTGTATATCTTCTTTGGAAAAATATCTGTTCATATCCTTTGCCCATTTTTTGATTTTTTGTTGTTGTTGTTGAGTTGTGGGAGTTCTTTATATGTTTTGGAGATTAAGCTCTTGTCAGATATATGATTTGCAAATATTTTCTCCCAGTTGGTGGGTTGTCTTTTCATTTTGTTGCTGGTTTCCTTTCCCTTGCAGAAGCTCTTTAGTCTGATGAAGTCCCACTTGTTTATTTTTCCTTTTGTTTCCCTTGTCAGAGTAGATATGGTATTCGAAAAGATCCTTCTAAGACTAGTGTCAAAGAGTGTACTGTCTATATTTTCTTCTAGGAGTTTTATGGTTTCAGGTATTACCTTCAAGTCTTTGATCCATGTTGAGTTAATTTTTGTATATTGTGAAAGATAATGGTCTACTTTCATTCTTTTGCATGTGGCTGTCCAGTTATCCCAACACCATTTATGGAAGAGACTTTCCTTTCTCCATTGTATGTTCTTAGCTCCTCTGTCAAAGATTAGCTGTCCATAGATGTGTGGTTTTATTTCTGGGCTTTCAATTCTGTTCCATTGATCTGTGCACCTGTTTTTGGGCCAGTACCATGCCGTTCTGATTACTATAGCTTTGTAGTATACTTTGAAGTCAGGGGTTGTGATGCCTCCAGTTTTGTTCTTTTTTCTCTGGATTGCTTTAGCTATTTGGGGTCTTTTGTTGCCCCATATGAATTTTAGGATTTTTTGTTCTATTTCCATGAAGAATGTTATTGGGATTCTGATTGGGATTGCACTGAATCTGTAGGTTGCTTTAGGTAGTATGGACATTTTAACTATATTTATTCTTCCAATCCATGTGCATGGAATCTCTTTCCATTTCTTTATGTCATCATCTATTTCTTTCAATAATGTCTTATAGTTTTCATTGTACAGGTCTTTCACCTGTGTGATTAAATTTATTCGTAGATATTTTATTCTTTTTGTTGCAATTGTAAATGGGATTGTATTATTTACTTCTCTTTCTATTAGTTCATTTTTAGAGTATAGAAATGTCACTGATTTTTGTAAGTTGACTTGGTACCCTGCAACTTTGCTATAGTTATTGATTATTTCTAATAGTTTTCCAAAGGATTCTTTAGGGTTTTCTATATGTAAAATCATGTCGTCTGCAAACAGCAAGAGTTTTACTTCTTCATTGCCTATTTGAATTATTTTTTTTTCTTGCTTAATTGCTCTGGCCAAAACCTCCAGTACTGTGTTGAATAAGAGGTGATAGTGAGCATCCTTGTCCTGTTCCTGTTCTTAGATGGATGGCGTTCAGTTTTTCCCCATTGAGTATGATGTTGGCTGTGGGTTTGTCATTTATGGGCTTTATTATGTTGAGGTACTTTCCTTTTGTACCCATTTTATTGAGAGTTTTTATCACGAGTGGGTGTTGGATCTTGTCAAATGCTTTCTCTGTGTCTATTGAGATGATCATGTGGTTTTTATTCCTCATTTTATTAATGTGGTGTGTCACGCTGATTGATTTGTGGATGTTGAACAATCCCTGTGTCCTTGGTATAAATCCCACTTGATCATGGTGTGTGATCTTTTTAATGTATTGTTGTGTTTGGCTTGCCAATATTTTGTTGAGGATTTTTGCATCAATGTTCATCAGCAATATTGGCCTGTAATTTTCCTTCTTGGTGTTATCCTTGTCTGGCTTTGAGTTGTTGGTGATGTTGGCCTTGTAAAATGTGTTAGGAAGTTTTCCATTTTCTTCAACTTTTGGAATAGTTTGAGAAGAACGAGTATTAAATCTTCTTTGAATGTTTGGTAGAATTCTCCAGAGAAGCCATCTGGTCCTGGACTTTCATTTTTGGGGAGGTTTTTGATTACTATTTCAATCTCTTGTGTTTGATGTATTCAGATTCTCTATTTCTTCTTGATTCAGTTTTGGGAGGTTGTATGAGTCTAAGAATTTATCCATTTCTTCTAGATTGTCCAATTTGTTGGCATATAGATTTTCATAGTCAAACAGTTTTTAATTAAATGGCACTGTGATTATCAAAATATAGAACAAAACTTCCATCTGAAAGAGATAGAGGTGAAACACCAGGCTGAAAATCTTAGAGTGATTTGTTCTTTTGGCTGCACTTACTTCATCAAGCAGCTGTTCAATCACAGAGACTCTTTCTTCTGCTGTCGGTCCAACTCCCTTCAGCAGGAGTCTGTTTTCAGGCCACAGGACTATAGAATGTGGTCACCACAGGATTACAGAAAGTAGTCATTTCCACCACTGCAAAATATTTTTGCTGTTGACTCCCTGTTGCCCAGGCTCAACCTTCAAGGTTAGTGTCAAGGTTCTCAGTTGCACGGGACAGGTGAGCGTGTGTACGTGCACACACATGCACGTGCAAGGTCTTCACTAGCCAGCAGCACACATATTCACATCTAACATGCATCTTGCTGGTCTCCAAAGCCCTGACTTGGACCACATTGATGTTGTTTAACATATTGAGGACAAGGATGTAATGAGAAGCCTCACAAAAATCCAGAAATAGCTCAAACCCCAAAATCCACAGTAGCGTTATAGTGAATATTTTTAAGCAAAGCAGTCAGACAAGTTCTAGAATTTACTTTGTATGCTTTTTATAAAGTGATCAGTGTCAGCCTGAGGGCCCCCGGGTCAGTTCAGGGTTCTGGGGAGTGGGTTCTGGGGACTTCTGTTCAGAAAGAAAAGCTCACTCAAGCTCTTTCTGTCCTTGAGTAGCTGACTAACTTTTTGAAAATTGTCAAGTGATAATATGTCTGGAGATTTAGTTATCAAGCCACGAGGAGCCCAGAAACAGGGATTGGCCAAATGGTGCCATAAACTGTTCTCTTTGGTCATAATAAAGACTGGATTTCAGAGAGTTATCACTTGAAGTGCACACTACACATTTTGTTCAAGTAACTCAATTGCAGTTTCTAATGGAGCTTTAAAAAATTGACAGGGAGGGAGCTGATTTATAAACCAAGCAAAATTAAAAGGTCATGGGGCACAGGAATTTTATAGCCACATGAGTCAGACTCTCACTTTGCCATCACCCTGTCTGTCCACCTCTTCTCCAGCTCTCTGAGGGGCCAGCTTGACCCCAGCCCTGGACAGAACCCTCAGGCAGTGATGAAGCAGAATGGAAGCCAAGATTTCAGATATTCTCCTCAGGAATCTGAAGTGTCACAGAAGAATTTTGATGAGCTAATCTTCATATTAAATCTAAATTCATCTTTACTTCAAATGCTAGTTCCTGGAAGACTGACGGAGACATGACTTTCAGTATGTTTCTGCAACTGGATCCCAGAGGTGACTGTATGGTGGCATGGGACCACCATTCCCCTGTTCGTAAAGTGGAAGTAATATCTATCCCCTCCCTGGCTCCCTGGGAAGCTGTGAGGATGACATAGGTCAAGCAAGGACTCTGAGCCTCTCAGAAAAAGATGTAGGTCCAGTGTGTTCCCCTGGCTCTAGGGTAAGTGCCTTGGAACAAGGTCCTTTGATCAATAAACCCCAGGAGAGGTTGAAGGGGACCAGGAGGTAATGGGATCCACAAGAATGTCAGCTCCATGAGGGGAGGGGGCCTTGGCTTCTTTTGTTTGTGTTATCCTTGGCTCCTAGAACTGTGCCTGGTATAGAGTGTGCAGAAAAACCATTGCTGAATAGGTGAATAATCTCTGATACTTATGCCCAAAATGAAAATGAGTAAATGAAGACACAGAGCTTCCCTCCCTCTCTTTCTCCTGAATGCGCACCTTCAGTCTGTCCTGTGCACCTGATTCCCTGAGTCGGGCTCTGCTCCAGGCAACCTGACCACAGACAGCGTTTACCCCATTGACAGTTTTCAAGGAGCTTTCATGTGCCTTTCCCATTTGATAGGTCCAACCTCCCTGTGAGGGCCCATGGATCTATATCCTCATATTATAAACACTCGTAACACCTTGCTGGGAACATAGCTAGGACCCTATAAATGTTAATTTCCCCCTTTTGGCTTTTCTTCTTTCTCATGCTTACCCAATCACCAAACTGTATTAATTAATCTTGACATATTCTGCTGACTTTTTGTCCAATGAAACTAAAGCTGCAAACATCAATCAACTGATGTTTGTTAGACATTTAGGGCTCCATGGCAACACCCCAGCCACCAGATAAGAGGGCAGATCAAGGAAGACATGGCCATAAGTTTGATTTATAGGTCAAAGAAATATCAGCAAAAATTTTTGCCAGTCTTTCCCAAAACTAGATGTATCACGGACATGCCATCTGATGTGGGATGTACTAACAAACCTGAAAATATAGTGCTGACAGGGTGGATGATAATTCCTGTTCTTGCTGATTTTTTTCTTGCCTTCAAGGTGTCTTCTCTAAGCTGGTTCTCTAAGTTCACATTTTTTTCCTTACACTATGTAACTTCTCCTTTAAGTCAATCATATGGAAGTATTTTTATACAGTATTAACCCACAAATTACTGTTTCAGTCAACTCCCAAATCAATAACTTCTGAAGATTTCACTTACCTTGTTTGAGAATTGAATATAACTAAGCCTGATATTGACTTCATAAACATCATCATGGATAGTAAAGAAAATGTGCTATTACAAAAAATTAAAGAGAGTTCACAGCTCTGGATTTGGAGCTCACTGACTGAGCAACTTTCTAGAAAATCCAAGATTCTAAATTCTAAGTTTAATCAAATATTTTATTAAACCAAAACAGTGAAAGAAAAGAGAAAACAAGGAACTAAAACCAGATGAGGCAAATAAAAAACAAATAGCAAAATGGTAGACCCAAATCCAACTATATTAATAATTACATTAAATATAAATGGACCAAATGCTTCAATCAAAAGGCAGAGACTGTCAGGCTAATTATAAAAGCAAGACCCAAACATATCCAGTCGACTAGAGGTACAATTTAAGTTTAGTCAGCCCACATGGCTGGATGGCTTGATCTGGCAAAGGGCATCCTAGAGTGGCCAGGTCTTGGCAACTGAGGGACAAATTATGAAAATAGAGCAAATTTCTTTAAAAGAAGCAGGATTCAAGGGGAAGGGACACAGACCTTATTGCAAAAAGAGTCCAAGTATCTGTGGTCACTTTTTAAAACTACCACAAGAATAAAACTATCTATCTTGTACATTAGTTATGAGGTTTTGAACATTAGGATTGAAGATAATGCAGATATCGGACACATGAATAAGTAGTTACTAATATGTTTATTATAGGTATAAAAATAATGAATGATCTGAGTGGACAATCTGGTCAGTTCTTTCAGCTGTGACCATCAGAACTTCAATATCATGTGGAATTTATGCAAGAGATGTTCTGAAGCTTATTGTCCTGGGTCAGGTGCCCCAGAAGCAAACCCTGGATTGAGGACTTGAGTGTACGTGATTTATTAAGCGTGTGCTCACTGGGAAGACTGATGTGGGAGTATTGTGGGCCAGGGAAACTCCAGGATGAGCTTGAAGCATCTTGTGGTGCCAACAAGGAAGGAAGTCCACGAAAAGGGTGGGGACATCTCAAAAGGCACAGGAATCAACCTGAAAGAGCTCCTGATGGCCAAGGCTGGAAAAATTGAAGCAACAAAATAAATAACAATAGTATAGGGTTATAATCCATTAAATAAAATAAGCATCCATGAGTATATACTGATATAAGTAAATAAGCTTTTAAAAATCAGTAAGTAAATAAATAAGGGAGGAAAGACAGTTCTTCCTTATAGAAGTATTCTGACTAATAAATGTAGAAGGAATGAGGAAAATAGAAAAGCACCTTGAGAAAGTCATAGTAATAATTGTCAAATCCACTGATGAATGCTAAGTAGTCGGCAAAAGTTTAAGGGAAACCTGGATATTTGGAGTCTCAGGTTTCTCCCCCAAGATATTTATTCATTACAAAGAGAAAAATAATAATTTCAGAGTGGACAAATCCAGCAGACACCGCCTTAACCAAGGGATCAAAGGCAACAGCACCTGCAAGAAGATATGTCAACATGATGTCCCTCTGATGCGATGCACAGAGGAGGGCACAACAACCAGGACTATTCCTGCCCAAAACACATGCCCTCATCTGATCCTAGACAGACCCGAATGGAGAGATATTTGACTAAATACCTGACCAGTGTTATTCAAGAATGTCAAAGTCATGACTACATCAAAGTTCTGCACAGCAAAGGAAACCATCAACAATGTAAGAAGGCAACCTACCGAATGGGAGAAAATATTTGCAAACCATATATCTGATTACAGGTGAATATCCAAAATGTATAAAAAACTCGTACAACTCAATAGCAAAAAAAAATACAATTAAAAAATGGGCAGAGGGTGTGAATAGACATTTTTCCAAGGAAAACATACTGATGGCCAACAGATACATGAAAAGGTGCTCAACATCACTAATCATTAGGGAGATGCAAATCAAAACCACAAGACATCATCATCTCACACCTGTTAGAATGGCTGTCATCAAAGAGACAAGCAATAACAAGTGCTGGCAAGGATGTGGAGAAAAGAGAACCCTTGTGCACAGTTGGTGGGAATGTAAATTGGTGCAGCCACTATGGAAAATAGTATGGAGGTTCCTCAAAATATTAAAAATAGAACTATTTGTTCTATTTAATTGTAATAGAACAATTTGTTCCAGCAATCCCACTTGTGGGTATTTATCCAAAGAAAATAAAAACACTAACTTGAAAAGATATATGTATCCCCATGTTCATTGCAGCATTATTTACAACAGCCAAGATATGGAAACAACATAAGTATCCACTGATGGATGATTGGATAAAGAAAATGCGATGTAGATAGATAGATAGATAGATAGATAGATATACAACGAATATGATTCAGCCATAACAAAGAATGAAATCTTGTCATTTGTGACAACATGGATGGACCTTAAGGGCATTAGGCTAAGTGAAATAAGTCAGAGAAAGAAAGAAAATACTGTATGATCTCACTCACATGTGGGATCTAAAACAACGACAACAACAAAAAATAAAAACAAACTCATAGATATGAAAAATAGATTGGTGGTTGCCAGAGATGGGGGTGGGTGGGCAAAATGAGTTAAGGGGGTCAAAAGGTTCAAACTTCCAGTTATAATAAGTGTCATGAGGGTGTAATATACAGCATAGTGACTTTGGTTAATAGTTGATTATATTATTAAAGTTAATAATACTGTATTGCATATTTGAAAGTTGCTAAGAGATTAGATTTTAGAAGTTCTCATCACAAGAAAAAAATTTTATAACTATGTATGATGATGGATGTTAAGTACATTTATTGTGGTGATCATTTCACAGTATATACAAATATTAAATCATTATGTTGTATACCTGAAACTAATATAATATGTCAATAATATCATAGTAAGGAAAAATATCAAAGTCATGAAAGACAAGGGAAGATGGAGGAACTGTCACAATTTGAGAAGATTAAGGATAAGAGACATATAAAGCAACAGTGGGGACCAGTTGAAGTCCAAATGCCGTCTGCATGGTACCAAAGATGGTGTCTTAATTTTGACATGGTTACACAAGACACTAATATTAGGGGAAGCGGGGAAGCAGGGTAAAGGGTAAGTAAGGAACTCTATTATCTTTGCAACTTTTATCTAAGTCTAAAAAAATTTTTTGTGTGTTTTTTTGTCTTAAAGATTGGCACCTGAGCTAACAATGGTTGCCAATCTTTTTTTTTTTCTTTCTGCTTTTTCTCCCCAAATCCCTCCAGTACATAATTGTATATTCTAGTTGTGAGTGCCTCTGGTTGTGGGATGTGGGATGCCACCTCCGTGTGGCCTGACGAGTGGTGCCATGTCCTCGCCCTGGATCTGAACCAGCGAAACCCTGGGCCGCCGGAACAGAGCGTGAGAACTTAATCACTCGGCCACCGGTCAGCCCCTAAAAAGTTTTTAAAAAAGGATAGAATACATTTGAAAGTCAGTCTATTTTAGGGTCCACACAGAAAGATTTACCTTTAGGTTCAGAATGGTCTGGTTTTACAAAGCATCTGTTTATCATGGACTCAGGGTGCATCAATAGAGGCAAGCTTGTGTCTAAGGAGATGGAACCCAAAACCGCGGTCAGGGTAACGGACTTTCCTTCCTGCCCCGCCCCTCGCTGACTCAGGATTACCAAGTGGGTTTGGTTTTCCAGGTTTGTACAAATGAATTCCCAGCTCATAAGTATTACAATCAAGTACGATTCTTTGTGTGGGGTGATGTGGCTTAGACAATGCTTTGTTCTAAAAAATAAAGCAATACGAAAACCAGTTGGTGTGAATTTATTTACCTGAAATCAGATGTCATGTTGACCCTATAACTTCTCCCGGCCTCAGACCAGATCCAGAAAAGACCACATCCTTTAGTGCAATGCTTTAGTTACAGGGACCCAAGTTTCAAAGGAAAACAGAGAATGAGGGAGTTGTCCATGCTCACTTAACAATTAGGATCTTCTAGAGAAAAAAACAAATTTCAAGTAATCAGAAATGTTTATAGGTCATTGTGTTTATGAAAATCATGGCAACCAACAGTTAGCAGGAAATCTGGATGGTGCCTTTTGTACTGCATCAATGAAACAATCAAAAAGAATGGAATATTCCCTACTTCTACCTTTTGTGTGTTTTTCAAAGAAAACTTTATTTTTAAGAAAATTGTATTTTTAACAACAGATGCTATGTGTTCTTTCTTGGTCTATGAATACTAACACTAGTTAAGTAGGGAAAATGTCGCTCCAGCCAGGGCCATCATACAGTTGTGCATGTTGTGCACTGCCAAAAGGTACCCAGGAACTGAGGGCTAAAATCCATCCTCCTCTCTGTTCCCCAAGCTGCATGCCTATGGGGCTATATCTACCCAGAGGAATGGACACCTTTTTCTAGTTACACAAAGGTGCTAACTGGGCTAGTGTTGGCTCTAATGGTAGGTGTGTGCGTATGTGTGACTGGTGGGGGCAGCAGATTTGGAGATAGAAGTTTGTGTGTGGCAAAAGGGATTTTGATGACCTATGACTATCAAAAACTTTCTACCATTTTATGGCACATGTCCTTTTCTAAATATAGTGTTTTCATTGAAAAAATAAGGCTCTGTCATCCCAGAAACCCACTATCACTCCTCATGTATCCTGCAGAAATTCCCCATACACATGCAAATATACATTTGTGTACACATACACACATTAATTTATGCAAACGGACACTTAACTATTATATCCTTTGCTTTTTAAAAACTTCAAATTATATTCTTTTTTATTATTCTAGTATACATAATAATATAAAATTTACCATTTTAACCATTTTTAAGCATACAGTTCGATGGCATTCAGTACCTTCCTATTGTTGTACAGTCATAACCACTCCATTCAGAACTCTTTCATCACCCCAAACCAAACTCTGTCCCCATCAAACAGTAACTTCCCACCCTCTCCTGCCCCCAGCCCCTGGCAACCAGGCCATTCTACTTTCTGTCTCTATGACTTTGACTATTCCAGGCACCTCATGTAAGTGAAATCATACAATACTTGTGCTTTTGGGTATGTCTTATCTCACTTGGCATAAAGTCTTCAAGGTTCATCTTTGTCGTGGTATGTATCAGAACGTCATTTCTTTTTCATGCAGAAGAAGACTCCATTGTATGTAACGCCACGTTTTGTTCATCCATTCATCTGTCAATGGACACTGGAATTGCTTCAACCTGTAGGCTACTGGGAATAGTGCTGCTGTGAACATGAGTGTACAAATGTCTCTTCAAGACCCAGCTTCCAGCTCTTTTGGGTGTATGCCCAGAAGTAGAATTGCTGGATCCTATGGCAACTTTATTTTTAAGTTTTTGAGGAACTGCCACACTGTTTTCCACAGCAGCTACACCATCTTACATTCCCACCACCAGTGCACAAGGGTCGGAATTTCTCCACATCCTTGCCAACGCTTGTTATTTTCTGGTTTTTTGATAGCAGCCATCCTTACAGGTGTGAAATGGTATCTCATTGTAGTTTTGATTTGCACTTCCCTAATGAATAATGATGTCGAGCATTGTTTTATGTGCTTATTGGCCATTCATATATCTTCTTTGGGGACACGTTTTCCCAGGACCGTTTATTGAAAACACCGTTGGAAAGACCATTTGTTGGAAAACACCATTGTGTGGTCTTGGTGCCCTTGTCAAAAATCATTTGACCTTATATGTGAGGTTGACTTCTGGGGTCTCTGTTCTGTTCCAGCGGTCTATATGTCTGTCTTTGTGCAAGTACCACACATTTTGCATTACTGTAGTTTTGTAGTAAGTTTTGAAATCAGATGTATGAGTCCTCCAACTTTGTTTTTTTCCTCAAGATTGTTTTAGCTCTTTGGGGTTCCTTGAGGTTCTATATGAATTTAAGGATGGATTTTTCTATTCCTCTGAGAAGTGTCATTGGGCTTTTGATATGGATGACATTGACTCTGTAGGTCACTTTGGGTGATTTCAACATCTTAACAATATTGTCTTCCAAGCCATGAACATGAAATGTCTTTCCATTTATTTACATCTTCATTAATTTCTTTTAGCAATGTTTGAACTTTTCAATGCATAAGTTTTTCGCCTCCTTGGTTAAGTTAATTCCTAAGTATTTTATTCTTTTTGATGCTACTGTAAATGGAATTATTGTCTTAATTTCCTTTTCAGAGTGTTCATTGTTAGTTTACAGAAGCACAGCTGATACTCGTTGTTGGTTTTGTATCCTGCGCTAGCTCTTGCTTTTTAAAATGTGTGCATTGGGGCTTTTCCTCACAGTCAGTATTTAGACATACTTCATCATGCCTGGATAGCATTTTATTGTGTGGATATTCTAGACCTCAGAGTAAAGTCGCCTGTTTTTATACCTCAGCTGAGAATAGTTTTAAAGTAGTACCTGTATAATAAGCCCTTTCTTGCCTCTCGGCCCACAAAGCCTAAAATACTATCCGGCCCTTTAAGAAAAAGCTTGTCGAGTGCCCTTCTAGAACACACTTGGCCAGTTTCCTAGTGAAAGGCCACTTGAATTGTTTCCAATCCAATGCTACTATAAACAATGTTTCTGTAACATTCCCATTCATCGAATTTTGCCCTCAGGTATTTCTGTAGCACGAATCTCTAGTACAGGAAGAATTGCAAGATCAAGGAGGGCCGGCATTTTAATTTTTGATAATTAATGCCAAACGGCTCTGGAAAGAAATCATAGCCGTTTACCTCACATTAGCAGTTCCTCTTTCCACACTTGCTTACAATGTGAATTATCAATTTTTAAAATTTTTGTTGTCTTGTTGGGATTTCCCCTTCTTTCATTGTAAGTTAGGTTGCGTGCCTCTTCACTTGTAACCTACATGCTCTTCCCTTTTGTTCATTTTTCTTTGGGACAGTGGATTATTGAGATTTACCAGTTCTTTTTGTTTTTAAACAACAGTTCTTTATATATTAAGGCAATTGGTCCTCTATCATATGAGTAGAAAATTTTTTTCCAAGGTTGTTCTTTTAAAAAACTTTTAAAATAAGTATTTTTTACTAAATAAACTTTATATGTACATAAATGTATCAGTCTTTTCCTTTATAGCTTCTGAGTTTTATGTCTTGCTTAGAAAGATCTTCTCTATTTGGAGATGATTTTTTTTAAAAAACCCAACCCTGGAGTTTTCTTCTGGCACTTTTATGTTTTTAAAAGTACTTTCATCCATCTGGAATTGACTGTGGTGTACGGAGTAAGGTACGGCTCCAGCTGGCATTCAGCTGTCCTGAAGCCGTTTATCGAATAATCCATCTTTTTTTCGTTGCTTTGAAATGCCACCTTTGCATATGCATTTGGGTTATTTCTGGAGTCTAATTTGTTCCATTGATCTAGCTGCACTTTCATATGCTATTTCAAGCTTCTTTAATTAAGTATAGTTTTATAATGCCTTTTATTATGTGGAAGGAGTGGTCTCCCCCTACTAGGCTTCTTTTGAAGAATTTTCTTGGCTATTCTTGCATGTTTTACTTTTCACATGAACTTTAGAATCAGCTTCCCTAATTAAAAAGTAGATATTTTCATTAAGGTTGCATTAAATATTTACATAAATTCACACAGGAAAAAAATATAATATCAGTTCTCCCTATTAAAAAATAGGGTATGTCTTGCTGTTCGTTCAGGTTTGGTTTTTTTTTTTTAAAGCTCAGCTAGAGCTTTAAAGTTTGGTTCATTTAAATTCATTTTAATTGAGTTTATTCCTAGGTTTTCTGTCTTTTGTGAGTATTGTAAATGGGATTTTTCTTCTATTGTATTTTCTAACAAGTTCTTTGCATATCATAAAGTGATTTTCTGTAATTAAATATGTAATTAGCCACATGACTGAGTTTTCTTATTCCTTCTATTCATTTTTCAGTTGATTCTCCTGGGTTTCCCAGATAGGCAATCATATCACCTACAAGTCACAATTTTACTTTCTCCTAAAAGTTAGTTACACATTTACCTTTACTGCAGGATTTCATTGCAGGGCTGTGCATGGAGCTCCTAGTTCTGTCCTCCTAGACGTCTGTGTCTGCAGCTGGATGCCCAGCTCCCAATGGCTCTTCTCTCCATTCTGCGTCCCAGTGGCTCATTTCCCACCAGCAGAAAACTTAACAGAGAAGAGCTTTGAGCAGAGGAGGGACAGGATCTTCTCTGGAGTTGAGAAACACTCCCCTGGCCCCAGAGTGCAGAGATTGCCCTCGGGAAGGGCAGAGGAAGAGGACTGGTCAGCAGACTAGCCCTCGAGGCCAGAGAACCAGACAGCTGGGACATGCGCAGCACCGAGCACGAGCCCGAGCGAGATTAAGGAGGTGGAGGTGGCTAACATTTCATGAGCATCTGTTGCGTGTTGGGTATCAGCAATCGAAGCCCAGCCGTCCCACTAGGCTCATTTCCCACCATTTACAGATGGAGGAACTGGGGCTCAGAGAAGTAACATGCCCCGGGTCACCTGGCTGGCAGGGGTGGTGCCAAGATTGGGACTTGGTTGCTGAATCCCTGTGTAGCCCTGGGGGCCAAGAGAAGGAGTCAGCGAGGGCTTGGGCCTTTGGGGCCTGCGACTTAGTGGGAGAGCCGTCAGGAAGCGGGGAGGACCTCTGGGGCTGGGGAGGAAGATTTCCACTGTGGGCAAGCGGAGTGCAAGTCCAACAGGCCAAGGAGTCCACAGGTTCAGGCCGGGGACTGGGGGTGTCCTTCATTCCCAGGTGCCTTGAGACTGAAGTGCCTTCAAAGCCCACGCGCAACAGTGGGGCCTCTGTTGGGTAATGAGACATCCCAAGTGCTGACCCTGTCCTTTCTGGAGGCCTGAGGATGGCTAACTCAGGGATTCCGTGTCATCATCCTCCAGCTAGTGCGAGCTGAACTTCTCCCCTAGTCCATGCGCCGGGCTCCCCTTCCTCATCGCACCCACCCTGACCACTCTGCTGCTTACCAGCCGGGAGATCTTGGCCAAGTTGTTTAACATCTCTGTGCCTCAGTCTCCTCATCTGTAAAGTGGGTATGCTAATGGTACCTCCCTCAAAGGGTGTTTATGAGGATTAAATGAATTAATATTAGTACATGTGAAAGTGCTATTTAAGCGTTTGTTAACTAAATAAATGCAAGGAGAGAATTTTGAATGGGACGTACTCTGAGTATTAAGGAAGAAGGTCACTTTTATCTGGGGGTTGGGATGGTGTCAAGAAAGAAATGATTCCTGGGGTGCTCCCCCACCCTCACCTCCTTGCCACAGGCCAGTTAGACCTAGAGTTTACCCCGCCTTGACAGTCCAGGGTGCCGTTGGGAAGTGATCATTCTCATTTCCTTAGCTTCTTCTCCCACCAACAGCTATGTCAGGTCTTTTGTAGTCATTCACTTTTTATGTTATATATTTTTTATCGCTAAAACAAACTTTTTATGAGGTATATAAACACATGGAAAAGTGTAAGCATATAATACAATGAATATTCACCAACTGAACACACACCCTATAGTAGCAGCAGATCAAGAAACATGACAGCCCTCCTGGTCACTCCCCCGAGCCCGAGGGAACCACTATCTGAGCGGGCGTCTGACGGCGTGGATGCCCTCTGCCCGTTGTTACACTTTCCATAAATGGAACTCCACAGCGTGCAGTCTGCCAGGTCAGGGTTTTTGGGCTCCACATCACATTTGGGAGATCCATTCCACTGCTGAGTGTAGCAGGAGAATGTGCATTCTCATTGTGTGAATGTTCCCCAGGAGGGCCACTGCAGGCTGGCCCGGGCCATGGGGGGTGACAGGCGGACCACAAGGGCAGCAGCAGAGCAAATAGGAAAAGATTGACAAGACCTCAGGCAGCTCAAAGATTTCCATGTAGTCAGACCCTGAAAGGATTCCCATCACAGCAGAGAACAAACAGCAGCTGACATTTTTTGTGGTATCCCAAGGCATCATGAAAAAGATGAAAACTTTTTCTGAACTTTGTCCATAAAGTAAGCAAGAAATATTTTTCCTGATAAAGAGAATTCAGGGGTTTTCAACACATAAATTATAAGGGAAAAAGAGAGAGATGGAGGGAAATCCTTAGATTAAGACACTTAAAAATCATATCACATTTGCAATGTGAGGTCCTTAGTTGAATCTTGATTTTTAAAGAAATCTGCTAAAAAATGTACAAATTTGTGGTGCAATTAAAAATTTGAACACAACTGGATATCTGATGATATTGAAAAATTATGATTTTTACATGTAATAATAAGGAAGTTATGTCTAAAAAAGAGTTTTATCTTTTAGAGGTACATACAGAAATATCTAGAAGTGAAGTGATATAATGGTGGGGATTTGCTTCAGAATTCGATGGGCCAAGGTTCACTGAGTAGGGTGTGGAAAAGCAGGACTGGCCATTGCTGGTGGAGGGTGGCAGTGGGTGATGGGTGCTGTAGACTCATTCAACTATAAGCTATTTTTGTGTATCTTTAAAAGTCTTCATAATAAAGTTTTTTAAAACCTGCTCTGAAAAAAAGGTAAGGAAAAGTATAACGTATTTTAGAAAAATTTCCATCAAAATTGCTGAAATACATTTTGGCAGTTGAAGAAGCAAAGAAAAAAAGGGAATGCAGGCAAATAGTAATAGTAATGTAGTTTACAAAAATGTTAATCTGAAATATTATTTAAGAGATTTTTGCTGTACGGAGGAGTAGGGGGTGAAGTCGGCAATGAGCTGAGTTTGGAAGCTAGAACTCCCTGAGGCGCTTTTTCATCCATCGGGGATTTGCAGGCAGCCCGCTGTGGGCAGAGCATCAGGGCCCTGGGCTCCGGGGCAGGGAGACCTGGACCCCCTTGCCTCCGCCACACACCTGTGGCCACGGTGCTAATCCTCTCCAGGTGCCAGACCAGCACCCGCTTCACTGTGTTGTGAGCGATAGAGGATCACGGATGCAGGTGCTCTTGCTTCATGCAGGAAACCAAATGGGGTGTGGGCAACGGATGTGCTTTTGGGGTGAGGCTCTGAGCAGGCGGCAGCAAATGACAGTTCTTTTAGAGAAGCGCACAGATCCCTATTGTTGCAGTAGCTGAAAGAACAATCTCTTCTGATGGTTAACGGTGCTGCCCCCCGAGTGGCAGGAGCTGTCTGCACCTCAGCTGCTTCATCCCTGAATTCAGTATGACCTCGAGGGCCTGTGGTGACTGTGGAGAGTTAATATGTGGAGGCGCTCAGTAAACTTACTTATTGTTATTACAGGAATAACGCAGCTGGCTGTTTATTCTGATGCCCCATGGGCTCCTTAAGTACTTCTGGGGCCAGCCTACATTTGCAAAATGATGAGACTGCCATGGATAGCTTGAGCATCTTTTTGCTAAAACCATAATTGATTCAGGCTGCACCTAATCAACTTAGCCAGGAACTTGGAATTTTAAAATGGCCAAATAGACCTTTAATAGGGATCTTATAGTTCACACCCAGGGTCAGGTGCCACTGTGACACGAACCTCCATTTTCCTCCTCTGTGAAATGGGTTCGCATCCGCAGGGTGGTAGGAAGGAAAAGCTGCTCTGTTGTTCACATTCTGGATAAGTCCTTGAATATGGGTCAGACTCCAAGGTCCCCGGAAGGCGGCCCCGGGGGATTCCTCTCCTTTCTGGGTGTGCCCCAGATGCTTGTGCTCAAGCCTTCCTCACCATGAGGTGCTGGGTGATTTACCAGGCTCTGTCAGCGCAGGCGCCGAGGGTCCTGGCCCGTCTTCCCAGACACACAAGATCCCAGGTTTCGCCCTCCAGGTCTTGGTGTCCTCTGACACAGTTCCAGGGTGCTGGCTGCAAACTGTGGGAGAGTGGAGCGTGGGCTGCGCCGGCTCCCTGCACTAGACTGCTCTTTATCTCAGAAGCCCTCTGCAGCCCCTCCTGGAATCCTTTGGGCTCAGGATGTCACTCCCTGTCGCACCTAGATTCTTGACTGATTTATTAAGTTTTACAAGGAAAGTTCCTCTCTATTATTTGCTTGGCAAATACTTTTTGGCTCCTGTTCTTGATGATTACAAGAAGTATGTGGAGACGTCAGACTTCTGCCATGTGGTCCCCAGAGTGGCTCCGGCATTTTCCCAGAGGCCTGAGAGGCCAGGTCGGGTCATGTGAGGCTGGGTTGGGGCGAGTCGTCCACTCAAAGATCTGGACACATGGACAAGTTGAGGGCAATGCTGAACATTCCCACAGGGAGTCTCAAACTCTTGTGTCCCCAGATCAGGCAACAGGCAGTGCGTGCCCCTCTGGAGAGCAGCCCCCGTCCCTCTAACGGACTGTTGCCTTGTGGGAATGAGTGCCCAGCTTTGCCAGATCTTTTAATTTGTCAAAGGACGCCAGGAATTTGGAGTTATTTTGAAATTTCCAGATTTTTCATGTTGGCAACTACTTTTTTAAAAAGACCTTGAATAAGCACATGAAAAGATGTTCAAATTATTAATCATTAGAGAAATGCAAATCAAAACTACAATGAGATAACACCTCATATCCATTAGGGTGGATATTATTTAAAAAAACAACTCAGAAAATAACAAGGGTTGGCAAGAATGTGGACCCTTGTGCACTGTTGATGGGAATGTCAAATGGTACAGCTCCTGTGGAAAACAGTATGGCTATTCCTCGAAAACTTGAAAATAGAATCAACATATGATCTGGCACTTCCACCTCTGGGTGTATACCCAAAAAATCCAAAAGCAGAGTCTCGAAGAGATATTTGTACACCCGTGTTCACAGCAGCATTATTTACAATAGCCCAAACATGGAAGCAGCCCAAGTGTCCATTCTTGCATGAACAGATAAGCAAAATGTGGTATATACATACAATGGAATATTTTTCAGCCTTAAAAACTTAGGAAACTCTGACACATGCTACACCATAGGCAATCTTGAGGACATTATGCTAAGTGAAATAAGACAGTCACCAAAAGACAAATATGGTATTGTTCCACTTATATGAGGTACCTGGCATAGTCAAATTCATAGACACAGAAAGTAGAATGGTGTTGCCAGGAGCTGGGGGAAGGAAGAGCGGGGAGTTATTGTCCAATGGGGACAGAGTTTTAGTTTTATATGAAGTGTGTTCTGGACATGAATGGTGGTGATGGTGCACGACAAGGGGAAAGTACTTAATACCACTACACTGTACACTTAAAAATGGTTAATATGGTAAATTTTATGTTCTGTGTATTTTACCACAATAAAAAAAATTATGAGTACAGTGCAGGCTAAACAAAACTTGTCTTGGGGCCCAGTTGGGCCTGCGGCTGCCGGCTCATACCCTCTGCTGCACGTGCCCCTCCATGCCAGCGTGGTCACTGACGGGCTCGGGAGCTGGCGGCCCCAGGGTTTGAATCCTGGCTGGCTCCTCAGTAGCCGTGAGGTGTCGGAAACCTCTCGGGTCACTAGGTCAGGGCTTGTAAAAGCTTGGTCGCTGTCTGTGTTTGTCTCCCACTCGAAGGTCTCTGGAGGTACTGACCCTGAAAGCCTCAGCCCAGGCGACCTGGGCTCACTGCCCCGGCCCGGCGTCCACCGCCCCGTGAACTGTCCACCCACACACTGCTTCCAAACGGTGCTTTCAAAGCACAGACTGTCTTTGAGCCCGTGCCTCTCCGTTTAAGAAGAGGGCAGCAAGATCACCAAGGTGCACTGGACCAGGTGTGAGGGGGCCAAAGGCAGCATTGTGAAGAAAAGAAGAGGAAAGGATGTGTTAGCAAAACAAGTTTTAAGTACTATAATTTCCCCTCACTGTTTTCTTGTTGAGTTTAAAATTCATGTTGTTGCCTCTTTTCTCTGAGGGATTTCCACTGACTCGCTTTCTCTGGCGGTGTAAAATTTAGTAAAAGTAAACGAGACCCTTTTTTTTGTAAAAGTAAATTTTTTCATTGTATTCTTAAAAGGTATCATCTTTACTTGGACAGGCACTAAGGATTTGAAAACAAATAAGTTGTGCAGGGTCCCTGTCCTCAAGGAGCTTACATTCTAGAGGAAAGACAGAAAATTAAATGTAATTTTTTAGCTTCTGGGCCAGAGGGCACAATGAGGATACTTGGGATAGGTAAGCGGCCCAGCCGGAGGGGAGAGGTCAGGGAAAATGTCCTGTTGGAGAGGATGCCTGAGCTGATGGATGAAGGGTGACCAGGAGTTAGCCTGGAGAGAAAATGGGACTGGGGAAGCAGAGAAGAAACTCGTGCCTGTGGTGTGAAGTCTAAAATTAGGGCCCAATATTAAGTGCTGCTGTGGCATCTGGTGAAACCCTGAGAGCCTCAAGTACTCTAACCATGGGTCCCCTCTCCACTCTGTCCCCTAGGAGAAGGGCCCCTAGCTAACAACCCTCCTCACCAAGGGGACCAGGTGCATGCATTTCCTTCTTATCCCTGAGGAGCGGGTTTCAGTCCTCTGAGAGCCCTTGAGATAGTTCACACAAGCCAACCACATCCTCCTGTGTAGCCGGCAGTCACCCCACCCTCTTGACACTACAAAGCCAACCGCCGCAGGAAACAGGATGTTCCCTCTGTTCCCAAGTGCAGCCCCTGTGTGGCCCTGTGTGGTGTGCAGTGTCCTCCGCCCCAGGCCGAGTGTATGTGACTAATAAACTGCTGTCGAGCTCATCTGTCCACTGCCACGTCTGTGTACTTGGCCATCTCCATAACCATAGGATGAGAGTTCCTCTCTCATCAGCAGGATGAATAGAGGTGATTCAAACAATACCTGTCAGGGATGTGCGTGGAGAGCCATCAGTTAACACTGCTAGAGGATTCAGTGAGGCTGGAGCAATGGACTGGCTGCTAAGGAAGTGGGCAGAGACCAGCTCATGAAACTTCTAGCATCTTTATCTGGGCAGTGTGGATCAGAGTGGCAGGGGCTCTGGAGGGTAGTGAACAGGGATGAGAACTGGCCGTACCTAGTTTTATTAGATGACTCAGGCCAGTGTGTGGGCTGGGTTCAAAGGGGGTGAGACTAGAGGCAGCAGGTCTGATGAGGGAGCTACTGCAGGCATCTGGGTGAGAGATGCTGAGCACCTCAACTAGGACCAGGAGTGTGGGGTGGAGAGGAAAGGAGAGCCTTAGGAAGTGTTCACAATGTAGAACATGTGATCTGGTTGGTCCCATTTAACCAAAAGGCAGCCAATAAGTGTGGACTGCGTTAGTGAATGAATGACTATTAACGAGCTCCTGCTGGGGCCCAGCAGGCCCCTAGGGTGAGTTCCTCCAGGGGCAGCCAGCCTGCACTCCACTCTCCAAGCATAAGAGGTGACAAGGAGATCTGAGACAAAGATACGGCCCCCAGGTGCCCACAAAAGATGACTGTGAGCATATGCCAAACGGCTGACTCAGCTGGGCGTGCAGAGTCCTGAAAGGGCAAACGCCATCTCTCTCCGTTTTCTCACATGAGATAAGAGTTAGACTTCTTGGGAAAAAAAGTTTCCTTTCTTCCCTTTGGGTAGGATTAACCTTCAACATGTTGATTCAAGTGTGGATTAACCAATGGATCCAAATTTAGGGTTTTCTTTTATCAAGGCTAGGGAGTTTATCAGGGTCCCCTGGACTATGATTTCAAGAGAAAATTTAGAAAGATAAGAAACTCAGTGAATGAAACACTAAAGAACTTGATGCCAGTGGTTCCTAACCCTGGCTGCATGTTAGAACATCTGGGGTGCTTGTAAAAATACTTAAACCCAGCTCCACACCCAGAGGTTGTGATAGAGTTTGAGAGGGGCAGGGCCTTGGCATCTGTGTTTGTGTCATGATCCCCAGAACAGCTACAGGGGGAGGTGCCTGCCAGGTTGTTAGCTCAGGCGCAGGTGGAAGAGAAAATGCACACTGTGAGACCAGCAAGTGACATTTTATATTAAAGGACTTTTAAAATCTCTAGCACTGGGGCCGGCCCCGTAGGCAAGTGGTTAAGTTCACGCACTCTACTTCAGGGGCCCAGGGTTTCACCAGTTCTCATCCTGGGCACAGACATGGCACCGCTCGTCGGGCCATGCTGGAGTGGTGTCCCACATAGCACAACCAAAGGCCTGTACAACTAGAATATAAAACTTTGTACTGGGGGCCTTTGGGGAGAAAAAGAAGATTGGCAACAGATGTTAGCTCAGGTGCCAATCTTTAAAAAAAAAAACCACTAGCTCTCACTACCTCATTTTATTCACATAGTGTACTAAATCAATGCTCCAAAGTCTTGCTTATGTTCTCAAAGCATTTAAGTACAAAAAAGCTTCAAATTGAAAAAAAATTAAAGAAGATTCCACCTTATTGATTGAAACTTAAGCACATGATCAAGCTAGTCGATAGGCTAGTTGTTATCCAGTGGGTTGGATGGGTTTGGAGAATCACCAAATAATTAAATAAATTAGATTCAGTACCTGGAAGCTCTGTTAACTGACATCTTAAATTCTGATGACAATTTTTGTTCTGTCTTCCCCCTGACCCAAGGTAAACCATACAACAAGGTGTACAGGGACTTAGAGGATTTTCTGCCCCCAAGAAGTCCCCAAAGTGGTGTGGTAGAGTCTGGAGAAACCTGCTTTTCATGTGCTCCTGGGTTCAGCTGCCAACTCTCCCCGTGGCTTTTGGCAATTTCTTCTCTCAGTTTTCCCGTCAATGTAATTGGTGAGAGGCACCACACCCCCACAGACAGCACCCAGTGTGAGACTCTACCAAGCACTTTCAAAAACATAGAAACGACACGCTCCCCTCCTCAGACACGCCTGAATTCCAAAACAACGCGGTAATTCACACGGCGGAGTGAGCAAACAGAGAAAGTTACAAACTCCCAAGGAAAACCTAGCTGAAGATGTTCACATGACTAGTGAGATTAATGGTCGATAGCAGAGGTTCCCAAACGCTCTCAGCTCACGGTGCCCTGAGCATCTCGGGAAGTTTTCATGGCACCCACACCAACAAGAACACGCCAAACTTCCGTTATTAGGTTGAAATAACACAAGTGTTATATAAGTATGTAGTAGCCATTTGAAAAAATAATACACATAGTTTGAAAGAATATATTTTATTTATTCCTTAAATAAACATCCTGAAATCAGTTAAATATTAATGTGCCTGCTGGGCACTCGCAGCTTCTCAAACCTTGGAATCAGATTGGATATAACACCACCTTCACTTCTGGTATCACGTTGATCTGCACATGATACTTGTCTTCATTTTATCACAGCAAACACTGAAAACTCAGCTTTGAAAATTTATAATACTATTGAAAGGATTGAGCATGATGTAAATTTGAAAGCGTGAACTACTTCAAACTAGTCTCAATCTCTCTGAACCTCGGTTTCCTCACTCTTGAAATTATGATGAAATAAATGCATGCCTTCCTTACTTGACATTCCTGTTGTGAAAAATGAATGAAGAAAGTGTCAGAATGGTCTCTAAAAAATGTAAAGCTATGACAATAGGACAATAGACACTCTTATTTCCAGTAATAAATAATAAAAATGACTAGTTGGAAAATACCATAAAATAAATGGAGTTAAGAAATTAAATACTAAGAGTCTTGAAAATTATTATCATTCTTTAAATCTCACCACTCAAAGTGTGGTCTGAAGACCAGTAGCCACTGCAATGTGTTAGAAATGCGATGTCTCAGCCCCACCCCAACCTTACTGAATCAAAATCTGCATGTTTAACAAGATCTGCAGCTGATTCATGTGCACACTAAAGTTTGGGAAACACTGGTTTAATTTACTTCCATTATTTTGTATTAGTTAGTTACCATAGTAAAATCACCTGTGCCAACTATCATGGCGTAGAAACAAATGAAATCTCCAATCATTTGGAAGATTGGAAATCTCCAAATGTTTGGAAATTAAATAACACACTTCTAAATAATCCTTGGGTCAAAGAAGAAATCATGTGGAAAATTAGGAAATATCTTGAAACTGAATAAAAATTAAAATGCAACATGTCAAAATTTATGGCATGCATCTAAGCTAGCACTCAGAGGAAAGCTTATAGCATTAAATGCTCACATTAGAAAAGAAGAAAGGTCTCAAGTCATTCACATAAGCTTCCACTTCAAGAACCTAGAAAAAAGAAAGCAAATTAAACCCACAGTAAATGGAAGGAAGAAAATAGTAAAGATCAGAGCAAAAATCAATGAAATAGAAAACAAAAAATAGACCAATGGATGAAATGCACAAAGCTGGTTCTTTGAAAAATCAACAAAATTGAAAAATGGTTAGCTAGACTGACCAAGAAAAAAAGAGTGAAGACAAACTCCTAAAATCAAAAGGAAATAGGATACATCACTACATACCCTACAGAAATCAAAAGGATTAAAAGGGAGTATTATTCACCACTTCATGCCAAGAAACTAGACAAGTTAGATGACAGATTCCTAGCAAGAAATTACCCAAATTGATTCACAAAGTAATATAAAATATGAATAGGTTAATATCAAGCAAAGACATTGAATTAATAATTTTAAATTTTCACACAAAGAAAAGCCCAGCCCCAGCTGGCTTCACTGGTGGATTCTATCAAACTTTAATGAAAATGAATGGTAAAGTACAATTCTACACAAATTCCATAAATAGAAGAGGAAAGAACAATTTCCAACTCATTTTATGAGGCCAGTATTACCCTGACACCAAAGCTAGACAAAGACATTACAAGACAAGACTATGATAAATATCCCTCGTGAATGTAGATGCAAAAATCCTTAATAAAATATTAGCAAATCAGATCCAACAACATATATAAAGGAATGGTGGTTGCTGTATAGCTTTGACTTAGAGTTCCAACAAAGTTGATTATGACAGTTTTCACTCATTTTTTCAGTATTTCTCTGGAGGAACAGGCACTTTGAGCTGCCTACTCTGCCATTTTCACTGATGTCATTGCCCTGGTTGCCTTCTTAACTGCAACCTCATGAGAGATCTTGACCCAGAACCAACCAGCTAAGCCACTCCCAAATTTATGACCCAGAGAAACTGTGAAACTGTGAGATAATAAATATGATATCTTTAAGCCAAATTTTAGAGTAACCTGTTATACAGCAATAGATACCTAATACAAGATTATACACCATGACTAAGTGAGGTTCTTTTCCTAGGAATTCAAGGGTGGTTTTATATTTGAAAATAAATTAATGTAAAACATCATGTTAACAGACTAAAGGACAAAATATGTAATCATCTCAGTAGACGGAACAAAAGCATTTGATAGAACCCAACATCCATTCATTTAAAAAAAAACAAAACCTGTCAACGAACTAGGAAAAAACCCTCAACATGAAGAACAGCATCTTTGGAAAGCCTATAGCTAACATCACATTGAGGGTGAAAGACTGGCTGATTTCCTTACAAGAGTAGTAATGTGGTAAAGACGTCCCTTCTCACCGCTTCTAGCAGAGGTTGTATTGGAATTTCTAGCCAGTACCATAAATCAAGTAAAAGAAACTAAAGGCATATAGATAGAAATTGAAGAAGTAAAACTACCTAATGTTGCAAATTACATGATCTGGTAGGTAGAAAATCCTAAGGAATTTGCAAAAAAAATATGAGGATAATTAATTTTAGCAAGGTCTCAGGACATAAGAATCAATATAGAAAAGTTCACTGTTTCTATATAGTAGAAATGAACAATCCAAAATGAAATTATGAAACAATTCTATTCACGATAGTATAAAAAGAGTTAAATACTCATGAAAAAATTTAGCATGAGAAATGCAAGCCCTTCCTAGTGAAAACTATGAAACACTGCTAGGAGAAATCACATTTCTCAAAGAAGTTTCAAGCAGGCAGTCTGTAGTTGTGTCTCACTTCTTTACCCAGTCTGACAATCTCTGCTTGTTAAAATTGGACTCTTCAGAGCATATGCATTTAATCTGGTCACCTGTATCACTGGATTTAAATACACCGACGGTGTTCCTATTCCATCTCTTCCTTTTGTTCCTCTTTTCTCTATGTTGCCTTCTTTTGGATTGAGTAATTTTATGATTCCATTTTATCTCCTTTGTTGATTTATTGTATATAGCACTTCGGTTTTTACATTTGGTTTAGAGTTATAGTAAATATCTTCAACTTATCACAGTCTACCTTTAAGTAATATTATACCATTTCATGTATAATATTAGAATAATAAGGCATGCTTCCATTTCTCCCCTCCCAGATTTGTGATGTTGTTATCATACCTTATTAAAACCACAATACACTTTTATTATTTTTGCTGTAAGCAGCTCAATTATCTCTTAAGGATATTTGAAATAAGAAAAAAGTATTTAAATTTACTTGATTGTTTACCATTCATGGTGTTTTTCATTCTTTTGTGCAGATTCAGTTTTTCATCTATGATATCTTTCTGCCTGAAGGATTTGCTTTAACACTTCCTGTGGTAGAAGGTCAGCTAATGATTTCCTTCAGCTTTTGTATGCTGAGAAAGTATTTTGCCTTCATTTTGGTTTTTTCAAGGATTGGCACCTGGGCTAACAACTGAGGCCAATCTTTTTTCTTTTTTTTTCTGCTTTATCTCCCCAACCCCCCACCCCACCCCCGCACACAGTTGTATATCTTAGCAGCTGGTCCTTCTAGTTGTGGGATGTGGGACGCCGCCTCAACGTGGCCTGACGAGCGGTGCCATGTCTGCGCCCAGGATCCGAACCCTGGGCTGCTGCAGCGGAGCGTGTGAACTTAACCACTTGGCCACGGAACCGGCCTTCATTTTTAAAAGATATTTTTGCTAGGTATGGAATTCTAGATTGACAGTTGTCTTCTTTCCACACTTTAAAGATGTTCCTGCACTGTCTTCTGTCTTGTATTGTTTCCTGAGGGCTGCCTTTCTTATGTTTGTTTCTCTATCATAAAGGTCATTTTTCTATGGCTGCTTTTAAACTCTTCTTTTTATGATTACTTTTTATGACTACTCTGTTCCTTTTTTTTTTTTTAGCCTTTTTTCTGATGTGTTTCATTTTGGATGGTTTCTATTCCTATGTCTTCAAGATCACTATTCATTTCTTCTGTAATGTCAAATCTTCTGTCAATCCTACCTACTGTATTTTTCATTTCAGACGTAATTTTCTTCTCTAGACATTCAATTTGGGCCATCTCATGCACAGACTTAAGAGATCCCCCTCTTCACCTAACTCCAGTTCTGAATTCCCCCATACACACTCTGTCCTTCCAAAGTCTACTTTTCTATTTCTTCTAGAGGCCTGAAAAATAGTTTTTCTCAGAATTTTCAATGCCTACACTACCATGCAGCTCCATGACTGGGGTGCTGTTCTCAGAGCTAAGCCATGACAGAGAAAAAGAAAAATGGGGACTTCCTCCACACTCTTTGGATAACAGGGACACATTTTCATGGGTGCTTTGCTCCAAAAGAGGGGGTTTCTATTGAGCTTTCTCCACTCACAGTCACGATAGATCTCTGCAACACTGTTTTTGCTTACTTTTAAGAGTACTTAGGTAGTTGTTTTTTGTATTTTGTGCAGTTTTTGGTTGGAATCATTGAATGAGATAGGTTGTAGTGAGTTTACTCCATCTTGGGCAAGATTTGAAGCCTACTTTTTTCAACCTACGTATGTCTCTGAATCTCACATATGTTTCTTGTAGAGAGCATGAAGTCAGATCTTGCTTCTTTTTTAAAATCCAGTCTGATAGTTTTTCTCTTTCGCTTAGAATATTTAGTTCATTCACACTTAGGGCAAGTACTGATTTGTTGTTGGATTTACGACTGCCAGTTTGCTGTTTGCTGTCAACATGCATCATGTCTTTTTTATTCTTCTGTTCCTCCATTACCGCCTTATTTTGTGTTGAACAAATACTTCTTAGTATATTGTATCATTTTAACTACTCTGTTGAGCTTTTTAAGCTTTTTTAAAAGTTTTTTTTAATGGTTACTCTAGGTATTATAATATACATTTTTAACTTATCAGAACTCACTTCAAGTTAATACTGACTTAACTCTGGTAAAATATATCAACTTGCTCCTGGTATATATGCATTTCTTTCCTCTCCTTAAGATATTATTGTCTTAAATATTACATCTCTGTATTTTATATAACCACACGCACTCACAATCTTTATATTTATTTCTTATACAATATTTATTTTAACATCTTGAGTTAGTGTGGTACATTTGTGTAATTGATGAACCACTATTGATATATTATTATTCACTAAAGTCCATAATTTACATTCACTCTTTGTGTCGTGCAGTATAGAACTGCAGGTTTTTGATAAATGCATAATGTCATGCATCCACCATTACAGTTTCAAAGAGAATAGTTTCCCAACCCGAAAGAATCTCCTGTGCTCTGCTCATTCATCCCTGCCTCCAACCCCTAAACCTCTGAGAGCGACTGATCCTCTTGTCTCTATAGTTTTGCCTTTTCCAGAATGTCATATAGTTGGCATCAGACAGTATATACCCTTTTCAGACAGGCTGCATTTAAGGTTCCGCCATGTGTTTTTGTAGCTTGATACCTCATTTCTTTTTATTACTGAATAATATGCCATTGTATGGAAGTATTGCAGGATACGTATTCAGTTACCTATTGAAGGTCATCTTGATTGCTTTCAATTTTTGTTGATTATGAATAAAGCTGGTGTAAACGTTCATGTGCAGGTGTTTTTGTGAGCATAATTTTTCAACTCATTTGGGTAAACACCTGGAAGTGGGATGGCTGGATCATACGGTAAGAACATGTTTAGTTTTGTAAGAAACAGCCAGACTGTCTTCCAAAGTGACGGTACCACTTTGCGTTCCCAGCAGCAATGACAAGAGTTCCTGCTGCTCCACATCCTCACCAGCATTTGGTATTGTCAGTGTTTTAGATTTTGGCCATTCTAGCAGGTCTGTAGTGGTATCTTATTGTTGTTTTAATTTATAGTTCCCTGACAACGTTTGATGTTGAGCATCTTTTCATAAGCTTATTTGTCATCTGTGTACCTTCTTTGATGAGATGTCTGCTCAAATCATTTGCCCATTTAAAAAATTGGGGTTTTTGTTTTCTTATTGTTGAGTTTTAAGAGACCTTTGCATATTTTGGATAACAGCTCTTTATCAGATATGTGTCTTGCAAAGATTTTCTCCCAGTCTGTGATTTGTCTTTTCTCTCTCTTAACAATTTCTTTTGCAGAGCAGTTTTTCAACTTATCAATTCATTCTCTCATAGATGGTGTTTTTGGTGTTGTATCTAAAAGTCACTGCCAAACACTTAACATAATGTACTCAAGGTCCACCTATGTTGTTGCAAATGGCAGGATTTCCTTCTTTTTATGGCTTAATAATATTCCATTGTATATATATATACCGCATTTTCTTTCTCCATTCATCAACTGATGGATACTTACATTGTTTCCATGTCTTGGCTGTTGTGAATATGGGTGTGCAGGTTATCTCTACAAGGTCCTGTTTTCATCTCCTTAGGATATATACTCAGAAGTCGGATTGCTGGATCATATGGTAGTTCTATTTTTAACTTTTTGAGGAAGTGCCATACCATTTTCCATAATGGCTGAACCAATTTACATTCCCACCAAAAGTGTACTATCCTTGTTACACTATCCAGGGTTGAACTATCCTTGCATCCTGGGGATAAATCCCATTTGATCATGGTGTATGATCCTTTTAATGTGCTGTTGAATTTGGTTTGCTAGTATTTTGTTAAGAATTTTTACATCTATGTATATCAGAGATTCTGGCCTGTAGTTTTCTTGTAGTGACTTTATCTGGCTTTGATATCAGGATAATGCAGGCCTTATAAAATGAATGTGGAAGTATTCCCTCCTCTTCAATTTTTTGGAAGTTGGAGAAGTACTGGCATTAATTATTCTTTAATGTTTGGTAGAATTCCCCAGGGAAGCCATCTGGTCCTGGGATTTTCTTTGTTGGGAGGTTTTTGATTACTGATTCAATTTCTTTGTTCACTATTGGTCTGTTCAGATTTTCTATTCTTCATGATTCAGTCTTTTGTATGCTTCTAGAAGTATTTCAATTGCTTCTAGGTTGTCTAATTTGTTGGCATATAATTGTTTATAATAGCACCTTATGATCCTTTGTATTTCTGTGGTATCAGTTGTAATGTTTCTTCTTTCACTTGTAATTTTATTAATTGAATATTGTCTTTTTTTTCTTGGTAAATCTAGCTAAAGGTTTGTCAATTTTGTTTATCTTTTCAAAAAACCAAGACTAAGTTTCATTGATCTTTTATATTGTTTTTCTATTCTCTATTTCATTTATTTCTACTCTGACCTTTGTAATTTCCTTCCATGTGCTAACTTTGCCTTAGTTTGTTCTTCTTTTTCTTTTTCTTTGAGGTGCAAAGATAGGTTGTTTATTTGAGATATTTCTTTTTTCTTTCTTTTTTTTCAGTGAGGAAGATTGGCCCTGAGCTAACCTCTGTGCCAATCTTTCTCTATTTTGTGTGGGATGCCACCACAGCATGGCTTGAGAAACAGTGCTAGGTCTGCACCTGGGATCTGAACCTACAAACCCCAGGCCACCAAAGTGGAGTGTGTGAACTTAACCACTAAGCCACCAGGCTGGCCCCTATTTGATATCTTTCTTTTTTCTTCATATAGGCATTTATCACTATAAACTTCCCACTTAGAACTGCTTTTGCTGCATCCTGTAGATTTTCGTATGTTGTGTTTCCATTTGCATTTGTTTCAAGATTTTTTTTTTAATTTCTTCTTTTAACCATTGGTTGTTCAGGAGTGTGTTGGTTAATTTCCAGACATTTGTGAATTTTCCAGTTTTCCTCCTGTTATCAATTTCTAGCTTCATACCATTGTGGTCAGGAAAGATGCTTGGTATGATTTCAGTCTTTTAAAATTTGCTAAGACTTGCTTTATGACCTAACATGGTCTATCCTGGAGTATGTTGCATGTGCACTTGAGAAGAGTGTGTATTCTGCTGCTATGAATGGAATGTTCTGTATATGTCTATTAGGTCCATTTGGTCTAAAGTATAGTTCAAGTTCAATATTTCCTTATTGATTTTAAGTCTGGACAATCTATTGTTGAAAGTGGGGACTAAAGTCCCCTGCTTTTATTGTATTGTTGGCTATTTCTACTTTCAGATCTGTTAGTGTTTGCTTAATATATTTAGGTGCTCCAATGTTGGATGTATATATGTTTACATATTGAATTGTTATATCCTCCTGATAAATTAATCCTTTTGTCATTATATAATGACCTTCTTTGTCTCTTGTTATAATTTTTGGATTAAAGTCTATTTTGTTTGATATAAGTATAGTCACCCTTGCTCTCTTTTGGTTTCTATTTGTGTGGAATATCTTTTCCCATCCCCTCACTTTGAACCTATGTGTGTCCTTAAAGCTGAGGTGAGTCTCTTGCAGGCAGCACATAATTGAGTCTTGTTTTCTTTTCTATCCATTCAGCCACTCTATGCCTTTTGATTGGAGAATTTAATTAATTTACATTTAAAGTAATTATTGATAGGTAAGGACTTACTAATGCCATCTTATTAATTGTTTTATGGTTATTTTGTAGTTCTTTTGTTCCTTTCTTCCTCTCTTGCTATTTTCCTTTGCGATTTGATGATGATTTTCCATTGTGGCATACTCTGATTTCCTTTTCTTTATCTTGTGTGTATCTACTGTAGATTTATGTTTTGTAGTTATCCTGAGGCTTACATAAATCATCTTATAGATATAACAGTCTATTTTAAGCTAATAACAACTTAACTTTGATGACATGTAAAATCTCTACCCTGTTACTCCCCACCCACATTTTATGTTTTTGATGTCACAATTTACACCTTTTTATATTGTGTATTCATTAACAAATTATTGTGGCTATATCCATATTTAATACTTCTATCCTTTAACCTTTATGCTAAAGTTAAGTGATTAACACATCACTATATAACAGTATTGGAGTATTCTGAATTTGACTATATACCTACCTTTACCAGTGTGTTGTATATTTTCATATGGTTTCATGTTACTAATTAGCAGCGAGGAGAACTCTTTCAGGCCACAGAGTTCCTCTTGACGCTGAGCTGTGCCGGCCTGGGGATGGGGTGGTGCAGCAAGATGGAGCTGTTCTTCCTGCTCTTTCTGTGCAGTTATTCTCAGGGTTTTTCTTCTTCCATTATGTTGCTGAGGTTTCTGAAGCAGAGTCCTGGGCTCTCCCAGAGCTATTTTCACTCATAGATAGCTGTCTAATTGCTGATCTTTGTCAGAGGATGGAGACTTGGGTCTCCTACGCCACCATTTTGGTTACCTATGCATGTACTTTTAAAGAAAAAATATACCTACGGATATTTTTCACTTAATAAATTGCAAACACAGGGATTTAATTTCAGATAAAATTATTCATTCAACTTTTTTATTTACATACTTACATATTCTTGTATTTACAAACTTCTTATATGTTAGTATATACAAGCTGAATAGAGAAAACAGGTGACTAGTGTGTAGGTACCAAAAAGCCTAAATCCTCACACAAGTTTGGTCCTTAACATTCTGTGAATTAGGGTAAATTATCTCATTGTGTTATGTTAGTATTTTCAGTGCTTATTTTATAGTGCCAAAAAAAGGCTTAATTAAGAACATTAAAGTAATTATATTACTTATCCCCTAGTTTCTCTTTCTGTATAATCACTATTAGGGCAGAATATCTTCCTCAGGGCATGATAAAAGACAAACAGAAGAGAGATAATAATACAAGATATAAAATACCCAAATAATTAGGTTTCACACTTCAAATTTAAGAATTCATTCTCCTCTTGGAATTTACTTGGAGAAGCAAGAAGATGCAGTTAAAAGAGTAGCTTTTACACAGAGACCTACATTCGAATCCAGGCTGAAGAGGAATCTAACAACTAGCTGGCACCCTCAGTGCGTTCCCTGAGCCATTAATGTAAAGGATTCTGTGGCTGGTCTGGATTTCCTATGCTACTGTGTGTGAAGGGCTGTTTCCTGTGGATGGCTGGAAGGGGTACTGACTGGGAGTTTTGTATATGTCCAGGGCTTCCTGAGGAGCAGTTCTTATTCTAGATGATTCACATGCTCAAATGAGGAGAACTCTGCCCCATTACAGGAGGAGTCTTGGCTTTCCCTGGACACTACATCAATTTTTGTGAAAGAAGAGTACTCCTGTTTTGTTTATTTCCTTCACCTAGGTCTCAATTTCTTCATCAGTGAAAAGGCAATAATAGCCCTCATCTGTCAGGATGATTGTGAGGAGTAAGTAAGACAGTGCCTGGCACAAGGTAGGGGATCAAAAGGTGGATCAAGAAGTGATGAGTTCAAGCTTATCATCATATAATTATATTAAGGACACTTGGTACACCAGGGTGGGTTAAAGATGCTTGCTGAGGCACACATACCCACAGCGCCCCCTTTGGCAAAGCCTCAGTGTTCTCTCAGCAGTGGTCTTCCCAAAAGGCCAGCCCATACATTAAGGTGTATGACATTAAGGCTGGCTCCAGAGGGGGCATTCTGCAGAGAATGACCTCTACAGCTGAGCTGCTACCACTGCAGACCTAAGGTAGCAGACTGGAGGCACAGAGCAGGCGGTGATGCTCCAATGAGAAGTTTAGGAAGAAATGGAAAGTTGAATGGATGGAGTCAATACATGTGCCTTTTTTTTCACAGCTGTCTTAAGGTCCCTTTGGAGAAGACCAAGCAGGGCTTACCCAGGTCTGCCTTCTGACTTACCCACAAGACTGGGAGCTGTCACTTGGCTTGCAAGCATTCAGATAGGCTAGGTGCCTACCATATACATTTGGAAATTATAAAGAAAGGACAGGATGAGTCTCTGACATACCCTCTCCCCTTCTAATATTTATAGAGGGCAGGAGCTGGGTCTTCTGGAAGGGCAGTGTGGTAGTTTCAAAATAAATCCACAAATTCTTTGAAATGTCTTCCCTCAAAAGGTGGACCTAGTCTCCTCCTTGGCCCCGGCCCTTGAATGTGGGATGGACCTAATGACTTGCTTCTAATGAACAGAATGTGGTAGAAGTTATGGCCTGTCACTTCTGAGACCAGGTCATACCTCTTCCCCCTGGCTTTTAACTTTCTTGCTCTTAGAACCCAGCCACCATGTTGCACAGAAGCTCAGGCTACATGCAGAAGGAATGTGTGGTTATTCCACCAGCAGCCCCAGTTAGGCCTTCAGCCCACAGACAGCTCAACTACCAGACATGTGAGTGAATGAGCCTTCGGATGATCCCAGCCCAAACCTTTGAGTCTGGTAAGCCATGCCCTTTGTGCCTTGTCAGAGTTCCCGTCCCCCAAAACTGTGAGAAATAAGAAATGATTACTGTTGCTTAGCTGCCAAAATTTGGTGTAATTGGTTATGCAGGAACAGATAACCAATATGGCCAGTTTGTTGTGACACGTTATGGCATCTTTAAAGTAACTCCAAGATTGGACCTACTCATTGACATTGAGACACAGGCTGCAAATAACTGTCATCCATTTATTTTCCAAAGGTCATTGGAGGGTCTAGACAAGAAAAGCATTTTTCAGTTTGATAAGGTAAAGCAGTGATTTTCAACAGGGTACCATTGCCAGAGGGCCTGTTGGAAATTTGTGAAAGCACGGGTGGGGGTGAAGCCGGGGATTCTAGATATGCAGCAGTATGCAAAGCAGTCCTGCGAAATAGAAAATTAGCTCATATCCCACACAGCTTTCATTTGTTCTTTGCCCCCTTGCTTCTGTTGGATCTGGCCAATGTGAGGCCCTGAGAGGAGAGTGGAGGATGGAGGGAGAGAAGTTAGGGTACTTACTATCCTGGTTTCCTCCCTACCCAGCGGTAGGTCAGCAGGGGCCAAGTTCCTCTGCTACAGCTCCGCTGGGGGGACCCTCTCCTTCAGCTCCACAGCTCACTGAGTTCCATCAATTGCTGCCTCCCCTTGAACCTTCAGGAAACTTCGCTAGTCCCTCAAGAGCCTCCACCTTCCCTGATGGTTTCCCTTAAGCCTGCCTCCACCCTCATGAAACAGTCTTCACTTCCTCCTTCAAGCACACCATCTGTTTCCTTCTGGGGCGCCTGCTGATGCTTCATATAGCCACCATTTCCCCTCCTTAGAAGTGGATTTGTCCTAACATGTTATCCCTGCTTATGTTAAGATTATTTCTCTTATCATATGCAAATGTCTGGTCTATCTTATCTGAATACTAGTTTCAGTCTATCCTCCACGCTTAACTCTTCTCTTTTATTTTTCTGTACTTCTAATCTGGAGTGTATTCTGAACCTCTCGCTGACTTTAAAATCCAAACTAATTACTTATAAGTAGGTATAGCGACTTATAACTTCTACGCACGGGGCAAGCATCGGCTCTTTTATTACGTTTTCTAGTGTAGTCATGCTAGAGCAACCATATGCTGAAATACTGGTTACATCTTATTTCTTTATAAACAACTTTTCTTCTACTTCTTTATAGTATAGTTTGGAACATATATATATACACACATATGTATAGTTTGGACTATATATATGCACATATTTATGATGTGCATATATATACGTATATAATGTGTATATGTGTTTAACTATAAATGCTTAATTAAGGCGTATTATCTGTGAATTTCATTTCCAGACAGTAAAGGGGGTTTACCTAATATATCGTAATAGGGAATTTGTCAGGTCTCATAGGTCTGAGGACCTCTGACATAAGAGTTCCAGTATTTGAAAGGATTTAACAAAGTCTCCTCCATGGCACTGGCCTTGACTACCCAACAGACCCCCTTAAGCAACCTGTAAGATTCTGTGGCCTTCCGGAGAACAGTAATCGAGCAACCCACAAAAAGGACTCCCCAGGGCAGGAAGCTTTTGTTTGAGCCCCTTCCCCAGTGAATGATCCAGAGGCCCAGTGGGAATTCTGAAACCCGTCTAGCCACCTGGAAGCCTCAGAATTGCTCAAGCTGTGGAAGCCCATCTCCTAGGGTGGAAATAGACTAGGTGGCTTCCTTAGCCCACATTTACTTATCCTGTCCGCCACTTCCCAAGACATTGGAATATGCTCCAGCCTAGACTATAGTGGCATAAACAACGCCACGAAGACCCTCTGAAACAGACTGCTGAATACAGGAATGATCACACTAGGACACGCCAGTGCCTCTTGGAGAGTACCAGGTGTTAAAGATACGTGTAAGGAAACGCATCATTATAAAACATCATCCTACACATTGACGGGTATTCTTAATTCTCTTACCTGTCTGTGTCGTCATAAAACACCCCATTGTGACCTCCAATAGAAAGCTGCTGGTTATAATGAAACCAGGCAGAGACAAAATACACTAGAGCAGATCTCACTGAAAACTATTACACTCTTGACTGCTGTAATCATTATGGATTCATAATGTCATCTTCCTCCAAGGAGCTGAGAATCATTTGCAGACATGCCTAGTTTATCTATACAACAAACCTACCCATATGAGGGCTGTTATCATCCCCATTATGCCTTAGGCAGTTAGGACTGTCTCAAGACCACCTGGAAAATTGGCCTTAAAGATGAGACTAGAAACTTAGTCCTGCAGTTTTCACTTTCGTTCTGGACTTGTTAGAGCTTGTTGCCACTGGCCGCAAGGCACGAGAGCCAGTTGGAAAAATGCATATGCGTGTTGCCATCCAAATGTGAAAACAGCAATATCAAAGCCCAAGTGCTCGAAACACTCTCCAACAGGGGAAACAAAAAAGATTCTAACACATCACTAAGAGAAGCTGCAGAAAATCTCTGGCTAACACACACGCCAAAGGGACTTAGGCCTTCCAAGTGTCACACCATGAAAATAAAAGGAAAAAAAGAAAAGAAATACGAATGAAAAATAAAGGGATGAAATCAAGGGCCATTCCTTTTAATAGTGCAGATAAGGAGAAATATTTTTCTTCTGGAGCCTTCTGCTACTGGAGGTGTTAGAGTACTCACACATGAGATGGAATGAAAGAAGGTGGAAGAAATACATAAAAATAATTTGTCTTTTTAAGACATCTAATTTTCATCTCCAATTCGCTGCAATCTTCCTTCTATTTGGTGTAGCATTCAGTCACAACCAAGAATCTGAAGCATCTCAGGGTCTTCTCGGTTAATGCATAAGCCCCCAATCCATGTGATACACTCATAACCTACATGGTTGACGTAAACGTCTACCTTCAAGCTGAAAGCATCCCAGCCTACTGTTAATGTGAAGCTATCTCCTAAATCAGAAGAGTTAATTAACTACAACCATAATAGAAGAGAGTTTTAAAATAAAATAGAAAGGACCACTCTAATGGATTGAGTTTAGAGTTTGGTTTCTACCCGGCCCACTAATGCGAAGCTGTGCTGGCCTTCAAGGCTTCAGGGCAACTAGTGGAAAGGGCTGGAGCACTGACCTGGCTTGGAGAACAGGCATTGTGCAATGACCTGGGTGATCTTGCACAAATCACAGTTCCTTTGCCTCAAGCCTTCACTGTAAAGGAATAGGACCAAAGCAGAAGACTTTGGAAGCCCCTTTCTTGAGCTCCCATCTGCTTATACTTGAATTTGCCGGATTCAACCATACACCTTTTTTGGCCACACCTGGAGCCAGCCTGTGTCCCACTTTGTGTACATACTCCAGCATCGCCAGAGAATTATCTGATTGAACTTTGCACATCAATGAATGTTAAAGACCTTTCTACATCCGCTACATTGACATGAATATTTCTATACTTCATCATTCCCGCAATGAGACTGTGAGCATCTTGGGGGCAGGAGCAGGGTCCCTCCCCTTTGAATCCTGGTGGCCCAGCTGAGCAGGGCCAATACAATGGCCGTTAGCTGTCTATATGTTAGAGCGTGCTAGTGAATGAATATAAATATATAACTAATATATTAAGCTAAATGAATATAATATAAATGAATTATTTGTGGAAGATATATTTGTTTTTTAAATTAATCTACTTAAAGATGAACTTTGTGTTACTTAAAAAACAGTTCTGAAAAAACTTGTTTCTAGGCAAAAAAGAAAATGAATTTGACATCAATGCATTTAAGCAGGCAAGATAATTTTATTTTTAGTAGAATCTTGAATGCCAAGGAATTCAAAATATATCATATAAGCAAGACTGAATTAGCTTTTGTAACAATTTTAAGAAATAAATTGGAGGAAGATAAAAAAGATAACCATTTAATGGCCACTAGGCACATGAAAAGATGCTCATCATCGCTGATCATCAGGGAAATGCAAATCAAAACTACACTAAGATATCACCTTACACCCATTAGAATGACAAAAATATCTAAAACTAATAGTAACAAATGTTAGAGAGGTTGTGGAGAAAAAGGAACCCTCATACACTGCTGGTGGGAATGCAAACTGGTGCAGCCACTATGGAAAACAGTATGGAGATTCCTCAAAAAATTAAAAATAGAACTACCATACGATCCAGCCATCCCACTACTGGGTATTTATCCAAAGAGCTTGAAGTCAGCAATCCCAAAAGTCCTATGCACCCCAATGTTCATTGCAGCATTATTTACAATAGCCAAGACATGGAAGCAACCTAAGTGCCCAGCAACAGACGAATGGATAAAGAAGATGTGGTACATATATACAATGGAATACTACTCAGCTGCAAAACAGAACAAAATCATTCCATTTGCAACAACATGGATGGACCTTGAGAGAATTATGTTAAGTGAAATAAGCCAGCTAGAGAAGGATAATCTGTGTATGACTCCACTCATATGAGGAATTTAAAATTATGGACTAAGAACAGTTTAGTGGATACCAGGGGAAAGGTGGGGTGGGGGGTGGGCACAACGGGTGAAGTGGTGCATCTACGATACGAATGACAAACAATGTACAACTGAAATTTCACAAGATTGTAACCTATCATTAACTCAATTAAAAAAAAAAAGATAACCATTTAATATCTGACCCCTTGCTGGAGCCCATAAATCTATTCTAGAACTCTGAACGTTCAACTTGCTGACTTAGTGATTTCTCTTCTTAGTGTCTGTCTTCTAAAGCTGATTACTTTATAGTCAACATCACAGGTCCGTTTATTCAATTTTGTAAAGCTCCAGTCCAAAGGAAGCCCAGAATGTCAAGTGTGCAAAACAGGAAAACTTTCTGGTGGAAGTTCTGATTTTTAACCTGATTTATAGACCTCCAGCAGCTCCTTGCTGCCTTTGGGATAAAATCTCAACTCCATCCAGTCTGCCCCAACTCGCCCCTGGTTTTAACCACTATCACTGTTCTCCTTTCTGCTTCCCCTCCTCACCTCATGGTATTCCCTGCCACTTCGAGCTACTTGGAATTCCCTCAAAACATGTACTTCCAGCCCCTCATCTTCCAGTACCCAGTGGATTGACTCACTCCTCTTCCTCTGGCAGCCTCTATCCATCCGTCAAGGCCAGCCCAAGGGTTGCTCCTTCTCTGAAGCTTCCCCACCCGCCCCCGCTTGCTTTGACTTTCCTAGCACACCTTACGAACCTCTGCCTTAATGTTTTTTATCACGGTGTGTTGCAACGTGTTTCTCATGGTTTTCCCTCCCATCAGGACCAAGCTCCCTCAGGGGAGGTGCCAGGACTCATTTTATTTCCTAACGCCCTCAGACTGACACTCAGAATGTACTCAAGAGTTGGTTGAAATCTTGAAATGGAAAGACAAGAACAATGATATGGGGAGGTGACTGCATGGACTGTTGAGCAACTTCTGCTGAGCTTCAGGGATAAAGGGAGGAGGCTGCTGTTGCCTGTGGGCCACTGGTTATTTAGGTTAGACAGCTGGAAAACTCAGAAAACTGTTCTCCTCAGAAAGGAGAACAGTGATAGTGGTTAAAACCAGGGGCGAGTTGGGGCAGACTGGATGGAGTTGAGATTCTATCCCAAAGGCAGCAAGCAGCTGCTGGAGGTCTATAAATCAGGTTAAAAATCAGGTTACCCACCAGGTTGGGTAAATGGTCAGAGCTCTGTTTACACAACAGGAGAGCAGAAAATTGAAAGGTGAGGAGCCCTTTGAAGGCCGGAACACTGGCTAAGAAGCTGCTGCCTTAGTCCCAGGGAGAAGGGACAAGGGCTCAAAGCCCAGGCGGTAGAACAGAGGGGACCTGGCAGATTTAAGAATCTAGAGCAGGCAAAGGTCCTTGGTAACTGATTTGATGTCAGGTGAAGGTAAAGGGAGATGTTGAGAAAGATTCTAAGAAGCTGGTTAATCATTTGTGAAACTGAGAGGAGAGCAATGAAGCTGATGGTGACCAAGGGACTAAAGAGGAGGAAGGATCGGGAAGGAAAGGAGTAGGGTGAGTGTGAGACGTGCTGAGCTTGAGGTGCCTGATGGTCAAGCAGAGACATCCACCTGGCTTTGGAGACTAGGTCTGAGCTCCAGAAAGGTGATCACGGGGTGCATCTTGCATTCTCCCACATGTACAGAGTTTGGTTCTGACTCAGGAGATAGCAGACCCATTGTAATTCCAAAACAATGGAGCAATATTCACTCAGAAGATGCGATATAAGCAGGAGGCTACTCTGGCAGCTAAAAAGGACAGTCTGATGCCAGACTAGATTGGGATGTCTTCTGGGGGTTTGGTTTTGTGTTGTTTTGTTTGAGGGCATGTGTGCAATTTTATTTGCTTGCTTGTTTGTTATGGTCATATAGATATTAGCTGAGTGTCTTCTCCCAAGAATGTACTTAATTGCTAGGACTAGTATAGACTTACTAATCACTGGCACGAAAATTCATGTTTGCCTCCAAGTGAGAAGAGTTGGTGACAAAGGGAAAGGGTAGAGAGAAGGCAATTACAAGATGAAATTATGAAATGAGTTGCTCTTCTGCTTCTCCCTTCACAGGACTTGATTAGACCTGTCAGGAGAGCTGTTTGATATGGCTGTGCAGGATGTGCCCTGAGCAAAACTAGGGAGTGCAGTTCTCACTTTAGACCTTATGGAAATGAACATATATTATGAAAAATTTCAGGAAGATGGAAGTAAAGTGCCTTAAGGAAGGGGGCTTCTTTTTCTAATTTGCACAAAGATGTTGTCTGAGCTAGCAGAAGTTCTCCTTTCCTTTTGGAGATGGTGTAGTAGTGAGAAACGTAAGAAGAGTAACATGTATTCATTTCACCCAGATATTAGAAGGCTAAAAGGACACATGATCCACTCATTCTCTAGTTGTCAGATTCATGCTACAGATGTCAGCCTGGAATTCAGTCTTTAGCCAGAACAAACACAATTCAAAATATAATCAGGCTTAAAATCTTGTTGCAGTCAAATACAACTTTCTTTTACCAAAAGAGAATGTGTAGCATCTCCAGCTTCTGCTTACATCTTGTGAAAGCAGAGAAAGAAGCCAGATATCTTGACTTAAGTTCTTTGCTAGGATCATGTATCCATTCCTTAAGTGGAAGCCATTTTCCTACAGGAACACATCTTAGTCCGTTCAGGCTGCTGTAACAGAAATACGGTAGACTGGGGGGCTTAAACAACAGACCCTTCGCTCTCACAGCGGCAGAGGCTGGGAAGGCCAAGGTCAAGGTGCTGACAGATTTGGTGACTGGCGAGGGCTCATGCCCGGCTCAGCGACAGCTGTCTTCTCGCCGTGTCCTCACGTGGTGGAAGGGTGAGGGAGCTCTCCGGGATCTCTTTTATAAGGGCACTAATTCCATTCGTGAGGGTTCTGCCCTGATGACCTAATCACCACCTGAAAGCTCCCCTCCAAATACTATCACATTGGGCATTAGGTTTCAACAGATGAATTCTGGGGGGACACCAACATGCAGTCTATAGCAATATGGCATCAAGACTACCACAAACAGGGCCAGCTCCAGTGGCCTAGTGGTTAAGTTCAGTGCACTCTGCTTTGGTGGCCTGGGTTTGGTTCCCAGGTGTGGACCTACACCACTCATCTGTCAGTGGCTATGCTGTGGCGGCGGCTCACACACAAAAAGAGGAAGATTGGCAGCAGATGTTAGCTCAGAGTGAATCTTCCTCAGCAAAAATAAAACAAAAAAAAAAAGAGAATACCACAAGCAACATTTTAATGTTTTTAAAATTAATTCCAAATGAAGAAATATGATTTACATCCACTACACATTCACTTGTTTATTTATTTATGTATTTATTGTCTGGCGTCCCCTGGAAATTGTAAGCTCCTGAGAAGGTAGATGCTTTGTCTTGTTTATTCCCAAATCCTTAGTGCCTAGAACAGTGCCAGGCACACAGTAGATAGTCAGTATTTTTGGGGCTTACTGACTAAGCAAATATATTCAGCCTTTTCAGACTAAAATCTAAAGAGTTTAGTCAGGATGAAAAGAAATCAGGAACTGGGCCAATTTAAAACTATAATGACCATCATATTGATGAGTATGGAGAATACTTATTGAGCAATTACTATGTGCCAGGCCACTGTTCCAAAGGCTTAAATAGATGGGTTCATTGAATCCTCACACGAAACACTGAAGGTAAATGAAGAAGTTTCCTCAAAGTCAGCCAGCTGGTGAGTGGCAGAGCCAGCACTCAAACTCAGGCAGCCTAATTCTAGAACTTTCGCAGTTCACCACAACAGGTGTTTTAGCTGCCACAGTTACTCTGTACACTAATATCCTCCCACCCGTTTTACTACCCTGAGACTGATAAATATGGGCAAACTGAGCTGGCTTTCTTGTCTGGCTTTCTTTCTAGAATGATGTAGATACATCACTGAACTCATTCAACAGACATTTTCTCAATTACCTCAGTTTGCTGGTGGAAAAACTCCTGAACAAATAGCACTTTTCCTCCTGCTGAGCAGTTTCATTTGGGTACTATATGGTGTTTGTAAGGGCCACACTCTTGGTTAGCTCAGATATGGCTCCACACATGCATTCCAAGGCCTGAGACCCCGTTTCACACCATCTTAAAATGTACCACCATGTACCCTTCAGTGGGGGCGAGCGCTTTGTTCATTAATGCTGTAACAGTGGCTGCCACATAGTGGACCCTCAGTGACTATGAATGAATACATGGATCCATGCTCTGAGAACCCTGGGACATTATGTGAAACACACACCCCATACCCCTGAAAAAAAAAAAAGACTGGCTACATTACTTGTCTGTGTTTGATTTTAGAGCAGTAAATTACCATGGCATTATAAGAATATGTGTCATAATTTCAGTCTTCTTCACTGATATTCATACTTAAAATACAGTTAAATGTTTCAGTCTCACAAATATTTGGAAAGATCCAAAACCAACAGATTCCTCTGAGGCCTTGGCTACCCATAGTGTTCAGGGAAAAAGCTGGCCTCTGGACAACTGGACCCTGATTTTTGAGAAGTTGGCCTGCTCCCGTTCTCTACCTGGATTGCCAGAAGGGCCTACAGGGAAAGGAATGGATCACTGTGTTTAGGGCGCCCCCTGCTGTTCACTGGCACTGAGGCAGCATCTAGAACGGGGTGGGGCTTCTGTGGATGAGGATCTTAGGTCAAAGGTCAGAGAACCACCAGCTTTCATTCCTGGAAAGGACCTTAGAGGTGATTAGTTAAATCCATGTATTACAGATGGGGAAACTGAGGCCCAAATCAGTCAAATGTCTCGTCCATGGTCACATAGTTCGTTATATCTCAAAAGGAGAAGATGCTGAATTCCCTGACTGGTGCTTCCCATAAGGGGAAACTGAACTCATAACCCCCGTCTCTTCTCCCTTCTTAAAAATTAAGAGTGACTAATCATAAATTTATTGTGCCTATTCCTTATGATTTATACCTTCAACTTCCTATAATGTGAACTATTTACGTTTTCAATACATGATTTTTAAAAATCAAATAATTTTTAAAAACCATTCATTATTTCTGGATCCTAAGGGCTCCCCAGGAATGAATTTCCTTAGAACTAAAGAGAAGCTTGCTTCTTTTTAGCCCAGCTGTTTCTTTCATTATTTTTCTCCATAGGCCTCATATTTTGAAAGTTTTAATCTACCAAACAAAGCACACATTTAGAGGATACGTGTTTTCTCACTTTTAACAGTCTAGACACCACTGCCATGTATGCGCTGTTATGCTGACTGACATTATCAAATGAAATTAGATGCATAAAACACTTAGAGCAGTGGCCGAGGCAGCGCGTACATTCTGGAAATGTTAGCTATGATGATTGCATACTAACAGCCAAAAGCTGGGGGGAGCAGGTACTTTTGTCAGTCTGTGCTGCCTTGAGGAAGATTAATGTATCACTTCTACTTGAGATTTTGAAATATTAAAGATAATAATGTGTTCAAAGGTACCTCTGAGGTTACCTGGAAGCCAAAGAGCCCCAGCTTGGGGCTGACCGCTGCGAGCCATTGACTCTCCCGCCCAGAGGTCACTCTGCCCTCACACGGGACTATGATGTCCTTGATCTAGTGTGCTGATATGTGTACCTGGTATGAAGGGCATGCCCACGCAACCCTCTAACCTTTCTTGCCATTCAACTAAAATGAACACTTCCTATAAACTAATTCTTACAGTATATATCTGGGGTCTAGACAAGGTGTGTTGGACATATGTAACTGTTTGCTAAGACCAAAGACATCTCAAAATAAAAAGCTAATTCCATTTATGTGAAGTTCTAGGACAGGAATCACTAATCTAGTGACTGCCTTTGAGGCTGTGGGGATGAGGACTGACCAGGAAGGGGCACACGAGAACTTTCAGGAGTGATGGAAATGTTCTGTATCTAGAGAAGGGTTTGGTTTCATGGTGTCTGCATTTGTCAAAATTCTTTAAATGGTACGCTTAGGATTTGTGCATTTCATTGTAAAGTAAATTTCACTTTAAGAAAGGACTGTAAGCAAACACTGAGCTCTAGTTAATGACATGCATGCTGAAGTGTTTAGGGGTGAACTGATGTCTGCAACTTTCGAACGCATCCAAAAATTTGATGGACTAATGGATGAACACGTAGGCGTGTGACAAAAAAATACAGGAAAATGTTAACTGTGGGGGGCATCCCGATATTCACTGGATATACGATTCTCCCAAACTTTATGTTAGAAAATTTTCATAGTAAAAAGTTGGGAGGAAAAGAATTAAGGTAGATTCAATTATTTAATATCTTTAAATACAATGTTACTCCAGCTTATCCAACTTTCAAGATTCTACGTTGTAAAAGGGCATTTGTTACGGTTCCAACCGAAACAGTCTGCAGAGTGGAAAGGTAATACCTCGCTGGTAGTCTTCTCGACTAACACAGCTGGGTGGTCATTATTTGCAGACACATCCTTCTCCCCTTAGTCTTGCTGGTTGACACATTCTTTTATCGAGCACTGTGCGCAGTATGTAGTGTGTGGTGGGCACTTCATGTGTGGTAATCGCAGGGTTTTGGAACCAGATAGGGGTTCAGATTTGGGTTCTGCAATTTACTGGCTACATAACTTTGAGCAAAGTACGTACCAGCTCTGTGCTTCCATGTCCCCAACCATAAAAAGAGGGTAATCTCCATTGGCTGTTCTAGGAGTTCAACGAGATGCTGTGGGTATCTGGCTCCTAAAAAGAGCTTAAAAAATAGTAGCCCATACCTGAGATTGACTCACACCTAGGTCATCAGGCCCTTGCAGAACTACTGGGGACCAAAATCCCAAAGGAATCACTGGTAGTGACTGTTCATTCTCAGTGAGACACAGGTATCTTGTCAACCCATCTCCAGGACAGACCTCCTTCGGCTGCTCCTTCCGTAGTTTGCTTTATCCACACCCTCCCTGTCATTTACAACATGCCCCCTGGAGACTGATAACTCTGAGCATGGACCCCAGCTAGGAGCATCTTCCTTACTGGGGAGTTCAGGCCCCCATCAGAATCTGCATCTTACCAGGATCCCCAGCACACCCAAGTTTGAGAAGCTCCAGTCTAAATTAGCTGGGTTCCTGATGACTCACAATTGCCCATTGACAATGAATCTCATTTGTCTTTACCAGAGCTATCACCAGTCTTAATCTCTTCATTCTTCAAGGATCTGCTCCTCACTGCTGTCAGCACTATTGTCATTTAAAAAAACACTCTAATCATGATGGTCACTCTTGCTTAACTGTGAATATGCTAAAAACATTTAATTTACTAAGGGACAACTGGCTTTTCTGAAAATGTTAAATATACAGGTACACAGATGCATTATTTAAATAAAAATTAATACATCTAAAAAGCTCCCTTTCTCAGAAATTAGGTTTTGTGTTGTTGTGATTTTATAAGGTCACCGATGCGCAGGATTGAGTCCAGACACCTCAGCCAGACAGGTGAGGAAGCTCAGGGAGCCCCACCTCGCTCCCCAGCCCTGCCTCCTGCCACCCCTCCTCATGCTCCCCTCTCCAAGCTTTCACAGCTCTGGGCACCTCCTCCGAAGAGCCCAGTGCCACTGCGATCAGGGGTCTGCACGTCGATCTCTCACTGCTTTCTGGAAACACCGTATTTTCTCTTTTAAAATAGCATCCTAGTGCCAACTGGAAAATGGAAGGAGTGCTGGCATTGGAAAATCATAACTTTGTAGACATCACAGTAAAGACCGGAGCAGACAAGAATCATTAACGAATGCATCATCTTAAAGTGTCTCCCCAGAGATGGTCTTTGGTACAAGTGAAAAAACAGTAGCTGTACAAAGCCGAAATCAGGTAGCAGCAAATGTGACACCCTGCAAAGGACACAACTGCACTCACGTCAGCACTCGGACTAGGATGCACAACCCAAATCTAACCACCTGGGAACTTTAGATAAACCCCAAGTAAGAGAGACCAGCGACAAAAAGAATGCCCCCATTTTTCAAAAATATTATTGTCATAAAAGACAAAACAAAAACAACAATTGCTAATAATACTGTAAAGCATATTTTAAAGTTGCTAAGAGAATAGATCTTAAAAGTTCTCATCACAAGAAAAAAATTTTGTAACTACGTATAGTGACAGATGATAACTAGACTCACTGTGGTGATCACTTCGCAATATATACAAATACTGAATCATTGTGTTGCACACCTGAAACCAATATGATGTTATATATCAATTATATCTCAATTAAAAAAATTTATGGTAAATAAAGGAATCTTCACGTAGTTTTGTGAAAAGGAAAAAAACCCTATGAATCCAGGATAAATACGAAGAAAACCACACTTAGGCCCATCATAATCAAAAACAAAGCAACTGAGATATATTTCAGATTAAAGGAGACTAGGGACATGACAACTAAACCTAACATCCTAGACTGGATCCTGTGCTAGATGGGGAAAACGTTATAAAACACATTACCAATTGTCAAATTGTCAATTGCCAAATCGGAATATGGATGGTAGGTTAAGTAAAAGTATTACATCTGAACCTGATAGCTACCGTGGTCATGTAAGACAATGTCCTTAACCTTAGGAAATGCACGCCTCTAAGGGTCAATGGTGTATGTAACTTACAAATAGTTCAGGAAAAAAGTATCTAATGTCCCTCTCTCTCTCTCTCTCAGAGAAAGCTTGCCTGCCTGGGCAAATAAGAGAGCAATAGGTGAATCTGGGTGGAGTGTATTGGTGTCCTGTGTACTACTTTTGCAACCTTCTGTAAGCTTAAAATTATTTCCAAATAAAAAGTCTGAAGTTTAAAAAGAAGCATTTCTTTCCAAATTGAAAAAAACCCTTTCTATTCAATGACATGTTTCTCTGAGCAAAAGTAAACCACACTCTATCAGTAATGAAAGTGCAGTGAAGCTTATGAGAAACCACCTGGCGAGAGGTGAGCCGGCGGCAGATGGAGGGGAACGCGCTGAGCCCCAGCTGACAGGTCCTGAGCCCTCACTCCACGCCAGGTGCTCTAACCGCTTCACAAGGATTATCAGTTTCACTGTCTGTTTCCCGATTCATTCATTCACGCCTTTGTACTTCTTTTTGTTTTTTTGTTTTTTTCTCTAATTTGGGTCGAAGGCTTTGTTTATTTTCTTACCTTTTTAATTTTTTTCAACAATAACATCATTTAATATAGTGGATTTGCTATGATCAGAATTCTGATTTTCATATATAGTTTTCTTGTTTTGTCTCTAATGTGAAACAAAAACTACTGCAGGTTAATTAAAGAAAAAGGCTGAGTTTCTTATACACTATAAACACCACTGTAAAAATCTCCTAAGTTTTTCATTGAGGGGAAAATTTCACATGTCTTAGAATGTTAGAAAGTAGGAAGAGTTTCACTGTGGCTGCGTTCATCAAGGATTGAAAGCTGGCATTCTGGAGAGGTGAGAATGAATCCACAGACTTGTTACATGATTCGTTAAAAGAGGTCCCATTTTTCAAAGGTCAGGAAAAATTCTTACGTTAGATCCAAGAAGCTTTTGGCTTTAATGGGGTCATTCAAAGTTCATGCTTCTTAATAGATTTAGCTGAAGAGAGACAGCATTCAGTTATTATCGTCTAAGTAAGTGCTGCTGTAAATGAAATGAAATATTTGGTCCTTTCCTTTCCTAAAATGATGGGATGACCACACAAATAATAGCCAAATTATCAAGGTTTCAGTTCCACACCTCCATACCGTTTTCGGTGTCATTCTCACAGGATTTCTTTGTTTCTATCAGAGTCGCTTCAATTTCCTTTTGATATACAATCATCTGTGGTTTGAACTCATGGGTTGGTAGCTCTGCCAAGGATTTTAATACCCTCTTGGCAATACACATGACAGCAGCAAAAATTAGCAACAAGGACAAAAATAGCCTAACATTTGTAGAGGACCCTCCAACCAACTTCCTATTTGGCCAAACCAAGTTATGCAAAGGAAAATTCAACAGTTAATTTTGTCCCGCCTGGGACAAACAATTGCCTTGTTCTTGAATTTTATCATTCAGAGGTATTTATCCAAATACAAAGAAAAGTGATAGCCAGACACAAATGCCCACTTATTTGGTCCGTGAATATCCCAAAGAAATTCCCTCATCCAGCATCTTTGCAGCAAGTGATTTAACGTTTTTCTGTTAAGTTTGTGTGATAGACAAAGATTACCTGGCCCAGGATCGCCATTGTAAGGGACAGGTTCCATGTGTATCCTACTAAATTCAAGTACTCAAAACCAAGGGAGAAACCCGGACATAAAGCCATGGAAACCAGTTATCTCCATCTCCTCCTGGGAAGTCTGCACTTCATCAGGCACATTGATGAGAGAGGATTACGTCATTTGAGATCTCACCAAGGAGTACAGACATATTAAACCAAAAAATGACATAAACCCATTCCTCAGGAGCAGATCCTGCCTCTCTCCAAGACCAACATTGTGTGGTGATCATCCCTTGGCATGAATGCATCAAGCCAGAAGGGGTACAACCAGGGTAAAATCGGTACATTCTGTAAGTGTATTTCTCAGATGTCAGGAAGACAATATAATAAAATATACCTAAGGTTATAATTTAAAGGTGTAATTAATTCAACCAGCAAAAGGACACTGACTAACTAGTTCAATGTAATAAGTGTTATTAATGTCCTGTAATCAAACATCAGCACAATTATGTACTACAAGGCTTTACAGAAAAGCCAAAATACTTCATAGCTGAACTATCTGCAGTATATTTCAAAGGATAATAGTAATACCAATCACATACCTTTAAAATTTTTAATCCATTAAACTAATTTTATTTTACCTCAAAACTGGTTACTGAATATTATTAACCTGTGAGGTATATTTTTGTGAGCCAAGCAGAAATATTAACATGTTTTATGGATGAATTTTATCACAATTGCAGCTGATGATTTTTTAGTAAGATACTCTAGTAAAACGTACCTCACTGGTATTGGAGAGAAAGGTTGACAAACCCAATGCTTAGTTAAAATTCCTTATGCAGCTATGGCCTTACTAATTCTTTTTCCCCCCAAATTTACTGAGGTATAATTGGTATACAGAAAACTGCATATAATTACTGTATACAATTTGCAAATCATGAGAAGTCAGGATTCTTTGGAAAAGACAATAATGCTGGGAAAAGCAGAAGGCAGCAGGAACAGAGGAAGATAAAGTTTGAGATGGATTGATTCCATTAAGGAAGCCACAGGCATGAGTCTACAGAAGCTGAGTAGGGCGGTTGAGGACAGGACATTGTGGGCATCACCCATTCACAGGGTTGCCAGGAGTCTGAACCAACTTGACAGCACATAACAACAATACAATTTGCTGAGTTTAGACATACATATACACTCTCATTACTATTGCTACAATCCAGGTAATAAACATATCCGTCTTCTCCAAAAGTTTCCTTGTATCCCTTTTTTTGTGAGGGGGAGGGTAAAAACACTTAACACGACATCCACCCATCTAACAAATTTTTAAGTACGTTAATATCTTATTGGTAACTATAGACACTATGTTGTTGAGTAGAGCTCTGGAACTTACTCATCTTGTATAACTAACTTTATACCCATTGAACAACAACTCCCCATATCCCTCTACCCCTGTCCCATGGTAAGCAGACGGGCTTAAAAGATTGGAGATGGCAAAAGGAAGGGTCAGTGAACTTGAAGACAGATCAATAGAAATTAATCAATCTGACAAACAGAAAAAATAATGAAGAAAACTGGACAGAGCCTCAGTGAACTGGAACAATTAAATGGTCTAACATATGTGTAATTGGAGACACATAGGGAGAAGAAAGTGGCAAAGGGACTGAAAACTGTTTAAAGCTATGACAGTCAAAATTCCCAAATTTAGTGAAAAAGATTGGCTTACAGATTAGAGAATCTCAGCAAGCCTCAAACTGGATAAACACCAAACAACAACCATAACATCAACACAACAAGAAACCACTTAGACACATCAATGTCAAACCGTTGATAACCAAAGACAAAACAAAACCCCAAGAACAGTGAGAGAACAAAGAAGCATTATATACAGGGAACAACAGCAGAAATTAAAGCTGCCTGCTCATTAGAAATAACAGAGGCCAAAGTAAAGTGGAAGCACATCCTTTAAAGTGCTAAAGGAAAATCTGTCAACTCAATTCAATATCCAGCAAAAAACTCTGTCACAAATGAAGGCAAAATAAAGACATTTCCAAATCAACCAACAAAGAATTCATTACCATCCCACCCACACTACAAAAAATGCTAAAGGATGTTCTTATGGCTACGGGAAATTAATATGAGATGGAAACTTAGATCTTCAGAAAGGAATGAAGAGCACTAGAAATGATAAATATGTAAGAGATTTTTTCTTCTCTTAATCTCCTTATAATACAACTGACTCTTTAAATATAATGCAGTATGATGGAGGTTCATACTGTATATAAAGTTAAAGCTATGACACATACCAAGAAGGTGGGGCTTCTAGTCTCCTCACAGGGCACGTTAGTGAAGTTCTATTCTTTTATGTTTCCTCTCTGAAAACCATGACTGTGACCAACCTTAAGAGGGCAAGTCACTTTCCCATGATCACATAGACAATTGTACCAAAGGTCCCAAGCCAAACCTGTTGGCTCAGAATACAAGGATGCAGGTAGGAGAGAGAAAACGTATTGACTGGATCCCTCTGACACTCAACACACAATTTCTTGGGTAGCCTTGTGTGCACAGGGTTGATGCTCCTTTAAGATCAGGCTGACAGAAAGAAGTGCATGAATAGAGAAAAACAGTGTAAGCCACAGAAGCCAAGCCCAGTGAGAGAATGGAGACAAAATGTGCCAGAAAGCAGGGTATGCCAGGGTAAAGACGAAAGCTTGGGAGGCAAGGCCAGGCAGTCTAAACAGCAGCCTAGGAAGCCAGGAGGACAGCTTCCTCCCTAGCACCTCGGTGATGTCTCCTACCTTCTGACCTGCTGACTGCATGTCAACTGCTCCCCCTCACCTGGATAGGGTCCTAGCAGATGTTGTGGCTCTTCCCGGACAGTCCAGCTAAGTGATGAGTTTTGGTTTGGGAAAACGGAATTCTTGCTCATACAGAAAGAAAATGCAGCAACTGTAGGATATGTGCTTTAAGGTACCATTTCAGAACTCAAAGCTAAACTGGGGTGGGGGAAGCCCAGAGTGTGGCATAAAGGACCTCTGAAGAGTGAACTCTCAGCAGTGGGAAAGGGGATGAATAAGGCATGGGACCTCAGATCAGCCAGCCAGCACATTGAGTCTATTCCTCACTGGATGAATGAAAAACCTCCCGCTTGACGCAACAATACCCAGGAAGAGAATCCAGCCTGGGGAAGAAGGCCTGAGTGTATTAGACACACAAACACCTATCTACCTATACTCAACTGCACAGAAAACTCAGCTTTTCCCTGGGGGCCATGGAAGCCTGTCTTTGTTTTCCCTTTTTTACAATTTTCAGTCCCTCAGACTGGTGATAGCAAATGTTAAATTTTTAAGGGATTGGGGTTTTTTTTCTGCTTTTTCTCCCCAAATCCCCCCAGTACATAGTTGTATACTCTAGCTGTGGGTGCTTCTAGTTGTGGTATGTGGGACACCGCCTCAACATGGCCTTATGAGCCGTGCCATGTCCGAGCCCGGGATCCAAACTGGTGAAGCCCTGGGCGGCCGAAGCAGAGCGCGCGAACTTAACCATTCAGCCACAGGGCCAGGCCCATGTCTTTGTTTTCAACTACAATCCTAAGGCAAAGCCAGCTATGCCTGGCAGCTGCTCCATCCAGTGCCTCTTCTGCACAAGGGGTTTAAGCTGCTCGGTGGGTCCGATTTTAGGTTGTAAGGAACGCCATCATTACCCAGTGAGACCAGGCTGCTGTAGTTCTCCAGCACTTCTCTCTATAGGTTCCTCTGAGCGGGACTCCACAGCCTCCACACCTCCTAGATGAAATCCACAGCCATATCTCCAAATGCCATGAAAGCTTGCTATGCCAAACACAGCCCTCCTCACTGTTACCAGCCTTGCCCATAGTTCAAAGTGAGGGAGCAAGAAAGTTGCCCCAACGAATGTAGGGGAAATGTCTAGATCCTGCTTTTTTTTTTTTCCTGAAGAGTAGCCCTGAGCTAACATCTGTTGCCAATCTCCCACCACTTCATATGTGGGTTGCTGCCACAGCATGGCTGATCAGTGGTGTAGGCCCATGCCCAGGATCCAAATGGCTGCTGAAGCAGAGCACGCCAAACTTAACCACTATGCCACAGGGCCAGGCCCTAGATCCTACATTTTTTTTTTTTTTGAGGAATATTAGCCCTGAGCTAACATCTACCACCAATCCTCCTTTTTGCTGAGGAAGATTGGCCCTGAGCTAACATCTGTGCCCATCTTCCTCTACTTTATATGCGGGATGCCTGCCACAGTATGACTTGATAAGTCATGCATAGGTCCAGGCCTGGGATCCAAACCAATAACCCTGGGCCACCAAAGCAGAACACATGAACTTAACCACTGTGCCACTAGGCTGGCCCCACTAGATCCTGCTTTTGACTGTAACCCTAGGGCTTGGATTCCAAGACTGTTAACTCTGGTCTCTATCAAACCAGCATCATTTGTCTACTGTCTAGGTCCTAGTCTGGCTATTATGGGGTTTACAAGCAAAAATAGAATTCTTAACCTTGAGTATTTTAAATTTAGGAAACTACACATGAAAATAAAACATATAGAGTCATAGTCTTTCTGGGTTTTAGGAATTTGGAGATTACTTGATCTAACCGTATTAGTTTTAAGGATCTGTGCTCCTGAATGGGTTAATTTTTGCTACCTAGTGTAGTCTGAGGACAAGCAGAGTCAATATCATCTGGAGCTTGTCAGAAATGCTGATGCTCAGGCTTCACCCCAGGTATGCTGATTCAGAATTTGCATGTTTACAAGATCCCAGGTGATATGTATGCACCTTAACATTTGAGAAGCACTGGATTAAATGATCTACCCACACATGTGGTTCAGTAAGAGCAACAACTAACCAACAATTAAACTTCTGGTTATCCCAAACAGGATCTCTCCTCTACATTATCACTAGACACTTTCCTTTCTTGGGATGAAAGCAGCTTTGTTATGAATAATAGATGCCAGGGCCCCACCCCAAACTTATAATCTCTTGGAGGTGGTGTTCAGGCATTGTATTTTAAAAGCTCTCAGCCACAGCCAGGGTCAGAGGAATCTCAAGAAGTCACCATAGGATAGAGAGATCAGAGGAAGTTTCACGAAAGAGAGCTGAGAATTTTGTCTTGAAGGATGGAGAGGGTTTAGAAGAGTCAGGGGACAGGCGCAGGCAAGGTATTCCAGATGAGGTGTGGGAGAAGGTAGAGAGGGATAGGAAGTATACTATATGGAAAGAGGAGATGGAGAAAGGTAAGGAAGAGTGTTTTCAGAAAGCAGACAATCCAGATTTCCAGATGGAAACTCCTAATTATTAAATGCTGAGCACTCTTTCAAATATGAAACATGAGGCTGGCCAAACCAAACAGGTGTATGGCACGTGTGGACAGCTAGATGGCATCCTCGCCTATATATATAGAAAATCAGGCTGACGCAAGGCCATTTGCTACTGAAAACTTCCCTGTCTGAGGCCAGGGCAGTCTGCCCAGGGACTCAGATCCTGAAACCCTGACCTCCCTCCCTGCTTTCTTCCTACTGGCCTGTCTCCAACTCTTCATCTTGCTTATTCCCTCAAGGGAGCTCAGGCAGCCCCTCTTCCTGGAAGTCTTCCCTGGTCTATCTCCATGCTCCTGAGATCCCCGCCACCCCTGCCCTTCGCATACAGCAAGCATCACCGGACACTTACACATGGATGGCTCTGCCCTGTTACTTTGAACCTCCACGTGTGTTAACAGCTAACTTCTTGGTAAACGACTGAGTCAAGAGTCGGGCACAGAGACGTCGAGAGAGGGTTTTAAGTAAGCCTAGGCACTTATCCAGGGCCAGGGCCGAACTGAAATCACCAAGGACAAGGGAGCCTTCGGCGAGAGAAGAGAATGGATTCATCCTCCGAGAGGTAAGAAGGAATTTTAGGAAATTCTTGTCTCTCCCTGGCTCTGTGGGCCACGGGACATTGTCTTGGTCTTCCTAGAGAAGGAACGTCCCAGAAAGTACAGCTGTGGAAAGTAAAGAGAAGCGAGAGGGGCCCGGGTGGAAATGCCCTCCCACGAGCGAAGTGGGGCTTGTGTTCCGGCTCCCCATCTGGGCCGTCCCAGAGGGCACCAGCGCAGCCCTGTTCTCAACCAGAACCCCGAAAAAGACCCAGCCAGCCAAGCCGACGGCGGGCTCAGCCGAAGCTCTGGTCTAAGAGTGAGGTTCCTGTCCCCCAGGAGACGAGAGCTTGCCGTAACGCTGTGAACTCCAACAGAAGAAAAGGTCTCAGGGCACCCGCAGGGGGGTGTTGGGGTCGTGCGCGTGGGCTCAGAAACGGGGTGTGCCTCGTCCGGGACGAGATCTCGGGAAGACTGCTCTGCCCCTCCCAGCTTCGGTCTCTCCGTGGGTTTCAATGGAGTTAAGAGAGAGTGTGAGCTGGACTAGACCACGGCTGCCTGGCGCTCACCGAATACCGGGCACAGGTTCCCAATCCCGCAGCTAGAGCCGAGAGTCCCCTCACGCCCACGGCCCCGGATCCGCGCCAACCCCAGAAGCCCACCAGAAACTCCCCTAACGCGTCATTCCTGCGCGCCGGGAGGCGGGCCCCCGTAAAGGATGCGGAAGTCACTGAAGGGGCCACTGGGGAGTGTAGTCTTTGATGCAGAGGCGTTAGCGAACGTATCACGGCACGGCGGAGAGCTTCACCCGGGACCCTCTACATGTTTTGAGAACATGGTTTTAAGAAAAAAGAGGGGGAAATCTACGTGCCACCGTGGTCATTCACCGTGACCGGAGCACGTTACCCACACCCTGCTCCCTTGGAGGCCAGTAGGAACTGCAGGCCGTCAGCGCGCTTCTAGTTACGCCGAGCATCCTGGGAGGTGTGGTCGCGGCGCGGTGCCGAGGGTTCTGGGTAGAGTAGTCCTGGCTCCTCGCTGGAGTAGATGCCCAGCTGGTGGCTGGAGTGACCCCTTGTTCTTTGGTGGCGCTGGTGAGTGAGGCTCCCGCGGGACCCTTAGGGCAACCGTGTCCTTCCCTGCCCGGAAAGGTAGGTTCTGAAAGGCTGGTTTATGGGCTGAGGCTGGGGACGGTGCTGACGGCGGGGAGAGGAGGTAGTGGTGGAGACGCGCTGTCGTGGCTCAGGCCGTGCTCTCCCGGATGTCTTATTTTGGGGCTGTGGGCGCGCGTCACCGAGGAAAGCGTGTGAGGTTCAGCTGTGAAGCCCAGAAGTGGTGGGTCCTGGGCTCAGGCCTTTCGTCCTAGGGTTCCTGTGAATGGGGACAGGTTCGGCCTTGGCCGAAATAGCGATATTAGGAGAGGGGCTCGCTCATGTCACAAGTCCCCGTTTTGGGGGGGTTGAATAAGTAGGCTTTTGGACGCCTGCTGTTTCCCAGGTGGTGATGTGGGGACTGCCCTGGGGCCACGTGTCTGGGGTTTTGGTTGGTGGAGGCTGACCATCTTACTTCGGGCCCAACTTCGGGCGATGGGCGGCCTGGCCAGCCGTGCCCCTTTTGCACTGGGTTGTGGAGTGGCCATTTTGGCGCGGTCTCAGGGTCTCAATTTGGCTGGTTGCCCCTGGGTTCGGGCCTTGGTGGAAGAGGTCTGGCTGGGACCCACTAGATAAGTTTTTCAAAGATCCCAGGGACCGTCACTGACCACAGGAATCACGGATTCCCACATGTCTGGTGTGGCCAGGCTTTGATTTTAAATTGCGTTTTAACTTTTTATTACAGAGAAATTTCAAACAGTCGGAAGTAGAACTCCGTAGACCCATCACCCAGAGTCAACACTTATCACCTCGTTACCAGTCTTGCTTCTTCTCATAATGAATATACTGAGAATCCTTACAACCCAGAGGTTGCCAACACTGCCCTTCCTGGTTAAGAATATGGCCTTTACAGCCAGATTTCATTCAGGTTCTGTCACTTTATAGCTGGGTCACCTTGGGCAAGAGACTGACCTCACTGTGCCTCAATTTTCTCATCTGTAAAATGGAAATAATAAATGGTACCCTCAGTGGGTCGTTGTGAGGATAGAATGAGGTAAAACTCCAGTGGTGCCTGGAATAGTCTCTGGTATATACTAAGTGCCGGTGGGTATTAACTTTCCTTACTAAGAACAAAGGCGACAGAGGAGCAGCTCCTGCTCAGTGTCAGCAGCATATGAGGGCAGGCTGCGTTCACAGCCCACGTCCAGCTCTGTTCCCTGCAAGCTGCACACAGTCTTTTCTGTGGCAGATCCATTGCTGATGCATTTAAGGACAAGGAAGCCCTACTCTGCTGGAGCTTGAGCGTTTCCAGGGACTCTCCTGAGCCTTTTTGTTCTTGCTCTGTCCCCTGCGGCTCCTGCCTGTCCAGAGAGGACTGCCTGGTGGGCAAAAGGAGGACTCCTGGGCCCCTGACAGCCCTGCCTCAGGTGGGGACCGCTTACCTTTTGTGTGAACCACGGGAATGTTTCTTTTGCTCGACTTTGACGTCTTGTGCCCTGCGATATCCTATTTGGGGATCAGAGCCCAGCTGTTTTCCCCAGGAAACAAAGCCTGTTGTAAGGGTGATGGTTTCCCCTGGGACCGTTCTTTAGACCTGGTGCCCTCATTCATGACCCCTCCATCCTTGCGCCAGCACTCCTTCTCTTAAGGTTTTGCTCAGACTGCTTACTCCCAGGGCTTGTCTTCTGTGAAGTTACCAACACTCTGTTCTTGTTCCCTCCAGTGCCCTCACTTACCCTTTTCCCTGCTAGAGTAGTTTGCAGCAAATCCTCATCATATCATTTACCTGCAAATACTTCAGTAGGCATCTCTAACACATAAGGACTTCTGTTTTAACATAACCACAATTTCATTGTTACACTCAGCAAAATCAGTAGTTCTTTCCCCAATTGTTTAAAAAAATCTCTTTTTCCTTTTCCTCTGAGCAGCCCTGGGCAGAGGCAGGAGAGGGAGCTGTATCTGGAATTCAGCATGGTGGTTTTCCCTGTCTCTGCCTCCCTCTCTTCCCCCATTTCTTCTGACCTTGGTGACCTAGGCTAACAGCTGCCACTTCCACCCGTGGTACAAGCTGGGCCTCTTCAGTTCTCCTTGGCTCTCTGTTCTTTCCAAACTTAGCTCCCATTTGGTTGGCTGTTGCGTCCTCTCAGTTCCACCTATGCTGCGTCCCTTGATTCCTCCTCCTTCCCTTTGTGTCCACTCCTGTACCACCCTAGCTTCCTGTCTCTTCACCTTTTTATCCCTCTTTTCCCATGCCTCTTGAGATGGTTCCTGAGGTGTAAGTACTGATCTTCTCATTCAACCTGCTAGAAAGAGTTTAGAAATTAGTAATCTTTCTAATTGTTTCTGTCCAAACTCTAAAGTTAGACTGCCCAGGTGCAAATCGCAGCTTCCCCAGATTCTTGCTATGTGGCTATGAGCATGTTACTTGACCTCTCTGAGCCTTCCTTTCCTCATCTATAAAATGGGGATCATAATGCTGTCCACCTCACAGGGATGTTGGGTGTGATAACACTTGCAATGAGGTCAGGGCGCCTGGTCATAGGAAGTACTAAGTAGTTATTAGCTGGGATTGTTATTGTTTCCAACTTCTCTAAGTTACCTTTTCAGCCTCTTTCTTTACCACCCACCTGTCTCAGACCCTGTTTTACAGCTGCATGGAGATATATTTCCTTCTATGCTCTTTTATTTCTCCACGCCTCTCTGCTTCGGTATACACTCCTGTTGCTTGAGCTCAGATCCCGCTGGAGAGCATTCCTGGATTTTCCCAGGCAGTACTCGCAGTCTCCCTGTCAGCAGCAGAACACTGGACGCGTCAGGACTCTGGGGCCCTCAGGCAGCGCTGTGACTGTCTGTCCGACTGTTCCATGGACTGTGAGGCCGTTCCTTGAGAGTCAAGCACTTCGTCTTGCTCCTTTTGGGTCGCTGCTACAATGCTGACAGCTGGTTAGATGGAGTGGTGATGCTGTGTGAAGACACATGTCATCCTTGCTGGCTGCAAGGGAACTTCACTTGGGGAGTCAGTGGAAAGATGTGGTTTAGGTATTATTGGAGTGAGCACTAAATGACAAGTTAGTGAGCGTGGACTTGGTCTGAGGGCAGGAGGCACTCAGTAAAGGGTTTTGAACAGAGCAGTGACCATGATCCCCCTCCAGCTATTGCCTATGCCTTTCCTTCCCTTTCAAGGAGCTAAGAAATGTCTGTAGTTGCTGTCTCCGTTAGTATCCTTCCGTTGTCTTAAATATTCGAATGAGGTTTTTTTCAGCTCAGTCCACTAAAAATATTCTTGTCAAGGTCACCAGTGATCTCCCTGGGGCTAAATTCCATATTCAGTTCCCAGCAACATTTTACGTATTTGCCTACTTCTTTCTTTTTAAAATATCCTCTCACGTGGTTGTTCCTGGTTTTCCTCTGACCTCATAGGCTGCTCCTCCTCTGTCTCCTCTGCCAGCTTCTCTTCTCCCAAACCCCCACTGAAGGCACAGGTTCAGCTCGTAAACCTCGTCTTCTCCAGCTACACTCTCTCCTTGGTGGCCCTGTCCACTCGGAAGGCCTTAATGCCATCTCTCTGAGGTGCAGCCTAGACCTGGGCCCTCATCTGCAGATTCTAGACTCCTGCTGTCTATTTCATGCTTCCACCTGGATATCTCCTGCGTCTCCCAAACCTAATGTGTCCAACAGCAAACTCTGATCAACTGCCCCAAACATGCTGCACCGCAGTGAGTACAGACAATTCTTTCAGGGAGTTTAGCTCTAAAAGGGAGCAGAGACATAGCTATTCCCTCCTTCAGATTGCTCAGGTGCAGAACATTGCACTCATGCTCGACTCCTTTCTTGCTCTTATTCTCCATCCCCAATGAGCAAATCTAAACTCCAACAATCTCCAATCTCCTCCGCTTCCACCGTGGTCCAGGCCACCATCGCACCTAGATGATCATAGCCCTGAGTGATCTCTTTGCTTCTTCCTTTGTCCCCCTAAAGTATATTAATCAGTACAGCAACCAGTGGGATCTTTTAAAATTTCAATCAAATCATGTCATGCATTTGCTCAAAACCCTCCAGTGGCTTCTCATCACGGTCAAAGTCAGAACCAGTGTCCTATAAGACTGGGTGCGATCTCCTCCCACATTTATACTTGAACCTCATCTCCTCCAGTCAGTCTCAGTCATGGCCCAGGAGCCATAGTGAACTGTCTCTGTACTTGACCATAGGCTGGCTGTTGCGACAGGGCCTTTGCAGTGGCTGTTCTCTTGCCTACAGTGCTCCTTTCAAGGCTGTCCACTTGGCTCACTCCCTCACATCCTTCAGATCGTTACACAGTCACCTTATCAAGGAGGCCTTCCTTTATCACCATTTAAAATTCCAGAACCCCACCCGACTTCTGTTACTGCTCTTCTGCTTCCTTGCTTTATTTTTCTTCATCTTACTCATCACTTTCTGATGCACTGTTTTATTCATTCAATATGTCCATCTTCCTCCTCTAGATTTTCATGTCAGTGGGGGCAGATGTTTTTCTTTGTTCACTTCTGTATTCCCAGCGTCTAAAATAATGCCTGTCACACAGTAGGAGCTTAATAAATATTTAAAGAGCACATAATCGAATCATGTGTATATAGAGCTGATTCTGGGAGGAATGGTTGAGGCTGTGTGGGATGTTGAGAGATGGTCTGCAGAGACCATCAGGAGGGACTACTGCCATTGTCCTCCTCCCCCAGCAGGTGTAGGAGTGGGAACAATTGAGGGAATTCTCAGAAGTGCAGTCAGTCGGCCGTGGTAATTGGTTTGATAATGGCAGGGAGAGAAGTAGTCAGAGTGCCTGAGTAGGCATATGGATGATCAGGAAGATGCTCGTTAAGAAAGCTGAGTAGAGAGAAGGCACAACATGTCTGGAAACATTCTGATTATTGCTTGCTGTGCAGAAACCACCCCAAAATGGTGGCTTAGAAAAACCACCATGTACAACCTCACGATTCCTTGGGTTTACGAGGATCAGCTGGGCAGTTCTTCTGCTCTGTGTGAGTCATAGATCTGGCTGTGGCCACATTCACCTGGGGACTCTTTTGAGTTGGAACATCCAAGATGGTTCCCTCATGTATTTGGTGCTTTGGTTAATTGGCTGGAGGGCTGGAGTCAGCTGGGCCTTACTCTCTCTCTGTGGAGTGTCGGGGCCTCTGCCTCTGTGTGGTCTCTCTGGCAGGGGAGTTGACATTCTGACATAGTATCTCTGGCCTCCCAAGAGTGGAAGCTGTCCAGCCTTCTTAAGACTTAAGCTTGTAACTGCCGCAGTGTCACTTGTGCCACATTTATTGGTTAAAGCAGGAACAAGGGCAGCCTGAAGGAGTTCCCAGTGTTTGAAGCTGGAATAATTTGAGCAGCAAAATAGTGATAATAGTCTGTTATAACCCATAGGACAAGATGCGACTCCATACTGATATAAATAAATAAGTAATGGGATAAACAAATAAACGAGGGAGAAGCGACAGCTCTTGCTTACAGAAGAATTCCAATTAATGAATTTAGAATGAAAGAGGAAAATAGAACTTCGTCTTTTGGTAAACACCACAGTAGTAACTGTTGGAGACAGGTCCCACAAGTGTTTGCTAAAATCAGTGGGTGGAAGTTTGAAGAAAAACAGGATATCTGTATAATCTCAAACTATCTCTCTAAAGATATTTATTAATTATAAAGGGAAAAATAGTGACTTTATATTGGAGAAACCCAGCAGGCACACCTTAGCCAAGTGATCGAGATCAAGGTGAACATCACCAGTAATGAGATGGATCAATGTCATGAACCTCTATATGGTACACTGAGAAGGACACAACATCACTTCAAAGGCACTCTAGCCAAAAATGAACCAACCTCATTCTAATCATAGAAACAATCAGATAAACTAAAATTGAGGGATATTCTTCAAAAGTGTCAAGTTCGTGAAAGAAGAAAAGACAGAGGAACCGTCACAGATTGGAGGAGATTAAAGATACATGAGAACTAAACGCAGTGTGGGAACCTCAGTTGAATCCTGGACCAGAAAAAGGACATGAGCGGAAAAACTGGCAAAATTTGATTAAAGTCTGTAGTTTACTTAATAAAACTGTGTCAGTGTTAATTTCCTGGTTTTGATCATTGTACTAGGGTTTTCTCAGATGAAACCCTGAAGAGAAAGTTGAGTGAAGAGTATATGGGAATTGATATTTTTACAACTTCTCTGTAAGTCTAAAATTAGTTCAAAATAAAAAGTTTAAAAAATCTATCAATCTTATATTGAGTTTTTTTTTTAAGTGAGGAATGGGTGTTGAGTTTTGTTAATATTTCAGCGTGTATAAAAGCAAACATGATTTTTCACCTTAGATCTGTTCATTAATATGGTGTATTATAATAATAATTTCCTAATATTGATCTAATCTTGTATTTCTGGGTAAATCCCACTTTGTCATGGTAAAATATTTTTTTATTGTGGTGTTAGAATTTCTTAGCTAATATTTTGCTTAGAATTTTGCTTCAATATTCATAAGTGATACTGGTCTATAATTTTCTGTTTTGTGAACTGTCATCACGTTTAGGTGTCAGTATCGTAGTTGCTTTATAAAAAGAATGAGGAAGTTTTCCTTCATTTTTCAATATTCCGGGGCAGTGTTTGGAGCATTGGGACCATCTGGTTTGACAGTGTGGTAGAATTCCCTTATGACTGTCTAGGGTCAATTTTGGTAAATTATCTTTCCTTGGAAGTTATTCACTTCATGTAGGTATGCATATTTATTTGCATAGAGGTCTGCAAAATAGTGTCCTATGACTTTTTAAAGATGTGTTTTGGTGATTCAATAGTTATTTTCCCTTTGTCGTTTGTTATTTTGAATGTTTATATTTTCTCTCTTTTCTTGATTGTTAGCCATGTTTATTTCATTAATTTTTTTTAAAGAAATTAGGATTTGACTTCATAAATGGACTTTTTTCTGTTCATCGGTTTCTCGTTTTATCTTTACTAAAGTGTTTAAGGCTATAAAATTTCCTCACCTCACTGTTTTAAATAAATTCCATACATGTATAGTGTTTTCATTATTATTTTTTAGAAATTCTATAATTTCATTTTTGCTTTTTCCCTTTAACTCTCACCTGTTGCCTGTACAACATTCAGTGCACTTTTTCTGCTTTTCTCTTCTCCCGTTTTCGAGGCCTTTCTGCTTGATCAGGACAGCCGTATGGTCGTAAGGATGTATTTTTCTTCCTCTCTCTTCCTCACCATTTAGTGCTAGATCCATAAGTACTTATATAAATGCTCACCTTCAGTCCTTTACCTGAAATTTCCCCTGTGATATTTCATCGTGTTTAATATTCATCTTCTAGTAGATTCCTCACAAAGAACTCCTGGCTGTGGAGTTCTTCAAGCCCCTGCATGTGTAAAACTATTTTTCTAAAGTCTACTTACTTGAATAATCCCTTGGATGGAAATAAAATCTTTAGTTCATAATATCTTTCCTTAAGTTTCTTGTAAATGTGACTCCATTGTTGCCTTGCTTTGAATGATGAATTTTTTTTTGCCATGCATTTTATTTAATGTGGTAAAATATATCTAACATAAAATTTATCATTATAACCATTTTTAAGTCTGTAGTTCAGTTGCATCAAGTACATTCACCTTGTTGTGCAACCATCACCACTATCCATCTCCAGAACTCTTTTCATCATTTTAAACTGAAACTCTGTACCTATTAAATAATAGCTTCCTCTTTCGCCTTCCCCTCAGCCCCTCTCAACCACCGTTTTACTTTCTGTCTATATGAATTTGATTACTCTAGGTATCTCATGTAAGTGGAATCGTACAATGTGTACCCTTTTCTGTCTGGTTTATTTCACTTAGCATAATGTCTTCAAGGTTTATCCGTGTTGTAGCGTGTGTCAGAGTTTCCTTTTTAAGGCTGAATAATGTCTCATTGTATGTATATACCACATTGTATTTACCTGTTCATCTATCAGTGGACAGTTGGGTTGCTTCCACATTTTAGCTGTTGTGAATAATGCTGCTGTGAACATAGGTGTACAAATATCTGTTCAAGTCCCTGCTTTCCATTCTTTTGGGGAAACACCCAGAAGTGGAATTAGTAGATCATGTGATAATTCTATTTTTAATTTTTTGAGGAATCGCCATACTGTTTTCCATAGTGGCTGCACCATTGTACCTACCTACCAGTAATGCAAAAGGATTGAATGATAATTTTGATAAGTCTGATGGATGTTTGGTCTGTTTTTTGCTAGAGTCACTCAGGATTTTTGCTGCTGTTCTTCAGAGCTTGATAGCTTTTCTGGTAGGTTTCCTTCAGTTGGTGGCTGTGAGTCAGCCTCTCTGGTACTCTGTAGCCTCTTTCATATTTAAATTCAGGTTGTCCATTTTTGCCAAGTTTTCTTGGATTATAGTTTTAAATATTAATTCTCTTCCCTTTTTTTGTTTGTTTTCTTCTGCGGGAACTACAGTTATACAAATGATATTCCTTCCTTGCCTGTTTTCCTTTTTAACCACTTTCTCGTTAACCCTTTTTATTTCTTTTTTTTTCTGCTTTTACTCTTATTTGCACTTATTTTACGCTGAATTTATTGCTGGGCCATAAGTTTTTATATCTTCAGTTTCTTCTGGGATATCTTTTTCTTCTGTTCAACCGCCTCTTCTGGCTTAGGAAGAATCTGCTCTTTTTCGGTGAGGATCATCTCAGTGTGGCAGGGAGAGGGTTGGTCTGCCAGGGAGCTCTGTGTGTCCTGTGCTGAATCGTGGGGGGTTTGTTCACCCAGCTGTGCTCAAAACCAGAGAATCTGTATCCAGACCCTTAAGTTCAGCATTACCCTCTGCATTTTTAAGCTCGTGCAGTAAAAATTCAGCACTCTGTTTGGGCCACCAACCCCGTGTCCAGCCCTGCTGTTTGGCCTGGGCACACCTACCAACTCCACCATTGTAATAACAGAATGGCACACGCTGTTTTGTAAAGTGACATTTTCAGATCTTTGGTGGCTTTTCAGATGTGCATAACCTTGAGGAACACAGTTTCACGAGTGTTCTTAAAGTGAACATGAAGATTTGAACTTCTTGATTTGCATGATTTTGTAAGGTTTTCTGGGTCAAGTGAGTAACAAACCGTTTTCAGAGATCACGTCAGGCTGCTTAACAGGAAGAGCCCTTTTTCTTTCTTTCTTTCATTTTTGTTCTCTTAAGTGGTGTTCTTGCTATTCTTCAGTGCCCATCATGTTTTCATTTCAATCCATTCTTCATTGGTGTCTTGTAATTTAGTCTTATTTCTCATATAATATTGTGTCTTTTGTTTCTTTCTGAAGTTCAGTCAACTCTCATTTTGTTTCTTCAATTTTTTGTACATTTCTGTTCTTGGCTTTTGAATTTTTTTCTAGTTTTATTGAGCTGTAATTAACATATAGTAGTTTAAGGTGTGCAACATAATGATTTGATATGTGTATATATTGTGAAATGGTTACCACAATAAGTTTACTTAACATCCATCACCTCACATAGTTACAGAATTCAATTTTTGATCCAAGGTGATTTCTTATATTCCCAGATGTTTGTTTGAGGATATTTAATTCAGCTCGGAGTATTTTGTTATGGCTTTTTCTGTGTCACCTTTTTTTCTTTGGTGGAATTTTCTGTAGTTGAATTTTGGATTATCATTTTTTGCTTTGGTTTTCTATAGATGAAGATTGCATACAACTGTCAGATTCTAGTGTTTTTGAAATTTTCTAGTTCGTGAAAACTCTCTGTCAGTGCTAGCATGGTTTCTTTACTGGATCGCAGGGGAATGAGAGGATGTGTGTCTTTTCATTTTTTTCTCTCTTCTGTTTTGCAGGACCCTGAATTTCTCCTTGTACCTTGCATTTCCCGAAGGATGCCTTTTCCTTGCTTGTAATCCCCTTTTTCCCAGAGCTTTATTTTTCTAAGACTTCCTTTTCTCTTTCTGCCTACACTTTTCAGTCCCTTTCCTGTAGTAAGTGTTCTGACTTATCAGTACACTTTTGCAGGATTTTCTAACATACATAGCACTTCTTTTCTTAGGGTTGTTTTCAGTCAATTTTAAATCTGGTGTTAGTGCCTCTCTTCTCTCACGTCTAGTTTCCTGCCCCTCCCCGCCAGCTGCCCTTGTCCTCCGCAGTGGCCTATAATGTAGGGTGTATAGGAGGTGGCTCACTGGTCTAGTGGTTTTTGCTTTTTTGGGTTTTTTTACGTAGGTGTTTACAGGTAATTTGAAGTTAGGACCTTCTCTGTCTAGTTATGCTGAAAGGATGTACGTTTTCTAGTTTACTTGTGTTTCAGTGGAAGCTGAATTACAGTATTTAGCAATCTTCTCTTACTCATTTGGACTCGAACTCTAAACTTGCTCTGTCTTGTGGTGAACAGTAGCTGAAATCTCAGCACAGCTCATTCAGCCTTCCAGCTCTTATTATCCACTTGAGCTCCTTGTTGTCTTGCCTTATGATTCCTTATTTCAGCGTTCAGCCTGAAATTTTAGGAGGAGCTTATGTGTACACTTGGGGCTCCATCCTTTGTTGTTCCCACCTTTCTAGGATTTTGCCATATAGTTTCCAGGAAGTCTGGGAGCTGCAGATGGATCTGTTCCCTGGGTGCCACACAGGCTAGGGAGTACCTTCAGGTGAAAAGCTAGTTAAATACGGATCTCACCAGTGGGTGTCCCTTCTTTAAGGGTTATATCCCCTTGAGTTTTTGAATGCTTTTGGTTGCTTTTGTCTTCAAATAGTTGCTTTTTATATTTTGGCTAGAGTTTATAGTTAGTAGTAAGAGGGTTAGTTTGATATAAGCTGTCCTATCAGTGTCAGAATCTCATGCTGTTGGTTTTTAATTTACTAATTCTTGTTCTTTTTAAAAACATTTTCTTCTGTTTTTTTAGTTTTTTGTTTTTTTCCTACTTTCTGGAGTTGAAGGCAAGTGAAAACAGTGAGTTGGGTGTTTTTTTAACCCAGTACATTGATAATTCAAAAAAAATGATGGAAGCAAGTATTGTCAAAAATGTGGAAGGGGCACTCTCATGTGTGGTTCTTGAGTTTATGGATTGGTATGCCTTTGGAGGGTATTTCTACAGTGTAAATGTGTGTTCAGTATTAAGGCCACTCGTTCCACTCCTTTATCACTCAGACAGAAATACTGACACGCGTGCCAAAGGTAATCTTTGTAACTTCGTTGGTGATAGACAAACATTGCAATCTCACAGTCAGTTGACAGAGGAATACATTGTGAAAGAAAATGTGGTCTGCCGATGGAAATAGTATGACCATTGTTAAGAAGAATGGAGTTAGGTCTCTGAGCACTGGTGTACAAATAGCCCCAAGATATTAAATGAGAACAAGTCAAAGAACAATGCAGATGACTTTTATTTACAGGAAAATAACATTGTTTGCACATGTACACAAATATGAGTGAAAATAAAGAGATAAAGTATAAATCAAAGAAGCCTACTCACTGAACTGTTAACAGCAGTTTCCCTGGGGAAGGATGTGGGCCTGGGGCAGAGTCCAGAAAGAGAACTAAACTTTTTACTTTATAATCCTGGAGGGTTTTTTGGTCCAGTTTTTTCTGAAATGTTTTTAAAGCAAGCCTGTGAATTATTTTCATCCGTAAATACTTCAATATATATTTCTTTGAAAAACAACCACAATTCCATTTTCACAATCCCTCAGATTAATAATGATGCATTAACACTGTCTGCTGTCAAGTAGATGGCCTCAGAAACGTCCTTCTACATTTTATTTGTTGGGATCAGGAGAGTTTGAGACTGAACCTGCTGCAGCCCTGGCTCTCTGGACCTTTCTTCAGGGCCCTGGTAAAGAACCAGACTGTTAACACCTCCTATCGTGCTGCCCCTCCCCCAATTGTGGGGTTGGAGAGCTGGCCGTTCCTCACTCATGGGGAGAACATTTCCAGCTGATACCCTCTCATTTCTGTTTTCCTTACCCAGATCTGCCTTCTGAGATATCATCCTTCTTTAGGGATACCAGGAAAAATGGCCACAGGGTCCCGGAAAGCCAGGGTGACGGTGAGTGTTTCCTGCATTTCCACACTGGCTGTCGCAGGATGGACACATTCTCTTCTCTTGTCCTGACTGCCTTGGTACCTGGCAGAGTCCAGCTCTAGGCCTGGAAGTATGACTTATCTGACCTGCAGCCTGTTTGGCCCATGACTTGGTCAATTTAGAAAATTACCACTCATGCCCCTGGAAATGCACAGGATTAGAAAAGACCTGAGAAAAACGTTAGGTTTACACCTCAGGTTAAACCTCAGCACCCTACAACAATAAAAACACAAAACAAGAAAACAACAAATTTTGAGAAATCTGAGTTCCAGAGTTGCCAAACTATAAGATTCAGACATCCCATGTTCAAGAAAAAAAATCATAAAGCATACAAAGAAACAGGACAGTATAGCCCATTCAAAGGAAAAAAATCAATAGAAACCATTCCAGATAAAGGCCAGATGGGGGACTTACTGGACAACAACTTTAAAAAAGCAGTCTTAAAGATTGTCAGAACTTGCAGAAGACATGAACAAAGTCAAGAAAACAATGTAAGAACAAAATGAAAATACCAATAGAGAGAGAGAAAACATGAAAAGAAACCAAGAAGCTCAACAAACTCTAACTAGGATAAACTCTCAAAGAGACCCACACCAAGTACATTGTAATTAAACCCTCGAAAGCCAAAGCCAGCAGAGAATCTTAAAAGCAGCAAGAAAGAAGCTTTGTTAATATAAGGGGTCATCTTATATTATCAGCACATTTCTAATCAGAATCTTTGGAGGCGAGAAGGCAGTGGATTGATATATTCAAAGTGCTGAAAGAAAACAACTGTCAACTAAGAATTGTATATCCAGCAAAACTGTTTATAAGTAAGGGAGAAATTAAGACATTCCAGAAAAACAAAAGGTTCATTATCGCTAGACCTGCCTTGCAATAAATGCTAATGGGAGCCTTTCACGTAGAAATGAAAGGACACTAGATAGTTCCTTAAAGCCGTATGAAGAAATAAAATTCTCCAGTAAAGGTAAATAAAAGGGTAGTTATATAAGCTAGTGTTATTATCACCTTGGTTTGTAACTCCACTCTTTGTTTTTTGCATGATTTAGGAGACTAATGCATTGAAAAACACAATTCATCTATATTTTTGGACATAGTGCATAAAGATGTAATTTTGTGACTTTAGTAACTGACAGGAGGAGAGGATGGAGCTGTATAGGAGAAGAGTTTTGTATGCTATTGAAGTAAAGCTGATATAAATTCAATTTAGAGTTTTATAACTTTGGGATGTGACATTTAATCCCCATGGTAACTGCAAAGAATATATATATAGAATATATGCAAAAGGAAATGAGAAGAGAATTTAACAGTTGTACTAAAATCAACTAAATACCAACGAAGACAGAAATGTAGGAAATGAAGGACAAAAAAGCTATAAGGCATATAGAAAACATATACAAATTGGCAGAAGTAAGTCCATCCTTATCAGAAATTACATGATATGTAAATAGCTTACACTCTCCAATCAAAAGACAGAATTTGGCATAATGGATAACAACTATAAAAACATGATCCAACTATATACTGTCTTATAAGAGACATACTTAAGATCCAAAGACACAAATAGGTTGAAAGCAAAAGGATGGAAAAAGATAGTCCTTGCAAATAACCAAAAGAGAGTGGGGGTGGCTATAATAATATTAGACAAAATAGAGTTTAATTCAAAAGATTACAAGAGACAAGGAAAACATGATATATTAATAAAAGATTCAGTACAAGAAGATATAAAAATTATTCATGCTACATATCTAATAACGGACCCTAAAAATATATGAAGCAAATATTGACAGAATTAAAGGAGATATAGACAAATCTACACTGATAGTTGGAGACTTCAGTCTCCTACCCTCGGTAATGGATAGAACAACCAGACTGAAGATAAGTAAGGAAAGAGGACTTGAAGAACACAATAAATCAACTTGATCTAACAGACATATACAGAACATTCTACTCAAGAAAAACAGAATATACATTCTTCTCAAGTGCACATGGGACATCCTCCAGGATAGATCATGTGTTAGGCTACAGATTAAGTCTCAATAGATTTAAAATGACAGATATACAAAATATCTTCTCCCACTACAATGGGGTAAAGTTAGAAACCAATAACAGAAAGAAAACGGAAAAATTCCCAAATATGTAGAAATTAAACCACACACTCTTAACCCACAGATCAGAGAAGAAATCACAAGGGAAATTAGAAAATATTCACAGACAAATGAAAACAAAATACAACATACTAAAACTTACAGGATGCAGCAAAAGAAGTCCTAAGAGGGAAAGTTAGAGCTGTAACCACTTATACTAAAAAAGAGGAAAGATCTCCAGGCAACAAGCTAATTTTGCAACTTAAGGAACTAGGAAAAGAAGACTAAACCCAAACTTAGCAGAAGGAAGGAAATAACGAAGATTGGAGCAGAGTTAAATAGAGAATAGAAAAATAATAGAGAAAATAAACAAAACCAAAAGAAGATTACCAAAATGTACAAAACCTTTGCAACTTTCACTAAGGAAACAAGAAGACTCAAATTACTAAAATCAGAAATAAAAGTGGGGACATTACTGCTGATTCTGCAGAAGTAAAAGGATTGTAAGAGAGTGTTATGAACAATTGTACACCAACAAACTGGATGACCTAGGTGAAATGGAAAACTTCCTAGAAACATGAAACCTCTCAAGACAGAAGTGTGAGAAATAGAAATTCTGAAGAGAGCAGTAAGGAGATTGAATCAGTAATTAAAAACCTCCTAACAAAGAAAAGCCCTGGACCTGATGGCTTCACTGGTGAATTCTACCGTACATTTAAAGAAGGGCTAACACCAATTCTCAAACTTTTCCAAAAAAAATTGAAAAGAGAACACTGCCTAACTCATTCTATGAGGCCAGCTTTGCTTTGATACCAAAGCCAGACAGAAACACTAAAGAAAATTACAGACCAATATGTCTTATGAACATTGGTATAAAAATCCTCAACACGATACTAGCAAACTGAATTCAACAGCATATTAAAAGAATTATACACCATGACCAAGTGGGATGTATTCCTGCACTGCAAGGGTGGTTCAACATATAAACACCAATGAGTGTAATATACCACATTAATAGGTTAAGGAAAAAAAGCATATGATCATCTCAATTGATGCAGAAAAGCGTTTAACAAAATTCAACACCCTTTTGTGATAAAAACACTCAACAAACTAGGAATAGAAGGAAACTGCCTCAACATAGTAAAGGCCACATGTGATAAACACAAGGAGCATACTCCATGGTAAAAGACTGAAAGCTTCCTGTAAGATCGGGAATAAGACAAGTATGCCCACTTTTGCCACTTCTGCTGAACATAGTATTGGAAGTTCTAGCCAGAGCTAGTAGGCAAGAAAAAGAAACAAAAGGCATCTAAATTGGAAAGGAGGAAGTAAAATTGTCTGTTTGCAGATGTCATGGTCTTATACATAGGGAAGATTCCAGACACAAACACAAAAACCTGTTAGAATTGTAATATACAAATTCCACATAGTAGCAGGATGGAAAATCACACAAAAATCAGTTGCATTTCTATACGGTAACGATCTGAAATGGAAATTAACAAAATAAATTCCACCTGCGATAACATCAAAATAAAATACTGGGGAATTAACTTAAGCAAGGAGGTGAAAGACTTGTACATTGAAAACTACGAAACATTACTGAAAGAATTAAAGAAGACAGAAATAAATGAAAAGACATTGTGTGTTTATGGATTGGAAAACTTAATATTGTTAAGATGACAATAGTACTCAAACTGCTTCAATGTAATCCCTATCAAAATCCCAATGACTTTTTTTTTGTCGAAATAGAAAAAATTCATCTTAAAATTCATATGGAATCTCAAGGGACTCTGAATAGCCAAAACGATCTTGAAAAAGAAGAACAAAATTGGAGGACTCAAGTTCCTGATTTCAAAATTTAGTACAGAGCTACTGTAATCCAAATTCTGTGGTATCGGCAGAGAGGTAGAATTACAGACTAATGGAATAGAACAGAGAGCCCAGAAATAAACCCTCACGTATATGGTCAGATGATTTTCAACAAGAGTACCAAGACCATTCATTGTGGAAAGGACACAACTGTATATTGACATGCTAGAGAATGTAGTTGGACCCTTTCCTAATACTATATACAAAAATTAACTCGAAATGGAGCAAAGACCTTAATAGGTAAGAGCTAAAACTATAAAGCTCTTAAAAGAAAACATAGGGAAAAGCTTCATAAAATTGGATTTAGTGATGATTTCTTGGATATTACACCAAAAATCTGACAACAAAAGAAAAAATAGATCAGTTGGACTTTATCAAAATTAAAATTATTTGTGCATCAGAGAGAGATAATGTATTTGCAAACCACATATATAAGTAATTAATATCCAGAATATATAAATGACTCCTATAACTCAAAAACAACAGCAGCAAAAAAAATCTCAATTCAAGAGTAGGCGAAGGACTTGAAGAGACATTTTTGCAAAGAAGACATACAAACAGCAAGTAAGCACCTGAAAAGATGCTCACCATTACTAATCATTAGGAAGATGCGAATCAAGACCACAGTGAGAAACCACTTCACACCCGTTAGGATGGCTATTATCAACAAAACAGAAAGCAACAAGTGTTGGCAAGGATGTGGACAAGTTAGAACCCTTTTACATTGCTAGTTGGGATGTAAAATGGTGCACCCACTGTGGAGAACAGTTCATTGGTTCCTGAAAAAATTGAACATGAAATTACCATTTGATCCAACAATTCCACTTCTGGGTATTTAACCAAAAGAACTGAAAGCAATTGGTATGGTAGTGTTATTCACAATAGCTATAAGGTGGATAAAAACCCAAAGTCCATCAATGGATGAATCGTATATACATACAATCAAATATTTTTAAGCTATAAAAAGGAAGGAAATTCTGAGTACAGGCTTCTACATGGATGAACCTTGAAGACATTATGCTAAATGAAATAGGCCAGACACAAAAGGACAAATAGTGTATGATTCCACTTATTTGCAACACATAGAATAGCCAAATCCATGGAGATAGAAAATAATATGGTGGTTACCAGGATTTGCGGGGAGGAGGGAGTTATTGTTTAATGGTTACAGAGTTTTAGCATGGGATGACAGACAAGTTCTGGAGATGGATAGTAGTGATGGTTGTACAACAATATGAATGTACTTAATGCTACTGCAACGTACACTTAAAAATGGTAAAAATAGTAAAATTTTTGTATATATTTTACAGTAAAAAAAAGTGTACCGACTGCTACACCCAGTCTCTTCTGTATTCTACCACCAGGTGCCTTTGATTCCTCCCAGGTAGTCCTCCTGTCCTCATCGCGGGCTTTCTCTCTTCCTCAGCTCACAGTGTCCTCTCCTCTGCTCCCCACATGCCTCATCTGGCATATCTAGCACTTTCCTCTTCCCTTGATTCCTGCTCTTCCTTCAAGACCTCCAAGTTCCCGACCCTATCTCGTGAAACCTCTTCTGATGTCTGTCTTCTAGTGTACCCTCCATTTTGAAATAGTATTGAAATAGAGTAAAATTGGGCAGGGGGATGAGAACGGAGTGCAGAGATAAATTCGTGTACTGAGTGGCCAGGAGGTCCACCCTGAGCACCCACAGTGTGAGGCAGGAGTTTAATGGTACCCACATTTCACAGGTGAGAAGACTGAGGCACTAGTTCACTGGAAGTGGGCCCCAACCCAGGTTGGTATGGTTCAAGTCTGTGCTCTTCACCACTCCCCGCTTGTGCCTCTCAGGCCCGAGAAGGCCAGAGGGGTGTGGGATTTAGAGGAAGGACTGAGTTGTAGTTTGATCTTTGCCATTTTTGTATGAACGTCAGTCACTCAGATGCTTCAATACTAATACGGTCAGTCAGACTATTCTTTTTAAATTCTTAAAACTCGGAAGTTTGTTGCTTTACTGTTGTTTAATTTTTATATGTTGTTTGCTCTTCCCTCAGCCTGGATTTAAAGTTCACAAAATTTAGGGACTCCATTCTTTGCATGTATACCTCAAGACAGCCCACTCAGGATCTTGAATGTGTAGATTCACAAGTGTTGTTGGCCAGATAGCGACAGGGGTTGGAAGGCCTTCAAACGCATGGCGTCAGGGTTACAGACAAAGGCAAGATCTAGATGTCTCCCCTAACTCCCCCAGGCCGCCCTCTCCCTGCCCCTCACCTGAGTCATGGGCAAGGCTGGCTGCTGGGTGAGCAGGGCTGTGTTTTGTGTTTCAGGCACACATGGCATTCAGAGATGTGGCTGTGGATTTCACCCAGGAGGAGTGGCTGCTGCTGAGCCCTGCTCAGAGGTCCCTGTACAGGGAGGTGATGCTGGAGAACTACAGCAACCTGGTCTCACTGGGTAAGCCTGGCGTCTCTTAGGACTCACATTCTTGCTGCTGGGCATTTTAGGCTGTGCTTGAAGCAGCCATCTTGCTTTCTGACTTTGCCTTTCGGTTGGATTCAAAAGAAAAGACAATCTGTTCCGTTTCCCCAGGGAAGGTCTGATTTTGTAGAGATGAATTGGGTAGATCTGTGTGTGTGTGTGTGTTGTGTGTGCTACTCTGCATTTCTAGGCCTTTCCCCCCAGCCTCTCTGGGTAAGCATAACATCTTTTCCTAGGTTACCTTCTTTTAAATGAGGGAGGTGTTTTTCTTCCCAGCATGGAGTAGAGTCAGTGTGCTCTCATCCTAGCTCCGCTTCCCGACTCGTCCCTTCCATCGCTGACAGCTCACTATTCTCATGTCTTGTCTACCACTTTTTTAAGTTCCCCACCCAGTTTGGCACTTGAGCCTGTAATCTACAGCCACCTTGTTTTCTTTTCCTGTGAACAGGAATTCCATTTTCTAAACCAAAACTCATCACCCAGCTGGAGCAAGGGAAGGAAACCTGGAGAGAGGAGACACAAGGCCCACCAGCCACCTGTCCAGGTGAGTGGGGACACTGGGCAAATGGAGCACAGAGCTGCAGGCAGCTGAGGGGATGGGAGTGAGGAGGAGACCTCACTCAGCTGCTGGGGAGGGAAGCCATGCTCCTGGCCTCCTGGGCTGCTGCTTGCATTGCCTGGCATGGCCTCCCTTCATCCTCACTCGAGCTTTCCTGGTCTCTTGTGGCCTTCCTCCACTGGGTTTGCCCTCTCTATTTGACTCAGTTCTCTCCCACATTCATAGGCTTCTTTCTCTTGTTACTGTTTTTTTTGAAAGATGAAGTGAGAATGTGGGAAAAAAACTGAGTGAGCTAAAGAAAAAAGGCAAGCCAAATGGGAGGAAGGAAGGGTAAAAAGCCAGTTGGGAAATTGAAATGGAGTTGTAAAAAATGGAGAGATAAGAATGGATTTCACCCAGGAAGGTGTTTACTATCTGGCCATTTAAGAAGTTTGCTGAGCCCTGCTCTAAGGGATTACGATACACAGCCTTAACTTTTCTTATTCTGGGCACCACTTTGTGTAAATCATAAGAATACTGCAATTGCACAGTTCCAATTACCCCTCTCCCCCACGGGCTTTATTCGGTAGTTGTCATTTGTATTACACCAAATGCATTCCAAACTCCCTAATACGATGTTAAAATATTTGTTTTAAACACAGGTATTTTTTTTAATCAAGAGAAAAAATATTCTTTTATACTCATTCAGATAATTTACTATTTTCTATGCTCTTCATTTTTTTCTGGACATCTGAGTTTCTACCTGGTAGCATTTTCCTGCAGCCTGAAGGACTTCGTTTAGCATTTCTTGTGGTGCCAATGGCAGTGTATTCACTAGCATTCTGTTTTTCTGAATGTGTGTTTATTTCACCTTCATTCTTGAAAGATATTTTCACTGGATATAGAATCCCAGATTGTTTTTCAGCACCTTAAAGATATTGTTCCCCTGATTTTGCCTCCATTGTTTCTGATGAGAAGTCAGCTGTCTTTTCTACAATTATTACCCTGATTTTTTGTTACCTTTTTTTTTCACCCCTGGCCGATTTCAGAGTTTTCTGTCTGTTTTTGGTGTTCAGTTTGACTACACTGGGACTGCTTGGGATTCACTGAAATTTTTGAATCAATAAATTTATGACTAGAGCCAAATTTGAGAAAGTTTTGGATGTTATTCCTTCACATTTTTTTTATTCTTCATTTTCTCTCTCCCTTTGTGGGACTACGATTACATGTGTTTTAGTCCTTTTTATATTGTCACACAGGTTATTGAGCCTGTCCATATTTTTAATTTTTTTTTTCTGGCAGTTCTTCAGATTGGCTGATTTCTGTTGATCCGTCTTCAGGTTTACTGTCTCATCTGCATCTCCAGTATGCTGTTAAGCCCTGGCCAGGGAATTTTTCATTTCAGATATTGTCTTTTTCACTTCTATCATTTCCATTTACTTTTATTATAATTTTCTGTTTTTGTGATGATATTTCCTATGTGTTCATTAATGATGAGCAAATTGTCCTTTACCTTCTTAACAGAATAACTCAGATACTTAATGGTTACATTATTAAATGAAAAGGTTGAAGAATAGTTACCAGTTCAGTTATTTATTAAAAAAAAAGAAGTGTGTGAAAAAGTATGTATCAGTATGTTTATGTGAACATAGAAGTCTGTATTGTTATTTACCATGGCCAGTGGGGGCAAGATTGGAGAGAGTGGGGAAAGGGGTTTCTGGCAATTTTTCTTTCTATTTGGCCTTATTTTTAAATGATAGAAGTGTAGATAACTTTAAAGAATTATGTATGTATTTTTTAATTTTTAAAATACTTTTGTCAATTTTATAAATGTTTCACACACAGAGAGAAGTATGTGTTTTTTTTTCTGGGGAAGAAATTGTCTATTTCTTTCAGTTTTATTAAATTTAAAAGAGAGCCTTACAATTAATTCTTAGAATCAAGAGACCATAGCATATATGATAGAAATTTTTCCTATTTTTCAAGTTGTTTGTGTCTTATTTTCGATCTGCTAGGAAGAGTCATATTTTTAGCATTTCTCCATATATTTCTAAGTTTTTGTCTTATATTGCACTTCAGTATACTCAGGCATATGAAGGTTCATGATAATAGCGTCTCATTCATTAATGACGTTTTTAACATTAGAGATCTCTTTGTTCCATGTGATATTCCTTTGACTTTTTCTTTGTTTCTTGTTAGTCTTAGCACTCACTTTCTTGTTTATTTTTTTGTTATGGTATTTCTGTGTTCACTCTTTTATTTTTTAAATAAAAATAATGTGATTTGGGTGCTTTGTAGCTGGTATTACACTTTATGCCAAACCAAGAGTTGTTGTCTTTTAATAGGGACTTTGCTGTAACAACTGATGAGTTTCATGGACTTACTTGGGGGCTGACTTTGAGGCAGCTCTGTAGGTCCTTGAGTACAGTGATAGGAAAGAAGGTCAGGCCAAAGGAAGTCAAGTCTGTCATAGTCACCTTGGCCTCCCAGAAGAAAACACCACAGACTGCGTGGGCTAAATGATAGAAGTTTATTATCTTGCAGCTCTGGAGGCTGACGGTTCTCGTAGGTTTTGGATAATCAAGGTGTCGGCAGGTTCAGTGGCTCACGGGCCTCTCTTTTGGGCTTGCAGATGGCCGCCTTCTCCTGTGTCCTCACATGGCCTTTTCTCTGTGTGCATCTGCTGTCTCCTCCTCCTCTTATAAGGACACCAGTCATATTGAATTAAGGTCCCACCCTTATGACCTTTCTTAACCTTAATTACCTCTTTAAAGGCCCTATCTCTAAATACGTTGGCATTCTACGTAGGATGGAATAATTCTGGAATGTAGATGTGTACACAGTTGGTTTTTAAAAGCTGAGTGTTGATCTAAGATCTGACACTGATCAAAGAAAGAGTGTTCAAGTAGGTCTAGTAAGATCTGTACCTGGTTTCTCAAATTGTGTGGTCATTTATTGCCTTAGGCTGACTAGAACCAGTTGTGATGGAACAACTCATTCAGTGTTGACATCTTTGACACAAGAGATACTATAAGAAGACAATGTTTCTTTTCCACTGATTTCTGGGGAAATTTTTATTTAGCTTAATTATGGAAATTAATAGGGCTTGGATTGGTCAGGGGCACCAAGAGGGAGCTTCTTTTAAGTCACTGGAGGCGTAGACTGTGTTTGTGTTGCCCATTGCTGAAAGCCTACTGCCTTGTAGAAATTCTGGCACGAAGAAATCCTGTAATAAATACTTCCTAGTGGGTAGGGAAACGCCAGCTGGGCTGTCTCACACATGATCTCTCTAGCCGCTCTGACGCTGCTTCCTACACTAGGGGTTCTCCAGTCTGAATGACTGCTTGCTCCCTCCATCCCTGTCCTCACAGGGACATAGGGAAAGACGTAACGGCATTTCCACATGGGTCCTCTGGTTAGGTATCTGTCAGTCAAAGAAAATACTTGTGGACACGGCTGATACCAGTGTAGGTGGTTGTGAGTTGGAAGATAATTGTAGTGGGGGGGGGGGACTGTTGCATATTGGCCCTATTTACAGAGCCAAAACTGCCTGTGGTGCTTTTATAGTCTGAAACATAGAATAGATCTTAGGAGTGGGTTTTCTGGATTGTAATGGAAGATGTGATGGGCTGTAAAAGTGGGTCATATAAAGGAAGTCTTGACTGGGTAGCCCTTAAACCTGAGGCATTTTAAAGAACAGGGAATTGAGTCTCGCTATTAGACCAGGCGGAAGTGCTTGGGCTGCCCCACCAAATCTCAGTTCTGACTCACACTTTGTCTCTGCAGCAGAAGCAAAGCCAGAACTCCACCTCTGTCCCTTCTGCCCTCCGGATTTCTCCAGTCAGAAAGTCCACATGCAGCGCGTGCTGTGTAATCATCCCCCCTGGATCTTCACATGCTCATGTCCAGAAGATCACGTCCAGCCAGGGGATCCGTGCCCGGGGGACCAGAAGGAGCAGCCACAAGCCTCTGGTCAAAGTTCCTGGAGTGATAGAGCAGAAGGTCAAGAGAGAGAAAGTACCAAACCTTTGTTTGGAAAGACGAAGAAAAGGACTTTAGGAGCATTGTCCAGGCCACCCCAAAGGCAGCCAGTCAGCTCTAGGAACGGCGTCAGAGGCGTGGAGATAGAGGCCAGCCCAGCTCAGACGGGGAGCCCCGAGGAAACAGACACATTGTTGAAGAGGATAGAAGTCTTAGGGTTTGGAACAGTCAATTGTGGAGAGTGTGGACTCGGCTTCAGCAAGATGACAAACCTGCTCAGTCACCAGAGGATACACTCGGGGGAGAAGCCTTATGTGTGCGGGGTGTGTGAGAAGGGTTTTAGTCTCAAGAAGAGCCTTGCCAGACACCAGAAGGCCCACTCGGGGGAGAAGCCTATTGTGTGCAGGGAATGTGGACGAGGATTTAACCGGAAGTCAACACTCATCATACACGAGAGGACACACTCAGGCGAAAAGCCTTATATGTGCAGTGAGTGTGGGCGAGGCTTTAGTCAGAAGTCAAACCTCATCATACACCAGAGGACACACTCGGGGGAGAAGCCCTATGTGTGCCGGGAGTGTGGGAAAGGCTTCAGCCAGAAGTCAGCTGTCGTTAGACACCAGCGGACACACTTAGAGGAGAAGACCATCGTGTGCAGCGATTGTGGACTAGGCTTCAGTGATAGGTCGAACCTCATCTCACACCAGAGAACGCACTCGGGAGAGAAACCTTATGCCTGCAAGGAGTGTGGGCGATGCTTTAGGCAGAGGACCACGCTTGTCAACCACCAGAGGACACACTCAAAGGAGAAGCCTTATGTGTGTGGAGTGTGTGGGCACAGCTTTAGCCAGAATTCAACCCTCATCTCACACAGGCGGACACACACTGGGGAGAAGCCTTATGTGTGTGGGGTGTGTGGGCGAGGCTTTAGTCTGAAGTCACACCTCAACAGACACCAGAACATACACTCAGGGGATAAGCCCATTGTGTGCAAGGACTGTGGGCGAGGCTTCAGCCAGCAATCAAATCTCATCAGACACCAGAGGACACACTCAGGGGAAAAGCCTATGGTGTGTGAGGAGTGCGGGCGAGGCTTCAGCCAGAAGTCAAACCTCATTGCACACCAGAGGACACACTCAGGGGAAAAGCCGTATGTGTGCAGGGAGTGTGGGCGAGGCTTCAGCCACCAGGCGGGTCTCATCAGGCACAAGAGGAAACACTCGAGGGAGAAGCCTTACACATGCAGGCAGTGTGGGCTAGGCTTTAGCAATAAGTCGGCCCTAATCACACACAAATGGGCACACTCAGAAGAGAAGCTGTGTGTGTGCAGAGAGTGCGGCCAAGGCTTTATCCAAAAGTCACACCTCGTCCTACATCAGATGACACACCAGGGGGAGAAGCTTTACGTGTGCAAGACGTGTGGGCAAGGCTTCAGCCAGAAGTCTCACCTCAGTAGACACAGGAGGATGAAATCTGTCCACCAGAGACCACCACCCCACCCGGCCTCTGAGGCCTGTTCCGGACAATCGTCTGACCCCTTACACTCTCTTTGAAAGTGAAGATGGCGGTGAGGACTAAATAATCACAATTTTTACACTTTCATGAAATGGAGTAGAAAAATGCATTCCGTAAGTGATCAAAGGACATTTGACCTAGTTTACTTTCTTCACACTAAGTCTTCATGTTTTGTGGCCTTTTGTTCCAATAAACTTCGCTTCTTTACAAATCTGTAAGCTTGATTGTATACCTCATTCACTCGTCTGTAAAGGTCGGGAATAAGGAGTGGGACAGATATCTTGAACTCCTAAGCCCACAGTTCCACAAGAATTCAATTCCTCGGAAGATAAAAGAACTGAGTCACTCCTGTATTTGTTGGAAAGTCTGGTCATTTGTATAGGGAGAGAATCTAGGAACTGTATTCAGGGATTTTAGGTGAGGGGAGGGAATCTTCCAGAAGTTACAGCTTCCTCTAGTAATCTGTTCACCTGCAACTACCCTTTTCCCTTGGCTTCTGTGACAGCTCCCTTTCTTGCCTCTCCCCTCCTAGCTCTCAAACATCTATATTGTTGCCTTTGCTGAAGCATCCCCTAGCCACCTTTATTGCTTTTTCTCAGGCTCTAGTCCCTGATGCTCCCATCTTTGAGCCCCCTTAACAAGACATTGTCCCCAGCACTCCAGCTCCAGGGCCTGGTCCTTCAGCTATGACCAAGCAATTATCTAGTCTCAGAAACTTGAGTTTCCAATTGCACCCATATCAGACCACCAAGAACATGGACGATACACAGCTGCCCCCAGCTACACCACTTCATCAGCATTCCAATAATATAATGACCTGTAACCATATTCTCTCCTCAGCCTCCAATAACAGGGATATTGGACTCTTGAAGCCATACTCCCAGATCATACCAGGGTTTAGAACTTTCAGTTGTACTCCTTAGGACTCTATCCCAGGACCCAGGACCCCTGGAAGCCATCCAATAACTGTTCTAAGATCCCTTAGCCGTACACCCTGGATAGTTCTCCAATCACAAGGGTGAAGATATTTAGCTGTATTTAAAGATTCTTAAAGCTCCCCCATTGTGTTCCAGTCCAAAGTGGTTTTGCTCAAAACAAGTGGCCTTTAAGGTAAAGATCATCTCAAGGGTGTAGCTGTAAGACCCTTTTTATAAGACTTAAGAAAATTTAAGCGTGCAGCTTCTAGACCCTCTCAACTACACAAAATGGTTTCTATGCATTTTAAGGGTATCATCCCACAGCACCCTGATATTCAACCCATACCAGAGAGGGACTCGAAGAGCTTTGTAGATGTGGTTTCATCTACTGAAGTGAACTTCAATAAGAAGCATAGGAAACTCATGAGATTTTAATAGAGACACCAGCTTGGCCTGAAAAGGACAGAAAAATCCAGTCTATGGGCAGGGAGCCAAGCTGAGAAATCTACTAAGGTGCAAACATTGGCCATTTCTTATAGAAAAGGAAGAATAACTTGGAGTGCAGACACACAAGCCATAGAGAATCTCTCAGGGGGCAGTCCTGGGCACTACTCAAGGGACTGTGATGTGTGCCCAGCTGAATTTCAGAATTTTTATGAACCAGTGCCTGTTAGGGGTCTGCTATTTCTCCATTTTTTTTAAATGGGAGTAACTATTGTGGTTATCCTATCTCTGAATCAACGTTGAATGTTAGATATGCTTTAGTTCGAAGGTCCTCAAATAAAGCATCGTCTGTACCTTGACATGCTTTAGATAACAAGATCCTGAACTTTGAGCCAGTGCCATAAAGGGATAAGACTTTGGGGGTCTTAGTGATGAGTGAGTATTTCACATGGGATAGACATGAAGGTTGGTGTTCCGAGAGCGGACTGTGGAGATAGCCTCCAAGATAGACATCAATTCCTTCCTGTAAATATCATGAATCTGGGCTTACTGACTTGTCCCCCATATGGACAAGAAACATGATTTTTAAAATTCTATTTCAATTTTTAAAATTCAATTTCATGTAAATATTGGGGACATAAGTCATATGCCAGATATTTGTTCCCAGATACCCTGGAAAAGGGATCATTTCATCCAAATCTGGTCAAATTTGGGGGCTAATTGGAACTAGGTGCTACACCAGATTCTCTTCGAAAATATGCATACGATGTGATTTCTTATCCAAATTCATGCAAATCTTGGGACATTTTAGACATGTCTTATGCAAGACTTTTCTTCCAAGTGAACTAGAAATGTGAGTTTTCAAATTGGTTAAGATAGTGAAATTTTTTAGACATAATTCTTACGCCACATTTTCTTCCAGAATGGCCTAAAAATGTGATATTTCATCCAAACGTCCTCAACTTGTGGATTTTGGGGGTAAGCCCTGTTCCAGATTGTTCTTTGTAAATGACCATAAAATATTATTTTGTGTTAAAATTTACTAATATTGTGAGATTTAGTAGACATAAATCCGGTGTCAGATTTTCTTCCAAAGTGACCCCCAAACATGGTATTTTTTTAAGTCCAAATTCACGCCAAAGTGCAATTTTTTTAACGTAAGTCCTATGCCAGCTTTTTCTTCCAAAAAGTGGATTTCTTTGGATGTAAGTCCCATGCAATTGTTTTTTTCTTCCAAAATGGTTCAGAAAGATGGCGATGCCTTTTCATCCAAATTTGCCTCAAATTTACTTTTGGACATTATCATTTGCCATGTTTTTCTCCAAAGTGATGTGAAACAAAATATTTTATCCAAATTTGCTAAATCTTGAAAGATTTTGGATATGAATTATTTACCATAATTTTTTCCCAAAATGGCACAGAAATGTGGGTTTTTAAATCTAAAACCTTTCACATTATGGAGTTTTCTTTGACAAGTCTTAAGGCAATTTTTTCTTCAAAATGGCCCAGAAATATGATTTTTCATTCAAATTGGTTCAAATTCTAGATTATTTTGGATATAAATCCTATGCCAGATTATTTCTTCAAAATGACCTGGAAATATTTCTTTTTCCATCTAAATTCTCATAGATCATAGATTTCTGGGGTTTTTGTTGTTGTTTGATAGTTTTCAAGTCTGGGCAAAGTGAATTACTGTTGAGATCAGGATAGGTACTGGTGAAAAAAAATGTATACACAAATCTGTCCCAATATAAATGGTTCTCAGTATCTGAAAATGTCTTTACTGAGGGAGTTAATCTGAAAATGTGTGATGCTGAACATCTTCTATTCCAATGAGAGTCCTTAGTATGCTATTTACACATAATATCTGTTCCTTGCCTTGAGGCTAGAGTCTCTTTTATTTTCTGGAGGCTGGTGTTTTGTTTTGTTTTGTTTTGTTTTTGTTTTTGTTTTTCATCACATTTCTTCAACAGCATTGAACACTTAGTTTATGAAAAGACTTATATACTAAAAATTTTCTGAGAGTCTCTGGTTCTGAATTTTTTATTTGTGTGACTTTTGTTTTTAAGGAAATGACACACTTCTAATTGCTGAGGGTAAAGCTTAGCCATATGGGAGTGATGTCACTGAAAATGGCAGAGTAGGGAGCTCCAAAACTCTGCCCCTCCACAAAAGCAAAGAATAAGCTAGCAAAAACTGTATGAATCAACTGTTTCAGAACTCTGAATCTATTTTTTTAAAAAACTTAGAACAAGCAGGGGAATGCTAACTGAAGAAGGAGGCTGCTGAATTTTGGTAAGACAGTGCTGTGGCAGTCTATCTTATCTGTGTAACATCTTCTACCCACAGCTGAGTAGCAGCCATGAAGACTGCAGCCCACATTCTGGGTCCAGGTTTTTGTACCAGAGGGAGCAATGTGGACCTTATTCCCCAGGCACTGTGGTGGTGTGTTTTAATCTGTCTGGTGACTCCCTGAAGGACTGGCTCAAGGGCTTCACCTGACTTGGACTTTCCCCAGGGCAGAAGCAGTTTCTCAGGTGGCACTTACTGAAAGCATTCAAAGGCAAATGTGTTAGCCTCAGCCACCTGAGGCAAGGGACTACAGAGGGAAAAGCAACAGAGAGCCAGAACAGCCTAAGAAGGAAGAGGTTAGCGAAGGAGATACTTGGGGGAATGAGGGCTTTGAAAAGCCTACACATTTACCAAGAATCTAGAAGGCCACATGCATGCCCAGGGCTGGACATCTGCTCAGAAAAGACCTGAGGAGACCCTAATCTTTCACCTCTGGCTGACTTTTAGGCTCCACACAAGGAAGAAGTAAAGGCTCAGGCAGAATTTTAAGCAGCCTGGCTAAAGCACTGAAGGAGGGTCTTACACAGAGCCAACGTGCAAAGACTGGGAGAGTAGTTTGTATTTTTGGCTCCAGGTATTTAAGGAAATCTCTGTCAAATGACTAGCTGTTCACTAAGCTAACAGAAGAGAGACTTCAATGGCTACACATGACAAAGAATACAGTCTTTGCCAAAATGGATTAGAAAAGTCACTAAACAAACAACCCAAAAGAAGCAGCAACAACAAGCCTTGGGGTGGGGGCAAAATCTGATTTCTAGAGTTGCCACATTACATTATCCAAAATTTCCAGTTTTCAACAAAAAATTATGAAACATGCAAAGAAACAAGAAGTTATGAGCCATTCACAGGGAAATAAGAAATTTATAACTGTCCCTGAGGAATCCTAGACTTTGGACTTACTAGACCAAGAATTTAAATCAGTCGTCTTTAAAAATGTTCAAAGAGCTAAAGGAAACCTAAACAAAGAACTCAAGGAAACCAGGAGAATGATATGTCACCAAATAGAGAGTATCAATAAAGATATAGAAATTATAAGAAGGAATCTAATAGAAATTACAGAGCTGAAAAATACAATAACTGAAATAAAAAATTTAACTAGAGAGATTCAACAGCAGAAGAAAGGACCAACAAACTTGAACATAGGTCAATTGAAATTATCCAGTATGAGAAGCAGAAAGGAAGAAGAGTGAGAGAAAATGAACAGAATCTCAGAGAACTATGGGACACCATCAAGCCTAACAATGTACACATAATGGGAGTCCCAGAATGATAAGAGTGAGAGAGGCAGAAAAAATATTAGAAGAAACAATGATGCAAAGCCTCTGAAATTTGATGAAAGACATGAATTTACACATCCAACAAGCTCAATAAAGTTAAAGTAGGATAAATTCAAAGACATCCACACCATGACACATTATAGTCAAATTATCCAAAGAAAAACACAAAATCTTGAAAGAACAAGAGAAAAAAGACTTGTCACATACAAGAGATCCTCAGTAAGATTAACAGCTAGTTTTTCATTAGACACTATGGGTGCCAGAAGACAGTAGAATGGTATATTTGCCAAGAATTCTATATCTGGCAAAACTAAAGGAGAAATTAAGACATTCTCAGATAAATAAACTGAAGGAGTCCATCGCTAATAAACATGTCCTACAAGAAATGCTAAAGACTGAAATGAAAGGACACTAGAGGGTAACTTGAAGTCATACAAATAAATAAGTAATCCCAGTAAGGGTAGCTGCATTGTTAAGTATAAAGTCAGTATTATTGTATTTTTGGCTTGTAACTCCTCCTTTTTTCCTATGTAATTTAAAAGACAAATGCATAAGCAATAATTCAAAACCTAAGTTGATGAGCACACAATGTATAAAGGTGCAATTTGTGACAATAACAACATAAGGGGGGATGAATTATATGGAAGCAGACTTTTTGTATTCCATTGAAACTGTTAGTATTAATTCAAACTAGGTTATTAATTTAAGATGATAATTGTAATCCCCAGAGTGACTATTGAAGAAAATAATTAGAAAATATACAGAAATAGATTCTGTACTGATATGAATGTGTATAATTGGAAATATACAGAATACGCGTTTTGAGAAGGAATCAAATATACACTTGAAAAAATCAACTAAACACAAAAGAAGGCAGTGATGGAGGAATTTGGGGACAGAAAATATATAAGCTTATAGAAAATAAATGCCAGAATTGCAGAAGTGTGTCCTTTCTTATCAGTAAGTGTTTAAATATTAAATGGATTAAACTCTCCAATTAAAAGGGAGAGACTGGCAGAATGGATTTTTTTAAAACCTATAATCCAACTATAGGCTAGCTCTAAGAGACACACTTTAGAGCCAAAGACACAAATAGATTGAAAGAATGTGTGGAAAAAAGATACTCCATGCAAATAGTAACCAAAACAGAACTAAAGTGGCTATATTAATATCAGACAAATAGTCTCTAAGTCAAAAAGTTTTCAAGAGACAATGATATTATATGGTGATATAAGGGTCAATCCATCTAGAAGATATAACAATTATAAACATATGCACAGCTAACAATAGAACCGCATGATATATGAAGCAAAAAATGAACAGAATTGAAGGGAGAAAGATTTCTACAATAGCAGTTGAAGACTTCAATGACTTACCTTCAACAAAGGGTAGAGAAACTAGATAGAAGGTCAGTAAGGAAGCAAAGAATTTGAGCATCACTCTAAACCAACTAGACTTAACAGACATTTATAGAACACGCCACCCAGTGACAGCAGAATGCACATGCTTGTCAAGTGCACATCCTTCAAAATATGTTGGACTATAAAACAATTCTCAATAAATATAAAAGGATTGAAATCATATGAAGTATATTCTCTGGCCACAAAGAAATAAAATTGGAAACCAATAACAGAAGGAAAACTGAATTTTCACAAATATTTGGAAGCTAAAGAACACACTCATAAACAACCCATGAGTAAAAGAAGAGATCATAAGAAAAATTAGAAATTGTTTTGACTGGAGCAGTTAATGTCTACTACTAAAGTTTCCACCACAGATGTGAAAAAAATTCTCTTGTGTTTTCTGTCTGATTATAACAACTACGATTGAATGGGGGACTAAAGGAATTATAAAACTTGGGGGGAGGCAGATAGTTTTTCAATTCAGAAATAATTTTGTAAACAACATAGCCTATTTTACTCCAAAAAAAAATTATAAGAAATCTAAAAATTGAATTTACGTTAGAAGTGCTGGAAAATTATTTCCTTTACACCCTTGCCTTCTGGTTTATTCCACTTGAAAAGTTTAAAGATCAAAACTAATTTGGATTAAAAGCAAACCAATGATTCTTTGATTAAAAAATAATTGTTTTGAGATGAGTGAAATGAAAACACAACATACTGAAACGTATAGGATGCAGCAAAAGTAATGCTCAGAAGGAAATTTATAGCTATAAATGTCTACATTAAAAAAAGAAGAAAGATCTCAAATCAATAACTTAACGTTTGACCTTAGGAAACTAGAAAAAGAGCAAACTCAACCTAAAGAAAAGAGAAAAGAAATAATAAAGACTAGAGTGGAAATTAAAGCACACCATAGAAATTATAAAGAAAGTCAGTGAACTCAAAAGTTGGTTCTTTGAACAGATCAACAGAACTGACAAACTTAGCTAGACTGTCCAAGACAAAAAGAGAGGAAACCCAAATGATTAAAATCAGAAATTAAAGTAGGGCCATTACTAATGACTTTACAGAGATAAAGAGGATTCTAAGAGCATACTATGAATACATCTTATGAGTACATCAACAAGTTAGTTAACCTAGATGAAATGGACAAATTGCTAGAAACACATATTACAAAAACTTAATCATGAATAAATAGAAAATCTGAACAGACCAATAACAAGTAAGGAGGTTGAATCAGTAATCAAAAACCTTCTAACAAAGAAAATTCCCAAACCATATGGCTTCAGTGGTGAATTCTAGCAAACATTTAAAGAATTAATACTAATCCTTTTCAAACACTTCCAAAAAGTGGAAGAGGGAACACTTCCTAACTCATTCTGTGAGGCCAGTATTACCCTGACAGCAAAGCCTGACAAAGACACCAGAAGAAAAGAAAACTACAGACTAATCTCCCTTATGGATATAGATGGGAAACTCCTCCCAAAATACTAGCAGCAGAATCCAGCAATATATTAAAAGGATTTTGCACCATGATTGAGTGGGCTCATGCTTTAGCATGTGGAAATCAATCACTGTAACATACCACATTCATATAATGAAGGGAGAAAAACCTCACCTTCCCCTTAGATTAAATATCCAGAACAGGCAAATCTATAGAGACAGAAAGCAAATTAGTGGTTGCCAGGGGCTAAGAGGAGGTCGAGATGGGGAGTGACTGCTCCCCAATAATGATACAGGGTGGTCTTTTGGGGTGATAAAGATGTTCTAGAACTAGATAGTGGTGATTGTTGCAGAACATTGTGAATGCTAAAAGCCATTGAATTGTATACTTCAAAAATGGTTAAAATGGTAAATTGTATATTACGTGAATCTTATCTCAATTAAAAATAAAAATCTTAGGCACCCAAATCCTGTAATTGGTGGAAGAATAGAATAACAACAACAAAAATCTAGGGCCATGTATTTACTGCTTTGGTGTTTGAAGACTAAAATATTTGGGAACTAAAATCACCAATATAAAATAAAGCTTAGGGGCTGGCCCTGTGGCCGAGTGGTTAAGTTCACATGCTCCGCTTCGGCGGGCCAGGGTTTCACCGGTTCAGATCCCAGGCACGGACATGGCACTGCTTGTTAGGCCATGCTGAAACAACGTCCCACATACCACAACTAGAAGGACCCACAACTAAAATATACAACTATGTACTGGGAGCCTTTGGGGAGAAGAAGGAAAAATACAAAATAAAAAAAATAAAATCTTTAAAATAAAGCTTACACATCCTAAACTGGCAGCAACAGCATTTTAATTGTTTTCTTAAATTTTCCAAAAGAAATTCTGTGTCTTACTTGGAAACAATTGAAATGAGTGAGAGAAATCATTCTGAAAAGTCAGAGCCTTTGCTTTATTTATGGCTCACAGCTGATTGTTTGGGATTGGTAAGTCTTCTAAGTGTCTATTTCTTAATCTATACAGTGTGGAAGCATCCATCTCAGGAGCAGGTGTTGGTGTCCTACTGGCCAGCCAGAATGACTGCTTGGTTTTGTAATATAAATTTTGGGGGAGGCTTTCTTGGAAGAAGCAAAATGTTGTGTTCTAGTCACTGTTCTCAAACTACATACAATGTTATAAAGAAGAACAATGCAACTCCTGTGGAACACTGAGACAGTCCAGAGCTAAGGGCTTATTTTTGTGACCTAATCTCTCAGTGCTACTGGTAAAACAAAGGGGATGACTTCACAGAGAATAAGTGTAGTCAAGAAAGTTTTCATTTAGAGGGGTGTAATGTTAGGTAGAAATCAAGGAATGATGAAAAGGACCTGGAAATTCAAAGAAGAGAAAATTCAGGAAAAACTGGAAGTAGAATTTTCTGGTATGAAAATGTCAGCTATAGATAAGACTTTTTGCCTGGATTTTATGAAATGTATTAGGGAAATAAGATTAATAAATTTTTAATAACGATCAGGTGAAATTATAGAGGGCTTGAAAATCCAGCTCAAGGAGTCTAGAGTTGGAATTATGAAGGAGGAGGGAGACAAAATTTAAAAAAGTAATAAAACACTGAGGCATTTTAACCATTGGAGTAATTTGGTGAAAGAGGCAAGGAAAATCAGACTGACAGTAGTACTCAAAAGTTTGGATATAGATGATAGAAAAGAAAATTGTAAGATGCTTGCCCTTTTCCAGGTCAAATATTAAATATCTTTTAATGCTAGTATACCTTCCTACTCTTGCTGTTTTTATTTATCTCAACCTGAAAGGACACCCTGTGCTTCCTATGGCATCTGTAGCTTTTTTTAGAAGCACATCTCTGCTTTCCTTCGTAAGTCTAAACTGAGCCCACCAGGGCTCAGACTGCTGAGTAAATGATGATGTTTTCCATCCTGAAAAATGTGCTGTGCTGCCCCATTGCTTTGAGCTTTGATAGGAGGATGTGGCCTGGGAACCAAGGAATGATTAAGTGCTAATTTATAAAATTTTTGTGTTGTCTAGTGGAGTATAAAGAGGCTATTTTCTTGATTTATATTAAATAGATACAATCCCAAACACTTTTTATACTGTATTCCTTACTTAAAGGGAGAAATTTGTTGACTGGGACTCAAAGAGTCTGAGGTCCTGAGTGATGACATGTTCTTTTATTCTTTATGATTTGAGTCTAGATATTATAACAATATGTAGTGAAGCTGTGCATTTGAGCCAACATAAATACTAGGGCTCCTCTGCCTTCCTCTTCTATCCCTGAGAAAAGAATTTGTAAATTTACATTTCTGCTTCAAATTCTCTAAAACATAACCTGTTTCAGTAAATATTCATTGAGAAAACTGCAATAAATTGCAAATTGATATCAGCAAAAAAACCCAACCAAACAAAAAGCTATCCAAACACAAACGTAATGGAAATTTCTCATGATTTATTGGGTTAATAATAAATCACATCTGAACTTACATGTTAAAATTGAAGATATCAGAAAGACTATAAATTGAAAATCCATAATGTTAGCCAAAGTATTCTTCAAAAAATAATTCTTAGCCTTAAATGGAAACAAGAAGGACTAAAATCTACAAAGTATGTGTGCAAGTCAAGAACCAAGAAGAAAATCAGCAAAAATGGTCAGAGTCAACTTTTATAGAACTCTGGAAATGAACCAAAGACACCTACTAGTGCTTATTCAAGAAAAACAGCTGAGTCTCAGTAAAGACAATAAGCTTTGTGGCATTTAATTTGCCTTAGTCACATCCCCATTCTCCAGCTCAGAGGTAGCCTTGAAAAATAGCAATCCACATTCCCAGGTCAGCTTGTCAGCCACCAGAGGGAACAGAATGACACGATAACTCTTCCAAAACCTCATTTCTAAAGAATTATCATATTCAATTTATGTGGTGGTTCCTTGGAAGACCCCACTTACGAGGTTGACTTAAGTTCATCCAGTGCTAAAAAGACTTCTTCCCAGGGTCTGAGGAAGTGTTTGCTGAAAACAATTATATGCGATTCTTTTAACTTTGTGGCTGCCTGAGGCAATGGATAAGAATTGGGGCAAGCAATAAATAGACTAACCAGAAAGTTTAAAAGAAAAAATGCAGAGTGATATATCCATCTGGGCTTTTAAAAGCTCTGAAATATTCTTTGGAATCTAGAAGGCCATGTACATTCTCAGGAAAGACCTGAGCTCTCACCTCTGACTGACTTTGATGTTCTGTGCAGCAGGAAGTGAAGGCTGAGGGAGAGTTGTAATCTGCCTGGCCGAGTCTTGTTGAAGGCGTGCTCCAACATTCACACAGAGCACTTCAAGCAAAGACTGGATGATTTATTGTTTTCAGGTGTTTAAGGAAATCTCTGTCCAATTAGTAGCTGATGACAGCTAACTGAGTATTCAGTAGCTGTATGCAACAAAGACCTTACAGAATTAATTCAGAAAAGTTGCTAAACAAACTATGACAAGAAGTAATAACAGCAAACCCTAGGGAGGAGGAGAATCTGATTTCCAGAATTCCCACATTACATTATTTTAAATGTCCAGTTTTCAACAAAAAGTTATGAAACATACAAATAAATAAGAAAGTATGACCATACATGGGGGGTGAGGGAAGGAATCAATACAAACTATCTTTGAGGTAGGCCAGATGTTGGACTTACTAAACAAAGACTTTAAATAAGCTATTTTTAGTGTGTTCAAAGAGCTAAAAGAAAGCATGGGAATGATGTCTCACCAAATAGAAAATATTAATAAAGTGATAGAAATTAAGAGGAACTACAAAGAAATTCTGCAGTTAATAATTACAATAACTGAAATGAAAAATTAACTAGAGATGTTCAACAGCAGATTTGAGTAGGTAGAAGAAGGAATCAGTGGACTTGAATATAAGTCAGTTGAGATTATCCAATATGAGGAACAAAAACTAAAAAGAATGAAGACAAGTGAATAGAACCCCAGAGACCTGTGGGACAATATCAAATGCACCAATACATGCATAATGGGAGGCCCAGAAGGAGATGAGTGAGAAGGGCAGAAAGAACATTTGAACAAATGGCCAAAATTTTCCCAAATTTGATGAAAGACATCAATTTTCAAATCCAAGAATCTCAAAAAATCTCCAAAGAGGATAAATTCAGAGAGATCCACACCTAGACACATCATAATCAAACTGTCAAAAGACAAAGACTAAGAGAGAATCTTGAAATCAGTGAGAGAAACCACTTATCATTTATAAGGGATCTTCAATAAGGCTAACAGTAGATTTCTCATCAGAAACCATGAAAGCCAGAAGGCAATGGGATGACATATTCAAAATGCTGAAGGGAAAATGCTTGTCAACCAAGAATTGCATGTCCAGCAAAATTATCCTTCAAAAATGAAGGAGAAATTAAGATATCCCCAGATAAACAAAAACAATTTATTTCTAGTAGACCTGCTCTACAAGAATTGATGAGGTAATTAAAATGGTATTAGAAAAAATATAACACAAAAGAAAGCAGGAATGGAGAAAGAGAGGGACATGAGACATACAGAAAACAAATTGTAAAAGTGCCAGACCTAAATCCTACCTTAACAGTAATTACATTAATGCAAATAGATTACTTTCCAAATAAAAGGCAGAGATTGGGAGAAGGGATTAAAAAATAACTATGTGCTGTCAACACTTTAGATTCAAAACACAAGTAGGTTGAAAGTAAAGAGATGAAAAAAGATATACCAGGCAAACAGCACCCAAAAGAAAGCTAGAGTGGCTACACTAATATCAGACAAAATAGACTTTAAGTCCAGAAATGTTACTAGGGACAAAGAAGGACATTTTATAATGATAAAAGAGCCAATTCTTCAGGAAGATATTATGATTATAAACATATATACACACCTAAAAACAGAGCCTCAAGGGGCCAGCCCTGTGGCCTAGTGGTTAAGTTCAGCACTCTCCACTTCAGTGGCCTGGGTCTGGTTCCCAGGCGTGGACCTGCACCACTCGTTGACAGCCGTGCTCTGGTGGTGACCCACATGCAAAGTAGAGGAAGGTTGGCACAGATGACTCAGGGCGAACCTTCCTCAAGCAAAAGAGGAAGATTGGCAACAGATGTTAGCTCAGAGCAAAGCTTCATCAGCAAAAAAAAACAAAAACAGAGCCTCAAAATACATGTAAAGTAAAGCTGATAGGCTTGAAGGGAAAAATAAACAATTCAACAATAATTATTGGAGGCCTCAATACTTCACTTTCAATAATGGATAAAACAATTAGCAGATCAGCAAGAAAACAGGAAACTGATTGCTATATAATCCAACTAGACCTGACAGACTGTACAGCTCCATAGAGTACGCCACACAGCAACAGCAGAAGCCACATTCTTCTCAAGTGCACATGGAACATTCTCCAGACAGACCATATATTAGGCCATAACAAGTCTCGGTTAAGTTAAAAGGATTGAAATTATACAAAGAATGTTCTCCAACCAGAGTGAAATGAAACTGGAAATCACTAACAGAAGGAAAACTGGAAAATTCACAAATCTGTGAAAATTAAACAGCATTCTTCTATATAACTAATGCATCAAAGAAGAAATCACAAAGGAAATCAGAAAGTACTTTGAGATGAATGAAAATGACAACGCAACATACCAAAATGTATGGGAGCAGTGAAACCAGTGCTTAGAGAGAAATTAATAGCTATAAAATGCCTAAATTTAAAAAGGTCTCATCAATAACATGAACTTCCACTTTAAGAAACTAGAAAAAGAAAATCAAACTAAACCCAAAGCTAGTAGAAGGAAGGAGATAATAAGGATTAGAGTGGAGAAAAATGAAATTGAGAATAGAAAACAATAGAAAGAATCAATGAACCTGAAAGTTGGTTCTTTGAAAAGATCAACAATATTGACAAACTTCTAGTGAAACCGAGAAAAAAAAGGGAGAAGATGCAAATAACTAATATCAGAAATGGAAGTGAGGACATTATTACTAACCTTACAGACGTAAAAAGGAATGTAAGGAAATGGTATGAGCAACTGTATGCTGTTCAACTAATTAGATAACCTAGATGAAATGGACAAATTCCTAGAAAAAGACAACCTACAGAAATTGACTCAGGAAGAAATAGAAAATCTGAACAGATCTGTAACAAGTAAAGAGATAGAATTAATTATAAAGAAGTCTAGTATGGAGGTGAGGATCTCAGAGATGAACAACAGAGCACTCTGGGCTACCTCAAAGCACGTGGACAGGATAATAGTAAGAATGTCAGCTTTGTCCTGGAGGAAGTAAATTAAATTGTTTCACCCACTCAATAGTCTGGAAGGAGCCTACCTTCCTGCTCCATACCCATGCTCCTTAGAGCAAAGCCAGGGAAATGACCACCAAGCCCTTTACACAGGCCCAGCGTCACTGTGAACAGGAGGGAGTGCCTGTGCTTACCATCCTGCTAGTCATCCATTTATTAGGACTGACCACTCAGAAAGGCCCACCAGCCACTGAAGAAAATCAGCCCTATTGTATACAATAGACATGTAAGTAAGCACATCACATCTGGCAGCCAGGTAGGCATATATTTGATTATGTCCATGTGGTTTAAGAGAATAAAACCTTTCCAGCTGTTCCCCTGGGGAGAGGATGCGGGTTTAGTGAGAGCTCCAGGAGTGAAACTTCCATACACAAGACACATTTACATTTTTCAGTAACTGGGTTCCTATACTGTGTGAAAATTGAAACTGAAATAACAAACAGTGTAATTTACATATATTTTCTGTTAAAACTAGTGAGTTTATATCCACATGAGGTGAGTGGGCCAGTTCAAATTCATATTCCCTAAATAAATAAGGGATCTCTCCATGACACATTAATATGAGTCTTCACTGAGAAAGACAAATGGACATATTAAGGCAATTAGTCTATTTATCAAGGTAAATACCAAATACTGCCTCTAAAAAGAAAGAGGGAGGGGAAAAGAGGGTGAGGAGAGGTCACCGTTAGAAATAGAGGAGAGGAAGGAGGGGTGCAGAGGAGGATGACCAGGGGACATGAAGATGAGCGGGAAACGGGGGCTGGGTAAGCGATAGGGAGGGGGAATTTAGGGAAAGAGAAAGTGAAGCAGACTCTGAAATACTGCGCAAATTCCATGCAGACATTTATTAGGCCTTATCTGAAACATGTTAGAGAGACTGGGTTTGCATACTAATGAAAGCTTGACCAAAAAAATATGTATTTTTAAGAAATGTATACAATTTTAGGCTCTCATTGACATTAAATGATCGATGTATTTAAGAGCTTTCCTTGCAGAAACACACCCGTCTGCCCAACTGAGGGACCAGTGCTGTGCCACCCCAAACTATGGATTCCCACCACGTGCCAATTCCCAGCTCCAGTTCACCCAGGAATGGGTCCTCAGCAGCGGAAGGGAACAAGCAAGAGGAAGGTGTGTGTGTGTGTGTGTGTTGGGGGTGGTGTTGGAGCCCACAGTCCCTCCTTTCTCTCCTCCAACGCTGCTCCCCTGGCCCCAGCTCTGCCCTTCTTAAGCCCCCACCTCCTGCCCTGGGACCAAACAACAAGCAGTTTGTGGAGTCTCGTTCTTCCCTGGAAAGGCAGGAGTCTGCCCAGTTCTTTGTGCAATTAAAGCCTGAAAATACGTATGCCCTTTTCTCTATCCTCTACTTCAGGATCCTCTACTTCAGGATCAAGTAGAGGAGGCGGGCGAGCAGAGGAAGGACGTTTTCGCCTGTGTCTTTTATGTAAAGGAAGCCTTCTAAAGTTATTATGAACATATCTGAGGGACTGGAATGTTGGGAGAAACAAGAGACTCTCTTCAATTTTGTAGGTGGCCCAGGACAGGCAGAAATCTGGGTCTGAGACATTTAAAGTCGACAGGAGAGAAAAGCAACGGGGCTGAGTTCTTGGGACAACTCAGAGAAGTAAACTGAAGAAAAATGAAAAATCATGTTTTGGAGACACTCTAGCAAGACAGAGATTTACCTTCATGGCCCAGGACACCTGAAGCTGGGGCCCTGGCCACCAGTTAGTGATGTCCCCATCACTGGATCAAGCCCGAGAGCCCCACCCTCCTCAGAAGCCAGTTTCAGACTGGAGTGGTTGTGTGCCTAGGGCCCTAGTTGCGTAGAACTCAGAATGCCGCGACCTCTAGGTATGTTGTTACGTGAGACAGGAGGTTCTGGAACACTGTGAGCACAGGTGACTTATGGGTCACCTGGAAACCAACCACAGCAAACACCATTTTAAGTGAAAATATTCTAAGTTACAGACGGCTTAAAGGATCTCAGTTTGTGGAGGTCCTTAAATGATGTTCTACCCAATATCCTTATGTCATTTTTAACATCTCAGTCCAACAGTTTTCAGAGAAAAAGCTTATCAGAGTGACAGTCTAACTTGACCCAGGCAGCTTTTTCCTGTCATTGTAGCATAATGTCAACATTTCTTTTCTCCATTTATTAATCATATAATACCCCTAAATCCTCAAGAAAACTATTTGAAAAAAGTTATTATGGCACCTTGCATTTGATGTGTGCTCTATAAAAGTTTATCATTTTGAAAAGTGATTCAATGTGTGAATGAATAATTCCTAAGGAGAAACACAGAAGTGCAGAACATCTGTCTTCCCAGATTAAAATTGTGCCAACCAGTATAAAAACCTGGAATTGTGATAGTCATTCCACACATTTCACACACCAAGAAAATCTGATGCTTAGCATAAATATTTTTGGAACATCTAATAATTTAATACTTTATATTAGAGTTGTCCCTTTTACATTTCTAGTAAATCTGACACATAAAGGCCACCTCAACTCCATGTAAGTGACACGGTGCATGTCTGTTATGCTGCAGCCACACTGCCGTCAGCTTGCCCAGTCTCAGACTTCTTCTCCAGGGCCTGGACAAGTAAGTAAAATGCTCCACTGACGTGGGGACTCCTCAACTTCTGGAAACAAGGGGATCAGTCTGAGTTCTAAGAGAGGTGAGGAGCGACGGCTTTAATTTCTTGGATATCTGCTTGCTTTTCCTCCTCTTGCCAGCTCATGACCAGCTCTGTTTGATCAGAGCTGGGTAAACCCACATCGTGCACACTCGCCTTCAGGCTCTGCTTGCTGTTTATAGGGGGCTACCAGTCTTGAGTTTTGCCTGAGCACGAGTCGCTGGTGACAGATCCTGAGGAGAGGGAAGATGAGGCAACTGAGGGTGAAGCGGGTGAGGCCCTCGTGAGGAGCTTGTCCTTCCTGACAAGGGGAGGGAAACCACTGAGACAGTCTAAGCTGTCACTGTCATAGTCACCTTTGTGTGCACCATTCTGGCACTCTGAAAGGATGGCATTGAGAGTCATCAGCGTCAGGGGTGGGGAGCTCTAGAAGATGGCAATTTATCAAACCCTCAAGAGATCGCCTTGGCTAAGCCAGTGGTTGCAGGAAGAAAGAGGAGGAAAAGGAGCCGGGAACAATTTAGGAATTGACGCAGTGTGCAGGGCTTGGAGACTGGGGGGAGTGGGAGAGAGAGGAGAGAGCTGAGGCAGCGTCAAGGCGGATTCTCGGGCACCTTGTTCCCTAGCAGCTGAGACAGAGAATAAGTAACAGGGCAAGGCCGTAGGACCAGAGCTCAGCCCAGGGACACGACACAGCAGAGTGGGCCTCATCGCAGGTGATTTCTCTCTCCAAAACGTGCCAACGGCTCTGAATGGTTTGGTTTAACTTTCTTAACTGCAAAAAAACTGAAAATGTAGCTGTTTTCCCCCTAGTAAATGTGATACCGAACCTGAAGTGAGTTCGCTCACCCATTGCGCAGCAAGCCAATCTCTGACACCGGGTGTGGTGGAAGAAAGTAGGAATTTTATTTTTGCACAGCGCTGAGCAAGGAGAGAGGGCAGCTAACACTGAAATCCCAAACTCCCCAAAAAGCTAAAAGGAAGGGTTTTTATTTGGGGTTTTAGGTAAGGGAGGGGAGCATATGGCCTTGCTGATCAGCAGCTTCCCCACCAGCCTGTATCTCTTTGTGGGGAGGAGATAATCCAGGTGCTTGTCCTTGGCAGTGTCTGTCTCCATGGAGGACAGTAGATTCTGGAGCCAGGAAGCCAGAGAGTAAGCAGGGAATGAGTATTTTGGTTTTAACCCCATATGTGCTGGGTTTAATGTGGGGAAGCTGATATCAAATGATATCAAAGGGTCGATATCAAATGCATCCCACTCACTTAGACCCAACGGGGTGAAATGAGGCAACAAGTCAGGAACTGTGCTTACCCTGCAGCCCCACTGTGCCAGCGCCTCTAAGCAACGTCCCTGGCTTGAAAAGTCACACACTGGCTTGTGCAATTCTGCTGTGATTTGGGGGGGATAAAATGAAACAAAACAAAAAAACAACAAAACAATAAAATTCCTTGGTGCTATTTGCCTTTGCTCCCTAGAGAATGGAGAAACATGGGAACGTGCGGTCAGAGGTGCTGCCATCTAACCAGGACATCAAAATGGCATACACATGAAAATCACTGGGCACGCTGCCCACTTCAATTCAATGTGAAGTCATCGTGCATTCTTGCTTCAGAACCTTGAAATGTGACATGTAAGGAAGAGGGGAAGCCACCTGAGTAGAATTTTCAGCTTTTGTTAGGCCTCAGAGAGAAGCTTTCCATCCTGCAAGTCGTCTTGTGTTTGGGTGTGCCCTTGACCAGGTCTTATTAAAAAGAGAAGACATTGGGGCTGGCCGGTGGTGTCTCGGTTATAAGTTCGCACGTTCCACTTTGGCGGCCCGGGTTCGCCGGTTGGATCCCAGGTGTGGACCTACGCACCCCTTGTCAAGCCATGCTGTGGCAGGCGTCCTACATATAAACAAGAGGAAGATGGGCATGGATGTTAGCTCAGGGCCAGTCTTCCTCAAAAAAAAAAAAAAAAAGAGAGAGAAGACATTGTTGGGATTTGAATAAAGGGAGAGATGGTCAAAGCCACACACATACCAGAAGGCTGAAAGTACAAGGTGCCTGAAGCTGACTGTAATTTACTGGGGGCATCCTTCTCCTAGGGGTGCCTCACAATCCACGGGGCAGGGGACGAATTCAGACTGATACAGCGTGCGTTAAATTCTCGGTGTGCTGCATTCTCTCTCCCTCCACAGGTCATGGCAAACCCTGGTCACACTATTTCACTCTTCCTGTCCCCAAAGGGCAGGCACACACTAAATGCTCACTAAATGCCTTCTTGTTGAATCATTTCTATTTCCTTGTAAAAGCTGACCCTGATTTTGAGGAATTCAAGGAAAGAAGAGAGTAGGAGAAGCAAGTGAAATAAGATTCCTTCTTTCACAACAGGTAACACATTTCTTGGTATAAGGAGTAAAATCAACATTACTTTTTTACAAGAAAATAGCTTTCAATATATTACTGAACAAACTATTGATGGAGAATAGTCTATGCACAGAGGGCCTCTGGAAAACTGACCATCTCTGGATGGTGGTATTTCAGCAATTTCTCCTTCTTTATTTGAATTTTTTGCGTTGTTTTAATTTCTTACAATAAAGAGGTATTGTTTTACAAGAACAATAAATTATTTCCATAGTAAATCATTTGGTCTGTGAAAATTTGATGAAGCCTAAATATCTACCTTGACAATAAATGTGTCTAAGAGGCAACATTACCCGTCTTACAACACACAAACCCACAGAACCAGGGTATCATTTGAAGTTTAAAATATTTATTTTGACAATTTTAGGTTATAAAAGACTTGATACCCAAATATTTTCTAGTCTACTGACAGATACACTTTAATTTTTATCTCCAACTGTATATCAGAAGTATCAGCTAAAAGAATAAGAAATGTGTTTTTAAACTGCACAGCCAAGACAGCCGTGCTGGGAAGCCTTGCGTTCGGCTAGAAGATCTTTCACCCAGACCAAAAAGCCACAGCGTGTTTTCTGAACTTTTTTTAAGAACCTACCATGTGCCAGAAGCTGGAATTAGATGCAAGACTCAGTGTCGGCATCTCTTCAGTCTCCCGGGAGCCGCGCAGGTGACCCGGCAGGTGCAGGAGGCGCTGGTCCTTCTGCCGCAGGGAGAGGCAGCGGCGGTTGGGGCGGGGGCGGCCGAACGGGAGGGGCAGCCACCCGGGCAGGGGCCCAGAGCTGAGAGCAGGCCCAGGTGACTTCCTCCGGCCCGGGTACAGTCTCGGCGAGGAGCAGCAAGGGCGGAGGCCGGAGTGATGGCCAGGGCTGCTCATTCAGGAGTGCCGGGCCAGCTCGGGAAGGGCACAGGGATTTCTCGTGAGAACAGCTGTGGGCCACCCGGAGGAGGGCAGGGCACAGGCAGGACATGAGGAAGGAGGCTGCTGGGGACCCGGAGAGGGGGTCTGAGCAAGCGCAGGGTCAGGAGGTAGGGAGACGGCGGCGGGAATGCGGAGCCGGCCATCCCGGCCACAGGTGCCGCTGGAGGCTCCCGAGGGAGGGCGGAGCGGCCGCGACCTGAAAACCCGTCACGTGGAAGGAGAAGGCGCTGGAACGAAAAGAAGACAATTCACTGATTTATCCACGCGCTGGTCCAAGAGGAGACAGACTGCGCAGTGTTGGTCCGCGGGGAGAGGAGTGACTTAGGGACACGACTGTCACACGCCCCCCTGAGGGTGACGGGCCCTGCGGCCTGAAAACTCGAGCAGCGGAGGCGGCTGCTCGCCAGGTTGGAAACCGGCAGAGTTTGTTGTCGGGCCCGAAGCCAAGCCGGACGCCGGAGGGATGCGCGGGGGCGGGGGCGGGGGTGACGGCGGGACTGTCGGGGGCGTTTGCCGCAGGCATTTCGTCCCTGGTGGGAAGCAGGAGTCCAGACCCGTCAGGCCGGGGCGGGGCGGGGTCCCCTCACCGGCCAGCGCGAGGGCGGCAAGGAGCCCCGCCCGCTCCCCGCGGGCTCCGGGTCCTGAGAAAGGCCGCTCCCTGCACCGGGGGAGCTTTGCGGCGGTCAACGCGGTGAAAGCGTGAGCTTATGACTCAGGGCTTCCACTTTCCAAACCAAGATCCTTATCTTTTTGAGCTGGAATTAATAGTTTGTTTACAGAAAACATTGCACAGACCTCCTTTTGAAGAGCGTGGCGCAGCGTAACGTTTTATTACAAAGTTGGTGGCTTGTAACAACCCGCGTTTATTATTCTTGCCATTTCCGGGGGTCAGGAGTCTGACTTAGCTTAGCCGAGACCTCTGCCGAGGGTCTCGCCAGGCTCCGGTCACCATGTCACCTGGGGCTGTAATCTCATCTGAGGCTTGGGATTCTTTTCCAAGCTCGCTGGTTATTGGCAGAATTTAGCTCCTGGCAGTCGTAGAACTGAGGCCTTCAACTTCTAGAGTCTGCATGCCAGTCCCCACACCGTGGCCCTCCCACAGCGTCGCCCTTTGCTTCTTCAACACCGACAGAAGAGAAACTTTGCTGTTTCAAGTCTCTGACCTCTACATGCTCTTTTAAAGTACTCCCCTGATTAGGTCAGGCCCACCTAGGATAATCTTCCTTTTGATTAACTTAAAGTCAGTTGATCATGGACTTTAATTACATCACCAAATCCCTCCATTCTTGCAACATAACATAACGTAATTAGAGGAATGACATCTCATAATATTCACAGGCTTCTCCTTGAAGGGAACTATTCCAGAGAGTGACTTGCTGGGAATCATCTTAGAATTCTACCTACAAGATCTGCTCCCCAGCACTTTATACCCCCAATTTGAAGGAAAAGAAGAGTGGCTATAGTGCTGTAATAGCAAAGAAAAAAACAATAAACTAAAGCAGTTTATTAGTCAGGGTTCTCCAGAGAAATAGAACCAATAGGAGAGATATATATGTATATATCCATATGGAGATATATATGTCTGTATATATGTACAGAGAGAGCTTTATTATAGGAATTGGTTTGTGCTATTATGAAGGCTGAGAATTTTCACCATCTGCTGCCTGCAAGCTGGAGACCCAGGAAAGCTGGTGAAGTATTTCCAGTTTGAGACTAAAGGCCTGAGAACCGGGAGCCCTGAGGGTGTAAGTCCCAGTTGAAGAGCAAGGGAAGACTGATGTTCCAGCCCAGCAGGCAGGTGGGGAGCGTAAAGTCTCCCTTCCTCCTCCTTTTTGCTCTATTTGGGCCACCAACAGTTTGGATGAGGCCTGCCCCCCTTAGGAAGAGCATCTGCGTTACTCAGTCTACCAATTCAAATACTAATTTCATCCAGAAACGTCCTCACAGACACACCTAGAAATAATATTTAACCAAATATCTGGGCACTCCATAACCCAGTCAAGTTGACACATAAAATTAACCATCACAAGCAGCTGAAACCAGCAAACAGCCATTGATGATTAAGTATCTAGGTACTAGGGTTTTTTTTCCTTTTTGTAATTACTGATTATAGCTTTTAGGTGCCCCCCCCCATTGTTACCTGTGCTGCTTAGGCAATATGCTGTCTGACTCCCACTAGGCTCCTATAGATCACATCCCCCTGGAGCCTGGGTCTCCATGGTGATGGGTGTGTGAGCTGTTTTTCAGGAATTAGAACTCCTTGTCCTCTTCAGGCCGATGGAGACCACCAACCCATCAACTGGGCCCGCACGGATGTCCAATAGGCGACCTTTTGACGTCAAGAGGCTAAAAACTCCACTCTCAGATCATGCTAATGCTGCCATTTTGTGAGCATGGGTCCTATGAAGAGGCATGGAGTCTGACTACGCTTGCGTGGATCATCAATCACCTCACCTCTCCTCACCTCCAATCACCTCTCTCCACGTTTCAGACTACCTTGCCCCCATCCCGTAAATATCCGAGTCCCTATTTTCAGAAGCGAATTTGAGGCTCATGCTCTCGCTTCCTCACGTGGCTGCCTTGTGAATAACCCCCCTCTCTCTGCTTCAATCTTGTCATTTAGGTGTTTGGCTTTCCGGGTGGCGGGCAAAAACGAATCTGGTTCGGTAACACAGCTTCTCCAAAGAAGGGCATGGTGGCTGGGGGTGGGGTGCAGGGAGAGCTGAGATGAGGAAATCATGTGTGAGCTGCATTCTCTGTGCATACTGACAGAGTCTGGCCAATATTCTCAGATTTTATCTGGCTTCCACCTCGCCCACATGCGTGAGGAAGGAAAGCGGGTGCCCGGTCTGAGGCGCCCTCTATCTGGCTTGGGCCTGCGAGCTCAGTGACATCATGATTGTTTTCTGATTACCATGTAAAGATAACACTGATCATGGAAAGATGGAAAGAGGAGAAGGGGGCACAGGGAAATCGAGTTGCATTTTCCTAATGTGAGGAGCCACATCCACATCTATTCGTTGTATAATTGCTCACTTAAAAGTATCTCATAAGTGTCCATATCTAACTCTTAATACTTTATGGATGTGTGCTTTTTATATTTTTATGTTTATCTACATAATAACCTTCTGCTTCGGGTGGCCGACCATGAAAAAGGAAGGAAGGTGTGTTCTGAAGCTTTTTGACAGCTGCCATGGAGCGCAAAGCTTTATTCTCTAGACAATCTACTCATTGACTCATTATTCATTCTATTCCTCTGCTCACTCAAGTAGTCAGCCTCCAAAACGGCCCCTCCTGACCCTTATGTTCTGGGAGTCAGGGCCTCGTGGAGTTGCCACTCACGCTGAACGGAGCAGATCCTGATAGGAGGCAGTGGAAATGATGGTGTGTGATCCCGGGGCAAGGCGACAAAAGACGGATGCCTTCCGCCATTGCTCACTCGAGGGGAAGCGGGCTGCCGTGCTGTGCAGCCACTCAAGCAGCCCACAGAGAGGCCCACATTGGGAGGAATGGAACCCCCGACAAAAACCAGCACCACTGAGCGCACCGTCTCGCAAGCATATCCTCTGGCCCCAGCCAGCTTTCAGATGACTGAGCCCTGACCAATATCTTTCCTGCAACTTCACTAAAGACCCCAAACCAGAACAACCCAGCTCAGCTGCTTCTGAATCCTTAACCCACAGAAACTCTAAGATGATAATGTTTTATTGTTTTAAGCAACTAAGTTTTGGAGTAATTTGTTATGCAGCAACAAATGCCTAATCTACGTAAGTATTTACTGCATCTATGCTTTGCCAGGCCCTGGGTCAAGACAGAGAAATACCAGAGACGGCAATTTTCCCGCAGGCTAGAGTCTCCGAAGTGGAGCGGCTGTGGGGAGCTGCGGCGCTGCCATGGAAACGTCGCAGAGCAGGGAGCGCAGTCTAGGATTCCGGAATGAACAGGGCTGCTGGGCTAAGATGGTCGTATTACACTAGCTGAGAGCAAGTCCCCTCCACTAAACCCAATAAAATTATGAAGAAATAAGTAAAAACACACAAAATACCCACACTATCCAAACTTTAGAGCAGAGGGTGTTCAGAGACGGAAGTTTCTAGGAGTTATGTGTCTCACGCTCCGTGAGGCTAAGCCCTCCCTCATCAAAGCTGCCTCGGGGAAGGATGTGTATGGTCAAACTCTGCACGTCCCCAGTACCCCCAAATCTGAAGGGAAAACAACTGAGGAACAGGATATACTTGCCAAAGGAAAAGACACAAATGTCCCTCTAATGGTGGTCCCTCCCTAACAACTACTTATTGGGAAGAGAGAAGAATAATCAACCAGATTTCATCAGTTTCCTCTTTATGCTTGGAGAAAGTAGGAAAGGGGATTTGAAGATGGAATGAGAAAAAAAGAAATAGGAAAAGAACCCACAATACCTGCAGGTGAGCGCGTGGGTGGAGCCCGGTAGCAGACATTTTGCAGAAAGACGTATTGGAGAATGTGGTCGCTCTGCGGCCACAGCACACAGGTTTGGGAAATACTCCCCAGGATTGTCTCTTCTCCATTTGATGGGGGAAAGGAAGTCTCTGCCGAGGAGATGCAGGATAAAACAGGGCAGGGGGTTGGGTAGAAATGAATAAAATGTCTGGTGTTGAGTGTTTGCGACAAAAGTAAAATTTCTGGGGCTCTCGCTGCATTGGAAGGAATCGATCTAAAAACTGGGCCATTTGTCACCATCAAACTGGAAAAGTGGGGACCCCAGATTACGGGGGTGAGAACTGACATTCAAATAGAAATTATGGTAAATAATAAGTACCGAATTCATATCTGCTAAATGTTTTTTAAAAATCAACGTAATGAATGAATCAACTGACCCCTCCTCACTTCCAATCCACCTCATTTAAAGGAACTTCCTCCCCTGGGAGGGGTCCTAGTGAGGGGTTGGTGGTCTGATCGTGATGCAGACATAAATTTTAGGTCGCTCTGGCGCCCCTCGGAGGCCGTGTTGGGGCAGCGGGGCGGGGCGGGGAGAAGGACTCAGCCTTGCCTGAGAGAACAGTGAAGAGCTCTTCCACACTCGTCACTGTGGCGCGTGCTGACGGGGAGGCCCTTGTTCACCACAGGCCAGCTGCACTTTCAAACGTACCAGAAGAATTGTGTGAGATTAACAACCAAATCTGAACATAAACAAGAAAAAGGAAGATCACAAGAATCTTAGAAACCAAAAACTCATGCAACAGGCAAAAGTTACACACAAAAAAAATTTCATAGCCTTATACAAATAAGGAAAAAGTATGTATGGGGGTGTATTACCAATTTCATTCAAGTGAGGGTAGAAAAAAGAATAAATTACTAATGACACTGTAATAGAGGCTGTGATGGTCTTTTACGCACGTCAGCCATCTAGGCTCCAGTCCCTAGTTATTCAGTCAAACACTAAGCCAGCTGTTGCTGGGAAGGTGGTTTGTAGGTGTGATTAAAATTGCTAATCAGCTGACTAAGGGAGATTATCCTCGCAGGTCCGGGTCGGCCTGATTCAACCAGCTGAAGGGCCTCCATGCAGAACCGAGACTCCCCTGCAGACGGAATTCCGCCACTGGGCAGCCGCTCCAGCCTGCGCCTGAGAAGTGCCGGACTGCCTTCCTGTCACCCGCCCTGAGGATTTTGGACTTGCCCAGCCAACCCCCACAGTCGCATATGCCAATCTCCTCAATAATCTCTTGACATATGTCTCCTACTAGTTCTGTTTCTCTGGTTGAGCCCTGACTGATATGGAGGCCAAAGGTTTATGCCTAAAAATCTCAAGGCCCTGAGTTAGACTGAAAGCTTTCCACCAAGCCTGCACAAAATATTTAACTTCCGTGTCTCATAAACCACTTTAGAATATTGGAAAAAATAGAAAGTTATAACATTGTGAGTTCAGCGTTACCCTAGCTCCTAAACAAATAACAAAAACATAAATATAGGGCAATTTCATTTATTTAACAGACATCATAACTCTAAACAGATTGTTAGCAAATGAAATCTAGGAGTAGAATTCAGTAAGAATATGTTGAATTTATCTAAGCAGTGGAGACTTGATTCAAAAACATATAATCTCAATGTAATTCACTAATTGGAAAAAATAAATTTATTTTCATGGATGCTGAAAAATTATTAACATACAGTCTTGATTCCTGATAGTAAGTTAGGAATAAGTGGAAACCAAGTTCGGCTATTAGAAAATTTACAATTCTATATGTGGATCACGCTATATTTCTATAAGACAGCGCTGCTCTAGACTCTAGAAGATACTCTACTTCCGGAGGATGTAAAGAACTTCTCCAAATGAATAAGAAAAATATAAAGAACTCAACTGGCCAATAAACACGTGGGCACTCACTCACCTCCATAGTAAGAAGGGAATGGCAAACACCAGGCCACTGGAGCCTGTGGGGACAAGGGATGAAGGCATGAAGCGAGCACAGCCCCTTCAGGAGGAGCAGCAGGCCCCCAGGAGGAAATGGTAGTGGGTCCAGATCCAGGGAGGACACAGTGGTCAGAGCCACCAACCACTGGCCAGCTGATTGTCACCTCCCTGGGGCCCAGGTTGTAGCACCTGGCACCTTGCGCCCTGACCACAGGAGCTGAGCTGAGCCTGCAGGAGGAGGGCTCAAAGGTCAGTGTCCAGCTGTCCTCCTTGGCACACAGGTGCCGGCTGTCTGATGGGTGTGGACAGCTCCCACCAGACCTCCTCCTTCAGCTTCCCAGTGGCTGGGGTAAGGAATCTATGCAGCTCCATGGTACACACAGAGTTGCACCACCCAGATGCCCCTTCAAGGCAGGGCTGTATGGCTGGAGGAGCTGTAATGACCGGAGGCTGGAGGGAGAGCAGGCAGCAGACAGCCTCCAGCCATCAGCAACTTCAAGGTCAGCCTCAGGGAGCTACCTCACCTGAAGTTTCACCCTTCCTCAGCTCGCTACAGCTATCAAGGCCCAGGGGACACTGATGGGCAGCCCCCCCTCCAGCACCCGGCCCCACCAGTGGCTGAGGCTTTGTCAGGCCTGCATCACTGCCAACTTCTCCCTCTGCACAATCCCACTTCTTCCTTTCACAGAGGTTGATCCCCAATAAATGTACATCCTCTTCCATCCGAACAGTCTGACTACCTGCTTCTGGAGAGCCCAGTCTAGGACAAGCTTTATGGTGAAGGGCACCGGCGTCTCCTGCAAGACGCCTGTGACCATGAGGATGGAGGAGGGAGCTGTGTCCTTGTGGGTTTCAGTTTGTCCTCACTCATCCCCACTTCACACCCACCTTTTCTTCCTGACTGTGGCCCTGTGAGCTACAGCGACTTGAGGTCCACGATCAGACTCACTCACTCCCGCAACTGCATGCCGTCCGATTCCTTACTCAGTATCACGTACGGTGGTTCTGCTGCCTGATCAAGCCCTGACACAGCATCATTAGGGAAAGAAAAATAAAGCTTCATTAAGGACAAGAAATAACATGATTTTTGAAATCGGAAAGGCCCTTGCCTTAAAACATGTTTTTTAATTTTCCTGAAAACATGTAGTTCATTTATATGATGTTTTATGTAACCCTGCATTCTCGTAGCTTAAATATGAAGCTACCTTTTCACTTTTTACATCAGGTTTGATTCCGAAAGAGTGAAATTCAGGGGTGACTTGTGCTGGTAGTCGGCTTTGATGAAAGGGAAAACCCTAACGGGAGATGTCGATGGCATGCTTTGCAGATTCCTGTGTCTGACGAGCAGGCACGAGGAGGGCCTCTGGGTAAACAGGGCAGGACCTTCCACTAAGCGTGCAAACACCAGGAGCACTGAAGACGTGGTTCCTGCACTCAGTGTATGAAGGTTACCCCCGAGAGCCCCAAGGGGATTGTTCTAGAACTCATAGGTCCATGGGGCCCTCCCTGCTCCCTGAGGTCTGGGGAAAATGATCTTGAACTCCATACCCTCGTCCCTGACTGTCACTTCCAGAGCGTCTGGTGCCCTAATCCACCCTCCGGGCGTGGTGGCCATTGCTTCACTTCCACCTTCTGAATCTGGAATCTGCAGTTTCTCTTGCAGCCAACCATGAACTGAACCATAAAGGAAGAGAATTCTGGGACAGGTCATCCCCGCTAAGTAGACACAGTGTGAACCACCTCAGCCACCAAACCAGACGGTCTCACTCTGCGGGGCTCTCTGGCTCCCCTTGTAGCGGCCTCCCACCACAGACTACCGAGGGTCTGACGGGGGAAGCCAGCACTCGCACCACCTGACCCCACTCAGGGGCTTGGACTCCAACGACTCTGTGCCTGTCCTCCCTACGGAAAGTCACCCACACAGGGAAATACAGCGCAGGCAGTGATGACAGCAACCACCCCAGCAAAGTCTACTATCTATTGTGCTGAATTAATTACTCTAAATTAATGAATATTCTCTTTACATGCGCTAACAGAAACAATTTAGGAACCTCAACACAGCAGAGTTACCACCCAAAAATTGATATAACCATCTGAAAAAGGAAATAAGACAAAATTACACATTCCTGCAAATGGTTTATTCAAAGCTTGTCAATCAAAGAACAAACCATAACAATAGGAACATTGATGAGATCGACATAAGAAAAAAACATTTTAAATACATTCAATCTTCATGTACTAATTTGGAACCACCTAGATGATACACTGAGCAAAAGAACAAGATGCGGACAGTGTGTGTTTTGCTACTATTCGTCTTAAAAGAGGGGAAAGGCTATATACGTGTTATCTCTATTTATGGTTCATGTATACTCTCTATGTACATATGCATGTATTATATACATGTGCTTACATAATCCTATACTACTGCTGGAAAAACACGGATGACGCTGGCATCATGTGCCTCTGAGGAGGGGAAGCGGGTGGCTGTGGGACAGGGATGGGAGGAAGCTTTTTTTACTACATAATACCTTTTTAACTTTGAACCATGTGCAATTATTATTTATTGAAAATAAACTTAAAAGAAAATTCTAAAATAAGCAGCAATAAACCATTAGAAACCATACATTAACTTCACTACCATCCAGGGCATATTGGGAAACGTCCACGTGGTCTTGGTGGCTTACACTGTCGTATAATTTAAAAAAAAATCTGTGAGTTCCTCTCAACTTCAATTCCCAAACCTCAAGCACACATTTCAGAAAGAAATGAACGGAGAACAGGCTGAGCTGGGTCGTTTCCTTCAGTGAAGCCCCACAGAGACCCTTGGGTCTAAGAGTCATCCAGGCTGAGCTTAGCAGCAAAGAGCGAGGTGACGCGGTCGTCCCCGATTTCCAGAGCCAGGTCGTACGCTGTCTGGCCTCTTGTGTTCTTCTTTCGGATGCTTGCGTTGCATCTATGAAGGAAATGGGGGAGAAAAGGAGTCGGGTACTTGAATCTGAGGGCCTAGCTCTTCCCTCCTGGCCCCACCTTCCCAAACCTGTCCCCAAGAGGCCACCATGACCCCAGCTCTCAAGAGTGGCTCTACCATGAGATCTTCTGAGAGGCTCTATGATTTCGAATGTTCAATGTCAATCCTGGCTATTGGTCCCCATTGCATCAAAATCCTACAACCAAGTGTGTTTAAGGGGGACAACATTTTCATTGTGCTTTTAGAAGCCGTTGGTGCCCAGGAGCCACCGTATGCTGGTGGCCCCCATTCACAAGGTTGACTGTTCAGGGCCCTCCGAAATCATCACACGTCAGCAGAGGGATCACTGTGGCCCTCAGAAGTCTCCCCCAGAGGCCAGGGAACGTACCGCAGTAAAGCAGCGATGGACTCCCTTCCTGCCAGGCCAAGCAGAGTTGCTTCATGAAGAGCTGTATTTTGGAGCCTGTTTGGGGGGAACAAATCATCCTAAATCTTTAGCATCATCAAGAAATTGGAGAGGAGGCACATGACCTAAGGGGCCTTGGTTTCACCCACTGACCTATATAACTAACCTGGGACAATCTCTTGAGTCTCCTCTCTCTGCCTCTTCCCTTGGAGAATACTGTGTTGGTGGGTAAGCTTTGATATTAGACAGAAACTGAAAAGTCTATAAACACACTCATTTTTTTAAAGTGAGAAACCACATAAGGATCTGTTTTGTAACTGATTTAATAGATGCTAATAAATACCATTTTAATAAACTTCCTGCCAGAACATATTGTAACATATGGAACATACTGGACATAGTCTCACCCTTGCTTGAACCTCTTGGGCCTTGTCTATATGATAATAACCTTTCAGGGCTGAGGCTCCTATTCTTGAGCAGGGAAAACGACCTTGGCTTCAGAGAATTTGGCTTGTATGATATGAAAGGAAACACCAATTAGAACCCAGAGGGCAAGCCTGGGAGGTCAGACAGAGCATATTTTGCTGTATGCCAGACTGTCTCTCCACCTTGCCTGGTCAGGTTTGGCCCAGTGAGGGAGCAGTGGATGGCTGAAATGGAGGATGCGGTGGTACCTGCATTGAGAACTCAGGAAAGGCTCCTGATCGGAGGCGGCAGGAGTGACGGAATGTGGAAGTCATGATTGGAGAGAAATGGGATGAGAAATTGAAGCTCTGCATTCTCCCAGGCCCTGCCCTTGCCCTTGACTTCACCACCCCACCCCCACACCTGCAGCTGTGCCTGCAGCCAGAAATTTATCCCAAGGGAGAAAAAGGAAGGTGGCTTCTCTGAAGAAGATACATGGAGCCTCTGGTGAGAACCAGGCCAGCAAGTGCCACGGCCAGAGGGAAGCCTTCCACTTGTCCCAGCCTGAGAGCAGCTTCAGCTACCCACAAAACTCCCCAGTGGACGAGCTCCACTCACACACACGGAATTCCCGCTCAGCCAGCCCGTTCCCCATCCCAAACGTGGAAGGACAACAAAGGGTCACAGACATCTGAGAAAAACCTGCAGCCTCAAAGAGAAAAACCAAGACACAAAAACATAAGAGAGTGAAAGCAGACGAACACCTGTGTGGTATCCTCAGAATGACTGAAGACAACACTGGACAAAAACATGAGGCTAAGAGGAAGAAAAAATCCGAACAAAAAGTAGTTCTTAGAAAGTAAAAATATGATTGTTGAAATAAAAAGTATTCAATAGAAGGGTTAATAAAAATCTCTTAGAAAGAAAAATGGAGATGAAAAACACGGAAAAAAGGAAGATACAGGGGATCACTTCAAGAGGTCCACCATCCAACTAATAGATATCCTAGGAAAGAACAGAAAAAATGGAGGGGAGAAAATACCAAAGAGATAATAGAAGAAATGTCCCCTGAGCTGAAGAAAGATGTGACTTTTCGGACTGAAAGGGCCAACTGGGTGAATGAAGAATAGCACATCAAAAACACCCTTGTGAAATTTCAGAACCTCGAGGACAAACGCTTCCAGAAAGAACAAACGATAGGTCACAAATGAACAGGAATTTGCTGTAGAATTTTCATGGGCTATGCTGGACGCTAGAAATCAAGAGAACAAGGCTGTCTAAGACTTGACAGAAAATTATTTGAATACAGAAATTAATATCAGCCAAAGTATTAATCAAGAGTGAAGACAAAAGAAAGTCATTTTGGGACATTCAAGGACTCAGGAAGGTTCTTCTACACAGCCTTTCTGAAGAAGTTGCCTGAGGCCACACTGCAGCCTGACAAGGGTCCAAGCCAGTAAAGAGGAAAATGTGAGCAACAACTACAGGTGGATTCAAGTGAAAAGGAATCCCACACTGACCCGTGTGCGGCAGGGCTGGAGAGTGTTAGCAAACCCGAGTAGGAAGTATCCAGGCTTGCCCCACTATCCGAAAGTTCGCGTCATGCCACTTCACTTTTACAAAAGACTTGCAGTGGTTGGTACCTGTTTTCACTAACTGCAAAAAATTCGAGGAGGATTTTCTCTTGTGCGAAAAAAAGTAGCACTTGCCAACTATTACAGAGGCAGCAGGCACCTGGAGCAGCGAGCATGGAGCCACCGAGCTCCTTTCCCAGGAACTAGACTCAGCATCTCAGCATCAAAACGCCAAAGTTTTGAACTGGGTCTATCAGCGTCTGTGTTTTACCTTGATTTATTTTGGTAGGTTATTTTTTAGGTCTGAGAACACTCAAAAATTTACCCATATAAATTAATGGTAGTTGCTTCTTCATTTTATGCTATTTTAGCTTATGAAAGATTTCATAGGCATGCTCTAGTTTTGGATAGTGGGGGAAACCTGTACTCCAAGAAGAATGTCTCTAAGGAGAATGGCATTGAAAAAGTAAGAAATCAGATAGGATTATGGATGTGGTGAAGACATGCTCTTTTTCAAACCAGAAAAAACAAAGGCAATCAGGAATTCCAGGAAAATCAAAGATTACACAAGTTATTCATGGTTTATAAAAGAAAATGAAATGCGACATGATTTTGAATAATTCATGATGTGTAAGGAGAATTCATTTGACATTTCTGCTAAGAAAATTCTACTTTGAGTGGGCTGGGGGTCATTATCTCGAACCCACAAACAGGAAACTGTAATCACACATACTACTTGGTTCTGCAATGAACAATATTTATGTAACATTATAATGCAATTGCTCTTTGTGGTTTTCAACTATTGGAATCAATTTTTGGACAAAGAATGGAAGTCTTATGTTAACCCAAGTAAATATAATTGTGATCAGCTTTGTAAAGAGTAAGCATAGGCTAATCAAGTTGTGAGATGGAAGGAGAGGGAGGGAGACCTGATATACACTTATATACACTTACATACAACGTAGTTAAAGACACCATTGAAAGATGACGGTCAAAATATAGCAGTTTAGGCATTGTATTTATAGTTATAACAGTAATCAATAAAGGAACGAAAAGTAGTAATAGAATGATCAAAACTTGAAGGTGGGGGTAGAAATGATCAGGTGGAGTCATCGAGCCGAATCATCACCTGTCACGGCAAGAATCAACAGAAAATGTCTAAGCATGCTAAATCGGGAATTATCAGTTTAAGTGTATTATTAAGTGACAGAGATGTAGTTTACTCCCAGGAGAACTTTAAGATATTTAAATATAGTTGTTCCTGAGGACAAAGACTTGGGAGGAAGGAAGGGTGGAGGAGGTCTGCTAAGTCCTTCCAGAGGACTTGATTTCTGAGTCATGTGCACATCTTACTTTGATAAAATTACAATGTTATTTGGCGTGTAAGAAATGTTTTCATAAACATACACAATTTAAAAATCACAAATAAGGCAATCTCACTTTGCATGGACCAAAAATGAATGAAGTTGGTGAACAAACTCCCCAGTACGGTTCTGCGCCTAAAGCAAGTCCGTTCCAGATGAATTCTGTGTCTCTGGTCCTGGGGGGTAGGGGTGGAGCCTCTCCTGACCACACTCTCTCCTCTCCTGTCTGGCTTTATTTTCTTCGTAGCACTTATTCTCTAAAATTACTTATCCGTTTGCTTACTTGTTTATTGTCTGGGTCTTCCACTAAACTGTAAGCTTCATGACAGAAGGAACTTTGTCTTCGTCACTGCTGTATGTCCATCACCCAGAATAGTGACTGGCACATTGCAGGTGCTCAATAACCACCAGTAAAACGAAACATCAATGAAAAGAATGAACAGACAAACAAATTAAGGGAAGAGGTATTGTCTTCGAGATTGAAACCCGTGAGTTGCAAGAATTTCAGGTAAAAATGAGTATAAATTCCACTATCCAACTGTGCAAGGGAAATCCTCTGCCTGCTTTGGGCATCAGAAACTGAACTGTCCAGTTAAAGAGATGGCTTTCCATTTTCTACAGTAAATTAGAAACTCAGTACTGTCACTGATTTTAACCGCAACAGCACTCTAAGCATCAAACCACCCTCATGATGTTAGATCTTACCTAATTTTAGATCTTATCATTCACATAATTTCAGCTACTTAAATAACTTATTTGGCCGAGGCTCCTGGTGTCAAGGAAATCTGAATGGTGTGATCAGCTAGTTTGTCCTCATATTTCTCCAGAGGAAATAGGTGAAAATGTCAAAGCTATGTGCCTACGACAGAATTTCCAAAGATTTGCCCATTGGTTCTACACAGACAGTTCCTTCAAATAACTAAATTTGTGGATCGGCCTTGATACTGTTGTTGTTGGCAGTGATGATATTATTTAGTAGTAGTTTTATCAGATCAATATAACTGACCTGTCGGGTACAGGGGAAACATCCCTTGTGTCCAACAGCATTGTGAGGTCATCTCCTTACCAAGGGCCATGTTGAGTTGTCTCTTGCATATTAAGAACAGTCTCTAGATCCTTGCTACTCAAACTGTGGCACCTGGACCATTGGCATCACCTGAGAGCATGTTAGAAATACAGAATCTCAGCCTCCTTCCCTCAGATCTACTGAATTTTATCAAGATCATTGAGTGATTCATATGCACATTAGAGTATGAGAAGCACTTATCAAGTTCATCTTCCTAGAGTTTGGTGTATTAAAAGAATACATCATACCCTTTCTTTAATATGAAAACTCAGGCTTAGGAAGACTTGGTGACATGTATTAACAATAGAACTTAGAACTTAAATTAATTTACATTTTATTAACCAGTTCTAACCCTTTCACCCAAGGTTTATGTTCTTTTTAAAGATTTTATTATATTTTTTTTTCCTTTTTCTCCCCAAAGGCCCCCGGTACATAGCTGTATATTCTTCGTTGTGGGTCCTTCTAGTTGTGGCATGTGGGACACTGCCTCAGCATGGTTTGATGAGCAGTGCCATGTCCGCGCCCAGGATTCGAACCAACGAAACACTGGGCTGCCTGCAGTGGAGAGCGCGAACTTAACCACTCGGCCATGGGGCCAGCCCTTAGGCTTCTGTTATTTTAAGGCACTGCCATGACTATTCTCCCAGGCCCAACTCATGCTCTTCCCCATATCCTATGGCAATCATCGTGCGGTCAATACTTTGCATTCAAAGCCTGGTGATCAATCTTTTTCATAATCACAGCATCATGACTGCTACCATTTATTAATGTCTAACTATTAGGCTCTTCATAGGCTCTACAAATACATGATCTCATTTCACCCTCCAACCAACTCTATGACACAAGTATTATTCTCCCCATTTTATAGATGAAAGACCTAGCAAGAAGACAATGTTCATTTTCTCCACATTTTGCTCTCTCCTGTCTCCAGACTGTCCTCTGTCACCACAGAAGAGTCTATTTCCCCCTGTCCTTTAGCACAATCCTCAGTGTTCACCTTCAAAGTTTACACTTCTCATGAGGTCTTTCAGATTACCTCTGCCCAGCTCTCAGTCACTCTGATTATTTGTTCATCTACTCAGTACATATTTGAGTGTCAGTCTGGTGCCCCCATTGTTGCCAGGGCCATCATGTCACATGTGACACAGTGCTTGTTCCTCTCTCAGGGAGCTGAGGACGTAGCTGTGAGTGCACAGCATGCGATGGGAGCACTGACAAAGGATGCCTCAGTCATACCAATGACACCAATCTCCTTATCTTTCATCTTTCCTTCCTCCCTAGTGGCATATGGCTTACTGTGTCACTTCACCCCTCGAGTTCCTTGGGTCTTTATAAGGCATTTACCATTTGAACTTAGATATATTCATGGGGTTGTCGCATCTCCTAAGTAGACATACGATCCTCTTCCTTCATAACTCTTCCCAAACTAAGAGCAGACTATGCATTCTATTCCCTGAATGGGGGTGGGTAGGTGGCTAGTGCTGATGGCTGGATTTCTGCGCGGGCTATTTCCTGTGTAACCACAGGATATACACAGTTCAGTTTGGGAAAATAATAAATTGTGACTCTGCCAACTCTAATTTTGTACATTGCTCCCCAAACAACCTAACTTCGATATGGCAAGGGCACTGGATGGAATACACTTTCTCATCAGAACCCCATGCTTCGGAGTAGAGGTGACACCCTGTGAGTTTGTTCCTGTGAGTAGCTTGGTATTACCTCATCAGGTCTTCTAGAACATGCTCTGTACAGCAGGTACACTGTAGTGTTCCATGAATGTGTATTTTAAAGAAACTTTACTATTAATGCACAAACTCAAACTGTTTATTCAAATCTAAGTACCATGGTGGATTAAGGTACATTCTCTTTGTAAATCTTGAATTACCTAATAGAACAAATCTCCACAGCTGAACGTCTAAGAAGTAGATTGATGGTTGCCATTTCCTCACCTGGCTGCTGGGGCAGAGCTAACAGAGTGTTTGAAACTGCCATGAAGGACCGCTATTGTCCCAAAGCAAACACTTCTCTATGTTCCTCTCCCAATGAGACTTTGCAACAGTGCTTCTGAAGTCTGCTGGCAAGTGGTACCAGCTTTGGTGGAGGATATGTACTTCTCCTTAGCTGTTTCTTTTCTGTTACAGAATATGAGTTTATTCTGGGAGGAGTGATACACACACGTCACCAGAAACAAGGAAACAAGGAAGGGGCTTCCCGCTCACCAAGCTATTCAATGGAAGTTCTCTTGTGTGGAGACCATCCCGGCTGCTTCTCTCCACTAGCCAAACAAGTTCAGGGTGGGAAAGAGCGTTTTAATCCTGGTTTGCTACAGGACAATTCATGGAGCCTCTTTTACAGGAAAGCCAGATCTTTGGATGGCTTATGCCTGAAGAGCAGTAGGGTGATGGAAACTTGAGGTCGTGTTCCTGGATCGACAGAGGTCCAGCTGTGGGGCAGAGGCCAGGGTGACCCAGGCCTAAATACTTCAAACTAACAAATATAAACCAGAGTTAGCAGAACTTGGCTCTCAGTGGAAAATCTGCTTTCTTCTATTGGCATAAACTGAAAAGGAAGAAGAGAGCTCTGTGATCTCTTGTGGGGGAGGGACTCCAGTCTAGCTCCCCACCCACCACCATGTGAGCTAAATTCTGCTAATAGTAACCATGATAACGCAGCAGGAGTGACAAAGGAGTATTATGCACCATGCGGATAGTTGGTATAACCACAGGGTTAGACGCAGTAGAAATGCAATGCGATCACATATGGATAAATGTCAATTTGTAGAATGGTGATGAAGCAAACATGGAAACTGAGGAACACCAAAGAAAAACTGGTAATTTGTTCCATGTCCAGAGTAGTTTCATCCTTAGCTGGACTTTTCATAAAGCCAAAACTCACCATACTTCAGCATCAATTCAAAATGTGCTCAAGAGATTTTTGTATCAACCACAAGCATTATCTTTAAATGCTATAAGAAAAGCTTGTCTGAATTATAAAAATATAAAGTATACTTTAACACAAAACAAGGTAGCATTATTTTATTGATAGTGATAATACAAGTGTGGGATAAATGAAGTTGACAATGTATGATGAATATGAACCCTAAGAAAATTTGGGAAAGTACATTCCAGCCATCAAATATGTACGCCAACATGCCAAACAGCCTGCTATAAAATAAAACTAAAAAAGGGGTCATGTCTACTGATACAGTTGTCCTATTGGACAGAAACTGATAAAAACACACACAGAAAAATTAACAGGGATATATTTTAAATAAAAACACTGGAGGAAATTTTGAAACAGAGAAAAACAGAAGCAAAGCAATTTAACTTTTGGCCCTTGTGCTGGCTTGACACACGCAGTGGACGAGTCACTGACCCAGACCTCGGCCCTGTCTTAACAATAAGAGGTAGTAGTGTCAGACCTGCAATTTCTCTAGAAGACTTCTAGTTCAACAATGTCGTCAGCAGGATATAAGCCGTTAACATGAAGGACCCATACTCAAGGAACTTTCCACCCCAGTTTTCCAAAGCAATTTGCAAGAGAATCCTAGAATCACAAGGCTGGGAGAGATCATGAGGCTACACAGCACCAAGATGGGAAAGTAACAAGACCACCCAACATGCCATGGTATCTCTCCATCCTGTTTCACAGCTGGCAAAACCAAGGCACCAGGAGATGATGTGGCGAACTCAGAGGTACAGGTCCCCTCCTCAGTGGTAGTGGAATCCAGAGACAACCACAGAAGGTTTTCTGTGTACATTAACTTCATGGGTATATTTCTATAAGGAATACACTGAGGCCTCTCCTCCCTTCTCGGTCTTGACAACTCAGATCATGATGCAAACACTGCTTAACACGTCAAGGCCTAAGGATTTGATGGCCCCACAACAGTATAAATTTGTGAGTTGATAAAATGTATTGTCATTTATAAAAGCTACTAAAAATTAGGCAATCCAATAGTCTATTTTTAAAAATTGTTTTACCCAGATTTGGAAAATAGAAGCATTTATGTCTATTATTAAGGCCAACATGGGTTAAAATGATTCTTAAGTGGTTCAGCTTGAACAGAGCGTGCATGTAGACTGATTCTGCTGCAGCAGAGCCCCGGGAGGCACTAGCTGCCTGTGACATGGCGCCAGAACCCTTCTTTCAGGGTGCTTCACTTACGGTCCCCACTGCTGGTCGATGTCTGCTCCTCTCTGCACAAGAACTGGAATTGCTTCATGGTGCTTATTCATAACAGCCACGGTGAGAAGAGGTCGATCTTCATCATTACTGCAGTTGGGATCTGCTCCCTGCAGCACATGGACAAGGACACCTGGTCACAACACCCTGCACTCAACAGCATCCAAGTGCCATCCTTTTGGTCTAACAAACTTCCCTGATGGAACCAAACTGCTTTGAATCAAAAGAGAAGCAGGAATCCCAAGACCCAACCTATAACGGACAGAGCTGCCAAGTCACTCAAGCGATAAAACTTCTGTTCCCCACAGAAGGAGGGGCAGGCACCCCTACAATCTCGCTTCTTTAGGTAACATGAAGGTCACACGGGGTCACAGGCCAGGGATTCTGTACACTCTCATGCATGTTGTTTGGGCTCACATGCACTTTTCTGCCTATTTTCATTGCTATAAAAACTAGCAACAGGTAACAACTCACGTAAAGCTTTTGATTAGCCATTTAATCCATTCTCAGATTTTAATGAAATGGCACTGTGACTATCACAGTATTGAACAGAACTTCCATATGAAAGAGACAGAAGCGAAACACCAGGCTGAAATCCCCAGGGAGACTGGCTCTTTTGGCTGCACTTACTTCGTCAAGCAGCTGTTCAATCACAGAGACTCTTCCTCCCCCTGTGGGTCCGACTTCCTTCAGCAGGAGCCTGTTTTCAGGCTGCAGGATTACAGAACGTGGTCATTTCCACTGCCACAAAATATTCATACTGTCAGTCCCACGTGCCCAGGCTCAACCCTCGAGGCAAATGCCTCCTCTCCAAGGTTAAGTTCTGAGCACCGGGGACAGGTGAGCGTGAGCGTGTGTGTTTGTGTGCTTGTGTTGTGAGTGTGTATATGTGAGTGTGTGTGCATGTGTGCGAGGTCTTCAACAGCCAGCAGCACAACTAAACACCTTCTACTGAGAGCACTGGGGCCCAAGAAGGGAGAAGGCAGAGCCCAGACCTCTACAACAGACACAGGACAGGCTTTGGTGGGACAAAGAAGGAAAGACAGTTCCATCCAGGAATGAGACCCACTAGAGCATGTCACAGCACCACCCTCACCCAGAGGGAAGGCCTTCATCCACTGGCAACTTAGTGGGCCCAAGGCTTTCTGCTGCTCCCTGTCCCGCCCACACACCCTCAGGGCAATCCCAGCATGCCCAGCCACCCACACAGCGACTTCAGGCCCACATACGTACCCATGCTGGGCACCCATGCCAGGCACCTGTGCTAATCAAACTAGCCCTTTATTTGTCAACATGACCTGACAACCAAGGATCAGCACAGATTTGAGATAAACCAAAAACAAGAAGAGAAAGACCAGCAGACAGAACTGACCCTGGAGGAAACAGGTGATTAACAGAACTGATGAGGACTTTAAAATAATTCTAATTCATAATTTTAAAGGATTTTGCCTCCATAAAATAAAAACACACTGTTATCAAAAAGGAACAGAAAACGAAAAGTATTCTTCTTCTTTTTCTTTTTTCTCTGAGGAAGATTTGTCCTGAGCTAATATCTACTGCCAATCTTCCTCTTTTTGTATGTGAGCTGCCACCAGTGCATGGCCACTGACAGACGAGCAGTGCAGGTCCACACCAGGGAACTGAACCCGGGCTGCCAAAGCAGATCATGCCACACTTAACCACTAGGCCACCAGGGCTGGCCCAAAAAGTATTCTTCCATTTAAAAAAATCTCAAAATGTTAAGTAGATAGGCTAAATAGGACAGCTAAGGACCAAGGGGTACACATACTGTAAGGTGCCCCTTCTTTTCTTCAAATTTCTTGGTCTTGAAATTCTTTGTCCTCTTAACGTTTTCAGTGGTGTCTGAGGTGCTGTGGCTGTAGTCACTCACTGGAATGACAAAGAGCAGAAGACCAAAGTGAAGCCCCCTGCCACTCTCCACATGTGAAGAGCCACTCCACCACCATGTCCCTCAGGAAGTCAGAAGGATCAAACAGCTTTTACAGCAATTTCTATTTGATTAAAGCTGGCAGGAAGGACTCCTGAGCCACTCCTCTCGGTCCGGAAACCAGAGGATGGGTGGGAAGCAGGGCTATAGAAGGGGCTGCAGGCTTTAGGCCCCAAAGAGCAACCCCCCAAGTTTATCTCCCCAGGTTCTGTGAAAGATTTCCAAAGTCTCACCCCTGCCTGGGGAAGCCAGAGGAGGGAAATGCCTGGAAGGGAAACATCAGACATCTGGGTTGGGCTGGCAAATTTTAGGCAATTCTCTGCCATCCTTGCCAAGTCAGTGTACTCCTGGTCAATTGTTTTAAAATCACTGGAAGGGTACAACTCACCGGAGCTCGACCTGCTGCCGAACAGCCCGTTACCCGCCTCGGTGACACTGCTCAGAAGGTGGTCACTGAAATTCACCGCCTTGTTGAGGTTAAGGTTCTGGCCAAGGAAAAAGTCAAACACCATGAATGCTGAGGCTGCTGCGTCCCAGCAGAAAGAACGACCTCCCTGGAGCTGGCTCCTCTTTCTGCAACGACAGCTCTCTCTACACAGACACGCAAGCCTGCAGCTTGGACATCCTTCCCGACGCCGCCCTCACTCACCATGAAGTTTGGTCCATTTGCCTCAGTCTGGCCCCTCCCCTCCATCACTACAGCCACGGCCCCTCCTCTCACACCCAGACCATTACAACAACCTCCCAACAGGTTCCTTCCAGCCCATTTTCCACGTGGGTGCTCTGGTTACCGTTACACATTTATAAGTAACTGTGTCCTTCCTCTGCTTAAAACCCTCCCGTGTGTTAGAATTAAGACGGCATGATGGGGAGGCTCAGGCGGCAGTCTGAATCCTGGTTCTATTACTTACTAGCTTAGGGACCTTGGAAGAAGCAAGTTGCTTAACTTCTCTGAGCCTCAATTTCCTCCCTCCTGTAAAGTGGAACTATTACGATCTACCTCAAAGGGATGTTGTGAAAGTAAAATGAGGTAAGACGGATGTCGTATAAAACGAAGATAGATGACATATAGGCCAGACCTGGAATCCTGTATCCACTTGCACAGATTCCACAGCGTGGCCTCCTGTCCCAGCCTCACACGGCTGCCTACTCCTGCCATAGGGAACCATTGCTACTTCCTGAACACCAGAACACACAGGCTGGGGAAAAACGCATATTAAACCTGGGGATAATTACTCCACTTGTACGTGATAGACAGCATGTTGTAGACGCTCTTGGTGCCCGCCCCCCAGTTCTCCTTCATCGGTCAGCACAGCCACGCCAGCTGCTGGGTTGGCTGCTAACAGCTCGCAGCCGACCCTCTTCTGCAGCCAATGCCCTCAGTAGATGAGTGCTGCCGTGCCCTAGAGGTTATGTCCCTCCCCTCCTGCCTCAGCTGAGGGCAGCTCTGTGGTGTGATTCATACTCCGGAGCTCCTCGTGGATCAGGCTACAGCTAGGCTTCATTTGCATCCGCCTGCTCACCCAGCCTCTTCCCCTGCCTTGTCCTGCATCCCTCACTCCCCTTCTCCTGAAGTACCTTCCTGACACAAGCTCTGCTCTAGCCACACAGCCAAAAACATGGCCTTTAGTGCTTTACTTGATCTCAAAGCACTTTCCTGTGCATTATCCCACTGGATACCCCCAGCCTCTCTTTGAGTTAGGCAGGGCCCATGTGCCTATACCAATTTTAAAGAAACTGTTAGCACTCTGCTGGGAACACGGCCAGGACCTGATAAATGCTAGTTCCCCTCCTTTTCCTTGCCTTCTTTACCCATCTTCTCAATCCATTAATTATTCTTTTGTACATGCTTCTTGTCCAATGAAAGTAAAGCTGTCAATATCAATCAATTAACATTTGTCCTCACAGGCTCTGTGGCAATGTTCTAGTCACTATCTAAGAGGGCAGATCAAGGGAGACATGGCCCACAAAGTCTGATTTATTTTTTCTAGGCAAATAGGTCAAAGTACATATCAGCAAACATTTTTGTCTGTCACCTATACTCAGACTTCAGTGAGTATAAATAAGCCTGAGAACTAAAGGACCAATAGCGTGGGTGATAATTCCTGTCTTACTATATCTTTATGTGCCTGAAAGCTGGTTTCTCCGAGGTTTAGCTCAATAATTGATCTAATTCTATGAAATTACTGGCCTACAGTCAAGTTTCATAATAGTTGAAACTGGTCCTTTCCATGGATTACACAGAAGCATCTCAATAAATTATAAGCTAGAATTTACTAGTTCAGTCAATTCTCAAACGAACAACTTCTGAAGGTTTTACTCACTTTGTTTGAGACTTGAACATAATTCAGCCTGATGCTGACTTCATAGCCATCTTCATGGACAGTAGCAGAGATTAGCTTTTAAAAAAATATTAGAATTTATAACCTTGGGTGTGGGACTCATCGCCCTGAGCAACAGCCAAGAAATTCTGAGATGTTAAACTGTAAATTTAATCAAATATTTAATTAACACAAAAAAGGCAGAAAAAAGAGAAACAGAGGAGGAAAAACTAGATGAAATGGAACACAAATAGCAAAATGGCCGACACAGATCTAGCCATATCTAAAACTCCATTAATTATAAATGAACTAAGTTAATACTCGCATCCAAGAGCAGAGACTGCCAGACTGAATAAGACAGCAAGACTCAAATTTATACTCTCTACAAAAGACACACTTTAAGATTAATCAAGCCACATGGCTGGATGTCATCACCTGGGAAAAGGTGTCCTGGGGGGCCAGGCCTTGGCAATCAAGGGCCAAGTATGACAGCTGAGCAGCTTTCTCTGTAAGTAGCGGGAGAAATTTAGATCAACCAGGGTTCAGCAAATGCTTTAGTAATCAGACAGTAAATATTTTAGGTTTTGTGGGCTATAGGGTTATTGACATTCTAGCACAAAAACACCTACAGACAATAAGTAAATAATTGAGTGTGGCTGTGATACAATAAAACTTGATTTACAAAACTGGGTGGCAGGCTGCATTTGCCCCACACGCCATAGTTTGCAGAACCCTGGATGAGGCCAAAGAATTAATAAACCACCAAAAGAGATTATCAAAGGAAATTGAGCAAGACTTGATAATGACATAGTTTCAATATTGGCCTGTTTGGTGGCAGGGGAGTGGACAAGCTGTTTTTTTTTTTTTTTAAAGATTTTATTTTTTCCTTTTTCTCCCCAAAGCCCCCCCGGTACATAGTTGTATATTCTTCGTTGTGGGCCCTTTTAGTTGTGGTATGTGGGACGCCGCCTCAGTGTGGTTTGACGAGCAGTGTCATGTCCGCGCCCAGGATTCGAACCAACGAAACACTGGGCCGCCTGCAGTGGAGCACGCGAACTTAACCACTCGGCCACGGGGCCAGCCCCTGGACAAGCTGATTTTTAAAGGTTCCTTCTAGCCTCATGACAAACAGAGGAAAATGTCTTCTCACAGAGGTGTCTCTTCATAAGGGCAGTGTAGTGCCAGAGAAGGGGCTTGGGGCGAAGGGCCTGACAGACCCGCTTCAGATCCCGCATCCCTGGAGACCCAGCACTGCAGTCCTGGGCAGGTCACCAAACCTCTCCGAGCCAGTTTTCTGGGTGTCAAATAAGGTTTATTCTGATTATCTACTGCAGTGTAAAAATCCACTTGAAACTTAGTGACATTAAACAACCATTTCATTATGTTCATGGATTTAGACGGGGCACAGCAAAGATAGCTGGTCTTCATTCCACGTGTCTGAGGCCTCAGCTGGGAAGACTCAAATGGCTGGAGGTGGCTCCATGTTTGGGAGCTAGAATGACCTAGAGTCTTGTCACTCATCTGTCTGGCTCCTGAGCCAGGATGACTCGAGGACTGGGTTCAGCTGCGGCTGCAGATGGGGGCACCTACCTGTCACCACACCATGTGGCTTGGGCTCCTCAGAGCAGGGCAGCTGGGCTCCAGGAAGGAGTGTTGGAGATGAGTGTGCCAAACAAGAGGAAGCTGCACGGTCGTACGGGACCACACCCTGTGAGTCCCATACCATCACTTCCACTATACTCTGTTAGTCTAACAGTCACAAGCCCGCCAGGTTCAAGGCAAGGGGACACAGACTGTCTTTTGAAGGGAAGATTGTCAAAGAATTTGTGGTCATTTTTAAAAGAATGCCGCAAAGGGAATACTCCTCCTTTGTAGGTTTGTTATGAGGGATAGAGAGGATGAGGACAATGCAGATATTGAGTGCATTGTTATAACTCTTATGACTACTATTGCTGTTAATATAGTGTGGGATTTAAGGGTACAATTTAGCTGGACCAGACTATTTTGGGTCTTTTAGCTCTGACCATCAGAATTTTCACAGCATGTGGCATCTAAAAGCATGAGATGTTCACAGTCTTACTGTCTTAGAGCAGGAGCCCAGAAGCATACCCTGAGACATGACTCATGTGTGAGTGACTCATGAAGGCAATGCTCGCAGGAGAGGACAGCAAGGAAGTGTGGAAAGCAGGCGGGAAAGGGAAAGGAGCCCAGCAAAGTGCAATTTCAGACAAAGCCCACAGAAGGTAACTTCAGTCTGATCCCACGGGACGCTCTGGAGTGGAAGTTCCGGGCAGGGTTCACCCACCTTTCCCATCCTGGGTTCTGCAATCAAGGCCCGGAATTCAGGGTTGTTCTGAGCATAAGACCTGAGGTGAGCGGAGATGTGATCCAACTGTTTTCTCCAGTATCCTAAAGAAGAAGAGAAACCCACCCACATGGATAATTCTTCTGAGGTTAAGAAAGAAAAATCCTAGTGTGGAACATGCATTCTCAAAGAGGTTCTTTTTCTTTGCCAAACTTTAAAATGGCTTTTACTAACTGAAATTTGATGTACTAGAATAAGTTCCATTTTTGTTCCCAGCTTCTTTTTACTTATGATTAATCATAGAATATTCTAGAATCTCAAAAGAACATATTTTGATTGCTGCACATAGCGCCTTTTTCTTTTATTCTTTTAAAATTAACCATACTGAGATAGAACTTATTAATAAAACACACCTGTGCTAAATGTACCCTTTGAGTTTTGGCAAGTGTATACATCCAAATCAATACATAGAACATTTCCACCACTCCTAAAAGTTCCCTTTTGCTCCTTTCTCATCTGCATAGGGTTTAAAACACATTTGAAATAGTTGCCACCATTTAACTTGGGAGGTTTCACATGAGTCTAGATTTCTGGTTTCTCACGTGCAGCGGGGAGAAGCAGCAGAACTGGGCCCGCCTTCCTGCACAGGCGCAGCTGCCTGAGGCAGAGAGGTACTGGCTAGTTTTAGACAGACCACGGGCCTACCAACCAGCCACAGCCCCTGCAGACCCTGCTGTCTGCCTTTACCTTCTGGTTCTGCCCTGGTGGCACTTGCATCTGCATTGCATTTCACCTCATCACTTTACCAATGAGGAAACTAAACCCAGGAGCAATCAGGTGGCTTTTGCAAGGTCACCCAGCATGGTTTCATGGAAGGAGCACAGGATTTGGAGTTCAGACCAGCCTGCATTTAAATCCTAAATTTGCCATTTACTATTAGTTTAGTGAACTTGAGACAGACTTAAATCTCATTAGGTCTTACTTTCCTTACCTATAAAATGGGACTAAAACCTCTTACTTCATTTGTTACTGTGACATTAAATAAGAGAATCTAAGTGTCTTAGTTTGGGTTCCCGTGACAGCAGAGCCTGAGACAAAGACTTAGAACGGGTGGTTTCTTACGAAGGTGACCCTGGTAAGCACAAGTGATGGAGCAGTGTGAACTCCCCAGTACTCCCAAGTTGTACTTGCTTATGGACAGACAGACTTCTGTGGCTCTAGAGAAAGTCTGAGGCGGCAAAGCAAAGAGATGTTGTGGCACCTCTCTAGCAATGATGCATGGAAGGGACCACCATGACTGCACTGAAATTGAGCGAGCTAAGGGGATCCAGCATGGTGCATCATGAGAGTCCACCATGAGTAACTGAGATAACACTAGAGATGACACTGACCTAGCACAGTACTTGGCACAACGTAGGCATTCGTTCCAAATATTTATGGAGTGACTACTATGTGCCATGCACTATTCTAGGGCTAGGGATACAGAGTGAACAAAGTTCTTGCCCTCAAGTAGCTTATATCCTAGTGGCCATAGATAATATGGAAATAAATAAATATGAATGTAGGAGTATGTTGAACATAGGTTCTGATTAGGAATCTACAACACAACAGATGTACAATCCAAGATCAAATCTCAACTATAAAAAAGCATCAAGAGAGGACTTTGTGGAAAGGCTGGATTGGGTGAAGGGGCTCCTTTGGAAAGGGTCGTTGTGAGAGTAAGTCTCCCTTTGAGGGGGTGAGGTCTGCTCCCTTCTACCTGAAGATAAAAGAGGGTGTTCTAGAGGATTGCCTTCTGCTATAGAAAACTGAGGACCAGTTTCTATTATCTGTTGCTGCCAAACAAAACAGGACTCAGTGGCATAAAACATCAACCACTTTATTGCTCACACTTCTGTGGGTCAAGAATGTGATAGTTGTCAGCAGGGATGACTCATCTCTAACCCACATGGTGTTAGCTGAGCCATCTCAGCTGGGGCTGAGGGATCCAAGATTATCTCACCCACATGGCTGAGGCCTCAGCTAAGACGGCACAAACTGCTGGGAGCTGGCTGAGCTGGCTGGACCCTCTCTTGTCATGAGTGCTGCATGCACCTGATCAAATGACTGTAGCCTCTGTGTTGGCTATTGGTTGGCTTGTCTCTGTTTCCTCCATGTGGCTTCTGTCCTTATTTGGTAATCTATCCTAAACTTCTTTGCTGGCTTCCTAGGGGGTAAGTGGAAGTTTTCAGCCCTCCTAAGGCCTAGGCCCAGAACTGTCATGGTGTCTCTTCTATCACTTTCTATCAGTCAAAGCAAGTCACAAGGCCAGTCCAGATTCGAAAGGAAGGGAAATAGCCTCTTACTCTTGAGTGTACACAGGGATGGGAGGAATCATTCTGGTCATCTCTGCAGACAACATACCACAGGACTGATACTACACTTAGGCCTGGAAGAGCTCAATCTGACTCCCAGTTGGGAAATCCAGAGGGCAAGAGAAGAGCTAGAGATGATCAACTTCTGGCATGGCATCCTGAATTGCTCAGCAGACCTACTCCTCAGTGAAACTATAAAACAAAAACCATTTAAAGTCTCTGGAAATGCTTCTAAGGATATACAGAAAATTAAGAAACATTTAATGAAGGAAAGGTACTAAAACTCAGAACAGTGAGAGTCTGCAGTGTTTGAACCATGACCCACTCCCTCCCTCCCCTCTCTCAGGGAGCATGATGAAAACTTCACTCCAGATGTGTGTAGCCAAGAACACAGGGCTCCCTCTCCTCCCAGCTGGAGAGTTAGAGTATCTTCTCAGGATGGACAGGACTTCAGAATTTCTCATCCTACCCCAACTACCTGTTGTAGAGACCAAGTTCTGGGCAAGCCTGGTTGAGAGTGGGGGCTCCCTTTTTTGGCTTACCTGCCATTCATGGGATGGAGGCTCTACCTTGGGTCGGGTATTCTGAGAATAGTGGAGTCTAGATCACCTTCATCCTGGCTTATTTGTAAACCAGGGGTCCCATGCTAGAAGAGGCAAGTCAGGAAGACCAGAGATGACAGCTGTACTCCCCTTCACTGAGCCTAGCTTCTGAAGAGGGGTCTCATTCTGAGAGAAACATGCCATTGTCCCCACCTCCTGATCCAGAACATTGCTCACATATTTCGCACAGGGAAGAGGGAGGCCATAAAACAGAGAGCTTCAAATCTCCATAGGAACTTACTCCATTTGCAACAGAGTGTGGGGAAGTTCAAGCCTAATGGTGCTCTTAAAACAATGGATGGTGTGGTAAAAAGCAATTAAAAGAAGACTGGTAAATTCACCAGAGATATGAGTTAAATCATACACTGGCAAGTTTAACACAGAGAACCAGAGAAATAAACAGCTAAGAAGAGGTCTCCTGAAGTCTGAAAAATATCTCAAACACTGACCACAAAAACTATCCCTGTAAAGAATCTCAAATTTAATTGGATCAGTCTGTAGAGCAATTTATGCCCCAGAGCATGGTTGACAATAATGGAGTAATAACCAGCAATAAGTAGAACTTAACGGCCAACTGTGGTTAGGGAAAGAGACAAAGAGAGCCTCACCAAAACCACTATCATCCTGGGATGACAGGGTGCGTGGCCAAGACTTCATTCTCCAAGGAGCAACATCAGAAGCTTCCCACTGAAGGAGCAAAATAGAGTTCACTAAAATGACTCAGCTAGTCATTAAACAGACAAGCAAATAACAATAACAAGCCTGGAGAGGAAGTCAGTACCCAGAGTTGCTACAATATATTATTTAAAATGTCTAGTTTCCACAAAAAATTATGAGACATGCAAAGAAACAGGAAACTCTAATCCACCATACACAGGAAAAAAAAGCAGGCAACAGAAACTGACTGTGAGAGTGATCATATGTCAGAGATTTAACAGACTTCAAAGTAGTCATTATAAATACGTCCAAAGAACGAAAGAAAACTATGCATGAAGGAGAAAAAGAAGGTATTATGATAATGCCTCATGAAATAGAGAATATTAATAAATACATAAAAATTATATAAAAAGAGAACCAAATAGAAATCATGTAGAAAAAAAGTACAATAATTAAAATTAAAAATTCACTGGGGGGGGCTGGCCCCGTGGCCGAGAGGTTAAGTCTGTGTGCTCTGCTGCAGGTGGCCCAGCGTTTCGTTGGTTCGAATCCTGGGCACGGACATGGCACTGCTCATCAAACCATGCTGAGGCAGCGTCCCACATGCTACAACTAGAAGGACCCACAACGAAGAATATACAACTATGTACTGGGGGGCTTTGGGGAGAAAAAGGAAAAAATTAAAAAATCTTTTAAAAAAAATTCACTAGAGGGGCTCAAAAGTAAATTTTAACTGGTAGAAGAAAGAATTAGCAAACTAAAAAATAGACTGATAGATATTATGCAATGCAAAGAACACAGAGAGCAAAGAATGAAGAAAAATAAACAGAGCCTAAGAAACTATCAACAAGCATACCAACGTAGGCATAATGAGAATCCCAGGAGAAGAGACAGAGCAAAAGGAAGAGAGAATATTTGAAGAAATAATGGCTAAAAACTTCCCAAATTTGATGAAAGACATGAATTTACACATCCAAGAAGCTCAACAAACTCCAAGTAGGATCCATACCAACGCACATTATACTCACACTTTCAAAAGACAAAAACAAAGACAGACTCTTGCAAGCAGCAAAAGAGAAGTGATTCATCACATACAAGGGATCTGCAGTCAGTTAACAGCAGATTTCTCAGCAGGAATCATGGAAGCCAGAAGATAGTGGGATAACATATTCAAAAGGATCAAAAAACACAACAACTGGTTAACCAAGAATCCTATACCCAGCAGAGCTCTTTCAAAAATGAAGGCAAAATGAAGACATTACCAGATTAAAAAAAAAATTAAAGAATTCATTGATAGCAGATGCACCTTACAAGAAATACTAAAGGAAGTTCTTCAAGCTAAAAGCAAACGACCCAGACAGTAATGTGAATCTACACACATAAAAAAGCAAAGAGCAATGCTAAAGGTAACTATGAAATTAAAAAGATATTATAAATGCATATTTCTTTTTCTTTCTTCTCTTAACAAACATTAAAGAAAATTCTATTAAACAATATGTAGAAGCCAGCCCAGTGACGCAGTGGTTAAGTTCGCATGTTCCAGTTTGGCAGCCCAGGGTTCGCTGGTTCAGATCCCAGGTGCGGACATGGCACTGCTTGGCAAGCCATGCTGTGGCAGGTGTCCCACGTATAAAGTAGAGGAGGATGGACACGGACGTTAGCTCAGAGCCAGTCTTACTCAGCAAAAAGAGGATTGGCAGCAGATGCTACCTGAGGGCTAATCTTCCTCAAAAAAAATTTAATTAAATAAAGCAAAACCTAATATGTATATAATTGTAACATTTGGCCTACAACATAGAGAAAAGTAACATACCGGCCAATAATAGCACAAAGGAGGTGGGTGGGAGCAAAGCTTTATTGGGCTAAGGAAATGACTCCAGGTGGTAACTTGAATCCACAGGAATAAATGAAGAGAACTAGAAATGGGAAAAAGAAGGATAAGATAACAAAAGCCATAAATATACAATAGCTCTTTATTCTTTCAGCATCTTTAAAAGACATAAGGTTATATGCAATTATAAATGCAACTGTTTTGGGGGGTTTGTAACATATATAGATGTAATATAGATAGATAAGTATTATTGTTATACACACCTATAAAACCAGTAAGAGGGACTAGAGCTATATAGGAGTAGCATTTCTATATCTCATGGGAATTAAGTTACTATAAATCTGAAGCATATTCTGATAAGATGTATAAGATAAGCCCTAGAGCAACCACTAAGGCAACAACTCAAAATATATAGTGAAAAAATCATTAAAGAAATCAAAATGTTACATTAGAAAATATGCAAAACAAAAGAAAGCAGTAAAGGAGAAACAGGAACAAAAAGACACTTAGAAACATTTAGAAAACAAAAAGTAAAATGGAGAACATAAATCCAACTTTATCAATAGTAATGTTAAATGAGAATGGATTAAACAAGTCAATCAAAAAACAGAGATTGTCAGACCAGATAAAAAATAAGATCCAACTATATACTACCTACAGAAGACACACTTTAGATTCAAAGATACAAACAGATTGAAAGTAAAAAGATGGGAAAAGATACATCACGCAAACAGCAACCACAAGAAAGCTGGAGTAGCTATACTAATACCAGACAAAATGGATTTTAAGACCAAATAAATGTTACCAGATTTAAAAAAAAAAGGGACATTTTATAAGGATAAAAGAGTCATTAGGAAGGTAGAACAATTATGAACATGTATGCACGTACTGAACAAGAGACCACCAAAATATGTGAAGCAAAAATTGACAGAAATGATGAGAGAAATAGACAACTCAATGATAATAGCTGCATGCTTTAATACCCCATTTTCAAAATGAATAGAACAACTAGGCAGATCAACAAGAAACAGAACACTTGAACAGCACTCCAAACCAGCCAGACCTAATAGACATCTATAGAACACTTCACCCTAAAACAGCAGAATATATATTCTTCTCAAGCACACATGGAACATTCTCCAGGATAGATCATATGTTAACCCATATCAAGACTCAATAAATTTAAAGGGATTGAAATCATACAAAGTATGTTTCTAATCACAACAGAATGAAATTAGAAATCAATAATGGACAGAAATTCAGGGAACTCACAAATATTTGGAAATAAAGTAACACTGTTAAACAACAAATGGGTCAAAGAAGAAATCACAAGAGCAATTTTTTAAAACTTTGTTAAAAGAAAATGAAGACACGACACACAAACTTATGGGATGCAGTGAAAGCAATGCTCACAGGGAAATTTATAGTTGTAAATGCCTACTTTAAAAAAGAGAAAGATCTCAAGCTGCTGCTGGGTCCACGGTCTCCGGCACACGGGTCGGTGCAGGGGGCGCCCGGACTTCCTGTGGACGTGCTTGGGGACACGGTTGGAGCTCCAGCGCCTGGCTCTGCGGCCCGGGGGGAGGCTCCGGGATCCCGCACCCCCCCGGCAGGGAAAGCCTCTGCATGCCATTAGCAGGGAGGCCCCACCCAGAAACCGAAACAAAGGGAAGCTCCTGGCGAGCAGATTCCCCGGCACGGCACCAGACCACCAGCTGCGGCTGGGCCCACGGTCTCTGGCCCTGCATGGGTCAGTGCAGGGGGTGCCCGGACTTCCCGTGGATGTGCTTGGGGACTGGGTGGAGCTCCAGCACCCAGCTCTGTGGCCCGGGTGGATGCTCCAGGGTCCCGCACCCCCTCAGCAGGGAAGGCCTCTGCTCGCCATTGGCAGGGAGGCCCCGCCCAGCATTGGGAACACCAGGAAGCTCCCGAGAGCAGAATTCCCCACAAGGCAGCCGCTTACCAGCCACCACCAGGCTCACAGACTCTGGCCGTGTCCCAGATGAGGCAAGGGGCTCCCAGAGATCCCGTGAGAGTGGAGTCGGGCAGAGTGGAGCTCCGGTGAAACGGCTACATAGGCCATGGGGGAACTCCAGGTTCTTACAGCAGCCTCAGCGAAAGCCTCTGCACAGCACTAGTGGAGAGGTCCCGACTGGCAATCGCAAGACGGGAAGGCCCTGGGGCAAAAGTAGCACAGCTAGGTGAGCTAACAACAGACTGCAGAAGATACCCATAGCTCTGCTGGGACCTATAGTGGACAAGTATGATCTTGTGGGCTCTGTCAGGGACAAAGCTGTGATTATAGGTGATCCTGCCCCCGGCTGCTGGGAAAGCCCACAACACCACTGCAGACTACAAGGAAGGAGTGTGTCTAAGTGGGCTGCAACAGTAGCCACCAGCAGCCTGAGGCCCCCTTGCGATTGCCCCCACTACTGACGATGGACCCCACAGGACCACTGTGACTACGAGGAGGGGTCCAGGTCCAGTCAGTAACAGCTGACAGGGTTCCTGGTTGGTGCAGTCTAAACAGCTGCCCCCCTCCACACCAGTTGCAACAAGTGGAAGCAGCGACTAAACTCTATCTCTATGCAGAGGCACAAATCCATGCCATCAAGCAGTATGAAAAAATATATTAAATCTCCAGAACAGAAGGAAAATGATAAGCACCCAGAAAACAATCCCAAAGACAATGAAATCTATAACCTAAATGACGATGATTTCAAAACTGCCATTATTGGGGCTGGCCCCGTGGCCAAGTGGTTAAGTTCGCGCGCTCTACTGCAGGCAGCCCAGTGTTTCGTTGGTTCGAATCCTGGGCGCAGACATGGCACTGCTCATCAGACCACGCTGAGGCAGTGTCCCACATGCCACAACTAGAAGAACCCACAACGAAGAATATACAACTATGTACCGGGGGGCTTTGGGGAGAAAAAGGAAATAATAAAATCTTTAAAAAAAAAAACTGCCATTATTAAAAAACTCAACGAGTTAAAAGAGAATTCAGATAGACAACTCAATGAGTTCAGGAGCTATGTCACAAAAGAGCTTGACACTATAAAGAAGAGCCAATTAGAAATACTGGAGATGAAGAACACAATGGAGGAGATTAAGAAAAATCTGGACTCTCTGAACAGTAGGGTTGATAATATGGAGGACAGAATTAGCAATTTGGAGGATAGGAATATAGAAATGCTGCAGACAGAGGAGGAGAGAGAACTAAGACTGAAAAGAAATGAAGAAACTCTCCAAGAATTATCTGACTCAATTAGGAGATGCAACATAAGGATTATAGGTACACCAGAGGGAGAAGAGAAGGAGAAGGGGGCAGAAGGCCTGTTCAAAGAAATAATAGCTGAGAACTTTCCAAACTTGGGAAGAGAGATGGAACTTCATGTGACAGAAGCCAATAGATCTCCAAACTTTATTAACGCAAGAAGACCAACCCCAAGGCATATAGTAGTGAAACTAGCAAAAGTCAATGACAAAGAGAAAATACTAAGGGCAGCCAGCCAGAAGAAAATAACTTACAAAGGAAACCCCATAAGGCTATCAGCAGATTTCTCAGGAGAGACCTTACAGGCTAGAAGAGATTGGAATGAAATATTCAAAACTCTGAAGGACAAAAACCTACAGCCAAGAATACTTTATCCAGTGAAAATATCCTTCAAATATGATGGAGAAATAAAAACTTTCCCAGATAAACAAAAGTAAAGGGAATCCATCGCCACAAAACCTCCTCTTCAAGAAATGCTCAGGAAGAACCTCATTCCTGAAAAACCAAAAAAAGGAAAGGGTTACAAAATCCAGAACAAAGGAGATAAGCAGAAGGACAATAACACAAAGTAACAGCTCTCCATCAGGACAAAATGCAAAAGAACTGGAAACAAGTGATAAAATGGCAACAGTAGGCCCCCACGTTTCAATAATCACTCTAAACATGAATGGATTGAACTCTCCAATAAAAAGGCACAGAGTGGCAGAATGGATCAAAGAACAAGATCCAACAATATGCTACCTCCAGGAAACACACCTCAGCCCCAAAGACAAACACAGACTCAAAGTGAAGGGGTGGAAGACAATACTCCAAGCTAATAATGAACAAAAGAAAGCAGGTGTTGCCATACTTATATCAGAAAAAGTAGACTTCAAAGCAAAACAGATAAAGAAAGACAAAGAGGGACAGTATATAATGATAAAAGGGACGCTCCACCAAGATGACGTAACACTTATAAATATATACGCACCTAAACACAGGAGCACCAAAATTCGTAAAGAAACTATTAACAAAACTAAAAGGAGACATCAACAGCAATACAATAATAGTAGGGGACCTCAACACCCCATTAACACCAATGGACAGATCATCCAGACAGAAAATCAACAAGGAAATTATAGAATTAAATGAAAAATTAGATCAGATGGACCTAATAGATATATATAGGACACTTCATCCAAAAACAGCAGGTTACACATTCTTCTCAAGCGCACATGGAACATTCTCAAGGATAGACCATATCTTGGGAAACAAAGCAAGCATCAATAAGTTCAAGAGGGTTGAAATAATATCGAGCATCTTTTCTGATCATCATGCTATGAAACTAGAAATCAACTACAAGAATAAAGCTGGGAAAGGGCCAAAAATGTGGAGACTAAACAACATGCTACTGAACAAACAATGGATTATTGAAGAAATTAAAGAAGAAATCAAATATTATCTGGAGACAAATGAAAATGAAAACATACCGTACCAAATGATTTGGGATGCAGCAAAGTCAGTCCTAAGAGGGAAATTCATTGCAATACAGGCTCACCTCAATAAGCAAGAAAAATCTTACATAAACAACCTCAAATGACACCTAATGGAATTAGAAAAAGAAGAACAAACAAAGCCTAAAGTCAGTAGAAGGAGGGAAATAATAAAAATTAGAGCGAAATAAATGATATTGAAACAAAAAAGACAGTAGAAAGGATCAATGAAACAAAAGAGTTGGTTCTTTGAAAAAATTAACAAAATCGACAAACTCTTAGCCAGACTCACTAAAAAAAAAAGAGAGAAGTCTCAAATAAATAAAATTAGAAACGAGAGAGGAGAAATCACAACAGATACTGAAGAAATACAAAGGATCCTAAGAGAATACTATGAAAAACTATATGCCAACAAATTGAACAACATAGAAGAAATGGATAAATTCCTAGACTCATACAACCTACCCAAACTGAATCAGGAAGAAAGAGAATCTGAATAGACCAATCACAAGTAAAGAAATAGAAACAGTAATCAGAAACCTCCCCAAAAATAAGAGTCCAGGACCAGACGGCTTCTCTGGAGAATTCTACCAAACATTCAAAGAAAATTTAATACCTATCCTTCTCAAACTATTCCAGAAAATAGAGGAAGATGGAGCACTCCCTAATACATTCTATGAAGCCAACATCACCCTGATCTACAAACCTGACAAGGACAACACAAAGAAGGAGAACTACAGGCCAATATCACTGATGAAGATAGACGCAAAAATCCTCAACAAAATTTTGGCAAACTGAATACAGCAATACATCAAAAAGATTATACACCATGATCAAGTGGGATTTATACCAGGGACACAGGGATGGTTCAACATCCGCAAGTCAATCAACGTGATTCACTACATTAACAAAATGAGAAACAAAAACCAGATGATCATCTCAATAGACGCAGAGAAAGCATTCAACAAGATCCAACAGCCATTTATGATAAAAAAAACCCTCAATAAAATAGGTATAGAAGGAAAGTACCTCAACATAATAAAGGCCATATATGACAAACCCACAGCCAACATCATACTCAACGGACAAAAACTGAAACCCATCTCTCTCAGAACAGGAACAAGACAAGGGTGCCCACTTTCACCACTCTTATTCAACATAGTACTGGAGGTTTTGGCCAGAGCAATTCGGCAGGAAAAAGAAATAAAAGGAATCCAAATAGGCAATGAAGAAGTAAAACTCTCACTGTTTGCAGATGACATGATCTTATATATAGAAAACCCCAAAGAATCCATAGAAAAACTATTAGAAACAATCAACAATTACACCAAAGTTGCAGGGTATAAAATCAACATACATAAATCAGTAGCATTTCTATATGCTAACAATGAACTAACAGAAAAAGATCTCAAGAACTCAATCCCATTCACAATTGCAACAAAAAGAATAAAATACCTTTGGATAAATTTAACCAAGGAAGTGAAAGATCTATACAACGAAAACTACAAGACCTTCTTGAAAGAAATCGACGACGACATAAAGAGATGGAAAGACATTCCATGCACATGGATTGGAAGAATAAACATAGTTAAAATGTCCATATTACCTAAAGCAATCTACAGATTCAACACTATCCCAATCAGAATTCCAATGTCATTCTTTACAGAAATTGAACAAAGAATCCTAAAATTCATATGGGGCAACAAAAGACCCCAAATTGCTAAAGCAATCCTGAGAAAGAAGAACAAAGCTGGAGGCATCACAATCCCTGACTTCAAAACATACTACAAAGCTACAGTAATCAAAACAGCATGGTACTGGTACAAAAACAGATGCACAGATCAATGGAACAGAATTGAAAGCCCAGAAATAAAACCACACATCTATGGACAGCTAATCTTTGACAAAGGAGCTGAGGGCCTCCAATGGAGAAAAGAAAGTCTCTTCAACAAATGGTGCTGGGAAAACTGGACAGCCACATGTAAAAGAAGGAAAATCAAGCATTCTTTTTCACCATTTACTAAAATAAACTCAAAATGGATCAAAGACCTAAAGATTAGGCCTGAAACAATAAGTCTCCTAGAAGAGAATATCGGCAGTACACTCTTTGACATCAGCTTCAAAAGAATCTTTTCGGACACCATAACCCCTCACATGACGGAAACAATAGAAAGAATAAACAAATGGGACTTCATCAGACTAAAGAGCTTCTTCAAGGCAAGGGAAAACAGGATTGAAACAAAAAAACAGCCCACTAATTGGGAAAAAATATTTACAAGTTATTTATCTGACAAAGGGTTAATCTCCATGATATACAAAGAACTCACACAACTCAACAATAAAAAATCAAACAACCCAATTACAAAATGGGCAGGGGACAGGAACAGACATTTCTCCAAAGAAGATATACGGATGGCCAATAGACACATGAAAAGATGCTCATCATCACTAATCATCAGGGAAATGCAAATCAAAACTACACTAAGATATCACCTTACACCTGTTAGAATGGCAAAAATATCCAAAACCAAGAGTGACAAATGTTGGAGAGGCTGTGGAGAAAAAGGAACTCTCATACACTGTTGGTGGGAATGCAAACTGGTGCAGCCACGATGGAAAACAGTATGGAGATTCCTCAAAAAGTTAAGAATAGAAATACCTTATGACCCAGCCATCCCACTGCTGGGTATCTATCCCAAGAACCTGAAATCAGCAATTCCAAAAGTCCCATGCACCCCTATGTTCATCGCAGCATTATTCACAATAGCCAAGTCATGGAACCAACGTAAGTGCCCAGCAACTGATGATTGGATAAAGATATGGTATATATATATACACAATGGAATACTACTCAGCCATAAAGAAGGACAAAGTCGTCCCATTCACAACAACATGGATAGACCTTGAGGATATTATGTTGAGTGAAATAAGCCAGACAGAGAAAGACGAACTCTGTATGACTCCACTCATAGGTGGAAGTTAGTATATTGATAAGAAGATCTGATCGGTGGTTACCAGGGAAAAGGGGGGGTGGGGGGAGGGCACAGAGGGGGAAGTGGTGTACCCACAACATGACTAACAAAAATGTACAACTGAAATCTCACAAGGTTGTAATCTATCATAACATTAATTAAAAAATTAAAAAATTAAAAAAAGAGAAAGATCTCAAATCAAGACTTGAACTTTTGACCTTGAGAAACCAGAAAAAGAAGAGCAAACTCAACATAAAGTAAGAAGAAAGAAGGAAACAATGAAGATTAGAGTGGAAATGAAAAAAATAACAGAATAAAAAAACAATAGAGAAAATCAACAAAACCAAAAGTTGGTTCTTCTCTAGATCGACCAAGAAAAAGAGAAATCACTCAAATTATTAGAATCAGAAATGAAATAGGGAAATTAACATTAACCTTACTGAAATAAAAAGGATTATGAAGGAAAACTATGAACAACTGTATACTAATAAATTAGATAACTCAGATGAAATGGACAAATATCTAGAAATATATAAACTACCAAAACTGACTCAACAAGAAATAGAAAATCTACATAGACCTATAAGAAGTAAAGAGATTGAATTAGTAATCAAAATTACCCATTAGACAAAATTCAGGTCCAAGTGGCTTCACAGATGAATTCTACCAAACATTTAAGGAAGAGTTAATATCAATTCTTCATAAGCATTTCCAAAAAATAGAAGAGGAGAGAAAACTATAGGCCAGTATTATTCTGATACCAAAACCAGACAAAGACATCACAAAGAAAGAAAACTGAAGACCAATCTCTTTTATGAATATAGACATAAAAATCTTCAACAAAACATTAGCAAACTGAACCCACAAACCTACAAAAAGAACTATACAACATGCCTAAGTGGGGTTTATCCCAGGAATGAAAGGTTAGTTTAACCTCTGAAAATCAATTAATGTAAAACACCATCAATGGAATAAAAAGCAAAAATCACATGATCATCTAAATATAGGCAGAGAAGCATCTGACAAAGGCCAAATGCTTTCATGATAAAAAAAATAAAACATACTCAAAAATTAGGTATAGGAAGGTATTTCCTTCATTTGAGAAAGGGCATCTATGAAAAATCCACAGATGATATCATACTTAATGGTTAAAGACTGGATGCTTTCGCCTAAAATCAGGAACAAGACAAGGATTCCTGCCTCACCACTTCTATTTAACATTGTACTGGAGGTTCTAACCAGGGAAATTGGGTAAGAAAATGAAATAAAGGTCATCCAGGCTAGAAAGTAAGAAGTAAAACTATATTTACAGATGACACGATTTGTATATAGAAAATTCTAGGAATCTACTAATGAACTATTAGAACTAATTTTAGAAGTTTAGAAAGTTGTAAAATATAAGATCAATATACAAAAATACACTTGCGGCAAACAGTCCAAAAATAAAATTGGGAAAAGATTCTATTCACAATAACATCAAAAACAATAAAATATTTAAGAATAAAGTTAAAAAAAAAAAGAGGTACAAAACTTACAGTCTTAAACCTACAAAACTCTATTGAAGAAAATTAAAGATCTAAATAATTGGAAATACATCCCATGTTTTGTGGATTGGAAGGCTTAATATTGTTAAGATAGCAATACTCCCCAAACTGATCTGTAGAGTCAACACAACCCCTATCAGAATCCCAGTTAGCCTCTTTGTAGAAATCAGCAAGCTGATCTTAAAATTCATACGGAAACTCAAGAACCCAGAATAGCCAAAAGAATCTTGAAAAAGAGGAACAGAGTTGGAAGACTTACACTTCTCAATTCCAAAATCTACTACAAAGCAACAGTAATCAAAACGGTGTGGTTCTGGCATAAGGATAGACATATAGATCAGTGCAATAGAATTGAAAGTCCAGAAATAAACCCATGTATCTATGGCCAACTGCCTTCTGACAAGGGCGCCAAGACCATTCAACAGGGAAAGAATCATCTCTTCAACAAACGGTACTGGGACAACTGGAGAGCTGCCTGCAAAATAATGAAGTTGCACACCATATACAAAAACTAACTCAAAATGGACCCAAAACCTAAATGTGAGAGCTAAAACTTTAAAAATCTTAGAAGAAAAGATGGGGTAAATATTGGTGACCTGAATTCAGCAACGGATTCTTAGATATGACACGAAAAACACAAGCAACAAAAGAAAAAAAATTTTGACTTAAAATTTAAAGCTTTTGTGCTTCATAGGACATAGAAAAGTTCAAAGACAACCTACAGAATGGTAGGAAATATTTGCAAATTCTATATCTGGTAAGAGTCTAGTATTCAGAATATATAAAGAACTCTTATATCTCAATAACAAAAAGACAAAAAACCAAGTTAAAAAATGGACAAAGGGTGCCAGCTCCTCGGCATAGTGGTTAAGTTCAGCACACTCCGCTTCAGTGACCCACGTTTGTAGGTTTGGATTCTAGGCATGGACATACACCACTCATCAGCCATGCTGTGGCGGCAATCCATATATAAAGTGGAGGAAGACTGGCACAGATGTTAGTTCAGGGCAAATCTTCCTCAGCCAAAAAAGAAAAAAACTGGACAAAGGATCTGAATACAGATTTTTCTAGAGAAAATATACCAATGACCAACAAGCACATGAAAAGATGCTTAACATCATTAGTCACCAGGGAAATGCTAATTAAAACCATAATGTAATACCACTTCACACCTACCAGGATGACTATAACAAAAAAGATAATAACAAGAGTTGGCAAAGATGTAAAGAAATCAGAACCCTCATACACTGCTGGTCAGAATGGAAAATAGTGCCGCCATTTTGGAAAACAGTCTGGAAGTTCCCCAAAAAGTTAAACATAATGTTACCATTTGATTCAGCAATTGCACTCCTATGGATATAACCAAGAAAAATGAAAACACGTCTACAGAAAAACTTACACGTGAATGTTCACAGCAGCATTATTCACAACAGCCAAAAGGTAGACAAAACTCAAATGTCCATCAACTGATGAAGAGATCAACCAAATGTCATATATGCTAACAATAGAATATTATTCAGCTTTAAAAAAAGAATGAAGTACTAAAACATGCCAAAACACGGATGAACCTTGAGAACATTATACTAAGTGAAAGAAGGCCAGTCACAAAAGACCAGATATTATATGCTTCCATTAATATGAAGCGTCCAGAAGACGCAAATCTGTAAAGACAGAAGGTAGATTCGTGGCTGCCAAGCACCTGGGAGAGGAGGTGTGGGGAGCGACTGCTCAAAGAGAATAGGGTTGACTTTTGGGGTGATGAAAATGGTCTGGACGAAGAGAGTGGTAATGGTTGTACACTATTGCTAATGTACTAAATGTCACTGAATTGTACACTTTAAAATGGTTAAAATGGTGAATTTTGCTATGTGGATTTTACTGCAATAAAAAAAGAGATAATATCAGATAGCAATAACAACACAGACCAACAACATTTCTGCCATAATAGTAGAAATCCATATGTGCTATCTGATTTACAAACTAGACAAGGGGGCTATGAGTCAAAACATCGGAGTGCCAAAAGTTTAGGGAAGAGCTGTTATCCACACAAAGGAAAATTACGTGAAAAAAGAAAAAGAAAGGAACTTACTCCTTATACATAAAAACAAATCTAAAAGAAGAAAAAACAAAATTTTCTTTCAGAGAAAGAGTTCCCTCCTGACGAGAAATCGTCGTTTTCCTCACCTCTTCCTGGGCTGACAGCTGTGAGGAGAGGTCTGTGGTCACTCATTTTCTCCTGCCTCTGCTTTTGAGAAGCCATTTCCAGCTCCTTTTTGGCTAGTAGCTTGCCAGATGGGTAGAACAGGCCAGTGGTCTGTGTTCCTACATCCTTCTTGGTCCCAGCATCAGGCTTGGGGAGAGAAACATTTGGGGACTGCCAGGCAGATCGGGGCTATTAGTGAGGCAGAAACATAAGATATCAGAACATAATTAATTCTTCATGTTACTCACAGAAAACAATTCTAATCAGAAGGAAAATCATCTCCCCAAAACTGTACTTTGAACTAAAAAGGAGTTTTCAGCCCTTGCCTCATCTTCCTTGTTTCTGTCTTTCCCAGCAACTTTCAGCCTGATCTACGAAGCCAGCCCTATCCCCTGGGCCATTTACTGTCTCAAATTCAGCAAATAACTGATGTTCCCTCTCCTGCCTGAGGTCGGGGTGGTAGCTATTCTCTCACCTCCACAATCTAATGAAGATAGCCTTTAATACTCATCCACACCCAGTCACTGGGCACCAACATTTTCTGTGAGAGACTCTCCTGCACCTGGACCTGCGGACCTGAGAGGACCACCACGTAAGGTTATGTAGGCTGTTGCACTACACAACAGCATTGCATCTAAAGGGGTACCATTCACATGGTAGACATCATATATTTGCATATTTATGAGGACAATTTTTCTGGTAGATGGAAGAAAATGTCTTTCTAACAAAATTAGTATATTACAATCAATTTCCAACAGATGGCAGTCAAGCGTCTTGAGGAAAGAACACCTTTGTCTTATTTGCACAAAGGTCCCAGGGTCCATAAGTCTTTCAATATGGGTTAAGAAGGCCATGAACTACCTAAAAATGAATGCAAAGTGGCTGGGTGCATGTGCTGTCTCTCTAATAACTATCGATCTTCAAATTCTTCTAGCAAAGAGATAAGAAGAAACTTGCAGGGGCCAGCCCAATGGTGCAGCGGTTAAGTTCACACGTTCTGCTTTGGCGGCCTGGGGTTTGCCGGTTCGGATCCTGGGTGCGGACCTATGCACCGCTTGGCAAACCTGCTGTGGTAGGCATCCCACATATAAAGTAGAGGAAGATGGGCACGGATGTTTGCTCAGGGCAATCTTCCTCAGCAAAAAAGAGGAGGATTGGCAGCAGATGTTAGCTCAGGGCTAATCTTCCTCAAAAAAAAAAAGAAAAGAAACCTGCAAAGTCTTTATGTAGCTTAGAGAAATTCACAAAAGACTAACACAAAGCCAATTAGAGATTAAGTCCTTCTGACAACAATGTTGTGAGATTTTCCTCATACTGTCCAATTGCTGTAAATGGCAAAAGCAATTTTATATACCAGATGTAAGTTTTCTAAAATATAAGAGTCGGGGGGAATGTTCTTGGTGCGTCACATAAGAAATTCAAGAGAAGTACTTTCTATCCTATGTAGTTTAAATCCACCTCTCCCTAAGGACATTATATCTATTGCCTTGCAGATGCAATTAGACCTCATTCTACTATAGATAAATGCATAGATCTTTGATTTCTGAAGAAATCACTCAAGTGTTTAAAACCTAAATTGATTTCATTTATTTATACACCTAGTTGAAAGTCCATGCAAAAGGTCTGAACGTTTTGGTTCTCTTTCCCTGGGTTGATTCACAGGGTGGAGAACACAAGTCCAGAGTCACAACTTCTTCCTGGGCACCAGTTCTGACTGCAGAGGAGGTCTCACCTCGGCAAAAGGGCCAGGTTCTCCAGCAGCTAGAGCCAGGTGGCTGTCCACACTAAGTCTGGTCGAGGACTTCACATAAATACCACAGGAGCCACAGAACCGGGCAGATGGGTGATTGCTGGCCTCACATTTAGGGCAAACAGAGTAGCAAGCAGGAATGCCAGGCTAGAGGACAGAAAATATTGTTATGTTCTCATGAATATTAGAGTCACAATTTCCCCACATAAATTACTCCCACACCATGCAATCTCCAGCCACCAAAATAACATATGCCCACTCCCTGACACAGCAATTTTACCTTCTAGAATTTATCCTGTAGATGGACAAGTACACAAAGAAGTATATTCAAGACCATTCCCTGCAGGATTGTGGTTTTAAAGGAAATAACTGGAAACAACCTAGAAGTCCAGCACCAGAGGAGGGCCAAAATACATCATGGTACAGACAGACAGTGGAATATTATGAAGCCAACGAAAAGAAGGAAGAGGTTACTAACAAGATGCATTGCTAGGTAAAAAGAATTGCATCAGTGTTCATATTCACTACTAGTTTAGTTATTGACACATTGAATGGCTGAAATAACACCTCAGAAACTGGTAACAGTGACCACTTCTGGGGAGAGGAGCTGCGGGGCTGGGATGAGGAGACAGACCACGCCTTCACTATAAGCCTTTTGTATAATTTACATGCAACACTTATCCAAATAAATAAATACATATTTTTGTGTTTTATTAAAAAGGTAGGTAAACAAACAATTCATAAAATAAGAAATGCCAATAGTCAATAAATGAGTGAAAAAGTTTAACCTCAAAGAAATCCAAATTAAAACTGTAATGAGAAGAGAAAAAAAAAAGAAGATTGGATGGGGCCAGCCCCATGGCCAAGTGGTTAAGTTCGCACACTCCACTGTGGCGGCCCAGGGTTTTGCTAGTTTGGATCCTGGGCACAGACATGGCACTGCTCGTCAGGCCACGCTGAGGCGGCGTCCCACATGCCACAACTAGAAGGACCCACAACTAAAAATATACAACTATGTACTGGGGGGATTTGGGGAGAAAAAGCAGAAAGAAGAAAAAAAAAAAAGAAGACTGGCAACAGTTGTTAGCTCAGGTGCCAATCTTTAAGAAAAAAAACTGCAATGAGAGACCTTTCTCAGTTTAAGAGAATTAATTATCTGTGTCTCCAGATTCTTAGGTAACTAGGTGCCTGTACCCAAATCCTAAGAAGCCACCTCTGCGAGGCCCTGGCAGAGGAGGAGCTGGCTCCCTCCGGGTGCTGGTCAGGTGCTCAGCACCGAGCAGCTTCGTAGTCAAATACGCACCGTGGCTCCATGCCAGTCACAGCAGCGCGCTTCCCGGCGACTCCGGCGACCACATGTGGGGCAGGAAACGCTCTCCCCTTTCTGAGTGGGCGGAGGAGGGGCTTTAGCTCCACTGCACATGGACTGGTGAACACAACGCATTTACAGGCAGATCAATACTATATTCTCCAATCCCCCTCCATTCCAGAAAAGAAAAAAGCCCCAAATCAATGTAAGCCCTGGAAATAAGTATTTTTGTCCAAAAGAGGAAAACTGATGAGCTTCATCAATTAACAAATTAGTACAAAGAGCACACATTCCTTCACAGACAGTCGATGAAACTGGTGTCTCACACAACTTGATATTCCTCAGTATCTTTAACACCAAAGGCAGCAAGCCTCCCGCTGATTTGCAATAACATTAACAAGGAAAGAAGGTAAAGAGGGTGAGCGACCTAAGGTGTCACGACTGAGCTTTATCTTCTATCCTTTGGGGTCTGGTTTCCATCCAGAAATGTGAATTTATTTTCCTCTCTTGAGACATGAGCAGAATTATTTTATTTGGGGGAGATAGAATTGTTTTGTGAGAATTTCCAAGACTGTGTTAGGTGGATCTGGATTCGAATCTTTGCTCCTGCTACTCACTAACTATTGCCTGGGAAGAGATTTCTCATCAACAAGTGGGGATGACAGTAATCGTCACTGTGACAGGATCACCTACTATGTGCAGGCAATGTTCTGAACACAGCCCCTGTACCCTTGCATCAATCCACATGACAGACCTGCGAGGTGGGTGCCAACATCATCTTTATTTTACAGAGGGAAACTGAGGCACAGAGAGGGTAAGACCTAAGATTTGAAACCGGGCCATGACTTTTATGCAGGACTCCATGCAGTCTCTTCAATACAGCAGCTTTCTCCCAGGTCTGCAGGGGAATTTTAGATGGTTAACGGCAATTAAGTACATAGGAATGCAGAGCATAGGGTCAAGTTCAGTATGTCAGCTTCCTTCCCTTCTCATCTTGCTTTCTACTAGATCCTAATTTTTTTAAGGGAAAGGACTATCATTTCACATTTTTTTCCCACTTGGCACAGTACCTGCTACCTTGGCACATGGGAGTCATTCAAGTAATTATTGAATGAATGAATCAACGAATAATTGATTCAATTGGTAACTGAACGTGTGTACTGTCATACATCACATGTATAATGCTAAGAATGTGCACACTAGAGAAAACATTTTTTAAGGACACTTCTTCCTTAAAGATTGTTGTTTTAGTTAACTTTATTTGTCCAACAGTATCCTGTTTTACTTCAAGTCTTACTCCCTTATCCTAAAAGAGTTATCTGTCCACAAAGAGGCCACGTGAGCCCCTAAAATCCACAGATGCTGAGAAAGATAATCCTTCTTTTGAGTACGTTTACTTTCACCCCATTTCTGTGCAATTAGAGAGAGACTCCTTGGAATAAATCAAAGGAGAAACCCTTTGGATACTTTTGCTTCAGACTTACGTTTCAATTTATACTACTCTTAAAACAGGGTCTTGATATAAAACTTGCCAACTTGGGTTTCTAAATATAAAGGCTTCAAACCTTTTATTTAAATGCATCTACTATTCAAGTAGATTTTTTATATAACATTGCTTTAAAGGAAGAAAAGTTATCTTACTCCATTCAAATTAATGCTGCTAAACAAAGAAAAGACATAAAGCAATCAGATTGAACATGCATTGTTACTTCGATGGCACTTCAATGACAAATACTCTCATTGTGACATCTAAACTCTGATATACCATTTAGATAGAAATACAATTTTTTAATTGTTCCTGAAAGAGTTTTCTTGACAGGTGAGACCCAGAAACAACTACATCACTGACAGTTAATAAAATCAGTTTAAATTATTTTACTATTTATATAAGAAGTCCAGAATGTCTGAAAAAATAAATCTTTTGCTTGGCAATTCACTTAAACCTATCAGAAAAATCACTCCAAGAACTCCAAAGCACCACTGCTCTCTTTTTTAATGCTCTCCCAATGTCACTATTTTTTTTCTGTGGCGTCTTGGAAAATTATAAAGTGTAATTTCATGATGGGAGAGTGACATAAAGTCTGAAAGATAAACAAATGACAATCAACAAAAGGCTATCCTAAAATTGCATCAGATTTTATTTGGTAATAGATGGGTTTTCTTATTAAATTTGTCAGCTCATTAGCATGCTTTTTAGTCTCAGTTCTGAAAAGGAAACACATATTTTATAACATAAACCATCTTTTTAGAGAGAAACTATACAGATTTTCCTTTTGGTAGTGACAGAGGAAGACCACACCAAATGACTACCACACAGAAAAGAACTAAAACCTGCTCATACGACATGAAGGCACTGGAGAATGAAGAGGAGCAGACAGACCCTCGTAGCAAGTGCACACAGGAGGAGGGGTGTCAACAAAGTTAGTTCCCTTTTAGCCTGGGGCTGAAGGAGTCCACACAGCACATGTGAACAGGTGGGAAAGGAACAGCATTTCTGGCTAGGAGAACCATAAAACTGAAGCTGGGGAATATCTGGCTACTGAAGAGGTAGAGAGCTCCCAGAAAAAAAAAAAACAAAGAGGAGATCCCCAAATTCTGGTCACATCTCTTACTGACCCCTGAACAAACCATGGACAGAACACTCAAAGCAGTTCAGCTAAAGAAAAAATATCTGCACAGAGACCAAACTTTCTGCTCCCCTCCCTCTACAACCGCCAGTTTTGTTGTTTTGAGCATGTTGAGGAATTTTAGATTGTGTCCTGCTGTTAAATACGTCAGGTTGTGATGCTTCTGGATTCTGTTATTTATTCTCTGATGAGTCCTTAGTTTGTTGTTGCTGTTTGTTTTGTTTTGCTTTGCTTTAACAGCCAATAATTTATATCCCTGGTTTGGGGAACGCAGTGCCTGGAATGAACTAGAACTAAATGTCTTTCAAAAGAAAAGAAAATCAATTGAGTCCAGCCCTAAGATGGATCAGATGCTGGAACTGGCTACCAGAATTTTAAAGCATATATTCTTCCCACAATGAATAAAAAGATAGGAAATCAGGAGTGACGTCAGCACCATGGTAGAGTGAGTTCTCCGATGACCTCTCTCCTCTACCATACGATGAAAAAGACATTCATCCTCCAACAGAGGACATCCACACAACCCAAAAGACATCTGAGAGACCCATGCAGCCATATGATGGAGGGTGGAGAGGCTGGAGCCCCATTCAGAGGAGGTGGAAAAGGGTGAGACAAAACTTCGCTCCCTCCCCAAAAGACTGGGATCCAGGACCATGGGTAGCCTCCAAGAGGGAAGGAACAGGGGAGGGGACATTTGTTCGCGAGAACATCAAAGATGGCTGAGGGCCCTTGCAGCCTAAGGGAAAACCCTTACCAAGGTGAAAGCTAATGCAGGGGTGACCTCAGCAGGCCAACACCGCAGGAGAGCAGATAGTGAGGGCAGAGTGAGAAAACCCTGAGAGCATGCAGGAGAAAGCATCCCTCCCCCTCATCTGCCCAGCGCTGGCTCCAGTACCTGGGATCTTGGCAGACAGCAGAGGGCTCAGAAGACATAGCTCTTGACCCCCACCCAGTGGTGATACGCAGTAACTGCGACCAAATAATACCAGGATGCACAAAAACAGAGCCATACCCTCTGGGAATATCAAACATTATATTAGCTCTCCAGACTAGTGAGAAAATGACAAGTACCCAGAAATCAGTCCTGAGGACACAGAGTATGTAATCTAAATGAGGGAGAATTCAAAATAGCTATCATCAAAAAACTTAACGAGTTAAAAGAGAATGTAGAAAAACAACTCAACAAGTTCTGGAGCTACTTAACAAAAGAGATTGAAACTATAAAGAAGAATCAATCAGAAATATTGGATATGAAAGACACAATGGAAGAGATAAAACAAAATATAGACTCCCCAAACACTCAAGCTAACATCATAGAGGAGCAAATCAGCATAACTGAGGATAGATGGTTGAAACACTCCAGATGGAGCAGGAGAGAGAACTAAGGCTAAAAAGAAATAAAGAAAGTCTCCAAGAAATATCCAACTCAATTAGGAAATGCAGTATAAGAATTATAGGTATTCAAGAGGGAGAAGAAAAGGAGAAGGGAGCAGAAAGCTTAATCAAAGAAATAATAGCAGAGGGGCTGGCCCCGTGGTTGACTGGTTAAGTTCGTGCGCTCCATTTCAGCAGCCCAGTGTTTCACTGGTTTGGATCCTGGGCACGAACATAGCACCACTCATCATGCCATGCTGAAGCAGCATCCCACATGCCACAACTAGAAGGACCCACAACTAAAATGTACAACTATGTACTGGGGGGATGTGGGGAGAAAAAGCAGAAAAAGAAATAGGATTGGCAACAGTTGCTAGCTCAGCTGCCAATCTTAAAAAAAAAAGAAAGAAAGAAATAATAGAAGAGAAATTCTGAAACCTAGGGAAGTAGATGGAAATCCATGTGGAATAGGCTGCCAGATCTCTTAAATATGTCAATGTAAAAAGACCTACTGCAATGCATATAGTAGTGAAACTGGCAAAAGTGAATGACAAAGAAAGAATACTAAGGGCAGCAAGGCAAAAGAAAATAACCTACAAGGGAACCCCTATCAGGCTTTCGGCAGATTTCTCTGCAGAAACCTTACAGACTAGGAGAGACTGGAATGACATATTCAAATCTCTGAAGGACAAAAACTTTAAGCCAAGAATACTATATCCAGCAAAAATATCCTTCAGATATGATGGAGAAATTAAAACTTTCCCAGATAAACAAAAGCTAAGGGAGTTCATAGCCACAAGACCCCCTCCTACAAGAAATCCTCAAGAAGGTCCTCATATCTGGAAAAAAAAAAGGGAGAAAGGGTTACAAAGAATGGAATAAAAACAGAAATTTGCAGCTATACATCAGAACAAGTTAGCAAACACTCAAGAATAGCATTAAAGATACAGAGAAGGAAAACACAATAAACAAAGATAATCTTGTCATTTTAATCACAAACTCACAACACAAGATGGAATAAGATGTGAGAAAAACAGCTTAGGAGGGGAATAGGAAAGAGACTGAATCGGTTTAGTCCAAGGAAATAGGAGGCCATCAGAAAATGGACTATCTTATCTACGAGATTGTGAATACAAACCTCATGGTAACTACTGAACGAAAAAGCAGAACAGAAACGCAAATAATAAATAAGGAGAAAAAAAGAAACACATCATAAAAAACTACATAACTTAATTGGTAGACCAAATGCACAGGATGAGAAACAAAGGAAATGCAGGGGAACCAGAAAACGAGTGATAAAATGGCAGCATTAAGCCCCCATATATTGATAATCACCCTAAACTTAAATGGATTGAATTTCCCAATAAAAAGACACAGAGTGCCAAGATGGATTAAAGAACAAGACCCAGCAATATGCTGCCTCCAGGAAACACATCTCAGTTCCAATGACAAACACAGGCTCAGAGTGAAGGAATGGAAGATGATACTCCAAGCTAATGGCAAACAAAAGAAAGCAGGTATTGCAATACTTATATCAGACAAAATAGACTTCAAGATAAGACAGATAAAGAGAGACAAAGAATATATAATCAGTAATAATGATCAAAGGGACACTCCACCAGGAAGACATAACACTTATAAATGTCTATGCAGCGAACACAGGAGCACCAAGGTACATAAAGAAACTATTAACAAATTTATTGAAGCTTGCCTTGTTTCCCAACATATATTCTATCCTTCAGAATGTTCCATGTGCACTTGAGAAGAATGTGTATTCTGCTGTTTTTGGATGGCATGTTCTATATTTGTCTATTAAGTCCAACTGGTCTAGCTTTTCATTTAATTCCATTGTTTCCTTGTTGATTTTCTGTCTGGATGATCTGTCCAATGATGTGAGTGGGGTGTTCAGGTCCCCTACTATTATTGTGTTACTTTTAATATCTTCTTTTAGGTTTAAGAAAATTGAAATAATAACAAGCATCTTTTCCAATCACAATGCTATAAAGCTAGAAATTAATGACAAGAAAAAAGCTGAGACAGGGACAAAGATGTGGAGACTAAACAACATGCTATTGAACAAGCAATGGACCCTCGAAGAAATTAAAGGAGAAATCAAAAAATATCTGGAGACAAATGAAAATGAAAACATACCATACCAACTCATATGGGCTGTGGCAAAAGCCATATTAAGAAGGAAATCACAATACAGGCACACCTTAACAACAAGAAAAATCAAAAGTAAGCAATCTCAAAGTACACCTAACTGAATTAGAGAAAGAAGAAGAAACAAAGCCCAAAGTCAGCAGAAGCAGAGAAATAATAAAAAGCAGAGCAGAAATAAATGCTATTGAAACAAAAACGGCAGTAGAAAGGATCAATGAAACAAAGAGCTGGTTCTTTGAGAAGATAAATAAAATTGACAAACCTCTAGTCAAACTTACAAAGAAAAAAAGAGAGAAAGCTCAGATAAATAAAACTAGAAGTGAAAGAGGAGAAATAACAATGGATACCACAGAAATACAATGGATTATAAGAGAATACTACAAAAAGCTATATGCCAACAAAATGGACAATCTAGAGGAAATGGATAAATTCTTAGACTCTTACAATCTCCCAAAGCTGAATCAAGAAGAAACAGATAATCTGAATAGACCAATCACAAGGAAAGAGATTGAAACAGTAAACAAAGAATAAAAGGCCAGGACCAGATGGCTTCCCTAAAGAATTCTACTAAACTTTCAGAGAGGATTTAACACCTATCCTCCTCAAGCTATTCCAAAAAATTAGGGAAGATGGAATGCTTCCTAACACATTCTATGAGGTAAACATCACTCTGATACCAAAGCCTGACAAGGACAACACAAAAAGTGAAAACTACAGGCCAATATCGCTGATGAACATAGATGCAAAAATCCTCAACAAAATATTGGCAAATCAAACACAGCAATATATCAAAAACATCACACGTCATGATCAAGTGGGATTTATACCAGAGACAGAGGGATTGTTCAACATCTGCAAATCAATTAATGTGATACACCACATTAACAAAATGAGGAATAAAAACCACATGGTCATCTCAATAGATGCAGAGAAAGCATTTGACAAGATCCAACAGCCATTTATGATAAAAGCGCTTAACAAAATAGGGATAGAAGGAAATTACCTCAACATAATAAAGCCATATATGACAAACCCACAGCTAACATCATACTCAATGGGCAAAAACTGAACACCATCCCTCTGAGAACAGGAACAAGACAAGGATGCCCACTATCACCACTCCTATTCAACATAGTAGTGGAGGTTCTGGCCAGAGCAATTAGGCAAGAGAAAGGAATAAAAGGAATCCAAATAGGGAGTGAAGAAGTGAAACTCTCACTGTTTGCAGACAACATTATAGAAAACCCTAAAGAATCCACCAGAAAACTATTAGAAATAATTGACAACTATAGTAAAGTTGCAGGGTACAAAATCAACCTACAAAAGTCAGTTGCATTTCTACACAGTAATAATGAACTTACAGAAAGAGAACTCAAGAATACAATTCCATTTACAATCACTACAAAAAGGATAAAGTACCTAAGGAATAAATTTAACCAAGGAGGTGAAGGACTTATACAATGAAAATTATAAAACATTGAAAGAAATAGATGACGCCATAAAGAGATTCCATGAACATGGATTGGAAGAATAAACATAGTTAAAATGTCCATACCACCCAAAGCAATCTACAGATTCAATGCAATCCCTATCAGAATCCCAATCACATTCTTCACGGAAATAGAACAAAGAGTCCTAAAATTCATATGGGGCAACCAAAGACCCCGAATCGCTAAAGCAATCCTGAGAAAAAAGAACAAAGGTGGAGGCATCACAATCCCTGACTTCTAAATGTACTACAACCCATAGTGATCAAAACGGCATGGTACTGGTACAAAAACAGGCACACAGATCAATGGAACAGAACTGAAAGCCCAGAAATAAAACCACACATCTACGGACAGCTAATCTTTGACAAAAGTGCCAAGAACACACAATGGAGAAAAGATAGTCTCTTCAATAAATGGTGTTGGGAAAACTGGACAGTCACATGAAAAAGAATGAAAGTAGATCATTATCTTATACCATACACAAAAATAAACTAAAAATGGATGAAAGACTTGAAGATAAGTCCTGAAACCGTAAAACTCTTGGAAGATAATATACATAGTACACTCTTTGACATTGAACTTAAAAGGATCTTTTCAAACACCATGTCTTCTCAGACAAGGGAAACAAAAGAAAAAATAAACAAGTGGGACTTCATCAGACTAAAGAGCTTCTGCAAGGCAAAAGAAGCTAGGATCAAAAACAAAAGACAATCCACCAATTGGGAGAAAATATTTGCAGATCATATATCCAACAAGGGGTTAATCTCCATAACATATAAGGAACTCACACAACTGAACAACAAAAAAACTAACAGCCCGATCAAAAAACAGGCAGAGGATATGAACATTTTTTCAAAGAAGATATACAGATGGTCAATAAGCACATGAAAAGATGTTCAACATCACTAATCATCAGGGAAATGCAAATCAAAACTACACTAAGATACCACCTTACACTTGTTAAAATGGCTATAATCACTAAGACTAAAAATAACAAATGTTGGAGAGGGTGTGGAGAGAAGGGAACCCTCCCCCTGCTGGTGGGAGTGCAAACTGGTGCAGCCACTATGGAAAATAGTATGGAGATTCCTCAAAAACTAAAAATAGAAATACCATAGGACCCAGCTATCACACTACTGGGTGACTACCCAAACAACTTGAAATCAACAATCCAATGTAACACAGGTACCCCTACATTCATTGCAGCACTATTCACAATAGCCAAGACATGGAAACAATCCAAGTGCCCATTGACTGATGATTGGATAAAAAAGATGTGGTATATATACAATAGAATACTACTCAGCCATAAAAGAGACAAATTCATCCCATTTGCAACAACATGGATGGACCTGGAGGGAACTACGCTTAGTGAAATAAGCCAGACTGAGAAAGACAAACACCAGATGATTTCATTCATATGTGGAATATGAACAACTACATGGACAAAGAAAACAGTTCAGTGGTTACCAGGGGAAGGGGGGTATGGGAAAGGCACAGGGGGTGAAGGAGAGCACTTACGTGGTGACAGACAAGAAATAATGTACAACTGAAATTTCACAATGGTGTAAACTATTATGAACTCAAAAAGCATTTTTTAATTATAAAAAAATTTAAAAGAATTCTAAGGACTTAAACAAAATGCTACTGAACACTGGGTCAATGAAGAAATCAAAGAAGAAATTAAAAAAACACCTGGAGACAAATAATTCCAGAATCATCATTGGAGGTTTTAATACCATTTTCTCAGCATTTGCTAGAACAATTAGACAAAGTTCAGCAAGGAAATACAAGATCTGCGCAACATTCCATTTTGAATTAATTGATATTTATAGAATACTGTACCCACAATGACAGAAAACACATTCTTTCAAGTGCACCTGGTATATTCTCTAGGTTAGACTATGTACTGGCCAAAAAACAAGTCTCATTAATTTAAAATAACTGAAGTATAAAGAGTATGTTTTCTGATCATAATGGAAGTAAATTATAAATCACTAACAATAAGATAACTAGAGAAACTTCATATATTTGGAAATTAACCAACTTATAGATAAATTATAGGTCAAATAAGAAATCACAAGAGAAATTAGAAAATGTTTTGAACTGAATTATAATGAAAATACAACCTATATAAATTTGTGGGATGTTGCTAAAGAAGTTCTTAGAGATAAATTTATGTTAGAAAGAAGAAAAATTTAAAATCAATGATATGAGTTCTCAGCTTAAGAAATTAGAAAAAGCATATCAAGTTGAACCCAAAGCAAAGAGAAGGAAATAATAAAGATCAAAATTTTTAAAAAGGAAATACAAACTAGAGAAAATTAATGAACCAGAAGCTAGTCTTTGAAAAAAATCAGTAACATTTTTAAGTCTCTAGCTGGAAAGAGGGAGAGAGAGACAACACAAATTACAGACATCAGGAACGAACGAGGGATATCACCACAGATCCTACAGACATTAAAATGGCAAAAAGGGAATATCATTAATAAAATGCCTGATACCAAGTATTGGTGATGATGCAGAGAAACAGGAACCTTCACATATTGCTGATAGGAATGCAAAACAGTACAGCCATTTTGGAAAACAGTACGGCAATATCTTTATAAAATTAAATATGAGCTTAGATAGGACCCAGTAATCCTACTCCTAGGTATTTACCCAAGAGAAATAAAAACTGCATCCACATAAAGACTCGTAAGTGAATGTTCACAGCAGCATTATTCATAATATCCTCAAAGTGGAAATGACTCAAGTGCCCGTTAACTGGTGGATGGATCAATCAGTTGTGGTATATCCATACTGTAGAATGCTACTCAATGATCAAAATGGAAAAAAATATGGATACATGCAACAACTTGAATGAACCTCAAAAACACTATTCTAAGTGCAGGAAATCAAACACACAAAAACTAGACCCTTCTGTAAAAAGCGAAAACCACAGTGTCAAAGAGATCAGTATTTTCTGGGGCTAACGATCATGGGAGGAGTTCAACCGTGAAGGGGCAAGAGAAAATTTCAGGGTAATGGAACTGTTCTCCGTCTTCATTGTGGTGGTGGTTAAAATGACTATATATTTACCAACATTCATTAAACTGTAAAATTAAAATAAGTGAGTTTTATTGCATATAAATTATACCTCAATAAAGCTTGGAACAAAAAGAGTTCCTTCAAATCAACTAGTCTTAGATTGTCAGTAATTAGATACAACCTTAAAAGGTATCTTGTCCAACTCCCTTGTTATGGGGTGAATTGTGTTCTCCAAAAAGATGTGTTGGAGTCCTAACACCCAGTATACCTCAGAATGTGACCGTATTTGGAAACAGAATCTTTACAGAGGTAATCAAATTAAAACGAGGTAATTATTATAAGGGTAGGCCCTAATCCAATATGACTGGTGTCCTTATATAAAAGGGAAATCTGGACACAGAGACAGACACACAGGGAGAAGGCAGCCATGTGACTGAAGTGACACATCTATAAGCCAGGGGAAGCTCGAGGCCACCAGCAGGTAGGAAAGAGGCATGGAACAGATCCTTCACAGGGAACAGGCCCTGCCAACACCTTGATTTTGGACTTCTGGCCTCCAGAACTGTGAGACGATAAATTTCTGTTGTTTTAAGCTGCTCAGTTTGTGGCACTTTGTTTCAGTAACCCCAGGAACCAGCTCACTCCCATCCATTTGATCCTAACCACATTGACGACACGAACCATCACATTTGTCCCATTTCCCAAGGAATCTCTCTGAGATGAGAACAAATACTCTAAACAATCAGATATAGATATAGATATACAAAATTATATATAAAATTTATATATTTATAAATAAATTTTTGTTCTTCTAAGTTGGCTAGTAAATGCCAATTTCTTTTGTTAGGCCAGAGCAAGAGTCACCTGGAAATAATTTCTAAAGTCTCTCATCATTAGAAACATTTTATAAACATACAATAGATCATCTAAACTGAACCCACTCACTGTATTTAAGTTGCACATGCCTCTAATTCCTTCATTTTATTAATTTATTTATTAAAGATTGGCACGTGCAATAACATCTGTCGCCAATCCTTTTTTTTTTTTTTTGGCTTCTTCTCCCCAAAGCCCCCCAGTACATAGTTGTATATTCTGGTTGTGAGTGCCTCTCGCTGTGCTATGTGGGATGCCGCCCCAGCATGGCCTGATGAGCGGTGCCAGGTCTGCGCCCAGGATCCAAACTGGCAAATCCCTGGGCTGCTGAAGTGGAGCACATGAACTTAACCACTCAGCCACGGGGCCTGCCCCTATTCCTTCATTTTAAATACTCAAAATAGGCTGGCAGGAAACCCAAGAAATGGGTGTCCACCATGTTCTCAATTTCAAAAAACAGCATAGCACAGTCAATAATGACATACCTGACTGCGAATGAAATATGAATGGGTCCACTTCCCAGCTGGCTGCTGCCAACCTTCCATGCAAAGTTACTAAATGAAATCGTAAGAAATTGCCAATTTTATTGAATCTCCTGGAAGTTAGGACTTTGAAAACAGTTTTGTATTGGTGAACATATAAAGACCTCTCCATATTTAGGAATGTTGCTTTCAGTTTACCTCGAGAAGTTTTTTTGTCTCTCTCCCCGCTCCCACTCTGATGAGTATATTTATTCATTATCATTATTCATTATCATTAACATTGAACATTTAGCAGCCACTAAATATAGGGCTGGCACATGTATTCAACCTACCTCTTGTGATGAAGGCAAGGCCCCCTCACAGGTGACACAGTATTTCAGGTGAGCGGGATTCCCTGTGCCACAGGTGCGGCAAATCACTTTCTCCTTGAAAACAGAGAAGAAGACTTACATGTTCCTCTGAGCGAACACTGCAGAGAAATCACCAGGCAGTCTTCTCAGTTATTCAGCCAGCAGTGAACCCTATTTCAACAACCAGCCCCTGATACTGGATTGGTTTAGGAATTACGACAACATAAACAGAGTCAGACAAATAAACATAATTTTAAAAGAAACAAAACCCCAAATTAACAAACTGAAAAACAGTCTTCACTGGGTATTTTGCACTCATTATGTGTGAGTTATTATTTTTTTCAGTTTGGAAAACGTAATTAGTCAGAAGGCTCTCCATCTCCTGACTTGAACAGTAAACAGAAAGGTGGTGGACCTTTAAGCAAAACCTTGGTGTTTACAAGTAACTAGTTCTTGGACTGGGGTTTGCCCCATGGGGCTTTATATTAAATATGAATTTAAGATTGCTCTGTAGTTTCTCACTTAGAAATGGAAAAGCGGAAAGACTGTCTTAGAAAATAAACAGTAAGCGCAACTTGCCAAGTCAGGACCCTGGGATAAGTTGCAACACACACACACACACACAAAATGCAAGAGAAAAAGAAATGATGGTGAAAACAGTCTAACCAAAATTTAGCTATCAGAGGTTTGCTACCATCTGTTTAGTACTGGACACTTCTGCACTATCAGGATACTATCTCCTTCAATTGTCAATGACCAGCGACACTCAAATGTTCCTTTCTACTCCAGTACCTGTGTTCCTCAGGTGTCCTGAAACTGAGAAAGTGTGTTCTGGAGCCAGAACAGGTAAAGAGGATGATCAGGAAAAAGAAAGCTCAACTCCAGGGGTTTTAGTTCCAATGCCACTAGGTAGGCTATGAAGTTCCCGGCCTTTCTAAGGCTGGTTAACTCCACTCTAATAGAAGACTCCACGGTCTTCCTAGGAACTTGAGCCAACTCAGGAAACCACAGGTCCCAACCCAGAGAATTCCTAAAGTGCATAGGCTGGCTGACTGCTACTCAAAATGGCAGAGAATCACAGGCTTGCTCTCAGTGGGTGACACTCCCTGGTTCCTGCCTTCTACAATCGTCGGAGCTTTTCTGAGATTTAGGGCTTCAACCTCCTGAAGATGTTCCCTCAGAAAAGATCTGGTGAAACCCACTGAGAAGTGAAACAAATTTCTTGCCCCTGCACAGAGCTTCAGAAACTTGCAGAGGATCACCCTCAAGTCTTCAACATGATGTACACATGTGTGGAAAAGTCTGGAGACAAGGTTCCAAGGCTATGTGGTGGCTTCCTGCAGTCACTTTTAAAGTTTCTTAAGATTGAAAATAGTTATCCAACAAAAGATTAGTAAACTTTCATCTACTTGACTTTGGCCAGGCCAAATCTTCAAAATCTCATTTCTGAGGGCTTACATACCTGGGACACTTTAGAACCTTTCACAATGAAGGGGAGCTTGGGGATGGAAGGAAAAGTGAACTTATCTTTTCTCTCGTTAAACTTCGATACATTCTGCCCCTATAGAATCCACAAAGTCATTTTAGGAGTGCTACAGTTCTCATTGTACATTAAATGCACACATTCCCCTAATTGATAAAAATTTTTGCTTTTTTAATGCCCCAAATTCTCCTTATTAAATCTATTTTATCCGCTAATGATCTTTACTTGAGATTAAAGAGGCAGTAAATGGGACTTTAAATTGAAACATGGAGAAAAGATACAGCTGTATGTTCAATGATTCCACCAAAAAATGTTTCATGATATGATATAATTTGTCTAGCAAATTTTTTTGAATGTATGCAATGATACTTAACTTTTTCAGCCATGTGACTACTTATAACAATTCTTTTCTATGTAATAGTGACTCATAACCAAATAAAGCAAATGAAAGCTTGAAGCCACTTTAAGGACAAGATTAAAAGTCAATATTAATTGCAATGTTCAAGTTTAAATATATGAATAAAAAACTGTCTAAGTTAGTGTAGCGTAATTTGTCCTCCAAATCCATGTCCAGGGAACACATTTCTATGTATCCCTCTTAACTTTATGATCCTACGGGCAAGTTAAAACCCTTGGGTAGCATACCTTCACAAAAGTTAGAGTGGATTTTGTTCAAAGATATTAGAGTTTATCAGTTGTTAGCAAATTCCACCAGCTGAAGGAAAACACTTAATTGTTCAAACATTACTTTCTACATGTTTTATTCATGTTTTTACAGAATCACATTTCATTACCTTCAAGCGGAGGCTGGCCTGTGGCTGCAGCTGTAGAGTAAGAGGGGCCTCACACACCACACAGATGGGAGTGTTCATGGGCACCATGCTTCCGCATTCTACACATAAGCCCATCTGCACAAAGGAAGAGGTCAGGTTTGTCTTGGAATGCAAAAACTGAAGGTATAAGTAGGTCTTAGAATGTAAAGTTTAATTGGCTTTTAAAAATAACTTTTTAAAATAATTACTTTTATTCTTATTTGTTCCTATTAAGAGTAAAAATATGTTTATTGTAGAAAAGAGGGGTGTGTAAAAGAAAAGAAAAAATATCTTACAGCATGATGGAGAGAGGTAGTTGGCAAATCTCTCCAAAAAGCAATTACGTAGTTGGATAAAACTGTCAAAAACAATCATTTCAGACTCTGAAAGTCACCAAAGGTAGACAAGAAACTATAAAGTTACTGAAAAGTACTGAACTTCAGATAGGAACACTACAAGTCTGTGTGGTTCTTACATGGGGCTGCACCCATCCTTCTCTAGCTCTACCAGTATGGTAACTCCACCAGGGCAAGGCAAAGCAGCTTTGTGGCTGCTGATGAGCAGGGTTCACTTGATTTGAAGCACAGCAAAGGTGATGATCTCAGTGGCAAGCAAACAGGGAGGGCAGTGGCTCCACTAACTTGAGATCATGGTCCTGTCTGGGGCAATCAATGGACAGCAAACAAACCAGGGATTTAACTGGGACTCCTAGGAGGTAAGTCAACTCTAGGAGGCTTGATAAGCTCTCCATATAACCTTAGTTGACTGGAGGCTATATGCTTGTGCAGGATAAACCAGAGTGGGCCCAAGCCACACACACACCATTGGCTGATGAAGACTGCGCATGGAAATGAAAGAAAGCTCAGGATAAAGTCAAAGCTGGGACAGACTTTAAAACAGCCTGAAGTTTAAATGTTCTGCCCAGCCCACACATAGATCTATCAGTAGAGAGTGGAAGCCTTGCTGGATCAAGGTGTTTGAGCACAACTTCTGGCCAATCTGCAGTTGATCACTAAGGTATGCAGACCCAAGGGTGAGGCTATGCTTAAAAATAAAAACAAGGAAAAGAAACCCTGACATCAGTGGCCACACACTGCAAGGGAGACAGACATGAAAGATTTAATCCAAGTAAATTAAAAAACAACAACAACTCTAGTAGAAAAATCAGAATCCAGAGTTGTTATATTATGTAAAATGTCCAGATTTAAAGGAAAAATTATGGGACATGAAAAAACAAGAAAGAGTAATCCATACTAAAGGAAAAACACAGTCAATAGAAATTGTCTCTGACTATGTCCAGATGTTGGATTTAGCAGACAAAGATTTCAAAACTGCTATTATAAAAGTGTTCAAAGAACTATAGGAAACTATGTTTAAAAATTTTTTTAAGTATGATAACAATGATCTGAAAAATAGGGAATCTCAATAAAGATATAGAAATTACAAAATAAGAACCAAATCAAAACCTCAAGTTGAAAAGTAAAATAACTGAAATGTAAAAAAAATTGCTAGAGGGACTCAGCAGCAGACTGGAGATGACAGAAGGAAGAATCAGTGAACTTGAAATAGTTCAACAGAAATTTTCCAAACTGAAGAACAGAGAGAAAAAAGATTGAAGAAGATAAACAGACCATCAAAGACCTGTGGAGCAACAAGAAGCATGGGAGTAATGGGAGTCCTAGAAAGGGAACAGAGAGAGAAGGGGCAGAAAAAGAATTTGAATAAATAATGGCCAAAAACTTTCCACATTTGAGAAAAATATTAATCTACAGATCCAATAAATTCAATCAATCCCAAAAAAGATAAGCACAAAGAGATCCACACTTAGGCAAATTATAGTCAAACTGTTAAATGTCAAAGGTAAAGAAAATCTTGAAAGTAGCAAGAGAAAAAAACTACTTATAACCTACATCAAAAACCATGGTGGCCAGAAGGCAGTAGAATGACACATTCAAAAGCCTGAAACTAAAAACAACCGTCCAACAAGAATTCTATACCCAGTAAAACTATCCTTCAAAAAGTAAAGGTAAAATAAACAGTCTCAGATAAACAAAGACAGAGAGAAATTGCCAGCAGACATGCCTTTATTAAAGGAAGCCCTTCAGGCTGAAAATACATGACACGAGATAATAACCCGAGTTCACAGGAAAGAAATGAAAAAAATCAGAGAACAGATATAATAAATATGTGGGTTAATACGAATGACTCCATAAACACTTTTTTCTCATCTTTAAATGGCATTTTTAGTTTATAACATGTATGACAATATACAAAAGATAAAGAAATAGGAAGGAAAAGGGGATATATTGGAGGAAAATTTCTGTATTTTATTGGATTTAAGTTAAATTATTCTGAAATAAACTGTGATAAATTAAGGTACATATTGTAATCCCTAGCGCACCATCAGAAAATAACTTTAAAAAATAGCAAAGAAAAAAGTTAACACAGGAGTTAAAACGGCACAGTAAAAATTATTTATTTGATAAACAAGAAAGCAGCAAAAGAGGAACAAAGATAACATAAGATAAATGGAAAGTAAACAGCAAAATAGCATATATAAATCCAACTATACCAATAATGACATTAAATGTTAACAGACTAAACACTACATTCAAAAGGCAGATACTATCAGACTGGACAAAAAAGAAGACCCAACTGTATGATGTCAACTGGAGACACACCCTAGATTCAAGGACATAAGTTGAAAGTAAAAATATAGAAAAAGATATACAGATGGTCCCCAACTTATGATGGTCTAACTTACAATTTTTCAATTTTATGATGGTGCGAAAGCAATACGCACAGAAACCATACTTCAAATTTTGAATTTTGATCTTTTCCCAGGCTAGCAGTATGCAGTATGATGCTCTCTAGCGATGCTGGGCAGTGGCAGTGAGCCGCAGCTCCAGTCAGCCATGTAATCACAAGGATAAACAACTGATACACTTAACAACCATTTTATACCCATACAACCATTCTGTTTTCCACTTTTAGCAGAGTATTCAATAAATCACCTAAGATATTCAACACTTTATTATAAAATAAGCTTTGTTAGATGATTTTGCCCAACTGCAGGCTAATGTAAGTGTTCTGAGCACATTCAAGATCAGCTAGACTAAGCTATGATGTTCAGTATGTTAGGTGTACTAAACTGAATTTTCAACATATAATATTTTCACCTTACAATGAGTTTATCAGGACAGAACCCCATCATAAGTCAAGGAAGAGCTATATTATGCAAATAGTAACCATAAGAGAGCTGGAGTGGCTACATAAATATCAGAAAAAAGACAAGAAATATTACTAGAGACAAAGAGAGACATTTTATGATGATAAAAGGGTCAATAAATCAGGAAGATATAGCAATTATAAATGTATATGAACACAACAACAAATCCCCAGAATACATGAAGCAAAAACTATGAGTCAGACTTGAGGTTAGACTCAGTCTATCACCTGAGCCCTCTAAGCCCCAACTTTTACTGGTGGACCACAGTGCTGTTTTGGATCTCGAAGAATTAGTGTCAATCCAGGGCCAGTATCTAGTAATCCCCCAAAGGTTTGGGAATTTCCTTTTCCCCAATGCACAGTCATTATAGTGAAGGCAACAGGTCCCTTTGGAAAAGGCTTCGAGGGAGATTTATGATAGGTACTTACAAAGATGCAGGATTCATCCTCAGGGAGACCCAGTCTCCCCTTCAACCAAGGAGCTCTGGGTTTATGAATTGACTTAGGTCTGGAAACTGAGTAACAGTCTTGGATGCTCCATTATGGTGACTCAAGTCAGGTATTTAGCTAAAAGACCCAGCATTTTTTTCAATTAAATATACTAAGTAATACACTAGTAGGCTGCCCATCCACTTCATTACTAGGAACACCATGATCAGATTCTGATTACTGATATGTTGCTGCTGCCCTTTACAGTAGATGTGCCCACCTTGTCTTTGGCAGTTAAGTGCTGCCACTCGACCTCTACTACTCTGGAATCCTATCAGCTCCACTGAAATCAGGGAGCCCATCTCAATGGCAGCAACCCCTTGATCATGTCTAGCCTGCAAAGGAAAGCAGCCACAGAACTTTTCAAGGATGCAGGTGCTCTTGTCACTGACATATTCCTCAATGCCTCAGTGAAGGAAGTGTCTTCTCAGCCTTCTGAAAAGGTGAGAGCTGGGAGGAGGAGGCAGGGGTACAGAACACACATGATAAACCTACTCCAACATTCCTCTTCCTCCACATGGTGCCAGAGAAGCTCTGGTAACTCAATCTCACTAAACATTGGCCACTATTGAGTCCAAGTTTTAGTCAGCCAACCAAAAAAGCTGTTAGAACCACCTCCAGCTGTATTAGCTAATACATTAAATCCAGAATCTATAGAAGGTGCACGCATATCAATGAATTTGGCCCGAGTTAGTGTTACATTCTGCTTTCACTTAAAATCCACTCCCACAGCTGTTCCCCAAGATTCTGCCAATATATATTAGTAAAATTGTGTTCTTTTCATACCTAAGCTATTTTCTCCTGGATCACAGTGTACACCTGTCCCTCTACAGAATGCTAGGATTCCACCACAGTAATGCTACAGGGTGTTTGTGGTGGGTCTTGAGAATAAGCCTCCCCTTTCAAGGGCACTGCCCCAAGTGAGGTTATCACAGAGATTTCAAGCAAAGGAAGGCTAGTATCCTCAGACAGGAGGGCAAGCTACATCTGCTGGCAAGGAGGCTCAGTGCGACTTAGGGGTTCAAGATAGTCAACTTCATCTGGGTCCAACCTGACATCTTCATTCCAAGTTTCAGGACCCCATTCTTTCGCAATCAATGCCCTGTTTCACATAAGAAACATAGTGATAAAGTGAATCAAGCTGATGTTGTAACTCATCAACATATACAATTAAATTTTGTTTGATTTCAGCAGTATAACCCTGGAGCTACAAGACATAGATTCTTTTAGGGCTGTCATGGGAGCTCTCTGGTTCTCAAACTATGACTTAAAGGTCCTGAGCTAGTCATTTTCTTTCTGTGAATGCTCACATGTGCTCAGGAGAATCCATCCACTCCACAGTCCTTGTAGGCATCATCACTGCCATAAAAGTCAAGTGCAGCAGCCACCTGGCCACTCAAGACCATTGCTTCGGTTGGCACTTCATCACTATCAGCCACATGGGATAGCTCGATTAATTGTGATGCCACTTCATGCTATGGATTACCAGCATCCTGTTTCCCATTGGCAAGGGGCTCAGCACTGCTCTCGAGCAAAGGCAAGGATCAAACCACTTCCAGAATCTCATCTTTGCAGGTCTATTTCCTGAGGCCACTCCTGGTACCAATTCTGTATCAGTCAGAGTCCAGTCAGGAGACAGAAACCACACAGTAATTTGAACAGAGAAAGTTTAATATAAGTAATTAACTTGTAACAGAGGATTAAATCTAATGGGTAAAGCAAACTCTAAAGACTACGAGAATATCCAATAGAGGGAGGAGCCACTACCTCTAAGGCTGAGGCAAAGAACCCAAAAAGTATCAAATTTAGAAGAGGCACTTATGCCCCCAAGGCAGAAATCAGACTTCATTGAATTGGGTGTGGCTTTCACCTACTGGTTGGCAGAGAGGTTCACTGGGGTGACACAAACAAGAGCAGGCAAGCAAAAAGCTGTCCACTAGGGTCCAATGAAACTGATTAGGAAATCTCCTTCTGGGGAGCTGGCAGAACGTGCTGGGAAGCCACATGCAGGGATGCTAGTGAAACTTGAGGGGAAACTGCCCACTGGGATGCCTGAGAGACCATCTGGAATCTGGCTGGGGTGTCAGTGGAACTCACTGAGAAGCTGTTCATGGAATGCCACTGAAATTCACTGGGGTCCTGCACAAGTAGGTTCCTGCAGGTTAGCTGACCACCATCAGAGCAAAAAGACAGGAAAGCATACCAGAATCAGAAAGAGAAGCCAAGTCCATTCTCCTATAGTGTCCCTCTACTGACAAAAATTAACATGAAGCCAGCTGGCAAAGGAGAAATGTTTGAGTCCAGCTCTAGTACCACAAGGCAGGGCAATGAAGGATGGATCTGGAGCAGAGGCAAGACCTCTGCATCTCTCTAATGAGACTCCGAGTGTCTTGGGTCTACAAGTAGGATCCATCCCTTAGAATCCCAGAAACCCAGATGAGAGCAGATACAATAACTAATAAATAGTTTAAATTGTAAAGCTGTTTATATACTATAGCATATCAATAAACATAATTTTTGAGGCAGTAGAGATGTTCCAAAGTTCGTTATTTTAAATGTTTATAATCTCTGATAACCTTTTCTCCCTGAAAAAACAAAGAAAGTTCTGAAAATCTGTTTTCTGAAAAAATAACTTAGACATGGCACCAGTGAATATAAGCAGGGAAAATTCAAACCAATGGGACCTGTTCATATTTTATTTGCTGTATTATCTTCCTCAAGGAGTTCAAAATATGTCATAGAAGTAAATTAAATTAACTTCTACAACAATCTTGAGCCATAAATTGGAGGAAAAATTTTAAAAGATATCCATTTAGTATCTGACCTCTTGCTTGAAGGTATAACTCAATTCTAAAGTCTTGACTTTGAACTCACTGAATTACTGACTTTTTCTTAGTGACTATCTTTCTTAAATGATCATTTTTCATTCAACATCACAGATCCTTTTATTTTATTTTATCCCCCCAGTCCAAAAAAATGTAACAAAGTATCAAGTGTACAAAAGGTTAACACATTTTGATGAAGGTTTTGGTTTTTACAAAGTCAAGCATATTTTCTAACTAACTACAAAATTTAGTGGTAGGATAAAATCAATTATTATCTACACTTAATCAGCCAAAGCTTTTCAATTTAGATATTCCGATCAATCTATAGTGTAAACAAACAGCAGCTTTGGACAGGATGATGTATCTCATGGATATATAGACTTGTACTTAGTACTTCCCTCCATAGTTCTAGAATATATTTCCTTATTGTACTCAGGTTATGAACAGAAATACCATATGAGTAGGAAATATGTATTTATCCATGCAGGCATCATTGAAATAATAAGATTTCAGTCTTTTTCTGAGCCTGTGCTTCTGCAAGCCCACATAAAAGAAACTGCATTGCAAACAAGTTTTTCCATTCCTAAGTAGGAGTCTGGATAGTAAGAGATTAGTTTGTCAGTAAGTTTTTCAATAAGTATTTAGGCTTGTGGTTCATATATGCCATATACTGTGCTACTGCTGCAAATAAAGTTCAGATAAACCAACAAAAGAAGCTTTTAAAGATTCCACTGCTCACCTGAGCTCCTTCTGGGGGTGGGAGACGACAGCCAAATATGGCTGGAACAGGAGAGCCACATTCTTGACAGAAGCGAGCAAAGGGATCAGATGGGCGGGGGGCAAGGCAGTGGGCACACCTACAACAAAAGAGGTTCCTGATTGGCCATGTTCTGATGGGTTCACATTAAGAAGTCAGGTGAAAATCTAAACGTGTTCAAACATTTTTAAAAATAAAATAAAAAACAAAACAAAAAGCAGACCACTCTCAAACGCTATGGAAAAAGTTCAACATAGGAGATGCTTCTCTAGTCATTTTATTACAAAATGGCCTCAGAATTGGAACCACTGGTGCCCTTCACCTGTAGGCCAGGTCCATCTCACTTCCTGACTGTGGCAGACATTTCTCAGCAGCCTGGATCCTGCTTCTTGGTGGGGCTCTGGCTTGTCCTATCACACTAGATTTGGGAAGCGTGAGGCTGAGCCCTGGGAATTGCAGTAATGTCTACAGTGCGCTCTTCTGGCTTCCTACCTGAGCACTGAGCCCAGTCTGAGTGATGGGTCTTCTTCCTTGGCACTCTGGAAGGTCAGTGTTAGTCAAGCCCTGCCATTGCTTCACTCACCTGGTTAGAGTCCCGAGGCCCTGCCCCAGCAACATCTGGCCCCATTTCTTGAGCAGCTGGATCCCATCATTTAGCTCTCACCCACATACCTGGGTTCTGGATATCAGCCAAAGTGAATGGATTCTCGGAATTGGGCTTCCCTGTGAGTAACATTGCTGCTGTCACGCATTTCCAGGCAGGTTGGGCCCTTGATCATGAGACCTACCTATGTGAACTGCTCCACAGCATCTATGATGTTTGGATACTGTACCCTGGATTGCTTAGTTGCCTGAAACAGTTTCTACCAAGGTGTCTCAACAATCACCAGCCTTTGTAGTTGAGTCCATTTCCCACATTCTTTACTCCATTTAGTCATTCCTCACTGTACCATATTACCAAGGTTTCAGTATGTCTTGCACCTTGGTCCACCAGGGCAAAACCAGTCTTCTCTTTTCTATCTCCAAAGATAATGAAGTGTTGCTCAACAGCCCATGGAGTAACCTGAATATCTCATTGCTCTTATCTTTTCACTCATTCAACAAACTCCTGAGAATCTAATAAGTGTCAGCTCTGAGGACATTAGAGGATGAAAAGAGACTTGGTACCAACCCTGGAAGAGCTCAGATCAATGGGAGGAAAACATGTTGCAATACACCATGATAAATATTAAGGCAGAGGTTTTCAAAATGTCCTATGAACATCAGAGGAAAGGAAAGGATAGGTAAACTTAAGAAAAGACATGACGTGTAAGCTGAATATTAAAGGATGAATAAGAGTTTGCCAGAGGGAGAAGGGGTAGAGGTATTCAACTTATGGAAAACAGCAGGTAAAGAGGCTTGAAGCAAGGATTTTTGGGGAAGCTTGAGGGATTTTCACTTCCAGGTAAGATAAGTGAAAGGGACCATATTTACTCTCTCGCTCGAAACAATAACAAAAACAACAACAACAAAAACACACGAAGAAAATACATAAAACAATAGTTTTCAGACATTAGACAACAGGCAGGGCAGGACAGTGAACCATAGGAAAGAGGAAATAACCAACAGGAACCAGGTGGCATAAGCTCCAGCTTATTGCCAGGAGAGAGGTTTCAAGGTACAGAGAGCAGAAATTCTGAATTGAGGACAAGGCAGTCAGAGTTTTCAGGAAAGAATACCAAAGAAGAGTTTCAGAGAGCTTCAGAAACATGCAGAGGGTCACCTTCAAGTCTTTAACTGGATGTACACATGTGTGAAAAAACTATTCAAGGCCAGAAAAAAATACCAAAGGGGAATGGAGGAAACCACACATAGGTCTGGGAAGTTCATGTTCTCACAAGCCAAAGTGTAGAAACTCTATATGCAAAGGAGCATTTGGGTAAGTACTCGGCAGAGCAGTTTTTTTGGTAGTAAGGAAAAATTAATACTAGACTGAATGCTGCTCTTGTGCCATCTAAAAAGTCTGAAAAGTAAGACTAAAAGAATCAAACTGTTTCCAAGTAACTTCCAAGTAACTTTGTTCTAGAACGAAGTGTAAGAATCATTACAGGAATACAAAAGTACCCAAGACCCAACAGGATAAAATTCACAATGCGTAGCATCCAATAAAAAAATTACCAGGCAGGCAAAGAAACAGAAAATTACAAGTCAAAATCAGAAGAAAAATAAATCAATAAAAACAGACCCAGAAATGTGCTGTGTGATAGAATTAGTAGACAAGGACATTAAAATAGTTATTATAACTATATGCCATATATCTAAGAATGAGAAAAACATAAGCATGCTAAGGAGAGACACAGAGGATGCAAAAAAGATCCAAATCAAAGTTGTACAGAGTAAAAACAATGGCTGAAATGAAAAAACACACTGCATGGGATTAACAACAGATTAGATATGGCAGAATAAAAGATTAGTGAATTTGAAACAGGATAATAGAAGTTATTCAGAATGACACAGAGAAAACAGACCAAAAAAAAAAAAGAAGAGACTATTAGTAAGCTCTGGGAGGATGTCATGCAAACTCATATACATATAATTAGAGCCCCTGAGGAAGAGGAGAAAAAGAGAGCAGAAAAATATTTTTTAAAAATGAACCAAAATTTTTGATGAAAACTATGAACCCACCGATCCAAGCAAGCTGAAGGATCTCCAAGCACAAGAAACATGAATAAAAGTACACCAGGGCAGATCATAACTAAACTGCCAAAAACCAATAATAAAGAGAAAGTCATAAAAGTAGCCACAGGAGAAAAAAGACCGTTATGTACAAAAGACCAAAGATAAGAATAACAACACACACTTGTCAGAAACAACGCAAGCCAGAACATAGTGGAGCAATATCTTTAATGAAAGAAAAAAAACCCCATCAACCTAGAATTCTATACTCAGCAAAATGAAGAGAAAGTAAAAACTTTTTCGGACATACAAAAGCTGAAAGAATTCATCACTAGCAGACTTGCACTGCGAGAAATGTTAAGGGGGGCCAGCCCCACGGCCGAGTGGTTAAGTTTGCACACTCCACTTTGTCAGCCCAAGGTTTTGCCAGTTCGGATCCTGGGCGTGGACATGGCACCACTCATCAAGCCATGCTGAGGCGGCATCCCACATGCCACAACTAGAAGGACTCACAACTAAAAATATACAACTATGTACCAGGGAGCTTTGGGGAAAAAAAGGAAAAACAAAATCTTTAAAAAAAAAAAAAAATGTTAAGGGAAGTTCTTCAGGCACAAGGAAAATACCAGATAGGAACCTTGATCTACAAAAAAGAGAGAATAACACTGGAAACAGTAAATACATTAACAAGCATAAAAATCTTTTTTTTCCTTATTTTTAAAATCTCTTTGAAAATAATCATAGCATATTAAGGTGATTATAAACCATGACCAAGTGGGATTTATTCCTGTTCTTCAAGTATGGTTCAAAATATAAAAATCAGTGTAATACATTAGATTAGTAGAATAAAGGAAAAAGCCCACATGATCATCTCAATTGATGCATAAAAAGCATTGACAAAGTTCAACATTCTTTCATGATAGAAATGCTCAACAAAGTAGGAATAAAAGGGAATATCCTCAACATGATAAAGACCACATAGGAAAAACCCACAACTAACATCATACTCAATGGCAGAAGACTGAAACCTTTTCTCCTAAGACCAGGAACAAGACAAGGATACCCACTTTCATCACTCCTATTTAACACAGCATTGGAAGTTCTAGCCAAAGGAATTAGGCAAGAAAAAAGGTAAAAGGCATCCAAATTGGAAAGGAAGAAGCAAAATTGTTTCTGTTCACAGATAATATTATCTTTTATGTAGAAAACCCTAAAGACCCCATACAAATAAAATTGTTAGAGCTAATAAATGATTTCAGGAAAATGGTAGGATAAAAATTCAACACAAAAATCAGTTATATTCCTGGGCCAGCCCCAGCGGCCTAGTGGTTAAGTTTGGCATGCTCCACTCTGGCGGCCTGGGTTTGGTTCCTGGGCACACACCTACGCCACTTGTCTGTTACTGGTCATGCTGTGTTGGCGTCTCACAAACAAAAAAAAGAGGAAGATTGGCAGTGGATGTTAGCTCAGGGTAAATCTTCCTCAGCAAAAACAAAACAAAACAATATCAGTTGTATTCCTGTGAACAACCTTTAAAGGAAATTAAGAAAACAATTCCATTTATAATAGCATCATAAAGAATAAATAGGAATATTGGGGGGGGGTTGTTTGCTGGGAAAGATTTGCTCTGAGCTAACATCTGTTGCCAATATTCCTTCTTTTTTTTTTCTCTCCAAAGCCCCAGTATATGGTTGTATATCCTGGTTGTAAGTCCTTCTAGTTCTTCTATGTGAGCCGCTGCCACAGCACGGCCACTGACTGATGAGTGGTGAGGTTCTGTGACTGGGAAATGAATCCAGGCCCCCAAAGTGGAGCTTGCTGAACTTCAACCACTAGGCCACCAGGGCTGGCTCAGGAATATTTTTAATCAAGGAATAATTTAGAAATAAATTTAACCAACGAGGTGAAATACATGTGCAATGAAAACTACAAAGCTTTGCTGGAAGAAATTAAAGAAGACATAAATAAAAGGAAAGACATTCTGTGTTCATAGATTGGAAGACCTGATATTGTTAAAATGAAAATACTGCCCAAAGTGATCTACAGATTCAATGAAATCCCTAAAAAAATCCCAACAACTCTTTTTACAGAAAGAAAAATCCATCCTAAAATTCATATGGAATATCAAGGGACTCCAAGCTGCCAAAACAGTCTTGAAAAAGAAGAACAAAGTTGGAGGACTCTTGATTTCAAAACTTGCTACAAAGCCAAGCAACAAAAGCCATGCCGAACTGGCATAAGGACAGACATATGGACCAACGGACTAGAATAGACAGCCCAGAAATAAACCCTTGCATATATAGCGAAATGAATTTTGACAAGGGTGCCAAGATCATTCAATGGGGAAAGGACAGTCTTTTCAACAATAATGCTGGGAAAATTGGATATCCACATGTAAAAGAATGAAGTTGGACTCTTATCTTACACCATATACAAAAATTAACTCAAAACGGATCAACCTAAATGTAAGGGACGAATCTATAAATCTCTTAGAAGAATACATAAGGGGAAAGCTGTGTTGACAGTGGATTTGGCAATGATTTCTTGGACATAATATCAAAAGCATAGGCAACAAAGGAAAAAATAAAGTGGATTTGTTCAAAATTAAAAACTTTTATATATCAAAGAATACTATCAGAGAGTGAAAAGACAATCTAAAAATGGGAGAAAATATTTGCAAATCATATATCTGATAAGGGATTAATATCTAGAACATATAAAGAGCTCCTACAACTTAACAACAAAAAACAAACAATTCAAAAATGGGCAAAGGACTTGAACAGACATTTCTCCAAAGAAGACACACAAATGACCAAGAAGCACATGAAAAGCTGCTCAACATCACTTGCCATTAGGAAAAGGAAAATCAAAACCATAATGAAATACCACTTTACACCTATTAGGATGACTATTAATAGAAAAACAGTAAATAAGTATTTCCAAAGATATGGAAAAATTGAAACACTTGTGCATTTCTGATGGGAAAGTAAAATGATGCAGCTTCTGTGGAAAACAGTCAATTATTCAAAAAGCTAGAATAGAATTGCCACATAATCTACCAATCCTAGTCCTAGGTAGATATCCAAAAGAATTGAAAGCAGGGCCTCGAACAGATATTTGAACACCACAGTCCACAGCAGCACTATTCATGTAGTGGCGTTATTCACAATAGCCAAATCCTCAAATGTCCATCAACAGATGAATGGATGAACAAAATGTGGTATACACATACATGTACACATACATACATGCATGTGTCTAGATACTACATAGATATGGGGTACACATAATGGAATATTATTCATCTTTAATATGGGATGAAATTCTGATACATGCTACCACATGGATGAACCTTGAAAACATTATGCTAAGTGAAATAAGCCAGACACAAAAGGACAAATATTGTCTGATTCCATTTCCATGAGGCAACTAGAATATTCAAATTCATAGGAACAGAAGAGAGAACAGAGGCTACCAGGGGCTGGGGGGATTGGGTAATGGGGAGGTATTGTTTAATGGGAAATGAGTTCTATTTAGAAAGATGAAAAAGTTCTGGAAATGGATAGTGGTGATGGCTGCACAACAGTGTGAATGTACTTAACGCCACTGAATTGTACACTTAAAAATTGTTAAAATGGGGGGCCAGCCTGGTGGGTAGTGGTTAAGTTTGCATGCTCTGCTTTGGCAGCCTGGGGTTCGCTGGTTTGGATCCCAGGTGCAGACCTACATACCAGTCATCAAGCTATGCTGTGGTGACATTCCACACACAAAATAGAAGAAGACTGGCACAGGTGTTAGTTCAGCAATAATCTTCCTCAAGCAAAAAGAAAAAGATTGGCAACAGATGTTAGCTCAGAGCCAATCTTCCTCACCAAAAAAAAAGAAAAAAAAAATTCGTTAAAATGGTAAATTTTATTTATGTGTATTTTGCCACAATAAAATTGTAAAGGGGGGCCACTCGGTGGGATAGTGGTTGGGTTCATGTGCTCTGCTCTGGCAGCCTCTAGTTCACAGGTTCAGATCCTGGGTGTGGACCTGCTACTGCTTGTGAAGCCATGCTGAGGCAGCATCCCATGTAAAATAGAGGAAGGTTGTCACAGATGTTAGCTCAGCGACAATCTTCCTCAAGCAAAAAGAAGAAGATTGGCAACAGATGTTAGCTCAGGGCAAATCGTCCTCACACACACACACACAAAGTATAAAGGCCCTCAAAAAATAATTGATCTTAGCAAATAAAAGTATAATGTATTGTGGGGTTCATAATATTTGTAGAAGTAAAATGAATGATCACAACAGCAAAAGGCTCTTGTTATGCAGTTCTGGAAGTACACTCTCATAAGGTTCTTACGCTATATATGAAGTGGTATAATATTACTTGAAGATAGCCTGTGATAAGTTAAAAACGTATACTATAGACCCTAAAGCAACCACTAAAGAAAAGTTATAGCTAATAAGCCAACAAAGGATACAAAATAAAATGGAATCATAAAACATACCAAATTAATCCAAAAGAAGGCAGGAAAAAAGAAAAGGGCAACAAAAAATAGATGAGACAAAACAGAAAACAAATAGCATGATGCTTGATTTAAATTCAAACATATCAATAACCAGAATAAACATAAATACTCTCAACACCCCAATTAAAATACAGAGATTGCCAGATTTTTTAAAATGCAAGACCCAACTATATGCTGTTGAAAGGAAGCCAACTTTAAATAGAGAAACATTAATAGGTTAGGAGTGAAAAAAGATATACCACGTAAACGCATCAAAAGAAAGTAGGAGTGGCTACATTAATATTAGATGAAATAGATTTCTAGAGCAAAGAATATCACCAGCGTTAAAGAAGGTTATTTTATAATGATAAAGGAGTTGTTAGGAAGAGGACGTAAGATTCCCAAAGGTTTATACACTTAATAAAGGAGTTTCAAAGTCCATGAAGCAAAAACTGAGAGAAATGCAAGGACAAGGAGACAACCTCATAACTATAGTCATAGATTTCAACATAACTTTCTCAAGGATTGATTAAACAATAGACAGAATATCAGCAAAGATAGAGAAAACTTAATACTATCAACCAACTTAACCTAACTGACATTTATGGAACACTCTAGGAAAATACACATTCTTTTCAAGAGCACATGGAACATTTATCAATCAGATCACACAATATAGGTTCTCTGACCAAAAAGGAATTAAATTTGAAATCAGTGCCAGAATATACAAAGAAAATCTCCAAACATTTTGGAATTTAACAAAACACTTCCAAATAACCCATGGGTCAACAAAGAAATAACAATGGTGGTCAGAAACAGTTTGAGTTAAATAGAAAGTACAACACATCAAAACACAGCATATCAAAATTGGGGGCTGCAGCTAAAGCAGTAGTCAGGAGGAAATGCCTATATATTAGAGTTCTAAATGGCAATATTAGAAAAGAAGAATGGCTTCAAATGAATGACTTCATCTTGCACATTAAAGAAATTATAAAAAGAACAAGTGAAACTCAAGTTTCACTCAAAAGGAAATAGATAAATCTGAATAGACACAACTATTAAAGAAATTGAATGTGCAGTTTAAATCTTCCTTAAAAGAAAACTCTGGATCCCAGTGCCTTCAGCGGTGAACTGTAACAAACATATAACAAAGAAATAGTATCAATTCTACAAAAACTCTTTCAGAAAACCGAAGAAAAGAGACTACTTCCCAACTCATTTTATGAGGCCAGAACTATCCTGATACTAAACCAGACAAAGACATCAGAAGACAAGAAAACTACAGACCAATATTCCTCATGTACATGCATACAAAAAATTCTTTACATTTTAGCAAATCAAATTAAACACTATATAAAATGGATAATATTTCAGGTGGTATTTATCTCAGAAATGCATGGTTGATTCAAAACTGGAAAATCAGTCATTGTAACTCATCATATGAACAGAAAAAGCAAAAGCCTATGGTCATTTTAATAGATGGAAAAAATGCTTTGGACAAAATCCAACATCTAGTCCTGATCAAAAAACAACAACAACAACAAACTTTCGGCAAACTATAAATAGGGGAAAATTTCCTCAATCTGAAGGGTCAACGAAAAACCTATAGCAATATCATATTTAATGCTGAGAAATGGAAGGCTTTCCCCCTAGGTTCAGGAATAAGGCAAGGATGTCTACTCTCACTACTTATATTCCAAATTCACTGGAAGTTTTGGCCAATGCAACAAGTTAAGAAAAAGAAAGAAAAGGGATTCATACAGGAAATGAGGAAGTCAAACAACTGTCTTTATTTGCAGGTGACCTGACTACCTTATATAGGTAATTCTATGGAATCTACCCAAAAAGCTAAAAGAATAAGTGAGTTCAGTAAGTTTCCTGAATATAAGACCACTAAACAAAAATCAACTGTATTTTATATTCTAGCAACAAATAATCAGAAATTTAAATTTTAAAAGCATGCCATTTACGACAGCATCAGAAAAACATGAAATACTTAGGGATAAATCTGACAAAAGATACGTAAAACCTGTGCACTGAAAACCACACAACATTGCTGAAAGAAATTAAGGAATATCTAAATAAATGATGAGATATATCATTTCCCTGGACTATAAAGACTCAATATTGTTAATAGGTCAAATTTCTCTAAATTAATATATAGATTCAATGCAACCCAAATCAAAACTCTAGTAGACATTTTGTAGATGTTGACAAGCTGACTAAACATGAATTATAGACTTAAATGTAAGAGAGAAAACTTCTAGAAGAAAACATAAGAGAAAAATCTTAGTGAATGGGATATGTCTTGCATTTGGGAAAGATTTCTTAAATATGCCAAAGTAAGCATGAAATATAAAAGAAAAAGAAATACATTAGATTTCATCAAAAGTAAAAACTTTAGGGGCTGGCCCCGTGGCCAAGTGGTTAAGTTCGCGCGCTCCGCTGCAGGCGGCCCAGTGTTTCGTTGGTTCGAATCCTGGGTGCGGACATGGCACCACTCATCAAGCCATGCTGAGGCAGCGTCCCACATGCCACAACTAGAAGGACCCACAACGATGAATATACAACTATGTACCCGGGGGCTTTGGGGAGAAAAAGGAAAAAATAAAATCTTTAAAAAAAAAAAAAAAAGTAAAAACTTTAGCTCAGCAAAGAAACACTTTGATAAGAAAACAAAAAGCTAAAGACTGGGAGAAAATATTTGCAAGCATATATCTAACAAAAGAAAATATTTATAACTCTATAATAACATACAGAGCCCAATTTTTAAAAGGGCAAAAGTCTGAATGGACATTTTCCCAAAGAAGATGTGTGGATGGCAAACAAGCACATTTAAAGATGCTCAGAATCTTAGTCACTAAGGAAATGCAAATTAAAGCCACACCTGCCATCTTACTAGAATGGCCAAAAATAAAAACAAAAGTGTTGGTGAGGACGTGGACGAACTGTAACTCTCACACATTACTCATATCACACACTGCTGCTGGGAATATAAAACAGTACAATTTCTTTGGAAAACAGTTTGGCAGTTTCCTAAAAAAGTTAAATATACACCAATCATATGACCCTCCTGGGTATTTACCTAAGGGAAATAAAAGTATATGTGTATCTGACAACTGTGTACAAATGTTGTGTACCACACTGTGAACAAATGTTCATAGCAGCTTTATCTGTAATAGCCAAAACCTGGAAACAACCCAGACGGCCATCAACGGGTGACTGGATAAACAAATTGTGATGCATCCGTACAATGGAATACTACTCAGTAATAAAAGGAAATAAACATTTGATACATGCAATATGGATGAATCTCAAAATAATTAGGAGGAGTGAAAGAAGCCAGGCAAAAAAGGGTACATACTGAATTATTCTATTTATATATGGAATCAAATGCAAACTAAGCTGTAGTGACAAGAAGCAGATCAACAGGTGCCTGGAGATGGGGAGGCGCAGAAGGAAGGGATTTCAAAATGGGATCATGTAGGAAATTAGTGGAGGTGATGGATTTGCTAATTTTCTTGTATGTGGTGATAGTTTCAAGGTTGTAGACATATGTCAATTCTACTCTTTAAATAAGTGCAGTTTACTGTATGCCAATTATACCTGTAAAATCTGTACAAAAGTTAATAAAAAACAGCTGGGGTTGGGCAAAACCATTGTTATATCCCATTCTTAAAGTCTTTTTGACCACAATGTGTCTTAGAATTTAAGAAATAGTAAAGAGAATGTGATACTTACTTGAGAAAGTCTGTCTCCCTTTGAATTCGCATGATCTCTGTGCTTGTCAAACTCTTCTGGCCGATTATGTGTGCAAAACTAGGGAACTAAAATTAAGAATATATATAAAATCACGGTAAAAGCTACGGTACAGTAAAATTTTATTAAAAGTTCATCTTAATGTTTTGTCTTACCCAGAATTCATCTTTTAATGTTTTGTTTTATTATCCAGAATTCATCCTTTAAAAACTGTGATGGGGAAAGTCATAAGTAATTATTACTCCGCATGGACATTAAAAAAATTAAAGTGCTAGTCATAATCTGATACATACATTCTATTAAAAACAAGAGTTTTTAAGAAAAGATATCTGAATTTACCATTAGACAGGCCAGATTTTAGAATTTAAAAACCTAAGTTAGTAACTATTTTTCTCAGAGATCATATCCCCAGGAAATTCAAAAGGATTCACCTGAAAGAACAAATACAGCAAGTGCCTGCTTATCCAGAAACATTTAACTCTCTTCGATAGATTTTTATTTGAATGGCTGCTTTGTACCAGGCACTGTGTTTGATGCAGGGAGAGGGACAAAGATAAATATCACATGGTCCCTGCCCTCAAGGGACCACGAACTGGTGTACATACACAATACTGAAACACAGTGGGTTCGGTGTGGTAACACATTTGCACTGGGTCCCATGGGAACCCAGAAGAGGGCATAATCACAGGCACTTGCTCCAGGGGAGAAGGGCTTCCCAGGGCAGTAACATCTGAGCTGGGTTTGATGTTACTCCCATCTGAGCTTGGGAAAGGAAAGAAAAGTTTGTCAAGTGGACAGAAGGACAAAGGGCATTCCAAGGAGAGAAAACCCATCTGCAAAGACACAACAGCAGGGCAGTGCATGGCCTATCCTGGGACTTGGGTGTTTGATATGGTCTAGCAGTCTGAGTGGCAGGACAGTAGAACAGAAAGGAAGGGTGGAGAAGGAACATGAAGGGGAGAAGCTAACACACATGGAGGGTCTGATAGCAGTCAATTGTGCCTGGTATTTGACAGCCATTGTCTCCTTGACGTTTCACAATGACCTTATGAGGTGGGTAATATTATTCCCGTTTCATTTTATTTTTGTAACATTTTCTTTTGACATAATTTCAAATTTACAGAAAAGTTGCATGGATGGTACAAATAACCCCTGTATATGCAGCTTGACCAATTGTTTACACTAACATTTTGTCCCAAGAGCTTTCGTTCTCGCTTTCTGAATCACATGAGAATAAGCTGCAGTCATGACGCCCTTCTGCCTCTAAATTTTGCACGTGATTTCCTAAGAACAAGGATGCCCTCTTACACAACAGTGCAATTCTCAAAACCAGGAAAATTAACAGTGATACACTACTACTGTCTAACCCACAGACCTTTATTCAAATTTTGTTAATCATGCCAATGACGTCCTTCACAGCTATATTTTTTTCCTGGTCTAGGATCCAGTCCAGTATCACACTTCGCAGTTAGTTTCTCCTTTAATCTGTAATACTTCCTCAGTCTGTCTTTATCTTTCATGATCTTGACATTTTTGAACGGTAGCAGGTCAGTTAACTTGTAGAATCCCCTCCAATTTGGTTTTGTCTGATGTTTCCTCATGAATGGATTCAGTCATGCATTTTGGCACAAAGACCAGAGAAATGATACTGTGTCCATTTCAGTGCATCATATCAAGAGGTAACGTAATCCTCACTTTTCAGAAGAGGATGCTGAGGCTCAGAAAGTCTGAGTCACTTGCTTGAGGTCACGTCACCAGTAGGTCTACTATCTCATGTCCCACCCCAGTAGACACATCTACCACGACGCCTGGGGGCTGAGCTTAAGACTCCAGACGCTACGCTGCAGGCAACGGGGATCAGTCCGAGGTTTTTAGTGGCTTCTGTGTCAGATCCAACATGGCCCAGACCAGAAGTTGCAAAGTGGTGGTCTACAGCCCAAATTTGGCCTGCCATTGAGTTTCATTTGGCCTATGTATATTGGCCCACGCCATGTTTCAAATTGTTAAATAATTGTTAAAAGTTAAAACTATGTTTTAACACATAAAAATGCAGGTTTCTGGCTTCTCTTGCAAATTCATCAGATGTGGCAACACTGGGCCCACAGGCCTTCTTATCAATGGTTATCTGAGTAGAGATGACCTTTTTAGCTTGCAGGGCTTTCCACGTGGCCAGAGAACCCCCAACTCTCTTGCCCTGACACTAAAGCCAGGTATCAGCTGTCATTCATCTTCCACCCAGGCAGTATCACACATTTACACGGCTGCCTAGCCCCTGACAGTGCCCCTAGGCCAGATGCTTAGCTCAGAGATATCTTGTCTCCCTGGTGGTTGTTGACATGCTGTAACATCCACCAGCATCATCAATTCTGATGTTTGCTGAAGTATGCTTTAGATGGGATTGAGCTGGGATATTGAGAAGACGCTCTTGCCAATGTGAGGGAAAAAAGTAGAAGATAAAACTTTTGCGGTCCTTTTCTGGCCTCCTTGTCAAATTCCCCAAACTGCTTCCCACACACCCAGTTTTTGGGGATGCTGAATCTTGGAATCTTTACAGATTTTTTTATTCTGTCTTTCCCTTGGAAACAACTCTTAAATAACTAGGTGGGCAAGGTAATCCACATACCCATGCACAAAGAAAATAATTCTTTCTAGATATATTCAGATAATTAAGGTCACATGAGACTTTTTCCAAAAATAGTTATGATTATATTTTGTCATATACCACTCATTCTTCAAAATGATGCTTTTTTATCTCAAAAGCAGTATTCTTATTTGGGCTACACTGGTGAGCATTGCTCACAGGAGCTGAGTGTGCTCATGTGTCTCTTTGGTAATCATTCTTTCCAGGAGACTGTGAAGGGCAATATTCTATTGCAGGGATGGTTGTCCTTTTGTTTAGTGGGGTTTGAAAGTAGGCCTTTTTAGGTCTGTGGTCCTCTGGGCTGCACTTTGTGGTCCTCCAGAAAATATAGTGGGTGGGCAGATGGAAGAACCCAGGAGGTCAGACTGAGTTACACCACAGCATTAGAGACAGGAAATGAAGGAAAGGGCTTAACTTCAAGATAAGGATAGTCAGTCTTTCAGGCCAGTGATTCTCAGACTGGGCTGATCATGAAAGTCATCCATGGACTCCATCCAGCTTATGGACTCAGATTATGTAGGAGGACCGCAGGAAGGGGTAGCTGGAAATATATATAAAAAGTTCTCCCCAGATGATTCTGATGTGCAACCAGGTGTGAGAACTAAGCTTTTAACCTCCTTTACACTTGATGCTAAGTGTGAGCAGCCTTGAAATCATGGGTACACAAGAAGCAGTTGTGGTTGCATAGAAACTGTGCTTCTAGGTATGCTCTACTTGGGGCTCAGACTGCAGAAAGACAGCAAAGGCTCCTGGGTTGCCGTTAGATGCCAAATTCTAAACTGGATTTTAGAAACATTCAAAAATCCAAGTGCTGTAATAGTAGGAGGAGGAGGCAACTAGTCTAAGGGCATCTTTCTTGTTATATAGTAAGAATGCATTGATATAGCTTTTATTTAGGTTGTAAATCACCTCCAATATGTCAAATCCAACAGGCAACTCCCTGCCCTTGTCTAATTTGAATCTGACATAGATGAATTTGACATAGATGAGCACTGCCTTCTCCTTGAAACTCTTTCTTCTCTTGGCTTCTGGGACACCACTTTTTTTTTTTTAGCTCTCTTCCTACTTCTTAGGCTCTTCCTCCTCTGCCCAACTTCTAAATTGAGGATTTTGTCTTGTGCCTTCTTCTCTTCATTTTCTTTACAACCCTGGCAAGTGATCTCATTCAGACCTAAGCTTTACATATCATCCATTTATTGAATATTGCTAAATATATATCCCCAGCCCTGACCTCTCCCCTGAGTTTGAAGTTGCACGTCCAACAGTCTACTTAGCACTTTCACTTGAATGTCTAATGAGCCCTGAAGACTTGTTCCTCCCTGGTCTTCCCCATTTCAATTAATGGTACCATCATCTCCAGATGCTCAGGCCAGGACCCTGAGAGTCATCCTTGGCTCCTCCCTTTTCCTCACCCCATCCGTCTGATCCCTCAGCCAAATCTGTTGGCTCAACCTACAAAACATATCTGGATTCCCACCACCCTCCTATCCTCACCACTTAAGCCTCCTAAATGATAGTTCCCTTTTACTCCTCTATAGCCTAATCTCCATACTGTAGGCAAACAGAAATCTTTTAAGTAAATGAGATCATGTCTTACTCTCCAAATGGATTCCCTTTACAATTAGGAGAAAATCCAAACTCCTTACAATGGGACTTACCCCAGCATCTGTGATTCCCAAACATGCCTGCCCATTAGAATCACTGATGGGTGAATTAAAAACGTAGAATAAAACCATTCCTAAAACCCACACCAATTAAACCAAAATTTCTGAGGTTGGGGGGTCCCAGGATTGTTTTGAAGCCCCTCAGGTGATTCCAACGTGCAGCCATGTTTGAGAACCACGGCTCTCTGTGCTCTGCCCCAGCCTACCTCTCCCACCTCACCTCTGACCTTGCTCACCACGCTCCATCCATACCAGCCTCCTTGCTGATCCCTCACTTTGCACTACGTGTTGTCACTGCTGCCAAGATCTTTGCAGGGCTCACTTACGCTCATCTTGAAGGTTCAATTCAAATGTCACCTTTCCAAGGAAGCCCTCTCTTCTCACCCTGAATTCGAACATTGTTCTTCCTCCATGGTCATTCTCCATCCCAGGGGGGTCTCAAATTTGAGTGTGCATCAGAAGGACCAATTAAAACAGATCATTGGGCCCACCCCTAGAGTCCCTAATTCAGTAGGTCTGGGGTAGGGCCTGAGGATTTGCATTTCTAATAAGCTCCCATGTGTTGCTGATGCTACTGGTTTGGGGACCACAGTTTGAGAAGTACTGCTCTATCTTATTACCTAGTTTAATCTTTTTAATGACACATCACTATTTTAAATTTTTTGTTTGATTATTTACATATTTATTACTGCCAGCTCCTACCCCCAATAAAAGGTGAGCTCCATGAGCACTGGGGCCTTTCTTGTCCAACACAGTATTCCCAGCACTGGAACAGTGCCTGGCACAGGGTGAAAATGCAGGGGACACTTCCTTGAAATATTTCATGGGAAGCATTACAAATAACAGTAGGTATTTAGTACCCTAAAGAGTTTCCTTAGAAGTTACCTGGGAGTGGTGGAAGTGTGGGCTAGAACCTGATTCTTCACGGTAAGCTGGGGTTTCCAGTGGACTCTCTGAGAAGCGAAGGTCTTTCCAAGCTTTAGGGTCAGTTTTTTCACCTCCGTTGAGGTCTACAATTATATTAAAAACATTGTTCTGTGAACATCAGTAATTATACATATAATCATGCAAACGTCTTCATAGTTGGAAACCTTTTAATAAGGGACATTGCCATCCCATTCTTTCCCTAAAGTATTAATAATATAAAGAATCCCCGACTCCTTGAATTAGCACTGAGAAAGAAAAAAATTAGCCCAAACTAAGAAAATTTAAATCTGCCCTACTACATTCCACAACATTCCACATCAGGCTGGGAAGACAGATAAATCCTTTGCAAGGTTAGCAGAAAACACTTTCTTGCCAGGACACACTGCAGTTGTAAAATGTCATAACAGCCCCCCCTTTACATGACTATTGTTTCTTACTTGCCAAGAAACTTTGTTCTCTAAAATCAGATTATCAGACACCTTGCTGTTTGAAATCATATCAGTAAGAACGAGCCATCCAACAATTGCCTGGAGGACCTATGTCACTTTGACATAGAGAAGCAGCCTCAATTTCCAGTCTTCATCCAGAGCTTCAGAGAAAGGTTACTGAGCACAACATTCCACATTTATCTTTATAGTTTCCAAGGTAACAGAACCCTGGTCTCCTTTGCACTCCATACCTGATGGCGACCACTTCACACACAGCTCTGCTTTGCTTTCAGCCTATCAAAATTCTGCCTTCATTTAAATTTCACCCAAACTCCACCTTCCCCCAAACCCTATAACTGTATTTTTTCCTTTGTTTGGTGAGAGGACCCATGGTTCCTCCGGTGTGCGCTCTCCGTCGTGGCAATGTGTCAATAAATCTGACTTTGTTGGACTGCTTGATTATCCCTCGTGGTCGTAAGCTGTTAGCTAAGATAGCCCTAAAACTCAAATTATAGCTTACTTTCTTGTTCCAGTGTTTCTTATTCCAACCCTTCTGCAGACAAGAAAAGAAGCAGTGAACCTGTTTGGTGGTTTAGAATACTAAATCTTATCTTCATTCTGTCACATCATACCTGGAAATTTTCTCAGGTTAACATTCCAACCCAGTTTATTTTCAGCATTCTTATATTTCTTCCTTAGTTTTGATCCAACAAATCCATTTTTCAATTCCTAGGGATGAAGAGATTGCATGCGAATCACTTGATTACGCCCATTTCAAAGATGAAAATTGAAAGTTACGTGGTAGAGACAGTGTCACAGCATGCATTTCTTACTTGAAAGGGTTTGCAGTTGTTTTTACAAAGTGACCTCTGTCTCACCTGACTCTGGAAACACACAGCTTTGTGTCTGGCCTGTTTAGTTGCCAGCATGTCTGCTTGGTAAACCCTACCAGGTCAAGCAGCCAAGACCAGAGGCAGGAGGCAGCACATGTAGGCAGGAGGTTGCAATCACAGGAGTCTGAGTAATAATAGAAGGACCATCAGATCCAGGGAGCAAAGAAAGGGTGGAGTCAGACCAACATAGGACTTATGTACCCGAATTGCCAACACACAATCCTTAAACTCTCTTCTCTCTGGACTCAGTCCCTTATGCCTGACTCAAGCCTGAGGACCTGCTGATACATGTAGGCTCAGCCCCTGCTGGCTGCCCCTGCCCAGTGTCGATCCCTGCGCTGAGCATCCTTGAGCCCCACACTATGCCTGCACCCACTGCTTTAGTCCCAGAGCCTCTCCTGTGGCCTCTGGTCTACCACTGGGCTGAATGGACTCCCAAAAAAACTTCCGCTGTCACCCCCAACAAGACCTCTATGACTGAGTTTTTGGTTGGTTTCCTTACCACGGGCTGGCCCATCCTCTGGCCCTTGCATCTATCTCACTAATGCCCATAACCCAGGGACTGAAGTTGCAAACATCCTTTTTCGATAGGTCTAGTTCATTCTCCAAAGAAGGGAGGCTTTGCAGCTATTTGGGGATGAAGATTTCAACATAAAAGAAGGCTATGCCCACTGAGGGCTTCTACTAGTCTGCTGCATCTATTCCACGAACATACACTCACCGCCCTCTCCTACCTGTCGCTGTGCAAGGCATCAAGTATGGCAGACACACTCTCTGCCACCTAGGAGCTTACAGTGCATAAAGGAGAGAGACAAGGAGCAAAGTAATCACATATTCAAAGCATTTTATAAAGGGAGAAGGCGCGGGTGCTAAGGGACCAGTGACGGAACACAGCCAACACAGTTTAGTTTGGCTGGAGTCTCTACAGGGGACTCACAGAGCATGAGAAGACGACTGAGGACAGAAACTCAGCACTTGGGATGCCAGGCTAAAGATTTCTGGTTTCTTCAATAAGTAAGGGGGAGTCAATGAAGACACCAGAGTACGGGCAGGGATGGTAGGTAGGAATTTCTAATGGGCAGGGTGGAGGAGGGACTGACTGAAGGATGGGAAATCAGTGAAAATAATTTGCAATGGTTGATACTGATCTCAATTATGAGGACACGACTGTGGGTAGACTGACGGAGGTGATGAAACAAAAGGGAAGATGTGACCACCGAGAAAGAACTAAGAAGGTGGTGTGATCCTCTGAATGTATTCCAGTTTCATTACTTGCCTGCTTTGAAGAATCTTTGAGAACATTTTCAACGCTGTCTTCCAAAGAGACTGTATTTGGTGGTTCACAGTCCACCTGAAATACTTTTGTTACAATGCCACTCTGTCTGCAGTCGCTGAAAATTATTTTAAAAAGAAAAAGTCTGTGTGTTACACAAAGATTCGAAAAAAGGTGGCTAGCAATTAAGATGACTCTATTGAAGTCCCCTAGTCTAGCTACTAAATTTATTATATTTTAAATGGGAGAAATCAAAATACAACTTCTGTAGTTTTTCCTTGCCTTATTCTCATTTATCTATTTCTATGTAACAAACCATTTCAAAACACAGTGTCTTAAAACACAAATCTATAGGTTAACCAGGCTCAGCTGGGCAGCTCTCCTCTGTGATCTTTCACGTGGTTGCAGTCAGACGTCGGCTAGGGCTGGAGTCAACTGAAAGATGAACTCGGTTGGATGTCCAAAATGGTTTCTTCCCTCATATTCAGAAGCTAGGCTGGCATATCTGGAATAGCTGGTGCCTCGCCAGTCATCTCTCTCAGTCTGTCTACCTATCTGTCTTTCTCTCTCCCTTCCTCCCTCTCCCTTCGTCTGTCTCTCTTCCTGTCTCCCTCCCTCTCCATGTGGTTAGCTTGGGATTCCTCACAGTATGGAAGTCTCAAGAAAGCTGAACTTCCTACATGGTGCCTGGCTTCCCCCAGTGTTTATGATCACACTTCTTGTGATCTAGTCTTAGCATCATTTCTGAAGCATACTATTGGTCAAAAGTAAGTCATAGGGCCAGCCCAGATTCAAGCAGAGGGGCTACACTGGAAGGCATGCTCCACTGGGGGGCCATTTTTGGAGACTATCTACCATATTCACCATAGCTATTTCATACCTTAAGATTTAGACTATTCTAAAACAAAGAATGGGGTTACCTATATATTATTCCATATGAGGCAAGGGAATTTTCCTTACTCCAGCTGTAGGTAGCACAGTATAATATTATAGTATTCCAGTTTATGGATGTATCACAGTTTGTTTATCCACTCGCCATTTGATGGTCATGTGGATTTTTCCCAGTTTTTGGGATTATGAACAATGCTGCTATGAGCATTCACATATCAGTCTTTGTAGTGTAAGCCCTGACAGTTGAGTTTTCTCTTTTTTGTAACACAAGTGCATGACTTAAGTTTTGATTGCTGAGGCATCCACTTCAAAGAGGCATCCATTTCAGAGATGGCTATCTCAAATAAACATTGTCAGCCACATAACTAGATAAAGAGCCAGATCACTCTCCCCCACCCCGCCCCCTACCCCTAGGCGCCTTTGTTTTAGCGATCTCGTTTGGTTTCAATAACCGACCTTTTAGGCTGCCTGTTTCTTCTACTCCTGTGCTTTAAATTCCCCCTCTCATGTTTTAAATTCACCAATAAAGACTGAGCCTGTGAAACCCTAGGCCCCCACCCTCGACCCCAATAAAAGCAGAGCCCTAGTCTCGTGCACTCTACCTGCGACTCCGCTATGTGGTATGCCATGTAATTATCAGGACTCATAAACAACAAATCTTGTTTCTTTCAAAGTTTCCTGATGGTGATTGCTGATGGCGTCTTGCAATTATAATTAAGAATCACATGGGCTGGTCCAGACACAACACTGGTTATCAATAGTCTGAGACCCACACACAACAGTCGTCATGTGGACGTGTTTTATTTCTCTTGGATAGATACACAGGAGTGGAATTGCTAGGTTATGTGGTATGCTTAACTTTTTAGAAACTACTAAACTATCTTTGTTCCATTTTACATTCCCACCAACATTATCTAAGGGTTGCAGGTTCTCCACATACTCGTCAACACTTGATATTGTTGGCCTATTTTGATCACCTGACTCTTGATCATGTTCTCTGTAGGTAGTTGCTTGAGATGTGTCCCCAGCATATTAGGATTTGGCTTGGCTGTTTTAACACAGAACCAAAACAATAGTGGCTTGCACCAGAGAGAAGCCACAGGGTATAATCAGTCGTCGTACAGAGGTGCCATGGTGATGGGAGTGTGGTGCCAAGTTTCTACCTGGTTGTTCCACCGTTCCTAGGACATTGTACTTCTCCTCATGATGCAACGTGGCTGCTGATCATTCCAGGCAGTGGGAAGCAGGGCCCACTGCATCCCTTCAAGGGCCCAATCCAGAAGTGGCACATGTCACTCCCACATGCATCCCAGTGGTCACACCTGCGGCATGGCTCTCACTAGCTGTAAGGAGGAGGGGGAAATGTCTGTCTTCTAGGCAACCCTGTGTCTAGCTAAAAATCGTGGGCTTTATTATTCTAGAAAAAGGGAAACACATGTATTGGGGGACAGCCAGCAGCCTCTGCCACACCGTCATGACCATGCTTGGAACATTTGTTTGATATATTTAACTCTCACCCCAACTAATTTGTGTTGAAATCTCACAGCTAGAACACAAGTGATTCTGTTTGATCTGTCCAGGCACTTAATACTTTTAGCATTTCCAGTTGTCTTCTTTCTTTGGTGTTCTTTGTCCACTTTGCTCTTACTGATTTTCAAAATGATTTTCATATTCTTTGACACATTTATCTGTTTCATTAGCATTTCTTTTGCAATTTGTCAAATTTTTACATGCCAGTTTTTTATATTTCTTAAAATTTTTGAAGCTTTAAGTAAATAAGTGTCCCAAAATGATTAAAATTCTTTGATTAGGTAAATATTCAGAAATGCATAAACATCAGTTCCAAAACAGTTGAGAAATGTTCTACATTAAATATAGAAATTTTAAGCTACATTTTTAGAAGGAGAAAAAAATTTCTCAGAAATACATAATTCATGTAAAAAGCCACTACCTATTTAGTAAGTGACAATATTTAAGAAACGACACGCTTGCCTTTCTGTGATCAGTGGATACTTGTATGTTCACTGGCTGGAGTGACTAATGGGTGGCTAAACTTTAGGGAAGCCCATGTTTTGTTTTGTTCTTAACAATAAAACCAGATTTACAGATACATATATCTGGATGCAGATAGAAATGACCTTTTAGATGAACCACTTACTTAACTCATTCACCTCAACATCCATCTCATCTGCATGTTCATCTCTGGTCCCAGGTCTGTCATCCAAGATTCAATCGTCCTTGTTAGCGCACTTCCTGGACATCACAAACATCTCCCTCCAGGAATCACTCAAATCCTAGATAATCGTGGGGCTCCCTGAATGTGCACTTACAGCCCCACCATCACACTGAATAGAAGCCTGGTTCTCATGCACTTGTTCGACCCCTTTAAGCTCCATGTTGTCTCCCCACCACAGGTGGCCCTTTCCTTAGAGACTCAGCAAAGGTTTTCACCCATGGACCTTATTTTCCCTGAGAGAAGCCAGAAACTAACTTAAATTGCCTGCTAAATTGAAGGATTTCCTGATTCTAATCCCAAAAAAGGATTCAGTTTGGGGTTGGAGTTAGAAACCCTATTCAGAGCCCAAATCTCATTTGAACACACATAAATTTTGCTAGGGTTGGAATTAGAGACCTTAAATGTGTATCTTTAGGCATACCAATATAATGTGCACCCAAAATTAAAAAATTGCATAGAGCTCTACCCCCACAAAGATTACTGTCCCCTCAATAAAGCACCAAAATTACTAGAATGATTGCAAGGCAGTTATGAAGCTGGATCTGTAAGAATTCTGCAACTTGGTCTAGATCAGGTTTTCTCAACCTACCGAAAACTACTGTAATTTTGGGCTAGATAATTCTCTGTTGTGAGGGGCTGTCCTGTGCATTGTAAAATATTTAGCAACATCATTGGCATCTACCCACCAGATGCACTAGTACACTCCCACTTCCAGTTGTGGAAAAGAAAAATGCTTCCACGTATTATTAAATGTTCCCTTGAGGGCAAAATTATGCCCAGTTGAAAAACCTCTGGCTTAGGAACATGAAGGGGTTGAGTGGAAACCACTTATACATCCAGGCATAAACTTTTCAAATATGAGGCATGACTTTTGAGTCGAGTCTCACAACAGCAATCTTTTATCCCTTCGTTAAAAATTTGAGTAACGAAACTTAACAATAATAACAGCTACTACATGTTCCATACCAAGTATATACTAAGTGTATTACCTCTGATCTTCACAATGGCTGCCAAGTAAGTTCTATTAACCTCATTTAACAAATGAGGAAACTGAGAATCAGAAGACCATGAAACTTATTCAAGGTCACACAAAGAGTAAACGATAGAACTGGGATTAAAATCCAGATTTGCAGGTCAACTCCATCCTCTTTCCCACACTCCAAGCTACTGCTCTCAAAGCACTGATTTCCTTGCTTTTGTTGCCGCCTATGGAGATGACAGCTGGATCCTTCCTCCACACAAACACAATTTTTTTAGGGCATGTTATATACTCCAAACAGCTGCAGATGGATGCCCATGAAATGCCCTGGTGACTTGTCAAAAAATTTGCTTTATCAACCATTGTTGCAAAACTGGGGAGTACCTCATGGTTCTGCTACAGAAAAATGATTTTTCTGAGGACCCTGACTCCCCCACCCTCCTACCTTCAGTTCAAGGCAGCTTTTACCTCAGCCTGGCTTGATTTGTCTTGACAACAACCATCTAAGGTCACTGACAACGAAGAGAGAACCATGTAAGTTCACTGTCAAAACACTACAAAATGACATTGGAGACAGGAAGTTCCTCACCACAAAGGAGGCTTTTAAAGAGGCAAGGCAGATGTCAGAAAGTTTACAGACGCTGCACTAGACCATCAGTACGCACCATCAAAACCTGAAAACCCCCTCCTCCTGCTGGGATGTTCCCAAGTTCCTGGCCCCTTTGTCCACCTGTGTTCTTTACTGACATTCTCTGATGTGAAAGTCACGGACATATATATGGGCACATGAAAGCACATACAGGACAATGCCCTTATTTCTTTCCTTTCATTCTAGAATATCACATTTTAATAAAAATATATTTCCAAAAACTTGTGTTGGTCAAATTTCTTTAAATGGAAACTTTTTTTGTCCCTTAGTTTATGTCAGTTGTCACCCTTGGCTGCCTACTGGAGTCACCCGGAAACTTTAAAAATACCGACATCTGAGTCCCACCCCATAAGATTATTACTTAGTTGGTCTGGCCTATGGCCTAGGTATGGAGATTCTGCAAAGCTTCCTGGGTGATTGTAATGCGCACCTGTGGTAGATCGTTACAATAGCGGTCCTTGGTGCATCGTGCCTCCCTGTATCCACGCCCTTGTGCCCCAGTGCCCTTGTAGAATCCCCTCACACATTGACTTTGGGTGTTGCCATGTGGCTTGCTTTGGCCAATGAAACATTAACAAATATGACACAAGCAGAGACTAGGAAAACATCTGAGTTTTGGGGCTTGACCTTTCTTACTGCTTTTCGGACTGAGACACAATGTGAAACAACTCAGAGTACCCTGCTGGAGACTCAGCCAAGAGCTAGCACCAACCACTGGAAACATGAGTCAAGCTTTCTCAGACTATCCAGGTCAAAGTGAGCCAAAATATGACTGCAGCCACATTAGCGACCTCAGGCAAGATCAGCAGAACTGCCCCACTGACTGCACATGAAAATGCTGACCCACACAAAATGAGCAAATAGAATGATTGTTCTTTTAAGGTACTAAGTTTCAGAGTGGTTTGTTATGCAGCAACAGCTAACTGATTCAGCAGCCAAGATCGAGAATTATTATGGTTACATAATAATTTTGGAGACCCTTTACTTATTATTTATGTTTATTCATTACAAGAGTAATGCTCATGTCAAATTTTGGAAGCTATAAAAATTGTCAAGGGAACAGAAACATCACTATATCACCAGAGGCAATGACTGTTAAGGTTTGGATTTTTTAAATTTTGTTTTCAAATGACTTACATTTGATCATCGGAAGTAAACTAAAGAGAAAGCTTACAATAGAGAATAACAATATGTCAACGAGTTTTGCAAACTGAGGTGGGACAGAAAGGGACTGGAGCTGCCGCTCAACCTGATCCCTTCCAAAGACATCCACAGCGTCCCTGACAGTCTGGCTCAGAGAAGGGGGAGACTGTTGGCCCTGTGCACAGAGGTCGCCTTGCGCGCCACTCACTCTTCACCAGCATCAGGAGCTCCACCTTGTCAGCTCTGGTCATAGCCTTCTCTAGTTTGTCCCTGTGCATTTTTAAATAGTGTCAAAATAATATGATGTAATCTTATATCCACATTTTTTTCACTTATTTTAGCATAGATATTTTCCTATGTCATTCAAAACTTCGCGACGATAATTTTTCCTCTTAATATGTTAATGGCCTTTAATTGTTGACAGTCTCATTTAAAATCTTTTTTTCTCCTTGTTAAGAAACTAAAGTACCTTAAGTATCTAGAAACAGACTTGAATAAAGCAGTATAATTTCCATAAAGAACTATTTTATCCCAAATGTATACAAGCATTAATTTTTCTGGCTTGAAAACTCAAAAAAAAACTTTATATAAATACTTTCCCTAAGCTGAGCACACCTGAAATACTAACAGTGCTTCCAGTATGGACACATAGTGGGCACAGAGCAAGATGGTGAGAGGTGTAAAGAATGACCTCATTTTTTACACTCTTTTGGAAGCTTTATTAACTCCTCTAAACTATATAGTTTAAATCTTTTTTTAAGATTTTATTTATTTCCTTTTTCTCCCCAAAGCCCTCCAGTACATAGCTGCACATTCTTTGTTGTGGGTCCTTCTAGTTGTGACATGTGGGACACTGCCTTAGTATGGCTTAATGAGCAGTGCCATGTCCGTGACCAGGATCCGAACCTGCGAACCCGTGGGCTGCCGCAGCGGAGAACACAAACTTAACCACTCGGCCACGGGGCTGGCCCTAAATTGTGTAGTTTAGTCATTAACTACTATTTCATTTTACTACCACTTGTAGCTTATCAAGGGGCCTGCCTTACAGGGCTAGGCACCAGACTATTCAGCATGTTAATTTTTAATGATAATTAAGATGACTGGTTTTGATAGGAGTGGTTTGGCAAGTGGGAAAAAGCCACAAATTCCAATATTTACTAAGGAATAATAATGTGTATGACGGGATTGTTCTGTTTCATCTTTCATTCTTTTTTTTTTAAATTTTCAAATGCCAAAGCTATCGTGTGTGGTGTAGAATTTGTAGCTCTCCTCAAAAGCCACGCAGCAGCTCAGCTGTGAGGGGAGCCTTGGGAGTCTGCATTTAAAGTGCCTGGGCCAGCCAGGGATTGGTCTAGGGCTTAAAAGTGTTCCAAAAACGTGGCCTAACCTGTCTTGCTGCACAAAATAATTCCTCTATCGCAGACACACAGACTTGTAAAGCATTTGAGTTTTTTTCTATACTACAGAAGGTGAAAGTTTCCAAATTAAGTGGTGTTTCTATATTTGAAAAGTGGAAACAGTCATTGAGCAGGAAAGAAAGGAGAAAGAAAGGAATAAAGTAGCTAATGTCCAACAAATGGAAATGACAGGAGCTATGAAGGCCAAATAAGTCAACATGATATAAAACAGAATGATAGTGATGGTTACAGGCCGTGTCCTGGGTAATAAAAGAACAATCCACTGAAAACAATGTTTTCTTCAGAGCCAGATGAATCTCTTCAGAGGTCCCAAACCTCAAAAAGGCTCTTCCCAAAATCCCAACGTGAAAATCAAAATAAAAATAGTATTAATATATATAGCACCTCATTGATCTGTACTCTTATGATTTGTGCACTTTATACTACACCTCAATAGAAGACAAATAAAACACAAAAGTTACAGATACACAATGAAATTAAAATAATTTTTTCTTTAGTGCCCTTCTAATCCAGCACTGATTCTCAAAGGAAGAAATAAATAAAATGAAAGCATAATGTCATTATAAATTGTTTTAATCACCATGCTCTTAACTTACTTAGCGACCGCAATAGCTTTCACTTGTATTTTTCCATCAGGCAGAGTAATAGGCTTCGTATACTTAAATGTATTATTTTCACCATAACCAATTCTCTTCAGAAATTCAGGTTTGCTGCCATCCAGGGTATAATATATGTTGACATCTGGGGTATCTGAAAAACCCAAACAGGATAACCGTAATTAACACTAAAGTAACAAGTCCCTGAATAATACTCGTGGGTCAGTTACTTAATGAGATTTTTTTAATATATTGTAGAAATGAATAACAACATCTAACAATAATTGAGTTCTTTGTGCCAGGCACTATGCTTTAGATGAATTAGTTCATTTCATCTTTACAATCCTATGTGACAGGTTCTATTTTATACCCACCGTTTAGATGAGGAAACTGAGTCCCAGAGAGCTTAAGAAATTTGTTAAATAACGGCAAAGTTGTGGTTTGACTTTGGCTGGGTTGATCCACAGCCCATGCTCTTGAACCACGATGCTACTTCGCCCCTCCAATGGGATGCTGATACAAACAGAGTAGAGCACAGGGTGGTTTAAAAACCCATTTAGAAAGCAGAAGCTAACTTTTAATTTTTTGAGCATTGCTTCAGAAATGCTTTAATTACATTTTATTTGGACTTGGTAAATGATTCCTACACTTCTTGGAAAAATTTTAAAGATAATAAATTCATGGGATTCAATGTTCAAAAGGTCAAAAATGTTACTAAGAGAGTAGATCCAAAAAGTTCTCACCACAAGGAAAAAAAATCTGTAACTGTGTGAGGTGATGGATGTTAACCAGACTTATCGTGGTGGCCATTTCACAATATATACATATGTCAAATCATTATGTGGTATACTTGAAACTAATATGTGAATTATATCTCAATTTTTTAAAAAAGGTCAAAAAAGGATATACATATAATTAAAACTCTCCCTCCCACCCCTGATATCAGCTGGCCAAAGGCAATCAAGGGTATCTCGAGTATCCTTCCAAAAATATATTATTTCCATACAAGCATATATGTACATATTCTTATTTACCCCTCTCTTTTAACAGAAATGGTGGCATGCCATACCCTGTTCCACGCATTTCTTTCTTCAGTGAACAATACTATCCTGGATAGTGTTCCATGTTGGTACATAAAGAGTGTCCTCATGCTTTCTTATGACTGCATTGTACTCTCTCTTTACATAGATGAACTATAATTTAACCAATCCCCTACAGAAGGAAATTTAGGCTTTCTTTTTCTTTTTCCTTTTCTTTCTTTTGCCATTACAAGCATTGTAATAAACAACTTTGTAAAAAGTTCTTTTCATATATGTAAAATATGTAAAACTACTGCTGTTGAGTCAAAAGATAGGTGCATTTGTAATTTTGGTTAATATTGATAAAATTCCCTCCATGGATGTTGAAACAATTCACACTGCTACCAGCAATGCATGGAAGTGCCTGTTTACCCATATAGTGTGTTATCAATTTTTCTTTTATTTTTGCCAATCTCTTAGGTTGAAAAAAAAAAGTATCTTGTAGTTTTAACTCACATTTCTTGCATTTTGAGTAAGATTCATTCATTCACTCAACAAATATTTACCGAGTACCTATTATGTGCCAGACACTGTTCTAGGCACCGGGGATAGACCAGCAATCAAAGTCCCTGTTCTCATGGAGCCTCCATTTTAGGAAGAACACATAAACAGTAAACAAACAAACAAACAAGTATATACGTTTTGTCGAGTGGTGATTAACTGTGACACAGTAACTAAAGCAGGGGGTAAAGTCTGCTCAGCAAGCAGGTGGGGGGGGGTAGAAACTTACTCTCACACCTTGAAAAGACATTTATATTTCCTTTCCTATAAAATGTCCTTTCACATCCTTTGCCCACTTTTCTATTGGGTTATTATTCTTTTTGTTATTGAATTGTAGAATCTCTTTATTTATTAAGTATTTTAAATATTAGAGAATTTGGATACCCTCTCATTTATATCATCATTTGTCAATAATCAGTCAACTTCTTCTAAGAGTTATGGCCACATTTATTAAAATTTGTAATTTGGTTCAAAAGTTTTTTTAAATATTAGCTTTTAAGATAAAGGGAAATATAGTATAATATAACATAGTCTTAGTTGGAACTCTCAGTCTAGGAAGTACAGAGGTCACCATAAATACAGATAAATAGTTTTTACACATATCAGTTGTTTAAATATTTAATTAGAATCTCAACGTTTTTTAAACAGTATTTGTTCATATGTTTTATCTATAAAACTTTCCTTTCTCCTTATGTTAATTACATGTTTATATATATGTATGTAGGTATATATATATGTATGTATGTGTATATGTGTGTGTATATATATATTCCTGGCATTATCAGGAAATATATGCACTGAATTATTTCTGTAATAATAGTTAAGATTTGTTTTGGCATTACTATGTGCCAGACCCTGTGCATCTCACATAACATATCAGCTCATTTAATCCTTATAATGGCTCTAAGCAGTAGATATTATCATCACTGTCTAATGATGAGGAAACTGAGACTCAGAAAGGCTAAGGAAGTACTGAAAGTCACTAGAAGTTGTCAAAGCCAAGATTCAATCTCCAACCTGTCTGCCAGGAAAGCCTGTGTTAGTAGATCAAATTTATTATCCCAGAAAAATAATGAGACTCCTGGGAAAGTTTGGGGAAGCACAGGTCATCTTACCCTGGCTAACCTGAGTTAAGGCATTGCTGCAACTATGTATCTATACAAATGAAAGGCGGGTCAGAGCTCACTTTGTAAGCTAGATACACACCACTCTAAAAACCATCAGGAATGACACTGTTTCAAATTTGGGAAGTTTTACAAACTTCCTAAGGTGCTGATTACAGAAAGCATGCAAAGAAGTAAACCAACAACCAGATGAAAATAAAAAGTATGATAATGTTATTTCAAATGATTTCAAGTACATTTGATTCTCACCCGATCTCATTTCCACAAGTGTATTGTTATCAATTTCATGGTTGGCTTTTCCGGGCTGAGGCACTCGCAGAGGTATGATCTGAGGGACACACACTGAACCAGCAGTCATTTTCTCTCCTTACATTAAAAAAACTGGATGAAAATAAATTCCAGTGGGCATCTATATTGGAACAGAAAAGCTGAAGAGAAGCACCTCATTTAAATACAGTAAAACTAGTAAAAACTAAAGAGACTACTGTTAATATACTACCTACAAATATTACTCAATTTTTAATTGAAATAATTGCTGTTTCAGCTCTATTTTTGCTGTTGAGGTCTTGTGTGGAGTTTTGATTTTGTAAATACTTACCTTCTGGGAAAAGAGCATGAATGAATGGGATGGGGAAATGGAATTATTTTAAATGGGCAAATTAACTGAATATGTCAGAACAGAGACCATCACTAATGATGTGATCTGAGCTCCCTCTGGATCACTGTCACCCTTTCCTGCCTCTTATTAGTGTGCCACCTCTCTTGGCTTCAGGGCAAATCATCACACAAGAGGAACAGAAATAACGCTGTATGTATCATGAAACGTTAATTTCGAGCCAACTCTTTTGGGAAAGCTGCGAGTTCAAAGCCCTGCAGCTGTGGCCAAATGGTTCTCGTATTTGAAAGCTGCAAAGAAACTTTAGATGGATGGCAGAGCACCAGCCTCAGCAGAAAGCCAGCACGGATCGAAATAGTGAGCAACAACCACAAAAGTCTCCCACTCCATTTCTCTATTTAAATAATTAAGTACGAGTATCGAGGCCTTACGGATCTTTTTCCTGGAGGAGGGCATCACAATTATTAATACATAAAGGATTCAAGAGGAAAAAAAGCAACCCTTATCCTAATACAGCAACTATTTCTATCTCTGTATGGCCTTCTCGAATTTCAACGATTATAGATAACGTAGGGTTTTACTCAATTGTGATCTAAACATTCATTCAACTTTTTTTTAGCGTACTTCTTGCACCCTCATTCTATTATTTACAATTTTCTACGTATTTATTTATCAATTTGTGGTTGGGCATTTAGGCTATTACTAGTTTCTTTTTAGTTTTGGTCGTTGCAATTCTAAATAATGCTGCACTGAACATCTTGGGGTTTGAACTTTGTCACAGACTGTATTCCCAAAAGCGGGATAACTAAATTTAAGGAGTGAACTTAATGGTTGAATAGTTTCAGGTAGAAGGCTAAGAATTTAAACTGTAGATACTGATAGTAGAGTAACAGCCCCTACCGAAGCGGGGAGGGGCTGTACTCGCGGGGTGTCCTTCCTCATTTTTCCATTTAAGTCAGAGGCAGTTAAAGTAAAAATAATTGAAAAATTAGTTCAAAATAAAAATAGTTGGGGAATAACTCGCGCGGCAACTAGGAGCTGCCCTTACGAGGCTGGGGCAGTCAGTGGGCCCCAAGCGACGGGGATCAAGAAGCAGACCGATCGGCAACGTCCAGCCACAGTATGGGGTCCACAGCACCGCCCACATCTCTACTCCCTCCGCCCAGACTACCCTCTCACCGCCCGGATCCGGAACCCCGTCTCGTTCCCGTTCCCGCCCATCAGAGGCAGCTAGGGACGTCCGCTCCCTTTCAAGCGGTGTGAAGGAGGCCCTCCTCCACCTTTTCCTCCTCTGGCCACCGGAACCCGGATCGGGACCCCCGAGACACCTCCGCCGCCCCTAGCCAGGTAACGCACCTCTCACGGCCTCTGGCCTTTTCCTTCACCGCTGTCCGGGTTACCACAGACGCTGCGAGCCGCGCCCCGCCCACTGAGAGCTGGGCAGGTGATTGGTGGAAACCCGCTTCCTAGCAACCAGCTCCGCCCCTGCCGCCTGGCCGGAAGAACGGCACCAGCCTGGAGCTCCTTTCCTGAGGCTTCTCCGTAGGCATCCGAGAATATGCCTTCACAGAGGTTGGAGCGTGCTTAAAGGCGGCGTGTCGACTCAGAATGAGAGAACCAGGCTCGTTCGTCCGACAAGCATTGACATTCTGGAAAACAAGAAAAAGAAGTTAGCGGCGCGGGTGAGCAAGGCGTTTCAGGCGCGGCTTGGCCACCTAAAGGCGACAGACAAGGAAGGACCTGCTGCGACAAGAGGAAGAAGGCCCGTAGCCCGGGCCAGGTGCTGTCTTCGCGAGTGCCCTGCTTCCCCGGCTCGCTCTCTGGCCAGTCCCTGCGTCTCCCGGGAACTGCGCCCTCATGGCTGAGGTGAAAGTGAAGGTGCAGCCGCCCGACGCGGATCCGGTGGAAATAGAAAACAGGTAAACTAGTGAGAGAGGCTCGGTTCCCGGCTCGGGAGCCCCCGCAGCCAGACCAATTCTGTTGGGCCCCTCGGTAGATACCGGAGCAAGTTCCACGAGCGCACAGGAAAGGGATTGCGGGATTTGGACCACCCCCCACTCCTGTCCCCAGGGAGCAGAACTCTTAAGAAGTTCAAAACGAGTTTGACATTTGCAACCTTGTGCTGCTTACCTTGCCCCGATGCTGTTCGGGAACTTGTGGTGATGCGCTTCCTTGCTACGTTAAGGTAATCGACGCTCAGAGAGGACTCCGCGTTTTTTCTGTAACACTTGCGGATACATGTTCTGATGCAGGATCGCTGTTGTCACTAAGGGAACTCCCACGACAGAATGTTTGAGCAAACTTAGGGAGCAGTTTGTGGTTGCGAAGCAACATAAGCCAAACGGTTTTGATGCAGTTTTAGGTCAAGATTTTAGGGCATCTAAAGCCTCTTCTAATTTTGTATTCTCTATCCGTGCACTGCAATTTTTAGGTTACTACATAGTTTTTTGTGGGTTTTTTTTGAGGAAGATTAGCCCTGAGCTAACATCTGCTGCCAGTCTTCCCCTTTTTGCTGAGGAAGACTGGCCCTGAGCTAACATCCGTGCCCATCTTCCTCCACTTTATATGTGGGAGGCCTACCACAGCATGGCTTGCCAAGTGGTGCCATGTCTGCGCCCAGGGTCCGGACCAGCGAACCCCGGGCCGCGGAGAAGCGGAACGTGGGGACTGAACCGCTACGCCGCCAGGCCGGCCCCTTACTACATAGTTTTAAAAGACCCCAACTTTCTCAAACTGTTAGGAATAACACATATGATGATCCTATGACAAGGTGAGGATTTGGGCTTATTTTTGTTTGGTACAGATAATCCCCAAAACGGCCCCAGTTGTGATGAATTGTCATAACAAATTTTGGCTTCCCACCGGAAACATCCAATTTGCCTCCTGCTTACAAACGTGGCTACCCAAGGCACTGTATCTTAACTTTGTCATACTTGTTCGATCTGAGAAAATTGAAGCCTCAGCTTTAATATTTTTTCTGTTTTCATTTGACTTTTCTTCTAATTTAGAGTTCCTATGGGTGAGGAAAAGGAATAGTTCCCTTAAATAGCAGTAATAATGTAAACGTGTATTTCAGAATCTTCCTCAATTTCTAACATGCTTTGATTCAGAACCATCATAGAAACCCAGATTATCTGCCAAATGTGAAAAAAGGCACAATTTCAAACTGTTTTGCTTGTATTTTCCCCCCACTGCCTCTTGAAATAGGTAAAAACATGAATAATATCATTAATGCCTTTGTTCCTAGAATTATAGAATTATGTCACCAGTTCCCTCATGGAATCACAGACCAAGTAATTCAGAATGAAATGCCTCACATAGAAGCCCAGCAACGGGCAGTGGCCATCAATAGACTGTTGTCCATGGTAAGGTGAATCCAGCTAGTTAACATAATTATGTATATGTTTTGATTGTCGTTACTTCCTATTACGTAGTCATGAAACCATTCAAAAGTGTGTTAGATTGTGACTTTGATAAGACTGCAAACCAGGAAACAGCTCAGACAGCCTAAACTGAGGAAAGAAGAAATAATTACTCGTCATTTTACAAGATGAGTAACATAAATGTATTTTCTTTTAACTGTTGTATTTATTAATCTAATTGTCATTAAGATGTGTAAGTACACATAGGTGTATCTGTTCTTACCTTCTGTTTGCTTCTACTGCTAGTGTGGGGCCATTCCCTGTGAAATATTACCCCCTGATTTTGCTGAGAGTCATCACAGAGTCACTTCATTAGGGTATTACTCTCCACGTTCTCACTCTGAGCATTTCAGGAGGCAGGAATGAGTCCAGTTCAATGTCATCAGTGCTAGGCCTCTGGGAGGAAGTGCAGGCTCTGCGTCCAGTGACACGGCAGTGGGGTTTTTCAGTGAAACCTTCTACCTGCTCTTACCTCTTCTGTTCTCCTGGGGCCCTAGTGTCATTTCCCGCTTGTCCAAAAACATCCCACCTAATGGTGCCCCGTGCTCTAAATCTACCTCTTTCTCCTTCCTTTCCCACATCATCAAAATCCTATATCCTGAGAGTGTTCAGTTTGGTTGTAGTAGCAATTAGGTGGAGGACTGAGGACTCGTGTGAAGGCCCATTTGCTTTTTAAGCTTTGTTGGATTTCTAATGGCTCTGGATATGGCGATTTGAGGACAGGTGAGCCTTCTGTTAAACCACTCCCTTTAACCTTCTAGCACGGAGGTTGGCAAACTCCTTCTATAAAGTGCCAGATTGTATATGTTTTAGGGTTTACAGGCCATATGGTTTCTGTCACAACTACTCAACTCTCCAAGAAGTAGCCATGGACCATACATAAACAAATGGGCATGGCTGTTTTCCAGTAAAACTTTATTTGCAAAAGCTCAGTGGGCCAGATTGCTCATCCGTGTTTTAGCCCAAGCAAAAAAGGAATGTTGGTGAGTTCTAGTCTCTTCACTGTGGTGAAGGTTTCAGCCCCAGGAACAGTAGAGGGAGGGATGCTGGAAGGATGTGGCAATGGAAAATATTTTTTGTCTTCTGGCCACCCTTTCAGCCCTTTCCTTTCTGTCTGAAAATCATCCTCAGCACCTCCCTCTCTTTTACCACCTCTGCAACCCCACCTCCCGCCAGTCCTATAGGCTATAGGAAGTGGTGGAGCTACTGAAGAATTTTAAGCAAGGAGTAATTGTTAATAAATCACAAAATGTTGGTGATTTTAACTCTTAAACAATTCTCAGATTTGTCCCCCATTTCCATTCCTGTTGCCCTTGCATGTATTCAGGCTCTGGCTTTTACCTGGCCTGTTGCCGTGCCTCCTAACTGGCTTTCCTTGCTCTGTCTGCCTCAGAGCAGCCAGCCTGATCTGTCTGAAATACAGATCTGGCCAAGTCACTTTCCCACTGAAAGTTGTGCTCAGTGCTAGAGATTCAAGTCCAAACCCCTGGGTTTACCACACTGAGCCCCTACCTTTCTCACCTGCCTCATCTGCCTTTACCACTCTGCCGCAAAAGTTGGGTTTTAAAGGGAACAGATTGTTTTTGGTTCCTGGCCACGTCATGCTGTTTCATGCGTCAGGTCCTTTGTTCCTGCTGTCTTCCCTGCTTAGAAGGCCCTTCTTGACGAACTGAAGGAGTAACTCCTCATTACCTTTCAAGACTCAACTCTGCTATCATCCCCAGGAAGCCTCCCTGACCCCCCAGGCTGGGCCAAAGCTGCTTCTCTGAGAGCATCTCCCACTCTTTACTTACCCCTATCTTAATGCCAACCGGATGATATTGAAGTTAGCTGTGTGATTCTCTTTCACAATTCATGTTTGTCCCCCCAAACACCTGTTACAGCACAGGTGTTCATTTAAGGGTCATAGCTGAATTAAACAACGGAATGAGCCTCCAAATTGAATTTTGTGGTTGGATTTTCCACTTAGTGGGGTCTAGGGAGGGAGGGCGGGTATTGCTGTTCCTCCATATGAAAACCTGTTTTCAAGTCATGGGTCTGCCCAGTCTTAACTCACGGGAATGAGGCCTCTCTCAGTCGTGGCTTCCCGGAACTGCCAGAAGTCCAGTGGTACAGCCGTCTGGATGCTCTAAATTCAGACCCAAGGAAATTCAGAAGCATGGTAGACATGCTTTGTTTTACTTTTGATTTGTTATATAAAAACAAAACCACCACAGGCCTTTTATTCATTGGTTGACCTTTCTGCCTAATTTTCACATAACACTATAGAAATCATATGAGTAAATGTCACTATTAACTTTGTAAATTTTATTTAGCTATCATGTTATAGAATATTTATGCATGTTTAGCTTTCATTTGAACTTATTTATATAAATTATATTTTAATTTTTATTGTATTATTATATATATTTATTGAACTTATTTAAATTTGAATATGGATTTTCATTTATTCTAAAGCTGCCTGTTTAAAATTCCTTACTCATTGATCATATAGCCAAGCGAGGATCTGGCATATAGGAAATTGTTAGGTATTAATATTTTGGAAAATAATGAGATAAAGAGCTAAGTTTTGAAAAGTACATTGCACATGATATGTAGGCAAAATCTTAAGTCTCAAGTAAGGAACTGACAAATAACTGGGAGGTAGGATATTTTACTCTGTGTAAAATATTAAAGAATGCATTAACATTTTCATTGGATTTGATATATCTGCAAAATAATTCACTGCTATTTTCTATAAAACAAAACTTTAGGGTCAACTGGATCTCTTACGGAGCAATACAGGCCTTCTGTATAGAATAAAGGATTCTCAGAATGCTGGGTAAGCACCTAATTTTTTTTATTCTAAGAAAATTTTAATTATTACAAAAGTAATACATGTTTTGGGGGAAAAAAGCCAATATAGAATTGCATACTATTAACTGGTCTTACATATCATCCCCACCTCCCATCATGAGTTCTGTTTCCCAGAGATAACTGTGCTTAATAATTTGGTATATATAAATACATATAGATGATTATATATTTATATACTATATATTTATATATAATCTCTTTTCTTTTTTTTTTTTTTTAACAAAAATGGGATCATGCTATCCATACTGTTTTGCAACTTGTTTTTTTCACTTACTGTATCTTGGACATCTTTTCATTCTGGTACATTCAGCCCTGTCTCATTCTTTCTAAGGTAAGCCCTTCTTTTGGTAAATAAGTCAGTGTGGTGACCTTGTCTGCTAATTCGTTTAAGTAGTCATCTAGATTATTAGATTATCCTATACCTCTTTGCCTCTTTAATTCTATTTTATTCCCCTGCAGTAAAATGAAAGGATCAGATAACCAAGAAAAACTAGTATATCAAATCATAGAGGATGCAGGAAATAAAGGTAAGCATGTGAAGGAAGAAGCAGAAAAAACATTGTCTTTGGGAAGGGTCTGAGATCCTGGCTTCCCAGGGTATAGCTCAGTGTGTAGAGGATGCCGCCATTTGTGTTAAAAGGAAAGGAAAATATGACATACATATATAATGTACGTATGCTTGAAGGACACCCAGAGTAATGCCATTGTTGCCTCAAAGGAGGCAGGAACTAGATGGCTATGGGCAGGGATGGAAAGAAACTTCTGATTGTGAACCATGTGAATGTCTTCTCTAAAAATAAATAAATTAAAACTTAAAGTTTTTTTTTTTTTTTTTAATCCTCACTTTCTAAACTTTGGAAGCCTTAGTTTCTTCATCTTAGCTGTAAATTGTGGATAATAACGTCTCTGGTTTTTGCAAAAACCAGAGGGATACCTAGTGCAGTGTGGCGGTGTCTGACATAGGTCGCTCACAGCTATTTAGTTCCTCTCCTGTCCCCCTTGAAGAACCATATCTAAATTGCTGTTATTACAATTTAGGATCTATTTGAGTCATTGATGTTAGCTAACAATTATGATATAATCTAAAATCATATAATTCTCATATTTATTAGTTAGGAAGTTAAATTAACATTTTAAAAGTAGACATAAAAAGTTCTCTACTTTTAAGAAATTCTTCCTACTTCATTATGCCTTTACTTTAGGAAGAAAATAGGGCAAAATATTTTTACATAAAATTTACTTTCCACGGTTAATGCTTATGTCCTTCTTTAAAAGAGAAATCATAGCTTCCTGTGCAGGGCTTTTAGTGGCTGTAAGAACCACAATCTTCCACTTTCCATCTCCCAAATATAGTATTGTATGAGTAATGGATATATGTGCATTCAGTCTCACATAAAGGGTTTTTTGCTCTCCGTTGAGGATGGCAGCTGGTCCTGACCCAAACTTACGTTTGTTTTTGACATCTACAATCTAAACTGAAAACAACAGAAAACAAGTTTGGGGTGCATGAGGGGATTGAGGAAACAATATAAGTTAATTAAATAACATTTAAGATTTTTCTTCCATTATAGAAATGTCCTTTTCATCTCTTTTTTAAAAGGTACCACAGTAGGATTCCAGCTATGCTGTAGGAATATATACATATATATATATATTGCTAGTTTTGGAATGAGATATAAGCAACAAGATAAAACAAGTCCTTTAGTATTCAACTTATTTTACTTGACTTTCTTATAGGAATATGGAGCAGAGATATCCGATACAAGAGTAACTTGCCATTAACAGAAATTAACAAAATTCTAAAGAATTTGGAAAGTAAAAAGCTTATCAAAGCTGTTAAGTCTGTGGCAGTGAGTAGTTTTCTTTTCTTCCCCCAAATGTTCACTATACATATATTGTTCCAACTATATTTCAAGTTTATATTGTCGTTTAAGCTATGTCGTGATTTAAAACAACTGGTCAAAAAGATTTTTAAAAATTTAGTTCATATTGGATTGGTTTGGAGATGCTGCCTAGATATGTCACTGCCTGGTTAATTCTTAGTGTCTTACCCACTAAAAATCTAAAACTTCTTAACTCTCTTCAGTAAAGGATTTTTGGAATCATGAACATTTTTCCTGGATTTTGTGGTGTGTAAGTTAATTTACTTCACCCTGCCATTCTGGATTACTCATTCAGCAAATACCTATTTTGCATTTGCTGTGTGCCAGGCACTGTTCTGGGTGCTTGGGGTACGTTAGTGAACAACTCAGAGGAAGATCTCTGCCCTGGTGGAGCATCTGTTCCAGCACATGGTGTTTCTCCTCTTCCTCATCCCACCCTACGCCTGTCACGTTCTTCTGGGGCTCCATGCTCCAGAGCTGGCTCCATCAGGGACATCTGCGCTCACCTCACTGACATAGGCATTAGAGCTGAGACTTCCCTAAAGTTTCCTTGAACACAGTTTCAGTAATTAAGAATTTGATGTTCATCAGTGATTTTATTTACCAAATTATATTGATATCATATCACTCCCTAATTTTAGAATATTATTTCTCTTCCACAGTTTTTAATGGCTACTTTCAAATATATACAAAAGCAGAGAAAATAATATAACATATCCCCATGTACCCATCACCTCGCTTCATTTTGCCAGTCTCCCTTCTACATCTTTATTTTTAATAAGAGCTTTATTGAGACATACAGTCACGCACTACATAATGATGTTTTGGTCAACAATGGACCACATATACAATGGTGCTCCCATAAGAGCAGTACCGTATAGCCTAGGTGTGTAGTAGGCTATACCATCCAGGTTTGTGTAAGTACACTCTATAACGTTTGTACAATGACGAAATTGCCTAATGACGCATTTCTCTGAACATATCCATGTTGTTAAGCAATATATGGCTATAATTCACATACCATAAAATTTATCCCTTTTTTTGTACAGTTTTTTGTTGTACAATTCAGTGGTTTTTAGTATACTCACAAAGTTGTACAACCATCATGCTATGCTAATGTTTAGACGTTTTCATCACCTCATAATGTGATTCCCCCAGCAGTCACTCCCCAGCCTTCCTGCCCCTAGGCCTTGACAACCACTAATGTACTTTCTGTCTCTGTAGATTTGCCTGTTCTGGATGTCATATAAATGGAGTCATACAATATGTGGTCTTTTGTCTGGCTTCTTTCACTTAGCATGATGTTTTCAAGGTTTTTAAATAAAGTAGTATCAGAGGTCTTTTAAAATTTTTCTTAGCAAGGTTTTATAGTTTTAAGTGTAGGGAGTCCTTTATATCCTTAACCCAAAGTATAAAATAAATATTCAGGGGCCAGCCCCATAGCCGAGTGGTTAAGTTTGCATACTCTGCTTTGGCAGCCTGGGGTTTCACCGGTTCGTATCCTGGGTGCAGACAGGGCACTGCTCATTAAGCCACGCTGAGGTGGCGTCCCACATGCCACAACTAGAAGGGCCCACAACTAAAAATACACAACTATGTACCTCAGGACTTTGGGAGAAAAAGGAAAAATAAAATATTTAAAAAAATAAAATAAAATAAATATTCATGAATCCATACTGATAGAAATATTTGAATAAATAAATAAATGGAGAATAGACAGACATCCTGTGCAGAAGAATACCAAATAATTTATGTAGGCACTCCACCCTCAAGGAGGTGGAGCATAAGTCCAAGTGGGACTTAAGTCCACAAGAGTGGACTGTGCATAGTGACTTCCTTCCACATATGCAAAGGGCAGAGGGACAAGTAACTTTGCAGTGGAGAAAACTGAGAAATACCACCTCAAGCCAGGTGATCAAGGTTAACATCAACGTTGATAAGTCGTATTGATGATAATCATCATTTGGTGATGATCAAGTACCCTTGATATGATGTGATGAAAAGGGCACTTTACCTCTGTAGTCTTTTTTCCTGTCTAATCATGAGAAAAACATTAGACAAATCCCAATTAAGGGACATCCTACAGAATACCTGACCAGTAATTCTCAAAAATGGCAAGTTCATCAATAACAAGGAAAGTCTGAGAAACTGTCACAACCAAATTTGCCTCAGGAGACATGACAACTAAATGTAATGTGGTATGCTAGATAGGATCCTCGACCAGAAAAGGGACATTAGGGGGAAAAAAGAAAATCTGAGTAAAGTATAGACTTTAATAATAATATATCAGTATTGGTTCATTAATTGTAATAAATGTACCCTCATAATATGTTAATAATACGGGAAGCTGTGCATAAGGTAAATGGGAACTTTATCATTTTCACAATAATTCTGTAAATCTAAAACTGCTCTAAAATATAGTTTGGGTTTTTTTTTTTAAATCTTAATTTTGGAACACTGTTACCTTAGAACCACATCTGCTGTGCATGTTTTTTCCTAGGCCTCAAAAAAGAAGGTGTATATGCTGTATAACCTGCAGCCGGACCGGTCTGTGACTGGTGGAGCCTGGTACAGTGACCAGGATTTTGAATCCGAATTTGTAGAGGTGCTTAACCAACAGTGCTTTAAATTCCTACAAAGCAAGGTGAGGCATAATTGAGGAGACAGCAATACAAGTTTGTCTTTAAAAAGTTTCTTCATAAAGAATGTTTAATCTTATATGTCATATTTTATAGGAATTGAAAATATTGAATTAGTAATTTTTATGAAACAAAATATGTTCTGTTGATTTCACTCTGCATAAATTGTATTCAGAAAACACCAGTATTCTTGCTGAGATTTATGTTTCTACCCTTATAGGCAGAAACAGCACGAGAAAGCAAACAGAATCCGATGATACAAAGAAATAGTTCATTTGCTTCGTCACATGAAGTGTGGAAATACATCTGTGAATTGGGGATCAGTAAGGTTGGAACCCAGTTTCTACTTTTCATCTTATTTTTTAAAACAACTTCTTCATCATAGGGATATAGTTTTCAAGGTATTCCAAACATTTGACCCAGACCCTTTTTTCAGGTGATACCTGTGAACATTCTGCAGAACCCACTTTGAGAAAGTACTGTTATAAGCCAGTTAGGCAAAGGCGATCATTGCCGTCGGGCACTGTCTGAACTGTATATACTTGAGCTTGGGATATAGAGCAGCAGAGTGGAGGCCTGGCAGCGCATTTCACTGCCAAAATTCAAGTCTCCTGATAAGTTCTTGACTTTCTTAGGGACATTTCAACATAAGTGCCAAACATCAGTTATCACATCAGGTGTCATTTATTGGTGTTTTCCTACTTATGAGATGTAAGTGGTGTTATCAGCATATTCTTTTGAAGACCTATATATAAGAACACTGTACTGGATGCTACTCATAGTCAGAGAAGAAACTGAAATGGCCTCTTGGACAAGTTGTTTTCATTTCCTGGGCCCCAGATTTCTCATTTATAAAAAACTAGGAATTTGCACTCTTTGATATGTAAAGTATGTTTCTGCTCAAGCATTTAATAAATCTCCATCAATTTCTTACCAAAGAAATGTTACTTTAAAAGACTTCTAGATTTTACTTAGGACGATAAAGATGTCAGAAAATGTGAAACTGAGCATGAGGTTAGAATTTTGTCCCCTGCATTTCAGTGGTTTGTGCTAACTTGGGCCATTGTTCAGCCTCTTTGTGCTTTTGATTACTCTCCAGCAGACTGCTTCCCTATTTCACCAGGGAATTGTGAACCTTTTCGATTTACCATCCCCTCCAAAAGGATGTCTGCTTGTCCATTTTGTTTGCTTTCTAATGTATCCCCTTTTTTAGGTAGAGTTGTCCATGGAGGACATTGAAACCATCTTGAATACACTCATTTATGATGGGAAAGTGGAGATGACTATCATTGCTGCAAAAGAAGGCACAGTTGGCAGTGTAGACGGACACATGAAACTGTATAGGGCAGTCAATCCAATCATCCCGCCCACAGGTTTGGTCCGGGCTCCCTGTGGACTCTGCCCGGTGAGTTAAAGTGGCTTCACTTTATACTTGACTGCCACCAAGTGCAAATGCCATGTATTGTGCCAGCAGGCACACTCCAGTTTTCTCAAACTCTCAGCGTTGACCAAGAGCTGCTCAAACCTCCATGTAATCTTAATTATGGACCTTTAATGAACAAATCTTTGCCTTACATTCTTTCTTAGAATATCCAGGGTTAAGGGAATTTGTGTGCTCTGCTCTTGGCCCTGAACTGGACGATTCTGATGAGAGCTAATCATTTAATCAAGAGATCATTGAGAACCTACCATGGGCCAGACATGTTCTTGATGATTCTCATGTTGTCTCATTTAATCCTCCTCCTGTCCCTTGGAGCTAGTGGCATTTCCCTTCAGCATGAGGGAACTTAGGCTAAGGAAGACCCAGAGCATACAACTTAGAAGTAACAACCAGGATTCAAACTCAGAGATAATGTTCTTTTCCCTGCAGCATGTCCCCGCACTCTTTCCAGATAGTTTATGAGTGACAGCTGTGTGCTGTAAGCACTATCCCAGCCCTCATGGCATTTATATTTTTGGACTGCTAGGTATGTTTTATTTCATTATACTGGCCCTTGTCTATATGACTAAGCACTCCATGCTCTGGTTTCAACTCGTAGAAAAAAGGCTAGCATATTTGGAATTCTGTTTAGCACCTTTCACAAAAAGGAAAGTAGCTAAACATGAAACATTTTGTTACTCAAAATGAAGTCATTCATACGTATAGCTCTCCCTTCCTGTATTCCTTTGTTACCTGCTAATAGCCTTTTGGCCAGTGGGCAGGTGAACATGGTCATCTTAATGCTACAGTAAAAGGTCTCTCATTAACTATCTTTAGGGTCACAGATTGTCTTATTGTAGTATGATCCTAAATACAGTCTTAATTTCTTTCAATTTGAACGTTTTGTTTTCAATATCACTTTAAATAGACACCTGAGTTTTAGATATTTTGTTAAATTTTAATGGTAGATGACATTTAAGACCTTACCTATAATGTTAATAATTTTAAAACTTCAGTTTGAATATAAACTTTTTGCTTTTTTAAAGGTTTTTGATGACTGCCATGAAGGTGGTGAGATTTCACCATCTAACTGTATTTACATGACAGAGTGGCTTGAATTTTAAAAGAGAGCTGTGAACTTTACTGACATTTTGCAAATGAAGTTACTTTGGGAGCAGATAATTTAATTCGTGATGGAACATCAAATTCCCTGGAAAGCCAACTTCACAGTAATGGATACAGACTTGCTGCTGTGAAAATATGTTTTTTTATCTATGAACACTAAATTTATACTGGTAGAGCAGCCAACAAAATATGAAGCAGGTAAGGTTAGTAGTGAAATCTACTCTTAAATAAATAAAATACTTTGAAGTTCTGGAGGACCGCCTTCTGAAGCTTTCAAGACTTTTGATGGTTCAAGGAAAAAAGCCAAGAAATCCATGTTTACCAAGTACTGTGATAGTGGCTAGAGCTTAAAAATGCCCATTTTAAACTTATTTATTAAAGTCTTCATTGCAAATTTTTTATATCCGGTTCACTATCACCATTTCTGTTTTCTCTTTTCTCAGTGGTTTCATTGAGAAGAAATTGAAAGTGGGGAAGGCAGGAATTGCAGGAGAGTGTACACAAACTTGGGGCATGATGCGGAAGAGAGTGGAACATCCCTTTTCCACACACTATTAATTCCTTTTTGTGTCAGAAATATTCTTCCAGAGGATTATGCCACTGTACTTAACCTCAAACCCGAATGATGACAGTTGTCAAGGATATGTTTTCAGTGCATAAGTATTATCATTCTCATTCTAAAGGGAATATTTTCACTGGTCCTTCTTTGTTAAAGTCTTAAAAGTCTAACTCTGTGGCTCAATTGTATTATTTGCTGGAATTTGCCCCTAGATACATATTATTTAACTAAAATTATACTAAAAATGGTCCATTGCCCTCTATTCACAGTTGATGGGGGAGGAGAGTGCCATTTTTCTTGTCCTGTTTTAGATTTGTTCCCTTTCCTTATTCTGTTCTAAAAATCATGGTGTAATGGATCTAAACTAAGCCGAAAACCATTATAATTGTCCTCAGCTCTAATAGTACTTTCAGTCTCAATCTTTAGCCATATAGAAAACACAAGGTTATTTGATGTATTGTTGCAGAGAAGTCAGATGTAGGGCTTTTTAGCATCTCAGCTGTTGTATTTTCACTGTGTGGCACTTAAAAGTTTCTGTGTCCAGGCCAAAAGCATAGGATCAAGGGAAAGGAATTCAAGGTTAGCTACTACTGAGGCCTGAGTTCAAACAGCAGTTTGGAAATACTCTAAGTGGACAACCATCAGAGGGTTATTTTGAGATAAATTGAATCGGTAAAATAAAATTCAGCCCAATAACCAATTAAGAACCAGATAAATTCTGTGGCCACCTCTATAGAGTTAGCATTTGATGACACTAGTGCTTTAAAACAGATCATTTTCAAGTATTGCATATATATGTATAATACAGAAGAATCTGGGACCCAAAACTACACAGGGTTTCTCTTCCAACCACAGTGAGAGCTGGAATGGTAAGAACATTATCTGTCCTTCCTGAGACCTGGCCCATCACAGAGGTGCTTGTCTTATTTAATGAGAAAACTGAATGGGAGGAGAGTTAGAAGTGGGGCGAAGGAACCAGTTTGTTTTAAATACAGACTTTGCATTATGTCCTAATAGCCAGAGATTGATTTTTTAAGCTTGCAATCAATGGCTGAAACATAAAAGTGTTCCTTGCCTCATCAGAATAAGGAGACCCTTTATAAACTTTTCTCCCATAGCACAGTTTTCATTCTGATATTAACTGAAGGAAAAAAGAGACAATAATTTAAAAAGACAGCACCTCTGATGATAGTTAAATGGATATTTACCCTACAGAAATAAACTTGGACCAAAACAAACCGTGGGGCTCTAGACTCATGACAACAACAAAAAAATCAAATTGTGAGTGAAGTCCTGATCTTACAGTTGATTTCCATTTGGTATTAAGGTATTTTGCTCACCTGAGAAGAGGTATTCCCTGGAACCTGTGAAGGACCCTTAATGCTTAATAAATGATCCACAGAGAAACAAAGAACCATGAGCATCCTTGATTTGATGGTTTAAGGGAATAGTTTATGTGGGGTTCTTCTATGAAACTCCTCTGATCTTAGTTTGGTGATGAGTAAATTTTATGGAGCCATGCTATCTCTGGTAATCCAACTAAGCAAACTAGTCTATAATTTCAAGTTGAGTCACTTTTACTTTGGACTATTATTCATTGGTAGATGGTAGGTGAGGGAAGAATATAAAATATATACGCTAGGCCAGTGTGCTGTCCAACAGAACTTTATATCATGATGGAAATATTCTATATCTGCTGTCCAGTAAGGCAGCCAGTAGTCACCCATGGCTGCTAAGCACTTGAAATATGGCTGGTGTGAATGAAGAACTGAATTTTTAATTTTATGGCTACCTGTGGTTACTGGCTACCATATTGGGCAGCACAACTCAACAGTCATATAGGTCTATATTAGTTATTTTTATAAGCATGAAGAATATTAGAATTAATTATTTCCCAGTTGTATGTATTTGATTTTTTCTATGGAGGAAGAGAATAATAAAGTATTATGAACTGTTATTTGTATAAGTTTGTAATTTTTTAAGAAAGGACTTCAGAAACAAGGCAGAAAGTAAGTAGAGCAATTACTAATTCCAAATAATTCAAATAGAATCAAACTTTATAGGCTTGGTCAAATCAATGCTAAACAGCCCTGTTAAAATTATTATTCAAGTGATTTATCTAATTTGCTTTTCACTTGTCAAATAAGTTGTTTTAAATCTTAATTGTTTTTCATTATAAAATTAATGCATGTTCATGTGCATGTAATACATATAGCAAATTCAGATAATCCCCAGGTGTATAAACTGAAAAGGAGATGTCCACCCCACTTACCTACCAAAATTCCTATTCCCCAAAGATAATTGGTATTAAAAGTTTATAGAATCTTTTCTGACTTGTTTATTTGAGCACATTTAGAAACCAAAAGATTGTTCAGGTTAAAATGATGACTTTGAGTCCCTTTTAGGCAAAAGCAGTGTGGGAATTCACATTACTGCAGCAAATGTCAGGTTCTGCAACATCAAGTGTGAGTTAACTGGAGATTGAGGCTATACTTAGGGATCATAACAGCCAAAAAATATTGGGAAATGAAAAAGAGGGTTTTTTTGAGGGAGTATGATCAGAAGAAAAATCTTGGAATGATGTTGAAAGAGATTTATGTAAAGGACTATGGAAGTTAAAACGTAGAACTTTTTACAGAAGAAAATTTGAAGTATGGGAAGATTATTTTTAACAATACTTAAGGCTGGAGAGTGATGTCAGCATCATGGCAGAGAGAACTTGCCTGGGAGACTCTCCCCTCCAACATACAACAAAAAGGGGCATCCACACTCCAACAGAGGACATCCTAACACAACACAAAAACGTCGGAGAGACACACAGCCATACAACGGAGGCCGGAGAGGCTGGAACCCCCCTCAGAGGAGCTGCAATGGAATAAGAGAGAACGTCACCCCCTCCCCTAAAGACTGCAATCTGCAACCACAGGAGGTTTTGTGAGAGAAGGAACAGGGGAGGGGACGTTCATTCGAAGGAACATCAAGGACCACTGAGGGCCTGTGCAGCCTACATGGAAGACCTCTACTGGGGTGAGGACTTTCATGGGGGGTGACCTCATCAAGCCAACACCCCAGGAGACCAGATAGCAAGAGCAGAGTGAGAAAGCCCAGAGAGCATGGAGGAGACACCTGCCCCGCCCCTGCTCCACTGCCTGGGATCTCGGCTGAAGGCAGAGGGCTCAGAATACATGGATCTTGACCCACACCCAGTGGCAATAGGCGGTAACTGCAACCAAATAATATCAGGATGTGTAAGATCCAACCCATCTCCTCTAGCAATATCAAACACTATATCAAATCTCCAGACCAGAGAGAAAACGAGAAGTACCCAGAATTCAGTCCTGAGGACACACAAATTTGTAATATAACTGACAATGAATTCAAAATAGCTATCATCAAAAAACTCAATGAGGTAAAAGAGTATGTAGAGAAACAAGTTCAGTAGCTACTTCACAAAAGAGATTGAAAGTATAAAGAAGAATCAATCAGAAATAATAGAGATGAAAAATACAATGGAAGAGATAAAACAAAATAAAGATTTCCTGAATGCTTGTGTGGACATCATAGAGGAGTGTATCACCATAATTGAAGACAGACATGTTGAAATGCTCCAGACAGAGGAGGAGAGAGAACTAAGACTAAAGAGAAATGAATACAGTCTCCAAGAAATATCCAACTCAATTAGGAAATGTAACATAAGAATTATAGGTATTAGAGAAGGAGAGTGGAGCAGAAAGCATGTTCAAAGAAATAATAGCAGAGAACTTCCAAAACCTAGGGAAAGAGAGGAAAATCTGTGTCAGTGAGGCTTCCAGATCTCCTAGATATGTCAGTGTAAAAAGACCTACTGCAAGGCATATAGTAGTAAAACAGGCAAAAATGAATGACAAAGAAAGAATACTCAGGGCAGCTAGGCAGAAGGAAACAACTACAAAGGAACCCCTATCAGGCTTTCAGCAGATTTCTCTGCAGAAACCTTAGAAGCTAGGAGAGAATGTAATGACATGTTGAAATCTTTAAGAGACAAAAATTTTCAGCCAACAATACTCTATCCAGTAAAAATACCCTTCAGATATGAGGGAGAAATAAAACTTTCCCAGACAAGCAAAAGCTAATGGAGTTCGTAGCCACAAGACCCACCCCACCTTACAGGAAATCCTCAAGAAGGCCCTGATACCAGAAAAAAAGGGGGAGAAACGGGTCACAACAGAGTGAGGAGATAAATGGGTAGACAATCAGAATAGAGCAAATACTCAAGTATAGCATTAAGCTAAAGGGAAGGAAACACCAAAAACAAAGATAATCCTGTCATTTTAACCACAAGCTCATAACACAAGATGTCACAAGATGTGAGAAAAACAACTTAGGAGTGGAGGAGGAAAGGGACTGAATCGGGTTAGACTAAGGAATTAAGAGGCCATCAGAAAATTGACTATCTTCTACGTGAGATTCTGAATACAAACCTCAGGGTAAGCGCTAAACATAAAAGCAGAACAGAGACACAAATAATAAACAAGGAAAAAACAAAGAAACATCATAAAGAACTACATAATTCAGTCGGTAGACCAAAACACGCAGGACGAGAAACAAAGGAAATTCAGGAAAATGAGTGATAAAATGACAAAATTGAGCCGTCATACATCAATCATCATCCTAGACATAAATGGATTGAATTCTCCAATAAAAAGACACAGAGTGGCAAGATGGATTAAAGAATAAGACTCAACAATATGCTGCCTGCAGGAAACAAAGCTCCAATGACAAACACAGGCTCAGAGTGAAGGGATGGAAGATGATACTCCAAGCTAATGGCAAGCAAAAGAAGGCAGGTGTCACAATACTTATATCAGACAAAGTAGACTTCAAGATAAGACAGATAAAGAGAGACAAAGAGGGGCAGTATATAATGATCAAAGGGACACTCCATCAAGAAGAAATAACTTAGAAATATCTATGCACCCAACACAGGAGCACCAAAGTTCATAAAGCTACTATTAACAAACCTAAAAGAAGATATTAATAATACCACAATAATAGTAGGGGACCTCAACACTCCACACATCAATGTATAGATCATCCAGACAAAAAATCACCAAGGAAACAGTTAAATTAAATGAAGAGCTAGACCAGATGGACTTAAAAGACACATACAGAACATTCCATCCAAAAACAGCAGAATACACATTCTTCTCAAGTGCACATGGAACATTCTCAAGGATAGACCATATGTTGGGAAAGAAAGCAAGCCTCAGTAAATTTAAGAAAATTGAAATAATAACAAGCATCTTTTCCAATCACCGTGCTAGAAAACTCGAAATTAATTACAAGAGAAAAGCTGAGAAAGGGACAAAGATGTGGAGACTAAACAACATGCTACTGAACAATCAATGGATCATTGAAGAAATTAAAGGAGAAATCAAAAAATATCTGGAGACAAATGAAAATGATAGCATACCTTACCAACTCATATGGGATGCAGCAAAAGCCATATTAAGAGGGAAATTCATTGCAATACCTTAAGGCACACCTTAACAAACAAGAATAATCGCAAATAAGCAATCTCAAATTACACCTAACTGAATTAGAAAAACAATGACAAAGCCGAAAGTCAGCAGAAGGAGAGAAATAATAAAAATCAGGGCAGATATAAATGCTATTGAAACAAAAAAGGCAATAGCAAGCATCAGTGAAACAAAGAGCTGGTTCTTTGAGATGATAAATAAAATTGACAAACCCTTAGCCAGACTTACAAAGAAAAAAAGAGAGAAAGCTTAGATAAGCAAAATTAGAAATGAAAGAGGAGAAATAACAACAGACACCACAGAAATACAATGGATTATAAGAGAACACTATGAAAAACTATCAACAAAATGGATAATCTAGAGGAAATGGATAAATTCTTAGACTCTTACAACCTCCCAAAGCTGAATCAAGAAGAAACAGATAATCTGAATAGACCAGTCACCAGGAAAGATATTGAAACAGTAATCAAAAGCATCCCAGAGAATAAAACCCCAGGACCAGATGGCTTCCCTGGGGAATTCTACCAAACTTTCAGAGATGATTTAATACCTATCCTTCTCAAGCTATTCCAAAAAATTAGGGAAGATGGAAGGCTTCCTAACATTCTATGAGGCCAACATCACTCTGATACAAAAGTCAGACAGGGACAACACAAAAAAGGAAAACTACAGGTCAACATCACTGATGAACATAGATGCAAAAATCCTCAAGAAAATTTTGGCAACCTGAATTCAGCAATACCTCAAAAGGATCATCCATCATGATCAAGTGGGATTTATACTAGGGACACAGGGATGGTTCAACATCTGCAAATCAATCAATGTGATACACCACATCAACAAATTGAGGAATAAAAACCACATGATCACCTCAGTAGATGCAGAGAAAGCATTTGACAAGATCCAACAGCCATTTATGATAAAAACTCTTAACAAAATAGGGATAGAAGGAAATTACTCCAACAAAATAAAGGCCATATGCAAGCCCACAGCCAACATCATACTTAATGGGCAAAAACTGAACGCCATCCATCTGAGAAAAGGAACGAGATGAGGATGCCCACTATAACCAGTCTTATTCAACATAGTAGAGGGGGATTTGGCCAGAGCAATTAGGCAAGAGAAAGGAATAAAAGGAATCCAAATAGGGAGTGAAGAGGTGAAACTCTTGCTGTTTGCAGATGACATGATCTTATATATAGAAAACCCCAAAGAATCCATCAGAAAACTAATAGAAATAATTTACAACTACATTAAAGTTGCAGGGTACAAAATCAACTTACAAAAATCAGTTTCTTTTCTATAATAACGAACTTACAGAAGAGAACTCAAGAATACAATTCCATTTACAATTGCAACTAAAAGAATAAAGTAACTAGGAACAAATTTAACCAAGAAGGTGAAGGACTTACACAATGGAAACTATAAGACATTACTGAAAAAAATTGATAATGACATAAAGAGATGGAAAGAGATTCCATGCACATGGATTGGAAGAATAAACATAGTTAAAATGTCCATACCACCCAAAGCTATCTACAGATTCAATGCAATCCCAATCAGAATCCCAATGACATTCTTCATGGAAATAGAACAAAGAATCCTAAAATTCATATGGGGCAACCAAAGACCCCAAATTGCTAAGGCAATCCTGAGCAAAAAGAACAAAGCTGGAGGCATCACAATCCCTGACTTCAAAATGTACTACAAAGCCATAGTGATCAAAACGGCATGGTACTGGTACAAAAACAGGCACACAGATCAATGAAACAGAACTGAAAGCCCAGAAATAAGACTGCACATCTACGGACAGCTAATTTTTGACAAAAGTGCCAAGAACATATAATGGAGAAAAGATAGTCTCTTCAATAAATGGTGTTGGGAAAACTGGACAGCCACATGCAAAAGAATGAAGATAGACCATTACCTCATGCCATACACAAAAATAAACTCAAAATGGATCAAAGACTTGAAGATAAGTCCTGAAACCATAAAACTCCTGGAAGATAATATACATAGTACACTCCTTGACATCAAAATAAAAAGGATCTTTTGCAACACCATGTCTTCTCAGACAAGGGAAACAAGAAAAAATAAACAAGTGGGAGTTCATCAGACTAAAGAGCTTCTGCAAGGCAAAAGAAACTAGAATCAAACCAAAGAGACAACCCACCAATTGGAAGAAAATATTTGCAAATCATATATCTGACAAGGGGTAAATCTCCATAATACATAAGGAACTCACACAACTGAATAACAAAAAAAGTAACAGCCCGATCAAAAAACAGGCAGAGGATATGAACAGACATTTCTCCAAAGAAGATACACAGATGGCCAATAAACACATGAAAAGATGTTCAACATCACTAATTATCAGGGAAAAGCAAATCAAAACTACACTAAGATACCACCTTACACCTGTTAAAATTGCTATAATCACTAAGACTAAAAATAGCAAATGTTGGAGAGGGTGTGGAGAGAAGGAAACCCTCATACGCTGCTGGTGGGAATGCAAACTGGTGCAGCCACTATGGAAAACAGTACGGAGATTCCTCAAAACCTAAAACTAGAAATACCATAGGACCCAGCTATCCCACTACTGGGTATCTACCCAAACAACTTGAAATCAACAATCCAAAGTGACATATACTCCCCTATGTTCATTGCAGCACCATTCACTACAGCCAAGGCATGCAAACAATCCAAGTGCCCATCAACCAATGATTGGATAAAGAAGATGTGGTATATATACAATGGAATACTACTCAGCCATTAAAAAAAGACTAATTCATCCCATTTGCAACAACATGGAAGGACCTGGAGGGAATTATGCTTAGCTAAATAAGCCAGACTGAGAAAGACAAACACCAGATGATTTCACTCATATGTGGAATATGAACAAACACATGGACAAAGAGAACAGTTCAGTGCTCACCAAGGGAAGGGGGGTGGGAGATGGAACTTAACTTGACCTGCTTATGTGCCCAGTAATGATATGATAATAGATTTTGTTGCTCTACCCCTACATTGGGATGTAAAATAGCAGAAATCCTCCTGACTATGCTGGTACTTTCAGCAGAGCCTTTACCACACTAATCAGTTCATGAAACTCTGTGTTCTGAAAGTGGCCACGGTCAGTGAATCTGTACAATTTGGCTTCCAACCTATCAGCCACTTCTTGTTGCTCCTTCCAGGGAAGGAAAGGATCATCAGTGGAGCCAAACTGCACAATGTGAGAGCAGTTGGCTTTGATCTTCTCCCACTGCCAGGGACGGTTGAAGTATCCTATGGGGGAAAACAATAGAACCTATCATTGCTCTTGGATAATTTCTGTTGTAGCCATTCTAAAGTATCTGGTGAAGACCATAGCAGAGACATAAAGAATCAGATCCTGAGTGTAAGTTAGATGCCCTTTTTTAGTTTTCAAATCTGTAGGCCTTGAGATCATAGGTACTTGTGAAGGGGAAGTATATGGCTCAAATAAAAGCAGGGCTCTAAGGTTCAATTCTAGACGATGGATTAGAAAGTCATCTACCGCCCCTGAAAGTGCCTAACTTATATCCAAAGATGGGTGGTAAATATTCCTCATATGCCATTAGATTTTTTTTTAGCCTATCCAAAAGACAGTACTGTTATAATCTGAACTAGCAACCCCATGACTAGAGGAAGGGCTTTTCTGGGGTTTCTGCTTTTAAACTTACCACTTGCACGCTCATTTTCATCCCCCAAGTCTGATGTGTATGCAGACACTAATACAATAGCATATACTCGATGTGTTTCTGCATACCTAGAGAGAGAGAAAGTATGTCAGCTAATATTTAATGTTAAATCTGATCATCAAAAAGTCAATAAACCACCTGAACACTCGTTTGATTTAGCTTACAGAAAGCGTGTGTTATATATGCTGTTGAAGTTAATATGAAAAATAGCAATGAAAGTGTAGAACTACAAGCCCAATGGTTAATCAGTTAACCTTGGCTACTTAATGAGTTTGTACTCATTTTTTAAGGCACGATAGTCCCCCCTTATCCATGGTTTCACTTTCCATGGTTTCAGTTACCAGCAATCAACCATGGTCCAAAAATATTAAATGAAAAATTCCAGAAGTAAACAATTCATAAGTTTTAAATTGTGCGCTGTTCTGAGTAGCACGGTGAAATCTCATGCCATCCCGCTCTGTCCCACTTGAGACGTGAATCATTGCTTTGTCCAGCGTATCCATGCTGTATACATTACCTGCCCATTGGTTACTTAGTAGCCATCTTGGTTGTCATATTGACTGTCTCAGTACTGCAGTGATTGTGTTCACATAACCCTTACTTTACTTAATAATGGCCCCAAAGTGCAAGAGTGGTAATGCTGGCAATTCGGATATGCCAGAGAGAAGCCGTAAAGTGCTTCCTGTAAGTGAAAAGGTGAAAGTTCTCAACTTAATGAAGAAAGAAAAAGAAATCATATGCTGAGGTTGCTAAGATCTATGGTAAGAGTGAATCTTCTATCTGTGAAATTGTGAAGAAGGCAAAAGAAATTCGTGCTAGTGTTGCTGTCACACCTCAAATATGTATGTATAGAACAAAACATAGTATATCTAGGGTTTGGTACTATCTGGGGTTTCACGCATCCACTGGGGGGCTTGGAACATATCTCCTGAGGATAAGGGGGACTACTGTAGTCCAAACCTTCTGTAATCCTTTCCAAATAAACATGAAAAGTGTAAACAGGGGCAGGCATGGTGATGTAGTGGTTAAGTTCATGCACTCCACTTCAGCAGCCTGGGGTTCGCAGGTTCAGATCCTGGGCACAGACCTACATACCACTCATCAAGCCATGCTGTGGTGGCATCCCACATACAAAATACAGGAAGACTGGCACAGATGTTAGCTCATCAACAATCTTCCTCAAGCAAAACAAAAAAGAGGGAGATTGGCAACAGATGTTAGCTCAGGGCCAATCTTCCTCACCAAAAAAAAAAAAGTGTAAACATTCTCTTTGATGTGTGCATTAATCTATCTTCAGTATGTATCAGCATTACTTGACTGGTCAACATGTAGATTCTCAGGCTCAGTCCCAGAGCAGTTGATTCAGAGGGTTGGGATTGAGGCCCAGGAATCTGCATGTTAAGGCACGTTACCTCCCCCAACCCAGGTGACTAACACGAGTGGTCTGTGGACCATTTTTTAAGAAACACTGTACCATACCAGAAATGTACCTCTTTTACCACACACTCCACATTGCGCTTTTTATCTGTTTGTGTTCTATTATATCTGTCTCCCCTAATAAACTGTCAGCTCCTTAAGGGCAGGTCTGAGCCCTCTCGATCTTTGTGACCCTGGTGCCCACGACAGCGCCCGGCAAGTAGACACTCACTATTTGCAGACAGGTCTCTTACTCTGCAAAGCCCAGGCTGAGGAAAGATGTGGAATGGTAATAGTTTCAAGAGGCCTTTGTGCCAGGAAAGATTTAGGGTTGGTATTTTGTTCCTGGGCCTAAACATTTTTCCTCAACCTTTTGTTTTGAAAAATTTCAAATCTATAGAAAAGTTAGAACAACAAGCACCTAGATCCATTAATTTTGCTGCATTTCACCCCTAAATACTTCAGCATGTATCCCCTAAGAAGAAGGCATTCGTTCTCTATATAACCACAGTGCCCTTATTACACCTAACAAATTTAACATTCAGAGTAATATCTGTATTCATTTTTCCCCAATGGTACCAAAAATATTCTTTAAAACTGCTTTTTGGGCCGGCCTGGTGGCACAGCATTTAAGTTCACACATTCTGCTTTGGCAGCCCGCGGTTCGCCAGTTCAGATCCCGGTGTGGACATGGCATCGCTTGGTACACCATGCTGTGGTGGGTGTCCCACATATAAAGTAGAGGAAGATGGGCACGGATGTTAGCTCAGGGCCAGTCTTCCTCAGCAAAAAGAGGAGGATTGGCAGTGCATGTCAGCTCAGGGCTAATCTTACTCAAAAAAAATGCTTTTCAATACTAGACCCAGTCAAAGCTCATGCATTGCATTTGGTTTTCATGACTCTTTAAACACTCTAAAGTGTTTTGTTTTAAATGACATTGACTTTTTTTTTTAAGTTTAGGCCAGTTGTCTTGTACATTATCCCCTAAACTGAATGTTTCCTCAAGATTAGACTGAGGTTAAACATTTTGGGCAAGAATACTACATAGGTCATGTGTGTCCTTCCCACTCTATCACATCAGAGGCTCACCATGCCAGTTGTCCCACTACTGATGAGATTAAGTTTGATTACTTAATGTGATATCCATCAGCTCCCTCTATTGTAAAGACACGATTTCCCCTGGTGATTAATAAGTAGGCTGTGGGTGGTCCTCTGTGACTGTGTCACTATCCCATTCCCCTACAATCTTACAACCCATGGTTATGGCATCTTTCTCTTTGTCTACCTTAGCTTTAGAAGTTAATTCTTAGAAAGTTGCTGACAATCCTGCAATAAGTTTCAGGGGTCTCTAAAAGAAGGCACATCTTGGGGCCGGCTCTGTGGCCGAGTGGTTAAGTTCACACGCTCTTCTTCGGCGGCCCAGGGTTTCGCTGGTTCAGATCCTAGGTGTGGACATGGCACCGTTTGAAAGGCAACACTGAGGCGGCATCCCACATGCTACAACTAGAAGGACCCACAACTAAAATATACAACTATGTACTGAGGGGACTTGGGGAGAAAAAGCAGGGAAAAAAAAAGGCAGCACATCTTATTAGCCAATAGCCTGAGAAAAATTCAGTTGGCCTTGAGTTGGTACAGATTTTGTCATAAAGGGATTTCTTCGTTTTCCCAGACAACGCCTGGTACCTTTTAAACACTATGACTGTACCATAATTTGGGAGCTCTACATTGGAAAGCATTATTATTCTCATAGCTTCGATTAATGTGGCTGAAAGGTTACGGAATGTGGCTAGAGTCTCTGACATGCAGTTTATGTGACAGCCTAAGCAACTGCTTGGGACAATAAGCTACACAAATAAAAACTATAATCCTTTGTCATCCAGCCTAGCAAATCTGGAAGAAACCCAACCCTAAAAGGCTTATTCGGCCAGCTAAGTCCCTACTCCCTAGGTCTTATAAGCCTAAAGGGAAAGCCATAATGTTCTATAGAGAGCATCAGGATGTGCCCATGAATCCTAAGGACCAGAGGGCAGGAGGGAGGGCATAACAGCCTGCCTCTCCAACAAGTATTTATTGAGCACCTACCATATGCCAGACACTCTTCTAGACACTGGAGCTTCAGTGTCAGAGTGAGCAAAGTCCCACCCTCAGGAGGCTTGCATTCTATTGGCAGGAGACAGACAAGCAATAAACAGGATGTCAGATGGTGGAAGTGCTACACATAATAAGGGGGATAATAAGATATAAAGGGGATAGGAGGGTGTGGGGTGAGGTTGCTGTTTCATACAGAGTAATCACAGAAGGCCTCGCTGAAAGGGGACATTTGAGCAGAGACTGAAAGAGGAGGAGAAAGCCATGCAGGCATCTAGGGACAGAGGGTCCCAGGTAGAACAATGGCAGCACAGGCCTAAGGTGGGCACGTGCCTGGCTTGTTAAGGAAAGGCAATGAGGTCTGTGAACCAGGCTGGGGGCTGTGAAAGGGAGACAGTAGAGAGGACATTACAGCTAGTGGGGGCCTTGAAGGCTGAGGAGTTTTTCTGAGAGTGACAGGAAGCCGCTGCTGAGGTTTAAAACCACATGTTTTAAAAGAATCACCATATCCTAGTAAGAGCAAAAAAATTTTTTAATCTACTAACCAAACCAGGAGGGAATTAGGACAGATTATGTTACCACTTTTGAGGTCAGCACTATTTCCTCTGCAGCTGAAATTAAGACATACACAAGCTATTTCCCAAGCGAGCTTGGCTGGAGCCCACAGAAAGGTGACACTTGAGCTAGGATCGCACCTCATGGCTGCGATGGCCCCGGAACTGTGGCCTATGATGATGGTCTTCTCATCACAGTGCAGCTGCGTCTCCATGAAGGGCAGCCAGATACTCTCTCGAGCTGTAACTGAGGTTCAGGGTGAAGAAAGAGTGTCATTTCATAGGGACAGTCTTAATCTAATGCTGCCCCGTCTTTCTAACATGACTACTCAGCAGTTCACAACTTCTAAAACTGCAGGACCACAATGGGAGGTGGGGCTATTTTAATAGAGCCAAAGGTTTATGTGTTGCTGTTTTGAAAGACTCATATCCATAGTTTTGTTTTTATTTTTTAGCATGTTCTTGTAAGAAAATACTGAGGAACTTATAAAATATAACTCTGAAGATTTAACATAAACTTTCCCACTTAAAAAGAAAACGACGATATTCTATCTCAAATTCACGAACATATGTATTTTTTCTTTCCAAAACTGAAATTCCCGAGACAAGTCACAGGCATACTCAAAACAGAAGTGGCAATGTAACATTTTTAAATATTAGGATCTCATACAGATGCCATAAAGTTTCATCATATCTCTGCTTAAATGAAACACACATAAGTTTTGCCTGAAAATATTTGTCAACTTATAGAAGGGAAAATCAAGTTGCTTGCAAAGTTAAAAATTAAACTTAGCCAAGCCCAGGTGCTTTTCTTGACCTTTTCTAGAATTTTCTATAATGTTTTTTGGTTTACACTCTCCTCCTCAAACTACTTGCCATTCACTCTTAGGTCCATACTGTATTCCCTTTGGCTTCTCTACTATGATTTTCCTCTTCTCTACCAGGAAAATGGCAAGATCAAAACCCAACAAGATGAGACTATTTAAAAACACATTTAAACTTACTTGGGTCAGGCATGTTTTTAGCCAAACACTGGAAACCAGGTATCTATGATATGAGGGGGAAAAAAAGTTATAATAAAGAGCTTAATTACAACTAATACTTTGCTAATAAGAAATGAGACACCTGATATGATCTTTAGCAATTCATTAAGTATTTGCTTATATTATGAAAAGAAGTGAGTTAAGCGCTACAGGATTACATATGAATATACAATCCTTCCTCATGAACTCCATCTGTCTGTAGTTCTACTAGCTAGCCAGCTGTGTGGATGTCTATAGAGAGAGACCTGTATGTGCATTTGTGCATCCGTATTTATCAGTGTAGCCATCTACATATAGAAGAGGGCATGAGTGAAAGCATTCTAGACAGACCTGGAGCCAAACAGACTGTGTGCTGGGGAGAGGGTAAAACATGGTACTGACATGTGGTACAGAAAGTTGGAAATCCCCCACTCTTGGACAGCTCCAGCCCTGACCTTTTGGTTTGCAGCTCTGGCCATGGTTTTCAGCCACAATCCTGGAATTTTGTTCTAGAAACCTACTTTACACTAGCTCTAGAGGATGGCAACCCAGGAAGCAGTCTTACTGTCTGGTTATGGAAGAAGGTTAAAAAAAAAATCAAGATGCACAAGACAACCAACAGCAGGATACTATTTTTATAACGCTCACAAAGAAGCCAAATCAAACATATTGTTTAAAGGATACATACAAAGTTTGCAAAAGTACTTTAATTTTAAAAGGGGGAGCAAATGAAAAAAATTTCAGGATGTCAGGGAAATGAGATGGGGGATATATACAGGTGGCTTCAAAAATATTGGTAATGTTCTAGATTTTAGTTTGGTGATGGATTTGCAGGTATTCATTACGTTATGCTTCATAATTTACATATGTGTTATATATATCCTTTGTATATACTAATATTACACACTGATTTTTTTGTTGTTTAATTTGAGGCAGAGAGCAAAGAAGACAGATGTAAAATTAGCTGGGAAGTCCCAAATCTGAACCGGCGGCAGATACAGGGAGGGTGAGGGGGCTCAGTCTCGGCAGTTCTAAGAGGTGGTGCCTTGTACTCTAGTGACTGAGCCCGCAGAGAAGCCCTCCACGCGGTTTAACCAACCCAAATTCTGACCGCTAGTTTAAGACAGGGCAGCAGGGGAGAGGAATGAAAACACGCAGGGTTTGCTGAAGGTGGGTAGGGGGAAGACACCCGTTCAAACTTCGGTCCTCCGTCCCCTCCATCCCCTCCAGCTCCCGGCAGACTTCCCAGCACAGCGAGACGTGTCTCTTACCTGCTCCAGCTCCTTCTTCACCCAGCCGTACCAGCCGTGGGTGGCCACATCCCCGCCTCCGTTCCCGGGAACAATCACTGCCTTGCTAGAAGCCATGAGTGCACACGTGCCAGTGTCCCTCAGCACCAAGTCCTGCAGTGCTCAAAGTCCAAGACCGAAATCGCAGGGAAGCCTGCACTGTGGCATTCTGGGAAGTGTAGTTCTAGGGCGCCAATAGGGCAATTCCTTTACTCTTTGGCCTTCCTTACAGCCTAGGGCAGCCAAAAACAAACCTTGCGAGTTTCCCCCAAATGTAAATCAGCTTTTACTTGCCTCTTACTAGTGCTCCCATTTTCCACCCCTTATTTAGGGTAGGATAGACTGTGACATGCCCAGAATGTATGTCTTTCCTAAAATTACTGATATTTCTATAGGAAAGTATGTTTTTAGTTCCAAACATGCAGAACACAAACTATTTATTAGTTGAGAACTCCTTAAATACATATTATTTTTCTTTCTGGTTTCAAAACAGTTCTTAGTAGAATAGTCAATGTCAGCTTTGGTTGTTAATTTTCATTGCTTTAAAAATGCTGTCATTATGAAAGGTATCACTGTTGGTGTAGGGCACATGAAGAACATTCATACTTAAGCCAATTTAGAGACTGGGAAAACTGAGGTACCAAAGAAATGGTTAACCTATTATGAATGGCAGTCCTGAAATTTTAGGAACTGGTCGTACCTTACGGATATATCCAAACCTGATTGAATTGAGGTGGGCAGAAGTGTGCATATGTGATTATAAATAGAAATGAACAGGAAAGTGCTTCTTATTCTTTGCCTTTCCCATGGACTTACTGTGAACATCAGGCGTGTATTAGCAGCCGACGTTGAGAAACACTCTTAGGCATTTCGTTTTTTGGACAGGCACAAGTCAGTAATCAATGGTTACACTGCCCACCACCACCCTCTTTAAGAAGAGCAAGACATACTCTTTACTCTTGAACATTATACTCTGTACATTTTCTTAAAAACGTCGATGCTAGTGAATTTTAAATGTAAACTCATTCACTTCAGAAAGAAAGAACTTCTGATACACACAACACCATGGATGAATCTCAGAATAATTATGCTGAGTGAAAGGATGCCAGACAAAAAAAGAGTATATACCATATGATTCCATTTGTATAAAACTCTAGAAAATACAAGGGGCACAAGGAAACACTATGGGGTGATATAAAAGTTCATTATTTTGTGGTAATGGGTGTCAAAACTTAACAATTCTACACTTCAAATATGTGCAGCTTATTGAATGTCAATTATACCTCAATATAGCTGTTTAAAATTAAAAAATGAATGAAAACAAGCAGAGGCATTCCTGTAGTTGAGTGGGTGTTTCCCTAGTGGTTTTTCATTCAAGAAACAATGACACTCCCTTAACAGGAACTGTGGGCTGAAAACGGATCTATCCTTCCTTAAGATTTGCCTTTCTTCTCTCTCATGGAGTGCTTAGCTCTTCCTTTGAGAAGGAGAAAAGAAAAGGCAATGGCCTCAATTCTCACCCTTCTCAGATTATGTCAATAATAATTGCAGAGGTTATCTAATTACACATAAATCCACCTTGGGTTTTTTTCCTACTTTTTTATCTCTTGTTTTTTCTGAGCACGTCATTATCAGAGAAGAAATAGCTTGATTTCAGAACAAGATTTTTATGAATTAAAAAAAATCTGAAAATGCACGTTTATATCTGGTACATCATTTGCTAATATTGAAAGAGCTGTTCTCAAGAACTTGCCAAGGAAGTTTTAGTCCTGCTAATGGATTCAGCCACCCTCCGCTAAGGCCCTCTTTCTGAATTATCTTCCTCTGCCTGGACTTTTCTTTTCAGGTCAGGATCTCTTAAGGCAGTTTGTATCTGCTTCAAGCTCACTGTCCAAGCATTCTCTCCACTTCTGTGGTTACTTTTCCATTTATTTCACTTATTGTTTTTTTAATTCTCCTGAGAAGAAAGGGAAATAAAAGGAAAGCTTTTCTGGAGTCTTGTGGGACACATGGAAGTTAATCAGGAAAGGAGGTGAACAGGTTGTTCTTAGCAGAGAGGAAAGCATGCGAAAGGGCACAGAGGCAAGACAATGCACATGGGCAGCGCGAAAGACAATTGGTCCCATGCTGTAGGACTGGGGTATGTAGATGATGGAGGCCCTCAGGTACCACAGTAAGGGCCTCTGCTTTATCCTGTGATAATGGGGAAACTATGTAGAGTTTGAAACATGAGAATGTCAGGGTCAGATGAGCGATTTTGAAAAAATCAATCTGGCAACCAATGTGAGATTTGGGTTTGGCAAAATTCTGGCAAAGAGATCATTTGGAATGCTGTTGAGTAATCCAATGAGAGAGGATGAGGGCCTGAACTAAGCAGGTAGATGGAATTGAGAAATATTTAGAATAAGAAGCCAACAGGACCAAGTGATTCATTGTCAGTTTCGGGGGTTGGGGGGTTAGAGATGTATGAAAAAAGTCTCTTCCTTCCACCCTTCTGGGTTCTTGGCTGGGGCTCTGTAGCAAAAGACAGATTAACAAGAGAAAAGCATACAAATTTATGTGATATAAGTTTTACATGACCTGGGAGCCTCAAAAAAAGAAATGAAGATGTGAAGAAGCAGTTGAACCTGACTGTTTTTATGCTAGGTTTAATGAAGAGTGGAAAGTTGTGGGCAAACAAGATAGGACAAAAGGATATGAGCTAAGGGTAGTAAACTGGGAGAAACTTAGCAAGGCCTGTGCATTCTGCTTCCTCTCAGCATCCCTCCATCTTCAGGATGCTGCTTTCCTCCTGGCAAAGGGAGGAGACCTCTTACATGAAGCTCTTATGATCTGCTTCAGGGGAGAAAGGGGAGGTCAGAGAGTCTTTCCTTGCATCTACCATTTCTCAAATTCCTTTAGCTTAAATATTCAATATGCCTAGGTGCCATACTTCGGGGAATCATGTCCTGAACCCCATGAAAGATAAGGAGGGGCCAAGGATAACTCTAGTTTCTAGGCTGAGTAACTGGAAGGAGAATGGTATCTCCCAGTGAAATAGATAGTACCAAAGGCAGAAAGAATTCATTTTCCCCTTGAGGGAAAATGTAAGTTTAGGACGTATCAAGATTGAGGTGCCCAAGAATACCCAGAGATATCCAGCAGGTTGTTGAATATATGATTATATTAGATTATTGGTCATTGAAAACTATGTCTGGAAAATTGTGAAAGATTTTGAAATAGTCAAAAGAGATTACTGGGTGAACTTTCCCTGGAACGCTGGGCATTTTTTAAAGGACCCTGTGGGGTCACCTAATTGCAAGCAGCATGTGCCTTTGTCTTTGACTAAGCTATTTCAAAACTCTGTAGAGATAGAAATTAACTTACAGAAAACTATCAGTAATGCAAATGTGTCCTACCCATAACAATGCCGATGATTCCTGTCCACAGCAATGCAAACTAATTTTTGTGGTAGAGAGTATGTCTCTATAAAATCAAATTCTTCTTTGAGCTGTTTTGAACATCCTTACTGGTCCCCTCATTAAAGAAAGAGTTATATAGAATCTCTGACACATGCTCATTTTATATTTGTGTGAGAGCCATAATTTTACCTATTTGAAACTTTTTTAAACAATTTTGGAGGTTTCACCAACATCCCAATGGATTCACCTGACAAAACCAGGTAAACCGTTTTGCTGAAGAACACCTCACGGGCCGCTTAAGTCCAAGCATGTTTTCCTCTTGGATCCCAAAGAAAACAGTGAACATCCAAGTGGCAATAGTACAATGTTGCTGACTCTGTTTCTCTAGGTTTCTTTTCTTCTCTTTACTGATTTTGTGTTTTTGTTTCTGATACATTTACAGCTGATAAATTTTTCCCCAGTGGTGGCAGCAATGATTAGAAATTTGGTTTTATATACTAACCATTTGTTGGTCTCTTTATGTAAATTAATAATTTATAAAGATATATTCTCTCTTGGGTAAGAGATAACAGACAATCTGGTTGGTTAGTCTTTTTTGTTTGCCTTTTTGTCTACTATGAGTTCAAATCAGTTAAGACTTCCATGCCCACCAGGGAGGGGAACACTCTTTGTTAGCTGATCTAGTAAATTTCTGTTTCTGTGTTCACTTTTGACTCGTGGCTGAAGTTGTAGAACCAAGCTATCTGCTCTCTGTGTCTCTGTGTCTTCACAGCTGTAATTGAGAAAAAACTTCACCTTTTGTTGTGAGAGTCTAAAATATTTTACTACCTTTGGAGAGTTTTAGTAAATTAGATTATTACATCTCTTAAAAGAGCTCTGTTCTGATTGGCTTATGAAGATAAATATACACTTATAGAAATAAAATATTTCCAAAATTTCCAGAAAACAGGGAAATTAAACTTCTAAAATTTTAAATGTGCTGATTTTTAAAAAAATCCTTCTTACAGAAATTTCTAGTACAGAAAGAATCCAGGTTCAAATAATTAAAGCAAATCTTTGGCAAACGGTATGCTTTTAACGTTTGGTGAAAAAAAGACAGCTATGTCTTTTCTCAGTGTAAAGTCTAATACAAATGTGTATTTTATTTTAGTTGTTTGTTTCCTGAGTAAGAGAATAATTCGAACTTCCTAAACTTATACCAGTTTATTATCAAATAACATTACTCTTACATAGTTTTAGGAACATGAAAAAATGTAAATTTGTTCAACAAAACTGAATCGTTATTCGACAAACTTTTTACATTAACAGTAATTACATTTCATAGTACATCTACTTAAAACTAATTTCTATGATCTCTAAGTAACTTAAAACTTTGTACTAATATTAAATCGAGCTAATTATTAGTAATTCTTCGATGACTAGATACGTTCTAAGCATAATTTTAAGTTTACATAGTTTTGATTCTTATTTCTATATGTTATGGAGAGGCTGTATCTCTGCATCAGATTAATTAAACGTGCTCATTTTTACCACTAATAAGGTGTAAATCGGTTGTGATGGTCGTACGATGTTGTTAATATGTTGTTACGAGTTTTAATAGTCTCCTAAAGTGCTTGAATATGACAGTTCTCAATTAGTCACCCTCTCATAGAAGGAGGACAGGGATAGACACGCAGAAAGAAACTATGCACTAGCGCCGGTGTCCACAGAGAGCGCGAACCCCACAGCGAGAAAGAGGAGGAAACCCTGTAACGTCAAGAAGCCTTACTACACCTATGGAACTTACAATGAATCTTGTGCATGCGTCCACACGCTGTTTTCCGACCCCACCCCCCCCACCCCACCCCCCCAACCCCCGCCGCCCCTTCCCGCGCGCTGACGTCGTCTTCCGGCCAGCTAAAGCTTTCCTCCGCGAGGCGATGTTCCTTCTTCCCGTGCCTCACGTCATCGTTCTCGCTTCCCGGTAACTAAGGCGATGACAGACACTTCCGACTGAGGCGGCCGGACGCCGTATTGGATCAGGGCGAACTCCTGAGGCGTGCTAACTGCGCCTCGGAATCAGTCCGGCAGGCGCTGGGGTTTCCTGAAGCAGAAACGATTAGAGGTGAACGTGGAGAAACGTGTGTGCTGAGGCACTGTGGTTTTTGTAGAGCGAGAACTGATGGTCTTGCCCTGTTCCAAGATGGCGGCACGGCTTCTCTGAGAGTCTTGCTTCCGCTCGTCCTCCGGAGAGGCGCTCCTTGATTGGCCAGCGGACGGCGCCGTGGAGTGACGCCCAGGGGCGCCGACCAATCGACTGAGAGCTGAGCTGGACTTGGCGGTGGGAGCCGGAGCCCGGCTTTTGCGGCTGCGGGTGCGGACTGCTGCGGCCAGGTGAGTGGGGCGCACAGGAGGTGGCGGGCCGAGGGCACGGGCAGGAGACTCTGTAGGGGGCGGGTAGGTTGCTCCTGGGATGAGGCCTTTTGCCCGCGGGCAGAGGAACCGGGAGAATCAGTGACCTAGGGGTCCGCTGAGAGTGACGCGTTCCCCGCCAGGCCGGGCGGCGGCCGGCTTCTGGGTCGAGATCCCTCAGAATCGCGGGGTGCGGAAGGGTCCAGCCCCTATTTTATACCTGAGGAGCTTGAGACTCAAGTGAACGGACTTCTTCGTGACAGAGCTGGAGCTAGGACCCAGGTCATTGGACTTCTTTCTAGGATTAAACTGTGCATAAACTTGGCTACTGTGCCCCAAAAAGTTATGCCTTGGTGAGATAAGAGTGGTTCCGATTTTTTTTGGCAGATGCTACTGCAGAGTCTTTCCGGTTCTTTCATTAACTCACTTATTCAGCTATTAATCTCTTCAGCTACCCTTTCCCTCTGAGAATTTGATGTAAGCCGTAGACCCAACTCCCTAGAAAAATGCATGTTCGCTCGTGCACACAATTTTGCGTACAATTTCAGAGGATTTCTTGACCCTCTGAAGTGCCCCGTTGGTTATGTGTCCAGAGTTAAGAATCTGTGCTCCTGAAGGGGGTGAGAGAAAGAAGCAGTGGGAAACGGAGAAAAGGTTTTAGTATGTAGGCGTTTGGGGATATTGGATGGAGCCAGTACCTTTTAATAATGAACTGTTTGGAGAGGGGAAACTCATTTGATGAAGTCTGCTGAGGTATCAGAACATGTTTGGTATTAGAACATGCTTTCATTCCCCCCCGAGTTACCCTTAGCCACCCAAGAAGCTGCAGAAGTGCCCCCTGTGTACACAGTGCTTCAGTTTCCCACTCATGCTAGAAATAACAAATAGATTCTCTAGAGTTTCAGTTGGAGCAAACATTTGGAATTTTTGTGGTTTGGGTTGTGTGTAGTAGAGTAATTGATTCATTTGCCTTTCTAGCCATATGGTATTCCTCTCTTAGTCCAGATTATTTACAGAATGTCACTTCTCATAATAACATGGAGACGATTATTGTTTAGCACTGCATAAGTGAGCACTGGAGGCCTCTAGTATCAGAGATTCTTTAATTTGCCTTTTTTTTGCTTTATCTTGAGGGGCTTGTTCCCTTGAACCCTAATTGCTGAGGTGTGTGTTAGTCTAGATTTTAGGAGGCAAACAGGATGTATAAAACACTCAATGGAGTTGGCATTATCTGGGTTTGAAGAGCTTAGTCTGAATGGCTATTTTATTACCTGGAGTCTTTCAAGGCCTGAGCATAAGGACTGTGGTGAGAGGAGAGGTCCTGATGAGGGACTCACTCAGCATAATAGCAGACTTTTCTTTGTAATTTTGGTGATCCCAAGTAGAAGTACTTTGGCTGAGAACTGGTGGCTGTTCCCATTATGAATTGGATTCGCACATCAGTATCCAATACCCAAAGGATGGAGGGAAAGGACACAAAAACAAGGTCACTTGGAATGTAAAATTTAATATCGTGGTTACTTTAACAGACCAAGGAAGAAAGATGATCAGGGAGGAAGGTAGCTGGAGGCTGAAACAGAGTTTGAGACTTACCCTTGGGCAAGGGGCTGAAATTGGCTTGGCTGAAATGATTTTTGATCCATGGGGAGGTTAAAATTACCATTATTCAACTTCATGCAGCTTAGATCAAGTGGTTATAAGTAAACCTTTTACCTCCTTTATTTATTTTTTTAAGTTCTGGAGAGGAGAGTTGGGAAAGAACAGTAGTCAAAGATAACTGCAAAGTTAATGGGCTTTTGGAGGCCAGAGGGGAGGGAGGTGTTGTCATCCTACAATGACAGGGTCTTCCAGACTAGGTATGTAAGAAACATTGTGTTAGGTGACTGTCTTCTTTTTTGAAGTTTAGTTGAGAATTTCACATACAATTAAACCTTTATCTTCAGTTTCGTTTTAGACCATGGCAACATATCTGGAGTTCATTCAGCAGAATGAAGAACGGGATGGTGTGCGTTTTAGTTGGAATGTGTGGCCCTCCAGCCGTCTCGAGGCTACGAGAATGGTCGTTCCCCTGGCTTGTCTCCTTACTCCTTTGAGGGAACGTCCAGACCTGCCTCCTGTACAGTATGAACCTGTGCTTTGCAGCAGGCCAACTTGCAAAGCCATTCTCAATCCACTTTGGTATGAATTCTTTTAAAAACTAGGAAAAATGGTGAACATGATAAGTTATCACTTTTATGTGGTTCTCATAAAAGTCACTAAATTTGGGCAAGTCGTGAAGTTTGAAATGTGTGGTAGATGAGATTCTTAGGTGAAGAATGCTTGTAGAAATCTTCCTGGCCTAGTACTCCAGATAAAATTAGTACTTAGGTGAATGAGACAGAGGTAGAGGGAAAAGATTTGGAATTCACGTTTGTTTTTTGCTAGTTTTCAGTTTGATTTTGTCTTAACTGTAGATTTTATTGGAATTTTTTAAGCGTTTTCCAAAAACATCCAAAAACTTTAGACAGTTTTCTCATACGTACCTGGTATGGTGACATGGTGGTGCTGTATGGTAGGAAGAAGCAGTAGATACAATTTTAACTTGTGATGATTTTATTGTGAGGTGTAACTTTTTTGCACCTGAGATAGTGACCTATGGTATTTCTCATAAATGTGGACACTATTTGAAAGAATTTTTAAACAGATGAAGAGCGTCATAAATGCTTGTTACAAGATAAGATTTCTGTATGAGGGAACATATTTTACTTCATTCTTCTTGCTTTCACTTAATGTGCCCATATGTAAGAATGCTGCTGTAAGAATCTTTTTAAATGATAGCCACTGATTGTTAATTGTTTAAATGTAGAAAAGGGCAAAAGAGCAACGAAGCATTATCTTGAACCAATTCTAGGTGGTGTATCAACCCAGACGCATGTCTGTCCAACTTTCCTTCAAGTGAGCTAAGTGAGGTTAAAGTCTGGGAGGTTTTTTCTCTGTGGGCAATGTACTTTTAGTATTGAAATTTAGTAGTTTCATGTATCTGAGCAATAAAGATGATAGAAAAATCAGGAAGATTATGTTAGGACAACAAGGCAAGAGGAAATAACCCATAATTTATATAAATCAGGAAATTTAAAATATTATCTAGGAAATTGGAAAGAGTGAAAGGATTTAATAATTCCTTATTGCCACTGTTTGAAGGAAACTTTTCGTGTCCTTAGCAGCCAGAACTCAAACCATAGTGAACGTTTTATACACCTTTATCCATGCACACACACACACAACACATATCTGTGTGATTTACTGAACTTGAAGTTTACATTTGAGTGCTTTCTACCTTAAAAGTAAAAATAACACCTAGTTGTAATATTTCTCTTTCTCACAGTCAGGTTGATTATCGAGCAAAACTTTGGGCCTGTAATTTCTGTTTCCAAAGAAATCAGGTATGTGAATTATTTCAAAAAGTGTTTTCTGTGTTTCATTTTAGTTGTACTACTCTGAAAAAACTTCAGTGAGGTTGAAGTTGTGTCTGCCCTGGCAGTCAGCAGTTTCTGCTGAACTCAAGGGGATAGGTTTTGTTAAGCATAATATTGAACGTTGAACATTGGCGTTTTTCTTTTCGACAATGACTCGGTTTCATTATTTGAGTCCTTGTCGTTTGCTGTGGAGGGGACATAGAATTTCCTTTTCTTTCAGCTTCTCTGTGGGGAGTGAATATCTTACCTGAGAAAACATATATTTATATTTCATTTGACTTCAGTTTATTCTAATTGGATGGTGTACATTACTGAATTTTCATTTTCTGACTTTTCTGATTTTTAGGATCCAGGTATCAGTGTTGAGCTTCTTTTGATTTAAAACTTTTTAAAACTACTGAGCTAGAAGGAGCTCACAAATGATGAGACTTCTCTTTAAAATGTAGTGTACCTCTAATGCAAATGTGAAACTGGATTGTGGTGATCATTGCACAACTCTGTACATTTACTAAAAATCATTGAATTGTACATTTAAAATGGGTGAATTTATGATATATAAACTATACTTCTTTAAAGCTGTTTGTTAGAAAAAAAGTTAATTGTGCCCAACATAATATACAGTGCTCTGGCAGATCTTAGGGTATTAACAGCATGCATTTATTTACTCATAATTGCAGTTAACAGTCTCATTCTCAGATATAGCACCCAATAAGTCCAGTGATGAAGAGTCCAGTGTACAGTTGATGACAAACTATAAGATTGGAGGGGCTGGCCCCGTGGCCGAGTGATTAAGTTCACCCACTCCACTGCGGTGGCCCAGGGTTTCGCCGGTTCAGATCCTGGTCGTGGACATGGCACCGCTTGTCAGGCCACATTGTAGCAGCGTCCCACATGCCACAACTGGAAGGGCCTGCAACTAAGATATACAACTATGTACCGGGGGGATTTGGGGAGATAAAGCAGGATTGGAAACTGTAAGCAGGTAACACTCAAGATTTACCTCTGGGAGATTCAGGAGTACATTCAAGTCTTAAAAACACTTCTGTACCTTGTTACATTCAGAATTGATGTCGGTGTTTGATATAATTTATTATGAAAATTCTAAGGCATCAAAAGACATTGTCAACAGAGTAAAAAGGTGACCCAGAGAATGGGTGAAAATATTTGCAAGTTGTATCTCTAATAAGGGATTAATATCCATAATATAGAGAAGTTCTAAAAGTCAACAATAAGAACAAACAACCCAATTCAAAACTGGGCAAAGAATTTGAATAGATATTTCTCCAAAGAAGATATACAGATGACTGATAAGAACATGAAAAGATGCTCAGCATCATTAGTTATTAGGGAAGTGCAAATCAAAACTACAGTGAGATACCACCTCACACTCATTAGCATGGCTACTATCAAAAAAACAGAAAATAGCAAGTTGTTGGTAAGGATGTGGAGGTTGGAACCCTTGTGCACTGTTGGTAGGAGTGTAAAATGGTACAGCCGTTGTGGAAAACAGTATGATGTTTCCTCAAAAATTAAAACTAGAATTACCATGTGATCCAGCAATTCCACTTCTGAGTATACCCGAAAGAATTGAAAACAGTCTTGAAAAGATACTTGTACACCCATGTTCATAGCAGCATTATTCACAATAGCTAAAATGTGGAAGCAACCCAAGTGTCTATTGATGTATATATGGGTAAGCAAAATGTGGTATATACATACAGTGAGATAATCAGCCTTAAAATAGAAGGAAATTCTGACATATGCTACAGCGTGGATGAATCTTGAGGACATTATGCTAGTCACTGAAGGCAAATACTGTATGATTCCACTTTTATAAGGTACTTGGAGTAGTCAAATTCATGGAGTCAGAAAGTAAAATTGTGGTTGCCAGGGGTTGAGAGAGGGGATAGTGGGGAGTTGTGGTTGAATAGGTTCAGAGTTTCAGTTTTGCAAGACGAAGAGTTCTGGAGGCAGATGATGGAGACAGTTGCACAACATGAATGTATTTAAGACCCCTGAACTGTACACTGAAAAAAGATTAAGATGGTAAAATTTATATGTATTTTACCACAATAAAAAAAATTGGGGGAAAAAGTCAACCTATAAGCTGTGCATTTAAAATGTTTGCAGACAGTTAAAAACAAAAGAAAACACCTATGACATGTTAAGCAGAAAAAGCGGGTCACACTATTGTATATACGGGATAATCTCAGCTGTGCTTAAGTAGAAAAAATCTGGAAGGAACTAAGCCAAGGTGTTGACAGTAGTTGCCTCTAGGTGATAGGACTGTAAGGGTTTTTTCTTCCTTTTTTCTTAATTTTCCTGTACTTGCCAATTTTTCTATAATGAATGTGTGTTACTTTATTGATAACAGCTAAAATAATAAACCCAAGTAAAAGTTTTATTTTTCCACATAGACTGTTGATGAGACAGCTAAAACATCAGCCCTTGATTTGCAGGGCAATGCTTAAGGAATGGTTTTGTGGGGCCGGCCCCATGGCCAAGTGGTTAAGTTCGTGCACTCCGCTTCTGCAGCCCTGGGTTTCACTGGTTCAGATCCTGGGCATGGACATGGCACCATTTGTCAGGCCACTTTGACATGGCATCCCACTTGCCACAACTAGAAGGACCCACAACTAAAATATACAACTATATCCTGGGGGAATTTGGGGAGAAAAAGCAGACAAAAAAAAAAAAAAAAGATTGGCAACATTTGTTAGCTCAGGTGCCAATCTTTGGGGGAAAAAAAAAGGAAATGGTTTTGTTATTTTTGTTTGGTGAGGAAGATTGGCCCTGAGCTAACATTTGTGTCAGTCTTCCTCTACTTTGTATGTGGGACACTGCCACAGCATGGCTTAATGAGCGGTGTGTAGGTGTGTAGGTTAGTGCCCAGGATCTGAACTACAAACCCTGGGCTACTGATGCAGAGGGCGCAAACTTAACCACTATGCCACCAGGCCAGCCCCAAGAAATGGTTTTAATAGTGCGTTTTTTTAATCATTTAGAAGTTACAACGTAACCTAAAACTGCATTTTAAAAAGTTAAAACGTAATATAAATATAAGGCAGGGTTATAAATTTAAAATTTTGATTTTTATGTTTTAGTAACGTATTCTCTATTTTGTGCTTCCAGAATAAATGTATGGTCGTTAGCTATTTTTATAAATGGAAAAGGTATAATGTACGTATCTTTTAGCCCTAATAAATCATTGCTTTTTTGTCTTTTCAGTTTCCTCCCGCTTATACAGGCATATCTGAGGTGAATCAGCCTGCTGAATTGATGCCCCAGTTTTCTACAATTGAGTATGTGATACAGGTAACTTGTTTGTCCTGCATCTAATGAGCAGCATTAAATACTGAGTTTCTCTTGAAATGCTTTGCCTCCCATGTCTCTTACCTGTCTGGGCGATTTAAAGCTGTGTGGGCAGCAGGATCCTGAACATTTGGTTATGGTGCATGTGCACTTGCTCGCCTTGCTTTCAGGTCTTGATAGAAGGCTACCAAAAAAGGGAGCACTGATTCAGTTCAGACTTGGAACAATGTCTGGCGTATAGAAGACATTCAGAAATGTAGAGTAAATTGTCAGGTACAGATAGTTTTTTTAATAAACTTTTTTTTTAAGATTTTTAAAATTTTTTTCCTTTTTCTCCCAAACCCCCCAGTACATAGTTGTGTATTCTTAGTTGTGAGTCTTTCCAGTTGTGGCATGTGGGACGCTGCCTCAGCATGGCCTGACAAGCGGCGCCATGTCTGCACCCAGGATTCAAAACTAGTGAAACCCCGGGCCGCTGAAGCGGAGTGCGTGAACCCAGCCACTCGGCCACGGGGCTGGCCCATAGATACAGATAGTTTTTATGTTTAGTTTGTTTTAATAGAAACTGTCATTTAATGAGGTCAGCAGAGCTTTGTTTAGAGGTCCTTATCCCCTGACAGTAAATATGAATGCAGACTTATTTACATACTTGATTTGCTTTAAAAAGAACTGGTTGTATCCATTTGTATGCTGATCGTTATGCTGTTTTTCTTTGCATAAAGCGAGGCCCTCAGTCCCCTCTGATCTTCCTCTATGTGGTCGACACGTGCCTAGAGGAAGATGACCTTCAAGCACTCAAAGAATCCCTGCAGATGTCTCTGAGTCTCCTTCCTCCAGATGCTCTGGTGGGTTTAATCACGTTTGGGAGGATGGTTCAGGTTCACGAACTCAGCTGTGAAGGAATCTCCAAAAGTTTTGTCTTCCGAGGGACCAAGGATTTAACTGCAAAGCAAATACAGGTTCGTGCCTTGGTTGTACACAAGTAGGAGCAAGGGTGTTTCTTAAAAATTAGTTAGTCATTGGCTTTTAGTATTATGGGAAATGAGTGTTTTTGGTCTTTTTAGGATATGCTGGGCCTGACCACGCCTGCCATGCCCATGCAGCAAGCACGACCACAGGAGCACCCTTTTGTTTCAAGCAGGTGAGCACTGACAGAGAGTATTACACCTACAGTGGTGGGCGTGCAGGGCAGTCCACTGGAGTGACGGAAGAAAACTCCTGGAACTTTTATTTTCTTGTTTTTAGAGAAAAAACTAAATGATTAAGCTTAAGCAATATTTAATGTTCAATAATGCACCTAAGCCATCAGTAGGTATTTAAAATTTATAACCAAGTGGTATATATACTTGTGGCAGATTTGCTCAGGATGTTTTTCCTGTTAGCGTTTTGTTACCACAAGGATTTTGAGACGACTGTACTCAATCATTCCTCTCTCTTACACATGGCTGTTGTCCTCTCTGATTCTTAAATAAAACTGGGAACACCGAAAAGGGGTCTGTTGAGTGTCCTCAAACAAACCTGAGACCAGGTGTTTATTACACTCAGCCTTTGAGTGGCTGGGGCTGTTCCAGGGCCAGATTGACAGTTGGCAGACATGATAAAATGCATTGCCTCACATTCTGGGGACAGCCACTTACTCTGATGAGAAGCTAGCATTTGTCTCTGTATTACTCCTAAGGCTCAAAAGAAACAAACTGATGGGGCCGGCCCCATGGCTGAGTGGTTAAGTTTGTGCACTCCGCTGCGGCGGCCTAGGGTTTCACTGGTTTGGATCCTGGGTACGGACATGGCACCACTCATCAGGCCATGCTGAGGCAGCATCCCACATGCCACAACTAGAAGGACCTACAGCTAAAAGTATACAACTGCGTACCAGGGGGGCTTTGGGGAGAAGAAGGAAAAATAAAGTCTTTAAAAAAAAAAAAAGAAACACAAACTGAGTGTCTTGAGAGTGATGAAGGTTGTCCACATACATGAACCTTACATGGACTGGGTTCACATTAGGCATGTCTTTAGGATTTCTTTGCTGCTTAAAATTTAATTAAACTGATTTGCTCCTGTTTAAATTTATTTTTTTCTGTGCTATGTATATAAATTGCTATATATCAGGCTTTAAATTATGTTCCTGAATAAAATTGGTTTGAGTTGTTTTCTGTTTCTAGTTAGAGATAACTTTGAAGAAAAAAATTGCAAGTTTTTTCTACTCTGTATAATTATTTTGAAGAGTAGTAAGTATGTGTCACCCAGGTCTAAAGACCAGAGTACTTTATAAACCAGGATTGATATGTCCATTCAAAACTATGCAGGTTTCTGCAGCCCATTCAGAAGATTGACATGAACCTCACTGATCTGCTTGGGGAGCTGCAGAGGGACCCGTGGCCCGTAACTCAGGGGAAGAGGCCTTTGCGATCCACTGGTGTTGCTTTGTCCATTGCTGTCGGCTTGTTGGAGGTAACTCAGAATTTACCGGAACCTCTCAAACCATGCAAACTTGCTCTCAGAAGTTGTGTTTGTTGGCCTTGTTTGAAAATCAACTGTGATCTAAGTCAGCTGACTGTTAATTTAGCAGCGAATGGTTCAGTCATTATTATTATCCACATTGAAGGAGCCCCTCAATGTTTTGAAAATACCAGATGTTTTCATGAGAAACAAGGCATTAGGGCAATGGGAAGTACACACAGTAAATTAATAAAAGTGTGCAGGGGCTGGCCCTGTGGCCTAGTGGTTAAGTTTGGTGCACTCCACTTCAGTGGCCTGGGTCTGGGTCCCAGGCACAGATGTATACCACTCATCTGTGACTATGCTGTTGTGGCAGCCCACGTACAAAATAGAGGAAGATTGGCAACAGATGTTAGCTCAGGGCCAGTCTTCCTCAGCAAAAAGAAAAAGGTATACAAAATCCTTGGGCTGCTTCTCTGTATCGTCATTTGTGTTGTTTGGCGGTATCATCAGTATTCAGAACAGCTCAAGAGAACTCATGTTTGGAGTATTTCTTTAGGGAAATGGAGGCATACTTGGGGTGGGCTATATGTTTCTAAAATGCTGCTATTTACTGTTTTAGGGCACTTTTCCAAACACAGGAGCCAGGATTATGTTGTTTACCGGGGGTCCCCCCACCCAAGGGCCTGGCATGGTTGTTGGAGATGAATTAAAGGTCCCTATTCGTTCCTGGCATGATATTGAGAAAGATAATGCACGTTTCATGAAAAAGGCGACCAAGGTAGGTGCTCCTGGATACAGGCTGCAGTTGTGGTATCCCAGTGCTGGGTTAAGGTGCTCTGGAGTGACAGCTGCTTTGCTGAGGCCATGCTTCCTAGTCAGCAAGTTGCTCTTGCTTGACCTTCCACATCTTGGCTGCTGTTAAATTTCTGTCCCAGTTCTGAGACCTTAGAGTGGATGGCCTTAAAACTGCTAAAAGTGTTTTGAGATTGAAAATTGTATTTTTATTTTATTTGGATGTTATAGAGAAAACTATCTCCGTATTCCTGTATTTGATTACATTTTTTTTATATAGTGATTTATACGTAGTGAATGATGTTGCTGTTTCATGAAGATAATTATTCTCTCTTCACAGCACTATGAGATGCTTGCTAATCGAGCTGCTACAAATGGTCACTGCATTGATATTTATGCTTGTGCCCTTGATCAGACTGGACTTTTGGAGATGAAGTGTTGTGCAAATCTTACTGGGTATGTTGACAGCGAACACCTGGGAAAAGTGAGAGTGTTAAGGAAAGAGAAATGGGTGATGGAACCATTGGAATGGGAAAGGCTAACTTAGATAAGCTTTCACATAGCTCCAGGTTGTGGCTTCAGTCTCTGGGGTGGGTGTGTGGGCCTCTGGGAGGAGGAAGCAGTGATTAGCAGGAGATCCCAAGGGTTCAGTATGAACAAGTCCTATTAGAGTAACTTCATTTCTTCTTTAGAATTGTTAGAGATACCAGGGCAAGAAAGAAAGCAAGCGTGGAGTATGTGGCCTTCAGCACAGCACTTCCTTGTGAGAAGGGGGGAAATAAGGTCTGAATGCCAGAGCAACTGGGGACTCTTTCCCTGGTTTAGTGACCATACGTCATGACTAACACTGAGCAGACACTCAGGCTGGAGGGTGCATTGCGGGGTGTGCTTAGAGCCTAAGTCTGTGTTGTGAGCACATGTCATCATGTAGAGTGGCGGTTCTCAAAAGTGCAGTGGCACCTGGCCAGGAACCTTTGGGACTCCTGGGGCCTGTTGGAAATGTACATCCTTGGGCCTCGCCCCAGGCCTCCTCAATCAGAAGCTCTGAGGGTACAGCCTTTCAGTCGGTTTTAACAAGCTCTCTGAGGGATTCTGTTGCATGTGAAAGTGTGAGAACCATTGATGTGCAGCCCTGGTCTGAAGCCAGCTACACGTCAGAATCACCCAGGGAACTTTAAAAACTCCTCTTGCTTTGGGTCTTGTTCCCAGAGATTCTGATTTAATTAGCATGGGATGTGGCCTGGGCATCCATATTTTTTAAAGTTCCTTGAGCGTTTAATGGAGCAGAGCTTGAGAACCACTGTTGTGGACCTTCAGTGCTCAAAGTGTGGCCGAGCACAGGCAGCATCAGCCTCGTGTGAGAGCTTGTTAGAAACAAGCATCTTGAGCCTAACCCTAGACCTGTTGAATCAAAACTTGCATCTGAACAAAATCCCAGGTGATTTATATGCGCAGAAGAGTGTAAGAAGCACTGGTAGAGAGCTGTGGGATGGGCCTGAGATTCTGAGTTTCTAACAAGCTCCCAGGTGGTGCTGCTGGTCCTCACTGAGTAAAGGAGGGGAGGGTAGAAGATAGAACCCACGTCACCTGAAACTGTCCTGGAGAGCAACAGACGTCTTAGGTGAGAGAGTCCCAGTGGTGCTCACATAGCTATATCCGTGAGCCTCGTTTAATAAGGTGAACTCCTATCACTGCCCTCTAGGAATTCTTGTCTTGGAGCATCAACAGAACAGCTTTAGTGTATTTCTGAACATTCCCAAGTTTATATGCCTGAGTTTGTGTGTGTGTATGTTTCCTCTGTGGAGAGGGACCATCACTTCCATCAGATTTTTAGTGAGGTCATTGACTCCTGAATGACTTAGTATTATGGTCATATCACCTGTTGCACAAATATGATATGAGGGAAGAGTGTTAGCAGTGACATTACCAGAAAAAGACTTCAGAGGTTTTAGTTGATACCTAAAGGTGAGCCAGCTGTTTGGGGTGAATTCCAGCAAAGACAAGATGATCCTAAGCTGTGTTACAGGAGTCGATTATCTTCCAAGAAGATCATAGTCTTGGTTTCCTTGGTGCTAGTCACACCTTAGCAGATTATATCATGTTCTGCTCTGAGCATTTCAGCTTAAAAGGGATGTATAGATGAACTGGGGATGTTCAAAGGGGAGCAGTAAGAGTAGTGGAGAGTACTTGAAACTATGTCATATGGAGAATGATTGAAGGGTCTGGAAGATATTACACTGAAGACAGATGGGTGTGAGAACTGTATTTAGCAATTGAAGGCCTGTTCTCTGGAGAAGGAATCAAATTTGTTCTGTATGTGACCAAAGGGCAGAACTAGAACCAGTGGTGAAAGCTGCTGGGAAACAGAATTTCGCTGAGTATAAAGGACGGCCTATCGTAACAGTCAGCACTGTCCAAGCATCGAATGGACTGCCTCTAGAGGGCGTAAGCTTCAGATGCTGGAGGAGTTCAAGTCTAATCAGGATGATAACCTGGCAAGTATGTTGTAGAGGGTGGGTGTGAGTCAGGATAGGTTTATGTGAATGTGATAGAAATCCCAAAACAGGTTTCTTTCTCTCATTAGAGGTAGGCAGCCAGGGCCGGTATATTGATTTTGTCATCATCAGGAGCTGAAGCTCCTCCCGTGCTGCTTCCTTGACCTTGCTGTGCCAGCTTTGGTTCACGTTGGTTGCTGGCTCTAACTATGTCATAGCAGCAGGAAGGAGGAAGGAGGAAGGGTCTGAGAAGGATATGCCCCTTTCCATAAGAATGCTCCCCCACACAGGGATGGTTCAGCATCTGCAGATCAATCAACATGATACACCACATCAACAAAGTGAGAAATAAAAACCACATGATCATCTCAATAGATGCAGAGAAAGCGTTTGACAAGATCCAACAGCCATTTATGATAAAAACTCTGAACAAAATGGCGATGGAAGGAAATTACCTCAACATAATAAAGGCCATATATGACAAACCCACAGCCAACATCATACTCAATGGGCAAAAATTGAGCACCATCCCCCTGAAAACAGGAACAAGACAAGGATGCCCTCTGTCACCACTCTTATTCAACATAGTACTGGAAGTTTTGCCAGAGCAATTAGGCAAGAGAAAGGAATAAAAGGAATCTAAATAGGAAAGAAGTCAAGCTCTTGCTGTTTGCAGACGACGTGATCTTATATATAGAAAACCCCAGAGAATCCATTAGAAAACTTTTAGAAATAATCAACAACTATGGCAAAGTTGCAGGGTATGAAATCAACTTACATAAATCGTTGGCATTTCTATACTCTAATAACAAACTAACAGAAAAAGAACTCATGAACACAATACCATCAAACACAATTGCAACAAAAAGAATAAAATACCTTGGGGTGAATTTAACTAAGGAAGTGAAAGGCCTATGCAACGAAAACTACAAGACTTTCCTGAAAGATATTGATGACGACATAAAGAGATGGAAAGACCTTCCATGCACATGGATTGGAAGAATAAACATAGTTAAAATGTCCATACTACCTAAAGCAATCTACAGATTCAGTGCAATCCCAATCGGAATCCCAGTGACATTCTTTACAGAAATAGAACAAAGAATCCTAAAATTCATATGAGGCAACAAAAGACCCCGAATTGCTAAAGCACTCCTGAGAAAGAACAACAAAGCTGGAGGCATCACAATCCCTGACTTCAAAGCATACTATGAAACTACAGTAATCAAAACAGCATGGTATTGGTACAAAAACAGGTGCAGAGATCAATGGAACAGAATTGAAAGCCCAGAAATAAAACCACACATCTATGGACAGCTAATATTTGACAAAGGAGCTGAGGGCGTACAATGGAGAAAAGAAAGTCTTTTCAACAAATGGTGCTGGGAAATTTGGAAAGCCACATGTAAAAGAATGAAAATTGACCATTCTTTTTCACCATTCACAAAAATAAACTCAAAATGGATCAAAGACCTAAAGGTGAGATCTGAAACCATAAGACTTCTGGAAGAGAATATAGGCAGTACACTCTTTGACATCAGTATTAAAAGGATCTTTTCAGACACCATGGCTTCTCAGACAAGGGAAACAATAGAAAGAATAAACAAATAGGCCTTCATCAGACTAAAGAGCTTCTTCAAGGCAAGGGAAAACAGGATTGAAACAAAAAAACAACCCACTAGTTGGGAAAAAATATTTACAAGTTATTTATCTGTCAAAAGGTTAATCTCCATAATATATAAAGAACTCACACAGCTCAACAACAAAAAATCAAACAACCTGATCCAAAAATGGGCAGGGGACATGAACACACATTTCTCCAAAGAAGATATACGGATAGCCAATAGACACATGAAAAGATGCTCCTCATCACTGATCATCAGGGAAATGCAAATCAAAACTACACTAAGATATCACCTTACACCCATTAGAATGGCAAAAATAACCAAAACAAAAAGTGACAAATGTTGGAGAGATTGTGGAGAAAAAGGAACCCTCATACACTGTTGATGGGAATGCAAACTGATGCAGCCACTATGGAAAACAGTATGGAGATTTCTCAAAAAATTAAAAATAGAGATACCATATCTATATCTATATCTATCTATAGGCATATCTATATCTATATCTATATATAATGGAATACTGCTCAGCCATAAAAAGAATACTATATAATGAATAAAAATTAAAAAGAATGTATATAATGGAATACTACTCAGCCATAAAAAGGGATAAAATCATCCCATTCACAACAACATGGATGAACCTTGAGGGAATTATATTAAGTGAAATAAGCCAGATAGAGAAAGACAATCTGTATGACTCCACTCACATGTGGAAGTTAAACATGTAGACAAAGAGAACAGATTAGTGGCTACCAGGGGAAAGGAGGGGTGGAGGGTGGGCACAAAGGGTGAAGTGGTGCGTCTACACCACGACTTACAAACAATAATGTACAACCGAAATTTCATAAGGTTGTAAACTATCATAAACTCAATAAAATTTTTTAAAAAAGGATGCCCCCCCATAAATCACAAAGGCCATTCCCAAAAGGCAAAGCTGAGTCACACAGCTACATGCAAAGCAGGCTGAGAAATAGAATCCTTATTCCAGGAAACCATGGACCCATGACTAAGGAAAGTGGGAATGGTGGGTATTTGGGGCCAGATAGCCATCTGTGTCTCTGGAGGCGTCAGGCACTCAGAGAGCTCGATCAGATGATCTTTCTTGTGTTCTTCCCAATTCTGAGATCCTGTTTGATGATCAGTGGCTGGATGCATAACTTGTATTAAGCTGTGCTCATCTGCCCAAATATGTGAAATGCTGAAATTTTGAACAGTATTTTCCTCTGACCTCAAAACAGGGATGAATATAGATATTCATAAACTAGAATAAATAATTCATGCAGAGCCAAAGATTCAATGTTTTGAGACAGTGAATTAACCTGAAAAGGATTTCCCACAGGCCTGGGTATTTTCCCATACCAAATAACATGTGAGAGGAGTTGGCAAGCATTTTCTCAGTAGATCACCTTTAAATCTATGGGTTTATTGGTAAAAGGTTTTTTGGTTTTGGGGGGGTTTTTTGAAATAATTATAGATTCACAAGAAATTGCGAAAATATTACAAAGAGGCCCATCCATACTCCTCATCTACCGACTCCCAGTGGTAACATCTTACAGAAATATAGTACAATGTCAAGTCCAGGAAATTGACCTTGGTATTATACAGTTAACGATATTACAGACCTTACTTGGATTTCACCTGTTTTTACATGCACTCTTTTTTTTATATGTTGTATATATGGTTCTTTGAGAATTCGTCTCTATAGATTTATATAACAACCACAGTGATCAAAATATAAAAGTTTCAAAGTGTTCTGTGTTTAATGTTTTAAAAATACTCTTTCCTAAGTACAAATTGAACTTGTTTTCCATTTAAGTCAGTCAACAGCACCTTTATGGACATGGTCTCTTGTTCTCTAAGTTATTGTTCGTGAATACTGAGGAAGCATCTGAATGACTTTCAGTCATCTGAAACGTTCACTTTCTTTTTCCTTTTTTATTTCATAGAGGCCACATGGTGATGGGAGATTCTTTCAACACTTCTCTCTTCAAACAGACATTCCAAAGAATTTTCAGTAAAGATTTTAATGGGAATTTCCGAATGGCATTTGGTGCTACTTTGGAAGTAAAGGTACTGTAGATTTCTAAAGCTTCAGTAGAAGAATACTGTTTGTACTTATTTAGTCGTCAGGTTTTCAGAACCTTCAGCCTGCTGGACACAGACATCTAAAGGCAAATTAAAAGGTTCCCAGCAAAATATCCCAACAAAGTGTATTCTTTCTGTTGCTTCTCAAAGATGACCTGTATATTTATTAATGTTCTAAACAGAGAGTTGTCTGGTTCCCCTGCAGCCTCTTCTCTGCCCTGCTCTAGGACAGCAGGCCTTAGAAGGGGTGGTGGGCCGAGCAAAGAGGCAGCCACACAGTGTGGAGCGTCCACCCAGCCATTGATATCGGCCACGCATTCACAGAACCATAGTTTATATTTAGTGCCTGCCTGCAGACTAGCCAGAGCATTCCGGAGTAGTGCAGCATTGCGAGTTTGGGTTTTGTTTTTCCACGTAGGGACTAATAGCTCTATACACTTGATTCTGAGTCCTGGAGAAAATATTAAAAGGGGCCATTAGAAAATATGATTGGAATTATTACTTTGAGAATTAGAGATAATCATTAGCTCATCTAGGTTAAACTTTAAACAACATTCTCAAATGTTTGAGATTCTTTTTAAAAAGATGAAGAGGAACGGACTTTGCTAAAGTGGATTCAGATTTTAAAATCTAAGTATGTTGGCTTTGTCCTTATGTTGGAGTTCATGAATTAAGTATTTTTGAAACAATACAGAGCAGTATAATCACTGATTAGAAATTATAGGTAATTGTGACTGGGTGCATGGGATTGGAAAAGAATGTAGTATTGTTGGTAAAATTGTTATCTTCTATGTGTAAATTTCAGAGTTGAGAAAGTTGAAAATGCTGCATCATCATTGGAACAAAGATAATGCACGTTCTAAAGGAGGGTTTTATTAAAGTGTTATTCAGTTCACAGTGGCCCTGGAAAAGCTTGTAAGAGTATTTGTGTACTTTCATCCATACGATTTTCTCTTCGTGGAATGATAATGCTGTCGTTTTTCTTTGAGTTTTATTTGTGTCCTTCATGAGAGGGTGGCTCTCAGTGATTTTTAACTTTATCCTCTTATCTAACTCTGTTGTAGACCTCTCGGGAACTGAAGATTGCAGGAGCCGTTGGTCCTTGTGTATCTCTGAATGTGAAAGGACCGTGTGTGTCAGAAAATGTAAGAAAAACTCCTCCATCACCCTCACCTGCTATGCCCAGGGATTTAACCTGTTAGGAATGTCAGAATGGGAAGACCTTGTATTGTGTCACCTCTCGGGATATGTCTGTGGTGAGGGGAGAAGGGCTAACTCTTACTAATGGGACCATAACTCTGAGATGTGGTGTCATTTCTATCTGTCCATCTATCTAAATGGTCAGAGGAGAAAACAGGCTCAGAAAGGTTGAGTATCTTGCTCAAGGTCAGAGCTGACATGGAGGAGTTTGAGTACAGGTTCCCCTGACCCCACTACCCTGCTTGTATTGCTATGGCAGTGAACCACAAGGCATTCTGTGCAGCACAAGGCAGGCATTCAGCAAAATCCTTCAGTAATAAACCTGTGTGCTTATTACCCTTAAGGGTGATAGCTTTGTCTCACTTCTCAGAGACAATTTTGAGTTGGTTGGGCAGTAGATGACACTTGTGTATGCAGATGTCTGTGTTCTTTGAGGATATGTGAATGAAGTTTAGTTATCAGTGGGTGGTGAGGTGGCTTTGCTGATGGCCCACTTCCTCTGATTATACTTGAGCTGCCAGGAGACAAATAGTGTGGTCCTGTGGGGCCTGTCCAGGGTGGCTCTGGGCTCGGATTATCATAGTCCTTCCCTCATTGTCATGTTCAATGAGCGGGTGGACTGTGGAACCAGAGGTGGATTCAGGGTGTGGGTCTGCCACTGCTAGCCACGTGGCCTGGACAAGGTCTTTAATCACTCTGGGATATGATGTCTTTAGCTGGGAATGGAGGTCGTCACAGTACCTTACTTTATAGCACTACTGGGAGGATTAAACGAGTTAGTTCTGGTAAAACAGAACAGATCCTGGCACAATTGAAGCCCACACGAGATTTCATCTTTCACATCTTCATCAGCAGTGCACATTCACTTAATGACTACTTTGATTAAACTTTTGTTGAACTTATCAGAGGCAAGGTGATTTGAGAGAATATTCGTATAATCCCCTGGGTCAGGGGTGAGGCAGGTTGCTGCCTCAAAGTGCATCTGATGAGTCACTCATTACCCCAGTGTACTAAGGAACTCCTACCCCTATTTCCTGGCAGGGCTTTGGAAGGCTTCCCTGTTCAAAATATTTTCCATAAGACTTAAAATCTGCCTAAGAAGATAATTTTTTTAATTAGTACAAACTGGTTAGCTGTTCTAGGATCTGGTACGGATCAACCATGAAATTTTTAGGCAGAGGAGAGTAGAATCTTCAAACATACAGAGAAGTTTAAGGAAGAGTGTAATGGATTCCTATATACCCACCATTTAGAGTGAATACTTAACATTTTGTCACAATTGCTCTGTCTTCTTTTCTTGCCACATTTGCTTTATCTGATTACCATCTGTTTGCCATATTGGCTTTATCATATGTTTGCAGAAGCTTTGAAAACATGTTGTAGACGTCGTGACACTTTGTCTTTCAGTGTTTCCATATGCATCTTCTAAAAATAAGGATGTTCTCCTACCATGACATTATCATTAAACCTAAAAAAAACAATAATTTTCTAATATCTAGTCATATTCTTTCCCTAATTTCTCCCCAAATGCCCTTTCTGGCTGTTTTATCCCCACTCTAACCAGCATTGCATTTGTGTTTAACTTGTTTCTATCTTCCCTATATTCCTGTGAAGTGGAAGTTAGATTAGTGATGAGATTCAGGTTAAACCTTTCTGTCCACCATACTTCCTGAGTGATCTGTGTTCGTCATGCTGTGTTTGATCAAAAGGCAATGCTGTCTGGTCATCCTATGTTAGAGGTACTGAGTTAGATTGTGTGGTGATGGTGATGACTGCCCCTCATCCTCCCATTATAAGGGCACTTTTCCTTTTTGCTGTTAGTAAGAAAGCTGTTGAACGAGATTGTAGCACAATGTGAATATCTTGTTTGCCAACAGCCTTTCACCTGATGGTTTTAGCATCCATGGGTCATCCTTACTTGAATCAGTGTATTTCATTAGGGATTGTAAAATGGTGATTTCCTAATTCTATCTTTACAGTTCCTCTGATAAAGTCAGGGTAAATGCTTATGTAAGGGGTTTGTGTATTAGTGAGTGTGTACTTTTGCGGCTCTGGAGGGTTTGTGGCCACAGTTGGGCATTGGTGCTATAGGGGAGGAAAAATTTTCTTTTTCTTCTACTCATCTTAGTGTCATTGGCTAGGGCCCTTCCAATTAGACTGACAAAAGACAGGTTAACAAGAGAAAAACAAACAGAAGTTTATTAACACATACATCATGCATATATACATCGCTCATACATTCTCAGTGATAAGTAACTCAAAGGGGTGATTAGAACTTCAGGTTATGTAGCATCTTAACAGAAGAACAATAAATTTGTAGAAAAGTCATAAGACAAAGGAAAGGGACTTTGAGCTTCCAGGGCTGGTAAATTCTGGGAAAGTAGATAGATGGGGGAAACGACAGTAGTCCCCCGTTATCTGTGAGGGGTACGTTCCAAGACCCCCAGTGGACGCCTGAAACTGAGGCTAGTACCGAACCCAATATATACTATGTTTTGTTCTATACATGCATGTTTGAGGTGCAACAGCAAAACTAGGACAAATTTCTTTCTCCTTCACAATTTCACGAATAGAAGATTCATTCTTACCATAGATCTTAGCAGCCTCAGCATATGAGTTTTTTATTTCCTTGTTTAAGTCAAGAATTTCACCTTTTCACTTAAGGGAAGCACTTTATGGCTTCTGTTTGGCGTATCCGAATTGCCAGCATCACTACTCTTGCACTTTGGGGCCATTATTAGGTAAAATAAGGGTTTCTTGAACACAAGTGCTGCAGTACTGCAACAGTCGGTTTGATAACTGAGATGGCTACTAAGTGACTAGTGGGTGGGGAGCGTCTACAGTGTGGATAACGCTGGGTAAAGGGATGAGTCACATCCCAAGTGGGACAGAGCAGAATGGCACAAGATTTCATCACACTGCTCAGAACAGTGTGTAATTTAAAGCTTAAGAATTGTTTTTTTCTGCAATTTCCCATTTAATAATTTTGGACTGAGGTTGACCATAGGTAGCTGAAACCATGGATAAGTGGGGACTGCTGTAATTTAGGATAAGGAGTGTTTTAGCAAGGTTTGTCATAGAGGTTCTTGACCTTCCGGCAGATGTTATCTGCTTCTTTTAGAAAGGGCCACTAAGAGGAAAGGTAAGCGCCTACCAATCCATCCGTCTCACAATCTTGCTTAAGAAATACTGGTAAAACAGAGTGTCCTCCCCACTTTCCACTTTAGAGCTGCTATGTGATTTCACCTAAGAATCTTCCCTTTCTCCTCTGACCATCACGTTCCTGAGATTGCCAGTTCTGTGGCCAGGTACATAGGCTCCTGGTGTGGCTTTGTAGAGACCAGACTGGTGTCAGCTGTACTCAGCTGACAGTGTACCGTTTGGGTGGATTCAGAGTAACATAGCAGAAATAGCGTTACTCTCGTAATACGTAACCACATTACTTTCTAAGCATAGTATTCTGCGTTTTGATGAGGTGTTTTAAGATATGTAATGCTTGCTATCTCTATAATGGTAGAATGTATGTTTCAGAGTCTAGTAATCTTCTTGGTGATTCTAGGTATTTTTAACAACTGCCACCTTTTCTTCTACATGTCATGGTTAAAACAGTGATTCTCTTCACATTTTTGTGAACCTCATATATATCTCACTGGAGCCATTCGACTAGTCAATAAAAACCAGCCTTCATACCGCCAAAATCTCAGTTCTCTTACCAAGAATTTATATGTAGCTTTTGAGTAAAGGAATTGCATTAAAAAGTCATACTTAGTAGCTAATGTTCTGTAGCTATGTCTTGTTCTAATAATAATGATGAAAGAAGTGCATAAAACTTTCAAGCTAAGCAGATAATTCTTTTTCTTTTCTACTGTTTATTTCTTCCTTAACGGTGAGTTGATTCTTTCAGTTGACTTCAGTGTTATGTACCAGGTGTGTGTATATATGTGTGTGTGTATATGGAGAGAGAGAGATCTCAGTGATGTAATGAAAGTTGATCTCTGAGTGCAACATAAAAAGCTTAATTTTAAAGTATTGTAATAAAAGTTAAACTTTATTCTGGTCCATAATTGCACTTTTTGCAGTGAAATTTAAATTTTCATTTGGAATGGGATATTCTAAGCCTACCCTTCTCAGAGCCAGTACTTTTATCAGCACTTCACCACAGGAGTAGCTTTTTAGTTTAGTTTTTTTTTTCAATTCCTATTCTCACCCCTAGGAACTTGGTGTCGGTGGCACGAGTCAGTGGAAAATCTGTGGCCTGGATCCCACATCTACGCTCGGCATCTACTTTGAAGTAGTCAATCAGGTGAGTTGGATTTCTTCATGAATAGTCATGTCTCAGTGTTGTGTTTTCTGATTTATTACAATCTGGTAGTCTCTGGTTTCTTTCTCCGCAAACAGGTGCCACTTTTGGCTTGTGTTTGGCCTGATATCAGTCTGGCATGATTTTTTATTCCTTCCAGGATTTGGTCAGAGTCAGACAGCAAATTGCTTTCGTCACTTTATTATTGAACTGATAAGTTCATCAGAAGAGTAGTATCTTTTGCTAGCCATCATAATGTTGGTGAATTTTTAGATGTCAGTTCTTTCCTCAATATTTTATTTAAAAAAAATTTAAACAGAGAAAAATTAAAAGAATTGTACAGTTATCCATGTACCCACCACTTAGATTAACATTTTTCTGTATTTGCTTTGTCACGTATCTATCTATCTATCCATCAATCCATCTTATTTTTTATGCATTTCAAAGCAAATTCCAGTCATCAGTATCTTTCATTCCTAAACACTTTAGTATGCATATCGTTATTAACTTGAGTCAGTATTTTTTTGAATATGATTCTTTTTCTTGGAGGATAAAGTTGCATACAGTGAAATGCCCAGATTTTAAGTGTACCATTCAAAATGCATCAAGAACCTTACTTTCATGGCTGTCAGTCATTTTAGGAAGAGTACAGTGGGCTCTGTGACTGTGTTTGAGTTCACGCCTGTGATAGTAATAATGCGTATGGCCTCTCGCCCTGCAGCACAATGCCCCGATCCCCCAAGGAGGCAGAGGTGCCATCCAGTTTGTCACGCAGTATCAACACTCCAGCACCCAGAGACGCATCCGCGTGACCACCGTGGCCCGAAAGTGAGCAGTCCCAGTTTCCTTTCTCTTGCCACTGACTGATGTTTTTCCTATGAAGAGATAATTTAACATCTGTTAGTTTAAACTTTATAATTCCATTGAATAGTTCTCACCAATCCTCACTGGCTCATTTGATCAGAGAAGGAGGAAGAGAAAGAGGCATTGTTGGCTAACCTAGTTAGGCCTACAGGCACTTGCCCAGGAGAATTATGTCTCAGTAGGAATAAGTTGATTAAAAATTATTTTTGTGGGGCCCACACAGTGGCTCAGCAGTTAAGTTCACACGTTCCACTTCGGCAGCCTGAGGTTCACTGGTTCAGATCCCAGGTGTGGTCGTGGCATCGCTTGGCAAGCCATGCTGTGGTAGGCGTCCCACATATAAAGTAGAGGAAGATGGGCATAGATGTTAGCTCAGGGCCAGTCTTCCTCAGCAAAAAGAAGAGGATTGGCAGAAGATGTTAGCTCAGGGCTAATCTTCCTCAAAAATAAAATTATTTTTGTTTTTTATTACTATGTTTATCAGATAAGTAACCCTTAAACATATTCTCCTTGTAAAAGATTCAAGCAGCACTTAAGTATATAAGGAATAGGTCTCTTTACTCACTCTCCACAGAGGTAAAATGCTCTTACTATACTGGCACTTAACTTCAGAATCCCATTTCTGTGCATTTATATGTATATATTTTATACATGTATGGCTTACATTAATGTGTTCAGAAGCTTTTCTCAATAATATGTCAAGAACATCTTCCACGTTGATTCATATAAGCCTCTATCTCATTCATTTTAATGGCTGCATAGTGTTGAATGGTATGGATGAGATGTACCACTTCTCTATTAAAGAACATGTTAGGTCCTATCTTCCTTCTAACAGTGCTACATTCATATTTTTGAGGGCTTTGTGTACATGAGTGTTTCTTTCCAGCCACTGCATAGAAGTGGAAATTTGGTTACTGCAAAACTACTCTCCTAAGAAGCTCATTTGTATTCTTACCAATAGTGTAAGGAGACTGTCCTGTCTTCTCATTAATAATGGATATATATTAATCTTTAACATGCAAATATGGAGCAGTTTGTTACTCTTATATGTATTTTCCCATTTATCAATGGGTTGAGTACTTCTCATGTTTATTGACCATATGTATTCCTTTGATAGCCTTTGCCCAGTTTGTAAAACCTGTTTCTTTTTCTTGTTTATTGATTTGCAGGGGCTCTTTATGTATTTTGGATATGATTATTGTTCATTGCTCGTATCTATTCCTGGTCTATCTGTTGTGTTTTAGTTTTGTTCATAGTGGCTTTATTTGTCTGGAAAAGTTGTATACGTGCTAATTCTTTCTACCATGGGTATTGCTGGGAACTTGCTTTGTGAATTTGTAAACATTTAGATTTTTGTAAGATTGACCTAGAACAAGGAACACTGGCTGGAGACTTAGGTACCTTTGGGGTATCTGCTTTCATCATGTCAGGGGGAGCGTTGGGAAGTTCTCTATAATTTTTCTTTTGTTCTTATAGCCTTCAGAGGTCACATGAGGGTAAATGAAAATGTATGTAAAGCTCCTGTGATTCCTTACTGACAATGCAGTTTGAATCTTTGTTGTCTTAGATGAGAGAACAGGATGTCTGTTTCTTTGTCTTAATGGAGGGCTCGCTTTCTGGTTTCTCCTGAATGTAAGCCTGGCACTAACTCTGGAACTGTCAGTTGGGCAGATGCGCAGAGTCACCTCAGGCACATAGAAGCAGCATTTGACCAGGAGGCTGCAGCAGTCTTGATGGCACGGCTGGGAGTGTTCCGAGCGGAATCGGAGGAGGGGCCCGATGTACTCCGGTGGCTGGACCGACAGCTCATCAGGCTGGTAAGTTACAGTGGCACGACGTTTAGTCTTGGTCTCTGCTGTACGTTTGAGGAAACTGTCACTTAGACCTATTATTTTATGTAGTCGGTCAACAAGAATTTGTCTGTTGCTTACCTTATGCCAAACAGTAGACATCTTGAGAAGGATATAAAAGAAATGTTAAATATGCATTTTCCCCTCAAGGGCTTATGTTACAGTTGTGGAGAAACAAAATGCACAGGACATTTAGAGAATATGCAAGTCTGTGTATGTTAAGAGTTGATTTAGCTAAGTCACTGTGAATACTGTGGTCCTATATTTTTTCCTCCAGATATTGGAGATTATTTTTGGAAATAGAGGTCCATGGCCCAGTGAGTGTAGGGAGATGACTAATGTGTTAATTTTGGGTCTAACCAGGAGAGAGAAACCACATAGTAGTTTAAACAAGAGAAGTTTTATATAAAGAATTACTATCACAATAGGGAATTAGAATAATGAGGGTTTGGTTAGTAAGAAGTAAAGAGAATTTTAAAGAATATAGGAATAGCGGATACAAGGGGCAGCTACCACTCCTAGGCTGAGATAGAATACTGAGATAGAAGAGCCCCCTTTCCTCCCAGGATCTAGAAGGTGAGAGGGTGTGACCATAGCTCACTGAGTCTCTCTTGGCAGAGTTGTTGCGGTGTTATGCCAGAGGAACTTGATAGAAATCACCCTCTAGAACTGGATGAAAATCCATCCTCTGGGGTGCCAAAGAAAACCGTTCACAGGGCAGTACCTCACCACAGGCACATGGGGTGCGGGGATAGCTGCTGGAGCCTGCGCCCCAGGAGCTCAGCGCCGGGGAAGCCACAGGCGCCACTGCTGAGTGAGCACACTGGAACCTGGAAGCAAACCCTTGCCTCCAGCCCCCTCTATGGGCAAAGCTTACCGTGCTGCCAGCTGGCAAAGGAAAAATATTTAAAGGACCTAGATCCATTTCACAACAGGCAAAAAGGGTGAATTTGGAGCTACAAAGCAATAAATCAATAATACCTTACAGTCTTACCGTCTTGGAAATTCATAGCATGTATTCATGATCAAAGGCCCTGAAAAGCCTAGTAAGGACACCTACGTAGCTTTGTTTAGCCCCATGTGTGCTCTTGCTATCCTGTGGAACCATCTTTTCAGAGGATGTCAACATTTGAAACACAATTTGAAAACTGAGCAAAGTCCAAGTGGTTGGCAAAGGCTCTGTGTGGGAAGCGAGCCTTGAATCAAGTCTTCTTAAAAAGAGTGGGATAATGGGGGAGGAGAAGATAAGGCTTGCCAAGTGGAGGGCCCAGCGTGAGCAAGCCTACAGGATGGATGTAGCTGTGCATTTTGGCTTAGGCTGGGACACTGGAGTGACCACTGTCACAGGAGGCCAGGTTGTACAGTGGGCAGAGTGGCAGTGAAGGTGCAGCGTGATTGTGGAATGCCTTAATTTTAAAGTTAAGTCACTGTCTTAACATTAGTGAAAGGAGGGGACTTATGCAAGATTCTTAAGCAGAGATGTGACATCAGCATGATGCGTGTGTTTACATTGCCTTATAAGATAAATTGGAGGGTGAAAAGGCTGCTGGTAGGGAGACCAGTGGAGATTTTGCAGGCTCAAGGGAGCTTAGACCAGGGTGTGGGCAGTAGAATTGAGGAGGGAGAAGGTTTGGAATCAGGACGTTTGCTGAAAGAAGAATTGATAAAACTTGGTTAAATTATATGTGGAATCAAAAACCAAAAAATCGGCATTGATTCAAGTTCCAAGTGTGGGTCACTGCAAGCATGATGGAGAGGTAGGAAATGGGAAAGGAGAAGGAAGAAGGTGAATCTTTTCTTTTTAATGTAATAGTTTAATTCATTTTGAATGGGACCTTGCAAAAGTATATCCACAGGAAGCTGTCCTGTCATCAGATGGAAGTCCTGACAGGAGCTCAAGTCAGAGGTTGGCATGGGACATGGGGAGGGATTTGGATGACATGGATCTGGCTCTAGTGTTTGTAACCAAAGCAGTAAGGCTGGGAGCAGAGGGCCAAGAACTGACCTCTGAGGAACCCACAGTTAGGAGGAAGTAGGAAGATGAGGGGCCGTTGAAGAAGGCAGAGAAGTATTGGTTGGAGAGGTGACGAGAAATTGGAAAGTGCTGTTTTAGCGGCTGAAGGAGAGACTTTGAAGAAGCTTGGGGAGTCTCCTGGCTTGTGGTGGTAGGTGGTAGCGGAGAACTGCAGGGACATCGGATTGGGTAGGGTAATTGTCACAGAGGGGCTTTCTTTAAGTGGTGAACAGTTCACTTCTCTAGTGACCAGAAGAAATGCGTGAAATAAAGGCAGGAAGGGAAGACATCTTCAGAAATTCGCCTTTGAAAGAAGGAAGGAAATTGAGTTGTGGAATGATAAAACTTCAGGGCTTGTCTATAATTGCTAGTGTTTCAGTCTTCAAGCGTTTTCTTGTGGAAGAGGCTCCTGAGAGCTCTTAGCCTCTCACCAGTCAGAGTGGTCCTCGGCCAGCATCGCCTGGGAGTGGGTTAGAAATGCAGGGTTTCAGCCCCTTCTCAGATCCGCTGAATCAGAATCTGCATTTCATAGCACCCTGGGTGATGTGTCTGCCCATCCATGCCTGAGAAGTGCTGGTTTGGGACTCACAGGCAGTTAGTGGCAGAGTTGAGATTGGAATGTAGCCCTCCTACTCCAAGGATTTTTCCAGGTGACGCTAACTTAGATTTGGTTTTTCTTCTGCTGTTTTCTTTCGACAGTGTCAGAAGTTTGGACAGTATAACAAAGAAGACCCCACTTCTTTTAGGTTATCAGATTCCTTCTCTCTATATCCTCAGGTAAGTAATATATGTTTTTAGATGGCTAAAAAGAATAAATTGTGGAAGAAATAAAACCCACTGCTGTCGGGGTAAAGTGAAGCCTTGGTATATTTTGAGACTCAGTCTATAGGTGATGAAGGTTGTTCAGTTCAAGACAGATACTGTGGGGCCGACCCGGTGGCCGAGTGGTTAAGTTCACACGCTCTGCTTCGGCGGCACAGGGTTTCACTGGTTTGGATCTTGGTTGCGGACTGGCACCGCTCATCAGGCCATGCTGAGGTGGCGTCCCGTGTGTCACAACTAGAAGGACCGACAACTAGAATATACAAATATGTACTGGGGAGATTTGGGGAGAAGAAGAAGAAGAAAAAAGACAAATACTGCGTCTGTGTGTGTGACTGTGCCTGAGCCCTATGGACGACAGAGGTGACATCAGAGACTAGAAAATAAGTGCATGAACTTTTATGACAATTCAAAACAGGACCATTGCCTTGAGGCTACAACAGAATCTCTAATTCACAGTTCTGGGTGGACAGTCAGCTACCTCAGTGGCAAATCAAGAAAATGAAGCACACCTGAAGATGACTATATCAAAATGAGACCATAGTTAATGTGGTAAATATTTAATGATATTCTGTAGTTGTTATGCTGCAACATAACCAGGAATCGACAGTAATAAGCAGCTCCTCTAAGTAACTGCACCATGTGTGAACCAGGCACTTGGGAGCCGTTGGACGAGGGAAAGGAGGGAGAGAAGTAGATGGAGCATGAGGCTGCTGGCAGCGATCTGAGTTTTTACCTTTTCTGAACCTCTGTCCTCATCTGTAAATGAGGAAACTAGAGCTGAGCTCAGTGGGCGGCTGTGGGGACTGCACGAGTGGAGGCTGCTCAAGTGTTCAGCGTGGGCCCAGCACCTCTTCAGTGGTTAGTAAATGTGAGCCAACTCCGTGGCTGGGGCCTGGGACTTTCAGGCTGGACCATTCACAGCTACAGCTTTCCCAGAAATGAAAGCAAACAACTTTTTTCCCCTTCCCTTAGAGATTCCTTAATGAGGACTAAGTAGAAAGAAGCAAACTCATTTTTAAATTAACTTGTGAGGACTTAGATATCCAGATGTGTATTATCCTTTCAAGTACTCAATTTGGAAAGTGGACACAGGTTTCAGTCATGAACTTGTATAGCTTGGACTCTTAGGGTTAAATGGAGCCTGGAAGGTCACCTCACTCCACCACCAGCCTACTATGGGGCTCTGCGGCCTTGACGTGTGCCCCACTTTCCCGTGCCCAGCAGTTGAGGCTGTAGGTATTGTGGAAAGAGCCCTGCGCCGGCCAGAGTCGGGCTGAGTTCCAGCGCTGGCTCTGCTGCTCCTGGTCTTGGGTGAGGTCTTGAGGCCCTGTGAACTTTGGTTTCCTCGTTAGAAGGAAGGTGTTGGTCTGAACAAGTGGTCTGCAGTCTTTTTGATGCCGTGGAATTGTTTCTTTGAGAAGACCCTCTCAAAGCCAACATATAAAGCAGACTCAGTGCTGCTTTGGTTGTGCTCTCACACAACACACTGAGTCCCACCCCAGCACCCTCCAACATCCCACCTCCTGGGGCCATAAGGATCCACTAAGACTCTGAAGAGCACAGTGTGAAAACCACCGAGTGAGGTGGTTTCTAAGATTCCTTCTGTCGAGGCATCTAGGATAGGAGTCAAGAGCCCAGTCTCTGGAGCTGGATGACCTGGATTAGAGTCCAGCTCTGCCACTCAGTAGCAGGTGGCCTTGGGCAAGTTGCCTACCCCTCATTTTCCTTACCTGTAGACGAGAGATGGTACCAGAGCTTATCTGAAGGATTAAATCCTTGTCAAGTCGTTGTGCGTTGCACATAGGATACATTGAATGTCAGCCATAATTACTGTTTAGGAACCTATGATTCAATATTTGGAGTCTCAGGAAGCTTTCTGCTTCTCAAGGCAGCTCATTTGCATGTGCTGGCAACTCTTTAGAGTGAGCTAAAACTCTGCCCTCTGCCTTTTAATCCTCAGGGTAAAGAACATACCTCTAGCGTCATCTCTTGGCCCTTTCTTCCTTACACACCTCACTCCAACGTACTAGTCTGTGTCCTGAGCTCTCTAGCTTCTCATCTCTTGCTTCCTCGTGCACATATTTCAGACCCCAGTGGCTTTGGGAAGTCTCTGACACCCCCCCCCCCCCACCCCATAGCACTGCTTTGCTGTACCGTGACTCATAACACGCTGACCCAAGTGTGCCTTTCCCCCCAGACTGTGACCTCTTCAGAGCACGTGTTCTGTCTCTGCAGCCTAGCACCGTGACTCCAGAAATAAGTGCAAGTTTGCCTTTTCCCTTTTGTGTGGAAACTTTGACATATCCAGAGGGCCTCCCCCTTTTTTAAAAATAATGTTTATTTCTGATTGTGGTGAAAAACACATAAAACTTCCAATCTTAACTATTTTTAAGTGTGCAGTTCAGTAGTGTTAAGTATACAGTCATGTGGTGTTTGACGACGGGGATACGTTCTGAGAAATGCGTCATTAGGTGATTTCATTGTTGTGGGAACATCATAGAGTGTACTCACACCAACCTGGATGGTACAGCCTGCTGCACACCTCAGCCGTATGGTACTAGTCTTGTGGGACCACCATCAAATGCGTGGTCTGTTGTTGACGAAAATGTTATGCGTTGCCCGACTATATTCATATTGTTGTGCAGCAGATCTCCAGAACTTTTTCATCCTGCAAAACTGAAATTCTATGCCCATTGAACAACTCTCCATTTCTCTCTTTCCCCAGCCTCTGCTCCTACCATTTTACCTTCTGTTCATATGAACCCAGAGGCCTTTTTCTTAAAGTCTGGGTCCTCCCGTTTCAGAGACCTAAGGCAGGTCTACTCTGGTGTCTAAGAAGCCTATAGCTATATGCGTTTGTCTTTTTTCTCTGTAAATGCAGTTCATGTTCCATCTTAGAAGATCTCCATTTCTTCAAGTGTTTAACAACAGTCCTGACGAGTCGTCATATTATAGACACCACTTTGCCCGACAGGATCTAACCCAGTCCCTCATCATGATCCAGCCCATTCTTTACTCCTATTCGTTTCATGGACCACCAGAGGTAAGGTTTTACGTGAATGCTGTTCTCAGAATTGGAATCTCATAATTTGTATTATTTTTTCTAGCCAATTTTCTCTAGAGCAGAGCTGTAAAAACTTTCAGTCTTTATAGTAATTTAACATTGTTTCTGAGTATTAAAAAATATGCATATGAAAAAGTCACAGGACATGTAAAGCTATTATTTGTGGAAGGCAGGACTACATGTAAAAAATTTTTAAAAATACATGGGTACTTCTTTTTCAATGTGTTCATATACTTTAAACCAGTAATCCCATGTCTTGTATTATAACTGAAGGAAATACTCTTGTATTCAGAAAAGGCTTTGTTCAAAGAAATAGTAAATGAACTATTATAGTAGAAAATTAGAAGACAACCCAAATGTTCAGTAGTAGGAAAATAAATAAGTAATGTAAGAATTAGTCACAAAGTTTATGTAACATAATAAAACAGATAAACCCTTATGTTAAAATATTACGTGAAAAAAAATCAAAATAGAAACCTTACTAAATTGTTTTTTTTAAAGCCTGTAAGAATTAAAAACCATATGGAAATAAACCAAAATACCAATATTTATTGTGCTTGGGTACAAAATCTTCAAACTTTCTTTAAGTATAAATTACTTTTTATTACCTTTTTTTATATGAAATAAAAATCATAATAAAATGTATTTTGTAGTAAACTTTTAAAACTTTTATTAAAAGCTGTTCTTTGTTATGTAGGCATCTCTCTTACCTGTCATCTACAGCTGTAGTAGATTTGAGATAATGTGTGTCTGATAGAGAAAATACATTTCTAGCATAAAACTGAGAATGTTGGTACTTATTTCTGCTTCCTAGAGCAAAAGATATGACTAATCTCACTTCCCAATTGCGAAGGGATTATTTGGAGCCTCTTTCTTCTACAAAGTTGAAACTTAGAACTGCTGAGTCAGGGTGCAGAACGTGGGATGTGGCCTGAAGATGGGGGGAGCCCCCATGCCAAGTGCCACTTGTAAAGGGCCTTGTAACTGCTCTGTGGATACCCTGGGGGTGGAGGCGGAGTGGTCACCATGTGGGGAGCAGGGAAGAACAACGTCATCTCTCTCCCTTTCTCTCCAGCCAGTGCTCTTGGACAGCAGCAGCATTCTAGCTGACAGAATTTTGCTGATGGATACTTTCTTCCAAATTGTCATTTATCTTGGTGAGGTAAGGTGATACTAATTTCTTTCCTTACTGTTGTTTTTACCTTCTTTTTATTAATTTAGGTTTTTATGACATTTGAAATGAGAATTTGGGCTTAGGGGGCTGGCCCTGTGGCATATTGGTTAAGTTTGCATGCTGTGCTTCAGCAGCCCAGGTCTGCAGGTTTGAATCCCAGGCATAGACCTAGACCGCTCATCAGCCATGCTGTGGCAGCAACCCACATACACAGTAGAGCAGGATTGGCAGATGTTAGCTCAAGGCTAAAAAGAGATTGTCAACAGATGTTGGCTCAGGATGAATCTTCCTGAGCAAAAGAAACAAAAACAAAAGAATTTTAGTTTGAAAACCAACAGTTCATTATCGTTAGTACAGTGGCTTTTATTCTAGTGAGTAAAATATTTTTTACATCCCTGGGTTACTTTCTGTATGTACTAATTTTAATAATACTTGCCGTAAGTAACCTCAGGTGGTCCTTTTAAATCACTATAACACTGCTTTTTTGAGTTGTCAGTCAAGATCAGTTTACTTTTCCTCAATAAATTTTTTTTTTTGGTGAGGAAGTTTGGCCCTGAGCTAACATCTGTTGCCAGTCTTCCTCTTTTTGGTTGAGGAAGATTGCCCCTGAGCTGACATCTGTGCCAGTCTTTCTCTATTTTGCATGTGGGATGCTGCCACAGCATGGCTTGATGAGCAGTATGGAAGTCCACGCCCAGGATCCAAACCCACGAACCCCAGGCTTCTGAAGCAAAGCACGTGAACTTAACCACTCTGTCACTAGGCTGACCCCAGTAAACTTTTTCTATGCACTACGTTCAGAGTTTTGTTAGAGTTACACAGGAAACAAGCTTGGGACTAAAGTTTTTGTTTGCTGAAATAATATGTGTGACACACTGAGCCTTACACTGGATGGCTTTCAGGGGAGAGCCCCTCTCTTTCTCACAGGGGTTCATGCCCTAGGAAAGGGCATGGCTCCTCTGAAGAAAATCCTTTAGAGCATTGTATTCAGTGGTATGTTCTTTTCCTTCTATTATACGTTCTTTACCTTCAATAAATTCCTTTGACAATTGACTTCCTAGTGTCTGTACATGAGAAATGATTGTAAGTGTCCTACAAAGATATAAATTGTGTTTCAGAATTCCCTTAATAACTTAGAATAGTTTTCTAATACTAATAGGCATTTTATATTTTTTTCAGCATATTAACAGCCACTCTGCTAGTCACTTGCCCACAGATGCTAAGACATCAGTAAACGGTCCTAGACCTAGGACCATTGGATGACAAGTTGCTGTTTGCAAATTGGCTTAACTGTTTCCTTTAGGAGCAATAATCGCAACATAGGTTTCTTTGCCTTCAGCTCACCCCTTTAGACTTTTCTGACCAAGGCCCCCATCCTGTTCCTTCACGCGTTTATTGAGCGCCTTCTCTGTGCAAGTGATGGGTTCTAAAGATGGAGATAGTGACATGGTTCTCGCCCTCCAAAAGCCCTAAGTCTGCTGGTTGTGGGTGTTCTTACGAACTCTTGGACCCAAGTAAGCTTATGGGCACTTCTTCCATGCCACCAGTCAGTCAAAAATTAAGACCTGGGAAACAGTACTGGGACTGAGAAGAAGGGGAGAGCAGGCTGCAGAAGGCAGCATCTAAAGAGAATCCTCTTTCTGGTATCATATAAACAGTTCCATTTTAAAACACATCGATCACTTGTTAGGTCCTCTTACTCCATTTTCCCTCTCCCTTGTTTTCTTTTTTAGAAAGTTTTCTTTCTCCCCTAAATAACATGTGAAAGCACTTTAGCTTGTTTATAAAGATATATTAATCAGTGAATGAATATTTCTTGATTTCCTGTGTGTGCAAGATATTTCTTAGACCAGCTGATGGGAATGAAAGAAGGAATGAGACAGAGTTTAGCCTGGTTGGGGAGACAGTATTTTCCACACTTTAGTATATTGTCTTCTACTCGTTGCCTAATTAACACCCATACTTTGATTCTTAGAGCTTTTATGGGGATGGGCATGAGGTCAGTCCCAACTGGTCTGTGTGCCACTAGGAAAGGGAAGGGGGAGTGGATTCCATGTAGGAAGCCAACACATCCCTTTCCCTACCAGGTGTAAGGACGTGAGAGGCTAGACCAAGTGATAGCAGTGGAAGTGGAAAGGAAGGGAGCCCACAGCTCCTTAGGACAACTTATCCCTGGGCATTTTTAGCTAGTTGGTATATACAGTTAGAAAGGGAAGGGGAGGTGACTGATGACTGACATTTCTGGGAGAACTGTGTAGGTGGGGGTGTCCTGGCTGCACCTCTTTGCTTACTCATACTTCTAGTCAGCTCCACTTTGCTCCCCTCTGAAACTCGCCATTCCTGACATGAGAGTTCTTCACTGGAAACAAGTTCTGGGGGTGTGGTGTTAGAAGGTCACAAATATCAAAGAAGGCTGTTGTTTCAGTGTTTCCATAGTGGCTTTGGTCTGTTTGTTTTGGTGTAGACCATAGCCCAGTGGCGTAAAGCTGGGTACCAGGACATGCCTGAGTACGAAAACTTCAAGCACCTTCTGCAGGCCCCACTGGATGATGCTCAAGAGATTCTGCAGGCACGCTTCCCAATGCCCCGTTACATTAACACGGAGCATGGAGGCAGTCAGGTGAGTGAGCTGAGTGCCAGCTCTGGTGTTCTGTTGGTTTCCAGATATATTTTTATGGCTATAAACCCAAACAGCTTGGTTAATATTTTATGTGATGACATGAAATGATATACAGGTAAACTTCCAAATATGACTCCTTTTTAAATGAGTGATAAAAATATGTTGATATAAAAGTAGAGAATTGCCAAGATAAAATACATCTTTCATATTTCAGAATAATAATAATAATAAGTAATAATAAATGGAGAGCCATTGGGCTTAAGCTAAAGAAATGGGTTCTTCTGCAGTAAAAAAAATTTCTAATTTAACAGAAGAAATGTTTTAAAAACTTTTTTTTCTGTTACACTAATATTAATGCCACTTTTAATCTTTAAATCTATTTTTTTTAGGCTCGATTCCTTTTGTCCAAAGTGAACCCATCTCAGACACACAATAACCTGTATACTTGGGGACAGGTAAGAAGCTGTCAGGTTATTTGGGAAGGCAGGCTCTACTTTTTTAAAAACTTGTTTTTAAATCCTACAGATTGGATCCCTTTTGGCCTAGAGACAGAGTAACTTGGGTATTTTTCTGGGGGAAAAAACACTTTGAATAACATAGCTGGGGTAGGGATGGCACCTTGTGTAGATCCCCTCCCACAGTACACAGCGTAGGATGACGGGTTCAGGCCAGAGCACAGAACACTGTACTGTGGCCCTCATTTGGCTCTCCTCATAGTCACAGCATCACCACCCCACGTCCTCCCCCTCCTCCTTCCTCTCCCAAGAGCGCAGGGCAAAAACATCTGCTCCTCCTCACCGCTCGTCGTGCCTCCTCTTCACTTTTCAACCTCTGATTCCTTCTTTATATAATTATTCCTAATATTTATGTTTCTCTCAAGTGAGTCTTTTCTTTTGCTGTTTTCTTATAACATTTTTTAAAATCAAGCTTTTTTTTGAGGTAATAGTAAATTTACACGCAATTGTAAGAAATAATACAGAGAGATTCCCTGTATCTTTTACCCAGTTTCCCCCAATGATGACTTCTTAGAAAACTGTAATACAGTATCACAACCAGGATATTGATGTTGATACGGTCAAGATAGACATTTCCATCATCGCAAGTATCTCAGTGTCACCCTTTCGTAGTCACACTCACTTCACTCCTGCCTCCACTCCTTCCTCAGTGCCTGGCAGCTGCTAATCTGTTCTCTGTTTCTATAATTTTGTCATCAAAAATGTAATATGGGGGCTGGCCTGGTGGCGTAGTGGTTAGGTTTAGGCGTTCCACTTCAAAGGCCCAGGGTTCATGAGTTTGGATCCCAGGCACAGACCTACACATCACTCATTGGGCCATGCTGTAGTGGCATCCTATTTACAAAATAGAGGAAGATTGGCACAGATGTTAGCTCAGGGACAAACTTCCTCACCAAAAAAACAAAACAATGTTACACATATGAAATCACGTAGTACCTAATTTTTGGGATTGGCTTTTTTCCCTCAGCATTATTTCTAGATTCATCCAGGTTGTTGCATGTATCAGTAATTTGTTCCTTTTTATTTGCCAGGTAGTATTCTGTGGTATAGAGGTACTTCAGTTTAATTATTTACGTATTGAAGGACATCTGGGTTGTTCACAGTTTCTGACTATTAGGAGTAAAGCTGCTGTAAACATTCATGGACAAGTTTCTTGGGAACATAAGTCTTCGTTTCTCTGAGATAAGTGCCAGGAGTACATTTGCTGGGTCATATGGTTAGCTTTTTCAGAAACTGCCATGCTGTTTTCTAGAGTGACTATTTTCTTTTACATCCCCACTAGCAGTGTGTGAGTGATCCAGTTTCTCTGCATCCCTGCCAGCATTTGGTGGGGTCATTATTTTTATTTTAGCTATTCTGATAAGTGTGTAGTGGTATCATATTGTGGTTTTAATTTAGTTTCTCCTAATGGCTAATGATGTTGAACATCTTTCATGTGCTTCTTGCCGTCTGTATATCTTTTTTGATGAAATCTCTGTGTCTTTGTCTGTGTTCTGATTGGATTATTTGCTTTTTTACTGTTAAGTTTTGAGAGTTTCTTATGTATTCTGGATGCTAGTCTTTTGTCTGTTATGTGGTTTGTAAATGTTTCCTCTCTTGCAGTTTGTCAGTGCATCCTCTTTACACGATCTTTTGCAGACCAGACGTTTTTAATTTTTATGAAGTTCGCTGTACAAGTTTTTCCTTTCATGAAGTGTGCTTTAGCTGTCAAGTCCAGGAACTCTCTGTCTAGCCCTAGCTCCCAAAGATTGTCTCCTCTGTTTCTTTGTTTCTAATTTTTTGTTTACATTTCAGTTCATGGTACATTTGGAGGTAATTCTTGTACATTGTTTGAGGCTTAGGTTTATTTTTTGCATGTAGATGTCCAGTTGCTCCAGCACCACTTGTTGAAAAGCCTCTCTTTCTCCCATTGAATTGCTTTTGCATCTTGGTCAGAGATTAGTTGGGCATATTTGTGTGAGTCCATTTCTGGGTTTCCTGCTCTGTTCTGTTGATCTGTGTTTCTGTCTCTCTGCCAATACCACACAGTCTTGATTACTATAACTGTACAGTAAATCTTGAAATTAGATAAACTGATTTCTCCCACTTTATTCTTCTTTTTCAAAATTGTCTTAGCTATTCTACTTCCTTTGGTTTTCTATATGAATTTTAGAATAATCTTGTCTATCTCTTTAAAAAAATCTTCCTGGGATTTTGATAAAAATTGCATTAAACCTTTATATCAGTTTGGAGAGAATAGACATCTTTACTGTGTTGAGCCTTTGAATCCGTGAACTCTGTATGTTTCTCCATTTGTTAAATCTGTTTTGATTTCATCACTATTGTATATTTTTGCTTTTTTTTTTTGAGTGATCGTGAGTGGTATTGTATCTTTAATTTCAGTGTCCAACTGTTCATTGCTAAAATACAGAAATACGTTGGATTTTTGTATCTTTATCTTGTATCCTGTGACCTTCCTGAGTCACTTATTACTTCTAGTTGTTGTTTTGTAGATCCTCTGGGATTTTCTCCATAGACAATCATGTCATCTGCAAGAAGGGACAGTTTATTTCTTTTCTTTTTTTTCTTTTTTGGAAAAGATTAGCCCTGAGCTAACATCTGCCACCAAACCTCCTCTTTTAGCTGAGGAAGATTGGCCCTGAGCTAATGTCTGTGCCTATCTTCCTCTACTTCCTCTATTTTATATGTGGGACGCCTGCCACAGCATGGCTTAATAAGCAGTGCGTAGGTCCGCACCCAGGATCCAATCCAGCAAATCCTGGGCCACCAAAGTGGAATGCATGAATTTAACCACTGCACCACTGGGCCGGCCCGGGACAGTTTCTTTCTTTCTTTCCAATCTAAATACCTTTTACTTCTTCTCTTGTTCTGTTTTCTATTTTTCTACTTCATTTATTTCTACTCTAATCTTTATTGTTTTCTTCCTTCTGCTTGCATTAGGTTTATTTTACTCATTTTCTAGGTTCTTGAGGTTGGAATTTAGATTATTGATTTGAGACTTTCCTTTCTCCAGTGTATGCATTTAATGCTGTTAATTTCCTTCTCAGCACTGCTTTTGCTGTGTCACAGGTTTTAATATGTTGTATTTTCATTTTCATTCAATTTGATAGATGTTTTTTAATTTCCCTTGAGATCTCCTCTTGACTCTTGGATTATTTAGAAGTACTGCTTAGTTTCCAAGTATTTGGAGATTTTCTTGTTGTCTGTCTGAACAGTGATTTCCATTTTGATTCCATTGTGGTTGGAGAATACACTTTGTGTCGTTTCAGTTCTTTTAAATTTGTCAACGTTTGTTTTATGGCTCAGGATATGGTCTTTCTTGGCATATGTTCCATGGTCGCTTGAATGGGCATTCTGCTGTTGTTGGATAGTTGTCTTATATGTAAATTATATACACTTAATCGGTAGTGTTGTTGAGTTCTTTTTATGCTTGCTAATTTTCTATCTAGTTGTTCTATCAATTTTTGAGAGGATGTTGTTGAAGTTTCCAACTTTTTTTGAGTTCTGTCTGGTTTTTGCAGCTCTGTTATTGTTATGTATTTAGGATTGCTATGTCTTCTTGGTGGGTTGACCCTTTTATCATTGTATAATGTTCCCTTCTGTCTCTGGTCATTTTGTTTGCACTGATGTCTGCTTTATCTGGCTTAATAAAGTCCACTCCTCCTTTCCTTTATTCCTTTTATTGATCATGCAAAGAAGTAAATGTTTGCATGACATATCTCTTGCCATCATTTAACTTTCAGCCTGCTTATTCATTATATTAGAAGTGAATTTCTTACAGACAACACGTAGTTGGTCATGGTTTTTAATCTCCTCTGCTAAACTCTTTTAATTGGTGTATTTAGACCATTTATAGTTAATGTAATTATTGATATGTTAGGGCTTAAGCCTGCCATTTTATTTTATTTGTTTTCTTTGCTTTTCATTTCTCTTTTTTCTTTTGGGTTACTTGAACATTTTGTACAGTTCTGTTTTAACTTATATATAGTGTTTGTGAGTGCATCTCTGTGTAGCTTTTTTTAGTGGTTATTGTTGGTTGCTCTAGGTATTAGAACATTACATTATGTTATATATGCATAGCTCATCACAGTCTATGTGATGTTTTTTTACCAGTTCAAGTGAAGTATAGAAAACTAACCCCCCCGTATGTCCCTTTACCCTCTTCCATTTATAATTGTGTTAAATATTTCTTCTACATACATCAGCGTTAGAATTTTTCTTCACCCATCGAACGTAATTTATAAATCTCAAAAGAAAACAGAAAACCCTATTACATTTATCCATATTTCTACTTATGTTCTTTATTTCTTTTTAAAACTCTAAGATTCTGTCTTTTATCATTTCCTTTCTGTTTAGAGATCTTCCATTGGCCATTCTTTTAGGACAAGTCTACTGGTGATAAGATTCTTAGTTTTCCTTATTTCAGTCTTGGTTTCCCTTTCATTCATGAAGGATATTTTCTCTGGATATGAGATTCTGGTGGCTGGGGGCCGACCCATGGCCAAGTTGGTGTGCTCCACTTCAGTGGCCCAGGGTTTCACCAGTTTGGATTCTGGGCACGGACATGGCACCACTTATCAGGCTGTGTTGAGGCGGCAGCCCACATGCTACAATTAGAAGGACCTACAACTAAAAATACACAACTATGTACTAGAGGGATTTGGAGAGAAAAAGCAAAAAAAGAAAAAAAAAAGATTCTGGTGGCAATCCTTTTCTTTAGGCAATTGGAAAATGGTTTGCCACTTCTCTGGCCTCTCTGGTTTCTGATGAGAAATTCACTGTCATTCTCATTGTTTTTCCCCTGAAGATAAGAAGTCGTTTTTCTCTGGCTGCTTTCAAGATTTTTTTTTAACTTTTCTTCTTTTTTTTTTTCTGGGAAAAATTAGCCCTGAGCTCACATCTCTTGCCAATCTTCCTCTCTTTTTTATTTCCCTCCCCAAAGCCCCAGTGCATGGTTGTATATTCTAGTTGCATACTCTAGGTGCAAGTCCTTCTAGTTCTTCTATGTGAGCGGCTGCCACAGCATGGCTGCTGACAGACGAGTGGTGTCATTCCACGCTCAGGAACCAAACCAAGGCCACTGAAGCAGAGCTTGCCAAACTTTAACCACTAGGCCATCAGGGCTGGCTCTCAAGATTTTTTTTTCCTTGTTAGTTTTCAAAAGTTTAAGTACCATGTATTTTGGGTGTGGATTTCTTTGGATTTATCCTGTTTGTAATTTTCTTAACTTATTGATTCTGTTTATTTATGTCGCTTGCCAAAATTGAGTAGTTTTCAGCCACTGTTTCTTTGAATGCTTTTCCAGCTCACCTTCTTTTTGCTTTCTTTCTGGGACCCCAAATACGCAAATCTTAGATCTTTTGTAGTTCCACAGGTCCCTGAGGCCCTGTTCATTTTTTTTCCATCTATTTATTTCTAATCTTCAGTTGTGTAATTTCTGTTATTTTATCTTCCAGTTTACTGATTCTTTTCTCTGTTTCCTTTCTGCTTTTGAGCTCATACACTGAGCTTTTTATTTGTTAGTGTATTTTTCAGTTCTAACATTTCTGTTTGTCTTCTGCTTCTTTCCTGAGACCTTGTACTTCTTTCCTCTGGCTTTTAATTTTTTCATTTGTTTCAAGTGTGTTCATAATTGTTCATTGAATCATTTTTATCATGGCTTCTTTAAAGTCTTCGATAATTCTAACATTGTTGTCTACTTAGTGTTAATACCTGTTGACTGTCTTTTCTTCAGTCACTTTGAGATCTTGGCTCTTGGTATGCAAGTGATTTTTGGTTGAAATGTGGACATTTTCATGTTTGTTATGAGACTCTGGAGCTATTTAAAACTGCTGTTTAACTGGCTTTTTGTCATGCTGCTCTGGCAGAGAAGGTGGGGGATGGGCATTGTTTTTCATTACTGCCAGGTAGAGACACAAGTCTAGGTTGTCCATTGACCTCTGTTGACATCTGAGGTGGGGAAGTAGTTCCTGCTGGGTGGGGATGGGACTTGGAGCTCCCCACCTAGTCACCACTAATTCTGCTTTGAAGATGACCTTGTCACTGTTGGGTGATAGTGAAAGTGCTGACTCTGCTAGGCCTCCTCTGATACCACCCCCGTGGGTAGGAGGGGACATCTTATTACAGCCAGGTTGGGGTGGAAGTCCAGGATCCCCAAATGTCCCTACTGATACCTTAAGGGTAGGGAAACTTCTTACTGGCCATTAGGGATAAAATTTCTGGCTCCATACTTGGCCTTCTCTGACACCATCCTGGAGGGGGTGATGGAGTCCTTTGTTACTGTCTTGTGAGGGTGAAAGTCTAAGTTGCCCTCTCAGCTTTTGCTGGTGTGGGTGGGGCCACAGTTTTTTCTGTCATCTTTGACTAGAGTACAGTGGTTATTTTCTAACATTTTTCCGTCTTGCTAGGCTGCCCTAGTCCTTTGGCTAGAGAAAGTGGGCTCATTTTGTTGTTTTTGTCTGTGCTCAGTGACCATTTGCTAGCTTCTTCAGCTCCGAGTCTGGGATGTATGAGTCAGGAAAACCCAGGGAACTCACCACTTTGTTGTTCCTTGGGTCACAAGGTCCCTAGTTTGTCTGCTGTCTTCTTTCCACCTTTCAGAGTCTTCTTGTGTCTGTTTTGTATAAAATGTCCAGGATTTTTAGTTGTACTTAGTGGAAGGAATAAGGAAAAGTACATCTACTCCTTCTTCCCAGAAAAAGTCCTCCTATAAAATTTTAATCATGTTTACATTTTTCCAATTATAACAGCACAGTTTTATTTTAGAAAATTTGAATATGTAAAAAAAAGGTTAGGAACAAAAATTTAAATTGCCTATAATTCCACTGGCTAGAGTTGACTACTTCTGGCTTCTTTCTAGATAATATAAAATGTATATATCATGGATATCTATATTTATTCATTTATTATTATTGTTTTTCTTTTACAAATTTGGGGTTTCTATTCAGTTATTTTCCCTTAACATTAATCAAATCACAAGCATTTTCTGATAGTACAAATAATCTCTTTAATCAAAGAGAAAAATATCTGTTCAGTGGTGATACTGATTGACTCATTTGTTTATACACCATTATGAAGATTCTCTTGTAAGCAGAACATTTAAGAGCATCGAGCTAGGTGCTGGCAGAGCGGTGGGGAAGATGAGAGGCAGAGTGTGCAACCTCCAGGAGCCAGACTATGGATGAGTCATCAGAACTGTGGAGAGGGGGGAAGTAAAAGGGTATGTGCTCAGAACTGTCTATGGCGGCAGGGATGGCCTTATCTCAGGGGATCAGGGAAGGGTTTTGTGAGATTATGCTTCAGTTGAAAGAATTAGGCAGAGGATGGAGGTGGCAGGAGTACTAATGGCAGAGGGGACAGCACTTGTGAGTGCTCTGATATGGGAAGGTCCTTAATACCTCATAAATTCTAACTAGCTTTTAAGATACCTGCCAGTAAACCTTTTTCATTAAATTTCAGGAAACTGGAGCACCCATCCTGACTGATGACGTTAGCCTGCAGGTGTTCATGGATCATTTGAAGAAGCTAGCTGTCTCCAGTGCCTGTTAAGCTAGGGATGTGAGCAAGAAATTGAAGAAAACTCTCTCACATTGTGTTCACAATTGTTTATAAAGGCCTAATAACATTCCTTTCACTTTTCTGGTGGATTTTAATAAATAATCAGAGGAAGTGTTATATGTAACCCTTTAGATTATAATTTATTTGTATTTCTCATCTATGTCCCTTTTCTTGCACCATAAAATTATAGTCATAAACGTTTTGGTACTTGTAGATATTTATATGCTTTTTGTATCCTAACTTTAGAGTCTATATAAAATCAGAGGTGATGTATTTTGGCAACTTGCTTAGATGAAAATCATAATTATCATGGAGGAAATAAATCTGGATGAAGAAAGCACTGGCTAAAATAATGCTAATACAGATCTGATTTCCTGAGGACTCTGTGTGTGTGTTTTAAGTGACTCCCCCAAGGGATATTTCCTGAACTTAATCTTCATTTACTGTCTAAATGTTAACAGACCAAGGAAACAGACCATGTGACACACTTGAAACTTGTTGAGGCAGAGTGGTCTGCTGTAGCTCTGTCCCTAACTCACACGTCATGTTCCATGTCAACAGGCCAGCCCAGGGAGATGTAAAGAGTGGCTGATGGGCATAAGTGGCTCTAACAGAGTGACAACACATTTATCTTGAGCATCAAATAAAATAACTTTAAGAGGCACTGTTTTTTAATCAAAGTAATATATGCATGGTAAAAAAAAAAATCCTAAAGGACTTATAACAAATAACAACAGTTCTCTCTACTCCCCAAACCTAGACCTACTCTTCAGAGGTAACTGCTTTTAACCTTTCCTTACCAGTGTTTTGTTGTTGATGTATCAATTTTAGCCAATTCCTATTTTCAAGAATGAGGATATTACGAGCTTTCTCTCTACCATCCAGTTTTATAAGCTATACCTTTATTTTTTTTTATATTATCAGGTTTGGTAAGAGCCGGCCCCATGGCTGAGTGGTTAAGTTCTCGTGCTCCACTTCGGCAGCCCAGGGTTTCACCAGTGCGGATCTTATTTTTTTTTTGAGGAAGATTAGCCCTGAGCTAACATCTGCTCCCAATCCTCCTCTTTTTGCTGAGGAAGACTGGCCCTGACCTAACATCCGTGCCTGTCTTCCTCTACTTTATATGTGGGATGCCTACCACACTATGGGCTGCCAAGTGGTGCCATGTCCGCACCCAGGATCTGAACCGGCCAACCCCAGGCCGCCGAAGTGGAATGTGTGCGCTTAACTGCTGCACCATGGGGCCGGCCCCAACCAGTTGAGATTTTGGGCGTAGACATGGCACCACTCATCAGGCCATGCTGAGGTGGTGTCCCACATAGCACAGCCAGAGGCACTCACAACTAGAGTACACAGCTATGTACTAGGGGGCTTTGGGGAAAAGAAGAAGAAAAATAAAGGAGATTGGCAACAGATGTTAGCTCAAGTGCTGATCTTTAAAAACAACAAAAAAATGTTTGGTAAAATTTACATTCCACTTACAACCATAGTTAGGTCTTTCGTCTCAAAATTGATTCTGAAAGTTTAAAACTAATAAAGATGATTTACACAGTTGTGATGTAAATATTGTTCATGTCCGAGTCAAAAATACATTTTTCTCCAGGGGTTTGGTGTCCCAGTCACCATGTCACTTGAAGGAAGACATTTCCAAATGACAAAATCTGTCACTTTTCTTATATTCTAGCATTCCACAGGTTGATTTGCTTCCTTTTCAGATTACGGTTTCTTATATTTGCTGTTTTCCCTAGAGTTTCTCATTTTTGCTTTTTGAGAGATTTTGTTCTCTATTAAGAAATTCCAGGATCTTACTCTACTGAATGGAGTCCATTTTTCTTTAGAGGTCACTGATGTTCCCTTTTAACGTAGGCCAGTTGCTATGACAACTGTCATGCGAGAATTTCTTTTGTTTGGACTCCTGGGTTGGTTGTACTCTTCCTTTTGTCCCTTAAGTCATTTTGCTATCTTAAATGACTTTTCCTTTAAAAGAAAAAGTACGTGGGAGACAATTCACAGAGTCTCTTCTGTCTTCATGCTTGACATCTTTGCTGAGTATAAAATTCTAGGCCCCAAACTATTGTTTCTCAGAACTTTGGAGCCTTTCATTCATTCAACAAATAATTATTCAGTATTTGCTATGTACTGAGTAGTCTTCTAGGTACTGGAAATGTAGCCAATAAAGCAAAAATTCCTGCCTTTATGGAGTTTATGTTCTAGTTAGAGAAGGCCAACATTAAAAAATTAGAAGTAAATTATATAATTTATTAGAAGGTAACGAGTGCTATGTACAGAAGTAAAGCTGAGAATGCTTATTAATTGGATGTTGGACCATCTGGATTGATTCTGATGCTCTATCTTTTGAATTTGTATTTACTGCCTTTTTGCCTTTGTTCTGCATTCTGGCTTGTGGTCTAGTGGTTAATATTCAGCACCACAGCCCAGGTTTGTTTCCGGTCAGGGAACTACACCCCCGGTCTGTTGGTTGTCATTCTGTGGCAGCTGTATGATGCTGTGATGCTGAAAGCTATGCCACTGGTATTCCAAATACCAGCAGAGTCACTCACAGTGGACAGGTTTCAGTGGAGCTTACAGACTAAGACTGGGAAGAAGGACCTGCCCACCCACTTCCAAAAAAATTGGCCATGAAATGTGAATAGTGGCGGAGCATTGTCTCACAGCGCCAGAAGGGGAGAGGATGGTGCAAAAAGGCGAGGCAGGGTTCCGCTCTGCTGTACACAGGGCGGCTTGGAGTCGGGATCAACTCAACAGCACTAACAACTACATTCTGGGAGGGTTTCCTATGTTAAGGTGTCTAACAGACTTCAAATGCCAAGGGCTTTTATTTTCTGTACCTTTTCCATAGAATATTCTTATTTTTTGGATATAATTTTTAATTGAGATACATCATATAGAAGAGTACATAAATGGTGTATACAGATTAAGGTCAAAGCTGTTCCTCCTTGGGCCTTCCTGTCTCAAATCAACAGAAGAAAATGCGATAGACCCAGCTCGCTCTGGTGTTCTCTCCAATGACGATGAGTTAAGGTGCTGGGGGGCCACCAGTGGGTGACCTAATGTAGAAAACATGGTCATGTAGGTCCCAACTCTGGGTACTGGTAGCTATTTCCAGAGAGGACATGGAGGCGGGAGGTAATGTGTGGAGAGCAGCCATCCCAATAGGGGGACACTGAACCCGATGTGGCTAAGGAAGACCGAACTCCCTGAGGGCAAGGAGAGCCTCTGACTTATCTTAAGCAGCAGGTGAAGTCCTCAGTTACGGATTTTAAAAGCGCTCTAGGAGGGTGGCAGGATGGATGTCAGAAGGCGGAATCCAAGTGAGGCCTGAACAGAGGCGGGTGTTTAGACAGGTAGACAGATGGGATGTTGGGCCAGAGGATGAGTTCTGGCTTCTATCTTGGGTGATGGCTCCGTCGTTCTCTGAATTACGAAAAAGGAAGGAAAGGTGTCTTTCCTGTTGCTGAGTGGCATTGATAAATTCCCTCCTGGACATTTTGAGTTTAAGGAACTTATATATAACTCCTATAAGGAGCTTAGATATAACTGAAAATGCCCAGCAAGTTGGCAGTACTTAATATGGATTCACTTTCAGGAGAATCTGGAGTGGATTGGAGGGTCACTGACATAGGAAGTAAATAACATGAGTAAGAAGAGAAGCAAGCTTGGAACACAATACTGATTTTTGTGTTTTGTTTTTAATAACTTTATTGAGGTATAATTTACATACAATAAACTGCACCTATTTAAAGTGTACAATTTGATGAGTTTTGACAGATGTGTATACCCCTGAAACCACCACCACCCTCAACACTGAAAGTTTCCATCGCCCCTCAAAGTTTCCTGAGGCTCCTTTCAGCCCTTCCCTTTCTTCAGTCTTGGCTGTAGGCAACTACTGGTCGCTTTCTCCCACTAGAGATTAGTTTGCTTCTAGAATTTTGTGTCTGGTTTCTTTCATGTCTGGCTTCTTTCACTCGGCATGATCCATTTGAGATTCATCCCTGTTGCATTTGTTCTTTATTGCTGAGCGGTATGACACATTTTGTTTACCCAGTCACTAGGTGATGGACGTTTGAGTTGTTTCCTTCTTTAGGTTCTTATAGATAAAGCTCTGTGAACATCCAATGTCCATGTCTTTGTGTGGACATAATGTTTTCATTTCTTTTGGGTATATAGGAATGGAATGACTGAGTTGTATGGTAGGTGTACGTTCAACTTTTTGAGCAATTGCCAGTATTGCAAAGAGGTTGTGACATATGTTCCCACCAGTAAGAGTTCTGATTGCTCCAAATCCTTACAACTCTTGGTATTCCTGATCTAATTTTTAGTCATTCTGATAGGTGTATAATGGTGTCTTGTGGTTTTGGTTTACGTTTCTGTGACGACTAGTGATGTCCTTGTGCTTATTGGCCACTTGTATATCTTCCTTTGTTAAGTATTTGTTCAAATTTGTTTCCTGTTTTTACGTTGGGTTGTCTTTATATAAATGAATTGTAAGGTGTCCTTATATGTTCTGCATACAAGTTAGTTGTCAAATATATGTATTTTGAATATTTTATTCTGTGGCTTATTTCATTTTCTTAACTGTGACTTTCAAAGAGCAACAGTTTTAATTTTGAAAAAAGCCCAATTTACCAAAGTTTGTTTTACAGTTCATGCTTTTTGTATTCTAAGAAGTATTTGTTTATCCCAAGGTGACAAAGGTTTTTCTCCTATGCTTTCTTCTAGGTTTGTAGTTTTAGCTTTTACACTTAAGCCTGTGACCCATTCAGAGTTAACTTTTGTGTATGGCAAAACACCAATTTCTAGAGAGTGGGCAAAGTAGAAAGAGCCCTGAAAGATACAGAGATAGAGGAGAAAATGTTTTTGAGGTCAAAAAAGGAGTAGGTGAGGTCAGTGTGTCAAATGCTTTAGAATCAAGTTTGATTATGGCTGACAAGTAGTTACTGGATATGGCAATTTACTGAGTGTCCACTCGGTGCCACACACATCACTTTTGCTCTCAGTTGTTTGGTCTGTTGGGGTGGGGGTCGTTTATGCTTTGAAGAAATGTATGGATAAGAGAAAAGCAGAAGGTAGACAGAGCAGAAGGAGATTTTTTGCTTTTGAGACATGGGCACGTTTGTATGATGAAGAGTAAAAATCAGTGGAATGAAAATGTGTGGGAGGTGGGGGAGTGAGAATTGGAGTTTAATTGACGGGAAAGGCCCCTGGGGAGGCAGTAAAGAATGGGAGCACAGTGGAAGGATTAGTTTTGACGTAGAGGGACCCAGGGTCACCTACACAGGGTTCCAGAAAGGAAAACGGAAAAGATGAGTTGCGCGTGGAGCTGGTGGTATCCTCGCAAACCTAAGAGCTGGAGGAGGAATGGAATTAACCTTCACAAATACCACCTGAAGCCTGTGGAAGGCAGGCGTTACAATTTTGCAAGTGAGAAGTGTGCTCAGAGAAACTGTCATTTGGTCCCCATCACGTGGTATGCAAGGTCATCCGTCCGCACCGCAGCACGGAAGCCGCCCAACCCCCAAGTCCACACTTCAGACTTCCATCCGCGGCGCGACTTTCAGGACTACACGCCCCAGGATGCATCGGGGCCAGCGCAGGCTGCGTGGGGGCCGATTCCCCATTGGCGGCGGCGGCGGCGGCTGCGACGCGCCGACCGGAAGGCCCGCCTCCGCCCTGGGGCTCTGAGAATCGAGGCCTTTCCCGGGCGGCGCCATGCGTCCGGAGCAGGCCGCCTCTTGGTACCGGCGCATGTCCGTAGTCTATGCATTGGGCGCCTGGACCGTGTTGGGCTCCTTGTTTTTCTTCGGCCAGAAAAAGAGCAAGCCGCCAGGTAGGGCTCTCCGGCAGGACCCTGCCCTGGTCGCGCGGCCCTCCGCGGGCGTCCCCAAGGGGTCGTCGGAGCGGGGCGTTGCGCGCAAGCCCCAGGTTTATTCTGCAGAAATAGTTGGAACGGCTGCCTAGAGCCGTTCGTTCTAGTGGAATCTGCCAGGAACTGCCTTTTAAATCGTCTGTTGAATGAGGTCGTCCCTGTGCTCAGAATTTGAAGAATCGGTGTAGGGTTCCGGGTGAAATGTCAAAGGCCCCGGACGGGGATTTGAAGAGGGGATCTCCTGTGACATTAGTCCTCGTCTCATTGGGCGAGCAAACAATTCCAGCACTTCCACCAGCCCAGGAATATTAAAATCTTCCCAGTTACTGGGCGGAAAGGAAATCCCTCAGTCTTCAGAAATGTGCTGGAAATCTGCAGATGCTTACGGGGTGGTTGCCTGGGGCTGAAGGGGCGGGGTTGGTGGGGAGTGGCTGCTAACGGGAATGGGGTTGGTTTTTGTGGATGAAAATAGTCTAAAATTGATTGTGGTGCTGGTTGCACAGATTGAAAATACTAAAAACCGCTGGTACATTTTAAATTAGTTAGTTGTATGATATGTTAGTATCTCTCATTAAAGCTTTTATGTAAAAACTCTGCTGAAGATTACATTTGGTGATGAAGATGGGTGGCTGGAAAGTACACGTGTCCGGTGTTGAGCATTTAAAAACACTTCAGTGTCTATAGTGGTCTTTTTTTTTTTCTTTTTTACAAAAGATGGTGTGATGTGGGTGAAGCTAAGTGTTACCTGAGTTTATTTTGTTTCCAAGACTTTGCTAATAATTTTGATGACTGCTGTCTAAGTTAAAAGTCAGTAATTCAAGTGTTGCATTTTTTTAAAGGTGATGAAGTAGAGCAGAAGGATGTCTCAACAAATGAAATGCTTGAGCCTCCGAAAGGGTTTTACGTGGAAACGATTGTCACATACAGAGAAGATTTTGTTCCAATTACTGACAGGATCCTCAACTATTTGAAATCGTGGACTGGTGGCTCTGGACCAGAATCATGATTGCCTGCTGAATTCTGATAAACCAGGACTGTGGTTCAGCATATGAATCTGATAGAGGCCTTGATTTCCATTTTCTGTTTGTGAAAAGTGTATACGTTTAATTTAATTTTGCTGTAAAGTGTAATCACTAATAATAGGCAATAAATATTTCCTTGAGGAAAAGTAACCTTGCGTATTCAAGACACGTCCCTCTGTACTTACATGAGTGACAGGTTGAAGTGAAATTGCACGTTGAGCTTCCATAACCTCGGTTTTCTGAAACTAGATCTTGTAACTTTATATTTCTTTCGTGCTGCTGTGAAACACGGCTTTAGTGGTCCCTTTGAGGTTAGATTCAGACCTCCATGTTCAGTTTGGGATTTATATTGGTATTGGTAAGTGTGTTGTGAATTAGATTATAACTCCTGAATTAAATACACTGGGCTTGTTCTTCAGGACCAGCACAGGTAGCCCCCATTCCTTCAGCAGACGTGGACTAAACCCCAAGTGTGGCCACCAGTATTCTAGACACAGGGCATCCAAAGTCAGGACAACATGCTTCCTGCCCTCAAGTGCTACACTGGTGTCTTCACTGGTCTCTTGGTTGCAAGTAACAAACCCACATAAGGAAGCGTACATTGGAAGGGAGTGTTTATCAGAAATGCGTGGGGCAGCTCAGAATTAAGGCTGAGTGTGTTGAGGTCTCAGGAGGGCCTAGCACCAGGAACCAAAATGCAGCAGCCACTCACCGAACCTGCCTGGGCTCTTGTCTGCCTAGTAGCCTTTCTTACTGCATGCCAGCTTTATTTTTCCCCGGTTCCTTCTGTAGTAACAGCTAGCCGTAGAAGACATCACTTCCCAGCTAGTGTGAAAGTCTCATCAGCCTCTTCCCTACCTGACGTTACACTACCACCCTTGTAAGAGACTCCATTCACTTTCTGTCACATCCCTGCTCTGTGGCTTACTGAGCACTGCGTCAGTTATGAAAAAAGTGGTGTGCGTTTCCTCTTTGGGTAGCATTTCTTGTTCATGCTATTTGGGACCCTGAGGAATGGAGATGCCTGCTAGGAGAGGAATCTGGCATTTCTGCGTACCTGCTACAGTACTGTTACCCTCAAACCTTTGCCTTGATTTCTCGTTGGTGTGAGCAGTGCTTGGTGCAGTCAACCTAAGTGACAAAGATTCCAGGATAGCAAGTAATAGCTTCAGATGCCAGCAGCAGAAACTCCTTCCCAAGGGACATCAGAGGTCAAGAATGGATCAGTCCCAATTGGGTGGGTGCCCCAGTGGACCACTGTGACTGGCTGCCACCAGATACCAGAAGCAGCATGCAACGAGGACAGGGAAGATGAGAAGCCAGTCAGTCAGAAGCGTGGAAGAGATGGGAACAGGAGCATGAACCTCATGGAAGATGTTTCCCAACTTGAGGGACTTCCAGAGAAACATAAGAAAGGGGAAGGACTGAAGGACCTGTGGCATTTGGCAAGTGAGAGCTACTGATAGATGACACCTAGGATAAACATTGTACTTCTGTTCTCACCTGGCAATCAGTTTCCCCAGGATCCATAAACTAGTGGTGCCCAAGGAGACATTTGGGTTAGCTTTCCTTGGGACTTGTGTGGGATCATTTGATCGATCTAAACTCATACCCCTCTCTCATTTCAGCCCAGAACTCTCCTGAACTCAAGATCCATGTCCATCTAGCATTGCCACTTGGATGTCCTTTAGCTCCCCGAAACTCATCCACAGCTGAAACCGCTGCCTTCACCCACAAGCTGCTCTTCCTTCTCTTTCTGAGAGAATGCTCACTCAGTTTTCAAATCATAAACCTATCATTGTAAACTTCTGCTTTTTCTTTTTCCCTTTCACTCTTCAAATCACCATGTCCTGTCGTTTCTGCCTTATAAATGCTTCACCCCGTCCCCTCCTCCCCATTCCCTTTGCCCCTAGCTTAGTTTAATGCTCCACCCTCTGCGTATGAGCTGCAACTCCTTACTGCCTCCTTGTCTCTACCTTCAGTCCCTCCAGTTGGTTTCCACACTTTAAGCCAGCTTGACTTATCTGAAATTTTAAAATTTTTATCCAAGCAACAAATGCCTAAAATTTTAAAAAATCAAATAGTGCTCAAAAGCTTGCAACAAAAGCAGAGTCTCCTGCTTTGCCCCTCCAGCCCCCATTGTACTCCTTTAAAGTAACTGCTTTGGACTGTTAGCTATGTTTCCTGGTGTTTACCTCCATAGTTAATATCTTTGATTTATCAGTCATATATGGGATTTATTAATGAGAATTTGACCTTCCCCGACACTTCCTTTCCAGCTGTCTTCCCTATAAAACTCATTGCATTTTTTGGTTTAATCATGAACATTTACCTTGTTGTAACTATGCAAATATAGTTTGTTGCTAAGCCAAGTAATAAGCTATAAAGTTTCTTATCTAACTTCTTTCTGGAGTTAACTGCATCCTTTTTCTCGTTTGCTTAGTTTCCTTTCTGCTTTTCTCCAGTTCTTTCCCACCCACCAGCCTCTCGATCTAATTTTCACCAGCCGTTCCGGTACTTGAACGGTTCTTCTGTATAACCCTGGGGCTGTCTTCCTGCTACAGTCTGGACTGACCGCTCCCTAGTTCTGCGTCACATGCTTTTTTCTTTGTCATTTCCTTTACCGTCCTATGTTAGATCCCCTGTTTTCTTGGTCCCATACCTCCGTAATTTTGAGAAAAATTATATAATTTTTTAGAGGTTTTTCATGTTTGAAAATATCCTTATTCTCACACTTGATTACTGCTTGGCCTGGGTAGAGAATTCCAGGTTTGATATAATTTTTCACTCAGAATTTTGAAAGCGTCGACCCAGGTTCTTTTAGCAATCCAAATCTTGTAGGTGAGAAATTCCAGTCCTTTGATTGTGGCCTATTTTTTTCTCTCTGGCGTCTTGGGACCCTCTCCTCATCGCTAGAGTTTTGAAATTTCACAGTGTTGCATCTAGTCTGGCTCCTTTTTATTCATTTGGCTGATCACTTAGTAAATAAACTGAATTTCTGCAGACTCCAGTTCTGGGGAAAGTTTCTTGTTTTTCAGTAGTTTCTTTCCTGTCTTTTTTTGTTGTTCTCTTTGTCTGGAATTCCCAATAGACATTCCAGACTGTTTTTCATTATTTTCTGATTTTTCTTAACTACTCTTCATCTCTTTGTTCTACCTTTTTTGAGACTCAGTCATTTGTACGGTCAACAGACATGTCCTGAGCCCCTCCCCTGGCAGCTACTGCTCTGTGTGCTGGGTGCTATATAAACAGTGCCTTGTGGAGTTTTATCTTCTAGCTGGGGAGACAGACAATAAAATATAAGCAAATAAATGTTTTCTATAATCCAACTTTTGATTGAATATTTTATTTTTTATTTATTTTTAAAGATTTTATTTTTCCTTTTTCTCCCCAAAGCCCCTCGGTATACAGTTGTGTATTTTTAGTTGTGGGTCCTTCTAGTTGTGGCATGTGGGACACTGCCTCACCGTGGCCTGATGAGCGGTGCTATGTCCGCGCCCAGGATCCGAACCAGTGAAACCCTGGGCTACTGAAGCCGAGCATGGGAACTTACCCACTTGGCCACAGGGCCGGCCCCTGATTGAATATTTTAGATTGGCTGCCAGTTTTGACTTTCAAGAGTTCTTTCTTGCTCTCAGTTGGTTGTTTATGGTGTCCTGTTCGCTGAGGAGCGTTCATTTCTCGTTGCTGCAGGTGTTATAATCTGTTCGCTTTCCTCCTGCACTGTGCTGCAAGTTCCTTTCTGCTCTTGTTTTGCTCGAGTCTCTCAAGCTGGGCTGTTTGTCTGATGTCCCTTCTCACTGGACAGGCCTGGATTTAAGACCTGTTTGCAGCTGTAGGGGAAGGGGTTCTGGTCAGGTTACGACGAGCTCTCTGCTAGTGGCCGGTGTGGCAGTTGAGGTTCTTGGCAGCACAGCAGGGAACTAGGCAAGTTCATGCTGAAAGGAACTCTGGGAAGGACATTGGAGAACTCAGTCCTAGGGGAACAATGCGACGCTGGGGTCAGGCCACTCCTGCTGGGTCCCTGCCTCTGGGACCTGACAGCAGGATGTTTCTGAAGACTCCGCATCAGATGGCGTCCCAGAGCAGGCTGCTTCTCATCACTCACCTCTGAGTCTGTTTCATGAGTGATACTTAACTGGTGGTGTCTTGGTCACTTGGCTGGGCCTTAGCTGCCCGGGAGGCTAGGAAAGTGAGTTTCTGGAATCTGCGTTAGGGATGTGTGGACTTTTAAGGTGGGCAGTTCCCCAGATATAGGAAGAATGTTCACAAAATGCTGGGCAGGCAAATGCCGTGACAAATGTCCACTTCAGGCAGCAAACCAGACCTTTATTGGGAGGTACTGAAATGCCAGCATCTGTAGGTCAGCTTCCCCAGAGAAGGTTCCTCTGGTCTCCCACCTAGGGGTTGGATGCCTGGCTATAGGAGTTCTGGGCGCTGGATGGGGAAGGAGCTTGGGGCACTTGTTCTGAATAAAGATTTCCAGTGGTTTCCTTGTCATCCAGTGTCATATCCCCATCCTCTGGCTGCCCCCCATGAGTATCTCCAAGCAGAAACCTGGGATCTCCTGCATAGAGTGCAGGGAAGTTACTAGCTCTGGTTGGGGGTGGGGGTGGGGGGCGGCCCTGGGGGTCCAACTGCTTCCTATGTAAGCCTAAACCTCCTTCTATCTTCAGCCCACCCTTCACCCTTACCTCCAGTGTACCTGTTGCTTCCAGTTGCTGAGCCCTTTTGAATTTCTGTGGGGCTAAATAGCTGGCTTCTCATTGGTGTCCCCTTTGCATGCTCTGACAAAGATTCCTTGCTTGACCAAACTTTAGTCAGGCTCCTGAACCTTCTCTGAGGCCCATCTGTGCACTTCCTGGTAAAAATCCCATTTTAGTTAGAACTCTGCTGAGTCCGTTTAACCAGAACCCTCAATATCCGATCACCATCCCCCAGTCGTGTGATGCTGATCCCCCGGCCTGTCTTCAGCGAGAATCCTGTGAGATCAGTTTAGCTAGAACCCTCATTACCCTGATGTTTCCTCTCAGTCATTTTCCATCCACTCACTCCACCCTGCCCCTTGGCTATGAATTCCCACTTGCCCATGCCGCATTCTGAGTTGAGTCCACTCTCCCCCGCAACAACCCATGGCGGTGGTCCCTACACCTGTCACAATGCTCCCCGCTCAGCATAAAGTCTGCCTTCCTGTGCTTTAACGAGTCGTGGAATGTTTTTTTCTTTGATGGCCCTTAGGTTCCTGGTTCTTCCCTCCATTATGTCAGTCAGCGCTGCTCCATGGCATTTATGGTGTTATAGATTGTGCTCTGTGGAGACAGATGGCTCCTAGTTCATGGAAGCGGAAGTTTGTGTTTATGCGTAAAAAGATCTTTTATAAATTATATATATATATATATTTAAATATATCTGCTTATGTTTTCCTCTGGTTTAAAACACTTCAAACTCAACTGCATGTGCTAAGACCGTGCTCTTTCTCCACACTTATTTCTAACTGACCAGTAAAACAGAACAGTTTGTGGTCCAAACAGCCTGGAGCTACAGCAGTTCCTATCGCTTAGCTAAATCATGACCTAAATAGGCCTTTGTGGACTAATCTAAGAACCTAAATATAATTTGTAATATTTCTCTGGGAAAAGATTTTCAAAATCCCAAGCCTCCATCTTGCAAACACAGTTTGAGTCTGTTTAGAAGTTGGGAACTGTCTGTTGAGGAAAATTTCACAGGATTGGAAACAAGTCTCCTGAAATTCAGAGGTCTGGCAGTATATAGAATGAATAGGTTTTTGTGGGGTTTTTTTAAGATAGATTTTGTATAAATTGGGGATTGCCTTTTGCTGCTAGTAACAGAGATTCAACTACGGCAGCTTAAATTCATAAGGGTTTGTGCTCTTATAAAAGAGTCTGGCAGTAGATGGTCCAGGGCCGGTGTAGAGGATTCGTGGAGTCATCGAGGGCCCAGCTCCCTCTGGCCTTTGCTTTTCCATTCTGAGAAGGTGATTTCCATCCTCTTGGTCCCAGGATGGCTGCCGTAGCCTCACATTCCCAAGCAGAAGGAGGAAACAGAGTAATGCAAAGAGACAACGGGTTAGCTGTCTGCCATCTCCTAAATGAGCATTCCTGGCGTCCCATTTGCCAGCCTCCACTTCCATCTCTCTGGTGACTGGAGCTACAAGGGAGTCGGGCAGCACGCTTGTTTAACTGGGCGCATTCTCCTCTGTTACCAAGCAAGAAAGGGAGAATGGATTTGGGGTATCAGATTTGCACTCTGCCTTGGAGTACACCAGAGGAGGGCTTTCCTCTATGTCTTCTGTAACGTTGTAAGCTACCTGTGCAGAAAAGAGTTGAGAGCAGGCCTGAGGTGGCTATCCTTAAAAATGCCTGCTGGTGAGCTAGGCCCTTGGCTGGCATCTGGGAGCTTGTGTTTCCTTGGGGAAATCCACTATTCTCAAACTAAGAGTGGCTCCCTGTGGCTAAACTGTTCAAACAATGTGGTTCACGCTGAATCCCTGCCTCCATTTGGGAGTCTGGGATTTCGGTACACGCTAGACAGAGGGTGCTGACATGAAGAGTCTCCAGTAAAAACCTGGGGCGCTGCGTCTCTAATGAACTTCCTGGTAGACAACGCTTTAGAAATGTTGGCACAATTTGATGCTGGAGGAATTAGTCAAGTCCTGTGCGACTGCACTGGAAGGGCTCCTAGAAGCCTGCACCTGGTTTCCTCCAGACTTCACCCCATGTGCCTTTTCCCTTTGCTAATTCTGCTCTGTATTCTTCACTCTAATGGGTCACAGCTGTGAGTGTGACTATATGCTGAATCCTGGGAGTCCTCCTAGCAAATCACCAAACCTGGGGGTGGTCTTGGGCCCCTGGACACACTACCCATGCAAAGTCTATCTGGGTATGGAAGGACGGCTATTACAGTGCCACTCTGCATATGTGAAACACAGAGGCTAAGGATTGTCAAAATGTACTTTTCAAAAAGTTAAAAATATGAATCTAATACAAATACAGAATGAACAAATATCAGAGACTTGTTCAACTCATTAATAAAAAACCCATGGGGCTGGCCCCGTGGCCAAGTGGTTAGGTTTGTGAGCTCCAGTTTGGCAGCCCAGGTCGCTGGTTCGGATCTTGGGCACAGATATGGCACTGCTCGTCAGGCCATGCTGAGGCGGCATCCCACATGCCACAGCTAGAAGGACCCCCAAGTAAAAATATACAACTATGTGCCAGGGGGCTTTGGGGAAAAAAGGAAAAATAAAATCTTAAAAAAAAAACACTCAGTAGGATGATAAAGCTGGCTCAAGGAGAGTAGAGGAACAGGAATTATTTAGGCATCAGAGAAAGAAGAGTTAGAAGGCGATTTCTGGTTAATGTGCTACAGCGGGGTAAATGCCTATACTTTGGGGCTTTATTTGTTTGCTTACAGGACAGAAATTACTTTTTTATTTTTCAGGAAGATTAGCGCTGAGCTAACATCTGCTGCCAATCCTCCTCTTTTTGCTGAGGAAGACTGTCCCTGAGCTAACATCCGTGCCCATCTTCCTCTACTTTGTATGTGGGACGCCTATCGCAGCATGGCTTGCCAAGCGGTGCCATGTCCGCACCCGGGATCCGAACCAGCGAACCCCGGGCCACCGAAGTGGAACGTGCGATCTTAACCACTGCGCCCCTGGGCCAGCCCCAAAGAAATTACTTTTATCTTTGCTGGACAAATTTCTACAAGTTAACATGTAACTTCACAAAATCCAGGCTTTTAATTGTAAGTAGATGATGGGTCAAACAAAGGTACATTTCCCCAGATAATTAAGGAGTCTTTGAGTGGGCCTGTAAAAGAGTTCTGGGACCCAATTTCAACGTGTGGAGGGGGGTTTGCCCCACACCAACAAGCAATTCTCGGACACCAGCTGGATGTCCTACAATTCAGCTCAATCCTGACGCTATTTACGCAGAGATGGCGTCACATTTCACAGGTTAAGGGCTCAGGCCCACCAGGCATCCACCTTCCTCCACTTCAGGTGCCAGTAGCAAGTCCAGGTTGTCACCTGTGCTTCTGACCAACAGATGGGAAGTTCTAATGACCCCCTCCTTGGGTTCAATTAATTTGCTAGAGCGGCTCGCAGAACTCAGAGAAATATTTTACTTACTAGATTATCAGTTTATTATAAAAGGATAAAACTCAGGAACGGACAAGTGGCAGAGATGCATAGGGCAAGTATGGGGAGAGGGGTGGAGCTTCCATGCCCTCTCTGAGCACACCACTCTCCCCAGGCTCCACTTGTTCACCAACCCAGAAGCTCTCCGAACCCACTCCTTCTGGATTTTTATGGAGGCTTCGTTATGTAGGCATGATTGATTAAGTCCTTAGCCATTGGCAATTAAATCCTTAGCCACTGGCAGACTCAATCTCCAGCCCCTTTCCCCTCCCTAGAGGTCTAGCGGTTGGGATTGAAAGTTCCAATCGTCTAATCAAGGTTGGTTCCCCTGGCTACCAGCCCCCATCCTGAGGTCGGGTCCAAAAGTCACCTCATTAACATAGCAAAAGACATCTCGATTTCTCTCAACACAGGAAATTGTAATGGTTTTAGGAGTTCTGCGCTAGAAACAAACCAAATATATATATTCTTATTATAAATCTCAGTATCACAGCTTGTTAAACATAGCGCTCCAAGGTGACATTGAAAGGACTTGCTACCTTCCTTTTGCCTTACATTCTAAGTTTTGGATAATCTTCCTTAACTGCTTCCTGACGGAACTTGGTCTTGGCGGTGCCAGGACTCAGCTGCTCAGTTGCCAGCGCTGCCCAGTAATTGCCGCCTCACCAAGCACCGGAGGTGAGTCAAGGGTCGCATCCAAGGTAGGGTGTATTTTGAGTGGATTTTCTGAAAGGGACCAAACATGCAGGGCTCGGAGTTGTCTTTCTGGTGATCTATCAGAGGACTGTCTTGCCACACTTTTGTATTTTTCCATCTCAGATTCGGCATATGTCAAAATGAACTTGGAACTCTCCTGGATTTAGCCTATTTTCAGAGAAGAAAATCACTACCCAATTGTGTACTGATGGAATCAGAGAAAAATGCCTAAATGGCTGATGTCAAAGAAGCAATGGAGTTAAGGATCTCCTAGCAACAGAAATTCACCTGATGGAACTGAAAAACCTGCTTTTTTAGGGCACGGTGCTCCAACATGCTCCAGTACACAGAGCACTGGGCTTTGACCGTTCTGGGGAACTCTGCTTTAAGGGCTGGAATTAGACTGTTAAAATTAATGATATGATCTATCATCATTTCAAAAATGACAGATATGGTTCAGCGTTTATGGACTTGTGAAAATAGGCTTAGGTTATTTGCTTAGATCCTTTTCTGAGAGCACGTGTATATGTTGACAGCCCACCACAATCCTGAGGAGAAGACATTATCCCCATTTTACAGAGAAGAAGACAGAGGGTAAGTGAAGTTTAACCATGTTTCCTAAGGTGACATAGAAAGTGGCAGAGCTAGGACAGAAACCAAGGTTTTTCTGGTGCCAAAGCCTAAGTCTTTGGCATCATACCAACTTCCTCTCATAAAGCAAAGAGAGGGAGCTGTTGACTATAAGCTCTGAAAAAAAAAAACCACCGAAAACTTTCCACTTTTCTAGCATCGAAATGGTAGGAAGCTCAAGTTACAAGATTGTTTCACGTTTTTGTGAGAACCAGATAACAAGTCAAAAACTACCATCAGGGTTCTATTAAAAACAAAAATACAGGGGCCGGCCCCAGGGGGCCGAGTGGTTAAGTTCATGCACTCCGTTTTGGTGCCCCAGGGTTTCACCGGTTTAGATCCTGGGCGCAGACACGGCACCACTCATCAGGCCATGCTGAGGCAGTGTCCCACATGCCACAACTAGAAGGACCCACAACTAAAAATATACAACTATGTGCCAGGGGGATTTGGGGAGAAAAAGGAAAAATAAAATCTTTTTTTAAAAAAAAGTACAGTGGATTTGGAATAATTAGCAGTTTGGCTCTGTATTCTGCCCATTGGCTATATTTATTTGCTATCTAATGGAATGATGGTTGGTAATTTGGGACACAGCAGCATCCTGTATCATCACAGAGAGGCTGCATACGCAAAAGGAATTTTTAGTATTAAATGTATTTTATTTTATTCTAGTGATACAAAAAGTTATATCCAGAAATTGTATTAACAGAAGTATTAGACAGTATTGAACAGAAGAGGTCTCCCATAGGACAGCTAACCCAGAAGCAGAAGCTGGCCAGTTCATTCTTTCACTTGTTCCTTCATTCATTCCTTCACCCATGCATGTCACATCTATAGAGCACTGACGGTAGTCATCACCCTGTAGGGAATACGAAAGTAATTATTAAATTCACAGTCCACAGGGGCTGGGAGGGACAGTTATTTCTTTGTCTTGAATGTATGTCAGGTGAATAGTATTTTCTATTTAAAATGGTTGGAAATGGCTCGTTCATTAGCACATCTATCTTCAGAAAAGCGCTCCTATTTGGAATTTGTGGCAGAGACTGTCATCTTTTTCTTCCATGGAAGTATTTGCTAAAGTCTTTGGTCTCTTTGAACAGAAGGTGGGGCCACGTCTCTAGTGGGGCGTGAGTGAGTGATGAGCCAGCTCCGGGGAATACGCTCCCTTTCCTGATGCCCTCTCACTGGAGGAACAAGAATGAGGCAGGGAGCCATCTTGGACCATTCAGAGGAAGAGGACTCCTGAGCGATGGTGCAGCAACAGAACAAAAGGCATTCAGTTCTCCGGTGCTGTGGAGCACCTTACCAGGCCTGGATTTTTTGAGAGAAAGAATGAACTTCTACAAAGTTTAAGACATTCTTAATTGGGTCTCTGTTACAGTCAATGTAACTCTAAGCACATTCCATCTCCCCATTAATTTGTTTTTAAAAATTGAACTTAACTTTCCATGACAGAAAAAATCCTCTGTATTTTCTGAGCCTTAGTTTCTTTTGAAGAAGATGGATAATACCAACTCTGTTCACCAACAGGGTTATGACTTTGAAAAGAGGAAGTGCTTTGAGCACGGGCTGTTACTGTCAGGAGTAAAATAATGTCTTAGATATTCCTGAAATTCAGCTGTGAATGTCTTCCTGCTTATAAATAGTCCCCTTCTGTAGTCCTCCACTTGCTTTGCTTTCTTCACTGTGGTATCCCAGGGAGTTGCATCTCTCCTGAAAACTTGCCTGTCCTCTGAAAGGAGGGTTTCCATTGGTGGTAACATACTTCTTCAGCAGGGCATATTAGCAGTGTGTATCAAAAGGGACAATGGGCATATCCTTTGATCTAGCAATCCCACTTTCAAGAATTTAAGGAGATAACTGAAAAGATGTAGGCAGAAGCCTCTTAAATACAACTTGTTCAACATGGCATCAAACTGAAAACCACCTTTTGGTAGACGTTGCTGATTCCCTTCCCGACATCCATTGCCCCTATTCCTGCTTTATAACGGACTCCTGAATCCACCCCACCAAGTGCTTCAGGGGGGCTGGTCCAGTCCCAGAGGGCAGATCCTGATTAGTCCAAGCCAGTGTTTCTGAAAGGGGGCACTAATGACATTGTGGACAAGGCAATCCCTTTTGTGGGCTGCCCCAGGAGTGGGAAGAGCTTCAGCATTTCAAATTCCCTGGGCACTAAATGCCAGTAACAACCTCCAGACATTGGAAGCTCCAGAGCCCGGGAGAGCTCTTCCCCACCGCACCCCGCCCCCCCCCCCCCCCCCCCCCCGCGAGAACCTCTTATCTGAAGCAATCATGGTGGGGGTGGGCAGACATCCCAAGTGACCAGGTTAAACCTGGCATTGTGATTTCCTTCCGGCTAGTGAACTGGGAGGGGCTTCTGGGCAGGATGTCCTAGCTTCAGAGGACGCAGCAAGAAGAGATGGTCTCTCCTGCCCCTGGACGCTGTGTCTGGATAGAATGCCCAGAACAGCCGCAGCCTTCTCTCAGTCTTGTGGGATGCCTGAGAAAAGCCAGCACGTTGGGGTGACAGAGCAGAAGGAGGGAAAGATCTGGGCCCCGGATCTTTGTTGGCTTTGGAGCTGTTTTGTTAGGTGAAATAATACATTTCTTTAAAGTTTGAACCATTTTGAGTTATTTCCTGTTACACAGAACCAAAAAACATTCCAACTGATTTAGCCCTAAATATCCATCAATAGAAGGCAGGTTAGGTAAATTGTGATATGTATATTGGCATCCCGTGTAGCCATTAACATCTGTACATCTATGAATAGAGAGATACTGCAAATCCGCAATACGCTGTTAACCAAAAATTCAAGTTCACAAAACATTTATTCACTAGCATTATTACCTGAGCTCCAGGCACTGAATTAGATGCTTAGGGTACAATGGTAAGCATGGGAGACGCAAATGGAACACAGCTTAACAGGCAGTAGAATAATGGAAAGTGGCCAGAAGATTACGAGGGAAAAAATGACAGGATGGTAATGGAGAGTAACAGGGAACAGGGACAGCTACTTTGGTCTGTGTGGTCAGAGACGGGCTCTCTGAGGAGGAGGCATTTGAGCTGAAAGTCCAAAGGAAGAAGAGGAGCTAAGTAAACAAAGATGGGGGAAGAGCATCCCAGGCGGAGGACCAGAGGATGCTGAAGTCCTGAGTAGGAACAAATGGGTTATTTGAGAAATTTAAAGACCAGAATCTGGAATGTGAAGACTTCCTCTTCTAAGAACATCACTTTTATCTCTGTATGTAGAAGCAGTTGGAGGACAAAAGTGGCAGTAGGGAGACCAATGAGGAAGCAGTAGTAGAAATGCAGGTGAGAGATGATGGGGGCTTGGAACAGGATAATGCAGGGAGTTGGAGAGAAGATATGTTTTGGAGAGTGAGAAGATTTGTTGATGGACTAGATACTTGAGGAGTGGGAAAGAGAACAATCATGGGACACTTTTTTTTTTTTTTTTTTTTGGTGAGGAAGATTGGCCCTGAGCTAACATTTGTTGCCAATTTTCCTCTTTTTTTTTCCTTCCCCAAAGTCCTGGTACATAGTTGTATATCCTAGTTGTAAGTCCTTCTAATTCTTTGATGTGGCATGCTGCCACAGCATGGCTTGATGAGTGGTACATAGGATCTGAACTGGTGAACCTTGGGCTGCCAAAGTGGAGCACACAAACTTAACCACTACGCCACCAGGCTGGCCCCATATGGTCGCATACTTCTGACTGTGGTAAACAGTAGAGCCATTTATATAAATGGGGATGGCCCAGGTGGTGGAGTATGGAGGATTTGGAGGGTTAGTCTAGCACCCATTAGTGTATTGTAACTCAGTTCTGCATCTCAGAGTTAGCATAGACCCTGCAAGTTTAAGGGCACATCTCCAACAAGACTGCCCTTGCTTCAGATGACAGCTGCACTTTGGGAGGCCCCAAGCCACCTCTACTTCTGATCAAATGGATACCAATTTTGGAGTTTCCGTGATCCCCTCAGGTTTGATAATTCACTACAATGACTCACTGAACTCAGGAAAGCACTATAGTTACAATCACAGTTTTATTATAAAGGATTTAAATCAGGACCAGCCAAGTGAAGAGACACATCAGGCAAGGCTGGGGGTCCTGAATGCAGAGCTTCTGTATTTTTTCCCCATGGAATCCTCCTCCAATACATCTGTATGTTCACTAACCAGGACTCCCTACTAAGCTTCAGTGTGCAGAGTTTTTATTGCAGTTTCATCTCATAAACATGAATGATTGAATCACCGGCCATGTGACTCAACTCAATCTCAACTCAACTCAACCCCCTCTTCTGGTGCAGGTTGGGCTGGCTCAAGGCCCCAACCTTCTAATCACATGAGTGATCTTTCTGGTGAACAGCTCCCATTCTGAATTGTCTCATTAGCATAAACTCAGATATGATCAAGGGGCTTGTGAATAACAAAGACACTCCTTTCACTTGGGAAATTCCAAGGACTTTAGAAGCTCAACGCCAGGAACCCAGACCAAAGACCAGACAAATTCTTTATTATACAATGTGTGTGACATCTATGATTCATGGAAATAGAGATGTCAAGAAGGCATTTGGAAGCACAGGCTCAGAGATGTCTGGAGTGGAGATGAAAATGTGAGCATCAACAGCATGAAGGTGGAATTCAAAAAGAGAATGGAGAGTAAATCTAGAGAGCAAGGGTCCGTGACTGAGCCCTGAAGAATCCTCAGGCTCAGAAGTGGCATCAAAGGAGATGAGCAGGTGGAAGGAGGGAGTCCAGGAGAGAATGGCAATGTAGGAGTCTAGGGAGAGCGTGGGCAAAGGGGAGGAGGCCACAGGAAGAGGAGTTGCTAGACATGTTTGTCTCCTGATGTTGACCTTTTTGAGTTTGATAAATTTAAAAAAGAACACTGGTGTTTTGGCATATTTTTAAAACTTTTTATTTTGAAATAATTTCAAACTTACAAAAAATAAGTGCCTTTCACCTAATCTCCCTGTTGTGAGCATTTTACCTTATTTGCTTTATCACTGTCTTTATTTTCTCTGTACCTACTATTTTTCTCCAAACCACTTGAGAGAAAAGCGCAGATGTCATGTCCCTTTACCCCTAAATACTTCAGTGTGTATTTTCTAAAAACAAAGATGTTCTCTTACATAAAAATCAGGAAATCAATATTGATTTGATCTTGCTATCAAATCCAGTAGTTCTCAAATGGTTCTCTGGGATCCCCTGTAGAGGACCTATGATTTCCAACTATTTTTATAATAATGTAAACACAATATTTGCCTTTCTCATTCTTATTCTTTCAGGAGTGTACAATGGAGCATTCCAGAGGCTCCGTGGTGCATAAAGACCTCATTGCTCTAATGCTAATATAGAATGGATTTTTTTATTGCTACTTTTAAATGTTTTAATAAATCAATGTTTAACAATTTTTCTTAGTTGTAATTTGTAATACAGTAAATACTTTTATATATAACCAATATAAACAAAAGCTATTTGAGTGTTTAATAATTTTTAAGAAAGTAAAGAGGTCCTGAGATCAAAATGTTTGAGATGTGGTGATTTAATGTAAAAAAACTTCAAATTTTACCAATTGTCCTAATAATAAACTTTTTTCCTTATCTTATTTTCTGGCCAGGATACAACCCAGGTTCATGCATCACATTTAGTTTTCCTATTTCTTTAACAGCCTCATTTTATCTGGATCAGTTCCCCAGACTTTCTTTTCCTTGACATTTTTGAGGAACCCTGACGAGCTATTTTGTAGAAAGTTCCTCAGTTTAGGTTTATCTGATGTTCCTTCATGATTGGATTGAGGTTATACATTTTTACCAGAAATATCACAAAACTGACACCATTCCCCATCAGCACAATATCCGAAGCATACGATGTTCGTTTGTCTCATTACTGGTGATGTTAACTTTGGCCACTTCATTAACATAATTTAATATCCGGTATTTAACGTTCAAGCATACTAGTTTGCAGTCTTTTCTGGCCAATAATTGTCCCTTGTTCTCCACTTGAATGCTTTCTCTTATAGGGGAGGAAAAAGTTTTCCTCGGCTCATGACTCACTTAAGGTCCCTGACTGGGTCTGAAAATTAACCTGACAAAGACAGATTAACGGGAGAAAAGCCGTACACATTTATTTAAGTTTTACATGACACAGAAGCCTTCCTAAGGAAATGACGACCCGAAGAAACAGAGCCGTGTACTTTCCTGCTGGGTTTGGTGAAGTGAGGACAGTCGTGGAGGAAGGTGGCAGGTCAAGGAGCGGGAGGGAAGGGTAGTAAAGCGGGCAGACAGCAAGGCCTGTTTGTCCGGATTCTTCTCGGGTCCCTCTGTCCTCGGAGACAAGGACGCTCCTTTCCGCCAGGTGTGGGAGGGCTCCTCTCACGTGACGGTTTGATGGCCTGTTTCAGGGGAGAATGTCACAGTGACTTTCCTGCTTCTGCTGTTTTCTCAATCTCCTTCAGCTTAAAATATTCAAGATGCCAAGGTGCCATATTTTGGGGTAGCGTGTCCTGAACCCCATTACTCTACACCCACCAATGCTATTAGAGGACTTTAGGAAGAAGACACACCTAGAGGGACTTATTTTTATCAGTGATGATAATTTGTTAGGGTAAAATTGGTACAGTCCTTTGCAGCTTTCTAAGCACTTTTACATAGTCTATTCATTTCAATCTCCCAACAACGCCACGAGGGGAACTCAGTATTTCTAATAGAGGAGGAATCAGACTTACAGAATCATATATCTCTATATTACCATGACATGGCTAAGTCAAATTTATAGTTAAACGGCTATTTTATGCAGCAGATCCTGTTCCATGGGGTTTCTGAGAAGCCATTGAGGCAAGAAGATGGAGGAAGAATTTGGGAGGATCTGTCCCCAGAGGAGTGGAAAAAAGGAAGGGGAACACAGGAATAGGATTCAAGACAAGGCTGGAATTTAAGGATGACTGACTGAAAACGGGCATGTGGAAAACACCAGCACCCAAATTGGGGATCTGGGCACGGATTGGGGGCTGGGCCGGGGGTCGCTGGATCCCAGAGTTCGGGCGGGTCCCGGCTGTGGGTGGGACCAAGGGTGGGGGCGGGGCCTATCATGGGCGGGCGGGGTTACGGCGAGGCCGCAGGGGGGGCTTGACCCACGTGGGTGGGGCCACCCTGTGAGTGGGCGTGGCCGACGTGGGCGGGCCGCCGCGGACCAGGGCCGACGGGACGCCGGGCGCGCTTCCTGGTGTCACCCGCAGAGGGCGCCGGCCGCAGAGCCGCCCGCGGTGTCGCGAGCCGGAAGGAGCCCGGCGCCGCCCAGCTCGCCCCAGCCGCCGCCATGAAGGCCGTGGTGCAGCGCGTCACCCGGGCCAGCGTCACAGGTCAGTCGGGCGGGGCCGGGCCCGGGAGGAGCCGCCCCTGACCCCGCGCTAGGCGGTCCCCGGCCGCCCGGGAGGTACCCCCACGCCGTCCCGCGGCCGCTCCGGCCGCGGCGGCTCCTGCGCGAGTTCGGCCCCCGCAGCCCCGAGTCCACGGCCGGCTCGGGGCGCCGCCGAGGCCGGAGCGCGCCGTCCACGTGCCTGGCCAACCCCGCGCGTCCCGGTTTTAGGATCTCCGCTTTGGGTTCCTCATAAACGCGTCTTACTATGATTATCGTCATTTGTTCTGTCCAGAGTACAGGGTGGCAGAACCTCCGAGCATCCCCGTGGCCCGTTCTTCCCTGGAATGTTGCACGAGCAACATGTAGGGAGCATTTCCGGAGCAAGAACTCCCCCTTTCCAACGTTCTGTTTTAAATTTCCCATTTTTGCCCATTTTCTGCATGTCCCAATTTTTATGGAGATTGACGTCCAATGAAATGTACAGATGTGAAGAGTGGTTCATTTGGATGAGTTCTGACAGTTGTGTCCACCCACGTGACCAGCGCCCAGACTAGATGCAGGACGTCCCCAGCCCCGGCACACCCCTCTTCCTCACGCCGAACCTTGCAGGATGGGGTCAGAATCTAAAGAATTCAAGATCAGATATCTCTCTTCACCAATTTCTTGTGGACCTAGCCACCCAACGATTAGTCAACACTTCGTCACTCCAGCCTGGTTTGGACATCAGGGGTCTAGATGATTAATGTAGATAATGTAGTCGTTTTAAAAACTCAAACCAAGATAATAAAGATGTTAAAAAAACATTTCAATGACAAACTTTAGATTGTCTTGTAGTCTTTTCTATTTTTATTGGCAGAATTATAATATTGTTTTAGTTCAGGTAATTCCAGAAATCCTTTGCTTCAAGCCAGTCTACACCAAATATGTGTTCTTTCTGTCCACAAAAGTATAAATCTAAAAACAAAATCCCCTAAAGAAACAACCAAATCCCCTAAAGAAACAACCAAACCCAGCAAAACCGTATATTTAGATCTGAGATTCTACTTTTCAGTGATTTCTGAGGTGTTCTGATAACTGGTTTTGGATATGGTCCTGGAGTAATAGAGACTAGAATAGCGCTGGGATTTATAGAATTTTAAAACAAAGATTTTTAGCATTTCACTTAATATTTAAATTCACTAGAACTGGGAAAATTCATAGATGAAAAGGTTTTTTGCTTTTTTGAGAATAATCTAGTAGTCTGCTCTATGTGGTCATCATCAACAGTGAGTAAACTTTCGAGAATTTAAGTTTTGATTTTCTTTCTCCTGAACTCTCCATCCTGCTGATATGGAATATTGAAAACATATAGTCTGTGAGATTTGCTGAATGGTGTTTGAGTGATTTTAGTTTACTATTGAAATTGCATGCTTTTAGTTAAAAACCAACTGACCAACCTGTGTATTAAAAAAGATGAATGTTGGGCTGCCCGGTGGGCAGCGGTTAAGTTCGCACGTTCTGCTTTGGCGGCCTGGTTCGCTGGTTCGGTTCCCGGCTGCTGACATGGCACTGCTTGGCAAACCATGCTGTGGTAGGCATCCCACATATAAAGTAGAGGAAGATGGGCACGATGTTAGTTCAGGGCCAGTCTTCCTCAGCAAAAAGAGGAGGATTGGCAGCAGTTAGCTCAGGGCTAATCTTCCTCAAAAAAAAACAGATGAGTGTTAATTGTGGGAAGGTGTTAATAATTTGGATGTTAATAAAATGGAATTCTCTCTCAGTGCTGGAGGGACCTTCGAGTTAGCCAGGCCTTCTAGTTGAATTGTGACGGAAAGATTTTCTGATTCCTTTAAAATGTGGCTGGCTTCACTGAAGTGTGACTGTGCGAATGGCATTTTATTTCAGGGATTCTAAAACGTCACTTCCTATTTTATGGTTGGGACAGAGTAGAATATTAGGAGTCACATCTTATTATGTGGCAGATTCATTTTATGAGATTGCTCAGGCACATTTTGATGCCTTATTATGGTTATTGTGATAATCTGATTTTGAAAGCTTTATTATGGAACATTTCAAACATAATCATTTGGTTACACAGATGGAGTAGTACAGTGACCTCCATGTCCCATCGCTCAGCTTCAGCAGCTAAATTCTGAACAGAATCACAGAACGTTGGGAAGAGGAGCGAAAATGGTTGGGTTTGATGCATTAATTTGGGAGGTTGTGAATTCTCGAGGAAGAAGAGGTCGAGTGATGCCACTCCTACTTGGAGAAGTTGACCAAACATCTCAGGGCTTTTCCAGCCCTGTGATCTGTCGTCTAAAATGGTGATTCTCAGGTTTTTTCCTTGGAAATCCTTTCCCTTGGAAATTATAGAAATTTGTCTATAATAAAAGATCTCTTTGAACTTCCTAATTCTTCTGCTTGTCCCTGGAGGAGGGAGAAAACTGCTCCAAAATAAGAGAGCCAACCATCATGTATAGACTCTGGGGCATAATTTGTTTCTTATTAAGACACTAATACAATATAAAAATGCTGAAAATCTTCAAATAGTGATTTGAATCACTTCAAATAGTGATTCTACTTTTGAGATTCGACTCTGAGAAGATAATCCTAATTATAGGAAAAGCTTTAGAGGGCTGAATAGGCAGAGCACAGAGGATTCTTCGGGCGGTGAAACTACTCTGTACGATACCGTAGTGGTGGATGCGCGTGATTACACGTTGGTCCGAACCCGTGGATGTACACCACCAAGAGGGAACCCTAATGCAAACTCTGGACTCTGAGTGTAGGCTCATCAGTTGTAACAGGTGTACCCCTGTGGTGGGGGATGTTGATAATGGGGGAGGCTGTGCGTGTGGGGGGGCAGAGGGTATATGGGAAATCTCTGTACCTTCTGCTCAGTTTTCCTGTGAACCTAAAACTGCTCTGAAAAGTAAAATGTATTAAAAAAAAAGCTTTAGTGTACAAAGATTTTCATCACAGTGTTATTTATTGAATGAAAATTTTGAAACAAGCCATGTATCCAGCTAGATGGGATGGCTAGTCAGTCCTTTGGATGGAATGCAATTATTCCACATGATGGGATGCAACTATTAGAAGATGTTTAGGAAAAGCTTAGAACATGGAAAAATCCTTATGCAAAGTTAAAAGAAACGATGAGACAGAAAAATTTATATACAATATTATTACAGTAGTTGAAAACATATGTGAAGTAAAATCTATGAATAGAGAAATAGCAAAAGGAAATCATTAAACTATGAGAGTGCTTGTCCCTGGGTGTTCTTTTTTCCTTCCTGTTTCCTGCATTTTCCAAATTTTCTATAACGTATATGCATTACTTTAATGGTGGATATAGCTAAATAATCATTATTTTTTAAGGTTTTAAAACATACTTTGGGGAACATTTAGGCAATATATTGACATTGTAAGAAAATAACATTGATTTCTTTAAAGAACAGATAGAGCCAAAGACTTTGTCTAAAGCCATGCAAACTCCGATTGTTTACTAGTTGTGTCAAAACGGATTATTTCTGTTTGAGTCAGTGGCTCAAAGGACAGTAAATCACTCATAGTCGGTTATAACAAAGGCAGCACAAGAAAATATTAAAATATTTATGTGTTTTTAACATAAAAATAAGAGAAATTAGGCTTTCCTGGTATTTCAGGAATGGGTTGATGTTGGTGCTCCTCTTGGGTCTGAATGTCAGGTGGTCCCTTGTCAGACACCTGACGGAAGAGGGGGGAGTCTCACTTTTTCCCTAGCTTACGGAGTATTGCACTGTGGTCCAGCCTATTTTGCCTTGTCAGGTATATTTAGGATATTTAGATATTATTATCCAGCGGAAGCAAACAACAAGAAGATGGCAGAGTTGATCTTTCTCCTGATTGGAACATTAGATCAGTACATGATAAAGTAACAAAACACCAGTAATCTAATGAGATTTGGCAAAAAGTTGACCAAAAAAACTGAAAGTGATGAAGATCAACATTTGAAATATGAGTTTAGGTTCACCATCATAATGATGCCTCTTGGCCTAAGTACTGTGCTGGCACCGAGATACTGTCTAACAGGAGCAGAGCATACATTTGACTGCAAATACATACACAAATGTTTGCAATAGGAGTCTGTGTTCAGAGGCTTTTTTTTAAAAAATAGATGAGGTGCATGATTCATAAAGATTTGGAGATCATTTGCTCAGACTGTAACTTTAGTACTAAACTGGGAAATGATAGAAGTTTGCTGACTTGAAGCTTAATGTATACATGTGGTTTTTTTGTATAATATATTTGTCTTCTCTGCAGTAAGTAAAAAAAAGTCACCTCTTTGTTTTTATGACATAAATGTTTTCCATTTTGTGCCACCTGTGTATTGTGTTACCACACTGCTGATTTCCAAGAAAAGCAGCTATCTCCTTTCTGAGAATTAACGTAACTGAGCCAGATTCCCTGGGGAGGAAATCTCTGTTCTGTTTTTACAGATGGGCACACTCCATCATAGAAAGTTTCAGGTGTCTTGCCCAAGGTAGGACAGATGAAAACATGGCCCTAAAATCTTGCTTAATGGTTGTTCACTTCACAACTCATTCATTCCAGATATAACATCAGAATGGACATGAATTATGGTTGTCTAACTGCATTTATGTAACTCCTTTCCTTTTTCAATACCTACTGACTTTGCCAAAGAAGTTATGAGAAGTATATGTGATGTTTAAACATTCCTATAGTTACTTGAAAGTGCTTCATGGCACCTGTTTGGTTCAGAGTCTTGTTTCCCTTCTGTTTCCTTTCTAGTTGGAGGAGAGCAGATAAGTGCCATTGGACGGGGCATCTGTGTCTTGCTGGGTATTTCTCTGGAAGATACACAGAAGGAACTGGAACACATGTAAGATGCGGATTTCTGAGTTTGCTTTATGAATAGGATAAGTGATGGTTATATCTACAGAAATATGTATGCTAGAAACTTCCATAATATTTTGCTCCTAAAAAGTAAGCCCCTGTCACTTTTATCCGTGTCCCATTCGATGTAGTATGGTTATCTCTGTGTTTCAGATGAGGAGACCGAGGAAGAGTAGTTGTCAAACGTCACCCACTAAGTCTGCAGCAGAGTGGGGGTACAATTCAGTCCCCATCCCTATTTGCTGCTACATTTGCAAAGCATTCTTACTGCAGAAACTGAGCCTCTTTTCTTATGAATGATTTCTGTTTTTTAATTTGAGCAGTATTGTCTGGCCACTATTTATGCATTTTAAAACTACCCACTTGTTCATGTACATATAGGATCTGGAGCTCAGGGAGGTTAAATTACTTGCTCAAGGTCACGCATACACACTAAGCAAAAAGCTCAAACCCGAGTTAGAATCTCAGCTAGCTGACCTGGAAGCCAGTGCTCTTTTTGTTAAGATAGAGGAGTTTGTCACTGCTGTTGCCTGGCTGGGTCTCTTAGTATGGGCAGCTTCCCCACTCCCCATTGTCGGTGTCACAATCCAATGTACACATCAGGATAGATGCGGAGAGGGCTGATGGCCACTCTGAGTTTATTATAACCAGCGTTTCAATGTATACATAGCTTACATCTGTTAAACATACACAGGTGTTCTGGGTGAAGTAATTAGCGAATGCCAAGAATTCTTAGTGATTTCTCAAGGAGCCCTTCCTTCCCTCTGTTTTGATATTATCATGTTATTGCTGTGCTTGTATATTTTTATCTCCGAGCAGGCAAGGTCTCCTAGGCAACGGCCCCTCCTGCTCCTGGTATCGATATCGTGTCTCCATCTATGCCCCCAGGTGACCATGCGTGTCTTAGGTTGCCTCCCCCTGGAGGTCTTACCCGTCATTGGCTGACCGGCCTTCTCACCTCTGGGTCACAGTTTGTTGGCAAGCCTTTTCCAGTGATTGTTAACCCTTCCTGCGTCAGCGGCGGCTACACCCATGTTCATTCTCTCCCCAGCACCGCTTGGCACATTTACTTCAGATGCTTGGGTCCATTTATTCTGCCCCTTGGTCCCCAGAGCTTGGGGATAACCCCCTCAATTGTCCCGTTTGTATTAGGTTGAAAATCACACTTGCAACCTAATTCCTGCTAAGGTGTTGATGACTGATAAGGACAGTTCAGTACCACTTCAGGGATGTTGGTATTTTAATAGCTGTCGCCTGGATACTCAAGAGTCAGTAGGGTGGTGTCATGGTCAAAAGCTGGGAGCCTAGGTCTCAGTCTCTTTATGGCTCATATGACCTACTAGACGTACATAGGGCAGACCTCTGCTGTGGAGAGGGGGTGATGAATAGTGCCACCACAGAGGGTACCCATATAAAGTGTCAGGGACTTAGTATTTGTAGAGCCCTTGAACGTGTCTTCAACATCCTCCAAAAAGGCAGCTTTTAAATGGTGGAATTTCAACTTTTGTGCAGGGAGTTCTTTGCTATGCTTCTCAAATCTGATCTCTTAAATGTTACTTGGTCCTCTTCCTTGCCATGGTGGCTGTCCTTTGTCATCCACACTTATAGAGAAAGCTCCTCTAGGGCTTAAGGAACATGTGACTTAGTTGTCAAGGTGTCTTTCCTCAGATCTTTTTGCATAATTGCAATAACCATGAGTTTTCTCCAGGATATTTGCTGAATTGTTCATTTTGAGTAGCTCCAAGAAAGGGTGGAAAAATGGGGTGTCATTTATCCCAGGCTAAAGATGGAATGCTTCTATAAAAAATTAGAATTGGACCCTTGTTTTGACATATCCTCCAATTTGAAGGAGCAGATAATGGGTGGCTGTCCTCTTAGCGCCACTCCCCACCAGCAGCTGCTGTGAATTGGAGGGACTGGCAAAAAAAGGAAATCTCCAAACAACCCTGTGAGGTAGGACTGTTATTACCCCATATTACAGATGAGGAAACTGAGGCATAGAGTAGATAAGTAACTTGCCTGTGGTCACACCTCCTATAAGCGATGGAGACAATATTATGTTCTTATTTGGCAGGGTGCTGGTGACAGTTTGGGGGATGGAGTGTGCTGGGTGGCTTGTGATTCTTCAGGTGGCTCTCACTGCTGTATTTCCCCTTAGGGTCCGGAAGATTTTAAACCTGCGTGTGTTTGAGGATGAAAGTGGGAAACACTGGTCAAAGAGTGTGATGGACAAGCAGTATGAGGTGCTGTGCATCAGCCAGTTTACCCTCCAGTGCGTCCTCAAGGGGAACAAGCCCGACTTCCACTTGGCGATGCCCACGGAGCAGGCAGAGGGCTTCTATAACAGCTTCCTGGAGCAGCTGCGCAAGACTTACAGGCCGGAGCTCATCAAAGGTAGGCAGGAGAGGGAGCTTGCTGGGAGGGGAGTTTCCAGGACACTTCCAGGCAGGGGGAGAAGAGAATCTGCAATTGCAACATGGCCTTTTCCAGAAAGTTTGTTGTTTATGGTTTTTTTTTTCTTTTTCTCCTCAAATCCCCCCAGTACATAGTTGTATATTTTAGTTGTGTGTCCCTCTAGTTGTGACATGTGGGACACTGCCTCAACATGGCCTGACGAGTGGTGCCATGACCGCGCCCAGGATTCGAACCGGCGAAACCCTGGGCCGCCGAAGCGGAGCGCACAAACTTAACCACTTGGCTACGGGGCCGGGCCTCCTGTTGTTTATGTTTATTACTTACTTAAAACAGCATAAAGGCTGCTGCTACTGCTGCTGTTGTACGTGTCCTCTGAATGCCTCTGTTACCTTTCTTCCTTCTTCATTCTTCTGTTCACATTTGAAAGTGTTTAGCAACACACAAGTGTGTCTGATATAGTGGTGTTTTATTTTGGTCGCTTACCCTGTCTGAGAGAAATACAATGCAAGCCACAAATATGAGCCACATGTAAATTTCAAGTAGCCATATTAAAAAAGGTAAGAAGAAACAAGTGAAATTGATTTTACAAGTATATTTTATTTAGCCCAGTATATCCCAAATATTATGATTTCACCATGTAATCACCATAAAAAGTTATGAATGAGATATTTTACGTTCTTTTTCTTGTACTTTTTCTTCTAAATCTGGTGTGTAGTTTATACTGACAGCACTTCTCAGATTGGACCAGCCACACTTCACGTGCCCAGTAGCTGTGTGGCTAATGGCTGTCATATTGGACAATATGGGTTTAGGTCTTGGCTTAACTGTTATTGTCAGGAATGCCAACCTACTTTGACCAACCAATATTAAATCTGAAAAATGGCTCAGAATAGTGGTCTGGGTTTGTGGGAGAATTATAAATCTGAAATTATGAATCTTTTTGAGAGAACCATTCATTTCTAGTCTGTTTTCATGTTTCTGGGGTTAAATTGCATTTGATACCATCATGTTCTGCCCATTTCTTCAAGTTATTGGACAACAAATTTAGCCTCCTTTGGTAATGCACCTCAGGATCAGACCTTTCTAGGTAGAATGTCTCTTTCAATATCTAACTGCAGTTTCTTTTGCTGCCATCATACCCTTTTGTAGACATCTAATAGTTGTTAATAGTTAACTCTGTAGTCTTTCCTATACTTTAATGTTCTCTCTCTGGATTGAACAAATCCAGATCCGTTTTTTATTGGACCTATTTTCAACAATAAGCAATAAAAGTTATTCCATGAGCTCGAAGCTCTTAGCAGAGCCCCATGTTGAGGATTATCAGCTCATCAGATTCGCTCATGTTTAGACGAGCGATATTCCTACCCCTTTGCCATTTCCTTTTATTTTAATTCTCCTTTGACTTATATAAAGTCTCCATTTGCCATAAGGACACATAGATTGTGTGTGATCAGGACACTCCTACCTTACATCCAATCCCACTTTTACGTGGGTCCTGGTAGAGCAGAATATATTTGCCTCTTCTGGAAAAATCCAAGTTTAGAACTCCATTCACAAGTCTGGTCATGGGTGTCTCCAGTACTTTCTCCCACCTGTGGCCACTGGGATTCTCCGATGTGGCTTTGCTGCAAACATGTTTCTTCCCAGAATTAGTAATTAAGTCAAGTCCTCTGAATAATTATTTTTCTTTACCGAGCCGAGGATTAAATGCTGCCAGCATTGTCTTCTCTGCTTGATGTTTGTAGAATCATCCCATTTCTGAGTAATCTCAGACGTATTTTAGAATGCTTTGAGGTCCCTTGAAAGGATGAGCACAAAGAATATCATAAAAGCATAAGTGAAGGCACTTTAAGTGGGAGAACATTGGTGGGTGTTAAGGAATGCTTGAGTGAAAACAAAACAGTTTTCATCTAAGTCCTTAAAGAGGAGTGTTTTGTGTATTTTCAGGTGCTTTGTGTTCCTAGAAACACCTTTTACTTTTTGAAATGATGTGTATTTTATCCAGGTAATTATATGAAGTGCCTGAAGCAATGTACTGTAAACAATATAATTTTATAATGGATCAGAATTTAAGCTCATGGGATATGATACATCTGATCATTGTGATGGTAAATAGACATGAATAATGCAAGGAGTTTTAATCAAAATTTATTTCCAAATCCTTTGGACTTTTGGAGGCACTACAGTGCTATCAACAGTGCATTACTCACTCTTTCAGCCTTTTATCTCTTCTACGGTCTTCAGTGGCAAATGCGTAGAGCATGATTTATACGTTTGCTGTCTTTTGGTTAATTTTGAGAATTTGGCTTCCAGCTCTAAAATGGAAAGCCCTATGTGAGCTGAAGGGATGTTGGAACACAAACAAACTGCTAAATACATTTTCCTTATTTGAGGATTTTCAGGGCCGCTATAGCAACTTTAAGACTTAAAGTACTTTAATTAGATTACAAAATTTAAATTTCTCCCCAGTTTTATTGAAATATAATTGATATGTAATGCCCTTTTAGTTTTAGTTGTATAACATGATGATTTGCTATATGCATGTATTATGAAGTGATCACCACAGTAAGTTCAGTTAACATCTGTCACCTTACATAGTTACATTTTTTGTCTTGTGATGAGAGCTTTGAAGATCTGCTCTGCTAGCAACTTTTTTTTATTGAGTTCATAATAGTTTACGTCATTGTGAAATTTCAGTTGTACGTTGTTTCTTCTCTGTCACCACATAAGTGCTCCCCTTCACCCCCTGTGCCTACCTCCCACCCCCCTTCCTCTGGTAACCACTGAGCTGTTCTCTTTGTGCATGTGTTTGTTTATATTCCACATATGAGTGAAATCATCCGGTGTTTGACTTTCTCAGTCTGGCTTATTTTGCTTAACATAATACCCTCCAGGTCCATCCATGCTGTTGCAAATGGGATCAATTTGTCTTTTTTTATGGCTGAGTAGTATTCCATGGTATGTATACACCACATCTTCTTTATCCAGTCATCAGTCCCTGGGCACCTAGGTTGCTTCCATGCCTTGACTATAGTGAATAGTGCTGCAATGAACATAGGGTTGCATAGGTCACTTTGGATCGTTGAATTCAAGTTGTTTGGATAGATACCCAGTAGTGGGATAGCTGGGTCCTATGGTATTCCTAGCAACTTTTAATATATGATACAGTATTGTTAACTTCGGTCACCATGCTGTACATTATATCCCTAGAACTTATTTATCTTATAACTGGAAATGGTACCTTTTGGCCACCTTTACCCATTTCCCACTCCCTCCCTCCCCCACCTCTGACAACCACCAGTCTGTTCTCTGTATCTATGAGTTTGGTTTTTTCAGATTCCACATATAAGTGAGATCATGGAGTATTTGTCTTTGACTCATCTCACTTAGTGTAAAGCCCTCAGAGTCCATCGGTGTTGTCAAAAATGACCAGATTTCATTATTTTTTATGGCTGAATAATAGTTGGTCTTATATATATAGTGTTGATGGACACTCAGGATTTTTCATTGTCTTGGCTTTTGGTTTAATGAGATTTAACATTTATTTTCACTTCTTTCTTCTTTAATGACTGAAAATTTATTTTAAATTTATATTTATTTTGCCTCTCTTACCTGTTAAAGACCGAGGGGAAGATTGTTGTCTCCTTCGTGCCTTCTCTTTCTTCCTTCACTGCCTCAGCGAGTACCCATGCACCTTTAGCCATGGACTCAGCTGTGGCTTATGTGCTGGACAGCAAAGTCTACTGACCTGGGTTCCTAGTCTGCTTGGTGATGGGACCCCAAGCTGTTTCCCTGGGTTCCGTGTGGAATGGGAACCCTGGAGGGCAAGCTAGTTATGGTTTGGTCCTCACATGCTTTTATTATTATTATTCCTATTAATATTATTATTAGTGTAAGGCATGCGAAAATACATCTGTCAAGGGCTTATGATGTGCCAGGCCTTGTGCAAGAGTAAACACCTCCATTCTTAGAATCATGGAATCCTGACAGCAACCCTACCAGGTGGGCAGTAGGATTACCCGCATTCTGCAGCAAGGTAACCATGGAAGGTCACTCAGCATGTAAGTGGCAGAGCCTGGAATGGACCAGCAGCCATCTCTAGAGGCCAAGCTTCACTGACATCTTCGCTTCACTGTAGAATTCACATCCTCTTGACTTGTTGGCCTTTTCACTATCCTTCTGAATTCGTCACATCTGTTGAGACTTTCCTGCCTTCTCTGCTGTGCTTAAGGAGATCACTGGAGGGGTTGTTGGATCTCGAGTAGGTCTAGTAAGAGGGGAGCAGTACAGCCTGACGCCAGGTGGTCCTTCATCTCGGAGCAGTGATGTTAATCTAGAATTTTAGCCCTATTTCTGTTGGGGGAGATTTTATTGGTTCCATTCAAGTCATGTTTTTGTGCCTGCTCTATTGATAAGACACTGATTATCTGCCAGCCCTTGTACCAGGCTTTGGTTATGTGGTGCTGAGCAGCAGAGCTGCTGTTCCTGCTGTAAAGGAGCTCCCAGTCTAGCGGGAAAGAGAGTAAACAAGCGTGGCTGTTTCTGCTGTAGCAAGATACATGTTTCTGAAGAAGCTCACATTCTGCAAAACCACCACTAAGACTATCAGGGCTCATGGGAAAACCAATGAAGATCCATGGCTGGGCCAAAAGGGAGTGGGCACTTGTTTTTCTTTTTTTTTAGATTGGCACCTGAGCTAACATCTGTTGCCAATCTTTTTTTTTTTTCCCTGTCCTTTTTCCCCAAAGTCCCCCAGCACATAGTTGTGTATTCTAGTTGTAGGTCCTTCTAGTTGTGCTATGTGGGATGCCACCTCAGCATGGCCTGATGAGCGGTGCCATGTCCGCGCCCAGGATTCGAACCAGTGAAACCCCAGACCACCAAAGCAGAGCGCGCAAACTTAACCACTTGGCCATGGGGCCGGTGCCTGTTTTTCGCTTTATAAAATACAGTCAGAAGGCTTTCTGCTGCCAGTCTGGGGGCTTTTCCCTTTTTTGCTGAAGGTGATCATTTTACTCCCACTGTTCTGGCTGTCCTAGCTTAAGAAAACCAACCTCTGACCCCAGGCAGCCTCTGTGTTATGGGCGCATTCCCTTATTTACGAGTTGTGTGTGATGTATGCCTTGAGGGAGTGTTTGGGGCTGAATAACAGAGGTAGGTGCTGGGGTAGTGGTGGCTCATGTCGTTGGGCTCGTGTGTGTCTGTTCTGTGTTTGAGTGGTCCTGTGTTGGACCTTCTTGACTCATCACACTAGTAGCCAGGTGGAAGGTTGTTACTCTTTATGCATCCACTTGGGCGTGTACACTCACTCCTGGTTACATAGAAGCTGGCACTAATAGATAGCATGTCACTTACTTTGGAAACACCCTTACTTGCTTCTCTTCCCTAAACTCTGAGGGCCTCTTCTCCTTTTGTTGTAAAGACCCAGGGCAGAAGACAGGTGAACCTCAGAGCAGAGGTCAGGTTACCCAGGACTCTCTTGGTTTTAGCACTGAAGAGCCTGCATTCTCAGAAACCCCTCAGTTCTGGGAAAATGGATGACTGGTCACCCCAGGAAGCAGCCCGGCAGCAGGGCAGTTCTCGGTACTGTTTAGGCCCGATGATATCCTCAGCGCAGTGCTCCTATAAGCGTATGAGATGAGGTAGGGGTCAGGATGACCATCAGGCAGTCTACTCTGCTTGGAGGAACAGCAGGGCTCATGACGAAGTCCCCAGGAAAGATGCATATTCTTGTCTAGTTCTAGGCAGGTGTGTGACTGGCCTGACAGGGTCCAGGAGGTTCAGGGACAAACTTGGAGGGAAGAGTGGAAGAGAGACCAAAACACTGAAAAACATTGACAATCTGATAACTTGGTCATGTGGTGGATTGGCCTGCTTCTCTCTTTGTTCACAGCAAGGGCAAATAGGAAGAGATGTCTAAACTGGGACCCAAAGGGAGAGGGAAGATGCAAGCTGTAGTATCAGAAAGTGTTTTGCAGTGTGACCCTTCATAGGCTCTTCCTGTGTCCCAGCAAATTTCCTAAGGCTGCACACTTGCTTTCTTTTCTTCCTTCCTTCCTTTCTTTCTCTCTTTTTGTTTACTTTATTCGTTTATTTTTGGCATGCAGTAAAATTCACTCTTTAGACTTCAGTTCTGTGAGTTCTGGCAAATCCCCATAGTTATGTAACTACTCCCACAGTCAGCCCTTTGCCGCCCCTTTGTAGTCATGCCCTTCCCCATCTCCAGCCCCTGATCTGTTTTGCCTTACTATGATTTGCTCTGCACTTTTGGATGAAGGGTAGAGCCAGAATTTTCAGGGTGGTCAGTCACCCTCCTGGAGGATAAACTGCATGGCAGATTCCCATGAGTGCCCATCCACCAACATTTTTATGTAGGTGAAAATGGGTTAAATATTAACATTCAGGACACTGGGCAAAGTTACCTAAGATCAGCATGCAGCTTGAAGGGAGTGATCCCAGACTGTTCTGGGGGAGAAGGGTGCTTGGCTAGGGCACTTAGGCAGTCAGGAGCAAAACAAGTTGGGTGTGCGTGAGCTGGTCCCTGATGGAGCAGTGAGCATCAGAGTGGGGAGCATTGTCTCCATGTGTGGAGTCTGCAGAGTAACTGTGGGGTCTGCGGGGCCACCAAGTTAAGGGGTCAGAATTGGGGTTGACTGGAATTGAGGGAGGTCTCAGGTGATTACTGCAAAAGTAGCTGAAGCTTCTGCAACGGGTAGAAAGCTTCTGGGTGCAAGAAACAGACAGCCCTGCCCAACTGTCCTAAATAATAGAGGGTTTATCGCTTTATGATTGAAACATGCAGAGTTGTGATGAGTTCAGGTTCAGCTTCAGCTAGAGATTCCCTCTGTCCTTACTTCTGTGACTGCTTCTCTGGGATTCTGTGAACCCTGCTTTCCTGTGTGTGTGTCAGCCTTGTCCTCAGGCTGGCCTTCTGCAGGATAGCAACGATGGTTGCAGTCTTCACAATTTACCTTCCCAAGAGAACGAGCCTTTGTCTCTGCACTTCAAGCAGAAATCATGAAGGTGACTGATTGGACCAACTTGAGTCACGTGTCCACCCTTGAACCAAAGTGGGATGGACTGCATGGCTCAGCTCAGGTCACGTGTTTCAGGGAGTGTGGAGTCAGTGTCCAGGGGACCTTGTGGAGCCACAGTGGAAGTCTGGGGCTGTTGGGAAGGAGGAGGGATGAATACCTGCTGGGAGAACTACCTGAGAGTGCTCTTCTGTGTCCTTGCCTTGTTTATTGGTGGGCCACTGGGAGGTGGGATTAATAGGAATATGGGCAAGGGGAGTGGGCTGTCCTAGCAGTACTCTGCCTTCCTGTGGGCGGGGTTGGGGAGAGGACTGTCATAGATGTGTGTGCAATTCATAAGGGTCACTTTCACCTGTCTCGTCTTTCAGCAGCTGGGAGGTAAGGTACAAGTGGCATAATCACCCTGAATGGCACATTGGGGCCTGTTCTGCCCCACTTGGCCTTGACTGGGTACTTTAAACCAAGCTGGCCCACCACACCTACATGACTAGAAATTTCAGCACTCTTGCCCTGTTTGGGGGCAGTGTGTTGGGAGTCCCCTGCGTTTGCATCTGTCCTTATACCCTTCCACGCTCTAGTTTGGTTCTGCTGGCCCCCTGACCCTATGGCTTTGTTGGAGCATCTCCTCTTTGCAGGAACTTGCCTACCTTGCCTTATGCTCCCCTTATCTATTGCTGCGTAACATACTACCCCTAAACTTAGTGGCTTAAAAATAACCATTGTGTCTTTCTCACAATTTGTGGGTCAAGAATCTAGGAAGGGCTTGGTGAGCACTTGTCTCTGATCCATGTGGTCTTGGCTGGGGGCTGAGGGATCTGCTTTACTTATTTATTTATTTTATTTTATTGAGGTCGTAAGCATTTATAACACTGTGAAATTTCAGTTGTACGTTATTATTTGTCAGTCGCCATATAAATAGGCCCCTTTACCCCTTATACCCACCCCCCAACACTCTTCCCCTCTGGTAACGACCAAACTGTTCTCTTTGTCCATGTGTTAGTTTTTCTTCCATGTATGAGTAAAATCATACAGTGTGTGTCTTTCTCTGTCTGGCTGATTTCGCTTAACGTAATATCCTCAGGGTCCATCCAGGTTGTTGTGAATGGGATGATTTTGTCTTTTTTTGTGGCTGAGTACTATTCTGTTGTGTATATATACCACATCTTCTTTATCTAGTCATCAGGCACTTGGGTTGCTTCCACATCTTGGCTGTTGTGAATAATGCTGCAATGAATATAGGGGTGCATAAGTCTTTTTGAATTGTTGATTTCATGTTCTTTGGATAAATATCCAGAAGTAGGATAGGTGGGTCATATGGCATTTCTGTTTTTAATTTTTTGAGAACTCTCCATACTATTTTCCATAGTGGCTGCACCAGTTTGCATTCCCACCAGTAGCGTATGAGGGTTCCCTTTTCTCTACATCCTCTCCAACATTTGTCTTTTTTTGTCTTGGTGAGTATAGCCATTCTAATGAATGTAGGGTGATATCTTAGTGTAGTTTTTTTTTTTAAAGATTGGCACCTGAGCTAACATCTGTTGCAAATTTTTCTTTTTTTTCTTCTTCTCCCCAAAGCCCCCCAGTACATAGTTGCATATTCTGGTTGTAGGTCCTTCTGGTTCTGCTTTGTGGGACGCCACCTCAGCATGGCCTGATGAGCGGAGCCAGTCCTCACCCAGGATCTGAATGGGTGAAACCCTGGGCTGCCACAGCAAAGCACACGAAGTTAACCACTCGGCCACAGGGCTGGCGCCCTTAGTGTAGTTTTGATTTGCATTTCCCTGATGATTAGTGACGTTGAACATCTTTTCATTTGCGTTTTGGCCATCTGTATATCTTCTTTGGAAAAATATCTGTTCATATCCTTTGCCCATTTTTTGATTGGGTTGTTTGTTTATTTGCTATTGAGTTGTGTGAGTTCTGTATATATTTGGGAGATTAACCCCATGTTGGATACATGATTTGCAAATATTTTCTCCCAGTTGGTGGATTGTCTTTTCATTTTGTTCCTGGCTTCCTTTGCCTTGCAGAAGCTCTTTAGTCTGATGAAGTCCCACTTGTTTATTTTTTCTGTTTTTACCCTTGCCTGAGTAGACATGGTATTCGAAAAGAGCCTTCTAAGACCTATGTGAAAGAGTGTACTTCCTATATTTTCTTCTAGGAATTTTATGGTTTCAGGTTTTACCTTCAAGCCTTGCATCTATTTTGAGTAGTGTTTTTTTGTTGGGAAAAAGATAATGGTCTACTTTCATTCTTTTTTTTTTGTTGTTGTTATTGAGGTTGTAATAGTTTGCATCAATATGAGGTTTCAGTGGTATGTTATTTCTTGACTGTCACCACATAAGTGCTCCCCTTCACCCCCTGTGCCCAACTCCCACCCCCTTTCCCTTGGTAACCACTGAACTGTTTTCCTTGTCTATGAGTTTGTTCATATTCCACATATGAGTGAAATCATCTGGTGTTTGTCTTTCTCAGTCTGGCTTATTTCACTTAACATATTCCTTCCATGTTGTGGCAAGTGGGATGAATTTGTCTTTTTTTATGGCCGAGTAGTATTCCGTTGTATATATACCACATCTTCTTTAACCGGTCATGGGTCGATGGGCACTTGGATTGTTTGCATGTCTTGGCTATTGGGAATAGTGTGCAATGAACACAGGGATGTGTATGTCACTTTGGATTGTTGATTTCAAGTTGTTTGGGTAGGTATCCAGTAGTGGGGTAGCTGGGTCATATGGTATTTCTAGTTTTAGTTTTTTGAGGAATCTCCATACTGTTTTCCATAGTGGCTGCACCAGTTTGCATTCCCACCAGAAGTGTATGAGGGTTCCCTTCTCTCCACACCGTCTTCAACATTTGTTATATTTAGTCTTAGTGATTATAGCCATTTTAACAGGTGTAAGGTGGTATCTTAGTGTAGTTTTGATTTGCATTTCCCTGATGATAAGTGATGTTGACATCTTTTCATGTGTTTATTGGCCATCTGTATATCTTGTTTGGAAAAATGTCTGTTCATATCCTCTGCCCCTTTTTTGATCAGGCCGTTTTTCTTGTTGTTGTTCAATTGTGTGAGTTCCTTATATATTATGGAGATTAACCCCTTGTTGGATATATGATTTGCAAAAATTTTCTCCAAGTTGGTGGGTTGTCTTTTGGTTTTGATTCTGGTTTCTTTTGCCTTGCAGAAGCTTTTTGGTCTGATGATGTCCCACTTGTTTATTTTTCCTTTTGTTTCCCTTGTCTGAGAAGACATGGTGTTGGAAAAGATCCTTTTAAGTTTGATGTCAAAGAGTATACTACGTATATTATCTTCCAGGAGTTTTATGGTTTCAGGACTTACCTTCAAGTCTTTGATCCATTTTGAGTTTATTTTTGAGTATGGTGTGAGATAATGGTCTACTTTCATTCTTATGCATGTGACTGTCCAGTTTTCCCAGCACCATTTACTGAAGAGACTGTCTTTTCTCCATTGTGTGTTCATGGTACCTTTGTCGAAGATTAGCTGTCCATAGATTGCAGTTTTATTTCTGGGCTTTCAGTTCTGTTCCATTGATCTGTGTGCCTGTTTTTGTACCAGTACCATGCCATTTTGGTCACTATGGCTTTGTAGTACATTTTAAAGTCAGGGATTGTGATGCCTCCAGCTTTGTTCTTTTTTCTCAGTATTGCTTTAGCAATTCAGGGTCTTTGGTTGGCCCATATGAAATTTAGGATTCTTTGTTCTTTTCCGTGAAGAATGTCATTGGGATTCTGATTGGGATTGCATTGAATCTGTAGATTGCTTTGGGTAGTATGGACATTTCAACTATGTTCATTCTTCCAATCCATATGCATGGAATCTCTTTCCATCTCTTTATGTCATCATCTCTTTCTTTCAATAGTGTCTTATAGTTTTCATTGTATAAGTCCTTCACCTCCCCGGTTAAGTTTATTCCTAGCTATTTTATTCTTTTCGTTGTGATTGTAAATGGGATTATATTCTTGACTTCTCTTTCTGTTAGTTTGTTATTAGAGTATAGAAATGGCACTGATTTTTCTAAGTTAGCTTTGTGCCCTGCAACTTTTCTGTAGTTGTTGATTATTTCTAATAGTTTTCTGATGGATTCTTTAGGGTTTTCTATATATAAAATCATGTCATCTGCAAACAGCAAGAATTTCGCTTCTTCATTGCCTGTTTTGATTCCTTTTATTTGTTTTTCTTGCCTAATTGCTCTGGCCAAAACCTCCAGTACTATGTTGAATAAGAGTGGTGAGAGTGGGGACCCTTTTCTTGTTCCTGTTCTCGGAGGGATAGCTCTCACTTTTTCCCTGTTGAGTATGATGTTGGCCGTGGCTTTGTCGTATATCACCTGTATTATGTTGAGGTACTTTCCTTCTATACCCATTTTACTGAGAGTTTTTATCATTAATGGCTATTGAATCTTATCAAATGCTTCCTTTGTGTCTATTGAGACGATGATGCGGCTTTTATTCTTCATTTTGTTAATGAGGTGTGTTACATTGATTGATTTGCAGATGTCGAACCATCCCTACATTCCTGTATAAATCCCACTCGATCATGGTGTATAATCTTTTTTCAGTATTGCTGTATTTGATTTTCCATTATTTTGTTGGTGATTTTTGCATCTGTGTTCATCAGCGATATTGGCCTGTAATTTTCCTTCTTTGTTTTGTCTTTGTCTGGCTTTGGGATCAGGGTAATGTTGGCCTCATAAAATGTGTTAGGAAGTGTTCCATCTTCTTCAACTTTTTGGAATAGTTTGAGAAGGATAGGTATTAAATCTTCTTTGAGGGGCTGGCCCCGTAGCTGAGTGGTTAAGTTTGTGTGCTCTGCTGCAGGCGGCCCAGTGTTTTGTTCGAATCCTCGGCGCGGACATGGCACTGCTCATCAAACCACGCTGAGGCAGCGTCCTACATGCCACAACTAGAAAGGACCCACAACGAAGAATATACAACTATGTACCCAGGGGCTTTGGGGAGAAATAGGAAAAAAAAAATAAAATCTTTAAAAAAAAAAAATCTTCTTTGAATGTTTGGTAGAGTTCTCCAGAGAACCCATCTTGTTCTGGACTTTTATTTTTTGCAAGGGTTTTGATTAGTGTTTCAATCTCTTTACTTGTGATTGGTCTAGTCAGATTCTCTATTTCTTCTTGATTCAGTTTTGGGAGGTTGTGTGAATCTAAGAATTTATCCATTTCTTCTAGATTGTCCAGTTTGTTGGCATATAGTTTTTCATAGTATTCTTTTGTAATCCTTTCTATTTCTGTGATATCTGTTATAATTTCTTTTCTTTCATCTCTAATTTTATTTGAGCCTTCTCTCTTTTTTTCTTACTGAGTCTGGCTAAAGGTTTATCAATTTTGTTTATCTTCTCAAAGGATCAGCTCTTTGTTTCATTGATCCATTCTACTGTTTTTTTTTTGTTTGTTTCAGTTTCATTTATTTCTGCTCTAATTTTTAATATTTCCCTTCTTCTGCTGACTTTGGGTTTTGTTTGTTCTTCTTTTTCTAATTCTGTCAGGTGTAGTTTAAGATTGCTTATTTGACATTTTTCTTGTTTGTTAAGGTGGGCGTGTGTTGTTATGAATTTCCCTCTTAGGACCACTTTTGCTGCATGTCTTATGAGTTGGTATGGTGTATTTTTCTTTTTGCTGTTCTCCAGATACTTTTGTTTCTTTTGAGGAAGATTAGCCCTGAGCTAACATCTGCTGCCAATCCTCCTCTTTTTACCGAGGAAGACTGGCCCTGAGATAACATCCATGCCCATCTTCCTCTACTTTTTATATGTGGGGTGCCTGCCACAGCATGGCTTGCCAAGCAGTGCCATGTCCCCACTGGGATCCAAATTGGCGAACCCCAGGCCGCTGAAGCAGAACGTGCGAATTTAACCACTGTGCCACTGGGCCGGGCCCTCCAGATACTTTTTAATTTCTCTTTTAATTTCTTCAGTGACCCATTGGTTGTTTAGTGGCATGTTGTTTAGTCTCCACATATTTATCACTTTCCAGCTTTTTTTTCTTGTAGTTAATTTCTAGTTTCATAGCATTATGGTCAGAAAAGATGGTTGATAAGATTTCAATCTTCTTAAATCTATTGAGGTTTGCCTTGTTTCCCAACATAGGGTCTATCCTTGAGAATATTCCACGTGCACTTGAGAAGAATGTGTATTCTGCTGTTTTGGGTAGAGTGTTCTGTATATATCTATTAAGTCCATCTGGTCTAGTTTTTTGTTTAAATCCACTGTTTCTTTGTTGATTTTCTGTGTGGATGATCTGTCTGTTTGTGTAAGTGATGTGTTAAGGTCTCCTACCATTATTGTGTTGTCAATATCTCCTTTTAGGTTTGTTAATAGTTGCTTTATGTACGTTGGTGCTCCTGTGTTAGGTGTATATATATTTATAAGTGTTATGTCTTCTTGATGGAGTGTCCCTTTTATCATTATATACTGTCCCTCTTTGTCTCTCTTTACCTGTCTTATCTTGAAGTCTACTTTGTCTGATATAAGTATGGCAACACCTGCTTTCTTTTGTTTCTTGTTAGTTTAGAGTATTGTTTTCCATCCTTTTACTCTGAGTCTCTTTGTCTTTAGAGCTGAGATGTGTTTCCTGGAGGCAGCGTATTGTTGGGTCTTGTTTTTTAATCCATCCTGCGACTCTTTGTCTTTTGATTGGAGAGTTCAATCCATTTCCATTTAGCGTGATTATTGATATATGAGGGATTAATGCTACCATTTTTTCACTCGTTTTCCAGTTGTTTTGTGTTTCCCTTGTTTCTTGTCCCATGTATTTTGGACTACCAATTCATTTTGGTAGTTTTTTTTGATGGTTTTCTCAGTTCTCTGTATTTGTCGTTTGTGTCTCTGTTCTGATGATTTGTTTAGTGGTTACCATGAGGTTTGTATAAAAAATGTCATAGATGAGATAGTCCATTTTCTGATAGCCTCTTATTTCCTTAGTCTAAGCCAATTCCTTCCCTTTTCTCTTCTCCTTCTAAGTTATTGTTGTCAAAACTTATTCCATCTTGTTTTGTGAGTTTGTGGTTAAAATGACAAGATTGTATTTATTTTTGATGTTTTCCTTCCTTTTGTCTTTAATGTTATAATTCAGTGGTTGCTAACCTGTTCTGTTAGAGAGCTGCAGTTTTCTGATTCTGTCTGCCTATTTATCTTCTTGCTCAAGGCTTTGTAAACCCTTTCTTTTTTTTCAGGTATGAGGACCTCCTTGATCATTTCTTGAAGTGGGGGGTGTCTTGTGGCAATGAGCTCCCTTAGCTTTTGTTTATCTGGGAAAGTTTTTATTTCTCCATCCTACATGAAGGATATAGTCACTGGATAGAGTATTCTTGGCTGAAGATTTTGTCTTTCAGAATTTTGAATCTCTTATTCCACTCTCTCCTGGCCTTTAAGGTTTCTGCTGAGAAATCCTCTGAAAGCCTGATAGGGGTTCCTTTGTAGGTTATTGTCTTCTGCCTTGCTGCCCTTAACCTTTTCTCTTTGTTATTGACTTTTGTCAGTTTTACTACTGTATGCCTTGAAGAAGGCCTTTTTACATTGATATAATTAGGAGTTCTGTTATCTTCTCTTACTTGCATTTACAGCTCCTTCCCCAGGTTTGGGAAGTTCTCAGCTCTTCTTTCTTTAAACAAGCTTTCTGCACCATTGTCCCTGTCTTCTCCCTCTGGAATACCTATAATCCTTATGTTGCATTTCCTAAATGAGTTGGATATTTCTTGGAGAATATTTTCATTTCTTTTTAGTTTTAGTTCTCTCTCCTCCTCCACCTGAAGCATTTCTATCTGTCTGTCCTCCAGACTGCTGATTCACTCCTCCATAATATCAACTGTATTGTTTAGGGAGTCCAGATTTTTCTTCATTTCATTCCTTGTTTTTTTCATCTCCAACACTTCTGATTGATTCTTCTTTATAGTTTCAATCTCTTTTGTGAAGAATTCCCTCTGTTCATTAATTTTGCTTCTGATTTCATTAAACTGTCTATCTGTATTTTCTTGTAACTCACTGAGTATTTTTTTTTGATGGCTATTTTGAATTCTCTGTCATTTACATTGTAGATTTCTGTGCCTTCAAGATTGATTTCTGGGTGCTTCTCATTTTCCTTCTGGTCTGGAGTATTAATATATTTCTTCATACTGTTTGATGGCGTGGATTTGTGCCTTCGCATAATGATGGTATCTGGTTGCAGAGTCCAGCTGCTGCCACTTCAGGGGTTCAGGAGCTGTGTATTCTGAGCCTGCTATGATCCCTGGCAGCTGTGCCTGTCCTTTGGCATCTGTGCTGACAGGGCTTATCTGCAATTTCTGGCTCACTTGCTCACAGCTGCCACCTTTCTAAGGTATGTGTGGGTGCTCTGGCTGACCAGTTGAGCTGGAGCCCTGGTTTGGGGGAGAGGCACTGCCTTTCACCTGTGTGATCCCAGGGACATTCTGGCTCTGCCTTTTCTGTCTGCTCTCCTTGGGTGCTGGCTTGATGAAGACATCCCTGCAATCGCTTAGCCACCTCTGTGTGGGGCTTTCCCAAGGGCTGTGAGGGAACTTGGAGAGAGAAGGTGTTCCCACAGATAGCCACCCCTCCCCACTCTTCTCAGAGCTGTGTGTGGTCCTGCGCCCTGGGTTGCTGCTGGGGAGGGAGAGGAGCTCCCCTTATGTCCTTCTACTTCCTCCCAAGAGTCCAGCACTTCCACTCAGACGTATGGCTGCGTGGGTCTCTCAGACGTCTTTTGTGTTGTGTGAACATCCTCTGTTGGTTTATGAATGTTCTTTTTATTGTATCTTAGGGGACAGAGTCTAAGGGAAGATCTCACTCTGCCGTGATGCTGATGTCACTCTCCAAGATCTGCTTTTAAGATGGTCTCTGTGTATCTTTCCTGCACTCCTAATCTCATCTTATCCTCCAGGGCCCCTACATTGGTTGGGCTTCTCAAAGCCTGGCAGTTTCATGGTAGTTGGATTTCTAGCATCATGGCTGGCATCTCCCACAGTGAGCATTCCAAGAGCAAGTGTTCCAGGAAACAGGCAGTAGAAGCGCCAGCCCCTTGATGCCAGACCTGGAAAGTGGTGCAGCATCACCTCTGCCATATGCTTCTGGTCAAAGCTGTCTCACAGCCTGCCCAGAATCAAGGAGAGGGATGTAGGGGCCGGTCCAGTGGTGCAGCAGTTAAGTTCACACATTCCACTTCTCAGCGGCCCGGGGTTCGCCAGTTCGGATCCTGGGTGCAGACATGGCACTGCTTGGCATGCCATGCTGTGGTAGGCGTCCCCCATATAAAGTAGAGAAAGATGGGCACAGATGTTAGCTCAGGGCCAGGCTTCCTGAGTGAAATGAGGAGGACTGGCAGTAGTTAGCTCAGGGCTAATCTTCCCCCCCCACCCCCCGCCAAAAAAAAGGAGATGGATGTAGACCCACCTTGCAAAGGAGGGAATGTCAGAGTGTTTATAGCCATCTTTAGTCTTCTCTCATAACTCTGCTGCTCTCAAAGGGTTTTTCTCTTAGTCTCTGGCTCTTCTTCAAATAATTGGTTTATTATTTAGGGAAAAAATCCTAGTGCACAAATTCATCAGATTTCCCCCTCTGCTGCAGAATGAGCCAGAGGTTTTAGAGTGCTTTATTGGACCCCTAGACTAACTCAGTGGGCCCAGGAAACTGGATTCAGATGTGGCCCTCTGCAGCCCCACAGGTATCTCCATCTTTCAGATGAATGCTGAAAGTACTGTTCAGTGGGAGGCATTAAACACTCTCAAACTTGTCTCAAGTATGCATTACTTTTATAGTTAGGAAGAAACATAAATGTACCAAAATGGAATGGTTGAAAAGAAGGATCTCTGCTCTCAAGCTTCTTGTTCCAAGTCTGAGCCATTTATAATGGGCCCAGGAAAGCATTCACCTGTCGGCTTTGTTCAGCAAATCAGAAGCTGCCACAGTATTAAAAAGAGCTACCTGTGTATTCTCGGTGGGGTTTGATCTATCGTGGGTGGCAAAGAGCTAAAGAAATGTGGAAAGATATTTAAGGAGTGCAGCAGCTCTCTGATTGCCTCAGCTCTGTTTGCTCTGTGGGACATCCATTACGTCCAGGTCTCCTGCAGGTTCATAATGCACAGAGAAGGCGCCAGGAGGAGGAAGACCACATCTAGTTTTTGCTTTGTAGTTAGTGTTTAATGTTTATAAATTTGTTTAATTTTCTACTTTTTGCTACTTAAAACATTTTAGCAGCATGAGTGAACCTTCTGTGGAAGCTTGTTTTGTATACTTTGGTAAGGTCTGTGATGCCAGAGGTATCGTTGTTAATGTAAATTCAGGAAACCACAACGAGGGATCACATCTACATTGTTGATAAGTGGCGAGACTGGCAGACACAGGTTGATGCTGTCATGCAGAAGCTGATACAGATGTGTGACTGATTTTTCCAAATCAGTTAATATTTTCTATCCATCCTTCCTTTTCTTTTATTCTCTTCAGTAATTTGCTTACCAACTTCCTTATTTATTTCTGCTTGTCCCTTTTTGGTTTACACTTACACTATGTCATCTGTGTGGCTACAGTTTACCTTCCCTCTGCCCAAATGGCAAACTCTGTTCATTTTTGTTTTAAGATCCTAGCTTTTCATGATTTCCTTGATTTGCTTAGTTGATTATCCAAGGTGAACAACAACCTGATTTTACCAGTTCTCCTTTCCCTATCTAAATAAGTGTCTGTGGGTACCTTAAAAACAATGTCAGTGATGTGGTGGTGGTTCAGTACCCTAAGGTAATAGTGGCAGAGTGCCTTATGCATCACATCAGAGGTGTTCAGTTATTTTGTGTGGTAAATGCCTCCAGATCCAAGGAGATGAGGACAGCCTCATTTTCGTGGATTTACTGTCCCATCTATCCTCTTTCTCCCTGAACTCTTTCTACCTCCTGTCCTTATTCTCCTTAGTCCCTTTTATCTCCTTACCTGAACTCCCTCCATATTTCTAATCATGAAGTACAGAGTCACCTCTTTCTTCTTGCCCATCAGAATCTATTATGGCAATTCAATTTGAACAAATAAAGGCCATTTAAAAAAAGAAGCTACAGGGGCTGGCCCCATGGCCGAGTGGTTAAGTTTGTGTGCTCCTCTACAGGCGGCCCAGTGTTTTGTTGGTTCAAATCCTGGGCACGGACATGGCACTGCTCATCAAACCACGCTGAGGCGGCATCCCACATGCCACAACTAGAAGGACCCACACCGAAGAATATACAACTACGTACTGGGGGGCTTTGGGGAGAAAAAGGAAAAAAATAAAATCTTAAAAAAAAAAAAAAAGGAAGCTACAGACATAGGTGGAAAAGAACTCCTTTCATTGTTGTCACTATCCAAGGACGTGAAATGACTCAGGATGAAAAGAAAAGTCTGAGTGTCTCAGTAGGGGAAATAGGAAGAGTTCGAAATCTTATTGATTCAGGGTCTTAAAACTCAGAAATATTGAAAAATTAGTTGGCTGTCTTTTAATTTTCTTCAAATGAATAGTTTATTAAGCAAATGAATAGTGTAAGTGGTATAGTGTCTTAATCACTTTCTTTGTCGTTGCTGTGTCTTGAGTGAATCCTCCAGTTTACTAATTCTTTCTTTGACTATGTCTAGTCTGGAGTTTAGCCTGTCGTTTGGGTTTTAAGTCAGTCATTTATTTTTCATTTTTAGTATTTGTTCTTCTTTCAAAAATTAATTTATTTTTCTTGTACTAAAATACACATAACATAAAATTAATCATTTTAAAGTACAGAATTCAGTGACATTAGTATATTCACAATTCTCTGCTACCATCAGCCTATCTAATTCCAAAACATTTTTATCACCCCAAAAGGAAACCCTGTGCCCATTTAGCAGTCACTCCTCATTCCCTCGTCCCCCAGCTCCTGGCAACCACTAATCTGCTTTTGGTCTTTATGCCTTTGCCTATTCTGGATATTTCATATCAATGGAATTGTACAATATGCAGCCTTTTTATGTGGCTTCTTTCTCTTAGCATTATGTTCAAGGTTCATCCATGTGGTAGTATGTACCAGTACTTTATTCCTTCTTATACATAATATTCCAGTGCATGAATATAACACATTTTGTTTATCCGTTCATCCATCGACGGACATTTGGTTTTTTTCAAACCTTCTGGCTTTTGTGAATAGTGCTGCTGTGAACATGCATATACAAGTTTTTGTCTGAACGCCTGTCTTCAGTTCTTTTGGGTATATACTCAGGAGTGGCATTTCTCTATCATATGGTAATTCTGTGTTTAACTTACTGAGGCACTGGCCAAACTCTTTTCCATAGTGACCTAACCTTTTTATGTTCCCACCAGCAGGGTATGAGGGTTCCAGTTTCTCTGCATCCTTGTCAACACTTGTGTTTTTTCATTTTTTTGATTATTGCTATCCTAATGCCTGTAAAGGTATGTTATTGTGGTTTTGATTTGCATTTTCCTAATGACTAATGATGTTGAGCATCTTTTCATGTACTTGTTGGCCACTTGTATATATTCTTTAGAGAAATGATTATTCAAGTTCTTTGCTCATTTTAAAATTGAGTTGTTTGTCTTTTTGTTGTTGAGTTGTATGTAATTTATAAATTCTGGATATCAGACCCTTATTAGAAATATGATTTGCAGGTGCTTTCTCCCTTTCATGCACAGAAGTTTTTAATTTTGATGAAGTCCAGTTTTATCTTTTTTTTCTTTTATTGCTGGTGTTTTAGTGTTATATCTAAGAAACCATTGCCAAAGTCTGTTGTTGTAAAGATTAACCTTACGTTTTCTTCTCAGTGTTTTATAGTTTAACCTTTACATTTAGGTCTTTGACCCATTTTGATTTGATTTTTGTATATGGTGTGAGGTAAGGGTCCAGATTTGTTGTTTGGCATGTGAATATTCGGTTGTCTTATCACCATTTGTTGAAAAGACTGTTCTCTCCCCATTGACTGGTCTTTGCGCTCTTGTTGTCATATATGTGAGTTTATTTTTGAACTCTCAGTTCCACTTTATTGTTCTGTGTGTTTATCCTTATGCCAGTACTACACTGTTTTGATTACTGTAGCTTTGTAGTAAGTTTTGAAATTGAGAAGTGTGAATCTTCCAACTTTGTTCTAATTATTTGAGCTGGGTTTTTTTGTTTTTTGTTTTTGAGGAAGATGAGCCCTGAGTAACATCTGTGTCTATTTTCCTCTATTTTATATGTGGGACACCTGCCACAGCATGGCTTGATAAGCAGTGCGTAGGTCTGTGCCTGGGATCTGAACTGGCGAACACTGGGCTGCCGGAGTGGCATGCACAAACTTAACAACTGTGCCACAGGGCCACCCCCTCAACTTTGTTCTGTCTAATTTTTGAATACATAATATGATCAGGTAGTTCAGACATCAAAATGATATGAAAAGATCTACCCTGGGAAGTCTTGCTCTCAGTCTCGTTTCTGTCCAGTCTGTTTCCCTTACTCCCTATAGGTGATTGCCTTTATCAAGTTTTTCTCTTTCCAGTGTTTCTTTATGGAAATATGAATATATATTTGTATCTCCCTTTTTATGCAAAAGTAGAGTGTTTAACACCTTGCTTTTTTAAAAAATTTAACAGTGTCTCCTAGAGATTCTTTCCACATCAGTTCATAGAGAACTTTCTCATGTCTCTTCTTCTTCTTTTTTTTTTTTGCTGAGGAAGATTGTTCCTGAGCTAACATCTCTGCCAGTCTTCCTCTACTTTATATGTGGGTCACCAGCACAGCATGGCTGATGAGTGGTGTAGGTCCATGTCTGGGATCCAAACCTGTGAACCTGGGCCACCGAAGTGGAGTGTGCCAAACTTAACCAGTACATCATGGGTCCAGCCCCTCACATCTCTTCTTTTAACAGTGGTATAATGTTTTGTGGTGAGAACATAGCCTGGCTTATTTAATACATCTGGTATTGTTGGACTCTTGGGTTGTTTCTAATTTTCAGCTTATGAAACAGCAGTGATGTAGTGAGTAGATTTGTACACTTGCTACATCATATGCAGGTGAATATGCCATGGGATAAGTTCTCAGGAGGGGCATTGATAGATACTGCCAGATGGCCCTCTGTAGGCATTGCCGTATTCCTCATAGCTTTGTCGACAGAGTGTATTTTGATCTAGCATTTTGCCCATCCTATAGGTGAAAATGACATCTCCTTGTGGTTTGAATGTGCAAAGTGTGGTGAACTTTTTTCAGGTGTTTCACAGGTGTTTGAGTGATTTGCATTTCCTTTTCTGTGAAATGTCCACGTGCTTTGTCAGGTTCTTTATTTCTAGGAGCTTTTTATATATGCTGTGAGTTGTAGATATTTTTCATCCATTTTTTCATTTGTCCTTTGACCTTGCTTAAGGGATTGTTTGCTGGACAGACTTTTTTTTTTTTTTTTTTTTTTTTAAATCAACTTGAAAGCCTTTTTTTTTTTTTTTAAGATTTTATTTTTTTCCTTTTTCTCCCCAAAGCCCCCCGGTACATAGTTGTATATTCTTCGTTGTGGGTCCTTCTAGTTGTGGCATATGGGACGCTGCCTCAGCGTGGTTTGATGAGCAGTGCCATGTCCGCGCCCAGGATTCGAACCAACGAAACACTGGGCCGCCTGCAGCAGAGCGCACGAACTTAACCACTCAGCCACGGGGCCAGCCCCTGGACAGACATTTTTGATCCTTAAATAGTTGGTTATTGATTTTTTGAAATGTCTGCTGAATTTTGAATCATAGTTTCTTATGATTTCTATGACATTTCCTACTCCAAAGTTACAAAGACATCTGGTTATTTTTCCCTTTAGTGCTTTTGTGCTTTCGTCTTTTTTACTTTGAAATCTTTGGTCCATTTGGAATTTATCCTGTATGTGATTTAAAGCCTGGATCCAAAATTTATTTTTTTCCAGGTGGTAACTAAATGGTTTCCCAAAACCATTTATTTAAAAAAAACCATCTTTACCTCCACTAATTTGAGATTCTGGATTTGTTTCATATTAAATTCCTGTATGTATTTATTACCTTTAGAATCTTGTAGAAACAGAATTCTGTTCTTTTTGTCTGTCTATATGCTGAAGACACTGTGTTAGTTATTGAAGGTTTTCACTGTGCTTTCATATTGGGCAAGGTGAGTCTCACCCATGTTGCTTTTTGGAGTTTTCCTAGCTATTCTTGATTATTATTTTTCTACATGAATTTTAAAATCAGCTCGTCTAGTTCCAGCAGACAACACCGATTTATGTTATTTCTATTTGGATTGCGTTAGATTTGTAAATTCATAAATCCTGTGGGCCATGATGATAATCACCCTCTAGCATATTCCCTCACCTCCCTTGACTGTTTTGTGGTGTGTTGACCCTGCTTGGCAAAACTCCAGCCCTTGGCCTTTGTGTGCCTGTGCAGCTGAATATGACTGGAGGAAACATCCATCATGTTGTGACCTGCGAGTGGGCACAATTGTGATACATTGACCTGTTCATTCATTCAGCTATTCTCCTATGTGACTGTTCTCTCTACTCAAACCTTCGCCCTCACCTTACCTATTGACCTTCGGTCACCTTTCCCTGAGAAAATTGCAGCACTCAGAAGAGAACTTCCAGAAGGTCCCCTCAGTCCACCTGCCAGCCTGCCAGCATCTGCCCCAGGAACTGCTTTCCTTCCTGTCACAGCGGCTGACCCCTCTGCTGCCCACCAAATCCCTGTCCTGGCCTGTTTAGGGACGTTCTTCCTGCCATCCCCCTCTGTCTCCTCAGTCAGTCATTGCTCCTCCGCTCCTGGATCATTGCTACTGGATTGCAAACTGCTGTTAGTTCTTCCTCTCAGAGACAGCCTCTCTTAGCACCGCTTCCAGCTCCTTCCCTATTTCCCTACTCCGCTGTACTGCAAACTCTCTGAAAGGGCTGTCTGTTCTCACCGTCTAATTCCTCTCCTCTCATTCTCTCGTAAATCCACTCAGTCAGCCTTTGCCTCCACCGCTCTCCCATAACCACTCTTGGCGAGGGCTCCATGCCCTCCAGTTTACTGAGTCAGTTCTTGTCCTTAGCTCAACTACGTGGTCTTGTCAAAGTTAAGAGAAGTGAGCTTCCCTTGCTGGCCAAGTAAATGTTTCATTCTTAAATAGGAAGGGAAGCTGGTTTTCTCCAGTGTCTTTTTCTCTGAGTGTTAACATAGGGAATGCATTTCCTGATCATGAGCCGGCCCGATGAAACCTCTGGTCACCGCGTAGTGTTCCTCTAATGTGTGCCTGCGAGAGATTTGCCGAGTGTTCCTGTAGAATTTTTCCATCTGTAAGCCAAGGCGAAATTGGCCTATGCATTTTTTTTTTTAATACTCAATGTCCAGTTATTAGGGTGTTAGGGTTCAAGTATTAGGGTAATACTAACCTTGCAGAGTAAATTGGATAGCTTTTAATTGTTTTCTGTGGTTTGGACCAATTTAAATAACAGGAATCACTCGTTTTGGTACAACGTGTCAGTGCAGCCCTTGGGGTGGCCTCCCTTGGTCGGGCCGGCTTCCCAGCACCCGTGGGCCCCTGTAGGCACTTCATTTCGGGGTGTCTCCTTTCCACCTGGAGTTTCAAATGTATTGGAAGACAGTTTACAGAGTATTTTTGTGCTTTAGAAGGATCTCTGTATGTAAGGTCATGTCCCTGTTCTCACTGTGCTTTAGTTGTATTTGCTCCTTTTATTCTCAGAGTTTTTAGTATTTTTTCAGAAAACTAGTTCTTAAGTTAATCTGTCAAGTCTAGTTATTTTTTGTTTGATATTTCATTATTTTTCCTTTAATCCTGACTTTTTTCATTTTACATACTTTGTGTGTGGTTTATTTGGTTTCTTTTCCTGTTACTGTATTTCATTTACTTTCAGTTTATTTTCTAGTAAATGCGTTTAAGGTCCAAAACTTCCGAGTTTTGCTTGACTCCTCTTTCCTCCACATCTGGTCCATTAACAAATCCTATTAGCTTTACCTTTGACACCCACACAGAATCCAGCAACTACACGGCACTTCTGCTACACCCACCCTGGCCAGGTCATCGTCATCTCTCACTTGAATTATCATGACAGCCTCTCTGTGAGTTTCCTGCCTCCACCTGGGCCTCCCTTCAGGTTGTTCCTAGCACAGCAGCCCGAGTGACCCACTTCCCCCATAGATGTTTATCCTAAGGTAATAACCTGCTTTCAAATTTGGGAATCTTTTAAGGATCACTCTTTCTTCTCAATAATAATTACAAGAACAATTATACAAACACACACACGCAGAGGGAGAGAGGGAGATGTGCACACTATTCTGAGGACTGTGGCTCTACCCCTGGGGGTGATGGGAGATGATGATGGTGGTTCTGAACAGAGGCTCCCCCTGGCTGTAGGGGCTCCCCACTCAGGGGAGGCTCCAAATTTATGCTCTCAGTCCTTTGAGTCCACCTTTGAACCTCTTTCAGGCTGCTTGTGATGTGTGTCTTTTGTCCCCAGAGACTCTGATCTGCATCAGAACCTTGCTCTGAAGCCCCTTCAAGGCCATTCTCCTGCCAAGGTGTGAAACTTATTCTGCCTCACTGCAGTGAGGTTAAGTGATGCTATTAATATACTCCAATAATAAAATACATAAGAAAAAACATCAACAACATGGAGAGGCACTGAATTTGAATGTAAACCCTCTCCCATTATCAATGTCCCAGGGGAAAATTACAGGTCAGGTTTAAATTCTGTATCATATTCAAGTTCAAAGGCTTTCAAACCCAAAGGCATTGAAGTCTGAAATCAAATCCCATGGCCTGATGAGTTCAGAAACGGCCCTCTCTGCTTTCTTACTCTGCTGCTCTCGGTGGAGGGGTATCTGTGTGCAGTGGAGTTCAGTTTCTCTCAGCAGCTGTGTCTGAGCTATTTCACATAGTGGTCTATGTAGGTCCTTCAGCAGCTAAACACTGAACTGTCCCCACACAGGCTCACTTGAGCCTCGGTGAATTGACCAGGCAGCCTTGGCTACAGTTATCCCAGGCAGAATGACGCTGAGGACCCCAGCAGAGCCGAAGATGAGCAAAGCCTGGTGGGCAAAGAAAGCCTTGCCTTGAGCCTCCCTGTTATGCAACAAGGACTACATTAGTTGTCTCAAGTCCATGACCTCAGAACTTCAGCCCAGATGAGAATTTAACCTCCCAGCAAGAGGTTGACTTTGGTTCTAGACATTGACTATCTTAATGTCCGTCTCCTCTGGAAGCCCGTGGTTTTTTTTTTGTTTTTTAAAATTTTTTATTTGAGCTCATAATAGTTTACATTGTTGTGAAATTTCAGTTGTACCTTATTTCTTGATGTCACCACATAGGTGCTCCCCTTCACCCACTGTGCCCACCCCCACCCCCTTTCCTGTGGTAACCACAGAACTGTTTTCCTTGTCCATGTGTTTGTTTATATTCCACATATGACTGAAATCATCTGGTGTTTGTCTTTCTCACTCTGGCTTATTTCGCTAAGCATAATTCCCTCCAGGTCCTTCCATGTTGTTGCAAATGGGATGAATTAGCCTTTTTTTAATGGCTGAGTAGTATTCCATTGTATATATACCACATCTTCTTTATCCAATCATCGGTTGATGGGCACTTGGATTGTTTGCGTGTCTTGGCTATAGTGAAAAGTGCTGCAATGAACACGGGGGTGTGTATGTCACTTTGGATTGTTGATTTCAAGTTGTTTGGGTAGATACCCAGTAGTGGGATAGCTGGGTCATATGGTATTTCTAGTTTTAGTTTTTTGAGGAATCTCCATACTGTTTTCCATAGTGGCTGCACCAGTTTGCATTCCCACCAGAAGTGTATGAGGGTTCCCTTCTCTCCACACCGTCTTCAACATTTGTTATATTTAGTCTTAGTGATTATAGCCATTTTAACAGGTGTAAGGTGGTATCTTAGTGTAGTTTTGATTTGCATTTCCCTGATGATTAGTGATGTTGAACATCTTTTCGTGTGTTTATTGGCCATCTGTATATCTTCTTTGGAAAAATGTCGGTTCATATCCTCTGCTCATTTTATCATCAGGCTGTTTTTCTTGTTGTTATTCAGTTGTGTGAGTTCCTTCTATTATGGAGATTAACCCCTTGTTGGATATATGATTTGCAAAAATTTTCTCCAAGTTGGTGGGTTGTCTTTTGGTTTTGATCCTGGTTTCTTTTGCCTTGCAGAAGGTCTTTAGTCTGAGGAAGTCCCACTTGTTTATTTTTTCTTTTGTTTCCCTTGTCTGAGAAGACATGGTGTTGGAAAAGATCCTTTTAAGTTTGATGTCAAAGAGTGTACTACCTATATTATCTTCCAGGAGTTTTATGGTTTCAGGACTTACCTTCAAGTCTTTGATCCATTTTGAGTTTATTTTTGAGTATGGTGTGAGATAATGGTCTACTTTCATTCTTATGCATGTGACTGTCCAGTTTTCCCAGCACCATTTATTGAAGAGACTGTCTTTTCTCCATTGTATGTTCTTGGCACCCTTGTTGAAGATTAGCTGTCCATAGAGGTTTTATTTCTGGGCTTTCAGTTCTGTTCCATTGATCTGTGTGCCTGTTTTTGTACCAGTACCATGTCATTTTGATCACTATGGCTTTGTAGTACATTTTGAAGTCAGGGATTGTAATGCCTCCAGCTTTGTTCTTTTTTCTCAGTATTGCTTTAGCAATTCAGGGTCTTTGGTTGCCCCATATGGATTTTAGGATTCTTTGTTCTGTTTCTGTGAAGAGTGTCATTGGGATTCTGACTGGGATTGCATTGAATCTGTAGATTGCTTTGGGTAGTATGGACATTTTAACTATGTTTATTCTTCCAATGCATATGCATGGAATCTCTTTCCATCTCTTTATGTCATTATCTGTTTCTTTCAGTAATGTCTTATAGTTTTCATTGTATAAGTCTTTTTTTGCGATTGTAGATGGAATTGTATTCTTGAGTTCTCTGTCTTTAAGTTTGTTATTAGAGTGCAGAAATGCGACTGATTTTTCTAAGTTTATTTTCTACCCTGCAACTTTACTGTAGTTGTTAATTATTTCTGTTAGTTTTCCGATGGATTCTTTGGGGTTTTCTATATATAAGATCATGTTGTCTGCAAACAGTGAGAGTTTCACTTCTTCACTCTCTATTTGGATTCCTTTTATTCCTTTCTCTTGCTTAATTGCTCTGGCCAAAACCTCCAGTACTATGTTGAATAAGAGTGGTCATAGTGGGCATCCTTGTCTTGTTCCTGTTCTCAGAGGGATGGTGTTCACTTTTGCCCGTTGAGTATGATGTTGGCTGTGGGTTAGTCATATGTGGCCTTTATCGTGTTGAGGTAGTTTCCTTCTATCCCCATTTTGTTTAGAGTTTTTATCATAAATGGCTGTTGAATCTTGTCAAATGCTTTCTCTGCCTCTATTGAGATGATCTAGTGGTTTTTATTCCTTGTTTTGTTTATGTGTTGTATCACATTGATTGATTTGTGGATGTTGAACTATCCCTGTGTCCCTGGAATAAACCCCACTTGATCATGATGGATGATCTTTTTGATGTATTGCTGTATTTGATTTGCCAATATTTTGTTGAGGATTGTTGCATCTGTATTCATCAGTGATATTGGCCTGTTGTTTTCCTTTTTTGTGCTGTTCTTGTCAGCTTTGGTATCAGTGATGGTGGCCTCATAGAATGTGTTAGGAAGCCTTCATCTTCCCTAATTTTTTGGAATATCTTGAGGAGGATAGGTATGAAAGCCTCTCTGAAAGTTTGCTAGAATTCCCCAGGGAAGCTGTCTGGTCCTGGCCTTTTATTCTTTGGGATGCTTTTGACTGCTGTTTCAATCTCTTTACTTGTGATTGGTCTATTCAGATTCTCTATTTCTTCTTGATTCAGCTTTGGGAGTTGTAAGAGTCTAAGAATTTATCTGTTTCCTCTAGATTGTCCATTTTGTTGGCATAGTTTTTGTAGTGTTCTCTTATATAGTCCATTGTATTTCTGTGACGTCTCTTGTTATTTCTCCTCTTTCACTTCTAACTTTATTTATCTGAGCTTTCTCTCTTTTTTTCTTTGTAAGTCTGGCTAGAGGTTTGTCAATTTTATTTATAACCTCAAAGAACCAGCTCTTTGTTTCCTTGATCCTTTCTACTGGCTTTTTTGTTTCAATAGCATTTATTATTTCTCTCCTTCTGCTGACTTTGGCCTTTGTTTCTTCTTCTTTCGCTAATTCAATTAGGTGTAGTTTGAGATTACTCATTTGGGTTTTTTCCTGTTTGTTAAGGTTAGCTTGTATTGCATTGAATTTCCCTCTTAGTATGCCGTGTCTCATATGTGTTGGTATGGTGTGTTTTCATTTTCATTTGTCTCCAGATATTTTTTGATTTCTACTTTAATTTCTTCAGTGATCCATGGGTTGTTCAATAGCATGTTGTTTAATCTCCACATTTTTGTCCCTTTCTTAGCTTTTTTTCTTGTAATTAATTTCTAGCTTTATAGCATTGTGATCAGAAAAGATGCTTGTTATTATTTCAATTCTCTTAAATTTATTGAGGTTTGCCTCCTTTCCTAACATATAGTCTATCCTTGAGCATGTTCCGTGCGCACTTGAGAAGAATGTATATTTTGCTGTTTTTGGATGGAGCGTTCTATATGTGTCTAGTAAGTCCATCTGGTCTCGCCCTATCATTTAATTCCACTGTTTCTTTGTTGATTTTCTGTCTGGATGATCTGTCCATTGATGTGATTGGAGTATTGTGGTCCCCTACTATTATTGTGTTATTACTAATGTCTTCTTTTAGGTTTGTTAGCAGTTACTTTATGTACTTTGTTGCTCCTGTGGGGGGTGCATAGATATTTATGTGTTATTTCTTCATCTTTTTTTTTTTTTTTAAAGATTTTACTTTTTTCCTTTTTCTCCCCAAAGCCCCCTGGTATATAGTTGTATATTCTTAGTTGTGGGTCCTTCTAGTTATGGCATGTGGGATGCCAGCTCAGCATGGCCTGATGAGCGGTGCCATGTCCGTGCCCAGGATTTGAATGGCAAAACCCTGGAGCGCTGCAGCAGAGTGTGCGAACTTAATTACTCAGCCACAAGGCTGGCCCCAATAAGTGTTATTTCTTCTTGACGGAATGTCCCTTTGATCATTATATACTGTCCCTCTTTGTCTCTCTTTACCTGTCTTATCTTGAAGTCTACTTTGTCTGATATAAGTATTGTGACACCTGCTTTCTTTTGTTTGCCATTAGCTTGGAGTATCATCTTCTGTCCCTTCACTCTGAGCCTGTGTTTGTTCTTGGAGCTGAGATGTGTTTCCTGAAGGCAGCATATTGTTGGGTCTTGTTCTTTAATCACATCTGGCCACTGTGTCTTCTTATTGGAGAATTCAATCCATTTATGTTTAGGGTGATTATCGACATATGAGGGCTTAATGCTGCCATTTTATCACTTGTTTTCTGGTTCTCCTGCATTTCCTTTGTTTCTCATCCTGTGTATTTTGGTCTGCCAATCAAGTTATGTAGTTTTTAATGTTGTGTTTCTTTATTTTCTCCTTATTTATTATTTGTGTTTCTGTTCTACTTTTTTGTTTAGTGGTTACCCTGAGGTTTGTATTCAAGATCTCATGAATAAGATTGTCCCTTTTCTGATGACCTCTAATTTCCTTAGACTAAACCAATTCAGTCCCTGTCCTCTTCCCCTCGTAAGTTGTTTTTCTCACGTCTTATTCCACCTTGTGTTATGAGTTTGTGGTTAAAATGGCAAGACTGTCTTTGTTTTTGGGGTTTTCCTTCCCCTTGTCTTTAGTGCTGTACTTGAGTATTTGCTATCCTGCTCTGATTCTGTCTACCTATTTAACTCCTTACTCCGTGCTTTGTAACCCCTTTCCCCCTCCCACCCCCCCCCCCCGCCTTTTTTTTTTCAGGTATGAGGCCCTTCTTGAGGATTTCTTGTAGGAGGAGTCTTGTGGCTACAAACTCCCTTAGCTTATGTTTGTCTGGGGAAGTTTTTATGTCTCCATCATATCTGAAGGATAGTTTTGCTGGATAGAGTATTCTTGGCTGAACGTTTTTGTCCTTCAACGATCTAAATATGTCATTCCATTCTCTCCTATCCTGTAAGGTTTCTGCAGAGAAATCTGCTGAAAGCCTGATAGGGGGTCTTTTATAGGTTATTTTCTTCTGCTTTGCTGCCCTTAGTATTCTTTCTTTGTCATTCACTTTTGCCAGTTTCACTACTATATGCCTTGCAGTAGGTCTTTTTACATTGACATGTTTAGGAGATCTGGCAGCCTGTTCCACATGGATTTCCTTCCCTAGGTTTGGGAAGTTCTCTGCTATTATTTCTTTGAACAAGCTTTCTACTGCATTCTCCTCTTGTCCTTCTCTAATACCTACACTTCTTATGTTGCATTTCCTAATTGAGTTGGATATTTCTTGGAGACTTTCTTCATTTATTTTTAGTCTTAGTTCTCTCTCCTCCTCTATCTGGAGTGTTTCAGTATGGTTATCTTCGATTATGCTGATATGCTCCTTTATGGTGTCTGCTCAAGCCTTCAGGGAATCCATATTTTGTTTTATTTCTTCCATTGTGTCTTTCATCTGTAATATTTCTGATTGATTCTTCTTTATAGTTTCAATGTGTTTTGTGAAGTAGCTCCTAAACTTTTTGAATTGTTCCTCTAACTTCTCTTTTACCTCGTTGAGTTTTTTGATGATAGCTATTTTGAATTGTTTGTCATTAGATTACGTATTTCTGCATCCTCAGGACTGATTTCTGGATCCTCAGGACTGATTTCTGGGTACTTGTCATTTTCTCTCTGGTCTGGAGGTATAATATAGTGTTTGATATTGCTAGAGGGAGTTCTGTTCTCTTGCATGTTGTCATTATTTGGTCATATTTACTGCCTATTGCCTCTCGGGGGGCGGGGTCAAGAGCCGTGTATTGTGAGCCCTCTGCCTTCAGCCAAGATCCCAGGGGCTGTGGCTGTGCTGAGTGGGTCAGGGCAGGAGTGCTTACTCCTGCATGCTCTCGGGGTTTTCTCCCTCTGCTGTCCTGGGGTGTTGGCTTGATAAGATCACCACGAAAGCTTTCACCTCAGTAGAGGGCTTCCCTCTAGCCTGCAAGGGCCCTTGGGGGTCCTTGATGTTCCTATGAACGAATGTCCCCTCCCCTGTTCCTTCCCTCTTGGAGGCCTCCCGTGGTCCCGGATCACAGTCTTTAGGGGAGGGAACGAAGATTTCTCTTACTCCATTCCACCTCCTCCGAGTGGGGCTCCAGTCTCTCTGCCCTCTGTCGTATGGCTGCATGGGTCTCTCTGACGTTTTTTGTGTTGTGTTTGGATGTCCTCTGTTGGATTATGGATTTTTTTTTGGTTGTATATTGGAGGGGAGAGATTCCTGAGAGACCTCACTCTGCTGTGATGCTGACTTCACTCCTGGAAGTGCCTGTTTCTAGCTCTTTGGTTTGGAATTGGAGTGGCTCCCCTTTGGTGACAGATACCCTCACTCTCCTGTGACCAGGCACTTTCTATGCTGGGCCACATGGCCTGTCCCCACTTTCTCTTGTTATTGAATCCCAGGCCTGAGATATCTGCTGCCCAAAGGAGGTGTCTTCCTCAAGTTGATTCACCTGCTGCAGAGCCACGCACAGACCACCAATAAGGGGGGACTTGAGCCTGGAGAGAAGCTGCAAGATTCCTGGGATCACTGATCCAGTTCTCCCATGGCCCTGAATGTAGATGGAATCCACAGTGGTTCTAATCCTGCCCACCTAGGCCTGGCCCTCACTCTCTGAGACACTCACCTGCCAGGGCCTGTAAGGTGCCCTTTCTCTGTCAACTCAGTCTTTTCACCAGCCAAGTCACTTATGAAATGCCATTCCTAGAGCAGCTGGCCTCTGTCGAAGGCTCCCAGAGATGGTGCTCCGCATCAGCTTAGCCATCTGGGGAGGTGGCGGCTGGGAAGCACTCTGAGTCTGTAGAAGCAGCTCCGTGCTTTTGGACAGCTGCCTTAGTGCCCGCAGCCCACCATGTCACATTCCTACAGGCTCCAGGCACGGTGTAAGCCTGTACATCTAGACCAGACACCTCCAGCCACAAGAGCCTAGCCTCACCACATGCTTATTTTGAGCCTCAAGTTCCACACATTTGCTTGATTTCTTGGTTCCCAGCCTGTGCACTGATGTTGGGGTGTCGATCAGTTACACCCTTTTCCCTGCCCAGCCTCTGAACATGTTGAAAGTAACAAAGAGGAAGCGTGACCGGTAGGGTGCTGCCTTGATGGCAGAGGGAGCCACCTTTGGAGATGTGCTTAGATGGGCTGGCCTGAGGCTCAGTGTCCAGGACCAGTGTCCAGGACCAGTGACCCAGAGGTAGACCGAGCCCCAGCTGTGCAGAGCTGGCTCACAAGAGCAGAGAACTTGGGCCTTCTATTCTCCTCATTCTTCTTCAATAGCATGTGTGGTGGTTTTTGTTTTTTTTTTTCTGCTGAGAAATATTGTCCCTGAGCTAACATTTGTGCTAGTCTTCCTCTATTTTGTATGTGGGTTGCTGCCATAGCATGGCTTGATGAGCGCTGTGGAGGTCCATGCCTGGTATCCGAACCTGCGAACCCCAGGCCACTGAAGTGGAGCTTGTGAACTTAACCACCATGCCAGTAGCATGCTTTTTTGGTGTGGTTTTCTGCCTGCCCTCCACCCACTTCCCTCCCCTGCCGTTTGCCCATCTACTACCATGAACTATGGTAGGAGTGACAATAGTAACAGTGACTGAGATTTCCCGTGCACTGATGGCTGGGCTTTGGGCCCAGTGCCCTGCCTGTACCAACTCATGTGTACCCTCCTTGTGGTGACTGTCCTGCTGCCATCCTGGAACAAATCAGGACACAGAGAGGCAGGGCGTGGCTTCTTGGTGGGTGGTGATACGCAGCCAAGCATTGTTCAAAGGGGCATGGACGTCAGCCCTTGCAGGTAAATAAGGTGCTCTCATGGGGCCTCAGATAGCTGTTGCTGCAGACCAGGTCACGGTGGGTTTGGCTCCCTTGGGGAGTTCTCCTGCTGGAAACATGTGGCACAACCGTGTCTGACACGTGCTTCTCCTCTGCTTTGTATAGAACCCTGGGACTTAGATTTAAGAACGACTTGATTATATCACCATTGGAGCCCAGATGTTTTGTAGATATGTTTCTGTCTTTTAAGATTATTTAAAAAAATGTTTTTGTTTTCCCTGGCCAATATAATTTTTCTTGGTGACTTTACTCTTTGATCTGCACTGGAAAAAATGTTACCATTTTAAGACCTCTTAAAACATGTCTTTGGATTTATTGTCTGTACAAATGGAAATTCAGATAATAGTTCTGTTCTTAACTGAAGAAAAACAGGAAAAGAAAATAAATTTCTTGCTACTTGGAATGATAAACTCAGCGAAGCATATGCCATATATCCTGGCAACAGAAAATCCAGGTCGGAAATAATTCCTTTCCTCCTGAGTCTGCCTTCAGCTTCCCTGAGGAGTGCAGTGGCTGAAATTCGCTACTAATTGTAGCCATAATTTTAGCATGCAATTAAACACATGATTTCCTTCCCAGCTGATGTCTTTTTAGCTAGTATGACATGGATGAAACAAAAGCTCTGTAGATTTGAACAGCCACTTTAATCGGATAGGAGGTCATGGAAGGTCCCCATTATTTGAGCACATTTGGCTACCCAGTAGGAACTGGACTAATCTTGCCTATAAAAATGGCGAACAGCTTGGGTGCTTCTAATAGTTTCCACTGCTACTGTCTGTGCTCTGAAGAAAACCAACAGTGTGCCCATTTTGCTAAGACCCTCCATGAGGTTAAGAATCATTGGAGGGAGTAATACCAGGTGGGGAAGAATCAGAGGTGGACATTGTGTGGTTGTGGTGGCAGGAGCAGAGGCTCACAGAGGTCACCTCACACGATGGCGGGTCTGATGTCTGAGGACCCCAGGACCTGAGAGCAGATCCGCTCTCTAGGCGGGAAGCCAGAAAGGCTCCAGGCTCCAGGATGGCCCACCTTGGGCTGCTTTTTTCTTCCTTGGCCTCTCCCAGAGGGTCGTCTGTACAATAAAGGATAGTCTGTGTGAAATAGGGCTCTCTGCCCAGGGGAGTTTGGGGACCACCAGAGTAAAGAAAATAAATAGATTTCTCTGCTCCAAGATGTCCCGAGAGCCTGTTATATGCTGCTGTATATTGTGATTCTCCAAGGGAGAGTTCAAACAAGTGTGATTTTCCAAAAGCATGTGATTGTAGCATTCTTTATTCAAGGAACACCTGGCAGGACACAGTTGGAAATCTCTGTTCTGGTTTGGTGGAGCCTCTTGAACATGGCTTTTTATGATAGTAAGAGCACACAGTGATTTTGCGCACTGATGTGCTAGCCAGCGTCCCGGGCACTTCCGTGCTCGGTCTCACTGAAGTTTCTCCATGACTGAGGTCCTCGTTAGTATCCCTGTGGTGCGTGCAAGAAACTGAACCATTGGGAGGTTAAGAAACTTGCCAAGTTCTCAGATCTAGTTAGGGGCTGAGCCTGTCCTCTCTTCCAGCCTGAGTCCTGGTTGCCCTTCAAGTCCTGGACCTTGTGTACACCCACCGAAGAAGCCTTTCTCATTTACTTCCCATCCCCCAAGGTAGGGACTCTGACCCTCTCTGGCCTCCAGAGCCAGAATCCCTCATGGTCTACTGTGCTGCGTCATCACTCTGGAGGGCCCATCTGTCTCCCACAGTAGATCTCAGGGTTCATGAGCACCACGGCTGTCTGTGCCTTTGAGCTGGGTCTTTGGTCTCTAGCACTGTGCCTGGCACATAGTTGCTGTGAGTGACTTTCAAATGAGGACTGTATCTCATACACTCTTTCTGCTTCTTCACAGTGGGTGGGAACAGAAGAATTCCTGATGGTTCTCAGTTTCTGAGGACTCATATTTATTTTAATTCTATGGACCCAACTCTTCTCTTAGTTTCGGATTTATCAGAAATGGTGTGCAAGTAACCCTCCCTGCTTGTCAAGAACATTGTGTTCCCTTGAGTGAGTGTATGTGTCATCAGCAGTGTTTATGCCCAGCACTTAACAGAGATGCTTGGATGGATGGAGTTGACATTCTGGTTATTCCATGACATTATCTCTCAAAGCATGTGCTTGGTTTTCTTTATAAATGTAATTCACTACTTGGGAATTGATTAGTCACGATTGAGTGGGTTTGGGTGTTAAACAGAAGATTAGGAATAGGACATAGAGAGGCACGCTTGTCTGGGGTAGCCTGTGGCCAGTTTGACAGCGCATCCTGGGGAACAGGATGGTTCTGCTGCCTTGTTGAGGTGAGGGAGGGATGTGGGGCAGGGGGAGATGAGTGGCCCCCAGTTTTGGGCAGTCCCGTCCCACGGGGAGCAAGGTGTCTCCTCAATTCTCGGGCCTGCAGTACTTGGGTAGCTTGACCTGCCTTTGACCCTACAGCAGGGGAGCAGGACCTCCCGCTCCTTCTTAGACCGTGCAGGCCTGCGGGTCAGGTACAGGGCAGTTTATGAGATTATTCGGGAGGAGCCTCCTAAGCTTTCTTTTCCTTTTATATTTGATTTGCTTAAAAATTTTAATTATGAAACATATAGAAAATAGACACCAGTGTACTCATTCCCAGTTGGTCACATTTACTTCAGATCTCTCTCTCAAATCCCACCACCCCTGCCTTCTCTTCAGTGTGGATGTTGCTACTGTCCTCTGCTTGGCGTTCATCTTTCCTGCCCATGTTTGTTTTGGGTATTTAAAAATAGCGTATAAATGTTATCATAATGATGTGTCTTTGTTGTAAGTTACTTTTTAAAGATCCCATTATCTTTTTAAGGTTTGCCATGTTGATGGATGAGGCTGCCATATGGTATTCCGTTGAGGAGTTATGGCAATGTGTATACGTTCATTCCCCTGCTGAGGACAGTCAGATCCCCTTTTTTCTTTTATAAACACTGCCAGAGTGAATGCTCTTGAACATTTCTTGTTGTACAAGCGTTTCTAGAGTAGACTCCCCAAAGTGGAATTCCAGAGTTGTCAGGTGTGTTTGACTTGAATTTTACTCGGTACGGCACCAAAAAGTCCTCCAAAGTGGTTATATCAATTCACCTTCCCACCGTCTTACAGCCCTGCTAACCCACGTTTTCTCCGACGCCTGCTGCTACTGGATCTTTTCCTTCTTGCCAAGGCTGTGGGGCGAGCAGTGGCATCTCTTGCTGTTTAATTTTGTTTCCCTCACTACTCGAGGCGTGCACCAGTCCTATTCCCCAGGTTTCTGAGGACGTTGATCTAGGTGTGCTTTTCAGATGGGGTGATCTGGGGCCTGCATCTCTTGTAACTTTGAATTGCTCTTTCAGATGGCAAGTTTGGTGCCTACATGCAAGTCCACATTCAGAACGATGGGCCTGTGACCATAGAACTGGAATCCCCGGCTCTTGGCGCTGCTACCTCTGACCCAAAGCAGGTAAGCCTGGAATCAGATTTTAGAGTCTGTCTCCTGGGCGACTGTGATATCTTTTGGCTTCGATTTCGTTCCTGGAGCAGTTTTCCTTCTGAGGTAGAGAAAACACTTCACTACAGCAACCTAGTATTTATTTTAATACATCCCTTCCCAAGGATGCATCCGTTTACACTGTATCTCCTTACTGCTGCGCTGGGCAGGACAGCACTTCTTCCTTGCCTCCTCCCGACTTTGGGTTCCAGAGGAAATGTCTTTGGTAGAGTCCAGTTCCTCCTCTGGCCCTCCTGTTCCCTGATGAGGTGCCTTGGCTCCCACACACCGCTGGGTGGCAGCAGAGTAGCAGCACAACTCCACTCGGCCCTGGACTGGCTATTCACTAATTCAGAATGGTTACATGGAGTGGGTTTGGTCCCAGGTGTGGGTAGATCTGCCACCCGAGGTTCTTTGTAAATCCTCATTTTTCTGAAGCAACATCTGACCTGGATTTGCTGCCAACTCTGTAAGCTTTGAGAAAAAATTTTAATTAAAATAGAGAAAGGAAATCTGTGATAGTCCTTGCAACCTGTGTGGTTCTCATAGATACTTAACACTTGTAAAGGCTTTAATTAATGCAACCACTTACTGGCCTTCTAGACACAAGGCGGCAGGCAGAGAAGTGAGAACTAAGGGACATTGCTGTCCTTCCTTCCCTCCCCCTGCCCTTCTCGTGCTAGGATGCTGTGAAGTGGACTGATGCAATAGCTGTGGGGGAAGCGTTATATAAACTTAAGTCTGTATGAGCTGTTCAGAGTCATCATTTTTAAGTGGAACATAACCTTCCTTTTTGTTACTGATTCTTTGGATTGATAGAGAATCAAGAACATGTCTGACGCAGTGGTGCTAGACTTCAAAGGTGATAATTGAGGTTCCTGGAATTACGGACATTAAATAAAATCATAAATGAAAAATCCACATGAAAATTTAAACTTTTTATTTCGAAATAATTTAAGACATAGAAAAGTTGAAAAAAGAGAGTTCCCATACACTCTTTACCCAGGTTCTCTCAATTTTACTTTCTTACATAATCATAATATACTGATCAAGACATGGAAATTAATATTGACACAATACTGTTAACTATGCTACAAACCTTATTTAAATTTCACTAGTTTTTTTTCTAATGCCCTTTTTCTGTTTCAAGATAATCCCACATGGCATTTAGTTGTCATTCCTCCCTAGTCTTCTCCAATCTGTGACAGTTTATTGGCCTTTTCTTGTCTTTTATGACCTTGACACTTTTCAGGAATACTGGTCTGCTATTTTGTAGAATGTTCCTCAATTTGGATTTTCTGTGAATACATTGAGCTTGTGCGTTGGACAGGAATAGCAAATAGCTCAAAAGTGATCTTGTGCCCTTCTTGGTGCATCATAGGAGGAAGTACCTGGTATTGATTTGTCTTCCTACAGGCGATGTTAACCTCGATCACTTGATGAAGGTGGCGTCTACCAGATTTCTCCTCCCTGCAGGAGGTTTTAACCTCTCTCCCTTTGTCTGTCCTCTTGCTTATTCATGGTAGATGACTCTCTTTCTCCTTCACAGAGAAAGAAGCCATCAGGCGGCATTCTCTATCTCCTCTTCCTACTGTGGCAGCAGAGCCGCCCTTCCTGGTGCTGAGGCCAGCACCACTCCTTGGGCCAGGACTGGCCTCGTAATTTGTGAGGCCCGGTGCAAAATGAAAATGAGGGGCCCCTTGTTAAAAAATTGTTAAGAATTTCAAGATGGTGACAACAGAGCATGAAACCAAGGGTGGAGCCGTTCTGAATGGGGGGACCTCTGTGACTGCACAGGTTGCATGCCTGTGGAGCCAGACTGCCCTGGGCTGTGGAGCCCTCCCCGTCTACCTTCTCCTTAGCCTCCACTAAGCCCTGTATCCTCTTGTCAAGTCAGTCTGTCTCTCACTCATCCATCTTATTCCCATTCGCTTTTAAAATTCCCAAGGATCTCCATCTGAGAACTGAGTCCTCATCTGCATAGACTCTCCTCGAGCTCTCCGGTGACCTTGTTGCTTTATTTTGTGACTGTTTCTCAGGCCCACCCTACTTGACCGCTCCACAGCTCTTGCCATTGTTGCCCACTCATCCCTGGAAACCAACTGTCTTGAACCTTGTTTTCCAGGATACCACTCTCCCCCAGTTCTCCTCTTACCTCTGCCTACTCCCTCTGGTTTTAGTTGACAATTATTTTATAGTTTTGATTTATTATTCTGCTTTAACTCTATTTGGAGAAAAATTGTAGCCGGGTTTGTCTCATTCTAAATTTTTCTAGGGGTGGAAGAGTAATACATTATATCTTTAGGATCTTCAACCTTCTTTCACCTAATACCCCCTCTTTTCTTATTTACAACATAAAAACAAATAGGCATTATATATATATTTTTTGTGCTTTATCTCCCCAAATCCCCCGGGTACATAGTTGTATATCTTGGTTTCAGGTCCTTTTAGTTGTGGCATGTGGGACACCGCCTCAAAGTGACCTGACGAATGGTGCCATGTCCATGCCCAGGATCCAAACTGGGGAAACCCTGGGCTGCTGCAGCGGAGCACGCGAACTTAACCACTCCACCACGGGGCTGGCCCCTATTTTTAACCTCTAACAAGCCATGATAACTTGTAGGATAAGAAAGTCTTTTATTTTAGTTATGTCTGAATCTTTTGGGAGCTTTCTCTTCAAATGCATGAATAGTCCTGTGTCACTTTCAATTATATGTACTAGTTAATTGACATCAGAAGTCTCACACCCTAGAAGATTACTCAGATCTCTGTCCTCCAGCTCTCCAGGAGGTGGCGACTATGTGATGGTGGGTGCTGGCCTTTACCTGTGGTCTGTCTCTGCCTTTCCAGTCTCAATAAGAAGGGGGTTTCTCTTCCAGCAAATAGCTAATCTTTTTGCTTTTGTGTTGGTAGGAAGACTGTAGCCAAATTATTTCACTGATAGATAAATATGCATTTCTGTCAACTAAGCTTTTAATTCTAAGTGTTTTATTTTCCAATTCCATCCAATAGGTAGTGCAAGCTGCATGCATTATAGAGAAATGGTTCTTTTGGCGAGTTTTTAAATATATATTCTTTAAACCATCTGAATAAATGAGCAGTGTGTGTGTGTGTGTATATGTATTTATGCATCAAGTGTCATTTTAGTAGACGACAGTGTGCTGGGTACTGTGAGGACCAGGAGGAAGTGCCGTACCCCAGTCCCTGCTCCCAGGAATGGATTTAGGGCCACATAAACCTGGGAGGTTAATGGCAGTGAAACAAGTAGAGAGCAGTATACGACAACTCAGGAAACATCACAAGGCCATCATTTCATGCTCCTGCTTAAAACCCTTCAGCGCCTTCCAAATGCATTGAGACTACAGCCTGCGTTCCCTCCGGGGCCATGCCCAGGCTCCTGTGGCGCTCTCTCTCTTGGCCTGCTCTGCACCCATTTTTCCTTCAGTCCTGATGCTTTACCTGCTCTTGCCTTCTCTCCCTTCTGAGAACAGGTCCCGCTCTTTCCTACCTCTGGGCTCTGTTCTCAGTGTCAGTGTCTCCTCCTCAGAGGAGGTCCTCTGACCCCTCAATCCCAAGTAAGCCCCCGCCGGCTCTTCTGTCGCATTGCTCTGATGATTTGTTTCACAGTACTTAGCACCATCTGTTGCCATCTGCTTGTTTCCTCGTTCCTCATCTGTCCACACCACTCCTAAAACTCAGGCTCCCCGAGTCTTGCTCAGTGCCGTGCCCCAGGAAGTGAGCCCGGGTGTGTAGTTTGTTTTGGAGTCATGTGTCATAGGCCCGTGAGCTGTGCTGTCTGTGAGTGTCCTAAGTTCTGAGAAGGCTGATGCCATTGCCGTTGCTGCTGAGCTGGACAGGCCTCCCAGGGGACTGGAGGTTTCAGCTGAGCTTTGAGGATGTGGCAGGCAGGAGGCACTCTCAGTTATGTCCAAACTTGTACTTCACTTAAGGGTAGATTCTGATTTTTAAGAGTCCCAGAGCTCTATTTATGGGTGAGGCAGCTACTGCTGGTGATGACTGGGCTCGTGAAGGGACCTAGTGGTTTGCCTGCCTTAGCCATATCTCTGCTTGTTTTCGGGACTGGCTACTGCAGCCTCGGCGTGTTTTCCCCTGGCTGTCTCAGCACCATGCCCCGTGCATTTATAGGCTGCTGTGTGGGCCCCGTGACGTGTTCTGACAGTGAGAAGAAGTTGGAAGAAGAGCGTTAGTTCTTGCTCTGAAGGACGTAGTTCCAAAGGGAGCAGGGCATGGACGCAGTAGCAGAACCACCTGACAGGGGCTGTTTTCCCTGTTGCGTTTTTGTGGAAGAATATGATTCTGGTGGGAACATCCTAATTATTCCTACAGAAGATTGCTAGTGCCTGACTTCTTCCATGGGTGGCTAGATATTGGGAGATTTCAGTACCTTAGTCAGCCATTCCTGATGGTAGAAACTTATTCTTGCTCTTGTTTTCATCTTAAATGCTTTCCTTGTAGCAGGGGTCCCTGAGTCGCCCATGGATGGGTTGCACATGTGTGAGAGCAGGGTGGGGGGTTCCCCGATGAGGAGGTGCATTTTGTAATTGAGGGACTCTCGCCTGAGCCCACCTAGTTCATAGTGTTGCCATTAATTATTTATGTTCTCATTTATTTAGTGTGATTGAAAACCTCACTAAATTAAAATGCTGGAAGGAGCTGAAAAAATGGACTTTCAAATACACATCTTTGAATTAGCTCATGTGTTTATTGACAAATCACTGGGATAAGTTGACCAGTGAAAAATGGTGCCAGAACTTTTAATTTTGTACTTCTCTGAATGTCATCATCACTTCACCTGTAATTTTCTCCATACACTTGTCTTGTCAGCAAGTCTCCATCCCTAAGCCTGGAAACCTTGGAATGTCTAGATTGAGACATTCACGGCTTCTGTAGGATTGGAAAGAAATGTGCAGGAGAGAGAGGGGATGGGGAAAAGAGCTCCATTCGGTTTCATTTATTTGTATTTCCAGTGACAGGGGAGCCTTTTCAGTAATGTGTGCTGTGGAATCTGGAAGGTGAAATAGAGGACAGGCGAGGACACAGGTGGCAACCCCACTGCAGGTGCACAAAGATGGGCTCTGAATTCCTGTACGTTTCACTTTGAGGGACAAGTCTAATGGGAAGTATTCTGAATATAAGGAAGAATTATGTCGATACCCATAAGTTTGCATTTCTTCATAGAAGAACTTTTATTTAAATGTATGTATTCCCCTTTTCATTCTTTTTTCAGGCTTGAACTCCAGGTGCTAGCTCCCCAATCTGTGTTGGTTTCAACTTCAGTTTTTGCCTGGCCTGAGCCAGGCTCAAGCTGACTTGCCACAAGAGTGAGCTTCCAAGTCTGGTTGCCAAAATGGTACCCAGATCCTGTCGTTTATTCTACATCAGTTCATTTTGTCACATTGATTTATTGAACAGACTTTGAGTGAGAGTCTTGCTTTGTTTATACTGGAGTGTTACTGAAACCAAAGTGGGAACTTAACGCGAGCTGCTGCGTTCCAGAGTTTTTGTTGCTGCTGCTGTTCATCTTTGTCACAGTGTCATGGTGGGCGTGCCGGTGAGCTCGCCTGGTGTACAGAAGGCTTCCCAACAGGGTGGGCTGGCACCTGGCCTCTTTGGCTACAGGAATCACCCCTGGTTTTCTGATCCCTTCAGTGTGGACATCCACTTTCTGAGTTAGGAAAGCAGCACAGCCCTCTGGGGAGAGGCTTGCGTGTGGAGGCTGGGTGGGCTTCTGGTCTCCCTAAGCCCTGTCCTCTGCTCACCAGCAGCCAGAGCCTCTCTGAGTCCTGTCAGTGGGGGGAGGTCCCTGCCCTGGGCGTGCGTATCTGGCTGGTGGGAAAGATTGGGAGCCTCCTAGATGTTTCCAAGCAGGCTAGCTTCCTCCTAGTTGGGGCACTGCAAGGGATTGCTTTTGTTTTAGTGTTTTAATTTGTTTCGGTATAGATGGTTATCCTAAGTTGGTACACTGTAGTATTAAAAAGAAGCCTTTCCAAGAGATACATCACTGTCTCTCTGCCTGGGCACCCACTGATTGTTGATCAATCAATTGACCTTCATGTTACCTTCTTAAATCCATAGCATGTGTTACTGAAATTGCAAAAATTAAAGAGTTTGTTCCCCGCTGCTGGAATATGACTTCTAAATTTAAAACTATGATCTTCTCCTCTTCTACCTTTGACACATAAAACATTTCTAATTTCCAACTAGGGAAAAACATCTGTTTTGCTTTAAACAACTCTTTCAGGGTACTAATGGGTTAGCGCATTCAAGGTTTAAGGGCTTTGTTTGTTCTTGTGTATGTGTTTTGGGCAGATTCTTAGTTATTTTAAACTCCTAATCTCATTTGTGGATGTGTTAAAAAAACAAACTCCTTACCTTACTGACTTGACCTGCCAAAGATTAACTAGCGTTTTTTTTTTTATTCCCAAGAGAAGGAGGTAAAGTTTCTCCTTCTATGGATTTATACGTTGAGCACGGCAATAATTTAATTATACAACTTAAGATGTTCTTTTTTTGAGGAAGATTAGCCCTGAGCTAATATCTGCTGCCAATCTTCCTCTTTTTTGCTGAGGAGGACTGGCCCTGAGTTAACATCCAGGCCCATCTTCCTCCACTTTATATGTGGGATGCCTACCACAACATGGCTTGCCCAGCGGTGCCATGTCCGCACCCGGGAACAGAACCGGCGAACCCCAGGCTGCCGAAACGAAACGTGCAAACTTAACCGCTACACCACTGGGTCGGCCCCCAGACTCAAGATTTTAATTGGAAATTCTTAGCTTTTTAGCTAATTTATTAGGAGCTTCATAGTCCTGGGTAATTGTAGAAAAATGTTCAGTCAGTCAGTGGTATTTTGCAGAAAGCCTTGTTCAAACATTTGCATTACTAATGGAAGGAGAAGAATGATCTAAAAGTGATAGAAATAAAAAATGAAGCTCTTCTTCTATTTCTTTTTTGAAGGATTGCCCCATAGATAAAACACATAACTACACAGAGGTGTTTTGCCAACACACCATAGTCTGGGTGCTGTCGGACTGACAAGGGGTTTATCTTTTTTAATCTGGTTAGCCTCTAAGAGAAGATAACGACAGGTGCTAGGGTGTGAATTGGGTCAAGTGGGCTATTAGGGGTTCATGAACTGCCCTGAGTGTGTCCTCCAAGTTTTTTGTGTATCTGTGTGTGCGTGTGCCTTTTGTTGGGAGGGTCCAGGGCTTTCATCACATTCTTGGAAGGCCCCAAAGAAGTGAAGATGCTGGCTGGCTACAGGGTGTCGGGTGCGGGGATAACACATTCTCTCTTCGCCAAAGTCACTCAGGGGCTGGTAGTCGTGCTCCTCAGAGGGCTGTCTGGGGACCGCCGCCTCAAGCCACCAAGGGTGCATATTAAAATGCAGAGTCTTGGCCACCTCCCCCTCCCCAGGTTTCCTGAACCAAAGTTCCTGGCATGTCTGGATGTGAAAGGCAGAAGAGTAGGAGATTTATGTTTTTTGTGTGTGCTCCTCAAGTACACTCACATTTGAGAACTAATGGACAAGAAGAAATTGGATGTTTCCATTTTTATCTACTCCACCCTGCCCGCCCCCTCCCCCCCAGCGAAAATGTCTAAAAATACTTTATGATCTGTGTTACTGCAGTTGCCAGAATCAAGATGGCTGGGCTTGATTATTGAGGTCACATATGAGGCTGTTCTCATTCATCAGTGCCCCTCAGTCCCTCATCCACGACCCCGCCATACACACAGCAGTGATGGAAGTCTTCCCAGAGCGTGGTGCCTTCCCGACACAGTTACAGATGTGTCAGGGAAGAGCCAGTAGAGCAGTAACAGCTCAGTGCGTTAGTGACTGATGATGGGTCCTTCTGTCGAGTGACATTGAGGCATGTGCTAGCGGAATAACTTGTTTCTTAAGAGAGATGAGCCCAGTGTGTGGATTGCCCCGTGGCTGTGCCAGATTGCGTTGGTGTAGCCTCTTTAGATTTTTAGTTGAAAAGCAATTTATAGTTCTCTTGGTTTTTTGAATACCAGACATAGAATGCCTTACTCGTCAGTTGACTTATTGATGGGACTGGAATAAAAACCCAGGATGAGCAGCACCTAAGTCTTTGCTTGGAGAATTGCTGTTTAGTAAAATGCATGAATGTCGAGGCTTCATGGACAGTTGACTAATCATTTACATTTAGACACACAAGGGATATTGTTAAGAGTTCATATTTTACGGTGTATTACTTAAGTTCATAATAAAAGCTTTTCACATTGAGTTGTAGGATTAGTTTCCTGCAAATTATTTACTCTTTCATGGATGTGTCATTTTTTTTTTCCCCTTTGTGTATCTGTTCATCCACCTGAAATGAACTCCTTCCCTATCTGTACCTGTTGCCTTCTTCCCCAAGTATTAAGGTCCCTTTCAGACAGTGCTTCATTCATGATGCTTACCTCAGTGCCCGTCGGGGAGGTCTTCCTGCCTTTGAATGCTGTGGTACTGATTTCATAGTGGTTAATACACTTAATAATAGCCCATGCTCCTTCGTTTGTTAGTTTGTTTGCTTGTTCATTTATCCACCTATCCTTTCACCCATTTGTCCATCTCTCTGTGCACTCACCTAGCCGCCCCCCACTCCTCTCTCTATCCAACAGGTACTTATAGGATGCCCGCTCTGTGCTGGCCTTGCATATAGTTACAGTGCGGAACAAGCTCTAGTGGAGCTGGCGTTCTAGTGGGAAACATGAAAAAAGAAGTAGAATTTAAAATTGTGATAATATAAAGAAATTAAAACAGGGAGAGCTCTACGTAGAGGATACTACCTTATGGGGCTACCTTAGGTTCAAGGGCTGGGGAAGGACCTGAGCTCAGAGGGAGCCAGCCACGTGAAGACTGAGGGAAGAATATGCTAGACGGAGGGGTCCCCAAGTGCGGAGCCCTGGGCAGCTGGTGGAAGGAAGGCCAGTGGGCTGGTGCTTGGAGGGTGGCAGGGAGAGGGTAGGACATGAGGGCAGAACTGTGACCTGGATCTGATGGTGGGAGGCCTGGGTAAGAAATTCGGGTTTTATTGGTAGTAAACTGGAGAGTTACTAGAACAGAGAGCATGTGTGTGTGTTTGCAGTGATGGCTGAGACTGGATTGTAGTGTAGGTTGGGCAGGGGGCAACAGGGAGAACAGTTAGGAGCTCCTGTAACAGGTCGATGAGAGCTGTGGAGAGTCTGGATTTACATTGAAGGCTGTCAACCACCCTGGTGTTCTGCCTCCCACAGTAGAGCTTTTCTATAAATGACTCATGTTTGAATTCGTTCATGCCATTGTTTGAACATTAGGACATACTGCAAAGTCTCACCTCCCACAGTTCGCTCCAAGAAAGACCCCATTCCTGCCTCCAGAGTAGGATGGTGAAGGGATTCCATGGCATGAGTTTCTTTGAGTTTCTAGGATGAGATCAGACATTTAGACATCAAGGGGTGTGATGCTCACCCCTGGTTCTGAGTGATTCTTGGCCACAGTCTGGACACAAAGCCAGCACCTTTGTTCAATGGGGGTAAAAAACAAAAAAGCAAATTTCAGGGATTCAGGCCCCCTTCTTCAGGTCACCGTGAAGCCAGATGTTTCACTATTGCCCAGCTTTCCCCAAAATGCAAAAAACTTATACTATACAAAGAAATTGTTAAAGGCCTGAGAAACAACATTTATATTGAATTTGATTTATATATACCATCTTAACTTATGTTGTCAGGACACTTTCTAAATCTAAGTATTCAGAGCTTGTTAGAGGGAAAAAAAGGTTTACTTTTGGAAAAGTATGTTTCCTGGCATTCATGGATCTTGGAAATTATGGGAAGTAATTGTCAGAAGGGTAGCTGCAGCCCCAGAGGTGGAGCGGAAATCCAGGGCTGGAGGCGGTTGTCATGGGGGACACCCGTGTACCCCTTGCTGGGGGCAGATCGGGAGCCTCACCATAGGCATTTCTGCTGCCTATTCTACCATCTTAGTTATTTTTATCAATATGAAATGCAAAGGAATAGCACTTCTATGAAGATTCTTCACCTAAAATGTATTCCTTTGACTACTTTCCATAAAATGTGAAGTCAATTTCTTTTTCTATTTTTAATCATGAAAGTGAAGCCTGGAAGCCTCAATTTCTGTGTAACGGAAAGATCTAAGTTTGTGGCCTTGTTTCTATTTTCCACCCCTCCTGCTCAGTCGGGAACGTGATGCCCCAGAGTACCCCCCGAGCAGAGGCTCTGTTCAGGAATCGCAGTGGTCCGACTGCAGAGGGCAGGCAGAGGCTGCTGTTAATGTCGGTGTTGTTGTTGGGTCGTGGAACCTTCGGGGCTAAGTACAGTGTGTATAAAATTTCATTTCAAAATCCAGACTAGATCTAGCCTTATGCTGTGTGGATTCTTTTTTTTTTTCTTTTCATGTTGTCCCTTTGCTCCCTTCATTTTCTCCTGGGAAGAGTCTCTTATTATTTTTTAAATTTCAGGCAAACAGTGTGTTAACTGGAAAGTACCAGGTTAGAAATATTATTTTTTATTAGTAAGTTTTTATAGGATTCCTGAGTAGAACGGTGTTTTTATAGAAGCAGTTCTTTTCCTTTTATTTTTCTCGTGAGCCCATAAAATTACATTTTTGTATCAATTTTTGTTACATGTAATACATAAATAAATATCCTTGAAAAAATTAGGAGTTTAAGATACTCTAAAGATGCTTTTGGCCATATGACCATAATCTCTCATTCCCAGCGGTAGCACCATTAATAAGTTCTGTGTTTTCTTCTAGACTTAATAAAAATATGTTTACCCACATTTACACATACTCATAGAAAATACGTGGGATCTCTGGGTGTGTGTATGTCATTAGGTTTTCTTTTTTAATTGTGCTAAAATATAAATAACCCAAAACTTAGCATTTTAATCATTTTACCATTTTGAGCGTACAATTCATTGCCATTAAGGACATTTCCCTTGTTGTGCAACCATCCATCTCCAGGACTTTTTCATCTTCCTAAACTGATACTCTACCCATTAAACACTAACTCCTTCCCCTTCCCCCACCCCCTGGTAACCACTGTTCTACTTGCGTCTCTATGAATTTGGTTACTCTAGGTACCTCACGTAAGTAGAATCATACAATGTTTGTCCTTTTGTGGTCTGGCTTATTTCACTTAATACTGTTTCTTCAGAGTTCTTGTATGTTGTAACATGTATCATAATTTCATTCCTTTTTAAGGCTAACTCATCTTCCATTGTATGTATATACCACGTTTTGTTTATCCATTCATCCGTCCATACATTTGGGTTGTTTCCGCTTTTTGGCTATTGTGAGTAATGCTGTGGTGAACATGGGTGTACAAATATCTGTTCAAGTCCCTCCTTTCAGTTCTTTGGGTGTACACATAGAGGTGGAATTGCTAGATCATATTCATAATTCTCTGTTTAATTTTTTGAGGATTTGTCTTATCATTTTCCACCGTGGCTGCACCATTTTACATTCCCACCAACAAAGCACAAGGGTTCCAATTTCTCCACATCCTTGCCAATGCTTTTTAATTTCTTTTTTCATTTTTTTTTTAAAGAGTTTATTTTTCCTTTTTCTCCCCAAAGCCCCCCACTACATAGTTGTATATTCTTCGTTGTGGGTCCTTCTAGTTGTGGCATGTGGGATGCCGCCTCAGCGTGGTTTGATGAGCAGTGCCATGTCCGCGCCCAGAATCTGAACCAGCGAAACACTGGGCCGCCTGCAGCAGAGCACGTGAACTTAGCCACTTGGCCACGGGGCCAGCCCCTCTTTTTTCTTTTTTAATAATAGCCATCCTAATGGGTGTGAAGTGATATCTCAGTGTGGTTTTGATTTGCGTTTCCCTAGTGCCTAGTGATGTTGAGCATCTTTTAATGTGCTTGTTGGCCATTTGTGTATCTTCTTTGGGGAACTGTCTATTCAAGTATTTTGCTCATTTTTGAATTGGGTTTTTTTGTTCTTGAGTTGTAGGAGTTCTTTATCTCTTCTGGATATTAACCCTTTATTAGGTATATGATTTGCAAATATTTTCTTCCATTCTGTGGGTTGCCTTTTAACTCTGTTGATAGTATCCTTTGATGCACAAAAGTTTTACCTTTTGATGAAGTTCAGTTTATCTACTTTTTCTTTTGCTGCCTATGCTGTTGGTGTCGTATCTAAGAAATCTTTGTCACATCCAGTGTCATGAAGGTTTTCCCCTATGTATTCTTCTAAGAGTTTTATAATTTGGATCTTAATGTTTATTTTGACTTAATTTTTGTGTGTAGTATAGGATAAATGTCATAAGGTTTTACTTGTAGACAAGATGGAAGAACAGTACCAAGAACTTTTTTCCTGAACCATTTGAGGATAAGTTGCTGACCTGATGCCCCATCACCCCTGGAAACATTAGTGTATATTTCCTGCCAACAAAAACATTCTCTTTACAGAACCCCAAAGCATCCATTAAAATCAGAAAATTACCATTGAAATTTTAGTATCAACCAATCCTCAGACCCCATTCACATTTTAGCCGTTATCCCAATAACTGGTCTCTTATAGTGGTTCAGAATTATGTGTTGCCTTTAATTATCATATATCTTTAGTTTTCTTCATTCTAGATCAGTTCCTCAGTCTTTCCTTGACTTTCATGTCCATCACTCTTTGGAAGAGTACAGGCCAGTTATTTTGAAAACTGGCCCTCAATTTGGGTTTCCTTAGGATTAGATTCATGATGTATGTGTGTGTGTGTGTTTATCCATACATACATACACTGTGTATGTGCATGCCTGTGTGCACGTCAGTGACCTAAATGGTCCTGTACTACATGCGTATGTATAGTATTCTGAAACGTGCTTCTTTCCCCCCAGCAAAGTCATTTGTGTTGTTACATCTACAGCTAGTTCATCCATTTTTAATTGTGAGGCAGGATTCTGTCATATGAATACACTGCATTTTGTTTAGCTGTTCTCTTGATGGACTTATGGGGTTGTTGGCAATTTTTTACTGTTACTAGAAATGATGTAAAAATCATTCTTGTTAACATTTCTTTTTGTGGATTTTCTAGGCAAGAGACTTCCATTGTTATTTTTAAAATTTGAGATATTGCAAATGTGCAAAAAGTATAGAGAATAATGTAACAACATCCAACTTTAGCAAATGTTAATATTGGCTCTAGAATCTTTAAGTTGGTAAAGTCGTTATCCCATTCAATAAATGGGAGTTTTACTGGGACTTCTTCAAAGTCAGTGTTGCACTGAGTGAGAATTATTGTTAATGATGAAATTCCCTCAAAAGTGTGTAACTTTATTCAAGAGAGAGATATTTTGGGAAAATCAGTCAAATTTTAAAAAAAGAAAACATAGGCCTACTACCCAGATGTGAACTGTGAATGAAACACCAGGTAGGCTTAGCTAACTTTTCCTGTAGGCGTCCTTCATGTCTTCCCTAATAGAATTTAATAAAATGAAACAGGAGGAGGGATTACCAAGGGTTAAGAACAATAGACCTGAAAGATTTGCTGAGAACCTGTGTAGACTCATTTCTCATCGTGGATGCCTTTGTTGGCTCTGGTGTTGGGCGACGTGAGAAGTGCATTCAGGAATCCTTTCCAAGGCTATTTGAGTACCCAGGATAGATTTGTGATGAATCAGTTCCACACTCATGTGTGACGTTAGGTAAATCAAGGGTAGAAGGAGGAAAGGAATCAGGTCAGAGCCCAGCTTGCTTCACCAAGCCACAGGAAGTGGAATTCTCTAAAGATAAATAAATACATAAATTCAGGACTTAGAGAGAAGTGATAGTAATAGGCAGCCTCAAGAGTTTTATTGAAGCATCTTTTTCACCTGAGGAAATGCAAACACACAGAAGCAGGACCCTGTCTCCTAATTCACACCCCTGTAGGGAGAGATCTGTGTGTCCCTCTGGATTGTGGCCTGTTTACAGCCCTCTGCCAGAAGCAAAGGCCTGTGGCCAGTTGTGTCTTCTCACCAGTACTGGAAAAATGTGATCCACTTAAACACCAGCTACTTCAAGCATTGGAGACATGGTCTCAATACCTAGAAATGAAATCTCCATTTTCCTGTCAGTGGATGTTTCATGGGTTTGGTTTTTAATGCTAAATAACATCCTTGGGAGAATTCTTCCTGGCTTGTCTGTTAATAGTGGAATAAAAGGACCCATGGAGGTTTCTTAACATTTATTCTGCATTGGGATCCTATTCCTGGCTGAAGTAGTGTTTGGTGGGGTTATGGCTTTTACTTTTTAAGTTATGATGCCTGGTTTGTGGGTAAGGAGAAGAGGTCTTTGGCCTCCAGCCTGAAAGACAGCAACAGTAACCACAACCAGGGGCTAGTTTGGGGTTTTCGTGGATTCGTTGTCCGTAGTGTTTGAAATACTCTGTGTTTTAGGGCTGTAAAAATGAAATGTCAGTATTTTAGCATACAGCAGAGTGGACATGTTTCAGTCATCAGTTTAGGATGCCGGCATAGTCATTCTGAGGGATTCTTTTCTGCATCCTTTCTTGGGATGCAGACTATTGGGCATTCGAAGTGATGACGTCTGGGGCTCAGACTGCCGCTGTGGGTCTTGGAGGCCTGTAGGTGCCAGTGTAATGAGTGCCAACTCAGATTTGTCCTCAAGGCTCTGCGAGAGACCAAGGCAGAAGTGAGCACTCTGTGGACAGGGGCGAGAGCAGGGCAGCTGCCTCAGACCTTCACCATATACCGTGTCTTTGTAGCTACAAGGCCTGTGATAAGCTGGCAGCTGGCTTTGATCTGGCATTTTTTTCTGTAAGAGGCTAAAGTGCCCGTTTTAGAAGAAGAATGTCGTTATGAGCTTGGGCGGCAGGTGCAACCTGGTGAGCTATTCTCAGCGTCTTGGCGTGGAGGATGGAAGGGTCTCTGGGCCTTCTTGTTGCCCCAAGTCTCCGTTCACCCCATCTGCCTCATTATGAAAGGCTGGGGATACACACAATGCAGAGTATAGCTTTTCCTTCCTCCGTTTTCCCTCCTGAAGGCCTTTGAGGAGTTTGAAGGAAGGAAAAAGGACTAGTTGGGAAAAAGGGCTGGGAGTTGGGTGCCTGAGAATTCTGGCTTGACTGCTACTCAGTGACCTGGCCACATCGCAGAACCCCTTAGATTTGGGTCTTTATGTGTCGGGTTAGAGGATCGGGCCGTGTGGTCCTCTGGGCCTTTCTGGTCTGGAAATCTGTGACTCTGTAGTGTTGGCAGTTGGCCGTTTGTTGGACCTCCTTCCTCGTCTGCCCTCATTGGCTCTCTTTCCTTAGGCCTTTATTCTTCAGAAGAAACCCACGAGCCACAATGGTTTTGCAGTGTCCACTGGAGACTGTTAGGAACTGTGCAGGCATTGGTCTCTCTGTGCCTGGATGGAAATCAGATGCCAGCAGAGGAGGGCATGCGTTGAATGAGCCATATGGGCCGATTGCATTTCAGGCTTTTCAGCACTGACCTCTTGAGACGAAGCACTTGCATTTGGCTTTAACTTTGGCTCAGCTGAACAAAGTCAAGTCTTGACAGTGGGGAAAAGGAATTTCATCTTTCTCTCCTCCTCTAATCGATTAACCTGAATGTCTCAGCGGCCAAGTATTTCAGAAATAGCAAATGTAAATAACTTAACATTTGCCATACCAGTATATATCTTCCAAAATGTGTTGATATTTTCTTTGGCTTTGAGTAGGAGGCTAATTTCTGTACTTTACCCGTAACTGTGTATGTAAAAATTGGGCCAGTTACCACGCTTTGTTTCCTTTTCACAAATATTTGTTGACCACTTTTCAGATTCTGTGTTAGTCATGGGTACAAGAAAGAGAAATAAGGCATGCTTTCTTTCTTCAGGAGGCTTGTACTTTGGTGAGATGGAAATCACACTGGGACAGTTCTGAGGGGACATCATTTGCCTGGTGCTGAGGGAGCAAGTGGAATACCCAGAGCCTTAGGTGGGGGAATGGTCATCAGGACAGGTGTCCATGAGTACATATCAAACATGTGAGTTGAGTCTTGGAGGGTGAAGATGGGTCAAACTAGGTGTGAAAGCTTGGGGCAGGAGCTGGTACATTCTTGTAAGAACATGAACAAGGGGAGGGAGGTTTGAACCTGCCGCACGGGGTAACAAGCAGTTGACTGGTGGGGCAAGAAGGCTGCAGGTGGGGAGGAGAATGCTGAGACTGGAGAGGCAGGCAGGTGGTGGTGATGATGTTCAGTGTCCTAGTAAGGATCTTGGGGCTTGGTCTTTTGACAGTGGGCAGCCACTGTAGAGAGTTCAGCAGGATGGGAAGGTCAGATTTGCTGTTTATCTGTGACTCTCTTGTAGCAGGATGGCAGATAGATGGGACTGGGCAAGACAAGAGAGGGAGGGGCACCTGAGAGGTGAACACTGGGCCAGGCTAGAGAAGAGCATAGTGTGAACCAGATGGGCAGGGGTGATGAGCCGGAGAGGAGGGGACTGATTGATTGTGGAGGATGGGGCTGTCAAGGACATGGCTTGGATTTCCGGGGGAAGTAACTAAGGGATGGTGGTATCATCATCCTGGATGGGCCCACATCAGGAGCACTGCTTTTAAAGGGTCTCTTCTGTTCTCTGAGTTAATGTGGGTCCTACAGGACCAGTAGTTCTATTTGTACATCCTGCCTCTTCTCTCTGGTGCTGTTAATTTTCTTCAGGTGCCCAGTGACCCTTGGTTGTTGGTTCATGTTTATGAATAAAGGACCAGGTTGCTTACTGTAGGAAACTGGTGCAGTTTTCTCATCTGATGCCACAGCACATCTTGCTGGCAGTGCCAACTGCAAGATCCATGGCTCTTGGTGGGCAAGTATGCCTGGTACCTGGTAGCCTCAATCTAGACTGTTGGTTCTCAACCTTGGATGTACATTAGAATCACCTGTAAAAATTTCTCCTGCCCAGGCTGCACTCCAGAGGAGTGACACCAGATTCTCTGGGGGTGAGACCAGAAGTGGTTCCTCTGCAGCCAAAATTGGGACCATGCGTCTGGCTGTAGAGGGAGGGACTCGGAGGACAGGCCGTTTCCCTAGCACATGTCTTGGTGGGGGTCTTTTTCCTATGGCACCTAGAAGACAGGCTAGATCATTTGCAGGGCTCAGTGCAAGAGGAAAATTCTGGGCTCCTTGTTCAAAAAGCAGGAAAAATGTACTTTTAAAGGTATCACAACGTAAAGCTTTTTCCTGTCATTCATGGTTTCTGGACTTGTCCTGGTGCTTTTTATTTGCTCTTTAATATCATTCTAACCATAGACAAATTAAAAATTTAAATTATTAACATGAGTTTTATCATTTATCTTTATGTTGTCCACTGCTGTTTTTAAACACAAGTTTAACTTGTATGTGGAATCACCGAAATTACGCAATTTGTATGTTGTAGCCTGTACATGCATTAAGTGTTTCGTTCTTACCAGAACAGTGGAACGCTACATGAAACTAACTTACCTATTTTTGTTTCACTTCTTGATACCCATACATTCTGCCAACACTCTCTCCTTCAGTCAGCTGATGAGTGAGGAAGGACTGACTGAGAAAGGAGCTCTGGTCAGCTTGTTTCTCCTTCTCCTGTGTCATTGTGTTCAGGGTAAGTAGTGGCTGTTACAGGAAGGGAACATAAGTAAGGAAGGTTATGATGGGGCTTCTTGGTCATTTGTTTCTTAAACACTATTGCCATCTTTCTGCATTCAAAGCAAGTTCTGGTTCAATGGAAAGCGTGACCTCTTGGGGCTGTCAGCAACCCTGCTTACTCAGTTGTAGACATAACACATTTATGTCACACTTGCTCAGTGTCCTAACCTCCCACACGCCCTGGGTCTGCCGGAATTCTGTGCTCACAGAATGCTGTGTGTGAATGGGGCAGCAGGGAAAGGCAACAGACACACGTGTTGTGCATATCCATTCTGCTCATGCACATGCTCCATTGTTCCATTGGACTTCACCTATAAAACACAAAGTCAAAGATAAAATTACGAAGAATTTCAAAATGGTGGTAGAGCATTAAACCAAGTGCAGGTCCTTTTGAGCTCGAGACTTGTGTGCCTGCTCAGGTCACACACCCATGAAGTCAGCCCTGCCACCCTCTGTCATACTGCAGCGTGCTTCTGCTCTCCCTGCCCCTTCCAACACCTCACACTCCTGACCTCCTATCCTGGCCACCTGTCTTCATAATGCAGCCCGCCCTCCCTGCTTGTGCGCCTGGCCCCTACCCCGATCACCCTACTTCATACTGCAGCCTGCCCCGACCCCTCCCTGCTCTGTACATCCAATACCTCCTCCCCTGCTCTACTTCTGACTTCTTTTGTAAGACTTGTCACCTTCTAAAATATTGCAACTATATCTATTGCTTATTTACTTTTTAAAATTTGTTGTCTTTTTTTCCTGCTAGAATGTAAGTTCTCCAAGGGCAAGGATCTTAGACCAATTAAGGGAAGGCAATAGGCAGTTCAGAATTGAATGTGTGATATTTACTGTGTAAGAATATCATATGTTATAAAATAGGCAATACGAATTAATGACAGAAGGATTCTCAGTAAGCAGTAATTGGGCAACTGGTTGGCAATTATGGAAAATTAATCATTTTCAATCCTTACTTTATAGCATACCTTAAAATAAATTCCTGTGGAATTAAAGAGATAAACGTAATTTTAAAAAATCTCACAGAGGGTCCTGGCCTTCCTAGATATCAAAATATATTACGACACTACAGTAATGAAAACCAATGGTGCTGGCAGAGCAAGAGAGAAACCTATTAGCAGACTAGATGAGAGACCTGAAAAAGAATCTGGTTTGGTATATAATAAAGGTTTGGTATATAATAAAGATAGCATTTCAGATGAGTGGGCAAGAGGTGGATTTTCGTTATGACAACTGGCTAGTTTTAAAAAGTGAATGCAGTAGAGATAAATGCACTTACATGGCAAATGGAGTAGCTATGTTATTATATGAAATAAGCACATCTCCAAAAAATACATGTAGAATGATTCCAGTTGTATAAAAACAAAGACTGTCTCTTGGTATGTAATCCGTTTATCTGCCTCCCACTTTCATGGATCCTCTGGCTCTAGTACATTCTGGCGAAGAAAGGATTTATCTTAAACCTCTCATGACTGGTCCCCTTGAGAGCTGCCTCTCTGCATCTTTGGGCCTTTCTGTGGGGCTCAGCTGACTGCACTCCCTGCCAGTGTTGGAACTTCTGGATCCCAATAGAAGAGTGAGCTCTGGGCAGCCTGCCCAACCCTGAGACAGGTCAGTGTAGTTTTTCTGGAGGGTGATCTGAACATCAAGACTTCTCAAGCTCCCCAGGTGATTCCAACATGCAGCTAATGCTGAGAACCACTGTTTTAGTTGGATCTGGTAAGAATTCCTCCTTTTGTGGCATAACACAAGATCTAGACCAAGAATGCTGGTCCAAAGGGTTAGGGCATAGGGCTCACCAGATTCTTACAGTTATATAGGGATGGAGGTGCATCTGCAGTGTTTCTAACCAACCCACTTATTAAAGTGTACAGAATGTCTTCCAGGTTGTCCAGAGGAAGAAGGTGGGGCCTTGAGCCACTGGTTCCTGCCTCCATTGTCTGTCCAAGCAAGCAAGCAGGCTCCCATGACTTCTGAGAAGGCCCCGAGGCAAAAAGACTCTCAGTGCTTGTTTGAGAAGTCTTTGGTGTCAGCAGAACTGAAACTTGCATGGTCCTGTCTGCAGCAGCTGAGGCTGACATCAGAAGTTGGCCAAGGGGACAGCATGCAGGCACTCAAAAGGGTCTGCATTTAAGTCTTTGCATATCCTGATGCACCCCATCCTTAAGGTTAAGTGCACCTCTAGGCATTTTGGGGGATTCTCAATAAATATTACCTGGAAAATAATAGTTGTAAGAATAAAATATTCCCAAAAGCAGTGAGAGAAAAGTCCCATTTCTGTTTTACGTTTTCAGTCTGGTAGAGTAGATTCTAGGAAGATTAAAAGTCAATCAAATCCTTAGGCAACACTTTTCCTTTGTGATTCCTGCTTGGCTCCTATTTGGGAGCTACCTGTCTCAGGGTTGGGCAGGCTGCCCAGAGCTCACTCTTCTATTGGGATCCAGAAGTTCCAACACTGGCAGGGAGTGCAGTCAGCTGAGCCCCACAGAAGGGCCCAAAGATGCAGAGAGGCAGCTCTCAAGGGGACCAGTCATGAGAGGTTTAAGATAAATCCTTTCTTCGCCAGAATGTACTAGAGCCAGAGGAGCCTGGAGGGGCCCATCCAGCTTTTGGACCAAGCCAGGTGCAGCCTGGAGGCCTCAGCAGGGGGTGAGGGGTAGGGGCAAGCACCCTTCTAGGGACACATGCACTAACCCCTCTGGTTCCAGTTTTGTGAAGTGTGTCCCTGGACGTGGGGTCAGGGATGCCCATGTAAAGGGGCCCTGCCAACCCGCTTGGGCATGGGGATCTCCCTTCTGAAGGAGCATTCTCACCTTCAGTTCGTGGGCAGGCCTCAGATGTGAGGGGCGAAATGGCACTGGGGATCAGGGGAGAGGTGCTCGGGAGCAGACATTGGCTGACTCATTTTAGAAATATAATTTTTGCCAGTGTCTTTGAGGCTTCCTGAAGCAAACAGGGGTGATAGAGCTGTGAATGTGGCTTTTTAAAAAAATGTTGAGTAAATAGCCTATGTGTAATTCATCATTTTTTTTTTGTTGTTTCTTGAGGAAGATTAGCCCTGAACTAACTACTGCCAGTCCTCCTCTTTTTTGCTGAGGAAGCCTGGCCTTGAGCTAACATCCATGCCCATCTTCCTCTACTTTATATGTGGGACGCCTACCACAGCATGGCTTGCCGAGTGGTGCCATGTCTGCACCCGGGATCTGAACCAGCAAACCCCAGGCCGCTGAGAAGCGGAACGTGCGAACTTAACTGCTGCGCCATCGGGCAGGCCCTTTTTTTTTTTTAAAGATTCGCCCTGAGCTAACTGTCTGTTGCCAGTCTTCCTCTTTTTTTTGTTTCCTCCCTAAAGCCCCAGTACATAGTTGGATATTCTAGTTGTAGGTCTTTTTAGTTCTTTGTGAGCCGCCGGCACAGCATGGCTACTGATAGGCGAGTGGTGTGGTTCCAGGCCCGGGAACCAGACCCCAGGTGGCCAAAGTGGAGTGTGCTGAGCTTTAACCACTAGGTCATCAGGGCTGGCTCTGAATGTGGCTTTTAACAGGTGTATTGTGGCTGAATACCATGTTTACCTAACATTAATTAAAGAACAATGACCAGATTCATAATTATCTTAGTTTGAACTTAAAGATTGATCTAAAGTATATGCATATGTGAGTTTGGTTTTTGAGTGTGAAATAGAAATACTCAGTGGTTAAATTTGCACATTCTGCTTTGGCGGCCCAGGGTTCACCGGTTTGGATCCTGGGTGTGGACATGGCACTGTTTGGCAACCCATGCTGTGGTAGGCATCCCACATGTAAAGTGGAGGAAGATGGGCACGGATGTTAGCTCAGGGCCAGTCTTCCTCAGCAAAAAGAGGAGGATTGGCAGCAGATGTTAGCTTAGTGCTAATTTTCCTCAAAAAAAAAGAAAAATAAATAAAATAAAAAGAAAAATGAAAGCAGCTTATAAAATTGAAATAATTTTACTTATTAGTGATTGTAATTAATGTGAGAGATAAATTAGCTAAACAGACAAATAGCCTGCTTGTGTATAAGTCAGACAGATGCTAATTCATAAACTTGTGATCTTCAGCCTTCTCTCTTTGGATAATGGCTCTGGTATTCTTTTCAAGTGTTTCCTTTCTTTTTTAAATGAAGTGTTGGGAAACAGTTTTTTGGAACTGTATAGCTCTTAAAGTAAACCTTGCTTTTGAAAAATGAAATTATTGTACATGAAGGAGGATTGTAATAAATAGCAGACTATTGTTGTTAATAAAAACAAATTTGAGAACTAATGGTGTCTTAGTTTCACATCCATGCATGTGACCCTTACAGTCACTTGAGAGGGGAGAAGCTTAGCTCTCTCCTTAAAGGACTTGTTCAAGGTCACACAACATGGCCATGAAGTAGGAGAGCTGGAAGCTGACAGCTCAGATCACACTGATCACACTTTCAGATTTCTTCTGACTGAACTTCCTTAACTGCCATCTTTCTGATTTGTAATATGGTTTGTTTAAACAAATAAAGGCTCTCAGTTTCTCAGACCAATGGGTGGCACTTGGTCCTCCAGGAGTCAGCTGTTCTAGAAATATATTCCTGTCCTTGCCAGTTGACCTTAGAAGCACACCTTCAGTTCACTGTGTAATTGCACTGAGGTTTACAGGTCTGTGTGTTCCTTTTCTCCCCAACGATTAGACGGTATTGATTCTGTTTATTGCAAGGGTTAGTCAGTTTTAATTATGGCATGCTTGCAAAGCTGTTCTTCGGAGCTTACCCATTCTGTTGTATTTCTCTAGGCCAGAGCTTTGGGAATCATGCTGGCCTGTCTCCAGAACCTGTGTATCTCACAGTTAGAAGCACTGTCCGTGTTTGACAGGCTGGAAAAAAATTTTGTTGAGTAAAAGTTTAGGTTAATAAGGGAAGCTTCGGTTTTATGCATACGTAAATAAAAATGTCTTACAGAGTTAACCTCCTTTTTTGAGCAGTAATCAATATTAACAGTAAGATCACTTTATTATTTTAAAAAGTAATCATGACTGGGAAGATGAATAAATGTTTATGGATCATGCTTCTGTATCTTTTTTTTTTTTTAAGATTGGCACCTGAGCTAACAACTGTTGCCAATCTTTTTTTTTTTTCCTGCTTTATCTCCCTAAAGCCCCCTGTACATAGTTGTATATCTTAGTTGCAGGTCCTTCTAGTTGTGGCATGTGGGACGCTGCCTCAACGTGGCCTGACGAGCAGTGCCGTGTCGACGCCCAGGACCCCAACCGCGCCCAGGATCCCAACCTGCGAAACTCTGGGCCGCTGCAGCGGAGCTCACGAACTTAACCACTCAGCCACGGGGCCGGCCCCTGTATCTTATTTTAATCTGTAATTTAAAATATAAAGTTATTTCACAGAGTGTATTTGGCTATTAGAATGTTTAGCCATGTTATGATATTCCATTTAAATTTAATTTCAGAACAACGAAACGAGAACCCTGAATTTTAGGGTCTACAATATAGTCTGGGAAATGTGAGTCCTCCTTCCTATTCAATATCTTTGTTTTTCAGATAAGGTCATGAACTCTCTTAAATGAATCTAGATACAAATAGCTTTGATTACCGTTGGATTTATGTGAGTGATTATAGAAGACTAATGAGTTAATCAATTAGCAGCCCATTCTAACCACTGATGTACTAGACCAGTTGCTTTATCTGTCTGGGTTAGGTTTTTTTGCCTCTTTTAGTGAGTGTAATAATTTCTGTTTATTGCAAGAGGTAGTTAGTTTTAATTACAGCAGTTTTTCTGAAACAGACATTTTAAAACTTTGTATAGTAGAAAACTTCAGACTCACATGGAGAGGATAGTATAAGAAAGCATGAGGTACCCATCATCCTGTATCAGTGACTGTCCTCCATCACAGAAAATGCACATTTATTGGGTGTCCCTGTGCATGGCACAGCTGAGGGCACCGCTGATTGAGAGTCCAGCTGGAGAGAAGCGTGAGCAGAGCGCACATCAGAGGGAATGTGTGGGGACTACAGAGAATAGTTCATTGAATGGCTGTATTCTTTCTCTATTTGATAGGCATTTAGTTTGTTTTCATTTTTTTTCTAATACAAACAGGCAATGTTTCAGTAACCATGAGTGTACATAAATCTTTGCCTACCTATCTGAATATTTCTGTAGGATAATGGAGGAAACATCTACATGTGAAGGAAGGTTAGATATTTTCATTTTCCACTATGAAGATATCATTATAACCTGATAAGCTTTAGCACTTTTTCTTTTTTCTTAGAAGTTCTAGGTTAATTATTCTCAATGGAAATATCTTTATTGGGATTATCTTAAGAAATGCTAGCTGCCACAGCAGACACTCAGAAATCTCTGTGGCTTAATACGATAAAAGTAAATCACACTAAAGTACAACATGGGTTGATGGAAGTCTGCTCCATTTGCTGACTCAGGGATCCAGGTTCCCTCCAGCTTGTAACACTGGCCTCCCTGGCAGGGGAAGAGAAGGATGGAAGCACCTTACCAGCTCTTGTGCATCACCTCAGTTCACGTTCCCATCTGAATCACTCACTTTATGGGATGTTGAGAATGTTGGGGAGCACTTAGGTGTTGGGGGAGCACTGTGTCTGCTCCCATCCTCCGCTTGTCAAGGAAGGGGCCATTGTGTATTTGACTGCCCTGGCCCCATGTAACACACACCCAAACGCTTGAAGTCTTCACCCACCAGGGAATAGGAGGTTTGAAATCAAGCTTAGACTCCCCTTGGGTCTCAGTACCCTCCTTAACAATAGTCGTTTCAATTTTTCCAAGTGTGTTCTGGAAAACTGGCATCAGAGCCTTTCAACAAATAGATTTAGTGTCATTTAAATTTTAATGGCAATATTCTTTTTGTTTCAGCTTTAAATTTATTTTATTTTTTAACCTTTTTCTTTTGAAATAATTTTTGACATATAAAAAGTTGCAAAAATAGTACACAGGATCCCAGCTTCCTCTAATGTTAGCATCTTTCATAACTTTAGTATAATGATCTAAACCAGGAAATTAACATGGGTACAATACTGATCTACAGATTTCACTTAATTTTGTCAAAGCCTATACTCTTACAATGAAAGCTAGAGTTCTCAGGTTCCTGTTTGCACATCCCCATCACCAAAGGGTGGTCTCTTTTTGCTCACAGGTACCCCTTGCTTCACAAATGAGCAGGATGAACTGAGAATCCCCCAAAGGACCCCAGTCTGGGCCCTACACTGCTAAGTAACATGTAACCTAGCATTGTAGTTTATGAATTACTACTCTATTGACAATATGCTGAAAAAGCAAGAGGAAGGAAAGCCTTTCTTAATTAGACAATAGACAAGTAACCTGCAATAGTTTTGAAGACTTTTAAGATGAATATGATCTAAAACTTTACTTTGATCATCACTTTTCCATAATCTTCTCTGGCCACAGGTAGCACTTTTAACCTTAATTAATTGGGTTACCCAAATATGGGCTTGGACACAAAGGGTCAGAGTGAGGGAATCTAGATGAATCAGCAGGAAATCATTCTCACTGCTGCCTTTATTCAAGTCTACTGAGTGCCTGGAATCTTGTAAGAAATATGAGTATATTAGTCATCTATTACTGTGTAATAAATTATCCAGAACTTGGTGGCCTAAAGCAACAATAAGCGTGTATTGTCTCATGTGGTTTCTGTGAGTCAGGGATTCAGGAGTGGCGTAGCTGGCTCGGGGTCTCTTGTGAGGCTGCAGCTAAGGTGTCAGCTGGGGCTGCAGTCATCTGAAAGCCTGACTGGGATTGGACTCTCTGCTTTCGACATGGTTCACGTGACTGGCGATTTGCGGTTGGCTATTGGCATGAGGCTGAGTTCCTCTCCACATGGGCCTCCCCATAGGGCTGCTTGACATGACTTATGACATGGCATCTGGCTTCGTCCAGATTGAGCAGTTCAAGGGAGAGCAATGTCCTTTAGGACCTGGCCTCACAAGTCACACACATCATTTCCAAAATATCCTGTTGGTTACACAGGTCAGCCCTATTCAGTGTGGGAGGGGAGTACACAGGCCTGAATACCAGGAGGTGAGGTTCTATGGGGGCTGTCTTGGAGGCTGACTACCACAAATAGAAAAGAGGTGACAAGGCTCTGTGACACTGAATTTGTCTTTTTTTTTTGGAGAGGAAGATTCTCCCTGAGTTAACATCTCTTGCCAATTTTCCTCTTTTTGCTTGAGGAGGATTGTCCCTGAGCTAATGTCTTGTATGTGGGACACTGCCACAGCATGGCTTGACAAGTGGTGTGTAGGTCTGTGCCTGGGATCTGAACCTGTGAATCCCGGGCTGCCAAAGTGGAGCATGCAAACTTAACCACTATGTCACCAGGCCGGCCCCTGAATTTGTCATTTATTGAAAAGATAGCATTCATTAAAATTACATAATAGTAGAAGTTTGGTTCTTGTGGCCATTGAGGTGTTTGGGATTTTAATAAAAACAAAACAAAACCAAGGAAAAGAAGGGGGTCCTCGTCTGCATTGAGGTTTGCTGGGCAGAAGTAGAGATTTTGAATCAGAAGGCTTGGGTTCCGCTACCGACCTCTGCTTCCTGCAGGGTGGTCGTGGAGGACTCTGTGTCCCCTCAGACAAAGGGGATGATGATCCCTGCCTTGTGGACCCTACGGGCTGTTGTGAAGGATGCAGTCATGTGGGAGGGGGTTATGAGGTGTGCAGTGTTATGGAAATATTAATTATGATAATGAGGAAGAATTAAAAATGCACTGAGATTGGTTCAATACTTAAACCTGGAAGCAACTGGAATATATTTTTCAAACCAAATATTTTAGGATTGAGGTTTATTTTTTTGTGTGCTGGATAAAAGTACTGGTGACTGTGAGTGTCTTTATTACAAAGACTGTACTGTGAAAGCCATGGGGTTGGCGGGAGGAGCCTTCACAGTTGTGTAAGGGATTTAAATCCAGGTGACACCTGCACTGGACTTTTCCTCCAGGCCTTTCAGGCTGGGTTTGGGCCTTCACCTGATTTGCCATCTCCACCTGGCAAGTCGTGAATTTTGGCCTCTGACTTCTTTGCATGGATCAGTGTGTCAAATCTAAAGATTCCTTTCTAGCTCTTTCACTCTGGGGGGCAAGCACTCACTCAGGGACCTCACCCTAATGGGGGTTTTTGAGGTCTGTGGCTCGGTGTTGGGGGATATGATCCCTGAGGTCTGAGTGACAGACCTTGGAGTAATGGCTAGAAAATGAACTTAACATCAGACAAAGATTTCTGAAAATCCACGTTATAGGAGGGAAAAGCTTGAAGTATCAGAAATATTTGATGTCCAGTGTTTTAAAATAAGATTTGCTCTTTAATATTATGTCTGTCTATAGAACGCTATTATTTATTAAGCCCCTTTCCGTGGATATCTGGGGAAAGAATATTCCAGGGAGAGAGCATAAAGGCCTGAGATGTGTGTGTATTTTCTTAAAGACTTAACTATAGTCTAAATATTAAACTGTAAACATTTCTTCTGTTTATACGTAATTTCTAATAATTAAATGCTTGTCATGCTTTATGTCTTTGCAATAAGTATTAATAGATGAAAGTGTTGATGAAATTTGACTTTCCTTTCTGAAATAAAGGAACTGGGCTATCCAGTTTCGTTTCTCAGTGGCCACTAATGGTTTGTAATTTGGGCTCAACTCCAGACACAAAACTAATTTGGTTAGTAAGAGTATAAGAAGGGGAAGATTCATGATTTTTAGTTGTTTTGTTTTTAATTTTTTCTTCCAGCTTTATGGAGATATAATTGACATATAACGTGTAAGTCTAAGGTATACAACATGATGGTTTGATACGCTTATGTATTGTCAAATGATTACCACAATAAGGTTAGCCAACACTGCCATCACCTCACATAGTTACAAGGTTTGTGTTTTTTTTTGGTGAAAACTTTTAAAATCTACTCTCATAGCAACCTTCAAGTATACAATACAGTATTGTTGACTATAGTCACCATGCTGTACATGAGATCCCCAGAGCTTATTTATCGTATGACTGGAAGTTTATCCCCTTTGACCAACATCTCCCCATCTGCCCACTCTCCAGCCCCTGGCAACCACCATTCTAGTCTCTGTTTCTGAGTTCAGGTTTTTTAGATTCCACATAGAATTGGGATCATCAGTATTTGACTTTTTCTGTCTGACTTGTTTTACTTTGCATAATGCCCTCAAGGTCCATCCATGTTGTCTCAAGTGGCAAGATTTATTTTGCTTTTATAGCTGAATAATATTCCATTGTATATATATTCCACATTTTCTTTATCCATTTGTCTGATGATGCACGCATAGGTTGTTCCCATGTCTTGGCTACTGTGAATAAAGCTGCAATGACATAGGGTGCAGATATCTCTTTGAGACAGTGATTTCATCTCCTTTGGATATTACACCCAGAAGTGGGATTGCTGGATTATATGGTAGTTCTATTTTTAATTTTTTGAGGAACCTCTATACTGTTTTCCATAGTGGCTGCACCAATTCACATTCCCAGCAACACTGCACAAGAATTCCTTTTTCTCCATATCCTCACTAGCGTTTGTTATCTCTTGTCTTTTCTTTCTTCCTTTCTTCCTTCCTTTCCTCCTTCCATCCTTCCTTCCTTCCTCCCTTCCTTCCTCCCTCCCTTCCTCCCTTCCTTCCCTCCCTCCTTCCTTCCTTCCCTCCTTCCTTCCTTCCTTTTCTTTCTTTTTTGCTGAGGAAGATCGTCCCTGAGCTAACATCTATTGCCAATCTTGCTCTTTTTGCTTGAGGAAGATTGTCACTGAGATAACATCTGTGCCAGTCTTACTCTATTTTGTATGTGGGACTCCTCCACAGCATGGCTTGATGAGCACTGTGTAGGTCCAAGCCTAGGATCCAAACCCACAAACCCCAGGCCACTGAAGTGGAGTACACAAACTTAACCACTATGCCACCTGGCTGGCCCCCGTCTCTTGTCATTTTTTTTTTATTGAGTTCATAATAGTTTACATCATTGTGAAATGTCAGTTGTACATTATTTCTTGCCTGTCACCACATAGGTGCTCCCCTTTTCCCACCCCCCAGCCCCCTTCACCTGGTAACCACTGAACTGTTTTCTTTGTCCATGTGTTTGTTTATACTCCACATATGAGTGAAATCTTGTAGTGTTTGTCTTTCTCAGTCTGGCTTAGTTTGCTTAGCATAATTTCCTCCAAGTACATCCACGTTGTTGCAAATTGGATGGTTTTGTCTTTTTAATGGCTGAATAGTATTCCATTGTATATATACCGCATCTTCTTTATCCAATCGTTGGTCGATGGGCACTTGGATTGTTTGCATGTCTTGGCTATTGTGAATAGTGCTACAGTGAACATACAGGTGCATAGGTCACTTTGGATTGTTGATTTCAAGTTGTTTGGGTAGATATCCAGTAGTGGGATAGCTGGGTCATATGGTATTTCTAGTTTTAATCTTTTGAGGAATCTCCATACTGTTTTCCATAGTGGCTGCACCAGTTTGTATTCCCACCAGCAGTGTTTGAGGGTTATCTTCTTTATCCATTCATCGGTTGATGGGCACTTGGATTGTTTCCATGTCTTGGCTATTGTGAATAGTGCTGCTATGAACATAGGGGTACGTATGTTACTTTGGATAGAGACCCAGTAGTGGGATAGCTGGGTCCTATGGTATTTCTATTTTTACTTTTCTGAGGAATCTCCATACTGTTTTCCATCGTGGCTGCACCAGGTTGCATTCCCACTGGCAGTGATGAGGGTTCCCTTTTCTCCACACTCTCTCCAACATTTGCTATTTTTAGTCTTAGTAATTAGAGCCATTTTAACAGGTGTAAGGTGGTATCTTAGTGTAGTTTTGATTTGTGTTTCCCTGATGATTAGTGATGTTGAATATCTTTTCATGTGTTTATCGGCCATTGGTATTTCTTCTTTTTAATGTCTGTTCATATCCTCTGCCCCTTTTTTGATCGGGCTGTTTCTTTTGTTGTTCAATTGTGTGAGTTTCTTATGCATTATAGAGATTAACTCTTTGTCAGATATATGATTTGCAAAAATTTTCTCCCACTTGGTGGGTTGTCTTTTGGTTTTGATCCTGGTTTCTTTTGCCTTGCAGAAGTTCTTTAGTCTGATGACGTCCTACTTGTTTATTTTTTCTTTTGTTTCCCTTGTCTAAGAAGACATGGTGTTGGAAAAGATCCTTTTAAGTTCATTGTCAAACAGTGTACTACGTATATTATCTTCCAGGAGTTTTATGGTTTCAGGAGTTATCTTCAAGTCTTTGATCCATTTTGAGTTTATTTTTGAGTATGGTGTGAGATAATGGTCTACTTTCATTCCATTGCTTGTGGCTGTCCAGTTTTCCCAGCATCATTTATTGAAGAGACTGTCTTTTCTCCATTGTATCTTCTTGGCACCCTTGTAGATTAGCTGTCTGTAGATATGTGGTTTTATTTCTGGGCTTTCAGTTCTGTTCCATTGATCTGTGTGCCTGTTTTTGTACCAGTACCATGCCATTTTGGTCACTATGGCTTTGTAGTACATTTTGAAGTCAGGGATTGTGATGCCTCCAGCTTTGTTCTTTTTTCTCAGGATTGCTTTAGCAATTCAGGGTCTTTGGTTGCCTCATATGGATTTTAGGATTCTTTGTTCTGTTTCCGTGAAGAGTGTCATTGGGATTCTGACTGGGATTGCATTGAATCTGTAGATAGCTTTGGGTAGTATGGACATTGTAACTATGTTTATTCTTCCAATCCATGTGCATGGAATCTCTTTCCATCTCTTTATGTCATCATCTATTTCTTTCAGTAATGTCTTATAGTTTTCGTTGTGTAAGTCCTTCACCTCCTTGGTTAAATTTATTCTTAGATACTTTATTCTTTTTGTTGCAATTGTAAATGGAATTGTATTCTTGAGTTCTTTTTCTCTAAGTTCATTATGAGAGTATAGAAATGCACCTGATTTTTGTAAGTTGGTTTTGTATCCCACAACTTTACTGTAGTTGTTGATTACGTCTAATAGTTTTTCGATGGATTCTTTAGGGTTTTCTATATATTTCTATATATAAGATCATGTCATCTGCAAACAGCTAGAGTTTTACTTTTTCACTCCCTATTTGGATTCCTTTTATTCCTTTCTCTTGCCTAATTGCTCTGGCCAAAACCTCCAGTACTGTGTTGAATAAGAGTGGTGATAGTGGTCATCCTCGTCTTGTTCTTGTTCTCAGAGGGTTGGCTCTCAGTTTTTCCCTGTTGAGTATGATGATGGCTGTGGGTTTGTCATATATGGCCTTTTCTCTTGTCTTTTTGATGACAGCCATTCTAACAGCTGTGAGATGATATCTTATTGTGGTTTTGCTTTGCATTTCCCTGATGATTAGTGATATTGAACATCTTTTCATGTACCTGTTGGGCATTTGTATGTCTTCTTTGGAAAAATATCTATTCAGGTACTCTAGCCTAAAATATTGGATTATTATTATTTTACTATTGAATTGTGTGAATTCCTTACATATTTTGGAAGTTATTCCGTTTCTGATGTGTGGCTTGCAGATATTTTCTTCCATTCCATTGGTTGCCTTTTCATTTTTTTGGTACTATTTGTTTTTCACATCCCACTGGTTAAACATGATTGACTTAAAAGTATTTATGTTTCTATTTCTCTGAGATAATATTTATTAGTACGTCCCATGTTGATATTGAGGAGGAGCTTTTGGTACAGACAGCTAACCCACTTATTTCAGGCTGGGACACTGGTTGACAGTTGAAGATGTGACTGTGATGCAGCATGAGCCTGCCCTTTGAGAAGCCGCGCTCCGAGGCCCAGGCGTCGGCCAGGGATCTGCCTCGACACTGTCTTCCTGGGTGGCTTTGGACAGGTTACTCACCTCTCTGTGGAGAAAGTAGGTAACACACCGGGCCTGGCACCTGGTACATTTTAGGCACTGAAAATGTAACTGTATTATTTGTAGTTCTGTTAAAGATGTCTGAATGAATACTTTCTTTAAAAAAAGAAAGCCTGTTAAGTACAAATAACACAAATGTGTATGACTGCTTTCTTCGGAAGAATTTACAACTTCAAAGTAAAGTCTTTTTGTATACCCAGCAAGAAAGTTTTAGAAAAGTGGAACACAGAACTTTCTGTGATATAGTCTGATGGGTCCGACCCTGAGTCAGGTGCTAAAGAACTTGACCGAAAGCAGTGCTGGCTTCCTTGCCAGGTGTGCACCTTTGGCTTTGTTGCCCTCACTGTGACTGCTCAGGCTGACGTGGGAGTGGGCGGAATTCGGATGCTCCCAAGTTAACTGGCTTTGCAGAATCTTTCCTCCCTCCCTTCATGAGCACCTACATGTACATGTGCTTTTTCCATTCTCTCATGATGTTTAAGTTTTCTTTTCTTGTCGTATCAACTAAGCCAGAAATTGAGATCACTTAAGTGTCTTTCTTTTAAGGTCATACCCAGGTTTATTTAATTTTTTTGATTTATGTTTCATGGAATTTCTTATGGCTAATTAAAAAAATACTTTTTATTATAAAAAGACATTTATAGATGTGCTATCTGCCTATTTTAGCAATTTCAAGAAAATTGCAAACTATAAAAAATTCAATAAATTTAGGAGACGTAAAGAGAAAAGTTAATTTGACCAGATAAAAACTAACCCTCCTTACCATAAAGAAATTCGGAAGATAAAAGTTAGACTAGGAGAAAATATTTTCAACATTTTTAAATTGAATTTTTAAAGGAGGTAATTATAGGTTCACATGCAATTATAAGAAATAATAAGGCGAGATACCGTGTACTCTTCACCCAGTTTCCCCTAATGGCAGCATCTTGGAAAACTATAGCGCAATATCACAGATAGGACATTGAGACTGATGAAATCTACCCATCTTTAGGTTGAAGATTTTTTGTGTGTGTGTGAATGGATATACAGTTGATCCAGCATAATTTTATTCCCTCGTTTTTACACTTGTGTCAAAATTAGTTGGACTTATTTGTGTGGGTCTATTTCTGGGTTCTCTGTTTTGTCCATTGACCTATGTGCCTGTCCCTCCACCATTACCACTGTCTTTTATTTATTTATTTTTAATTGTAGTAACGTTGGATTATAACAATATATAGCTTTCAGATGTACATTGTAATATATTTTGAATTCTGTGTAGATTACATCATGTTCACCACCCCAAAACTAATTATAGTCTGTCTCCTCAACATGTGAGCCTAATCACCCCTTTTGCCCTCCTCCCTCCCCCCTTCCCCCTATGGTAACCACCAATCCAATCTCCAGTGCTATGTGTTTGTTTGTCATTGTTTTTATTTTCTACTTATGACTGAGATCATACGTGTTTGACTTTCTCCCTCTGACTTATTTCACTCAGCATAATACCCTCAAGGACCGTCCATGTTGTCACAAATGGCCGGATTTCATCATTTCTTATGGCTGAGTAGTATTCCATTGTGTATATATACCACATCTTCTTTATCCATTCGTCCCTTGATGGGCACCTAGGTTGCTTCCAAGTTTTGGATATTGTCCATAATGCTGCAGTAAACATAGGGGTGCATGTATGTTTATGCCTTTGCATTTTCAAGTTCTTTGGATAAACACCCTGTAGTGGGATAGCTGGATCATATGATAGATCTGTTCTTAATTTTCTGAGGATACTCCATACTGCTTCCAATAGTGGCTGCACCAGTTTGCACTGCCACCAGCAGTGTACGAGGGTTCCCTTCTCTCCACATCCTCTCCAACACTTATTGTTTCCTGTCTTGTTAATTATAGCCATTCTGACCGGAGTGAGGTGATACCTCATTGTAGTTTTGATTTGCGTTTCCCTGATAGCTAATGATGTTGAGCATCTTTTCATATGCCTGTTGGCCGTCCATCTATCTTTTTCAGAGAAATCTCTGTTCAGATCTTTTGCCCATTTTTTAGTTGGGTTGTTGGTTTTCTTGTTGTTGAGATGCATGAGTTCTTTGTATATTTTGGATATTAACCCCTTATCTGATATATGGTTGCAAATATCTTCTCCCAATTGTTAGGTTGTCTTTTCGTTTTGTTGATGGTTTCCTTTGCTGTGCAGAAGCTTTTTAGTTTGATGTAGTCCCATTTGTTCATTTTTTCTTTTGTTTCCCTTGCCCGGTGAGACATGGTACTTGAAAATATGCTGCTAAGACTGATGTCAAAGAGTGTACTGCCTATGTTTTCTTTTAGAAGTTTCATGGTTTCAGGTCTTACATTCAAGTCTTTAATCCATTTTGATGTTTTTTTTGTGCATGGTGTAAGGGAATGGTCTACTTTCATTCTTTTGCATGTGGCTGTCCAGTTCTCCCAACACCATTTATTGAAGAGACTCTCCCTTCTCCATCGTATGCTCTTGGCTCCCTTGTAGAATATTAGCTGTCCATAAGTGTGTGTGTTACCACGCTGTCTTGATGACTGTAACTAGATAGTGAGCCTTAGTATGGGCTAAAGTGATTCCTCCCACTTTGTGCTCTTTTGTCACACTTGTTTTAGCTATTCTAGGGCCTGTGACTTTCCATATAAATTTTAGAATAAGCTTGTCCACATCTACAAAAACTATTTGGGATTTTGATAGGAATTACGTGAAAGCTCTACATTAATTTGCAGAGAATTAACTCTTTTACTGTGTTGAATCTTCTAATCCACAAACATGGTATGTCTCTCCATTTACGAAACTTTTTTTTTTTTTTAAAGATTCTATTTTTCCTTTTTCTCCCCAGAGCACCCCGGTACATAGTTGTATATTTTTAGTTGTGGGTTCTTCTAGTTGTGGCATGTGGGATGCCGCCTCAGCAGGACTTGATGAGTGGTGGCATGTCCACGCCCAGGATCCGAACTGGCGAAACCCTCGGCCGCTGAAGCGGAGCGCACGAACTTAACCCCTCGGCCATGGGGCTGGCCCCCCCCTTTTTTTTTTTTTACAAATAAATAATACTTGATATCTGTAAAGAGCACCTACAAACCAGTTTTAAAAAGGCCAAAAACCCATAGGAAGCTAGGAAAAGGCTATTGTCAGGCAATTCCCAGAATATAAAAGTGGTGACTAAGGTTTGAAAAGATGCTCAATGTCACTGATGATGCAGGAAATGCAAATTATAAGATCCCATTGTTTTGTCTGTTTAGATTGATAAAAATTAAAAATTGATGTTATCAATTGATGATAGTACAAGAAAATGGGCACTGTGATACACTGTTGGTGGGGGCAAGCTGGTGCAGCCTTTTTAGAAGGCATTTGGCAATATTGATCAAAATTAGAACCAAACATAACTGAGCAGTCTCACTTCTCTGAACCTTGCCTTCAGAAGTCTGTGCACATGTGCACGAGGATATTGGTACAAGGGTGCTTGATACAGCATTATGGAAATAGCCAAAGTGCTGATCAGTAGAGGAAAGGTTAGACAAATTATATCTCATCCATAGTGGGGAATACTGTGCACCAGTTAAAAAGAATGAGGCTGACCTATATGAACAGATTTCAAATTAGATAAGAATAGAAGAGAAGTCAGATTACCTCCCCCCCTTGGTTCTCTTTTTCTTTCAAACAGATATAAAACAGCCATCTGGTCACTTCTTTCTTTACACATTGTTGAAGGGATACAGCTGCTTCAGATAATTCTCTTGTGGCTCAGGGAGGCTAAATTACTGATAAATTAACTTTCCTTTTATGACTATTTCCAAGTCATTTTTACTGCTGTCCTTGTACTGGGAACGGGAGTACAGGTCCAGGGCTAGAGGAGGGCCGTGCCTCGGGCAGGGACGCCTTGTCTGGCTGTTCCCAGGGGTCTTGTCCTCTCAGTTCCCTGGTCCTTTGTCATCTGACTCAGGTCAGAGGGCCATTGCTAACCCCTCTGGGGAATGGCTTTTCCTTTGACAAGGTCTTCAGAGGGCTGACCTCTTGAAGAAGTCTTGTTTTCATGATCCAGTTTGGGAGATAAAGGTTTGTAAATAGTATCTTTGCAACAGTTGGCTAAGTACCTTTGATCTATACCCCTATGAAAATGGATTGTACGTTTAATTTAGTAAATAAAAATACTTGTTTTTTAAAAAAAACTTCAGAACAGAATTGCCTCTGTGAGCAGAGCTCATTTTCTATATCTTCGTCTCCAGTTAAAAAGAGTTCATTGTGAATTATTTAAGACAAATAAGAAGGCATAAGACAGTGAACACTGGTGGATCCACCTCCCAGCATGAGAAAGTGTTCTTCTTACTTGCAGATCTTGAAGGTGTTCCGGTGAAGGGGGCACTGACCCTGTTAATGCCTCTCGTGCTCGTGCTTTCTGATTGAACATTGGTATCTGGGGCTCAGCTCCATGCCGTTTCTTGTGGTGTCCCCTGTAATGGGATGTTCTACAGCAGGGCTCAGATTCTGTACTGATACAGTGCTGGAAAAGAGACCAGCCTGGGGACCAGACTCAGAAAATGGCTTCTTGAGATTTCTTTGTAGGTGAAATTTAGTATTGACTATGAGGTTTATAGGAAGCCATCTCCTGCTCTTGCCAAGGCTATTGCAGTACTGGCACCCTTGGGTGAGCTGGTGAGGCTCTTACCCTTTGCAGTGCAGGAGTCTAGATCTGCTCCCTTTCTCCCACCTGCTTCCCTCCTCCCTATCCATTTGTCCGTCCATCCTTCCTTCCTCCCTTCCTCCCTCCCTCAAAACCTTTCGTTGATTCAGTATTCTTTGAGCATCTCCTGTGTTAAGGCTGGGTGCCTGGCATGGCCAGGCTGTTGAAGTCCTGCTTAGAGCAATAAAGACAGCTGTAGACACCTTAGACCAGTCCTGTCGTTCTCTCTCTCTCTCTCTCTCTCTCCCCCTCCGCCAAAAGCCCCCCAGTACATAGTTATATATTCTAGTTATGAGTGCCTCTGGTTGTGCTATATGGGACGCATGCCTCAGCATGGCCTGACGAGTGGTGCCATGTCCACACCCAGGATCTGAACTGGCAAAGCCCCGGGCCACTGAAGCAGAGCACGCAAACTTAACCACTTGGCCACAGGGCTGACCCCCAGCCCTGTCTTTCATTCTGCATCTTCATCTGGCCCCACTGTGGCTTCAAGGTGGACTCTGTGGTGGAGCCATGCTGGAATCTGGCATGGCACTGCTCATGGAGGCCACGCTGCCCAGCGTGGGGTCAAGACTGACACTGTGGTTGTTGGAGTCAGGCTGCTGGTGGCTGTCCAGGTAGGAGTAGATGCCCTCAGCTGAGGAGAGCTGCCCAGGGCACACAGGGCATTTGTGTTTCTGGTTGGTGTGGGCTTCGTGGATGTGGGTGAGCAGTGCATTCTTGTTGGCGAAGACCTCGGGCTAGTGGATACGCTGTAGATTGGCCTTAGAGAGCTGGGGGTGGTGGTGAGCATGTGCTTCTCCAGCAACTTGGTCTGGCTGAAGGTGTCCTTGCAGACCACCTCCACGCACAAGTTGCTCCCAGTGTCCCCGGAGAGAGGCACAGATAATTCTAGCCAGTTTAAAGAGTTTCTCTAAGAGAGGCATGTCCAGGGTGCTATGGCAGTGTGCACTACTGTTATGTGTATGTGTGTGTGTATGAGAGAGAGAGATGGAGAGAGAGAGAGAAGGGATAGATGTATGGGTAAGTGAGAAGGACATTGGATGTTCCAAGGTGAGGGACAAGCTTTTTCAAAGACGTGGACGGAGAGAGAGTAGCATATTAATTATTTATTGCTGGGTAACAAAATACCTGAAAACTTAGTGGTTTAAAATAATATTTATTACCTCACATTGTTTCTGAGCATCAGGAATTCAGGAGCAGTTTAGCTGGGAGGTTCTGGCTCAGGGTCTTTCGTGGGGTTGCACTCAAGATATCAGCCCAGGGTCACAGTCATCTGAAGGCTCAACTGGGGCTGGAAAGTCTGCTTCTAAAGCAGCTCAGTCACATGGCTGGTACGTTGAACCAGCTGTTGGCAGGAGATCTCAGTTCCTTTCATGATGCCTCTCCTGGGTCTGTTTGAATGTCCTCACAACAAGCTGCGGGCTTCCCCAGAGTAAGTGATCTGAGAGAGAGCAGCATAGAAGCTGCAACATCTTCTGTGACCGAGCCTCCGAAGCTCACGCTGTCATTTCACAGGGTCCTATTTGCTTCACAGGCCAATCCTGTCCACTGTGAAGGGGTGGGGACTACATAAAGACATGGATCACAGGAGGCAAGGATTACTGGGGCCCTCTTGGAGGCTGCTGCCACAGCTTGGTCCTGAATCTGCAACTGGTCTGTATGCCTGGGGGCAGCTGTGATTGGGTGGAGTTGATTTGGCTCAGGATTTTGGTACAGACTCTGGACACTGTTTTAAGTACTTCATATTTTATCTTCAAAGTCTTGGGGAGCCCTGGAAGGATTTTAAGCGGGGAAATGACATGCTCAGTTTGCGTTTTCAATCTGCAACTCTGGTAAAGGTGTGGAGTGCACTGTGGCGGGAGGCAGGTGTGTGATCCAAGAGCTGGTGGTGGTGGTTTATTTAGAGGCCCTGCAGGCCTCGCCCTCCCCAGGGCATCTGGAGCTGGGTGGGAGTGCCCAGTTGCCTCAAATCCCACCTGCCTCTACCTCCTCCTCCCTAAGGGAGACTCGGGCACACAGGCTGCAGGGGCTAGAGACTTAAGCCAGTGGCCTCCAGAGTGGGCTATGGGCAAAAAATGACATTGGGAGCATGGGAAGTAAATATGCTTCCCATGCATTTTTCTCATTGTGTAAAATGTCTATTTTTAGGGCTAGCTTGTGAGTACCACAGAAGATGTACATAATTTGTAAGTATGTGAATATGCATTATTGGGGGTATGTGCCCTATGTGTTTTTACCGATGGGGTAGCTGATCACTGAGTTTGGAGACCACTGCTAAGAGGGAGGCTGGTCCTGTTGGGGGTTTGGCAGTCATGCCTGGTGTGTCCCTTCCTGACTTCCACGGCTTTAATAGAGGCCCTGGCATCTCCTCAGCACCGTCCTCAGAAGACCTGTACTGGCAGGGCGCCTGCTTAACTCTCTAGCCTGCCCTACAAGCCTCCACTGACCGCCCCAATGACCCAGTTCACGTTTGGGAAGCCATCGTTAGGCCCCTGTCAAGAGGCGGATTGCTGGTGGCAGTCAGACCTGCATTCACCTCGGGCTCAGGGAGTATCAGTGGTTCTGCCCAAAGGCCATTCAGCTTTTCTGGTGACCCCTGTTGGTTTGTAAAACAAAAGTGGTCCTTCTGTGCAGGGTGCTTCAGTGGAAGGGCCTCACGTAATGCCTGGCACATGGTATCCTTCTGCCTTCCCACACGCGACATTACACACAACAGGCGGATACAGGCTGAAGACTCCTTCCTGACTGTGTCCAGAGCCAGGACTCCAGGGGGTACCGCTATCCCCTCGTTTAGGCCCTGGGCCACCAATAACACATTGAGTTCCAGGAAGATCCTGGCTTACCCAACTTGGTTACACACATTCCATTTGAATGGTGCCCCTGAGTTAAAAACGTGACAAGGAGCTCTGATAACAAAGTGCAGTGTCCTCAGCATTTGGGACCTCTGTCCTGGAGAGCAGCAGTCTCTAATGTTTGGTAAAGCACCCAGCCTTTGTAGCCTTTGCTTTGCAAGGGTTACTTTGTAGTCTGAAATTTAAAAAATGAAATAAAGTCAGTTTTCATAGTCTTTTCAATACTTTTGAAATATCTTTACCAAAGAATGCATCTGGTCTACAGGGTTTGTTTTCATAATCTCTTGCATATTACTTGCAAAATGTATCTTTTTAAACTTTTTATTTTGAAAGAAAAGTTGCAGAAATAGTAATAAGTTTCTGTACATGCTTCAGCTAGCTTCCCCTAATGTTAACATCTTACATGAACATAACACAATTATCAAAAGTCAGAAATTAACATTGGTACAGTACCATTAATCGTCTTCAACCCTTATTTGAATTTCTCCAGTTTTCCCAGTAATGTCCTTTTTCTGTTCCAAGATCCAATCCAGGATCCCACGTTGCATTTGTCATGTCTCTTTGGTCTCCTGTGTTCTAGGACACTGCCTCAGGCTTCATGTTATATTTTTGAAAATGTGTAAATTGAGTTATAGAAATCCTTTGAACATAATTTTGTTTTCTTTTCAAAGTCCCTGTGTCCCCACCTACAACCTGACTTCTTCTCCTGGGTCACAGCCGGTTATGTGCCTGGCACATAATAATTACTCAATCAATGGGGCTGCTGCTGTTTTGATTATAAATGAGGCATGGCCATTGCTATGCCACCAGTGTTCTTTCCTTCCTTACAGAGGAGCTCATCACTGGACTCCTGACATGGCACCTGTGGATAAATGCTTTCAGTTTACTCAAACTCAGGTTTCCAAACGCAGGTGTGCGATGTGCCTCAGACTGTACGCTGGGAGCGTCTGTTTCCCGTCTTCAGATGTCTGGTGCAATAGTGGGGGCTGGCCTGCTGTTCTCTATTACAGATGGTTCATGCTCATTCTGATTCATGCCAGGCCTGAAAGAGCCCAGGTCTCACTGTTCAGGTGTGCACAGTAAGCCACACTTCCTCTGGGTGGCCTTTCCCAAAACTCTTGGGATGTTCTAGAAATATATCCGAGGCTGTGGAGGGACTTGTGCCAAGGGGCACTTTGTAGACTATGGCAAAGAATTCCTTTCTTTCTGGGCTTGATTTTGGGCATAAATACATAGTGGATGGCAGAGAGGAGGGAGGGTGGTTCATTCTAGTGTTTTCTGTAAAAGTGAATTAGTTACCTGGATTCTGGGGTTGTACCCAACTTTTTGTGTCTTTAACTCAAGAATCTCAGTGTGTGCACACGTGTGTGTGCTTATGAGACAGCCACACACACAGGAGAGACAGATCGAGAGGACCAGGTTTGCCCACAACTGAGAGGTTCTCTGGGATGTGGAACTTTCTGTGCTAAAACCAGGATGGTCCCAGCAAACTGGAGTGGTTAGTCACCCTGTGAAGGACCTACGTGCACAGAAAGTAATGTGGTTGGTGAGACCTGAAAGATTCTCAGTGTGAAGTTTCTGGTCATCGTCTTCTGCCATTTGCTCATGTCCTTTTCTAAAGAAATCCTTATTTTAAAAACTTTTTTTTATTACAATTACTGACACTTTATTATACTTGTTTTATAAACTCCTTCCTTATGTTTTGCTGGAGAATTTTGAAGTAGTTCTCTCATGTCCTCTCATTCCTTTAAATATGATTTTTTTAAAGTAGACTTTTATTTTGGAGTAATTTTAGATTTACAGAAATGTTTCCAAGAGTGCAGAGTTCCCGAATACTCCCCCTATCCAGCATATCTGTTGTTACCATCTTACATTTTGCTGGCACATTTGTCAAAATTAGAAACTGACATTAGTATATTACTATTAACTAATCTCCAGAATTTATTTGGATTTCACCAGTTTTTCCATTCATGTCTTCTTTCTGTTCCAGGATCCAGTCCAGGGCACCACTTTGCATTTCGTTGTCTGACGGTTTCTCAGTCTTTCCTTGTTTTTCGTGGTCTTGACAGTCTTGAGGAATACTGACCAGGTACCCTGTAGAATGCTCCCAAATCTGGGTTTGTCTCCTGTGTTTTGGGATTAGACTGGGGCTCTGGGTTTTGGGAACAGCACCACAGAGGTGAAATGCCCTTCTCATCTCATCACCTCTGGGGTGTGTGAGATCCGTGCAACATCCATGTGATGTGAACCTTGATTGCCTGGTTAAGGCAGTGTTGACTGGGTCTCCACTGCAGAGTTGCTGTTTTTCCCTGTCTCAGCTCTGTTCTTAGAAGTGAATCTCTAAGCACAGTCCGCCTCGAAGAGGTTTGGGGAAGATTAAACTCCACCTCCTGGAGGTGGAAATATCTACGTGTATTATTTGTAGGGTTGCAGGGCACCCGGATGACTTTGATTTTTAGATAAACAGTGAATAATTTTTTAGTTTATGTATGTCCCTTGCAATATCTGAACTTCGCATTTAACTGGGTGTCCTGTATTTTGTTAAATCTGGCAACCTTAATTATTTGGAATTCTTCTGTAAGAAAAATTGGTCTCTTCCCCCTACATTTGAGTTTTAGTTTGCTTCTACCATCTTCTTGGTACAGTTTTCTTCCCACTTTCTGTCATCCTTTAGCAGAGTTTGATATACTTTAGTGACTGCACTTTGTCTACTTAATTTTCTTTTAAAACAACATGGAAAATACTTTTGTTTGCCTAAAAACATGAATTAGGGTGTGTGTGTTTAATCAAAGGATTTTTCTCATTACGTGAGCCAAAAAGCACATTAGTTTCCAACCCCTATAAATGAAATCCAGAGTTGAAGGAAACAAGACATTTGTACTGAATTTCCAAGTGTGGATTGTGGGAGAGGCAGGGAAGGACACCAGTGTTCCTTTTTTTAATTTTAACTTTTTTTTTTTTTTTGCTGATGTCCCTTTAAACAGCCCCAGGTGGCCAAAGCAGCAACAGCACCTGGATTCCGGCTGAGCTTGGCAGTGTGAGGCACTTGTGATTGCTTAAGCTCCCCGACTTCTAGCAGGTGTGAGAGAACGCTAAGTGGATGTGGAAATGAAGGAGGGCTGGTGTGGTGGGGATGCCAATGAGGTCCGTCCAGTTTTACTTTTAAAGGAAAACCAGACCTCTGGTTTCCTTGAAGTGCACCTAGCCCGTCAGAGGGAGTTGCGTCTCATTGAAGCAGCAACTCTGCAGCATGATTACCTCGGGTGTTTTGTTCTCAGCAGCTGGTACCCATCAGATCAGGGCCTGCTTCTCATCAGTAGCAGGTTCCAGAAAGGGCAAGGGGTTTCAGTGTTCAGAGATAGCTCAGCTCCTCCCAGACAGGAGACCGCCCGCGGCTGTCCCAGGATCCCTGATGAGCCTTCCCACACCTGAAGGATCGCTGATGGGCCAGGCAGAAGGAGGTTTCAGAACGGAATGAGAGGAGGTTTGGTGAATGGAATGTAGCTTTGCTCTGCTGACAGATGCCTTCTTATCAGTTCATTTGAAACGATGGCACTTGAGAATGTACCTGTCACTTGAAGGTGAGATCCTGCCTGGCACATAGTAGGTGTCTTATTAAACATTTGTCCATCAAATGAGGGCGTTAGTTCTTTGCCCTGCCACGTGTTTAGGTCATCCTCAGCAATTGTGACATAGATCTATCTACCTTACATAAAGTGAGCACCATCTTCTGTGTTAACAATGCCAGTCACTTGTCATTGCTTACCTACATCGATTTTGCTGAACTATGGGGTCCGACTGCTGACGGCTCCACAGAAAGCCTACAGCACTCCCTGGGGTCTGTGCCCTTTGATCCGAGTGCCTTGTCCTTTTTCCCCACGGAGATGTGGCTGCCCGTGCCTCTGCTTTTGGAGGGGGTCTTTCTTTGCTGCCTCGTCTCTGGCCCCTGGCACAGTCCTCAACCTGCAGAAGGCCTTCGTTGGCTATGTGGGGATTGAATAATACGTACCTCAGGCTGGACTTCTTTGTATATCCCGAGCTTACAGGTACAAAGATGCCCCGGGCAACTCACTAAAATACCTGCACACGGGTACAGTTAATCAATGTAGTCTGAGACTGCCAATTCTTTTTTCATAGTAAAACAAGAAGCTTCACTTTTAACATAGCTTCCTGAAGGTGTTACAAATGTCTGTGTTTGGTTCTTGTAATCCTGTTGAACAGAGCAACATATGTTTGTCCATGTGTTTATTTTTTATTATTATTATTTTTTGAGGAAGGTTAGCCCTGAGCTAACATCTGCTGCCCGTCCTCCTCTTTTTTTGCTGAGGAAGACTGGCCCTGAGCTAATATACATGCCAATTTGCCTCTATTTTATATGTAGGATGCCTGCCACAGCATGGCTTGACAAGCAGTACATAGGTCTGCATCCGGGATCCAAACTGGCGAACCCTGCGCTGCCGAAGCGGAATGTGTGAACTTAACTGCTGCACCACCAGGCTGGCTGCCTTTGTGTTTATATTTTTTTAAGATATCAGATGTCTGTAGTACAAGTTTTTATTAATTTTTGAATTATGTTTTGAAACTTAACGCATATTGAGATATTGCTATAGAAATGAGTGCTGAGTGCTACCTGATTGTAGGATATATTTTGATAAGCCGTTTTGTGTTTTGAATTTTCTTGAATTTCTGTTTATGGGGTGCCAGTGTATATTAAATACACAAATTGTCAACAGCGAGATCAATTCCTAACAGCTCTAAAAAAGAGCAGGCAGTTATATTTTGGGTGAGGATTCTGGAGTGAAAAGGTAAGCTGTGAAGAATGACAGCCGAATTCTGCATTGTTTAGAGGTGAGGAAGCCGGGGACTGGGCACTGGGACACTGGCATCGTTTGTAGTTCCCCCTTGTCAGATAAAGTCATTGTGACCCACACCTGTCAGCAAAGCCCCATCCCAACTGTGGCCCAAAAGAGCACCTATGGCAGCCATTGCTCCGACTGTCAGTGGCAGAGAAATTGAGCTGTCCAGTAGTTATTCTGAGGTGTGACTGGGTTGGTGCCCTTCTGTGTGGAGGCGCGATGCGATTGCTGAGTGAAGTGAGCTCCAGAGGTCTCATTTTTATACTCACCACAGTCTCCTTTGAACTGCTCACTATTTTGTGAGGAGACTTATATAGTTCTACTTGCCCTTTTCCAGATTTTTCTGCTTCTCCTTTTTATAGCTGAATGTGCGGTCATCAGAATGGTTTCTTTTCAGCTTTAATATTATTGAATTGAACATTTTTGCAGCTGTGGCTCCTTGTTTTCAGATGTTCGTTTCCCTTACTTCTGGCTAACGAACACCTTGGAGGCGCAGGAGTCTCCCTCCAGAACAGGAGTGTCTGAGAGGCACGGCTCACCTGGGGCAGCTCGGCCTCCTCGTCAGCAGTTAGCGAAGATATTCCACAGAGCACTTGTTTTCAAACTTTCCTCGCAGGGGACCCCTTTGTAGACATATGATTATATCCCCCAAACCGATATAACATCAAAATGAGCTGCTGTGTGACATGAGGACTGGGCGATAGTGAGGTGACAGACGGCTCAGAGCTACGTCTGGGAAGGGGTGTCTCTGAGGCTGCTTCTGATGAGCCCTCGGTCACACAGCATGGAAACTACAGCTCTGGAGTCAGACGTTTGTGGGCAGAGTCATCTCTTGCTGGTCAAGGGTCTGTCCTTGGTGCTGCCCACCTCCCCCACACCAGCGACTCCCTCTGCACTTTGGACCTGCATTTCACTGGAGGCCAGATACTTCTGCTTGAAAGTCAGTCAGTCTTGGCATTTCCTCTGCTGCGTTCCTCTTTGCCCTGTTATATTCAGGATCTGTTGTTGGCTCAGACTCTTGGGACCGGCCCCTCTCCTTTGGCCTCCTGTTTCTCATCTGTAACCAAGGTCTGTTCATCAACATCTTGGTAATAATGAAAACAGCATCAGTGGCTAACTATCACTGAGCACTCGCTGTGCTCGGCCTGTCTGCGCTTTCCTGTGTCCTGGCACTCACCTCCCACCCCAGCCTTTTCATGTGCGGATGACTCATCATTCCATTTCCATATCTTGTATCATTGCTGAACCTGAGGCCTTCTCTAACCTCAAACTGGAATTACCCTAATTGCCCTCAACACGTCTGCGTGCCAAGGGTTTCTGTGCCTTGCATACCAGGGTATGCTTAATATTTCTCAAACCCTTTGATCACAGCAGTCCCCTCCAAAAGTCTTTGCTGGCTCCACTTCCCTTAGGGTAAAGATCAAACTTCAGCCCTGCACAGGTCTGTGTATCTGCAGGCCTGTCTCCCACTGCTTCCCTGTGGGAATCGCCAGCGAAAGCACACACTTGTTTTCTTGTCCCCAAGACTCTTTCACCTACGTGGCTGCAAATTAGTGCACCTTCTTCCTGCTGTCCCCTTTCCAGCAGGACAGTGTCTTTCACTTTGGCGTTTATTGCGGGTCTGCCTTGTCTGTGTCTTCTGCTCATGTGTACAGCCGTTTGTTAGCACTTTCATTGCCTTGAAGTGTAATTAAGTCATTTCCATTTGACTTCTCAAGAGCTTATCCCTTGTTCTGCAATTAAATTACGAATTCTTTTTTAGGAGAGAACCAGAATTTAAAAATCCCCCCACAGCACCCATCACAGTGCACAGAGTAGGCAGTCGACAAATATTTACTTTTTGATTATAGTTCTAAAGAAAGTCATTACTCAGGATAAAGAAACTTTGTGTTGCTGCATGAGAACATGGTGTTCCTATTTCTCCCATCTTCTTGTTCTTTATTGGTTCACAAGAGGTTCACTCAAATTTAACCAAGCAGAAGAACAAAGAAGCCAGTGGAGTGCAACTTCCTAAGGTTTCTGTCCATCAGGACAGTGAAAACACTGACGTTGTCAGCATCAGTATTATCTACTGATAGAAAAATGTAAGTCTTGAGTTCTGGTGGCATTCATAATTAATTATTTTGCATCATTTCTTCTAATGCTTATGATATGAACCAACTGTGCAGATTCTAGCGGAGCTGTGGTTGACAGCCTCATGGAAATGGGACCTGAGAGTTGCTTTGCCTTTTCTTTAGTTAGCATTCTTTGAAACAGTATCCACTGTGTAAATATGCTTAAATCTGCAGAGTATGTGTGCCTCTGTTGCTTCCTAGAATAAAGGAAGGTGGAAAGGGAGAGGCTGCCCCTTCACGTGGCATGCTTAGACTGAGGAGCTCCTTTCTCATTCTCTAGTGTTTATTTCATTTTGAGACCTTGGTCTACTACAGTTTAAATTTTGTTCTCTTACTTTCGTGGCTTCTTTAATTGAGAACATTTCAATGAAAAAATGTTTAAAACTTTGCAGTTGTAAAGAATCTGGGGTCATGCAGAGGTTTTAATTGATCCCCATGATGAACGAATGACTATCCCTCCCCAGTAAGGGACCTCCTGTTCATTATTTCTCAAGGCCTCTATCCCATCTCAATCAGTGCAGCATAGCTTCTTATTTCTGGCTGATTCACTCTGAGTTATGCTACTTTTAAAGTTTTGACTTCATAACTGAGAGGCCAAAGCCAGAGTAAACTGGATAACTTATTCCTCTGCTATTCATTGCATGAGGCATTAAAAACAGCACCAACGTGGTCATCTGTTTTACTTTTTATAGGCTTTGTCATCACTTTAATTGGTTGTCATTATAACAGATGTTTTAAAAGGAATATTTTGGCATGACTGTGTTTGCTTATTTAATTTCTGATGACTTGCAGGACATTTATATCTACATTTTTTCAAAAAAGAGCTGCGGGCCATGGGAGCAGAGCAACCCATTGGCCCTTTCCAGACCTGGTGCTGGAGAGAGATAATGAGGTTGCTGGGGTGAGCTTTGCTGGAGAAGAGGTTTTTTTTTGAGGAAGATTAGCCCTGAGCTAACTACTGCCAATCCTCCTCTTTTTGCTGAGGAAGACTGGCCCTGAGCTAACATCCATGCCCATCTTCCTCTACTTTATATGTGGGACGCCTGCCACAGCATGGCTTTTGCCAAGCAGTGCCATGTCTGCACCCAGGATCTGAACCGGCGAACCCCGGGCCGCCGAAGTGGAATGTGGACACTTAACTGCTGCACCACCGGGTGGGCCCCTGGAGAAGAGGTTTGAGGGAAGGAAACACAGACTTGAAAAGTGAGGGGCAGCATCCAGAAACCTCTCCAGTTACAGTCAGTAGGACGTTCAAGAGCAATCCCAGTGTCACACCACCTTGCAGGATGGCTTTTAAGAATGCAAAAGCCAAGTTGCCATTGTTGTAAGGTAAACAAAATTAAAAAGAAAATTTTCAACCTGTTTAGAGAGAGCTTATGAACAAGTTAAGGCCTTTACACTGAACTGTCTTCAGACTTGGACGTGAGCTTGATTCATATGTCGTAGCTAAATAATCCAGTGGTTATTTTTGGTTCTTTGAATTTGGGCATTCATAGAAAAGTTTATCAATACTAACTTTCAAAAAAAAAGATACACTTCCATGTTTGGGCCAAAGTATACTTCCTAAATTGCTATCCTGTAACAATGTTTGTAAAATAATATTGTAACAATATTTTGAAGAATTTTATTTTTATTTATTTATTTATTTATTTTTGAGGAAGATTAGCCCTGAGCTAACTGCTGCCAATCCTCCTCTTTTTGCTGAGGAAGGCCGGCCCTGTGCTTACATCTGTGCCCATCTTCCTCTACTTTATATGTGGGACACCTACCACAGCATGGCTTACCAAGCAGTGCCATGTCCGCACCTGGGATCCAAACCGGGAACCCCAGGCTGACAAAGCAGAATGTGCTCACTTAACCGCTGCACCACCAGGCCGGCCCCTATTTATTTATTTTTAAAGATTTCATTTTTCCCTTTTGCTCCCCAAAGCCCCCTGGTACATAGTTGTGTATTTTTAGTTGTGGGTCCTTCTAGTTGTGGCATGTGGGACACCGCCTCAGCATGGCTTGATGAGCAATGCCATGTCCTCGCCCAGGATTCGAACCGGCAAAACCCTGGGCTGCCGAAGCAGAGTGGGCGAACTTAACCACTCGGCCATGGGGCAGGCCCCTTGAAGAATTTTAGATTCAGAAAAAGTCTCTAAGGATGAAAAGATTGTTTTAAGGGTTATTTATTCTTTTATACTGTTTGAATCATCTCTGCCTTTTTAGAAATTTGAATAGATGGGGGAACTCCATTTGGTAAACTTGAAGCAGACACCGAGTAAGTTAACATGCCATCAGCAGAAGTGGTCATGAGGAATCCTGTAGGCTAGCACATTTCTTTCTAGTTAATTGATACATTAGCTGATTTGAGGCTGTACCATTATGATTGTACAGAAAATGTTTGTTACAGTGAACCAGACAGATGCTGTTCAACTCGTGATCAGACTTCCTAGGTGCAGAAGTCTCGTTTCTGAGCCGAAAAGTGAACATGTTCTGTCATCCAGCTGAGTTCTGCCTTGTTCTTCTTGCCATTGCAAGCACTAAGCCTGTCGCTCATCTGGTGCATACCAAGCACTCAGTAATTGTTTGTCTAATTCATGAATTGCCAAAAGAGTTTACAAGTGACCAGATATCATTTGTACATAGCAAGTAGCTTATTGGTGAAGTGCCACCTGGTTTCCATGATGTTATGATTATCTGTGAGTGTTAATTGACAGCCAGGCTGTTTAATCTATCCAGTATATTCAAGTCTTAGGTTGACATTCTGAGATTTTCTTAGATGTTAGTGTGACTTTCTTTTTTTTTTAAGATTGGCACCTGAGCTAACATCTGTTGCCAATCTTCTTCTTTTTTTCTTTCTCTCCTAAGCCCCCCAGTACGTAGTTGTATATTCTAGTTGGCTGTCCTTCCAGTTCTGCTATGTGGGATGCCACCTCAGCATGGCCCTATAAGTGGTGTGCTAGGTCTGTGCCAGGATCCGAACTGGCGAAACCCTGGGCCACCGAAGCCGAGCGTGTGAACTTAACCACTCGCCACGGGGCCGGGCCCTGACTTTTGTTTTTATGTGATGTCTTAAACCATTTGAGATCTTTGTTTTTGTTATTTTGTACTCATCTAAGCTCTTTGCAGTTAATAAAATGTAAAACCTTTACTGGTGGGGAAAATGCTACAAATTAGAGCACGTGGTAGAGCATATCCTTGAATCATATTTCTTTTGTGATCGTTACTCACTTTTACATGTTACTGGGGGAGGGGTGGGAGGGATTTAATTCTTAGCAGATTCCTACTCTTATAAGGGGAAAGGTCTAGTGTGATGAAAATTATTTTTGTCAAGTTTATGATTCCTGACCTTTATAGAATAATGTTTGTACTAGTTGATTAGAAAAGTAAAAGTGTGGTTTGTTTGAAATACTGTCACTCAGTCATCTTCGAAAGAGCTTTAACTCTTTAAAGCCTGTGTCACATCTGAATTGACGCTAAAAGCCTCACTTTTACAGCCTAGGAGAAATGGTATTTCTAGTTTATGCCTGAGGAAACAAGCACAGAAGACTTTCTACCAATGATTATCGAACTAGTTTGATGGCTAAGTCGGACTTGAGTATTTTTCAGCCAAGTGTCTTGCTAAACCACTTTGGCAACATTTATCTGATTATTTTTTCTCCATAAAAAATGTATCCAAAATGAAATAAAACCCTATATTGAGATATTTTTCTGTTTAGAATTTACAATTTAAAAATTTGTTATATTTATTCTATTCTGATACCATTTTAGATCCCTTTTTCAAAAATATTGGTAATAAAAGGGAGGAGATACCTAACTTCTTAAATTACAAAGTTAAATTTCTTAGGTTTACATATTTTCCTGTATTTGCATTGCTAAATTTCTATTTTCTCCATGTAGATTTATATCAGAGGTACTTCTCTCCTACTTTGGTGATTTTTTTCCAATTTACTAACTTGATTTGATGATATACACGGAAAGGCTTGCAATTGAAATGTTTTGAGCAATAATAATTTTATTGACTTGGAAGGCTAGATTGTCTTGATTTCCAGTGGTTGTTTGCAGCGTTTAAAGTAACTGATAACCCTGAGATAATTACCAAAAGTTTATGATTTAAAAAAGAAAAAAAGGTAGAATGGGGAATAGAAAAAATGCTGTTTAAATTACAAGCTGCTTGTAGCAGTTACATCGGGAGGGCAGTTAACCCAAGTCACTTAAAATATGGTCGTCATATTGAGAGTTAAAAATAATTTTGTTTGTAGAGGACCTCAGGAGAAAATATCAGAAAGTCCAAATGAGCTTAAAAGTGCATCAGAGGAATTGTTGGGCAGTATGCACAATTTCAAGTGGTACTTTGTGGACAGTTATCGTTTTGTGGGTTCGCCTGAAATTTGGGGCCACATGTGGCATCTGTGATGCCCAGAGTGATTCAGAGTACTCTCGGTTGACAGGGTCTGATGCTCTCTCCTCTGGGGGAGTTGATGCGCCTTTTTCACTGCCGCAGTTAAAGAGTGTTCACCACGCAGTATTGGAAGTGAGTTGGCCTCCCGGGTGTCACTGGAGGAGCCCTAGACCTTGGTGACAGAAATATGTCCCCGCCTCTGCTCCCAGTGGAGCTCCTGGCAGAGCAGCGTGTGTGCCTGTGCAGAGACCTCCCGGCCTCCACCCACAGCTGAGCTGGTGAAGAGCCCGAGCCTGAGCCCCAGCCCGAGCCCCAGCCCCTACAAAATGAGTTCTGCAGGGGTCACGTGGGTGCTGTAAGTCAGACCACCTCTGTGAGTTGTCTAGTGCCAGCCAGTTATCTGGGTAACAAATTACTCCCAAACTTAGCCACTCAATGTGACAGTAAACATTTTTCACACAGTTTCTGTGGGTCAGGCATTTGGGCTGTTTAGCTAAGTGGGCCTGGCCAGGGCTCTGTGTGAAGGTAGAGTCACAGTGTCGGCAGGGCAGCACAGGCAGAGGACTCCTTCCTGCGGGGCCCTCAGGGCTGGCAAGCTGGTGCTGGCTGTTGGCAGCAGGCCTCAGTTTCTTGCCACATGGACTTTGCCACAGGTCTGCTCAAATGTCCTCACAGTGTGACAGCTGGTTTCCCCCAGAGACTTAGTCTGTGAAGGCACACTGTCATTTCTGTAATATCCTGTCGGTTGTACACATCAGCCCTGTTCATTGTGACTACACGATGTCACAAACACCAGGAGGCAAGAATCACTCACTGGGTAGTCTTTAGGGCTGGCGGCCACACCATCCCAAACATCCCTTCCAGTTGGTAAAATCCATCCTGTCGTCCCATCATGAGCTTAAAGACCAACACGATGCTCACTGAGTGCAGGGCTGTATGGTGAATCACGTTCTGGGGAGTTGCAGAGGGGCCTCTCTAGACAGAACGGAGGACGGCTCCATCCTTGCTGAGTGCATGGTGGAGGCGTTTTATTCGAACATTGTTCTTTTTAAATCAGTGATAACAGTTAATCTTATTTTTACAAGAAAGAAAATGAAGTCACCTTTAATTCTATCCTGGTCCATAGTACCAAAATGCTTTTGGTCTTTTTTCTATGTAGTACTGTTTTTCTACGCCCATGTATAGCGTATATACCCCTCTATACTTATGTGTTTATTTACAAAGTGGGATCACACTGTGCTGTTTTATAACCTAATTTTTCTACTTATAATATCATGGACATTTTTGCATCTCTTCAAATAATCTTTTCCAATCTCAGTTTTCATGGGAGCCTTCTATTCTGCCATGAGATGTATCATAGTGTCTTTACCTAAGTCACTAAAGTTACATCCTAACTTTTTCTCTTAGGACTGGTGCTGCCCTGAAGTCCAGTGTGTCCTAAATCTTGCTCTGTAACCCAGGTTGATTCTTGGCATAAATTCCCAGTCCTGTAACTGCTGGGGCAAAGAACACAGACACGTTCAAGGTTTTGATGCTTTTTATCAGGAGCCCCGTTCCATGATGTCTTCAGAGGTAACTTTTAACTGGCAGAGTTCACAAGTGCCTCTTCCCAAGCATTGGGCTCAGCATATCAATGTGAATCTTTGCCAATTTGAAAGATTAAAAAATGGAAAGAGGAATTTTGTTTATCTGGAGTATACCTCACCTAAAAAAGAAGTCAGTTGATTCCTAATTGCCCAAAGAAATTGCATGGAGGTACTGGGGAGGAGGTGGGGAGTAGCTGGGCCATGTGGAATAAACTGCCAAGCAATTCAAGCAGAAACCCAAGCAGCCTCCCCTGCAAGAAGCTGTTTTCTCCACCTGTGCTGTAGCCAATAAATTGGGAAATTGACTGTTTTGTGTTTCATCCCTCATTTCTCTGCCCACCCGAAATCTGAAGGTCCTGCTCAGCTGCAAAACAGGCAGGAGCAGAGAGCAAAAGCACAGGGTGCTTATTCCCAGCGTGATTGGTTTATCCTCAGAGTCTTGATGGCTGGGATGTCCTGTGCGCCTTTGCTGACTGCCGCTGGCTATTAGGATGGCATTTTGGTCCTGTCTGTTCTCGGCTTCTGCTGCTGGTTCACTTAGAGGTCAGTGATTGACAGACCTCTGGATCCCAGCCTAGTGTCTGATGCTTGTGTGCACCGGACAAATACTTGTTGGCCCTTCAGATAATTCCCTCTCAGGCCCCAAAAGGTCAGAGATGGGAAGGAGACGGGAATACCGTTTACTCAACTCCTAGCTCCTACTTTCCAGACATTTCTCACTTTATTCTTACTAACTGCCTCTCCCCTCTCCAAAAAAGGAAAAGAAACAGGCATTTTGTGTACATTATTTTATTCAGGTGACAAAGTAGTTAATCACAGCCATAAATAATGTACTACTTAAAATTTCTCTTACACGTAAACTTTATGATCAAGTAAATATTTTCCTTATTTGGGGGTTTTTGTTTTCTCTGTCTGAGTGCCAGAGCTTTTCAACTCTTAGCCCAAGCACATTTACATGGTTTGGGGTTTCAGTATGCTGCTTCTGTAAACCTAAAGAAAACACACACAACTTTTTCCATTAAAGAGATGACGATGTGTCCCGTTTTTGGTGAACTGGAGCCCTGACTTTTGAACCTGTTGCTGAAGAATCCGGGCTGTCTCCGTGCAGCTCCGAATTACTTAGGGAACATTTCAGTGAAGAGTTGTGCCTAGTTTATGTTATTGTTTTTGCTTATTTGTTTTTGTTCTGGAGCTGATTTCTGTTGTTTCAGAATACTGGACCCAGGCGATTTGGGGAGAGTGGCTGAAACTGGCTAACATGCCTCAAATACCCACGCAGTGCTGGTGTCTCCTGTGGTGGAAATCTGCCCCAGGGAATGCTTTTCAGGAGGCCCATCCTTAGCTCAGCGCCCCAGGCCTTAGGTGTCCTGCAAATACTGCTTTCTGAAGACGTTTTACTTTCCAAAGCATTCAGAACTTCCACAGGTTCTGTTTTGTTCAATTGTCCCCACATCTCAAAGGCGGCCTGCTTCGATTTTACTGATAGAGAAGGCAGAGAACTGGGAGGCTGGGTCAGATGAGAACTAGACCCAAAACTCCCTCTTATTTTCCTCTCTTTCCTTGACTTTATCAAACTGTTAGCTAAACACATCTACAAACAAAGTCAAAATTCAGGAGCATCTACTCAACCAATGTCTTAAGCAGTAACTCAGAAATGGAGTTGCTTTTCTTTTTTTTTTAAAATGTCAACTCTCCTTACTGGACACATGTACGTGATCTTCTTAAAATCTGCTTGGTAAGAAGAAAGAGAAGGGCTTGTTTCTACAACACTGCACTCCTTGATGCTCTGATTCTTGTGGAATAAATTATAAAGGCAGGTTTTCCTGAGATTTTTGAGGCGATACGAGAGCCTTATGAGCGGAAATATAAAAGAAAGGCTCAGAAAAGAATTTGAAACTGAGAGGTACACGGCAGGGCCAGACAGGACAGCAGACTCGAGAAGGAGCTGACAGCTGCTTGTGTCCTGGAGGATTCTGACGTGGGCAGCCTTGGGTCGAAGGGCACCTTGAGAGGGCCTGGAGCTACCTCTCAGCAGGCCGTCTGCAGGCGTACCAAGCCCCGTCATCCAATGGGAGGAACGAGAGCTGATTTTAAGAGGTTTCCAGGTGAGGGATGGGCTGCTAACACTTCCACTGGTAATTCAGATTACTGTCTGGAAGTTGTTCTTTCTCTGGAACTTACGTTTCTAGGTTAACCCACTGCCTGCTTTCCCCACATCTTACTGGAGATATAGTATGTCTTGAGTTCTGACACTTGCCGTTTTCTAGAAACTCATTATAATACATTTCAAGAAATTTGTATTTTGAAACTTGATTACAGGTGAGGCCATATTGTAACTGTGATCTCTTCTGAAAGAAGAGGTCTGAAAACTATGTCAGAAATAAACTTTTAGGGTTTAAAATACGTATTATCTAAGTGATTGACGTTGAGATGAAGTTGTCCTGGTGAACTGTTTATCTTATCCAGGAAGATAACATTTTACTTCTTTGCTCCCATATTCATTTTCTATCTCCACCTCCCCATGCCTGTCCCAAGTCAGCACCCCCTTTCTCCCCTGCTCACCCCAGGTTCCCTTAGAGAATGGATTTCATTTCTTTTCAGTGTATTTTGGCTTGGAATCAGTCATCTCTTCCAGACACAGGTTTTCTCCTCACTGTCCTGTCCCTTGGCTTTCTGGAGAACTCTTTTCTCTGCATTTGACCTAACCATCCATAAGTTGGCTTATGAGTGGAATGGAAAGCTGGCGAGAACTCAGGCTTTATGTCATGGGTACTCTTTGAATACTAAAGAAATGTCAAATTTGCTATCAGAGTTAGCCACCTAATGAGCCACATCCTTATCCAAGTTCCTGAGTGACCCAGGGCCTTATTTCTGATTTTCCTGAGACCATACTTTTGAGTGGTGAAAGTGTTTCTTGATTTACATTTTCTTTGGTTGCATCTGAAAAGGCCTGTTGGCCTGACAACAGTTGCTATGGGGATGATACTTGTGAGTAGTGCTGTTGGGCAGTCACGAGTATGGAAAGCACGGGGCGCCTCTTTATTCACGGTGTGGAGTGAGGTTCTGTTCTAAGGCACAGGAAAGTCCTCACCCGAACCTTGTTCTCTCCTGTCTGATTATAGTCTGGGGTCTGCATGACACGTGTCTCCACTGCGGTGGTGATTATATTGGCCGCTGCTGTCTTTAATATTGGAAGGCTTCTGGAACTTGAGTTACTATTCTTGAAGAACAGATATTAAAAATGAGACTTCAAATAATCACCCTCTCTGATATGATTTATGTGTAACTCTGACCTGTCTGATTGACGGGAGGAAGAATACATAAACTGCTGTTGAGAGCTGACCTAATGAACCTGGTCACCATCCACAACTCTCCCATCCTTTTTGGTAGGTAATAGTCAATGCCAGAATGTGTGGGCTGGGTGAGGGTTACTTATTTCCCCCTCCCCCAACCTCCCTGCCAGATGTGATGGAAACGAGTATCAGACCAGATTCCGCTCTACAGAGTTTATTAAAGAGAGAAGCATTAACAACGGGCACTCCTATAGCCTATTCTGTTAGCTTTCTAAAGCCCCAGTGCTCAAGCAGATGCTCCATCTTCTAGACCAAGAGGCAGGAACTGGTACCTGTAGGGTCTGCGTTAGGGTCCTGATCCAGGATCAGTGTACATAGCATTGCCCAGGAATTAAACCTTGGGTGCCTTTCCCAGGCGTAGAGGCTATAGACCTAGGTAGATTTTTATACTCAGTTTATGCAGGGTTGGGGAGTTTGTCTCAGATGTCGTAGCCAGTTCATGTTTCATTGAATACCATTAATTTCTCTGGGGAGAACCCATTTCTAATACCTGTTATGCAGATTAACAAATAACTAATTTTCTACTGGACACCCACTTCTGACATTCTTTTGCCATAGCATGGCCTGTTGACAAGGTGTGGGTAATGAAGCCCCTGGCATCGCTGCCTCTGGAGTGTGGGTCCTGAGTAGAACACTGGCTGCCCACTCCTGCAGTGTCAATTCTTGACAGGCTATGTGACCAAGGCCTCAGTGTCTCTGCCCAAGGGGAAACAGCAAAACAGTTGCACACCTACTCTCTACGGCAGTCAGAGACAGCTGTCTTTCACAAGGGGCCCTGAACTGACGGGAGTCCATGCTTCAGGAGGTCGATGTACAAAGTGAATCCAGTTCAGAGTGATGATGGCTTAAACTTTGGCGATGTCATCTTAAAACGCTTCCCTAAATTAGTGAGTTTATCTTATCACAAAGACAATTTTCTATATCATAAAAGTCTTCCAGGTGGCTCCTTATCCGTAAGACCACCGTAGAATGTATGTCAAGTTTATTCGGCTCATAATAGCTTTTAACCAGTCTTTCTGTAAAGTTGACAACCAGCTGCAAGAAGTAAGCCTTCTCTACTCTTTATCCCCGTGATTATTTTAGGCCTGGTGAGTGATTGGTAGTTATTTGTTTGAGTTAACCAAGAGTTAAGTGGTCCTGAGTGCTGAGCCCACACCCTTGTGCAGGAGCCTCCTGACGGGGATGGGAGTCTGTTATCTCTGGGCCAGACGCCAGCTGGGCATGCTGAGCTGTCTGTTGGCATTTGGGACATCTTATAAGCAATAAGATTCATTTACGGTCTGGTTTTCTGACAAGATGTGGAATTATTTTAAGCATTAAAATGCGAAAATCAGGTGAGACCCTTCACAGACACTTTTCGACAAGATGTCATCTACTTGAGCCACGTTAATTTGCCTGGATTGTATATACCATTCAGATTTACCTCATTGGAAATTTTATGGCATCCATAAAGAGCATCTCTGTTTTTGGAGGAAGGTGTTTTTGCTGGAAGGTTTTCAATATGGAAATGAAACATCATTACCTAGAGAGGAATTAGAGTGGGCTTCTTATCAGAAGCCATGCAAGCAACAAGAGAGTAGAAGAAAATATTTCAAGTATTGAAAGAAAAATCCACTAATTTAGAATTCTACATTTAGTGAAGTTACCCTTTAAACATAAAGGAGAAATAAAGATTTTCTCAGACAAACAAAAATTGAGAGAATTCATTGCCAGCAGATCTGTCTTGCAAGAAATGTTAAAAGAAGTTTTTCAGGCAGAAGGAAAATGATATACATCAGAAATTGGATCTCCATAAAGAAAGGAAGAGTATCAGAGAAGGAATAAATTAAGGTGGAATAGATTTTCTTATTTTTCTTCTTTTTAATTGATCCAAAAGTTCACTGTTTGTTTAAACCAATAATAGTAATGATGTACTGGGTGATGATAGCATAAGGATAAGTGAAATGAATGACAGTAATGTCACAAGACATGGGAGAGAGGATTTGGGAATGCTGTTATATGGGACCTGCACTACAGGTGTTAATACTGTAGTGTTATTTGAAGGTGGACTTAGATTAGTTAAAAATGCATATTTCAAGCTCTAGGGCAATCACTAAAAGTTTTAAAAAGAAGTATAGTTGGTCCACTGAGAGAGTAGATTTGTGGAAACGTGTTTATCTCCTCCTATTTTGACAACAGATGTTTCAGTTGCCCCTTCTAATTCTTCATCAGGCTGCTACTCTGAGGGTGATACGTGGCATGATATGTGCCCATTTGGTGTGGTATTTCTTTGCCCGTTGTTGGACGCTATGTGCTGTAAAGTATGCTTCTTGGTTTGAGGAAATGTAACCTGGTAGTCCAAATGCATACAATATCTTTTGTTTTAGTCCTTTAATAGTGTTTTCAGCATTAGCATCTACCACCTAGTATGCAAAACCCAGTCCAGAGTAAGTGTCTGTGCATGTCAGGACCTATTTATAGCCTCATGGATCTACAGGCAGCAGTCTGTGTTGTCTATTTGCCAGCTGCATGCAGGAATTTCCCCTAGGGAATTTGCCCCATAGCTGTCTGCAGTCTCTTTCTTGTTGACAGACAGGGACAGTCTTTGCTGGCATTTTGTGCCTCAGAGAATGCAAGGAATGTGTTGACAATCAGCCCATCTCTGTATGCTGTACCTCCCTCATTCATTTCATGGAGCCAGGTGGCTATCCCAAGTGAGTACATCAGTATATCCACTTGTTGGTTTCAATTACCGTCTGATCCTAGAAGAGGGTTCCTCTGATGGGCATTAACATGTCCATTAAGCCCCTTAAATTCCCATAGTGGCTTCCATATGTTCATGCCCCATACGGGCATCCCTTGAATAACCCAGTTTTCCACTGTCCATCTGCTTGACCATGTGGCAAACCATTGGCTACTACTGCCCACGAATCTGTATATATCCAAATTTCAGTGCTGTTATTGTTGTCTAATTTTTCTATCATTGTAAGGAAAACAGTATGCAGTTTAGGCCACTGAGCTGTTTTATTTTTTTTTATTTTTTATTTTTTTTTAAGGATTGGCACCTGGGCTAACAACTGTTGCCAACCTTTTTTTTTTTTCCTGCTTTATTTCCCCAAACCCCGCCTGTACACAGTTGTATATCTTACTTTCAGGTCCTTCTAGTTTGGGGATGTGGGACACCGCCTCAACGTGGCCTGATGAGTGGTGCCATGTCCGCGCCCAGGATCCGAACCCTGGGGTGCCGCAGTGGAGCGCGCAAACTTAACCACTCGGCCATGGAGCCGGCCCCTGTTTTATTCTTAACCTTCTTTACTCAGTTTTTCCATCAGTTAGTTGTAGTGTGATAGCTTTCCAAACAGAGTGCTGACCATCCGTCTTGGAATACCATCTGTAAACCAAGAAGCCCTTGGTCAGTTGGGAGTTTTTATAGGGCATTGCCGACGTGCTCAAAGGATCTGGCAGCTCTTTAGGTGGTCCCAGAGTTGGCCCTAGGGGAGAACAGGCTACCTGTTCATAAATACGAGTAACTCTTTGTGTTCCTCCAGTGGTGGCGTATTCCTGTATAAACTATTTCCATTTTAGTATGGCACTCTTCCGGGAACTGCCATCCTTACTAGAGTGTTTCTCTGACATTACCTAAGACATTATGGGTTTTTCAGATTTCAAGATTATTTTATCTGCTTTAATCACAGGGGCGATTATTAATACCCAATAGCAAACCAATAATTGTCTCTCAAATGGCATATTCCATACCACCATGTCTAGAAATTTTCTGCTCCACGATTCCTGAGATTGCTGCTTGGGGGCAATTACAGGCTTTTGCCATAAGCTCTAGTCTGTGTAAGTGTAAAATCATAGCTGAGTGTGGATTCTGGAGCCCATTGGCATTAAATGAGCCACTGCTTTTTACACTTCAGACGTAGCCTGATGTTTCTCAGGTTCCCGTTTAAACATAACACTTTTGTGAGTTGTTTTATTGTAGGAGGTAGCAATATTCCCAGAGGTGGGATATGTGTCCTCCAAATCTGAGCAGTCTGCCCAGGTACCGTGCTTCTTGCTGAGTTCCAAGGGTAGGCCAGGACAGCAATTTCCCTTTAACTGCCTGTAGAATATCACATGTAGCTTCTGTTCAAGTTATTCCTGAGAATTTTACTGTTTGGTTGGGCCCTTGAATGTTTGCTGGGTTTATCAGCCAGCCTCCCTTAGTCATGTGTGTGACCACTGCATTTAATTCAGTCCTAGCTGCTCTTCAGTTTCTGATATTATATATCACCAGTGTAGAGTATTATCACACTCAGGACCTGCATTAAGTACAGATCCTTCCCACTAGATCAGAACAGTAAACTGGTAAATTCAAATAACTCTGTGGCAACACAGTAAATGTAAATTGGGATCCTTTCATGTGAAGGCAAGCCACAGTTGACTCTTGAGTTTAGTATTGAGAAAATGCATTTGCAAGATCAGTCACTGAATACCAGTCTCCGATAGTTGGTATGTTTTGCACTGTCAAAACTATATCCGGGACTGCTGATGCTGTAGCTGGTACTATTTTATTCAGGCCTTGATAAGCTACTGTTAGTTTCCATGAGCCATCTGCCCTTTCACAGGCTGCTCAGGGCTATTACACAAGCATTTGCTGGTACTTCTAACATGTCGTTAATTAAGGTGGTAATTTCTTTTTGTCTATCAGGTATTCTGTGTTGTTTCAAATTAACAGAACTAGGTAGGGAATGTGTTTCCCAGTCAGACATAATATGCGTCCTAACAATGCATTCGGGTAAGGGAGATGCCTCTGGTTTGCATAAAGTTTGTCCAAACATTCCAATTCTCATTCAAAATTTTATCTTAATCCCAACCACCATTGTATCCCCATATCCTCCCAATCTAAGTATAGCCGCTTTCAGGACCTCACCAGCAGGTTTTGGAATCATAGCGCATTGGGCTTCCATGTCAAGGAGCTCCAGAAACATTTCCTCTTCACTCCCTGGCCATTTTACCCACACATGTGCATGACTTTGGGTCCCCAGCCAAGGGTTAGGTCAGGAGACCATGGCTCCTTCATCAGTTTTTATCCTGATTTATCCATCATACAATCACCCCCTCTGATTAGGGGTCAGGCTTCTCATTGTCATCTTTGCGTTCTGGATTTTAAAATTTCCCTAAACTCTAGTGAGTTAGAGCAGATTTATTTTATTTTGTGTTAAGTTTTTGAAATTGAAGTGTAGTTGACATATAATATTAGAGCAGATTTATTTAGGGCCCTTCAATGTTGGAAGACCACTGGGCACTTCCATCAGTCAGTCCAACCTTCAATAACATTACATTAAGATCTTTGTGTCAACCCTATCAGTGCCCAGTTTATTCACCCATTCCTTAATAACCATTTGAAGATTTTCACCCTGTTGGGAGAGCCCCATGGCCGTCCTCTTTGTCTTTCCTCATTCTCTTGTGAATCACTCTCATTTTTTTAGCATCTTTAAGACCCATAAGGGAAAGCTGGGACAGCAGATCTGACATGACTTATCAAACTGTTCCTGGTTTTGCAGCAGTGAGGTTACATGGGGCCTGTGTAAAGGGGCCCCTTAATCACAGCATTTTTCATGACCTGGGTGAGGGGCATATCAAGTGGATGAACATCCCTGTCATCATAAAGCCAATCCAGAATGGCTTGCATATGCAGCATACTGACTGCTTCATCTGGGGTTTTCTATTTGGCATTTAAAGGAAGGGTAAGATAATTCTTAGTGTCAACAAACTTTGTAGCAGCCTGTGTCCTGTCTACAAGGCTGGCTGTCCCCTTGGGAGCAGACGACCGTGTGTTTGCATCATGTCAAACCATCTGTGATTGTTCAGTAGGAAGCTATAGGTCCAGCATCAGCCCAGACATCCTCCTCCATTCTGCGGTATTCAAAATCAAGGAGCCTGCTCACACCTCATTTTAGTTGTGGTTCTTCAGAAAGCTGGCAGTATGGACCCACAAAATGAGACAGCTCCTTCGCTATATGCCCCCTGGTTTCAGTTGCAGTAGTTTCTTGGTTTTGACCTTACCACCTGGAATACCTTCTTGGTGACTACAGGTCATAGAGGTGCTATCTGTTGTTCCAGCACAATTTTTCCATTTGGTAGTGGCCATAGCTTGGACTTCCTGAAACGCAAGCTTGGTACAGTGCCAGGATCTGTCCCAACACTTGTCCTTTACTTTTGTTTTAGTTATCGTGGCTAACAATAACCAAGGGATTGTACCTATAGCCTGTTTCTCCTTATTTTGCATTTCTTTATGTATCCAGGAGCCAACTCCTTGGGAGTTAGGTCCCTCATTCCTGAAGTTCGTTGGTAACTTACCTCCAGCAGTGATCACAGTGCAGCTGCTGTCTATACCATGGATGTCTATCAAAGATTTGTCCTCCTTGCCTCTTCATCCTTTTCCCAACAGTACTTCTGCCATAATTCAGTGAGTCAGAGTCGTTCTAGCAAATCCCACTTCTGTCAGTTTTCACTTCTGAGTTGGGGTCTTCAAGACCACTCTCAGGCTCGAGATTTGCTAGAAGGGCTCAGAAGATTCAGAACTTATTACACTCATGGTTATGGCTTATTACAGTGAAAGGATATGGAGTAAAATCAGGAAAGGGGAAAAGTGCATGGACTGAGGTCTGGAGGAAACCAGGTGCAAGCTTCCAAGTGTCCCCTGAGGGCTTAATTCCCCCCACACTCAGGTGTGACACTGTGTCTGAAGTGCTGCCAACCCTGGTGGTTTGCCCCATCCTGAGTGTCGGAGATTTTGTTGGAGGTCGGGAGGCATACAGTACCTGCATGACTGACCTCAGTTACGAAGCTCCAGGCCCCCAGAGGGAAAGCAGGTGTTCCCCACAAATCACATTGTTGGCATAATGACTGACACCCTTACGGTATAATGCAAGGCCTCAGGCATGCATAAACACTCTTACTATACCGAAGATTCCAAGGGCTGGGTTCCCAGGAGCTACCCGAGGCCAGTCGTGGAAAGGGGCCTTTCTTGGGCATGTGCAGGGTTTGAGCAGCCCAGGCCTGCAGAGCTAGCCCTTTTCTGCACACTTTCTGATTTTTCGTTGGAAGCCAGAGGTTTTGATTAGGGCATAGGAACTGAGTAGGTAGATCTTTGATGTGAAGACTTGTGTCAGTATGGTTAGAGTTGGGCTTGGTTTAACAGTTGCTATAGCTCAAGATGCCAGAGGCTTCCATGCCCCCGTGTGCTTGTTTCTGTCTCTCTTCTTGACTTTGGGCTTCTCTGAGTGCTCCTCCTGAGAGAAAGCCTGTGTCTTCCCACTCTTGGAACTGTGACCCACTGTTACTACCATGAGCTCAGCTGGTGTGGTGGCTAAGGTGAGGGGGGGTGGAGCATCCTGTAAGCTTCCCACTGAATTTTAGCCCTTTGGTGAGCCAGAGTCTTGGGGCTATTGTGTAGTCCCCGCCCTCCCCCGCCATGCCTGCAGCATTTCTAATCTATTTCCTTGAAGCCCTGACTCCTTTTCACTGGTTTTTTCCCTCACTTAGACAGGAAGTCTGGAGAGCGCTAGAGTGGGAGGAATTCCCCTTTCAAAGCAGAGTTAATGCTCTTCAAAGTCCGTTTTCCTAGAGAGTCGGTCTTTGCTCTGGAGAAGTCCTTCACTGGGAGAACCTGGTTCAATTCCTGGTGGAAAGGCCTGCAAAGGGTGGGGATCCCCCAGATACTGTGGTCCCCAGGGACTTCTCACTCTCACACTTGTCCACACTCCATCTCCAGAAGTTCATCCAAATTACCATTTAAATATCCCTACCAGTTTATGACTCGAGCCGCTTTTGCTCCAGGCTGGCAGCCTTGGTGGTGTCTCTCTTGGTGTGTCTGTCTCTCCAGATTTCAGGTGGCGGTTTGCCATGTGGTCTTAGTTCTCTGATGGGTCCAGGAAAAGTTGTTGGTTTTCAGTTTGTTCAGCTTTTTCTTGTAAGGCTGGAAGTGACGATTCCCAAGATCTTTACATGTTGGAGCTAAAGCTAGAAGTCTCCCAAATCCCTTTTTAAGTGACAGTGCCTGAGAGCTGGTCCTCACAGAGTCACAGATGGTTTAGAGAAGAGGCTTCTGGAAGGAGGGAGGCTAGACAGAGATCAGCTGAGAACAGGAGTCAGTCCCTCCTTACAGCATCTTGATGGAGAGATGTGAAAAGGAGTACAGGTGCTGGAAGCTGAGGGAATCAGCCCTAGGTTGAAGACTTTCTTCTTAGATGTGTATAAAAGCAGATCTGTTTTTCTCCTTATAAAGAGGTGTCCCCTGGGCCCGCAGGAGGCGTGTGTGCGAGAAACAGAAGCTTCTACCGTTGGTCTGTGGCTGTGGGGGCTGTGTGAATGTACAGAGGGCGGAGTGCCAGGGGAAAGGAGAAGATGCTTTGGACATCCTGGGAGGGGCAGCTGCTCCAGCATCAGTGGCACCATCCTCAGACACGGGTGACAATTTCTCTCTCTTGTATGTGCATTTGGGTCTTTGTTGTTGCTACATGCTGAACTCCCAAATGACTGATAAAGGGAAAGTCCCCTGTGCCGAGCAAATGTACCTCCTGGGCAAACACCTCTGTCATTCATAGGCTCCTAGTAAAACGGCTAGGGGCCTATTTGACCTTGCATTTCTTCCAGTCTTTCTTCCCTTCCCTGGGTCTATCCCTCCTGAGTAACTGTGTGCCTCTGGCTCTGTTCCCTGGAGGACCCAGGCTGAGACACATATTTACATATATACATTACGTCTGTGTTCACCTTAATTGAGATAAGAGTACACCATAGTTTGTGTTCTGTTTTCACTTAAACTGATTTTATAAACTTTTCCCCCCATTTTATTCTTCTTTATCATGATTGTAAATGGCTGCAGAGTATCCTATGATATGAATATACCAACTTTTTTTTAACCAGTCTCCTACTGTTGGGTATTTAAGTTGTTTCCATTTTTTTTTGCAAATGCTGTAGTTTATGTCTTTGTGCATTTATTTATTTATTTTTTAAAAGATTGGCACCTGAGCTAACAACTGTTGCCAATCTTTTTTTTTTTTTCTCCTTTTTCTCCCCAAATCCCCCTAGTACATAGTTGTATATTTTTAGTTGTGGGTCCTTCTAGTTGTGGCATGTGGGGCGCCACCTCAGTGTGACCTAGTGAGTGGTGCCATGGCTGCGCCCAGGATCCGAACCAGCGAAACCCTGGGCCACCGAAACGGAGCGTGTGAGCTTAACCACTTGGCCACGGGGCCGGCCCCTGCGTTTATTTTTGTGTATACCTCTGGTGATATTTGTAGGATAAATTTCTAGAAGTATAATTCCTGTTATATTTTCTTATAGATATTGTTAAATATTGCCAATTAGCCTTCCAGAAAGTTTATAACTTACATTCCTAACAGCGTGCATTCTTGCCAATATTGTTATGCTTGTAAAATCTTTGTGGATTTAGTAGTTGATAAGTGATCTAGGTGTAATTTGTGTATCTTTTATATATGAGATTGAATCCTTTTGCAAGTGATCTGTTTTAATTAATTTTTATTGAAGTATAATTGATATATAATAGTTTCAGGGGTACACTGTAATGATTTGTCTTTTGTATATATTGTGAAATGATCATCTCAATAAGTCTAGTTAATAATATCTGTCACTACACATAGTTATAAAACATTGTTTTTCTCGTGCTGAGAACTTTTAGGATCTACTCTCCTGGCAACATTCAGACATGCAGTACAGTATTATTAACTATAGTGATAATGCTGTACATTACATCCCCATGAATCTTTTAAATACATTTATGAGCTATCTGTATTTTGTGTGTGTGTGCATTGCCTGTTCCTGTTCTTTGCTGATTTCTTTCTTTTTTAATCAAGGCATTCTTTTTCTGATTTATGTCTTGTCTTTTCTCTAGCACCTTCTCCCTTGCAGTGGGCCACGTCTTGGGCCTACTCATAGACCAGGGTAGAGCAGAAAGTCTTGTGGAAGAGACTTCATGAGCAGTTGAACCACCACAATGCAGACCCACTCAGTCCTTTTTGGAATATTTTTTCAGCACCTACTTTATGCCAGGCACTTTCTAGACACTTGGAATATGGCAATGAACAAAAAAAAAAGTATGCAGTAAACACAAAAAGATACGCATGGAGCGTGTATTCTGGTGTGTTGTGGGGTGTGGAGCTCTGGGAAACAGCACAAAAATAGACAAGTGTGTGAGAGGGTGGTACCTGTGATGGAGGAAAGTAAGGCAGGGAAGGACAGGGAGTTCCTGATGGGCTGTGTTTTTAGAGAAGCCATTTGTGTCAAGACCCAAGGGAGGGAGGGAGCAGCCATGTGGACGTCCTGGGAAAGGCATCCTAGGTGGAGGGAACAGCCAGTGTGGGTCTCAGAGAAGGACCATGTGAGAAACAGCCAAAGAAAAGTGTGGCCAGCATGCAGGCTGTGAGGATGGTGATGCTGGTGGGAAGGAGATGAGGGAGCAGCAGGGCCAGGGCATGCAAGGCCCCAAATCTGAACTGCGTTAGAAACATTAGGAATGTAGACTGCAGTAGGATCTTCTGATAAAGGAGCAAGTGCTTCCCACTCTGGTAGATTAGGTCAGACCTAGTGAAAGAGAGGAGAAAGGAGGTGCATTATGTTTGTAAAACATAAATATAGTATTTTGAATGATGGGTTCACAGTCATTTGACAGTAAAGAAGACAGTTTTCTAGAATTTGAGAAGACTTGTTTGCAGAAGGCTGTTTAGACTTCTTCTTCCTTACTCTTTATGCAAGATGTCATCGCGTCTCATCCCATCTCTGAAGTTGTTTAGTTAAGTTAGTCATTTCTACCTGTAGGCAGAAGGCCAGTTACCAAAAGACCAATCTGATGCCAGGGGCTGGTTTCAAAGAGAGCAAAACAGAACATCTCTTCATCTCTTCGACTTAGTAAAACTCATACACCCGGCCATCTACGTTTGAAGCTAAAGTTAGATCTCAGTACAAGAACATATTTCCCTAGTTCTCAAAAGATGTTTATTCATTCAGTAATTGATTTATCTGTCAAGTATTTATTGATTCCTGCTATACCACACATGGTACTAGGCATTGGGAATTTAATGAACAAAACTGACACAGAGCCACTCCTCACTGACTATTCAGACTTGTGGAGGTGGGGTAGACATTCTCTGAATAATCCTAAAAATTGTACTTAATTATAAACTGTAATAAGTGCCATGAAGTATAAATACAAAATGTCATGAGAATGTGGACCTGGGGAACCTGGATTCGCCTGAGGTGTCAGGAAAGCTTCCCTGAGGAGGTGAAGTTGAGCTAATGATTGAGGAGCATTAACAAGGTGATGTGGGATGGGAAAAGCCTTCTAGGGAGAAGTAGCAGCATGTGCAAAGGCCCTGAGAAAAGAGAGAACAGGGTAACTCTGAGGTATCCTTATATAATGACAGAGAAATGTCTTACAGTCTTTTGACATAGTTAATTATTCTTTGGGGGCATAAACAGTTAACTCTTTGAGCGTCTGGAAAGTCTTCTATCCAGAAAATCTACCTTACTGTAGTAGATAACTGAGTGTTATTTCTGTTGTCTACTCTCATTGTATTTTCTAGTGTTTGGGCTTTTAGCTGTGATGCATTTACAGAAATTACCTTAGCAAAGATTTCCTTCTTAGGGAAGTGGTGCTTAATTGGGTAACACGTGTACCTGGGAGGGAAAGCCAGTAGAGCATTGTATTGTAGAGCTCTGAAGTCCTGGCCTTCGTTCACCATTGGCTGGGTGTGGGGAAGGGAGATGTAGCAGTTGGAGCCAGCAGTGGCTAGGAGGGGATGACCAAATGAGAAATAAAAAATTCAGAACCCTCCAAAAGCATTATGGACCATTATGGGAATTGAAATTAGAAACATTGTGTGCATTTTTAATATTCTGCTAGGAAAAAGACTGTAGCCACATTAATGTTTAATGCATGGACCGTAATAGAGATCTGAGCAGCTCTCCGTGGCCCCGTTTGTTCCAGCCTTGTCCAGAAGAAAGAAGCTGGGTTCTATTTTAGGCCTATATTGGGAACTGGATCCAATCATAGAATGAGAGCCCTGAGATCTGAGTTGCCTTTTCTCGTCTCTATGAACAGGTACATTTGATAGAAGAAAAATGATTTGTTCTGTACTATCTGCCCCCTACCCCCTTTTGTATTTATGTTATGTATAATTCTGGGGGGTTACACACAGTTTGGTGATTATAAATTCTTTTACCAGTTTTCTCTCCAGATTTTCATAGAATCAGCTGCGGACTTTCTTCAGGGTGGTTCTGCTAGGGACAGAAAAAGGGAATGAGTACACAGTCTTTTTTTTCTATTTGTAGCATTCATCTGAGCCGTGATGTTACTGAAGTTTTCATTGGCTCGTGGTTTTGGTGGTGTCCTCTATTGCTAGGCAGGTTTATTTGGGCAGTGGCGTATGGGGAGGGTCAAGCAGAGCAAGGAGGAGTGTCTCATCGCTAATATTGTTTAGAATTGCCAGTGCATGCTGACAGTAAAACCAGAATTACTTTTTAGTCAGTTAATTATTGTTTTAAAACTATCGAGACCAGTGCTGTCCAATAGAATTTTCCATGATGCCGGAAGTATTCTATGTCTGCGCTGTCCAATCCATTAGCCACTAGCCACTTGTGACTAATGAGTACTTTAAATGTGGCTAGCGCAATTGTGGAACTTAAGTTTAATTTTCTGAAGTTTAAATAGCCACAGGTGGCCAGTGGTTACTGTATTGGACAGGGCGGGGCTCGACATGGCTCACCCTGTTGCCTGCACCTAGGATGGATTACTTCCACCCCAGCCTTGGGCCCCACTGCTTGGAGAATCTCACCCCTGGTAAAACATCCCTCCGGCTTTTAGGCTGCCACTCACTTTTAGTGTTAATGCCCTGAATAGAGGCAGAAGACAGAAGATGTGTGCCCCTGTCAAAAATTACCACCTTGTTTGCAACTTAAGGTGCAACGACAAACAAAGGAAAGAGCATACTTGTGTTGAGTGCTTACTGTATAAGAAAGATGTGTGAGCCATGCCCAAACTGCTCTCCTCTGTAGTTTATTCTTCAGTTAGTGTACACATTGGCTGATGCAAGGACTGAATGGAGAGTGTCCTGTTTCATGTGTAATTAACTGTTAGCAGGATGTCTAGGACAAGAAGTTTGATGTTTGCAGCTTGGATGCTTTGTCAGTGATGGAGGTGATGAAATGGTTTCTAACTTGTTAGAGGAAAGTCTCTCGTGTGTGATGTTGATATTCTTATGAGCTACAAACTCTCTATCTTTGCTTCCTTTGCCCATTTTCCAGTGGGAATGCCTTTCATTTGGGGCATTTGGGGCAGACTAGTGGAAGAAGAAGAGGTCATCTCTTTTGCCTTTATCACAAAGTCAGCTGTGAACCAGGGCTGGCACAAGCCCCCGCTGGTGGATAGGATCGTTCAGAGAAGAGTACAGATGCTCTGCCAACCACTGATTTGGTCATCTCTGAGGTCAGTAGCTCAAAGGGACATGCTGGAGGTGGGCTCAGCCAGGCTGGAGTCAGGAGGAGCCCCACCACATGCCTGGAAGAGACAGCCATGGCTCTGAATCTGGGCTCTTAGCAGTTGGCACCATAGGCCTAGAAGTTATGTTTGCTTTTATAAAATCACTCCTGACAGTCTTCCTGCCAAGCAGAATAGAGCTGCACATGAATTAATCAACACTCTTTCTTCTGAAAATATCTCATACTTTGAATCCTTTTAATGTGACATATACTGCTTGTACGTTTGAACATTTTCTGGAGACATGGCATGGATATTGATTCATCTTTTCTACTTTTAATTGGCATCTGAGTAACCATGACTCAAATTTTTTGATGGCTGGTAAAATGGTAACAAAATTCTTTGCTTTTCTTTTTGACCTTTCATTATTCTTTCTTATGGTGGTTGGTGGCAGGTAGGAAGGGAGGGGACATTTGTTTTCATGACTCATTTATATCGATGAAGAGACACTGATCACTGAGGAACATTGTTATTTACCACCGGCTTTTGTTGTCATCTGAAAGCTGTGTCTTCAGCATGAGTCATGCTTATTTGATTCATTTAGTGTTTCTCCTCTTGCTCTTTAACTAAGCACCTTGAAAGTAGCGACATTAGTGCCCGCCGGGTCTTCAGCTCCAATGTGGTGTTCACACAGGAGCGGACTTGTGCGGGAGTCATGCCCAGGGCAAGGATCGGAGGCGGCGTCAGCGAAGGCATGCTGTGGTCTTAGAAATTAGAATAGCTTGGACCTGCGCTGACCAGCAGGGTAGCCACCAGCTTCGTGTAGCCATGGAAATTTAAGTTCATGAAAATAAAATAAAATGAAAAGCTTTTCTTGGTCCCAGTAGCCACATCTTAAGTGCTCAGTAGCCGCATGTGTCTAGTTACCAGACAGCACAGACATAGGGCATTTCCTTCACACAGAGAGTTCTGTTGGATGGTGCTGTGGTGGACATTTTTGAAATGAGCTTTGTTTAGCCAGTGAGCAGATATTGCTGAGTATCCTTGTCAGGCCCTGCTCTGATCACAGAGACATTGTGAGGAGTGAGAAAGGCAAGACCTGGCACTCATGGAGCCACTGTCTCTGTGAGGAACACGGTACAGGAAGCTCAACTAGAAATTCCCACTTAAAAAACGTCAGTATCAGGGCTGGCCCCGTGGTAAAGGGGTAAGTTTGCATGCTCTGCTTCTGTGGCCTGGGGTTCACAGGTTCAGATGCCAGGTGTGGACCTACACCGCTCATTCGGCCATGCTGTGGCAGCATCCCACATACAAAATAGAGGAAGATTGGCACAGATGTTAGCTCAAGGCACTCTTCCCCACCCCTCCCCCCCAAAAAAAGTCAGTACCTCTGTGCCCACTGCTCCCTTAGGACACAGGGACGATACTGGGGATACTGTCCCTCTCCCTCCTCAGCAGGGAAGAAAGATAATTAGGCAGTGTATTTTACAAAAGAAGAGAATGGGGGCCGGCTGGTGGCACAGCGGTTAAGTTTGCACGTTCTGCTTCGGTGGCCCGGGGTTCGCCAGCTCGGATCTCGGGTGTGGACATGGCACCGCTTGGCAAGCCATGCTGTGGTAGGCATCCCATGTATAAAGTAGAGGAAGATGGGCACGGATGTTGGCTCAGGGCCAGGCTTCCTCAGCAAAACGAGGAGGATTGGCAGCAGATATTAGCTCAGGGCTAATCTTCCTAAAAAAAGAAAAGAAAAAAAAAAAAGAAGAGAATGATTAGTGCAAAGAAATTTAGCCCAATGCATATCTTGTGGTTAGTCCCTTAACCTCTCTGAGGCTCATTTTCTTCCATTTTAATAATGGAGCTTTTAGTCCCTGCCTTACAGAGCAGCAGTGAGGGTTCAAAGAAAAAAGATACTGTCAAACCCAGTGCTCAGCACTCAGCATTAAATAAATGAGACTGTTATTGCTCTGACCTTTTCTATCATAGAAATGGTTTAGAAGCTTAAAAAGCAACTTCAGCCGGAGGCAGGGGGAAGGAGGAGCCTCTTCCAGGAACAGGAGCAGCAGGGTCAGGTACAGCTGGCCTCGCACCGTCTGTGAGAAATGCCTGCACGGCCCAGCAAGGACACTCCCCCGTGAAATCCCTGTTGTAAATGGGACACTTTGCAGACTCCTGTTCTGACCATATTTTTATCGATGTCGTTTTGATATTTATACCAAGTTTCCATTGTCTTCTCTGTCAAGAGCACATCTCCACTCATGAATCTTTCTTAGAGTTCTCCAGGAGTGAGAAGAATGTTGGCAGCACTTCCAGCCCCGGTGCATTTCCCCATTGCTCAAAATTGCATGCCTTTGAGCAGGTCAGGTCGCCTGTCTAGGCCAGCCTCATCGTGGGTGAAAATGGGGATGACGGAGTCTTGCCAAGAGGAGAAGAGATGAGAAGAGAACGTCTGTGGTTTCCGTGTCCTTCTCCTCAGACCTGTTTGGTCTCTCCCACCTCTTTAGGTCTGCTGACCCCAAGTGCCCCCTAGATCTGGGGGCCCTGCGCAGGTAATTGAAATGCACTTTAGTGAGAGTGAACGGCATGATCCAGCAGTCTAGGAAGGAGTTACTGTGCTCTTAGGTGAGCTAGTCTTTTTTATTGCTTTCCAGTTAAAAACAAACCCTGAGAAACTAGAGAAAAATCTTGTATTCAAGATTGGGCAAATCTTTTAAAAATGATTAAAACAACATTACAAAAAAACATTGAATACAGAAAACCAATTTACTCCTCGTAATGCAACTATTTTAATTTCCTCTTTCTTAATAGTTTTGTCCAGATATTCGCTTAACCTTCATATTGGTGTGATCATCATGCAGTTCTTCCCCTTAAAACTTTTCTTAGATATCTTCAGTGCCGGTGACTGATTTTTGTATTTATTGTTTTTGTGTTTGTATATTATTTATTAAATCAGTCTACCATAATTTACTAACTTTCCTTTATTGTTGGACATCTAGATTATTTTTAGTTTTTTCACAACTGTAAGAAATACCAAAGCAAACATCTTTATCCTGATAAAGTTTTTCTTTGATTAAAGAGAAATTCCATGAAATGGGTACGAACACATTTATGGCTCACCATATGTATAAGCATGTCAATAAAACTTTATCAAGTCACATATAAAATTTTACTGTTCTGATACGCTTTTCTAGGACCTGTTGATGTATATGTTTTTAGCAATAGTTACATGGTTCAGTTCTGTATTATTAACTTGAAATGACCTTAAGTTTTCATTATGGAAAAATTTAAACACATACACAAGTAGATAAATAGTATTTAGAAACCCCGTGTACTCAGCATCCAGTGTCAGCAGTCACCTAGTTACGACTTCTCTGATTTCATCAACCTTCTGACGCCCAGTATTATTTTGAAGCAAATTTCAGCATTAGTCATTTTATCTACACTTATTCAGTGATTTTTAGCCATCTCTATCTACATCTGACCTCCTTACCTTGCCTTTCTAGCTGCATAACCTGCACATGTATCCCCTGTGGGCAGTGGGGTACCATTGACTTTTTTTGAGCAGAGGAAGGATAAAGTGGTAAGAACTCTACTTTGTGCAATGAATTTGTAGCTCTCTGCAGGATGCTTAATGTGGAAAAATCTGAAAGTGTGGAGACGGCTGTCCACATCTGCCCCTCCAGTTATGATAGTGCTGCTCTACAGTTCATATCCTGTACCCCTCCCCAAGCCAGTAGTGTTAATGATTGAGCCCTCTGGCTGAAAGTGACAGCCACATAGTATTCTTGGTTAAAAGTTCCTTAAACAGCAAGAACATTTAATTTTCTCTCATAATAAAAGGTCCTGAAGAAGGCAACTCCAGGGTTGGTCAATTTTAGCAACTCAGTGGTGCCAGAGTTCTGGCTACTTTTGTCATTCTCGTGGGCCTCCTCATGGTTGCAAAATGGCTGCTGTAGCAGTGCCCTTACACCCTCCATGCCTGTGTCCAAGCCAGGTGGGAGGGTTGGCATTTCCTCTTATTTTCCGTTTTTTATCAGGAAGGGAAGTCTTGCTCAGCAGCGCCCCAGCGTTCTCTCTCAGGTCCTCTTGGCAGAGCTGGGTTGCTATCCAAGAAGTTGCCAAGGAGTTTGGGAAAGTGAATTTCTGGCATTTTCACCCTCTGGAGCGGGGCTGCAGCAAAGAAGGAAGGATATTAGGTCAAGAGAGCCAGCCATAGGGGGCTTTTATTTAATAATTTATTTTACACTTGGAAAAGACCAAGTGTAGAAGAGCTTTCTCCAGAGTCATAGGTAGGGGTGGCAGAGCTGGGCCTCAAATCCAGATCTTCTGACCGGAGTTCAGTGCTCTTTTCCTCATCTGTCACCCTGAGCATCTGTGTAGGAGGCCAGGGCAGAGGTAATAGAGGCCTGGAAATGGATCAAGCAGTAGGAACAGAGAAGGCAATGGAAGTGGGAAAAGCAGAAGAAGGGGTCCAAGGTGATGGCAAAGGCTCGTGGTGGGAAGAAGTAGACTGACAGGAATACGATGAGATTCAGCTTTAGGGATTTTGCACGATGCCAGCAGGACAGCCATGGGTACCGCCTGGCAGGAAGTAAAGGTGTAACCCTGGGGCTGAGTCATACCTCAAGCTCCCGTCCAGTCTGTGGATGGGATGAGTCCTCCCAGCTTGTCTTACCTCTAGGGGGCGATGGAGAGTCAAGTGAGGGCAGCAGGTGACATGCTTGCAGGGAGGATGCTGAGTTGCTCCTTTAGAGGTGATCCTTGAGATGATCTGAGTGGGAGGAGAAAGGAGCCTGGGTTGTGGGTAGACAGTGGTGGAGTAGAGGGGGAACCAGGGCCGTGACATGGTGTGGAAGCCCCAGGGAGGAGAATTCAATTCCAGGAGGGTAGCTTCGCAGTGTCTTGCTGTGCAGATGTTGAAGTGAACATGTGGGAAGTGCCATTGGACTCACTGGTCACACAGTTGGGAGTGATCATTCACATACTTACGGCATGCACACACACACATGTATCTTTAAACTTTTACTTTTGAAATAATTTTAGACTTACAATAAAGTTGCAAAAATAGAACAGAGTTCCCATATGCCCTTTGCCCAGCTTCCCAAATGTTAGCATCTCACATATCTGTAGTAGTGATCACAACCAGCAAGTTACCTAATGCTGTTAACAAACCTGCAGACCTTTTTCAGTTGCAGTTGTCCCACTAATTTCCTTTTTCTGGTCCAGGATCCAATCCAAAATTCTACTTTGCATTTAGGTGTCGTGTCTCCTCAATCTCCTCCAATCCGGGACAGTTCCTTGGTCTTTGTCTTTCATGATCCCGACACTCCTGAAGAGCACTGGCCAGTTACTTTGTAGAATGTCCATCAGAGAAGCCTTAGGGCTTCTTTGATGTTTCCTCATGATTCGGCTTATGCGTTTTGGCGGGAACACCCCAGAAATGATGTGCTCTTCTCAGGGCATCATGTCAGGGGGCAGCTGGTGTTGATGTGTCCTTATTGCTGGTGATGTTGAGCCTGATCGCTCACTTGTTCAAGGTGGTGTGTTGTAGTTTTCTTCATTGTAGAGTTACTATTTGTTTATTTTTGAGAAGAACATTTGTTAGGTGTGTTTTTAAAAACACAGATGCTTTTAAAAAATGGCTCTTCATTTGACCATCCCCAATAATCTCTGCTGACATATTTAAAAAAAATAAAAGTTAACATGTACTTGGTTAGAAAATTCAAACAGTAAGGAATTGTGAAAAAATAAAATTCTCCTCATGTATCCATCCACAAAATTTTCCTGTACACGTAGTGGTGACCTTTTTTTGACCCAGTTTAAATAGAGTGGTAGGGGTAGAAGTCAGGGCTGCAGTGGCTTGAGATGTGAATGAGATTCCGGGAAGCTTGATGGAGAAGAGAAGGCTTGGAGCCAACAGGGACCCAGGGAGGAAGGAAGTCTTTCACAGGACAGCTTGTGTGGAAACTGGCTGTAAAATCACTTTGGGTACAAAGCCCTGTGTGGATGAGAGGTGGCATTAAAGTGGTGCCCAATACTATGAGGTGAGAAAGCTCTTTCTGTTTTCCCATAGTGTTTCTTGGGACATTCCAAGCAAAGGTCAGTACGTCAGGAAAGTGCAAGTTAATTGATTGTTTTTTTCATTCATTACAAAATGACTCGTGAGGTGGCGGGTTTTCTCATCAGGGATTATGAGCCCCAGAGAGTCGCTGTCGGGGGGTGGGGTGCTGGCAAGGATTCCTTCCTCTGCCTGGTGCCTCGCACAAGAACACAGCGTTGTCTACATGTGGGCACTCTGGGCCAGACAGGGAATATGTCACCTAATAAACTTGACTGAACAAATTCCTGATAAATGAGACATACTAACAAGTACCCTGATAAGGGGAGCATATAGCAAATGTCTTTAAAAACAATGCAAATAGGTTTTAAAAAACCTATTTTAAAAATGTATTGAAGTCATATTGGTTTATAGTATTGTGTAATTTCGGGTTTACATTATTATATATCAATTTCTGTATAGATCGCATTGTGCTCACCACCATTAGTCTAGTTTTCATCCTTCACCACCCGTATGTGTCCCTTTACCCTTTTTGCACTCCCCCCCACCCACCTTCCCCTCTGATACCCACTGATCCATTCTCTTTATCCATGTAAAAAACCCTATTTTAAAATAGTTCCTGGGGCTGGCCCCGTGGCCGAGTGGTTAAGTTCGCGCGCTCCGCAGCAGGCGGCCCAGTGTTTCGTTAGTTCTAATCCTGGGCGCGGACATGGCACTGCTCATCAGACCACGCTGAGGCAGCGTCCCACATGCCACAACTAGAAGAACCCACAACGAAGAATACACAACTGTGTACCGGGGGGCTTTGGGGAGAAAAAGGAAAAAAAATAAAATCTTTAAAAAAAAAAAAAAAAATAGTTCCTAATATCATTATGTCATTTGCTAGACCCTGGCTAAATACTCTTTGAACTTTGTGGGTCTTTTCAGTGATAGTTTTTGCCCTTAAGACTTTGTACTTTTCTTTCGTCCTGTGCAATCTGCAGACAGGTTGGAGCAGTAGAGCAGCGGACTCATCTCCATGGCCCTCAGTTCTGCTGCCCTCTGCGAGCTGAATTTACTCAAGGAGCCGCTCCGGCCTTAGAGTGTCGGAGGAACAGTTAGGGTGGACACTGCATGACACAGGCGTCCCGCACAGGTCTCTCAGGGGTTAGTGTTTGGCTCCCCAGTGCCTGACGTAATAGGCTGGCTTTCAGTAAACATTTACCGCGCCAGTGATGTTCCGTGTGCTTGCTTTGGCTCCTACTTTTAGATAATAATTTATAAGTCTTTCAGATTGCTGATTGGACATCTGTCAGATAAAATGTGTCACATAAATCAATGATTCTGAATAGGAACAGGACTCATTTCTGGTTGATTTAAAGTATCATTTAGAGTTGCTCATTTTACATAGACCTAATGTAGTGCAATGCCTGAGGTCCATTTTAAAGTCCTGTTATGTAACCTTAGCATTGTTGATGGGAGAAATTTGTCTGTAACTGTTCTAATCTGCTGCATGATGAATGTTTAGAGAGCCTCTTACTCAATTCTATGCCAGAGGGTTTCAGAATAAGCATCTATTTGTATGTCCTTCCAAAGAGCCCAAAGAGGTGAAGCAGAAACCCTACAAGGAGAGACCCTTTCGTTGATCCCTTGGGCCAAGACAGAGCAGAGCGAAGGGCTGGTAATCTTTTCAAAGCAAGAAATGCTTCGGTTTCCTTTCCAAAGCCTCCGAGTCTCCCCAACTCTATACGATGTGCCCTCCATTCTCTTTCCCTCCTCTGTAATAAGCTCTCTCCTTCCTTTATTCTAGTTTTCTTGGCAATTGAACCCTTTATTTGGGTGCCCTTAGCTATCTCTCTGATTTAAATTCCCTTTTTCCCACTCCCAAGTGGACTGGGCAGTTGTTGAGTCCAGAATGAACTGGGAGAGCTGGTGAATTGAGCAAGTGTATAGGATAAAGATCCGAGTCCAAGGCAGGCTGGAGGAGCCAAACTGGAGTAAATCCTAGTGATCCTAGGGGTGTGATCCACTGCATGTCACCTCAAGCTCTTCAGTGGTCTGCTGGCAATGGTGACTAGGAGTGGGACTGTCTTAGATGTCTCTGTGTCCATACTTAAGATTGCTGACCAGAGTAGATTAACACTGGCAGTTAGTGGGTAGTTTTACAAGTAGGTCGTTTTGGTCTCCGGTGGACCTGTCCCCTGAACAGAGGACAGCTGGGCACTCAGCCTATGTGCGTATACATGGGCAGGAACTCAGAAAAACAGTGCAGGAGTCTAATTGACTCAGGTTTTGAAGGGTTATGTGCAAAGGGTAGGAAAAAGGGCACTTAACCCTGGGAAAATATGAGAGAGTAGCCTAGTCTTGTAAATAAACTGAGGCGTACAGAAATTCTAAGAATGACATTTTTGTTGCTGTTTGTTTTTGTTTGTTTTTTAAAGTTATTTCCAGTGCAATGGTTCTTAACCATTTTGTACCCCAAAGACATCTGACATTGTCTGGAGACATTTTTGGGTGTCACAACCGGGGGAGGAGGAAGTACTAGTGAGCAGTGAGTAGAGGCCTGGCTTCTAGTGAGTAGAGGCCAGGGATGCTACTGACTATCCCCAAATCCTCAGGACAGCCCTCACAACACAAAACATTATCTGGCTGCAGATGTCAATCGTGCTGAGGTTGAGAAACACTACTGTAGAGGAAGGTGATCAAGGAGAGTGTAGACCTCGTTCTCAGGGCAGGCTGAAGGATGTCAAGAAGCATATCCTGAAGGATGTCAGTTCCTATTTTGCTTGTCCACTGTGCCAAGGGGAGAGAATTGGGTAAGTAGGTAAGTTTCTATCCCAGAGAATTTGTAAGAGAGATTGCTTAGGCACAGTGTTGCTAGACACAAGTGGCTACTTAATGAACTAAAGTTAAAAATTTAATTGAGTTGCACTAGCACATTTCTAGTGCTCAATAGTCACTTGTGGCTACTATATTAGCCAGTACAGAGATAGAACGTTTCTATCATCACAAACAATTCTCTTTGACAGGGCTGGTCTAGACTATATTGGTGATGCTTTAAGGAATTTGAAGACTAGAAGGAGAGCTGTTTTGTTAAAAAATTGTGTTTCAAGGTATCAGGGGCTAAGGGGAGTTTGAAACAGATTACCAATTGGCACAAATTCTGAATTTTAACAGATTGATTAATCAGAGTTCATCAGTATCCTCACACATAAATATACATTCATAATTCACCCCCAGCACAGAAGCCCACTCACACACCCACAGCAGCCCCTGCCCTCAGTGCATGCCCTTTCTTCAAAGTTGGTTCATAGTTAACATACGAAGAGGAATGGAACTCAAGTAGGTAGAAACTGAGAGTGGCTTTAGATGTTGTTCAAGAAGCTTTCCATGAAGGTCCAGATTTGAAAATGTTTCGTACCAAGGCCAAGGGTGCTGTTGAGATTAGAATCTCAGCCTCATTTGAGTCCATGATGTCTTGTTGGATTGGATGTTCTTCTGGGGGTCTGATGTCACTTTCAGATGTCTTTTACTAGGCTGTGGGCATCCATGAGATAGTGCTGGCCCTCTAGAAGAGGTCGCAAGATGCATTCAGGTGCGAGTAGAATGTCAGATTTGGGGTCAGAGTTAGCACCCCAGACAAAGGAAGTGAACTCAAGGCCTCATCAAACCACCAGTAACTAACCAGTGATATTGGAAAAAATTAATGTTCACTGTAAATAATACATTTATTTCACAAGTGCTTCTTCAGTGGGGAACACACATAAGAATGAGTGAGCCAGGACCATGACAGCTTGTAGTGGAGGATGAGAGTTGCGTTGCCTTCCCCAAAGGATCTAAAGAATCTGAGCACTTTCATAATATGATAATGAGCTCAGACACAGATGTCTCAGTGGAAGGGGCGAAGTGGACGGAAGTGATTTACCTCAGTTATGGTGGTCACCATGAGAGAGGAGATCTGCTTTGTGTGAGCATAACTGAATCAAAGGCAAGGGGACTTGACGAGCCCCCACCTCCCATCACCTGTGTAAAGAGACGTACATCTGCCACAAGTGTACTTTCCCTTCCTGGAGAAGACACTGTGCTCCTTTATAGACTTTAAAGGAACTTAAAAGAATGGAATGTGGAGGGGCCAGCCCCGTGGCCGAGTGGTTGGGTTCTCGTGCTCTGCTGCTGCAGCCCAGGGTTTTGCCGGTTCGGGTCCTGGGCGCGGACATGGCACTGCTCATTGGGCCATGCTGGGGTGGCGTCCCACATGCCACAGCTGGAGGGACCCAGAGCTAAGGATACACAACCATGTACCAGGGGGCTTTGGAAGAAAAAGGAAAAAAAATTTAAAAATCTTTAAAAAAAAGAATGGACTGTGGAGATGTTAGAGACAAAATGCCAAAAAACAGAAGCATCACTGGAATCTTAAGATGTTCTAAAAACGGGAGAGTTTGCTCCTGTTGCCCAGTGTATTCTATGTCATCTGTTGGCCTTTGAGCCTCTGTCCCTGTGAATGCTCCCATTCAGCTGCAGCCATTTGAACCCCCTTCCTGTGCTCTGTTTTCTCTTTGGCTGTCTGCGCTGGTGGAGCCATGGCTGATCAAGCCTTGAGCTAAGACTTTAGTGGAAAAGGGGGCTGGCTTAGTGCATGTGGTTTTCTTCAGTTTTCTTTTTTCTTAGATTTGGATAAAGACAGTAAACGCGAAGTGAGCTGCTATCAGCAGTTGTGGATTGGTGCTGAAGAATTAGCAGTTGTTGACTCTGAGTGGGGAAATAACGGGGTCATTACCAACCTAAGAGCTTGGAACTCTTTCCTTATGTCAGGGGCAAAACCAAGGCAGTTGTGCTTCTGGAGGCAGCCATTGCCAGCCACACCCTGTGTTCCTGGGGGTATATTTGCCTTCCTGGATGGAGGTTTATTTGGGGCGTTGCTCTTCTTTAGCACCTGGAAAGACCTCTTTGTGAAGAGCGCCATTGCAATTGGAAGGCAAAAAAATTAAAAGGTAAAGTATCTTTGCTTCTGCTTTGGATTTTCTCCTTGTGGTAATGTCTTTTGGAGTAGAATCATCTTCCTTTGATTTTCATGAAACAGGTAATCTGTCAGGTGGATGGGATTGCACTTGGGTTTGGGCAATGCAGGGTGTCATGGCTGACCTTGGAGAAGGAGTATTGGGCCTTCTTTATGAGCGGAGGACCCACCACCTTTAAAAAATGAGATTTGGTGCTTTGACAATGATGTAGGAAGTTGCCTCCAAGGAGGTAGATTAATAGCTAATCTCTTGGAAAAAGTAACACAGAAAATGACCTTTTACTTCTGTTCTCTGAAGCAGATCGAGTGGAGTACATTTCTAGGCAGAGAAACATTTTGTGTGAATTATACCCAAGGAAGCAGTGTGACTCGTGCTCTGTAATTAGCCGTGTCCTGGTGTTTAAGCCTCTGAAAGGAAGGGCTGCCTTTGTAATTGAGTTCTTTTACATCTCTTTAGTGGTACATTTACATATTGTAATTGAATGTTTTAGCATTCAGCGGGTGCAGTATTTTTGAATGTTGGCATCATAGCCATCAGGTGTGCCCCCGGAGAGCCAGAGACGGAAGGGGTAAACGGCAGCAGGGGCCCAGGCCTGAGGATGGTGTGGGTAGAAAGTGCCCACTCTTGGTTGGCCTCCCACACGGTTTGTTGTTCCTGTGTGGCTTGCCATTGTTCTCCTGTTCATCACCTTTAAGCAGTTAACATCTTTTTGAGACAGACACAGAGTTCAGATGACTCCAATCTTCTCAGCTCCCTCAGACATTATCAGGATTTCAGTTATACTCAGAAAGACAGTTTTGTTGGGTAAAGTGCTTGGTAGTTGATTAGGGGAAGCCAGAGACCTGTTTGGTCTCAGCTCAGGTTCTTCAATTTAAACAACTTTTTTAGCTGTTTACCACACAGAGTTGTTGACTAAGTAAAATACCTCTGAATGTATAAGATTATTTCTTGAATATTCTATGTCTTGGACTAATGTTGCTTGCTCCCTCCTATTTGCATCTGGTCTTACCAAATATACCAAGCTATGGTGGTCAGTGTTTTGGTGACATGCCAACTCCTTTGGCTATAGGGTACCATATGGTGCAGAAATAGTGGCACCAGGACTCAAAATGGAGCCTGGTCGCCTGACAGACTCTCTTCAAGGTGAACCCATGGCCTTCTGTTCACAAGAAGGCCTCTTTGGCATCACATGTTAGTCCTGTTGGAGACTCTTCCACTGTTGAGGGTGGATCTTAGAGCTGGTTCTTTTCTCTCTGGACAAGTGGACTTTGCCACAGAAAATCTTAAATATCTTATAATATACGATATCACATGCATTTGCACATGTGCGCGTGCACACGCACACACACACACACACACACACGTCTTAATGCTGTCTTCTTTTCAGCCAAGGAGAAGAGTAGAGGGGACCTGGCCAAAGAGGGAGTGAAGGGTTACAGCTTCTCAGAGCTCCAGGCTGATGGCCCTCCCCATGGCCTGCTGGTCTTCAGGAGCCTGGTGTCCAGTCCAGCCCAGCCAGAGGCAGGATAGAATTCCCCAGGCTTGAGCAGCAGCACCTGGCCTGCTGGCTTGCAGGCCCCCCAGGGCAGAGGTCTTGGGTATCTGTGTGGGAATTGTGTAAGGGCCACCTTTACAGACCCAGCCGTGTAGCTGACTCTTACTGTGAGTGGGCAGGGCTTGGGAGCTTGGGGGCCACACGCATTGAGGGTCGTCAGGAGCTTGGGGAAGATGGAGCATTCTCTCTACCTTTTGAAATGTGGCTAGTCCCAAGTACACACTGGATTTCAAGGAGTTGGTATAAAAAGAAGGTGAAATATCTCTTTAAGAATTTTTATGTTGATTATATAATATAATGTATTAAAATTAATAGCACCTTTTCTTTTTTTACTTTCTTAATTTTCCTTCTAGAAAATTTAAAATTACATACGTGCCTCTTATCTGTGGCTTGTGTTATATTTCTGTTGGACAGCACTGATCTAAGGCCTACAGGCTTTAACTGCTGTCAGGGATGGTCTGATGGACAAAGAAAGTACATCTTGACACAGAGTGATATTTGCTGGTCTCTAGTCCTCAGCAAAAGAGTGTTTTCTTTAGGGATCCTTAATAAGAAAGTTACGATAAAAGCAAGGAAGTAGCGAGTATGTGTGTGTGCATGCATGCATATGTGTAGATATATTCATATATAGCTACATGTATGTTGCCTAGGACTTTGAGATTAAAATGACTAAAATCTTAGTTGTAAACTGGGAAATTTCCTCTCCCTGCAGTTCTTTCTCCGCATCTCATTAGGGTGTATTACAGGAAAACTGTATAACAATTAATTGATGTAGTAAAATGTTTTGATCTCAAGAGAGCAAGAAAGTGCATTTACTGTTGAAATTTTGTTGAAATGAAAATATTTTTATGTACAGGGAGGTGATTTTACTGATGACTGGCTTGTTGGTTACTCATTTTAAGGAGAGGAATGTGGTTCAAGATTTTTCCTCCAATGAAATTATTTTTCATTTAAAAGTGGTTCTTTGTGTCTCCTCTTTGTTTCAACTGAAAATGTTATGCTATTGTTCGGATAGTGTGATCCCTTGCTACCTAGAGGGAGAGAGGTCACAGGGAAAAACAGAGTTTTTCATATTCATGGTTGAAGTATAATTTTTAAGAAGTTAAAACCTAATTCTCATACAAATGTTTAGTGAGCAGGTATCAAAGACTTATTTAACTCCTCAGAGAGGGAGCCAGCTGGATGGCAGTGGAGTCAAGGGGGCTGTGAGAGACTGATGGATGGTCGGCTACAGAATGTTAGACTAAGGTCACTGAGGTGAATACCAAATGGTTAATGGCCATCAAACCATAATCTTTGGGATTTCTCTGGTTTCTACGAAGTCATTTGCAGGCTCTCAGTCTTCTAATGTCTAATTTCACAGGGTTTGGGCCCTAGGCAGGAACACACAGTTACATTTCTGGGCATCAGGTTGGGCTTGCCAGACTGTGCTCCAGGACAGCACTGAAAGAGGGCCCAGGCAACTTTTGGTTCCATTTTCAAATTCTAGCTAATTTTTTGTATTTCTCAATAGAGCAGGCTCATCCAGTCTTTTCCAGTGTTCATGATTCTCTGGGGCCTTTCCCACTCCTGTAAGCTCTAAGAGGACATTAGGATATTTTAGGATCGCATGAGGCTACAGTTATGCTTTCCCATCCTCCTTATCCTCTCCCCCTGACCCTTTTCCTCCACTCCTCCCAGTCCAGCCCACTGTCTAGATCTTACTGACTGGGACTAAATGCTGGAGGCGAGTGAAGTGGGAGCGATGGATCACTTAGTTAGAGCTGTGCTTCTCTCACTGTCTGTGGGGAAGGGCAGGTTTTTTGTACATGTTTTTTGTTAGTCTTTTTGCTTTTAATGTCCAGTTATTGAGGACCAATACAATAAAAATGCACACAATGTCAATTTGCTGCAAAAATTTCTGAACACTCTCACTGTCTATTCTTACGTCCTCACAGTCCTGCACAAACACTTTGAGGCAGGCAGTGGTCCGTTGCCCTTGCTTTAAGTAGCGTTGGCTTAGAGGGCAGTCTTTTCTAGCACTACTGTCAGGGTAAAGATGCATTCCCCTCTCACCTAGCGGTGGCACTAGGAGTAGCTGCAGGATATTCAAACTCCCATCTCCTGGGTCTCCATCAGTCCTGTAAGCTGTTCAAAATACGTGCATAATGTAAGTCAGTGATGAGTTTGCAGTGCAAATATGTATTCAAGACAAGCTCACCACCTCCCTCCCCACTTCCCCCTCTGAATTGCCACTACCAAGCCCCTTCTACATAAAAATTCTGGAGCCATTCCTCTTTGCTGCCTCCAGGAAAAAAGTGCTTTCTGTTAGACCACTGGTTCAGACTCTTGGTCATCACCATTTTGGAAGGAAGACTTAGGAATGTACAGAGTATGTTATTGCCTAGCCTCTAGTACAAAATAAGGCACTTTGAAAGATATGTACACAATAAATTAAGTCCCCATTTGCTCTGGGATATTTTTGGTCTTTTGGAAAAGGCTAGCTTTCCTTGCAAAGGGCATCATCAAACCTTCCTCAATCATTACATAAAAATGGACTCATATTTAAAAGTTACTTAAAAAACACAGCAAAGAAACCCCCTGCTATCCTGTAAGTTTAGAAAGACATTTCCTTCCTAGCCATTTCCCATTTCCTTTAGCCTCGTTCCAGAGAGCTTCTGTAATTGATATGACCCAGCTCTCCTCTTGGCATTTGATCCCTGTGGGGTGGACAGGTTGTTCTTCTGGAGCCAGCACATGCCTGTTCCTGTCCAGACTTGATGGAAACAGGAAGCACTGTCAAAGAGAGCATAACTCCTCCATGGATTCTGCCCAGTTAGAGCCATTGTCCACAGAATGGGGCTCTGGACCTACGTTCTTTGATAGCACTGGTTTTTTGTACTCGATAGTTGAACGTGATCTTCCCTCTGCCCTTTGGCTGTTGTATTTCTCTGGTAAGGGGAAGGCTCACACCTCCTTGGAAGTGGACTGATTGACTTGGTGACTACGTCAGGTCAGTGGAGGTCTGGATGTAGCATTTATTTTTATCGCCACAACTCTCTGCAGTTGGAGCAGTGCCCACCTAGCGTACTGCTTTCCCAAGGTCTGCTGTGCAGAGAAGAGATACTGTTATTTTGAAGACTGGTTTCAGTTTTATTTCAGGGGTTTGATTAGGCAGGGTGAATGCCCAGGCTACTGACTTATGGACTGTGGGCAATACAGACATTAAGACAGTAAACGTGGTGTCCTGAATATTAGAGACTAAAACTTGCAAGTCTGGAGCCCACACACATGTTTGGCCAGTTCAGTATTGACGTCTTTAAAAAAAAAAACTGGTTTCCATTGTTACAAAAATTTGAGATTTTCAGTTTTTCTCCCTGGACCCAGGAATCTGGGCACACCAGGCCTCCATAGCCTGATGGCAGCAGTTGTGGGCCCCAAGTTGCAGCTCCCTCCTTTGCAGGAAGCACTAGCTCTTTCACACTTGCCATCTTTGCAAGCGACTGCATCTTCCTGATGTCCCCACAGGCATTGATTTTGGTCTCCTGGTTTCACACGCCCTTGGTGGTGGGTGTGAGGATGCAGATTGGTAGTGAACTCTTGCCTGAGCATGGGGCAGTTTCTAAAATGATCATGTAAGGCGGAAATTGGATATGGTCCAAATGACCCTAGAAAATCCCTTGCGAAGCCCCTGGTTTTATGTAGACAGCCCTCCACGTAAGGTGCATATTTATATAAATCTGTGTGATGTGCACCAGTGTTATCCATAAAGGTCATTGATGGTGACTCTAGTGGACTGCCATTCTTCTTTGTCATCGTTGTGTTTGGGTAAACAAGGTTATCATTCCCCTCGCTGTCCTGTGCTCGATGTTTCTCTGTGACTTTTCATCCCTTCTTCTGTTTCTTCCTTTAAGGTGTTGAAGGAACCTTACCTCCCACCTGCCTGGCCCCTGGAGGCTCAGATAATAGCTGTGCTTGAGACCTTTGAGTTTTATCCCCAGGTCTCCCCAGATTGTCAAGTGGCCCCCCCGTTGCTATCGCCTGTGGGCAGATGCTCATTGAGGGCAATGATAGGCAGAATGTCCAGGCCTATGGGAATTGTCATTTCTTCCTTTTTTTTTTACCTAAGTTCCAGGTAGTTGAATTCTTGTAAATTAAATGTACCTGTGATGCGATTGATAATACTGGTATAGACTTGATATAAAAATCTTAGATGTTTGCCTGGGAAACGTTAAATTTGAACAAAGGGAATGGAAGTAACTGGTAAGGACTTACTAGGTCACCTTCTATCTAGGAGTTAGAGGCTGGGGAGGGGCATTTTGTGAGTGGGTTTTTCTTTTTGAATGCCTGGAAAACCAAATAGAACTAGGCAATCTGGAAACTTTGGGCCTTCATCCTAATCTTGTTTTTGATTCTGGGGTATATTAGGGTAAGTCACTTATTGTGCTTGTATTTGAGGATTAGAGCACTTTTGAAAGTACAGTGTGCTTACTTCCATTATGAATAGGGCAGCCCTGTAACATATTATCTAAACTGGGGCCACTTCCGAGAATGAAGGGGACAGGAGGTGTTAACTGATAGTTCTGGGCAAACCACAACATATATCATCCAAATGATGAAGATCAGTTTGGGTTTATTCACCCTAAAATCAACAATTTTTTTTAATTTATTGAGAACAATTTTGATAGAACTGAGAGATTAGGTACCATGTCTTATATTCTCTCTGTAATAGGAATAATAGAAAATAATAATATAATATAAATTTATAAATATAAAATAATCATAGAAATATATATTATAGAAATAATATAATAGAAAATTTTTGTTAAAACTGTAAATTATCTTATGAAATTAATCTGTACTGAGATCCTTTCACAAAAAATGAAGCTTTTGGCAAAAAATGGCATACTTTCAGAATCTTATTAAAGTATTCTGAGAAATTATTTATTGAGGTAACATTGGTTTATAACATTATATAAATTTCAGGAGTACATCATTATACTTCCATTTCTGTGAAGACTATGTCGTGTTCTCCACCCAAAGTCTAATTGCCATCAGTCACCGTATGCGTGTCCTTTTACCCCTTTTGCCCTCTGCCCTTACCTTTTCCCTTTGGTAACCACCAATCTGATCTCTGTATCTATGTGTTTGTTTGTTCTTGTTGTTTTTATCTTCCACATATGAGTGAAATCATACAATATTTAGCTTTCTTTGTCTGACTTATTTCACTTAGCATAATGTCCTCAGGGTCCATCCATGTTGTCACAAGTGGCAGGATTTTGTCTTTTTTTATGTCTAGGTAGTATTCCAATGTATATATGCCACATCTTTATCTATTCATCTGTTGTTGGGCACTTACGTGGTTTCCACGTCTTGGCTATTGTGAATAATGCTGCAGTGAATATAGGGGTGGATATATCTTTTCAAATTAGTGTTTTCGTGTTCTTAGGATAAATAACCAGAAGTGGTATAGCTGGATCATATGGTAGTTCTAGTCTTAATTTTTTGAGGAACCTCCATGCTGTTTTTCATGTGGGTTGCACCAGTTTACATTCCCACCAGGAGTATATGAGGGTTCCCTTTTCTCCACATCCTCTCCAACACTTCTTTCTTTCTTTTTTTTTTTTTTTAAAGATTGGCACCTTAGCTAACATCTGTTGCCAATCTTCTTTTTTTTCTTCTTCTTCTTCTCCCTGAAGTCCCCCAGTACTTAGTTGTATATTCTAGCTGTAGGTCCTTCTAGTTCTGCTATGTGGGACGCCACCTCAGCATGACCTGATGAGCAGTGCTGTGTCCGCATCGAGGATCCAAACCAGCAAAATCCTGGGCTGGCAAAGTGGAGCACATAAACTTAACCACTCGGCCATGGGGCCAGCCCCTGATTATTTCATGTCTTGTTAATTATAGGCATTCTCACGGGCATGAGGTGATATCTCATTGTCATTTTGATTTGCATTTTCCTAATAATTAGTGATGTTGAACATCTTTTCATGTGCCCGTTGGCCATCTGTCTATCTTCTTTGCAAAAATGTCTGTTCAAATCCTCCGTCCATCTTTTAATTGGATTATTTGTTTTGTTGTTGTTGAGTTGTATGAATTCTTTATTTATTTTGGATTTTAACCCCTTATTGGATATATGGTTTGCAAATATCTTCTCCGAATTTTTAGGTTGTCTTTTCATTTTGTTGATGGTTTCCTTTGCTGTGCAGAAGCTTTTTATATTTTTTCTTTTGTTTCCCTTGCCTGAGGAGACATGATATTCGAGAAGATACTGCCAAGACTGATGTCAAAGAGGGTACTGCGTATGTTTTCTCCTAGGAGATTTATGGTTTCAGGTCTTACATTCAAGTCTTTAATCGATTTTGAGTTAATTTTTGTGTATGGTATAAGATAATGGTCTACTTTTATTCTTTTCATGTGGCTGTCTGGTTTTCCCAATACCATTTATTGAAGAGACTTTCCTTTTTCCATTGTGTGTTCTTGGCTCCTTTGTCAAAGATTAGCTGTCCATAGATGTGTGCATTTATTTTTGGGCTCTCAATTCTGTTCCTTTGATCTGTGTGTCTCTTTTTGCGCCAGTACCATACTGTTTTGAATACTATAGCTTTATAGTATGTTTTGAAATCAGAGAGTATGATACCTCCAGCTTTGTTCTTTTTTCTCTTGATTCCTTTGGCTATTCAGGGTCTTTTGTTGTGCAGTATAAATTTTAAGATTCTTTGTTCTATTTCCATGAAAAATCTTGTTGGGACTTTGATAGGGATTGCATTGTATTTATAGGTTGCTTTAGGAAGTGTAGCCATTTTAACTATGTTAATTCTTCTAATCCATGAGCATGAATATCTTTCCGTTTCTTTGTATCTTCCTTGGTTTCTTTTAACAGTGTTTTATAGTTTTCAGTCAACAGGTCTTTCACCTTTTTGGTGAAATTCATTCCTGATGTTTTATTCTTTTTGTTGGTGATTGTAAAAGGGATTGTAGTCTCGAGTTCTCTTTCTGATATTTTGTTGTTAGTGTATAGAAATGCAACTGATTTTTGTATGTTTATTTTGTACACTGCAACTTTACTGCATTTGTTTATTATTTCTAATAGTTTTTTGGTGGATTCTTTAGAGTTTTCTATATATAAAATCATGTCATTCACAAATAGTGACAATTTTACTTCTTCCTTTCCAATTTGGATCCTTTTTATTTCTTTTTCTTGCCTCGTTGCTCTGGCTAGGACTTCCAATACTATGTTAAATAAAAGTGGCAAAATGGGCATCTTTGTCTTATTCTTGTTCTTAGATGGATAGCTTTTAGTTTTTCACTGTTGAGTATAATGTTAGCTATGTCATATATGAGCTTTATTATATTGAGATACTTTTCTTTTATACCCATTTTATTCAGAGTTTTATCACAAATGGAAGCTATATCTTGTTTAAGGCTTTATCTGCATCTGTTGAGATGTTCATGTGATTTTCATTTTGTCAATGTGATGTATCATGTTGATTGATTTGCGGATGGATATTGAACCATCCTTGTATCCCTTGAATAAATCCCAATTGACCATGATATGTGATCCTTTTACTCTCTTGTTATTTGATTTGCTAATATTTTGTTGAGGATTTTTGCATCTATGTTCATCAGTGATATTGGCCCATAATTTTCTTTTTGTGTGTTGTCATTCTCTGGTTTTGGAATCAGGGTAAAGTTGGCCTTGTAGAATGAGTTAGGAAGCATCCTCTCCTCTTCAGTTTTTTGGAAGAGTTTGAGAAGGAAAGGTATTAAATCTTTGAATGTTTGGTAGAATTCACTGGGGAAACTATCTGGTCCTGGACTTTTTTTTTTGTGGGGAGGTGGGGCATGATTACTGTTTTGATCTCCTTACTAGTGATTGGACTGTTCAGATTCTCTATATTTCTTCTTGATTCAGTTTTGGAAGGTTGAATGATCCTAAGAATTTTATCCATTTCTTCTAGATTATCCAATTTGTTGGCATATAGCTTTTCATAGTATTCTCTTATAATGCTTTGTATTTCTGTAGTGCCTGTTGTAATTTCTCCTCTTTCATTTCTGATTTTATTTATTTGAGCCTTCTCTCTTTTTTTCTTAGTGAGCCTAACTAAACGTTGGTCAATTTTGTTTATCTTTTCAAAGAACCAGGTCTTAGTTTCATTGATTTTTTTTCTTTTTTTTTTTTTTTTTTAGTCTCTATTTCATTTATTTCTGCTCTAATTTTTATTATTTTCTTTCTTCTACTGATTTGGGGCTTCATTTGTTCTTTTTCTAGTCTATTTAGGTATATTGTTAGATTGAGATTTTTCTTGATTGTTGAGGTAGGTCTCTATTGCTAATAAACATCCCTCTAAGTATTGCTTTTACTGTATCCCATAAATTTTAGTATGTTGTATTTTCATTTTCATTTTTCTCCAGGTATTTTTTAATTTCTCCTTTGAATTTTTCATTAACCTACTAGCTGTTCAGTAGCATTTTGTTTAATCTCCACATATTTGTGACTTTTCCAGTTTCCTTTTGTAGTTGATTTCCAGTTTCATACCTTTGTGGTCAGAAAAGATGCTTGGTATTATTTCAATCTTCTTAAATTTATTGATGCTTGTTTTGTGGCCTAATATTTGATCTATCTTGGAGAACATTCCCTATGTATTTGAAAAGAATGTATTCTGCAGTTTTTGGATAGAATCTTCTGTATATATTTACTAAGTCCTTCTGGTCTTAATGTGTCATTTATGACAATGTTTCCTTGTTGATCCTCTGTCTGGATGATCTAGCTGTGATGTAATTGGAGTGTTAATGTCTCCTACTATTACTCTCACTTTCTCCTTTTCTGTCAGTTAATCTTTGCCTTATGTATTTAGGTGCTGCTACATTGTGTGCATAAATATTTACAATTGTTGTGTCCTCTTGTTGGATTGTTCCCTTTATCATATGTAATGTCCTTCTTTGACTCTTGTTACAGTTTTTGTTTTAAAGTCTGTTTTGTCTGATATAAGTATTGTTACCCCAGCTTTCTTTTCATTTCCGTTTGCATGGACTATCTTTTTCCATCCCTTCACTTTTAGTTTATGAGTGTCTTTAGGTCTGAAGTGTGTCTCTTGTATGCAGCCTTGTTTTTTCATATGGGTCTTGTTTTTTAATCCATTCAGCCACCATGTGTCCTTGATTGGAGTATTTAGTCCATTTACATTTAAAGTAACTATTGATGAGTATGTACTCACTGCCATTTTGTTATCTTTTTCTGGATGTTTTTGCGATTCATCTCTGTTCCTTTCTTCTTCTCTTGCTCTCTCCCCTTGTGAGTTGATGCCTATCTTTAGTGTTATGTTTGGGTTCCTTTCTCTTTGTGTATTTATTATAGGTTTTTGGTTTGTGGTTACCATGGGGTTCATATATAATAATGTATGTAAATCTATATTAAGTTGATGATCTTTTAAGTTTGACCTCTTACTAAAAACCCTACACTTTTACTCTCTCCCACCCCATGTTTTATGTTTTTAATATCATATTTTGCCTATTTTATTTTTGTGTGCCCCTTAACCTCTTATCATAGATATAGATGACTTTACTACTTTTGTCTTTTGACCTTCATACCAGCTTTTTAGGTAGTTGATCCACTACCTTACCTATATATTTGCCTTTACCAGGGATATCTCTTCTTTGCTAATTTTGGTATTCCTATTTGTACTTTTTTCTTTTCCAGCTAAATAAGTCCCTTTAACATTTCTTGTAAGGCTGGTTTAGTGGTATGAGCTCTTTTAGTTTTTGCTTATTTGAAAAGCTCTTTGTCTCTCCTTCCATTCTGAATGGTAACCTTGTCAGGTGGACAGTCTTGTTTGTAGATTTTTTCCTTTCAGGACTTTGAGTATATTGTGCCACTCCCTTCTAGCGTGTAAGGTTTCTGCTGAAAAGTCGAGTTTCCTCCATATGTAACTTGTTGCTTTTCTCTAGCAGCTTTTAGGATTCTCTATCTTTTTCTTTTTTTTAAGGTTGGCACCTGAGCTAACATCTGTTGGCAATCTCTTTTCTTTTTTCTTCTTCTTCTTCTCCCCAAATTTCCCTGGTACATAGTTGTATATTCTAGTTGTAGGTCCTTCTAGCTGTGCTATGTGGGATGCCGCCTCAGCATGGCTTGATGAGTGGTGCTAGGTCTGTGCCCAGGTTCCAAACTGGTGAAACCCCAGGCTGCCGAAGCAGAGCCCATGAACTTAACCACTCGGCTACGGGGCTGGCCCCTCTCTCTTTGTCTTTAATTCTTGACATTTTAATTATAACGTGCTTTGATGTGAACCTCTTTGGATTCATCTTGTTTGGTGCTCTCTGTGCTTCCTAAACCTAGATGTCTTTTTCCTTCCCCAAGTTAGGGAAGTTATCAGCTACTATTTCTTCAAATAAGTTCTCTGCCTCTTTGTCTCTCTCTTTGCCTTCTGAGACACCTATAATGTGGATGATAATACACTTGATGTTGTCCCAGTGGTCCCTTAGACCGTCCTTGTTCTTTTTAATTCTTTTTTCTTTTTTCTGTTCAACTTGGGTTATTTCCTCTACTCTTTCATCCAGCTCACTGAGTTGTTCTTCTGTGTCATCTACTCTGCTGTTGATTCCTTCTAGTGAATTTTTCATTTCCATTATTGTATTCTTCAACTCTGATTGGTTCTTTTTTATAAGTTATAATTCTTTGTTGAAGTTCTCATTGTGTTCATCTATTCTCCCCAGATCAGTGAGCATCCTTATGACTATTAGTTTGTACTCGTTATCCAGTAGATTGTTTATCTCTGTTTCATTTAGTTCTTTTTCTGAGGATTTGTCTTGTTCCCTTTTTTGGAACATATTCCTTTGACTCCTCATTTTGCCTACTTCTCTGTGTTTATTTCTATGTATTAGATAGATCAGCTACATCTCCTGATCTTGGATATGTGACCTAATGTAAGAGACACCTTATGGGGCCCAGCAGCTTGCTCCTATCATCACCCGTGCCAAATGCTTCACAGGTGTACCCTCTCTGTGCCGCATCTGTCCTTCTTTTGTAACAGGGTTACTATTGCTGCAAGTACATAGGTAGGCTGGGCTGGCCCTCAAGCTGGCTGGTTGTGATGCTCTGCTGTGTGAGGCTGTCACAAGCACTTTATTGGGTGGGGCAAGCCCCTGGCACAGCTTGCTGAGAGTTTGGTAGCACGTAACTACTGCAGTTTTGCTAGTAAGCGAGTCAGGCCCCCAATGTGGCTGGTTGGTAGGCCCTAGGGCACATAAATGCTGTAGGCCCCTGGTGTGGCCCCCTGCAGACTTGGCTGTCTCTACTTTGGTGGGTGGGGGCAGGCTTCAGATGAGGCTTGCTATGCAGTGCACAAAGTCATTGTCAGCTAGTGTTCAGGTGAGGCAAGCCTCTGGCAAGAACTGGCTGATGGGCGGGGCAGGCCTCAAGTGCAGTAGCAGGACACAACTATTTCACGTGTTGGAAAAGGGGGCATACACCTTGTGTGGCTGTTTGTGATGGCCAGCAGCACAAGTCTACCATGGGCTCACAAGGCTGCTGTGAGTCCACATGGCCGCCGCAGGTCCGTGTGGCTGCTGCCGGCTTGCTGGTGAGTGGTGCTAGTCCCTGGGGTGGGCTGCCTGCTGCCGGGCTGTGCTCAATTGCCTTGGGTGCTCTAGTGGACAGGGTAAACCCCTGCTCTATCAGGCTAGAGGGAGGATTCCAGTGGTGCCTGCCAGCCTCTGTGTCAGCACAACCAAACTAGGTCACAATAACGGCTGCCTCCAGTGTCACAGTCACTGAAGGGTGGCCCCAGCTATCTCCTGCCTCTCCGGGACATGTTCCAAGCATAATAAGTGAGTCTCTTTTACCAGTGGACTGTGTGCTTTTCTATCTGGTGTTTTAGTGTTGGTTTCTAGGTCAAGAGAGTCTGTATGTGGGCCCTTTAAGAGCAGATTTTTCTTTCCCTGAAGTTCTCTAGTTTTCCTGGGTGTATTCCCCATTGATTTTCAAAGCCAGCAAAGCCAGGTATTATGGGATCTCATTTCTCTTGTGCTGGATCTAAGGGCTGGGGTGCCTAATATGGAGCTCAAAACGCCTGCTCCTCTGGGAACATCTCCGTGCCTTTGAGATGTTCCTGGCCATGAAGCACCACAGCTAGGGTGCGGCTATTTCCTCAGTGGGGCTGTTTCTCTGCCTCTTCCACCTGTCTGTGTTTTCCCTGGTTGTGGGGGTTCTTTTTATCCAGTTTCCAGATCTCAGAGGAAATTGTTCCACAAGTAGTTGTGAGTTTGTTGTGTCCATGGGAAGAGGCAAGTTCAGGATCCTCTTGTGCTCCCATCTTCCAAACTCTCTCCTGAGAAATTTTTTTTATGGACAGTGTTTGAAGGGAAATAGTGACAATGTTTATTTTGTTAAGCATACTCATGTAAAACAAGCTACTTATTTAAAATTACCTCAAAGATCATAAATCTTACTCACATCTTTAATAATCAGTTTATTGGCATATCCCATGACAAAGAATTTTGTTCAGTAAGGTAAGCTATATAAAATGTGAAAGGAAAAATCAGCACCTCACTTATTTTAAATTGTCTTAGCCTTAGAAACAAGTGAAGAATGCTTACCCACGGCTCAGCTTCCCTGTACCACTTCTCAGACAACAGCTCTTATGAGAGGGAGGCTGACAGTGGCAAATGTTACCAAAGTGAGTGGACATGGACGTGCCTTCTGGCCCTGAACAACAGTGCCCCTGAAGCCATGCGCCTCCCCATATAGAGTCAGGAAGTGGCTCCGCGAGTTGAGATTGGGGTTGAGAGCCTGTGTTTTCTCTGCGTTCTTTCCTTTGGCCATTTGTGGGTTAAGAAGATGGGGCAGATTTCTGACAGTTTTTACCTAGTTGGGTACTAGAAATTTTTGTATTCCTGTAAGTATTCTTGAGCTTTTGGTAAGTTACTTGGAATCAGTTTGATTCTCTTGGGCCTTGCTTTTATGGTTTATTGAGTCCAGAACGTTGCTCAGTCTGGAGCTGTTTCCCACTGCTGAGGCAAGACCTTTCCGAGCACCCTACCTACTGCCCCGTCGACTGTGAGGTTCTGCAGTCTGGCTGGGGAACAGGCGCTGCTCTCAGCTCTGTGTGGGCACTGGGCACTGGAAGCTCTAATCCTTGCCAGAGGTTCTTCCTGGCCTTGAGTAGTTTTCTCACCCATAGTGCTGTGTGCCTCTCTCTCCTTTCCAGGACTCTGCTGAGCGCTTTAGCTGCCTTGGCCTCCAGGACACTGGATTCCATCTTCTCTACTCAGGGAGTCCTCTAGGTTGTGCCTCCGTTCCCCTGTCTGTACTGGAGCAGAAGTCTCAGGATGGTTTTTTTAAATATTGATTTAGTATAATTTTTTTCTTATGAGCTGTTCTGGCTCACAGTCCTCTCTCTAGGTCTAGGGTGGCATCTGGGGTGCCTTGATGTGCTTCCCTCTCTGTTCTGCTTATTTAGGTCAGACCTTTAAGAGCCAGCTCAAATGCAACTTCCTCCGCAAATCTTTCCTCACTGACTCCAGTTTGCATGGGGTTTTCCTTTCTTCGTGTACTTAGAGACTTGAGCAGTCAGTGGTGTGCTGTCCTGCAGTGTTTCATCTTTGTTTTGCAGTGATTAAGCCTTGCCTTTCCAAACTTCTTGAGCCAGGTGTCCTTGTGGTATGTTTTTTTGTGTCCTTCATAGTGATTAACACACAAATAAGCCCCTGAAACGTCGGCAAATACTTGGTGGTGGGAATAGTTGCCAAAGAATGCACAGGGGATGTCATTTTGAGAAATACTGTACGTGTGTGTGCATGTGTACGTGCGTGTGTGTTTGGGGTGGAGTGAGGATGAAGTAGGGGCTCTCATCCCATGGTCACATGTCAACAAGATTGTCCTTGTTGCCGTAGTTGTCTCCCTCTGTCTGTTTCAGGACCTTTTATTTACCATGAGGTTGTTAGATTGTTAGATCACAAGTCAGCGTGGAACTTGACCTGAGATACCATATGAAAACTAAACCTTCATAATTGAGACAAACACCATGAAATTAGGTCATTTCCCTTTCATAAGCTATTTAATAAAGTAGCAGTGGGCTCACTGCATCTGCATGGGTCCCCAGTGGAAATAAAGCCCCCAAATGCACGCATTCCAGATCTGTAAGCTTGCTGGATACTTGTGTACTGTGGCTCTCTCTATCTCAGCTTGAAAGAGTCAAGATCTTACACTGACTCACAGGGAACCTGTTTTACCAGTGCTGGAGTCTTTTCTTTCTTCAGTCCACCCAAAGCCTTTTGTGTCCAGACCGCCCTCCTTGCCATACCACATAAGGTACCAATTTCAGCAGAGGGGTCTGGCAAAGCTCTCGTGGTTTGACTGTCACTAGATCTCCCTGTCATGGGATTACCATTTTAATGTGTTCTCTTTCCCTTCCCTGCCCCAGGATTTCCATTTCCCCTGTGCTCTTTCTGTTCCTTCAGCCTTGGCCAGAAGGGGCTGCTGGAGAGCTGCTCTCAGGGCTTGCTGCATCCTCTGCTGCCCCTCTGGTGGTCTCCTGCCGAGCCTGGCCCACCGGGCATCCTTCGTGGAGGTTACTCTTTGAAAGATACCAACTGCTCTTTCTTCTTAGCGCATGTCTTTTTGGCATTTCAGGAGCTGTTTCATGTAGTGTTTGATTTTCTAACTGTGTACTTAGTGACAATAAAAAAGCTTTAATTTTAGAGAGCCATTTTCTGCCCCAAACCTTTTTACTCCTTCAGAAACATCCTCTTGTTACAATCTTCCCAGGGTCCTTATGTGTGGTTGGGGACTCAACTCTCCTATTTGCTTGGATGAGCCAGCCCGGCAGACTGTCACACTTGCTTTGGGAACATTGCCCTCTGTGTTTAAGAGCTGGGGGGTGGATCATAATGGCCACAAGTATGATTGGTTGAGCTGGCCCGGTGTTTCTGGTCTAGACAGACTGGAGCAGTTCCTTGGTGTGGGACTAAAGATTTGGGGGGTCCTCATCTTTATCATCTGACCACATCTCTCATTACTCCCCAGTTCGAGCCTTCTGCATTGGTCATCCCTGGGCATTCTTTTACTTTTACTTACCTCTGGTCCTTCATTCGTATTCTTTCTCTAGACTGAGGTTTTCCCCTGCGATTATGGGCTGTCCCCTTTCTTGAGGGCTGCACCTGAGACCTTGTCTTCCGCAGCACACAGCGTTCTGTCCTCAAGGGTAGGTTCTGTCTTCCTTGACTCTGCATCCCTCTCTGGACCTGGCAGCATTCTCGATAGAGCAGGTCATTAGGAGATGTTTTCATTCTCTTGATATGCACGCCTCAAGAACCCAGCCTGGTCTGGGTTCTCATCCACAGCCCTGGTGTAGACTGAGGAACCCTGACCTCAAGCCTGCACTCCACCGTTGCCTAGAAATGTGAATGTGGGAAGGCATGGAGCTCTCTGAGCGTCAGTTCACCTGACTGTCAAACCAGGATGATTGTGAGGCCTACCCAGCACCCCCCTGCCCCGGTCATTGTGAGGCCCACATGAAAGAAAGGGTGAGAAAGGGGGGCTTTCAGGTGAGCATAGAGAATTTTTGTGTCAGATCACTTAACCTCTTAGGCCCCAGTTTCCTAACCTGTGAAATCAGAAAGTCGTACTTGGTATGTATTTTTGGACCAAATCAGCTTTTTGATTTTCCTGTTTCTAACCACCGGCAGGTTTGTTTATGTATTTACGTTTGACCTGAGGTCCCATTTCGTTAGGCTTTGTGTTTAATGCATCACCACGTAACTTGTGTTGAAGCTGTTTTTACTGACATGAGTCCCCATATTCTATGCCAATGACTTCTTGCTACAGGGATAATTATTTTTACCTCAAGTTCTTTTCTGCTTGGAGCTCATGTTAGAACTTTTCCTTCCCTGCTGTTCACAGGTAGAGTAGACTAATTAGGATAGATGGGTTTTCCCCCTTTTATCAGTTCAGTGATTCCTGGCTTATATAGGCTGGTCAAGCACAGATCCTGTGTGATGGGTTTAATTGGTTCTGCTTCCTTCAGTGCTGCCCTAACCAAGGTGGAGGCCTCCCTATCACTGGGCATCCTCTATGTTTGGGCACAGTGAGGCTGCTGTTTAGGAGGACTCGGGCTCCTTTGCTTGGTGTCCTGCTCATCTGGGAGCAGTAAAGAGTATTAGATTGCATTAATCATCTAAGTACTAGAGAAGTTTTTAAAATTTCCCCTCAGAGCAAAACTTGTTTCTTTTTTAACTAGAAGATGTGTTTAAATAGGCAGCACCTTCACTACCTCAAAGAGGGATGCTGATGCTCCTGCCCTTTCAGCCAAACCCCTGCATATGGTATGAACCAATATCTGTCATCTCAGGCTTTTAAGAAGTCTGTGGTTCCAGCACCCAGGCCCATCATAGATCCCAGGCTCTGCAGGTCTTCTTGTCCCCAGTTTCATGCTCATTCATAGCGTGAAGACCAGTCCTGACTGTGGATCCCAGGGTTGGCTTCTGCCTTCACCACATCTGCTACTGGTTCAGCTCTGATAGTAGATGTCAGCCCTGTGCCCTGGGTACTTACCTGAGTCCTGCCACACACCTTTCTCTCTCCCGCCCCATTCCCACCCAGAGCCTGAAGACAGCAAGCCCTGGCCCTGAGTCTGAACCCCAGGGGGACCTCCTTGTGGAAGAGCGCCTGCCCCCCGCCCTCCCAGACTAATTCCTTTACCCAGGCCCCTGCTTGTCCACAGTGTGCGGCATGTGAGCTGGCCTTCCCACCTACTCCAGAAGTTGGGGTGCTCCTCTGTGCATCTGCTTCGTCTCAGGGTGTGGTTCTGCCCAGGCCACTTGTCCCTACAGCAGCAGTGGGCAGAGGACATCGGAAGACAAGGCCAGACTAAACCAAGTCACCAAGTCAAGCAGACGTTCTGGAACTTCTGTTTTGGTGGGGGAAGAGGTTGAAACAATTGTTTAAAATGAGACTCTGGGATTTTCTGTGGATATCGTCTATAAAATGATGACTAAGCAAAATTAGCTGTTTTTGCTTTTTCCCCAGTTACAAGTTCTTTGGACTGTGAAAAATTTCCCAAAGTTGTAAAGGTTGGTGTGTCCGGTTCTGATTCACAGGTTAATCTTCTGTGCAAACAACGGGTTTGTTTTCCTCACAGCTTTTGTCTTGGGGAGGATTTTTGGTGCTGAGTCTCTGGTACACAGATATTCCAGGTGTATTTGGAGTCTGTCATTGGCTCTGATTTTTGTCTAACCTAGTTTATGTCATGTTTGAAACAGAAATCAAGTAATTTGAGATTGGCTCTATCTACTATACGTCAAGAGTTTCTGCTAAGGAAAGGCCAGCCCTGCTGTACTCTTGGTTTACTGATGTTTCCAATGGTTTTTCACGCATTTGGCATTCTATAAAACCCAGCACGTTTCAATGATACCTTCATCTATTTTCAAACCCATGTGTTTTTTGAACAAATGTAATCCACGTAGTTCTTTTCACTCAGTTCATCTAAATGTTGGCTGAGGATCTGAACCCTTTGATATCCCGGCAGCATTTGGATTCCTCCCTTTAAAAGAAAAAGGGCTATAACGTTTCCTCACTTCCCAGAAAGGAGAAATAATATTTTAAGACTGAGAAGAAACCTGAGCTAAAATGTGTCCAGATTCTGGTTTGTGACACATGAGGTCTAACTGGTTGGGGCAGCAGTGTCACATCATCCTGGCTCCTCCGCAGAGAGGCCAGACTCTCACTGACACAAACACTTCTCAGACATCCGCCTGGTCAACCCTGCATCTCAGGAGGAGGCCACACACTCATCCAAATCCTGCCTTCTCACGCCTAGAAGGAGTGACCTGCCCTTGCTTTATTGTGAGAGGTGTTTGGAAAGGAGATTTTGCAGTCTTTTATAAATAATGTAACAGGCCAACCTATGATTTTATAAATTTTGATTTAGGTAAAAGAGTAGTTCATCTTTTGTAATGAAACCAGTTTATCTCCTTTTGGGTTTGTGATTGTAAGAGTTCTTGTTACTTTAATCTTTCTGACTGTCCTCTTAGAAAACTTAGAGCTTAAGCTAAATGTAATCAGCTAGAACTTTTAATTAACTAGCTATTCTATGTTTATTCAAAACTCCCTCCACAGAGGGGTGCTGGTAGAAGTAGAGAAATTAGTGTGGCATTCTGCTTTAAACTGGAAAAAAATATGGTATTTCATAGGCCAGGCTTGAAGATTTAGAAGGTAAAAAGAGCTAGGAGAATGTAGAAGAAAGATAGGATCTGCCTGGGCTCAATAGGAAACTTGTTTTTAAGCCTCTCAGGAAATAGCCAAAGAAAACCAAATGGAAAGAAGCAACAAGGGGTTCAGTTTAAGATTAGAATTAGGTTTTTCTTAACCAGTCTTTCCCAGTTTATCCAACTGGATCATGAGTTTATTCCTTTAAAAATATTCAAAAAGAATGATGAGCTTTGAAGGTTCTGGTAACGTTACTTTAACAAAGAGAATCATTTTGGTTGAAGAGCTGGAACTCTATGGTTATTAGTTAGTGGAGTGAAGTTGATTGGAGGCTCCTTTTCATGTTTCTGGAAAAAAGTGCTGAGACTGTTGATAGGGTGTTGTCATGCACAGCAGTGACCCTCCAGGGCAAGTGCGGCAGGCAGAGGCAGCAGCCCCACAAGCCATGGTGGGATGATGGAGCCCGTGGCTCCAGAGAGAAGGTTTAAAGGATAATTCAGGGGAGAAATGTTTGACTCTTGCAAAATTAGAAATATGGAGCAAAGAGTTACCTTTAGGGCAACAATAATCTGTGTGATATTATTTATATTACCTGTAATATATAATTTTGATTATGTGTAATATGCAATACTGTATGCTATATAGATTACATTAGGTTGAGCCATATGAACTTGCTGCCATTTGACCATTTTTTATTACAAATACTGCAAGTTAAGTGGTTCAGTCGAATAGAGTGTTTTACGTAAATTCAGAAGATTCTCAAGAAGAGATTGGCCTGTAGTTAAAAAGGAAGGTACTAGCTTGTTGACTAGTCTCCTCCAAGTTCAGGAAAACTTGTTGCACGTTCTCTTTGGCCCACATAGGAAACCAGAGTGAGGCGGGATGGTGGTGGTGGTTCTGTCCTCTTGACCTTGGCTGGAGGTCGGGCCGGGGGCATGACTTGCCTCACCCTCCACCGTGAGGAGAGAGCCTCAAGCCTTTGTCCTTCCTTGGAGGGTGTGGTCTCCTGTTTTGTCTTTTTGTGTTACTTTCTGCCTATATGAATATTTTCCTTCCCTGTGTATTTCTCCACGTCTCCCGCTGGCCTGCCTGTTTTCTACAAGCATGCTAGGCAGAGTTCCTCTTTTTATGCACATCTAAAGACACATCCTAGACCAGTTTCATAGGTGAGTCCTTAAAATGTGGCTTCTGAGGAATCTGCTGCTAAAGTCTCCAGTCAGCTGGAGTTCTTGGAACATTTACATGAAATGAGTGTCATCGAACATCACATTATGACATATCTAATAATTAGGGCGATGAAAGTTCTGAAAACAGGCGTTTTGTCGTTACCAGAGCGTAGTGTCCTATGGCTTGAGTTGTTTTTCCAAGATGAAAAGCTGCTAGCGACTGAGAGGTTTACAGCTTCGTGTTGGGTTCATCTGGCCTGGTATTTTTTATTGACTCATTTGCCATTTGCATGAATTTTGTAACTTGTGTGAACAATCCAGCTGTATTATTCGGGACCGTGCTCGTTTATCATGGGCACTCAAGGCTACAGTGTTGAGAGAGGAGTAAGAGACATCACACAGGTATGGACTTGCTGGGTCTGCAGAATATGCTTTCAAGGAATGGGCTGTCTCAGTGTAGAAACGCCAGGTAAATGGCAGATGGGTGCTTTGCAAATCCTCATTCAGATAGAACAGATTTCAAGCATGCCCAAAATTTGTATGTCAGGTTCCCTTGAAATCTGAAAATACTGTCCTATTTTCCTGTGAGCCTGAAACAGAAACAACATCAAAAGATACAGATTTAATTAAGTTAATGAAATCAGTTTTTTTTTTCCTGAGGAAGATTGCCCTGAGCCAACATCCGTTGCCAGTCTTCCTCCTTTTGCTTGAGGAAGATTCACCCTGAGCTAACATCTGTGCCAGTCTTCCTTTATTTTGTGTGTGAGTCACTGACACAGCATGGCCGCCAACAAGTGGCACAGGTCTGTGCCTGGGAACCAAACCTGGGCCACTGAAGCAGAGTGCACTGAACTTAACCACTAGGCCAAGGGGCTAGCCCCAGTGAAATCAATTTTTGCTATGTCTGGCTTTTGGAAGGAGTCCCATTGCTTCTGAACCTCGACATATTGCTGTTTTAAGACAGAAAATTCTTCGTTGTTGGGGGCTGTTCTGTTCATTGCAGGATGTTTAACAGCATCTCTGGCCTCGGCTCACAAGATGCCAGTAGCCCCTCCACCCAGTTGTTACAACCAAAAATGTCTGCAGACGCTGAGAGATGTCCTGGCCAAGGGAAGGGCTGGAGAGGGTGGGAGGAGTGCTAAATCCCCTCCAGGTGAGGACCACTGCTTTTAGGTGCTTTGTTATTACCATACTCACCTTGGACGCTTTGCCGTTTTGTGCTTGCTACTTTCTGCATAGATTAGTGATAGTAATAGTTAGGTCTTGGAAAGCTTAGCCAGTCTCGCCTACACTGCCTATCTAAGGCATTCACAAAAGCAGGCGTGTTTCAAGGGATATAGTGTTTCCAAAATTTTAATTTGTGGAATAGAGCCTATTGCCAGGCTGATCACAAGAACAAATGATCATTGTATTCCAGATTATTTTCTGCAGTCATCTCTGATATTCAACACACAGTGTGGGTTTCACATTGTAGTAGTTAGTTCTGTGGATACACTTCTGCATGGTAATATGCATGTGTAAATGTGTAATGTGCAGAGTAAGGTGCAGTGTATAATAGAGTCTGAATTATTTAATGACACCAGAGATTGTTACGGGTGAATTTGCAGACATCAAATGCACGTATGCTGCAGTTCCCTTTGTAGTGTAAAAGCATGTTAACCTATTGCTTCCTACACTTAATGGTTCTGTGAGTTTGGATGTTTTGGCTATAGGTATCAAAAAGAGTTAAAAGTGGCTTAAGTGATAAGGACTTTTTTATATCACATAACAAAATATTTAGAGATCAAGCTTCATTAATATAGTGGCCTGGCACTGTCCTCCAGGGTCCAAGTTCCTTCCATTTTCCTCTGTAAGTACATTGGCTTCTCTCATAGTCCCAGAAGGACCACCACATTTCCAGGCATTGCATGCAGACAGACAGCAGTGTCCAAAGGCAGAAGAAAGACGGTCCCCATCTTATGTCCCTCTTTAACACTTTCCCAAAAGCCTCTAGCAAACTTCCCCTCATGTTCATTGGCCAGAATTCTATCGCATACTTTTGTCTCAGCCAATACTTGGCGAGATACATGGGGTGAATGCACCATGATGGGTTTTTAAATTATTTTTTAAATTTTATTTTATTTTTTTATTGTGGTAACATTGGTTTATAACAGTATATAAATTTCAGGTGTACATCATTGTATTTCGATTTCTGTGTGGATTACATCTTGTTCACTACCCAGAGACTAATTACAATCCATCACCACACACATGTGCCCATCACCCCTTTCACTTTTCTCCCTCCCCTCTTCCCCTCTGGTAACCACCAATCCAGTCTCTGTCTCTATGAGTTTGTTGTTGTTTTTACCCCTATTTATGAGTGAAATCATATGGTATTTGACTTTCTCCCTTTGACTTATTTTGTGTAGCATAATACCCTCAAGGTCCATCCATGTTGTTACAAATGGCCAAATTTCATCCTTTTTTATGGCTGAGTAGTATTCCATGTGTATATATACCACATCTTCTTTATCCATTTGTCCCTTGATGGGTACCTAGTCCAAGGCCATGATGGTTTAAAGTGGAGCCCCTTGAAGGACCTGGCTAGTGGAGGGATGGCACACTCAATAGGAGTTCGGTTAGCCAGGAAGAAGGTGGGGGCAGAGTGGGTGGGCAGGAAAGGGGAGCACCTCCCAATGCGGTGTGTCAGCAGTAGTGCCTCTAAGCACAATGTCCTAGTTCAAGAATTACAGCTAGGTGTGCTGGGTTCCTGTTCTACACAAGAGTGATGTTCTTCCTTCCCTTAATAAACAGAGTTTTTGCATTTTTCTGTTTTTGTATGAGCTCTTGATTACAGACATTAAAGTGACACAAGGGTACAAATACCAGTTTTAGGTACAGCTTGGAGAATCCCACAAATAAGGGCAAGATGGCAGCAGCAAGTAGCAAAGATGGGGAGTGATTAAAACAGGTTGCAGATGTTCACGGGAGTTTAAGAATATCCCCTGTTAGCACAGGTTACCAGTTACGACCTGGAGGGTGGCGTCAGGCTGTTGAGGGTCAGAGTCTATACGTGTTGACTTATGTTGATAACTGGCTTCTGTTGTAATAGGGAAGACCAGCCTTGAGCACCCACCGAAACTACGTAGAGAAAGGAAGTGCAAGAGAGGGACAGAAGCCCATGCATGTGTGTGGCTTTTTAATGCCTAGTGACCCTTCTTGCTAGTAAGCTGGGCGCCAGCAATAACCTGGAATTTTGGCCAGTCAGAGTCCTTCCTCTTGGGGAGAAGCAAGGAAGGAGAGGGGAGAGAGGCAGGCAGACGGGTGCACGTGTTCGCTTCCTTATGCACACTTTTAGCCCGTGCAGGAGGCATGGAGAGGATGGTCCAGCTTTAAGCATCCTGACTTCATCCAGATGGTTTTAGCTTAGAGGTGTGAACCTGGAGTAGGTAGGAAATGTAACCTCCTCTCTTTTCTCTAGGAGGCCCTCAAGTTGGAAAATTTGGGGGAAAATGTCATGCAAATTTTAAAAATGGTCAGTGTTTAGATTGCAGTGTTCCTCTTTTGTCATTGGACTCCTGCTGCCCCTTGCCATTTCAGGTCTGCACCTGCTGGGGCTATATAATAAGATTGGTCTACATTAGGAAGATAAAAATTCAGGCGACAGGTATCAAACCCTGTTCCTATCCTGGCAGCCTCGCAGTACTCAGAAATTCACAGTAAGATTCAGGCCGCTGAAAGGAGCCGGCATGTGGGCTTGTGAGTGCTCAGAAAAGGAAGAGCTGGGAGGCAGAGTGTGGGGTGGGGTGGGGGGACATTCTCTTGTATTCCCTGAGTTTTTGTGTTTTGTCTGTGATTTGTCCTCAGCCTTATTTGAGAATTCCGTGGCCAAAACCGTCAGTTCTTCTTCCATAATTGCTGATTGTTTTTAATAAGTTGGGCTCATATAAGTGAAATTAGATTTCCAGAGTTTAACTTTTTTCATAACCAGAAGTTCAAAACTCTGTCAGTAAATATCTAATTATCATCAAAACAAACTATAACATGTGAACATCATCCTACAACTCAGCCATGGTTTGTGTGTTATGTTTCTAACCTGGAATGTGATTTGGGATCTGTAATGGTCACTAATAGTGTATATTTTTTCATTTTTCTCCAAACTGTCCTAAAAAGAAGAGCCTTCCCTTCCCGTGACAAGATTTAAAGTATTGAAAAATATAATTTTAGTTGCAGATAAATGGGGATCTATTTCATTTTTGTGTAAGATTTCCAAGACAGGAAATTTTAAGCTGTCAGCGACCTGTTGTAGGCCCTCCCAGAGCAAGCTGGTCCTTAACTAAATGGATTCGACTGGCATGCCCCTCGTTTTGTTTTCAGTGGTATAATAGACCATAAATGGATTTATATTTTTATTTGTAGTTCATGAGAAAATAGTTATGAAGCTATTTCTTAGCCTTCTGTCCTGAAGTCAAAAGCTTACAATAATTTGTTTCTGTCCGGTCCAGTTCTGTCAAGCCTAGTTCTCTACTCTGACCAGTGCATCTTGCCTTGGCAGGAGCCACTTTTTGATGACATTCTCTCTTAAGATGCTCTGGTTGTGTTTGAGTAAGATGCCTGACAGCCTCACTTTGAACTCTCCAAGGTGCTGCCTGGGTGGCTCGCCCTTGGAGCCCAGTCCCAAGTCACACTGTTTTCAGATGGCTCACATGTCTCTCTGGGTGAGTGGTCAGTCTCATCATACTACACCAGGGTGTCCTCAGACTCGGCCTCCTGATTTTAACTGTGCTTCAGTGGACCTATAGCAGGAACCCTCCAAGACATTGTCAGCATTTTCTTTCATTCCCACCTCTTGGTCTATGTCTGGTGTGGCATTTCCTCCCTTAGAATTCAGACAGACCTTCTGAGGTGGTCAGCGGCAGAGGCTGAGCAGCTCTGGAGGCCTCCCCGCTCCGCCCCGTTCTCTGGCCTCTCCAGGCAGGTGGATCCTGTGGTCACTTCTAGGAGAAACGGCATCTTGTGTGCCACCCTCTCCAGCTGGGTGGTTTAGTTTTAGCAGAGGAGTTTGCTTTGTGCCAAAACATTGGATTGTCCTCAAGTTCACTTGTTTAAGGTCCTCACAGGTTCAGGGATGTTTCTGAATTTACAGGTGTGGAGTGGGAAAGCCTCTGGCATTGATGGTCTGTGAATAATGGATTGAACCTGAAATTTAGACATTTATCCTGCCGTCTAGCCTTCCTGGTGACAGCAGAGGCCTTTACTTTTCACGCTTTGTCAAACTCATTCTTCATCTATTTGTCCAGAAATGTTTCTGATCTTGCTTTAATAATTGAAAATCATGCAATTTATTTGTCAGCTTCTGAGCCCCATATTTACGTTAATCCTCCTCCTGAAATTGCATTGTACAAGTAATCTGTCACCATAAATGCAGCAGTGATGGTGGGGAGGGTTTTTTTTTTCTTACTAGGTTGCTGACGTAATTCAGCCAGTTAATCGTCGGTGTAAATGTCAACTGCTGTCGCCAGAATTTAGATGCCTTGCGCATGGACATGAGGAGATTGAGATCTTGGAGAGGTTTCTTAGGGAAGCCCCGTTGGATGACTGAGGATTCTGCTCCTATTGTCAGGAAGTTGGTCGAGCTAGAATGAGTCGTTCCTTTGGCCCCCGAGGAAGATCCAGATTTAGTCCAGGGGCTCTGATATGATTTAACGCCATTTGTCGCACTTCTGCTTTCAGTCCAGACAAAGGAGATGGGGACGTAGTGTTTTCCTAAGATGTTAATTGCTGGGACCAGCCCCGTGGCCGAGTCGTTAAATTCACGTGCTCCACTTTGGTGGCCCAGGGTTTTACTGGTTCGGATTCTGGGCATGGACCTAGCACCGCTCATCAGGCCATGCTGAGGCGGCGTCCCACATAGCAGAACTAGAGTACCTACAACTACAACATCCAACTATGTACTGGGGGACTTTGGGGAGAAGAAAAAGAAAAAAAGAGGAAGATGTTCGTTCAGGACCAATCTTTAAGAAAAGAAAGTGTTAATTGCCAGTGAGGGGTCAGAAGAGACTTAGAATGGGCTTTGTTTTCCCCAGAGAAGGGAAATGGAATGTTGGAGACTGAGGCTGAAGAGTTACCATCTCTGCATTCCAGGAGCCTCTTGGCCTTGGCCAGCTGAGAGCCTGTGAGGAGAGTGTGTGGACTCCTGTGTGCTGGGGCCCGTGGCAGTGGGGAGTTAGTGGAGTGATGGCGTGGCCCTTCACAGGCGTGCTTGGCAAGGTGGTGGTATAAGGCCCAGTAATCGGCTGCACTTGTGTAAGCCTGGTCAGAGCTGTGAGTGGAAGCAGAGGCTCCTCATTGTGAGCTCCAGAGCTGTAAGCCAGACTGTGGATGCTCCCCAAGCTCCTGGGAGGTGAGGGGTGAGACTGCACCGGCAACCTGGAGGAGGGGCCCTCAGCCCGGCTCTGAGAGAAGACCAGGACGCTGAAGCTGAGACTTTGTCTATGATTAAGAGAAGGGTGATGCGAGAGTCTAGGCATGAGTGTAGGCCTGGGCAGGAAATGAGGTGGTGGGTAGGGTGGGGAGAGTTTGGAAATCCTAGAGCATAAAAGGTAAGGTGAGGGAGGTGAGAAATGAAACTGGCACAGCAGTTTGAGGCCAGTTCATGGAGAACTTTCTGTAACACCAAGGAGCCATTGACTTGATCCTGTCGGAGATGGGGAGCCCTTGGAGGGTTCTAAATGGGAGGGACTTTATCTTTTAAACAGTTTTATTAAGATTTCATTCACATACCATGCAATTCACCCTCTTAAAGTATACAATTCAGTGACTTTTAATATTTTCAAAGTTATGCAGCCATCACCACAATTGATTTAGAACATTTCTGTCACCACAAAGAGAAGCCCTGCACCCTGTAGCTATCACTCCCCAGCCCCCTGATCCTCTCCAGCATCAGGCAATAGCTAATCTGCTTTCTGTCTCTATACTGTACATTTCATCTAAATGGAATCACACCATATATGGCCTTTCGTGCCTGCTTTTTTCACTTACCATAATGTTTTCAGTGTCTGTCTATGTTGTAGGATGTATCAGTACTTCAGTCCTTTGTGTTTCCAAATAGTATTCCATTGTATGGCCACGCCACATTTATCCACTCATCGGGTGATGGACATTTGTGTTGCTTCCACTTTTTGCTTATGAAGAATAATGCTGCTTGGGAGTGATGTTTACAGGCCATACAATTGGCATTTTGACTACATCTTTCTGGCTGAGTACAGGGTCGATTTGAAGGGGGTAAGATGAGGCAAGGAGCAAGGTGTGAAATCTTGTGTTTTAGCTGAAATCTCATGTAGAACCCAAAGCAGATAAAACAGATAAAGTGGAGCTACCTTTGACAGTAGTGTGGAGGGCCTGGAATCCCCTACGCCCACATCCCTCTCCTGTGGGTCTGGTAGGGGTTTTACTTTTCAAAAAAGGCCAAAAGTTGATCATGTTAGTCCAAGAGGAGTTTCCCATAGGTCGTGCGGCTGGCCAGAGGAGGAGGAGGCCTGGAGCCGGCGAGAGATGAAGTGGAGAGTTTGAGAGAACCAAAGCATGGAGCTGATGGCTAAGAGAGGGGCGTATCAGGTTTTAACTTTCCTGAAGGTGAGCAGTTCCAGGTGGTGGGGAGTGGCACTGGAGTGAGGAGACCTGAGAACTGTGAGGAGGTGAGGGAGCTGGATGGGACCTTGTTTAGAAATAGTGTCACCTAGGGTGACAGCAAGACCTGGGCCAGAGACTGTGACAAGGGGCTCTGTGGAGGTCAGGGAAGGGGCGTAGAAGGTGGTGTGGCCCCAGCTTGCAAACTGCAGAAAAGGCCTTCCTGGGATGAAGGGGCTATGGCTTGGGACAGCACAGGGAAGGAGGGATGCAGGAGGAGGGAGGGAAGCAGGAGGAGGCAGGCCTTGTTTTGGGTGATGGGCGGGGGGTACAGTAGAGTGGAAGTTCTGCACTGAGGGCCTTCTGGAGGAGCAGTGTCCACATGGGAGAGGGAGCCTGAGGTAAGGCAGAGGGGAGGCTACTGTAGAAGAGGGGTCTTTTTCATGAAGAGGGGCTTCCTGGGAGCCTGGATGAGAGAAAGGGGCTGCAGGAAAGAAAGCAGGAGCTGGGAACCTAGTGTGTGTTTGTGCATGTGTGGAGGGGAAGGCTATGGGGAGGCCTGGAGGGGTTCAGATTTAGCCTTTCATTGACCCAGAGTCTAATGACTCCCTCCTGGCTCCTCTGCCTTGCGGTCTGGCTTAGGCCACTTGATGGACCGTAGGAACCCCTCAGCTGCAAGGCTGGTGGAATGAGCTGCCTGAAAGTTTCCACTGGAGTATGGGAAGGTGGAAGTCCATCATAGTGGGTTGGCTTCTTGTTTAGTGGCAGCAGCAAGGCGTGACTGGGGATGGGAGCTAGTTCCTCTCCCAGCAACCCCCATCAGCTCCTCTCCGAAGCTTCTCCCTGCAGTCTACCTGAAAACGGCTCTCCCTATGCATCCTCAGTTTGAGATAAGCCCTCCAGCCCAGTGCTTCTCAAAGTTTAAGGCACACATGAACCCCTGGGGGTCTGTTAGAATGCAGATTCTGATCCTGCAGGTCTGGGTGGGGCATGAGAGTCTGCCTTTCCAACCAGCTCCCAGGAGATGCTGGGAGCATCTTGGAGCAGTGAGGGGCCAGCCCCCACTTCCAAACAAGTTAAGTTGTTGCTCCTCAGCCATTCTATTTTGGTGTCTGGATTTGGAAATCTGGAAAGTAGAGGGAAGCAGAATAACCAAAGTGATTTGGCCCTAATGTTGTCAAGTCTTTTTAGGACCTCACTGGCATAAAAAACTTGACAACAGCATCCATTTTGATGCCACAGATCTTTCTTATAGCGCAGAGTGGTGCTGATGTGTTGGGAAAAGCACATGTAACTGTTCACTGGATCTGTCTAGTAACGTGTATTTTGAAGCAGCAGAATCAAAATAGTAAGATGGCTCTGAGCCTTGCATCTATTCTCTGATTTCACTGTTAGCAAACTTCCTCTTAGGAGGTGCTGCTTCCTGATAGCATCCTGAGAAATGAGTCGTGGCTAATGCAAAGATATCTTGGAGTGGGGTGGGGTGGCGCAGCTTCTGTTTGTACCCAAACTATAACCAAAGCTTTTATAAATACATTTTCTCCCACACGAATGGCATTCATGAGAGTTTCGTGGTGGTTTGCTAACATTTCTTTTTAGAAGTAAATGGCAATGATAACAAACGTTAGATATCAAAGAAAGTTTGCTGCTGTGTTTCTGTCTCCTAGTCGGGTATCTACATGTGGATCCTGAGACTGAGCAAGGTCAGCCACGTTACAGGGGTGTTCAGAGCTGAAGTTTCAGTTAAATTCGCACAAGTGTCATAATGACACTGTTGAAGAGCACTTCATTTTCTCTGACAGGCTGCATATTTGAGAATTGTCAGTTTGTGATCAGTGGGTTTTCATTCTCTTTAGATATTGTTTGGAGGCAAAGTCAGATTGGTGGAGCCGTTTGGGCAGAGCAGAAGACGCTGAAAATGAAATATCACTCACATGTGTTTAAAACAATTTATTGCATGGTATTTGCTAGCTGGAAAAGAATGTGAGTAACACAGTTATATGTAGAATGCATAACAATAAGATGAATGCCCAGGGCTCTGCCTCCCACCCCAAGACTAGAGCATCAGCTGTACCCGGGGGCCTTGCTGCTTCCTCCCTTCACCGCCGTCCCCACCTCACCTACCTGGAGGAGACAAGCACGTCCGGTATTTTGTGGTCATCCCTGTGCCCCTCAAAGTGGCTTCTGGCACATATGCCTGTCTCTAAGCAGTAGTGTCTGGCCTTCTCAAATGCTGTCCTTTTGCACGTTGTCTTCTGCACCTCATTCTTTTCTGTCAGGCTCAGCCTTGTTGTGTGTTCTCATGTTTCACACTAAGGAGTGTTGAGTCCCTCACCCTCCACCACAGGCAGGCCCTCGGAGCTGAATTTATCTTTTTTTTAGTAATGAATTGATGGGAATTACTGCAACCGTAAGTGTTCCATAGCAACACCTCAAACGGTAAATCCATCTGTACAGAATGTCTCATAATTTATTTAAGGAATCCTCTTTTTGCGGACATTTCGATTGCTCCGCAGTTTTTACTATTGTAAAAATCAATGCAGTGAACATCCTTTTGCCTGTATCTTTGTCCACTAAGCCACTTATTTTCCACAAGGTAAATCCCAAGAGGTGAAATCATTGGGTCACAATGTGCACATGCTTAGTGCTTTGGAGTGGGCATTGCCAAATGGCACCCCCGGGTCCAAATTTACACTCTCCATCACTGACATATAATGTTCCTTTCCTTGAACACTTGCAAAGGCTGAGTCTTATCATTGTTTAAACCTTGTCAACTTGATGAATCATAAATTGTATCTTGTTGTTTTTATTTGCATCAATTTAATTGCTAGTGAAGTTGAACTTTTTTTATAAGCTTATCAGGCATGTGCATTTTCTTCACATTTTAAAAAATTGCTTGTGAATCTGGATTTTAGATCCTGATAAGTTTGATTAGTTTCTCATTTGCATTTCATATTTTCTTATTCACCAATTAATTTTGGAACTTGTATAACTAATTTTATTGGTTACATTACTTAACACAATTTCCTTCATTACTTTCTCAAGACACTGGAGTTCTTCTATGAGTAATTTATTTATGCATTTACTTTTTTAGGGATAGGAATAGCCGTAATACTTTCTGAATACTTGCATGTTTGGAAATATCCTGATTGATATGGAGTATTTGAATCACCATCTTTTATCTGCAGGCCTTGTCCCGATAGTCGGTTGGCTTTCTTCCTTCCCTCTGTCCCCTCATCTGTCATCGTGCACTCATTCTTTTATTCATCCGGCACAGTTTGTTAGTGTTTTACTGGCTCTCTGCTGACATTTAGTAGCATGGAAGAGAAGATAGGTGCCCTTTGTGTGGGTTTCTTTTCTTAAATTTCCCTGATGGTTGGTCCTTCCAGGATACACCTGAGCCTTTTGGTAGCCCGTGGGATGTCTTGTAATGTTTTGCTTATTGTATTTTCTGTCTGCTCTGATCTCTCCTTTTACAATTCCTGTCCTACAGATGACTTTCAGATTTCTGCTTTTTGCTTATTGTCTGTTTCTCTGAGTATTGGGATAATTACATGAACTGATTTTTCTAAATCATTTATTTTTTCTATAGTATTGGATCTGTTGTTAACTACATGCACTGAATTTTCTCTTTTCTTTTCTTTTTTTTTTTTTTTTTTGATGAAGATTAGCCCTGAGCTAACATCTGCTGCCAATCCTCCTCTTTTTGCTGAGGAAGACTGTCCCTGACTAACATCCGTGCCCATCTTCCTCTATTTTATATGTGGGACACCTCCCACAGCATGGCTTGCCAAGCGGTGCCAAGTCCTTGCCTGGGATCCGAACCGGCTAACCCCGGGCCGCCGAAGTGGAACATGCACACTTAACTGCTGCACCACCGGGCCAGCCCCTGAATTTTCTTTCTTAAATTTTAAATTGCTTTTTAAAGTGATTACGTGCATAATTAAAAATCATATAATACATAATGGCCTGTAATGAAAAATAACCCCCCTGCCTGTTTTTCTCCATTCCTGTCCTCTTCCCCACAAGCAAGCACCTTTCCCATATTTTAAGCTATTTCTTTGGATACTTTCTTTTTTATCCCTAAATAATAAACTTTTACTCTTTCCTGACATTATTTATCTCATGCTACTATCGATGAGGGCTTAGCACTGTTCACTCCCCGCCCCCTCCGTCTTTCCAGTATTACGATAGCATTTTTAAGTGAATCAATAATTGGTGTTTACATTGTCGTGACTGTAACTGTCGGTCACCACCAACCCAGGCTGTAGCCTGTGGGGTTTTTTTCTTGTTTAGCCTTTTGCTTTTCTGAAAGTGTGTACTTGTCTTTCTTTTCTTCTGTGTTTACTCCTCCTGCTCCCGAGCCTGTTTCCCAGGCGTTCTCCCTAGAGGCCTTTCTGTGGGAGCCCACCCTCTGGAGCCCTCGCCCTGCTCCCCTGTCCATGGGCTGTTTCTCTGGCTGCCGAGCACTCATCTTGCCTAAGCCTGGCCTTGATTTCTCTCCCAGGTGGCGTCCACTGTATTTCTGCATTCCTTGTCTTCCTGTTTTCTGGATTATTGTTATTTTGCACAATAATTCTTCATTGTTCCAAATCTGCTCTATTGGCATTTGTACAACATATAGACCAAGTGGGGCAGAGAAAAGGTCCCACCCCCTTTTTTAAAGACTCTTGCAAATTGAAGAAACATTTTGAATCATTTAAAGAACACTATTAGGTTAGAATGTTCATGAACAGTTTTCTGTTACCAATTATGCATTGGAATACCAAAACTGAAATTGTTTTAGTGTCTCCTTAAACTCTGCTATAGTTCATGATGGTTAACCATACATGTGCCAACTGCATGATAGATATTGACTTAAGTCTAACATAGATGCTGAGTGAACAGTTGACTGTTATTTCTGCCTTCAAGTACCTTATGACCTAAAAAACAATAAACGTGCACAGGCAGAGAGGAGGAGACAAGAACCCACACTCAGCGCATGGAGTGGAAGAAGGCCAGCCTCGGGCATCCCAAACACCTTGATGGTTACTTCTCTCCCACAACTCTTGAAATTTTACAATATGCCCCCATCAAAGGCAAAGCCCCACAGGTGTGATGAAGAGTTGGGAAGTGTTAGAAATACAGTTGGTGCCTTGTTCCCAGTAGGGTTAGAGAATGGAGTGCAACACAATGAAAGTCCTGGCTGTTGGAATATATAGTTTGCCATGTTTCTGGGCGACCAGTTTTCAAAGAATGAGCATGTATAATAAAGATGTCGTAGGGTACCCTCAGACGTGCTCAGCGGTCCCTTCGTGTTGCAGCTTTCAGTGCCTTGAGTCGGGTATCCTAAACGTCTGCCCCTGCCCCCCCAGTGTCCAAGAGTGTAAAACAGTGTGGAATTCTGGTTAACAGAGAACAACAAACAAGGTACAAACGGGTAGCAAACAAGTTACTCTTAACGGTCTACCACACTAAAACGTGGCTTATTTCAAAGCTGTTAAAATGCTTCTGGTTTGGCTCTCCCCAAAGTAAAAGAACTTAGGAATGTGTGGTTAATTTCGGAGGTCTTCCAGGAAGTACAGTGAGGGGTGGGAGTGGGACAGGGAGGAGAATAGCCTGCAGAGGGTGTGTTGATGATCCCTAGGTGCCCTGTGGGGGACCATGTAGCACATATCTCAGAGTTGGTGCACTGAAGGCTGAGGAAGCTGGGGTTCTGAACCCCGCAACTCTCATTTCTCAGTGACTGAGATCACTTTTAGAGGTGGTAACTTCCTGATACTTCTGGCATGCCCTCACTCAGGCCTAGCATCCTCCCTGGGCAAGTGGTATCCTTCGACAGAGAGATGCAGGTACTCCAGGTCAGAAGAGGTCAGAAGTCACGGGCTTGCAGGTGGTTGTCCACTGAAGTTGCTGGTGACCTCTGGGTTGAGGGACATGTGAGCCCTGACAGTGTCTGCTGCAGGGGGCTAAGAGGGAGGATTGAGGGAAGCTGTACTGATAGAGAAACACACACCTGGGCTGACCTTAAACCTTTGGCATGCCCCACAATGGTCCAAAACAAGTCACCACTGGGGCCTGAAGGCTGGAGTCGGTCTAGCATGTGCCAGCAACATAAAGGAGTAGACCAGAGGAGACTTAGCTAAGTAAGAATAATATGAACGACAACTGAATGCCCTCATCTCCCCCCCTGTTATTTTTGTATGCCTAAGAGGAGTTTTGTAAACAATGGAGAATTAGAAAATAAAATTAGCTTGCACGATTTCAGATGGGAACAGATGCCTGCTTGCTTGAGTTTTTTTTTAATTCCCACAAATACCTCAAGCAGAGTTAATAATGTATGAAAATTAGGTACCATGTGTGCACTTTGCTTTGTAATGTTTTTATTAAGCCGCCAGTTGATTTAAAAATAACACAACACAACAATTGACATAATGGCGTACGCCGTGGTGTATATGGAAACATCATCTTCGAATGTTCTGTGAGGTTTTCCGTTACACAAGGACATTTTTTTTAAAAAGCTTTCAGAATTATCCCATAATATGAAATTTATCAAGTTACAGTTTGATAAAACAAATTGTCCAAGTACAAATTCCAATTTCTTTTTAAAAAATGTGTTAGTCAACTAGAGATAATCTAGGGAAGTAGGTTTCTACAGATTGTTTAAAATTCCACAGTAGATTCATAGTTCTCTCTCCTCAGATCTTCCCAGTGTCATTTGCTGATTGGAATGTGTCTTCTCTTCTTTCCCTTTCTCACCACCTGCCACGCTAGCCTTTAAGTAGCAGAAGGAAACAAGGAGAAGCGAAAGGTCATAGACCCAGGGGTTTCCAGTAGCTCGAGATGTCCTCGTTCTGAATGCAAAAAGAGTCTATACAGAGTTGACACATGGGCATTGGACTGCCAGGTGGAAGTATCCCCTCCCAGAGTTTGAGTGCAGGTCTCTGTCATTTCCTGAAGAATCTACTCCTGAAGGTGTCCCAGCCCGTTATAGAAGGGCAGCGGGCTGCTCTGGTCGCTGTGCTGGTCCCTTTGGGCTTTATTGCACCTCCACAGCAGTCCTGGCAAGCTGCCTCCTGGTCCGTGTGGGCCAGCAGAGCACACTGAGGCACAGGAAGTCCAGTATTCAGCCTAACCCTGAGGAGGTTCATTGCTGACTGAATATTTCTGTATTCTTTAGCGTGCTTTACTTACACAATACCTTGAAATTATTAGTTATTCAACAAAATAAGTATCTGGTGTCAGCTCATCTTGTTTGTCTGCAAGGTGAGAGAATGATCACACAGGGCTGTTTAAATGACTTGAAAGAGTTAGGGCATCTTTTCCTGGTGGCAGAAGTTGGTGGACACTTAGGAGAGACAGTGAGCATTGTAGAAAATTCTAAAGCTGTTGAAATGAGTTAACGGGCTGGTTGGTTTGGGGCATTTTGTCCTTGGACTCGTGTCCTTACTTCTAAGGGAACCTGGTTGGGCATGTCCTTTCTTTGCAGCATCCTGTGATTGCCCACTTGTGCCTCCTGACATCAGTGGGGCCACAGGTGTGGGCCAGCACCCTCAGGGTAATAATACCTTGCGGTATTTTAAGAAGTAATTGCAGAAGAGATATTTGATCTTTATGACTTTCACCATAAGACTTTCTTGGAATCTTTGCAAGACGTTGGTTGGAACAGAACTTTTCCATCTACACTACGGTCTATAAAAATCATAGTAACTGACTTCATGGGCTTGAGTTTTTCTTTTGTTATTTTCTTCACTGTCTAATTAGATTTTGCTCATATATGGGACAGAAGAGTCTGGCAAGAAAGAACCAGCATTAAAATAACTCAGAGACAGGGCACTACCTGGCATTGCCCTAGCAAGAATAGAAACAGGCTTTGCTGCCCTAGAGCTGTGGCTAACCCCAGAAGCCCCTTTCCAGGTGAATGTTTGCTTGAAAAGGAGGCCAGGTCGCCTGGAGGCTTGGCCATGAGTCCAGAGACCTGGCGCTCTTCCCAGCCTGGGCACTGCATGGATGTGGCCTTGGGCGTGCTCTCTCTCAACTCACCTCATCTCCATTGCACTCAGAAGCAATCTGGGAATAATAATATCTGCCCTTAACTTCTCGGAATGCTCAAGGTGACAAATCGGTTGTCAGAATGTAAGGAGTCATTTATTTCCTGAGTGTAAACTCAGACTTTAAAGAGCTGAAATTAAAATTTCAGGGTATGTTCATGGGCCCTTTGAGGAAGGAGATGCTCTTTTTAGTCAACTGTTGTCTAAAAAAAGAGAAAGACCTGATTTTTCTGAGGCTTATGAGAACATATGAAAACATCTGCAAGAAGCTGTAAATTTTCACCATTATTCCCCTACATCAGTTTGGGAGCAAGTTTAAGACCCCATCTCACTCTAAGAGTGATCCTTCCATCAGGAATTCCTAGACACCTGTTTTGTTCTGAGATGGTTCACAGAGAAATGGGTTTTCTAGAACCCCTTCAAAACTGTGCCTAGTGCCTCAGAGCCTGGTAGGTTTGGTTGTTCTTGAGACAGGCAGGCAGGGGTGGCAACAGCAGATGCAGATCACCTCTACCAGCTCCTTTCAAACCCTTCAGCTGGGTGGACCTTACCAGTCGCAGGGCAGCAAACTTTCTTTGTGTGATCTTCTCCTGGAGTGAGTGGGGTCTTGGGAGGTCTAGGGTCTGACTGTGCACAGAGCACTGAGCTCTCAGATTCAATCATCAAGGTGTTCCTTGCAGCTCATTAGTGTCCATGGAAGCCTGAAGCTACTCACTCATTTCGTGTTTTGTGTCACTGTCACACTCGGTTGTTGCACAGTGTAAAGGGATCAGTTTTTAAAGATGCTTAAAAAGTGCTATTTTGTGTGTGAAAGAGCAGGGCAGGTAAGAATGATTCCTTGTTTATTTGGTGTTTTCCATGTCCCGGAGCATGTGCAAATGCCGCGCTCTGTCCTCCTGGTGCTTTGGGCAGGCAGACTGGGCAGGTGGTGGCCTGTCTTTTACAGAAAAGCAAACAGAGGCATGGAGGGTTCAGTGGCCACCCAAGAGTCTCTGTTTCTTTCTCTCCCGTGAACTGCTGCCCACTTAAGAGACAGATATTTCTACCCGAGGAGCAGGTCCCTCACCATGCCCAACACTGCGCGCGGCTGTGTGGGTCCCATGCCGTGTCCCTCTCTCGAATGCTGGTGAAGAGCCGTTTAGTTACACAGCTGACCTAAGCAAAGCTTGAGCCTCCCTTCCCTCTGAGGCTATCGCCTGGTCACTCTTCCAAACCAGCAGGTCCTGTTCATTCATTTCTGCATGTATTCATCCACTGTTTTGTATGTGCCACACTATGCAAGTTACATCACCGTGGTTATCTTAATTAATGGGGAACTTGGGAAAAATTTGTTCTCAGGGCCTCTACACATGGCCAGCGCCCCAGCCTGCCATACTGCTTTGCCACGTCTGTCTGACCTGTCCCCAAAGTCTTTGGTAATGGTTACCACCAGAGTGCATTGACTCACCTGCCCCTCCCAGATGGGGACACTTCCGTTACTGCTGGTGGTGCACACCAGCCGTAATTCAGCCTCATCTTCCCATCTTCCTGGCTTGTCCCTGCCCTCACTTGGCCTTTGCTCTTCAGCCTCTTCTGTGCAGCCCTTGACTTTCTGGTCTTCACTCATCTCTGCCTGTCGTTTTCTGCTCAAGTGATCTGCACTGCTTTCTGCTCTCCACCTGGTCTGCCTGGCAGTGAAAAGTGAACAGAGAACGATGCTGGTCCCTGGACTTCACATGCCTTCTCATCCCTCCACCAGGACCTGTGCTCCCACCCCACCCTCAGCCCTGGCTTCCATCAGCCCTCCCCACCTGCCTCTACCAGCTCCTTCCCGACCTCCCTGAACTTAGAGACCCTGGCCCACCTTCTCTGGCCACCCAGTGTTCCTTGCTGCAGTGCTCTGAGGCTGCCTGCTTTCTTGGGCTGCCCCCTGCTCTGCAGCTGGGCCCTGAGAGTCCCTGTCCTGTTTGCTGGGCCATACTTTGTCCTGATGCTGGCAGCTGGGCCGCCCCTGCTTCATGCCTGTCCCATGTCAGTGAATGGGCCAGGGCCACATTCGTCTCCTTCACCCCAGTCTGCCTCTCCCACTGCCACTGACAGGCCACACAGGGCCTTTCCTGGATGAGTGCCTGGGACATTAGAGAGTGAACTCTAGGCCCTTGTTGTCTTGGGGGCTTCCCCACCCTGCTTCCTTATCCAGCTGATTGTTCTGTTCTGCTGCTGGTTCTCAGCTGATTAGAGCTAAGTAATAGTTGTTTCTGATCCTTCTGCCTCCTTTAGCCTTCAGGGCAGAAACATACAGGCAAACCGATGTCCTGCAGCAGCTTGTTGCTAAACCACCAACCAGAGCCGGATCCATGTTAGGATAGTTTCTCTTTAATTTGGCAAACGGAGATGGCCCTGAAGTCCCTGCGTGTTTTCTACCAATGAAGACAAGGACAGAGAAGGATGGCAGCTTGGCCTGCCGTGTGCTACAGGCAGAGTGGTGGGGTTGCCAACCCCTCAGCTTCCTCTGCTTTAAAATGGGGATCAGAATAGTACCCTTCACACAGGCCAAGTGCTTAGAACAGGGCCTGGCTCATTGTATGTGGGGATCTCCAGTCATTTCTCTGGGGGGACATTCAGCCCCAGGAAGCCAGGGGCTCTGCTTGGTTCTTGTCTATGTCCCTGGCACCTAGAATAGGACATGACTTATAGATGTGCTCAATAAATATCTGTTAAATGAAGTTCATAGATTAAGCAAGAGAGGGCATGTGGTTCCCCAGAAAGAATATGGAGTTTGTGTCTAGAGGCCTGGACCCACCTTAGCCACTCACGTGCTGCGAACCTCAAGCAAGTCCCATAACTTGTGAATGCCCGTTTTCTCATCCATTTCAGTGGACATGTTGTGAGATATTTTGCTTTCAGTTGCAAGTGCTACAAACCTTCCTGAGTGTGGCTTGACGACCTTTCCTACAGGGAGGCTGATTGAGTCCTCCAGCTTGGCCCTGCCAGGGCTCTCCAGAGCCCTCTGTGTTCCTCTGGATACCCCTTCCTCGTTATGACAGCTGCCCCAATCCCAAAGCTCCTTTTCCTCCCCAATGTCTCCTTGCACCTGTGTTTATTTGGGAAGGAGACTTTTCTCTGAAGCCCCCCTACAGCCACTTCAGGTCCTGTTGGCTGTGATTTCTGTCACATGCCTGTATGATAGCAGAGTCAGACATTGCCACTTCTGAAGTAGAAGGCTGCTCCGGCCAGCAGGGAGGGAAGAAGATGTTGGGAAGATGATTATGTCTGTTGCGCAGGCAGCTGACAGTGGCTTCTCCATGGGATGTTGATGATAATACAACTGTTATTGGGTTGTTAAGAGCAAACGGGATCGCATTAGGTGAAAGTGCAAGGTAGAGGTCCCTAACAGGTGGCCCATATCTATCCTATTGACGTTATATTTGCCCACATACATGTTTAAAAAGAAAACATGAAAGCCCTTAGGTGGGGCTTGTCCTCTCCATTGTGGCCACAGTCTCCACCATGCTCTATTGTCTTATAGTTACTTCACTTGTTTTGCTACCTGCCTGGTCCCTCAAGGCATTTAAGTTTGCAGGCCCTGCAGTAGAGCATTGTAATATCCATGTTCAACTAGTTTATTCTTACGCTATGCAATTAGTGCATGAACAGCTTTAATTAAAAAGAAAATCCTTTATTTTCTCATTAGATTTAATCGTGAGTTTGGGAGGTTTGGATCCAGATACTCTAGTCTCTCCTGCTCTGGCCCCCCTTTTCCGAGATCTACCATGAGAAGTAGAGGCTGGCCATAGGATGGTTTCCTGGTGCCTGGCAGTGTCCATGTGCCCAGAGCTGCCTTTGGAAGGTTGGACTTCTCTCTAAGGCGCTAGAGCCAGTATGGTTTGGACAATGTCTCCTTTGCAATATGGACGCTCTCATCAGTTGATTGAAAAACAAACAAACAAAAAACCAAAAGCACTCCATTTTACTGTTTGTAGATCACGCGTTCACAGGGCCTGTAGTGGTTTATATTCTCCTTGACATGCAGCTCCGTTGATTTGAAAGCTGTTGACATTCTACATGAGTCCATATGCAGTACCAATTTCTTTTCTTCTTTTTCTTTCTCATTTGTTTCTTCAAAAAAAAAAAAAGATCCAACTGCTTTCTTGCCTTGAGATGTAAATTCCACATTTTGGCTGCATTGGATTCCAAGTTTTCTGAGAAAAGGCTTAAATTTATTAGGTTAGTTCACAATGTTCTCACAGAGAACTTGACTTAGAGGCGTGGAGCCATATGTGGTTAGGGTTGTTTTAAGATAAATAGTGTAAGAGAATCAGTGTTATATCATTTGCAGAAACTCGGGCTGTGCCTGTCACTTAAATAATTATCGCACGTGATTCACAAGAGTGGTCCATGGTGGAAGGGGGCGGGGTTTGGGTGGAAGGTCAAATTGACATTTCCACCTTTAGTGCTCTGTGCTGATGGTGCCTCTGAGTCAGGGCAGAACCAGACGGGCACTGCAGGGACCTGAGGAGCCTCTGGGAAGCCTGCTGTAATTGGGAATTATTCCCCATCGTCCTCCCAGGATCTGGCTTCTCAACAGCATTCAGGAGTAGAAAGTGAGTAACAGGTTGGATCACAAACAGGCCTTTGCATGAGATTGAATCTCAGCAGTGGGGGCAGGCTTGGTTTCATTACGTCACTGGTGGTATTTGCATTTTCTATGTGTGCCTCTAAAGAGGGGAAGCAAATGGATAGGGCCTCTTTTTAAAGTAAAAATCATGCTTTCTCAGTGTCTCACTTGGAACGTGTTCATGATTATTTATATATATAGTGTGTGTATTATGTGTCTGTAGATATATGCACACATATGTACATGTAATACACACACGTATAAACACATATACGGTCACTGATACAAACGTAAACTGCTGGCAACAGAAGGCAACTTATCGCAGTTTACTGCAGACCATTGGTTTCCAGATGTTTGAATTTCGTGAACTAGGAATATAAAAAATAAAAAATAAATTGGCAGGTCCAGCATGGATTTGTCAACTTCATATTTTCCAAGATCATTAAAAGAATTGTTTTGGTGTTGGATGTTAACTTATTGTGATGATCATTTTGCAATATATAGAAATACCAAATCATTATGTTGTACACCTGAAACTAATGTTATATGTCAATTATACATCAATAAAATTTTTTTTTAAGTTTTTAACAATTTTTACTTTTTCTCCCCAAAGCCCCCCGGTACATAGTTGTGTATTTTTAGTTGTGAGTCCTTCTAGTTGTGGCATGTGGGATGCCACCTCAGCATGGCTTGATGACAGGTGCCATGTCCACGCCCAGGATTCGAACCCGTAAAACCCTGGGCCAGCGAAGTGGAGCGTGCAAACTTAACTACTTGGCCACGGGGCTGGCCCCAATAAAAAAAATTTTTTATTTGTGGTAAAATGCACATAACATAAAATTTACCATCCTAACCATTTTTAACTGTACAGTTCAGTAAGGTTATGTACATTCACGTCATGCAGTCCAAGATCATTTTGTGAAAGAATGAGACTGAAGGACCCCCACCTGCTATCTTCATCATTTCATAAAAGAAAGAACATTTTCACACTAAAAGGGAAACAAGGAAGGCTGTCATCTTAGATGCAAGAAGTTCTTCCCTAATCTGTAGTAGAGTAGTACAGAGAAAAATAATGGTCCGTGGAAAAATAATAGCACAGAGAAAAATATAGCAAGGAGCTCTATGTAGCCATTATTCAGATTTTAAAAATGCTAACGTTTTGTCATTTTTGCTCCGGGTCATTCCTACTCAAAGTCCCTATACGTGAGCTGTCTGTCACCAGGCCATGGTGAGACAAAGAGCCTGTACCAGAATGAAATCAGCTACACCACTAAGCACACTGTTCAGTAGCTGATACTTCTTCACGGCAGGACTTTGTTGACAAAGGAAGCTGTGTTTTGGTTTACATCCTGGCGTGAGCATCTTGTTATCAATAGTCCAAGTAGCTATCGCAAGAGGTTTACGTACTGGCACTGGTCAGTAGCTCTGTCCTAGGTCTGGTTTTGTTTTTATTGAAGTAGAAGTTGATGGTTACAGTTGAAGCCCATATATAGTCATTCCACTATGGTCCCATTCGCTCCACTTTCTCCCCAAAGTTAACTAGTGTACTCAAGTTGGTTTGTATTCTCGCAGTCCATACTACGTCTGCGTGAGCCCATTAGTGATATATAGTGTTATTTTATGTAAATGGAATCCTGCTGTATATAGCCTTCGGAAACTGAGTTTGGTTCCCATAACATGTGAGTTTAAAGACTGAGCATTTTGATATGTAGATCTGAGTTACAGTATTGCTTTCTGTGACTATACCACGTTATATTTTTCTATCCTTCTGTCAGTGCTCATTTGTTTGTAGATTTTGCTAATGCAAACAACACTACAGTGCACATTCCTGTGAGCCTTTCCTGTGCCCTAATGAGAATTTACCCAGGGGAGTTATCTGGGAGGAGAGTCAGTGGGTCAAAGGTGAGGTGATGTCTTCATTCACAAATCTAATTAGCATGTTAACCAACCTATTTGTTGGCTACATCTTTTCAGGTAACTGGGGAGTGGGAAAGATAATAAGTCAACCATTAATAAATTTGGTTTTCTGGACCAAATGAAGAGCTGCCGATTGCTCTATCTAAAGGTTTAGCTCAGAGTCTGTCTGTAATAAAGAGATGATCTGGCGGGTCGGTTACAGTAACTTTTCTTTGTGTCTTTGGGTGTGGGGCAGGGAGCAGGAGGGAGAAGCCAGCCCTTCGTTAAGTTCCCCCTTGCCATGTGAACTGTAAAATGCTAGCAGATTGGGTCTGGGAGGCAGATGAAACTGGGTGTTGCAGTCTCCCAGGCTTTGTTACAGTTGGCTTTTTTGGTCTAAGAAAATCCCGTGGGCCGAACCTTGGCTGGTCTCGTCTGACGAGTTTCTCCGCAGGCCCCTCTGGATGGCCATTCTGCTGCTCGGAGTGTCAGTGGTCTGAGTTTCCTTCAGCCGTCTAGTCTGTGGTTTCTTTGAACAAGTTGGGGAGACATCCAGGAGGGAAGTGGACCCAGGGTCCTTTAGATGTCAGAGGCGTGTCCCTAGGTGGCCTGGAGGAAGTCTGGGAGGGCTCCTGTGGCCAGCGTGCACGTAGCCAGCTAGGAGCACTCATGGCTTTGGCTACTGAGGAGTCAGGCTCCAGTCTTAAAGACCAAACCGAGAACTGAGGCAATGGCTAAACGTACTTAATGTGCTCTCCTCACAGCCTTCCCTGTTATCTCAGCAAACAGTGGGGCGTTTTGATACTCTTTAGAAAACAGGAAGTAGGAAGATAATTTGATGAGGAAAAGCTAAAGAGACGTCAAAGAAAAAAATAACAGACTAAAAGCCTTTTCATTTATAGGGCTCTTCTCAGTCTGTCAAAGAAGCCTGTTAGTTGACCATCCCCAAATACTGCATGACAAGTTGAGTTACTGGCGGGGAAAGTCTGAGAGAGACCACGTGTATGACTGATCTGTGTTCATGGTTCGGGGCCTGCCTGGTAAGCAGATTGTGTATGATTCGACACACCTGAACCACGTGGTACATACACCAGGTTATCAGACAGAAGCTTTTTTAGTGGTGGCTGCCTGTGAAGTAATTGGTGTTTTGGTATACAGGCACATGTTTACATTTGTAAAATAATTCTTTCTGTTTTTTATAATCAGCTGTCAAAGCTTGAAAAACAGCAGCAGAGGAAAGAAAAGACCAGAGCCAAAGGGCCTTCTGAATCAAGCAAAGAAAGAAACACTCCCCGGAAAGAAGACCGCAGTGCCAGCAGCGGAGCTGAGGGCGACGTGTCCTCCGAGCGGGAGCCCTAGGCCTGGGGGCGGACCTCAGGTAGCAGCTTCCCCTCCCTGCGTAACTTTGTCTTCTCACGTTTTGGGCAAACAGCAACAAATAGAGGACCGAATGGCTTTTGAGGCAGAATTCATTTTATGGACATTCATCCATCACTTCCTTAAATCTGCTGCCCTCCACGGTGGAGAGAAAATTTGAGATGCAGGAGTGTCAGATAGCCGTGGGCCTGGGTATTCACTTCGGAGGAGGTTGCCTGGAAGTGCTGTGTTCCTTGATTGCCTGCTTCAGTTGGCAGCTCCTACTGCCATTAGCATTTCTAGTGTTCGCAGATCCTGGCAACTCCTACAGCCATTAGCATTTCTAGTGTTCCCAGATCCTCGATCCAGCCCAGGAGCTTTGCCTGAGCTCCTGTGGGCGCTCCCTCTTCTCCATGCTTGCTCTCAGCAGCTCCAGTGGAGGCCATGGTCCTCTGCAGCAGCCTGTTCTCATAATTTCTTGTTTCATGTTCTGCCATCCTTCACTTCATCATGCATGACAGTGCCAGTTTACTCTTCTTAAAACAGGATTTTATTCTTATCACGTCCATGCCAGGAATGCATCGCAGTTTACTATAGCCTTGAGTCCATCTGCCTGCCTGAAGATCAGAGGCCTCTAAAACTTGACCCAGTCGTCTGATGGCCCTTTGCTCAAGTTCATTCCCTCAGTGAACACATTATTGAAAGCCTCTTTCTTGTCAGGAGTCCACAAGTTCAGGAAGAAGCATAGAAATAATGCCGCTGCAGCATGGTGCACTGTGGTGATGATGGGAATGTGAAGTGGGGTGGAGAGGGCAGTGGGGGAGCTCCACAGTGGGGAGGACTCTGGAACTGGGCCTTGAAGGACTTGTAGAAATGGGGAGATGAGAGGAGAGGGTAGGGAGCTGCCTAAGCCAAGGGAAGAACAGGTGCAAACATTGCTGGGGGAGGGACAAGGACAGATGAGTTTTGGAACAGAGCTAGTGAAGAATGGCTGAAGCATTGGGTTCAGTTGGGTGGGTTGTCTAGGGAGATGGGAGTTGCTCTGAAGTTAGAGAAGTAGGAGGGTTCTGGATCATAAAGGATCCGGTATGCAACTGTGAGAAATTTGGATTTCATCCTGGAGTGATGGAAACCTCCTAAAGGTTTTAAGTCTACAAGTGATGTAATCAGATACAAAGTTTTAAAAGATCACCCCAGCAGCCTTGAGGAGTAAGGCTGGGAGCAGATAGACCAGTTAGGAGGCAGTCGCAGAAATCAAGATAAGATGTTATAGTGGGACTAGAGAGGAAGGAGGGATTGAAAGGTGTAAAGGAAACAGAATCATTTCAACTTGGTGACTAGTTAGATTTGGGACAGGAAGCATCTAGAATGACTTAGGCTCCTAGTTTGAATGACGCAGTGAACACAGAAGGTAGGGATCTCAGATGAGACCTGGTTTGAGCATACTATGTTGAGGGTGCCTGCTGGCAGCCAGGGGGATGTTAGTAGTCTGTTGACTCTGAGGGTCCAGAGCTGAGGAGCGAGGTCCAGGCCTACATTTTGGAGTCTTCAGCTAATAGACTGTGTGGTTCAAACCAAGTTGGCAGATGAGTTTTCCCTGGAGATGCCAAATTGCAAGAGAGGAGAACGTTAGTAAGATAATTTTCTGCCTTCTGAAAGGAAGTAGAGGTCAGAAGTCTATATTCGCAGGGTCCTTTAGGACGCAGACCACCAGATCCTGAGATATGTTACAAAGCCCATAGTAATAATTGGGTGCAGTGTTACCAGCTCACAAACAGACCAAAGAAACAGAACAGACAGCTTAGAAAGGATGGGTTGTTGATTCATTGATAGTTTTAAGGGGTGAGAAGCTCTGGATAATAAATCCTATTGTCCTGTTGACTTTTCCCCCAGTCACTATATTTTCTTCCAGTGTAACTTCAGGGACATGACAGAGCTGTGGTCACTGGTCTTGGCTACTTTATCTCGAACACTCACCTGAAAGGGAAGCAGGGATCAGAGGGAATTTCCTTCCTTCGTCTGTCACAATCGCAGCCCTGCCTGTTTCTTGATCTTGATGCTCTTGCCTAAAGCCATTGATGCGTATTCATGAACTGAAATAGTTGGTATGAGTTAGGGAGAGTCTTCTGAAATGTGGTATTTCGTGTCTAAAGAATGTTAAATATTCATGAGTACACAATAACGTTTTACTTGGTATTTATGTCACATAAAACTTCCATTCCTACTCCTCCAGAACTTTGTGATGATTTGCTCATATTAGGTCAGTTTTGTCATCACAGATATTGCTAGCGCTTCTGATTTACACTCTGTGTAGAAATCCTAAATCTGAAGGAGTGAAATATGCCACATAAAGACAGTGTGCAGAGCAGTTCTTTAAGTTAGTTTTATAATTATGCTAATTAAATGGGTGCGGCAGTAACCCAGAAACTCATTAAGTTCTTACTTCCATCCAACCAATTTGTGTGTGACAATAAGTAAGTTACTTAATTTCTGCTTCCTTGGTTTTTCTTCTGTTAAGTACGTGAGTAAAACTCATTCCTTTCGTCAGTGATACTGGGAAAAGCAGGCAGGTAGAAGCCACAGTGCCCAGTGACTGTCCTAGCAGGCTGAGGCGGGAGGGACAAGCTCAAGGGGACTCTCCCGCTGTGTTTCTGTGAGCTTTTCCAGCTTCGCCTGCCCCCAGGGACGTGTTGGGAGAGACCAGACCAACCCCTGCACCTGCGCCTAAAGGAAGACTAAGGACAAGTTAATCCGATGGCCAGGGACCGTCATTCGTTAGGCCAAGTTTTCGGAGTGGGTAGTTCCTGGGTCCAGAAGTGGAATCCAGACTGGATACTTCCTATTTTCACTCCTTGGGCTGAGGCAGCTGCCCAGCCTGCATGCTGTTTTCTCTTTTGGCCCCTTCAGGCACGGCACCATCTATTTCCCTTCAGTTGTAAAACTACAAATAATAACCTTTCTCCAGGGAATTGGGACCTTACAACAAGTTTTAAAAATTTCAAATTCTTCAGACTCTCATGATGACCTCAATGAATGGAAAAGAAATAAAAATATAAGCGCTCCCAGTAACAAAACCCAGTTTATCAATCTAAATACACACTCACACTCACAGACACATTCGGATATGCCTGCAGCTTTGTATTTTCAAAAACGGCTTTAGGAATTCTAATGCCACCTAGTTGATTCCTTTCTTGATTGCATTAATATATTTTATAAATTTATTGTCTTGACTTTTGCTTTAAGTATGTCTGAACACGACTTTTAAAATCTTCGTTTAGGACCGGCCCAGTGGTGCAGCAGTTAAGTTTACATGTTCCGCTTCCGTGGCCCAGGGTTCGCCGGTTCAGATCCCGGGTGCGGACATGGCACCGCTTGGCAAGCCATGCTGTGGCAGCTGTCCCACATAGAAAGTAGAGGAAGGTGGGCACAGATATTAGCTCAGGACCAGTCTTCCTCGGCAAAAAGAGGAGGATTGGCAGCAGATGTTAGCTCAGGGCTAATCTTCCTCAAAAAAAGAAAAAAAAAATCTTTGTTTAATTTATAGAGGAGTGTTGGATTCTGTTACTTTTTAAATCAGTGCAAAACATAACAATGTGAAGACCTTCATTTGCATTAGACTTTGGCCTCAGAATAATCCCAGTAGAGAGTATACTATGGGGATCAGTGTCCTGTGGCCACTGGGCAGCCTGCGCGTGATTTTCCCATTTCTGCAGGCAAGAAAAACTCCTGAGGGCCCCAGGCTTAAAGGAAAAGACAGTAACTGTGTATCGCGGAACATCCAGGAGGACACGTCTGCAGAAAGAAAACTGAGCACACAGAAAGAAGGGCCAGAGGTGGGAGTGAGCGTTTCTCCCCAACATATCCCAAATTTAAGAGGTTAAATTTCTCATAGACTTGTAGGGGTCTATTTTTTGCTTCTGTAAAGTTGATGACATTTTTAAAAACTTGTCATTGTGTTTGTTCTCAGGGTAGTGCAGATTGGGTAGCATAGAACTTGGGGTAAATTGTACTATTGTTTAGTTAGCCACCGAAAAAGAGCTAGCCAGGGAGGGGACACAGCAGCAGGAGAAGCAAACCCAAGGGGCACAGCATTTTGAAAAGAGGACGCAGATATGTTTTCCTTCCCTCTCCCTGTGAGTCAGGTTCGCTGTAGCTGTAGCATCATTATGGCCCAGGGGAGAGGGTGAAGGAAGAGGGATGGTGTGGGGGAAGCCCCTGCCTGGCAGGAGGGAAGGTGAAAGAAAGCTCTCAGGTTAGGAGAGACAGTGGAAGAGAGAAGAGGGACACACGGAGGGGACGCCAGAGGCCACACCTGGCGTTCTGGCTTCCTGCTGCAGACCAAAATCCCTGGGGTAGGAGTTAGATGATGGGAAAGCTGGAAGCCATGGGGGCCTGTGCCATGGTCCCTGGTGGGAATTCTGGAAGGAGACTGCTGCGCACGGTGGCTCCAGGTCTCCATCAGGCTGAGTAGAAGGCGGGGCAGGACATGGTTAGGCATCAGGAGGCAGAAGGAGTTAATGGAGGGTCTTACTTGCCCTGTGAGGGGTGCAGAAGAGAGCTGTCTTGGGGATCTCTTGGGCTGACTGTGGGTTCTCAGTGGAAAGACCCTGGGTGAAGGGAGCCTGCCCCACAGGCTGTGAGGGGCAGCTTCACTGAGGAGGGCAGAGGGGTCATGGCCTCAGCTCTTAACATGACCTCCCTCTGACCTCCTGGGTCAGACTTGAGGGGAGAGCTGAGGTGAGGCCAAGTCAGCCAGGGAGGACCTCTGGCCCCTGAGCAATTGAGCGCCCCTCAGTAGTGTGCACCAAGGCCCTGGTGCTGAGCCACAGAGGCTGCTGAGGACTGAGCTGTTGTGATACCAAGGTAGGACAGAGTTAGTGTGTGTTCAAGATTTCCCCTGCTCAGCGGAATAGCGGCTTGTGAGGAAGTTTGTATGGGCCATGAAAATGCGGAAGCCACATTTTCTTTGCACACTTATGTAGTTCCATCGGGGTTTTTGACGAAGTGCACAAGGAAAGCCGTTCATTTATTGACAGTTTAAGGTGGGTGTCTAGCTGCAATCATTCAAACCAGAGATGGCAGCAGAGGCCTGGGGCCTGTGCCGACATCCCGGCATGAATGGATGTAAGTGAGGGGTCCTCTGAGCCTTCCTGCTGGCTGCCTCTGAGACACCTCCAGCCAGCCGAGGACCAGGGACGGGCTGGGCACCCCTCTTCTGGGATTTTAGCCATGTTCCAGGAACTGAAGACTCCAGAGGGGCCAGGACTGAACTATGGCTGGCCCTCCAGTGATATACTTGGGCTTTTTCTTGCCCATGGGCTTTTGTTGCCCTTCTGCTAAAATCTGCTGTCCCAGTAGACCCACAAAATCACCACCAAATATTCAGATACTTGGAAGAGCTGAATTAAGTAGTGACAGACGGAAGGTGACCTTGGCATTTGCTTCGCTCCACAGAAAAACAGCAGCCATTCCCCCACCCCACATAAGGGGAGCTGCAGTTTTCATTTGCTTTTCTTTAAAAACAGAGCCCTTGGGAGCCTCGCAGGCCCTGAGGAAAGCAGCTTTGAGTTTCCAAGGCATGAGAGAGAGAGAAAAAACAAAAGAAAATGGAAGGAGAAACCACTTGGTCTTCAGCATATTTTTCTTTGACAATGAGTCAAAAACCTTCATAGTTCAGAGGACATTCCCAGGGTGTGAACATTTCTCTATCGCATTGCCAACATTGTTTCTTATTTTATCAGATGGATGTGAAACTGCTAAAATGAACTCCGTTTGCCCTCTGTCCCACTCCTTGCAGCTCCTCACCTCGTGGGAGGACTCGGGTTTCCCGTGAGGCTGCAGTTCAGTTCCCCGCTTCAGGCGCATAGCTCCAGGTGCCGGGCAGCCTCCCACTAAGGGAGTGTGGTCCCCGCCTTTGACTGCAGGTTCCAGTGTCACCTCATTTGTGTATTTAGTCAACTACCGTCACTAAGGTGTGAAAGGAGCAGGCTTCTCACCAGTGCCCCCCATTTCTGTCCTCAAATGTCAACACACTCGAAACCAGACAAGGAAAGTGTTTTGGAAGCTGCCGTCTGTTTGCTTTTTCAACTTGACCTTTGAATAGTAAGATGTGTCTTGGCTGAGCACAGTTCTTCCTAACAAGCTAGAGCAGCGTGCATGGGAGGGGTATGTGTGTGCGTCTGCCTGTGTGTCTGTGTGTATTCTGTTAAAAGGATATTCTGTCACTTCTCACTGTTTTTTCCCCTGTAGAAGGTGGGATCTCTTTCATTCCTAGAGCTTCACTTTGCCTCCCTGTGTCAGCATTCACACCACTTTCCCAGTGTGCTGGTACTTCATGTATGAACTAGCTGTGCCTCTGACGTGGTGTTTTGTTTTTTTTTAACTTAAAATAATTTTTCTTTTTTTAGTGGTTGCCCTAGAGTTGGTAGTATACATTTTTTTTTAAAAGATTTTATTTTTTCCTTTTTCTCCCCAAAGCCCCCCCAGTACATAGTTGTGTATTCTTCGTTGTTCTTCGTTGTGGGTTCTTCTAGTTGTGGCATGTGGGACGCTGCCTCAGCGTGGTCTGATGAGCAGTGCCATGTCCGTGCCCAGGATTCGAACTAACGAAAGACTGGGCCGCCTGCAGCGGAGCGCGCGAACTTAACCACTCGGCCACGGGGCCAGCCCCTGGCAGTATACATTTTAAACTAATCTAAGTCCACCTTCAAATAACACTGTACCACTTTACTTGATTTACAGGTACCTTATAACAGCATTTCCCAGTTCCTCCCTCCCATCCCTTGTGACACTGCTGTCGTTCATTTCACTTTCCATATGCTATACAACCTAGTACACTGTTACTATTACTATTTTATAAATAGTTATTTTTTAGATGAATTAACAGTAAGAAAAAGAAAAGATCTTATTTTACTTTCGTTTTCTCTCTGGTGGTCTTCCTTTCATTATGTGAATCCAAGCTTCTGACCTGTATCATGTCCTTCTGCCTAAAGAGCTTTTCAGCATTTCTTGCAGTGCATATCTGAGAAAGTTTTTATTTCTCCTTTACTTTTGAAAGATAATTTCAGTGGTATAGAATTCTAGATTGGTGGGATTTTTTCTGTCAGTACTTTAAATATTTTGTTCCACTCTCTTCTTGCTTGCATAGTTTCTTCTGAGAAGTCCTTGTAATTCTCATCCTTGTTCCTCTTTAGGTGAGGTGGGTTCACGGCCAGCCTGCTGTCCCCCCATCTCCTCCGTTCGCTGGCTTCTTCCAGATTTTCTCTTTGGCTTTTTGCAGTTTGAATATGGTTCGTCTGGGTTTAGTTGCTGCTTGGTGTTCTCTGAGCTTCCTGGTTCTGTGATGTGGTGTCTGTCATTAAGTTTGAAACGTTCTTGTCCTTTATTCCTTCACATTTGTCTTCTGTGTTCTTTCTCCTTTCTTGTGGTATTCCAGTTCTGTGTATGTTAACCTTTTGCAGTTGCCCCACAGATCTTGGACTGTCTGTGCCTTTCCCCCGCATGCTTTTCTTTACAGTTTGGGAACTTTTTATTGACCTGTCTTCAAGCCCACTGATTTATCCCTTGCCTGTGTCCAGTCTACTGGTGAGCCCATCAAAAGCATTCTTCATTTCTGTTACAGTGGTTTTTTATTTCTAGCATTTCCTTTTGATTCTTTCTTGGCGTTTCCATCTCTCTGCTTATATTACCCTTCTGTTCTTGCATATTGTCTACTTTTCCCATTGAAGCCCTTAACATATTAATCATAGTTATTTTTCCTTATCTGATAATTCCAGCATCTGTATCATATCTAAGTCTCATCCTGATTGCTTTAGGTTTTCTGAGCTTCTGGAATCTGTAAATGTATGTTTTTCAATACACCTGGGGAATTTTAGGCAGTGTTTTTTCAGATATTATTCTCTGCCCCATTCTGTCTCTTCTTTCCTGGAAGAGGTTACTGTTCCCAAACCTTAAGTGTTATGGACTCTGTCATACATGAGGTTGATGTGCTTCTGCACTGATACAGAGTAGTTACGTTATGTTCCTTTACCAGCAGTAGGGTTAGATTTTCTCCACACCCAGGCTTCCACCTCAGTTGCCTTATTTATTAGAAAATAAACACTAATTCAAAAAGAGATATTCACCTCATGTTAATTGCAGCATTATTTACAATAGCTAAGATATGGAAACAACCTAAGTGTCCATCAATGGATGCATGGATAAAGAAACTGTGGTGTATATATAATGGAATATTATTCAGCCATAAAAATGAATGGAATCTTGCCATTTGTGACATTGTAGATGGACCTTGAGGGCATTATGATAAGTGAAATAAAAAAGATTTTAAAAAGCCAAGCTCGTAGATACAGAGAATAGATTAGTGGTTGCCAGAGGCAGGGAGTAAGGGGGAGTGGGAGAAATGAATGAACTGTTTTTTTGTTTTTTAGTTTAAATAAATTGAATTTTATTTTAAAAAAAGAGATTGCCAAGAATCTGGCCACAATTAGTGATTCTGTCTATTGCTGAAGTGTGGAGCTAAGCATATAGATTAGCGTGCTATCTAATACAGTAGGTGCTTTCTGCATGTGGATTCTTTTTTAACTTTTTATTAAGGTTATGATAGTTTACAACCTTGTGAAATTTCAGTTGTACATTATCCTTAGTCATGTTGTAGGTGCACCACTTCACCCTTTGTGCCCACCCCGCAGCCCCCTTTTCCCCTGGTAACCACCCATCAGTTCTCTTTGTCTACATTTTAGCTTCCACCTAGGAGTAGAGTCATACAGAGTTCGTCTTTCTCTATCTGGCTTATTTCACTTAGCATAATACCCTGAAGGTTCATCCATGTTGTTGTCAATGGGACAATTTTATCCTTTTTTATGGCTGAGTAGTAGTCCATTGTGTATATATATATATATATATATACACCATATCTTCTTTATCCAATCCTCAGTTGATGGGCACTTAGGTTGCTTCCACATCTTGGCTATTGTAAATAATGCTGCAATGAACATAGGGGTGCATGGGACTTTTGGAATTGCTGATTTCAAGTTGTTTGGATAGATACTCAGTAGTGGGATGGCTGGGTCATATGGTATTTCTGTTTTTAATTTTTTGAGAAATCTCCATACTGTTTTCCATAGTGGCTGCACCAGTTTGCATTCCCACCAGCAGTGTATGAGGGTTCCTTTTGCTCTACAACCTCTCCAACATTTGTCACTTTTTGTTTTGGTTATTTTTGCCGTTCTAACAGGTATAAGGTGATGTCTTAGTGTAGTTTTGATTTGCATTTCCCTGGTGATCAGCGATGATGAACATCTTTTCGTGTGTCTATTGGCCATCCGTATATCTTCTTTGCAGAAATGTCTGTTCATGTCCCCTGCCCATTTTTTGATCGGGTTGTTTGATTTTTTGTTGTTGAGCTATGTGAGTTCTTTATATATTATGGAGATTAACCCTTTGTCAGATAAATAACTTGTAAATATTTTTTCCCAACTAGCGGGTTGTTTTTTTGTTTCAATCCTGTTTTCCCTTGCCTTGAAGAAGCTCTTTAGTCTGATGAAGTCCCGTTTGTTTATTCTTTCTATTGTTTCCCTCATGTGAGGAGTTATGGTGTCCGAAAAGATCCTTTTGATACTGATGTCAAAGAGTGTACTGCCTATATTCTCTTCTAGAAGACTTATTGTTTCAGGCCTAATCTTTAGGTCTTTGATCCATTTTGAGTTTATTTTTGTGAATGGTGAAAAAGAATGGTCAATTTTCAATCTTTTGCATGTGGCTGTCCAGTTTTCCCAGCACCATTTGTTGAAGAGACTTTCTTTTCTCCATTGGAGGCCCTCTGCTCCTTTGTCGAAGATTAACTGTCCATAGATGTGTGGTTTTATTTCTGGGCTTTCAATTCTGTTCCATTGATCTGTGCACCTGTTTTTGTACCAGTACCATGCTGTTTTGATTACTGTAGCTTTGTAGTATGCTTTGAAGTCAGGGATTGTGATGCCTGTGCATGTGGATATTTAAATGTAAATTAGTTAAGATTAAATAAAATTTAAAATTCATTTCCTCAGTCACAGTAGTCTATTTCAAGTGCTCAGTAGCCACTTCTGGGTGGTTGCTGTCATATTGGACAGTGCTGATACAGAACAATTCTGTCATTGCAGAAAGTTCAGTTGGATAGCACTAACCTAGAGGGATCGAGTTCAGATTTTAAGACCATCATCTGAACCTCTGTAAGTTCTGTAAGACCGACATGGTTAAATCTATACAAATATACATGAGAAATAGACGGGGTAGACTTTAAGCGAAAAAATTAAGAACTGCTGCCAGACTTTGTTCCTTCCACTATCAGGTAACATCAGTTTTTTTCCTGCTTGCTTTGTTATATCACACCAAGCTTTCCTTTCTTAATTAAGAAGTTGAATCACTGTTCCCATGTTGTCATCACCAAGTCAGGACCATCAGGACTCCAGCAAAGGAGGTGATTCTCTATTGTGACAGTTGAGCAGAGGGCTCATTGGAATCTCTAACAATGCTGGAGGGTCCAAGTGAACCCTTCGCTGCTAACGTTGACTTCCAGCAGCCTTCATGTCTTCATAGGACAGCCTTCCTCTTCTAGGTAATGAATTCAGACTAGAGGCCCAGCCATGGCCTGAAATAAAGAAAAGCTCGGTTCTTCTGACCGTGGTTTGGAGAGCGGCTCTGTGGGGTGTGTATATTGACTCTAGCACGTACTTCTTGTGGTTCTCGAATCGCCTGAAGCCAGAAGCAGATCAGCTGGAAGTCACCATCTCTGAGAGACTCAGTGCTTAAACAGACTGTTGAGGGGTTCCTTGCTCCTGGTCCTGGACTGTTCCCCCTTGCCCCTGACGTTCGCAGACAGTAAAAGAGAAGCAGCTTCTTTCATAAGGCTGTGAAATTGTGGTGCTGAGTTATCAGGCACTTCTTAGTGCTGCCTGTCAGATGCCCCCCACCATCCCCCTGCCTACAGCTCGTGTCTGCCCTCAGATAGCTCACTTGGCTGCAGGGACATCAAAACAATGCATTGGAAATAGACATCATCCTCTCAACAGCTCTCTGGGGAGGCACATTACCCCTTCTCCAGGGTTTCTAAATTTCAAGACTCAGTGTCCTCCCTTTTGTAGAGAACCGTGTGTTTATCACTTGAACATGACTTCCGTTCAGCGCTTCTAATCTGGCGAATGGACCTCACAGATAGCGCATTCCCACCTCCCCATTCATGCTTCCAGCCATGTGGGCTTCATGATCTCCAGCTACTTCCAGTTGCTAGCCAGCAGTCTGGCTCCTTGGTTTTTCTATTGTTATGTTCAAGAAAATGAGAAGGAGCATTTGTTAAAAGTGACATTGGAAATAAAAAGTGTCTGCTTACCAATCCATGTATCATGATGGGGCAGTGTCTTTCAGGCAGAACAGTGTCTGCTGCTGGCCAGTAGGCTCTTGCATGCAGTTTGGGAGCCAATCACTCCTAATATTAATGCTGATAGTATGATGAGGTCTGCCATTAGGGCTCCCACTAGTAGCACAGTTGATTAAGGTTGAGTGCTTTATAAAGTCTCTATGCCTGAGTGGTTTACCTAAAAACTTTGAGAACCCCTGGGTTGAAACCTCTCAGGATTTCTTTCAGTTCTATGATTCTCTGGGAGAGAACTGGAATTCCTAAAAATCATCGTTCTCTTATAAAATTTCTTTTGAAAGCCATTTTTATTACAACATTAATGCTTATTCATTATAGAAAATTTCAAACGTGCCAGAATGCTCAAAGAAGAAAATAAAAGGCATCTGCCATCTCATTGTTCTAAGATAATCATTATTAACATGATGCTTTTATAACGTTTTCTCTGAGCCCATAATTCTATATCTCTAATTTTGTAAAGTTAGAGACATAATGTTACCTGCTTTGTCTTCTAGCAGAATAACACTTTCTAGGTCACTTATTCTTCTGAGGTAAACCTTATCATTTCCATCTGCACATCAGACATATGAGGGGCTGGCCTGGTGGCGCAGCGGTTAAGTTCACACATTGCGCTTCTCGATGGCCTGGAGTTTGCCAGTTCAGATCCTTGGTGTGGACATGGCACGGCTTGGCAAAAGCCATGCTGTGGTAGGCGTCCCACGTATAAAGTAGAGGAAGATGGGCATGGATGTTAGCTCAGGGCCAGTCTTCCTCAGCAAAAAGAGGAGGATTGGCAGTAGTTAGCTCAGGGCTAATCTTCCTCAAAAAAAAAAAAAAAAATTTGAAATATACATTTATTATCCCAAAGCATTAAAACGTGTGGAATATTTAATTGGAGTAAATGTAAAAGAAAAATGTACTCAAGCAGGATCTCGAAGCTCATTTTAAGTTCAAAAACAAAGGTGTTAATCTGTGCCAAGAAGATGGAGTTCTCCAAAGGTCAATGTGAGAACCAATTTCAGGATTTCATTTATTAGTATTGCAAGCGAGGAGAGAGGCCCCAGGTTCTTAGGTTTGGGTTAACATCTTGATTAAAATATAGGAGCAAATGAGTTGCTTTTCTTGACTTAAAAATGGAAGTAATGTGGTCCCCTGGTGGTCTTTCAGATATCTCGTAGGAAGCAGTGCAAGACTGTGACAGGTGAGTTTCAGAGCATGAGGGGAGACCTCAGGGGAAATTTCGATACTTTGTGTGGGTCCAGATAGAACCATGTGGGCCCATGGACCTTGGTATCAAACTGGACTCAGGAATGGCAGGCTGTTAATTCCATCCAGGCATCTGTTCATAATACAGCACTTAAGAATGTGACCCATGTGAGCACATCCAGAAGCTTGTTCCTAGATGGGGCATCACCACGTGCAACTCTCGTTATCAGCATCTTTTGCTTTTACTGAACTTCATTCAATTAAAATTTAGATCTGAGGGAGTAGAAACTACTCTGTTAAGTTTGGGGTTAAAACTCTTGGATGACAAATGCCTGCTTCAGAAATATTGACAAGACCAGCTGGTTTTTGCTGTAGCCTCAGAATTACAAAGGGAAACTCAAGACTCTTGGACATTTTATACCAAAGAACTACCATCCTTGGAGCAGTATTAAAAATATCCCAAGAACAAGTGTTTAGTTTAGTCCCTGTCCCTATGCTTTATTTAGGCTCCACACCCCTCTGACTCCCTCATTGTTAAAAGGATTTGGAAATGAGGCTTTTCTGTCTTTTTTCAAGGAATTTGTTCATTTCATCTATGTTGTCTAATTTATGGGCATAAAGTTGTTTGTGATATATTGTTTTTATCCTTTTAATATCTATAAAATCTGTACTGATGTTGCCTCTTGATTTCTGATATTCATAACTTGTATCTTTTCTCTTTTTTCTTGGTGAGTCTGGCAAGAGGCTTATAAGTTTTATTGACTTTTTCATTCATTTTCTCTTTAGTTTTTCTGTTTGAAACTTCATTAGTTTCTGTCCTTATCTTTATTATTCCCCTCCTTCTGCTTGTTTTGGGTTTACTTTGCTTTTATTCTTTTAACTCCTTAAGGTGGAAACTCAGATTATTGACTAATTATTTTCTAATATAAGCATTTAATGCTATGAATTTCCCTCTAAGCACTGCCTTAGGTGAATGTCACAAATTCTGATATGTTGTACTTTTATATTCATTCTCTTTTCTTTTTTCCTTATTTATTTATTTATTTTTTTGGTGAGGAAGATTCTCCCTGAGCTAACATCCATTGCCAATCCTACTTTTTTTGTTTTGCTTGAGGAAGATTAACCCTGAGCTAACATCTGTGCCAGTCTTCTTCTTTCTTTTTTTTGTATGTGGGATGCCTCCACAGCATGGCTGACGAGTGGAGTAGGTCCATGCCCAGGATCTGAACCCGTGAACTCAGGCCACTGAAGCAGAGCGCACAGAACTTTAACCACTCTGCACAGAGCTGGGCCCTCATATTCATTCACTTTAAAATGTTTTATTATTTTCCTTGTGACTTGTCTTTGATGCAGAGGCCGTCTAGAAGTCTGTTGTTTAATTCCTAGATGTTTGGTTTCATGTCTTTCTGAGCCTAAGAATGAAGTTCTAATAAATTGGAAGCTCTTTGGCGGGAAGGTATATGGATTTATACCCGACAACACGGCAGATTTTTCACAGTAAAGTGAAACACTGTCATGCCATTGTCATTGTATGAACTTGAAAAAGGATTATCTTCAGCTATTTTGTTATACTTGGTCATATTTTTTAATAGAATTTGAGGCAAATTTTGGGACCTTTCTGAGTTATGTGTCTTATCTTTGTTCTTTTCAGTGCATTTTCATTGGGCAGAACTGGATCCTGAAAAATTCATGAAAGATGCTAAGCACCTACTCGGCTTTAAGAATTTGGAACTGAATCGTGAAAAGGAAGACAGAAATAAAAGATCGAATAGCCCTGCAAAAAAACACCAAAGGAACGTTACCATTTTCTGTTGTTGCTGTGGTCTAATGGGGAGGGGGTGCTGTCAGTGCAGGGGAGCGCCCCGTGCACATGACAGCAGGGCATACACCCATGCCTCCCCCACGGGAAGGCTTTGTTGGTTCCTATGATGTCTTGGCTTGCTTTTGGGACGGGCTGGCCCAACATCATTTGTTATCAAGTCCTTTCGCACTGTGGTGTATTTCTGCGTGTCCATGATGGGTCTCAAACACATTCATGCTGTCCATGTTTTTCCCAGCGCTGGCCAATCCAGGGTCCGTGTTAAGGTGTAAAGAGAACAATCATCAATGATAATGTATTGTGTGAGACCTTTGCATCTTGTAAATTTTCTCTTTTTTCTAAAAAGAAATAAAACTCCAAATCTCAACAAGCCATTTTATTACTAAAGAAATCCTGCTGTGTTTCTGCATAACAGTTTTGTTGATAGAAATGCAATGTGTCAGAACCCTTTCTCTATGTATCTACACTTCTTTTCAAGTAACCCTCTTACAAGAGGCCTTCCCTGAGTGGCCCACACAGGCCTCTGATTCCACGGTGAGAGCCTATCTATGGTAATTTGTAGTCAATGACATTTTACTTGGACATGAGATGGCAGGAAAGGGGAGTGTACATGGGAGGGAATCCAGTTTTGGAATGGACAGATGAAAGACCAAGTGTAGCTGCCATATCTGGTCTGTTGACTTTTGGGAGGTGGGAGAAAGGCCCCAGCTTGTCAGCTCATGTGGATGCCCCTTTTCTGGGAGCTGCATGGTTGTCCGTATGTCCAAACCAATGTCCCCACAGTTACGTGAAGAAAGAACCACATTCTACCAAAGAGTTTCTCAGTTCATTTTAATCCACTAGTGACACAGCTATAGTGATCATTTTTAGGCATTATATGATGTCAATAGTAATATATATATTATTATAAGTATATGTGTATATTACTATATGTAATATATATTTATGTAACGTACCTATAATATATGAATGCTTGTTTAAACAGAGCTATCCTCTGTTGAACTGCTTCTTGCTTAACTATAGAAGAGACATCCTTAGTTGGCATTTTTGTGATGCTGAAACTCTATCTGGGACCTTTATAATAACAGCTGAGTCCCTCTCTTCTGACCTAGTTGTCTACTGCAGATAAAAACATAGTTAGAAAATGTGAGGGGAAAAAGAGCTCAAATCACATCTCCAGTGTACATTCAACTACTTGGAATATGGAGTTAGAAAGGGGTTGGGTTCGCCAGATTGCGTTATTCCGAACCACACAGATGGCTAGTATAATCCATGGTGGTTTAAACCTCTAGATTTGAAATCCTTACATCCCAGATGCAAATCTCTGGTCAGCTCCCCGAGCTCCGTGGGCGGCGTGATCCAGAAAGCTCTCCCGTTTGAGTTATCTAAGTCGGTTTTTACAGAGTGAATTCAAATTCACTTTAAAGTTACTTGAATCTATAGTTTCGTAAACTCAGCTGTAGGGTTATGGACTTGCTGAACAGATGTGTCAGACATTTGCCTGCCACAACACTTTATCACCACCAATTAAGCTTACTGAACAGCTGCAGCTTGTCCTTGTAACCGCGGGTAACAAGGATGGCGGAGAGAGAAGAGCTAATGGGCTTGACGTTTGGACAGTGGTAAAATGAGAAAGACCCTTGCAGCCCACTGTCCAGTTTCTGGATCCCATTTTAAAGGGACTTAGACGAATTGGAGTATGAGCAGCATCATGTGGTTGCCTTGCTGAAGGGCCTGAAAACCATAAAGGAGAAGAGCTGAAGGAGAAAAACAGCAAAACTATAAAGATTTGAAAGACAATAACGAGACAGTGGGTTGGGAAAAAAACTAGGAGCGGTGAGTGTAAGGTACATTAACGTCGATGCTGGCTTGACACGAGGTGAAGCTTTCTCATGACAATTCAAAAGGGGACGGCTGTGTGGGGAGCTGTTGGTGTTTGAGTAGAAGTTCTGAACCTACTTATATGTGGGGAGAATTTTATTTATTTTAATTAATTTAAAATCTTCCCTCCCTCACAGTATGCAGGAAACATGGTAAATATCAGAAAATGTTTGCTACTTTTGTAGCATTGGATTGAAGGGACCTTTTCTATCATCCTTAAGGGCACTTTCAACTCCAGGAACAGAGAAGAAGCAGTGTATACACTACAGACTGGCTCAAGAGGGTCAGATCTAACCACAGGGCAAGCTTATAAGGAAAAAAATGAAAGCTCAAGAGGATACCCCATGACATCCACAGCTACATCAAAAAGCTAGTTAATTTCTGCTTCCCCGCCCCCCTTCACTCTCCTTCTGAAGGTCATTTCTAGCTCTTGCTGTGGGACTAATGCTAAAATTAGATTTTGAGTGTAGTTCTACTTGTAGAGTATAAAACTCTCAGTCTTTACACCCCCCCTAACATCTCTGACTCAAGCTTTCTGCTTATTTATAAAACTTGCTGTTTATTGTCGGTTGAAACATCGTTTGAATGAGGATGGGAAAGGAGGATCGTGCCATGTATGGCTGTGCTGAGAAGCCTCGGCAGACCATGGGCCAGTACTTTAAACAGCACCGTCTGACAATGCTGGGTAGCAGGGTCGTGAAATCTTGCCTTTTGTGGTTATAGGAGACCAAGCTCTTCTTTCTTTTTCTTTTTTTTTTTTTTTTGAGGAAGATGAGCCCTGAGCTAACATCTGCTGCCAATCCTCCTCTTTTTGCTGAGGAAGACTGGCCCTGAGCTAACATCTGTGCCCATCTTCCTCTACTTGATATGTGGGACAGCTGCCACAGCATGGCTTGCCAAGCGGTGCCATGTCCACACCCGGGATCTGAACTGGCGAACCCTGGGCGGCCAAAGCAGAACATGAGCACTAAACTGCTACGCCACCAGGCCAGCCCCAAGACCAAGCTCTTCTGGTGGCCCAAAACTTAAACCAAATAAAGGCACCTTCTGGGACCGCATGCTCCATAGCACGACCTCTCAGTTGGTCGTCCTTGGGGAGGTATTTGTCTCCAAGCCACACCCTGGCTAGAGATGGTGCCGATGGGCAGATAGAGAAGGTGTTTCATTGATTTGATCATAAGGAACAAATAGTTCCACAAACACACCGTTTGCTCCAACATGGTGTCATTTTAGTAACTTCGAACCCAGAAAGGTGATCTCTTCTGTGAAACTGACTTGTCAGCTTCCTGCCCTTCTTCAGCCAGGCACTTTCAGAATTCTTCATTCGCAAGGCCTTGCTGATTTGCGTCTTTTAAAAACAGAGGTAAAGAGCCCCATCCAGAAAATATGGGATGGTCTCGCAGGCAGAGCCTCCCATCCATCATATCAGAGGAGAGGGAAAGTCACTGTTTTGAGGGGGTCTCCCCCTGCGGTCACTGCTAATGCTTTTGTTCTCTCCGGGGGTACAGACACCAGTGCATTAAATTTTTAGAGGTTCTGGAAAACAAAACCTTAAATTCCCGTTATGAAAGTATTTATGGTGGTATTTTAGATTTGTTAAATTATTTATTATTCTTTTTTAGGAAGACTGGCCCTAGCTAACATCCACGCCCATCTTCCTCTAGTTTATTTGTGGGATGCTTGCCACAGCGTGGCTTGATAAGTGGTGCATAGGTCCGCACCAGGGATCCAAGTTGGCAAACACTGGGCTGTCAAAGCAGAACGTGCAAACTTAACTGCTGTGCCACCGGGCCGGCCTCTGTTAAATTAATTTTTTTTTTTTTTTTGAGGAAGATTAGCCCTGATCTAACATCTGCTGCCAATCCTCCTCTTTTTGCTGAGGAAGACTGGCCCTGAGCTAACATGCCCATCTTCCTCTACTTTATATGTGGGACGCCTACCACAGCATGGCTTACCACGTGGCGCCATGTCCGCACCCGGGATCCGAACCGGTGAACCCCAGGCTGCCAAAGTGGAACATGCGAACTTAACCGCTTCGCCACCGGGCTGGCCCCTGTTAAATTAACTTTTGATAATATATTTCATGTTTGTAGTGGGCTTAAAGCAACTTCTCTTGTTTTTGACTCTTCCTGAGGCTTGATGAGTCAGAGGCCCTGTGGTTGAGCGGGAAGTGTGTTGGGGTGTGTGTTGGAGCTTCAGCCGCTGCCTGCCTACAGCAGGCGTGGGGCCCAGGAGGCAGCCGTCAGAGGCGGCTGACATCTGCAGGATGAGGTGGAGTTGGCAGGTGAAGCGGTGGGCCCTGGGGAGTTGGAGTGAGTGCAGGGCCTCAGGCATGAGAGCGGGGGAGGTTCCGGCAGCTGCCAGCAGGTGGGAGACAGGGCACGTGTGGGGACTTGGACAAGAGCAAGTCTGAGAAGTGAGCAGGGACCGGACCCACAGAGGTCTGGTACATCATGATAACCTGTTTAGGCTTCACCACGTCTCCCTCCTCCGTCTTCTCCAAGCTGACTTGTTGTCTTTGAGCAGTTTCTCCTGTCACGTGGCCTGGAGAGTGACCTCAGGAACTGAATATGCTCTGCCAGTGTCGTGGGACCAAGGCCCCTGGATTTGGACAGTCGTGTAGTGGTCTCAACAGGCTAAGGGGCTGCACAGACTTGGGGTTGGGTCCAGCTCTGCTATTAACTTGGTGTGTGACCTCACACAGCTTATGTGTTCATTCACTTCTCCAAACTTCTGTCCCCCATCTGTGCAGTCCTGGAGCTAAACCAGGGTGTAAGAGTTAAGTGAGAGATGTCCACAGGGCGCCTGGCGTACACCTGGGATGCCAGGCCGTGTTACTGTGGTCGTGCAGCTCAGTGTGACCGAAACTTTCTTTCAGTATTTGCATCACATCTTTGGCTCACACTTAGCCTGCAGATAACCGAAATCCCGGGTTATTCCATATAGTCACTGTCTGGCCAGTGAAGAACCCACGTGAAGAACTTAAACGTATTCCTGTTGGGCTCAGCCCGTGGTCTGGTGTATTGAAATATCTCAGATGTCATGCTGGCTGTTCCTCTCAGCTCTGTGTCAGCCTCAAACAGGTTTTCAATGTCTTTATCCAAGTCTTGGCTAAGCGCACCGCACAGGATAGAGCTGGCGCTCCATTGGAACTCTTCCTTCGGGTCACAGATGCATCAGTCATGTCTCTTTCAGCCCACATCCCTCCTTCCCACATCCCCGTTCTCGCTAAAATCACGCTATACTATTTTCACAGTATTTTGGTGATTAATCCAATGATCTTGTCAGAAAAAATATTAATACAGCACAATGCGTTACTCGTGAACTCATGCTGCTTCCAGTGATCGCTGTGTTCTTTTCCACAGGCTCACAGCCATCTGTTTAATCATCTGTTCTAGAATGTTTTCAGGAACCCGCATCTGACTGGCCTGTCTGATGTATCTGAAATCCATCTTTTTGAAACTGGGATTTTCAACTTGTTTGCTTTTCTGTCCCCTCTCTTCTTTTCAGAATATTTTTCAAAGGCATCAGTGGCAAGTCTGTTCCCCAGTCACGTCTTTAAGTTATTTCAGAACTTTGAAACTTCAGTTCATGATCAGAAAACCTGGAAGTCTGTCTTTTCACCTACCACAGGCTTCAAGTCCCCTTTTATGATGTTGATTTTGCCCTTTTTTGTTGAAACATTTGCCTTACAGGAGTAGATAAAGTAACTAACTTCATTTGAGCACTTAGTCTTGAGCAAAAGCTACTCTAAGCCTTGTGTCAGCTCTTGTAATCACACAGCCCTTTTGTTATTTCTGGTTTACAGTTGAGGAACTTGAGACTTAGAACAGGTAACAGTCCAGAGCTGTGCAGGCTGTGAGATCTCAGCCTACTTACAAAGTATCCAGTCAGCCTGCCCCGCCAGCAGAACACAGGAGACCCGGGGTCAGAGACAGCACTGAGCGTTACTATGCACAGCAATGGTGAAGCTGGTGTCAACTCCCTGAACCCCGGTTGCCACAAGTGACACAGAGAGCCGGGGGACACCTCACACGCAGCAGGTCGTGCTACAGAAGAATCCTGAGAACCCAAATCCTTTATAATGCCTGACCTTTGCTCTGGAGAGAGGCACTCTGTCTCCCAAAGCTGTTTGCTATTTAAACACCCTCAGAAATATAGTCCCAGAGCAAAGGCAGTCACCGCTGCTCACAAGATGTGCAGAAACACCAGGGACCGCAGAGGATTGTCGCCCAACAGGAACATAAATCACTCCGTTAGGTAGTCGTCAGGATTCAAAGCCCCTGTTGGACTGCCCGGCTGTGACAATGGGAAGGAAGGAGGAAGTGAGCTGTGGTGTCCTCTTCACACAGTGAAGGTCTCTCACTCACAATCCTGCCCTGAACGTCATTCTTGCTCTAATCCCCGTTTTCCTTGCCACACTCCTTCCATCCCGTTAGCCTGTCCAGAGCCCCTCTCCACCCTTCTCCGCCCTGCTGTTCCCTGGAGGAGGCTGACCTGTGTGCACTTCCTTCCTGCTTCTTGTCAGGTTCGGACAAGGAGGCCCCTGCAGGCGACCTGAGGACTGAAAGAACCAGGGTGGGGTTGCCCTGGCTCCCTCTGTCTCTGAAGGCGAAGGCCAAGGCCGCAGCCCCGCAGGCAGCCCCTCCTACAGCTATTTCTAAGTTTTCCAGTAACCCTCCCTCCCTCTACCTCTTCAGGCCTGGGGTGGTAACAGTGGCCTGGGGTAGCTAGCTCCAGTCCCTCAGCCCTGCCCCTGCATCAGCTTTTCCCAGTCACCTCGTTAGAGTGGGTCACTGCTTCCTGGACTCAGCGGCCCTCCACAGCCTGCTGCGTGGCCGGGCGGCCCGTCTCAGGGTTTCCTTCCCAGTGGGGTGTGCAGGCCCCTTATTGCTCTTGCTTGTTGAGATTGAAGTCCTGAGGCCTGTTGCCAGCTCACAGTTAATTTCTTTGGAAAATTATGGGAATTTTTCTCCTTTGTGGTCCTTCCTGTGTCACAGACATTGTTCAACAGTTTTATCTGAGCACGCTGCCCCACTTTTACTTTGAAGTCCCCAGTTGAGAGCCTGCATTTTGAGCATGGTGGCGTTGCAGGCCAGAGAAGGTCGGATCTTCCTCTTCTAAATCTCACCTTTTATTGAAGGAAGAGATCACGACACCCCATGTGTCCCCAGGTCTCTTGGTTTCTACCCAGGATGTCAGAACTTTTAGAATTACACCGTCCGATACAGTAGCTACCTAGCCACATGTGACTAAATTGATTAAAACTAAATAAAATTTAAAATGCCACATTTTCGTTATCCATTTGTTCATCACAGACACTTAGGTTGTTTCCATATCTTGGCTATTGTGACTAATGCTGCAATGAACATGGGAGTGCTGGTATCTCTTTAAGATACCGATTTTGTTTCCTTCAGATGAATACCCAGAAGTGCAACTGCTGGGTCATATGGTAGTTCTGTTTTTAATCTTTTGAGGATCCTCCCTACTGTTTTCCATAGTGGCTGCACCAGTTCACATTCCCACCCACAGTGCACGGGGTTCCCTTTCTCCACATCCTCACCAGCGCTTCCCTCGTCTTTTTGATGACAGGCATTCTAACAGGTGTGAGGTGATCTCATTGTGGTTTTGATTTGCATCTCCCTGAAGATTAGCGTTGTTGAGCACCTTTTCATGTACCTGGTGGCCATTTGTATATTTTCTTTGGAAAAATGTCTATTCAGGTCATTTGCCCATTTTTTAATCAGGTTATTATTATTTTTTTGGTATTGCTTTTTTGAATTGTATAAGTTCCTTATATATTTTGTATATTAACCACTCATCACGTATATGGTTTGCAAATATTTTCTTCTAGTCCATAGTTTGTTTTCATTCTGTCGATTGTTTCTTTTGCTGTGCAGAAACTTTTTAGTTTGATCTAGTCCCACTTGTTTATTTTTGCTTCTGTTGCCTGTGCTTTGGGTGTCAAATCCAAGAACTCATTGCCAAGGGCAACGTCAAGAAACTTTCCCCTCTGTTTTCTTCTAGGAGTTTTAGGTTCTCTTACGCTCAAGTCTTCAATCATTTTGAGTTGTTTTTGTGAGTGTTGTAAAGTAGTGGCCCAGTTTCATTCTGCTGTGTGTAGCTGTCCAGCTTTCCCAGCACCATTTATTGAAGAAACTTCCCTTTTTGCATTGTGTGTTCTTGACACACTTGTCAAAGATTAGTTGACTGTGTATGTGTAGGTTTATATCTTTATTCTGTTCTGTTGATCTCTAAGTCTGTTTTTTGCCAGTACCATACTTTTGGTTACTACAGCTTTGTCATATAGTTTGAAGTTAGGAAGTGTGATGCCTCAGCTTTGTTCTTTTTCAAGATTGCTTTGGCTATTTGGGGTCTCTTGTGGTGCCTTGCAAACCTTAGGGTTCTGTTTTCTATTTCCGTGAAAAATGTCAATTGAATTTTGATAGAGATTGCATTAAATCTGTATATGCTTTGAGTAGTATGGACATTTTAACAATATTAATTCTTCCAACCCATGAGCATGAGAGATCTATGTATTTATTTGTGTCTTTCTCAGTTTCTCTCATCATGTCTTATAGATTTTCATGTACAGGTCTTTCACCTCCTTGGTTTAACTTATTCCTAAGGATTTTGTTGTTTTTGATGCTATTGTAAATGGGATTCTTTTCTTAATTTTTTTTCCAATAGTTTGTTGTCAGTCTATAGAAATGCAGATGATTTTTCTTTATTGATTTTGTATCCTGCACAACTTTACTGAATTTGTTTATTAATTCTAACAGGTTTTTTTTGGTGGAGTCTTTAGAGTTTTCTGTAAATAAGATCATATCATCTACAGAGACAGTTTTACTTCTTCCTTTCCAAAATTTGGATATCTTTTATTTATTTTTCTTGCCTAATTGCCATGGTTAGGACTTCCAATACTATGTTGACTAGAAGTGGCAAGAATGGGCACCCTTGTCTTGTTCCTGATCATTCTTTTGTTGTTGTTGTTGTTGTTTTTTGAGGAAGATTAGCACTGAGCTAACATCTGCTGCCAGTCCTCCCCTTTTTTGCTGAGGAAGACTGGCCCTGAGCTAACATCCGTGCCCATCTTCCTCTACTTTATATGTGGGACGTCTACCACAGCATGGCTTTTGCCAAGCAGTGCCATGTCCGCACCCAGGATCCAAGCTGGCAAAGCCCAGGCTGCCGAGAAGCGGAATGTGCGAACTTAACTAACTGCGCCACCAGGCCGGCCCCTCTCCTGAGCATTCTTGATTGTTGAGTATGATTTGAGTTGTGGCTTTGTCATATCTTGCCTGTATTATGTTGAGGTACATTCCTTCTTTATATAATTTGTTGAGAGTTTTTATTATGAAAGGTGGTTAAATTATGTCAAATTTTTATTTGCATCTATTGAGATAATTGTATGATTTTCATCCTTCATTCTGTTAATGTAATGTATTGCATTTATTGCTTTGCATATGTTGAACCATCCTTGCATCCCAGAGATAAAAACAACTCAATCATGGTATATGATCCTTTTAATGTGTTGGTGGACTCTGTTTGCCAGTATTTTGTTGAGAATTTTTGCATCTATACTCATCAGGGATATTGGCCTATGTTTTTCTTTTCTTGTAGTATCCTTGTCTGGCTTTGATATCAGGGTAATGCTGGTCTCATAGAATGAGTTTGGAAATGTTCCTTTCTCCTCAGTTTTTTGGAAGAGTATGAGAAAGATTGATATTAATTCTTCTTTAAATGTTTGGTAGAATTCACCAGTAAAGCCATCAGGTCCTGGGCTTTTCTTTCTTGGGAGGTTTTTGAGTACTGATTCAGTCTCCTGACTAGTAATTGCCGTGTCCAGACTTTCTATTCTTCATGATTCAGTCTTTTAGGTTGTATGTTTCTAGGAATTTATTCATTTATTCTAGGTTCTCCAGTTTGTTGGTGTATAATTGTTCATAGTTGTCTCTTACAATCCTTTGTATTTCTCTTGTATCAGTTGTAATGTCTCCTCTTCCATTTCTGATTTCATTGATTTGAGCCTTCTTTTTTTCTTAGTTTAGCTAAAGATTTGTCAATATTGTTGTCAATCTTTTTGAAAAACCAGCTCTTGGTTTTGTTGATCTTTTCTATTGTTTTTTTCTGGTCTCTTTCATTTATTTCTTCTCTGATCTTTGTGATTTCCTTTTTTTCTGGTAACGTTGGACTTAGTTTGTTCTTTATCTAGATCCTTGAGGTATAAAGTTAGGTTATTTGTTTGAGATCCTTCTTTTTTCTTAAGTAGGCTTTTATTACTTCAAAATTCCCTCTTAGAACTGCTTTTGCTGCATCCCATAAGTTTTGTTATGTTGTGTTTGCATTTTCATTTATTTCAAGATATTTTTATTTTTTCCATTTCTTCTTTTACTCATTTGTTGTTCAGGTGTGTGTTGTTGAATTTCCACACACATGTGAATTTTCCGGTTTTCCTCCTGTTATTGATTTTTAGTTTTGTACTATTGTGGTGAGCAAAGATACTTGGTATGATTTCAGTCTTCTTAAATCGTTAAGACTTGTTTTGTGGCCTCACATACAGTCTATCCTGGAGAATGTTTACTGTGTGTTTGAGAAGAATATGTGTTCTTCTACTGTTAGAGGGAATGTTCTGTGTATGTCTGTTAGGTCCATATGGCCTAAACTGTAGTTGAAGTCCAATATTTCCTTATTGATTTCTATGTGGATGGTATATCCATTGTTGAAAGTGGGAGTACTGAAGTTTCCTACTGTTACTTTATTGTTGTCTATTTCTCCCTTAAGATCTGTTAGTATTTTCTTAATATGTTTAGGTGCTCTGATGTTGGGTGCATATATATTTACAATTGTTGTATCCTCTTGATGAATTGATCCCTTTTTCATTGTATAATGACCTTCTTTGTCTCTTCTTACAGTTTTTGACTTAAAGTCTATTTTGTCTGATATAAGTACAGCTACCCTTGCTGTCTTTTGGTTTCTATTTGTGTGGAATATCTTTTCCCATGCCCTCACTTTGAGCCTATGTGTGTCCTTAAAGCTGAGGTGAGTCTCTTATAGGCAGCATATACTTGAGTCTTGTTTTCTTTTCTATCCATTCAGCCACTCTATGCCTTTTGATTGGAGAATTTAACTAATTTGCACTTAAAGTAATTATTGATAGATAAGGACTTACCAGTGCCATCTTATTGTTTTCTGGCTGTTTTATAGTTCTTTTGTTCCTTTCTTCCTCCCTTGCTGTCTTCCTTTGTGATTTGATGAGGATTGTCCATAGTGGCATACTCTGATTCCCTTCTCTTTATCTTGTGTGTATCTACTGTAGATTTGTGTTTTGTGGTTACCCTGAGGCTTACATAAAGCATCTTATAGATATAACACCTATTTTATGCTGATAACAACTTAACTTTGGTTGCATACAAAATCTCTACACTTTTATTCCCCCACCGCAGCATTTTATGTTTTTGATGATACAATTTACACCTTTTGGTATTGTGTATTCATTAACAAATTATTGTAGCCATAGTTCTTTCTAATACTTTTGTTCTTTAACCTTTATTCTAGAATCAAGTGAGTAACATATTACTATATTACAGTATTAGAGTATTCTGGATATTACTGTATACTTACCTTTACCAATATGTTTTATTTTTTCATTTGTTTTCATGTTACTGATTAGCATTCTTTCATTTCTGCTTGAAGAACTCCTTCAAGGTCTAGTAGTGATGAACTCCCTCAGCTTTTATTTGTCTTGGAAAATCTTTATTTCCCCTTCATTTCTGAAGGACAGCTTTGCTGGTAAAGTATTCTTGGTTGGCAGATTTTTTTCTTCCATCACTTTGAATATATCATCCCATTCTCCCCTGGTCTGCAAGATTTCTGCTGAGAAATCTGCTGATAGCCTATGGGGGTTCTCTTGTATGTGAAGAGGTTTTTTCTCCTTCTGCTTTTAAAATTCTCTCTTTGTCTTTGATTTTAGCCAGTTTTGTTATAATGTGTTTGGAGAATATCTCTTTGGGTTGAATTTGTTTCAGGACCTATAAGCTTCATGAACTTGGATGTCCAAATCTATCCCCAGGTTTTGAAAGTTCTCAGCCATTATTTCTTTAAATAAGCTTTCTGCCCTTTTCTCCCTCTCTTCTCCTTCTGGGATTTCAATAATGCATAAATTGTTTTGCTTGATGGTAGCCTATAGTGCACATAGCCTTTCCTTACTTTTTTTCATTCTTTTTTCTTTGTTTTCCTCTGACTGAATAATTTTGAATTATCTCTCTTTCAGTTCATAGATTCTCTTTCACTTGATCAAGTTTGCTGTTGATGCTGATTGCATTTTTTATTTCATTCACTTAATTCTTCAGCTCCAGAATTTCTCTTTTTTTTTTTTAATAATGAGGCTTAAAGAGGTTAGTAATTGTACAAAGTCACAGATCTAGTACAGACCTTTTTTTTTTAATGGCAGAGTAAGATTCGCCCTGAACTAACATCTGTTGCCAGTCTTACTCTTTATTTTTCCCTCCCCAAAGCGCTAGTGCGTGGTTGTATATCCTGGTTGTAAGTCCTTCTAGTTCTTCTATGTGAGCCGCTGCCACAGCTTGGCTACTGACAGATGGTGGTGTGGTTCTGCGACCAGGAAACAAACCCGGGCTGCCAAAGCAGTGAGAGTGCCGAACTCTAACTGCTAGACCATCAGGGCTGGCTCTGTTTCTTCTTTAAAAAATGATTCCTATCTCTCTGTTAAAATTCTCATTTTGTTCATGTATTGTTTTTCTGATTTCATTGAATTGTCTGTGTTTTCTTATAGTTCACTGATCTTCCTTAAAACAACTATTTTGAATTCTTTATTGGACAAATTGCAGATCTCCATTTCTTTGGGATCAGTTGCTGGAAAATTATTGTGTTGGTTTGGTGGTGTCATGTTTCCTTGATTTTTCTTGTTCCTTGGAGTCTTGTGTTGCCATCTTCACTTTTGAAGAAGCAGTCCCCCCTCCAGTCTTTATTGATTGGTTTTGGGAAAGAAATATCTTCTTTCAGCCCTGCTGGAGGTTCTGAGGCCTTCTTAGACTCTTTCTGTGCATACACCTGCTCCATGCTTCTTGTTCCCTCTTGTGGGGAAATTCTTAAGATTGTCTATCTCTTTCAATTCTGCAAAGCCAGCCAAGGTGCTGACAGCCTCCTGTTTGCTTTCGCTAGGGCTGTGCTGAGTGCTAAGTTTGTGTGATTGCTCCCAATCCTACAGAGTTGGGTCGGCTTTCTGTGTTGATCACTAGCTATCTGCAAAGGCTTGCACTTGTTGCCCTCAGTGACACACACAGGGAGCTGGCCACTGGGTGCGGGGGTATGTGAGTGGGGTGCGTGGAGCATTGAGGGTATCATGGGCCAGACAGGGGGATCTGCAGGCGAAGTGTCCCTAGTGGCCCGTGGGCAAAGCAGCTGGTAGGATCCACATCCCTTCGATGCCCTCCAGGAGCCCTGGCTGCCGTTCTCCCAGCCCTTCCCACCACAGTCACACAGCACACCTCAGTAATCTGGGTGGTGTGAGAACGCAGTGAGCCTTTGGCAGTGTCCCACAGCCGGGGAAGCCAGGTGCTCACTCACACCCTCTCGCTTCCTCCTGTGGGAGAAATTGTGTGCTGAGGGGGTCTCTCTCGGCATGGAGCTGTGCCACCTTGGGCAGTGGTGATGCAGGTAAAGCGAAACTGTTCCTCTTACCCTCCTCAATGTGTCCAGTCTCAGGTTTTTTTTGTTCCACCAGTGTTCTGGAACTTCTCCAGCAGGCTTCCGGACTTCCGCAAAGGTACTCTCATCCATGGGTGGTTGTCAAAATCGATGTTCCTTGAGAGGAAGACATAGAAAACTCCGATTCCACATACTTGATGAAGTCACTCTCCCTTCCGTCTTCTTCCTTATTCTCTCAGAGGATAATGGTATTTTCCCTTGTGTTTTTCCACCTTTTCTCCTCAGAATCAGGCCAGCTGATATGCTCAGCCACAGGCATGGCCACCTTAAGGAAGATAAACAAACACAAACTCTGAAGGTCACTGGGACAGTGCCCGCACCCAGGGTAAAGTCCTTTGGGCTTTCATTGAGATGTGGCTCCAGAAACTTCCCTTTCTTCACCTTGTCATCCTCCTCCTGGGAAGAGGCCCCTCCTGCACAGGGCTGCTTACACACCTGCTGTGCATCCTGCCCTGAAGCGCTCACCTACCAGCTGCATGGTGCAAGTCCCTCACGAGCCGTCATCGTTCCTGCAGGACCCAGGAGACAGCACTTGTCTTGTGCTTGCCCTTCTCGCTCTGGGAACACCCAGCATTTGCTCCCTGCTCCCCGCTTTCCCTGGACCTTTGGGTTGAGGGAGGCGCCCACTTGTCCCTACAGCTTTGCCTCTGCCCTGTCTGCCTCCTCCTCTCCATCTCCACCGCCACCCTGGTCCAAGTTGCTCTCACCTAGATGACCACAACCACTTTCAACAGGTTTCTTGCTGTCCCTTCCTGCTCCCTCCCTTCCATTCTGTATACTTTGAATGACGTGAACCATACCATGCCACTTCGTGACTTAAAACCTTCAGTGGGTTTCTGGCTCCAGGTTCCTTATTGAAGTCTGTTAAGTTCTCAGTGCTTTGTGCCCACCCAACTTTCTGGCCTTATCTCCCACCCCTCCCATTCATCTCTGACCTCACTTCTGGTGTGACCAGTTTGTTCCCCTCTTTCCTTGTCTTAGCACTGAAAGTCCAATGACCCAGGAAACAGATGTGGTTGGTCACCCTACATCACCTCCCACTGCTCTGAGACCTCACCTCCCTCCTCTATCCCCTTTGTTCTCTGTGCTCTAAGTCTCTTTGACCTTTGTTTTCCACAGTTGATCCTAGCTCCTTCCTACCTCAGGGCCTTTGCACATGCTGTTTCCCTGCTGGAATTCAACTCCCTGTTCTGTCTCTGGCTAGCTCCTCTCATGCTTCAGGTCTTTACTTAATTGTAATTGTTCTAAGAGGCCTTTGTGAGCACCCCGTCCAGGAACACCCCCCACCCACCCATGATCTTTCTTTAGAGTACTGTGTTCTCTTCCTTGCTGGCACCTAGTGCAGTTGGACAGTCCAACTCCCTGGTGTGTTGGCTTGGTTGCTGTTGGGTTCTCCCACTGAACTGCAGGCTCCTCAAGGGAAAGTTCATCTGTCTTGTTCCCTGTGAAGCCCCAGCCCCTGGCACAGGGCCCAGCAGTTGGTGAGGGCTCATGTCTCTGTTGAGCAAATGAATAAATGCACATGGAGATGACCTGCTGAGAAAGTCAGCTTCCATCTTAACTAGTATTTTTAGTCTCCTCAAGGAAGAAACAGGTGATTTTCTATTACTCGAACTATTTTTTTAAAAATGAAATAGTTTTTTATTATGATATTCCATTAGGATTTCCCCATATCTATGAATAATTCATGTGGATATTTCTATTTGCTCTGTCATCCTTCTAGTTAACGATTAGATTCCTATAGAGTGGAAGACTGAGAGCATATTTTCGTGGCAGGAGGATCTCCCCAGGCCTCCGCTCTGTCGTGGTGGAGGGTGTTGTGTTTAGCTTGCACAAGGGTGCTGTTTCCCAGGTTGCACTCCAGGTGCCTGACTCGAGTGCCGTGTGCTGTCCCTTCAGGCTGCTCAGACTCTTCTCCTGGGCGGGTGCCTGGCACACCCTGAACACGTCACTTCCAACGAATGTGTGAATGGTTTGCCATCTGAGGCTTATAGGGCTGTCTTCTCCTTTTTATTAAATAGATGAGGACAGAACCACTGTCTTCTCGTCCTCTTCTTTCTGTGGGGCAGGGAAAAGTGTTCCCTGCAGCCTTGGAGCAGCACAGACATGGTCACAGAATCACCTTCCAGAGAGATTCTCAAATCCACCTGGTGGTCAAGGTCACTTGGAGAGTTTGTTAAAAACAGATTCCAGAAAGTGCGGCTCAGTGGCCCTGAGCTGGTGCTTGATGTGTCTAAAAAGTCCCACGGGTGATTTTGACTTGGGAATTGCTTCTCTAAACAAGTGGTTCTCAAAGTAGGATCCCCAGACTATCAGAATTAGCACCACTTGTCACTTGTTAGAAATGCAGAGTCTCGGGCTCCATCCCTGACCTGCTCAATCAGAAATTAGGGGTGTGGCCTGAGAGTCTGGGTTTTCACCAGCCTCCAGTTGATGCTGATGCTAAGCTTTGAGCATCACTGCTCTTACCTATTCCAAACAAGAGACTGAGTGGCATGCATCGAGTGACAAGCATCCCCCCTCTGCATCTACCAGAGGTTCTTAGCCCAAGCTGCGTGGTAGTCACCTGGGGAGTTTTTAAAAGTCCCAGGGTCCAGGCTGCATCCCAAGCCAGTGAAGTTCACCAGGCTATTCTGGTGAGCAGCTGAGGCTGAGAACCACCAGTGTAGGATATCTTACAGTGTTCCTTAACCATTCCCTTCTTCCCTTCACCTATAAACATGATGTGCATGGGGATAGTGTCTTACATTTAAAAATGCTTTTCAGATGTGACCCCTGTGCTGGATCAGTTCTGTGCTGTAACCAGAGACGATTCATCACCATCGTGTAGATCAGACCACCAAGAAGGAAACTGACTTGCTGGAGATCAAAGAAATAGAGACTGGGCCGTTCCTTGATCCTAAGGCTCCTGACGCTTGGGCCTCATTCGTTTGTTCGTTCGTTCATTCATTCGTTCACTCGGCAGTCTGTATCAGCTCCTGTGCTAGTCGCTGGGCACACTCAGTTACAGATGAATGTAACTGAGCCCTGACTCCAGGAGGCATCATCTGCTGAGAAGATGGACAGACAGGCAGACAGGTACCCGGAGCAGAGAGCTTCAGTACAGGTAGCAAGAAGGTCCTCTGAAGATGGCCGAGCAAGCATTCCAGAGCATCCAGCGGAAGCAGCACTTGAGGGGAATTTCCAGGGCAGCTTGGTCAGTGGTCTGGGATGTAGGGGATGCTCAGGCAACCGTGGACAGCTCGCCTGAAGGTGTACCTAGAGAACAAACCTGGAGAAACATGGGGCATTCTGGGAACCTCAAGGAAGATTTAATATCTGGACATAACGCTCCATTCAAGACCTTTCAAGCTTTTCCATCTGAATCTTCTTGTTGTCCATTAGCAGGTTATTCAGTAAAATCAGGACAGTATCCTGAGGGCAACACGAGCACTCCAAGTTCTGGACCATTTTGGCTGGTATTCAGAGGAAGTGGGCTTTGGTCTCAGGGTCTTCTCTCTCTTATCTGGGCCAAGCACCGAGGCAGGCTTTGCCTTCTTTCTGGTATAATGGAAGAGTGCCCTCCTGACGGGCCTCAGTACAGGATATGGGAAAAGCCCATGGTGGCCCAGAGCTCGGCATTTGCAGAAAGTGGAGCAGAAAGAGCAGTACATATCTGGTCAGAGCTCCGGGTCTGGCTTCCCGTCCTGTGGAGGTTCTTAGAGGTCCGACCTTTGTCAAGCCTTTTTGATGTGGGGTCGACCAGCCAGGGAGTTGAAAGAAAGATTTCTCGGACTCTCAAGGTCTGGCAGTAGTGCTCTTTTATTTAAAGAATAGTGTGGAATAGCATGGGGACAGGACCCATGGGCAGTAAAGAGCTGCTGCCAGCATGGGGACAGGACCCATGGGCAGTTAAGAGCTGCTGCAAACATGGGTTGAGAGTAGGACATGTGAGCTGTCCACGGTTGCCTGAGCATCCCCTACATCCCAGAACACCGACCAAGCTGCCCTGGAAATTCCCCTCAAGTGCTGCTTCCCCCGAATGCTCTGGAATGCTTGCACAGCCATCTTCAGAGGACCTTCTTGCTACCTGTACTGAAGCTCTCTGCTCTGGTTACCTGTCTGCCTGTCTGTCCATCTTCTCAGCAGATTATGCCTCCTGGAGTCAGGGCTCAGTTACATTCATCTGTAACTGACTGTGCCCAGCAACATGGGTTGAGAGTAGGGCTAAATTTAAGGCATAGGTATGTGAGTTATCTCTTTGCAAGACAAAGGAAAGAATATGTAAAAAGTTGTTAAAATGATATCAGTGCAGGTGGGGTCTGGTTATTGGCTGGTCCTATAACTTTAGATAAGAATCATACCGCATTAAGTCAGGATGTCCTATGCTTCCATGAGGATGTTGGTGGTGGGGGGAATCAGCTACATGAGGTTACCAGACAAGCACAATAAACAAGACTTAAGTCCTTGCTGTCACCATTAAGAGTTTCTAGAGATAAGGTCATCCCCCCTTCCTCCTGGTGCAGAGAGGGAGACACCCCCACAGATGGAGACTTCCTTCACAAATGCAAATGTCTCTCATCAAAGGGCAAGCAAATTCCACTCCTCAGAGCCTCCTTCCCATCCGCAGTTTTTAACAGTAACCAGCCTAAAATAATCCTCATCATTTTGACCACTGAGTCTCTTTCTTGTCTGAGTGGCCATGCCTCCTGCGTTGGGTTGCTGTGAGACTCAGGGTGACAATGCCCAAGGACAGGTACAGCAAGATGGTGGCTGCTCAGCCAACACTGTGTCTGCTGGGGAGGGGAGGGAGGGGCTGGAAGCAGAGCACTGATCATTATGCCTGCTTCCCCTGCAAACCCCTGGCCCCCAGAATTGTATTCCTGAGTTGTGGGCTGGGATCAGATCAGGGAGAGAGGCCTGCTGGGCCTTGGGAGATGTGCCGCTCATCTCTCTTCAGTTTTCAGGTTGCTTTCTGGCACATGTTGATGTAAGTGTTGCTGCTCATCAGGAAAACAGAAACACTGTGTGGATAACTCACAGCAAAGAAGGATCCCTCCACATTTCTCACTATTTTCTGAAGATGGGATGCTTCTAAATAAGGACGGGGAAAGAGGAGGCCCTCCCTGCCAGGGGCGGGGGTCGGGGGTGGGGAGAATCCCAGAGAAAGCCAAACCAAGCTGTGCTCTGAGAGAAAGGGCTCGGGGCATAACTACGACCCTCCCAACTCCAGCCACATTTGCCTCTGAATAGAGTGGAGTTATTTCCCCTTACACATGAGATTCCAGATGCTTCTCCCTCTCCAAGGTGATGATAGCCCATTCTAGTAAACTCTCCTCTCTGAAAAAGTCTATTAACAAAAAACAAACTATATTTTGGCATTTGGGGGCCAGTGCTATGAAGCCACTAGAAATATGGGGAAAGATCCCTGGATTTCCAGGAATGTAGGATTATAATCTATTCTAATAAAGAGCTTAAAGGATTACTTTTTAAACTTTTAATTTGGAAATAATTTCACACTCACAGAAAAGTTGCAAGAGTAGTGCAAAAAATACCCTATATCCTGTATCTAGGTTTGCCTATTGCTGACATTTTGTCCCTTGGCTTTATCATTCCTCTCAGCCCCTTTATATATGTGCATATTTTTTTCCTGAATTCAAGGACAAATTGCGTTCACACTTCAGGGTAAGTTACGCACCTCACAGCCCTTCACCCCTGAGTACTTCAGTGTGTGTTCCCTGTGACAAATAAAAATGGCAAGTAATAGGATATATTGGAATATGAGGAAGCCATTTGGTATAAACCTAATTCGGCCTGACCTTGTCTTTCCAAAGGGGCCTGACCGTGGCCGTTGAGCATGCATTGTACATCTGCTTTAGAGATTCCCTGTGGCAAGAGCAAAGGCCCTTGAGATAAAGGTGCAACTTCCCTCCCCCTCCCAACGTTGGTATCTCCTTAAGGATTAAGCTTCTTTCCTTAGGCTAGAAACTGATTGCTGCGCTCACCTGTGACTGCCCAGCTCGAGACAATAGACTTGCCTCCTGCTACGCCCACCAAGATAGCAGACCCACTACCTGCTGTGTCCATCAAGTGCTGTGCCAACAGGGCAATCTTGTGACTATTGTGGGAGGGACATTTCAATCATAGGTGAAACACCCTGTTTGGGGGTATATAACCACTCTGTGCACCCCACTTCTTCAGTGCCCTTTCTTCCTTTGGGAAGAAAGGCCCCGGGCCATGGTCCTCAGATTTCAGCTCAGAATAAACTCACCCAAATTTTCATTTACAGATTGGTTATGGATTATTTTCGTCGACACCTGGAATGGGGACCTCCTCTTACATAACCACTGTGCGGTTGTCAACCTCACTAACTTTAGTGCTCTTTTCTCTAACTTATTGTCCTTATTCTAGTTTTGTTGATTAACCCAATAAAGATTCTGATCACCAATTCTGATTCGGGTAGGGGTGGGGTGGGCTTCCCCCACACCAACAAGCAATTCTCAGACACCAGCTGGGTGTCCTACAATTTAACTCAATTCTGACACTATTTACCCAGAGATGGGGACACCGGACCTCTTAATCTCAAGTTCATGTGACCAATGCACAAAGTGCCAATCACTGAGACACTGGCGCTTGGAGATAGAGAAAGGTTTGTTAAAATTGGCCAAAAATGAGAAGGCAGGAAGACAGGTTCTCTCAAATCTGCCTTAATGAAAGAAGAAAGCAGGGGTTTCATAGAGCTAAGGGGCTTGGGAGCAGGGGTTTCAGAGAAACAAAGGGCAGATCATGTTTCTTTCACTCCAGGTAAGGCATCAAGGGCAGCTGGGGGCTGGTTATCTGGTGATTGTAACTTCCTTGAAGACATTCTTTTTCTTCTGCAAAACAAGCTCGTAAATCCTTGTTACCCTTGAGTCACTCCTCGATTAAACAAGAAAACAGTCAATTAACAAGATTAACTTCTGGGGCCAGGCCTGGTGGTGCAGTGGTTAGGTTCGCACTTTCCGCTTCGTTGGCCTGAGGTTCACCGGTTCGGATCCTGTGTGTGGACATGGTGCCGCTTGGCAAGCCACGCTGTGGTAAGCGTCCCACATATAAAGTAGAGGAAGATGGGCACGGATGTTAGCTCAGGGCCAGTCTTCCTCAGTAAAAGGAGGATTGGCAGATGTTAGCCAGGGCTAATCTTCCTCAAAAAAAAAAAAAAAAGAACAAAAAACAACAACAACAAGATTAACTTCTTTTCATCTGTGTCTGTGTTGGGAACAAGGCTGACCGGTAATCATATTGTTATTGAGTATCTACAGTAACCCTCAGGTACCTGGCTTCATTAGCATGAGATTCCATTCCCTCAACTTCAGATGCCAGTTGCAAGTCCAGCTTGTCACCTGTGCTTCTGACGGACTGGCTAGAGATTGGCGGTTTCAACAATCCCCTCCTTGGGTTCGATTAATTTGCTAAAGCAGCTCACAGAACTCAGAGAAACATTTTACTGACTCGATTACCAGTTTATTATGAAAAGATCTAACTCAGGAACATCCACATGGAAGAGATGCACAGGGCAAGATGTGGGGAAAGGATTGGAGCTTCCATGCCCTCTCCTCGTGCACCACTCTCCCCAAATCTCCGTGTGTTCACCGACCCGGAAGCTCTCTGAACCCTGTCCTTTAGGTTTGTATGGAGGCTTCATTACTTAGGCATAATTGATTAAGTCATTGGCAATTGATTCAGTCTTCAGCCCCTCTCCCCTCCCCAGAAGTAGGGGTGGGGTGGTTGGTTCCCCAGGCTACCAGCCCCCATCTTTAGGTGGAATCCAAAAGCCATCTTATTAACATAACAAAAGACACCTTTGTTGCTGTCATCACTTAGGAAATTCCAAGGGTTTTGGGAGCTTGTGCTGAAGACTAAATATTTCTTATTGTAAATCACAATGACACATCCTTTGTTGCTACTTTTTTAACCTTCAGGACAGGATTCAGTGTGGGATAAAGCTGCCTTTCTGTGGCTTCTTTTACTTCCAGATTAGCCCATGAGTGGTCACTTCCCTGCCATGGCCTGTAAGATGCAGGGGTCAGAGTGTTCCTGGCACGTTGGGTTCTTATTGTCCGCTGGATAGAAATCAAGAGAGACAACAAACAGGAGTAGAAAAGTAAAAGTTTATTAGCTTGTGCACAGGAGAGGCACAAGGGAGCTGGTGTGGAAAGGAAAGGGGCAGGTGAAAAGCTCATTAGGGAGCAGGATTGTAGGGCTTTTATTAGGCAAAGGCTGGGGAGGAGGGCCTTGTCGTGGCGTGTAGAGGTGGGGTTGTGCTTGTGCCTGTGCTGTTGTTCATCGTGCGTTGCATGTGTCATTAGCATGCTAGCTCTCCACCCCTGGGTGTGATTTTTACTATGCTAATGGGGCTATGCTTTATTATGCTTCAGTGCACTCTTGGGTGCCAGGGCACATGTGTAAGCCCGGGAAAGCCCTGAAGCTGTGGAATGGGGATCTTGGTGGTCTCCATCTGATTCTCCTAGCCTGCCCTTTGGTTAGAGGCCTTGTCTTGTTAGGCCAGGCGCCCTGCGGATGACCCTGTCTCGTTAGGCTGGTTCCTGTGTCAAGAGTAGCTGACATCTTGAGTTCTGTGATTATTTGATGGCCTGCGATGCCCAGCACAGTGTTTTACATGCTAGGTGCTTTTTAGATGTTTAATTGAAGTCCTGGTTTCTAGAGGGATTGAGAGTAGCTTTCTATTTCAGTAAGCTTATGTCTCACCTTCCTCTCTAAAACAGGACTGCTGGCACTGGAAGCAAATCTAAAGACTCTGCCCTGGGCTCCAAGATATCTCAAAGGTGACTGTTTAAAGTAATAGTAGCAGCAATGAATTTGGTGATTGTAGCATATGGATAAGTGAGACGAATGACATGATGTCACAAGGTGCGAGAGGGAGGAATCGGGAATACTCTGTTCTAAGGGACCTGCACGACATGTGAAGAGGTACACTGTTATTTAAAGGTGGACTTAGATTTGATCAGGTGTATATTTTAAACTCTAGGGAAACCGCAATATGTTTTCTACAAGAAACCCAGTTTAAATAGAAAGACTGTGATAGGTTAAAAGTAAAGGGGTAGAGAAAGATATACCATGTTAACACTAATCAAAAGAAACCTGGAGTAGCTATATTAGCTTCAGACACAGCAGACATCAGAGTGAGGAAAATTATTACAGATAAAAAGGAGTACTACATCATGATAAATGGGTCAGTTCTCCAAAAAGAGATAAGAATGTATGTGTGTAACAACAGACTGTCAAAATATGTGAGGCAAAAATCGATAGAGCTAAAAAGAAAAATCCACTATTGTTGTTGGAGATTTCAGCATCGCCCTGAAGTAATTGACAGATCAACCAGGCAGAAAATCAGTAAGAATGGAGTTGACCTGAACAGCACTATCAATCAACTTGATCTAATTGACATTCGTAGAATGCTCCACGCACCAACAGCAGAATACGTATTTTTCTTGAGCTTGCATAGAACATTCACCAAGATAGACCACATTCTGGGTCATAAGACACACCTTAACAAATTTAAAAGACTAGCAATCGTACAAAGTTAGTTCTCCAGCCACAATGGAACTAAACTAGGAATCAATAACAGAAAAATATTTGGAAAATCCCCAATATTTGGAGATTAAACAACATGCTTCTAAATAATGCATGGATCAAATAAGAAGTCTTGACAGAAATTTAAAAATATTTTAACTAAAGGAAAATGAACATATAGTTTATTAAAATTTGTAGGGTGAAGCAAAAGCAGGGCTTAGGGGGAAATTTGTGTCATTAAATGCATATATCAGGACAGAAGAGAGAGCTAAAATTACTAACCTCAGCTTCCATCTTAGGAAACTAAAGAAGGAAGAGTATCTTAAACTTAAGGCAAGTAGAAGAAAAGAAATTAAAAATATATTCCTTCAAAAAAAGATATAAATAAGAGGTAGCTCCACTGCTTGGAGAAATAATTGTGATAATAATAGTAATAATGACATCAACGATAATGAAGTTGGCCATGATGATGGCTAATATTTCCATTGTGCTCTTTATGTGCCAGCTGCTGTTCTAAGTAGTTCTCATGTACTCACCATTTAATGCTTACAATAACTCTGTGAGGAAAGTACTGCTAGAATCCCCATTTCACAGATGAGACACTGAGGCACAGAGCCATTAAGTAACTTGCCCAAGGGCACACAACTACCAAGGGGAGGAGCCAGTATTTGAATGAGCCGGTCTGGCTTCAGAAGAGGCAGAACCACTCTGTTCCTGTTCTGTGTCTTCTCCAGAAGAACAGTGACTGATCTTCTAGAACAATATATATAGATTAGGAACATGTGAAGGATAGAAGGGGCGGCCTAAGATGCCATCACAGGGTGTGCAAGAAATACAGATGCTCTTATGACCCTAGGGAACCTGTTCTTAAGTGTTTGAGAAATCATTGAGGATAGGAATGCTGCCAGGAGGTTTGTGGCAGATAAATTCTCCACAGGAATTTGCTAGGGGAATGCCACAGGGCTGTGCTCCAGACAGCACATTTATCAATGAGGATGAAGTTAACCTCATCAAGTGGGCTGATTCTGAAAGCTGAAAGGAGAGCCTTGAGTGATGCTGGAATCTAGAGCACACTTCCAATAAAATACAATTAAACAAGATTCTTTGGCTGAAACAAAACTTGCAAAATATAGACTAGGCAGGACCCCGTAAAGAGAAGTTTCTGTGAAAATGAACTTGGGGTTTAGCAAACCACAAGCTACAAATGAGTTGCAAGTATGATGTAGCTGCCAAAACTTCTGGCTCTGTCTCCAGCCTCACTGAAAGGGACCTGGTGTTTGTGCTAGAGGCTCTCCGGCTGGATACTGCATCAGAATCATTTAAAAGTTATTGAAAATGTCTGAGCCCCAGCGCCAGAGATGCTGATACAGTAGGTCAGGGCTGAGATGAGGGACGGAGAATGCTTAAAAGTGAGGTGTTCAGAATGGTAGCGGGATTGAGAATTGTTACTTGTCCCAGGAGTGAAGTCAACGTGGTTCTGAGCATCAAAGTGCAGAGAGCATGAGGAGCCAGGCCTTCCAGAGTCAGCCTGGTTCACAGAGAGACCTGAGGCCAACCGAACATTAGCAATCTCTGTGCAAAGATGCCTCGAAAAGCTCTTACTTCACTTTCGTCTTGGGCCTTCAAAGAGCTCTTGACTTTGGTCAATTTCACCTGGTAGGAGGATCTTGCTTGGTTCTGGGCTTTCCCAGCTTTCATTAGGGATGTCAAGAGACTAGGTTTTGGGGATAACAATGGTGGTTGAATATCTTGAGTATCTCGAGGGAGCTGACACACAGTAGGCACCCCCCTCCAAAGATGTTGAATCTCTTCCTGCCTTTTCCTTTTCTTGTGTCAATGTATGAGGCATGTACTGTAGCCATGCAGCCTTTTCAGGTGATATGGTAGCTAGCCTCTATGATGGCCCCCCTGAATTGTCACTTCTTGGTATACAGGCTCTTGTGTCCCACTTCATTGAATCAGGGCTGACCTGTGTGATCAGTAGAACACAGCAAAATTAATGATGTGGGACTAAAAGCGTTGGTCAGAAAAGGCATTGCAGCTTCAACCTCGTTTTCTTGGATGCTTTCTCTGGGGGAAGCCAGGCGCCATGTTACGACGACACTCAAGCAGCCCCATGGGGAGCCCCACAAAGAAAGGAACCAACTATAGTGCCACCGTGCCATTCATGTGAATGAACTGCCTTGGAAATGGATCCTCCAGCCCCAGCTGAGCCTTCAGATGCCTGGAGCCCCAGCTCGCAACTTGCTGAGCTATCACCATAGCCACACACCTCAGGCCTTCTTATTATGTGAGAAAAATAAGCCACTAATTTGTCTAAGCCAGGAGGGTGCCAGACAATAATGCATAGGCTGGCTGCCTGTTTTTTGTAGGTAAAGTTTTATTGGAACACAATCACAGTCATTTAAGTATTGTTTATGGCTGCTTTCACGTTCTAGTGGCAGAGATGAGTAGTTGTGACAGAGATTGTGTGGCCCACAGCCTAAAACATTTACTATCTTATCTGGCCCTTTGAGAAAGTTTGCCAACCCTTTATCTAAGCCATTGCTTTTTTTTTTCCTACTTGCAGCTAAATGCAATACCTAAATGATAAATGGTCCAATCCACAGGACATTTTTTCTTCAAGCTCCAGGTGACTCAGTGATGTCGAAGCTCATGGGGAATCTTTTTTTTTTTTTAAGATTTTATCTTTCCTTTTTCTTCCCAAAGCCCCCTGGCACACAGTTGTACATTTTTAGTTGTGGGTCTTTCTAGTTGTGGCATGTGGGATGCCACCTCAGCATGGCCTGATGAGCGGTGCCATGTCTGTGCTCAGGATCCGAACTGGTGAATCCCTGGGCAACCGAAGCAGAGTGCGTGAACCCAACTACTCGGCCACGGGGCCTGTCCCTCATGGGGAATCTTGTCAGAAAGACCATCCGGTTCTCTAAACCCTGCTCCGACCAAAGAATTGGTTCATCAACAGAAACAGTCAGGAAATGGAATCCATCTTAGCTGATTCAAGAGACTTTAACAAAAGGGCTCCTTACAGAGGTGAGGGAGAGTCAAGAATTCAAATGCAAGATAGCCAGGCACCCAGAGACCCGCAACAGTGGGAAGCCGTTACCTCCTGCAGACTTGTAGGGGAAAAGGGAGGAAGTGGTGTTACCAGAGCCCATCGGGTGCCCTTGAACCCCACTGATACATTAGGACCGAATAATAACTATGGTTTAAGCTACTCTAAGAATTCAGATCCGGTTTAAACCAGCTATGTGAGAGCAAAATTGGCTACTGGAACAATTACCCGGAGGAGGCAGCCTGCGGAAACACTCTTGCTACAAGTCTACCATCTGAGTAATTGTGCCAAGTAGCTAGTGGCCTCAGTTGTCTGTACAATTACTACCTCTTTAGTTGATTTTCCTTGTATAAATGAATTTGAATTTTTTTATCATATCATAAATGCCCAAACCATGTTTTACGTGTCATTTTTTACCAGATTTTTTTAGCCCCAAACATTATCTATAATTAAAGGGGAAGCTGCCAGTTCTTGTAGCATTTTTCACCTTAAGAGAAGTCCAGAATGTTCGAACTCTCTACAAAGTACAAAGTAGTCTTTTCTCTAGAGATTTTTGAATTTTATGTTTGAGGGTTCAGAATAAAAGAGACCTTGAAAAACAGAACCAGATGGGGTCTCCTCCCATTGCCCTACCAAGTGTCAGAGCCAAACCATCAACGTGGGCTCCCCTGGTGATCTGAAAACGCTGTCACGCTGACTCTTATTTTGGGTGTATTGATGGTCTTACTGGGCAGTACAAGCCAGAGCAGGACTGCCATCTTTCTTTTTAGGCGCTGAGGCCCAAGCCCAACCCCTGTCACAGTTCAGATGTTGCAAAAGAGGGGCCACAGATTCCTTCCCCCAGGAGGGGCCCCAAAGACTCTGCCTGCAGTGCAAGAGCAGCTTCAAAATGACCACCCTGCTGTATACGTGCTTGTTTATGCCATTCCAGCTAATACTGCCATTCCACTTACTCCTTAACAAATTACCCCAAAACTTATCCACTTAAAACAGTCATTTTGTTGTGCTTAATGGATTCAGTTGGTCAGGAATCCAGGCAGAGCATGCCAGGGATGACTTGTCTTTGCCCCCCAGTTTCTAAGGTCTTACCTGGGAAGGTCTCAATGCGAGGGGTGATGCAACAGTTGGGGGTTGGAATCATCTGAAGGCTCCTCCACTCTCGTGTCTAGTGTCTGAGATGAGAAGACTTGAAGACTAGAACCAGAGCACTCACCCATGGCTTCTCCATGTCGCTGGGCCTTCTCACAACATGGCGGCTTCCATGTCGTTGAACTTCTCACAGGGCAGCTCAGGCTCCCAGTGTTGATGTTCCAGTGAACAAGGCAGAAGATGCATGGCCTTTTTTGGGATCCAGCCTTGGAAATCACATAGCTTAATTTCTGCTGTCTATTACTCCAAACAGTCACAGCCCATCCAGATTCAAAGGAAGGGAAAATAGTCCCCACTCTCCATGAAGGGAGTGTCAGAGAATTTTAGAGCCATATTTTAAAACCATCATATTTGCAAATGGGGGAGTAGTTTCATTTACCTGGTAGAAAGTGACATAAATTTAAATGTAGTGTTTTCTCATCTGGAGGTTGGAGAGACCTCACCCAGATACATGTACACAGGCCAGGCTGAGTGAAATTTTTAACCGGACTTCAGAGGCCAGATATTTCAATTCCAAATAATTGATATGTGGCAGTGATGGTGGTGGTGTGATGGAGTGTTATTAAAGAACTATGAGCTGGCCATTTGGATGCCATCTTTATCTCCTGCCTAACATTTGAGATCCATTCCAACACTGAGAGGAGAAACTGAGAAAATCATATAACTGCACCCTTTTGGGGTAGGGCAGAAAGAAGAGCGGAGAAGATTGTGAATAAGGTGTGGTCACTTGTTGGGTCCTAAAGAAGATGAGGCTCCCATCAGGCTGAGCAGACCATGAGGCCAGGAGCAGGAAAAGACAATATTCAAAGAAGGCTGAAGAGAAGTTGGAATGGATTGGAAGAGAAAGTCAGATCTGTCAATAGCTAACAAGAGGTCATAAAGGGAAACTATAGTTTTGGGGATGGGAAGGGAGAGGAAGGAATGCATTGGAGGCCATGGCTAGCTATTAAATGAGGAAGAGATTTAGAGACCCTCAGTAAGGTCTCAGGAACAATGGGGCTAGGGTGTTGCTCCTGGCTTGGGAGAAGCAAAATAGAAATTTCAAGGCTAACTTGCGAGAAACGTGGAGATGAGACATTTTCCAGGTACTGTGAGGGAGGGAGCTGGTTATAAATATATACCAAGGTCGTGTTTTTGCCATGGAGCATCCCCAAGAGATAGAATTGGCATCCCATATGTTGACAGAAGCCCTTCAAATGGTGTGGTTGGCTATTGTTCCCATGTCTTCTAGTATTCTGAGAATAAATTAGGGCCCAGTGGTTTCTGGCTGTTGCATGCCTCGCTGGCCATAGGAAGCTGGCCCTTAAGTTTATTTAGGACTTTTACATTCGTTATCTCATTCACTCTTACAAGCTTGTGAAGTAGGCAGAGAAGGTATTATCATGCCCATTTGGAGGATGAGGAAACTGGAATTGGAGAGGTTAAGTGGATTCTCCAAGCCAGGCAGCAGCAGGGCCAGGACTGGAATCCAAGTCTCACACTTTCAGGCATGACCAGGGCCTCTGGCCTTTGTCCTGCCACCTCCCATGCTGAGCCAGGTTGTAGTATCAGTCACCTGCCCCCCTCTTCCAGTGGCAGATGCGAGAAGGAAATGTTTGACTGCTCCTTGTAGCTGGAGTCCATTTCAACTTCAGTCTTCCTTTCATACATGCACACACAAACCCCCTCTGAGGCCACACATGATGTTGTTGTTACAGAATGTTGTTGTACATGATGTTGTTACCAGAATGTTTCAAAGGCTGCAGGGTCCTGCATTCCATTTCTTCCCTCATAGATCTGTTGCCTACCACTCCAAACCATAGTGGCTTAAAACAATAACCATTTATTATTTCTCACACTTCCATGGGTCAGCAATCTGGGCAGTTTTTCTGCCAGTCTCTTCCTGGGTTCAGGCACATGGTGGTGATCATCTGACAGCGAGGCTGGAGCTGAAGAGCCCAGGATGCCCTCATTCTTATGTCTGGATGTTGGTGGGACACCTCCATTCTCCAGGTGGCCTCCGATCCTTCAGTAGGCTAGCCTGGGCTTCCTCACAGTGTGGCTTCCTCATAGCGTGGTGGTCTCAGGGTTCCAGGAAGGTGGAGGTGGAAGCCGCAAGGCCCCTTAAGGCCTAGACTCATGAAACCAACAACATCACATCCACCATATTATATTGGTCAAAATAAGTCAGAAAGCCAGCCCAGATTCAAGAAGGGTGAGAAATAGACTCCAAGGATGGAGTCTTGATGGGAGGGGCAGCAGTGTCCCATTGCAAAGAGGCATGGACTAATTTGGGACCATTATTGTAATGACCTACTGTAAACCATGACCTGGTGAACAAGGATTAGCCAAAACATGCCCCTAATAGGAATAAGCAAGCCTCTTCTTACTATAGCACTTCCGCCTCAGCTAGTGTTCTTTGGTGGTAAACAGCAGAAACAGACTTCAGTGAACTTAACAGAACAGTCACGTGTTAGAAGGGCATCAGAGAGCTTGCAGAGTTGATGGAAGGATTTGGCAATGAGACCCCAAAAGTGATCGGAAGAGGCCAGCTCTGGGGATCTCTGAAGCAGGGATTGATAGCCTTTGTGGGGAACTACCACTGGCATGACTTAGTTTCAGCTGATTTTTTTTTTTTTTTTTTGGTCTTTGTGTCATTTGGCTCAAGATTCAGATTCCTTGGGGAGCTGCCTTGGCACGTGTTCCCACTGCTTGGGTGGGTAGTGGGGGCAGGGCAACTTGATTGATTGGACCTCATGGAATGGGGATGGGGTGGTGTCCCAGAGGAGAAGTGAGGTACTGTGTAAAAAGTGGGAGAGCTGCTAGGTAGGCCAAAATGTCAGTTGCCTACTGATTCTAACCACGTCCAGTGGGAGCTTATATGGACCTTTTGGGCCTGATAGTCACTTATATGTGAACAGCATCATTCTGTCTCAATGCCTCTGCTTCCAACCCTCCACCCCCGTGCCCTAAGAATGAAAACAATCATTAAAAATCTTTTTTTCCTTCTTTCATGCAAAATGTAATCTTAGATTAACTTTTGTCCCATCAGACCTAACTTCTTAAGTGCAAGTGTTCCCAAAGTTCCTATCATTCACTCTGTGTTGCACTCACCATCCTCTCTGAGCCACTTTAACCCCTAACATGATATCAGTCCTCACTTCTTCGTCTAAGTCTGGTACTGACCATTTCTAACTTCCTGTGAGAATCCTCCGCCCAAACCCATTAGACTCAACCTGCTCTCCCTCCCAAAATATGCTGTGGCAGCTACCACATACTGGCTCTCTCTGCGTCAACTTCAACCCCCTTATGCATATCTCCCTGTACTGTAGAGTCTGGAAAGATAGAAATGACATTTCTCAAACTCCTGTGCAGCTGGGGAGCCATGCTTGATTGACTTCCACCAAGCAGGCCCACCCACGGGAGACATGGAAGGGGAAGTGAGTGATGGGAGGTGATGGGAGCTCTATGGCAGCTACATGGATGGCCATGTCGACGCTGCATCTCGTGTCAGAGGCATTCCGTTCTTCTGGGGCAGCATGGCAGCTTCTACTGTCCAGCCCTCTAAAGTCACAGGCTGTCGGTAGTGGCGGCTGTAGGGTTTCTGCTAGAACATTCCTGTGGAGAGGTTGGACATATCTCCTGGCCGCATTGCTCCTGGCCATGTAGCACCCAACCTTGGTTCTTGGCCCTAGAGAAATTTTGTGAGATACCTAATGGAATAAGCCTTTTTTGCTTAAACTTGTTAGAGTGGATTCTGTTGTCTGCAACTAAGAATGCTGCCTGATATAAACACTCACTAGCTCACCCAGTTCTGTAATATAAATGTTGAATAGACTCTTTGTCCCCTACAAAAAAAGAGCCCTGTACCATTTTGCACTTCTACCAGCAGTGTATGAGAGTTCCAACTGCTTTGTCTTCTTGCTGGCGCCTGGTTGTGTCAGCACTTTATTGATGTTGGTAAAAGAAACAATATAGTTTAAAAAAATGTTCCACTATCATAACGTGACTTTGGGTGGAGGACAAGATACTAACACACACACACACACACCCCACACACATATTTTAAAAACTTGCATTGCAGTAAAAAAAAAAAAAAAAAGCATGTTTCTTATTAACAGTGGCTAGGTCTTTTGAGTCCAACTCCTCACTTTGTTGACCTATATTGTCACAGATGAAGAATTTAGGGAAGTCTTCAAGGTATTGTTTGATTTAAACTAGAAAAAACCTCTCCAAATCTATAGACAGAGCTTCCCTAATTGTTCCTGTCTTCTTGTTGGGTGTGTGAGTGGACTGTGAACAGAACTGTCTCGTCACGAATTCAGGACACTTCTTCAGGTCCATGAATTATCCTTTGAAGAGAGGAGGAGACTGAATAAAATGACTCAGGTATAGAAGTTCAATCCCAGGGCCAGTGTGTAACTTAGTCTTCATTTTCATGTTGAATTGGAAGGTTCATTCAAAGTCAAGAGGCATATGGTTAGCAGCGAATTAACAGCCTTGACAGAATTCTTATCAATTCAGGAGACTGTGCTAATTTGAAACCATTGCCAGCTCTCTCTCTTAATAAGCTATGCTCTATTCTCCCCACCCTTCCCCCGAGCTTCCTCCCTGACTCCCAAAGTCTGTTGCAGAGCCAGCTGAGGATTCTTACTTGCACACCAGCCAAGACCCAAACCTTGCTGGGGCTGGAATCCGACCTCAGGACTCCGACTTCAGTTTTTCATCTATAGGGAATTTTCTTGTTTCACCTTCCAAGGCAATGTTCTCAGCATGGTTCCTGACATTCCAAGGAGAAATCCTTGGTTATTGGTATCAAGGTCTTTTACAAAGAGACTAGGGCCCAATGTTGTGTCGTGTTCACCAGTGTGTACATGTGTGTGTGTTTTGGGGGGGAAGCCAGAAAGCAAGGTGGGTGGGGAGGGAGGCAGAGGGGGGTGATTCATTGAATTCATCCCAAAGAATCATGTAAATTACTTCTTGATAATCTGCCATTTCAACATTTCCTGTTGTCTTTTCCTTCCTCTTTGGTGCTGACGACAGACTCCATGGGATCCGGTGACTGGAGCAGGACAGGTACATGCTGACCCGCTCTCGTAGAAGCATCTCACACACTCTGCCTCTTTAAAAGTAGACATAGGAATTGCATTGTGTCTTGTGCTCCACTTTTGAGGCTTCCAGAAATAGGAATTCTGCTGTCAGGTCCCTCTCAGTGCAAGGAATCCCTTCCCCTAACAATAAGGAAGAAATTAGAACAGCACACAAGTCTTTCTTGTAGAATGTCACACTCAGCCTGTCGCCTGGTTTTAACTAACATGGCAACCTATAGGAATGGCTGTAACTCACTCTGGAATTCCATGACTGCTGTCTTACTGTATATTTTCTCATTATACATAGGATTCTGAGGTGACAGATTTGATTTCCCTTTGATTCCCCTCCCCACCCAATGTTTGACTCAGTGTATTGTTAGTTTTTGCTATGTAACCCCAAAACTTAGTGGCTTAGCAAAACACACATTATTTTTAGTAGACTTTATTTTTTAGAGTAGTTTTAGGCTCACAGAAAAATTGAGTGGAAAGTCCAGAGAGCTCCCTGTACCCTCTGTCCTCACACATGCATGGCCTCCTCCACTATCAGTATCCCCTACCAAACCGGTACATTTGTTACAATTGTTGAACCTACGTAGAGATATCATTACCATCCAAAGTCCATACTTTACATTAGGATTCACTCTTGGCGTTACACATCTGATGGGTTTTGACAAATGTAAAATGACATGCTTACCACCATTATCATATCATACAGAATAGTTTCACTGCCCTAACAATCATCTGTGCAGTGCCTATTCATCCCGCCCTCCCTTCTCCCTAACTCCTGACAACCACTGATCTTTTCACTGTCTCCATAGTTTTGTCTTTTCTAGATTGTCATATACTTGGAATCATACAGTATGTAGCCTTTTCAGATTGGCTTCTTTCACTTAATAAGGTGCATTTAGGGTTCCTCCATGTCTTTTCATGGCCTATAGCTCATTTCTTTTTAGTGCTGAATAATTCCATTATTTAGACATACCACAGTTTATTTATCCATTCACCTACTAAAGGACATTTTGGTTGCTTCCAATTTGTGGCAATTATGAATAAAGTTGCTATAAACATTTGTGTTCAGGTTTTGTGTGGACCTTAAGTTTCCAACTCATTTGGGTAAATATCAACGAGTGCAATTGCTGGATTGTATGATAGGAGTATGTTTAATTTTGTCAAGAAACTGTCAAACTGTCTTCCAAACTGGCTGTACCATTTTGCATTTCCATCAGCAGTGAATGAGAGTTCCTGTTGCTCCACTTCCTTACCAACATTTGGTGCTGTCAGTGCTTTGGATTTTGGCCATTCTGACATGTATGCAGTGGTAACATATTTTTTGTTTCTCAAGACTCTATGGATTGTCCAAATGGCTCTTCTCACATGGGCTGCTCAGCTGGGGCTGGGAGGTCTAGGATGATCTCACTTCTATTTCTGGGGCCTTGGCTAGCATAGCTGGGGCCTCACTCCCTGTGGTCTCTCATCCTCCAGCAGGCTAGCCCAGGCTTCTTCACATGGTGATGAGAGCATTCCCAGTAGCAAGAGAGGGCATGTACAATGGTGCAGCACTTTTCAAACCTCTGCTTATCTCATGTTTGGTACACCTCATTGTCTAAAGCAAGTCACATGGCCAGGCCCAGATTGAATGGATAGAGAAATGGACTCCATTCTTGATGGGAGGAGATGCAAAATATTGTGACTATATTTTCCCTATCTATAGCAACTGGTGACTGTGATGTCTAACTCAGCAAAGGAATAATCTCTGACATTACATTAAACTGCTCTAGATCCCCACCCAGGGGGCACCCAGGAAAGTGGTTTCTTCAGTGGTGCAGGGAAATATTATAGGAAGGAGACTAGATAATCTCATTCTTCTTTTCTAATTACCCACTTGGTCTTGCTCCAAAGGGACAGTCATCATCTTCTCAGACCCCATAAGGAACTCACAGTCTCTGGTCTTAATGCTCCGTAAAAGAAAAGCAGTACATTTATTCTTGTCCTCATTTCTTAACTGCTGAGAAAGACATTGTCGAGGTTTAAGGGGTGATAATTAATCATGCCTCTTCCGTCTTTGGAATCACTTGAGAAATAGATGCAAGCAATGGAAATTCGAGATCAAAATAGCACCTCCATTGCTGGCAGGACTGGACAAGAGAATATGCCTTGGGCTACACCTAGACAGGGCTTCCTGCTTCTTCCACTAAGGACAGATTTGGGATGCCCATGGAGGGGAGCCTGGGTCTGCAGGGTAGGTCCACTGGCCTGACCAGACAAAGGGGGAATCGTTGCCTCTCACTTTTAGGTCATGGCCGTCAAGACAGAGGGATCAGGGCAGCACTTGAGAACAGGGAGAAAAGGGGCCACCCAGGCTATGTGTGGCTGCGTCTCCTTCTCTCTCCTCACTGCCAGGGAGAGGAGCGGGGGGCGGGGGGGAGGTTGGAAGGGTAGGTGGTAGCTTTCCCCTAACTATTCCTAGTCTGACTTTTTTGAAATTTTTCTGTATGCGTATATTTTCTTAGCTTCTTGTTGAAGCACAATATACTGATAGAGAAGAGCACACATCATGAGTATATGGCTCGATACTTTTTCGCAAATTAAAAACACTCATGTAACCAGCACCTGGGTCAAGAATCAGAAAATTACCAGCTCCCCAGAAGCTATATGGACTCTTTTTTTTTGTCTGGCTTCTTTTGCTCAAAATTATGAGGTTCACTACGTTGTGTATAGATGTAGATTCTCATTCTTGTAGAGTATCCTACTCTGTGAATACCCTGTAATTTATTTATCCATTCTACTGTCGATGGGCTTATGTGCAGTTGCCAGATTTGGCTGACTAAAAACATTCTAATCTGTGCCTTTTGTGAAAATTTCTGGTTAATACGTCTCTAGAAATATCCCCTGGGGCCCAGTGATTCCACTTCTAGAGATAGATCCAACAAAAATGTCTAGCGATTTTAGGTACTCAAAATTGTTGTCCAAAGTGGAACCATTTGACATTCCTGCTGGCAGCATTATGAGAGCTCCAGCTGCCCACTTCCTTGCCTCCTAATACTTTAGAAAAGACAGAAGTTCCTCTTCTATAGATGAGGGTGAAATACCAGAAGACGGAGAAAACGAGACCCTATAATTGAAAAGGGAAGAATTTTTAAAAGAATTAAAAAATGTTTCTTAAATGCATTAATCCATCTTATTTTTTGACGCATTTCAAACTAAGTTGCAGACAATTGACAGATGGGGTCTTTTTAGGTGCAACACTACCCCACATGCAGTGATTTATGATTTAACTTTAGAAACTTGAGACGCTCTCAAAGTCTCACCCAGCCTGGGGGAGGAAGGGTTGGGGGACAAAACGTTCCCTCCCCAGAATTTGTGATAAAGACCCAATTAGTGACTGCAGTGATGAAGCGGGAAGGTTTAACCTTTCAGGCATACCAACAATGTACTCCTTAATTTGAAAATAGGGTACAAAGTGTTAGCAAGCGAAGAATAGTAATCGTTCGTCACTCAACTTGACATATCTCTTTTGGAGCAGAGGCAAGAGAAGAGATCCTCTGTGCTCCATTTATTCTGGCTTTCATCTAACTTCTCTGAGAAAGGACCAGATGCTCTAATGAGGGGTACCAGACACAGAAAATATCTGGAGATCAGAAGAAAAGATGCTGACAGCTTTCCCCTCAAGAAGCCTCCTTCCCTCCAGCTCCTCAGAGCACTTGATATGCCACCCCCGGCAGCAGGTCTTATCATGCCTTTTTGCAAAGGTAGAAAAGTGGTGCAGGGAGGCTAAAAGGGCTCACTCAAGGCTACAAGGGAAGCTGAATGTTCAGCTCAAAATAGAAACCGGGAGCTCTGGGAAAGCAGACAGCCTGAGAGGGTCCTTTAATCTCTGGACCCTTCTGTGTCTTTTTAAACAATGTCTTTCCTTGAAAGAGCTTTTCTCCCCCTAACGACAGGGCTGCCAACTCTCCCTCCAGGATGTTGTAAAAAGGTGACATTTAACAGTGGAAATTGAAACTCTAATTGACTTCTCCTAAAGCAGAAAAACAAGTGCCCTGTATTCCTTCTCGTGGCCAGATGTTTGTAATTGTCCCCTCGGGATTCCACCTTGAGGGAAGAGGTAAAATAGAACAGTTTACTTGAACTGGTGTAGTTACACACTCAAGATTTGTTTTTTCTGCGTGGTGGAAGACATGGAGGGCCCATCCAAGCAGACAGGTCTCAGGAAGAGGCTTCTAGTTCACGTCACTAGACCCTGGACCAAAGCAGCCCCAGAATCTCTTGCAGCGATAATAAAGAGCTGGAGGTGAACACTCCGTTTCCAGCTCTGGTGGTGTGGGGGGCCTGTGATTGTTCAGATCAACTGTGTGACTTGCTTTGGCTAATGGAATTTTAGCCACGATGTGAGCAAAGTCTTGAAATGTTCTTGTGCCGGCGGGCTTGCCTTCTTGAGTTGCAGTCATCACGAGAAGAATATGCCCCAGGGAGCCTGCTGGTCCAGGAGGATGAAAGACACAGGGGACCTGGAGCCCAGCCCAAATGAACCCAGCCCAGATCAGCCAATCGCTGCCTCCCCACAAACATATTTCTCTGCGAGAAATGATTGCTCATTGTCGTGAGCTGCCGTTTTGTGGTGGGTTGTAATGCGGCACATCAGGACATAGCTGACTGGTACAGGACCCCGAAAGGAGAAGAGGGAGAGACAGATTCTGAGTGTTCTATGGACCAAATTTGCAAAATGCTCAGCTTGGGGGAGTCATATAGGAAGCACTGAGTAACTGTGAGAGGAACTGAATTCAACGGGGTGACTGTATTTCATACATTTAAAAAGAACAGAGTGAACCACACTACGTATCCTGAATGTCTGGCCTCCCTGTGAATATCTTTTTCCTAATTAACTGTAACTTTTATGAAGCCCTTTCTAATGGTTTCTTTCTCATCTCTTCCCCAGTCAGTATGTTGACATCTATCCATAACTCAGTCATAGGCTGAACCATCAACACCTATATACCTACCACCTAGATTCTACTATTTACATTTTGCTATATTTATTTTGTTACATGTCTATCTATCAATCCTCCTATCCATCCATCAATCTATCTTATATTTTTTATGTATAAATTTTCAAAAATTCTTTTAAAAAATTTTATTTAGGTCAAATTGGCTTTTAATATTGTGTAATTTAAGGTATATATTACTATATGTCACTTTCTGTATGGACTGCATCGTGCTCACCACCAATAGTCTAGTTTTTATCTATCACCATACTTGTGTCCCTCTACCCCAGTCACCCTCCCCTCACCCCTTTTTCCTCTGGTAACCATTAATCTCTTCTCCTTATCTATGTGCTTGTTTATCTTCCACATATGAGGGAAATCATATGGTATTTGTCTTTCTCTGTGTGACTTATTTCACTTAGCATAATACCCTCAAGGTACACCCATGTTGTCGAAAATGGCACAATTCTGTCTTTTTCATGGCTGAGTAGTATTCCATTGTAGAAAATACCACATCTTCTCTATCCATTCATCCGTTGATGGGCATTTGGGTTGCTTCCACATCTTGGCTATTGTTTGTTTGTTTTTTAAAGATTGACCCTGAGCTAACATCTGTTGCCAATCTTTTCTTTTTTTCTTCTTCTCCCCAAAGTCCCCCAGTCCATAGTTGTACATTCTAGTTGTAGGTCCTTCTTGTTTTGCTATGTGGGATGCCACCTCAGCATGGCCTGATGAGCAGTGCCATGTCCACAACCAGGATCCGAACCAGCAAAACCCTGAGCTGCCAAAGTGGAGTGCACGAACTTAATGACTCGGCCATGGGCCGGCCCCTTGGCTATTATGAATAATGCTGCAATGAATATAGGGGTGCATAGACTATCTTAATTTTTGATGCATTTCAACACAAACTGCAGATGTCAGTATACTTCACCCCTATGATGAATTCTGACAAACGCATATATCCATCACCCCTGGAAGTTTCCTCATGCCCCTTTCCAGTTAATCCCACCCCCACACCCCAGGGTAAAGACTATTTTGATTTGTTTTCCATTACAGATTAGTTTTGCCAGTTTTAGAACTTTGTATAAATGGAATTATACACTATGTAGTCTTTTCTCTCCAGCTTCTTCTATTTGGCATATTTTTTTATATTCACCCATGTTGCTATGTCTATCAGTAAGGGCTTTCATTTTTAAATAAATAGGCAAGATCTTTGCTGACTCTCTTTACCTTAAAAGTTTGGGCTTCTATCATGTGTATTCAGTTACAGTGTTAAATAACACACTTGAGCCAAACATCCTTCCGAAACAGGCATCTCTCCTGCTGGTCTGTCAGAAATCTTGTCCTCTGGTTTTTACCCCACCCCCTACCCCTTTTTGGGGTTGATAAATCTTTCAGAACTGCTGAGGGAATTTATCGAGATTTGTCTCATGGGCACAGTGCTTTTGATTTACTGAGTTTAGTAAAATGTAGGGGCTGACCAAGCTCTTAGGATTAATCGCATCTGACTTTTCCCCAAGGGGTCGTCAGCAGTTAATTCTTCACAGGCCTCACAACAGTGTGTCCAAACTGTGGGTTAGTGGGAAGGATGCAAAGACTTGGCAAGCTGTCCTCTTACTTTTCTCTGGCTGGGCGACAAGAGTCCATAGCAATGAGTGGAAAAAAATAAGAAAATAAGAATGAAGTAACATTTTCCTCCACAATATGCAGGTGCTCAGCCTATTTGGCCACTTTATCCCTTAGACTTAGCTTGAGGTTTTAACTAGGTGGTTTCTAAAAATCAACGCCACAGTCAGCCCGGCTCCTGGCTTTGATCCGTGTCAATTTGGCAAAGGTGGAATTTCCGTTTCCCAGAATTCCCTTCCTTTCAGACCTCCGGGATTACCTGGAGCACTGAACTCGCGCGAGCCTGGGAAGGCGGAAGTGACGCCATACTGTGGCCTTTCTACTCCTGGAAGGTGAGCGAGGGCGCTGGGTGGGAGGCGGCGCCTGGGGTCGTCCCAGCACGCTCGCCCTCGCCTTTGGGCCTGCAGCGGCTCTGCGGCCGCGCCTCCTCCAGCCCTGCTGACTCCTGGGCTGCTGGCGGCCGGCAGCACCGTCACCGCCTCCTCCGCTTCCGCAGGCCCAGCACCAGACACAGAAGCACCGGCCATACACAGGCCGTGTACCCAGCGCCCTCCCTCAGATGTCGAGTCGCATCCCCGTAACAGATCCCACTGCTGTGTCACTGTTGATGCTTCTGTCTCTCTGACTAAATCCTGAGTGGATACACTCAGCGATGAACGTTTCCCGCCACGCAAGATGTGCCCCACGCACTGCGTTTTCCTCCCCAATACCCGACCTGGTACCGAGATCCACACTCCTCCACTCAGCCGGGAGCCAGGGAAGGCGGCTGAGCCCAGCCTCAAAGGTGACTTGAAGAACCTAAGCCAGTCCCGGTAAGGGTACTGGATCCAGTCCTGGTCACTGAAGGACTTCTGGAGGATAGGCCGTTCAGATAAAGAGAGGCGTGGGAGGAAAGGCTCCTTGTTATTGTTCTACTGAATGTTGCCCCAAACTGCTGCCGCCACAAGGGGTGCTGGCCTTTGAAGAACATGCGCCGGAAGATGCGGGAAGGAGGACCTAGGGTCCTTGAAGACTCTTTGAGCTGCTCAAGGCGCCAACCTTGGGGTAGCCATCTCGTCCCTGTTTGCCTGGGACTTTCCTGGTTTTAGCACTGAAGGTCCAGTGTCCTGGGCAGCCCCTCAGCCCTGAGCATGCCGGATGGTCCATCACTCTAGCCCTGCCTTAATGGGAGATAATTCCCTTTACTGTTAAGCCGTTTGAGTTGTGGCTCTTTTTGGTGCTGGTAGCTGAGCGCATTCTGAATGGTATGGGGCCCTGAAAGAACACAGCTTTTGTTTCTGACAGCAGTTTTAAAAGAGGTATTCTAAAAAATGTTTTGAGTAATGTCAACATCATTGGAAAAGTGCATCACTTATCTTAGAAACTGTGTGTCAATTTTGTTTGTTCAAAATGAGTTTCATTAATTTATGGAAAGCATAACATACATTCTACCTAATTTTTAAAAAGTTACCACTTGGGCATGCGTATGACATATGGAAAGATAACGGTTCTGGTTTAGGTATCTGCATGTCTCTGGGCCTTTCTTTAGCTTGTCTTTAAGTAGGAGCACCCTGCTGTGGGCCACTGATGGCCTTTGGGAGGGGAGGGAAGGGGTGATCTCTGTTCTATATGTTTAAAAGTCTCACTTAAGTTACTGGGACTTTTAGAATATATTGTACATGAGTTTGGTGTAGTTCAGTGATTTTTCCAGAAAGAAAGGCTTCCAGGGCTTGACACTGTCTCTCTGTGGGTATAGTAGATTAATTACATTATTGACCTTTGCCCTTTCCTGGATCTACACCTGGCTTAGCCTGGGCTGCTATAACGAAAATACCATGGATTCTGTGGCTTATAAACAATAAAAATTTATTTCTCACAGTTCTGGAGGCTGGATGTCTGAGACCAGGGTGCCAGGAGTGTTGGTTTCTGGTGAGAGCCCTATTCCCAGCTGCAGGCCATCAGCTTCTCATTGTATCCTCACGTGGTAGAGAGTAGAGAGGGGAAGTAAGGTCTCTCATGACCCTTACAAGGGCATTCATGGGGGCTCCACCCTCATGACCTCATCTAATGCTAATTACCTCCCAAAGGCCCCACTCCCTAATATCATCTGTGGGGAGGCAGGCAGGGTTTCAACATATGAATGGGGTTATACGTTCAATCCATAACATTCTGCTTCTGGCTTCCCAAAATTCATGTCCTTCTCACATGCAAAATACATTCATCCCATCCCCCAAACCCCTAAAATCTTGATTTATTCCAGCATCAACTCTAACATCTAAAGTCCGAAGTCTCGTCTAAATATCATCTAAATCAGCTATGGGTGAGACTCAAGGTATGATTCATCCTGAGTCACAATTCCTCACCAGCTGTGAACCTGTGAAACCAAACAAGTTATACACTTCCAAAATACAATGGTGGGACAGGCATAGGATAGACACTTTCGTTGCAAAAGGGAGAAATAGGGAAGAAGGAAAGGGAGATGGGTCCTAAGGAATTCCAAAACCTAGCAAGGCAAACTCCGAGATCTTAAGGCTTGAGCATAATGCTCTTTGGTTCTGTGCTCTGCCCTTCAGGCCCACTGGGGTGGCAGTCCTGCCTTCTGGACCTTCTGGGGCGGAGGTACTGCCCCCAATAGCTGTAACTGGCAGGGGTGTCATCCCCAGGGCTCTGCTGGGCGGCCCCAGCCCCAAGGCTTTGGGCAGATGCCATCTGACTTGTTGAAAGCAATGCAGTCATCCCACTTTTGAAACCAAGGAGGCAGCCCTGATCTCTGAACTGCCTGTGGGATCATTCTTCCCTTGTCTTTAAGAATGGGACGTGTTCTCAGCCAAATAGTTCTATAGTTCCATCCTACAAAATCCAAGAAATCTGAGGGCCTTCCTGCATTCCTTCCCATCTCATTTTCTTTCAGTTCCCACTGGTGGTTTTCCTTCTGGGGTGGCTGATTAAGTCCGTCGTTCACACTCATACAAATTTCCCTATCAAACAGTCATTGGCCACACCCTTAGTGTTCTCATATTTTGCAATATGGATAGGCTGAGAATTTTCCAAATCTTTAAGTTGTGCTTCCTTTTTGCTTAACAATTCTGTCTTTAAGTCATTTCTGTCTTATATTTTACTCTGACCAGTCAAGAGGGGCCAAGTTACACCTCTGACACTTTGCTTAGAGATCATTCAGCTAAATATCCAATTTCATCTCTTGCAAGTTCTACCTTCTCCAAAACACTAGAACATGAACATGATTCAGCCAAGTTTTTTGCTGCTTTATAACAAGGATTTTCCTTCCTCCGGTTTCCAATAGCATGTTCCTAAATTCTGTCTGAGACCTCATAGGAATGGCCTTTACTGTCCACATTTCTACTAACATCCTGTTCATGATTACTTAGGTATTCTCTGAGAAGGCTGAGCCTTTCTCTACAGCTCTCTTCTTTTCTTTGCATGTCACCTTTAAAGGTCTGGTCACAGCAATGTGGACTTTTTTAGTGTACACCTAAACTCTTGCAGCCTCTACCTATTACTCAGTTCCAAAGCTGCTTCCACATTTTTAGTATTTATATAGCAGCACCCCCACATCTCAGCACCAATTTTCTCTCTTAGCTTGGGCTACTGTAACAAAAATGCCATAGACTGAGTGGCTTATAAACAACAGAAATCACTTTTCTCAATTCTGGAGACTGGAAATCCCAGATCAGGGTACCAACCTGCTTGGGTTCTGGCAAGGGCCCTCTTCTGGGTTACAGGGTGCCACCTGCTCATTGCATCTCATGTGGTCGAGAGCAGAGAGAGGAAACAAGCTCTCTCGTTACTCTTATAAGAACACTAATCCCATCATGGGGGCCCCACCCTCATGACCTCATCTGATCCTAATCACCTCCCAAAGGCCCCACTTCCTGATACCATCACATTGTGTGTGTGTGTGGAGGGGGTGCAGGGCAGGGGTAGAGGTTCATGAGATGAGTTTTGGGGGGACACAAACATTCAGTCAATAATAACACCTTTTGCATGTAGCCTGGTAGTGCCCTCCCACCACGACCCTGGGATTGCCCATGTGATATTCCCTGGCCAGCAGAGGCAAGCAGAGGCTGCAACAGCGCTCACGTGGTTGGGAGTGTTTGCTCATGCTCTGCCCCCACCGTGACAATGTGCCTAGGTTCGCCTGTGGGAGGATGTGTCACATGGCCCCCCCTCGCCAGCCGATAATCAGACAACTGCCAGACATGTGAGTGAGCCCAGAGGAGGCCAGAAGAATCCCCCAGCTGAGCCCAGCCTAAAATACCAGTCCATTAACTCAGGAGCTAAAGAACTGCCTATTGTTTGAAGCCAGTGAATTTGGTGGTGGTTTGTTAGGCAGCAGTATTGCAGCGATTGATGACTAAGGCGACTTTTACCCATCAGGGACAATCTGGATGGGCTGTAAGAAGGAGTTAAATGTGTTCACTTTACAGGCAGTCACACTTTACACAATTGAGCTCAGAAGTTATCCAATAATCACCCACTTGGGCATGCTTATGTCCTATTTAAAGATAAATGTAACAGTACGTATAAACATTGTACGTATAAATGTGTATCTTTAGGCCTTTAGCTTTGTCCAAAAATGGAGTGCCCTCACATGGCCCAGATACCACCAATGGGAGCTGGTCTCTGTTCCACATGTGTAATAGTCTCAGGTGAGTTTTGGGGGGTTTTAGGAATGGATTTTTGTATGTTTGGTGTAATTCAGTGATTACAGACAGGGGCAGCATCCATTAGATGCCCAAGTAACTTCCTTGTGGCGATTAGGACGATGTTGGGGTTGTTTCCCCGGATGCTGATGGGAAATCTCGTGTGACTATTTAAATTTAAATTAGTTGTAACTAAATGAAATTAACTCAGCTCCTCAGTCGTACCAGCCATATGTCAAGTGCTCGACAGCCACGGATGGCTAGTGGCTCCCGCTTTGGACAGTGCAGATACAGAACGTTTTCATTATCTCAGAAAACTCTATTGGGCACTGCTGGGCTCCATGTTCGTGTTCAAATTTCTTATTTATAGAATGTTTTCTGGGTAAACTTCTAGTTTCTGCTGACCATTTCATTCTGACAGCCCTTCACTCTGCTCCCTATGGGAAAAATGAGTTACTGTAATCTAGATTATTTTATAAAACTCAAACTAGCGTGTTTTGACACCTACAATGTTAAATATTCTCTTTGTTTACAGGTCACAAAGCTGACCATTAAAGTGGACTCTTTATTTATTTCCAGGTACCGACAGAGGGAGTATCCACTCTGTCAGGGCGGATGAGGCTTGGGAGGGAGTGAGGGCAGCTGAGAGAACCCTCAGTTTGAGTTGTGAAAACTCAACAAAACCTCAGGGGCAGGGGAGCCGGGGAGCAGAAAACGAAGCACAAAAAGAGAATATTGGGCGAAATCATGCTTTAAGGCCAGGTTCCCCTGAACTTGCCCTCCTGCCCCCACCCCAGCTTGAGCTGGCATTGACTGGAGCACAGGGCCCACCTCCACAATCTGGTTTTTTCAAGGAGGGACTGTCCCCAAAGTAATTTCTCCCAAAGCCACTCCTCGCCTCTCTTCATCCCTTTACTCACTTGGATGAGGCGACTTTTTTGAGTGGTGAATCTGGGAAGTATGAACCGAGCTCCTCCATGTCCAGAACTTGCCCTGGGTGTGCCCCTCACTACCAGCCTCACATGCAGAGGCCTCCATGGAGGGTGGCCGATAGGTAGGTGGGTAACTCTGGCCTTGCATTGTAGGGTTTAGAGGGCAGGCCCACTGGGGCCTCACACTAACTCCTTTCCCTCAATTTTGCTTCTATCAGTGAGAAAGGCAAAATTTTGCTTGCTACCTGCCTTTCCTTGTCTTATTTCTCAATTTCTTTAGAATTCCGGTAGGGAAGAAAAATGCTGTTTATTGAATGTTCCCACAGACCCCATAGTCTTGGTAAATTGTTTTCTGAGGCTGCCCCGTGCTTGATTCAGGGTGCATTTATGCACCTGTCCCAGCTTAGCTTGTGGCTGACCCTCAAAGTCAGAAGCGCATCCGGCTAGATGTTGCGTGGATCCTACTGCATGGCGGTGGTGGGCTTGATAGAGGCTGACGCAGTTTAAACTGACGTTTGAAGGCAGGGCAGAGTTTGAATAGAAATAGAGGATGGGATGCAAAAACCTAGGTGGGAAACTCAAGGAACGTTCAGGAAAGGAGTGTAAGACCCGCTGGTCTGCAGGGCTCCTGCAGGGACAGGAGAGAAAAGTCTGGAGAGGTGGGGATCACCAGCTGGTGATATTTCTCCTCACCTCAATCATTCAGCACCTTTGCTTATCTTTTTTTTTTATTGAGCTACAATCGACGTATAACATTATATTAGTTTCAGGTGTACAACATAATGATTTGATATTTGTATATATTGTGAAACGAGCCTCACAATAAGTCTAGATAACATCAGTCACCATACATGGTTACAATTTTTTTGTGTGTGTGATGAGCCATTGTAGTTTTCATTTGCCTGTCCCCAGTGACTAATGATGTTGAGCACCTTTCCCTGTGCATACTGGCCATTCATACTGGGATTCCTCAATGGTAGAAATACCCATAAAAGATGAAACTCATGAAGGGGACATGTATGGGCTGTGGAACTGCATTCTCCTCTGAACACTAAGGCAGGAACAACAGCCCAGCTGGGGACCCATCTGAAGAATTCAGAGGGGACACCCCCACCCTTGAGGAAGAGCAGATACTGGTGGCGATGGGGCTCAGTTCTCTGCTGGTGGCTCCCAGCGAGCTTACTGGAGAATTGCCTGCCTCGTCATTTTACATTCTCCAAGCTGACTTGTTCACATCGGGCGCCTCAGAATAAAGACTTGGTTTTGATGGTTGTTGGGTTTTGTTTAACTGCTGCATGTTGATAATACCAGTGCATTCATCGTGTACCAAAGAAAGTGTATTGAAGCCTTTTTTTACTTTCTGCATTCCTACCACAGAGAACAAAGCTACCAGCAACTCCGTTTAATGTAGCTTCACTTACACATAAGAGCAGTGGGGTCAGGAATGGACACAGGCACCAACTAGACGGAGCAAACAATGGCCCAATCTGGGTCAGTTTGAGAAAATAGATAATGATAATAATAGATTATGACCCATAGGATGAAATAAATATCCACAAGTCCATACTGAGATAAATAAATAATTGAACAAATAAAGAAATGAGGGAGAAGGGACAGGCTCTTCCTTACAGCAGAATTCCAATTGTTCAATCTAAAGGGAGCGATGTGAGTAGAAAATGACCACTTAGCACACATCACTCGGATGGACCACGGATGGATGCAAAAAGGAGTGGGCTGAAGTATGATCTGAAACGGGATATTTGCAGTCTCAAAGTCCCCACAAGATACTTATTCACCACAAAGGGAAAAACAGTATCTCTGCAGTGGAGAAACCTGGTGATACCACCTCATCAGGCGATCAAGGTCAACTACCCAGTAATGGGACATATTGACACTGCATACCCCAATACGATGCTCAGAGAAGGGCACCAGAGTGCTTCTGTGGTGTCCTGCCAAAAAACCTCAACCTAATCATGAGGAAACATCAGACAGACTAAAAGTGGGTTCTGGGGTCATTTTTACCTCTGTTCAAACCTGGCTACCCTACTTTCTGTCTCTGTGACTTTGTGTAAGTCACTTCATTTCTCCTTGCCACAGTTTCCTAATCTGTAAAATGGGGATAAAAATAGTACTTACCGGGGCTGGCCTGGTGGGGTAGTGGTTAAGTTTGAACACCCTGCTTTGGTGGTTCACAGGTTTGGATCCTGGGTGCAGACCTACGCATGGCTCATCAAGCCATGCGGTGGTGGTATTCCACAAACAAAATAGGGGAAGATTGGCACAGATGTTAGCTCAGGGACAACCTTCCTTAGCAAAAAAAAAAAAAAAAAAAAAAAAAGTACCTATCTCAGAGCATTGTAGTGAGGATTGAATGTGTAAATACATGTACAGGGCCCAGAACAGTGTCTTGGTTCAAGTAAGGGCTATACAATTACATGAAATTATCATCTGAGACCGGCAGCATCTTCTGTTGATCTTAGAGATATTTATTTACTTATTTTTTCCCATTCACTGTACTTCTAGAAGCTTTCTGATGCAGGCCCTTGTGCCGATTTCTTCTCCAACCAGCTATTTTTCTCTAAAAGCATTTCGCCCTCCACGAGCAGCCAGGTAAAGCCAAATTCAGCACCAGGATCTATGCCTTGATGATTATCTGCTTGTAAAGGGATCAGAATAACTGCTACTGAGAGATGCCTGCATTGGAAAGACAGAGGTCATGTCACCAAAGAACCTTCTGGGGCCAGTTTCCCTTATTCCCACATGGGGTCCAGACCTTTCTGGCCTTGCGAGACCAATAGCCCTGATTGGTTTAGGGGTTGGTGGTGTGGGTCTGCCTCACAATTACCTGTCTGAGTCTCACCCCATGTCACATTTTAGCCTCTATCTGGCCAATAAGACTGCAGCACACACACCGGCTTCACTCCCCACACACACTTGGGCCTTACCTCTGATGTCACAATCTGACCTGCGGATATTAATCTGACCACAGCGGCTCACAAACCAGACAGCAAAGTCAGGAGGACCAGTACAGTAAGATGTGGAAGAGGACTGACCATCAGCCCAAGATCAAAGCGGGGGATGGGCCTGAGGATCTGGGGTCAGCTCAGGAACACGCTACGCCGCACCCTCTGGAGCTGTCAGAGTCCCAGAGCTTCCTCGTGTTCGAGGACATTAGCCATCACATCAAAGAAATGGGGGCCCAACTGGTAAAGAAAGTCAATGCCATCTTTCAGCTGGACATCACCAAAGATGGGAAGACCATTCTGCAGTGGACCATTGACCTGAAGAATGGCGCTGGGGACATGTATCCAGGATCCGCCAGGCTCCCAGCAGACACTGTCTTCACAATCCCAGAGCCTGTCTTTATGGAGCTGGTTTTGGGCAAAATGAATCCTCAGAAGGCTTTCCTTGCTGGCAAGTTCAAAGTGAGTGGCAAAGTTCTGCTTGGCCAGAAGCTGGAGAGGGTCTTCAAAGACTGGGCTAAATTTTAAGCATGCAAAAATACCAAGGAAATGATCAGCACTTCTCCCTGATTATAAGATTGAGCAGAAATCATGCTTAAACCGAAGATTAAAACAAAAAGTATCCAATATTTTTACTCAAATTCTTCCTATTCAAGTTTGATTAATTTTCCTGCTGATTTGTAAATTTGCAGTGAGGGTTCTAGAGCAGTAAAGAGTGTTGGAGTATATCACCTAAAATCTTTGTCTTTTTCTTTTCTTAGATTCATTTTTGCTGTAATATGCTAGCATGAAGCCTCATGTAGAGAAATGGTTTTGACAGTTGGATTGAAATGCTCCAATGATTGAGTTCCTGAGAAGTTTTTTTTTCTTTTAGTTTGGTGCTTTGGGGAAAGAACAACCATAATTGTGCAGATCTGCATTCCAGAACTTGGTTCTTTGAGAAGACTTTAACACAGGGGTGCAGGGTTCTAAGAGGGTGGGTCCACAGCTGTGTGGATGGAACAAGGGGAAGAGCTCTTGGTGTATCATGACTTCTGATGGAATTAACTCCAGGAGAGTTGAAGGGCTTGAAAGATGTTCTAGGCTGCTGGCTCTTAAACGGGAGCATGCATCAGATCCCCTGGAAGGCTGGTGAAAGCCCCAATTGCTGAGCCCCCTCAGCCTTTCCACTCTGTAGGTCTGGGCTGGGAAGAATGTGCGCTTCTAACAAGTTCCTAGGTGATGCTGATGGGGCCACCCTTGGAGAAGCCCTGCTCTGGTTCATGCCCCGGCTTTCAGTATTGATCATAACTGTTCTAGTCTAGACCAACAAGGTATTGCCATTATTTAAAGGAGCTCCTGGAGACAAGTTACATAGCCCTCTTGTGGGCCATCTCTGAAGTGTCAGAAGTTTGTGCACTGAACGTTTTCCCAAATCTAAGGTCATCCTGGGAGATTTTCCCTCCTGGGAGCCCTCTCCACTCATTGGGAGGACTGGAATGAAGCCAGCTGCAACCTGATGTGACCTTTTGAGTGAGTGTATGGGTCATTTGTTCCACCGTGATCTGTGTGCACTTTTTTTTTCCTGAGGAAGATTAGCCCTGAGCTAACATCTGTTGCCAATCTTCCCCTTTCTTTTTGTTTCTTTTGAGGAAGGTTAGCCCTAAGCCACCATCTGTACTAATCTTCCTCCACTTTATATGTGGGTTGCCATCACAGCATGTCTGATGAGTAGTGTAGGTCTGTGCCTGGGCTCTGAACCCATGAACACAGGCCGCCAAAGTAGAGCACGTGAACTTAACCACTACGTCACAGGGCTGGCCCCTGTGTGTACCTTTATCTTGTATGTTAAATATACATAGTGTGGACACTCTGCAACCCACATGGAAGTTTCATTAAAACGGGCATGATCAAACATGTGCCTACCAAATGATCCAGCCATTCCATTCCTAGGTATTTTCCCAACAGGAAAGAAAGCATACGTACAAGTACAGAAATTTGTATGTGAATGTTCATGGAGCTGTATTTATGATGGTCCCAAACTGTAAATAAGCCAAATATCCATCCATAAGTGAATGGATGAACAAATTGTTGTATGTCATTCCCTGGAATATTACTCAGCAATAAAAAAGAATGAGTTATTGATGTACATACAACAACATGGATGAATGTCAGAATAATTACACTGAATGAAAGAAGCCAGAGAAAACCAAGTGCATTCTATATGGTTCTATTTGTTAACATACTAGGAAATGCAAACAGTAGTGACAGAAAAAATATCAGTGGTTGCCAAGAGACAGGCTTGGGGAGTGGGGAGGGATGGGGCCATTACAAATGGCCACGAGGAAATGGGGCTGATGGATAGATTCATCACCTTGACGGTAGTGATGGCTTCACAGGTGTATCTGTAGGTCAGACATTCAAGTGCACACTTAAACATGCAGTTTATATGTGTCAGTATAAGCTCAGGAATGCTTTGAGAACCTGCCACCCTCCGTTCAAAACCAAGCCTTTATAAGGGGAATTTAAAACTCGACCCTGCCTTGGCACAACGCATCCTCTGACCTCACAGTGTGTCCACTTTTCCAACCCCTTACTGATTTAGATGGCTCTGCAGAGCCCTTTCTGACCTCTCCATGTCAGAAGAAGGCAGAGGGAGGGCTTGTTGCTGACAAAATCTCATTCTCTTGGTGGGAAACGAAGAGACGTTTTTTGGGTTGACGCTCAACTCTGCGGTATGGAATTGCTAAGGGGGTGTGAGTGGGATGTGGAGCACCTCCTGGTTCTTTGCTCGCCTGGGTCATTCGGTGGGTGACCGTGTGGTGCTCCTGCCGATGCCCCCGCCTGGGGCAGCGGTGGGTGTCTGAGAGGCTGGAGACTGACTGTGAGCATTGTCGTGAGCACTCACCTAGCCCGCTCCAGGTCCCTCCGTTCAAGCCGTGTTTATGAGCGTATTTATGAGCGTCAGGCTGCCAGGCAGGGTTTGGGATGTTGTTTTCAGGGAGATGCCTTGCCCAAGTCCGTTCCCTGAGTGGTCCTGCTCACACCCTGAGTTGGTCATAGCCTCAGGGAATGGCCCTGAGATGTGGTTGCTTAGAGATCAGGCGTGGGGTGCAGAGGGGTGGGAGGGAGGGGGTGTTACAGAGGGTCACACCTGGGCTGGCATCTGACCAAAGGGAGGCCTACCCCATAGGCTGGACAGCGACCTATAGCCTATTACGAATTGGAACAAAATCTTGACCTGAAGTAATTAGATTCCTTTCTCAGGAATGTGGAACCGGGAAGCCGGGAGGCTGAGCTACAGGTGAGCAGTGGGGATGGAATATGAGAGGCTGGGATGCAGAAGAGGCAAGGGAGGCACTGTGGCAGTCTGGCAGCTGCCATGGAAGGAGCTGGAGAGTGGGAAGAGCAGAAGCCTTGAATAAGGAGAGAGAGCTGGTTGACAACTGAAGAGAGAAGTTCGGGCTTTGGGAAACGCGAGAGCAAACCCCTTTTCAGACAAAAGAAACAAAATTGCTCAACACTGGGATGCCAGGTGGAGCAGCTGGAAGGACTTGGATTACGGAATCAGAAAGGTAGTTCCGAGCCCAGGTGACCACTTCATGTCCTTGTAATCAAGGTAATTATTGGACCACTCTGTGCCTCAGCTGCCTCGTCCAGAAATGGGGCCAGCAGCCTTACGACATCAGGTTGTTGGGGAGCCCTGAGTAGGTCATGCCCAGCATAGTCACCGGTCCAGCTGGGTTTTCCATGCTGGTGAGTTCCCTTCTGGATGAGAGGAAAGGGGGCACTTTCACTGGCTCCCTATTGCCTCCTGAAAAAGTCCACACTCCAGCTTTCACACTTGGTTCCAGGGACCTCTGCTTCGTCTCACACTCAGTTGGTGTCCTACAAGTTCACATCTGGCTCAAAACACACATCTGTATGTTTCTCGGTCTGCACAGGGTTGGCCAGCACAGTGTTTTTGAAGTTTGAATGAGGACATTTTGTATAAGAATAGGATTTCTGAATTCTGAAAAATTGGATTATTTTTCACAGTGAGCCCATATTCCTGCATGGAAATGCTCGGGGGACGGGGAGTGGGGTGGCTCTCCAGACAGGCCTGAGCCCCAGCCTCCAGGCTGGGTTTTGGCGGCCCTCTGTCACTGAGCTTACACGGCTGTTTCCTCCAGCGGGGCCTGTTTTGCCGGCCCCCACAGGTGCTTGCATCCATGCCCGCAGCTCCCCACCACACGTGCTCTTACTCTCCCCCTAACTGAAATGCCCGGGGTTAGTTTTCTGTTGCTGTGTAACGAATTACCACAAACTTAGCAGCTTAAAACGGCACCTGTTTATCGTCTCCCCATTTCTGCAGGTCAGGAGTCCTGGTGGGCTCAGCTGGGTTCTTGGTTTCAACCTCATCTCAGGCTGAAGTCAAGGTGTGGGCCTGGCTGGGCTCTCATCTGGGGAGCTGGGGGAAGAATCTGCTCCAAGCTCACGCGGGTTGTGGCCTATTTCAGTTCCCTGTGGTTGTGGGACTGAGGTCTCTATGTTCTCAATGGTTGTCAGCCAAGGATGCTCTCTCAGCTCCTGAAGGCTGTCCACATTCCTAGTCACATGGCTCCTCTGTCTGCAAAGGCAGCAATGGCACATCGGATCCCTCTTGGGCTTCAAATCTTTCTGAACTCTTCTGCCTTCATCTTCTGCCTCTACTTTAAAGGACTTGAGTGATGACATTGGGCTTACCCAGATAATCCAAGATAATCTCCCTATTTTAACATCAATTGATTAGTAATCTTAATTATACCTGCAAAGTCCCTTTTGCCATGTAAGGTAATGCTATGGACTGAATGATTATGCCTAACTCCTACCCAAACTCTTAGGAGCTCTCTCTTTCTCCACCATGTGAGGATACAGCAAGAAGGCACCATCTCCAGCCTGGAGGAGAGCTCTCACCACAACCTGACCATGCTGGCACCCTGATCTCAGACTTCCACCTTCCAGAACTGGAGAAATAAATGCCTGTTGTTTAAGGCACCCAGTCTAGGCATTTTGTTACAGCAGCTGGAGCTGACTGAGACAGGCCGTGTATTCAGGGGTGTGATATATCATCATATGCACAGTCCTGGGGACTGGTGTGTAGAATCTTCTTGGGGGCCATATTCTGCCTACCTTCCCCCTGAATCTCCCAACTAAATCCCACCCACCCTACAAGATCCTCCTCCATGAAGCCACCCAGATCCGGTTGTCATCTTCCTCTCCCCCAGTGCTCGTGCCCCCCTTTTTCCAGCTTTGTGTTCTGACAATGGGCATGTGCCATCCTCTCTGGGCCAACCTAACATCTTAGTTTGCCCAGGACTGTCTCATTTTACACTGCTGTCTGGATGTTCAGTCAGGGGGGCCTCCTGCCTTCCTCAGAAGGGTCTCAGTTTGGTGACAGGCCCCATGGCCAACCTGTGCGCCTCCCAGAGCTGAGACGCTCCTGAGAGCAGGCGTCAGTCAGGGCTTTATTCTCTCAACGCCTAACACCCACAGTACACTTTATAAAGTTTTGTTGAATGAATAAACAGACTCCTAAAGGTTTTTTGAAAACATGCACATGGAAAAAAAATCCAAATAGTACAAAAGGGTGTAAAGAAAAAATTCAGTTCTTCATTCTTCTCCTGACCCCCTTCTATTTTTATATCAAAAAGCACCCACAGTTACCAGCTTCTTGTGTGTCCTTCCAGATATGGACACACAAGCCCCATGTACATTTCCACATCTCGCTTTTTGCTTTTACAGGAATGGAGCTGACCACAGATGCTATTCTCCGCCTTGCATTTTAGCTTATTCCAAAAGTTTACACAGTCTTCTTCTTCAAAGAACACCCTGCTGAAGGGTCAAAGGTCAGACTTACCCAACTGAAATTTTTCTCACATTTGCCTGTGTCCTTTGGGGAGACTCTCACAATGGGCTGCTTTACAAGTGAAGGGTGCAAAGTGAACCCCCTTCCTTGGAGGTGGGAGTTGTTTCCCCTCACTATGAGAGTGGTCCTGCCAATCCTCAGTGTCCCAGAACCGTGGGTGGAGCTGGGGGGTGTCTGTGCCCATGGCTTCTCCTCCTTCTGGGCTCCCCTCTGCCCAAGGCCCAACAGAGAGTGTCTGGCATGATGGGGCCACACAGAGGATGCTGGAAAGACCCGGCCAGGCACTGGGCCCTTTCTCTCTGGGACCCTAAGGACTGTCTGATAACTGAGCGAGAGGCCTAGCTCTAGAGTAGGAATCAACAGATGGCGCTGCAGAATTGGGAACTTCTGCAACAGGTGGACACTGGAGCAGGAGAGAGGGAGGCGCTCAGGTGGGTCCTGGGTCCATTACCAGGAATCCTGAGTTTCCTCGCAGCCAGGAAGATTCCATTCATTTGCCTGCAGTACAAAAGGAGGCAGAAATTATATTCTGATGAAGGATTTTATCACTTTTCTGTTAGAGGCACAGGAAACTCTCTCCTGGGAGACTGCCCCCTCGCCAGATTTATGTGGGTGTTAGTGAAACCCACACATGCCAGTTTTTCTGTTTTCTACACCTGGTGCTGAAGTGAGGGTCTCTTTCCAGGGGACAGCTCAGAGGTGTGGGTGCCAGCTCATATGCAGGGCATCCATGGAAAATAGCTCTTCATCCTCTATTCGTAGCCTGCTTTACACCTTTCAAGGGACTTCCATCGTTCTGACTCAGCCGATAGTGCCTGGGAAGTGTTGAGTGCAAGGCCCATGTGCCATAAGAACGTAATACCATCTAGTATTGAAATGTTACCAGTTCATCGACTGAACAGCTCATTCACTTAGCAAATATTTATTGAGCATCTTCTATGAGCAGCCCCTGTGCTAAGTATTGAGATGCAACGGTAAATGAAGCACTTCCTCTGAACCCAAGGAGACGACACCCTGTTGGAAGACAACACTTCCGGCAGGAATCTGGAGCTCGGAGAGGCTAACAGCATGCCTTGGTTAGGAAGAAGTGAGGGCTGGGTGTGGGCTGAAGAGCCCCCCTGGGGCTGCCTCCGCCTTCAGCTTGGAAAAGGCCTGGACGTGCACCAGGCCCGAGCAGGGAGGCAGCAAACGCTCACTGCCTGAGGAGGGTTCTCTGAAGAGCCCATGCCTGGCCAAGACCAGACTGAGGTCCTGGAGCCCAGGGCACTGTCAGGGCCCTCCGGTCACGCAGCTGATTCTCTGGTCCTCACACGGGACAGGGCAGTCTCACCTCCCACAGCAGATTCCTTCATGTGTGTTTAGGCACGAGATCCAGGAGAGCACAGGCTGTGGGGGCAGGGTTTCTATTCTGGAGGGGTTAAGTTAGGGAAGATTTCGGATTTTTAGCAGTGAACTGTCAGATTTCGTTTGTTCATTGACTGACTGATTGGCCCATTCATCTAACAAATATTGAGCCTCTCTCATGTGTGAGGCATGAATGATAGTAAGCTTCCAGGGACCAGTGATTTACAGGCCAGGATTCCTCCCGGTTGGTTGGACCTGCTCTCATGGGCTTCTTATTTTCCGTACTCATTATTAAAGGTTCTGGAAATCACTGCTGGTTCTAGGTGCTGGGGCGTCAGTGGCAAGAAGCTCAGGTCCCTCCTCTCCCGGAGCTTTTATTTTCAGAAAGGAGGTGTGTGTGGATGGTGCAGAGACAAACAATAAACAGTAAAGAAATAACCAAACAAGATGATCAGCAAGCGAGTACTGACGGAAGGAAGCACCCGGGGAGTGCGGCCGAGGGGGACTGGGCGCCAGGGGAGGCCTCTCTGAGAAGGGGCCGCCTGAACTTGATGCTGCGGCAGCGGCAGCGGACCCAGACGAAGCCTCCGGTGGCAGCGGTTTACCTGGGAGGCGGTCCCGATCGGTCAGGGAGCGGGGACGTGAGATCCTGCAAGGAAGCCGGGCGATTCAGGGTCAACCACGGAGCGGTCACTGCGGTGGACAGTCGGGGCTCAGCCGGTCCACAGCAGTGCTCGGGACCCGTCCCGGGGCGCGGGAGCTGCGGCGTCTAAACCAGCTGCCGGCGGGCTGGGGGACGGCTGCTCCCGACGGGGCTGCGGCCTCCCAGGCGGAGCGGGCTCCGGGCGCCCGAGGAGGCTCTGGGGCCGGTGTCAGTCAGCTGGGGCTGTGGGTGGCAGCCAGACCCGGCGGACCAGAGCGGGCGCTGAGTCCCGGCCACCCAGCCGGGCTCTGGTTCGAGGGGTCAGAGCTGGGCCTTGGGGACCACGCCGGGGCTGGGCTCGCCGGCCGTTTCCAGCTGTGGGACCTCGGGCACGTTGCTTTTATCTACTTATTTTTCAAATACACGTTTTTAGAGAAAAGTCTAACAAATCCTAAATGTGCAGCTCTACAAAATTCCCCAAACGGAACAAACCCCCGTAGCCAGCACCTGGCTGGAGAAACGCGACAGGATCAGCACCCAGGAGCCCCTCCCAGCCCCTCCCCGGGAGAACGCCCTCTGACTTCGGGCCTCTCGGGTTTGGGGTGTTTCCGTGCTTTCTGTGAACGGCTGCTTCCAGCCCCGCGCGCCGTCGCGTGTCGGTTCCCTGCGTTCGCCCGGCTCCAGCTGGGGCCGTTTCGCGCGGGGCCGCGGAACCTTCCCGCCCGTCTGGGTGATGGGAAGTCCCTTTCTGTCACTCGGCGTTGGTGCGCGTCTCGGCCAGGTTTGCGGTGACAGCCGCGGCCTGGCGGCTCGCACACGGGAGGCGCTTCGTGAACGGTGGTGACACGACCCCGGGGCAGGGCCAGCCTGGGGCCCACCTGCCCGCCCCGCGAGGCCCGCCCGCCGCTGCCCGGGAGCCTGGCTTCTACTTTTCTTTGGGACACAAAACATTCTTCCAGACCTGCGACCTGGCTCATCACAAGACACGTCCGCCACCTCCTAAAAATACCAGCTTTGCACCGTTTTGTGGAGCACGATATCTGTGTCGCCCAGCAGAGCATTAGATGGATGTTTAGTTGGCTCCGAAGACGGCTGCAGCCCCAGGGCCCAGGACGAGGTCCGCGGGCGGCGGCGCGGGCCGGGGGCGCCCGGGGGACGCGGCGGGGACGGAGGCGGGCGGGGCGGCCCCCACGGCCAGCTTCCCTGGAGGACCCGGCGGCGGGCGCCGCGCTCTCCGGGCCCTGCGGCTGTTCTGTGCGCCGAGGGCGGCCCCGTCGGAGGGTCCTGCTTGTCTCGGGAGCCGCACAGACCCACGGGGGGCTGCGCTCCTGTCCCCGCCGGGAAGCGCCGGGCCGCGCCGGTGAGACAGAGGAGTTTCGGCCGAGCGGGCCTCGCCCCCGCGTCCCCGAGGCCCGCGACGCGGGGACGGAGCCCCTTCCGGCCAGGCGGGCCGGGGACGCCGCCGAGGCCTGAGCGCCGCTGCACCGCGGCCGCTTCCAGGATGGCCTCCCAGCCTGCGCCCGTGGGGCCGGACTCCAAGGGCCCAGCCGAGGCCGAGGAGAAATCTGGAGCCTGGAGGACAAGCCGGGGCAGCAGCTCTCCCTCTGACCTCCCCTTCCCTTGGCCTCCAGCTCTTCGCAGGAGGAAGAGGGACCACCCACGGTGTTGCCGGCCCCCAGGCACGCATTCATTCCGCGGTGGTTAGTGAGCACCTGGTGTGTAACGTACCTACTCGGCCCTGTGCCTAGTGGAGAGGATGCAGTGGTGAGCAGAACGACCGCTCCTGTCCTCGGGAACAGCGTGGCACCTGGCTACACACTGTGGTGAGGGATTGGAAGGAGAAGCCCAGGGCGTCCTCTAGACTGGATGGGAGTCAGGGCAGGCGTCCTGAGGGATGAGGTTAGAGGAGTGATTGGGCCGTAACTTGAGATGGGGCAGAGATGAGACCTTTCCAGGCAGAGGGAGTAACATGTGCAAATGCCCAGTGGCTGGCAGAGTAAGATAAGTTCCAGGAATAGAAGACTAGGCCCGTGGGACTGGAGCATGGTGGTCAATGGTGGATAATGGCAGAAGGCTGGAGAGGCACAGGAGCCAGCGAAGGCATGGCCCTCTAGTCTGGGGACAGGACTTTTCTTGTCATCTTCATGTAATCTCAGGCTGCGAAATGCCTGCTAAAATCGGGATGCTATGTTGAGTGGCCCCATCTCATTCTGGAAGAGAAGCTTGGGGTGGGGGATGACACTTCAAGTTGGGTCCAAAGACTTGTAAAACTAGGATTGCCATAGGATTTAGTTTTATCCCACTGTCTTGAGATCTGTGACCCCAGACTCCTCCAAGCTCTGATGGTGACCCTCATGATGGTGGTGGCTCTATGATGTCACTGAGGGGACAGTGACCAAAGGCCTAAACTTAACACTCTGCTCAGGAAACGGAGGGCTTCATTTCGGTGTCTGTCCAGGCCACAGCCTAATGGGTCATTAAATAAACTCGAGAGGAGAAACAGCCACGGGAAGAAGGAAAGCCGCTCCCTGTATGTCCCCGTGGCACTGTCTTTTCTTCCGAGACTAGAGGAATCTCAAAGCCATGAGTATTTGGCAAGGCAGTGGTGTGCAGTGGGCAGACTGGCGAGGTGGGGCAGTGAGAAGCACCTCGGAGGGTCAGAGGAGGCTGGTGGCATCTTGGTTGTACAGCCAACCAGATCTGTGGCACCATCCTTTCCTTTCCAGTGGGCCTCTTTTTTCCTCAACCTTACAACGGAGGGGCGGGGGGAGAACGGGTGTGGCCCCAGCTGATCCCCATTTCCCGTGGATATTTATAATTCTGGAAAAAATGGTTGGTAGCTGGAAATTAACTGGGAAAGGGGAGGTCAGCTCAGTGGTAACAGTGAGAGGTGGCATTCTGGGTACATTTGTCTACGTGCTGGGCACTGCATTACGTGCTTAACACGTTTAACTTATTTCCTGTCACCTCCACTGGGAGAGAACCAGGAATTATTCCCATTGCTACTGGGAGAGTGAAAACCTGCCAAGGTCTAGGCCTCAGAAAGATGATGGTGCTTCCCCCCACTTGCAGCACATGTAATTAAAAATAAAAACTATGGGGCCAGCTGTGTGGCATAGTGGTTAAGTCTGTCACGCTCTGCTTTGGTGGCCTGGGTTCACAGGTTCAAATCCTGGGTGTGGACCTACACCACTCATCAAGCCAGGCTGTGGTGGCAACCCACATGCAAAAATAGAGGAAGACTGGCACAGATGTTAGCTCAGGGCTAATCTTCCTCAAGCAAAATAAAATAAAAAGGAAAATTGGCAACAGATGTTAGCTCAGAGTGAATCTTCCTCACCAAATAAATAAATAAATAAAAGCTATGCTAAACCATAGATTAAGTGCAAGATAGACCAACCAAGTAATGGTTTTTTCTCCATGATGACTAGTTTGATGTCTTTTGAAATATTCTTGTATACAGTTTTGGTTATTTTTTTATGTCAATTTGAAGGAGGTGATTATGAAATAGTTTAATATAAAATAATAACAAAGTCTCACTTTGTTATGTAAAATAGAATGTAAAATGTAAAACAGAATACCAAGAAATTAAAGCTGGTTGGGAATTGCCCGATTTCAAAGCCGTCAGGAATGGTTTGTAAGCTGGGTCTAGGCCACCGCCCGCGGCGGGGGCCCCCTCAGCTGGCGAGAGGGAGACCACCCTCCTGGGTGGATGCTGTGGAAAGTCGGTCTTGACGTCTGTGAGCTGCGGTTGCATGAGGTCTTCAGGAACGCAGCTGTCCAATAAATACAACTGCCAGGTAGCAGATTATTTTGAAAAAGAAAAATCCAGCCGAGTGTCTCGAGTCGCGTGTGGCCATGGCAGAGGCTCCCTCTGCCTCCCTGGTCACCTAGGGGAAGAGGCGCCACCTGAGTCGCACGAGGGCACGAGGGCCGCGTGCAGGTGGCATTGGAAACAGGTCTGTCTGACTCTGAATGTCTCACAGAGAGACGTGGTGTCCCTGACCTCCTCCTGTAAAATAAAAAGGCAAAAATTGAAGAGCTAGGCAGGACTTGGAATTCACTAAGCAGGGTTTGCCTTTTAGAGCTGAATAAACTGAGATCCAGAGAGGAACTGAAGGACTGAGGCCTCGGCTGCTGGGATTCCATGGGCTTCCCCAGTTTTCCAGGGAAACTCACGAAGGTGGACCTGAGATCTATTTCAAGCTGGTTCCCAGCCTCGCTGTGGGACCACCAGGAGCTCACCTGCCCTCTCTGGACTCCAGTCTCACCTCTCTCAGGGAATCAGAGGAGTTGGATTAGGTGAGCTGTCACATTCCTTCACACTTGAAAGTTCTCTTACTCTGATTCCGGCCTCTTCTCCTTGAGCTGCTTCCCATTGTCTCTTGGGGAGGAAACTGGGGTGGCGGAAGGGGCAGGCCCCAGAAGGGATGGGGGGGTGGAAGTGAACTAGAAATGCAGAAGCAGGGGCCGGCCCGGTGGCGCAGCGGTTAAGTGTGCACATTTGATTTTGGTGGCCTGGGGTTTGCTGGTTCGGATCCCAGGTGTGGACATGGCGCCGCTTGGCAAAGCATGCTGTGGTAGGCATCCCATATATAAAGTAGAGGAAGATGGGCATGGATGTTAGCTCAGGGCCAGTCTTCCTCAGCAAAAAGAGGAGGATTGGCAGCAGATGTTAGCTCAGGGCTAATCCTCCTCAAAAAAGAAAAAAAACCAGAAATGCAGAAGCAATCAAAAGGGAAGTTTATTTGATAAAGAGCAATGAAAAATTTCTTTCCTTTCTTTTCTTTTTTGAAGAAATAGCCAGTATCAGAGCTCAAGACAACTGACCAGTGATTGAGGAATTTTAGTTCTCCATTACGAAGACTCAGTGATGCTCTCCCATTCCGTACGTACACAGCCCACAGAACACAACATGCAGTTGCCTGTGCCTACGCATCACACACCCTCTGGGACGCAGGCATGGCAGACACCCGGCATCAATGCGCTGCTTCAGGGCGGTCCGTCCCAGGGGCGGCTTTGATGGGCGTCTCTGGAGAAATCTACTCCGTGGGGTTCGTGGGCTCAAGACCTTGGAAAACTTTCTGAAATGTCGTTGACCAGCTTGGCTGACATATTAATTTGCCTCCTGTTTCCATTTTCTTCATCTTGAGCAGCTCTCTCAGATACGATTAGTCATGAGCCCTTCTCACACCTCTCAGATATTCTTTGTGGAACTGGGTCCAAAGTCTTTTTTGCAGGGCAGCATACCATTTCCTTATAGCCCCCAAAACACTGCGTCACAAGCTATCTCAACACTGGCTTGATGCAAGGCTCAGTTATTCTCTGGATCTGCAGGTTGACAATGGGTCTGCCAAGCTAGGCTGGGCGTTGGGGGGCGACGCGGCTCTGCTCCCTCTGTCTCTCGTCCCCTCTTCCTCCTCTCAGGCCAGCGGGCTGGTCTGGCCCGGGGTGTTTTTCCCACAGTGATGGTGAGGAGAGTGGCCTGAGTGCACACCCTCTTCCAGTCTGGGCTAACATCCTGCTGGCCAGAGGAAGTCGCATGGCAAACCCAGAAGCAGAAGGTAGAGAAGTGTATTCCAGGGTTAGAAGTGAGGGAAGAGAGTGAAATGCTGGAAGAATAATTATTGTCTGTGTCTACTATTATAATTTACAGGGTGTGGTGGTTTAAAAACGTGCCTGCAAGTCTTTTGACACCCCTCTCGTCAAGAGGTGGAATCTAGGTCCCCTCCCTTTGAACCCGAGCGGGTCCTCGTGACTGCCTCGGTGAATGGGATATGGCAGAAGTGACACTGTGTGGCTTCCTAGGCTTCTGCCTGTGTCTCGTAGACACGCTCAGCCCCATGTGAGAAAGCCCTGCCACCCTGAGGTGATGTGGGAGATACCACGTGGGGAGACCAGAGTCCCGGTCAGGAGTCCTTGGAGGTGAACGCAGACCCTGTGTCTCTCCGAGCAAGCACCCCCGGCGGGGCCCAGTTAACCCCCAGACTCTGAGCCAAACAAATGGGTGTTCCTGTTTTAAGCCATTGTTTTGGGGCGGCTCCTTACGGGGTATTAGATAACAGGAAAATCAAGGTTACAATTTCTAACAAGGAATGGAACTTGGAGTGAATCACAGCTCCCCGACTTGCCACCCGGTCTGTGACCTTGGACAAGCCTGTGACCCCTCTGCACCTCAGCTTCTCCATCTATAAAATGACCGTGTTCTCGGCCATCCGGCTGCTGTCGAGTTACATCAAACACGGAGTGCAGGCCTGGGTCCTAGCAGGCGCTCAGTCAAGGCTGATCGAATGACTAACCACTTACCGTTACGTTTGGCTCATCAAGTGTGGGAGGAAGCCGGTAAAGACTGGCTGGGGAGAGACTGAGGGTCACAAAATGGGCGAATGGAGGTCCTGAGACTCGGCTGTGGGTTCTCCAAGTCTATAAACTGTGCCTTTCAGAGGTGGTTGACCGCATTGTGTGTGTGCTTCAAATCTTCCTTTAAAAAGGAAGCTGTTAAGAGAGTAGATCTTAAAAATTCTTGGGGCCGGCCCCGTGGCCGAGTGGTTGGGTTTGCACACTCTGCTTCAGTGGCCCAGGGTTTCACTGGTTCGGATCCTGGGCTCGGACATGGCACTGCTTGTCAGGCCATTCTGAGGTGGTATCCTACATAGCACAACCAGAGGCACTCACAACTAGAATATACAGCTATGTACTGGGGGGCTTTGGGGAAAAGAAGAAGAAAAGAAGAAAAAAAGAAGATTGGCAACAGTTGTTAGCTCAGTCTTTAAAAAAAAAAGTCTTTAAAAAAAATGCCAATCTTAAAAAAAAACATTCTCATCACAAGAAAAACATTTTGTAACCATGTGAGATGATGGATGTTAACTAAACTCATGGCAGTAATCATTTCACAATATAGATACATGTCAAATCATTATGTTGCACACTTTAAACTAATACAACAGTTCTGTGTCAATTATATCTCGATAAAACTGGGAGAAAAAAGAAAGGAAGCTGACACATTTTGAAGCCCTGATTGACATGTGTGAAATTTGTTTCCTGGGGCTCACAAGGGAGCTGTTGTTTGCCCAGCTTTGTTTCATTAAGGTGTAGTGACACACAACACATAATTTGTTTGGGGGGATGTTTTAGGTAGGCTGATGAAGGTGGAGGCTAATGAATCAGTGTAGCCAGCGTGTTTGGGCTCCTCTCCAACCTCAGCAACCAAAGGGATCTTCCTTTGTAAACAACTTTTACTGACCAACAGCACACATACAGCAGAAGGTGCGCACATCCTCAGTGTGCGCTCAATGAGTTTCATAAACTGAACACACCCATATAACCAACACGCAGATCACGAAACAGACTATTCCAGCATCCTGGAGGCCCCTCATGCCCCTCTCCTCACCGGGGAAACCACGGTCCCGACTTAAAATAACATTCACTTTCCCCAGTTTTTGCTTTTTATGTAAACAGAGTCCTACACTCTGCACACTTTTGTGTCTGGAGTCTCTGGCTTAGCATGCTGTCTGTGCAATTCTTGAGTTTTCCTGTGCACACACTGGCTCCTTCACCCTCTTTGATGCACCGTATTTCATTTTGTGAATACACTGCCATTTATTTATCCATTCTGCTGTTGGGGGTCTTTTCCAGATTTGCTTCCCACCTGCCTATCTCACCAGATTATTTGACATTGTCTGAAACACCTAGAACATGTACTTAGAACCTGAGGGCAAGGAGGAAGTTTCCTTAGTAAATTCAAATCTGTTCCCCTCCCGTTGCCCACACTGCCCTGTTTATCTTTGTTAGCTGTTCCGGCCTCTCACGCACTTGGCGCGATTTCAAGGGTGATGGTGAGAACTCATCCCCTCCGCCCCTCCCCGCCCCGGCCTTCCCTCTGGTGGCCGCTGCCTGAAGCCCACCCTCAGAGGCTCTTTCCTTACCCACTGTTATGATACTGGTGCCCTGGAAGGCATGTTCTCTTGCGCCTCTATGTCATTTGTCCCCCAGGGAGAAGAAAGGAATGACTTTTTCTGGGAATAGATCTGGATCAGGGATCCAGTGGCACTTGACATCTGAGGGAAGAGAGTTTTCACTTAAAAAGAAAGGAAGAGGGAAAGTGCCCACAAGGGAGGATGGGGACTTTGACTACAAACTCAATGTGGCTCAGGTTCTGCCTGTCTCTGGCCCACTTTGGGCCCTGCGACAGGAGCGAGAGATTAGATCTGGGATGCGAAGGCCCAGCGAGGAAGTCCTGGACCCAACCTCATCCTAAGGCGCCCCTTGATAAGACATCTCTCTAAGGAAGGAAACACTGCAGTTAAAACTGTGGCAGGCTGCTTTCTTATCATTTAGAATTTATCTTCAACTTATTGAAAGAGCTCTTTCAGACTTCATTACGTGAAGATTTTATCATATATTCCTCTTGAGTGAACATAAAAAAATACAAGCAAAACAAATTGGTGAACGTATTCTAAATTTCTTAACATTCAGAGTCCGATTTTTCTGACTCACTTTTGACTCCAAGTTGTTGATTCCTGTGGCCTCCCCTCTCCTCTGATGGTATCGTCCTCAGGACCATCAAGAAGAGCCTTGTTGATGGAGCAATTCTTAGGATAATGCACAGAAGAACCAAAGCCTTGGCTCTGGGCTCTTAAGCTGGTTTTGCAGTTACAGAAAGCCGGTCTGCTTCCAGTTCCCGCTCCGGGAGAGCTGCTGAGGGCAGAGTTTACCTTCCCCTCGCCCCACCTCGGGCAGTGAGCGCTCCACTGCAGGCTGCAGCCACTCTGCATGTTTTGATGCTGGTGATTTTAATATCCGAGCGTGTACGGGCCACGGCTACTGTGTGACTGCTTCCCAGAGGAAGCGGTTGTGAGGAACCTTTGATAATAAGATGCACCCCAACTTCAGAGCTGTTAGCATGGGAAAACAACCCTAATTGCTGTCTTAGAATCAATGCAACACCGTGACCCACAGCTACCCACACGTTGGCTCTGCCGTCCTCCTGAACCATGACCTTCCAGAAGTCTGTAGCCTGTGTCTTAACACTTGATTTTTCTTCATCTTTCTGAAAATATTGCATGTAAACTGATTGCGTCCCTCCCCTCTCCACGTCCTTCCAGAGTAGACTCAGTAACACAACTCAATCTTTTTCTGGAGCAAAATGAAAACATGACATCAGCCCTCAGACCCAGGAGAGCTGTGCTCACTGTCATGAAACAATTCAGCATCAAAGCAGCCAGGGAGGCGGGGGGCCTGCCGCCTCCCACCTCCACTCCTGGCCTCCTCGCTCCTACCCTGTCGGGTGAGCCCGGGTTTGGGCTGCGTTTTCTGCTTGACTGTTCCCGCTTCACCCGGGCATGCGCTTCAGCGCTGGCAGACGCGATTTGTTTTTTGCTGCCGCTCCATTAAAGAACCGCCCCTGAGACCCCCATAAAAAAAGTTGGTTTTGTTTGTTTTTTGCAAGAGCTTCCTTCAGAAAAAGGCTCAGGCAATTCCCCCGGGGAACTTTCCTCTTGATTTCTCACGGCTTAGGAGCCTGGAGATCTGATGTTCATCTCCCTGACTTCAGAGCTCGCCTGAGAAGGGTGGAGAGCGGGCCGCTGGTTTTCCTTTTAGAGTTCATTGGCGGACGGCTCAGCAGCCCCCCCACCACAGATGGAGGGCTCTCCTCCTCTGCAGGTAGGTTTGGGACAAATTTAGTTTCTTAGCAAGCTCCCCGGGGCTGTGTGAGAGATATCCCCTTTCATTGAGGAGATGCTCTGAGCTTCAGGAGAAGAAAACAATGCTTCATGTCTGAACGAAAGAGAACGTTCTGCCGAGATGAAGGGAAGGCTTTTCTTGAAGCTCTGGAGATGGGTGAAGCAGAAGAGAGCAAAGGAGAGTGAGGTGGCATGAGGCTGGGGCACGCAGGAGACCCTGCTGGGGGAGTTTGAATAATTGATCTCATTTCTTCCCTCCCTTCTAGTCTTGTGCACCCACAACCTTGCCGTGGCCTCGTGGATGGGGGCTATGTTCACCCCTACCCCTTGAGTTTACGTTTGCCCATTTAACTTGATTTGGACAATGGGATGTTAGCAGATACCACACAGGTAGAGGCTTGAAATGCTCCTGGGCGAGGGTTTTGCTCTGTTGCACTCCTGACTTTCACCATGGTAAAAACGTGCCTTGGGTGTTTGCAGGACCGAGGGCACTGAGGTACACACAGAGCAGACCTGGACCCAACCCACAGCGTATGCCAAGCCACCTAAATCTACTCTAGGTCAGCCAAATCCCAGCCAATCCACTGAAATGTGATCAGGGAATAGATTCTTATTGTTATGTACTACTGTGTTTTGGGATTGTTGTTACACAGCACATTGTGGCAATAGCTGACTAATGCAGAAACTTTTTTTTACCCTCTCAAACCTTTACTAAAGTCAATAAATTCATGAAATGCTTGAGATAAGTGATTTTTTAAAATGGAAACCTGGGAGGGGTTGGGCTTATGACTGAATTACAAAGCAGTATTGAGGGAGAAAGGAGCATTTAGAAGAGAGCTGGTAGGTGAAGAGAGGCCATGAGGAGAGCTTAGGAGCCTCCCAGGGCCATGGTGATGGGGGCTGGGCAGAGTTTTAGCAGCTCCCCGACGGGCACAGAGCACCCAGCTGACACTGGTTTCAATAAGAAAGGACACAAGCCAGACACCAAAAATATGAGTGTATTCGTCAGGGTGCTCCAGAGAAATAAAACCAACAGGATTTGGGCATATATATGCATATATAAAGAGATTTCTTTTAAGGAATTGGCTCACACTGTTACGGAGGCTGGTGAGGCCAAAGTCTGCAGGGTGGGCCGTCAGGCTGGAGACTCGGGGAAAAGCCAATGTTCCCATTCAAATCCAAAAGCGGTCTGCCAGCAAAGGCCCTCTTGCCCAGGGAGTCAGTATTTTGTTTTATTCAGGCCTTCAACTGATTGGATGAGGCCCACCTGCATTATGGAGTACAATCTGCTTTACTTAAAATACACCAATTTAAATGTTAATCTCATTCAAAAACACTCTCACAGAAACATCTGGAATAACATTTGACCACATGTCTGGGCACAGTGGCCCAGGCAAATTGACACAAAAAGTGAACCATCACAATGGGCTTTAATCTTTCTTTGGCCCTGAGAAAAGGTAACCCATTTGCACCATGTTGGTGAGCTGTAAGTTACCAATAAGAGGGCCAGCATCCAACGGGCATACATTGATTCGTCTCTCAGTCATGTCCCAGGGGAAGTGGTGGGGACTACTGTTGAGGACATTTTGGATTGGATCCACTGAATTCACTGTCTTTGGCAAAATATCATTGCTAACATTCTTAAAAAATCTTGTGCTGGATTAGAGTATATGCCCACCAGGTGCATGAATTGGTACAACTTGACGACTTTTCGCAAAGTGACCCATTCTGGATCAAAAATAGGGCCCACAAGCACCCTAGCAACCCTTCTCACATTCCCTTCTAGTCGCTACTCTTTTCCTAAGGGTAACCACTGCCTCCCAATCTAAGACCACAGACGAGTTTTTCCTGTTTTGTACTTCATGGCAGGTGTATTTTCCACGGATGTCTGCACTAATATATCCCATCCTACCTCTTCTGAAAACGTGCTGCTGATATTCTTCCATTGAGAGGTGAGGTCTCTGTTGCCTCCCTGTGAATATGTATGGGCCTGTGACTACGGTGCAAGTGACACCACATGGCTTCTGGGGTTATGTTACTAAAGGCAATCTGACTACTCCTGGATCCTTCTGGGATGCTTACTCTGGGAACCCAGCCACATGCAAGACGGTGTGTATGTGTTCCAACTCAGCCCCCGATGAGGTGCCAGCTGATAGGAGGCATCAGCCACCACACATGTGAGCCAGGACCCTTCAGACGATGCAGCCTCCGGCTTTCCAGTCTTCCCAATTGCCTTGGAGTGGAGCAGAGATGAGCTGTCCGCCACCAAGCTCTGCCCAAATTCAGATTTAGGAGCAAAACAAACAAACACTGTTGTTTAAAGCCACTGACTTTTGGGGTCATTTGTTACACAGCAAGAGATAACTAGAACACAATTTATACAAATGGCATCATTTGGTATGAATTCTTTACTCACATCCAACATAATTCTGTGAGATTCTTCCATGTTGCTGCGTGTGGTTGGAGATAGCTCACTCTTATGCGTTCTAGTATGTGATCATGTGGATGCAATGCATTTTATGTATTCACTGTACTGTTGACAGACCTTAGTTGTTTCTAGTTTTGGGCTATTAATAAAAGCCAAACATTCTAGGACATGTCTTTCAGTAAACATCTATGTATGGATGTATCTCTCTGGGTGTGTACCCAGAGTTGGAACTGCTGTGTCACAGAGTATGTCTGTGCTCTGCTTTAGTAGTTACTGCCAAAAAGTTTGCTAATATTCTTGTTGAACAAAATACTAAAAGCAACTTTGCAGGCTTGTTTATGGACTGTCCTCCTGAAGTTTGACCCAGGGCAGGAGAGAGATCAGATTGGAGACATCCTAGTCATCTCTAGGGAGGATTCTGGGTCAGGACTGTTTGATTTATCTGCTCTGTAACCCCAGGGCCCAGCAAGCTTGCAAGGAACATAAACTGTGATAGCATCGATTTGCAGAACGGGAGTCTCGTGGTGCAACGTGATCAAGGAGTGGCCCTTTCTGGTAGTCCTCCTTCTGCGCTCCCTTTAATGGCTTTAGGAGGACACATAAAAGTCCAAATTTGGTCTCATCTTTGGAAACTACGATTGCCAAGGAAGTTTCTTGTAAGTGTTCCATATTAAGAAGATTCCTGGACCACACACTACAGCCTCCACCCTCTAAATCAGATTAGTCCAGAAAGATCCCAACGAAGGTAGGAAAAAGCTAAATTGCTCTTTTATCTACCTCTTGTTGTCAGTGCTGTAGAGTGGATTCCAACTGCTAGTGACCCTGTGGACAGCAGAGTGGAACCCTGCCCCGTGTTTTTGCGCCATCCTCTCACCTTCCGGAGCTCTATCCCACAATGCTCTGCTGCCATTCACAGGGGTTTCATGGCCAAATTTTTGGAAGTGTGTGTCCAGGTCCTTCTTCCTAGTCTGTCTTAGTCTGGAAGCTCTGCTGAAACCTGTCCACCAGGGATGACCCTGCTGGTGTTTGAAATCCCGGTGGCGTAGCTTTCAAAATCACAGCAACATGCAGCTGCCACAGTATAACTGATAGGTGGGTGGCATGGTTCCCTGACTGGGAAATGAACCCAGGCCACAGCGGTGAGAGCCCTGAATCTTAACTGCTAGGCCACCAGGGCTGGCACAAAAAAACTGGGCAGGGTTCCACTCTGCTGTATACAGGGTCACTAGGAGTCGAAATTTACTCAACAGCATAATATTATAGGCCTCTTAGTTTACATTTTAAATGAAAATTTAACCCAACAGATGTAGAACTCACAATGCACGATTAAAGTGATCACAATATGAAGAACCTTAACCAAGATCACACAAACCCAGGCACGGGCTTGTCACCATTGCTACCTACCTAGTGGCAATTGTTGAGGATGCCGTCGACAATGGCCTTGATTTCATGGGTGATGAAATGTGAAAAATGTGTGTATGTTAGAACTGGTACGACAAAGCCCTTTGACTATCCCTCCCAGTCGCAGCCCCTATCCAGGAGGGTAACTTACCTACTGTCCGTGTCGATCTTTACCTCGATCAGCTTAGATAATTAAGGATTAAGTTAAGTATGATTTCTGATTCTGTTAATAGCTTGGAACAAGTATCAGACCTTCTCAGCGTATCTCTGTCCGAATTTGTCAAATTGTCAGGATGGCCATTTTCCCAAAAGGTGACAAGAAGCAGCATCTCTTGTTCCTTATCACCGCAGGGACCGAGAGCCTTTGGGGTCTCCTAGCAGGGACTGTCCCCTTGGGAACCAGGTCTTCGATATTTGAGCCTGGACACCACCTGGGGAGGCTGCTGAGAGGTCTGCGATGTGGACGAAGGAGAGAGCAGGACCAGGGAGCAAGGGGGAGAGAAAGATGGAGAAGAGAGAACCAACGAGAACCAACAGACCAGGAAGGAAGACAGACCTGAGTGACGAGAAAACGCTACATCTGATAAAGAGGGGCCAAGGCCTCAGTAGGCCTCAGTGGGCTGCTCCCATGCACTTAGGGTAGATAGCACAAAATCATGACCCTGAAGGGTGCTTGTAAGCCTCAGCTTCCTCATCTATAAAATGGATTACTATTATTATTGTCATCTACCTCCCTGTGTTATCAGAGGATTTGTTGAGATGATAACTATAAGGGCCTCAGCTCAGCACCTGGGGGGCGGTGGTAAATGCTTAATTAATGTAGTGAATGTTACAATTCTTCACAGATAGAGATCTAGATAGTAAATAACAAATCTTCCTCTGAAAAACAAATAAACATTTCCCTTTGGAAAATATTCTGGCTAACATTTTCATACTACCATGTGTAAGTGATCGTCCTTCAAAACAGACTGTGACCAGGTAAATGTAACTGAAGCAGTAGTGTGACATATGGGGCCCTCTACAGTCCTGCAGAGCCCCGGGGCGGTGTTGGGACCGCCATTGGCCGTGGGCGGTAGCACCTATTGGTCAGAAGCTTGTGCTCTGCCTCGGTTGGAATCCTGGCTCTGCCCCTTACCAGCCGTATGACCTTGGGTGAGTTCCATAACAACTCTGAGCCTCAGTTTCTCGTCTGTAAAAAGGAAATAATAATAGCATCCATTAAACAGAGTTGTTGTAAAACTAAACATGGTTAGGCAGGTAGTAACTTGAACAGGTCTAGGTGCAGAGTCAGCACTCAATACTTAGCAGCTGTTATATTTGCAGTGGAGGGGTAGCTCAGGGTCAGGTTCACAGGGAACTCTGGTTAGGTGAATGCCGGAAAATGTTTATCCCAGGTCAACAAAGCGGACGGAATGCAGACTCGAAATCCTCCCAGATTCAGCCGCGAAGCCAGCCCTCATTGCCGATGCCATGTGTCAGGATGAGACGTGACTCCTTTTGGGGAAGTTGCAACAAGCACTGAACGCAGTTGGCAGGCAGTGGAAGGCAAGTCCCCATGCCAGGATTTAGTCGACAGAAGGCAGCAGCTTCCAGAAGATCTGCATCAGGCAAAAGATGAACGTGTTCTGGTTTCCCAGGGGCTGTGTCGCCCTAGCAGAGTGTTGCATAATTACTTTTATTTCCTTAGCTCTCCTATCAAAAGACCATTTACATTCCCTTCGAAGGGTGGCTTCTCCCTCCTGGTGTCCCTACAGCCATTCCCACCAGTGAACCCTGACAAGGGTGATGAGGAAGTAAGAAAGAGACTTCTCCTGCCACAGAAGGACCTGGGCATCTGCAGGTGGGTTGTGTGTGACTCAGGAGCCGCCATCACAGGCTCCACTGCCCACATGAGATCTCAAGGTTGAGGTGGAGGGAGCATGTGAGACTGGCCTGCTGCACACAGCAGACACATGGCTGCCCGAGACACGCGTGTAGAGGTCATTCTCCTTGGTTGTTCGGCATTAGCACCATGTCCTTTCTGGGTTTGAAGGATATTCCACTTTATTTATCTTATTGTGACTAAAAATGCTAGATGCTGGTGTTTCCACTCTCTTTTGCAGCCAGGGTGCAGGTGTGTGCCTTAGACCCTGCCAGCTCAGAGTCACCACCTCCGTTTTCAGACCTTGGCTTGGGAGCTAGTGCTGGAGAGAAGCAGAAGCTGGGCAGAGTTCATCCTGGAAGGGTGGTGGCAGCAGTGATGGGAGCTAGCCCATTCCCTGAGGCCACAGTGATGACGATTGCAACAGCAGTGTTCACCATGGCTGGTGTCACTGTCCAGTGGTGGTCAGCAGCAGTGGCATTGTGTTGTTCACTCCCTGTCACTCTCCAACCCACTCTTCATCCTTCTCTGTACTGACGGGTCTCCTGAGAGGCTGGCCTCTGTGGACCATGTCACTGGACTCGCTTGCCTTCAGGCTTCCAGTTGGATTTGGTCACTGGGTGGCATCAGAAGGAAAGGTGAAGACAGAGGTCAAGGTACTTCTTCCCTCCTTCGTGCCTGCCTGGTGCCAAGTTTCTGGAAGTTGCTGTGTCTTTCCATGGCTATGGTTCCTGTTCAGTGGCTCCTCCTCCAGGGCTCCAGCACTCACTGGGCTCCAGTTCAGACCTGGGGTGGTGAGGACTTCCTGCCTCTGCTAGTCTCTGGGTGCTTCAACAGGCCCTATCTTTACTCCTTTAATCTTTCCCACTTTAATAAACTCCTTTCTTAAACTACTCAAAGTTGGTTTCTGTTCCCTGTTTTTGCTAAACCCTGAGGACACTTCTCTGCCCAGACTTAGGTCTTGCAAAATGGCTGTTTCTGCAGTTGATGGCGCTCAGATTGAAAAGCTGTCCCACAGGTATTAAGATGGAGCAGGGCCTTGAGTTGAAGCCCTTTTGGAGCGGCCAGTCCTGGGGTGTTCTTTGACCAAAACTGCTTTCTCGAAGATATCTTGAGTCCATTTTCACAGCCACTGGACTGTGTGAGGACCAGGAAAAGGACCCCTGTGGTAAGCTGTGGAAGGTAGCCAAGACTGTGGAAAGGGCCACACTTGTTCATTCCTTGCCACATCCATTTCTCTTGCAATGTGACTTCACAGCTCCTCTCATCGACAGGGCAGTCTGTCTCCACACCCCTCGAATCTGTTTGACTGGCTTAACCAGCAGAGGAGAGTGGAGGAGATGGTGGGCCAGCTCTGGGCCTGGGCCTCAAGAGGTCACGCATGCTTCTACTTGCTTCCTCAGACCCCTGCCTCCACCACGTAAGTGAGCCTGGACTAACCTGCTGGGGGGTGATGGACCGAATGCATCCAGGCCAAGTTGTCCCAGGTGAGGCCCATACACGTGAGGGAGCCCAGACAGGATCACAGAGCCACTTTGCAGCTGGCTGCAGACACACGAGAGCACCCAGTTGAGGTCAGAAGCACCACCCAGCTAGGCCCAGCCAACATTTCTGACCCACAGAATTGTGAACTAAACAAGTTGTTATTATTTTAGAGGAATTTGTTACAGAGCTGTAGCTAGCTGTAGCTAACTGACCCTTGGCTGCCCAGCAACGTCTTCCAAGGGCATGGTGGGTGGGTGACCATGTGAGTCACATGAGGCTCTTCACAACCCCCACCACTAACCTCGTTTCTCATTAGGAGGGGACAAGGAAAAACTCGTTTTTTTATTGAGCTTAATAAGGGAAAGAAGAAATAGCAAAGCAGTTACTTCTGCCCTCATGTTGTCTCTGAGCTGAGACCTGAAATTAGTAGTTTATCTGGTACCACTCCTCTCTCAACACTGCTTCTTCTGTCCTGACTCCTCTGTCGCATTTTCTGTGGAAGCAGCTGCTCCCCTCTTCTGGAACGTCTGTGTTTCAAAGCTAACCCTGGTTTCACAAAAGGCAGACTGTTGAAGCAAAGAATTCCCACATCTTAACAGTTGAGCTGACTTCTGAGCCATCCAGGAAGCAGTGGGAACCTGCCTGCGTGTTGCTCTAAATGGGAAATTAGCAAACACAATATGATAAAATTGCCCCAAATTGGGAGGATTAACGTAAGGATGTGAGATGGATGGGAGCAAAAACTGTAATCAGGAACAATGGCAGGCGATGAATGGAGGGAAATGAGAACTCCCTGGGCGGCACCCAGAGACCGGGCTCGCTTTTCTTTCCCCCATACATTCCTCTTCTCCAGGCTTCCAAGCTGATTTTGTTTATCAAACGCTTGCCTCTGGCTTCCTGGCACCATGCTCCCAGCCACAGGGCTGGGCGGGCCACAGGGGCATCAGTCCTCCTGAGCTCTGGGATGCCCAGGCCAGGATGCTGCAAATCTGGGCTGACTCCCCGCTGGCCCACATCTCCTCTCCCAGACGACTTGACCGCTCCTGGAATCCAAAGCCTGTGTCCACAGGCTGTCTTTAGTGTGAATTCAGAGGCAGGGGAATGACTTAGGTTGGTGTGCCTTATTGTCTGTCAGATTGGTGAACTAGCAAGCTTGTCTTTAACCTCAACTCCAAGAGGGAGGGCAGGCCAAAATGAGGCAGTCGACAACCATGGTTGCCGCAGAAAGAAGTGGGATTGGAGGCAGGCAGTGAGGGGTTATCTTTTGAGCGAGTGTCTGTATTTGGGAAGTCCTGAACTCGATGACTTTTCCAAGTTAGAGCTGGACTCCTCAAGAGGTGATTTCTCATTTGCTCGTAGTAATGTTGAGGTGAGACTCTGCTTCTTGGAGACCTGCCTGACTTGCACTGGGGTGACCATGTGACTGCGCTCCAATGACTCAAATGAGAAAACAATGGGTATGCAAAGACATGAGGCTTTGAGATATATTCAGAATGCTCTCCAGAAAGGTTGACTCAACATCTGATCCTTCCAGGTGGGTGTGTGCGAGAGCTCACGCACCCAGCTCTTCATCAGCATAAGGAATCATCGTGGAAATGATGGTGGAAAATGCTATGCCATATTGGTTTGCTTTGATTACCAGAGAGAGAGAGAGAGAGGACATGCTCAATCTGATATTTGTATTTCTTCTTTTGTAAATTGTTTATTTAAGTTATCTGCCTTTTTTTTCCTTTGGGAGTTTTAAAACTTGATTTTTCTTTGAAACACTGATCAACTTTTATTTCAAAATGTCTACAAAGTTTTAATTCTCCATTATACAAATAATTTTTCAAAATTCAGACATTATTCAATATCTCCTGGAGAAAAATCTTGATTTTTAAAGGCTCAATATGTGTTAGCTATTATTTTTAGACTGTAGGTATGGGGGATCAGAATTGGCCACCCCAAAATGTGTCTCTTTGACTTGACTATTTTTAAGAATAAAAGACTCTGAAAGAAACTTTGACCTTCCTCCTAACTGCCTAAAAGAATTTAAGATAAAAGGGCTGTCCGAGAACAGGCTGTCACCATGGATAACTCTGGGTATTGGTAGACTGGGAGGCCCCTTGCGAGGCCCATTTTTATCAAAGTTCTTTGTTGGGTCACATTGTCTACAGATGGCCCAGCAAACATCTGTTCATCAAACATTTGCTTTTCCATCTCCATGTGAATTACCTTCCTCCCCTTTGGAATCCCAAACCACCACCCCCAACATCCTCCTTTGTCTTTAGCTGAAGATGGTATTTAAGGTGGTAACTTCTGCCATTTTGGTGAGTTACTCAGTTTTGCTGGGTTTCTCCCATGTATACATGTTATTAAACTTTGTTTGATTTTCTCCTGTTATTCTGCCTCAGGTCAATTTAATTCTCAGACCAGCCAGAAGGACCTGGAGGGATGGGAATAATTCTTCCTCCCCTACGTGGGCTACACCTAACTGGCAGTGCCAGTTAATAGGAAAATTTTGTGAGTTGAATTATCTTTAAATATTAAAACTGTCAACCAATTGTCTGTCCTCTATGTTGCACATCTTTTTTTCCTGGATTGAATTTGACTTTTGGCTTTGTGGGTATGGATGTGTTTTGACCATTCAGAAAAACTTAAATTTGATATAATCAGATTTATCTTTTCTTTCATAGTTTCATCTTTTAGTGCATAGATAAAACTTCTCTACCCAAGATCATGTGGATCTCCACTAACTCTATTGTAGTTTTATCTCCTACATTTAACTGTTCAAGGCAGCTGGAATTTTTTGGCGAATCTGCTATAAGGTGGAGATAACTTTGTTTTTAGGAAATGGTATTTAGGTGCTCAATGGGGTCATAATTCCAAATGTCCTGGGCAGGCATCAGGAAAAAGTTGCCCACAAACGCTGTTGGCATCTCGAGAGGCTGAATCAAATTAAAGTCTGTGCTGCATTGAGTTGGGGCATCTTCTGGGAGCCAGGTAGATATCCAGCTGTTGATTGACAGCATCTTGCCTTTCTAGACCATTCCACCAGACCAAGACCTCAGAGAACAGCTCTAGGCAGGATGCCCATAAATTTATCATCCATCCAGGACACTTTTGAGGGTTAAAGGGGGGGCACCATTAAGAATTATGCAAGAACTGCAGGCACAGCCTGGGATTTTCCCAGGCAAACAGAAGTGTTTTGTTACTCTAACTGCAGGGGACTGAGTCTCTCTCTTCTGGCAATTAAGGATTGATGTCTTCTCTGTGAGTGACAGTGGCATCCTGGCAGTTTATATTACTTGTGCTCAGCTTCAGGGCAAGCAACAGTTGACTGGCCAGACTCTTTGCCAGATAAGTATATGTCTTCTAGAGAGGGAGTAGGAGCAGGAAAGAAGTGGAGAAGAATCAACTTATGTTCAGTAGGATGTACATTATTCCTGAGAGAAAGGAGGCTTGAAAACATCACGTTTGGAAGGGATGCTGGCCAGGGGTTAGTTACATGGGAGATCAATGGGCATTTTGATGAACCAATTAGCACACCTATGCATCCCTGTTAGTACTGAGCATGGTGATTAATTTCCTAGGACAAGAATGGCCTCCTTTTTCAGGAAAAGGATGGTCTTCTTGGTTTTTTAAAAAAAGAGCCAATTGCCATGAAGATTTCCCTGCCTCTGGTTTCTCCCTTTTCAGCCCCAGAGCACAGCAGCCCCATGTGCAGGGATGAGATTGGCTATGGCGGGAAAGTTGAACAATATCATACATAGGCCCCTGTAGGCTTGAGGGGCACCACGCCTGTTTGGGTTTTTCTGCAGAAACATTGCTGCTGATTGCTCTGTGTGTGTGTGTCATCGTGACTCTGCAGCTTCACTTTATTGGGAGAAGAAGGGGCAGGTGATCACTTATCACCATGACTGGCGTATAAATGAAAACAGAAGCGTGCCCTGAGAACAGGTCCGTGCTTCGAAAGTCAACTGCTTCATCAGGCAGCAGTGAAGAAACACCTTTCTGGTTGAATCAGAATAAGTAGGACAAGGTTTTATATGCCAATCGAGTAGGTGGGGGAAGTACATATAGTAGTTAGCATTGCTGCCCTCAATTAAACTATTCAGGGTTTACTGGTTTCTGCAAAGAGTGTAATTGGGAAGTAAGCATCACACGAAGAGGTGATGGCTCCCCAAGGAACAAAGGGTCATCATGGTTTCTTGTGGCTGCCATGGCCATCTGCGCAACCACAGTGGCTCAAACAGCACAAATTTATTCTCTGATCCTTCTGGAGCTCAGGGGTCTGAAATCAGGCTCACCAGGCTCAAGTCAAGGCATCAGAGTGCTGGTTCCTTCTGGAGGCTCTGAGAGGAGAATCTGTTTCCTTATCTTTTCTGCTTCTAGTGGCCATCTGTGTTCCTTGGCTGTGGCCCCTCCTTCCATTTTCAAAGGGCATCACCGCTCTCTCTGCTTGCATCATCTTGTCATCTTCTCTGCCTCTGATCCTCCTGCCTCTCTCTCATAAGGATCATTGTGATTATATCTGGGCCCACCAGGATGGGCCCAGATAATCTCCCCATCTCAAGATCCTCAACCTAATCACATCTGCTAAGTCCCTTTTGCCATGTAAGGTAACATTCACAGGTTCCAGAAATTCGGATGTGATCGTATTTGGCGCAGGGCGGGGTGGTGGGTGGAGTGGGGGGGAGTGATGGGGCTCATTGTCCAGTCTAACTCAGGATCACTTGATAGGCCTTTTGGGAAATGAATTCTACATTCAGTCAAGGTCAATGGCTCCAAATAGACATTTCTCCCAGGACAATCATAATGTGTTTGAACTTGACAATGTATTTCCTAATTTATGAGGGGAAAATTGGAGGCAGCAAGGCCCAAAACAATGTTCCTTGGCAGCTCCTAAAAGGCCAAGCACTTTAAAAGCCAAAGGACATATTGATGGAGGTAGAGGCCATATACACAAGCAGATGGCATCACAGGATAACACGTCCAGAAGAATGTTTACAAAAAACAAACTCTCAAATGTCAGAGAGATCAGTGGAGAGAGCAGTGGAAAACAGGGTGCAGTGTCCTAGAGGGTAGCCCAAGGGAAGCAACCAGATGGAGGCCCTCAGAGCTACCGAGGAGACTTGCTGCTTCACCCAGAACACAGCCGGTGGGGTTTCCAGAGGTCCTGACTCGTTAGTTTTCTCTCCCGGCTTTAGAGCGCCAGCATTTCTTCTTGCATTCCGCCACTTGCTCCACTGTCTGCAAATGTGTAGGAGGTTTTGTATAAGCCACGTAAGAGGGAACTTCACAGCTGTCTTTCCTTAGTCTACAGCCAGCAGACTGGAGGAGGACAGTACCACTGGGTCCTCCTACCCCACGGATGCTTTCAGATGCACAGAAACTGCTTAGGGGATGGCCAAGGAGGGACAGCACGGACCTGCTTCCTTGAGGGGGAGGACCCGGAGTGCCCGCTATTTCAGGGTGGGATGGAGAGAGTCCAGGCCCTGCCCAGAAAAATGGAAATAGGAAATGTGCAGCCACTATGCGAAGCAGTATGGAAGTTCCTCAAAAAATTAAAAATAGAACTACTATATGATCCAGCAATTCCACCTCTAGGTATATATCAGAAGGAAATGAAGTCACTGTCTTGGACAGGTATCTGCACCCCTGTGTTCACAGCAGCATTATTCACAATAGCCAAGACATGGAAACTACCTAAGTGTCCATCAATGGATGAATGGCTAAAGAAGACGTGGTATATGTATATACAATAGAATACGATTCAACCACAAAAAGGAAGGAAATTATGATATATGCTACAACATGGATGAACCCTGGAGACATTATGCTAAGTGAAACAAGTCAGACAGAGAAAGGTAAATACCGTATGATCTCACTTATATGTGGAATCTAGAAAAAACCCCCACCAAAGTTGTAAATACGGAAAACAGATTGGTGGTTGGCCGGTGGGGGCGGTGGTGGGGTGGGGCAGTAGAGGGTGGGTGAAATGGGTGAAGGTGGTTGAAAGGTACAAACTTCCAATTATTAAATAAATAAGCCATGGGTATGTAAGGTACAGCATGGTAACTATAGTTAGTAGTACTGTACTGCATATTTAAAAGTTGCTAAGAGAATAGATCTTAAAAGTAATCAAAGGGGCCGGCCCCGTGGCTGAGTGGTTAAGTTTGCGCACTCTGCTTCAGCGGCCCAGGGTTTCGCCAGTTCGGATCCTGGGCATGGATGCAGCACCGCTCATCAGGCCATGCTGAGGCGGCGTCCCATATAGCACAACCAGAGGCACTCACAACTAGAATATACAACTATGTACTGGGGGGCTTTGGGGAGAAGAAGAAGAAGAAGAAGAAAAGAAGATTGGCAACAGATGTTAGCTCAGGTGTCAATCTTTGAAAAAAAAGTAATCAGAAGAAAATTTGTTTAACTATGTATGATGACCAATGTTAACTAGACGTAATGTAATGATCATTTGACAACATATACATATATCAAGTTCTGTTGTTCACCTGAAACTAATATAATATGTCAATTATACCTCAAAAGAAAACAAAAGGAAAAGTGGTTTGGGCAGGCAGTAACACCCCAGGACCTTGAAAATTAAGGCTCCATTTGGGGCATAAAAGGAAATTTTGGGAAAGCTGACAAAGTGATGACCGAGTGAATGTTCTCTCCTTCTCTCTTGTTCTGTGCCCCCACCACAATCTCTCTCTCTCTCTCCTTCTCTCTCTCTCTCTCTCTCACACACACGACCCTTTGATCATGCAGTGGCCAAGATTCGCATATATAGCATCAGGAAAACGTCACTTTCTAAGGAGGCACTGTGAGAGAGTGATAGTCCAGGAGCTCTGGACCCTGGTCCGAATCTGCTTTATTAAGACCCCAAACGTTTTTGGACTACGTGTAAAGTGAAAGCTGTATCTAAATCAGTGGTTTTCAATATTTTTGGGTGTCAGGCTCTCCTTCAGGAATCTCACACTAGTAGTTGTACTGTTTAATCGAAAGACTATATAAAATCACGGTGTCCTCCTGTGTTCCACCAAAAGCAGACCCTGCGAGACAAGGAGGTGAGCTCCGGGAGTTTATTTGGGAGGTGATTTCAAGGAGCCCAAATGAGGGAGCGGGGGATGAGACTGGAAAGAGAGAGAAGCCAATAAGTGTGTGCTAATGAGCAGGGCTGCCTCTGTGGGCAATACGGGCTCCTTTCCAGTGGAGACGCCCTGAAGAACGGCTTCTCAAAGGGTGACCCCCAACCCACAGCATGGGCTTCGCCTGGGAGCTTGCTAGAAATGCAAATCCTCAAGTACCCACCCTAGACCTGATCCCAAGCTCTGGTGGTGGGGCTTAGCAACCCATGTTATTCAAGCCTTCCAGGTGATTCTGATGTACGCTGAAATTTGGGACCACCGGTATAGAACATGCCAGAGTTGACCCATTGAGAGGTTGAGGGATGGAGAAGCTGGAGTGATCATTCACCAACTGTCTTCTCTTATTGGTTGAGGTTGCTTGGTGACCTGGATCCCTTGGCACTCCGGGTGCCTTGAGCGCAGTCTGAGAAAGGTCCCCTGGTGCTGGAGAAAGCTCTCAGGCAGAAAAGCCGAAAGACAGGTGCTCCAGGTGGAGTGCTGCCAGTGTGCCCTGGAACGCTCCACCACAGCTGCAGGGAAACTCGAGAAGTCAGCTGAGGAGCTCTGGGGTGGGACAGCAGGAGGGTCTTCTACACATACCGAGAATTCAGCGGCATCTATACATATTTGCAAAGAAAGGTGCATATAGTGTGTGCATACATATATTCATTAGATTTATGGTTAGGGCTGAGTTAGATGCGGGGGGATGTTTAGACTCCTTGCTTATTTAAATCAGCGTAGAGTTTGCACATCCATGGATTTACCAGTCATGGGACGTGTAATAACACGATTTTGCCTTGTCACCCATGCTGTAACTCGTGTGGAGAGACATACATTTTATTTTTCTGTGAAAAATGGCTCAAGAAAAAGTCCTCAGCTACTGTTGGTCATGTAGGTGGAGAGAAGATAAAAGTTCTCAGCTGGATAAGAGAAATGTTATAAGAAAAACAAGAGGCAATGGTGTCATCTGGGTGGTATTTGGAGTCCTGGGTGTCACAAAAGTGTTGGACTGTGGCTTTTTCAAATGTCCGAGTCTGCTGGACAGTGTCCTTAATGGTTTTCATCTATTGTCCCTATATAGCACAGAGAGGGAGGTTGGCAAGAATTAAGCAGACTCCCAGCTCAGAGAGTTGGCATGCAAGGCACAGTTCTTGTCTTAATAGAACTGAAGTGCCAAATGGGAAACTGAGGCAAAAGCCCAGTTGTCTGGTCCAAGCCATGTGGTAAAGATTAGGTGAAGGTGGTGGACATTAAGATGGAGGGGGCGTCCCTGCTTTGACACATCCCAGGTTTACAATCCCATGACAAATTGCTACCCCTTCACGCGGGGTGCTGGGGTGAGAGTTTCACAGGCTGGTGGCACTGGCAATGGCCTGTGCAGTGTTCCTGTGCCTCACATCACATCCCTTTGCTCCACTTCTAGCTTCAGCTGCAGCCGCAGATGCTGTTCTCCAAGAAGCAGATGTTGAGTCAGAGTTAGGAGTGCAAGAGGTTCGCTGGGAAGTAAGGGCTGAGAGCTGAAGAGGGAGGAAGCAGGATTGGGTAGGGGGAGGCGTCAGACCCCGATGCAGACTTGGCAAAGTCTGTACCAGCCCAGACTGCCCATTAGAGGAGTCTCACATTGGATGGAAATGTCTAGGCTCTTCCTTGGAGCATTGCCTTGCTCAGTCACTGACCGGCACTGCCCCAAGAAGAACACAAACTTGGCTTGATAGTCAAGGTGACCTTGAGGAGGTCACAGCTGGAGGCTGTCAGCAGGACCAGAGACATAATTTGCAGGGTCTAGTGCAAAATGAAATGGGGGCCTCTTGTTCAAAAGTTACTAAGAATGTCAACATGGCAACAGCAGAGCATTAACCCAAGTGTGGGGGCTGTCTAACTATGGGGCCCTGTGTGACGGCATGGGTCACACGTCCCTAAAGCCAGCCGTGGCTGTAGCTGACCATATTGCTTGCACCTACAAGGCATGTCCTGTCTTAAAGGGGATCTTAGCAGTGCACCCCACTTTGCTGCAGATCAGGACTTTCTGTGAAGTTGCAGGAGGTAGCTCAACCTGTTCCTGGGTGCCACCTACACCGATGAGGCTCTTAGCTCCTGGGGGCAGCCCTCGACTAGTGGAGGGACAATTCTGAGGTGTGTTTTACATGGCTCCTCAGAGGGGATCCCAGCAGGACTGAGCCTCAGTTGCCGCAGTGATAATCAGCTGGATAAAAAGCATTTCGTGGGGGCCCGTCCAGTGGTGCAGTGGTTAAGTTCATGTGTCCCACTTCGGTGGCCTGGGGTTTGTGGGTTTGGATCCTGGGCGTGGACATACACATTGCTCATCAAACCATGCTATGGCAGTGTCCCACATAAAAAAAATAGAGGAAGATTGGCACAGATGTTAACTCAGGGACAATCTTCCTCACCATAAAAAAAAAATTAAAAAAGCATTTTATGGGCTTTTCCTTCCTCCCTGTCCCACTCTCTCCCCTTCATCCTGACTGCGTAGGACGACCTCTCAAATAAGCAGCCCGCACCTAAGTCCTCATCTCCAGCTCTAAAACACATGCCCTCATTCAGGACTAACTCAGGAATTGGTGCCTCTGGCTGAAGATGGCTAGAGGAGGAAGAAGCTGATGTTATTCACAAAATAAGTGCTATTTCCTCAAATTTGTCAAGGAGGAAACTGAAAGAAGTATTATTATTATTATTATTATTGTTATTATTTTGGTAAGGAAGATTGGCCCTGAGCTAACATCTGTGCCAATCCTCCTCTATTTTGTATGTGGGATGCCGCCACAGCAAGCCTTGATGAATGGTGTGTAGGTTCGTGCTGGGGATCTGAACCAGCGAACCCCAGGCTGCCGAAGCAGAGCGTGTGAACTTAACCACTATGCCGCCAAGCCAGGCCCTGGGAAAAGTAATTTTTGATTAAGAAATAACCAACATGCATTGCTGGGAGAAATGAGGCCATCATTCACTTTGGCTGCAATAGGGATCAGAGACTCACATTGTCATGGCCAGTCGTCCCTGAGACCAGGGGGACAACCTTGGACTGAGGCTTTATTGCTAACGTATTGACTCTCCCTTTATGTAAGGGTAGAATAGCATGCTCCCCAGAGAACAGAAATTGACATGGGTCCTTTCCCAGTAAAGACCCTGAGCTGGTGGTATGACTTCTATCTCATTTGCTGAATGAAAGAGGGAAATTTCCAAAGACCTGTTAAAGTTCGAGGTGCCCTGGCTTAATTCCCCCACCACCAGTTTTATTGAGATATAATTGACATCTAACATTGTGTTAGTTTAGTACATATAACATAATGATTTGCTATATATAGATATATTACAAAATGATTACCACAGTAAGTTTAGTCAATATATATCACCTCACATATTATAAATTTTTTTCTTGTGATGAGAACTTTAAGATTTACTCTCTTAGCAACATTCTAATATACAATACAGTAGTGTTAACTATAGTTACTATGCTGCACATTACAGGCCCAGAACTTCAAACTAGACGTTTGTATCTTTTGACACCTTCACCCATTTCCCCTACTCTCTACCTCTCACTTCTGGCAACAACCAATCTGTTTTTCCGTTTCTATGAGTTCAGCTTTTGTAGATTCCACATATAAGTGAGATCATATGGGATTTGTCTTTCTCTGTCTGACTTATTTCACTCAGCATAATGCCCTCAAAGTCCATCTATCTTGTTGCAAGTGGCAGGATTACCTTCCTTTTTGTAGCTGAATAATATTCTGGTATACTTATTCCACTAATATTCCATTCCAATAATATTCCATTGTATCTGGTATATACCACGTTTTCTTTATCCATTCATCCATAGTGGACACTTAGGTTATTTTTATGTCTTGGCTATTGTAAATAATGCTGCAGTGAACATGGGGGTGTGCATATCTCTCCAAGATAGTGATTTCATTTCCTTTGGGCATGTTCCCAGAAATGGAGTTGCTGGATCATATGGTAGTTCTATTTTTAATTTTCTGATGAACCCCCATGCTGTTTTCCATAGTTACAGCACCAATTTACATTCCCACCCACAGAGCACAAGGGTTCCCTTTTCTCTACATCCTTGCCAACACTTGCTACCTCTTGTCTTTGGCGGCAGCCCCTCTAACAGGTGTGAGGTGATATTTCACTGTGGTTTTGATTTGCATCTCCCTGATGATTGCCCTGGCTGAATTTTTCTTTTCAACTGTGTGTATATGCTGATCATTCACTTGAGGGTCAGGGTGAGTACTACTATTCATAATAAGGATATAGTGTGGGGAGAGTGGGAGTGGGTTCATGCTAAAGAAATGAGAGAGCTTTTGTTAGAGATTGTTTTGGAGACTTTGGTGGGCTCTGTGATGAGCTGTCCAGATCCACCTTATGAAAGCTTAATTATCCCAGCTTCTGAGTGCTGCTGGCAGACAGCCCTCAGCTGTTAGCCCATTTGGGGATTGGCTGGTTCAAGGCAGACCTCCTTCCAGGGGTTCCGACATCCAATGACTGGTCAACGTGTGTGTGAAGGTCCAGCCCTTCACCCCTCAGGAGTCCGCTCCGAAGGCCGCTTGAGCACAGAGCTCCGTGGGGTCGGCTGAGGCCTTCGTTGAGACTGCACTGCAGCTCAGCTTTCCCTCTGCCCAGTCCTCCTTCCCTCCCTTCCCTTCCGTAAGCACTGATCCCAAGAACCCTCCCTAAGAAGCCTCCTGCAAGCTAATCTTCATCCCAGAGTCTGCTTCCCAGTGTTGTCAGGTACCAGTGACACTACCCATGATGTTACGCGTTAATAACAACTCTCGGCTGAGCAGGCTCTTGGTTGTGTCTTGATGAATTGGGTTTGTCCCAGGCTCAACGTTTTCCGTTCAACAGCCTTTCATTAGTGGTGGGTCCAAGAAGGCTCTGAGGTTTAAAACGCTGCTGTTCTTCAGTTTTCAGGGAGCATGCCACCTTACACTTCCCAGTGACGTCTCTGCTCTGCAACCAGGCCGAGCATTTTTGTTTCCTTTTAAATTGAGGTACAACTTATATATAGTAAATGCACAGATTTTAAACACACAATTTAATGAGTTTTGAGATATGTTTATGCGTATGTAACCAACACCCCCACCATGATTGAAAACATCTCCCTCATCTCCCGAATTCTCCCTGTGCCCTTTTCCCGGTCAGTATGTTCACCAGTCCCTCCAGGGGCAGCCCCTGTTCAGATTTCTGTCACCAGAGCTTTGTGTGGCCCCTTCCAGGATGTCACATAAATGGAATCACGTGGTGTGCACTCTTTGTATCTGGCTTCTTTCTCTTAGCAGAATGACTTTGAAATTCATCCAATGTCTCAGTCAGTTCAGGCTGCTGTATGGAAACACCGTGGGCTGAGTGGCTTAGACCACAGAAATTTATTCTCATGTTCTGGAGGCTGGAAGCCTGAGGTCAGGGTGCCAGCATGACTGGTCTCTGGTGGGAGCTCTCTTCCTGGCTTGTAGATGGCCATCTTCTTGCTGTGTCCTCACATGGTGGAGACAGAGAGAGAGAGAGAGAAAGAAATCTCTCTCATGTCTCTTCTAAAAAGGGCACTAATCCCGTTCATGAGGTCTCCACCCTCATGACGCAATTATCTCCCAAATGTCCCATCTCCAAATTGGGGATTAGGGGACACAGTCAGTTTGCAGCATCCAAGTTGTGGCATATATTATTAGTTCTGTCCTTTTATTGCTGAGTTGTATTCCATTATTGGGATGAACTCCAGTTTATCCATTTTCCTGTTGATGGACATTTGCGTTGTTTCTAGCTTTTGCCTGTTGTAAACATTCACGTACAAGGGTTTGTGTGGACATACGTTTTCATTTCTTAGGGGTAACAAGGAGTGGAATAGGTGGGTCATAAGTAAATGCCGGGTTAACTTTATGAGAAACTGACAAACAGTTTTCCATGGCTGTTGTATCTGTTTGCCCATCTCAGGGTGAGAGTTTGGCCATTTGATTGTCTCCTGACACACAGACTCCATCAACATGAGAACAGGTGGCGATCTTGGAGTCTCTCACACTTTTCTACCAAGTACGTCTACTGTTAGCAGAGGAGATCATGCTGTGGGAATGGAGAGTGCTGCCTGAAGCAGCCAATCAACCATCAGTGAGTCTTGTGGTTTATCCTAGAGGTTCATGGAAACTTGAGTTCTACTCCATGGTGTATCTGTAATTAAAAGAAAAAGGTTTGAGGGCTGGCCTGGCAATGTAGTGGTTAAGTTCACGTGCTCCACTTTGGTGGTCTGGGATTTGCAGGTTCGGATCCCGGGCCTGGACCTATGCACCGCTCATCAAGCCATGCTGTGCTTCCCACAGAAAATAGAGGAAGATTGGTGCAGATGTTAGTTCAGGACCAGTCTTCCTCACCAAAAAAAAAAGAAAAAAAAAAGGTTTGAAAGTGTGGAAGCTCCATAGGGATGGTACAAGTTTATCCCATGGCTTGGAGCTCCATCCTCCTTCTCTATCCCCAGCCAGGTGCTCTGAGGTGTACCTCTAGGGGATTGGGGCCTGTTCTTGAGAAACATACATCTAGTTACCCACTTTGTTTTGCAGATTGCAACTCAGATGCAGAGAAGTCAAGTAGCTTCTCTAATGTCACACAGCTATCTAGTGAAACAGCCAATCACTAGAATGTGATTTTCTTAACTGGCAGCCAAGAAAAATGAAATTGTACAGAGCTGTGGCCCGGTCATTCCTCTTGTTCCTCAAATAGGGGCAGTGAGAGATTTGGCTGAGCACCCTCTCCTTTGCCGAGGGGAGTTGTGTAGTGTTTTAGGGTCCCACTTTGTCCCCCACTGATAAAGCAATTGCCACCAGTTCCTCTGAAGGAAGAAGGGGCTTTAGTTTTCTCCAGGCAGATAAAATCTCCCCTTTCACTTTAAGCACCCTCAGGACGCAGGCACACATGAAATTCACACGGATTAAACTGTTAATATACCAAAGGGGATGCCAGCAAGTCGCAACAGCGGTTAGAAACAGAAGCATCAAACTGCAGGAAACGGCCCAGAAATAGCAGCCTCCTCCAACCCCCTGATGGGGAGATTAGCATGTTAGGAGGAAAGATGACAGCGGCTTGGAGACACCTGGCTCTGTGTTCTATCTGTTGGCAGAGCAAGCGTCTCTTCTTCCCATTTTGTGCAAGAGGTTAGCCGGAGCCGCGACTTGGACCGAGTCACGTCATGGCAGCTGCACCCACAGCACCCTGCAGCGTGAGGGCTGTAAGCTGTTCTGTAGGTGTCCACGCCACACACCAGCCCCCGGCAGACCCAGTGCGCAGAGGGGTGAGTGCCATGCCATGGTGGTTTCATCACCGAGCTTCTTGTGATGGGGGAAGGAGACCGAAGACATGGACTCTATTGTGGATCTGCCATAACTTTGTGATTTGGAGCAAGTCATCCCACCTCGCTGGAAGTGTTTCTTCATCTAGAGAAGAAAGGTTATTTATTTACTCATTCATTCTTTCTCTCCTGGACTCCAAAACAACAAGTAAGCACTTACTATGTACCTAGTACAATGACCAGCTTTGGGGAGACAGAGTGAGCAAGACAGGGCTCCAATCACGGGAGCTTCGGTAGTCGCGTTAATGCCTCAGTTCTTCGTCCCACGTCCCACTCTGTGTCTAATCTCTCCCGTTTGTAATTGATTTTGTAGCCCTTCCCACTACAGAGGTGGATTCTATTTCCCCAACCCTTGACTTTGGGCTAGACCATGTGACTCTCTCGGGGTCACAGAATGTGGCGGAAATAACAGTGTGCCAATTCTGAAAGCTTGGCATGTTTCCTTCTTGCCCTCTGCTATTGCCATGAAAAGCACATGCCCAGGCTAGCCCACCAGTTCCGGGAGGAGGAGGAGGAGGAGGAAAGACACACGGAGCCCAGCCATGCCAGCTCCTAGGTCAGCTGACCCCCAGTTCACTCACAGACACATGAAGCAAGCCAAGATCAGCAGAGCCCTCTGCCAGACCAGCCCCTTCCTAGCTGACCTGTTGTGCAGCGTTATGTGGTCATACTCAGCTGTACAGAGCTCTCAGGGAACCAGACATCCCAGTTCAGTTGGATGAATACTCTGAGAGAGGGAAACGGAACGGTGAGGAGGGGGAAGTGGGCTGTGTAAGTTTGGAGGAAGGCACTTAGCCCAGTGGGGACTGAGAGAAGGGTCAAGGCGGAGATAAAGTTTTACTAAGTCCTGGATGATGAGCAGACCTTAGTCAGATGAAGTGGAGGAAAGGAGAGCTGGACCAGACTAAGGATCAAAAATCAGTTGCTTCAAGTTTGAATACAATTCATAGCTATATTTTATTTGATTGCACAGCCTTTTTTTTTTTAGCCTGAGCTAACATCTGTTGCCAACCCCCCTCCTCTTGCTGAGGAAGACTGGCCCTCAGCTAACATCTGTGCCCATCTTTTCCTACTTTATATGTGGGAGGCCACCACAGCATGGTTTGATAAGCAGTGCGTAGGTCCATGCTCGGGAACCAAACCAGCAAACCCCAGGCCGCCAAAGCAGAGCACATGAACACTAACCACTACGCCATTGGGCTGCCCCCTGGAATTTTTAAATTAGTTGACAACACTTAAAAATGGGAAGATTTCCTTTTAAAATTCAGATTTTACCTTTTCTAGAAACATTGGATAATCTGGTGACCCTGGGCCTGCTTCCTCACTTGGGAAAAATGTCTTGGAGGGGAGTAGTGGACGCCTCTTTGGAAAGGATATGTCCTCTCTCCTTCACTGTAGCCCCTTGGTCATCCCACTTCACTCACTTACGATTCTTCTTTCTCCTGTAGACATCTGAGTCTGCCCATCCTGGACCAGGTCATCTTCCTGGTTGCTGCTGGTTCAAAGTCACTTATCCCCTTAACTCTGTCCAGTTGAGTTTATCCCATCCATTGGGCTTTTCCCCATGGCTATATTTTTCATTTCCAAGACTTTGAATCAGTCTTTTCATATGTATCTGTTGTTTTTTCGTATCTTTTAAATTAAGATTTTAATTTTGAGGTAATTATAGATTCTCATGCAGTTGTAAGAAATAAACACAGAGAGATCCTGTGTATCTTTTATCCAGTTTCCCTCAGTGACGACACCTTGCTGATTTATGGTGCAATATTACTATCAGGATATTGGCATTGATATGACACACCCATCCCTCTTGTTTAGATTTCCCCGGTTTTACTTATACTCGCGTGTGTGTATTTAGTTCTGTGCAATCTTATCACATGTTTAAGTTTGGGTAGTAACCATCACAGTTGTGATACAGAGCACGTCCATCGTCACAAAGATCCCCTGTGGTGCCCTTTGACAGCAGTGCTCATTTCCTCCCACTCCTCCCCAATGCCCCGCCCCCCCATACTTAGCTCCTGGCAAACACGTGTCTGCCCTCCATTTCTATAACGGAGCCACACAGTCTGCAACCTTTGGGACTGACGCTTTTCACTCAGTACAGTTCTGGGAGACTTGTCCAAGTTGATGTGTGTATCAAGAGTTCATTCTCCATTACGAGTACATTCCACGGTACTGTCAGACCGCAGTTTAACTGTTCACCTGTTGAAGGATTTCTGGCTATTTCCAGCTTTTGGCTATTATGAATAAAGCTGTTATGAACATTTACGTACAGATCTTTGTATGGACATAAATTTTCATTTCTCTGGGATAAATGCCCAAAAGTACATTTTCTGGATCAAATGGTAATTGCATATTTAATTTTACAAGAAGCTATCAAACTGTTTTCCCGAATGAATGTATCATTCCGCGTTCCCACCAGCAAAGTATGAGTGATCTAGTTTCTCCGCATTGTTGCCAACATTTGGTGCTGTCACTGTTTTTTATTTTAGCCCTTCTGATAGGTGTGCAGTGGTATCTCATTGTGGTTTTGATTTACATTTCCCTGATGGCTAATGATGTTGAGCATCTTTTCATCATGTGTTTTCAACACGTGCTTTCATCTGTATATACTCTCCGGTGAACTGTCTGCTTTTAAGGGGGCAGGTGGCTTGATTTGGCTCCTGGAATCAAGCTGGATTCAGCCCTAAAAGCCATAATCCCAGGCCGCAGTAGGCTACTTTCTTTTGGGCTGTCTGCCTGGAAGCCTCACCTCCGCTCCTGGCTTCAATCAGTGAACCTGGTGTCTCGTGTCAGAACACCTTTGTTCCAACTGGAACATCTTTACTCCAACTACCCTAGCTGGAAAGTCCCAGACTGTGCCCGGGAAAGTCCACGCTGAAAATATTTCCTCTGTGTTCATCCAGGGCCCTTCAGTTCTTCATGCCACAGCACCTGCATCTTTGTTTTCCAGCAGAACACGGATGACAACTCAGCTTCATGCTTATGTGTATTTTGTGGGTTCTGTTACCTGATGGCTCTTTGGGTGTTGGATGGCGGATGGAGGACGCTCTGTATGGAGGGCAGGAGTTAGGTTGGGTCCCTCTAGTGGACAGTGCGGGCACCCTGTCCACATCCTCTCAGCCCACCCCAGAGGTCACCTGCAGGCAGTTCTTGTACACGTCATGGCTTCTTGTGTCTCTCTGCCTTAGGGCTTCTGGCTACAGGCATGTGGTCTGTCCAGGAACAGGGAAGTCTGAAAGTGTTGGGGAGTTAATGCCCCAGAAGCAACCCTCAACCAAAGAATAAAAGTTGGTGGATTAATACCCCTGCTTCCTCCTCGCTCAGTTACAATTTTGAGGTGTGTTCTGCACAGACACCCAGACGTTCCTCCACCAGACTGAGGATCCTGCCATGTTTACTCATAAAGGCCCAAAGCTCCAAGAATAGTACAGAGAAAATCTTTTATCCCAAATGTTAACATTTATCCTGTTTGCTTTATCATTCTCTCTCTCTCTCTCTCTAACTTCCTCTCTCTCTGTCTCTCTGCCCCAATACTTCAGTATGCATCTCCTAAAAAACAAGAGACTTATCTTACATAACCACAATATAATGTCCACATCAGAAAGTTAACATGGATATGTAGTCCTGCTTGCTAATGACACATCTTCTTCAAATTTTGTTAATTGTCAATAATATCCTTTACATCAAAAGAAAAAACATTTTCTGATTCAGGATTCTATCCAGAATAAGGTGTTGCATTTAGCTGCCATCTCTCTTTAATCTCCTTTAATCTGGAACAGTTCTTCAATCTTTCTTTGTCTTTCACAAATGACTTTGACGTTTCTTTTTTGACCTGGATGTTTTTGATGGTGTAGGCCAGTTATTTTGTAGAATGCCCCTCAGTTTGGGTTTGTCTGATGTTCCTCGTGATTAGATTCAGATGATGTGCTTTTGGGAGGAATACCCCATAAACGATGTGTGTTCTTCCCAGTGCATCACGTCAAGAGGGAGATGATGTTCCATAATTGGTGATGTTAAGACTGACTATTTTTTAAGTAGGAACTTAAGAGGAAGTCATCAAGTAGGATCTCTGTGTTCTGTGTTCCTTAGAGCGAGGATTCATGTGACATGGCCTGTAGAATCAGAGTTCCCTTTAGACATTCTCTCATTGGTATCACCCATGTAAATTCTTCATGCCCTGAGGGCAGGTTACACACATAGAAGGTGATGGATATGCCCACATAACAGCCCTGAGCTCTGGCCTCAGGAATTGGGTAGGATGAGAATTCTGCTCTCCTCCCCAGACTCTTGGACCCGAGGAAGCTGGGGAATGAGGAGATGGGGTAGAGCCAGTAATTGTGTGTCCCTGAGGTGTAGTCCGTTTCACCCAGCTCTGGTCTAGGCACACTAGGCTTACAAATTTGGTGAGATCTATGCCCCTCCACATAGGTTTTAGCTTCTTTGACCACAGACTAGGCGTTTTGGCTGCCTCGTCGCTGTGTTTGCTGTTTTCTAATGCAGCGTTGGATGTAACCACTTTAGCAGGATATCATGTGAGTTTCGACAAGTTACTTGAATGCTGCGATTTCGCGGTTTCTTCATCTGTAAAATGATAACCCTCATACATACCTTCGAGTGTAGTATGAGGATAAGATGATATAAGGGATGTAAAATGTAGCAAGCACCTGGAACACGTAAATACTTAGTGAATACTTTCTATTGTTGTTAATGGTAACAATTAAAAAGAAGCCTGTACCTAGAGGTAGGGAATCTGGGTTTGAATCCCAGCTCAACCTCTTCTTGACTTTGTGACCGACCTTGGCAAGTCTTCTAACCTCTGAGCCTTGATTTCCTTGTCGGTAAACTGAGGATCCTCAAATGTTCCCTGGCTACTCACGGGACTGTTGGAAGTAAGGAGTGAGCTACTGTGTGTGAAAGCCATTTATCCAGGGAGGGCTTATGTAGACGTGAGTGGACCCCAGCACTCTCTCTTCTATACCAGCCCGGGCTGTATGTCCATGAGGAGGGGCCAGGGCTATGTTAAAGCAACGGGGCTGGAAATGATCGTTGGTTCTAAGGCCCAACAGCAAAACCACTGGAAATCCTGCCTTGCCCTGCCCCAAGCCCTGACTTTCCCTAAGTTTGGCCCCCAAACGTCCCTTGGGATGCCTTTGGTGGCCCCTGACCCCCTGGTGGCTGGCTCTCTGCCTGCTGTGGCATTGTAGGTGGCTGCTAGACCACGGGGGCTGTGGGCCCTCAGATCTCCGTCTCTGAAACTGCCCCGGTCATCCTGCGGACCCCGGGGCAGAGCAGAGCCCTCTCTTCATCTGTGTGACTGATACTGTTAGGCTTCTTCACAATTTCCTAGAGATCCTTGTGTCAGTTGTTCTCAACCTTGGCTGCATGTTGAGTATCACCTGGAGAACTTTAAAAACACTGGGTACAATAAGAGGGAGAAAGACAAATGCCGTCTGACCTCACTCATATGTGAAATATACAACAAACAAATGAACAAAGAAAACAAAACAAAAATAGATGTGTAGATACAGAGGACAGATTGGTGGTTACCAGAGGGGATGGGGGAGGTGACGGAGAAATGGGTGAAGGGGCTCAATTGTATAGTGACAGATGGAAACCAGAGTTTTGGTGGTGAGCACGCTGAGGTGTATAGAGCAGAGGAATTATAATGCTGTACACGTGAAATTTTTATAATGTTATAAACCAATGTCATCTCAATAAAAAATAAATAAATAAAACACAGATGCCAAAATGGAAAAAAGTAAACAAACAAAAACACTGGGTGGCATCCAGACATGAGTCTTTTTAAGCTGTCCCAGTGGTTACAGATTGAGAACCACTGCTCTAAACTGTGTTTTTCTCCAAGCCAGAATCTGAAGGCTGTGGGGACCTGGAGGCAATCTGTCCCGCGTGGACTTGGAGCTCCCTCCGGCTGCAGTCGGACTGCCTGCTTCTCCAGGGACCAACATGGCAGAGGCACGAGATCACCCCTTCAAGGGCCTTGCAAATCAGTAACTAACACTTATCAGCCTTTAGCCCGTTTTGATCCTACATGATTTTGACCTCATGGCTTGACTTTGGAATCTTCCGTCTATAAAAGCATGGCTCTGCTGCACAGAGTAATTTCACGTTTCGTTCAGTCCCTCCCATGATCCTATGAGATAGAGACTGATGCAAAATCCACTTAGTAACCGGAAAAACAGACTCAGGTGTTGGTGAATAGTTCAACATCATCAGTTGCTGAGTGGCATCGTGCCTAAATCCAGGTCCTACCACTACAATTTGTTACTCAATTATTTGTGTCTCCAACTTTTATGATATTTTCCACAACTTCTAGTACAAGACTGGACATATGGTGGATATTTATTATGATTGTTAAAAATAATTTTATCAAAAATGGACATTTATAAACTATCTTATCGTTTGTAAAGAACATTCATATCCATTCTCTTTTTATTAAAATCCTTGCTAAGGAGTTATAAATAAGTGAATGAACACATAGTTTTGAAAGAGAAGTTGGAGGTTTGTACTAGCATCCTTTCAAACTCCCCAAATATTCAGGAGGGGAACCTTATGGTCTTTGCCCGTGGATGGCCTGCATCTCTAGGCAGTGAAGATCACACCTTGGTTCCTCACTCTGAACACCCATCCTTCCCAGCATCCACTGTGTCGCATCTCATGGAGTGGTAAGCCTATGTGCTAACTGGCTGCTCAGAAAACACTTAGGTTTATCTTACCTCTGCCATGTGAAGTTGGGTAAGTTGTTTCTCTGGGTTTCAATATCTGCATGTGAAAAAGGAGAGAGCTGGACTAGACTGGTGGCAAATGCAAGGCGAGTATATGCATCTCTCCTCACCCAGGCACAAGCTAGACACTGCTAATCGACTGCACAACTTCTACCCCACTGGGTTTGGTGCAGTCTCAGAATCTCTGTGAGCCCAGAACACCAGGCAGCCGCCGCAGGTTGACTGACGGCAGGTTGACTGGAGTGAGCACTGAGGATGAAACCGATTAGCCATCCTGGCAGCAGACGGTTTCTGAGTTCCCGTCCAGCTCTACTATTCTTTGTTCTCCGGTTTTAAAATGTTGGGAGAGCCTGTGAGCTGTTATGATCCCGAAGGTGGAACCGGCAGCATAACTTGGGATGCCCAGGGCATTGATGGGGCTCAGAAATTTCCTGAAAGCAGAGGTTCCCAGGTTTGGCTGCATGTTGGAACCACCTGGCAGCTTTTTTTTTTTGTAATTGAGGTAGAGGTATATCATACACACAATAAAGTGCACGCATCTCAGGGGTGCAGCTTGGTGGGTTTTCACAGACATGTATATCTGTGCAACCACTGTCCTAATTGAGACAGAACGTTTCTAGGAGCCCAGCAGGAGCCCTTGTGTCTCTGCCGATTAATACCCCAGAGGTAACCACTATTCTGCTTTCTATCATCACAGATTAATTTCGCCTGATTTTGAATTTTATATAAAGTGTGTAGTCTTTTGTGTCTGGCTTCTTTTGCTTAATCAAATTTTTGAGATTCATCAACATTTTGAGATTCATCCACGTTGTTGAGTGCGTTGGTAGCTAGTTCGTTTACGCTGCCGATGAGTATTCCATTGTATGAATATGCCGCACATTATCCGGTCTCCTGCTGGTGGAGGTTTGAATTTTTCCAGGTTTGCGCTATTATGAGGAAACCTGCTCTGAGCAGTCTGTACTTAGCTTTTGGTGGACAGATGCTCTCATTTCTCTAGGGGTGGAGTGGATTGTCGGGTCTGAGGGTGATACCGAACCTGAAGTGAGTTCACTCACCCGTTGCACAGCAAGCCAATCTCTGACACCGGGTGTGGTGGAAGAAAGTAGGAATTTTATTTTTGCACAGCGCTGAGCGAGGAGAGAGAGCAGCTAACGCTGAAATCCCAAACTCCCTGAAAAGCTAAAAGGAAGGGTTTTTATTTGGGGTTTTAGGTAGGGGAGGGGGAGCATATGGCCTTGCTGGTCGGAGCTTTCCCACCAGCCTGTCTTTGGCCTTGAGACACTTGCAGAGAGGAGGGAGCCCGTGACCTTGCTGGTCAGCAGCTTTCCCACCAGCCTGTATCTCTTTGTGGGGAGGAGATGATCCAGGTGTTTGTCCTTGAAGGTGTCTGTCTCCATGGAGCATAGTGGATTCTGGAGCCAGGAAGCCAGAGAGTAAGCAGGGAATGAGTGTTTTGGTTTTAACCCCATATATGCTGGGTTTAATGTGGGGTAACTGATATCAGAGTCAGTATCAAGGGCGGATGTAGCGTCAACTCTCACTATTCATAGATTCTGTGTTGCGAATTTGCCTATTTGCTAAAATATATCTGTTGCCCCAAAACTCAATGCTCATGCACTTTCACAGTCATTTGTGGGCATGTGCAGAGCGGCAGAATATTTCAGTTGCCCGTCGCAGCTGAGGTCAGACAAGGCAACGCTCTGCTTTCTTCTTTCAGCTGTAAGCAACTGTCCTTTTCACTATATGTTTAGTGTCATGTTTTTTGCATTTTTGTGCTTTTTCTTGGTGATTTCAATGTTCAACATGGCCCCAAGCCTAATGCTGTAGTGCTGTTGTTGCTAAGCTCAAGAGGCTGTGATGTGCATTCTGGAGAAAATGTGTATAGATAAGTTTCGTTCAGGCATGAGTTACAGTGCTGTTGGCCATGAGTTCAGCGCTAATGAATCAACTGTGGAAATAAAATAAGGTGTCTTTAAGCAGAAGCACACATAAAACAAGATTATGTATTGATCAGCTAACAAAAATGTTGTGACCAGAGCCTTGCAGGACGCTAACCCTGTCTTTCCCCCAGGAGCAGTGGTTCAGTATTCGCTAATTCAGTGTTTGGTCGTGACTTTATAGAACACAACTGCCATGAATAATGAGGATTGACTGTGTATTGAACTTTAATAAATACTATCCAATAGTTCCCTAAAATGATTGTATCACCCAAATGATTGCGGAGCTTTTAAAATGCCTCTTGGTCAGGCCACACCTAGACCAACTAAATTAGCATGTCTGGCAGGGCACCCAGGGCCAGGGGGTCTTAAAGCTCTCCAGGTGGTCCTACTCTATAGCCGGTGCTGACTTGTTGACTGTCGCTGATAGAAATACTAGTAGAGAAGACAAGGCGATCACGACACAGAACACAGACTGTATGTACAGCTGTCACTCAATAAGTAGTTGTTGATTTCACTTGAAGGTGTTCTTTTGGGTTCTTTCTATTGAGTGCTTTACTCTCTCCTTACGTATGGTTTGTGCATATAAAAAGACAATCAAGGGGGAAAAAACGATCGCTCACCTGGAAGATAAATGACAAGAATTATCCCGACAGCAAGCTGCAGCTCTCGCTCACGGACCTGGGCTTGAGGATAGAGAGTGAAAAGCCACTTGTCCAGCAGAAATAAGGAATTATGTACCAGGCACACGTGCATCTCTCAGCACCTGTGAACCTGAGCAAAGGGAGGGCGGGGAGGCTGCGTAGCAATCGGAAAGGCGCTGCGACAGGAAACCAAGGCGAGGATTGCTTCCCAAACTCAGAAGAACAGCTCTTCTTCTCAGGAGATCAGTGTCTCCTTCTCTGAAAGGCGGCAGTACCCATTCCACGGTAGCTGCACAAACTTAGCCAAGAAAACTCGAATTTCCATCCCAGGAGGATGAGCTCTTTTGTTGAAATTACTGTGATCACTCAGGTTAAATGGTAAAGTGGTGAGACCTGCCTCTCACTCTCCAGAACAGCGAGAGCTGCTGGAAGCACTTGCCTTGCTGGTCCTCAGGCACCACATGAAGGTATCTCTGTGTTTGCCTCCGGGGGGGGGGAAGCTCCAGCCTTTAGCGCTCAGGGTTGAATTGGAAATTGCTTAAGGGGCGTCTGAGTTGTCCAGTGTTTCTCAGTGTGGTGTCCAGACCGCAGTGACAGCATCACCTGGGAACTTGTTAGATATGCAAATGTTAGGACCCACCCCAGATAAAATATAGAATGCTCAGTTAAACGAGAACTTCAGATAAACAATGATTTCTTTAGTATAAATATGTCCCATGCAATATTTGGGACTAAGTACTAAAAAAAATAATTTCTTGTTTAGCTGAAATTCAAATCTAACTGGGAGTTGTGTATTTTTATTTGCAAATCTGGAAACCCTAGAACCTCAGACCCATGGAATCAGAAACTCTGTGCACGGGGCCCAAGAAAGTGTGTTTCAATGAGCTTTCCAGGTGATCCTGATGCATGCTAAAGCTTAAGAACCACTTCTCTGGTTTCATCTTCCCGTCTCATCTAGTTGATCTAGGAAAGGTTAATTTTACTCCAGTCATATGTCAGTGGCTGGACTTTACTAGCAAGAAATATCTGAGATGTAAGTCTAACTTTTTGCTCAAATTGGAAATAAATAACTCATTATCTCGTTCTCTTTGTAATTCGTGTTGGGCAGGGCCCTAATTTAGACTCAGGAGTTGACCCTCTCTCCAGACACTGATGAATCTGTGCAAGGTGCACATTACCCAGTTTCTGGCGCCTGTCCCCTTTGAGGTTTGCTGCTGCATGGGACCTCTGACCAAGAGGTGGCAAGGCTGCCTGTGTTTGTGACCTGTGGCGAGACTGAGGTACAGACTTCTTTGTCTCCACTGCTGCCACACCACAGTAGCTGTTGGGCTTTCTCACCTCCAGGAGTCCACCACAGGCTTGTCTCACCTGGATAAGGTGACAGTTAATATATATATATATATATATATGTCATCCCAGGCCTCTTTCCACAGCAGCAGCCACCACTTCACCATAGAAACTAAATTAGAGAGGTCTGAGCAGGATGGGTTCTGGGCAAAATAATTAGAGTCCGAATAACGGTGATAACAGTCAACAATAGCCAGCATTTATTGAGCACCTCATATATACCAGGCATTGTGCAAAGCATGTAACCTGTAGCATCTCATTTAATCTTCATGATAGCACTGTGCATTCAGAACTATTTTCCTCACTTTAAGGTAAGGAAGCTGAGATTTAGAAAGGGCCTGTATCTTGCTCATGATCTCACAATCAGGAAACGGAAGATTTGAATCCCCATTTGTCCAACTCCATAGCTGGTACTCTGAACCATAATACCCATTGATTTCCTTTTGGAAAACTGATATTAATTAAGTACCATTGTGCTAAACACCACATTCTTTAGCCCATAGTGAGCCCCCACTATGTGCAGGCACAAGGCTAGGTGCTGCGGGAATCAGAGATGCCTTACATACAGGCCTGGTACTCTGACAGCCATACATGGGTGGCGGAACAAGATGTTTGAAATAACAACCAATATCTCTCCCCATTGTATTTAGCCTCGCTTCCTAAGGCAGCCCTATGCACTCAGGCAAGGACTGGGGCAGCAAAAAAATACAAAAGGAAGGAGTTTCTTTTCTTGGCTCATGAATTTTGGAGTCTTAGATACTTTGGGGAATGGGAAGGACTCCAATATGGATAAAATATTTAGGAGAACAGTTCATGAGAGGAGCAAGTCTTTCCCATTCTTCTCTTAGACTCTAGAAAAGGATTTCTAGAAAGGGAGAGAGGGAGAGTGATGGATGGCAGAGGACAAGGGTTCTTGGTTCTCCCTCCTGGGCCATGTCCTAGGGAGATGATAAAGCCTTCAAACTGGTTGTGCGGACTACAAGAACAAGGTGGTCTTGAACCCCACTGCCAGGGTGAGGCTCAGAAAGATGGCAGGTCTCCAATGTAGAAATGGCAACGTTAGTGTAGGGGCAGGCAAGGCTTTGGATGTCCTAACGGAGTTTCCTGCATTTCAGCATGGCACTGTCCCAGGGGATGAACTTTTATGTACTCAAAGTGAGCACTGAAATAGCATCAAAAACGTCTAGACTTGAAGGAGACACTGATGGGAACAAGGAATGTTTCCATGGCAACATGCACAGATTGATGCATACCTTAGCACTCTTCAGTGCGGAGAGAGAACACTGAAGACTAGATAACCCTTTCCCCAGTAATGGCTGTAACCTTAGCCCGGTAAAACTTAGATGCTGTCCCTGGGAAAGAGGAGGTAACCCCAAGTGGACTGAGGTAAATTTTCTGCTATCTGGGCCGAATGGGGACTTGAAATAGAAATTAAGGTGAGTGATAGAAAAATCAAGACAGTTATCTGCTCACTCATGCCAGGAAAAATTGTGGAAGACTTTGGGATTAGTGAAAAAGGTTACTGGTTGTCCTGTCTAGGGCAGCCTTCCAGGCTGTCTTTGCCTTTCATTGTCTTTGGGCTATCTTACAGTTCTGTAAGTGATAGCAAAACTACCATTATTCAAATGCTTCTTGTCCATAGAAATATAAACAAATTTTGTCTGATGGAGATGCAATTAATTATTGCCCAGTGGGTATCGGCCAGTTTTACATCTGTTTGCAACTTCATTTCAGGATTTATGTTGTTTACATATGTGGGTGTTTTTTGAATTCTCTTTTGAGCTGATTACAGCATCTTACTGGTTCCCTCATAATTGATGAGTTAAGTAAATCTTTGACATGTATTCATCTTATAACTGTATGAGACCCATCCACCTTTGAAAAAAATTATCCTTTACTTCTGGTTTCCAGTCTGGTATATAAGGAGCTGAGAAGTCATCACTCCATTTTAACAACGAGTAAAAAGCTGGACAAACTGAAAAATCAACAACTCTTCTTAGATTCATTCCACAAGTGTGGTCACAGTGCAAGCTGCTGCCCCCAAACTGGAGAGATGGACAGGTGGGTCCCGAGAATCACAACTTATCGGAGCAGAAACCTCCGTGGAAGCTAGTTCCAGGCAGGAACACCTGGACTGCAACTGATGAGTCACTGGTAGCTCAGTGGACAAGTCTGAGAGAGAAAAACTCCCGGGAGAGCCAGTCATGTTTGGGCGTGGGGACAGACTTTTATGAGTTTTACCCCCAGGACTCTACCAAGTTCTCACAGGGACGATTGGAGGGAAAATCCCCTCAGCCTTCCAGCAGGAAGTACTATTTTGAAATGTCAAAGCACTTTGTTTTTCTCAACAAGGCCTGTGCTCAGTAGAAACTATTTTACCAGTCTAATCTACTGGGATTTTATTAGAGTCTAACCGACCTGGGGCAAGGGAAATACCTCGCTCCAGCCTTCTCTAGCCATCCTGTATTACCTAAAGGGGTGGGAAAAACCCCCTGAGAAACACTTGTAAAGTTCCTAGCCCATGATTTAGTTTATATAAGTGAAACGAATGACAGCAGTGATACAAGGGATGGGAGGGAGGTGTTAAGAGTGTTTTGTTATTATAAGGCGCCTGCATTACCTGTGAAGTAGCATTGCGTCATTTGGAAGTGGACTTGGATTAATTGCAAATGTATGTTGCAAAGTCTAGGGCAACCACTAAAAAAAATAAAAAAAGAAGTATATTCTAAGAAAGGAAAGAAAATGGAATCATATAAAATGCTCATCTAAAACCACAAAGGGCAGAAAAAGAATGGAAGACAAAAATAAGAACAAAGAACAAGCACAATGAATAGAAAAGATTAACAAACATGGTAGATCCAACTATATCAATAATCACTTTAAATGTCATTGGTCTAAATACGTCAATTGAAAGACAGAGACTGCCAGAGTGTGTCAAAAAACAAAACCCAACTATATGTTGTCTACAAGAAACTCATTCTAAATATAAAGACACATATAATTTAAAAGTAAAGGGGTGGAGAAAGACATACCACGCTAACACTAATCAAAAGAAAGTGGGAGTAGCTATATTAATTTTAGACCGAGTAGACTTCAGAGCAAGGAAAGTAACTGGGGATAAAGAGGGGTATTACATAATGATAAGTCAGTTTTCCAAGAAAGCATATCAATTCGCAATGCATATGCACATAATAACAGAGGGTCAAATACATAAGGTAAAAACTGATAGACCTGCAAGGAGAGCTAGATGAATCCACTATTGTATTTGGGGACTCTAACATCTCTCTATCAGAAATAGACAGATCCATTAGGCAGAAAATCAGTAAGGGCATAGTTGAACTCAACAGCACCATCAGTTCACTGGATATAATTGACATCTATGGACTACTTTATCCAACACCAGCAGAAGACACATTCTTTTCAAGCTCACATGGAACATTCACCAACACAGACCACATTGGGCTGTAAAATATGCCTTAACAAGCTTAAAAGAATACAGCTCATATAATGTATATTCTCAGACCACAATGGAATTAAACTAGAAATCAGTAACAGAAAGAGAGCTGGAAAATCTCAAAGTACTTGGAGATTAAACAACACACTTCTAAATAACACATAAATCAAAGAAGAAATCTCAAGAGAAGTTTCAAAATACTTTGAACTAACTGAAATGAATATACAACTTTGAAGATTTCATAGGATGCAGTGATAGCAGTGATGGGAAAGAAATTTATAGCATTAAGTGTATATATTAGAAAAGAAGAAAGATCTAAAATGAATAAACTAAGCTTCCTCCTTCGGAAACTAGAAAAAGAAAAGCAAGTTAAGTCCAAAATAAACAGAAGAAATGTAACAATAAAAATTAGAGCAGATTTTCCCAGTTGCGGGCTGGTGAAAGCGTTCTGAGCACGTTTAAGGTTGGCTAGGCTAAGCTATGACGTTTGGTAGGTTAGGTGTAGTAAACGCATTTTCTACTTACGATATTTTCAACTTACGATGGGTTTATGGGGCCGCAACCCCATTGCAAGTTGAGGAAGATCTGTATCATCTGGCCATCTGGCCATCTGGTCATCAAGTCAGCTGGTGCTGGAGAAGCCTGGCCTCAAGGGGCAGCAGGGAATAGAGGGGTGGGCTGCAGCCAGTCACAGAGGGTCTTATTTGTCTGGACTTTGTCCTATAAGCAAGGGAGAGGCATGGAAGGGTTTTTTTTTTTTAATTTTTAAAATTTTTATTTATTTATTTTGAGGAAGATTAGCCCTGAGCTAACATCCGCTGCCAATCCTCCTCTTTTTGCTGAGGAAGACTGGCCCCGAGCTAACATCTGTGTCCATCTTCCTCTACTTTATATGTGGGACGCCTGCCACAGCATGGCTTGACAAGCTGTGCCATCTCCGCACCCGGATCTGAACTGGTGAACCCGGGGCCGCCGAAGCAGAACGTGCGAACTTAACTGCTGCACCATCAGGCCGGCTCTGGAAGGGTTTTAAATAAGGTCAGGTTTGCCTTTTAGAAAAATCATTTTGGCCAGTGTGGAGCTGACTGGGAGGGAATGTGTTGGGAGTGGTGGTTGGGCTGGAGTGTGGGAGGGACATGGAGGCAGAGAGGCCAATAGGAGGCCGTGGAGAAGGCCCTGGGAGAGCTGGGGGAGGGGAGTGACAGACGAAAAGGCAGGGTTTGCTGGGGGGAAGCTTAGAAGAGGGGAGTTTCAATAGCTTCACCTTTAAAAATAACAATGGCAAAGCTGTGAAGTGTTGGTTGCTTTTCTTTTAACTTTTTAATTTTGACGCAATTTTGGATTTATAGAAAAGGCTTAAGAATATTTTCCTGGCAGTCTGAAAATAAGTTACAGACATGATATCTCTTTGCTCCTTTATTCTTTACCCCTTTATTCTTCAAAGCGTATTTCCCCAAAACAAAAATCCTCCTGTAGAACCACCACACAGTCATGTAAATCAGGAAATTAAACATTTATGGAATACTATTATGTAATCTGTAAGCATGATTTGGATTTCAGTCCTTTATGGCAACCCCCCCCCCCCCAACAAAAAAAACTCCTGGCTCAAACATTGCATTCAGTTGTCACGTCTCTATAGTCCCCCACAGTCGGGAACAGTTCCTCAGGCTTTCTTTGTCTTTCATCACCTTGACATTTTCGAAGAGTGTAGGGCAATTATGTTGTAGAATGTCCTTCATTTTGAGTTCGTCTGATGTCTCCCCAGGATTAGATTCCGGTTGCGCATTTCTGGCAGGATTATACAGAAGTGCTGTTGCGTCCCTCAGTGCATCAAGCCGGGAAGCACGAGATGCTCATTTGTCCCATCATGGGGGAGTGATAACTCTGATCACCTGGTTAAGGTGGTATCTGCCAGATTTCTCCACTATAAAGTGGCTGTTTTTCCCTTTGTAATTCATAAGTATCTTTGGGGAGATGCTTTGAGACCAGGCAAGTGTCCTGCTATTCCTCAAACTTTCATTCTTAACTGAGATGGTTACTTTTAACCCACGCTTTCCAATGTGGAAACTGATGCTGGAGGAATGAAGTGACTTGTCTGGCTCGCAATATCAGCAAGTAAAACTCAAGTTCGAATTTCCTGACTCTCCATCACACTTTGTTGTCTCCTCTTCTCCTGGCTTAATAATGTCCGTTCCTAAAACCATCCCTCATGTAACGGAGGGACTGTAACAAGGCCACAGCCTCAGCCAGGTCCCCTCAGCCCTTTCATTTCAGCTTCACTTCCAGATGCCAGCGCTTGAGGGCTTTTGTGCAGCCACTGGGCCCTGCTCTGCCACCCTGTGTCCACGGAAGCGCCAGGAAAACACCCCTTGGGAGCAGCCCTCACTACTGACCACTGCTGACAGGAGCTGCTGGAGAAATTCCTCAGCGACCCTGTCCATTAGGTGGGAAGCTCTGGGTGTGAGTTCTACCCTGCTTCACCAGGATGAAGGTGCGTGTGCCCTCAGCAGTGACCTGCTCAATAACCTGCTCTTACCAGCTTTCTTCACCTCCCCATATCACCCACCCCCGCCATTATTTCCTAGGATCACATGCTAAACAAAGTACTTGCATTCGAATCCTTGCCTTCAGGTCTGCTTCTGGGGGGGAACTAAAGGAACACGCCTTGTGAAGTTTTGTGTTCCCTCTCCATTGTGGTCCCTCCCACCAGTCCCCTGTCAGGGTCCCTTGAAAATCAGAGCCCTCAAGAATGAGCACAGCCTTTGAAGTGGGGTCTGAGCAGGCTAGGCTGGAGCCTGCTGAGATCTCAGGAAGGGACTGGGAGGGTAACCAGGGCAAGTTACACCCTTGCTAAGCTCCACGGAGCTGGTCTGAGGCCCGATCTGATTGGACCGTCAAACAGGGATGTGGTTGAAAACACGGGTGTGCCAGAAACTGGAGTCAGAGACAACTGCATCCAACAGGGTGGGCCTGACATCTCCCTTTGGGAGCACGTTGTAAATGGAGTGTCAAGTTGGCCTGAAGCTACAACACTGGGATGCACATGTCCTTTGAGTCAGTGTCTTAGGTGGGGCTCCCTGGCAGTGAGCCCTGAGATGAAAGTCTCTGTGTAGGTGTGTTATTCAGGCAGGATTCTGGAGAGAAATTGACAAGAAGCAAGGCGAGCAGGGAGGGGGAGAAGCAGCAAGGGTGCAGGTGAAGTCCAGCCTCCGCCCGAGCCCATGGCTGTCCTGGAGTGTGACCTGCGCCAGGAGCTGGTCCTGTCTCGAGGCCAGGGAGCGGGGTTTCTCACTTTGCATCACGGTGGGCAGGCGCGTAGACCCCGAGGCACTCCCGGCCTTCTGTGTGCTGGGTAGTGGTTCCAGTAGTGCATGGGCACCGACGTGGGTTGCAAGTGTGAGCAAAGGAAGTGAAGTGCACAGAAGTGGGGGCTGGGCACACAGAAATGGTGTCTTAGTCAGCTCGGGCTGCACAACAAATACCACAGATGGAGTAGCTTAAACAATTGAAATCTATTTCTTCACAGTTCTGGAGGCTGGAAGGCCAAGGTCAAGGTGCCAGCAGGTTTGCTTTCTGGGGCGGCCTCTCTGCTCGGCTGGCAGGTGGCTGCCTTCCTGCCGTGCCCTCACTTGGCCTTTCCTCTGTGCCTGCATGGCCCTGAGGTCTCTTTCTCTTCTCAGAAGGACACCAGTCATATCGAATTAGGGTCCCCTCTTAATGGCCTCATTTAACCGTAATCACCTCTTTAAGGCCATATCTCCTAATACAGTCACATTAGGCATTAGGGTTTCAGCCTACGGATTTTTGGGGGGGACACAACTCAGTCCATAACAAATGGTTAGAAGGATCTGAGGCCATCTGGGTAGAGTTGCAACAGCATCTCTGCAGGTAGGTGCCTCGGAATTCAAGTTGAAGCCTCACTGAATCTTCTTTAGCGACCACTTCACATTGTGGATGCAGTGAGTGTCTACAAGTCTTGAACAAGAGCAGTGCCCATGCCATGCCTGCACAGTTGGCCATCACCCTCCCTCGGTCTTCACTCATCCTTACGGAGGGGTCACCTCCTTAGAGCTCAAAGGATATCCGAAAGGGCTGACACTGTGGTCTCTTTGCAGGTGGAGGAAACTGAGTCTGGAACAGCCAAAGGCCTGCATGGAAGTTGGCATCTTCACGCTGGAGTTGGGCTCGCCATCCAGGTCTCCAGACTCAGCAGGGAATAAAGCTGTTGCTTTCACCAGATGTCGCTTCTCTTTCTGTGAAGAAGAATGTGTGGCTTGATTTCCTCCCATCAGATTTGTGAATTGCTTCTGGCCACCAGGGAGGTAACCTCTTCCTCGGGGTTAATGGTATTTACAGCATCTGCAACACCAACTGGGGCTCTGGATTCAGTCCCTGCAATTAAGCTGCTCCATAGGCAAACAGGAGCTTATGGAAGTCTTTTGACAAGTTGAATATTTATAAGCAGGTTTATCTTAATTAAGATTGCTAAGTGGCCAAGCTGGAAATGTGTTTTCTTCTTTTACACAAAGTCTTTGAGCTGGGTGGTAACTGGAGGTCAGATTTTTGGGGCTGCAGATGGGAGAAGATTTAGTGATTGGATGGGCTGGCCACAAAAGGTGAGAGAGGGTCAGCAGTTCATTCATACGCAACCTTGAAGGGCTCCTCTTGAGAAATCCCTTTTCCTTAATCAGCAAGTTCACACTCAGCCTGGGGTTGGGCACTAGCTCTCCTCTTTTTTTTTTTTTTTTTGAGGAAGACTAGCCCTGAGCTAACATCTGCCAATCCTCCTCTTTTTGCTGAGGAAGACTGGCCCTGTGGCTCTCCTCTTGAAAGAAGCAATTTGTGTGATAGGCAACATGCTTATGCCTGGCTGTGGTTTATGGGGGCTTCTTTCTGGTGGGGATGGAGGTAAGTCATCTCAGTGGAGGGACATCTTTTCTCCCCAATCCAGTTGACCAAATGCTCAGTGGGAATTCTTTGGGTTGGTGACCGATTCGTCCTAGTTTGCCAGGGACTTTCCCAGTTTTAAAACTGAAAGTCCACACCCTGGAAGCAACCTCGCTCTGATTGGTCACTCTCTTTTTAGACCAAGAAGAGAAAGCTCTTTACATTGGAACGAAGGCCCCTTACATCTCCAGTGGCCTCTTGATTACAGTTCAGCTGGAGGTCAAGGCACCTGACTCTCAGAATGTGACCACCCCTACCTCTTTGCAGCCACGTTCTTCATAGGCTCACTTGTAGCACAAAGGAAACTCCTCCCCTTCCACCATCACTGTCCTTCCCGGCCCCAGATGTCAGCTGGGGCTGCAGATATTGGGGGCTTCTCTGGGCAGAGGCCAAGATGGCTTCTCACATGGCCACCCGACGGGAGCTGAGCTGGGCTGCCTGCCAGACGGCCTGCAGGTGGCCTCTACCTCAGTGGTCTCGGGGTAGTTGACTTCGAGGATGGTGGCCGCCCCTTACCCTGGCCCTCTCCCCGTCCCAAGAGGACCCTGTGGATTTGCAGGACTTTTCCAGCCTCACCTGGAAGGGACTCAGGATCTCTTCTGCTGCATTCTGTTAGCAAGCGAGTCCCTGAGGTGAGCAAGGCAGGGGCTGCAGACCCCCCTCCGTGAGAGGAGTGCTGAACAATTTGCAGACGTGTTCTCAAACTGGGACAGTGGTGGTGTTTTCTGTGTCTTCGTAGATATTTTGGTGGAAACTTGGGAGAAGCCAAATAGAGGATGTTTTTAGTCAGAGGAGAATCCAGTTTTATCCTAATGTTTAGGGGCAGAGTCATCTCCCTGCTGGTTGTTTGTGGGATCCTGGTGTGTGCTCCTGATGGCGGAAGGGAAGCAGGGAGCCGGCCACACCAGAGGGCTTCCCGTTAGCCAGTCAGACACGCTCTGGGAATGCAGAGGCGGCTGGGGGCCTGGTCTAAACAAGGGATTATTTAAGCCTGGAGTGGACCTGAGAGCCTGCATTTTAACAAGCTGCCCGGATGTGGATGCTGCTGGGCCACTGGACCACACTTTGAATAGGAAGGGGCTAAACCTAGGCTCCCGGGCCAACGCCTGCCAGCAGCCTGTTTTGCATGGGCTATAAGCGAAGAGTGGTTTTCATATTTTTAAAGGGTTTTTAAAGAACAAAGAAGAGTACATGACAAAGACCATCAGTGCCTGCAAAGCTCACAATATTTATTGTCTGGCCCTTTACAGAAAACATTTGCTAACCCCTGATCTAAACCATACAGAGTTCACGCTGGCTGGAGGTATGGCTTTCTGCTCTTTGGTTTGTCCCAGCTCCTGTGACGGTTAAGGCGCCTTAGTCTTGGGCCCTTGGGGCACTCCACATGGCGCTACCCACTCAGGGATGGCTGAGAAACTCCCCCCCCTTCATGAGCCTTGAAGTTTCACCCCCTCCATCTCTCCCCCCTCAGTCCTCCCTGTAGTGCTCAGCCTTCAGTGGGAATGTCCAGCCATTCACTGCACCCAGTGCTGGAAAGGGGCTGGGCTGGTCTGGGCTAGGGGTAGGGTGGGGAGGGGACAGCTGTGATCCCCAGGGAGGAGGAAGCAGGAGGAAGAGGCCTGTCTGACCTTGGGGAGTAGTTTCTGAATGACAAAGCAGATCTTTCATCTTGCCAAGATTAATTTTCTACACTTATCTCTCCTATATGTAGCTGTGGTTGTTTTAAAACAAGGCCCCGCAAGTCCCGCCATTGAAAGGTAGGGTCTGTCTTCCCTTCTCATGAACCAGGGTTCCGTGACTCATCAGCAGAATACAGCTGGAGTAACGTGGTGCTGGTTTTCAGGCCCAGGCAGTTTCTTCTCCCTGTCTGTTGGGCTGCTCCCTATTAGAATCCAGCCACCATGCTGGGAGGAAGCCCGAGTAACCGGCGGGGGGTGGGGGGGGGGCACTAGCTGAGCTCCCAGCTGACAAGCGGCCCCGCCTGGGGACCAGGAGACTGAGTCACTCCGTTGGACCCTCCACCCCCTATATGGAGCAGAAATGAGCTGTCCCACTGCCCCTGCCCAAACTGCAGATCTGTGATCAAAACAGATGATTGTGGTTGTTTTAAGTCACTAAGTTCTAGGGTGTTTTGCTAAGTACCAATCCATAACTGGGAGATTTACACTGAAAGAATGTCTCTGTCTGTGCCTGGCAAGGCTCCTAACTACTCTCCTAGGCCTGAGATTTATCAGGGCCCAGGAAACTCAGGGTGACAGAGAGAGAACATAAACCTGTCCTGCACAGCTGGGTGGGGAGGGATCACTTTGAGATTAGTCATGCACGTTTTGTAATTTCCGGGCTGCTTTGGGGCTGCCTTTCCCCACCGGTAGCAGCACTCAAAGGCAAGTGGAAAATACATTTGTCACAAAAACAGGGCAAAGTGACTGCCCAACAATATGTGACTCTACAGAGAAACCATTAGAGGAGATTCCATTTACCAGTGTCCCCATAGGAGCAAATGATTTAGCATGGTCTGCTTTCTCTTATCAGTGGGCTGGCGTAATGGATTTTTCCTCCTAGTAATCGGGCATTCAGGGCTTGCCTTCTTGTACCGTAGTGCCCCTTGCTCTTAGGTACTCCTTCACAGGAAGCCTGTTGCAGACGCATTTTGGGCGTGTGTTAACATCTCACAGTGAATCCTTTAAACTCCCCTCCTTCTCCCACAGGGGTGACCAGTAACGGCCACATTTGCCCAGTATGATCCGCCTCTCAGGGCACAGTTGACTGGATTGGGATGTGTGTGTGTGAGTATGGGGGCAGGGGTCACTGAGCCCAGACTCTGCTTGTCTCTGTCCCTGAGGGTGGCGAGGGAGGGGGGAAAGTCCTACGGCTCAAAGAGAAGGATGCAGCCACATGCAGAGAGAAGCAGGGACTGGGGACGAAGAGAGAATCCTGCCAAGGCTCTCCAGGGACCCATCTCAGCCCTTCTGGGCCTGACTATCATTCTTGCTCAGAACTCCCTGGATCCTAATGCCGAGCCTCCTGTGCAACTGATGCTAGCATGAGCCCTTTTCTGTTATTTTCTACTACATTGTCACATACAGAACCGCTTTCCCAGAGTCACTCTTCTTGATTTATAGATGTAAATTGGGCCATGAACGTGATCTGGGACCACACTTGCCCATATTTGCTGAGCTCTTACCTAGGTACAGGGGAGACAGAGATGAGCGGCACAGGAACCTGCTATGTGCTCCATCTGCCCAGTCCCTGTGAGCCTGCAGAGAACTGCATTGTGGGAAGATGCCTCACCCCTCACAGGACAAGGTACCATAGCAACCATGGATGCCAGGTCCCAAGTGTACCAAATGTCTATGCTTTTATTTCCAAAGAAAAAATAAAAAAGCCACCTAAATTTCTTTTCTCTCTTCAAAGGTTATTTTTTATTGAGGGAGAAATAATAAAAAAGCCACAGAATTCTTTTTCGTAAGGTAGATTTGGGTGCATACAGTGACCTTTTGAGTGGGTGGAGAGGTCCAAATAAAAACACAAAAATGTGAGTAAAACTGAGACTACTGGATGAGGTCCAAGTAATGCTCTGAGGTGCCATCAGTGCCAACAGCAGAGGTTGATTGATAAATTGAGTAATTCACTAAGCAAGCCATTATTGAGTGCCTACTCTGTCCTGCACTAACCAGGCCAAGGGAGTCCAGATGTGTAAGACACAAGGCTCTGTTGTGTGCCTCCTTGCAGTCTCATCACTCATTAGCAGCATCAACAAAAATGCATGCGCCTGCCCTCCTTTTGCTAGGAGCTTGGAGAAGCAGAAGGAGGTGTGAGACACTGCTCATTTCCTCCTGGGCGTCATCATCCCAATGGGCTAAGGAGGCGTATATAAAACCATAAGCTCCAGCACAAAGTGGTGCATTCAAAGTCCACATGGGTGGTGCACATAAGACCCATCCCCCAGGCTCAAAGGGAGGGCCCAGTGGGCTGGAGTGATCTGGAAAGCCTTCACGGAGGAGGCAAATCTTGACTTGTCCCTTAAATGAGAGAGATTTGCTGGGTGGAGAGACGAAGGGAGGGTGTTGGAGGTGACACAGTCTATCCCTGTCTCAGGGGCTAGATTGGCTGGATCCTGGACTGGGAAGCCAGGCCGGGGGTGGATTGTGGAGACCCAGAAGGCTAAGAGGACTAGACAGTACTCTGGGGAATGGGAATGGGAAGCCATGAAAAGTTTTGGAATGAGCGGTATTGACGCAAATAATCCATAACCAATCTATAAGTCAAAATTGGAGCGAGGGGACCAGCCCCGTGGCTGAGTGGTTGGGTTTGCACACTCCGCTTCAGCGGCCCAGGGTTTTGCTGGTTCGGATCCTGGGTGTGGACATGGTACCGCTCATCAGGCCATGCTGAGGCGGCATCCCACATGCCACAACCAGAAGGACCCACAACTAAAAATGTGGAACTATGTACCAGGGGCCTTTGGGGAGAAAAAGGAAAAACAAAATCTTTAAAAAAAAAATTGGAGTGATTTTCTTATGAGCCAGAGTGAGGATTATAATCCTGGAGGGCCTTAGAAGGCGTTCCGTCCTGGAGAAGCATGTTTTCAGTACAGTCTTATATCTTTTTAGAACAAAGAATGTACATTAAACACACCCAGGATACATTTTCATCAAAATTTCAAAGAGGTATTCAGTTGCAAATTAGCAGGTCACCATGACTGTGCCGTCAGGAAAGGGACTAACCCGGGCGTTACCAATGTTACCAACAGGGCTTAGGAGGGGAAGCATGCTTCTTCCCTGAAGAGAGTGCGTCTTTACTTTAACCGATAAGCAGATGTACAATGTGGGTTTGATAGGCCATAAGTCAGGCTTTTTAGTTCAAGCCGAATCAGTTTTGAACCCGAATAGTTACCTCGTATACCTCAATATGTGAGAATCTCTTGTCAGTGGCACACACAAAACTTGGCTCTGTAAAGCTTATTCCTCCAGCTTTGGCGGAGTGGGTGGGCCGCTGGAGGCCGGAACCCCGCTGGGAGGCAGTTGCCACGGCTGGGGTGAGAAGTGCTAGGCTCTTTCCTAAGTGTTGGAGCATCCTTTAAATGATCTAACAAAAGCTGGAGTGGACAGTAGGGAATCGCCTTGCCTCCTACGTCTGTAGGGCAGGGTTTTCTTTGGAGGAAGTGACTTTATTATTTTATGTGATGGTGTTCAGGGTATGCCACCCCTCTGCGTTCACTGTTGAGTGCACACTGAGGGCTTCCTACTGCAAGTATCTCCAGCTCTCCACCTAGGGGCATTCTCTGGTGTGCTTGGTCAAAGATGGGCAGATGGAAGTTAACGCCCCCTAGGAATAGCCGTTAGCCAACGATGATGGTATTTGCTAGATACATACCCCTACGCCCTCATCCCTGTCCTAAGGGTGGAATGGCTCTGTGCCATGTTCTGTGCTGTCTTCCAGAGTGCCCAGCATGCTTGATCTTCAGGTGCCCACAATAGTGTCCTGATCCCTCCCGCAGCCTGTATGGGCTGGCTTCCCTGCCCGGCCTCATTCCTGCTCTCCTCCAGTGGTACTTCCCAAGACTTCCTCCCAAATAAACTGCTTGCACTAAATTCTCATTTCAGGGTCTGTTTCTGGGGAATCCCAACCTGAAACAAATGGACTAAAACCAGACACCCTGGTGTTCTACATCTAGACATTCTCCTTTAGTGGTAGGCAAATGGAAATCACTGCTCTTTGGAACACGAGCTTCCATTCTTCTGGGGTAGAAGCTTTGTGGGTCTACTTGTCCAGATGTGTATAAGGTCCTGGTGGCTTGCTGCAGGATGTACCACAAGTCCCGTGCCTGCTCTGGGCCACCACCCTCCCTTTGAGTGTTGTAGTATCTTCAGGTTCCTACCCATCGGGAGGACATACAGGGACAGTCGGTGAGTATGAGCTTTGCCCTGTTTGGTGGCTCTGTGCATGGAAGAGGGTGCATCATAGCTGTGCAGCATTTGGAGACAAGGCCAGATCTAGAGATGGAGGGTAGATGGCAGCAAAGTCTTAATCATATCTGTTGGAACTTCATGTCCTCTTTTCATTAATGCGTTGGAGATGCATTTCAGACTCACCACTGCAGGGCTTTGAAAGTCTTTTTCTAGACATGACTTGGTTTTCCAACAAGCTGACATCCCTACCCTGGAACCCAGCACCCTCCATGGCCATGTTTTTTCAGACACCGTTCACACAAGCAAGTTAGAAAATTTAAAGTCAGCAAAGGGATGATTCCAATAAAAGCAAATTAGGGAAGACTTTTAAGTCTTAGAAAGGCACTTGTCTGCACATTCGAGGCCAATAATTCTTAGCACATGTGAGTAAAAGCAATTTACTAACTCCCATTGTCTTAGTTCCTCTTTCTGAGCCTCACTTTACTATGGCTCTTTAGAGAGGGAAGTCAGTGAGACTGAAATTGTTTCTGGTAACTGATCCCCAAGTAGGCAAATTAGCTCAAGCCAAAGGACCTACAAAACAGCAGATGGGCATCAAAAAAGTCAGACAAGATGTAATTATGAATTTCGAAGATCAAAAAGTTATTCTAAATAACCAGAAGTATTGGTACAATTGTCCTATGGGTGACATAGTGGATTGCTAAAAGACCTGTAAGGGCATTTTTCTTGGGCAATTTTAGTCATAATAATGTTTTGAAACTTCTCTGTAAGGTCATGGTTGAGCTCAAATCTCAGCCTGTCTGAGTGTCTAAAATGGACATTTGTGACTGCAGCCATCAGTGTGAAATCTTATCTGTTTCTTTTTACCTTCTCTCTGGACCTACACTTTTTGAGAGGGTGACTTTGAGGGCAAAGTTAGGGCAGCAACAGAAATAACCAGACCATCTGTAATAGCTTTCATGACGGTTCAAGGGGGCTCTGGCAAACTTTTTCATCCCAGAGAGCCCAGTAGAGTGAGAATGTGTCCAGCTCCAGCTCCAGAAGTTCCCGATAACATGCTGCGAGATGAAGGAGCCCTCCCTCGGGGTGGTGGGAGCCTTTGATGAAGGAGTGAAAATGACTCATCTGGGAGAGGAGGGGGACTGGGTAAAGGCCAGAATGAGCACACCTATAAACCACACCCCCTTCTGCACTAGATCTCTAGAAATTACGGAAAAGACATAAAACACATTCATTACATCTCTGTAAATTGCATGTATTGCCTTTCATGGACCTGAAATGGTGAGAAATGCACGAAAGCCAGAAGGGAGATGAAATCAGATTAAAGTGGAGTTCACCAATCAAAGTGAGGGCAGGTGAGGAGTTCTTTAAAAGGTGGGAGCCGTCCAGGGAGGCTGTACGAGGGCTCCAGGAGAGCTCCAAGCTGAGGCTGTGGATGCAGAGTGAAAGGAGGGTGCTTGGGGTCACCTGTCCAGGTGATTGGTGGGGTATTGCTAAGAGAAGCCAGGTAGGTTGCCAACTACCTTTGTGAAGCAGCAGCAGGCAGAGGCATTTGCTCCTGTGGGAGTAGCAAGCACAGGTACTCGGGAAAGAGGGCAGTATAGCAGGTAGCTGCTGGTACTAGGGGTTGACAAGCTACTGACACATTCAGTGTAACGTCTTGACATGAAGCATTTACCAAACACCTGCAGCATTTCCATCAAATTTGGGGACAAGGCAAAGATGGCACAATCATCACTACTATTCAGCATTATACTAGAGGCCCAAGCAACGAGAGAGGGAAAAATGAGATATCTGGGGATGATATGATTACTTAGAAAGTCAAGTGAGAAATTATTAGAACTAGTTAGATTTCTATAGAGTGCTCTGGTTTAAGATTAACATAAAAAGTCAAAATATTTCTTAAAAAACTAGCAATAATACGTTGGAAATGTAATACAAAATAAGATTCTATAGCCATAAAACTATAAAATACCTAGTAATAAATGTAACAACAAAAAAACAAGATCTACATGAAAAAAATTACAAATCCTTATTAAATGTCACCGGTAGATAGCAGAGCAAGTGAAGAACCATACCGTGTTCCTATACTATTTGCCAATGATCACTAAATTAATCCATAAAATACAAACAGGATTTTTTTTTGAGGAAGATTAGCACTGAGCTAACATCTGCTGTCAATCCTCCTCTTTTTGCTGAGGAAGCCTGGCCCTGAGCTAACATCCGTGCCCATCTTCCTCCACTTTATACGTGGGACGCCTACTACAGCATGGCTTGCCAGTGGTGCCATGTCCGCACCCGGGATCCGAAGCAGAATGTGCCCACTTAACCGCTGTGCCACTGGGCCGGCCCCAAACAAGATTTTTAAAAGGCATTTGATGAAGTGCATTATAGGGTTCTTGTCTTATGAGATATAAAAATATATTGTGATATATATTAATATATATTACATATTTTTATACATGATAAATTAAAAGCTAAAAGTACAAGTTGTAACTACAAAAGTATTAGAAGAAAATATAAGAACATTTGGTAATAATCTTGGGATGGGGAAATTTTCTTAAGCAAGACACAAAATGCAGATGGCATAATTGATAAATTTTGATAGACTATATCAAAATTAAAACCTGTATACCAAGTGGTAGCATAGAACCATTAAATTACAATAGCATAAATAACCAGAAAATATTATTGACATTTTTCAGTTAAATGACTAATATCCAGACTACATAAAGCACTCCAAAAAGCAATCAGGAAAAGAGATAATGCTGTATAAAAAGGAGTGTGGCTGAATCACAAAATTACTGTACACTCATAAGTAGAGACAAAATATGCTCTACTTTATATCTCTATGCTTGGTCTCATCTCCTCTATTGGGACTCCATAGCTTCGTCCACTCTACTAAGCTTAACGTGAACATTAAGTGGTTTCTTAGGTTAATGTCAGGCTCATCTGGATACACGCCTAGACTTTCTGACTTCTGTCCCCGCCTCAAGATGCAGCTGGTTGTGTGGGTGACTCTGTGGCTGTGTGACCTTGTGATGGTAAGGACACGCAGAAGTTCATTTGTTGACTTCTGGATCCTCCCTCATATCTCCTCAGTCCATGGATCAGTGACCACTCAGGTACCACTGGTCCCATGCCTGGATGTTCTGTTTCCGTTGGCATCTGCAGCTGAGGTCTGCATCGATGTCTTGCGTTCTGCTCTCTCTCCCAGCGTGGTCAATACCTATGGTTCTTTCTGGCTGACCAAGCCCCACTGCTGCCCTCACTAGGGCAATCCCACCCCTGACCCAAGGTCTACCTAGGTCCCCAAGCCATGGGGCCCATCCTGTAACCCTTACCTATGAGCCGCTTCTCCTCATCACAGTGCCCTCCTGCCCCTTTGGCATGCTCCCCAGCTAACTACCCAGGTTCCTTTGCACCTGGAGAGGCTGCAGGAAACTCCTGGTTCCATCAGTGTCACATGTAGAGTTGCCCCAGATAAAATACAGAATGCTCAGTTAAATCTGAATTTCAGATAAACCACAAATCATTTTTTATTACAACTATGTCCCAAATATTGCATGTCTCAAGTATTGTCTGGTGCATAGTTACACTAAAAAATGATGTATTGTTTATCTGAAATTCAAACTTAACTGGACAGCCTGTATTTTTTTTTTTTAAAGATTTTATTTTTTCCTTTTTCTCCCCAAAGCCCCCCAATACATAGTTGTATATTCTTCGTTGTGGGTCCTTCTAGTTGTAGCATGTGGGACGCTGCCTCAGCGTGGTTTGATGAGCAGTGCCATGTCCGTGCCCAGGATTCGAACCAACGAAACACTGGGCCGCCTGCAGCGGAGTGCACAGACTTAACCACTCGGCCACGGGGCCAGCCCCTGGACAGCCTGTATTTTTATTTGCTAAATCTGTAACCCCAGGCACACGGGAACCAAGTGTGCTTGGGAGAGTTTGACTCAAGTCCTTTCTCCTGCCTGGTGCTTCCTCTGCCACCTTGCACACTGGGTTGAGTTGGTTGTGCCCACTCCAGCTGGGGCTGGGGGCTGAGCGTGAGGCCATTTCCTTCCATCGTCTGGAAGGGAAGGGAAGCTGAGGTCCTCCTGCCTTTTGCTTTCCTCCCGGTTTATATACAAGTGTCTACTCCCTCAACCCAGAGCAATGAAACTCAGACACCCTCCTCCCTAGCAGGCTCCTAGGCCACTCCTTTGTTCTCTTCCCAGGTCTGCAGACCTCCTTAGGTCCTCCAGGATCTGGACATGATAAAGGAATTTAGAAAATCCCTTTCTCTTTGTACAAAGCCTGGATTTAGAGCCCATTATCTTGCTGTGAACTCAAACTCTTCTTTGAATGTTAGAATCTGAATATTAATTCTTGGTATAAGTGCTGCAGATAATTCTAAAACCCCTCACTGGTCCCCAACCTCGAAGGCAGCTGAAGTCCTCAGGCTGACTAGGGAAAGTCTGTTAAGGTGTAATTTTTAATAAGTTGGAAACATTACTTTTATACGAATGTAAAATGAACACATGTCAAAGATTTTATTTAGTCATTAATTACTGAAGAAGCCAGTCAGTTGTTAAAACAGATTCAAGTCAGAATTTGAGTTACGGAGAGTTATATTCTCTGGGACAAAATCAATGTGCATTGCTATGGGCAGGAACCATTAATATGGCTACTAATTGTCTTCAATTTAACTGCTACCCGCACAGACGTTGAAAGTGGCCTAACCAATGGAAAGTCAATCAGAGGCACACACTTCTATAGAATCAGAAAATCCCCAGGAGGTCATCTAGGCAATGCCCAGATCTCCACTGAGAGGATACCCAGGGATGTCTTTGCCCATTCTCAAGTCTTAGACAATTTTTCCTGAAAAAGTATAATATTCTCCTCAATTTTTTAACCTGTTACAAATAGTAAAAGATAATAAGTTCAAAGAAGAGGAAATACAAATGGCCAATAAATATAAGACTAAATGTTCAACATCACAAGTACATGCATGAGAAACACATGTTAAAACAACATGAGAATTTTTATCAGTTAACATCCAGGGTGGGGAAACAAAGACTCCAATGTGTTGATGTTGGAAGTGTAAGTTGGTTACATTTTTTGGAGTGCAATTTGGTACTGTCTATTGAAATTTTAAACGTATGCACCTTTGACCAGCAATTTCATTTATAGGTGTATCGCTGAGAGAAAAATTCACAAACATGCAAATGAACAACAATGAAAACATCATTAATTCATGTACCAAATATTCGTAAAGCACCTACTGTATGCCAAGCTCAGAGATGCTTGAGATAAATCAATGAAGAAACCAAAGGTCCCAGCTCCCAGGGAACTTGTATTCTCATGGGGAAGATAGACAGTAAGCAAGCAATATAAGGAATATGTAAATCCTCTAGTATTTTAGAAGGTAATAAGTGTAAGAGAGTGTAAGGAAGGAAAAGATTTTCTTTGATCCTTGTAGGGTCCCTGGCTGGGTCTGAAAATTAAACTGATAAAGGTTAACAGTAGAAAAGCATACACATTTATTTAAAATAAGTTTTACATGACACGGGATCCTTCTTAAGGAAATGAAGACCCGAAGAAACAGTTAGACCCACAGGTCTACTACTTTTATGCTGAGTTTGATGAAGACTAGACAGTCGTGGAAGGAGGTGACAGGTCACGGAGTAGGAGGGAAGTGTAGTAAACTGGGCAGACTTAGCAAGCCCTGTTTGTTCAAATTCTCCTTCGTGTTTCTTTGTCTTCAGAAATAAGGATGCTCCTTTCCGCCAGGTGTGGGAGGGCTCCTCTCACGTGACGGTTTGATGGCCTGTTTCGGGGAGAAGGCTTGGCGGAAGTTTAAGTGACATTTCTGCTTCCACCATTTTCTCACACTCCTTCAGCTTAAAATATTCGAGACGCCAAGGTGCCATATATTGGTGTAGCATGTCCTGAACTCCATCAGGAGGGTCAGAGGTGCTTAGAGTGGAGAGTGAGAGTGGGGAACAGATTTCAGTATTAAATAAGGTGGCCAAGGTAGGCCTCATTCAGAAGGAGAGATTTGAACAAAGACTTGAAGGAGATGAAGGAAGGAATCATGCAGGTATTTAGGGGAACAGCAAAGTCAAAGACGTTGAGGTGGGAGTGTGCTTAGCATGTCTGAGAAATAGCAAGGAAGCCGTTGTACTTGGAGTGAGGAGAGAGGAGGAGGAAAGGAAGGCAGAGTGGAAAATGGGGCACCCAACTCAAGAGGCCCTATTGGACATTGTAAGGGCTTTGGATTTCTTTGTAAATAAAATGAGGAGCTTTGTAGGATTTTGAACAAGGGAAGGTATGCCATCTGATTAATTATATGTTCCCAGAATCCCCTTGGTGGCTGCGTAGAGAAAATATGGTAGGTGCAAGAGGGTAGAAGCAAGGGCACCAGGCAGGGGGCTGTTGCTCCTGGCCTGGACTTGGGTGAGAGCAGTGGGGGTAAAGGTGGTCAGGTTCTTCAAAGGTTCTGAAGATAGAACCCACAGGATTTCCCAACATTGAATATGGAGTCAAGGCTGACTCCCAGCGTTTTGGTCTGACCAACTTGGTTGTCAGCTGAGATGGGGAAGGCCGAGGGTAGAGTAAGGGTCCTTTCTGAGGTGAGTGGGGGAGGGTCATCAGGAGTTGAGTTTTCAACATAAGAGGTCAGAGATGAAGTCTTTTTGGTGTAATACAGTCATGCATCACTTAATGATGGGGACATGTTCTGAGAAATTCGTTGTTAGGCGGTTTTGCCGTTGTGCGAACATCATAGAGTGTACTTACATAAACCCAGATGGTATAGCCTACTGCACACCTAGGCTATGTCTTATGGGATATATGTGCTAATCTATGGGACCACCATTGTAGATGTGGTCTGTCATTGAATGAAACAGTGTTATGCGGCGCATGACTGAATTGCTTACATAATTTTAAAGTAACGTAAAGAAAACAAAAGTGATTGATGAGAAATCTTGTCTTGCCTTGGCCTCGAGTTTCCTTATCTATAAGGTGACCTGTAAGATCCTTCTACCTCTAGGAATCCATTTTCTGTAATGTCACGCGAACCTGGGTCCTTCTTAATTTGAAGCCAGACTGTGTTTATTCTTTTTTATACAGCAGCCTCAATTCTGGCCCAGTCATACTGGGTTGTGATCAGAGAAGGACAAAATTTGGCTTTTTCCTCTAATCATAAAATTGAGGGATCACTTTGAAGTATGACCAAAATTTGCAAGCACATTGGTTTTCAATTCAATTTCAGACAGAAGTTAAAGCACATGGCTGCCGGAAAGTCCTTTCCTGACTACATGGCCTCTCAGAAGATGGCGAAGTGTGTGGTCTTCATTGCAGTAAGTTCAAGTTGAAGAGGAGTCTCATGACTGGGTGGCTGAAGCCTTGGGGACATGAAGAAATGTTTCTTTTTGCTTTCTCTGGTTGATCTACTCTGACACCTATTTAAACAACCAAAGACTCTGTTTCACTCACAACCTGACTATGCCTTCTGCCCCTTTACTCCTGCTCCTTGCTAGTTAGCTCTCAGATTAGGTTATTGATCCCTAGAGCATGACTATCTGAGTGTAGGACTGGCCAGTGGGATGTTTGAAAAGAGGATTTGGACAGAGCATGACCCTGAAAGCTAATGTATTTGTACTAAATGGCTCAATTCAAAATCCATCCTGCGGCCAGGACATTTCTTGCTCCATTAAAAAAAGTAGCATTTACTTTAAGAAGCTAAGAACAAACTTAAAAATATTTGATGGCTATGGCTGTTGACTTCCTCACACTCCACATGATAATACCTTCAGTTCATTTTTTTTGATTAAAGACAACAATTTTTTGTACTGATGTACTACAAAATTTAAAAGGTTCCCCAAAGTATAAAGTCAAGTACCACACAGAGATCATCATTATTCATATTTTAGTGTATTTACTTCCAATTTCCCTTTCATATATGTGCTGTTAAAGAAAAAGTATTCTGACACTTGTTAAAAGAGTAGAGAGGACTTTATTAAGCATTATTGCAATAGGTGCCAAGACTATTGCAATAAGGAGGGAGACCGGGCCCAGCTCTGAATGCAGCAAGGCCAGGTGGGGATTTAAAGCCAACAAGCAGAACGAGGAGGGCATCGGTGGATCTTCGGAGAAGTATTAAAAGGACAAATCAAGGGCAGGGGGAGTCTTCCTAAACTGACTTCACAGGATTCTTGCTGAAGGCAGTCCAGGGTGACCAGATATCAAGAGTAGGGGGGATTCTCTCTCAACTGATTTAGCAGGATTCTTGCTAAGACTGGGCAATGCAGCCCCAGGCAAGGACAGGGGCAAAGCTTGAGGCATAGGCTCAGAGGAGCCTGACTAAAGTTTGGTCAAGGAGAGCGTCTTTGTCAACGCAATGGGGACAAATGAAATATTTATTTATTTACAAAAGACCATAGCCCCTTCTCCCATCTCTCTCCTCACTAGTCCTCCCCAGTGGGATTGGAAAGCAGAGAGATAAAAGAGCACAGGTACTGGAATCTGAGTAAGCCAATGGTCTTGAGGAAGGTAATGTAAGCTGAGCAGAAAACAAACCCTGCTTGCCCTAAGGGAAAAGGGGAAGAAGGTTGTGTCAGAGAAAAGGGGTGGGAGCCTGGGCAGTATATATAATTTTCACATAATACCTCTTGATAAAAAGTGAGAGTATAACGTTAGATATCAGGATTAGTTAATTTAGGGTTCTCCAGGACAGCACTAATTTTGACCCATAATAGAGTACGGAGCTCCTAATTAGCAACTAAAGAAGCGAGCCCTGAACTGTTAACACACAGATCAACTTGGTGTTGTGAGCTAAGGGGCTCTGTGTTGACTCCTTTGGTCTGGTACCAATAGGTTGTGTAAACTCGAGCAAGTCACTCAATTTTCTGTCTTTACTTTCCTTATCAGAAGGGAAAATGAATGAATGGAATTGGTTCGTTTGTAGCATCGTGAATCTATAAAGTTACAGTTGTAAAATGAGATCTGTGTTTTCCCCGTGTCTTGGGCAGCCTCACCCCACTTCACTTTGGCAAATGTATGCGCATCCCCATTCTTTCCAAATGGAGGCTGGCTCTTTGGCCTGTGTCTGTTTCGTGGTTTGTCTGGCAGTGTATTTCCTGTTGACTCACTGCACCAACCTCAGGTTACTGAGAGAGAGAGGAGACTAGTGATCACCAGGATTTACCACGGTAGTCAAAAGATTTTGAGTGTGGACTAGGGTGGACCTGAGGGAAAGAACATTTTAATGAGTTTGTGTGGGCAGCAAAACGATCCATGTGATGATAGGTAGAATTTAATGGAGATGCTTCCTCCTGCTTCCCTTTCCTTCCACCTTCTCCAGGCCTGCTCCCCACCGGAACTGCACCACTTAATTATCTTTGCTGATAAAGATTAATGGTAATCATTCAGCTCGTGAATGAGTAAAAAGAGAGATTGCCTGAGTCACCCAGGGTCTTCTTCCCACCCTTGCAGGAAACTAAGCTGTGTTTTTTATGACTTCTGTGCTTTGCAGGGACTCTAATTTCCCCCTGTTGGTGACCATTACCGTGCTTTATATAGAACAATAAAACCACATGGCACATTAACCTTTGCAAATGACACAGTCAGACAGTGCCTTCGTAAGCAGCGGCTCTGATGCAAGCACAGGAAAATGAAACACAACTTTAGCTCTCCTGCAAGGCTATTGCTTTGCATAGCTTTCCCCCTGTGGCCCACCTCACCATTCTAAAGCATCACAGACAATGCAGCTTATCCCTAACTCTTGGAGGTAGGAAGAGGGGGCCATCACAAATGGCCAGTTTAGAGCAGGAGTGGGCATCTGACCAGTTCTCACAGCCCCCTCTGCTGCCCCCTGCTCTGGGCCAGCATTGTCTCCCCCCTGAATTCTTGCACTAGCTTTGTGACTGGGCTCCGTTTCTACTGCTGCCCTCACAGTGTATTTGCAAATCAGCAGCCAGAGGGATCCTTTGACAACATAAGTTAGATCATATCACTGCTCCTCAAAGTCCACCCAGGCTGCCTATGTCACTCCCAGTAGAAGACGAGGTCTTTACAATGCCCTCTCCCCTACTCCCGTTACTTCCCCACCCCTCTCCTGGCTCCCTCTGCCTGGAAGGGCCTTTGCACTGGCTGTTCCCTCAAATTCTCTTCACCAGATTTCTGCAGGACTCCTTCCCTCACCTCCTTCAGGCTTTTATTCAAATGCTGTCTTTTCATTGAGGTCTTTTCTGCTCTGAAGATGCAAATTCGTCCCCCATGCTCTCTGTCTTCCTCCTTAGCACTTATCAACATCTAACAGGCTGTTTTTTAATTTAAGACAAACAATTCACTGGTTACTGGTCATTTTCAAAATCAACAGTTTTACATACTATATTTAAATAAATAAATTATATATTTCTAATATTATATTTATTACTATTATTGTTTACTATTTATCATGGCCTAGTGAAATAAGCTTCATGAAGTTGAGGCTTTTTGTCTGATTTGTTCCCTGTTCTTGGGCTTATATCCTTTCCATCAGTGCTTCTCAAACTTTAACATGCCCACCAATCACTTGGGGACCCTTCTAAAATATAGATGCTAATTTGGTAGCTTTGGAGTGGGACCCGAGAATCTGCATCCCTAACAAGCTCAGGTCTGCCACACCTGAAACAGCAAGCCTGGAGTCTGTGTGAATCCTCGCCTAGAGGCAGGGCCACCATTTGTTTTCTTTCCAAAGCCAAGTTCAAAAGCTCAGGTCTGGGCTGGGTTCAGAATCATGTGGGAGAGCTTTCAGATATGGGTTCCTGGGTGGCTCCCTCAGAAGCCGTGATTTAGGAGGTCAGAAGGAGGGCCTGGGAATCTCGTTTTATAGAGCTCTCCAGGTGACTGGAATGTGCAGCTAAGAGGGGTAACCACTGATGTAGAGAAATTAAGAATTTCTTGCACGTGTAAATGTGATTCTGATTTTGCCAAATTGTCGTCTAGTGATTACAAAATGAAAATTGACATCTCAATTGAAAATCAAAAAATTCTTTTTCCTCATTTGCATCATTTGGTTGGCCTCCAAAAGAATCTAATGATTTCAACAGAAAAAGGAAAATGTGTATAATCAACTCAGAATATCCCCATTCGCCACTTTAAATTTCTATTTAGTATTATGAAAATAACATAAGCTCATGGTAAACAATTCCAACAGTAAGTAGGTATGCAATGAAAAGCGAGCTTTTCTTCCATCCTGGATTTCCAATCTCATTCTTTGGAGGAAATTATTGTCAACTGTTTCTTGTGAATATTTACAGAAAATTTCTAGACACATGCACACTCTTTTTTTTGCCTTGTTAAAAAAAGGGAAATTTGATCAATGCCTTTGTCCCAGGCTTTTTCTTATTACTGTGTGTTTTGGCTAGCCATGTGTGGCAGATTATGTTTTCCAAGATGGTGGCAACTCTAAGATGCCCAAGACCTCTCCCACTGAGGTGAGGGCTTATAGTCCTTTCCTTTGAATCTGGGTGGGCTTGTGACTATGTTGGAAGTGACACTATGTGACTTTTGAGGTTAGATCATAAAAAGTGATACAACCTCCCCTGGTCCTCTTGGGTTGCTTGCTCGTGGAATCCAGTCGCCATGTTGTGGGGAAGTAGAGAGACCACACAGATAAGCCAAATTTAGGTTTTTTGGCCAAAAGTCCTAGCTGAAGTCCCAGCCAACAGGTAGCATAAACCTCCAGAAATGTGCAGGAGTGAGTGTCAGATGATTCCAGTCTCCAGTCTCCAGGCCACTCCAGCAAGCAGAGATGAGCTGCAAAGAAACTGGAGACAGAATTTCCTGATCCTTTTTAAGGGCTACACTGCAGGAGTTACAGGAGGATGGTATAACCTGAGTGTCATTCATGGGTGATCTTGAGCCAATCAGTCACTCTGTATGAGTAACGCTAGGCTAGGCAAAGCTGCAGGAGCAAACAAATTTCACATCTTACAACTTCACATCGTTAGTATTTACTCCTCACTCTCATTACAGTCCAGGGAGGGTCAGGTGGCTCTCCTCCACATCATGACTCAGGGATCCCGTTTCCTTCTGTGTGGTGGTTCTTTTTATCTTCAAGGGCCTCCTTGGAATCCTTTACTGTATCCTCATCTTTTAGCTGCCCTATGAGTAAAAAAAGAGAGCATGGAGGATTGCAAAAGAAATCCTATGGCTTGGCCCTAAATGAGTTCTATCGCTTCTGCCCACAATCCATTGGTCAAGAGCCAAACATTTGGCCTCGTCCTAACTGCAAAGGAGTCCAGGAAAGGTGGTCTTCTTGACTACTTAGGGAGCGAATCTAGCCAGTTTGTGCCACATGGTGTCTCACTTTCCTCCTGTGGATGGAGATAATAACAAAATGTAAGATGTTGCCTTATCTCTGAAGAAGCTGAAAGGACTGTACACATTTTAGGTATTATGGTGTTTCCCATCAGAGAAAGATACCTGAGATCATGGAAACTTCATCATCATTCTGGGGTCCCCGTGGATGATGGGCAATGATAAGCCATTGGCCCTCCCCCGGGCTGTCCTAAATCTAACCACTGGCAACCATTGCGCTAACACTAACAAGTGCTTCTCCCCACTGGAGAGAACCGCACGCTACAAGAAGCAGCCCACACACATGTTCTTCTGACTCAAAGAAAGGAATCTCGGGAGCACAGTTGGTCCCTCACCAGGCAACGTTCAAGTGGGATGTTAAGCAGAAATGCACTTGTTCGTTCTGTCTTCAACTTTGTACTACACTGGTGGTGACCCAGGCTGTTTCCATAATAGCGTGTAAATGTCATATAAATGAGAGCAAGAAAAAGATCAAGCTAAAGGACCTGAAAACAAATAATGTCAACCCTTTTGGACCCTGGCTGCCCACCAGGCTTTCTTGTCCATTTCCTCAGTAAGATGCTTAAATTTAGGGGAGCCCAGTCTTTTCAGTCGTGCAATGGGGCTAGCAATACCAGAGCTGCCTAGCTTAAGATCGGATAGGCAAATGCTCTGGAGGGGGCATCAGGAGCTGCATGAACTGTCGTGTAAGGAGGTGTGCAGTGGTGCTTCTCCTAACATTGCTTGAGAAGCAGTAGGCAGCAGCCTTGTTGTGCAACTCTAAAAATCACGGCCATTTTTCTGATGATAAATTTTCTGTATAAAACTTGGAAAATACAGGAAAGTCCAATTATAGCTTCTGTTTATTGAATAATTTCTATGTCCAACTGATTTGGATAACAGAACGCTGTTAACCTCTCAGATTGGAGGTAGTTACGCTGCTTGCTGTATCTGCCTATTTTCAAAGCACGTAGCTCAGTAGTTTCACAACATGTGTCAGGGCCTTAAAAATGTCCATTTCCTTTGACCCTATAAATTTCTTCCTAGAAATCTTTCCTAAAGATATAATCCTAAGCGCGGCCCAGATTTATGGCCAAAGGTCCAAAGATGGCCACTGCAGGGTTATTTATGAAAGTGAGAAGTTGAAAATGTAAATACCTGTCATTAAAGTAATGGTTAGTAAATCACGGAGCATTCATGCAGTAGAATATGTGTGATCCCTAAGGATAATGTTTACATTATACTTTTAATGATATAGGAAATTGTTTGTTACATAAATATTCACAGATTGGTGAATGTTATGTAGTTTTATCTCAACTGCATTCAAAACGCATAGCAAAATGACAGGAAAGAAATAGGCCAAAAGGATTTGTCTTGCTTCTGAATGGGAGAATTATGAGAAACTTCTTTTCTTGTGCATTTCTCTCCCCTTTCTCCAGCTTTTCCATAGCACTTTTAAAAGTTTCTACATGGAACAAGATTAGGAAAATGAAGTAAAATACTGACGCAAAGTTCAGAACCCTGCAAATTCCCCTCTTAAACTGACGTTTCCGATCTCAACTCCATTTCTCCTTTGTTTACAGTTTCATCTGCTTTTTCTTATAAATGCTTATGTTGCCCTTGGTGCCATAAGCACTAGATTAAATTGAATTCAAAATATGTAAAAACTGGAGCCACCCACTCAGCAAGGCTTCATCTGCCAAGCGAATCTTCAAAGGAACCGAGAGGTAAGTGGTTCTCATATTAAATTTCCACCTTCAGGCACAGGTCAGAAGCACAGTGATCTGTCTCCCAGAATGCCAAGGCTGTGTTCCACTAGCAAGATTCAGAGGAAAAAGAACTATTCTGCAGGATCCAGTAAAGCTGCAGCCTGTTGGAGATGAACCTCCAGGAAGAATCAGGTCAATTGAGAGAGGACAAGTTTATGGAGAATGCAAACAGATCGAGTTTCCTTTACAATGTGAAAATCCCTGTGACAGTTTAGGGGTTTTGTGGGAGTGGAGACTGAATGTCCCTTTGAGGAGTTTGCCTGGAGGATAGTCAAGGAAAACATCCGCCCGGGTAGAATTTCCACACCCCGCCATCTGAAGAGGAGTGCCCACAGGGGACAAAGAGTTCCTGGGACCCTCTCGGCTATCTTACCTGCTCTTGCCCGCTGCCCCCAGAGCCCTCGAGAAGACTAAGTCACATGTGGAATGACTTCTGAGCAGAACCCAATAAAGTGTGATATGTATTAAATATCATGCAATTATCTACTTGCAGCAGAAACAAAGGCAAGGATATTATTTGTTCTAAGTGTCAATACTTCATGAGGCCTTGCAGAAACCTTGACAACTGGGACCCTACAGATAGTCACCCTACATCTTTCCTGGTGGGGAAGATGAGTCAAGCATAGATTTCTTTTACTAGAAATTGCCTCAAAACTCAAAATAAAATTAGAAGTTTGCTTGGAGGGTAGACTCAGTGAATGCAATGGTGTTTGCTGATCCTAGAAATCTCAGAGACATCACACTCAAAAGGGATCTCCAGCTTGAGCGCACTTCGTTGCTCTCTGTTCTTTTCTGACTAATGGCTGATTTCAGTCCATATATCAAGTAAGGCTGGTGATCAGTTTATCATGTGGCCTTGAACTTTTCTGGGACCAGGAGTCTTTGTTAAGGAGGATGCAATACACGGGATAGCCTAGTTGTGAGACTCAACCATATTTTACTTGCATTGATAAGACTTCCATTTCTTTGCATCTCTCGTGATGTGGTTTCTGGTTCCTAACTTTTGCATCTTTCCCCCTCTACCCCCATGAGGGGTTCACCAGCTCCCCTTCCCTTTCTGAGCTCATTCTCAAATTTTCTTTGCTGCCTATCTGACCAGTTCTGGTAAAGACACTGCCCTTCTTGTTCAGAGCCCAGAGCCTCTCTGCATATAAGTTCTTATGACAGGTTTGGCCATGTCTCCTGTCATGCAGTCCCTGCTACGGTGACCTGACCTGTACTCCGGTACCCTCCAAGTCCTGGAAAATGGCTCTGCCATTTCAGAATCCCTGCCAGATATTAGAGCTCTGCCTTTGAACCCAAGTCTAGGCCTTTCCAGTGCCACTCACATCAAGTCTCGCCACCTCCCAAGCCCTCCCAGTAGAACGGTTGTCACACCTGCTATTTCACCCCCGGTCTCTAGCTTTCACCTGCTTTTCTGAAGTTCAGGATGCTACTGACCTACCCAGAGGACAACTGCAGGGAGATGCTTCCTCCTTAGAAAGAAGCTTTAAAATGACTCAGTTCCATTCCTAGGATCCAAGAGATGAGGGTGACTAACTCAGGTTACAGCTACCCAGAAGCTAGTGCAAGTTGAAGAGTGGACTTTTGGGTGGGGGGTGGGAGGGCTTTCTCAATGACATCAGCTCCCCCCCACCTTTATTGAGGTATAATTGACAAATAAAAGTATATATACTTAAACTGTACAATTCGATGATTTGATGTAGGTATACATTGTGAAGTGATTACCACAATCAAGTTAATTAACACATCTATCACCTCAGAGTTACCTTTTTTTGTGGTGAGAACGCTTAAGATCTACTCTCTTAGTAAATTTCAAGTATCCCAATACAGTATTATTGACTATACTCGTCATGCTGCACATTAGATCCCCAGAACTATCATAGCCTCAGATTTATCTTATAACTGAAATTTTGTACACTTTGACCGACATATCCTCATTTCCGCCACCTCAGGTCCTAGAAACCGCCTTTCTACTCTCTGTTTCTATAAGTTCAGCTTGCTTTTTTTCTTTTTAGATTCCACATAGAAGTGACACCATACAGTATTTGTCTGTCTGGCTTAGCATCAGCTTCTGTTCACTTTGTATGAGTGAGACTGAAACAAGGTCCAGAAGCAAAGGTAGGACTCCCTGCGTGAAAGGCAGGTCACTCAGGAAAGCAAGACCAAATTACGAGAATGCTCCTGCAGCCCCTGATGATTGGGGCTGTACTGTCAAAGTATCCTCACCAATGTCATGGGATGTCATGGTCAACTGTGAAGCATGCACCTTCCTAAATAGAAAAACAAAACCCAGATTATCCAAGGAAAATATCCTCCATGTGTGGAGTGGCTGGATCCCACAGCCCAGATCTTGTCCTCCCCAAAGTAATCTTCTTCTTGGAGATTTCTTACTCAAGGTCTGGCCTGAGTAGGGGCACAGCCCTTCCCCTTAGTAGTATTATTGAAGGAGACTGACGCTCGACAATACTTTCATAAAAGCTTCTGGATGACAAAATGGAAATACACATTGAAAGGAATCACAAATTAGATAATCTGGCTATAAGGTACAGGAATTACTTTTGCTCTTGTTTTGTTTCATTCTTGGGATGCTTTGCAGAGGATGCAGTCTTCCTAGGTCCCAGCTTGCTGCTATATCATACCTTTGGTGGAGATTGGAAAGTCCATGGATGAATTTCAAGCAACATTGATCTCCTGAAATTGTAATTGAATGTTTGTGTGCCTGTGCATTTTTATGGGAATAGAGTCTATAGCTTTCATGAGATTCTCAAAGATGCCTTTGTATCTCAAAATGGTAGGTGCCATCTAAGCCCCTGTAATTGAGTCCCACAAACTGGACAACTCAACTCCTCAAAGCCAAGAGATTGAATGCAGGAGACAGTGGCTGGATCTTCTCTCCAGCTTCCTTCATTGGATAATTGACCCCAAGAATGACTATCTCTTTCGAGAAGAACCAAACCACACTGATAACCAATTCAAAACACAACTCCAAAAGAAATGGTACCCTAACATTTGGGATCATGTTTTGTTACAAGACCAGTCTCTGCCTGGCTCTTGCAAACCAAAGCTCCTTGTTTTATGATGTAAAAACAGGAAACAATTTTGTTTAAAGCCCTCACATCTTTCTTCCCGGAGTTCAATTGAATTGGATTTTTAGAATGTTTAGCAAATTTTGCTTTTATAGATACCTAGCGAGGAGAACTTTAACTTTAATGTGTTTTATGTTTTCAGAAGGTTAAAACAATTAATATTGTGGAAACAATGCCATGTATCATCCCAGAGATAGCTGTGCATTTAAATTGATACATTAGTTTAATTCCCCCAATGAATGGCTTATCATCTCTGTTGGCAAGTGCGGCTCACGCATAATTAGCAAAATCACACAGATACTTTCCCAAAGAATCCACGTTGGGCTGGTGGGAGATCAGTGGCAAAAACTACTGATCTCGGCTTGGTTGATCAAACGTTGAAGATGACCAGTGAGGTCCTTGCAAACTCAAATAACAGTTTTGAGTTTCCACAGAAAGAATGCCACTCTCGGGATGGAGAGGCCAGAGTTATGGTATGGCATGGGACACCAGCCAGCTGTATAAACTTAGGTGAGTTATCTGGTCTGTCTGAACACTCACCTGGGTTCTTGTCTGTAGACTGAGGTGCTCTGAGGTCCAGTTCAGCTCTGACTTTTATGAGTCTGTTGACTGTACAAGTTTGAGTGACTCTGCAAAAGCCTTGGAGGGAACACATGACTATAAATATGGGCAAAAAGGAGTAAGGGACAGGACACTAGTGCTGTGGGTGGGGCTGTGCTAAAACAGGGTCCAGGCAGTAGTTGAATTAGAAAATACCGGGACATCGAGGATCTCATTTCACCATCTGGATGTTCAGGTGGACAGTCCCAAGTTTGTCCAATGATTATACAACTTTCTACCTGTCTTTAGCTCCATTGAGGCAAATAAGCTTGAGCTGATCTCTAGAAACAAGAAAGAAGTACATTTATTAGTTAGGGTCACATTTTCACTTCCACCATCATCTATTTGCCCCAGGGCACTCTTCCTTTACTCATGGCAGTGACTGAAATAGCAGTTATACACTGGACAACGATGGAATAAATTTTAGGTTTACATTTCCCAAGAGGATTCAGATTCACTAAATATCTGCCCTCAGAGACAAGGCACAAGGTCCTAAGCTAGGGAAATGTATGTCTAAATAGCTCTACTTAGAGACCTGAAGAACGGACTTGCAGAATGATCTTCGCTTGCAGACATTGGTCAGTAGTTTCAGCAACTTCTACCCAGTCCTGCCAAAGATATGCATGCTTCTCCCAGTTCTCACTTGCTAATTTGTTGTTTGCAAAACCTGAAGCAACCTCGGTCCACAGCTGGCTTGGCAAAAGCTGACTGTCTCTACCTGCAATGTCTACCAGTGAACTCAAGTTTGAGTTTCAGAAATGTTCTTGATAGAGGAAATTTGCAGTGACCCCATTAAAACTACAATCCAACACAAAGCATCATTTATGAGTATTTCCCAGTGGGGCTGAGGAGGGCCGAGTACAGAGCAGTAAGGAGACATTTAGGTGAAAATAAAACTCAATCATTTTTATCCCTCACATTTTGAATGTGTTTCTTAGGCCCAGCCAGTGACCTGGAAATTCATGGCTAGAAAGGAGATATTTCAAAATGTTTCTGAGTAAAATAATTTCTGGTAAATGTTATCATCAAACAGAAGTATTATGCAAAGCTTGACACAAATGCAAATCAGATTCAGAAAGCCTATCCTTAATGAGCTGAAAGGGAAATGAGTTCATAAATAACCAGGACATGTAGTGATATGGGCAGGTGTATTTGAAGAGCAGGAACCATGGTACTGTGGTGGAAATTGCACAGGAAACTGTAAGCTCAGTTTGGTTGGAAACCAGGTTGAAAGGGTAGATTAGAGTCAGGACTCATTCGTGATGTTTTTGTTATCACAGTCTGGGACAACAATAACCTTTTTAAAGCTAACCTGTTGACCTCTTGACTCCTGTAGAGCTTGGGGACTATTGGAGGCCCCTAGTGGTCAGGAGGTTCCCGGGAAGCCAATCCCAGCTGGATGGTCTTTTGGAACTTTTGAGATATTTACTGAACATCTCCTATGTAAAAAGCTCTACAAGGCACTGCAAGAAATTCTAGGAATCATCTCTTTTAAGGATCTTGAAGTGTAGAAACAAGTGTAAGTATCTTAAGAAAGGTGCAAGGAAAGAGAAAATAGATGCTGAAGAGGCATTTGGTGAATGTCAGTACCCGTTTCTGATAAAACTCTTTGAACCAGGAAGAGAACGGATCCTTAATTTGATAAAGATGATTATAGGGGACACTTACTGTCTGCGGTCACTCCATTTCTATTTTCTGATTGGCTTAAGCCAATGAGCACAGCCTATCCACTTGGCCATAGTGACTTGTTCAGGAATGAGGAAGTGACAGTCCATTGGGCAACTGTGACATAAGGATATTTCTTCTGACTCCTGGGAAGGCAGCTGCCTAGAGGGATGTTCCCTTTCTGTAATATGTGACCAAGAAAATATGGAGCCCTGGGGCCGGCCAGGTGGCACAGCAGTTAGGTGCTCACGTTCTGCTTCTTGGTGGCCTGGGGTTCACTATTTTAGATCCCGGGTGCTGACTTGGCACCATTGGCATGCCATGCTGTGGTAGGCATCCTACATATAAAGTGGAGGAAGATGGGCACGGATGTTAGCTCAGGGCCAGGCTTCCTCAGCAAAAAAAAGAGGAGGACTGGCAGTAGTTAGCTTGGGGCTAATCTTCCTCAAAAAAAAAAAAAAAGAAAAGAAAAGAAAATATGGAGCCCTGAGAGGCCTCTGGCAGCCCTCTTAGGACCAGGAAGGGTAGCAGCCTTAGGCCTAAGGCTGAGCAGAGAGATGACTGACTGGAACAAGTCTTGCCTGAACCTGCTGTGAGACTTCTAATTTACTTTATAAGTCAGTTTGAGTTTAGTTTTTGTCACTGAAAACAGCTGAAAGATTGCTAATGGATTAAAACATTGATCTTAAACTAAGAGGGAACATCACATTAATGGAGAAGCATTTGAGACTTTCTCATTAAACTCAGAAACAAGAAAAGATTGCCACGACCCCTTCTATAACTCAATATTGTTTTACGCCGCATCAGCCAATGCAGTACAGCAAGTTCTGAGTAAGAATTTTTGGAAAGGAAAACTTACAGATGATGTGATTTTCATTTACAAATCATGTGATTTTCTATTTGGAAAACTTAATCAACTGAAAAACTATTATAAGAGAGTTCAGAAATGTGGCTGGAAATCAAATATAGAAGAAAATCTGTAATTCTCCTATATGCCAGTAATAGACATTTATAAAATATAATGGAAAATGAGTTCATTCACAATTGCATCAAATAATGTGTAGAACCCATATTTAAAAATAACAGCATTTAACAGAGGGCAGACATTTCAGAAGTATGTTTGTATAATTCACAATGTTAGTGTGGATGCAGGCCCGCTGAGACATAGCTGTCAATTATCACAAAAATGGCGTGCTCATTTTTGGAGCTCAGTGAGGCAATGAATACCAAAAGTTTTAACAGCTTGAAAACTCTTTGTTTCCTAGCCTTTGCTGCTCCAGAAATTTATTCTGAGGAAATTACTAAAGATCTGCCCAAAGATTTAGTTCCAAGGATGTTTACTGAAGTGTCTTTTATAAATACAGGAAATAATTAAAATGTAGCACAAAAAGGATTAGGTAAATAAATTCTGGTATTCATACACAATGGGATAGTTTGCAATTATTGAAAAGATGTTATAGAAGCGTATTTGTTGGCTTGGAAAGATGTATATGAAATATTAAATGAAAACGCAGTTTACTAAGCAGTATGTGCAGAGTGACCTCATTTTAAAGCAGATGTGACAGGCCAGTGCGTAGAGATGGGGAGGAAAGAGTGGACTAGATGTCCTAGGAGATGTCACATGGCATAGAGGCCAGTGTGGGTCTCCAGAAGGTGGCAGTTCTGAGAGGAAGGACATGGAGAGAGAGCCAACGAAAAGGAAAGCTACTACTTGCTTCTCTAAGTAGTTCTCTCTGGCTCCATATACGCTCAGTAAAACACACTCAGCGTCATTGGATTTCTTGTGGAAGGCACATGGGTCTGAGCTTTGCGCTATGTCACCATAGATGGAGGAGTGGTTAGTTATCTATTGCTGCATAACAAATTGCCCCAAAACTTAGTAGAGTTGATCTCGCACAGCATTTATTAACTCGGGCAGTTTCTGTGGGTGAAGAATTTGGGAGCAGCTTGGCTGGATGGTGCAGTTCGGTCTCATGTTGCGCAGGCTTGACTGGGATGGGAGGATCTACTTCCCAGGTCATTCATACGGCTGCAGGCAGGACGCATCACTTCCTCAGCATGTGGGCCTCTTGCTCAGGCTGCTCACAACGTGACTCCCACTACAGCAAAGGGTCTGAGAGGAAGAGAGTGGGCACCCAAGACGGAAGTCTTTCATAACCCAGTCTCAGGAATGGCTTGCCATTACTTCTGCCATTTGCTATGGGACACTCTGACTAACCCTGGTAGAATGTGGGAGGGAACTACACCAGGCTGTGAATACTAGTAGGCCATTGGGGGCCATCTTAGAAGCTTAGAAGCTGTGGGAAGAGAAGAGAGCTGGAGAAGGTGGGGTAGGGAGGGAGCTATGATGACATGAGGGCAGAAATTTTGGGAGGTCACAGGTAGTATGTTGGATTCACCAAGTTGTGAAATTTGGGTTTGAAGCTAAGTTTACCCACATCTCTGAGAGTCACAAAGGCTCAAATTGCCATATAGAATATGCACGGGATTGGACTAAAATCTCTTGGTGATGATTGGGGGGAAATTGGGGGATCAGAGAGAACCTATTTGAGAATGGTGTCATTCAACCCATATAGTCCAAGCAGAGGGATTATCAGTTAGTGTGAAGAGTCTGTGTAGTGAAAGGCAGTGCTGGGAGGAAGGTGACTGCAGCTTTCATATAAAAAGGCCCACTGTTAATTATTTATAAGTAGGAGGGTTTGAGTCATATCAGTGGGAGGACCATGTGTTCCTCATGTAGATGTAACTGCAGGAACTCTGGAAGAAAGTTCTCAAATGGGCAGAGAACATTGGGTTTTTGATAATTGAGGGGGAAATACTAGTTGCAGCCATGGCAGGCGGAGAGAAACTGAACTGCAGTTCAAAGACAGTGATTTCCTCCCACCCTTTCATCCCCCCTGCATGGACCCCATCTACAGGATCAGCACTCCCCGCTTCGCTGTGAAATGAGCAGAAGACTCTTTGGATGTCCAGCCAAAGCCTGAAGCAGCAGAGTCTATAGGACAACAAGGAAAGTGGGGATGGGATTCTACTGCCCTCTGGGGAGGGGTCTCTGTGAAAGATGGAGGCCAGAGCCCAGAAGGATGGAGGGCTTAAGAGAGGTCTGTGAGAAGAGAACAAGGAAGTTTGGGGGATAGATAGTTAGGGAGGGAGGTGCACCGTAGTGGGACACCTTCTAGAGGCCCATGTGATCAGGATTTAAGGTAGCTAGCCGTCTTCTGTGGGTGCCTAGGTGATTAACCAATCATGGACAAGCCACAGTCCAAGAAGCAGAGCTGGCTCCCCCGACCTTCACGTCACCTCTCCACGCACCCCACCACAAACATCGAGGGACAGAATGGCGTCCCCAAAGCTCAGTTCACACACGCACACACACTCACCGGTTGCACATACACACATACTCCCATGCACACATATATGTAAACAGAGATGTGCTATACACGGTAACAGAGGGATAAGTTTTATTTATTATGTAACCCATATAAAATCCAGGGCCTTCAATGGCCTGGTCTCAGTACTTTGTCACATTCAAAGAAACATGGTCTAGCAAAGAAAGGTAATTAAAAAATAAGCATAATCCCAATCTTTGTAACTATCTGCCAAAGAACATTAAAGGGGATCCAATTCTTAACCCTCAGCAATTTTTCAAAATCCCCTCCTCATTCCTCTCTCATTGTTTCATAGCTCTGGTTTCTCTTTCATGCAAACCCTACTCCTTTCGTTCTCTCTTTCTTTCCCCTGTCTCTGCAGTACTGTGTCTCTCTATCCTTCCTTTTTATTCAAAATCTCCAGGGGTCAAAGAAAGGAGAGGTCACAGTTGGGTGTGAGCAACCAGCACAGAGTCCCTGAGGCGTGGCATTGGAGACCTATCTGAAGACCGCGGTGATAGAGAAAGGGAGAGAGCGAGCGTGAGCAACGAGAACAGATGGGAGCTCTTCAGTTGCCTTAGAATCCCAGGATCACGGGCTTTGCGGTTGGGAGGGCCGTGAGGGAGGGCGCAGGTCACCACGCAGTTTTAACAAAGCTCCCCAAGGTGCAGGTCACGGTTGATGCCCTCTACCAGCTCCTGTTAACTGCACGTGAACTGCAGTTGGGCGAGGGCACTCTGGAGGCCTGCACGGGAGAGGTGGGGTTAGGAGACAGAGGACCGGCTAGTGGGAGGCAAGGAAGTCTCCCTGGAGGAGGGTGACGCCAGAGGGGGATGGACGGATGACGTCAACTGGGGAACCGAGGAGCTGGGAGGCTCTCCCGGGCAGAGGCAACAGCCTAAGTAACAGTAGGAAGACGGGGTGTTGAGGGAAAGTATTATTTGAGCATAAAATGTAAAGAAGGGAGTGATGGGAGAGAGGTCCAGAGAAACAAGCTTACAGGGCAAGTCTTGTCAGCCATGCCGAGGAGTTCAGACTGTGGCCTGCAGGGGGCACCTCAGAGGGTTTCCGCTAAAAGGGACGCAGACTTGCGCTGTACGTACTGCCAAGCAGGGACGTGTGGGGAACGCGCTGGGCGAGGGGAGGGGGCGAGGGGAGGGGGCGAGGGGAGGGGGCGAGGGGAGGGGGCGAGGGGAGGGGGCGAGGGGAGGGGGCGAGGGGAGGGGGCGAGGGGAGGGGGCGAGGGGAGGGGGCGAGGGGAGGGGGCGAGGGGAGGGGGCGAGAGGAGAAGCGTGGGATGGAAAAAAGAGGATATTTGGGAGGCAAGCTCTTAGGGCTTGGACGTAGAAGGTGAGAGCGCGGGAAGGGTCAAGCATGATTCTCAGGTTTCCGGTCGGGGGGCAGGGGGCCAGGGGGTTCCAGTGGAGGCAGGGCAGGCAGGCTTAGGCCCCGCTGTGCAGGGAAACGTGGGCTTGGTTTTGGCCACGTGGGCTAAGGTGCCGGGCGGCAGGGGACGGAGTGCTGGAGTCCGAACGCCGAGGAGGGGGTCAGGCGGGTCGTGGGGATGCAGGAGCTGCCAGCTATTGCTGAGAGTCAAACAAGGAGCGTGGAGGGGCCACGGGGAGCACCGGGGGCAGGAGATGACCTGGGGACACCAACAGTCTTGGTGTGGGCAGCGGGAGAGGTGCTCACTGCCGGGCAAATGAGGAAGGCGTTGGCTGGGTGAGGGAGGGGCAGGGAAGGAGGGGGTCAGCGTGAGGCCGGAGGGCAGGCTGGTTCTGCATGTAGAGAAGCTTCAGTGCCAGACCCCAGGGGAGTGGCAGGTCAGAGCCAGGACTCAGTCTGGCCATGGTGGGAAGACAGCTGGGAGAGGCAAGGCAAGGGCGGCTGTAGCGTCTAAACACGAGGACCAGAGAAGACAGACCTAAGTGGGACACCACCGGAGGGAGGGGCCCGGGATGCTGGAATCACACTGCCTGAGTTCAAATCCTGGCTCTGCCACTTGCCTGCTGTGTGACCTTGGGCAAATCACCTAACTTTTCTGTGCCTCAGTCTTCTCATCTGTAAAATTGCAGTAAAAGTAGTATGTACCTCGAGGGTTGTAGTGAGGGTAAACTGAGTCAAGAAATGTATGTTATAATACATAGAAAGTGCTATGTCAAAACTACTATTATGCTATCACATGTGGCATGTGTAGAGTATATATACAGTATATAGAATAAATAGCATGTATTATACAGTACATACATTATAGTGTATATATAATATGTATAATATGTGCAACTATCATAATGAATACTACTGTTATAATGTATATTATTTAAAATAATTTATTATATATAATATATTATGGCATATATTTGTGTAATATATAAAAATATATATTATTCTATATGAACTATTATATAATTGTACATACTGCTATTATAGATATACTGCATATATTTCTATAAAAGCTATTATTATTATCATCATTATCATTGTTATTATTAGAATGTGTTCAGTGCCATGGATGCTGAGGTTAATAAGAAGTATAATTAAATTGGTAGAGTTAATAGAGAAGTAGTGAGAATGACATAGAACTTTCGAGCCCAGGTGGTCGGGTGTGTGTTGATACAATGACTAGAAATGGAGTCTGGTGTGTGTGATGAATTTGGGCTTTAAACACAAGATCACGCAAAGACTTGGAAGAGCTGCTGTAGGCCGTCTGGTCCAACCTGCTCGTTCTACCAATGAGAAGAGCGGCTCCAGTGCGTCACCAGGCTGCCTGAGGTCACGGGGTCGTGGGTGGAGGTGTCCTGCCTCCTCCCTTCCTGCACATGCTGAACTTGGGTGGAATCCATAGAAATGGTCAGCACAGAGGTGAGGGCGGGGTCCCGGTGGAGGCCCCTCACTGGAAGTTCTGTTGTCCACGTTAACGTGGGGTCCAGCTCGACCATCTCTCCGGCCTTCCCTGGCCCCCACCCTTCAGTTACCCTTCGTCGTTTGGAGACCTGTCCTCTGCCGCCCGGGGCTGCTGATGTTTGCCTGTGGAGGGACTCCTGACAAGAGCTCTGGAGAACTCTCAAAAATATTAGCAGATCAATGCTTCAAAAACCCAGTTTGATCTACTTTCATTCTTTTGCATGTGGCTGTCCAGTTTTCCCAACACCATTTGTTGAAGAGACTCTCCTTTCTCCATCGTATGCTCTTGGCTCCCTCGTCGAATATCAGCTGTCCATAAATGTGTGGGTTTACTTCTGGGCTCTCAATTCTGTTCCATTGATCTGTGTGTCTGTTTTTGTGCCAGTACCATGCTGTTTTGTTTACTATGGCTTTGTAGTATAATTTGAAATTGGGGACTGTGATACCTCCAGCTTTGTTCTTATTTCTCAGGAGTCCTTTGGCTGTTCGGGGTCTTTTGTTGTTCCATATGAATTTTAGGATTCTTTGTTCTATCTCTGTAAAAAATGTTGTTGGAATTTTGATAGAGATTGCGTTGAATCTATAGATTGCTTACACCATGCACAAAAATCAACTCAAAATGGATTAAAGACTTGAATGTAAGACCCGAAACCATGAGACTTCTAGAAGAAAACATAGGCAGTACGCTCTGTGACATCGGTCTTAGCAGCATATTTTCAAGTCCCATGTCTGACCGGGCAAGGGAAGCAAAAGAAAAAATGAACAAATGGGACTACATCAAACTAAAAAGCTTCTGCACAGCAAAGGAAACCATCAACAAAATGAAAAGACAACCTAACAATTGGGAGAAGATATTTGCAAACCACATATCAGATAAGGGGTTAATATCCAAAATATACAAATAACTCATACAGCTCAACAACAAAAAAACCAACAATCCAATTAGAAAATGGGCAAAAGATCTGAACAGAGATTTCTCCAAAGAAGAAATACAGATGGCCAACAGGCATATGAAAAGATGCTCAACATCATTAGCTATCAGGGAAATGCAAATCAAAACTACAATGAGGTATCACCTCACTCCGATCAGAATGGCTATAAGACAGGAAACAACAAATGTTGGAGAGGGTGTGGAGAGAAGGGAACCCTTGTTCACTGCTGGTGGCAGTGCAAACTGGTGCAGCCACTATGGGAAGCAGTTTGTAGTATCCTCAGAAAATTAAGGATAGATCTACCATATGATCCAGCTATTCCACTGCTGGATATTTATCCAAAGAACTTGAAAACACAAAGGCATAAAGATACTTCAGCCCTATGTTCCTTGCAGCATTATACACAATAGCCAAGACTTGGAAGCAACCTAGGTGCCCATCAAGGGACTAATGGATAAAGAAGATGTGGTATTTATACACGATGGAATACTACTCAGCCATAAGAAATGACGAAATCCAGCCATTTGTGACAACATGGATGGACCTTGAGGGTATTATACTGAGTGAAATAAGTCAGAGGGAGAAAGTCAAATACCATATGATCTCACTCATAAGTAGAAGATAAAAACGACAAAAAAAAAACCACATAGCATTGGAGATTGGACTGGTGGTTACCATTGGGGAAGGGGGGAGGGGGGAGGGCAAAAGGGGTGATTGGGGTCACATGTGAGGGGATGCACTATAATTAGCGTTCGGGTCGTGAACACGATGTAATGTATCCAGAATTTGAAATACGATGTACATCCGAAAAAAAGATTGAACAAAAAAAAACAAAACCCAGTTTGATACCAGAAGGAGCTGGTGCTTGTCTTTTCCTCAAGCCTGAAACAGTGAGTCACTGTGCTCCCCAAAGACCAGCCTCCTGAGGGAGATGGCCTTTGGGTGAGGCAGACTGATTAGCTTCCGAGGGGGGAGCCAGGATTCAGGGCTGCTGTCCTAGCCCCACGGAGTCCCAAGAATCTTTTGATGTCTCTATTGAAGTCCCTTATTGAGGACCAAAACGTATTCTCTGTGAATTTCCCATGTCATCCTGGCTTGAAAGAAAAAATAGTAATTTCAGGCAGCTTGTGATTCTAGAGGTGTTATGAAAGGCATGTTTCTAGATGCATTTGAGGATGTTGTCGGAATAAATCTAACCACTGCCTTTTCTTCCCAGAATCACTGCGAGGCAAGACTGTGATGAATGCAGAGTTTGTCTTTACAGCATCTCGCCTTTCCTCCCCACGCCCTGTTCTTCTCAGGGACCAGGGACTTTCATGCTATCCAGAGGCACTTCGGCCTCCCCCGCCTGCCTGCCGTGTGGCTCACCACTCTCCCTTGCCCTCCCTGGGCATGCTCCTGCCCTGGCCCTCCTCACCGCCCACTGGCCTCCATCCCGCCCTGGGACAGCCTCAGTGACAGGGTGTCCACGCCAGGAGCAGAGCTGAGCGGGGGACCTCATGTGAGGATGAGGAGAACAAGTTCTGTCAGTGTCGGTTCAGACTTGTTTTGTCCAGCAGCTTTCCACGGGTGACAACCCCTGATGTGGACATTGTTTGCAGACCTAAGTGGAAGAGTCAGACATAAAAGAACTGAATGAGTCTGTCCCGTCCAGACTACTCTTTCCTGTAAGGGGGCAAGCACCAGAATCCTGACTCTAATTTCCGGTTGGGTCTTCCCAACTTGGATGCTGTTGCAAGTGTAGATGTGTTTAGAGCAGTGGCGAGGGGTGATAGAGCTCACTCCAGAATGTGCTAAACCATTAACTTCGACTCCAGCTACACACAGCAACGTAATAGTGAATTTTAAAAAGTCCCAGAAAATTGCATACACCGTGACACACTTTTAATAAAATTGAAAACAATTAAACAAAACAACATATTTTTAGAAATACGTATGTGTCAAAACTACATATAAAGTAAAGTAACTGTTAAATCTGTGGTTGTGTTGATTGTGCAGAGGTAGCGGATAGAATGGGGGAGAAGTGTATAGGTAGATGGAAATTATTGTCAATATTTTGGGTCTTGTGTTCATGGTGTATCCACGCCTGTGAATTATGAAAAGAATATAAATTAAAATGCACAGAACAATTACAAAAATGAGTTATTGATCTAGTTAACACTTATTTGTATGCCAAGTATTGTTCTAAGCACTTTATAAATGTCATCAACTCACCGAATTCTCAAAACAACACTTTACAGTAGGTATTATTATTATTGTTTCCTTTTCCATGAGGAAACTGAGGCTCAGAGAGGTCAAGTAATTAGCCCAACATCACAAAGCTGAGCTGGGATTCTAACCCAGGCTGTGCATCTCCAGAGTCCTGTGTTGTGATTAATGCACTTCTGCGAATCCAAGGTCCGTAAGGAAAGGGGAACAAGTTAACTGAAGGAACTAGTTTCTACATGAAGCAAGTGTAAAGGTGGGGAAGGAGGGATGGCTGGCCGCAGTCTGGGAGCAAAGCAGACGGTTCTACATAGGGTAACGTTCCAGCTGATTACTACCTGCACTCTCCCAGGCAAAATATTTGTACTTTGGCAAGGCTTTTCTGGATTGATTCTAAGAGTGGGCATTTCGGTGAGGTGGCAGGCTAACGGGGGGCAATCTGTTGGCTGATTGAATCTCTGAGCTTCCTTATGTCACAACGACAAGCGGGCTGCCTGCTACCTGGAGTTAGTGCCTCTCTTTATTTGGCCTCAAGATTTATCATCTATGAGCAAATATTGACTTCTGGAATTGACTTGTAATGTCCTGCAACAAAAGTCAATACTGGTTTGATAACATATCTGGTGACGGAGTGCAGTGGAGTTATAGTCTACTAACCAGTAGGAAGACCACGACGGAAGCTTCGTTTTCTTTTAAGTCAGACATTCTCCGAGAGTGGTCTCCAGAACAGCAGGACTAGTACCACTTGGGAACATTTTGGAAATGCAAAATCGTGGGCCTTGCCTCAGTCCTTGTGAATTTGGAGCTCCGGGCGTGCGGGCCCCCAGGGATGTGCTGGCAAAGGGTTAACAACAGGATCTCTGAAAAAAGGGTATAAACGTATATACTACGTTTATTATAAATTTTCCTGATATATAAGATGTGTAGCACACAATTCACAAATAATATTAAAATATTCAGTATTCCTTTTTATAAATTTCATGTAGCAAATCGATTTTCACAGAATGCTTTTGTTTGTTTTTGCCAAGCTTGTGTATTAGAGACAAGCTATGGTTGCAATTGAGGAATGAGTGTAGTTCAACATGAATGTTGGTGATAGTTTTGTTTACATTAAGGAGTAAGACGAAAGTGAAACAAATAAAGATGTATGTTGTGTCAGAATGTTAGTTGTTTGTCAATGACATGAGCAACTTTGCTGCATCAGATAATAATTTCCAAATATTGAAAGACTATTCCTCAATTTTTTTTTTCGCTATTCACAATGTAATAGCTAAAGGCTGATACACTTTTAAGTTTCATTTGTTTTGTTAAAATTTTCTCCAGGACTTTCTTAAGTCTAAACAATTAACAAAGTAATAAATCCAGCCCAGATTTGTAGCATTTGCCCATTGCTATGGTGTAAGTACTTCTGCCACAGCCGGCTTCAAGCCACATGCCAGCACTGAGCGGGGAGTTAGGAAGACGCGCAGCGGCACACCGGTACACGCTGTGTCCATCATACGGATACGACAGACGAGTGTCCTCAAGAGCAGACATAATAGAAACATGCAGTAAAATAGTTAGGAAATACTTTTAAGGTAATTTTTTAAAAACATAATTTCTTTAGTTATACATTTTTATGATTTACTTTTTAATGATAGCTGTGTTTCACAGCAGTTTGCAAATTTCCAGAAAATTTAACAATTGGCTCTCCTGAGCTGTTCTGAATCGCTCCAGTCCACCCCTGGGCCCAGGAACGCGTGTTTCAGCAAGCCCTCCAGCTGACTCTGAGGACGCTAAGTTTTGAGAACCGCTTCTCCAGCAGATGCTGAGGACGAGAGACGCACGTAGCTGTAACTAACCTCGTGCTCCGTGCTTGGGTCTGGCCAACCAAATGCTGTACTTCAACGTTTAAGCAAATTCAGATTTGGGCAGAAGAGAGGAATGTCTCTAAAAGGGAAGAGAGGAAAGAGAAGAGGTTTGGACTTTGAATCTTTGATTTTTTTCTTCCAGATTTGGCCCAGTTTGGTAAACCATCAGTAGACCGAGTAAACCTTAGAGCAAATTATGGCTCAGTTTATCCTCTTGAAACAAAATGGCAGCTGATGCAACCGCTCAAATGACGTGTCTTCTGGAGTCTAAAAGAATTGGTTAATTTATTCAATAAATATTTATTAAGCATCCATGATGTTCTAAGCTCTGTACTGGATGCTGATGATGCAGGACACTGAGCAAAATGGATAAGGACGCCGACCTCCAGGAGTTCACATTTTAGCAGGACAACAGTAAAAATATGAAGTAAAAGCCAGGTAAGCAAGAGAATTACTGGAACTATTACATGTCACAAAGTAAACAGAAGAAATTTGTGTAGTAGAGAGTGATGGTTGGGAAGGGATTATTTTTTGGTTAAAGTAACCGGGGAGGGCCTCTTTGAGGAGGTGACAGTTCAGTGAAGAAATGAATGGTAAAAAGAATCCAGCCAGGGAACTACCTGGGCAAAGAGCCTCCCGGCAGGGGAGACGACAATGGTAAAGGTCTTGAGGGAGGAACGGGCTTGATGTGTCCAAGGCCTGCCTGACGGGGAGGCCAGCGTGGCCGGAACAGTGTGAACGAAGTGAGAATGGGGAGATGTGTTGAAAGGCAGGCAGGGGCCAGCTCAGGCAGGGTCTTTCAGGCCACAGCCAAAATTTTGGGTTTCATTCTAAGCGATGGGAAGCCTTTGGGCGGCTTAAGGCAGGGGAGTGATCGGTCTAATTTCTGCTTTAAAAAAACTGCTGGCCGCTGGGCGGAGAATGGGCTGTAAGAAGCAAGAGTGGAAGTGGGGAAGACTGTTGGAAGAGTCCGGGGCCCGGATACCACCGCTTGGAATGGAAGTGGCCGGGATCCAGAGGTGTTTTGGGGGCAGAGCAGATTGGACGGGCTGAGTGATTGTGACATATGCTCTATAAGAACAAAGACCATCAACCCCACCATCTTTAAGCGAAGTGGGCTAGCATTCTTCGTGTTTATGTCTGCTAATGTCTCTCTCACATCGGTTGATCTATCGGTTTCTGCCTTCTTCATACAGTCCCAGGTACAGTGTCTAGGAAGGTGGTGGCCTCTTAATTGGGTGGGCAGCTGAGGACCCCTCACTCAGAAGACGCTCCACGGAGACTGTGTGTAATCTTCTGAGTCCCAGCCCGTGAGCTTAGGTTGATAAGGGCCAAGCAGGAGTTGGGACGGGAGATCACGCCAACAGCTGCTTGTACCTGTGCACACGTGCGGGCAACCATTCCTAGTGTGCATTTGCTGCCTTCCCACCCTGCTCGAATTGGGCGGGCGAGCCCCCTCCATGGATCTGGGGGATTCGCCTTTCTTATGAACCTGGCCAGTTTTGCCGTGTGCATTTTCCCAGGAGTGGGCTTGGAGGATAATTCCCGAAGGACTCTGGCCTGCAGGCTGCTTAACCTTTTTTTTTTTTTTTAAATATTTTATTTTTCCTTTTTCTTCCAAAGCCCCCCAGTACATAGTTGTGTATGTTTAGTTGTGGGTCCTTCTAGCTGTGGCACGTGGGATGCCGCCTCAGCATGGCTTGATGAGCAGTGCCATGTCTGTGCCCAGGATTCAAACTGGTGAAACCCTGGGCCGCTGAAGCAGAGTGTGCGAGCCTAACCACTCGGCCATGGGGCTGGCCCTTGCTTAACCTTTGATGTATGAGGAGTAGGAGCTGTCACCCGGAGATTCCCAGAGATTCTCAGTCTGATGCTGAGGTCATCACTATGGTGCATATTTTGTAAATTGTTCCACAGATGATTTTGATTCATTGATTTAAAAAAAAAAAACCACGAACACAGTAGCATCTTATTTATACAATATTCTCTGAGAGTACAACGTTCCACATAAATGTATTTTTCATAGATGTCCTTGGATGTCAAGGCAACTTCTTTTTTTTTTTTTTCTTAAAGATTGGTACCTGAGCTAACATCTGCTGCCAATCTTCTTCATTTTTTCTTCTTCTTCTCCCTGAAGCCCCCCCAGTACATAGCCATATATTCTAGTTGTAGGTCCTTCTGGTGGTGCGCTGTGGGATGCCGCTGCAGCATGGCTTGATGAGTGGTGCCGTGTCCATGCCCAGGATCCAAACCGGTGAAACCCTGGGCTGCTGAAGCGGAGAGTGTGAACTTAACCACTCAGCCACGGGGTCAGACCCTCAAGGCAACTTTTATGTCATGAACATGTTTGAGCATTTTGGAGAGAAGCTTTCCGAAAGCAAGTGAGACTCTTAAGCAGGGTGTCTCCGCGGTTTGACTTCCCTTGGTGACCTGTGTTCACCGTTATGACTATCAGTCACTCCTTCATACTGTAACGTAGTGACAAGTGACCCCATGCCCAATGAAGCTGACTGTTGTGTGAACGCCTTCATTCCCTCACTTTCTCTTTGGAGAACTAGACCCTCTGTGGAGTGTTTTACATCATTAACACCTACTGATGGCACCCAGGGTGGGAGTACGGCAAACAGGGGCCACCCTTCACTGTTCTTCATTAGAAAATTGGTGTTTTAAGACGATCTGTATTTGGGAGGTTTGGTCTAAAGTCTCCAGAAGCTATCTCTATGTTTTTCTATCCATCTGGGTAGTATGCACTAAACGTGACCCACTTTGTATTATTTATCAATACAAAAACTTTTTATTATTGGTCCTGGTTCATCTAAATTGAAGAATAAAGAGGAGTCATCAGGATGATAAAGTAAGATGTCTCTTGGGTCATCTAAGCACAAGGCCAAAGGAAGAAATTCAACTGGAACTGCCAAGAACACCCCAGGGGCCTGTTAGTAAGGATGTATGTCAGTAAGATCTGTGTCACCAGTCCCCACTACTGGGGCCACGCCACTGTCTCCCAGCCACAAGTCGGGCAGCCATGAGTGGACACTGACGGGAGCTTTGGGACAAACAGTCACAGCTCTAAAGCATTGCAAGTTTTCCTAGAACTGGTTTGTGTACTGAAAAGAACCTTGCTCCTAGGGGAGGTTACGTCATGGAATCTTCTAGAGGTCCCAATACCCTGCTATGATGTGTAAGAGCTGCCTCGCTCCAGAATTTGACAGGAAGTATTTGATGCTGTCATTTACGTGAAAACATAAATGGTGTCTTTCTTCCAGTCCCTGGCTTTTGACGAACAGAAGCCTCTCTCTGGTGCGCTGTGATGCATGGCCTTATCTTTAGCAGCAGTTAAACCTCCAACAGCAAAATTGCAGGCGGCACCTAGACAAGTTTCTCTTGACAGGCCAGACACCAGAAGTGTAAGTGGGAGGGTTCAGGGTTGCCTTTTGAACCAAAATAGATGAGAGATGAACCAAGAAATTGTCTGCATTTTGCCTGCTGTTTGTTCTCTTCCTTTGGGGAAATATATAATTATTCTGTAACTATTTATACACAGATGCAGGTAATTTTTCTTTTTCTTTTTCTAAAGAGAAAAGTCAAAGATTGTCATTGTCTGTGTCACATCAAACTGAAACAGCTTCGGCCCCTTCCTCCGTATTTCTGTGGTAGTTGTCTCTATGAGCCACAAACAAAGGAGATATGGTTTGACTAGGATGAGACCACCCGGGCTGGGGGGAAGCACACGCCCCATCCCGCCCCCCCACCCAGAGAAGGATCACGGCTGCCTTGGGCTGTTGGTTCTCACTTGAGAAATGCATGGTCTAAAGATTTTTCTTTGCTTCTTGTTTTCCACCCAGACCCAAGGGGCACACACTCCACCCGTCCTGCAGGAGAGGCTATTGGCAAAGTCTTTGCGTCCTGTAAACTGTTGAATCGAATACCCTCCGCCATTACTGACCTAGGTTTATGGAGCACCTCTTGGTGAGTAAGATCCTGTGCTTATGTTGGGGTGATCATACAGAAGACTCATGGGGCCATCCTTCAAGAGGCTTACAGCTTGGTTGGAGAAATAAGAGAAATGCCCCCAAATTAAACAAGACAAAACCAAAACTGAACAGCAAAAACGATCAACCAAACAAAATAAAAACCAAAAACCAGCCACATCCCACCATTCCTTCCTCCTTCCTCCTGCAATGTAATGTCTTCATTTGATTGCTGACCTCTTTTTTCTTAACATGGAGATTTGTGTGTTTGTTTGGTTGGTATTTTTGGAGGATGGGGGCCTTTGGATTTCTTGAGCTGGAGATTATTAGCGTTTTACGCCCAATGCATATGGCCAGAAGATCTCTCTGTTTTCTAGGTGCAGAGAATGCTGTCTGTAAATCACAGCCATCCAGCGAATGCCTTATGAAGAGCTTCTCAATACCGCATTTCTCCTGTAGAGGGAAAAATGCCTGCATTTAACTTCTGCCTCCTAATCTTCAGTTGACAGAAACCAGGAAACTGCTCAATTTCATATGTTTATTTCAAAATACCCCATCTTAGCCAAGTGTCTGGCTGCTCCATTCTGTAAATGCAAGGCGCCACCATCATGCCTTGTATTTCTTTTCTCTCTCCCTGTGTTGGCTGACTCTCGTGTCCAAAAGGCAGGCTTTCAACAAATTGCATTCTGATTGACTGACCTGGATTTCTACTGGGGAGCTGAACACTAAAGCCAAATGGATTTGACCAAAACTTGCTTTGCTGGAGTTTTTAAGTCTCTTTCAGAAGCAGCCTTGGACACGTTTTATGAGAGGGGTGAAGAATATTATTTAGAAACAATGGTACAAGCTAGAGTTACAGTAAAGAGGGTTTTAGAGTTGGATGAAATCTCAGGTTATCTGTCTTAAGCTCTTAGCTATTCAATTCATAGTCTTCTTTTGGGAGCAACTGTTGAGACCAAGTTCCTAAGTTCGTAAAACCACAGACCTCTGAATGATTAGAACTTGTCTTTTGAATGGCTGTTTACCCTCGTATTTGTTTTTAGCTTGAATCTCACAGCCGTTTTAATCCATCTAACCAAGGAGCCTGGTATCCAAAATGATGTGTAGTTCCATGGAGTTCATGATGTTACTTGGTGGTGCTGGGAGTGAAATCCAGGGATTCATGACCTCCCCACTATCTTCATGGACCCTGGTTGAGGCCGTCACTATTTTAGGCCAGCTGACCACAGTGGCTTCCGGATGACTTCCTGGCCTCCAGCCATTTCCCTTCTAACTCAACCACACTGTGTTCCCAAGCCCCAGGACTATCATGGAATTTTACCCAATCTAAACATTTTAATGTCTCCCTATTATTTTTTTAAGTAAACTTTTAATTTTAGAGTGGTTTTAAGTTTATAGGAAAACTGCAAAGGTAGTACAAACTTCCTAAATACCCCAAACCCAGTTTCCCCTATTACTAATATTCACTCTGGGTGTGGTACATTTGTTACAATAATGAACCAATGAATATACATTATTGTTAACTAAAGTCCATACTTCATTCAGATTTCCTTAGTTTTAACCTAATGTCCTTTTCCTAATCCAGGATCCCATCCAGAATACCATACTACATTTAGTGCTCATGTCTCTTTAGGTTTCTCTTGGCTGTGGTAGTTTCTCAGGTTTGCCTTCTTTTTGATGACCTTGACAGTTTGTAGGAGTACTGATAAGGTATTTTGTAGAATGCCCTTCTTTTGGAGTTTGTCTGATTTTTTCCCCCTCTCATAATTAGCCTGGGGCGATGTGTTCTTAGAAGACCACAAGAGGTAAAGTGCCGTTTTCCTCTCGTCGTATCGAGCGAGGGTGCATACTATCAAAATCACCTGTCACTGTTGATGTGGACCTGACCACCTGGCCAAGGTCTCTCCACTGTCAAGCTTCTCTTTCCCTCTTCCGCTCTTTGGAGGGAAGTCACTGTCTGCGGTACTCACTCAAGCAGCGGGCAGTCACGCTCCATCTCCTTGAGGACAGAGCATCTGCATAAATTATTTGGAATTCTTCTGCACAGAGATTCATCTTTTCTCCCCTAATTTTAATTTGTTCAATCGTTTATTTATTTTGTTCCTCAAACTGTTTCAACTTTGGTCATTGGAAGCTTTTTCTGTTGGCTCCTGTGGCCCTTTGACTTAGCCTTGTCATTGTGGGGTTTAATTTTTTTGAACACTTTCTTACTTTGGGTGGCACAAGATACTCCAGGTTAATTTTTTATATTTCCTGCCCTAGTCCTAGAATCAGCCATTTTTTCAAGGAGCCCTGATTCCCTTTTTAATTCCAAAGCTATTTAGGTAAGCACCTTTCTCCTCTACCCACTTCAGTGAAGTTGTTTCATACCTTGATAATACATTTAGATTATTTTATCACATTCTGCACTCCATCCTGGGATCCCTTGACATCCTAAGTGATTTTTTAAAATTTACGTACTTAAAGTGTATTCTTTGTGCTGTAAAGTTCTGTGGGCTTTGGCAAATGCATAGTGTCATATATTTGCCATTTGAGTATTGTGGTCAGCTAAACAGTGACCCACCACAGATGTCCATGTCCTGATCCCTGGAACCTATGAAAATATTACTTTGCATGATAAAAGAAACTTTGCAGATGTGACTAAGATAGGATCTTGAGAGAGACAGATTATCCTGGGTCATCTGGATAAGCCCAACATAATCGCAAGTGTTCTTAGGAGAGGGAGGCAGGATTAGAGTGGGACATGTGATGAAGCAAGATGTTGGAGTGATACGAGGAAGGGGGCCATGATGCAAAGAATGCAGCAGCCTCTAGAGGCTGAAAAAGGCAAGAAATGGATTCTACTATGAGGCTTCCAGAAGGAATGAAACTTTGCTGACCTGTTGATTTTAGACTTCTCACCACCAGAAATATAAGAGTAAATTTGTGTTGTTTTAAGCCACTAAGTTTGTGGGAATTTATTGCAGCAGCAGTGGGAAATTAATATAGATTTTTGTACCTGGAAATGGGATGCTGCTATAACAACTACCTAAAAATGTGGAAGTGGCTTTGGGATTGGGTAATGGGTAAAGGCTGGAAGAATTGTGAGGACTAAGATTGAAAAAGTTAAGATTGCCTTGAACAGACTATAGTAGAAAGATGGATGTTAAAGACTTTACCTTTGAGGGCTTGGGACAAAGAGAGGAGCATGATAGAGAAAGCCTGTATTGTCTTAGACAGTACCTATATTGTCATAAACAGAACATTGGCAGAAATATGAACATTATAAAGATGGTTTTGGTGAAGGCTCAGAAGGGAATGAAGAATCTCTTACTGGAAACTGAAGGAAGGGAGAGTCTTGTTACATAGCGGCTGGAAACTTAGCTGAGTTTTATCCTACAGTTGTGTGGAAAGCAGAACTTGTAAGTGATAAACTTAGATATTTAGCCAAAGAGATTTCCAGGCAAAGTGTTGAAAGTGCAGCCTAGTTTCTTCTTCCTCTTATAGTAAAATGTGAGAAGAAAGAGATAAATTGAAGGAAGATTTGTTAAAAAGGAACAAGGACTTGATAATTTAGGAAATTTTTAGCCTATCCAGATTGCAAAAGATGGGGAAATGGAGGATCTTGTCCCCTTCATCTTCCAGAGCAGGTATAAATGTTATCTCCTGCTGGGCAAAATGCAATGGCAAATTCCTCCAAAAAAAGGTAAAAACTTTTAAAAACTAAAATTAAAAGACTCATTGTCAGGAAACTGTTCTCTGGAGAGAAATCAAGGTGCAGCTGGACAACATTTTGCTAGTGCTTCAGAAGAAAGAAAAGAGCAGAGTATTCAGTCACATGCAAGACTCTCTGAAGAGATTAGATTTGCAACTTATAAATCCCCTCAGTCATCTCAAAAGAAGCAAAAAATATAGAAGGAATGATCCAGGAGATGTCTTTGGAAGAGTCTCTCGTCTAATGGAGTGAATCCCCATGACATACATGGGAGACCCACAATATTTAACGTTATGCCCGAAGAAACACTACGAGCCATTATGTTTGTGGTAATTTGTTTTATAGCAATAGAAAACTAATACACCTACCCAAATCCATGTTTCCTGTCTTCCTCAAAGTCCCTTGCTGTTTTTTTTTTTTTAACACTTTGTTTGTTTAGTGCAGTTTCAAGTTCACAGAATTGAGGGGAAGATACAGAAATTTCTCATATGCCCCTTGCCCCATACATGCATAGCCTTCCCCGCAGTCAACGTCTGCCACCAGAATGATACATTTGTTACAATTGATGAACCTACATTGATACACCCAAAGCCCCTAGTTTACATTAGGGCTCACTCTTAGTGTTGTACATTTTATGGGTTTGGACAAATATATAATAACATGTACCTAGTATTATGTTATCATATAGAGTATTTTCACTGCTCTAAAAACATTCTGTGTTCTGCCTATTAATCTTGCCTCTCATCCCACAGTGCCTGGCAATCACTGAGTTTTTACTGTCTCCATAGTTTTGCCTTTTCCAGAATGTTATATAGTTGGAATCATATAGTATGTATACATTATACAGGCTTCTCAGATTGGCTTCTTTCACTTAGTAATGTGTGTTTCCTCTGTGTCTTTGCATGGCTTGATAGCTCATTTCTTTTTAGTGCTGAATAATATTTCATTGTCTGGATGTACCACAACGTATCCATTCACCCACTGAAGAACATTTTGGTTGTTTCCAAGTTTTGGCAATTGTTAACAAAGCTGCTATAAACATATGTATGCTTTGTACATATGTAAACATATGCTTTTCTGTGGGCATAAATTTTCAACTCCTTTGGGTAAACTCCAGGGATTGTGATTGTTGGATTGTATGGTAAGAGTATGTTCAATTTTGTAAGAAACTGCCAAAATGTCTTTCAAAGTGGATGTACCATTTTTAATTCCAACCAGAAGTGAATGAGAGTTCCTGTTGCTCCTCCTCCTTGCTAGCATTTGCTGGTGTCAGTGTTCTAGATCTTGGCCATTCTACTAGGTGTAGCTCATTGTAGTTTTAATTTGCATTTCTCTGAAGACATATAATGTGGAGCATCTTTTCATAGGCTTATTTCCCATCTGTATAACTTCTTTGGTGAGGTGTCTGTTAAGGTCTTTGGTCTAATTTTTAATCTGGTTGCTCATTTTCTTACTGTTGACTTTTAAGAGTTCTTTGTATATTTTGGATAACAGTCCTTTATCAGATGAGTCTTTTGCAAATATTTTCTCCCAGTCTTTGACTTGGCTTCTCATTCTTTTGACAGCGTCTTTCACAGAGCAGAAGTTTTTAAATTTTAATGAATTATAACTTATCAATTATTTCTTCCTTGGATCATGCCTTTGGCGTTGGGTCTAAAAAGGCATTGTCATACCCAAGATCATTAGGTTTTCCCCTCCATTATCTTCTATGAGTTTTATGGTTTTGCATTTTACAGTTAGGTCTGTGATCCATTTTGAGTTACCTTTTGCGAAGGGTTTAAGGTCTATGTCTAGATTTTTTTTTTTTTTGGTAAGTAGATGTCCAGTTGTCCCTGCACCATTTGTTGTCTTTGCTTTATTGTATTGTCTTTGCTCCTTTGTCAAAGATCAGTTGACTATATTTATGTAGGTCAATTTTTGGGCTTTCTATTCCGTCATCTATTTGTCTGTGAGTTCACCAGTACCACACTGTCTTGATTACTATTGTTTTGTAGTAAGTCTAGAAGTTGAGTAATGTCAGCCCTACAACTTTGCTCTTCTCCTTTAATGTTGTGTTGGCTATTATAGGTCTTTTGCTTCTCTGTATAAACTTTGGAATTAATTTGTCAATATCTACAAAAAATAACTTTCTGAGATTTTGGTTGGGATCACATTGAATTTATAGATGAAGTTGGGAAAAACTGACATCTTCACAATATTGAGTCTTCCTACCTGTGAACATGGAATATCTCTCCATTTATTTAGTTTTTCCTTGATTTTCTTTATCAGAGTTTTTCAGTTTTCCTCATATAGATCTTATACATATTTTGTTAGATTTATACCTTAGTATTTCATTTTTTGGAGATGCTAATGTAAATGGAATTGTCCATTTAATTTCAAATTCCACTTGTTTGTTGCTGATGTATAGGAGAGCAATGGACTCTTAGATCCTCCAACCGTGCCATAATTGCTTATTAGTTCCAGGAGTTTTCTTGTCAATTCTTTCAGATTTTCTGCATAGGTGATCATGTCATCTGTGAACGAAGACAATTTTATTTCTTCCTTCTCAGTCTGTATACCTTTTATTTCCTTTTCTTGTCTTATTACGTTAGTTAGAACTTCCAGCCTGATGTTGAAAGTAGCGGTGAGAAGGAATATCCCTACCTTGTACCTGAGCTTAGTGGAAAGATTTGAGTTTCTCGCCGTTAATTATAATGTTAGCTGTCGGCTTTTTGCAGATACTCTTTATCACTTTGAGAAAGTTTCCCTCTATTTCTAGTTTACTGAGAGTTTTTATCATGAATGGTTGTTTGTTTTTAAGAGTGGCAATTGTGCTCAGCTACTTTTCCTAACCTTCTTCCAGCTAGGTGTGACCATGTGAGTAAGTTCTGGCTATTGAGAAATAAGCAGGAGCTGTGAGGTAGGACTCCTAGAATTTCCCCTTAAAGTGAGAGAAAAATGGCTAAGCAATGCCTTTTTGGCCTTTTCCTCTTTCCTTTTTCCTGTTCCTGGAATGTAGATAGGATGGCTGGAGATTAAGCAGCCATATAAGAACATGAAGATAAACCATGTATGAAGATGGAAGTCATGTCATAAGGAAAGTGGAACAGAGAGAGATGAGGAACCTATACCCTTGATGATTTTATACTATAACTGTTATACCTGTTGTAGACTGCCAACCTCTGGGATTGGGTTCTGTAGTAGTGTTTCATTGCTCTGTAATAAATTACCACAAATTTAGAAGCTTAGAACAACATAATTTTATTATATTACAGATTCTGTGGATCAGGAGTCCAGACATAGGTAAGCTGAGTTCTCTGCTCAGGGTCTTGCCAGGCGAAAATCAAGGTGTTGGCTGGAGCTGCAACCCCAACTAAGGCTTGGGTTCTCCTTCCAAGTTCACTGATTGTTGGCAAAATTCATTTCCTAGAGGTTGTAGGACTGAAGTCCCTATCAACCAAGAGCCACTCTTAGCAGCTGGGAGCCACTTTCAGCTCTTTGCCATGCAGCTGCTGTAGGTTGTTCACAGCGTGACTTTTCGCTTTCTTCCAGGACGGAGGGAGCGTGTCTTTCTGACTTCTAATCCCTCTCCAGTCTACTACCGTGGAGTCTTATATAATCTAACCTAATCAAGGGAGTGATTATTCCATCGTATTCATACTGAAGGAGAGGGGATTATACAAGGTGTATATACTATGAAGTGGGAAACTTGGGGTCCATCTTAGAGTTCTACCTACCAGAGCAGACAACCACTGGTGTTTGAAGGGGTGCTATATAAATGCTTGTTGGTTTGTTGGACTGTTGGCTTCTTCATACCAGAAAGCCAGTTCTAATTCTCCCTTGTGCTGGAATTGATCTAGTTCAGCTCCTCAGCTATCCAGCTCAGAGACGGGGAGTCATGAGCAGAGTAAGAGTTAGGCTTTTCTCATATTTCTGCAAAGTTTAGGCAGATCAACAAAAATAACTATAAAAACAGCCGCTAAAATTTACCGAGAGCAAAAGTGGTTTGCTGAATACTTTGCTAAGTGGTTTGCATGTGTGAATGAATTGAATCTTCATCATAAATCTATGCAGTAGGACTATGACTATCTGCATTTTGCAGATAAAAACCTTAAATGTAGAGAGTTCGGTACCTTTCCCAGGTTCTCACAGCTAGCAAGTAGCAGAGCCAGGCTTTGAACCCTGGCAGACTGGAGTCAATGCCTATGCTCAAATCAGTGCTAATATGCCCATGAATCACCTGGGAACCTTGTTCATGCAGATTCTAATTCAGAAGGTGTTGAGTGAGGCCTGAAATGCTACCTATCTAACCAACTCCAGGTGATGCAGGTCCATGGACCACACTTTGAGTAGTGAGGGTATAAACTATTATGCTGTGTTGGCTCAGCAACATTTGTTGGGCATGTCAAATCCTAACGTAAGTGTGGGAGTAGAAGTTGTAAATGTATAAATCTATATGGATATCCTCAAATTCTCCAGATGGGAAGATATAGGGGTGAAGGTTGGGGGCAGCTAAGCTTTAAGTATTTAAGGGGTCATGAAAGGAATTTTTAGGATCTTTGATTTTCAGAAAGTGGCAGTTCCGAATTTGGTTGTCTTCCACCTTTCCCAGACGGTTCAACTCTGTGAACACAGAGACGCTCTCCAGGCCTGACCCATCCCCTTGAGCATCTCCAGAAATAGACCATGGCCACAGTATTTGCCTGTGGCCTGGATGACAGCATGGGGAAGGCAGAGAAATGTATTCTCAAATGGTGTGTGTGGGAGTTTATTGTGGTCTTACCTAGAACCTCAGAAGCGGGAGAAGATAAACCTTCTCAGGTGAGGTGGAGTAAGCTAGGAGTGACTCTCCTAGGAGGCTGGGAGTGAACTCTCAACTTGTCGGAAGGCCCAGGATGGATCAGGGGAGGTGAGAGAGAGAAAGGAGAGAGGCTCAGCTCAGTGCGGATGGTCCAGATCTGGGAGGAGGCAGGTTGTGTAGGGGAGAGAGTCAGAAGCAGCAGTGGTTCCCAGGAAGAGAGCAACTTTCAGCTGATTCCATTTGACTTGCTTCAGGGGTGGACGGGGGAGTAGAATTTGAATAGCTGTACATGGTCAATGCACAAAGGCACTACATACTCTTGACTTTAAGAAGGGCTTTCGCCAGTGACCCAGCAGCATTCCTCCACGTGGAAATGTGTATGGAAAGCAAAAAGGCAGAGCTTAACAGCGATAGTAATTGGTACGGAGTGTTACCATGGATCCGGAGGTTTGTATGTGCATCACTTCATCTATGCACTGTACAACCCTCATTTTCCAGATGGAGAACTTGGCCACAGGGAACTTAAGAATGTTGACAAAAGGCCCAGGGTTTAGCCAGTTTAGATCCTGGGTGCAGACCTAGCACTGCTCATCAAGCCATGCTGAGGCAGTGTCCCACCTAGCAGAACCAGAGGGACCCACAACTAGAGTATACAACTATGTACTGGGGGGCTTTGGGGAGAAGAATCAAAAAGAGGAAGATTGACAACAGATGTTAGCTCAGGGCCAATCTTAAAAAAAAAAAAAAAAAGAAAGTTGCTGAAGACCTGAGAGCTAGTAAATAGCGAGATCAGGATTTGAACCTCAATCCTGTATCTCTGAAGTCCATTTGCTGAACCACAACGCTGTACTTGCCCTAATAGATGGGGACCAACATCCTTGTTTTATCCAGGTAAGAAAACTGTGGCTAAGTGAATTTTGAGGACTTATCCAAGAAGATAGGGCAGCCAGAGACTGGCCCTCAGCTAGGATCTCGTAGTTAGCTAATTCTGGTAATCCTCGTATTTTCCTGTTTCTCTCTCGTCTTTTTTTTTTTTTTTTTTGGTGAGGAAAATTGGCCCTGAGCTAACATCTATTGCCAATCTTCCTCTTTTTTTGTTTGAGGAAGATTGTTGCTGAGCTAACATCTGTCCCAAACTTCCTCTATTTTGTATGTAGGACGCCACCACTGCATGACTTGATGAGTGGTGTGTAGGTCCACGCCCCGGATCTGAACCCACAAACCCCAGTCCACTGAAGTGGAGTGCGCAAACTTAACCACTGTGCAAGTGGGCCGGCCCCTATCTCTTGTCTTTTTAGTCAAATTAGAAGTCTTTTGAGAGCAGAACCCCTGTTTTATTTTTCTCTGTAGGCTGAGCTCCCAGTACAAACCAGGTGCTCATCTAATGTCAAAGTAATGATTGAATGGTACCAGACTTAGTCCAATTGTTGGTTAAGATTGCTACTGGGTGTGACGTTAACATGGTCTTTGGTGGCTAGATCTCTGTTTTCCTGGGTGCTTGGAGGAGGAGCCAGGAGCTGGCGCTGATCTTTAATTCATGCTCTCCTGGCGAGGGAGAGTAGCTTGGTTCCCCAGAATCCTGACAACCTTCTCTAGACATTCCTGCTACCCAAACCCAGCTTGTCTTCTGACTCAAATCTCATCACGCCTCCTGCAGGTCACCCAGTCTTGTACTCTTCTATCTTAACTACTCGTGGCTTCAGTCACTATGCAGCAGAGTCCAACAGAACTTTCTGTGGTGATCTAAATATCCTATACCCACGCTGTGCAACACAGCCGCCACTGGCTACACACGGCTATTGAGCCCTGGAAATGTGGCTAATGCAACTGAGAAACTGAATTTTAAATTTTATTGAATTTAAAAAATTTAAATAGGCACATGTGGCAAGTAATTACCATATTGTAAAAAATCAGATCTAGATTTAACCCTCACATTGCTGCCTCCAGCACAGCTCTCTCCCTTGAGCCCCCAAATTAATTTTCAGCTGACCACTGAACTTCCTTCTGTGGCTTCAATGACCAAACAAGTTCCACTGAGAACTCCTTGCTAACTCCATCCTAAGTCTGAGCTTCGCTTGGATTCTTGGTCTCACCTCCCTGGTCACCTCCTACTTGCTTGCTTAGCAGGAAGCCACAGTGGTGTTCTTGCCTGCTCTCTCTCCTCCATCTGTGGATTCTCCTTCCTGTTATCTTTCCTCTGGTCACTGGCTTTGTTCTGTTGCTCATCACCTCCTGTATGGACCTTTGCAATGATATCCCCATGGGTCTCTTCTTTCTACTTCTCTTGGCTTGTGGTTGATTGTGTCATTGGTCCCAATCTTCACTCCTCTGTAATAGAATCACTCATCCATCTTCTCGCCATTGTCTCATGGTGGATGGTTCTCAACTTGGGGCTTGGTCATGTGGCTTGCTTTGACCATTAGGATGTTCACACGTGTGATGTGAGCAAAAGCTTGAAATACGCTTGTGCAGATAGGCTTGCCTTCCTGCACTTGCACTCTCACCCTGAGAAGAAAATGCCTGGATAGCTTCTGTCCCAGGAGGATGAGAGATATGTGGAGCAGCCCTGGATCCCACTCATAGTCTGGAGCCAAGTCCAGCTGATCCCAGCCGAGGCCAGCCATATTTAGCCAAAATACGGGTGCCAGAGTGAGAAACATGCTTACTGTTATATGCCACTACAATTTTGGAGTGTTTGTTACTCAATAAAAGCTGACTAACACACAGCTGTAATCTACTCGCCTCGCTCCCAAAGTCTGTGCTGTGAAACCTAGATCTGTCTTGTTACTGGCATACAGTGTCTGATTTTTCCTGCAGGGTAAAAGTCCGAAGGTTTACCCTGACATGGAAGCCCTGCCTTGCCCAGCCCCAGCTTCTCATCGCCATCTCACTCCGCTGTGGCCCTGACTCACCTGCCACCCAGAATACTTGGAAGTTTGGAGGATGCTTTGGACTTTGCCTCCTTCATACCTTTGTCTTCTCTTTCCTTCTGCCTGGACTCTCATTCCATACCTGCTTTGTCCATTCCTATTTATTCTTCAAAGCCTGCTCAAATGCCACCACTCTGTGAAGCTTTGCTTTGCTCTCTCAGAAGCAGGCCCTTGATGTCCCCATTGCCCCCCAGAGATAATGCTGTTAAAGTACTCATTTCACGGCGTTGTAGCAGGTTGTGTCTGTGATCTGGCCTAGGCTGATAGCTTTAGGGAAGGGACTATTTTATTCATGCTTGTGTCCCTTATATCTATGCCTATCTCATTTCTGGGCACATGGTAGATGCTCAAAACAGGTGTAATGAGTAAATTTTAAGGGGCATCGTTTGGCAGTCTGCCCTTCGAGGCAGTGAGGAGCTTGTGGAGAGCAGATTAATTCCGAGATCTCACGCAAGCAAGTAGCATCCCTGTGGTCCTCAGAGTGACTCTGCCAGGAAAGGAGTTATGCTTGGCAGAGCCTGTGTTCAAGCCTCTGCCTGCTCTGCTGCACGACAGATGGGGAGGCAGCGTAGTCCTGTAGCTGGAGCACAGAACCGAGAGTCAAGAGAGCCAGCTTGCAGCCCTGGCCCTGTCACCAGCTTATCCCCTTATCTCTCTGAGCTTCAGGTTCTTTGTACAACAAGGCTCTCCGATTTGAGAGTCTCCCCAGGCGCTCCTGACTCTGATGTCTAACTGCTGCATTCTGTAGGAGTTTGGAAGCAAGGGGTTCCTCCAGAATTCCCCAGGCCCCCAGGAGATGTGTAGAGCCGTGAATGACGGGGCAGCTGGATTAGGGGCACCCAGCCCCTTACTGAGGGCAGGGAACTTGGTTCTTACCAACTTTTCCTATGCACGCACTCGTCATCTATTTTCTGGATAAAAAAGACACCAAAGCTTAGTGGCTTAAGACAATAATGTGTTGTTATTTCTCATGCTTTTGTGGGTTTACTGGGCTTCTCTGGGCAGGTTTCGCTCTTGGGCAGCTGCAGTCGCAGGGTGGCTGGGGCAGCAGTTGTCTGAGGGCTTGACTGGGCCAGATGTCCCAGATGCCTCCTCCACATGGCTGGTAGTGGATGCTGGCTGTCGGCTGGGACTGTCACTGGAGCACCAGCTTGCGGCTTCTGCATGTGGCTTGGGCCTCTCACAATATGGTGGCCAAGGGGGAGCATCTCAAGAGTGAGAGTTCCTAGTGAGAGTCTCAGGCAGACGCTGCAAGGCTTCTATGATCTAGGCTCAGAATTCGTAGAACATCATTTTTGCTGCATTCTTTTGAACAGACAAATCGCCAAGGCCAGCCCAGATTTAAGTGGCAAAGCACAGACTGCCTTCTCCACGGGAGGAATGTTAAGGAATCTGCAGCCATCTTCAGTTCAGCCTGGGAATGTGCTGAGATAAGGATCTTGGATTTAGAAAATCTTCTAATACTGGAAAGGGCCAAGTGACTGTACCTAGCCATTTTGGGGTGCCTTGGGGGCTATCCTCAAGGCCGAGAAGGGGAGAGTCTGGATCTCATCTATATTTAATCAGACCATTTCTCTGAGGTTCAGCTTTAGGTATTTCTGTTAAATAAAGAGTTCCATGGCTTTTAACGGTAATGTTATTACTGGGGTTGAGTGCGGGTCCCACGGCCTTAGCAAACACATGCATCCTGAGTGAGTTCCCTGGGCTCGTGGTTCAGCCTAGGTGCCTCCAGCAGAAGACAGAGATGCAGGTTTGGCCTGACCTTATGGAAGGAGACGCTTCCTTAGACTGGCCCTTCCTGGGAGCATGGGCAGAGCTCGGGGAGAACCCTTCCTTCCCCTTCCCATGGAAAAATACTCTGAACTTTCGTTAAATTTCTCACTAGTCTATATGTCTCTTAGTTATCTGTCATTAAAATTAAATACAAAATGGAGACCGAACTTGAGAATTCCCTGAGTAGACAAAACCATTTAAGCCACATAAGCAAAACTAATTCTAGCTTATTTCATGAACGTAAGCAACTCTTAGGCTATTTGTTATAAATGCCTCTGATAATCATAAAAGAAACAAATCATCTTCCTAGAAATGGTATGAGATCGTCGCTTTTAATCAATCCCCTGCTGCCTGGAAACCACCATTGTAATGCCAATCATTGTGAAGAGTCAACAACTTCCTCATTTTTACCCTATAAACCATCCTGTAACGTCATAGCCTGAGCTTCATATCAGTTTTAAATTTGAAAGCTCTGAAGTTTGCAAACTGTTCTTATTTGCACAATAAACTCTTACTAAATACTATTTATTGATCTGGTGGTTTTAATTTGGCTATTTCTGGATTTTTGGCACTTTTAACTCAGTTTTCCACTTGGAAATGGGGTCCACAGGTACAACCTGTAGCCCTTGTCACACTTCTGTTCTCTGATGTAACGTGAACTTTAAAAGGAGATAGTAACTGAAAGCCCTTTGTGAAAAAGCCCGAGGGCATCATCTTCCTGTGCTGTTAATTGTCATTCGCCCCATTAGACTACAATCTCGTTAGGGTCGGACCTGGATTTTCCTGATCTCTGTATCCCTCTTGGTGCCTTATTTGCATACAGGCGGCTCTCAGTGAGGTTTAGACCTGGACTGGAGGAATTGAAAAGCTCCGAACTGTCCTACTGACCGTTTCCTTGGGAATCCCTCCACGGGTCTCTGAATGGCCCTAAATTCAGTGCTTTGAAGAAAATGTTTTGCTCCTAAAAGGGAGACGGCTGTCTTTTCTCCTTTGATGGATTGGTGGCCAGGCTAGGGGGAGGAGAGGTGACTCACCACAGAGGTCGGAGCAGACAGGGAGGGGAGGAGGTCTTGGCTGGTCATGCTGCTGGGGGAACCACTCCAAGCCTGGGCTTGTCATGCTTCTCACCTGCTTTTAGTCATCAGGGTCATTAGGTTCCGTGGATGTGCCATGCGGCTCTGACTCTCAACTCTCAGAAGCATGGAAAGATGGGTTGATGACAACCCAGGGCCAAAACCTGATGTAAATTTGTCATGATTCGATTTCTCTTTTTAGGTACTGCTCTGTGTATGTATATTTTCATTTGTCTGATGGAGGCCTGGGAATTAGATAACTCGAGGACAATCGGCTGCTCAACCACATATTCTTGGCTCCTCTGGGTGTCAATGTCAGTGGAAAAAATGCAAAAGCAGTAACTGGTCCCTGTGAGGGCAGCCTTCACCCTGCCACTTCCCTCTCCCTGGAATTAGAGGTTGGTTCATCTTTTAAGAATGACCAAGTTGAATGGTTCTTCCTGGTGCGTGTGGCTGTTCCCTGGTGGGACTCAGGGAAACAGGAGTGGGTCTTTCTGAACTGATGAAGCCAGAAAATATTGAGGTCTTGAACCTTCAATAATGGAATTTGTGTTGGTTTGAGTTCCCCGCTAAAAGTGGAGTCTGAGACCAGGGCTTGGATGTAGGTAGTGTTCTGGGAGGTCATCCCAGGAGGCAGGAGGGAGCAAAGATGATGATGTGGGGAGGAGAAAGAATCAAAATGAGGGTGTGTTTTTGTGAGCAGCAGGGTTCAGTTTTGCTAAGACCTCTGAGAGCCATAGATAACGTCCCCCTGAAGGATGAGAGTCTGGGGCGTTTATCCAGTGGCCCTTCATTTCCCCATTGGTTGTGGTAGCCCCTGGACTGTTGACTTCCCTGCCATCCTGGCTGCTCTTGTGCTGGGCCTAGAAGGGTCCTGCTGTGTGGTAGAAGGCTCTGGGGGAAGAAAGTGGAAATATAGGAGGGATGTACTCGAGGTGGGAAGCTGTCAGTGAGAGGTGAGTCTGCGCTCTCAAGGAACTATCCACAAACAGATTGGAATCAGAGCGGGGCTGAGCAGATATGATGTAGGGCATCTTCTGTTTCCAACAGGGACAACTTCTGATAATGTCTTGAGCCATAAGCAGTAATGGACCTTTAGGACTTACTCATTGAGGAGGAATAGGAGCAATTGGTTAGGTGGTGGGCTTGAGTCATTCTGCAATGTTTAGAAAAGAATTGTTACTAGTCAGAAAACCGATCACTATTATCTACTCCTGGCTCTACTTTTACCAAATTAAGTTATTTTCTCATCTGAGACTGAAAATATTCTATAAAAAATATATGCTTCATATTTACCTTCAGTTTTATCATTTTTCACTTTTCATTTCTTTAAGTAAATCCAAATATTTGAAGAGATAATGGCTAACAATTGTCTAAAAGTAATAAAAGACCATAAGCAAGAGGCTCAGTATACCCAGATCAGGATAAATTTAAAACATATACGCACGCAGTCGTGCACACACACACACATGTGCACACACCTGAAATCCAAAGATAAAAACTCAAAGGCAGCCAGAGAAAAGAGAAATATTACATAAACAAGAATAAAAATAAGAGTACTTCTTCTGCTCCATTCTCTCTCTCTCTCCTCCTCTCGGGACTTCTATTACATGTATGTTAGACTGCTTGACATTGTCTCAAACTTGCAAGTTTGTTCTATTTTTTCCCTTTGGGTTTCAGTATATGTAATTTTTATTGACCCATCTTCAAGTTCATCACTTCCTTCCTCAGCTGTGTTCTGATGATAAGGCCAGAGAAAGAATTAATCTCTGAGGTTGCATTTGTATTTCTAGCATTTCCATTTGACTCTTTTTGACTCTCTGCTGAAATTCCCTATCTGTTAGTTCATGCTCCTATTAGATTCGTTAGATTCGTGTTCAATTTTCCCATTAGATTTTTAAGAGAATAATCATAGTTATTTTAAGGTCTATGCCTGACAGTTCCAACATCTGAGTCATCTGAGTCTGGTTCTGTTGGTTGTTTTCTCTCTCTACAATGGGTTGTTCTTTCTTGCTTTTTTGTGTATCTCAAAATTTTTGACTGCATGCCAGACACTGGTTTTTGAAAACAGTAGAGACTGAAGTAAGTAGTGTTTATGCCTGGAAAAGGGCACACCTCTTCTGTCGGGTCATTAGCATGGGTGGTTGAATCAGTTTACCTAGGAATTGAGCTGGGTTTCGGTTTTGTTTCTGCCGTCGTTTCCTGCCTACACTGCAGACTTCAGGTCCCGCTGTCAGTGGGCTGTTGCTGTCTTGTGCTTGGTGCGGGCATTGGAGAGCTGGGGGGATGGTCTCTGTGTTCCTGTTTCACACTCAGCTTTCAATAGTACCCATGTGGTCAGTTTCTCCAAAATCTTCACACTCCCCAGTAACACACTTTGTTGCTTGGTGCTTGGTGCTTAGGATGGGGACTGGGGGTGGAGAGTGTCTCACTTTTCCTGGTCTAGCCTCAGGCTTACGCAAGGGCTGTTCCACTGAGTATCAGGGAGAGGGATTTATCAGCATCTGCCAGCCCCCAGGGAAACCACGCTCTGCAGAGTTTATCGGTTTGGATCTTGGTCTCGAGAGTTTCCTGCCTTCCCCTCAACAGTAGCAAACCTCTGCTTTGTCTTGGTGCGGGATTCAGGGCTCAAGAGCATTTCCTTCCCCTACTGCAGCCGCTTATGGCTGTTGCTTCACCTGAAGGAGGGTCTGGGAAGTGGGTAGTGTGTCGTGCCTGCCCTGCGGTGGCAGCAGATCACCACCCACACACCTCACACCTTCAGGTACTTGTTTTAGTCCCTTCTCTTATACCAGTCTTTCCGGTGTGCTCCTGGTGAAGGCCCACGGCAAATAATTTGTGAGTGACTGTGAACTCTCTTTGTTTCTGGAACTTCCGTAATTCTAAATTGATATGCTGGCCCACTCCTGACTTTTTAGAATTCATTAAAATTTTAGCTGATTTCTTCTTATCTGCTTTTGTGGTGGCCTCCTCTGTCAGCCTGTTGTGCACTGACGAAAGTGAACCCGTTTGTGTGTCCCATCTCCCCTCAGATTTTGGAATTTAGTTCACTTGGTTGCCTTGTGACCTCAACTCTCAGATGGGCTCAAAAAAGTTACATTTTTGTAGATTTCCTGGCTTTTCCTCATGGTTAGAGTGGGAAGAAGTGTCTTCTTGTGACCTTCTACATCCTTTGTGGAAGTGGACAACTGTCATTTAAATGTCTATTGTACACAGGAAACTGGGCCAGGCCCTGTTTGTCGACTGTGCACCATGACTCAGCCCTTTCGACCAGTCCCCCTCAGATGGATAACGCTTTGGCCGCCTTTGTGATTTGTGGAAAAGCCACCTCCTGGATTTCTTCCTCAACTTTAAGCACCACAGTCTTTAGGATAGCGAGGGCCCATCCCAGTTCTGCACCCAGCGTTCTGGCTCTGGCTCAGCACCGCTTGCCTGGGAGTAGTCAGTGGGCACATCTGTTGTGTCATCTAAGAGCAGTGTGGTAGAGTAGGAGGGGATCGGGTATGCTGTCAGAACTGCTAACTCCATGAGAGTGTTGGCCAGGTATCCCTTCACTCGGGTTCTTACTCTTCGTCGTGTCACTTTAAGCGTCTCCTCAACTCTGGGTCCCAGTTTTCTTCTCTGTAAAATTAAAGGTGGGACTGAATTCTCTTAGAATGGATGGCCTCCAGGCCACAGCGGGCCAGCGATTCCTGGGGTTTTGGAATCTACATGTATGTGTGCATTTTCTCAATCAAGAGGTAGTAAAGGGAAACTGCCATCATGTGGGGTTATAAGAAACGCTCTGTGTTAAAAGCAGTGCTCAGATTTGGGAAGTAGGAAACCATCGCTGAGCTTCTGTGGTTTCCAGATAGGGTTAGCATCTCTGACCTCCACACCATTCCATCCAGGCTGACTCAGACTTCACGTAGCTTATTTCTTGGGCTTCTCTTCAAGTATCTGCTTGAAGGAAATGTTTTGTGGAAAAAATTGAAATTCACTCAGAAATCAGATCAGTGGTCGCCTGGATGCCAGGGGTCTGGGGAAGGAGCTGAGAGCTTTTTGGTGACAGAAGTGTTCTGTGTCTTGATTGTGGTGGTTGTTATATGGGTATGTTGTGTGTATTTGGCAAAACTCATTGAACTATATATTAAAATGCATGAAATGTGTTGTATGTAAATTGTACTTCAATAGAGTTGATTTATAAATTGAAAGCCACTGCTTCAGATTAGTTTTTCTCAAATTTTTAAATATCCATGCTCCTTTCAGTTAGACTAAAAGCCTCACGCTGTTCTTTAGTTACTTAGAATTTCGAAAGAAATTAATTGTAGTGGGAAAGAGCAGATCAAAACAGTGGTAATTTTAGAATATGCCCTGTTAATTTGGAGATAAGAATAATAAAATATCTGCCTGGCTTCCAATGATTCAGAATTTATATTTGCATTTTATCCTTTTGACTTCAGCATGCGCACACGCGCGCGCGTGTGTGTGTGTGTGTGTGTAAGACAAACTATTCTTGATACGTTGAAGTTCCCTCAGTTGCCACTGGTTCATCCCAGTCTCATTTCTGACCTCCTCCTTGTCTCCTCTCCCCTTCATCCTAGAGCAAGAGTACGAAAGTTTAGTATACATTCTTCCTGTGCATTTTTTGACATCTTTTCACACACACACACACACACATATATATATACACCTATGAACAACACATAGTATTATTTTTAACTTTTATTTGTAAATTTATGCAGTTTCAGACTATGCAGATTGTTCTGCAATTTCCTTTTTTCAATCGACATTATATTTTTGAGATCTACTCATATTACGTATCTAGATCGAGGTAATTTTTCTCACTGCTGTGCAGACTTCCATCATACAGATATACCACAACTTAGTTTCAACTTCCCTTTCCTTTTGTTATCCTTGGGAGCGATGCATCTACGATCTTCCTTTTACGTGCAGAGGGTTTCTCCAGGTTACACCTACAACTAGAGTTCCTCCACCATGGGGCTGGAATAAGCTTTTCCAACTCAAGTGCATCCCAGCTCCCACCCAAAGATCTGATGTTCCCATCTTCCCCTTCAACAGCTTCAGCTCCTTTGAGAGTCACTGTTCTAGAACAGGGGTTGGCAAATGTTCTGTTAAAGGGCCAGAGAGTAAATATTTTGTGCTTTGCTGGCCAACAGGCAATGTCGAGAATATGATGTAGGTATTTATATAACCATTTAAAATGTAACCATTGAAAAATGTAAAAACTGGGGTCGGCCCATTGGCATAGCAGTTAAGTTCTCACGTTCTGCTTCGGTGGCCCGGGGTTCGCTGGTTTGGATCCCAGGTGTGGACCTATGCACAGCTTGTCAAGCCATGCTGTGGCAGGCGTCCAACCTATAAAATAGAGGAAGATGGGCATGGATGTTAGCTTTGGGCCAGTCTTCCTCAGCAAAAAGAGGTGGATTGGCAGCAGATGTTAGCTCAGGGCTAATCTTTCTCAAAAAAAAAAAAAAAAAAACGTAAAAACTATTCTTAGCTTGTAGGCTGTGACAAAGCGGTGGCTGGCTGGATTTGGCTTATGCCTTATGCTTTGCTGATCCCTGTTCTAGACTCTTCTAGTTCTAGACAATCTTCTAGTTCTAGTATGAATTTACTAGTTAACAGATAAATTAATATACGTGTGGATACATAACCCCCCGCCCCGAACACACACAATGTAAGAAGTTAGGTTGTTGGTACACACACTTTTGATTGAAGGAAGCCCTGGGGGAAACGGTGTCCCATGTCTTACAAAGTTGCTGTTGCCCTTCTTTTTTAGGAACAGCGGGCTCAAGAGTGGCTCCACCCCAAGGAGCCTCATGCTTCTGTGGCCCGTCAGTTGGTGGTGTGCCCTTTTCCTTGGTGAGCGGACACACAGCAATAATGCTTCTGTCTCTGTGGGTATTTGTAGTTGCAAGAACACAAGAACCCAGTCTCCCACATGTCGTGTGACTCTCTTACAAGGAATGTGACGTGTGTGTCGGGCAGGGTCTCTCCAGTGATCCTGAGGACAAAATGCTGTGAGGCTCAGTGAAGGGAGAGCCACAGAAATGGGCCGAGTTTTGGAAAACACAGACTTTAGGGAACATTAAGGTGTTTGACTCCATCTTTCTAAAGGTGGGGAGGGGAGGGTATATAGGCAAGGCTGATATGGGGGAAATACCTGCCCCACGTTGTTCCCCAAGACAACTAGTGCAAGCACGGTTAGTGGAATAGATGACAATACGGAAAGACTCAGGTTAAAGCAGTTTTCCATAAAACCCTGGTCCCAAGTAGAATTTGGTGTGGCCATTTCCTGTCCTTCCAGTAGGACTGTATCCAGACTCACTGTGACAACTGATGTCCAGTCTATTCTTTACCATTTCTGGGAAAGGCATACAATCTATTCTCCAGTGACTTTGAAGGCACCCTCTGGGAGGTGGCTGCCTTGGGGGACTGTGTAAGGTTCCTCACTGGTATGAGGACAACCATTTTGTTGGGGAGAAGGTTGCAGGGAGAGGTGAAAAGGGAATGCGCGCGTGTGTGTGTGTCTCAGGGGCGGTATAGATAGAGATACCCTTCCTTTTCAAAATGTCTAACTCACATAGAAGACACTCTTCCAAATCTCAGTGACCTCTCAAATTCTGTCAGACCCACCAAGTGTGGATCGACCCAATGCCGCAGTCTTCCTCTCCCACCATCCTCACTGCCTCTTGCTGTCCACCTCTCCAGATTATGAGAGCCTGTCTTGAATTCCTCTCCAGCAAACACACTCCCTACTCCTGTCCCAGCCCCTTTGGTTCCATAGAACTCAGAGAAGACTTGACAACAAAGAAGAGCGACTCACTGAAGTTGTTCAAGACCCAGTGGCTGAAGGGGATGGACCCACCTGAGTTTCTTCCAGGCCCTGCCCCTGCGGGGTGGGGCTTATGCCATGACTGGGGGAGGCAACCCCATGAAGACATGAGTTGGAATCATTAGAGCTGGTGGACTAGGTGACACTCCTTGTCTTCTCTTCCGGAACTTTCTACCATGCCTGAGCCCAGTAGCTGGCAGAGCTGGTAATCAGGTGCAGGCTTCTGACTGCTGATTTTATGATCTATTGACTCAAACATTCTACCTCTTACCTAGAGCAAACAGCTCAGCAACGACATCCTATGATCCCCTGAAGCTCGGATTTGCTGCAGCCCACGCAGAGGGCTAAATTAGACTGTTTGTACCTTGGCCTATGTCTTCTAAATGGTTCTGTGGATAATGGTGTTTATCCCCCACAGAGATGGAGGCAAACGGAGGAAGGAACTCAGAGGTAGGATTTCCTGAGAAAACAAAGCTCACTAGTGAACTGACTACCCACAAGTTTAAGTATTTAAATTCTACTTTCAGCTGAAAGGAGAATGTGTCATTACATATTGTCAGGCTCCAGTATTAATTCCCAGCTCTAACGTGGGATTCATTGGAGAGTCTTTTATCCTTTCTGGCCTTTGTAGATGCTATTCCCTGAGCCAGACACATGTGTCTCCCTCCCACTCTTCCCCTGGTGAATTCTTAGTCACGGCTTTGACATCACTCTTAGCGCTTTCCTGCGCTCTATGGCACTGGACTCCCCTGTCATGGAACTTGTCATGTGGGCTGTAATTGCTCATGCACTTATCTGAATCTTCCACTAAATCAGAAATAGCATCCTCATTGTTATCGTCACAGCATCACTATGCCTGGGTCCACGGCGGCTAGATTCCAAATGTCAACTGTGAACCGTGCGAGGGTGCTCAGATTCATTCCCTGGCTGCTGGCTGAGGATGAGGAGGTCAGGCAGGGGTTTCGATGTGCTGGGATGGGCCAAAAGTTCAGCACTGGGCACACAGGGTCCTAAGCTGGTTCTAGAGGCTCACTCTAAGTGGTGCCCGGCCTCCATGGCATATCTAGAGGTTGTACAAACTCGGGAGTGGCTCCAACATGGAAGTTCCCACAACTTGGGCAAATGAGGCAGAATAGGAGATCCTGGACACCAGGAGAGTTTGACTCATAGCAAGGTTTATCCAGAGCTGGGATGTGCGGTGCAGGAACCAGGCCTTAAGGTGGGAGAAGACACAGATAGGCAGGCTTCAGTGTCCAAGTGGAACCTGGAAAGAAGCGGAAAGGAAAAATAGGAAGGTTCCTGTTAGGCTGGGTCCCCCGAGAAGCAGATCCTGAGACGAAGATTCCAGAGCAAGTGGTTTATTTGGGAAGTGGAGGAAACAGCAGTGTGAGAGAGAGTGGGTGTGAGGCCGGGAAAGGACGGCGGCCGATGAGGTGCATTATGAAATGTGTGACCTCTGTGGGCGCCCAGAGCTCCATCTTGCTGAGGAGCCCTGGGCCGGTGTAGCACGTGTCTCGGAGCCTCCCTGCGTGGGGAGCGAGGGTGCTCAGGGATCTCCCAGAGTCCCATCTGTCATTGGTTGAGAGGTGCTCTCCCAGGATCTGGGATTTCTTCTCTCTCATGAGTTGGATGAAGTGGCTTTAGCACCAGAAAAAGCCCTCAGACAAAGAGGGGCAGTGCTGGCAGTGGGACGTGGGGCCAGTGTGCACGGAACCAATAAGGCCTGAGGGCTGGGGGTGTGCTCACTGCGCGGGCTACAAGGCTTCAGTGTGAAGACTCATCTCTGGAGCATCAGACCCTAGGGCCAGTTCTGAGCAGCTGCGCATAGTGTGCCTACAAGCACATGTAAGCCTAGCTGCTGACACACCTCTGGCCCCTGTTGAATTGGGTGTGGCAGAGTCTGTAGGCACTCCGGTGGGACGGAGTGGCTTGAGCAGAGAGACCCGATCTTGATCTTCTGTATTCCCTTGTCTCCTGGGCCTGCTGCGTAGAAGACCCTTAAGAGCTTTGGGTTGAGCAGAACTAAAATCCAGCTTGAAGGAGGCAGAAAAGAGAGGGGACCAACTCCTCACTCAAGGGCCCGGAGGCCACCGTCAGTGACCAGTAGCAGCAGTGGCTGACATCTACAGAGGGTTTTCCATCTGCCGGGCACTGCGCTCCAATCCTGACCTGCTTTATCCCGTCTAGGCACCATTGCCCTCGGAGGTAGGCACTGTTTTCTGTCTCCTGGAAACCTGAAACTGAGGGAGGACTAAGACAAACCTAGTTGGGAAAATATTGCTCTCGCTTTTCAAAATTGGGAAATGAAACACATCCAAAAATCTGGGGAAGAAAGATGCCTTTCCAGCAGTAGTCAACATAATTTTTCTGGACAGCACCTTAAATATTGGAATAAGAATACAGGACTTGTGAACCCAGGGAACTGGGCAGGGCAGGCCTCCTGTGGGCACCACCTGGCTCGGCCGTCAGGCTGGCCCCTCTTAGCCTGTAGGGTGGCTGCAGATGCTCGAGAGCAGGGCTGCCTCAGTATCCCTCAGCCTTCTTTCCCAAGGTCCAGCCTTGGTCCAGTCCAGAAGCTTTTCCTAATAGCCACAGAATTCTTGCCCCAAATTAGACTTTTCTTGTAGACCAAATTGCATGACAATTCTACAAGACATCCACTTATCCACACATACACGTAAAATATTCATCTGGGAAAACGCAGCCTAGAAAATGGGCTACATAAGCAAAATCATTTTAGAAAGCGTCCTTCTATCCTCAGAGAGACAGTGTGGAGGAGGGATGAATGCAGCTCTGCTCTTAGAATCCATGGGCAGGTGGGGGGCTCTAGACTTAGCTGTGTGACCTTGGAGCAGGCGTTTCCCTCGCTGTAGAATGGAGGCTGGGCTAACGAGATCTTGAGTCCGGTCCACCTCTGCTTTCCATAGTGGAAGGATCCTGCTCTGAGCTCCCCCGGCATGGCCAGCCCCGGGTTTGGGAGAAGCTGCCCATTCACAGTGACAGGTAAGGTGAAGGAAACGTCCCACGTGGAACTGATGCCGAAGCACGGGGGCTCAAGAGAAACTGAAACACCAGACTGTCAAGTGCTCCTCATCTGAACAAGGGGGATGCTTCCAGGATGCCTCTCCTCCCTCAGGCGTCCCTCATTCGTCCTCCCTCAGGTTCAGGTTTCCAAGAGACAGAAAACCTGAGCGTCCCATTTCTATACCTTCTACTTGTCTACATCCAACATGGAACTATTGTGTGGTTGTTTATTTTGACTATTCCCCAATATCATCTGTTTCTTGAGTTAATCTGGAAAATGCCAAACCTTTCTGTCATTCCCTGGGACAGACCAACGTTTCCAGGCCAGGCCCCATTCTCTCTGGGAGCTGAGAGTGAGTGGATCTCAGTGCAGGGGCCCCACCAGAGGCCTCCCTTACCACACCCCACTCCCTCAGCAAGGCCACAGCTGTGCTCACACAATGCCATTGGAGGAAAAGGCAGTAGGGGGCAGTAGCGACCAAGGTAAACACATCCTGGGTTCCCAGACCTGACCACATCATCAGATATGCCTGGAGGGCTTACAAAAATTAGAGAAGCATGAGTCTTGTATCAGTCAGCTTTTTCTGTGTAACAAACTTCTTCAAAACTTAATGGCTTAAAACATTAGCCATTTATTTGGCTCGTGATTCTGTGTGGTGGGGGGTTCTTCTGCTCTGAGCTGGCTCATCTGATCGTGGTGGGGCTCCCTTAGGCACTGTGGTCAGCTGGTAGGTTGGCTGAGGCCTGGCCTGTCTAGGAGAGCCTCCCTCACATGGCTGGTGGCCGGCAGGCTATTGGCTGGGGTGGCCAATGCAACTGGGCCATGTCTTTCTCTTCTTCCTGCAGGCCGGCTCAGGCTTATTCACATGGAGCCACAGGATCCAGGCAGAGGGTGAGCCACGAGCCACGAGCATCTTTCAAGTCTCTGCTTATGTCACAGTTGCTGATGTTTTACTGGAAAAGCAAGTCTCACGGACAAGCCTAGAGCCTTTGTGGGACAGGACCACCCAAGGATGTAGATATAAGAGGTGTGAACTAGTTGGGGCATCACTGCAAACATCTACCTCAGACTTCCGCTCCAGACTTGCTGAGTCAGACTCTGTGGGGTGACCCCAGGAATCCCTGGTTTAACCAATTCCCTGGGTAATTCTTTCAGAGCTGCTCCTCAGAAAGTCAGGTGGGGACCACTGGAAGCAGTGATGAGTTGTAAACTCAGAAGACTGCAGAGGTCAGGCAAGTACTAACAAGAATGTGTGACATTGCAGGTGCAGGGTGACAGGGAATACTCAGTCTGAGCAAACTGGATGGTTCCTGAATGGAAGGAATTCAAATTCAGTTTTCTTAACATACTGACCAGGCTAAAGCCCTATGTCCAAGTGGCATGTGGCTATAAGCTGGTGTCCCTCAGTTTTATGATGATGATTTCCCAAACAGTTAGAAAGACAGGTGGACCCTGAGTGAGGGACCCCACACCAACTCCACAGAGACCACTCCTCTCATCCCAGCTGCCCAAGCATGGGCACCGAGACAGGGAAGCTGGCACTCAGGGGTCCTCCCTGCCTTCCCAACTTGGACTCCAACTCACCTTCCTATTGAAATCTTCCCTGACCGTCTCTTACTTCATTTTTCCTCCCCAGCACTCATCACCGCCTGACAGATGTTTTCTCTGTTTATTGGTTTGCTACTTCTCTCTCTCCCACGAGAACATAAGCTCCGTGGACTCCTGTCTGTTTTGTCCACTTCTGGACCCTCAGGGCCTGGCACTCAGTGGGCGCTTAATGAACGTTTCTTTAATGAATGGAGCCCCCTCACTATCGTTCTTCATTTTGATTATTTCTCTTTTCTGGCCAGAGACTGGCCTCAGGAATGGTGCGAGCCTGGCCTCAAGCATCTCTTCCAACTCTCTGCGTCGGCTCTGTGGACCAAAGTCAGGCTGGTGGACAGGTTCCTCCCATGTATGCCCATCTTCCTCCAAATCCAGTTGCATTGCAGGACTTTCCTCTCCAGGATTCGCAGAGGCGGGTGAAATGCCCCCATCCCCCGAGCCAGGCCTCGTCTGGAAGCGCGGCGGCAGGGAGGGCGCGTGGGTCCTGGTGCACGGAGACCTCTGCTCTAGCTCTTCCTCCACTCAGCATTTATTATTAGCAATTAACTTTGTTTTGGTTGGACATTTAAGTTCAACTCTCTTAGCAAATTTCAGTTGTGCAATACAGCGTTGTCAACTACAGTCACCATGTTATACATTAGATTCTCAAGACCTTATTCATCTTATAGCTGAAAGTCTGTACCCTTTACCACCTCTCCCTATTTCCCAACCCCCAACCCCTGCAACCACTTTTCTACTCTCCGTTTTGATAAATTTGACTTTTTTTTAGATTCCACATATAAATAATACCATGCAATATTTATGTTTCTCTGGCTTATTTCATTTAGCATAATGTCCTCAAGGTCCATCCCTGTTGTTGCAAATGGCAGGATTTCCTTCTTCGTCATGGTTGAATAATATTTTGTTTTTATATATACATACCACATCTTCTTTATCCATTTGACCACTGACAGACACTTAGGTCGTTCCCATATCTTGGCTATTGTGAATAATGCTGCATCACCCAGCATTTAGAATACAGACCATTAGGACCAGAGGGACCACAGCTGTGAGAGAACTGGAGCGGAGAGAGGTGCGTGTGTCGCCAGCATGGGCCATGCAGCTCAGCATATCCCAGGACCCCCTACTTACTTGGAGGAGCATTTGAGTTTGCTCCCCCAGATCTGACAGGCGAGGAAATAGAGCTTCAGAAACATCAGAAATCTGCCCAGGGCCAGAGCCAACTGGAGACTCCACCTTCCCGCCTCTCAGCCCCCTGAGCTCCCACACACCGTCCCGGCCCCTCATCCTCAAGGGGAGAGCAAATCAGAATTTTCTTACCCAGCTGAGTTCTAACTTGACCGCCGCTGAAGAAAACAGTATACATGGGCCCTAAAATGCTTTCAGAGAAAGAGGAAAGGATTTAAGCATTTCATAAAGATAAACAAAAACTCCTAGCAGGCTGGGGTTCAAATTGCTCAAGAGGGAACCAGAACCCCTCAAATGGACTTTTGATAAGTTCCTTTAAAATATAGGATCAGGAGAATAACGTGGCAGGACCCAGTCTTTTCATCAGAGAAGAAATGAAGTCCTGTGGCGACGTGGGCGTCCTGCGGGGACACTGGAGCGATGCTTCTGCAGCACGTGTCTGGCTCTCTCTTATCGCTCAGACACCATCATCCGACAGCTTGTTTTGCATCTTGCTGGAAGCAGACGTGAGCATCCCAGGCTGTTTTAGATCACGGTTTACAGGCTGGAGATATGGCGTGTTTCCAAGGGCCAAATGTTTGAAGCAGACACACCGTGTTCCCACTTGGAAACCCGGGACTTCTTGGACGAGAACATCTCACATATGATAGGAAAATGCAGCAGTTCCAAGTATCAGAGCAGTTGCAGATCCAGGCCCCTTCCTCAAAGCATATCCAGAAGGCATGCTAGAAAAGGTGTATTGCTTTCCGATGCCAGGAGGCATCAGCCAGCAAGGATCTCCCACAGTTTGGTCCACGTGGGCAGGTGGTGTCACTAACTGGGCCTGAATCCGAATGATGCTAGTTCAGAGGAGAGGCTCTGTGCTTCATCTGTGGGACAATGAGTCCCCCCACCCCCTTGCTCCCTGCTGGGGTCCGCGCAGGAGGGGAGGCTTGTCTATGCCTACCACAGCATCCCAGTACGTAACCCGCTCTTTGGTTTGGGCCTCATATTGCACAAGAACAGTGTTTGCTCAACTCACCTTCTGGAGTGTCTTTGGCTTCAATGTTGAAAGGCAGGTTCCTGAGGCCAAGGGCATGCTGATTCAGCAGAGGGGATGGGGGGCATAAAGGGGCCTTTTGCAGGTGCCTCTCAGAGGTATCAACCATCCTCGGGGCAGCTTCCAAGAGACAGGGTGGGGAAAAGAAAACTCAGCCTTATGCCTGAGAATTTGGGAGCTGAGCAGAAGTTGGAAATGTTTCCCTGCTAAAGGAAGTCTACTGGGTTGTCTGAAGACCAGGAAAGGAATCCTACAGGGCTGCGAGTAGGACACGTGTCAACCACAAACACAGCTATTTGAGCCCATTGATGATTAACAAGGGAAGGATAGGCACCCGCCAGCTTAATGAGGTTATTATCCATTTTTAATCTCAAATTTGTATGTCCAACCAAGACCTCAGCCTTGAACTCCCAGTGTGTCTATCTAATTGCCTACTTGGCATCTCCGCTCAGATGTCTAATAGGCATCTCACCTTTCACACATCCAGAACAAGCTCCTGACCTTTCTATCGGCACCTGATCCCCTCAGTCTTTCCTGTCTCAGCCAGTGGCAAACCCACCCTTCCAGGAGCTTGGGCAAACATCTGCCAGTCACCCTTGACTCTTCTCTTTTGTTCACACTGTTCATACAATCCATCAGCAAATCCTGGTGCCTAGACCTTCAAAATATACCAGAATCTGCCCATTTCTCATGACCTCCACAGCTACCATCCTGGTCTGCGCCATTGTCACCTCTTGTCTGCAGTATTGCAGCAGTCTTCTAGGTGGTTATCCACTCTTTGTTGTCTTTCCTCAGCACAGCAGGCAGAGAGATTCTCCTAAAACCATAGGTCGGATTGTGCCATTCTGCTCCAAACCACCCATGGCTTTTCTCTTACACAGAGTAAAATCCAAAGTCATGACTGTGGGCCTGCATGCTCTGGCCTGCCACCCCCTTTCTGACCTCATCTTGGGACCCAATGTGCTTCCCAAGTCCCTGCCCCAGGACCTTTGTGCTTGCTGCACTCTTCTCACTGAGCTTGCAGATGATGGCTCCCGCCAGCTCCACTATGGTGAATGCCATTGTGCCTGTCCGTATACTCTCAGTTCTCACCTTTCTCACGTGGGTAATGGCTTCCTATTGGGGGCACCTGCCACTCTACGTGGTGTGCTCGAGGCTTGCGTGGGATGGGCCAGGTGGGATTTGGAAAGTACCCCAGATTCCCACTCCCTTGGACAGGACAACTGTGAGGTATGTTCTGCATGGTCTCCCAGAGGTCCCCAGCAGGACTGAGTCCCGGGTGCCCACAGTGGTAACTGACTTGATCACACACGTGTTATCTGCTGCCTTCTCCTCCCTGTCTCACTTCCCTACTTTTCTATGTGTTTTCTGGGATCATCTTCCAAGTAAATCACTTGCTCTCAAATCCTCACCTCGGGGCCAGCTTCTGGGGCATCCAAATTAGGGCAATGGCTTTAAGGCTCTCTGGTATGAGAGCCATCCAGGGAGACAGTCTAGATGGTAAGCTCCTGTTTGTACCTTGTGACCAAGGCTCAGCATGCAAAGCCCCACTCTTCCCAAGAGACTGCTGCTCATAGCTTCCATCTGGGCAAATGACCGGAGGTCTCGAAAGTGTGAAAACATACACGTCGCGGCAGCCAGAAAAGAAGTCTTACTGTGGTTCCATGTAGTCTCTCTCCACTCTGCTCTCAGACGCCAGCAGAGCACCCACACTGGAGAGAGCGATTTACCTTTCATCATCCAGGGAGAAGAGGAATGCAATCTCTGTTCTCAGGGGACCTGGGAATTTCAGAGCCCAGGTCTTGCAGACTGTGCTGGTAACTTGGGCTGTGAAACAAACCGCCTTAAACTTAAACAATGACAATATTTACTCGGCTCACAAATCTACAATTTGGTCAGGGCTTGGCAGGGACGGCGCGTCTCTGCCTCGTTGGCGTCAGCGGAGCACCTCAAAGGCCAAGGGCTGGAGTCTTCAGGCATCACGTTTGGAAGTTGACTGTGAAGCCTTGAGGAGCAGGCACTTCTGAGGCAGCTCTCTGCTCTCTGTTGTCTCCCCACGGGGTCCCTTCAGCGCAATGACTTCGGGGTAGCCAGACTTCTTACGTGTGGCTCAGAGCTCCACATGTGCATGTCTCAAGTGAGTGAGAGCTTGGCGGAGCTGTATTACTTTTTATGACTCGGCCTAGGAAATTACATAGCATCACTTTTGCCACATCTTTTGGAGGAGGTTACAAAGGTCCACCTTTGTCACACAGATCTTTGCTTTCAAGTCTGTTGGTGTGATGTTCCTTATAGTCAAAAGCTTCTAGTCTTCAGTGAAAATATCCTTGCAGACCCAGAGAGACATGGCCGATGACGTAACAGGAGTCTTGCTGGACCAGAGCTGGGACCCACCTTCTTGTGTCAGAGAGCTCGGGCTACCTCCCAGTCCAAGTGTTTGCATGAGTTCCTACATGTCCTTTGTGGTGTTGTTGTTGTTGAGGGAAGAGGAAGATTTTTGGCAGTAGAATAGAAGGAGAGGTGGATGGAGGGAACGGCAGGGAACAGCTGGGACTGTTTGGAATGCCCAGTGGGAGAGCCAGAGACAAAAGGCAAAAGAGCCTGTTTTCATGAGGCATTTTGTGAGATGCAGCACAAGCTGCAGTGTCTCAGAGTCTTGGCAATGAGGTGCAGCCTAGCACTGGGAAACATGGAACCCTCTTCTGCTCTGGCATCTCGGGCACTGGAGTGTGGGGGGCTCTGGGAGGTGGGGTGTACATAGGTGTGTCCTTGGAGAGCACTGACAGTGACAGGCAGGAACCGTGACAAGGGTCTGGAGCAAAAGAATATGGGGATATTTGTTCTTAACGTGTGTAAAACACCATTCTGGGTACATCGCAAAACAATGGGAGGAGATGGGGAGGCCCCACGTGTCTGTGTCACCAGATGCAGGCGTGGAGCTGGGAAGTCTGGTAGTGACAAGGACGTGCCCTTCTCAAGTTCACAGTCAGGGTGTTTGGGGAGGGTAACAGGATAAAAGACATGGTCATATCATAGCCATACGTGGTAAATTGTGATGGCAGACGTGTGTGTGTGTGTGTATGTGTGTGTGTGTCTAAAAAGTGAGAGATGAAAGTTGAGTGGGTAAGGCTGACACCTTCGTGGAGTGCCTTTGTCACTCTACAGCACACTGATACAGGAGACACTCTTCACAGCATGTCTGCTGCCTGAGAGCCTGTCACCTCCCTGGCCAGGGGGCAAATCTCAGTAGAAGAAGAGATGGGAATTTATAGCTGGAAAGAGACCATAGGGGCTCAGTGTTTCACTAAGGAGGATGTGGTGCTCCTGGAGACATCCTGGGGACATGGCAGCGGCCCTGGGCCCATCGGGAGGACACTCACCATTTCGTGACATGAATTTTTAACAAGCTTCATAGAGGACTTTGTAATTCTTCCAGGGAAAATTAACAGACCTCTAAATGCTACAGTGTCTGATATATTTTACCATTTGAGAAAAGCTTTTTTCCTCCCTCTTGAAAAATCTAGGAAAAATTTGGATAGGCAAATAAAGAAAATAAAATCACCCTCAGTCTTAATATTCAGATATATCCAATATTAATAGTGTATATATAAAAAACATTAAAATAACACATCATAAGTACTTGCATTTCTCCCCTCCTCTTCTGAGAAGGGAGGACATTCTTATGCTAGGTGGAGCTATTGGTAGAAAAGAAATTTGGCCGAGCTGAGAGAGGCCAAGCTGATTTATATAAGAAAGGATATGGAGATACTCCAAGGAGAAAAAGATAGCGATGGGGAGAATTTGTAAGAGAAGAGAAAAGAGAGAGAGAAGGAGAAGAAGAGAAAGAAGAAGAAAGAGAAGGAAGAGGAGGAAGAGGAGGAGGAGAGAGAGGAAGGGGTGCAGGGCAGCAGGAGAAAGAGCATGTAAGTGAGGGAGAAAGGTTCAAAGGCTGGGAGTTTGGGTGAATGAGCAAGATCAAAAGGCGAAAGAAAGGGTATGCACGTAGCTATAGTGTGGGATAAACTTCTGAGGAAAGGAAAGGATGGCAAAAGAAATTTTTAAAGAAATATTTGTTACCATACACCGCAGAAAAACTTCAGGAAACACATACATGTCCCTTCAATTCTGGTCTGCTGAAGACAGCAGTTTTAAAGCCTGAAGATGACCAAGTCTTATTTGGGATATTTATATGTATCTATATAATCCCATATTATTAAAAAACATCAAAGTAAGATCATTTTTGACATATTATTTTACAACCTGCCCTTTTCACTTAACAACATGTATAGAACATAATCTTTAATGACCACATAATATTCCAGTGTGGGAATGTACCATAATTTGTTTAACTCATCCCTCATTGGCCATTTGGATTATTTCCTTTTTTTTTTTTAATTGTTCTAAGCAATATTGCAATGAATAACTTTATAAGTTAATTTTCATGACTAAAGATGGTGATTTACGTACACAATGATTTCCTTAGGCTACATTTCTTGAAGTAGACTTGCTGGGCTAATGGGAATATAAAATATTATAGCTTTTAATAGCCCATTACTGGACTGTCTTACAGAAAGGTTGACTGATTATTCTCCTCTTGGGAGGATAGTTTCCAATCTATTGATCCTAAGCTATTTTCCCTTGTCCTGTAACTATATTCTGAGGGTAAGCCAACTACAGTGTGAGCTCCAGGAAGGCAGCAGCCCTTTCTGACCCTACATGGCATAGATCTTAGCACATACTAGGAACTCAATGAATATGTTTGAATGAATGAATGAATGAATGGATGAATGATTGGATGGGTGGATGGATTTGGACTCTGCAAAGGTAAGGTTTCTACTTATCTAGAGCTCTTTAATGTCTGGTACACTGCCGAGCACAGGGTAGGTACCTAATATCCTAAGGAAGTTGGTCTTCGTCCAAGCATATTGCCATCCAGGAGGCAGTAGTTCTTTGCAGTCTAAGAAAGTTGATTGTTCACTTGAAAGTCTCTGGCTCCAGAAGAAGTCCATCACCCCAGGAATGTGTTATACTCCCTGGAGGATTGGGTTCCAATCTTCACCACACCATCCATCCTAATGACTGCTAAGTTTGACCGATTGATAAGTTTCTCTTGGGGTGGCCCCAACCTTAGCAAATCTTTATCTTCTTCCAATAACAGATCAATCCACCTTTTGGACATTCCTTTAAAATGCTGCGTGGAGAAGATCGAGGGAGAGGATGGATGGGAGGCATCTAGCACAGCGCCTGCCACAGAATTGGTTCTCAAAAATGGTGGCTGTTACTGTGATTAAGTGCATCACTCTTCAGTGTCACCCCTGGTCTTGTGTACTCAAGAAAAAAAGTAAATAACTACCTTTCTGTTAGTTTTTTAGCTTAATCCTTTCTATGTTGCTATGAGTTACATGTATTTTTTCCATTTTAAAGTGCAGGAAACTGGAGTTTGGAGAGGTAAAGTGACATTCCTGCTATCTCCTAATTGCTAGTGGTCCACTGACTCTAGGAGAGAATGCATGCAGTGTCAGTTTTAGTGCAAACTCCACCCTGAGCATAGCTGCCCTTTTGGCCGGTTGGTAGAGATGGAGCACAGAGCTGCCTGTGTCTCTGGGGTGCTGTTGGTTGCCTGGGTGCTTTCCTGAGGAAGGGGGGAGCCTTTATTTCCTTGCTCAGCCTCATTCTATTTTTATTTAATTGCAGTAAAAACCACATAACATGAAATTTCCATCTTAACCACTTTCAAGTGCATAGTTCAGCAGTGTTAAGTATATTCGCATTGTTGTGGAACAGCTCTCCAGAACTTCATCTAGCAAACCTGAAATTCTGTACCCACTAAACAAAAACCCCTCTCCCTCTCTGCCCACTGCTGGCAGCCACCGTTCTGCTTTCTGTCTATGAATCTGACCACTTTAGGTACTTCATATAAGTGAAATCATATAGTATTTCTCTTTCTGTGTCCAGTTTATTTCACTTAGCACAGTGTCCTCCAGTTCATCTATTTTGTAGCACGTGACAGGACTGCCTTCCTTCTAAGGCTGACTAATACTCTGTTGTGTGTATGTACCACATTTGTTTATCCATTCATCCATTGATGCACGTTTAGTTTGGGAAGCCATTTTCATCACAGCCTCTCTGACAACTAGGCAGGCAGAGGCCAACTGTGTTTAAGAAACTCCACTGAGGTCAGCCAGACAAGTTGTGATAGCTCAGACCAGATACTGTGTGTAAAAAGGCAGGCAACTCCTAAAAATTCTCTTGCCAACATTGCGAGAGGTTCCTATGAGGAAAGGACAGTAGTCAAGGTTTTTTTGCACCAGGTTGAAAGTAAAAAGATCAACTGCTCATGTTGAAAATGAAACCAAACTGAAGCGGCCAGGTTTTCACTGTGGTTGATTTAAGGTGTGGATCTGGCACTTTATTTAGTCTGGATTTATGTGCCTCTTAGTCAATGCCTGAGCTGAGGGAATGCCAGGAGTTCCTCTGGCCAGGCACCAAGATTTATTCTGTCCTCTCAAACCCCATCACTTTGATCTTCTTTCCATGTTTTCCCAGCAATGCTGGTGGCAGTGGAAAAGGGAGTTAGCTCAAATTGATCAGTTTTTCCTTCGAAAGTGAGAGTTTGCCTTTGGGATCTCTGTTGAGAACAGACCTGGAAGTCTAAACAGCAGCTGTACGTAGGCTGGTATGAGGAGTCAAGGTTGGTGTTTGTGAGAAGGAGAGGCTTTTGTTTTCCTCTGTTGGCACTCAAACCGTGGTTGCTCTGGGACAAGACTGTGTCTGGCATCACTAGCTTATCTAGAGGACGGTTACAGGGACAGTGCAGAGAAAAGCTGGGGTGGGCATGCACACACCCACACATACACGACAGAGAGCGTCTCCTGTCCACAACTCTTCAAACCTGATTGTTGGCTGTGTCCAAAGAGATGCTTGAAGGATGGTATCTCCGTGGCAGGCATCATGTTTTCGGTCTTGTTAAGACTGAAAGTATGACTTTGGGTGAGCTGTTTAATCACCTGGAACTTCATTTTCCTTAAGTATCAAGGGAGGCCAATGACGTCCTGAGCTGTGATAATACAAGTAAAAGTGCCCGGCACTTAGCGAGCACGTGATACGTTCTCAATTCCATCTTATTTTCTTCAACGTGAATGTCATTTCCAGCACTCACGGATGCCTTTTAGGTAGCTACTTTTAAGGATAGTCCTTGCAGTCTGTGCTGGTTTGACTTTCTGCTTTTCCTAAGGCATCCAAGGTCATCCTCTTAGGAAGTCTAAGAGACAAACCTCAGACTGTGTTCATTCTTTCCCAGATGGAAAATGGAAAATTGTGGTCAAGCATCCAAATGTTTGGTCTATAAAACACTCAAAACATTTAGATGTTTGGTGTTGGGAGGGCAAGGTGCCATCTAAGCATGTGAGTGTCATAAAGTCACAACTGGCCTCGCCATCAGGATCTTTGGTTTTAATCAGGTAACCCAGGAGAAACAACCCACACTTTGTGGTTTAACTCATTTCGTCTCTTCCTTAGGAAAATTTGTATTTATCCTCGCTCCAGAAGGTTAAAAAGGTTGCTTTGAAATGAGTTGATTTGCAGAGGCTGGATGGATTCTTTGAAATTGTATAAATATCTGACTTTATAAGGATTCAAATTTGGATACTAGCTCCTTATTTAGACCAAACTTGGTCAAAAGGAAGTTCTGGATTTGCCTCAGAGAAAAAGAAAATAAATGATTTGTTTTCAAGATTATGTGGTCTTTTAAAAGCTGGGTCCTGTTTAGCTCTTTCATCTACATATTAATCAAACCATTTTTATTGTTCATCTTCGTTAGACTATAGGTTTATTTTCAATGCTGTTCACAAATCAAAGTCATGATGTTAAACATTTCTCCAAAAAATAGAAACAATAAAAGTCTCACCATCAATGCTGCCTTCGTCCATTGACACTGAAAGAATGCCGAGAATGTGAGATCCACCCATGGTCAGTTGCTTGCATTGATGGTCTCAATTCTTCACTCCTCTCATTGTGGGCAGGGCATTCTGCCCCACTAGTTAACACCTGGCTCAGCCATGTGACTTGATTTGGCCAGTGGAATGTTTGCACATGTGAGGTATGTCACAGCAGAAGCTTGAAAAAGAGGCTTGCTCTCTTGCAATAACCATGGGAACACATCTGAGTTAGCTTGCTGGAGTATTATACGTGAAACACAGTCACATCTTCCCCCATCCCAGCTGAGGCCATCATGACAGACATGAGAGCCCAGCTGAGAGTAGCCAGCCGACTTACAGTTGACCAGATGCATGAGCAGACGTGAGCAAGATCAGCAGAAAGACCCAGACAACCCATAGACTCTGGAGCAATAACAATTACATAAATAATAGTAAAATAATTTTAAATGATAATTAATATTAGTATTTTAGGCTACTGCCATTTGGGGATGTTTTGTTACGGAGCGTTGTTGTGGCAATTGATAACCCCTACCTTGTACACATCGCCCTGTGATCTGAAATCAAATGGATCTGCCTCATACTAGCTGTGTGACAAGGAGCATGTTACCTCATCTATTTGAGTATCATTTTCCTTACCCAAAATTAGAGAAAATAACTCCTGTCTGCCATGATGGTTGAGCAGACTGATACGGACTGTTGCTGAACAATTAATAAATAGCCTCCTTAACAAATATGGACCTGCCTTCTTTATCAAGAGTAAATGCAGAAAATTAGGCAGCTGGTGTTTGGTTGAGCCAGTGTGGTTTTTACGGAGACTCTTGTTTAAAGTCCTTGGGATAAACCCCCCAGAGAGAAAGCCCTGGGATGTCCTGCTTGGAAAATGGAAGGAATTTTACTGACAGGAAATAACCTTTTAATCTGGAGTATCATTTTGGCCCCAGTTTTTATTTTTGATCTTTGAGAGAGGATAAGGTAGGGACCAAAGAAACCCAGGGAAATTTCTAGACTGAATTAGTTTCTTTAATCCTGAGCTTTTGGATAACCACACAGGACCTGCTGATTGTCTCTTAAGCAAGGATATTTGAGTGGCAGAGGGAAACGTATATAAGATAGACAGATTCCACCTCCTCAATGGGTCTGTTGAAGTGGACACAAGGAATGGAGCATTTGGGGCCTGATGCCTGGTTGATGGAGTTGTGGAACTGTCCTTTTGTGGTCTGTTCTGTGTTTGTATTTCCGGCTAAGAGAGTTGACCAGTGAGAAATAAGGGCATGTTTCTGCTATGTTTCACTATATTTCCATCCTATGAGACCTCTTTATTAAAAAAAAAAAAAAAAACTGTTCAACAGAAGTCTCAACACCTCAACTTTCTGCAGAATTCACCCAGTGTTAGAGAGCCTGGCTGAACATGAATACTCAACAAATGACTATTGGGTGCATAAATGAATGGATGATTGAGTGACTTCACCCTTGCCACGAGATTCTAGTCTTCTATAGAGACAGAGGAGACCATTGATTAAGCATGGTTAGAATCTTGGGATGTGCACACAGAAAGGGGCTTTAGGAACCACTTTCTTCAGTTCTCTCAGCTGATGAGGAAATAGTCTTAGAAAGATGAAACAGCTTGTCCTGGGTCAACCAGGCAGTTATGTGCGGGTGTAGGGACGTGCCCAGGACAGGAATCCAACTCTCCCATCTGCCATGCCAGCATTCTTTCCATTCTAGTCAGCTAGTCCCTCACACAATATTCTCTTTTTATATGCCACGTTATAATGTGTGGCTCAGGCAGTGTACTGGGCTGCTCCCACATTCCTAGTATTTTAACTTCAGTGTGTATACTGTTTCCTTTGGAAAGTTCCTTAAATTATAAGAATTTCCCCAAAGTCCTGGATTTTATGAATATAAACATAAATGTATATTTATAATTATTACATAATATAAATATGTATAATTATTATTATACAAATATTAATATAAATATATATGTAATATTCAACCATTGCATAAAATGACTTTCTGCATCAGTCATTTAAGCTACTCCCATTCCACTGGGGCTCATCGTTTCCATGGTAACTAATGCACTGCAAAGTGGGGAACTCAGAGAGGAACTTGGTAGAGGATTAAAAAACAACACCATATATGAACATAAATTAAATGTGCCGTTGGATGGGGCATGGGAGAGGTCCACAACGTTTTTAATTGGTCTCTGCTTAGGAAAATCCCTGTAACTGACACAGCTTTGTTATTCACAGCAATCAGAACTCTGTAGCCTCCGGAATATCACATTCTTTCTACTAACCAGGCAGAGGAGCAGAGAAGCTGTTTGATACCTGTTACTGACAGAGGAGTTGAACGGAACTGTTTGAGTTTCCAGTTTTCCATTTGCTTGGAGACTTGAAAGACAGCAAGGAGGTTCTAGCTTCCCACCCCCCAGCCTGGGGGTGGAGGGGCGGGGGCGGGGGGGTGGGGAGCAGGTAATTGCCTGGTAAATCAGTCATGCAAATTAGCACCCGCCCAAATGCCCAGGGCTTGTTAGAGAGCTGGCCAGAATGAAAGAAATGAGCTGTGAACCACTGAGGGCTTTTTGGAGCTGAGCTCTCAGCCCCACCGGGACTTCTTTCTTTCTTCTTTTTTCTTTTTTCTGTTCTGATTTTTCTCTCCTTGGGCCTCCCTTCTTTTTCTCTTGTTTCTCCCTTTGTTTGATTTTCTTTCCTGTGAATGCTTGTAGCACCCACCTTCCTGTGACCCCTAACTTCTGTCTGACTTGCCCAGTGGCTGTTCTCTCTGGTATTTTGCCTTACCCTCCCTACCACACTACACACTCCTGGAGGACAGCAACTCAGTCTTCTGCCAGCTCCCAGCGCAGTGAGCAGTGCTGCCTCATTGACTAGCCTAAGTCAGTGGTCCTCAAATGTTAGTGTGCATCAGAATCTTCTAGATCGCTGGGCTCTGACGCCATAATTTCTTATTTGGTAAGTCTAGGGTGGGAAGGGAACTGAGAAATTTCATCTCTAATAAGTTTCCAGGTGATGCTGCTACTGCTGGTCTGGGGAGCACACTTTGAGAACCATTGGCTGAAGTCAAGCATGAATTCGATCAAACGACATCTTGTGATTTTCTCTCCCTCTCTCTCCTTTTTTTTTTTTTTAGCAGAATTTTATATCATGCTGCACACATAGTTTTGTATTCTGTTGGTTTGCTCTACCCTTAGCCAGCCCTAGTGGTCTAGTGGATAAGATTCGGCATTCTCACCATCGTGGCCCAGGTTCATTTCCTCGTCGAATGACACCACTTGTCCTTTGGTTGTCCTGCTGTGGTGGCAGTGTATTGCTATGATGCTAAAAGCTGTGCCATCAGTATTTTAAATACTAGCAGAGTCACCCATGATGGACAGGTTTCAGCAGAACTTCTAGACTAGACAGACTAGGAAGAAGGAGCAGCCCACCCACTTGTGAAAAAATTGGCCATGGAAACCCGATGAATAGTAGTGGAACGTTATCTGATACAGCTATGAAAAGTGAGAGGATAACACAAAAAGACTGGGCAGGGCTCTGCTCTGCTCTAGGAGCAGATGTCTCTAGGAGTTGGAATTGACTCCATAGCAATAATAACAACAACCCTACCATTACCCAGTGGTGGTGTTCTCCAAGACCCTGAGCAGATCGGCTCTGAGAAGTTAACTCTCACTTGAGGGCAATGGTAATGGGGAAAAGGGTATTGCTTTCTCTGAACCAAGTAGAAGAATTTATGGGAAGTGAGTCTGAGCGTTCCACTTGGAAAAGTCATGCTTGCCTTAGCCTGGTTACACTAACCTGAGCTCAGAAATCCAGACAAGGCACAGCCCAGATTTTGATGGCTGGGATGTACTCAAGCTGGACATTTCACTGCTGATGAGTTGAGCTATATCCCGGAAGACAACCAGGGCCTGCAACTCATCCTGCTGACAGCCCATCAAGGGACCACTTTCTGCAGTATGGGGTGGGCAGGGTCAGCCTGGAGGGTTGAGGACGGAAGTCATCAATGCTGATGTGTGTGTCTGGACATAAAGAGGCTGGTGTGAGTATGGGGACTACCTCCTAGGATCTCAAAAATATATCCACAGGAATGGGTGTTTCTGCATGAAGAAAGTGCCAAAAGAGTCTCGTCTCCATTTTCCGTGGGGTTTTTCATAACAAAGTAGGTGATTTCAAGGGGACATCTTATTCTTGAAAGATAGCCCCATGGCACCCCCAAGAACATGAATGGGTCCATAAAGGCTCAAGTCTGATATCAGCCACCTCTATGAGGGGCAGTCCATCCAAGCTTCAAGGGTATAAGTGTGTCCCATATGCACACATGTGCATAAGGGTGTTTGTGTGCATTTGCGAGAGTGTGGGTGTTTTGGGGTGTGTGTGTGTACATGTGCATGTATGCATGGGGGGCAACTCTCACTGCAGAGGGTACAGAGCTAGTGGATAAACGCCCAGCTGCCTTTCTTTCAGGCAGAAAGTTCTAGGGGGCACTGTGCATGACTCCGAGTGGGACTGATCACTCGGTACTCAGCAGCAACCTCAGTATACACCCCTTCGTTGGCCTTTCCTCCTCCCCTGTCACACTCACTCGCTCTTCTCCCTCACTTCTTTAGGATTACCCTCCTAGAGAAATGATCCGTTCCCGAGTCCTTGTCTCAAAAGTCCTTACTTGTGGAGGAGCCCAAACTAAGAGGTGACGTGGTTTGTTTGGTCTCTTCTGGTGACCACAGATGGCGAACAGCCATAACCCTCCATTCTGATGGGGCATCGTCAGATCTCTAGACATTTCCTGAATCTCATAAAAGTCTCTGTGTGACAGAGGAGGCTTTGAACTGGATTTCATGGAAGTGAAAGTTCCATGCAGGGCTCAGGAGCTGCTGTACGTGCAGGGAGACGAGGCCACAAGGAAGACCTTTGGCATCAACCAGGGCAGTTCTTTGTTATCTGTTCGAGGTGTGGGATTCCCAAGTAAGAAACTTAAAAACATGGTTATGTGTGCTGAAAAATCCTCCCAAACCCCTGGGTTAGTGTCTAAAGGCCACCTTAACAGGGAGAAAGCTTCTCCCTAAAGCAGGTGTGAGCAACACTCTCCTCTTCCACATATCTGCTTGGTATTTGTTCCACTCTTGACTGGAGCAAGCAGGCTTCATGGTCCTTGGGTACAGATGGGAAGCTGAGCCCTTAGCTTTGGGTCATCCTCCCATTCTCTCTGATGCAGCAGGAGAGAAGGCTCAGGTCCTGACAGTGGCCACACGGGGAACCAGATGCCCCCATTGGGTGAAGCCAGGAGAAAACTCCCACAGTGCTCTCTCCACAGCATTCTTGTTCATGTAAAGCCAGGTTAACACAACCATCAAGGGCAACAGGGAAGAGGGATAGAAGTCACAGAAATGTACCAGGCTGCTTAAATTGGGCTTAGGGAAAAGTCTGAGTCCATCAGGCAGGGAGGGGTTGGTACTTTGCCCTGCCACTTCTACACACAAGTTCCTTCAGGGCAGTGGTTCTCAGAGAATAGGAGGAGGGTATTGGGCTGGCTGCCTGGACTCCACCCCTGGAGGGTGTAATTCAGTACGTCTGCAGTGAGTCCTGGTGTCTGGATGTTTTTCACATGCTCCCTAGATTATTTCGATGTGAGGCCAGGCTTGGGAATCATCACCACATCAGGGCTTGTTGGTCTCACTCATAGGTCATTCACAGCAGGGGCCACTGTGACCAATTCCAGCATCTTGGAGGCTGTGGGGAAACCAGCTGTGGCGTATCCTTCACCTCCCTGTGCCTGGGAGACCAGCAGCCCTCGTGCTTGCAATGCAGGGAAGAGGCCAGAGTTCTCTGATAGGAGCTTCCCGTGAAGGGGACGGAAGAGCTGGTTAAAGCCCAGATTGGACTGAAATAGCTGCCAGTGACCTTGCCTGAGGCTCTTTTATGTCAATTTGAAATGTCTCAAGTTCTAAAGTTTCTCAGGGGAGTAATCAAGGCAGCCTGCTCTCCTTTCTTCTATAAAGCTGTGTATCATCCCTCCACCCTGATGAGATGTTCAAGGACATGTCTGCACTTGGTCCTATTTCATCCTGGAGAAAATAGAAATAGACCGAAGAAGGCTTTGCTCAAAGTGGAGGTGAGGTCCTGGGTGTGAAGAAATGGAAAGAGAGGGAAAGGAAGGCGAGGGCTCTGATGAGAGGACAGAGGGGTATAGAAAGAATGAAATGGAGAGAGAAATGGTAAAAGGCATGAAGGGAAGGGGGCATAAGAAATGGAAAAGTGGGAGGCAAAAGGCACCCATGGCTTATCCCAGATAGCAGAGCAGGTGCTATTCTCCTGTATCAGTTGGGATACAGTTATCTGCCATTTCCTCCGACTCACAGGGTAGATGGAACTCCTGTGGTGCCACGGATTAGCTGGATCATAGTGGGACGTGCTTTGATCCTTGCCTGCCACATACAATAATTAGACGCTGGGAGGCAAATGGAAGGAGAGATGTGGGAGCGCCCTGCTATTTAGAGAAAGGGCTGAAATAAAACCAAGGCACTGTCATCAGCCATTCTTGGTGCCTTTATGAATCCAGAGGATGGAAACTCTATGTGGACTAAGTGCATGGACAGCTAACTTCTCATCTTCTGGGTTCAGTTATTTACATTTCTTTTTGGGAATCCACTTCTCTCTTGGCATTTGATTCATTTCAAACTAAAAGATATTTTGCTTGGGATTAGCCTTGGTAGCTATCTTCATCCTTTTAGCATGGATTTATTTCTGACTACTGACTCTACACGTTCTTCTGTTCTGCAGCAATATCCGTCTGGTTCACCAAGGGCTTCAGGTCATCACTCTTCATTCATTTATTTATTTGTTCATTCATTCAACACACATGTATTGTGTGTGTTACTGCACATCTCTGTTGGGCAAGATGCTGTGATATTACTGAAGATGCAATGATAAACACATCTCTGTTCTTTTGGAACTTAGGGTCCAGCATATCAGTTCTCAACCCTGTCTGCACATTATGGTCACTTCAAAATACCCCTGTCAGGCCCTGTGTCTGACTCATTGCATCATTCTCTCTAGCTGAGGATCCAGCTGATTCTGAGGTTCACCCAGGTTTGAGATTCACAGGGAAAGGGTGCTCTCTAAGCATTGGTATTATTTGGGTCCTCAGACTCCATGTTAGTCCCTCAGTAGGGACATGAAGAGCATGTGATTTCCTGTCTCTGCTCTGAGTGGCATTTTCTCTGTGGCTTCTCCTACTGCTGGACAGCTCCTCCTTCCACAGGCCCAGACGTCACTGCTCAGGCCAGCTATGGTTTCAACTTCTGCAGCTCTAGGAACACCGTTTCCTTTCTTTGTCCTTCTAGATCTATGTGTGGAGTGGCCTCTAGCTGTCACTGATCTTTGTGTGGCTTCTCAGCTGTCCCATACTCGTGAAAGTTATCCCCTGCAGTGAATTCCTTCTGTATGAAGTGTCTGAGGTGGTCTCCATTCCTAAAGGGAGCCTGACTGACACAAAGGAAAATGTAATGGAAGGCATCTACAAAGTGGCAGTCTCTTCGTCCCTTGTGAGTGGTGCATATGGTGTACAGGGAGGCAGAGACCAAGGTTGCTGGGGAAAGGATGTTCATATCTTACATCTGAAGCATCCGGAACAGAACTAATAGGTGGTCCATGTCCTACCTGAATCCAGACCACCTGGAAAGTGATTCCTAGCTGCCACCTCCAATCTGCTGAATCAAATTCTCTGGCTGGGGTCAGACATAGTCAATTTAATGAGGTTCTTCCAGAGGTTGATAGTATCCTGATACATATAGCACGCTGCTGGAGAAAGCTGCCATTGACCTGAACCTCTCAGAGAGCCATGTGTGCTTCCTCAGGGTCCAGTTTCAGTTCTACTTCTGACTCATGATCTCTTTGATCAGGGGAGTGTCCTCTCACCATATGGGACAGCTCCATGAAGAACAACTGACCCTCGCTGGCAAAGCATCAACTCACATTCATCTCTCTCAAAAATCACAGTATTTTTTTTAACTGGCAGAGAGGTTCAGTGTTTTAAGGCAGAGTGATTTGTGGGAGAGCAAAAGGTGTGGATCTTCGACTCCTTCAGATTTGTATTAGGACCCAAGCTCAGGAACCTTGGCTGTGCAATCTCCAAAGGTCTTCAATACCTTGACAGTAACCCATCCTTGTAAGGTAGCTGTGAAGAGTAAATGAGATAATTAGCTATCAAACTCCCAGCACATAGTAGGCATCGACAGCAGTTGCTTCTCTTCCTCCTCCAATCTGATGTAACAGTGCAGCAGAGGAGACCGAAGGTCCAGAATGACTTGAGTTTCCACTTGGCTTAGTCGTTCCTTTTTCTCTTTCCTATCAAAGTAAGCCAAGGATCCTCTTGCTTGCTATGGACATTTACTTCCTGTAAATTCCAATGACACATAATATTTATCATTATTTTTTCTCTTAAGTATTTATTACTTCTTTATCTAAGCAATAGGGATAGGGCCTGCAATTGAGATAGGGACTGCATTCCCCCATAATTTATAAGCATCTTTCTGGGACTATAGCAGACATTCACTAAGTATGGATTCCTTTGTTACTCCTCCAGTGATGGCTACAACCTGTCAAATAGAGTTGAATATGCAAGTTATGTGCCCTCAGAAGCGGAACAAGCTCCCTTCGGTACTATGCCTGCAATTTGAAGAGCTACCATTAGATGGTAGTGAGTACTGTGGAATCTAGTGAAGTTACTTGCGCCCTCATGAAGTGTAGGGAACTGATAGGATACTATCCACTTGACTTGGTATGGGGGGGGAGGGGCGGATAAAGATCCTTTCATCAAAACAACATTGTGAAAAATTAGCTAATCATCAATTAGCTGCAAATCCCATGATTTGTCTGCCCCATTTTTTTTCTGCCTAGCACTTGATATTTTAAATGACATCTTTTTCACCATTTTCTTCATTTACATTCCATCTATATCTCCAAGTAACTCGTTATCCTTCAGCCCTTAATTTTTTATTAGAATGCTTACCTAAGTTCAATTATCTCTTACAGCGAAGTGTTTTGTTTTTCTCTCTCTTTTTAACTACATGAGTCATTTACTATTAAAGATTCTGCTTCCTTTGGAATAAGTGCTTAATTAATCAATAATATTGATTAATTGATTAGCCAGTAATATTCTTTCATTTTCCTCCGAGAAAATTCCAGACTTTGTGAGTCTATACACTGCAGCCATTCTCTGCTGGGAGGCTGTTTTCCTTCCTTACTGTTTGGAACTGAGGAAAACAGAGCCTAGAGAGGGAGCTTTTAGACACACATGACCATGGGCTTCTTCATAGTGGACTCACGAGGACTTTGTGTGGATTAATGAGACACAATTGTAATTGTTTTTCTAAGAGTGGTTTAAGACTGTGATTCCCAGGAAAACCTCTGCCCTTTGAGGTGCAGTCTGAAGAATTTTGAGTATGAGAAGTTGAGTGTGTAGGGGGTGAAGTTCAAGTGTAGAAGTCAATGTCTTGCCCATAAAGGCGTCTGGAGCCCTTTCCTTATCCTGCCATCCCTTGAGTTCTGATGTCTGAGCCTCTCTACACCTGCTTATTCTTTGGGACATCATCTCCCAGTGGAGAAATAGAATCTGCTCCCCATGCATGAGAACACAAACGTCACCAAATGGTGCCTAACAGAAAGCCTTGGCTTTGAAATAGTGCCTGCTGAAAGAAAAGAAGGCTAGTCAAAAATACTGATGGGGATACTTACATCTGATGCCATTTTGTGGCTGTTGGCCTGGGGTTTTGCATGCATTATACCCAAGTCCTCTTACCATCCTGTTGTGGTTATCTATTGCTGTGTAACAAATCATCCTGAAACTAAGTGGCTTAAAAGAACAATCATTTTGTTGTATCTGATGATTCTGTGGGTCAGAAATAGAGGTCAGTCTCAGCTGGGCAATTCTTCTGCTCTACACCCATCAATTCAGGTCGTTTGGTCATATTCAGCTGGTGCATGGGCTGGTCTGGAGGGTCCAGATGACTTCATTCCCATGGCTGGGGTCTTGGTTGGCTGGAAGGCTGGGCTCAGCTGGATGGTTGACCACAGCACATACATGTGGCTTCTCTAACATGAGGGTCACGGCTCCCAGAGAGAATGTTCCAAGAGACCCAGAAGGAAGCTGCAACTCTTCTTCTGATCTTGCCTTGGAATTCCCAGAACATCACTCTGACACATTCTCTTGGTCAAGCAAGTCACTAAAGGAAGCCCTGACACAGGGAGGTGGGAATTAGATCCTACGTCCCAAAGGGAGGAGGAGCAAAGAATACGTGGCCCTCTTTCCTCTGCCTCACCTGCTCCCCATGCTCCCTTCTGTAGCAGTTATCACCTTCTCACATCCTGTATCATTTACTTATTTATTAGGTTTGCTGCTCATTGTTAGTCTATCTACACTTGAGTATAAGTCCACGAAGGCAAGGACGTCTGTTTTCTTCACTGGAGTATCCTAAGCACCTAGATAGAGTCTGGAACATAGCAGGTCTCAATTCATAATTGTTGAATGCCGAATGAATTATTTCATTTAATCTTCTCACTGTCCTTTGAGAAAGCTACTATTACTATCCCCACAGAGAGATGAAGTCACCTGTTCAAAGTCACACAGCTAGTGAGTGGCAGAGCCAGGGCTTGAACCCGGGTCTCCCCGATGTACTTTTGTAGATGAGAAACTAATTCCACACCAGGCAAGGAAGTCAGCACGCAAGAGGGTGATCAAAGAACGGTGATCACGGCCTTTCCTCGCTTCTCAGGCCAAATCAGTGACCGGCTTGGGGGTCCGTGGTTTTCCCTTGAAATGGCTTATCTCATGCACTGGCTCTGCCTTCTTTTACCAGAAAGACCCACAGGAAGGCTGCTGTAGAGCATCAAGTGTGGGGTGAGTTGTTGCCTCTCTCTCGGTGCTGCTGGTCCTGATCGCCAGTCCAGGACTCGGAGTGAAGAAGGTTCTTCATTTGACTGTGAAATCCAGCCAGCTGCCCTGTGACGAGCAGCAGCCCTCTGCACTCCTGTTGAATAATTCTATGTAGTGTCCTCCTGGCTATATTTAGACGTGACACATGGTCTCTGTGTTTGCTAAGACGATGACACGACCTAGGGGACAAAGTCTCTGAAGCCACCCCGTGCAGGCAGAGCCCGATGTCTGTGATCACACCTCCTTTCTCGACAATCCACCTCTCCTCCCATTGCCAATGTCAAGCTTCCCAATGTCTCCTGGGAAAAGCCGACCTCCCCAGACGCTCTTTTATTTTGTCATCTCTGGAACCACTTCAGTAAAATGACATCATATGACGTTGTCAAATCCAGTGAAGTCTTTTCCTGTCTAAAATCCCTGCCTCGCTGTCTCCTTTGCTATGACACAGCCCTGTGTAGGGGGTAGCCTGAAAATGAGGTGACTGACTGGTGATGCTGGAGGATGATGGAAACCATGGCCCAGTGGGGTTGTGTCGTAGCTGGGTAGCAAATAGAGCTTGTGGAAGGTGGCAGAAGGATATTCCAAAGGAGGGGGATGCAGTCCAGAAAATCAATGATTGGGGGCAAAATTAGAAACCACAAGAAGCTAATCATAGGATCAGAGATAAGAGCAGATCTGAGTTCCAAGGGTGGGGCCATTTGTTCATCCATGGACTCATTCATTGAGCAACCATCTACAGAGTGCCTCCTGTGTGCCCAATGCCTGCCAGGCTCTGAGAATATGGGGGCAAAGCCACCAGTCCTGTTCTTACCTGCATGGAGTTTGCAGTCTGGCAGGGGAGGATGCTGGTGGACAAGCTGACAGATGGATAGACTATTGAAAGTGTGGTGTGGATGACAGAGAAGGATGGAGGGGTTGTGTATTGGGGACCTTTCTGGGGGTCCCAGGGGAAAATAAGGCTGAGTCGGGGGAAGAGTGGGGGAAAGGGTTCTAGGCAGAGGGAAGGGCATTTCAGAAGGCTGCGAAGGTAGTGAGAGTTTGGCACGTTTAAGGAACTGAGCGAAGACTTCTGGAGGAGGTGGATGTTACAGAGAAGAGCGTGGGCTTCTGGTACAGCTGCCCCTCAGTAGGATTTCATGGGCCCAGCAGCCACTGCTGCAACTTGTGCCTCAATAACTTCTTAAATGTGCTGTGTAGTTTCTGACTATCTGGAAAAACACTGTCGTGTGCCTCCTTCCATACTTCTGGAAGCCTCTTCCAGGAAGCCTCCCTGGATTCCCCTGCTAGAACTGGCCACTCTAGGGTTCTGTGCTGAGTGTTGCACACACAGAATCACTAGCCGGCCTTGTGTGCAATCCGTCTGCTGCCTCATGGGAATTTGTCCTTAAAGGCAGCCTTGGTTTTCTTCATCTTGGCATCCCCAGGGCCCAGAACAGGGCCAGGCACATTGCAGGTGTGCAATAAATAGTAGATGAAAGGTGGCTCAGACCCTATTGCTGCATTACAAAACTTAGCAGCCCGAGACAACCACTTTATCACGCGCAGATTCTGGGGCTCACGAGTTCACACAGGGCAGAGAGAGAATGGCTTATGTCTTTTTCCGGATATTTGAGGCCTCAAATTCTCCCATTCTCTGAGAAGAAGAATGCAAGTCTGGGTGAGACCCAAAGCTGGGGGCTTGCATCATCTGGAGGACCTTCCGTTGCCTGTGGTGGTTGATGCTGGCTGTTGGCTGGGACCTGGGCTGGGCCTGTGGACCAGAACATCTAGACATGGCCTCTCCATGTGGCCTGGGCTTCCTCACAAGACGGCAGCCTTGGGGTAGTCGGGCACCTTACAGGACGGCTCAGTGCCCCAAAGTCAAGGGCTCCCGCACATAAGATGGCAGCTGCGTTGGCTTTTCTGACTCTACCTTGGAAGTCACCCCATGTCACTTGCACCACACTCTCTTGGCTTTAAGTGAGTGACAAGCCCACGTCACCTCACCCCTCAAAGGGTTTCTACGATGTTAGCATCCCTGGCAGTTTCATTGGAATAGATTAGTTCAGCTGTATCTAAATTATGTTCTGTGGAGAGCCATCAGAATGTGACAACTGTCCCCTCAGCCACCTTCCTGAAAAGCACACATGGCTGTCCTCTTCCATCAGGCCAGCAGGAGGGAAGTCAGGGTCCCCACGAGGGACTTGTGGGCACTAGAGGACAGGGTACTGTTCAGGGCTCCACCTGCCCTAGGTGAGAGAAGAAGCGTGGTGTGTGGGTGCAGTGGGGAGACACGAAGCCCTTAGACTGATGAAGTCGCGTGGATGAGAAGCCTGGCACTGAGACGTCGGGCATCCTGCTGGGACAGGGGACTTGAAGTCAAGGCCACTCGAGCCACATGGAGCCCTGAAGGCGGATGCCTGTCTCAGTCCTGCACAGGTGAGTTGGAGGGCTGGGTGAGGCTCGTGCTCCATCCAGGCCAACTGCCCCCGTCCTGGCCTTGGACATGTGCTGTGACCTCATTGCATCTGAGATGCCTGAGAGAGGTGGGACATTCAGACAGCAGCTGGGAAGGGTGGGGACTGCTGAGCCAGACTTCCTGGGCTCCACATCACCCCTGACTCCCTCGGTAAAATCCCTGGGGGTGTTGGTCCAGGTGAAGGGACAGGCCTGCCCCCCGGGGTGGGGCCTGCACTTTTGGGCTGGGCCCGTGGTTATGCTCAGAGCCTGGACCCTGGGTCGCACTTTTTTGTCATCACGCTTCTCTCAGCACACTTTATTATTATTTTTTATTGAGGTAAAATTCATACAGTGTAAGATTCACCATCAGCCATCACCACCATCTAATCCCAGAACATCCCCCTCGGCCCATGAAGCACCCTGTACCATCGCACTCCCTCCACTCCCCCCCGCCCCTGGCAACCACCAGTCTGCTTTCCGCTTTCTGAATCTGCCTGTTCCAGGCATCATTTCATGTCTGTGGAATCACACAGTCTGTGTAGCCACTTGTTTGCTCCCTCTGTTGGTGTGACAATCAGCTCAGGTCAGGGGTGGTCTGGCCACACCTCCCCTCAGCTGTATCCAGGTCCTTGTGAGGGACACTGGGAGCCACTCAGCTCTCCTGGTGCCGAACACGCCTGGGTCAGCCCTTGACCAGTGGGGGACAGGGCCTCCCCTCCCTGGTCCACCCTCAGGTGGACAATTCAGAGGTGCGTTCCACCCAGGTCCTCCGAGCGTCCCACCAGGAAAGAGCCTGGTGGCTCACAGTGGTGACCAGCTCAGTAATCCACCATCAGGTTGATGTTTGTCCCGTCAGCCCTGCCAATCCTGCTCCCTGAGCCAACTGCCTGCCTCTGCAGACAACAAACGCATCAATGAACAAAAATAACTTCTTGCATGGAAATCTAGTCCTAGATGCTGCTTTTGGGGCCAGGAGTAGGCAGGCAAAGACAGCTCCCAAAGAAGAAAACCCCCACAAAGGGACTTTGCGGCCACTGGACACGGCCGGGCCGGTGTGGACTGGGGAGGTGGTGAAGGCAAAGGCTCTGGGGTCAGTCTCACTTCCAGCCTGGCTCTGCTCCCCAGGTGACGTCGCACAGCACTCAGTGCCTCTGTGCTTTGGTCTTCTCATCTGTAAAATGGGATGATAACACGTCCTACCCAACAAGGATGCTGGGAAGGTCCAGTGAGGTACCATGTTACAGGCGCTGGGAGCAGGGCCATGGATGCAGCAAGTGCGATTGTCATCATGTCATTATTCAGCTCAAAAATTCTACTGAGCAAACGGATCTCCAGCCTCGCCTTATTTCAGGCCTGCTGTACCCAGCACTCCAGACCTGTGCTGTCCAGTTGGCAGCCACATGTGGCTCTTGAAAAGTCAATCAGTTAAAATTAAATAAAATTAAAAGTTCAGTTCCCCGGCAGCTCTAGCTGCATTTCAAGTGTTCAGTGGCCCCACGTGACTCATGGCTCCCACACTGGACAGCACAGATACAGGGCATTTCTACTGTCGCAGAAAGTTCTTTTGGGCAGCACTCCTCCCAATGCTCTGAGCTATTCCTTATTGTTAAGATCTTTAGTGTACCCCGCCCCCCCCCTGCTTTGTTCATGGTCCTCCTCCTTCTGTGGAGTGCCATCCGCTCGGCTCTGCTCTCCCCAAATCGTACCATCCCTCTGGAAGGGGAGGCTCCACCCAGGTCCTGACCTGCATCTGCCCTGCACTGTCAGGGTTGGTTGGCAATGAGTTCTGATCCTTGCTGTGTGACCAGCTGCACTGGGCTCCTGGTTGCCAGCCAGGCTCAAGTTCAGGACCACCTGGGTTCCTTCTCTGTTCCAGGCGGAGGGACAGCAGCCACCCGGGGGGGCTGTTCTCACGGGGATGGCAGATGTACATGAGGCTGGGAACAGACACACCATCACTTCTGCGCACGTGCCATCAACCAAAGCAAGGCTTGCGACTGAGTCCAAATCAGGGGGCAGGAAGTCCCCTCTGCCTTCGTTAGGAGGGGCTGCAAAGTTGTAAGTCCAGGGGCATGGATATGGGAGGGGCCAAGAATTGGAGCCAGTAACGTAATCCATCCCTGATTAAGGCAACCCCCTTCCCTCTTCTCACTCATGACTGGGCTGTCGGTCCTCTGGCTCCCAGAGGCTCCTCCCGCTTCTGCTGCTCCCCCAACGCAGGCAGCATCCCAGGCCCCACAACGACTATTCTCCCTCTGCCTCCACACCATCCTTCCTGTGAACACCATTGGTGTGGGGCTTTCAGCTTCGAGGAAGGCACCACCTAAAGTAGGAATCACTGAGATTCATACCTCCATTGACACATTTGCAGGCTAACCTGGGACGTCTTTTCCTCAGATCAGAGAGTCTTTTTTTTTTAAATTTTTAAAATTTTTTTAAATTTTCTTTTTAAAGATTGGCACCTGGGCTAACAACTGTTGCCAATCTTTTTTTTTTTTCTGCTTTATCTCCCCAAACCCCCCCGTACACAGGTGCACGTCCTTCTAGTTGTGGGATGTGGGACGCGGCCTCAACGTGGCCTGACGAGCAGTGCCATGTCCGCACCCAGGACCCGAACCCTGGGCCGCCGCGGCGGAGCGCGCGAACTTAACCACTTGGCCACAGAGCTGGCCCCCAGAGAGTCTTTAATGATGTATTTTAGGCAGTGTGAGAACTACTGGGGGCTCCATTTATCCTCGTCTGTGTGTTGATAAACAGGGGCTGGGGCCAAGAATGTTTCTTCTGCAAGTCCTGACGTACGCCGTTCAAGGAGCTCTGTTAGGGCAGTCATCTGGGTGTCGGGTCACCTTCAGAAAAGTTTCTCCCTGTCTCTGGGCTCCGGTTTTCTTATGTGTAGAGTAGATGGTCAGGCTGATGGTTCCTATGGCCCTCGATGGCCTTGAAACATTGGGGACCTGAATCCTCACCCTGTCCCGGGTCGAGGCAGCAGCTGGCCTTCAGGAGATGTACTCCGCTTCCTCCTTGCTGTCTCTACCAACCTTTCCAACTCCTGACTCTTGTTCTTTGCCAAGGAAGCTGACTTCCAGTCTCCCAGAAAGAGGTTTTCCAGAAGGTGAGGCTGTAGAGACCTGAGTGTGGCCTGGGCATTAGCCCGGCCTGGAATCCGGCTCCCTTCATTGGGTGGGGGAAGGCCTCACTGGAGCATCACTGCCATGCTGCAGACTCAAGTCAAACCGAGTCAAATCCCAACGCATCCCCAGGGCAAATTCAGGATTACCCCAGAGGCCCTGGGCTTTAGCAGTACAGAAGGCCCTGACATTGGCTCCCAGGGCTGTACCCACCCTGCTTCCCCCACACGAGCATCAGAACAGTGGCATTTAATTTTCTGCAGACAAACCCCAGGCTTTTCTTCCCCAGGAACCAAATTAACTAACATTTATCCAGAATGATTTGCTGCTGGTTTAGAAGCTCATATTTGGAGACAAGGATGTTTCTAACAAGGTCCCAGAAATAGCTGGGGAAATAATCTGTTTGGTTGCTTGCCCTCGACAACAATAGAAGCAGGCAGAATGATTTACGGCTGCTGGGGAGACGTCTCCCTGCAGGACCCCGCCTGGGCAGTCCTTCTCCGGAGCATATGCCGGGGTCAGGGTATCTGTCACAGGCTGGGAACCATCAGATGGAAAGAGATTTGGAGAGGGGAGTGGGGAGAAGGAGATTGGTGGGTGCTGGAGGCTGCAGGTGCACTGGTCAGACAGGTGGACCCCAGAGGGTGATGGATTCAGACACAGACAACTGAGGAGGAGAGAGGAAGGAAAGCCAGCCCGGATGGAGCAACTACTGAACGTGGGGCCTCTGCAAAGGAGTCAACCCTTAGACTCCGACTCAGTCCTCCTCTCCCATTTTACACTCTCTGTGTAGAACACCCAATATACGTCACGTACTGTGTGAGAATCTAGGTATCTTACATGACTATGACCCTCGAGACCACCAAGGTCCCTGTAACTGTTAATTCTGTTAAATACAACTAGTGTTACACTGATAGAGATCTTCTACTATGCTGGGGCACCGTCTTTCTTTCTCACTGCGACCCTAAAAGACAGGAATAATAATGCCTACATTTTCTAGAGAAGGAACTTGAGTTTCCAAGAAGTTGAATAATTTGTCTTAGGTTACAACTAGTAAAGAGGGAGCCTGGGGGGAAAACCCATCATACCTGTGCAGTCCAGTAGAATGAAGTGAAGCACACACGCAGTTTTAAGATTCCTAGTAGCCACGTTAAAAAACAGTAAAAAGGAACAGGTGAAATGAATGTCAACAAAATATTTTATTTAACCTAATACATCCAAAATATTATCATCTCAACATGTAGTCAACATAAAGATTATTAAACAGTTATTTTACATTCTTTTTTTTCTTTTCACCAAGTGGTTGAAGTTTATTGTGCATTTCGCCCTTCACAGCACATCTCAACTGGGACGAGGGCATTTGAAGCGGTCAACAGTCACAGGTGGCCCACAGTATCCTTACAGGACCGCGCAGCTCTAGAGGCATGTACGGGGTTTTTATGGAAGCTGGGTGTCAGAGACAGCTTCAAGGGCAAACTCAGGTCAGCCTGAGTTGGACCTAGGGACACAAATGCCACACTACCAAGTCCAAACTCCAGGGGCGCCCTTCTGTATCCAGTGCTCCCGGGAACAGCAGGTGTGGCCTAGGGGTTAGCCATAATACTAGGGTGAGGGCACAGATCTCCCAGCACTCTCCCTTTTGAGTGAACTGGAAGAATCTGTCAAGGTCAGGGCAGTGTCAGGGGCTAGACTGGAGGAGAGAGAGCAAGGTAAGGTGGACCGCACCTGCCACCCTGAGGGGGCTGTGTTTCATTCTGCAGCTGATGCGGAGTTGTGACAGTGGTGACATCAAGGGCTTGCTTTTCAGTGGGCAACTCAGGCAGCCACACGCAAGCTGGACTAGAGGGGCTGAGACATGGAGGGAACTGTCACATAGCAGGAGGGAAATGCTGAGGGGCTGACCTAGGGCAGGGGATGGCGTGCAGCAGATGGCGGAGCACTGGACTCTGGATGGATCAGATTTGGTGTGGGGGCGAGGGAGGAATCCAGCAGGCTCCCTTCTGCAAGCATCCGATTTTCCTGCAGAAATCTTCAGCCACCTTGGGGCTGAAGCAGAGGACCAGGAGTTTGGAGCACACCACCTCTGTTTTGCAAACAGAGATAGAGATGCTAATTTGACGTCAGGAGGCAGCTGGAATCACCTTTAAGTCTCCTTGTCACCTGCATGGCCCCCTTTAAACTCTCCCTCCCCGGCAGGAACGACCTGCCTCCCTCTGCCCACTCGTCTCCCTCCGGTTCTAGTGAACGTGGCTGTTTCTCCTAATGGCTCTCTTGTACTGGGAGCACCTCTCTGTGGGATATGCTAGGGGATCACGTAGAGGCCTGTCATCCAGAAAACCTGTGGGGAAAGAGAAGCAGTTTCACAGAGCTCAAGCCACAGCTCCAACATTGTTCCTTCCAGCTGAATTTGCCATCATTAATGACAGTCATGGTTCCACTTACACCAAGGTACTCCAGCTGTGAGGGACTTGAGATTCTGCATTTCCAACAGCCCCCAGGGATGTCTTTGCTGCTGGTCTTGAACCACACTTGGAGTATAATTGGCTGCAGCTGGGATTCTCAGCCTCGGCTGCACCAGAGGTGCCCGGAAAGACAGTGAAATTCCCAATGCCCAGTCTGCACCAAAGTCCAGCTAATGCAGAACTTCTGAGATCTAGATTTTCTCTTGGAATCCAGCCCAGTGTGAAGAAGTCTACACTATCTAGCAGGAGAGAAAGAGCCTGGAGGATGAGACACCTCGTGGAAGGAGGGGCCCCAGGGAGGAGAACCCAAGCCCAGCATGAGCCATCCCAGCTGAGGGCTCAGGCATGAGTGAGACCATCTTGGTCCTTGAGCCCCAGGCCAGCAACCCAGGCAACACCATATGGAGCAGAGATAAGCTGTCTTCACAGAGGCCTGCCTGAATTCTTCACCCACAGCATCACTAGCTGGTATTTTTAAGGTTATGGTTTGTAAGCCACTAAGCTTGGGGTGATTTCTTATGCAGCAATAGCTAACTGATACAACCCACAGGACCCAAAGTGCCCAGAGAGTGGGCCCTGTGTTGTTCACCTTTATAGCCCCTACATGCCTAGCATTCAAGTGGGGATTTGGAGGATGCTGGAGAAATGCTGAATGCCAGGGAAAGGCCAAAGTGAAAATCACAGTGTCATCCATGCCAATTAAAGGCAGGAAGCGGAGGTCTGTTGTTTGGACATATATTCAGTAAAAGTCAAAGCCAAATAGACAAGGCTCTCCTCCCTCCCGAGGAGCATCTGGCCTTCTGCTGGCCTCGGCTGACTGCCTGCTCTTCCTCCCTGCTCAGTGCTCTCCGTGCAGTCTGGCTCCCAGACACAGCCCAGCACTCGGAGCAGTAGTCAGTGAGGGGTAAATGGCTTCAGGGAGCTCCCTGCAAGGTGCTCAGGCACAGCCTGGCCTGTGACGGTGATTCTGGCTCCTGTGGGTCTCCTGGGGCCTATGGCTCAGCTCTCATTGCTAAAGACGCCAGGACTGGGGCCTCAAACTTCCCTGAAGGTGAAGGATTGGTGAGTGCCTCACGGTGGCCCAGGAAGGGAACTTGTGGGAAAGGGTGGGAAGAGGAGTGTCCTGGGGTCCCACCCAGATTTTGCAGCCACAGAGGCCTTTGGGGACAGCAGCTCCTTCTTTCGGACATGAGCACAGCTTGGGGATGCAGAGCTGGCAGCTAGAGAGAGTTGTGGCCACACCGGCTTTAGCTCCTCCCAGGGGCTCTTGTCAGGGCTCCTCCCTCAGCCCCAGCACCTGCTGCTGCCTCCAGAAACATCTCTCTTAGCCATGGAGGAACGATGCCCCACGGGCTGGCTTAGGGGACGGAGGGGTGAGCTCTGCCCTGCCCTCCACTCCCTGCCTTTATGTGAGTGGTCACAATGCTGCAACTTTCCTTCGTCCTTCTCCAGCAGGGTCACACCTCCCTTCAGAGAGCAGTCCCAGAGGAAATGGCCACTCAGCACCTCCCTGATGCTTGGCTAGTGCTGGTTGCTGGGCTCTGTTCACAGTGCATGTGTGAAGACCTCTTGGGGACATGGAGGCTATTAGGTGAGGTCCCTCAAAGTGGCCCCTGAGCTGGTGCCAGGCCATGAGGTCTTTGTTAGCTGGTGACAAGATGAGCATTTAGAAACTTTTATGGCACTTCAACATTGCTGCAACATCCGTGCTTGTCATGTGGTATTTTACAAAAGTATTAGTCCACGATGGATTGGAAATAAAACAGATCCATCACCACAGAGAAGCAGCACAGTGCTGGGAACCACAGGCTGTGTGTGGGAACAGCAAGGGAAGCGCCCCTGGGATCTCCCCTCCACTGCCCGCCCCTGAGTTTACACTAACAAGGCAGCGAGGATGTTTGTGTTCCCCAGCGTTCCAGCGAGCTCCTGGGCCCAGCTCTTCCTCCTCCGAGCTCCCGCCATCCTAGTGGTTCTCAAACTGTGGTCTCCGGGCTAGCAGTCAGCACAACACGGGAGTGTGTTAGAGCCGCACCCTGTCGGATCCCACCCGGGACCCACTAGATCAAGAAGCTTCTTCCACAAGCCCTCCCGGGGATTCTGATGCTTGCCGGAAAACATCATACAGATGCTTTCATTCTCTGCTGCTTCTGACCAGGTTACTCTCTTCTCCACAGCTATATCCTAATCTTCTTAAAGGGCAGAGGCCCTGAATTCTACTCCTTCTGTTTCTTCCACAGCTCCTAGCCCGGTGCAGACATAGGGGCTGAATAAACAGACCACTGATATACCCTGTCTCCTGAAGTTTCATCACAATTACTGTACCCATTGTACAGCTGGGGAAACCCAGCAGTAGAAGGAACAGATAAAACTGATTTTAGGACCAGATGATGGAAGAGTTGGGATGAAAAGTCTCTCCTTCTTTCTCCTGACACGGCGTCCAGCAGGAGTGGAGAACTGACTCCTTTCAGAGCCCCTCCTCCCTGCTTTCATGGCCTTCTACCCTTCCCGAACCCTGAGCTCACTGGGTTTGGCCTTGTAGGAGCCCCCCCGCCAAGCCTTTTAAATTTTAAAACAAGAAGTTGAGAGGCTACCAAAGGAAGTGGTTGGCTCTGTTTGGCAATTGCGCAGTCAGAGAAGTCTGACTTCTGTGGACGTAGTCACCACTGCAGACAAAACTGAGGCAGCTGTGGGACATTCCTCACATGAAAGGACCCTGTACCCTTCTGTTCTCGGACTTCCCACTGGCCCTGAAGTCATTAAGTGGTATCGTGGCACATCCCCTCAGAGGTCTTGGGGAGTGGGACACTCCCATCCCAACGGTGCCAGGGATCCTGCAGGGCCCTTCTGCCCCTTGGGGTTCAGCTCTGGGGGAGTGATCACGCCATTTTTTCCTGGCTCTGTCCTGCTGATGGCCTGCTGAAGGGAGGGAGGGGGAGTCTGGCAAGAGCGTATGTGAGCCGGCAGATTTCCTGTACTCACCCAATGACTAGTTGCAATAACTTAAGTCAGACCATGGGGTGGAACAGAGCCGTGGAAACAGCTGTCTTCTGAGCTGAGGACCCCGACACGGCACTGGGGCCTGACCCCACCTTCTCACCTCTCCTTCCTCTGTGGGAAGAGCAGGTGGCAGGTCCTAAAGCCAGGCCATCCCTCAGTCCTGAAACCCACATGTTCAGCCCTGGAGAGCTGACCGCCTCCGAGCTAGCAGAACTGGGGGCAGCTTGGGGCAAACCAGGCCTCCAGCCAGGGCAGCCTTCATGCCCTGCACCTACTGGCCCTCCACCCGCCACACTCTTTCCTTCTATTAAGATCTGGTGTTCTGTGGCTCCAAACCACTATTTTGGAGGAGGCAGCACCTAAAATCAGGTGTCCCTCATGCTCCTATTTTTTCTTCCTGCTCTGTGTATTGTGGGCAATGAACACGGGAATGTTAAGTGTTGCAGGGCACTTCTGACCTGGAAGGTTAAGTCACCCCCTGCTTGACATCATACTCTTAGGACAAAAGGTGACTCCTATCTCTATCCCCAGCTCCCGCCTGCCCTCACCTCCTCAGCCTTACTCACATGCAGGCTGCTGTTTCTCCAACACACCGAGCTCCTGCCTCGGGGCTCCAAGTGGTCGTTCCCTCTGCCTGGATTGTTCTGTGCTTATCTTTCAATGCTTTTGTCCCATTTAAGTCTGAGCTCAAATGTCATCTTCCCAGAGAGGGCTCTTGTGACCACATGTAACATCACCTGCCTTCCTCCATCTGCCCGTCTGCTGACCTGGCCCCTCTCTCTTACACTCCCTGCTTCATTTCCGTCACGGCCCTTGACACTCCCTGCCTTTACTTCCACATTTGTCAGTACGCTTACTGCCGTCTACCGCCCAGCGTTAAACGCTCCACAAAACAGGAGTCTGGCTGATTCCCTCCTGGATCCCAGGGACTTTCCCACAGTTGGCATGCCGTGAGTGTTGGTGGAAGGAATGATGAATTTGGAGACAAGAGGCGGTATTAGTTTTCTGGGGCTGCTGTGACAAATTACCACAAACTTGGTGGCTTCAAACAAAATAAATTTGGGGCCGGCTCCGTCGCCGAGTGGTTAAGTTTGCGAGCTCTGCTGTGGCGGCCCAGGGTTCGGATCCTGGGTGCGGACATGGCACCGCTCGTCAAGCCACGTTGAGGGGGCGTCCCAATCCCACAAGTAGAAGGACCTGTAACTAAGATATACAACTGTGTACGGGGGGGTTGGGGAGATAAAGAAGAAAAAAAAAATTGGCAACAGTTGTTAGCCCAGGTGCCAATCTTTAAAAATAAATAAATAAATAAATTTATTCTCTCAGTTCTGGAGTCCAGAAGTCTGAAATCAGTTTCACAGGGCTAAGGCATTGGCAGGACTGCACTCCCTCTAAGGACCGCCAAGGTTTTCCCTGCACCTTTCAGCTTCCCATCGTTGTTGGGGTCCTTTGCTTGGGGCCACATCACTCGAGTCTCTGCCCTGTCTTTGCATTGCCTTCTCCTGTGTGTGTGTCTGTTTCAAAACTTCCTCTGTCTCTCTCTTATAAAGATACCTGTGATTTCATTTTAGGACCCACCAGGCTAATCCAGAATAAGCGACTCGTCTCAAGATCGTGAACTTAATCACACCATTTGTCATATAAAATCATATCCTCAGGTTCTAGACACTAGGAGCTGGACATGTCTTTGGGGCCACCATTCAGCTCACAACAGATGGGAATCATAATATATGCCTAGTTCACTGCACAAAATTCTTGAAAAGATCCAAGGACATTTGCAATAGGCTATGTGTTGAAAGTGAACAATTCCCTTCAAATCTTTGTTTTTAGTGACTTCCAGAAGAATGTAAGAGGCAACATAAAAGTGAGTTCTTGCACTGGAACCAGGATGCTTGCACGCATGCCACCACTGAAATATGGAGTGGAGCAAGGCAAATTTGTTCTGGCCTCAGTCCCCTGGGTGTTGCTGGCCCAGCAGCCTCCGTTGGTGTCACAGCCATGCTCTGACAGCAGCTGCTTGAATTTATGGATGTTTTGCTGAAAAATTAGACTAGACTAAAACAATCTGAGGGTTGTAGCTCTCGCGCAGTTTTGCAAGCTCAGCAAAGATAACCAAATTTGCTTGCTGTGCAGAATATCGTTCCCTTTCTGGCAGGAAGCTCACCGTGTCTTTCCATTAGGCGAATCCGGTGTCTAATTTAACAGCAGAGGGGAAGGAGGGGCACTGTTGAAGGCTGTGGGAGGCAGGTCAGGAGAGAGAACACTGAAGATTACTGTGGGGTGCTTCCTGGTTCCAAGTGGAATCACCTGGGGAGTCTTAAAGACGCCCACACCTGGATCCCACACCAGAGCGTCTGATGTAACCGGTCTTGGCATGGCCCAGGCATCGGAGAAATTTTAAAGCTACCTGAGTGATTCCAACGTGTGGGCCATGTTTAAGACCACGGAGCTAGGCTCTGGCTAGGACCAGGTTATAATTCCTCCAGGCACAGTGGACATGATGGTCTCAGGTTTGAGGGTTCAGCAAGGTCACTGGATGGGGAGAGAGCAAGTTGGGGGTTTCCTTGGGAGTTCTGGAGACACACACACACAGCTCCCCAGGTGGCTTATATATAAAACAGGAGCACCCCAGCTTTCCAGGGCTCTCTGGATTTGGGGAGCTGATGATATGGCCCCTGGGGAAGACCTTGGGTTTGAGCAGGTTTTGCCTCCCAGCCCCGACTCAGGTCCCTCCAGATCTCACCTACCTCATGGATCAGCACTGTCCAAGCTTTAAAGTGCACTTGAGTCACCTGGGGATGTTGTTCACGTAGATTCCGGTTTGCCAGCTCTGGGCTGGGACCTGAGAGTCTGTGCTTCTGACAGCTCCGAGTGCTGCTGCCGGTCCCCAGGCCCCACTTTAAGGAGTAAGAGCACAAATGGGGTCTGCTTTAGCAGCTCACTGCCATGAGGCTTTCCCCAGGAACCTTCTGGAACTCAATGGGGCTACTTCTAGTTGGGATTCTAGTGGCTTCTGGAGATGTCAATGCCGCCCATTATCTCCACTTGCCGACCAGTGTAGTGTTACATTGCCTGGGGCTGGGCCTTGGTTCTCTCCGAGGTGACATCTTGACCCCGCAGAGCAATGGCTCTCAGCTTGGGCTGCCCATCAGAACCATCTGAGGAGCTTTGAAAAATACTGATGTCGGGGGCCCCCAGCCCACCCTGTGAGGTCAGGTTTAATTCACCTAGGGTGTGGCCCGCCCGCTGGATTGTTAAAGCTCCTCCTCGGCTGATTCTAACATAAAGCCCAGGCTGCGCGCTCGCGCCTCCAGCTGTGGTTCTCCAGTGCGGCCCCAGCGAGGGGCAGCAGGATCTCTTAGGACCTTGTGAGGGACATGAGTTCTCAGGCCCCACCCAGACCCAGTGAGTCAGGAATCTGGGGTGAAACCTGGCAATCTGTGTGGTCTAACAGCACTGCGGGAGACTGTGACGCACCCTGAGTTTGAGGACCCCTTTTTTAGGATATTAAGGTGGCATAAAGCTTGTCACTTGACCACTGCTGAGGGTGCGTGAGAGGCTGGACACAGCTGTGGTTTCCTGGGGAGTCCTGAGCAAAATCAGGTGCTCCTGAGGGGGGCTCCTAGGGCCCTGTGATGCTGAGAGACGGGTGGGTCAGCACCCTGCTCAGGCTCCCACGCTCGGAGCTGGCTGCTCCCGCGCGGCCTCCGCAGGCCACCTTCCAGCCCCAGATGCATTGGCTATTTACAGTCTCAGCTGAATAATATTTTCCATCATGTGGCACAGACTTGACTCAGGAGTCCTTTGGAGCTGCCCAGGGTCATGTTTCTCTGCTTATCTATGACTGTCTGGACCCAAGTCCTTGGGATAGAGCCCTTGTCTCTGTTTTTCCCCTAATTGAGGCCTAACTGGGGGGGTGGGGGGGGGAAGATGGAGGAGAATGACCTAGAATGTCCCCTGCCCTTGCAAGAAGCCTCCCAGAGCGCATGTAACCTTCACAACCCCTCATTCCATGAGAAAGGGTGACGACCAAGGAGGGTGAATCGTTGCTGAAAGTCGCACAGCTTGTCCGTGACAGCCCCAGGTCTCAAACGTAAATCTCTGGGCCCAGTGGACTCATTGTCCACTGCGTTTTAGGGGAGGCCTCTTGACCCCGTCCTCATTCCTCCCTCACAGGCTATGAGCCTGACACCCTCAGGGGCTGATTTCAGATTTAAGGTCAGGTGACTAACTGCCAGGGTGAGAGGAGGCTCCACCTGCTACCTAAGGTGTAGGGGGTGGATTCTGCAAAACACATTCTGAGAGGCATGCACCCACGGCTCCCCTGGGCCAGACAGGGAAAAGCCCAGACGGTCCCTTATCAGGCTCCCAGCAGCGGCCAGCAGATGGGCCCCCTACCTAGATCCAGGACAAAAGCAGGCCCTGCCGTGGACTCCCCCAGGACCAGTCAGTTCAGACACCTAGGTCAGATGGCCCGCTTTCCAGGCAGACACCCTCAAAGAGGAGCCGTCCACTTGCATGGCCACTGTACCTGGGACACTGCTCTGAGCTGGGGGCACCTTCTCAGGTAAAGGCCCTAGGAGCAGTTGGGGTGGGCAGAGGGGGCGGTTCAGCTTCCACATCTTCAGCAAAGCCCTCAGCCAGTCCCTCGCGGGCTTTGGGCTGCCCTGGACAGAAGCATGGTGGCTGGGCTTTCGTACTCCACCGTGACCAAGTGCAGGCTCCCTCTGGGGAGGGGCGGAAAACTGGGCATAGAGGCACGCAGGTGAGAGCTAGCCAGCCAGCTCTGGGGCCGCTGGGAGAGCACATGCCTCGTCCTGATGGAGGGGTGCAGGGGGCACACGGCACCCACCACAGTCCCGTGCCAGGTAGCCAAGCCCAATCCAGGCCGGCCAAGAGTAGGTTTTGGCTGAGGAGTGGGGTCGCACGAGGCAGTGATTCAGCGTGGCCGCTAACAAGGCCAGAAAGTACCTGGAGTTGAATCAGCCTCACTACTTACTAGCTGTGGGGGTTGGGGAAGGCAACACTATCTCTCTGTGACTCAGTTTTCTCAACTGTAGAATGGAAATACTATTAGCACATATTTTGCTGTAAGGACTAAAGGAACTATCATGTGGAAAGAATTTAACTCAGTGGTTGGCAAAGTGCTTAATAGACAGCATTTTGTTCCTGGAACAGGGCTTCGTGTGCTGAGGAACCTCCCTGAACAGAGAGAATGCCGAGGCTGAGGACAGGTCTGGACTTCGTGGGGCAGAGATGCAGAGGGTGTACCCGTTCCTGGCGCACACACACACACACATCCCAGTGAAGAACTGTGAAGGCAGAAATGCAGAGAATAACAGATGCAAATGCCCAGGCTTTGAGTGTCTGCATGAACTTGTGAAGCCCCGTGAAAACACTGGGAATTCAAGGACGAGGGTACCCCGGCTGTGCACCTGTGAGGCTCTGCGGAGGTCGGGTGCATGTAGGCAAGGGTTCTGAGGCATCCCTCCGAGTCTCCTGGAACTTTTCTGGGCCCCTGAGGCACGTGCACACTTAATGGTGTCCTCAGTGGGGAGGACATGGAGCGTGTGGACCATCCACCCAAGACTGCCGGGAACATGACAGTGGCCGAGAACCAGGCAGCGACGAGCAGCTCCGCAGACACAAGAGCTCGCCTACGCTGACCACGGTCTGGAGAGCTCCTGGGTGCTGGATGTGGCTGCTTCCCCAGCTCCTCAACCACCGCTTATATAAGCTCCCTAGGGAGAAGGAAGGAGAGGGGAAAATCCAGATTAAATCTGAATGACTGAGTTGATCCTGTCATTGAGATAGATTAAGCCTCCTGTCCCTCATCGAGAGGAATGGGCGTATGAAATAGAGATTAGGTTAGGCTATTGTAGAAAAAGGGTTGCGCTGGTGCCCCTGCAATTTTGGACCTGGATGTTCGTACCTGCCGCCTTTTGATCCTCTTTAGCTCTCTTGAAACCCATTCACTCACTTGGCATTCCTACTTCTAAGATTTCTGCAAGCTCCACCCATGTGAAAGGTGACAGATGGAATATGGAAGAGCTTTTAAGAATGCTAATGCACTGTGCAGTGTAAGAGATGTGGGTTCATGATAATGCCGAATGAGTCCAGGAAGAGAGAAGTATCGAATGCAGAAGGCACTGAGAGGGGATTAAGGTGAGAGGATGTCCCAGTGCTATTTCTAATTGTCTCAGTTACTCGGCCACACGAAGCCCTAACTCCTCTTGCTGTCACTGTTATATGTTATATAATAATCAGCATAATACAGGTGATTAAGTGGCTCTCGAACAAGTCATATTGGCTAATTCCTCTAATCCTGGGTCTTTTTGCTTTCTTTAAAGCCCCAGAGGCTGCCTTGGGGAGCTTCCAGCAGGTGATGGACTCCATATCCAGCATAAGCCGCCAGAGCCCTGGATGCGCGACGTTAGAAGATCCGGTTTCCAAACACTGTTTTCCTCTCACGAGGGAGGAGTCGGCCGCGTTTCTGTGCTGGGTTTGGCCGTCTGTGGAGAAGGCGTTTCGGCCTCCAGGTCTCCCTGCCCGTGTGAGGCTGAGTCTGCCTTCAGTGCTCCCCTCCTCCCAGGGTGACCGCCTTACCCCGCGCTGTGCTCTGAGGCCTTCTGGTGACGTCGCCCTGCCCCATGATTTGGGGAGAGGTTTAGAAAGTTCAGTCTAAGGGCTCTGGGTTAGAAGCCAGACAAAGAAATTTGGATTCAGATCCCTGCATGCCCACCATTTATCCGACCCGAGGCAGGCTATTCAGGCCAGCTTGGTTTTCTCGTGTGTGAAACGGGCAAGTGAATGGTTCCTAACTCAAAACTCTGTTTTGAGCAGGGCTTCCCCACTGCACACATCCAGGGCTCCAGTCCATTGTCTTCTACCCAACTCACTTCTCCTGGGGTATGAGGATGGAGCCCCTGGAGTTGTGCGACCTCATCAGCCTGGCGGTGAGGATAAGCAGGAGCATGTACAGAAAGCTCACAACATGGTGCCCGCCACCTCTGGGCTCCAGCAGTCCAAGGGCAGCCTCTGGTGCTGGTTCAGTGGCACCTGGGAGCCATGGTTCTTCATCAGCAGCACCACTGGCTGGTGGGAGGACAGGACCGAATCATCTCAGGCTCTCAATCCTGATGGCATCTTCCGGGGGAGGCTGTGATCTCAAGGTTTGTTGGGGGAGAAGAAATTTTCTTGGCCACAGAATTGAGTCTCAGAGTTGGAGCCCAGGTAAAGCACTCAGGCATTTCAGAAAGGAGAGCTGTCAGGGCAGCCCCATGGCCTAGTGGTTAAGTTCGGCGCACTCCACTTCGGCAGCCTGGGTTCATGGGTTCAGATCCCAGGCACAGACCTACACCACACATCAGTTGTGCTATGGTGGTGACTCACATATGAAAAAGAGGAAGATTGGCAACAGATGTTAGCTCAGGGCTAATCTTCCTCAGCAAAAAAAGAAAAAGAAAAAAGGAGAGCTGTCATTCCCACTTCCAGCAGAGATGGAGGAGAAAAAGTTTGGCCAGCCCTACCATGCCTCCTGCAAGAGACACCACTCAAGGGGAAGTAACACTGCCCTTCTCTGCTCAATGTTCAGTATGAGACAGTTTGGTGTCCCCAGCTGACTGTTCTCACTTATTGATCATGTGTAGCGTGGTTCTCTCATGTGAGGCTGTGCCAGTCATGGTGCAGGGAGACTGTACCTACTCAGTCCCTGCCTCTGGTGAATGCGGGAACCTAAGGGGGCAGTGGGAGATCTGGGCTGCAGTCTCTGGAACCCCAGCTTCACGCATGCTGCTCACTCCACAGAACACCATTCTCTGCTCCCAGTATCCACATCCTATTCATCCTTTGGGACCCGGCTAAGTCTCACCTCCCCCATGAAGTCTCCCTGATTACTCAAGTCCTTCTCTGAACTCAGATATCTTAGTGTCTGAACCTTTAGCTCAGTACTGAAATATTTACCCTGCCATACATTTTTAATTTCTTCTTTGAGAATGTCTTCTCCATTCCTAGAACATCGAACCAATGCTTCTATTTAGCAGCAATTTTATTTTGTCTGTATTAAAGGTGTTTGGATATGTCTTCCCCCTCTAGACATGGGCTGCTTGAGAATAGAGAAAGGGTCTTTGTAACCCCTGCCGTGCTAAGAACAACTCAGATATTACTTGATTTGATGCAGTGTTTGTCTGTGGGCCCTCGGGTATAAAATATGATCAAGGACCCATCACACCCACTGAACAGGCTTGGCCATTTCCTCATATCCGTGGTAGACACAGAGACTCATGCCCAGGACCCCTCAGGGCAGGACTTGCTTCCCAGCTGTGGGGAGTGTGGTCAGCAGGTGGCCTTCAGCTGTCAGCTCCATCAGGATCTCCCTCAGCAGCAGATAGTGTCTTGTCTGGGGGTCACATCCTTCCACGGTGAACTACGTCTAGTGACAGAGTAGTGTGGGGATATAAAGGCCTGGCCATTTTAGCCAGACCTGGGACAAATCTGAAAGCAACGTTCATTCCAGAACTCCCTGCCAGGTTGATCCAGGCTTTATCGGGCCTGCCTGATGGTTTGACTTCTCCTTCTTTCCATTCTTACTTCCTCCCCCTTCCTTCAAAGTATTGATCCCTAGTAAGCATATGACTCCTCAAATTCCATCTCCCTGTCCATTTCCTCCATAAAACTAAACCTGTGAAAATGTCTGTCAGGGGAATGAGGGTGGTGACAGCTGATCCCATTTGTGAGTAAATATTGTCAGGAAAACACATGAGGATACAAGGTGAGTAATAGTTGCCACACTTAGGAGCTAGAGCTCTTTCGGTGACTCATTCCTTCTCTCTCTGGAAGAGAAAAGATGCAAGAGATGGCTGGAGTCAGTGTGCTCTCCTCTCTGGCGGCCATTTTACTGCAGGAATTACCCTTTCCCGGCCCTTCCTTATGTGTATCAGTTAGCTGTTGCTGAGTAACAAGCCACCCCAGCACTCAGAGTTTCGCAGTCAGTTCCTAGGGAGCAGGCAGGCCCTAGTGCAGGGCAGCTTATGGGAGAGGAGTGTCTGGGGTCACAATGAGTGAGATGCTCTTGTTTGGTTCACTTCCTACTTCCTTTCACTCTGTATGTTACACACACGAGCATGTAAGAGGGAGCCTTCCTTCCTGTTCTCTCCCTGACACACTGCAGATGGCAGAGAAGGAACCGTGAACGCAGGGTCTGGGAGCCACAGTGGAGCTCTACTGAGAATGCAGATACAGCCGTGGCCACCACTATTCCTTCCATGCCCTGCTGGCTGGAGCAGTCCCCTGATCTTACTGAATGACCTCCAGCCCTTTATTCTTGCATTCTGTTCATCACAAAGCCTGCCCCAAGGTTGCTTGGCAGCACCTTGTATCTCCCCTATTATATAAATCTGTGTGGTCCGTGCACAACCTACTTGCAAGTTTCCCTTGCTTTCCCAGCAGAGTTGCTGGCCTTGGAGCGTTATGTGAATTCTCTTCCTCTCCCTTTCTCTCTTCGGTCCGTTTTTAAAAAAGATTTTATTCTGATTTTATATGTTGATTTTAAACATTTTTTTTGTTTTAATTTTTAAAGTAACATACAGTAATATTGACCTTTTTTGGATAGAATTTGGCTTTTTTGGTGTACAATTCTATGAATTTCAACACATGTATAGATGCATGTATCTATCGCTGAAATCAGGATAGAAAACAATTCCATCCCCCCAAAACTCCCTCATGCTACCCTTTTATGGTCTCATTCTCCTTCTACACCTAACCCCTGGAAACCACTGATCTGTTCTTCATCACTAGTTTGTATTTCTGCGAATGTCAAATAAATGGAATCTTACATTCTATAACCTTTCAAGACGGGCCTTTCACTCAACATAATGTCTTCAAGGTTCATCTAAGTCGATGCCGGTATCAATAGCTCATTTTTAAACTTATGAGTGGTATTCCGTTGTATAGATGCACCAGTGTACTTCCCCATTCACCCACTGAATTGAATTGCCTCCAGCTTGAGGGGGTATGAATAGAACTGTATAAACATTTGTGTACAGGCTTTATGTGAACATAAGTTTTTCATCTCTCTAGGGTAAATAACTAGAGTTTGGATTTCAGGGTCATGTTTAATTGGGCACATGTTTAACTTCATGAGAAACTGCTAAATTGTTTTCCAGAGTAGCTGAACCATTTTTCATTCCTCCCTATAATGGTGTTCCACATCCTTGTCAGCACCTGGTATTAGCAGCAATTAAAAATTAAAAAAAAATAGCTTTATTGAGATTTAACTCACACACTGTACAGTTCACCCATTTTAAATGTATAAATTCAATTGTTTTTAGGATATTCACAGATATTTGTAACTATCATCACAGTTAATTTTAGAACATTGCATCACCTCAAAAAGAGATCCTCTGCCCATGAGCTCTTTGTCTATCACCTCCTATTCCCTCCCCCGTCCTCCTCAGTCCTAGGCAACCACCAATCTACTTTGTGTCTTTATAGATTTGCCTAGTCTGAAAATTTCATATAACCGGAATTATACAACATGTGGTATTTTCTTTCACCTAACATAAAGTTTTCAAGGTTCACCCATGTTCCAGCACATATCACTACTTCATCCTTTTTTACAGCAAAATTATATTCCATTGTATAGACATACCAGACTTTATTTATCTGCTCATTGGTTGATGGATACTTGGGTTGTATCCAAATTTTGCAGTTGTGAATATTGCTGCTGTGAACATTTGTGTACAAGATATGTACCATTTCCATAGTTCTTCCTTAGTTCCTGATATTTCAAGTTTTCTTCTGGTACTAGTTTACTTCAAGCTGAAGAACTTTCCTTTGCAATTCTTTGAGGACAGTCCTACTAGAAATAAATTATCTTAGTTTTTCTTCATCTGAGAATATCTTTATTTTACTTTTATTTCAGAAGGATATTTTCACTGGATATAGAATTCTGGGTTGATAGTTCTTTTCTTTCAATGCTTGAAAAATATATCCCTTGTTTTTGGCCTTTATGGTTTCTGATGTGAAATTCAAAGTCCTTTGAGTTATTATTCCTACACAAGGATTGTAGGAATGTCATTTTCCTCTGTTTTTTTTCACAATTTGTTTTTCTTTGCCTTTAGTTTTCAGCAGTTTGGTTATATGACTTCTGGGTGTAGAATTCTTTAGATTTATAATGTTTAGGCTTTGTCCATCTTAAATCTGTAGGTTTATGTCTTTCACCAATCTAGGGAAGTTTTCAGCCATTATTTCTTGAAATGGTTTTTTATGCATTGCCTTCTTTCTACTCTCCTTTTGAGACTCTGATGGCAGGATTTTTATACTTCTTGGTGCTGTCCCACAGGTCCCTGAGACTCTCTTCATTTTTTTCAATCTTTTTCTCTTTGTTGTTCAGTTTTTATAATTTCCATTGATCAATCTTCAAGGTCATTGACTCTTTTCTTTATTATTTCCATTTTGTATTGAGCCCATCCAGTGAATTTAAAAATTATTTTTGGTTATTGTACTTTTCTGTTATGAAATTTACATTTGGCTCTTCTTTATAGCTTCTACCTCTTTGCTGAGATTTCGTATCTTTCCATTTATTTCAAGAGTGTTCATACTTTTTTGGAGCATTTTTATAATAGCTATTCAAAGTCTTTGTCAGATACTTTCAACTTTTGTGTCATCTGGCGTTATCATCTGTTGATTGTCTTTTCCACTAAGAATTCTGATTTTCTTGATTCTTCATATGTCAAGTAGTTTGGGTTTGTATCCTGGACATTTTGAATAATTATGTTGTGAAATCCTGGATCCTTTAAAAATCATTACATAGGATGTTGGTATTTTCATTTTACCAGGCCATCAAACTTTTCAAGACACAAGTTCTCACCAGTCTCTTTAGGTTACGTTTTCAGTGTCAGTTACATTTTCAAATCTTTTCAGTGTGATTTGTATCTGTCCCACATGTGCTTACCCAGTCCCATCTGATATCTGTGTGATGGTCTGTCTGATAGTTCAATTCTCAAAGTCTATGGTGTGCTTTTTATGGTCTGATCCATGCACGTACAGCTTATAGCTGAGCTCAAGAATCATAAGCTATACGATTGCTTTCCAGAGCTCTGCTCTGTCTGTGACCTCCTTATTACTTTCTGGTTTTCTGGGGGCTCCCCCTTTTGGTCCTCCAGACAGAAACCCGGCACTTTATCCTGCTCTGCCACACTCTTCCACCAAGTACGTCTTTGTCTTGGGTCAAGCAGCAGGAGGACAGAGAGAAAAGAAGCAATGAGGGTTCACCCCTACCACTTGAGGTCACAGCTCCTCCAACTGGTGAGAAAATTCTCTCCCTCAGGTTTTGGGTTCCTGTGGGCCTTCATTGATGTTTCTGCAGTGCCACCACTATCACCAGATTGTTTGGAAGCTGAAGTGTGACACAATGGAAAAAAGAATGAAAAGGGGAGTGTTTTTACTCTCTCTATGAATGTCAGGAGACCCCTTTTCCACTCTACAAGCCAGAACTAGAGGCTTCTTCTAGAGCTGTTTCATCCGTACCTGTGCCCACATCCAAGTTTTAAGCTGTACTGAATCCAGGCCAGGGAAGACTGGAGGAAAATAAAATGGTAAATCACTGCCTGTTCAATGGCACTTGAATCCTAGCCTTTCCACCCAATCTGCTTGCTACTGTTTACTTTTTGGAGTCCTCCAGTAACTGCTCCATGCATTCTGTACAGATTATGGCTACATCCAGTGGAAGCAACAAGCTGGACTGTACTTACTCTGTTATACCCTAAACTGGAACCTCCCCTGGGTCCTCTTTTTTTTTGTATTTTAGGGGTCATTCTCATATCCCCCCTTATCACTGAAAAGTACCCTTGGGACCTCTTACCCCTTGTACTGCTCCTTTACTCCTAAGGCATCCTCCAACAACTGTCAGATTCCAGTACAAAAATTGTGGTTAAGCTCAACTAAAATTGTCATCAGCCATAGAAGCCCATCTTCCCTGGGTGGAACAAAAGACCCAGACCCCTTCCTCTATAACTATTTGTTAGCCAGGTCCTAACCCAAACATTTGCTGAGCAAGAATTACATAACTGGTATAATACTAAAGTTGGAGGCCTTGTTGACCACTGGGTATTTACCATTTCTTTGTATTGATAATAGAAACAAGATAAGATGATGACAAGATACAGTTGTAATAGTCTGCCCAATCAGAATGGTAGGAGAGAAATATTCAACCAACAGTTAAATTAATAGCGATGGAAATTGGTATAGCCTTCTTAGAAAGGAATTTTGGAAAAAAAACAAGAAATGCTAAAGCATTCATACATACTGGGAATTTATCGCAAGGAAATAATTCTAAAAACAAAGCTGTATAGTAAAAAGGTACTTATTAATGGATTATCTCTAATAGCCAGGCATTGGAAATAACCCCAATGTACCCAAACTAGGGAACATTTCATTAAATTATGGTACATAAATAGTATGTTATGGAATATAATCATTTAAAGTAAATATTTTGAATAGTATGCAGGAGCATACAAAAATGGACCAGTTATCTATTGCTGTGTAATTTTATACTTCCTAGACCATATTAAGCTTTTTGTTCCTGGGGGGGCCAAAAAGCTATGGATGCTACCCAGACGAAAAGGGTAGGGAAGGAAGTTTCAACAGAATATTGTTGAAGTCTAGAATTAAATGAAATAAAAACACTTCATGTTTGTATGCCTCCCAGCATATTAAAAAAACTAACTCCACCAGTAGCATATACTTTTATATTATCACATTATTCAATCCTATTAATTTTAGTAGTTTATTTTGTGGGCAGGGGCAGTTTCTAAGTTTGCAAGCATATAATTTTCAAGTGAAAGTAATTTTACCTCTTTAGTATAAATCCTGAGTGTTTTTGTCTTACAACACTAGGAAAAACCTCTAAAACAATGTTATTAACAGTAGTGATATAAGACAATCATTTCCTATTCTAGAATCTTTGACATAACTCATTATGTGAATAATGTACAGAAGAAAAAATATGATATAGCAAATCACATTTAGCAAATACTAAAAAAGGCATTGCATGAAATTCCACATTTAATCCTTATAAAAGTTCTAAGCATAATTGGAATAGGAGGGTGCAAAAAATGGTAAAATAGAAAGTATTTCTCTAAAACTACTAACAAACATCCTGTTTTGTATGCCGCTACAAACATCTATTCAAAATATGGGGCCAGCTCAGTGGTGTGGTGGTTAAGTTTGCACATTCTGCTTCAGTGGCCCAGGGCTCGCGGGTTTGGATCCTGGCCGTGGACCTACACACAGCCCATCAAGCCATGCTATGGCAGCATCCCACATACAAAATAGAGGAATACTGGCACAGATGTTAGCTCAGCGACAATCTTCCTCACACACACACTAATATGTATATATATGTATATATATATTCAAAACAATCATTTAAAATGACTCTACACTATAACATAATATTTATATATCTAATTTAACGAATTTAGTTCAAGAATTATTGTGTTAAATTGAATGCCTTTGAGTGTTCTCATTACTTTTTTTTTTATGTTCATCTTTTGGTGTCATGTCTATGAACTTTTCACTTAACCCCAGGTTGTGAAGATTTTCTTCCAAAAGTTTTTGTTTTTTAAAGATTGTCACCTAATCTAACATGTTGCCAATCTTCTTTTTTCTTCTTCTCCCCCAAGCCTCGCAGAACATAGTTGTATATTCTAGTTGTGAGTGCTTCTGGTTGTGCTACGTGGGACGCCGCCTCAGCGTGGCCTGACGAGCAGTGCCATGTCGGGGCTGGGATCCAAACCGGTGAAATCCCGGGCCACCGTAGCGGAGCCCATGAACCCAACCACTTGGCCACGGGGCCGGCCCTCTGCAAGTTTTACAGTTTTACATTTTACTCTTAGAATTATGATCCATTTTGGGTTAATTTTTGTATGAGGTGTGTGGTTTAGTTCGGGATTCGTCTTTTTGTATGTGGATGTCAAATTGCCACTTTTTGGAAAGACTGTCCTTTCTCCACTGAACTGCTCTTGTGATGCAATTTTGCTCTTCTCAGTCTCTCAAAAATCAGGTGGCGGTTTTTTTGGTGTAGATCTATTTTTGGGCTCTCATTTTGTTCTACTGTCATAATTACCTTAGCCTTATTAAGAGTAAGTCTTAGAATCAGGTAGTGTGATTCCTCTAATGTATTCTTTTAAAAAATGACTCAGCCACTCTAGTTCCTTTGCCTTTCTCTCTATATATAGAATCAGCTTGTCTATACCTACAAAAAATTCTATTGGGATTGTAATTCATATTGCCTAAATTCCATGAGATATAACTTACCCACCAAAAAAGTGTATTCATCTAGGAATAGGATCATCTTTAGATTCTTGGAATAAATCTTCTGTAGTCATGGTTTACCATCCTTTTAATATACTGATGGATTCAACTTGCCAATGTTTCATTTACATTTTTTTGCCTCTGTATTTATAAATAAAACTGACCTAGAGTAGTGTTTTGGGTTTTTTTTTTTTTTTTTTTTTTGGTACATCCTGTATAAAGTTTTGCTAGTATGGCTAAGGTAGCTTCATTGAATGGATTTGGAAAATTTTCCATGTTTTCCTATGGTCTGGAATTGTTGGATGTAGGAATTATCTGTATACTTTTCTACAGACTTTCTGAGTCTCTGCATATCTAAAAATATCTTTCCTTGACAGGTGGTTGATTTTATGGCTGGGTATAGATTCCCGGAATATGGTCCTCATTCAGTCAGCTTTAAACATTTTCCCACGGTCTTACCTCCAGTATTGCAGACAAGGTGTCTGATGCCAGGATATCTTTTTTCCATTGAAGGTTATGTGATTTCTTTCTATAACCATGTAATATTTTCTTTTCTATAATTGGAATTCAGGAATTTCATCAGGAAATGTCACTGGCAGTCTGGGTTTGTTTGTTTGTTTGTTTTTAATTATGGCTAATTTTACTTGCGGCTCTGTCACTCTTTTAACCTGAAGACTCAAAGCTTTTTCTACTCAGACAAATTTTCTTTTATGATTTCCTTATTTATTACTTCCCCGTCTGTTCCCTTTACCCTTCCAGTAAACTTTTATTACTCACATTCACATTTCCTGGTCTGTCCTCCAAGTCTCTTTTCTTAATTCCTATGAATTCCACATAGTTTATAAAATACTTTTTCCACTTGACCTTCCAAAATAGTAATTTGGTTCTCAACAAAGAGTATTCTCTTCTCAGTTAGGCTACTGAACTTGTAATTTCAGAAGTAAGCGTTCTGGTTCTAGAAATTTCTCTTGTTCTGTGTTAAAATGAATGCCCTTGGAAGTTCTCATCTGCTTTTTGTTTAAACTCGTCCGTCTCTTGCATCAGCTCTGTTTTAATAGCAGTTATCTGTCCTCCCTGTTAAACTTAGTCTTCTCCCTCAGGTTGCTGAATTTCCTTAATTTGACAGTTCTCAATCTTGGCCACACATGAGAGTCACTCTAGGGAGGTTTTAAAAATCCCAATGCCCAGGACACAGAAAAACCAGCTAATGAAGAATCTCTAGGGGTGAAATTCAGGCTTTGATAGCTTCTAAAGCTCCCCAGGTGATTCCAGGGTATCAGCCAAGAGTAAGCGCCAGCCTCTTCAATGGGGCTCATTTTCGAGCCAGCCCTAATGGCCTGGTGGTTAAAGTTTGGTGCTCTCACCTCTTCAGTGGTCCAGGTTCGTTTCCTGGTTGCATAAGCACACCACCTCTCTGTCACTTGCTGTGCTGTGGCGGCAGCTCACATAGAAGAACTAAAAGGACTTACAATTAGGATATACAACCATGCACTGGGGCTTTGGGGAGAAAAAAAAAAAAGCAAGATTAGCAGGCAAATCTTTCCCTGCAAAAAAAAAAAAAAAGGTGAATTTACATGGTTCTTATTTTATTTTTCTATTTATAGGCAGGTATTCCTTAGAATTTATAGAGATTAAAGCTTTGATGTCTCAACTGGCAGTTTTTGCTCTCATGAGGTGGTGGTGAAAAACCTGGAAAACTGTTCACTCTGCTGGAAAAACAGGAGGAAGCTCTCTGTCCCTAGGTCTTTTGGGAGACAAGTGACAGCATTCCCCCATCCACAGGGACGAGTGTCAATGCATTTCAGTGTGCTCACTCCTGCAGGTTCACAATAATCTGTGGACAAGGCAGGCTTTCTAAGGACCACATGCAGCAAGGTGAACAGGGAAGGCAAAGACCTTCTCTTTGAAGGTGATTTTTGGTCGTACCTTGCTGATTGTGTTATTCCAGATGGAGAAATGGAAAAGGAAGGTGAACACCCATGCATATAAGCAGCCGTCTTTCCAGAATCCCCTCTGAGATTCTTCTTGGTAATTAAAACTTTATCACAATTTAGATTTTTAGAATCAGCTGACTAGCATAAATGTCAAATGTCCATAAACTTAAATTGGGCTCATAAAAAATCTCATGTACATACACACAACAACATGGATGAATTTCAGATGCATTATGCTAAGTGATAGAAGCCAGACTCACAAAGCTATACAATATGATTCCATTTATGTGACATCTGGAAAAGACAAACCATAGGGACAGAAAACAGATCAGTGATTGCCAGAAGCTAAGAGTTACGGGTGGGGATTGGCTACAAATGGGCAGTGGAGGAAAATTAGGGGTGATGGAACTCTTTTATATTTTGTGGTGGTGCTGACATCATTATATACATTTGTCAAAACTCATAGACCTGTGCACTAAAAATGGTACATTTTATTGCATGTAAATGGTACCTTAATAAACCCTCCTGGAAAAGAACCTAATGTACCTCCTCCATTGTACTGAACTTTTGGCAGATCCCCCAAATCCTCGTAGACCTCTTAGCATTTGTCCATTCTATTTGCTCTGCCAAGAAATTTCCACTTAACCTTTATGACTTGGATTAGAGACCGCCTCCTCTGGGAAGCCTTCCATACCCCACAAGATGACTACTTGTGGTTCTCTAACACACAATGGTTCCTGCTATCCTGGCCCTCCTTGTGTAGCGCTGCAGGAGCTTGTCTATATGTTTGTGGTCCCTGATAGACTGTAAGTCAATAAAAGCAGGGATTTCATCTTACTTTTCACTGTGTCCCCATCACCTAACTCACTTCTAAGTACTGAGTCACCTATCACTTGGCAAAGGCAAGCTAGCTACCATCTAACACGTGTACCTGTTCACCAGGAACTTGTCTTTTCAGGAGCCTTCCAGGAAGCCCCTAAAAAATCAGAAAGTGTCCCAGAAGTTACTTGCAAAATCCTTGCACTAGAGCATGTGTGCTCAGCTATGGAGCTCACAAAGTAGACGGACATGACACTGAGTTTTCAAACCTGAAAGGTAGGTACCTGGAGGAAGATATTTTGAGAAGATGGAAGTGACTTCCCTGAAAATCCATGGTCCATAACGCCTCATCCATTTTTATAGCTGCAATCAACAAGAAAGCTTGTTCTGTTTGCTTTCTTTTCTTGACAATATAATTTCAGAGACTGATGAAAAATGTTTTCAGCACTAAAATCAATACTTCTGATTACAGCCGCTTTTGTGCTCATCTCTCCCCAGTGGAAACGTTGCCAGAAAAGTTGAGAAGATATATGGAAGCTCCGCGCCTCTTGATTTTTTAGCTCTCAAAAAGAGCTGTCTGTTCTAATCAGACACTACATTTATTTTGAAGAATTTGAAGGCCTGGCTAGGGGTAAAAGAAGAGAAATGATAACTTTGAAACACTTGCTATAAAGCTGTTGTACTTGATCAAATAAGGACCCATCCGCTCACCTCTGCTTCAGAATCACATTTCTTTTCCTTCAGATTCCAAACCAAAGTATCTTGTGAAAGCTCTTTTTGTAGTTGGGGGATGCCCCGTTGTCTTCTCACTCTATGCCCCTGAGAGATTCTTGTTCCAGACGGTAGGCAGAACACTGCCTCCATCAGGAGGAGGGGCCTCCAGCTCTCTTGAGGGCTGAAGTCCATTGAAATGTTCGTCTCAAGCCACACCCTCAGGTGAGCAAAAAATGCAACTTTCTCTACTTGTCTTTAACTGAACCAATTTCTCTTTTGCATTTGGCTGGGTGGTGGGAGCTTCCTCTTGGTCATTTCAGGGTTTCTCTTTCTTTTACTTCAGGATTGCATCTAAGTTCTGGGAAGCCACGGAGAGCCAAAGTCTCCAGAGGTGCAGGGTGAAGGGAGGCTGTGAGATTGTGATTTATAGTAAGAAATGTATGTATTGGTCTCTGCCTCTGGTTTCTGGCACAGAACTGCTAAAACCCTTGTAATTTCCCAGTAATAACAGCACTAGGAGCATCTTTTGTTCTAATATTTGGTCTCTCACCCTGGTTCCTGACACAGGGCTCCTGAAACCCTTGTAATTTCCTGGTGTCTTTTGTTCTCATGAGGTGACTCTGGGTAGGCTCCTGGATGGGTCCTGAATGAGGGCTGGTCACTAGAAAGACCAAATCATAATTAGAAGCTTGGAATTTTCAGCTGCTCCCTCATTTTCTTGAGAAGGGCTGGAAATGGAGCTACTGATCAATCATGCCTACGTGATGAAGCCTCCATAAAATCTCAGGGTTCAGAGAGCTTCCAGGTAGGTGAACACATCTACAGCGGGAGGGTGACGCACCCCACCTCCACAGGGACGGAAGCTCCTGCACTCAGGACCCTCGCAGGCCTTGCTGTATATATCTCTTCATCTGGCTCTTCATCTGTATCCTTTATGTCCTTTAATAAATTGGTAAATGTAAGTGTTCCCCTGAGTTCTGTGGGATGCTCTAAGCAAATTAATCATACCTGAGGAGGGGGTCATGGGCACCTCCAATTTGTAGCCAAATTGGACAGAAGTTGTGGGTAACCTGGGGACCTGCTACATGTGCCTGGCATCTGAAGTGGGGTGGGGGCAGTCCTGTGGCCCTGAACCCTTCACCTGTGGGATCTGACACTGTCTCCAGGTAGGCAGTGTTAGAACTGAGTTAAAAGGTAGGACACCCAGCTGGTGCTGCAGAAAATTGCTTGGTGTGGGGAAAAACCCCCATACATTTGGTGACCAGAAGTGAAGTGTTTTGTGTGAGTACTAAAAGAGACACATAGGAAAGAAAGGAAGGCACATGGTAAAGAAGAGCTGAGTTTTTACCCGCACAGATGGAAAGCTAAGTTTTTCCTTTGTAGAGGCATATCTCATTCTCCATTGTTCTCATTTCTCCACCGTGTGCCTCATCCCGTCTGGCCCTCGGTCATTGATTCATGCAGGTCATTGCCTCCCAGACCTCCAGTTCCGTCGGTGTATCCTCCTTCCATCCAACTGCTGGGTCTTGCTCTCTTTCTCTATCACATGAAACATTTTAGTTTTTCCTTTCGTTGTGCAAGGGGTCTCTGAGGTTGTCTTGGCCCGTCTTCTCAGGTGCGCAAGAGTTCTTGTGATTCTTCTTCTTATAAGAGCTCTAAGCCCATCACAGGGTCACGACCTCATCTGACCCTAACAACCACCCAAAGGCCCCACTTCCGAATACCATCACAGCATCTCCTCCGTCTTAGGCCCTCGAGGAAGTCTGTGCAGTGTCCGAGTCCATCAGGAAGTGAGGCACAAGCTTCTTGGCTCCCTGGAGTTGCAGTTACTACTTCCAACTCCTCAGTTACCTGAGTGGGGATGGATGGGTCGTGGGCTCTAAGTCCCTGTCTCAAGGCAGCCATGCAACTCTAGGCCACCAGATGCCACACAAATATATATATTAGATCAACCATTATGAAATTGCCGGTTTTATTGGTCAAAACTGGTTTAATAGTAGTAATCTCATACTAAATTGAATAGAATAAATACAGTGTGGGCTATACCTGCCAAATCACAACACACGACTTTCAATCTGTCCACCAACTTTGCAATGATTTTTGTTGAATTATTTCTAGCAAATTGTATTCCTCCTTGAAGACCTTTAGTTGTTCTTGCAAACTAATCAGATGGTATTGTGCTTGTCTATTTTGAACAAATTCTTTCTAAACCACTGACACACTTCATTAGGAAGATTGTCTAACAAGTTATAAAATGTTGTTCCCAAGTTTTGAGATTGTGGAGAGAGTTAGAGTTTTTATAGGTAACACCTATGATTGTTTTTTTTAAATCACATAACATTGGGAATATATCCAAACATCTTTTTAAAAAATGCTGTCTTCATAGCACGCATTTCTTCAAAAAAGCAGTTTCTTTTCACTCTTTGTTTAAATGTCATCTTTACCTTGGATGGACAGGTGTGACACTTCTTTTAAAAAGAATTATTTGTTAGATAGCAGAGCAGTGGCAGCCACTTGTCATTTCAGGAAAGGTCAGCAAATCTGAAACACTTGTCTTTTTGAAAAAGAAAAGCATATAACTCATCCTTAAGTCTGCCAAATCTTTTAAGTACTTTGCTGCGAGATAACATACAAATCTGTATATGGCACAAAAACGTTTCAAAGTCAGTCACTTAGTCTGCTCAGGCTGCTGTAACAAAATACCATAGCCTGGGTGACTTAAACAATAGGGATTGATTTCTCAGAGTTCTGGAGGCTGGGAAGTCCAAGATGAAGGTGCTGGCAGATTTGGTGTCTGGTGAGAGCCTGCTTGCTGGCTTGTAGATGGCTGCCATCTTGCTGTGTGCTTAGATGGTCTTTGCTTGGTGGGTGCTCATGGAGAGAGAGACAGAAAGAAAGAGAGAGAATGAGAGAGAGAGAAGGCTCATGTCTCTTGCTCTTCTTTTTTTTTTTTTTTCCAGAGCTTTTTCTTTTTTTGAGGAAGATTGGCCCTGAGCTAACATTTATTGCCAATCTTCCTCTTTTTTTTTTTTTCCTCCTCAAAGCCCCAGTACGTAGTTGTATATCCTCTTTGTAGGTCATTCTAGTTCTTCTATGTGGGATGCCTCCAAAGCGTGACTTGAAGAGAGGTGCTAGGTCCATGCCCACGATCCGAACCAGTGAACCCCAGGCTGCCAAAGTGGAGTGCCTGAAATTAACCACTCAGCCACGGGGCCAGCCCCTTTTGCTCTTCTTAATCTTATCATGGGGGCTTCACCCTCATGACCTCATCTAAACCTAATAACCTCCCAAAGGCCCTACTTCCAAATGCCATCACACTGGTGGCTAGCTCTTCAACATACGAATTTGGGGGGAAAGCAAACATTCGGTCCGTAACAGTCCCCGCCTATTATAAAGTATTGTAAAAATTCTACTTGATCTTAAAGGTCTTAATCTTATAAAATTGCCAACATCATTGATATGCTGTAGTCCTTGGCACACTTCTGGCTAACATATTTTCTGCAAGAGTTTCCCCATGAATGTGGCAGTGAGGGAGTGTGTCTCACATGTGGTATTATCTTGGCAGCCTTATCCCCAAATTCTTTTTTAATCTCATAAGACCTTGTATTTAAGAAAGAACTCAACTGTTGAGCTTATGTCTTTCCTTGCACATCTTTACTACAGTGACACACCGAAAGCACTTCTTGTGGATTTCATTATTGAAACCAATCTGGCAAATCCCATAAGCTAAACTTTTTACAAACATCTGTACTTAATCTGTTTACAACCTCCCGCACTGCATGCTTGTTCAAATGCTTGTTTCTTCAGTGGTGTTTTCTGTGAGTATTCCAATGGCGTTTGCTGGCAGAGGGATGCATTTTAGTTTGTTACCATATTGTTTTCTGTGCATTTTTTAGTAATTTTTTATTGATGTAGGATGACAAGTGTTCTCTCAAAGTTGAGTGGCTTTTGTTCATCACTAATAAATAAAAAGATTTTTGAAATTTTGTAAAGTACTAGACAGAGAATTTAAACATCAATGAAAAAATATTAATATTTGTCTTCTTATTTCTGATGCTTTTAAATGATGTCTGGCTACACATGATGGCTTCATATAGCCATTCTCAAGTTAATTAAGCCCCACAGACAATGGTTTCAGTAATTTTTCTGAATTCCTCCAAGGAAGGTGCAGAGCTGGCTGGCACCATTCTGGATTCATGGGGAGAAAGTCATCATTACATTCAGTGGATGTTTTAGGGCATTAGGATTTAATTTCCTGGAACTCCTGTTGAGAAGGACTGGGAAAATCTTAAGACAAAATATAATTTAGTGTAACATCCATCATTAATAATAGTACATATAAATGTTTATTTTAAATAGGTTTATTTATGCTAGATAAAAATCACTGCCAACCCCTTTGCATTATAGAATTCCCATCCTTCCCTCAGGATCCCCAAGGACATGACGGGTAGGTAAATGGATCTATTGAAGACCTCATGTCATTCCATATATTAATTATTGGAAGGCTAAGATCTTTCATATGTTTTTTAAAAAATAAATATAAATATAGGTTTAAGTATTAAATTAGTAAAATGTTTTCTTTCCATACCCTGAAGAAGTGTCTGCCCTACTTTCTGGAGTGTGGGTACCTTATTTTGGAGATCATTGGTTTAGGAGTACAAATGTCACTTCTCTATCTTTTTTGAATCACCATGCCCGTTTGCATTGAGAACTGAGAAATTGCGGAGGGGGGATGATTATGAAGTCTCATTTATATAACAGCAAAAGCTAAGTGGACCTGGAATCCCAGGAATTTGTGGTAGATTGCTCTATTTGTTACGCAGCATTATTGTGACAGAACCCCACCAGTTCAGAAGAGGATGCCCCTGTAAAGTAGCTGTAGGTCCTTTATTCTGGGTCGTTCTGGGGATGAAAGTCACACAACAGAGCCAACCCAGCCTGTAACCTGGAGCTAAGCCATGCTGAACCCAACAGAGCCACAGCTGGTCTGCAGATCCACGCGCAGTACCACAGCAAAATAATGGCAAATAAATGTTTGAATGAGTGTGCTAAGCATTGATTTCAGCCCTGAGAACTCTTGTACTTGTCTATCCTAAGTTTTATGAAGAGTTATTAACACAGAAGCACTCAGATATGTATAGACATTCTCTGAGCCGCGTTGCTCAGAATTACCTGGCTATGACTTGGTTCCAAAATATATGAGTGTTTGGCAACCATCTCAGACAATCCCCAAATACACCTTATTATTTCTCATCATTCATGCCTTTGGGATGAAAATGGATCAGTCTGGGTTTGGTCAGGAAAACAGACTTGCTAACTACGTTATAAGAACAAGGAACTGGGGTTTACATGAATGTGGGAGTAGCTGAGGGAAGCACAGTCTGAAGGCTGCTGCGGAAGGATGGGAGAGACAGTCACTTATCACCCAGAGCTGGAAAGACTGGGATTCTCAGAGGTGTCTGAGAAGCCACCAAGTCTAGCTGTCAAAGTGTAAGCTGGGGATGGAGTCTGCTAAATAGCCATGTTCAACAAACTGCTCCGTTTGACATGACTCCCCAAGAACTGCGGACTCTGCTCTACTTCTGCCTTGCCGTGTGAGCTCTTCTCACTGGCAGTGAGTTTTTCTCATTTAAACCTGAAACGTCTCAGGGGAAAGAGTGCTAGGAAATGTGGCTCCTGGTCTGAGGTGGGACTCCTGGTGGTGCCAGGTGATAACAGACAGTTCAGCAGAAGGATTGCCATTTGTTGTGTTTACTCTATGCCAGCTGCCAACCCAGGGCTTTATGTGCCTGAGTCTGTTTAAGTCTTGTAGTAAGACGGAGGAGTGGGAGATCCCCCAAGTACTCAGCTGCTACATGACCAAGACAGGATGGGAGCTCCAAAGCCCACGCTCTTGGCATCACATGTCACAGCTGTCCGTGCAGTTCCCTTCTTACCACGTGGTGTGGTCACGGCACAAATGTGTCTCCTCTACTGGACTCCAGTTTCCAGGGAGAGGGCGAGCTCTCTTATTCATCTTTGGTTCTTCGATTGCTTGGAGTTTTTGTATACTTCAGGATAGCATCTGTACATAGAAGGAATCCGGCATTTTTTTTTAATTACATTGTTTAGATGTAGAAACAAGAAGACAAAAAATGTAGATAAGAAGGTGGGTAATCGTACACACTGATAGACACCATTCTTCCTCCCTGTCTTGTAGAGCATGTGTATTTTGAGAGAGGAATTCTTGCCATGCTCACCGAAGCCACTGTTTTGAGAGGCATGTATCTGGTTTGTCTCCTTGGTGCCAGGCAGGGCTCCACTCCAACCAGACGGAAGACCACCGTTTATTTAATTAATTTACTTTAAGATTCTCACTGTCTCTCCTGAATTTGCTCAGGAATATGAAGAGAAGAAATGAGATGGAACTGAAAATCCTCGTCACAGTCCACTCTCAAACAGCCCATAACTTCCCTGGGATTTGACGGGATATTTGCATTAAGGAAAATGTCTGTTAGCTGGGTCTCTGGAACTTCTTTTCACTCTCAACGGCTTCCAGTCTGGCTCTCCCAGGTTCTGAAAATATAGTCTTATTTTTTGCTCTCCTTTCAGCTTGAAACGGACATCAAATGCAGACATCTCATACCGTTTACACCCAGCAGGCTATCAGCAGAGGCGCACGGGAAGAAAGCATGTTTAATCGTGAGGAGCAAATAGAATGTATACACATCCGGCAAACTGAAATGTTTTACCTTGGCTCTGGCTTCCACCGCCCCGACGTGTGGTAGCAGCTACTAAGACTTAGCTATGAATCCCCATCACTCTCAAAGTCCTGTTGATGGGAATAAGGGCTGAGGTTTTCCTGCTCCTTAGACTCTGGGCCCAGCCAAGCCAACAAGTCATCATTAGCCTGGGCTACTGATTCAGTCTCCCTTGTTGACTCCATGGTAGGGAGCTATTTCATGATCAGTTTACAGTAGGTAGAAATCAAAAGTACAACCTTATTCTCTGTTGGTCTCTTCCATTCTCTGCTGGCCTTACTTGGCCTTCAGAGCATGGCATAGTCACCATCAGCTCTCGTTGGTCCCTGTGGCTTCCACCTAAAGCATGTGTTAGAAGGAATCGTTGGCAACCCTGAGGGCAGAAGTGCATGCTGCCTCAGGCTCCAGGGGTGGTATCACTTGCTGGAGTGGTATGTCTCTAGCAGAGTCAGATAATTCAATAATTATCAGATGATTCAATACCCACCCCCAAAAGCAGGTCCTTATAGCAAGAAATCGTGTGTGTGCTTTTCCCTCATAGCTTTGGAGAAAGGCCAAAACTTGTGTTAACTCCACTTCGTACTCAAGTGACCTAAAGAGGGAAGAGAGGCCACTTTCACATTTTTACAGGGTCACTGCTGCTAATTCCTCTTCCTCCCCCTCCTCCTCCTTCGCTTTCACTGATTTCTCGGTTAGAAACTAAAAAGCCCGTGGACTCTCAGGCACTGCTGGTGGAGGTGTGGTTCGTATGACCACTCTGGCACACTGTTTAGTGACATTTAAGAAACCAGCACAGGCAGCACCATGGCCTTCTCAGTGTTCATATATACAGCATGGCCCAGCCATTCCGTTCGCAGGAATGAACCCAGTAGAAACGCATACATCTGTACATCAAAAGCCATGTATTGGAATGTTCCTAACAGTGTTATTCATAATAGCCCCAAACTGGAAATAACACAACTGTTCACCAACAGCAGAATTAACAACTAATTGGTTCAATTCGTACACAGTGCAATATGACAGCAATGAGAATGAACAAAATACAACCACATGCAACAACATGAATGAATCTCACAAGCATGATGCTGAACATAAGAAGCCAGGCACAAAAGAGTGCATATTTTTGTGCCTGACTCCAGTGACATAAAGTTTGAAAACAAGAAATGTTAATTTATGGTATTAGAAGGCAGGATGGGAAGTGATCTGAGACTGGAGGGGCATAGGGAGGCTTGGCGGGGGGCTGGCAATGATCTATTTCCTGATCTGGGAGCTGATTACGCTTGTGTGTTCAGTTCATGTAAGTTCATCAAGCCATACAGTAGTCATTTGTGAACTTTCCTTTATTTATGTCTTTGTTTATATTTATGTCCTTTATTTATATATTATGTTTCCTTTATGTATATATCATACTTCAATAATATTAAAAATAGTAAAAATATAAAGTTCATGAAGACAGAAGGCAAAATATAAAGCCTACTTATGTGGGGTTTTTTTCCTTACAAATTGACCATCAGCAGAGAGAGGAGTTGTTGACAACACCCCACTTGCTAGCGTACGTGGCAGGGTCCTCTAGCCAGCGGGTCCCACCTCATTCCCCAGTCCTAACCCCCAAACTTGCATTTCCTGCTTCTCTCTAATCCCACCATCACAGATGCACATCAGCCTCTTCTCCAACTTTCCCTACCAGGAACCCTAATGCCACAGAGCTGTTGCTGTAACTGCTGCCCCCTGCAGTTTGGGGCCTTAACAGGGCAGGCCTTATGCACCAGTAGCACTTGGTATATGTCGGGGGGACCTCAAAGCAAGAGCATAGCTCTCTCTATCTCTCCATATCTCTGTGGTATCTGAAATTCCCATATTTCCTTCATTCTCTTAGATGCCATCATTGAGGCTTTCTACTTAAATGTTAAAATGGAAGTGGCATGCTAATACTACTTTATAATTCTTCCGTCAATCAGACTTCACTTAAGGTTCCCTGTAAGCTAGAGAACCTCCGGCCGACACTTCCTTGGGAGTGATCATCAGACATTCGACCTTAAAGTTTTGAAGAATGGGCTAAGCATAGTGTTTTCCTTTTGTGATTAATAATTGTATTTCGTCCTTTCTTGACACAAATTGTGGCTACCAGAGATTTATCTAGTCCAGTGATTTTTCAAACTGCTTTTTTATCTGCCAAAGTCCTTCTTCAAATGCTGTCTAAATTAGAAGCATAAAAACTTAAGACAGACTAAGTCAGAGTTGTTGCGCAGCGGAAGAGGGAGTTCTCAGAGGCCTGTCGGCCCCTTCAGTGGTCCCAGGGGTCCCCGTGTTCAGGTCGGTATGGAGCTCTGAGGAGCTCAGACTAGAACACCAGGTATGTTGTCTAATCTTTTCAATTTATAGTCTCAGGAGAGTAAACTGACCAGCTCAAGCTCACTCTGGCCAAAATGACAGAGCCAGTTTGAGACGCTCCCTTCCAGACCAGTGCTCTTACCTCTCTGTCATAGGCGGAATAATAGTTTTCCATCTTGTCTCAACGTTTGCAACTGGCGTCTCCTTCTCTGCTTGCGTTTTGAGTTCTTGAAGTCCAACTTCTCCTCAGGTGTTTGTAATCCCTGTTTTAGGCCTGGAAGTTTGTGCTAGAGCAAGGTGCTGGAAAATTCGTTCAGGTTCCGGGCCTTTCCTCGAGGAACTTGAATCTCGGCTTCAAAGTTCAGGGAGCCTGGAGTAGGTCCTACACAGAGAAGGGACAGAAGGACCAATTGAGCCCAGATGCTGGAAGAGTAACCCAGCTTGCCATTTTCTGAATTAGTTGCATGAGGTGGGTGAAATTGATGAGTACAATGGGTTTCATCTTTCATACACTATTCAACCCTTAAAATGGCGTGTGTGTGTGTTGTCAAAGCCCCACCAGCCAAAGGCTCCAGGAACACACCTGGAGGGACCAAATCAGGTTTATTTAATTTTCTACAGCAGGGGAGAGCCCACACTGGAGGAATTGGGGGTGTCTCAGTAAGGGGGTGTTGAGAGGGCTCCTCCTGGTTCCTGGGCTTGTTGGGTGATTCTAAAGAAGGCATAGGGATGTGGAAGCTAGTTCTAGGTTGGGTGTCATTAAGGAGTAGGAACAACACTATTGTTGTGTATCTTGGTAATTGTTATCTAGGAGGCAAAAGGATTAAAATGGGGCTAAAGATGTCACTGGTAAAGAAACAAAGTTAACTGCTAGTTATTTTTGTGGTTTCAGAGTGTCCTTATCTCTAGTGAGGTTTAGATATGATTATCAACGGGTCTCGTTTCTGTCTTCCTTCACCCTGGTCACCAAATGTCCTTGTCTGGATATTATTTATTGTTATTTATATTCTGTGAAAGTTGTTTATACTCAGTTGGCAGCACTAGGACCTGTTTGCTTCTTGGTGTCAGCTGACATGGCCAATCTTTAAACACATACATGTACATACACTCATAGTTATGTCCATACCCATATGTATATCATGTGGGCATGTTGTTAAATAATGTAGTGTATTTGCAAGTACCTGGCATGGTGTGTCTGAAATAGACAACTGGAGAGACTGTCTTGCATTGAGGTTAATCACAGACAGACCTGGGGTTCTAATCCCTTAAGCAAATTTCTTCACCTAAGTTTCAAATTTCTCATCTATAAAATGGAGATAATAATACCTATGACATAGATCTACTGTGAGAAGTCAATCAGCGTGTGCATGCAGAATGATAAGAACATGCCTGGAAATAGAAATGAGCACACACGTGAGTTAACCCCTTTGATCCCTACAGCCATTTCTAAGGTAGAGGCTGGGATAACTTGACCAAGATTTTGGCAGAGCAGCCTGACACCAGAGCCTGGATTTTACAGTTGAATTCTGCTTCCTGGTACGTGGCCTATGTTCCATAAATGGTGAATGAGTGTTGGTGCCCTCTGAGGAGACTGTATATGAATATATCACCAAAGTCACTCACAACTGCCCAGCAGGAAGCAATCAGGCCTTTCATTGTTGGTTTCAGTGAGATCTGAAGAGCAAGCAAGCCTGACTTTTTGAGTGACAGTGGAGAACATTGAGGTCTATGGCTGAGGCAGGAATGTCATTCATTTGGCTGCCTTGTCCCTGTCTCTTCTCGGAGAGATTGCTGTCAGGGGCAGTGGAGTCACATGACCCAAGTTGGCCAATAGGAATCTCTTTCCAGGGAACTTGGCTTTGATTGGTCTCTGTTGGACATTGAAGGGAGATGCTGTGAAGGACAAGGCTGGACTCTTCCCAACACGTGCTGAGAGGAGACGAGACCAGACCAGTTCTCAGTGAAAGAGAATGCAAATACACAGAGAGAAAGAGCAATGAGAAGCCAGGTAGCCTCCAGAGGAGTTTTGGTAAAAGAGTTGGGGAGAAATTTGTTGCTTTGATTCCCAAAAAAGGTGAAGGAAGGTTGTGACCAGCCATCATTTCTGACCCATAAGCAAGTAAGCATGAGTCCTAAACCGGAAAGGACCACCAGGAGGTCTATAGCCAGTGGTGTGATCCCCACACAGCAGCAACTGCGTTACCTGGGAATGCCCAGGCCTCACCCCAGACCTATGAAATCAGAAACTCTGGAGGTGGGGCCCAGAGTCTGAGTTAAAACAAGAGCTCCAGGGGATTCTGATGTTGCTCAAGGCTGAGAACCACATAGACATGGTAGGGTCTTCCTTAACGCAGGTGTAGAGTCAGCCCTCTGTGAGAGCACACAGCACCCATGTGTGCCTCACTTTAGAGCCATAGTTAGTAGTCACAGGCCATTTGTTCTATCCTATTGCCCTGAGGAGGAAAAGCCATGACAAGCGGCCATGAGGAAACTTCAGGCCCCAATAGGGCACTTCCCTGTGGGTCTCACACCACACCTGGGTTCCTTGTGGGTTTCTTAATCTGGTCCCAAACCTGAGGAGACCTGTGAAGATACCATATGTCTTCAGGCTTATAAGAGAACCTAGTAGCTCTCTTTTTCAAGTAGATTCTGTGTCTTGTGAGTCATCTCTAAGTAACAGTAGAGAAATCTGTGACAAAGCTGAGGACACCTGTGGAAAATGGTCCCTCTCACTCAGCTTCTGAACTACTGGAGAAGCTTTATGAGGTAGTCTGTGTCAGTGCACACTGTGTTCCTGGGGTTTCTGGAATTAGGAAATAGGTGCAGCAAGAAATGGAGATTATTAGCTGACTGGGCAGTCAAAGTGACATTCTAGTTGGCCTTGGGAAATAGGGAGTTATTGGTAGCAAGAAACTTGTTTTTACTTTTCTTTTCCAAGTTTTCCAATGTTTTGGATGTATTTATATTCCTTAAGGAATACCTAGGGCTGCCTCAGACTTGTCACCTCACTACCTGCCCAACTCAACAGACTTCCTCCCCCCTCTAGAAACTTCTGGCTAGGTAGCCACCTGTCTAACATCACTAATTTCCTGCCTGAACTCCCTTTCTCTTGTTAACCAAACCCGAAGCACGAAACAGCCTTATTACACAATAAAACAAATTAACACTGTTTTAGCCAACTTAAATTTTTGAAAGACATTAATTTTATTTTTTGTGAAAACAGAAGCATTACCTTTTACGTTAGCACCAAAAAACAAAGAAAAAGATAACACTTAGGTTTAAAGCTAATAAAATATGTACAGAATTTTTATACAGAAAACTACAAAACTCTGTTGAAAGAATTCAAAGATCTAAAATTGATAATGGAGAGATATTCTGTGTACATTGGGATTATCAGATTCAATATTACTAAGATGTGTATTTTTTCAAGTTGATCTATAGATTCAACTCAATCCCAATGAAAATACCCACAAGCTGTTTTGTGTATGTCAACAAACTAATTCTAAAGTTTACATGGAGAGGCAAAAGACCCAGAATGGCCAACACAACACTGAAGAAGAACAAAGTCAAAGGACTGCCTTCTCCCAACTTCAAGACTTACATAAAGCTATAAAGACAGTGTGGCATTGGCGAAAGAACAGACTCACCGATCAACGAAACAGAATAGAAAGCTCAGAAATAAACTCACACAAATATACTCAAATGATATTTGACAATAGAGCAAAAACAATTCAATGGTGAAATGATAGTCTTTCCAACAAATGAACCTGGGCTAATTGAATGTCCACATGCAAAAACAAAAAAACAAGAAGAAAAGAATAAGAATCCAGATACAGACCTTAAAACTTTCTTAGAAGTTAACTCAAAATGGATCATAGACCTAAATGTAAAATGCAAAACTATAAAAATTCTATAAGAAAATGTTAGAGAAAATCTAAGTGACCTTGGGTTTGGTGACAAGTTTTCAGATAAAACACCAAAAGCACGATCCATGAGAAAAAAACCACTGATAAGTTGGACCTTATTAAAATCAAAAGCTTCGGCTCTGCAAAAGACATTGTTAAGAAAATGAAGAGACAGGTCACAGACTGGGAGAAAATATTTGCAAAATAAATATCCAATAAAGAAATTGTATCCAAAATATAAAAAGAACTCTTAAAACTAAATGATAAAAAAATAAGCAATCTGATTTAAAAATGGGCAAAAAATTTGAACAGATACCTCACCAAAGAAGATAGATAGATGGTAACTAACATATGAAAAGATGCTCCACCTCATACATCATTAGGGAATTGCAAATTAAAACAACAATGAGATACAATTACAGACCTATTAGAATGGATAAAATCCAAAAAACCAACAACACTAAATGAGGAACAGGAGCTCTCATATGTTGCTGGTGGGAATGCAAATGGTACAGCCACTTTAAAGACAGTTCAGCAATTTCTTCCAAAGCTTAAACATAGTCTCACCATATGATCCAGCAATTGTGCTCCTAGATCTTTGCCCAATTGAGTTGAAAACTTATGTCCACGCAAAAACATGTGGACAAAGTTTTAGAGAAGTTTTATTCACAATTGCCAAAAATAGGAAGCAATACAGATGTCCTTCAATAGGTGTATTGATAAAAAAAACTGTAGTACATTCATACGATGGATTGTTAGTTAAGCCATGAAAAGACTTGGAGGAATTTTAAAAGTATATTGCTAAGTGAAAAAAGCTAGTCTGAAAAAGCTACATACTGTATGATTCCAATCATATGACATCTTAGAAAAGGCAAAACTATGGAGATAGTAAAAAGATCAGTGGTTGCCAAGGGGTCAGGGTCAGAGAGCACATATACTGGACGCTGGTTTAAAGCATATCACATAGGACAATACCCTAATCTCATATAGTCTTGTCTCCTAGCTGTGCTGCTCCTGAGCCTTCAGCAGCTCATTCCAGCAGATAGCAAGCCAGCTGCTTCTGGGTGATGAGGCACATGGAAAAACCAACGAATTCCAAGTGCGTGAGCCCATTGTCACACTTCCTTTGTAGTAAAACATGTCTTCTGAGCAGAAGCAACATCGTATGGGAAACCAGGGCAATGGAAAATATATTTTCTAAGTCCAAGAACAGTGGCTCTGGCAGAAGTGCTGTTGGCAGGGAAGACAAACCCCTCTCTGGGACATGTGTGTGACCCTATGAGAACAAGCACTGCTCCTAACATGATGGGAAGGTCCAGTGTAGTCAACTTGCCACTGGGCAGCTACTGCTGCCACATTTAGCATTGGCTGAAGCTCTCCATACATACCAACCTCTAGGGAGAGCCGGTTGGAGAGGGGTGGAGAGTCGCACACTGGGTCATGACATCTCCAAATCTAGGGCTCCTGCTCTGAGACTTTCTAACTAGTCTGTGATGTTTTCACACTTCCAGGTTCCTCTCCCTCTGTCACAATGGAGCCCTCCTGATGATCTTTTCCATCTTGGTGGGAATGTAAGGCACCCCTGGCCCTTTCCAGGAGTGTTTGCACTTTAACAGTAGTGTTTTAAGTGTTACTGCATCAAGCATGGCTCATTCCTCTGTGGCCACAAAGTTGGGCCCCTGGGAGCAGAGAGCATTATTTGATTTGACTTTTTGACTCTTGAGAACCACACCTGGGATAGCTGGCTTCCTTCCTGGGTAGATGTGGGAACCCCATGGGGATTCATGGAGAAATGTGGGGGAAGCCTGATTTGCAACAATTCTTGTCAAATTTCTATAAGATGAGCCAAGGAGGAAGAGCATGGCTCTGGAGTCTGAAAATCCTGGGTTCAAAGCCAGGTTATGCCAAGTCCTAGAAGGTATGACTTTGGACAGGTTACAAACCCTTGGGAAGATTCAGCTCTCCTCTTCTGTAAATTAGGAACAAGAGTGGCTACCCCTCAGGCCTGTTAGGAAGTTCAATACAATGGCGCAGGTTGTATCACACTGAGGTTCCAATGGATGCCAACTGTGTTCTTTCTGTGCTGTGCACTGTCCCGAGACACAGCAGACCCCACCAGTCATTTCCGTGTCATCCCTGCACCTCGCCAATCTGCAGAGTCGACAGTCACGCGTTTTGTTAAGGATCTCAAAGTCTGAGCCTCCCAAGAGGAAGCCGGACATAAAAAAAAACAGAGGTCTTATGTAAAGCTGTGGCTTTTTGCCAACGAAACCCACCACATCAATCTTCAAAGATGCGGTTCATTATTGTCAGGATGATGCAGTTAGTCTTAACGACCTGTCATAGACTCTGAGCAATGATTCTTAATAAAGCATCCAGGGTTAGGGTCCAAACGACCCACTGCTTGGGTCTATTCATCTCCTTCCTGAGCTCAGCCATGCATATCGAGACTCCTCGCGGTTTCTAAGTCCCTCCGAGGGGGAATTGTTTGGTGGTTTGCTATTGTGGGTCTCCTGGCCTGTAGCTAAGAAATGGGCCTGTCTCCTTCAGCCTGTTTTTCTTAAACAGGCCAGGTGGAGAGCAAAGGCTAGGAGCTGGTGTTCCTCAACGAGTATGGGCCAATGGTCTGAAATAGCCTAACTGAGTGATCGCTGGGTATCACCCCTGGAGTTTAATAGTGTACCCAGAGGACAGGTTTTGTGTCTTATTTAAGAGATTAAATGACCACAAACTTGCTTCTTCATGAACCTGTCTCTGATCAGCACAGCCTCATGGAGAGCTCTCTCTTCTGAATATTTGTAATTCTCATAGTAGATTAATAATTGCTACTATATGCCTAGTCAACAGCCATCACTCACCTTTCTTCCTTGCTGGCAGAAGTATACCTCATACTCTGAAAAAGGCCAGATACTCGCTTTCCCAGACACCCTTCACTGGGACAAGGGCATGTGACGCATCATGACAATGGAACCAGGGGGAAAGTCAGCTAAGGGCCTGAGAGAAGGTTTCCTCTGTAATAGAAGAGTAACATCAGAGAGGAAACATCCCTCTGCCTGCATTTGGATGGTGTGTGTGAGGATGTAGTCAGCTGCCTAGTGACCACGAGGGCAAAGCTGAGAGAGTCACAGAGAAGCCACCCCAGAGCCTTGACGTAGTGCAGCTGGCGAATGAGCCGGTCCTGGAGCTCCCTGCCCGGACTTGCTGTTACGCGGGATCGTCAGCGCCCTATTGTTGCAGCACTTTCAGCTGAGTGCGGCAGACACTGTTGTCTACCTTCGCAAGAGCGTTCCTCCACATTCCTTGCTAAATCACGATTTTATTCCTTTGGGAAGAGATCCTCTCAGCCGTGTGCTGGGGGGCATATAAGCCATCCTGGACAGCAGGATGTGAAGGGCAGCCTCCCGGAGGGCCCTGGTTCTTCCCTAAGAAGCAAGAAGTATGTGAGCAGAAAGGTCTGCCACCCTCTTCCCCTTTGAAAACAGTTGTGCGAGGTCACGTTACCATGTTCCTCCTCGTGGGACCACCAGAAGATGCAGACAGAGTTGTCGAGGAGGTACCACTGAGCTGCTGAGCTGATCCCCAAACAACTGCATTTAGGGTTTTCAATAAAAGCCGTTTGGTACTATTGGATTTGTAGCCACGGCTGAGTGTTTCCCTGCTAAAGAGGTGTCGGGGGCCCTGGAGAGCTGGCGGGGAGGGGTAGATTTAAGAGCGATGCAGATTAGTTTCCCAGTCTAAACAAAAGCGATGGATATATATTTTTAGAGATGAAGAGAGAATTGGAATGAGCTGAAATGCCCAGTCACATGAGAGAACTGTCCGCTTGGTTAAGGGCTTTGTAAGGCTCTGAAACCCAAGGCTGCCTGGGACTGTGGTCGGGCCATGGAATGTGGCACACTGTAGGGGACATCCCAGGCAACCACTGGAGTGACCGAGGCCTGGAGGACAGGGGTTTCAGCACAGCCATGGGTGGGGCTGGGCACCTAGGGACCTGGGAGATACATCATGAATGGTGGGAGAGGGGAGGTAACTGTTGTCCCCAGGAGGCTGGACGCGGCCATCTTTGAAGTAGAAGGGAAAAGTAGAGACTAGTTTCAGTGATGTGCTAGCGAAGGCTGTCAGTAACTGTTTTATCACCCAGGTCCACAGTCCTGGACTATACCACAAGACTGGTGTGGTTTGGGAAAATGATGGATGCCCCTGTGTTTATCTTCATCTTCCAGCTCGTTTGTAAGCACCTTGAAGGCAGACACTGTTAGTAATGTTTCTCTGGTTATCCTGTCCTCTGTGTAGGGCATCAAATACTTGATTTTTAAATTTAATTCAACGAATATTTGTTGACCCCATACTCTGCCCCAGGCACTATGCCAGGCGTTAGGGATTCAGCAGTGAACATTTGCGGCAAGGAGGTTTGTGTGAGTCCAAGAAAGCTAACCCCTACCCCTTGTGGGTGGACCCAGTGGGCTTCTGCGCTGATCTGTCTCGACCACTAGAGGGCAGAAGAGGAGGCCCTTTTGCCTGTACCCTTCCCCGGAGGCATTTCCAGGGCATCTGAGAGACCAGGCTCTGGACACCATCTAAGAGCTGAGAGGCAGGCGGGGATGGGAACAGTACTCCTTGTGATTATTTCTGAGTGGTGTGCTTTGGGTTGGCCTTTGTTTTTTCTTTCTTCCCAAGACATTCCGCAAATTGGAAAATCACTCCGTCATGCTAATTGTGACAGCGTGAGACCTCTGTGGAGTTCCAGCAGTGCCAGGCTCTGGGGAACACTGCCTTTTAAGCTGCGAAATGTCTTCTTCTACAGTAATGAACATCCTTTACCAGCATGAGAATGCACCGGAGGGTTCCCAAGAAAATGGAATAGGCTCTTTCCCATGGGTAGTTTTCTGCCCCCACACCCCCAACTACCTTGATCTAGAGTAATTATGACACCACTGGATTTCCCCTAGATGATGGAAACAGTGGGGGGAAATCTACTCAATATATGAGCCAGAACTTCAGATTGTACCAGTTTCTCAGTTCCTGGGCAGCTGTGGTTGAATAGCTAATTAAACGGCTCTGGGTGTTGCGAAATAGTCACATTCCTTTATCTCATTCTCAATTTTCTCAACCTTTTGTAGTTATTAACTTCTGAGCATGGTTGCCCTATAATGAACAGAAAAATCTTGAGTCATTGTTTTCCCTCTTTTGTTGCTTAAAGTGATTCCCATCTGTGGTGAGATGAGCCCAAGTTTGCCACCAGGGAGACAAAGAGATTCTGGGGCATCTGCACGATGTTGGGGACTTTGTGGTGTTTGGGCCAGGAGAAGTAGAGCTGCAAGTCTTGTCTGTATGAGCTCCAAAGAGCCAGAAAAAGAGTTAACAATCCTGTGGTCTTACTTACGCAAGGCCACAAAATTAGTGTTTCTGTTTAAACTTCCCATGGATTTGCCTGTCACGAGTCACTGGCTACATTAATTTGGAATTATATCCTAAATGTTTGAGGGAAATAGCAAAGGCAATGTATTTAATTGAAAACCACTTATCTTCAATTATTAAGTATTCAGTCAATAAGGTTTTATTGAGCATTTATTAAGTCCTGATCAAAGTCTGAATCCTGGGAAAATGCAGATTGGTCAAGAGTATGGGGCAACAGAGTCAGACCACATGGTTAGGAATCTCAGCTCCACTACATCCAGCTTGTGACATTGGGCAATTCATTTCATCTCTCCCCCTTCTCCTCAGTGACTACAGAGACCACATGTTTCAGATGGCAACACCATAAGACGGAGGATTCTGGATCCAGAGTCACCACATGGGGAAGAACTGCTCAAAAGAGCCATTGACTGCTCTCATGCTGTGCCGTGAGTGAGAAGTACAACCTTGTTATGTTAAACCATTGAGACTTTAAGATTTGTTTGTTATCACAGCAGAACCTAGCTGAAACTAACGTATAATGGCCATCTCTTGTTGCCCTGACCTCTGCCTCTCTGGGAGCGCTCGCCCCCAGGTCTCCCTGCTGCCAGATCCTACCTGGCTATAACCCTCAGTCCACCTCTGCTGCTGCATCCCTTTTCTCTCCACCCTTCCGTCCATTTCTCACCACTGAGCATCTGGGTCTCTTGTCCTACCACAGATAATCTCTATAACCCAGGCATAGATGCCCAGGTCGCAGATGTGGTACTCAGAGGACAGAGATCAGAGTTAGGCAATGTCATGAAAAACACAGGAGCGCATACTCCCCTTATGCCTCTGAGTTAGAAACCAGGCTGTCCCAGAGAAGGAGCCTTTTACACCCTTTCCTATAATGACAGTGAACATGGTGGCCTTGCAGGCAGCACAGAGCTAGCCAAGGTGGAAGGGTCTTCATTTTACAGCAACTTGTCTCTCCAGACATTTTCAGACAGAAAACTGTCCCTCAAAATGTGTTCTAATAGACTGCTGGAGCTCCAGGTGCTCGGTGAAGGGTGTGGGGGCCGAGCCAGCTTGGGCAATACCATGCAGAGCAATTCCATCTTGAGACTTAGCATTCATGTTAACGTGCTAAGATTTTGGGATGTCCTGCTCCAAAGCAACCTCTTTAATTTGGTTTAACCAAACCTATTCGACCCCAGGCATATCTTCTCCTTTTGTTCACTAACACCATTAGGAACAAATTTAAGGAAATGGCAAAATAGAGTATTCGTCCTTATTCTCACAGCCTCTGACCTTCACAGCATCAGTTGGAGCTATAGTACAGGAGCTCTACAGTGATTGTCGGGACAGTAGAGAGAATATAATTCTCTAAGGTTGATATTTTAATTTAATTAAGTGATTTTCATAGTTTCCCCTTGTTATCTCCTAATGATGACCAATAGGAAACAACGTAACTGAATTCAGTAATTACTAATAAGATGAAACTATTTTCCTTTTAATATAAGAGTATCAAGGACTTTTCATCTGATGGCAAGGGATGGCTTAGTTTTATGTACATAGTTATGCCTCACTTTTCAAAAAATATGTTCTGAGAAAATGTATAAATCAAACTTTTGAAAATAATATCTTATTTTCTTATTGGCTTACATTATCAGTAGTGTTTCATCTTAGCTTGATACCAATCTGGTATTATTTTTTCTGTATTTATCCCCCTAATATTTTAATCAGTTAGCTAATAATCAGCAAATTCCTAAATGCACAAAGAAATGTGGCAGTGAACCTTTAAACAAATGATCCCTCTCTACAGATGCCTCTTGTAGCTCTGGATACAGAGCCTTCTATATTATAAACACTTAATATTTTCTAAATGAATAAGTAAATTTTTTCTTCAGATTTCCCTCATGTAGAATGCACCCAAATATGGGAGTATTTGAGCAAAATCTAAGTTTATGCCTGCAGTCAGAAATGTATTTCCTGGTTGGAAATCATCTCATATTTTTAGAAGAAGTGGGAGTATATGTGGAAAATCTAGATATAAAATTGTACTATAATTGCTAGAGAAGTTCTCCTGGAAAGCAGTTTCAAGTAGAAAGTGGTGTTATGTGGTCAGGTTGGAAGAAGAAAGAAGAAATATAAGAAGACTTTGGAGAAAGCAAAACAGGGAAGATGAGTCGCATTTCCCAGCAGCGACAGGACGTGCTGTGGGTGTCCTGTCTTAATCGTTTTGTTCTTTGTGTTAACTCTACACTGCACTACACCTCCTGTGCCCTCGTGTATTTGCCCAGCTCAGAAGCATTTGGACAGGTCTTGGTGTCTGTCAATATCTCTGCCTTCAGTGTTGTGTGGCACCTTGCAGCACTGGCCTGCCCCTGAGGTGGCCCTTCCTGTCAGCTGTTGACAGATGCTGCCCCTTCGGGCAATGCTCGTCACCCTGGGAATTGAGGGTGGCATCACTAGCTGCTTGGCCATGACAGCTGGCTTGGGTAGGGTGCAGAGGCTATCTCCTGCCCTGCCCAGCCCTGGCCCTCCAGCATGGCCACTTCCTCCATCCCCCAAGTCTTCTGAGGTAAAAGGAAGGACAGGCTGACTCCTGGCAGTGGGGTTCCCTGCCTCGCGGGCATCCTCCTCAGGGTGGCATTCTTCTTCGAGGTTGGAAAGAGGTCCAAGCTGGCCGGGCGCCGTGTAACATGGGAGTTGCTGATCGGTACACAAAGTCCAGATGTAGGAGAGGACCAGAAACGTCAGCTGTTTACTTAATTCAGGATTTGTCCTTGGTGATGCTTGGAGAGATTCTTTTTTTTTTTTCTTTATGTTTTCTATTGGGATACAACATACATAATGTGCCTAAATTTCATTGAAGAGTGTACAGCTCTATAAAACTTTATACGTTGTACTCTATATAGTCAGCTTGGGCTGCCATAACAAAATACCATAGACTGAGTGACTTAAACACAGACATATATTTTCTCACAGTTCTAGAGACTGGAAGTCCAAAATCAAGATGCCAGCAGGGTTGGTGCCTGGCGAGACCTCCTCCATGGGTTGCAGAAGGTTACCTTCTCACTGTGTCCTTACATGGTAGAGAGAGGGAAAGAATGAGCCCTTTGGTGTCTCTTCTTATAGGGACACTGATCCTATTAGGTCACCGCCCCACCCTTCTGACCTTGCTTAACCCTAATTACTTCCAGGAAGACCCTAACTCCACTAGAGTCACCTGGGGGTGACTGACGCTGAATTTTGGGGGGAGGCAATTCAGTCCACAGCACATATATACACCTGGATAACCAGAACCCAGGTCAAGATTCAGAACCCTGCTAGCATCCCAGGAGTTTCCCTTGTTCCCCCTCCCAGCCGATCATCCCCAAAGGAACCACTGTTCTTAGCTCTATCTCCATCAATTATTCTTTTTCTGTTTTGAATGTCATATAAATGAAATCATATCACATATACACTTGTAAGTCTGACATCTTTTCCTCAACATTATGTCTGTGAGATTCATCTATGTCATTATGTGTATTCATAGTTGACTAATTTTTATTGCTGTGAGGTATTTTATTATATGAATAGACCCCAATGTATCCATTCTCTTATTGATAAAGCTGCTATGAATACTCTTATCTATGTCTTTTGTTGGGTATAGACACACTTTCTCTTGGGTACAAACTAAGAGTGGAATCATTGAGCCATAGATTTAAGAATTTATTTTCATTCAGTTAGCTTAAGCATGTGTGAGTTGGCACAAGTAAATTTTAGCTGTAAGTGAAATATGAGTATCCCTGGTTTCAATAAATTGCAGGTACAAATGAAAGTTCATTTATTTCAGGGAGAGCTGATCACTACCGGCTACCTGGCCTTGACCCTTTGCTCTGCCACTTACATGGGTTACTTAAGACCTTTGTGCCTCAGTTTCCTCATCTGTAAAACATTGATAATGATAATTGTAGCTACTTCTCAGCAGCAGTGTGCTATTTAATACCTAGAGAAGAGTTTTTCAACACTCTCTCTTCTATATGACAGAATAATTTTTAGTATTGACCATGTAGTAATCAATAATAATAATTCATTCCTGAATTTGTTCTTTGGATTTTAGAACAATTAACAATTTAAAAAGAAGAATTAAAATTTAACTTTAATGGTATTATTCAAATTTGGAGAAATAGTTCATGTATGAACTAAAACTTTAACTTATCAAACAATATTAGCATGTCTTAAACTTTGCACTCAATTTCACTGTTTCAAATTTTAGTCACTAATAAAAACTCCAATTGGTCACATAGAATTGAAGTGACTCAAGTTCTGTGTCTTGGTCTTTACAATCACTGTGCTGTCCTGTTTCCTTCTAATCTTCTGGCTACATGCAGGCATATTAGGACCACAGGAGTTGGAGACACGAACTGAACCCCAGGCTCCAAGCATGAAGGATTCCCAGTGGTTATGAACTTACCTTCGAAGTGAATGCACATTGCTGAGTCTGCTTGTGTTGGAGGCTGACTCTAATATTGAGAATTATCCAAATGAGCTTCCATGTGGAATACAATGTTTATTAAAGGGGGAGTAATGAAAATGTGGTAATTCGAGACTTGAATGTATATTATTAAAACTCAGTGGTAACGACAGCAATTATTTCGAACATAGACCAATGTTTGGGGAGGGGTATTTTATCACTGAAGCTGCTCAGAATGGCTGGCTCATGGTAATAATAAAAAAAGGAGGCGAATTTCTGGTTGGTGTTATTTCTGCTCTGACCTTGCCTCCTGAGAATGCATCTGCTTATTTTCTGCACCCGGGGCAGAGTGCTCCCTCCGCCGTGCTCCCGGGACTCCACTTTCTCCTGGGGCTGTTCTGGGGTCATTCAACGGATATCAGCTGAGCACGATGGTGTGTAAGGCACCACTCCTGACACTGAGGCCAGAGAAGTAAACAAATCAGCGCCCTTCGCCTCAAGGAGCGTATGTTCTGGAGAAGTGGGGAGAGGAGAGAGAATAAAAAATAAACAAATAATTATATGTCAGGAGTGATAAAGGCTGTGAACACTAATAAAACAGGTTAAGAGGGACAGAGAGAGATGAGAGGGGGTCCAATTTTTGATGGGTGATTACGGAAGGCCTCTCTGAAGAAGTGACACGTGAGGCGCACAGACATCGGGTAAACAGAGGCCCAGGCCAAGGGCACAGGAAGTGCCAAGCCATGAGGGGGAACATCCCCGGAACAGGAAAGAGGCCCATGTGGCCAGACCAGGGTCAGAGAGAAGAGAGTAGAGATGAGGTCATGGGAGCTGGGTTGGGTCAAGGGGTGAGGCCTTGCCAGCACAGTGGGGATGTTGAATGTTACTCTGAGGGAGATGGAAACTCATTGGGGGCTCATATTTGAGCAGAGGAAGGACACTCTCTGTAATGTTTTAGCAGAATCACTTTGGCTGCTGTGTTGAAGACAGATTTATGGCAAGATGGGAGAGGGCAAGGGCAGAAACAGGAGATATCTCCCAGCGGCAGCCCAAGAACGGCCAAGCATCCAAGCGAGAGATGAAGGTGGTTTGGACTAGGTGCTGACAATGGAGGTGGGAGAAGTGGTAAAATTAAGGTCAAACCCACTGGATTTACTGCTAGGATGTGTGTGTGTATGTGTGAGAGAGAGAGACAGACAGACAGACAGACAGACAGAGACAGAGACAGAGGGAGCTGAGTGGGCAAAGATGACCACTTACAAAAGCTTCCGCCTGGCATCTGGAAGGATGAGGTGTTGTGAGGTGAGCTGGGGAATACTGGAATACTGGGGAGGAGCAGGTTTAGAGAGAACTGACAGGTTCAGTTTGCCGTGCTTGGTCTGAAGTGCCTGCTGGAATCCAAGCAGGGAGAGCTCTGGGCTGGAGGTAAGAATTCAGCAGTTGTCAGTTTACACACTGTGCATAAAGCCCTGGGACTGGCTGAGTGCATCTCAGAAGTGATGAGAAAGAAGAGCCATGGTGTGTAGAAAATTAGGAAGGGGAGGAGCCAATCAAGGCAACTTAGAAGGAGTGGCCGAGACAGAGCACTGTCTCAGAAGAAAGTGCTTGGTAAGGAGGAAGGAGTGATCCTGTGCCACATGTGCTGCTGGAGCAGGAGGATGGAGGCAGGAATTCACCACATGATTCCTGAGGAGTAAACCAGTTGATGCACCTAGAACAGGGCCTGGCCCCTGTATGTACTCAATAATCATCACTATCACCAGTATTAACTGGTAATTTTATGGTTCTTAATATTTTAATAATTATTGGTATAATAATGTCACTCTTATTATTTATAAACCTGGAATGTCAGAAGAATGCTGGCTACTAGGCAGCCAACTAAAACCTTTCTACCATTTGAACAGGAGAGAAGAATTTCAATTCCTTCTTTGTCATGATTATTTCTCGTGTCTCATCACACACTCTCGTGGGCCTACTCCACTCCAAGTACAGCAGCTGGCATTAAAAGAACTTGTTTTCTGTCATGCTGGCATGTTGTCGTTAAGCTCTTCTATGTCCTCTCATGCGAGTACATCGTATGAACACATTTCCATGCTCTTTTACAGTTTTGTAATGAATGTGGTGATGATGCAGCTGCCTTGATAAACTGCAAAGTACACCTGTCTCTTTCCTCTTTTCTTTGGCCACTGCTTCTCGGCACTGAATTTTCCTGCCAGATGAATAACTTCATTTATTTGAGGATAGGTATGTAGCCCGGGCAAAAAATACCTGAGTGTTAATGACATGTATCACACAAATACTCCAGAGGCAATGTCCCTTGGAGGGTCCATGTCCCTTGTTTGAGGCAGTAAGGAGTTGTTCTTGATGCCTCACACCTGGACCCCACGTCCCGCAGGTCCAGAGAATGGACGGCTGGTGGTCACATTTCCACCGGCCTGGTGCAGCGGGCAGAGCCTTGGTATGAGGGTATAGTCGAACACGGCTGCTCTCCCCTCTTCTTGTGAACACTACATGCTACCCCACTTGACTCTGTCTGCTCTCCTCAGCTGGCCTTCTGGCCAGTGCTGTGCTTGACAGCATCTCCATTGCTGAATTTTCAGCACAAAGAAGACAGATGAACCCACATCCACCGGAGTCCCAGGGACAACCTGGAGGAAGGGCTGATGGCCTGAACGCTTGAATAGAGCCTTTGGAAATGAACCATAGGCTTCATGGCTTATTATAAGTTGGCTGTGATAAAACTTTGCTATTTGAGACAGAGGAACAGAAACACTGACTAGCCAGAGCCCTGTGTTGCAACAGAGGGAAGCTTTAGGTCATTTGTCTGTTCACATGTGCCTCCTGCACGTGAAATGGACCTCCGAGACACCTGGACCTCTCACTGAGAGTGACTCTGTATCCAAATGCCTGCTCCACATCCCCACTTGGACATGGAATAATCATCTCAAAGTGAACATGCCCAGAACCAAACTCCTGACCTCCCCCCAACCGCTCCGTCTCAGCAAACGGCAACTTCACCCTTCCTTTGGCTCATGCCCAATCTTGGAGTCAATTTTGACTCCTTTTTCTCCTTTCTCATGTGCCACAAAATAAATCCAGAATGCAATAATTTCTCAAGACCTCCACTGACCCACTGGGTCTGGGCTCCCTTTATGTCTTCCCTGGATGATCTCCCAGCTTCCACCCCTGCCCCTGCGCCCTGCCACCCACTGTCTATTCTCTATCCAGCAGCCAGAATAATCCGTTTTAAACATGGCAGGTCACACCCATTCCGTGCTCAAACCCTCTGATTGCCCCATCCCACTCGGACAACATCCACAGTCCTCGCCACAGCCTCAAGTCCCTGCACAGTCTGGCCCCATCCTCCCCAACTTCATCCCCTAACCACTTCCCGGCGCCAATTCCACACTGGCCACCCTGGCCTCCTTCTATTTCTGGAGCATGTCAGGCACAGCTGTCCTCAGGGCCTTTGCTCCTACTATTCCTTCTTTCTGGAGTACTCCTCCCGAATATTCACATGGCTCACTCCCTCTTTTTCAACACTGCCTTCTCAGTACGGGTTTCCCTTACTATCCAACATAAAATTCTGCACCCTGGCGCCCTCCTCTCCACCATCTACACTCCTCCCACCTCTCTTGCTTTATTTTTCTCTCTGAGACATGCTCATCAGACATACTGCGGCACAGAGCAAAATGGTTCACAGCAAGGACCCTGGAAGTAGACCAGGTGGTTGCACAGCTTGATTTCATCATGTGATAACTGGGTGAACTTGGGAAAATTGCTTAACCTTCTGTGCCTCAATTTCCTCATCTGTAAAATGGAGACTGTAGTAGTGCCTACCTCTTAATGAGCTATTGTTATTATTACTTGTTGCTATTGTCTGTCTCTACTCATTAGAGTGTAAAACGCCATGAGGGCAGAAGATTTTGTCTGTTTTGTTCAGGGCTGTGTTCTCAGTGCCTAAAATAATGCCTGGCACATAGTGGATGCCTAATTTAATATGTGTGGAATAAATGAACGAATTTTGAAAAATATAAAGTAGGCAGCTCATTATCTGTTACTGTGCAAAGAAAAGTCTATTCTATGGTGTGTTTTTCATATTTAAAAACACTCAGAGTATAACAGAGTAGCTCATTCTAATTGAAATTCATAACTATTCAGAAGAAGGCACAGTGAAAAGTGAAAATTCTTTTCGTATCATACCCTCCTTTCCCCAGAGGTACGCTCAGTTAAGTTTGCTTTGCACCATTTTTGAGACTTTTTGTTTAATTATGTATATGTGTCACAAAGAAATATATAGTTTTGTTTCGTTTCATTTCAGGTTTAAGTAAATAGCAAACTGCAGGAATTTGTGGTCTTATGTAGTCAAATATATCAGCCATTTCCTTCATGGCATTGGAGATTTGTGTCTTGCATAGGCTCTTTATAGCCGTTACACTCTCACTTTTTAATAGATATTTTTTCCTTGCGAGCCTTTAGAATTTTCCTCCTTATCCTTATATTTTAGGGATTTACCAATATAGGTCCAAATGTGATTTTAAAGTTATCCTGTTTAGTCGTTTTTTCAATTTTAAGATACATGCCCCTCTTCAGTGCAGATAAATAGTCTAATAATATTTTTTGGATTATTTCTTTCTTTCCATTTCTGATCCTTCCTTCTGGAATTCCTATCAGGCCAAAGCTATACCCCCTGCCTTGATCCTACAAGTCTCTCAATACAGGTCTCTGGTATTTTCCATCTGGTTGTCTTTTATCCCTTTGTTTTGGCTACAAAGTGTCTGATAGAGAATGACAGTAACTAAAAACATTTACTGGTCAGCAACATAGCTTATCCGCTCACATATAATGTCTTTTGTGGGACCAGCGTTATTCAAGACAGCAGTCTTCTCTTTATAGCACAAAGATTATGTCCACTGGGTCCTCCTGGCCCTTGAACCTTATGTAAAACTGCCTCGAATCCCAAATCCATGGCCTGGTGAAGTCCTGAGACCACCCCAAGGTGTCTGGGAGTTCCAGGGCCTGCTCAAAATCTGTTGGCCTCCTTGGTCTGGGGCCCCTGCTTTGTTGTATAAAGTTTTTCCTCCACGTGCTTATGCGGCTAAGAAATTCTATCCTTGCTATAGTTTAAAAGTTATCTTCACACAAAATAAATTGTATGATGATACTAAAGAGCTTGGGAGACATTGCCTAAGGAATCGCATAACAAACAATTTAATCCTCCATGTCTTAATCCCTTTTCTTCAAAGGATTTTCCAGACACTCAGCCACCCAAGCTTCCTCCTGGACCCGCCTTTCCCGCAGCTTCACTGCCGCCTCTCTCCTCCCGCGCCCTTCTCTCCAGATTCTTCCCCTTGGTTCAGCAGCATCACTAGCTGCTTCAGCTTCTGCTCCTGAGCGAGCACAGCACGAGCAGGGCAAAGAGCTTCCCCTCAGAAGATCCCCTCTCTTTACAAGGCAGTTGGGGCTATAAGTAACGACATTTTGCTCTGTTTTATATGGCTAGAAGCTATGCCTGGTGATTTTAATTGAATTATTTTAGCATTTCAAAGATAGAAGGGACCTTAAAATTTTCTAGCAACCCTAACATAACTAATTACCCTTCTAAGATTTGAGCTTGTCGCTTTATAACCTCCCACCAAGTACATTTTTGACCTGTCATAGAACATCACCAGGCATAGCTGACAGGACTTGACAGTTTTCACTGTTCACGTTCCACCGAAAATCTGGCTTCCTCCAGATAGAGAAGGACAATCTCTGTATGACTCCACTCATATGAGGAATTTAAACACGTAGACACAGAGAACAGATTAGTGGCTACCAGGGTAAGGGGGGGTGGGGGGTGGGCACAAAGGGTGAAGGGGTGCGCCTACAACACGACTGACAAACAATGATGTACAACTGAAATTTCACAAGATTGTAAACTATCATAAACTCAATAAAAATTAACTTTAAAAAGATCTGGCTTCCTGTTGCTTTTAGTTTTCTCTCCAGAGAAAAAATCAACAGTGCTTGGCGATTGATCAGTAATGGTGAGTAACACTGTGGGAGATGATGAAGAAAGTCTGAGGTTCTCTATTTGACTGGAAAGATGGTGCATCTGTTAGGAATTACATTGGGCTGTAAGTAGAAAGTAGAGGGCTGCTTGTTTCATGTAACAGGAAGTGTAGAGGTGGGCAGCCCAGACCAGTTCAGCATATTGAAAATCACTATTGACCTCATGTCCTTCTCTCTTTATGCTTCCATGCTTAGTATGTGGCTCTGCTCCTTACAATCACAAGATGGCTGTAGCAGCTCCAGCCATTGCCTGCTTATATCTCACTGGCCAGAAGTGTCTGTATGACCACTCCTAACAGTGAGAGAGGCTGGGAGATAGAGTTTTTAGCTTTCCTAGATTCCCTTGTAGAGGCAAGCAAAAAAGAGGGAGTTGTAAATAGAATCTGGGTGAACTAAGCCACAGGGTGTGCCACACATGATAATGGCTTCCAGGGACACAGGAGGAAGCATGTGCTTTGGTGGGGAATATATTGAATTTGGTTTGGGACATACTGAATTTGAGCTGCCAATAGGGTTATCCCAAAAGACTGGTGGTTGGATCTGCTTCAGCCTGATGCATTTTACTGCTCCTTAACATAAAAGTGGCATAGCAAGGAACCCTGGAGTTGTATCTGCCTATTTGTAAACAGTGCACAGGACACAACCAGGAAGTGAAGAAAGAAGTCAAAACATGGTTCAGGCCGACCAACTCGTTTCACCTCCTTGGCTTTCATAATTGGTTGAATAATACTCACATGATATATGACCCAAAATGGACCAACAAGACTCATGTCTAGGGCTTTTGGTGGGGACTATGGGCAAAGGGAAACTTATTTTTACCTTGGATTGTTGATAGTGGAGATATAAGTGGAGCTACTGGTGGCCACTTGGCTATTATATGGTAAGCTGGTGCTGACAAGATGGTACTACGGGGATGGTCCTGCATCCACCATATGGCCAGTGGACCTGACGAGGTAGTGTGTGGGATGAGAAGGCAGCTTTTCCCAGGCACAGGTGGTAGCTGTGAGACAGGGCTGTGAGTCCACGGTCTAAAACACTTGGCTTTCCTAAAGCAGCAACATAAAAATAACAAGAATGAATATGGTTTAATTAGAAATTTTATACGTTCTTACAAATATTTAACTATTTTTATGGAAAGCAGAGTCCATGCAAGATATGAGAAAAAATAATATGCAGCAGTAGATAGTGCAGCATTGTTTTTAATAGCAAAACCTATAAAATACAAATGTCAAACAACAATAAAATGAATGGGTGAATTATGGCGTGTCCATGCATGAGCATATTACGCAGCCTTTAAAAATTATGTGTCAAACAATTTTTAGTGACAATGGAAAATGTTCATGATATAATGTTGATACAAACTAATATAAACAGTATAATTCTAATGTTTTTTCTAAAAAGCCTTAATTTGCAGATAAAAGATTTTAGAATGAAATACATCAACATATAATAATGTTTTCCTCTGGATGGTGAGATTATGAATAATTTTAATTTTCTTCTTTATCCTCCCTGTATTTTACTTTCATGAGCTTTTAATTTGATGATTATGAGCCCTTATTTTCATGATCGTGAAAAAAACATTATTATTTATTTAAAGTTAGGGAAAAAGAAGCACAATCTCTGGTCATCATTTTGAATCTATCCTTAACATTAACTTGTCCTTCCCGTGCCGCAGTACACGGGGCATCCCACCGTGAATTAGAGCTGAGCCTATATCCAGATTCGTCTTCATTGCCGAGTTATATATCTTGACGGTGGAGCCCCAGCTTTGGTCCTTTCTGACCCCATGCTGTCCTGTCTTGTACACACTTGAATCTGATATGCACTTGTTGAGTTGAATTGCAGTGGGCAGCCCAGGCCTGCAATTATTAAGTGCCAAAGCAGGAAGAGAAATGAAGAGATGAAAAGGAGCCTAGAAGTCATCCTAAAGGAGGTGATCTCCAGGCAGGATGTGAGGGTGTTTTGCTGTAACTCCCTCTGCCTTGCTTTGTTCATCTGTGAACTGGGAATAACAGTAGCACCCTCTTTATGGCATCGATGTGAAGATTTATGAGTTAACAGGGTGAGGGCCTCATAACAGCGCTGGGCACGTAAGAAGCCTTTGTTCTTACTATTAGATGCTCTCGCTCAATGCTGCCTCCTCCCGACTCTCTCCTCCTCCCACAGTGAGGACCACTTTCTCCTCGCTCTGTAACTGTGTACCTGAGGCAGCGTTTGGGTGCCTCAGTCCCCCTCCCCATGTTCTGCCCTTTATCACCTCACTTGCAAACTTCTTTATCCTCTGAGATCTCAAAACCCCTGAAATCAGGGATCTGTTAAACTTTACGTTCCCTTCGACGCATTGTACCTGCCAAGTACTGAATAAGACATATTTAATTAACTTTAAAATAATGTGTTTACTTTTCCTCCTAGGTGCCCTGACTGATTTTTCTTTTGAAATCATAGCATTCCTTAAACTCCAGTGAAAACATGCTCTGTTCCTGTAGAGGCGATTCCTAGAGAAAGGCACACTCGGCTTCAGGCTTGAGAGCAGGACTTTGGCCATTGAATGAGAGGTCACAGGACCAAGGCACACAGCTGGACAGTGGTAAAGACACTGGAACACAGCTCCCCAACTGGGAGCCCTTCACTATCCTCCAGAAGGTAATCTTCAATGTCCAGGGGAAGGGGTACGCTTCTCATTTCCCGTTCCCGGTCACCTGGGGGTGGACTAGCCATGTGTGTGCACAGCTCTGGAGCACTCAGTGCATGTTCTCGTGAATGAATGTTTATCTATCATAAAATCCATCCATGGCCCCAGGCTGCTCAGTTACCCTTGCCCCTGTCCCCTGGCAGGTTTGCGTGGACTGGAAGCCAATTTTTGAATTATTCATTGTTCTAGGGTTCTATTCAAGGTTACCTTCAGAGTGATAGATGGGGACACTTAGAAGCTGCATTCCAGAGCTAGAAGCAGGAGCTCTTTTGGCTCTCAAGTTCCACCCTACTTGATATAGATAACCATTCTGGAGGTGTTTAGGAAGCATGAGGCCAGCCCCCGACTTTGAATTCTGTCTGTCCGAATCAGTTGTCCTGTTATGTTAGGCAATCCCACTCACTTGCCCCTTCTGAATGTTGTCCTCCAGCCGAGGGAGATGTCGGTCTGTTGTGACCCTCCCCAGCATGGTGAGAATGCACGTGGAAGTGATCTCTAGCATTTTTCAAGCATTAATGCCAATCGCCGATAACCGTTTGCTGTGTTGATTTAGAAGCCTCTGGAGAAAGCTTCCTGTTTAATCTGCAAATAAAGGTTCGTGTGACGGTGGGATGCTCGTCATTTCATAATGGTGTTGGAGCATATGTCTCGCTGGAGCATGACTCACAGGCTGAGTTGCCTACCACCGGATGTCACAAATAATGCTGCGATTCAAAAGGGGAGGGATGTTACCTGCAGGGCTCAGAAGGGATTTTTTAAACTAAAAGCCTTATTTGTGTGTCTTCCAGAATATTCTAAGCTCCATGCAGGAGGAGATACAATGCTCTTTGTTTAGGTAGTGAGGCAGAGGAAACAAATACTACATTATGTGTAATATCCCCGAAGCCAAATTACAATATTTACCTCTGCATGTTAGCTTGACGTGCATAATTATCTGTGCTTAGAACAGAAAATGGAAGAAAAGGTTCAATGAACACCCACCTGGGAGTTGTGAATGATGTTGTTCCAAAGAAACAAAAGTTGAGGAGGAGGATTTAGGGAGGAGGGAAGGAAGCGTGGTACTTGGACATCCTTAGGCAAAGAATGATTGCGATTTCAGGAGAATCTCCTGCAGCATAAGGATCTCTCTTGTCCCTCAGCAGTGGCTCATCCTCGGGCAATTTTGTCATTGTTTTCTTCTCTGAACCATCATTAATGTCCTGGATGTTCCTCTATCAAAGATTAGGACAAAAAAGCTTTGATGCAGCTTTGATGCTCAGGGAGCATCCAGACTTTTGGCAAAGGATTGAGGCCAATGCTGTGGAAGATTCCACTGTGGCCTTTATGACCGGCTCAAGTTCAGTTGGACTGGCTGGGACCGTTGCAGCAGTGATGCTCTCCTCACATACCCTCTCATCCTGGTAGACTTCCACTTCCAGCAGCCAACATCTGTGCCTCTCCCGTGGTAGACTGCCCTACCCCATGTCAAAGGGACACAGAGACCCAGAACTGCCTGGGAATTTAACTCCTCCAGCAGCAGTTCGTAACCAACGACTGATGGGGTGTGGAAGTATAAATACTCTAGCTCTCTTGCCTGACTCTCCCCACACCCACAATTCAGATGACTGATGCTTCTTTTGAGCTCCCCATGGGAGTGAGCCAAAATCCCTCCATGGGTCTTTGCTGGATGCTGCACACTGGTCCCACTTTTCCATTTCCCTGACAGATTTTCCAGGAGTTCTTCCCAGTAAATCACTTTCAGATGAAACCATGGACCATTGATGTGGGTTGAGAAGCATTCCCATGTGCAGGAACACGAGATGTGACTGCTCTGGCCACCGCTGACTGCAGCGAGGATGAGGGTCTGATCCAGAGCAGTCGGTTGATAAATGACTGACTGAAGAGGTCTGCCTAACAGTACTGGTCCTTGATGTCAACTCTTTACCCCAATCATATTTGCTCTTGCTCAACTCAAATTGGAAGCACACAATCCCCGTTGGTAACCCAGGAAAAACAGAAGCACAATGGAGAGCAGTTGTCTCACCAAAATGTGAAGCATTAGACTAGTGAGCCACCGGTCAATGGGGCCAAGGGACAACCTTACATTGTCTGAGCTTGTTTTATCCTGAATGGCCTTGTTCTTGCATGCCCATCCAGTCTGCTGAGGCCTGGCCATGGCTGAAATAGTTTTCATCCTCTTTACTTCCTCGTACATCTTTTCACAACTCCCACCCCTGCTCCATCCCCCACTGACCAACATGACCATGTTCCTGAAAAAACTTAACAAATACAAAGAAGAGTGTTACAAAAAAATCCCCACATAATTCTAGGACCAAGAAATAGTACTATAGCCCCTGCCAACATTTTTTAACTTACATAATTACGTGTACATATTTTACAAAGTTAGGCTTATATATTATATATCATGAGCATTTTCTCACACCCTAAAATATTCTATATGTACATGAATGATATACTACATGGCATTTCATAACAGAATGAACCATAATTTACTAAACCAGTCTCCTACTAGATACTTACGTTGCTTCCAAATATTTATATATAAGTACATATTATAAATATATAAATATTACTGTGATAATCATCCTTATACATAAATCTGAATATTCCTCTTTGAATGGTAGACTTACTGGCTCGGGAGGTATGACTTTCCTACAAGCCTTCGTATGGCCAAGTCCATGGTTCCCACAGTGGGCTGCACACTGGGGTCCTCTGGGGACCTTCAGAAAGTACCAACGCTGAGCCCCACCCTCAGAGACTGCGATTCGAGTGGTCTAGGGAGTGGTCAGGGCTAGGAATTTTGAGATTTTTAAGGAGATTCCCAGGTCATACTATTAGAAGTGGGACTCACTGTGCTACATTGTTTAGTGGCTGCTTTTAGCTTTAGGTAAAGAGAGACTTTAAATGGTAACAGAAGGAGACCTGATGTGCGTAAGGAAGGAGAAGCAGCAAAGTTTGGAACATTTCCTTAGTTTTGTACTCAGAGCTCTTGGCCAAGGCTGGTGGCTGACTTGATGGTGCCAAATGCCAAGGAGCATCCAAATACTGTTTACCTCTACCCCAAAAAGCATCCCCTTCCTGATGCCTGTCCATCCATCCTCCCAGCATCCCTGCCCATCAGGGGCTGCCCATGGCCTGTCCTGCTGAAGAGCTAATGGCAGCTCAACTGAAGTTCATCTTGCCTTCCAGGGACCCTAAAGGAGACCAGACTTCAGGGCTTGCCTGTTGGCACTAACTATGGTCCCCTTTGCTGATATCCAGTCCCTCCAGCTGCCCAGAAAGAAAGAGAATGACTTATTATGGGCTGGACCTTCTGCCTACCCTCTCCCCTGGTCTTGAGATTTCCCGCAGATTTTAAACTTTGTGGCTGACTCTGATGCTGAGGCAATTTGGTAAGCATTCACTAACACTCCTCAGTCAAATCTGCTTTTTCACTCTCATGTCTGGTGCTTCAGGTGGATGCCTGGAGCAGCTGGTGACTGACTGGGCATCTCTCCCCATGCAGCCAGCTTGGACTTCTTCACAGCATGGTGGTCTCAGGGTAGTCAGAATTTTACCAAGTTGTCTGGCTTCTCCAAGAAAATGTGTTCCAAGAAACCAGGTGGAGGCTGTGAGGCTTTTTATGACCTAGCCATGGAATTCACACACTGTCACTTCCACCCACATTCTATTGGACAAAAAGTGAATCATGGGACCAGCCCAGATCTAAGGAGTGGGCACTACACAAGGCTGTGACTACGAAGACATGGGGTTCATTGAGAAGCCATCTTTGGAGATGAGTGACAACAGCAACTTCACAGGATTGAGTGGGGTTGTTAGGGTGTCAGGAGAAGGGAGAGCTCCCTACAGCTTATTATCCATATCCTTCTCCTTTCCTCTCTTTTTCCCTACTCACTCAGCTTTCATTTTTCCAGCAAATTCTATTACACACACATTAACTCAGAGAGTGGTAGTAGGAGTGAGGTGTAGGCAGAAAGCAAGAGTGACCTTACCCAAAAGCCAACTGACGGCTCTCCTTTGGGCCTGACATCCAGTGCTTTTCAGAACCATTTCCTCCCCAAACTTGATGCACTAGCTCCCTGATGCCTTATGTTGGGAGTTAAGGCTGATGTTTCTGAGATGTGATATAAGCAAAAGCACAGGAATACCACGATCCTTCTACCAGACTCCTCTATGAGATCAGAAGTCTTCCAAGAAAACTGTATCCAAGGGAAGTAGCCATGGCGGTATCCAATGATTTTATTAATGGCAAGTGAGGCAAAACTATGATTTCCAAATTATCCCACTGGGCAGATAAGAGATGCATTCTTCAGTAGGAGTGCAAAATTTTTTTCAGGAGAACAGAAGTCATTTACAGCTCAATCACCACTCACCACTCTTTCTGTCCTTTCTCAACAACAGACACCTAGGCTTTCAGCATGTGTCCAGTCTCTTCAATGGAACCAGAGACAAGACCTGAATATATTTCAAACTTCTCTGAGGAAAAACCCCATTGAGTATGGTGCTTCATGTCAGAGAGGTCACTGTTGACCTTGAGTAGGGGGCTGGTCAGGACCACTCTACTGGACAGCTCCAGAGGGGCATGTCTTGGGTCTTGAAGAGCTCAGACCTCAGGTCACCATCTGCAGACTCGGACCCTAAAACTGAGCCTTGGAGATCTTTTTTTTTAAAGATTTTATTTTTTCCTTTTTCTCCCCAAAGCCCCCTGGTACATAGTTGTATATTCTTCGTTGTGTGTCCTTCTAGTTGTAGCATGTGGGACTCTGCCTCAGCGTGGTTTGATGAGCAGTCCGCGCCCAGGATTCGAACCAATGAAACACTGGGCCGCCTGCAGCGGAGCATGCAAACTTAACCACTCGGCCATGGGGCCAGCCCCGAGCCTTGGAGATCTTGCTATGCAGCTCTAATTCAAATTTTAAACATAAATACAGACTTTTAAATCACAGGGCCAAGCACATGGCCAGGGTGACACATAACAAAGAACGGGTGCTCAAAAAATATATGTTGAGTAAATGAATGAATGATAAAGTCCAGAGGTATAAAGTGGCTTGCCCAGGGTAGACAGGGAAATAGCAAAGTGGTCTCCCTCTCACTGTCCCCATCCCCTGGAAGTACTTAATTTGAGATTTGTGTCATTTTCGTGGCACTGATCTCTCTCTTCTCAGCATTGCAAATACCTGTGCAGGTGCCCTTATCTTTCCTGTTACATGATGTGCTCCCCAAGGGCAGGCCATATTCCTCTAAACACCGCTCAGGGAGCCTAGCCAAAGGCCTTGCACACAGTCAGGGGTCATAATGTGTGTTCCCTCTGATGCTCTAGGCTCTGGGTCTTTGAGTTGGTGTATAGGGCTTTTCATGGCTTTCCTCATTGTGTTTCTGTAAGTTTTTTTGGTCATTTTTTGCTTTTGTTGGTGCCTTCTAATTTATGGCTTCAAAACTGCCATCAGCTGGAAATCAAAAACCAAAGCTGAACGTGTACACACACACATGCACACACACACACAGAGTGAATTCTTGTTATTTCTGGTAGTTGTGTTCTATAAAGTCCCCATCAGCACTGAATTAGCCAATACCAAACCATCTCCCCCGGAGGAAATACAGGGTTAGGTCCCACGAGCCTCTAGTCACAGCACAGAACAATCCGGAGCCAGAGCGGGCAGCCTGAGTCCTGACAGTGTGATCTACTCCAGTGCAGATCTACTCCTCGACACTTTAACTTTGTAAGCCAGCAAATGTCAGTTTCAGTAACCTTTTTTGCCACTTCCATGTGAACAAGTCCTGATTAATTTATCTGCTTAATAAAAAAATGCCTCTTACTATATTCTAGAAATGAAATATAACCAATGTTGCTTTACCTCCAGTGACAGGAAGCTCTTTACCTAATGAGGCACTCTACAGAGATGGCATTTATTCAAACAACCTCCCTACACAGAGACATACAGAAACATTTATTGAGCGCTCACTGTGTACCAGGCACTGGAGTGGGCTGTGGAGATTAAAAAATGATTACGACAGCCTACACTTTCAAAGAGTCCATGGTTTAAGCTCTTTTCCACTTCTAAGAATTTATTCCTTGTAATTAATAAGGGAAAAATAATTTTCTTCTTACTGCTTGTCTCACTTAGCTATTGTTATAATACTGCTGCAAAAAAAAACCACCATAGAGTCTTGGCTTAGCAACCTGCACATGGCCTGAGGTGGCTCTGAGGATCCCAGCTCGGCTCACTGTCATGTCTGGGGTTCCCTGAGGTTTGGGTGTTCTAGACTGGCCTTGGCTGGGCAGCTCCACTTCTCACAGGTGGGCTGGGATGGCTCAGTGTCAAGCTACAATGGCTGGGGTGTCTGTTCCATATATTTCTCACACTCCTTAGACCAGTGGGCTAGCCAGGACATTCTTCTCATGATGATAGCTGAGGCCTCCTAGGGCATAGGCTCACTTCCACCTTGTTCTATTGGCTAACGCAAGTCACATGGACAAGTCCAAAGTCAAGGCAGCAGGGAAATAATCTGCCTTTTTAGTGGGAGAGATTGCACAGGCATATAGCAAAGGCCATGAATGTAGAGAGGGGTGAAGGACTGGAGCCAATAATGCAATCTACACTCACTCATTGGTCTTAGATCTGCCTTCTAGAAATCCACTCTAGCTTCTCAAGAGAGAGGATCACTTACTTATTAACGGTTTCACTTCTGCTTTGGGATTGTTCCTCAGATAAACTTGGTGAACTTGCCATGGCTCTCTCCTCTCTGGGCCTTACTTTCCTCAAATGTGGAGCATAGCAAGAGCCATCTGTCTGTTAAAGGACCCAGAAAAAGGGCGTTAGCCCCTCCATAATGTGCTCTTATCATGAGTTCTCCTTCCTGATTCATCATGAGGGCTCTGCCTCATTCCAAGTTACACTCTGCAAATTAAGTTCTGGAGAAGCCAATATCGACGGCAATGCATTAGGTATGAAATTGTCTTGAATTTGTGTACTTGTTCCCAAAACCACTCCGAGAAACTGTTTGCATCAGGCTAATTTTGCTCATTCTTTTGGTAGGAGTATGTTCTGATAATAGGATCGGACAGGCTACATTATTTCCTGTAATGCTTTGCCAGAGAAAGATTGATTTTCTCTAAGTGAAGTACGATGCACCCCTTCCATTAAACAAATTACACTGCTTAGGTCAGGAAAGCTACAAGAAGGAGCATGGTGTGCTGATAAATGTTTAACAACTAGCTCCCTGGAAGAAAAAGCCCTGATTTGTAGTGTTTGCCAATTTCCCTGGTATAACAACTCCCACCGTGGCTGATTTCAAGCTGCCAATGTGGTGATGCTTCTGAACACAGACTTGGGAAGAGATGCTCCTGAGCGAGCCTGTGCCACCCCAGCGCTGCCTGCACCGCTCTGCTGTTGAGACGGAAAAATGGGTTCCTTTCCTGGATCTTCCTAGGGAGAGAGGAGACAGGATTTGTGTCCTACGTAGACTTTCTCAGAGGTTAAAGTCAGCACTGGATCCATCAGGACGAGTCTAGAGTGTTGACAGGAAGGGCTTTCTCTGGGAAGGGGCTGTTTAAAAGTAATACCACTGGCTGCTTTTTTTTCCTGGTGCCTAAATGCCAGGCACTTTCCTCAACGCTTAACATGCATTCACACAGGTATTCCTGACCACGACTCCGTGAGGTAGGTTCTATTGGAGAATAGTGAAATGGCGTGCCTCAGGCCACACCCAGTAAGTAGAGACAGAGATTTGAACCAGACTCCTTGTTGGAGGTCATGAAGCTCTCCTGACACCCACTCAGACCCGGGGGTTTAGAGTTGGTACTCATAGCTCCTGCTTGCCTGCACATCTGCTACTCCCTTGATCTGGTTGTCTTCTCCACTCTCTCCATTTGGCAAATGAATACTTCCTCTGTGAGATGCAGGAACAAGAATCACTCCAAGGCTGGTGTATGTCTCCGAGCCTGTGCTGACTCACATCTGTGGCCCAATCCCAGGCTACATCCAGTGAGGAGCAAGTCCGGCTGGCACTGGCTCACAGGAGCTGCTTGGTAAGCCTTCAGAAATTTTGCAAGCCGTTATTAAAATTAAATTATATAAACTTCCAATTAAATAAACTATGTTAAAAATAAAGGGAACAAATACTCGTTGCCTATCACTTCCTAATTATCTTACTGTAATCTATGCTCTTGGGGTTATTTATACCTGTTACGTCACGCAGTGGAAAAATCTACCTAATGGTGGCTGCTGCGCATCTCTTTCCAACTCCACGTTCAGTGACATCACCTGGGTATCTTGAAATCACACATGGTGGGAATATTTACACCGTGGAAATCAACAAACGCTGCAAAACAGGGTTTGGTTTGCTGTTTTATTGACTGGCCAGACTTGAAAAGGCAGATTAAATCTAGACGTGTGCCATGTCTGTAACTTCGACTTTGAGAACGGCACAAAACTTAATATGTGAAAACTCTTATTAATTTCAGCAAAGAAGTCACTCACATCATTGATGAACAAGTGACTTCCCAATATACAGCTTTGTATCACTTTTGTCTTATTGATGTGAATAAAAATATTAGCCAGCATTAAAATGGAACTGCACTCATTCGTCCATTGCAACCATAGGTTGGCTACCGATACAAGAGTTAGACAAAAATCAACAAAAGCGGCTTTCTTTCTCAGCCAAGATGGAGCAACAGGTTTACTCTCTCACCTGAAATAACATTAAAAAATGGATAAAAATATATGAAAATTGGTTCTCAGGACATTGGATACTAGTAGCTGAAGGACAGTGAGAGACAGGAAACAAGGTGAGATCTGTGATCACCCCAGCCTACTGTCTACAGAGAGTTTCAAGGCAGTGAAACAGAGGGGGCTGGATGGAGAGGTTGAGGACAGAACCTGGTGGGACCCCTGAGTTGAGGAGATGGAGCTGGAAGTCTGGAGAGGCAGGGGTGGCTGAGGGGTCATAGCACCAGAGAAGAGAGCTTCTCAGAGGGAACACTCCGGAGATCTTCACGAAGTGTCCCTCCCATATTCAGCTCACTACTGATCCGTGCTACAGCTGTGCATTACATGGGCTTTACTTGGCTCAGGTTAAAGCCTGGAGGGTTATGTATAAGTAATTGGTACAGACTCTCTCTGCATCAGTGTGATGGACTAAAATAGAGACGTGTAATTTGAGACTGGATGCTTCCTTGCACATTACAAAATATGGTAGATTAGGGGGCTGGCCCCATGGCTGAGTGGTTGCGTCCGTGTGTTCTGCTTCAGCAGCCCAGGGTTTTGCTGGTTCAGATCCTGGGTGGGGACATGTCACTGCTCATCAGGCCATGCTGAGGTGGCGTCCCACAAAACAGAACCAGAAGGACCTATAACTAGAATACACAACTATGTACTGGGGGGCTTTGGGGAGAAGAAGAAGAAGGAGGAGGAGGAGGAGGAGGGGGAGGAGGAGGGGGAGGAGAAGGGGGAGGAGGAGGGGAGGAGGATGGGGAGGAGGAGGGGGAGGAGGAGGAGGAGGAGGGGGAGGAGGAGGAGGGGGAGGAGAAGACGAATTCAAAAAGAAGATTAGCAACATTTATTAGCTCAGGTACCAATCTTTAAATAAATAAATAAATAAAATATATATGGTAGATTAGATTTATGTATCAGTAGACACCCTTTTAACTAATTCATCTGCCAGAATTGATTTAGTCACAGCACATCTGGGATGCAGCATCATTAAAGGGGAGAGATAGAATGGCGTGCAGTACTTTACGATGTATCAGCAGCTAATGGAAATCCTTCACCTATATACATGCAAGATGCAGGTGTATACATACATGAAGATGCAGGTGTCAGCCTGGACCAGGTAGCTGGAGCTGAGGTTGCTATGACTCTGGATTCAGAGTTGTGGACAAGCTGGACAAAATTATTATTTCTCCATGCAATTTATTTAAAAGCATTTATTGAGACTTGTGATGATGAAGTTAGTGTGCTAACCACCAGACCGGATGGCAGGGTGGACACAGCCACTTAGGTTAGGAGTGCAGAGTCCCAGTGCTGCAGCCTCTGAGCACCGGCAGGAGAAAGTTGGCCTTTGTCATTTCCCTGGAGTGTCACTCTGGGTTCCTACCTGCTAGAAATTATGCTCTTATAATACCGCTAAATGCTGTTCATCAAATTTGTGTCTAAATCCACAGGGACACACATAGATTGTGTTCCTACATGGAAATCCTACTACTACTAAAACGAGCTTTTTTTTTTCTGGAGCTAACTGTGTGTCCACTGTGCCACATGCCTTTCTATACATCATCTCACTTAATAGAAGTTAGGGTGACTTCAGTTTAAAATCCACTCTCAGAGGTAAAATTATTTCCTATGATCTCCCAGTGATGTCTGTCCTATTCCAAAGCTTGCATTTGTAACTTTCCTGTTACATGACGCTTCTGAACAAACTACGGCATAAACCGTTTTTATTCGTATGGTGCTTTACTGTTTAACATTTACATGATCTGATTTAACCATGCACGCAATCAAAACCATCCTGTTGTGTGAGTATCTTTAACTCCACTGAACAGGTGAGGAAAGCTTTAGGCAGGTTGAGTGTCTTGCCCATTTGGGGGCACCTGGGATGTGGCAGAGCTGGAATCAAAACTCTGGTGTTTTTGCCCTAAATCCTTATCTCTTCCCACTCCATCACAGGAAGAGAGTGCTCTTACATAAAAGACCAGGGGAGTTTGGCATGGTTTATTTAGGAGAATGTTAGTCTACTAAGTGGTTCTTGGCAGCAGTTGGAGAACAGGAGAGGTCATTGCAAACTCTGCAACACGGTGCTATTGCCACTTCATTGAGCTGCCTAAAAAGGATGCTTATCTTCCACCACAAGCGAAAAACAACTCGGAATGGGTTAAAGACTTAAATGTAATACCTGAAACTGTAAAACTCCTAGAAGAAAACATAGCGGGAAAGCTTCTTGACATTGATCTTGGCAATGAGTTCATGGATATAACATTGAAAACACAGGCAAGAAAAGCAAAAATAAACAAGTGGGATTATATTAAACTCAAAACCTTCTGCACAGCAAAAGAAACAATCAACAGGTGAAAAGGCAACCTATGGAATGGAAGAAGATATTTGCAAACCATATACCAGATACGGTGTTAATATACAAACTATATAAGGAACTCATACAACTCAATAACAATAAAACTAATAACTCAGTTAAAATATGAGCTAAGGACTTGAATAGACATTTTTCCAAAGAAGACATACAAATGGCCAACAGGTAAATTAAAAGATTCTCACCATCAGTAATTATTAGTGAGATGCAAATCAAAATCACAATGAGGTATCACCTCACACCTGTCAGCATGGCTACTATCAAAAAAACAAAAGATAATAAATGTTGGTGAAGATGTGGAGAAACCGAAACCCTGGCACACCATTGGCGAGAATGCAAAATGATGTAGCTGCCATGGAAAACAGCATGGCGGTTCCTCAAAAATTGAAAACAGAACTATCATATGAACCAGCAATCTCACTTCTGAGTACCCAAAATAATTGAAATCAGGTTCTCAAAGAGGTATTTGCACTCCCGTGTTCATTGCAGCGCCTTTCACAATAGCCGAGTGGTGGAAGAGTTCATAGAGAGAGAAATGGATAAAGAAAATGCGGCATAGACGTACAGTGGAATGCTACTCAGCCTTAAAAAAGAAGCGAATTCTGCAAGATGTGACAACATGGATGGACCTTGAAGACATTATACTAAGTGAAATAAGCCAGTCACAGAAGGACAAATACTATATGGTTCTATTCATATGAGGTATCTAAAATAGTCAAATTCATAAAATCGAAGACTAGAACGGTGGTTTCCAGGGCCTGGAGTGAGGAGGGAAATGGGGAGATATCAGTCAACAGGCATAAAATTTCAGTTGTGGGATGAATAAGCTCTAGAGATCGACTGTACAGCGTAGTACCTGTGATCAACGACAACGCATTGTAAGCTTGAATTTAAGAGAATGGGTCTCATGTCAAGGGTTTTTGCCACAATAAAACATTTTTTTAAATGAAAAAACAAACAAACCCCAAACCACTTGACCTCTTAGAACAATACCGGAATGAAAAAAACAAAAAAGTAAAAAAGAAAGTAAAAAAAGACTCACTCATTCAAGGCTGGAAGGATTTCTTTGGCCTCATGTTTAAGAACTGGGCCTCCAGATTCAGATGATCTTGGCTGCAGCTCTAACATCACCCTTTACGGGCTGGGTGACTTGAAGCAACTTACTTAACCTCTCTGAGCCTCAGTTTTTCCATCTGCCAATTGGGAATAACCCTACCTCCCAGGGCTGTTGTCGGGTTTCAGTGAGATGATCCATGAGATGGAGCATTTAGTGCAGTCACGGTTCCCATGGTTTGGTTTCTGCAGCATGTTCAGGTTGAGCGGGCCCTGTGGGCTCTGCTGTCACTGTCTTGTGCATGGGGAGTGCTGAAGGGACATGGGCGGGGCACCGGCAACTGGCAGCACCCTCCATAGCATCCTCCACAGGATATTTCAGTACCCCTATCAGGTGGTGTACGTAGATGATGGGGGCCTGTTCTCAGAGGTATTCCCTATTCCTGGGGAAAGACCAGGCTTCTGAGAGCTGGCAGGTGTGGGTGTGGAGACATCGCCACGTGGGAAATTAGTGCCAACATGTCCTAACCATCCTCCCAGAGGGCTGACCTGTGAGCCCTGTGCTGCACCTCTGAGAGTTCGCGCCGCGCTTAGAACTCTCCTTTCTCGGTCAGTACAGCACGGCAAACGTTCCTCACACCATCGAAAATCCAGACTTCCACTTCACCTGCTACTTCCTCAGTGTCACATGTGGTCCTCATTATTTTAAGGAGTGAAATTATTCAGTTAAAATTTATTTGGAGAATTTTGCAACTCTGGGGTGTTGAAAAACCTGCATAGGGAATCCCAACTATTTTAATTCAAAAGTAATAAAGCTTAAAGTATTGCAAATACTTTACAATTTAAACATTTTCCATTTTAATTGGCCTCATGCCCCTACAGAAACACATCACAGACGTTCAGAACCTGCCAGGGAGTACCACGGCATCATTACATAACAATCTGGGAATTAGGGCGCCTGAGCTCTGGTTGTGGCGATGATTCTCTTTCCCTGGTGTCCTCAGGAAAGACAACGTAGACTTCTGAAGTTGGTTAAAAGGGGGCTGGGGAGAACCTGTTATTCAATCTCCATTTCTTTCTTAACTTTAAAAATTTTTGTTTTTGGTGAGAAAGATTGGCCCTGAGCTAACATCTGTTGCCAATCTTTCTCTCTTTGCTTGAGAAAGATTGCGACTGAGTTAACATCTGTGCTAGTCGTCTTCTGTTTTGTATGGGGGATGCCACCACAGCATGGCTTGATAAGCGGTGTGTAGATCCAGGTTAGGATCAGAACCCGTGAACACCAAGCCCCCAAAGCAGAGCACGCAAACTTAAGCACTATGCCACTGGGCTCGCCCCATTAACTTTTAAATTTTAAAATTAAATAAATGCAAAATATTTTTTTCATGAGAGGAATGACAAATGCATGAGATCCTCCACTCACCACCCAGCATAAGAATCGGAATATTAACAATTCCTTTGAAGTACCCTGGATCCTCCCTAATGACCTCCAAGGCTGCCCAGAGGTCATCACTCTCTTGAATTTTGTGTTTATGGCTACCTAGCTTTTACTTATAGTTTTATTACATATGTAAATATCCCTAATCACTATATTTAATTCTGTATGCTTCTTTACTTTAAAATTTGATCGATATTCTACATATTCTTCGGGAACTTGCTTTCCCCCTCAATATTATGTTTTTGAGATTCTCACATTTTGTTCTGAGTTGCTGTCATTCCCTCGTTTGCATCTTTGCAGTTGTCCATTAGATGGACCATCTACTGTCTAATTTCATGGTTTCTATTTGTCCAATTTTTCTTTTTTCTCTATTCTTGCATTTTTCTAGGTTGTTTTTCTTTTCCTTTTTTTTTTTAAACTCCTTCAATTGGTTTGGAAGTCTTGTATTCCATTTTTTGTTGTTGTTGAGGAAGATTCGCTCTGGGCTAACATTTGTGCCCATCTTCTTCCACTATATGTGGGTCACCACCACAGCATGGCTGACAGGTGGTGTGGGTCCGTGCCTGGGATCTGAACCCACAAACCAGGGCCAGCAAAGTGGAAAGCACCAAACTTAGCCTCTGTGCTGTGGGGCCGGCCCCTGAACTCCATTTTTAATCTCTGTTTCTTTCTCTTTTTCCATCAGCCAAAGAAATCTCTCTGCTTTTAAGGGCTCGGGTGATGGGATCAGATCGACCTGGATAATTCCCTACCCTAAGGTCAACCACATGACATAATCATGGGAGGATGTCTCATCACACCCACAGGTTCCATGGATAGGGCAGAACATCTTGTGGGCATCATTTTAGAAATTGTACCACAGTTTGTGACAGCTGGCCTGATGGAGTGTGGCAGAAATACCACCACGTGACTTGTGATGCAAGATCATGGAGGTGACACCCTGGAACACTATTGCTTGGAACCCTGGAACGCCAAGTAAGAAGTCAACTAGCCTGAAGCCGCCATGCTGTGAGGAAACCAAGCCACACACAGCAGTCACAGGTAGGCACTCTGGCGTGCAGTCCTAAACTCTGAGGCATCCCAGGTCAGCTCGAGATTTGTAAGGGAACTAGCATTAGGTCATTCTAGCCCTCAGCTGTTGAGTCACTCCCAGTCTTCAAGCCTTCCCAGTTGAGGTTCCAGACGTAGAAGAGTGGAAATAAGGCATTCCCACTGCATTCTGTTCAAATTCCTGACCAATGAATTCAAGAACATAATGAAACGATTGTCTTGTCTCTACTTTGGGGATAATCTGTTATGCAGCAATAGTAACTGGGACAAACCAGAAGGTAGAAAAAAATTCAGATTTTCTCACTGACCTTATTGACGGGCTGGGGTAGGGGTGGGGTGGCACTGTGCGTCACCTACCCTTTCCCCAGGGGTTCTTATATGTGATGAAAAACACAGCAGCTCCATTCACTTTTTAAATATTTGTTATTTTCACTACCCTGCACCAGACACTAGATGGGGTACTGGGCATAGGGGTGCTAGACAGAGGGGACAACACCCCCCACCCCCATAGAGCTTAGAGGCTAATGGGGAGGAACTGATGATGGAATCTAAGCATGTAAATATTCAAGATAATTGTGGATAATGCTAACTCTTACGAGGCAAATGACACAGAGGAGGGTGTTGAGCCTGGTGCGGAGGAGGAGAGGTCACTTTTGATTGGGTGGCGAGTAAGGGGCCTCTGAAGAGGCAGCAGCTGAACTCCGAGTGACAGTCAGTTCTGCTATCACACCTGTTTCGAAAATGTGGCTGTGTTCCAGTGTGATTGCTATATTGGGAAACAAGTTTCGAATTGCTGATGCACAATTTCATCTGCAAAACACTAGGTAAACACAGAAAACTGCACCTGCTGAACTGAGCTGTGTGGGAACACACAAAAGGCACACACATGGGCTTTGCACGCACCTCAGCTCCCCACATATGTGATGAGCCCCACCCGCCCATCTCGTGGTACAGCTTCGGTGTGACTTCAGATAACCACCTTCCACCCTGTTCACAATAGTTCACAAGGTTGCAGCTCTTCTGGTGATGTCCACTTCCACAAGCAAACTTTAAGCCTTTTTCAAGATTAAGTGACACATTTATTGTCGTATTTATGCATTTCTTAACTATTTACATGTGTAAGACTGCTACCGTTTATATTAGGTTCCAATCTTTTAAAATTTTTATTAGGTTCTAATCTTTGTTAACGTGCCACTGACTTTTGAGTGCTGCGCTCCTACCCCCCCTTTCCGCATAAAGCCTGTGGTTCCGATTGCATGATTTTGCACAGCATGGTGATATTTAGGATCACATATGTCATGCTGTGCAGAACTGACTGTACAAGAAGGACTGTTTGAGATCCTGTGGAGATCTTGGAGCAACAAGTGCACCATCTCAGGGGCAGAAAGGAGCTTCATGTGTCTGAGGAACAGGGTGACACGGCTTGGTAGAGGGAAACCTAAGGGGATAAGGGGAGAGAGCCGTGAGAGCCAGACCATTTGGGGGCTTATAGTCCATGGTACGGAGTTTGGATGGGACCCAGCGGAGGGGCTAAACACAGCATCTGCCTGGTTACTGGTCCAGCTGGGTTGGAGAGGAGCAAGTGAGGGGGAGACGGGTCAGCTGTGTGCTCGTCAATGCTGTCCCCTGTGGGCGGGGGAGTGGGAGTCCTCCCGGGGAAGCACCAGGATGGAGAAACAGGTCTCCTCCAACAACTTAAATTCACTTCTTTCGTGTAGCACCAAGGCCTTGTCAGTGCTCAGGGCCTGACTAGGAGAAATGTGGCATTGGTCTCGGACGGCATCTTCACCATTAACTGGTCCCACATCCACCTGAGAGGGGACTGATTTACCCGTGTTCATAGTGGCAAAGCTGGGACTGAAAACCAAGTCTAATTTTTGACTGATTGATTGATTGCCAGTGGATGAAGGTAGACATTTTCAATTTCCGGAGGCAGGGGGCAATGCCCTATATTCCTAAATTTTTAATAATGCCTATGTTGAAGGGATTTGAAAAAATGTTTCTTGCTACCTACATCTGTTCATAAGCAGTATGAACTTTTTGGCTACACCCTGGAAATTTTCCATTGTGACATTATTTCCACTCAGAAATTTCTATGTCCTTGACTTTCTAATGCTCTCAAGGACAAAGTTGTGCTACTCTCTTTGATCTCCCTTTGATTGGCATTCCTCAACAATTCTGAAAGTCTTTTCTTTCCAGATGAGGCACCAGGATGAGGTTTTAACAGGGTTGATATGTAATTAGTGGAGGAACTCCATTGACCTGGGAATGATTAAAGATGAATAAGAGTAGCTCTGCTCTATAGTTGGAGAAAGGGAGGCAATGAGAGAAGGGTAAACTATAGCACAGTGGTGTTCCAGGCGCCCATTATGGCTCGTACATAAAGCATTGCCCTATTCCTTTCTCCCACCACCTCACTTCCTAAGCTCCTCCTCCTCAGACTGAGAGGAACCAGCGTCCTCCAGGCTTTAGCTGTCAGTTGAAGCAGTGGTGGTTCTTCCTTGGGCATTTAGTTTCTTCACATTCTATGGCTTCTGTTTAGGGATTCTGTGATGAAACAAAAGTTTCTCTTTGTCTTCATTGAGGCTCTTTCTCCTTACTGTCAACGCCCCTCCTTCTTGAGAAAGGGACCTGGTGTGGGAACTCGGAGAGATCCTCCCTCAGACCTGCCACGCTCATTCCATCTTCATTGCTCATCTTCCTGCTCATGGCCATCATCCAAATCCCACACATCTTCTAGGGCCTGGATACTTCTCACTTACTCCGTGAATACTCCCCTGACCATTCCAGCACATACTGACTACCCCCGTCTGTATATTTCTGTAGCCTTTACGTTCAAGTCAGGAATCTTTCATTTATAAAGAATAGACTGACACACCGATGAGTTCAAGTTAAGAAAAACAAAATAAAAGCGGTGTATGGGAAATTTGTTCAAGAACCAGGAAAGGAATATAAATAGCTGAATAACTACCATTCAGGATGGATGTGGACTGGTCAGTTCTGAGAATGGGGCTAACCTCCACTGCATTCTCACCTTTCTATTTTCACCCATCTCGGCCCCTTCTTTGCTTCTCTCTGTTATTTTTATCCAACATTTCCTTCCCAACCTTCCTCTCTGAGCTTTACTTTATCATATCTTTGGTGTGCAAAAGGCCCCCAAATGGCTCCCCTGTCTTCAACTCTCTTTGCCCACTGGCACCCACAACTGGCCAGAAACCTCCCTCTCAATCCCTTAGTTCTAAGTCCTGGAAAAGGAAGACTTTGGTTGATCCAGATCATCCTTTTGAACCAGGGCACATGAACCATAAGTTTGGCCACCCAATGGATCACTCGCCTCGGGTCAGGTGTCCACCCTGGCTGAGTGAATTGCGACCCCAAATTTTAGGATGACATGGTAGAGTGCCCCTTGATCTGGGATACGTGAACAGAATACGTGAATGTTAAAGGGGTGTATGCAGAGTAGGGGATAAATTGACATCTTTAATACAACCTATGTTCAGCTCCACAGAGTATAATACTTAATGGTCCTTGTAATGCTTCCTATGTCTTGACCTTGTCTCCTTTAGGAGATGGGCTCTTGTTGGCCCATCTGTCAAACAGTCCCTATTTGAACCACATTCCCCACAGTGCTGTTGAGAGTACCAACAGAACTGATGTCTGCTTGACATATGAAATGTCAGCCTGAGTGTCCAACAAGGAGAGATTGATTAAATAAATTACAGCAGAATGATACAATGGAAAACTATTCCACCATTACAATGCAGTAGTAGCAGAATATTTATGTGGCAAGATGTTTAAGGCATTATTAAATGGAAAAAATGAACTCCAAACAGAATACACATCACGATTCTGTTTGTGAGCATGCACACACACATTCATCCTCACATTTGGAAAGATGCTCACCAAAATGTCAACAACAGTACAATGTAGGTGGTAAGATTATTGACGATGTAAATTTTATCCTATTTGCTGAGCTATATTTCCAAACTTTCTGCAACAAGCATCTGTCACTTTCGCAATAAGAAAAAAAAATAAAAGTTACTAAAAAGAAACTAAAATGTAATGCAAAGCTGTAATTTTCTTAAGGAGAAACTGGTGTTTTTAGATCCCACTGCAATAAATAATTTGGGGCTCCCTTAAATTCTATGTGGAAAGGTCATAGATAAATATATACATGTTTATGCCTGAATGTGTGTGCCTGTAAGAATGAGATTACCTGTAGAACTACATTGAATGGCTTTATTGGGTTGCACTTCCCAAGAGGCAATAGTTTATTTGAGAGATGATCCCAGGAAGCACTGAGAAGAGAGTAGGGAAATGAGACAGAGAGTGGAAGAAAGCCAACAGCACATGTGTTATTGAGCACCTGGGGTTCCGTCTCGCTGGAGACTGCTGAGAGCGTGAGAAACATGCCTCAGAGTTATCCTACCCAAGGATTGAGGGAGCTGGGGCATTTGTCTGCCACTCCCATTGGTTATTGGTTTAAGGCTGCTCCCAGAGGGTGTCCTGGCATGTCCATCCTCCATGTGCTCAGGCAGAGGAGGGTCCAGGGACCAGACAAGGCCCTTGGTTTGGCAAAGATGCACACGTGCTCACAGTTGGAAGGCATTGGGTTGACATACACAAGAATGACAAGAGTCAAGGTGATGTGGGCTGGGTACCAACAGCATCCACTGCAATGGCATTCTGCTTTCCTCAGTAAGCACCACCCCTAGGTTTCATTTGCATTTCTGTGCTGGTGGGCCTGGGGCTGTGGCAGGAAGTGGGCAGGAGTGGTCGAGCTGTAGGAGGCCCACAAGGGAAATCCTTCAACTGGGCTTGTTGCTACCCTATCAACCACCAAAAGCTTGAGCGTTCGTTTAGGAAACTGATGCCCCTGGTGATGTTGGGAATATTCAAAACGAAAGTTGTGAAATGTAGGTTTTTAACATTAACCCACTCCGGCCAGTGAAATTGAAGAATGTCCCACGAAAACATGATATCGGAACTTAGAGATGTTTATTTATGCGTTTGGTAAGACCATATTTTTTTATGAGGCGTTTGAACTCTTCTGGGTTTAAGGCAGATTCCATCAACCCAAGTCTATAAAATCCCTCACAATTCACTTTATAATGTGTTTGAAATACCGCAGCTGAATTATTTGTTGATGATTTGTCCTCTTTTTGACACCTCAGCTGGGGATCGTCCTCCCAAAAATAGAATTGCTAACTTCTTGGAGACTTGTGACTGCTGTTGGCTAGCAACGTCGGTGTACAGGACAAATAAATGTTTATTTGTTGGGGCCAAGTGGGTAGCAACAGGGTTCTGGACCTTAGAAACTCCAAGAGGAGCACAGACTTTTAGAACTAGAGTCACAAACTTTTCACTTTATGGGTGAAGACACAGAGGCCCAAGGTCACCCAACTAGTGGAAGGTGGCACTGGTGGCACCCAACTAGTGGAAGGTGGCCCACAGTGTGGGCCATGTGGGGGCACTGATTGGTGGCCTACACTGTTTGGCTGGTCAACAGTACTGATGCTATAATTCTGTGATCTTGAGAATTGTCCCATTAGGCCCCAGTGGGGGGCTTTGACACGCTCTCCCTTTCCTGGGCCACTTTGGCACTGATGTCACCCTCTGCGGTTCCCCTGAGCTTTTTCCTTAGATTCTCCTTCTTTCTCTTCTTCAGGAAAGATTCACTGATTACTTCAGGGTGTTGCCAATCGACTAGAACAAGTCATTCTGGGCTTCTTACACAATATTTTGGAGTGTTAGGGACAGACAGAGTGAGAAGAGACAGCTGAGAGCCTGCACGCTTGTGTTCTGGCCTGGTCTTCTTTCCGTCCCAGTGGGGGCCGTTTCGAGGATAAATTAAATAATGTGTGTGAGGAAATCACTCTAGAGCGAGGGTGAGTTCATCAGAGGTTAAACGTTCAGAGGGAAAAAAGGGCAGTTGGCCTCTTTGAGAAGTCAAGCAGAACGTCAGCTGAAGCGGAGTGCGACGCGCCAGGGCTGCCTGCTGGCTGGTTCACGAGGGCAGGTTTCACATGAGGCAGGGACAAGACAGGCGGGTCTTCCAGAACCCGGGCTCGGGCAGCGCATGTGTGAACAGGGCTGAGAACTTGTAGGTTACTAAACCAAGAAAATAACCTTTTTCAGCCTCCATGCATTCACTGGTAAAATTATTGGAATGATTTGCGTTGTCTTTTTATTTCTTGGATGGATTAATTATGATGAAACAGGAAAAGCACTTTGAACAAGAAGGTAGTATGTGTTCAACAGATGTTATCTATCTGCCTATCTATCTGTCTATTGTCATCACCATCATCGCCATCCACAATAACGACAAAGTCATGACCAGCAGACATGGTCCTGTTTCATCTCCTCCCTGAGGCTTGGTCTTTCCATCTTGGTGTCTGGCTCTGTGCTCTTGTATCCGAGGGAATTTTGAGCTGAGTTTTAGCTCACCTCCCATGGCTGCTCCTTCATCTGCTCTGTACCAGTGTAGACATGGGGCTCAATCCCTCCATCCAGACCCCACCACCCAAACACTCTTGTAACGCTTTTGAATACAGACTTTACCAAAGATTTAGCGGGGTTACGGGTCCGCGCAGCAGCAACACTGTGGCAGACCCACTTAGTTCCTAACTAATAACCGCTCTCCCTTCTTTGTTAATTACGAAACCATAATTTTGTTTGTGGTAGGGACATGCTCAAACGAAAACAGTCACTTCCTCAGACTCCGTTGTGGCTAGGGGTGTGACACAGTTCTGCCCAACAGGGCGAGCCTTTGCTTTCCTGATATAGACGCCATCTACTTCCTCCTTCACTCTTCCATCTTCTGCCTGCCAGAAGGTGGGTGTGATGCCTGAGGAGGTACAGCAACCACTTTGTGATCAGAACGAAGAAAAAAAGAGCACATGCTAAGGAAGGCAGACAGACTCTTTGTTCCTGCGGACGTTATAGAGCAGCCAGACCATCCCTGAACTGCCAACCTTGGGCTTATTGCCATGTGAGAGAGGAAGAAAAAGAAAAACGCTTCTATATGTTCAGGCCTGAGTCAAATGCTATCCCAACATGAAGACAAATGCCATCTTAAATCGAAGACTAAATGTCCTGTTTTGTTACACGGGTCCCTGACTATTTCTCCCAGAGTGGGGTCCAGCTTCCAGCTACTCTCCTCATCTTCTATTCCCAGGCCCACCCTGATCAGCAACTTCAAAATTTCCTGGACAGTCTTATGCAATTTTTAAGGAAGGAAGTGGGAAACAAAGATGTAAAAAGTACTAAATCCCTGTGGATCACAAGGTGTACCCGTGGCCGAGTGGTTAAGTTCGCGTGCTCCGCTGCTGCGGCAGCCCAGTGTTTCGTGGGTTCGAATACTGGGCGTGGATATTGCACCACTCATCAGGCCATGCTGAGGCAGTGTCCCACATACCACAACTAGAAGGACCCACAACTAAGAATTTACAACCATGTACTGAGGGGTTTTGGGGAGAAAAAGGAAAAAATAAAATCTTCAAAAAAAAAATTGTGTAAGACTTTCCAGAAAAGGAGTCATATTAACATGAATTAGGACAGTGACCTTAGAAGAGGGAATTGGTTAAAGCCAGTATTACTCTATATTCTATACTTCTATAAACTAGTAAGATAACTTATTGCATGCATATTTTAATTTTTAAATGAACTGTTTTCTCCCTGTTTAGACAGTCATCATGTAGAGCAGCTAAAGAGGATTCACATTCAAAGAAAAGGACTAAGGAAGCATTTTAATTCTTGCCTCTGATAAACAACTGAGAGGCTCGAAAGGGTTTTCTATTTCTTTTTCTTGGTGAGGAAGATTGGCCCTGAGCTAACATCTGTTGCCAATCTTCCTCTTTTTGCTTGAGGAAAATTCACCTTGAGCTAACATCCATGCCAATCTTGCTCTGTTTTGTTTGTGGGACGCTACCATAGCATGCCTTGGTAAGTGGTGTATGTCCATGCCCAGCACCTGAACCTGTGGACCCGGGGCCACTGAAGTGGAGCAGGCTGAACTTAACCACTACATCACTGGGCTGGCCCCTCGAAAGGGTTTTCATAAAAGGAAAAGGAAAGCCACCATTTTTTTAAGTAGAGCCTGATAATAGCTGTGTTTGAGGACAGAGACACTTATTCAGGGGTGTATACTATTTTGGATGTTGCTTAACTCAGCTTCCCTTTGCATTTAATTGGAAATTATAGAGTTATCAATATACAGATATTTACAATAAAGATTTGCAGTTTCTTAAATTCATTGTGGACTATATATCTGCTTCGCTTGGTTCCACACTCCACAAAAAATCCTCTAGTTTCTGGGCACAGGTGAGGATCCTGGATGCCTGTCCTCCCCGGATTGGAGGATTGGGGGCGGGGGCTCGGCTCCCCCCCAGGACAGCGTCAGAAGGCAGCTGTGTGACTCCCGAGGCCAACGTCCTCATAGCCCTGTTGATGAGTGTGAGTAATGGTGACAGCTTGCTTTTCCTGAGCGTCTCCTCTGGGCCAGGCTCTGAGCTCGGTAATTCTGCCTATGGCCCCCATGCAGAGAGCACTGTTTGTACCAAAGGACCTGGATCCCAGAGGGGCAAGTTGACTTGTCTAGGTCATTGGCAGAGGGCCCAAACCCAGGTACGCCAGATGCAAAGCCTTTTAATCACTGTGGGGTGAGGCTCTGTTTCTCTTTTAGTTTTATTTTTTGACAGGCTTTTTATTTTGGAATAATTTTAAATGTGCAGCAAAGACATCAGAGATGAGTTCCCATATGCTCCCCAGCACCCCGCTTCCCCATTGCTATCATCTTACATTGCCATTGTTTCCCTTTATTTTATCTCTTTCCCTCTGGAATTCTAGGTGTCACCTTTGGAATAGGAAAAAATAAATTGTTTCTTTCTCTGCTTTTTTTCTTTAGCTGCAGCCTGCCTGGCCCCTTCTTTTGAAGGGGAAACAGAACTTGAAACGTGGAGAACTGACCTTCTTTCAAGAGGTGACCTCGTTCTGGCCTGGGGAGACAGAAGGGCCAGGAGATGCCCAAGCAAGCCAGCCCACCCACCTCCTGTGGGCTCTGCCCGCACCAGGGTGTCGGGGGGGGGGGCGGGGGGGGGCACGCACAGAGGTCTCTGTGGCAGGAGGACCTGTGGCGAGTTCCGGTGAGAAAGTCACCAAGAGCTGCTTTTCTTCGACAATTCTGTTTACTTTAGACTATTTGTACCAGCTTTTCAGCTGAAAACGGAGACCTGTTCATGAAAGCTAAAGTAATGCCACTTTGTTCTTGCATTGCTTGTTTAAGATGGCAAAGCTCATTAAGGGCACGGGGCCCCTTGGTCTCCTGCTGACGTAAGCATGCCGGTGACCCTGCGTTGCATGCCCAACCCGTTCTTTAACAGACTCAGGCAGAAGGTAGAAAGCTAGAGCTGCAGCATCACCCTGGTTGCTGACACAGCTCATACGGCTTGAGTGCAGAGAGGACGGTGTATTACTACGTTGTGTGCCATTTTCTCCCACGCTACCCCCTTGCTACATGTCACTTACCTCCCTGAGGACAGCCCCACTTTTTGGCCAGGTTTCAATCTCACACAATCACACATGGAGTGGTGGGCCCCAGCAGGGGGGTGGGTGTGGGTCAGGTAAAAATCGAATCCCCCCTATAGCCAGAAATGCAATCCATATCCTCATGCCCTAGCCTGGCACCCAGGCTTTTCCCGTCCTATGGATCAGGACTCACACCCTCATGCGTAGACGCTGACTCATTTGGGGTGGGGTCAGGGAGCAACTGCTTCACACCAGGTCTGGGAGCAGGGATCCCATGAAAGGGAATGTGGGTAGGGTACGCAAAAATGTATGTGTTTCAGGTATGAAAATACCTTCACAAAATCAAACCTTAGGCTTATCTGTAGGGCTTTACGGGACTGTTGCCGCATAGGGCATTCATTTAGGGAACAGTAAGAAAAGTCGGGAGATTGTCCAATGTATCTTCCCCTTCCTATCACACTGAAACTCTTTAATCACTTCCAGAAGATTCAAAAGAGTTCTTCTCTTAAAGTTCTGCCAACAGCAGGATTCCACTCTCTCTCTCTGCCCCACTTTGCGGTATTTGGTAGTTCACTCACAGTTGGCCAAACCAAGAAGGGCTAAAAGCTTTCATTGGGCAAACACCAGAACTCAGCCTCTGTGGGGGTACATGGGGAAACCCCTGTGATCCGAAATATATAACAGCCTTCAAGTGGCTCCTTCCGCTTCCTTCTGAAAATAGAACTTGTCCACTTAAAACATACTGATAATAAGCCCGAGGAATCCTTCCAGCCAGAGTCCCACAGCGCTGTGAGCGCACGGAAGCCCCAGCCAAGTCTAACCTCCAGAGGAGCTTGCAAGACGGTCACCAGGAAGGCTTAGGCTAGGCTGAGCTAGTTTTAAACCAGGTTGCCAGAGGAATGAAAGACTGTGTGCGTGCACGTGTGTGTGCGTGTATGTGCGCACGAGTGTGCATATGCAAGTGGCACTTGTCTCCAAATGGCATTCGTGTCTCAGTGGAAGCAAGTGCAGAAGCAACAAGACTCTTGAAAGCAACTCCTCATCAAGCGTGTGGCCATCGCTTACACAGCATCGGCCACATGCCAGACGACTACATCAGTGGTCGGAATCCCTGCACAGCCTATAGGGTGGGCACTGGTGGCAGGTGCTATCTGAGAGATAGAGTGCATCGCATGCTGCGTCAGTGCTCCACAGTAACCCCCAGGCTCTCTTCACCATTTTCATGCACACTCAGTGTGCATTTACTTCCGACAGTCAGCCCCTGTGTCTCTGTTGGAGGACCGTTCCCGGGCCTCTGAGACATGCTCTGCTGCACGTGGAGCCAGGGGGTCCTTGGGAAGTGTGTGTTTTACTTTGTTATCTAACAATAAGGGGGCAGGTTTGACAGGAAGCCAGTGCAGTGAGAAGGCAAGTTCAGACCAGGTTTCTGCCACCTTCTCCTTTGCCTTCTAAGACATTGAGACATAATTTATATTCATGGCAACCTGCAGGTCCTGAGTTTTGACAATTGGATCCACATGTGTAACTCACACCCCTATCAAGATAATGAACATTTTCCTCACTATAAAGGTTTCTTCACACCCTTCGCAATCAGTTCCTACCTCTAGAAGGCCACAGGCAATCACTTTCTGATTTACATTAACATCATTTAATTTAGCCTGTTCTAGAACTTCATGTAACTGGAATCATACTTTATGTACTCATTTATGTCTGCCTTCTTTCCTTCAAAATTATGTTTGTAAGATTCATCCATTCCATTGTGTGTGGCAATAATTCTATCAATATTCCATTTGTATGAACAGACTACAGTTTGTTTATCCATTCTTCTGTTAAAGGACATTTGAATTGTTTCCAGTTTGGGGCTATTATGAATCAAGTTACTTTGAACATTCACATACAAGTCTTTCTATAGACCAATTATTTTCTTCCAGATAGTTTTTCCTCCTCTTGGGTCCACCCCATTTAAGCCTCTACTCCATTATGTGCTTGGAGTTGTTTTCCGACAATTCTAAAGCAGAGAAAAGTAGTTTTCTTGCTTTGATTTCAAAAGTTCACGCCCTTACATCATAGCACACTGAAACCTTTGAGGGGTAGAGGAGACAGGACTTCCTCTGCCCAGACAATGGAAGATTCACTTGGATAAGAGTGGCAAGGAGAAGTGGAGGGAGCCAGACACACAGGGCCAGTGGCCCCTGGAAGAAGCAGACAGGACTCGATGGGGCCTCAGAGCTGGGAATGAGAGAGAGCTGAGCAAAGAGCCACAGAACTGGTCCAGAAGCGTGGTTACAAACAGACACTGAGCTCAGTTAAATTAAGCAGCAGAGGAATTTATTGACTGATAAAATTAAGAGAAAATCTAAGGAATCATGATCAGAAAATAGGAAGAAGCTAAAGGAATTTAGGCGACTGGACTCTTAGCCAAGGTCATGTCAAAGGAGTAGACAGGTTGGGATGAGATGTGGGTCCTGAATGCTGTAGCTGACACCCTAGACCTCGAATGCATGAGCTGATACCACCACTACGGCCACCCTGGAGACTGAAATGCGTGAGCTGACACCTTTGCCATACATGTAGACCCTGGATAAAGGCTGATGTCATTGCCATCTTCAATCCCTGAATACTGAGGCTGGCACCACCACTGCCAGGTTGCATCTTATAGTCGCTCTGGAGCCCTGAGTGCTGGACCTGGCCCCACAACTCCCAACTGAATGTTGGAGCTTTCTCATCTGGAATTGCCCCTGGCACTGGAATAACACTGAACACTTCCCTTCTGCCAGAATGGTTTATAACAATCCCTGTCTCCCTGAGCCACCAGCTCCAGATCCTAGGACTGGCTTTTCTGAGGTCAGGACCACACTCCACTCACCAGAGAGAGTGAGCATCCTGTCTTGTTCAGCACTGGGAGACGTGAGCTGCCACCTCCGTGACCACACACGCCCAACCCTATTCAACAGGTACCATCTGTGACTTGCATCAAGGCTTTGTTAACCATCCTTAGCTACGTAGAGAATTTTCCCTCAACAATACTGGCTGCTCACCAAGTGTCCACTAATAGGGACTGATGACTGCTTGTGCCCAAGGCTCTGCTTGGTGTCCACCTGACTTAGGCCACCCACATGGACCTTCCTTCACCTGTAAATCCAAGAGAAGGCAGTGGGGCCAAGGAGTCCTTGGGGTGGTGGTGACGGGAAGACAAATATCTATCATCTGACCAGGGAGGGCCACTTGAACAGACTAGCTAAATTTTTTAAATTTTTACTATTGTAAATACTGAACATACAAAGGCCTTCAATCCACAGATAATTCTGCTCCTTCTATAGCCTGATCCATATGCCTCAGGCATCATATTATTACATGTCACTTAGAAATAGTACAGTAGGGATCTGCATCATTTGAGGGCACATAGTGTACACAAGGCCACCCTGACTTCTGGCTCCCACTGCAGCGTTAGAGAGAGGCTCCCGAAGCCACCCTCGGGTTTGAGGACTCGCTAGAAGGGCTCACAGAGCTCACAGAAAGGTCTTCTACTCGTGGTTATGATTTATTACAGGCAAAGGACTAGAATCAGCCAAGGGAAGAAGCATACAGGTCAGGGGCCAGGAAAGTTCCCAACATGGACCTTTAGTTGTCCTCTTCTCGTGGAGTCCTGGATAGCCTTACCCTCCTGGCATCGACATGTGACAGCACGCACAGAGCACTGCCAGCTAGGGCAGCGTGCCTGAGCCTGGAGTCCAGAATCTTTGCTGCGGCTCCAGGTCGACTCCCCACATGGCTGACTTCAGTCTCCAGCCCCTGTGGAGGTTGAGTTGACACTGCGTGACTCAAGGCGCCCATCAAAAATCACGTTGTTAGACTTTCTGATGTGGCCAGTACCAACCCGGAACAAAGTCCCGCCTGTCAGACAGGACTTTCTGAGGGCTTAGAGATCACCTCCCAGATGCTGAGGCAAAAGCCAGCTCTCTCTAGGGCAGGGTAAACACTTTGCTACATGGGTCTCTGAATAAATGTAACTTTAAAAAAAATACTACACAGTAATCACACCTAAAACGTACAATAATTCCTTAGTATCATCAAATACATAATCAGTGTTCAAATTTCCGTTTCATAATTTTTCATAATTTTTAAATAAACTATTTCCTAATTTTTTAAGGTTTTTTGTTTGTTTGAAGTAGGATCCAAATAAGGTCTATAAGCTGGTTAACAGGTATTTAAAGCCTGTTTATTCCATAGGTTTCCCCTCCATACTTTTTCTTTGCAATTTATTTGCTGAAGAAACTGGTTGCTCCCCTTACAGAATTTGCCACTGTCTGGATTTTACTGTCTCCTGTGGTGTTGGTTATCATGTTCCTCTGTCCCCTGTATGTCTTGTAAAGTGGCAGCTGAGTCTAGAGGTTCAGTCAGATTCGTGTTCGATTGTTTTTGGCAAGAATACCTCATACAAGGTGGTGTGCTCTCCCTTGAGGGGGACTGTTATCTGGCACCCCTGTTTTTGTGACATTGGTAGCCATTGATGGTCATTGCTTACATCCATTACTTCATTAGGAGCTGAGAAAAGAGCCTGCTCAAATGAACTCTGAGCTGGGTCTGTGATCAAACAGAGCTTGCCATGCCTTCCCACCCCCATGTTTTTGTTCCTGTAATTCAAATATGGGAAGAATCCTGTGTTTCTGCCCACGGAGATGCTCCTTACCAATTTACTGGGGACAACGATGAGTTCAGTTTTTTTCCTTCCCATCATGGGAGACACTTTCTGTCTTTGCTGGTCCGTAGGTGCCTCCGCTGCTGCCGAGATGGTGATTCCATGTAGTAAGCCTTAAGGCCAGACAGCAATGGCCTTCAGACATTTGTCTTTACTGGAGGCCCCAAGAGTTGCTATTTCTTCCCCAAGGGTTTCTCCCTTTGCCTGTCTCCCTCAGAGAAACACCCAGTGGGTCACGCTGCAGGTGTCTGACTTTATTATCTGAAGGGTTAGGAAGACCCTAGAACAAGGTCGTATAGCAGGACTGAGTGGGCTCCGTCCCTCCTTCATCCCACTCAAGGGCCTTGCAGACAGGGCCTTCAGAGGAGGTTGGCCATGGCTGCCTCCTTTCTCCCTCTCTCTCCCCTCCCTGCAGCCTTTGGTTAGACCTCACAGTCCTTGAGTCCCATCTCCTTCCCCTGGGAGATCCCATCTACTTCCGGGAAGAGGAGGATGTTCCATTCCCCAGGCCCTCCTGTGACTTGCAAACTTGAGCTTTTCAGCTTTAGCTGGCTGCAGATGTGGCTTCTCCTGGGCCCAAGCATTGCCCACACTGTGAGGGGGGAGCTGGGCAGGGTCAGGTGGGAGGGGTGGTGCCTCCGCCTCCAGTTTCATGCCCCCAGCTGATTTCCTCATTAGTTACCCAAGAAGCAGGCACATTCACCAGGATGGGCACTCTTTCACACCCTCTCTATGACAAAGTCTAGTCTCTTATAAAGGAAGGGCCTCCTCCTCCTTACCGAGGTCCCCAGCATCCCTGGACTCTTCGCCCAGCCTGGCTTACATTGTGCATGCATCCACACAGCCACAGCCATTCTCTCTTATCCACGTGGGGTCTGTCGTCCCAGCCTCAGCGAGCTCCTTCCCCTCTCACAGAAGGAGAGGAGTTCCGCCCACCCCACCATACTGCTGTTTTACAGTTGAGAAACCGAGGACGCAGATGTTACCGAACCTGAAGTGAGTTCGCTCACCCGTTGCACAGCAAGCCGATCTCTGACCCCGGGTGTGGTGGAAGAAAGCAGGAATTTTATTTTTGCACAGCGCTGAGCAAGGAGAGAGGGCAGCTAACACTCAAATCCCAAACTCCCCGAAAAGCTAAAAGGAAGGGTTTTTATTTGGGGTTTTAGGTAGGGGAGGGGGAGCCTATGGCCTTGCTGGTCGGAGCTTTCCCACCAGCCTGTCTTTGGCCTTGAGACACTTGCAGAGAGGAGGAAGCCCATGACCTTGCTGGTCAGCAGCTTTCCCACCAGCCTGTATCTCTTTGTGGGAGGAGATAGTGAATCCAGGTGTTTGTCATTGGTGGTGTCTGTCTCCACGGAGGATAGTGGATTTTGGAGCCAGGAAGCCAGAGAGTAAGCAGGGAATGAGTGTTTTGGTTTTAACCCCATATATGCTGGGTTTAATGTAGGGTAACTGATATCCGGGTCCGTATCAGAGAGAGGGTAAGTGACTTGCCCAAGTTACACAGCTGGTAAATAGAAAGCCAGAATTTAAATTCAGGTGTTTCTCTTCCCAAAGGGGCTGGCAGGTCGAAATCTTTGACTTAGTGTTTTTTATTATGTATAATTAAAAGACTGGGAGGCTCAGGGCACAAGTGGTCTGTGTGAAATGAAACATAAGCGTTGAACCTGGTGCTCCGCGGAGCAAGCTTCTTGAGGTGCCCGAGCAAATGCGAGGCGGGGCCGTGATGCAGAGCAGAGTGACGCTCCACAGGCACGCGCAACTGCTAGGCAGAGAAGGGAGAGTGAGTGTTGTGTTCAGTTTTTCTCTTGTGAAAAACACATTTTTAAAATTTGTAGCCTGGGAAAATGGAATATGGATCAACCAGAGAAAACTGGAAATTCAGAATTATTGAGAGGTGATAATCCTTTTCTGTGCCACCAAGTGACAAAATGAAAAAAAGGTACAAGTGAGCATCAGACTGATTTAACTGTGTTCACAGAATGCTCATCTTTAGAACCATTAGAAGCTCTAGGCTTTAGGAGCACCTGGAAAATGTACTTAAACATTGAAAGATAATCCTCTACAGGCTCTCTGGGTTACTACTCCCCAGCATGGGGACTAGCCATCACGCTGGAAGCACGACCATCCTGACTACTACTGGGCTTTGTGCTGATGTTCTGAGGGCAGCAGAGTAGGAGGCTGAGGAGATGTGAGCAGGTGAAGACAGCCCCGGGGCCGGGATGGCAGACCATCTGCATAAGCTGCATCCTTGCCGCTCTCCTGTAGCACTGCACGGTTGAGGGGGTCGGTGAATGGGTTGGGGGTAAGTGTGTGTTTGTGGGGGCATGCTAAGAAATGTTATATTTATCAAAATAAAAATGTTGAGGGAATAAATCATTCTTTCCATGGTGAAATAGTCAAGGTCTTTCGTCCAAGCTTCATTGTCATCAATATGCTTCGGGGAGAATAATGTTTTCAAAGTAAAAAACCAATAAGATTTGTATTTCTATCCCATGTATGTTACACAGCAGCCATTTTGCAAAAATAGCCAGGGCAAAGAGGGGAGCTGCCCCCTTGGGAGAGAGGCTTGGATGTAAGGATGTCCCGGCTGACAGGAGGTGGAAATGAAAGCCCCCCAGGGAACTGTGGGAAGGAGAAGAGGGGTGGCAAGGAAAGATGGTGAGATGTATGCCCTGACCTACTCCTGCCCTAGGTCAGAGGAAACGTAGAAGCAGAGGGACATTGGCCATGGTTCCCACTTGGAGTGTTAGGTCCTCTGATAAGCGAAGAGGAAGAAGAGAATTTGAGTTTGCACTTCCAGCAGCCCTGGGCTCCCATGTGGCACAGTAAGGATCCAGGCAGACCCCTGGGCTTCCAAGAGTGGAGAATCAGCAGTAAATCCTTGGGAAGCTGACAGAGGTTGCTGTCTTGGAGCAAAGTGACTTGCAGACAAGAGCTACAGGGAGGGTCACCGAGGCTGGGGACTGAATGTGAATCCCAAACAGATTGCAGCATCAGAGAGGGCTGGGTTGGGAGACCAAGTCAAGAGGAGAGGACGCCAGGCTCTGACGGGGCCCCAAAGCTGGACCACCAGCTCACCAGCTACAATTTCAGCCGCCAATGCAAACAGGGTACTTAGAGGACAGAGGGACTAGGGGCTTGTCCAAGGAGGGCAGAAGAGCCACAGCCATGCCTGCTCCTGTGTGTGTGGATCTGAGATCCCATCTCCTCCATCAGCAAGAAGCCCCTCCTCAAATGCCACGTAACATCCTGGAAGAACAGAGCATCAGAAAGCTACACTCTCATCCAAAACATGCTGAGGTAACTACGGAGACTTTTCAATGTACTGGTTCAAGTTGAGTCAATCAGGCTAGACTAAATTTAATGAAGCCCAGACCTGGTAAGATGGAGTGGTGGGATTGTGTGGAAGCTGCATTTTCTTTGAGCGTGAGCTTGTAAACTTGTTACATGGAAAAACAAGTGGTGAGACCTCCTGACCTCTGCTCTCCAGCTCGAATTCTTGGATAGGTTGAGGGCAAAACTGAAAAGTGGAGGCATCTGCCTCATTTCCTTCTGGGAATGTGGAAAGGGGAGCTACCCAGGAGGCTCCTGGACCCACACAGCAAAAATTCAAAGGCATAGTTAGACAGAAAGAGAGCTTGAGTTTAGCTCCCAGACTCTCCCTGCAGCAACGAAGTGATGCACAAGTTCCACAACTCGTAGAAGGTTGTGGAAAGAAGCTGATGGTGCTGGCAATGAGCTTACCCTGGGGATCACCATCGTGGGAGTAAAATGACCCAGAGGCTGGGGGCCAGTCTCCGAAGAAGCACACCTCACTGTGTCCACATCCCATTGGCCAGAACTAGTCAAATGGTCAGAGCTGGACTCAAGGCAGGCTAGGAAATGCAGTCTTCCTGTGTGCCCTAGAGGTAGATGAGATGTTTCATGAATACATGGCATTGTTTTGGCTGCACTGGCAGACCTTAGGGGGCCGTGTAGAGCCAGCGAGAGCTGAGACGGGCAAGATAGGCATGGAAGCTCATGGAGCCCTGACAGGTTCAGCAGCTGTAGACCACAGAAGGGATATTCCCAGGGACACTGTCGCCCCACAGGTGTGGGGCTCCAAAGAACAGCAGCACAAGGGCACCTACCACAGCTTTCCCAAGGACAAGATACGCTCCTTCTTGTTCCTAGGTGTTAGGGAAGAGAAGGAGGAGGGGCAGAACTTGGAAGACCCAAGTATTTATCTGAAAGAGAATATTGTAAACTAAAAGGAGACTGCTTAAGCCCAAAGAGAGGGAATTATTGGTTATTGTCAACGTAGTCTCCCGCTTACCTTGAGGGGTGGAGGCAAGGACGCTCTGGGCAGATTAAATCTTTTCTTCTTAATAAGGGAGCCACACTTTGCTTCCCCGCTAGAGTATGGAGTGTGTTAATTTGTGGCCCTGCACAATGTTTTATTTAGCTGACTCGAAATCCATGTCAAGAAATTAGTCTCACGTGTCCTCTTGTCTGGCCTAAGGTGTGCATACTCTCTGAGCTGCTCTTCTTTAAGACTCTCCCTGGAGTTCTGATGTGGGACTTCTGAGGACAGGACCCCCTTGTACCTGAGCTTTGCCAGGGATCTCAGATTGAGCTCTGCTTGGAGGCAGGAGGGTGGACCAGATGTCTTCTGGTTTAATGAGTCTATGGTGGGTAACACAGGCTGCCTTTAAAAAAAAATTGACCTTCAATATTAGTTTAACTATTGCAAGCTGAAAGGTCTGCATGCAAGTAATAAACAAGAAGAGTATATTGGCCAGAGTGAGGCATTAGGGATTTGTGGTGACTGTGGCAAATTAAAGACCATATGCCCTGCCCAACAGTATTCAGAGTTATTTAAAAAAATAAAGCAAGACACTGTGCTCACCCAACAAACGTGCCTGTGGTCAGCATTCACGCTGCCCATTTGCAGCCTCACTTCAACAATTAATGTTCAATAATTTTTAAGGCATATTATGCAGAAATAATTTTTAAAACTATTTACTGTTAGGGAACAACTTCTTTTCTTTTCATATTTGTCCTTTTATGAGCTGTTTTGAAACTCCAAGAGATTTGGGGGTCATAAGAACCACAGACTACCTTAGGAAAGAATCAGTTACTATTGAAAGTCCAAGCAAAGAGCGGTGAGTTCACAGCCTTTGAAATTTCAGTCCAGCATTTTCACCAGGTGACATGGGCTGCGAGACACTTTACAGGTATTAAATTAGAGCACTCCCCTGTTGATCCCTGAATGCAATAAAAAGCAGAAAGAGAACCATCGAGAAAAAAATTCAGAAATTGTGTATAAAAACCTCTCAAATCAGAGAGGTCCATTGGTGAATATGGACGTTCTTCTTCCCCAACCCAGATCTCGAGCTCTGTGGGTGTCAAGGTCCTGGTTTCAAACTACTTAGAGATGAACACGACGATGCTTAAGACTCTGGGTCTCCTCATGTTAGGGAGAGGGTGAGGTCTGAGTTGTATGAAGGGTAGTCACATCTTTCTGGATAGACACATAGAGTCATTTAGCTGATGTAGAGGCTATGCGTAGGGGGCTGCCGTATATGGACACTAAGTAGCCAAAGGGGTGGACTGTGCCAGCCACAAAGCTGTTGTCTCAAAGCTCCCAACTCTCCTTTCTGTCTTCTGCTCTGTGTCCTGGGGCTGAGACCCACCTCTGCTTGCCAGCTGCTCTCTTAGGCCCCATCGATAGGGGCGTAGGAGGGAGATCACGAGGCTGGAGGGGAGAAGACCTGCTCTTCCCTATGTGCTTCTTGCTCCTGTCAGCAGCGCCCCACCTTGCTTCTCCACAGCGGAGAAGTTCAGATACAGTTTGTGTCTACAGCAGCAGCTGGATCTGGCTTGCGGTTTTCCCCACACTTGCGAAACCAGACTTATCGCACCCGGCTCAGACACCAGCACCAGCTGCCCAGTGCCCTCTCCTCAGAGGTCTTCCTCCAGCACCACAAGGACACTCCTCCAAGCTCAGAGACACCAACGCCAGCCACCTGATGCCTGCTGCTTGCTAGTATGAGTTTTACCTGCATGGGACCCCATCTCTAAGCATCTACAATTCAATGATTGCAGCCTCTTCCCTGTGCTCCTCCAGTCCCGTGGTGATCTCTGCATCCTGTGGTTGCCACCTCCATGACACTTTCATGTTCTCTTTTCACCTTTTCACTTCTCCAAGCCTTGGTGAATTCTTTATACTAAGTTCTCTTCATGAGGTGAACCAGTTTGGTTTCTATCTCTTGACTGGACCATAACTGATAAGATGAAGCTTCAGAAGTAAGGGAGGGATGAGCAACGCAGAATTCCTTATGATTATAATACTACATGTGTCTACACCTAGAGACCTACCAGGGTAGGTCCATCATTAGGGGTACCTGATGGCTCTTTCCCTGCCTTGTTCCCCATCTGCTGCCAACCTGAAGAGGCCAGTCACTTCCCCCTAGTGGGAACACGCTCTGATCAGCTCAGCATGCGGCATTAACAACCACACGGTCCCAGGGGGGTACACGTTTTCCTTCTCACCCCAGCATAAGCCTGTCTTCCAAGGTGCTGTGTTCTGTCCACTGCGGACCTCCTCCCCGTGGTCTAGAGGGTGAGCGCCTCAGATGAGACACTCTCTCTTTCCACAGGACTGTGAGTTTGCTGCCTGCTTCTCACAAGGCACTTGCACTGGAACACAGTAGACCAGCATCTGGAGGCACTGTGTCATCCAGGCTTTGTGATCCAGGGGAGGGAGGGACCACCCGGAATATGTTGGCATCTCCCAGCCCAGCTCAGTTAATTGTCGGTTTTACATTCAGTGTGAAGTAGAAACAGGCTTCCACACTCACACTAACTCCTAGTGGCCCGCTCGTAGGAAACTACACCTAACTCCAGAAGCCAAGCGATAATATGGGGCAGTTAAAATCCATGCTGGGAATATGTGAATTTCTCCCAATTAAGTAACGAATCCCACAGCACAGCTTTGCCAGAACACATGTCAACTTTACATTCCCCTCGCTCCCACCATCAGCACTCGGGTTGACTGTGTCCCCCTGAAAACACTGGGGGGCAATTGCTTTATACACACCCGATTTAAAGGGTGTGGTGTTGATTGTCTCCTAAGAGGAAAATCACCTTCTACTTCTTCTAAGTCAGAGAATGACGGAGACCTTTAAATCACATTTTTAGGATTATGGGGAGAAGAAAAGTGTTATTCTCAAGGCTGGCTACAGTTTGAGCCGCTTAGTTTAGGGGAGAGCCATTCTGTAATTTCTTTAATCATAATGGGAGTGTGCACTGGGTTGAATAATGTCCCCCAAAATTCATGTCCAGCAGGAAGCTCAGAATGTGACCTTATTTGGAAATAAGGTCTTTGCAGATATAATTAATTAAGATGAGGTCATACCGGGTTAGGGTGTGCCCTAATCCAGTGACTGATGTCTGTATAAGGAGAGAAAACAGAGACACAGAAGCAGAATGCCGTGTGACAATGGAGACATTGGAGTGATGCGTCTAAAGCCAAGGAAAGCTGAGGATTGCCGGCAGCCATCAGAGGCTGGAGGAGGCAAGGAAGGATCCTCCCCTAGGGCAAGGAGGGAGGACGGCCCTGCCGACGCCTTGATTTCCAACCCCTGGCCGCCCGAACCGTGAGATAAAAAATTTTTATTGTTTAAGCCACCCAGTTTATGACAATTCGTTACAGTAGCCCTAGAAAACTGATACAGTGTATTTGATTGTGAAAGATGATGTCTCTTTGAGAACATTTTAAAGTTTAAAAAAAAGTTTAAAATTAAAAGAATTAGAGCTCTGAATATTAAAGAAGTAGAAAGGTTGAAGGTTTCTTTGGCAGGTGACTCAATGAGGAAGGCGAGAGAAAATTCAGGCAGAGGATAAAGTGGAGGCAGAGGCGGCCAGAGGAGAATAAATGGTAGCAGAAAACCTTAGGGTTCATTTTCTCCTGGAGCATCCCATGACATTAGGACGCCATCACAAAAGTAATGCTTTTTAGTTAATGAGCTAAAAGAGGAAGAGCTAGATTTTTGAGAATCATGGTATCATGATCCCTTGTCAATGGTCAGAATCAAGTATATGCTATAGGAGAGGAACAAGCAAACCAGAGTTGATAACTCAAGACATTTTGGATTCACATACTACACAACCGTGTCTGGGGTGGAAGGGAATGTCTGGCCAGACCACTTCTGTTCCCTCTGTTTGGTTGAGTGTGTTCCCCGAGGGAGAGAAGCTATTACACAAGTGAATTAGAAATACCAGGCACGACTCATTCTTTACCCTCTCTCTTTCTGTGCACTTCTCAGATGTTCTGCCAGAATCTGTGCCCCAACTTCAAACAGACACCCTTAGGCCCTGTGATAGGCGGAGTGATGGCCCCCAAAGATGCCTTACTCCTTGGAAACTGTGAGTTTTACCTTAGGTGGCAAAAGGGACTATGCAGATGTGATTAGAGTGAGGACCTTGACATGGAGAGAGTATCCTAGATTGTCCAGGGGCACCCAGTCACACGGGTTCCTTAAAGGCAGGGCACCTTTCCCAGCTGTGGTCAGAGAGATGAACATGGCTGGATTTGAAGTTGGAAGGGGAGAGCTATGAGCCAAGGAATGCAGGCAGCCTCTCAAATCTGGAAAAATTGTTAAAAAGGCATTCTTCTTCTATTAGTCTGCTCAGGCTGCCATAACAAAATACCATAGTCTGGGTGGCTTAAACACGAGAAAATTATTTCTCACGGTTCTGGGGGCTAGCAGTCCAAGACAAGGTGCCCGCCAATTCAGTTCCTGATGACGGTCCTCTTCCTGGCTTGCAGATGGTGCCTTCTCACTGTGTCCTACACGGCCTTTCCTTGGTACATGTGCCCAGAATGAGACATCTCTCTCTAGACCTCTTCTTATAAGGCCTACAGACACCTACAAGGGGGCTATGATCATATCGCTACAGACAGGTACTGTAAGCCCTTGGAGGCTGAGGATTGTGTTGGTTGTGATTCTGCCAGCCTAGCTCAGTGCCTAAAGCATAGCAGATACTCAATACAGATTCGTCACACAGAAAAAGGAAAGACATTGATGTTCAGAGAGGATCAGAAAGGATAACTTTCTCAGGATCAGGGGAAGATATGGATCAAAGCCAAATCTGTCCATCTAAAGGAAGGTCACACACTTTTTACTACAAGGTGTAAGCCCCCAAAGTAGAGTACATGCATATAAAAGCAAGAGAACTTTTATTTATTCAGTCCCCACTGTCTCAGATCATTTTCATGCATTATTTCCTCTGGGTCTTATGAGTCAGGCATTAATTATATTCACTGAATGGATAAGAAAACCAAAGCTCAGAGAGGTTAAAAAATGTTCTCAAAGGGGCTGGCCCCGTGGCCGAGTGGTTAAGTTCACGCGCTCCGCTGCAGGCGGCCCAGTGTTTCGTTAGTTCGAATCCTGGGCGCGGACATGGCACTGCTCATCAGACCACGCTGAGGCAGCGTCCCACATGCCACAACTAGAAGAACCCACAACGAAGAATACACAACTATGTACCGGGGGGCTTTGGGGAGAAAAAGGAAAAAATAAAATCTTTAAAAAAAAAAAATGTTCTCAAAGTTTTGAGTAGTTGTGGCGGAAAAGATTTCAAAACCCAAGTCTGTTGGGCTTTTGCAAAGTCAGCGTTTTTTCCACTTTCCCATTCTATAAATGTAGTATTTATTTTCATTCGCCTGTGTACACGAGTCACCCTATGAAAGCAGAATCTATTGTTCTCTTTACATGCTCACACTCTTCACTGTAACCATCGTCTTTATGAAGGCAAGAACTATATCTACTCTTTTTCTTTTATTCCCAGAGGTAGCTCTTGTCACGTAGCTTATCACGCTTGCAGATGCTATTAACTGACGACAGCAGACTTCCTGGGCTCAACACAGATCTCAGAGGTACGTTTACACTAATTAGAGCTATTTCAAAATCTTAGAACAGCTGCAAGTATTTTGTTCTAAAGAGTCACTCAGTTAAGATTTTTCGGATGCTTGGCATAAGAGAGACACCACATGGGAAATAGAACAAAATCCACCTGGAGGCAGGCTGTCCTGGAGGCTAGCTTGTGGGCTCCGAAGTCACACAGGGTTGGGTTTGGATCCTGAATCACCATTCACTAGCTGTGGGATTTTAGCAAGTTATACCACCTCTCTGAACCTCAGTTCCACATCTATAACAATAGTTCTTATTTCTAAGGTTTTGTTTGTATTTGCTTTGTTTTTGCTCTTTTGAGGGTAAGGATTAAGTAAAACAAAACTGAGAAGCTTTCAACATGGCATCTGAGGCATAGCAAATGTTTATTAAGTGTTAGCTAGTATTATTCTTAGTCCACAATGTAATCTATGTAAACTGCTTGTTAGCACAGTGTCTGGTATGTAATGAGCACTCAAAACCATCATACGACATTATTAATAAGATGAGGTCATTGTCATTATAAACCATCAATCTAGATAAGAGATAAGACTGACATGTAGATTTAAAAGCCTCGGAGTGAGACTTCCAGTTTCTAAGTCAGGCATGTAAGAAGCTCAGACGTCATCAATCCCACCCTCACAAGGGAAAAGCTGAACAAACTGAAAACCAACAACTCTTCTTAAATCCAGATCACAGGCAAACCCACGCCCCAGAACTGGAGAGACATACAGGTGGAGACAGGGAATTCAAACTTCCTGGGCAGAATCCCAGGGGCAGAAACCTCCACAGGAACCAGTGCTGGAGTAGGAAAATCTGAACTGTAGCTGACCGACTGCTGAGGCCCAGTGTGGACAGGTGTGAGAGTTAAAAACTCGAGGTCTAAGGGAGGCCACTTCCAGGAGCCCTGCCAGATTCTCACTGTGAGGATCAGAGAAAAGTCCCCTTGTCCAGAGCATTCTGTTCTTAACAAGGCCTGCTCTCAAGAGAAACTATTTTACCAGAGCCTAAGCAACTGGGGTTTTACCAGAGCCTAACCAATCTGAGGGAAGGGAAAAACCCACCTCCAGCTCCCTCTAACCTTCCTCTCTCACTTAAAGAGAGAGGAAATCCTGAGAAGCATGTGTGAAGGTCACAGCCCAGGGGCATGGGCTCACCAGAAGACTAAGATTTTATCAGAGGACTACAGAATGCCTGCCCTACTCCCACACCTTGTCACCACATCAGTAAGACTCCCATATAGTGACAGGAGAATACAACGAAAAGACTGCATGTCTCAGACCTTATGTAAGAGCAAATCTCTAGGGAAACCCAAAGACAACAGGAGAGAAAAAACAAGGACATACAAGGAAATTTTAGCCTCTGACAATGACAGTTATAGCCAACAAGAAACACAACCTAATCCATAGCCATATGAATGTGAAACCTCACACTGAAGTCTATTTATCTTAGTTCCCTTTATCTGGTGTGTTATGCCCAGCTTTCAACAAAAAATTATAAGACGTACTGAAAGACAAAAAACACAGTTTGAAGAGACAGAGCAAGCATCAGAAGAAGACTCAGGTATGAAAAACATGCTAGAATTACCAGACTGGGAATTTAAAATAACAATAATTAATATTCTAAGGGGTCTAATGGAAAAGTGGACAATAAGCAAGAACAGATGGGCAATGCAAGCAGAGAGATGGAAATTCTGAGAAAGAATCAAGGAAATACTGGGACAAAAAATCTGTAACAGCAATGAAGAATGCCTTTGATGAGCTCATCAGTAGACAGGACATGGCCAAAAAGGAACCAGTGAGCTTGAAGAAATGCCAATAGAAACTTCCAAAACGGAAATGAAAAGAGAAAAAAGAATGAAAAAGACAGAAGTGAACACCTAAGAATTACAATTACAAAAGGTATAAATACATGCAATCGATAGAACGCCAGAAGGAGGAGAAAGAGAGAAAGGAACAGAAGAAATATTTGAAGCAATAATGACATAATTTTCCAAAATTAATGATACACACCACACCATAGATCCGGGAAGCTTAGAGAACACCAGGCAGGATAAACACCAAAAAGTCCACAGATATATCACATAAAACCGTGGGAATCAGGGGCAAAGAGGAAGTCTTGAAAGAGCCAATGGGGAAAAACTTTACCTAGAGAGAAACAAGGATGTGAATTGTATTCCACTTCTTTTCAGACATCATGCAAGCAAGAAGAGAGTGGAGTGAAATATTTAAAGTGTTGAAAGAAAAAAACCAACTTATAACTCTTTATCCATTGAAATTATCCTTCAAAAGTGAAGGAGAAATAAGGATTTTCTTAGACTAACAAAAATGGAGAGAATTTGTCACCTGTGGACCAGCCTTGCAAGAAATGTTCAGAAATAAGAAAAAAAATTCTTCAGAAATAAGGAAAATGATATAGGTCAGAAACTTAGATTTACATAAAGAAAGAAAGATTGTTAAGTGGTAATAAATGAACTTAGAATACAATATTTTATTTTTCCAAATATAAAAACACATGTAGATTGAAAATAAACCATGGAGAAAGAAATAACGTGCTAACACTAATCAAAAGAAATCTGGAGTAGCTATATTAATTTCAGGCAAAACAGACTTCAAAGAAGGGAAAATTATCAGAGATAAAAAGAGCCATCATAATGATAAAGGAGTCAATTCTCCGAGAATAACAATCCTTAATGTGTATGCACCTAACAACAGAGCATCAAAATACATGAGACAAAAACTAATAGAATTCTAAGGATAAAGAGACAAATCTACTATTAGAGTTGGAGAGTTCAATACCCCTCTGTCAGAAATGAGCAGATCCAGTAGGGAGAAAATCAGTAAAGTCATGGGTGAACTGAACAGTATCATCAATCAACCAGATCTAATTGACTCTGCAGACTACTTCATTCAACAACAGCAGAATACACATTGTTCTCCAGCTCACAGGGAACGTTCACCAAGATAGACCATGCTCTGGGACATACACACACCGTAACAAGCTTAAAAGAATAGAAGTCATACAAAGTATACTTTCAGACCACAACGGAATTAAACTAGAAATCGGTAACAGAAACAGCTGGAACAGAATAGTTGGGAAACCCAAAGAACTTGGGGGTTAAACATCATACTTTTAAATAACACATAAGTCAAAGAAGTCTCAAGAGAGATTTTAAAATGCTTTGAAATAAGTGAAAAGGAGAACGTAACTCATCAAAATTTGTGGGGTATACTGAAAGCAGTGCTTAAAGGGAAAATTTATAGCATAGAATGCTTATTTAGAAAAGAAGAACTTAAAATCTCTAATCTAAACTTCCATTTTAGAAAACTGGGAAAAAAAAAGGCAAATAAAATCCAAAATATGCAGAAAAAAAGAAATAAAAATTACAAGAGAAATCAATGAAATTGAAAACAGGAATTCAATGGAGAAAATCAACAAAACCCAAAGTTAGTTCTTTGAAAAAGATCAATAAAATTGATAAACCTCTAGCCAGGTTAACTAAAAAAAAAAAAAGACAAAAATCATTAATGTCATATCCTATGGATGTTAAAAAAATAATAAAGGAACATTATGAACAACTCTATACCCACAAACTGGATAACCAATTTCTTAAAAGAACAGTCAACTAAAACTCACACAAGGGAAAAGAGATAATCTGCATAGGCCTATTAAAGAAATTGAATCAATAATTAATAACCTTCTAAAACAGACAGCACCAGGTCCAGATGGGTTTGCTGGTGAGTTCTACCAAGTACTTAAGGAAGAGATTATACCAAATTGTCTACAATTTCTTTTAGGAAATAAAGGTAGAGAGATACTTCCCAACTCATTGTATGAGGCCAGCATTACCCTAATATCAAAACCAGACAAGACATTACAAAAAAGGAAAACCACAGACCAATATCTCTCATGAACATATTTGCAAAATTCCTCAATAAAACATTAGCAAATCAAATACAACAGTATATAAAAAAGAATTAAACACCATGACCAGTGAGATTTATCTCAAATGTGCAAGTCTTGTTCAATCTTTGAAAATCAATTAATGTAATCCATTACATTGACAGGCTAAAGAAAAAAATATGATTATATTGACAGATGTAGAAAAAGCATTTGACAAAATCCATCACCCATTATGATATAAACCTCTCAGCAAACTAAGAATAGAGGAGAACTTCGTCAACTTTAAAAAGAATATCTACCCAAACACTACATACTTGATGGTGAAAAACTAGATTTTTCTTACTAAGATCAGGAAAAGTCAAGGATATCTACTCTCACCACTCCTATTCAACATTGTACTGGAGGTCCTAGCTAACTCAAAAAGACAAGAAAAGGACATAATAGGTATACAGATTGAGAAGGAAGAAATAAAGTTGTCTCTTTGTTTGCAGGCAACATGATTGTTTACATAGAAAATCCCAAAGAATTAACAAAAATCTTCTATAACTAATAAGCAACTATAGCAAGGTTGTAGGATACAAGCACAATATAAATAATAGAAGTCAATCTCTTTCCTATGTACCAGCGACGAACAATTGGAATTTGAAACTAAAAGCATGATACCATTTATATTAGCACCAAAAAAGAAATACTTAATTATAAATTTAACAAAATATGTATAAGACCTATATGAGGCAAACTACAGAAAGCTGATGAATTAATTCAAAGAAGAATTTTAAAAAATTGAGCTATATTCCACTTTGGAATACAAAGACTCAATATTGTTAAAATGTCATTTTTAACAATTTGAAATATAGATTCAATGCTATCCAAGTAAAATCCAAGAAAATTATTTTGCGATTATTGGCAAACTGATACTAAAGTTTATATGGAAAGATAGAGACCCAAAATAGCCAACACAATATTGAAGGAGAAGAATGATGTTGGAGGACTGACACTATCTGCCTTCAACACTTACTAGAAAACTATAGTAGTCAGGAGAGTGTGGTATTGGCAAAAGAACAGACAAATAGATTAATGGGACAAGATAGAGAGCCGAGAAATATACCCACACAAATACAGTCAAGTGACCTTTGACAAAGAAGCAAAGTAATTCAATGGAGAAGGAATAGTCTTTTCAACAAATGGTGCTGGAACAACTAGACATCCACATGCAAATAAAGGAATCTAGACACAGACCTGACACTCTTCACAAAAAGCAATTCAAAATGGATCATAGATCTAAATGTGAAATGCAAAACTATAAACTCCTAGAAGATGACATAAAGGAAAATGTAAGTAGCCTTGGATATGGCGATGACTTTTTAGATATAACCGCAAAAGCACAATCTATGAAAAAAAATCGATGTTGGACTTCATTAATATTAAAAGCAATGTTTCTCTCTGTGAAAGATACTGTTAAAAGAGTGAAAAGTCAAGCCACGAACTAGGAGAAAAGCTTTGTAAAACACATATCTGATAAAGAACTGGCATACAAAATAATGAAAAAACAAAACTCAACAGTAAGAAAACAAATAACCCAACTAAAGTATGAACAAAAGATTTGAATATATACCTAACCAGGGAAGATATTCAGATGGGAAATAAACATATGCAAAGATGCACAACATCACATATCATTGGAGAATTGCAAATTAAAACAACAATGAGATGCCAATACACAGCTATTAGAATGGCTTAAATTCAAAACACTGATCAAACCAAATGCTGGCATAGATGTGGAGCAAGAGGAACTCTCATTCACTGCCGGTGGGAATGCAAAATGGTACAGCCATCCTGGAAGGTAGTTTTCAGTTTCTTACAAAACTAAACATAATCTTACCATATGATCCAGCAATCACACTCTTCGGTTTTTACCCAAATGAGTTGAAAACTTACGTCCACCACCAAAAAAAAAAGCTTGCACATGAATGTTTATAGCAGCTTTACTCTTAATTCCCCCAAATTGGAAGCAAGTAAGATGTCCTTCAGTAAGTGAATGAATAAACAGACTGTGGTACATCCAGACAAGGGGATACTATTCAGTGATAAAAATAAATAAGCTTTCAAGACATGAAAAGACATGGGGAAATCTTAAACGCATATTGCTAAGTGAAAGAAGCCAAAATGAAAAGGTTAAAAACTGTGTGATTCTAATTATATGACATTCTGGAAGAGTTCAAACCACGGAGACAGTAAAAAGATCAGTGTTTGCCAGGGGTTCTTGGAGAAGGAAGGATGGATAGATGAAGCACAGGGGATTTTTAGGGCAATGAAACTATTCTGTGTTATAAAGTAATGATGGATACATGTCATTCTTTGCCAAACCCATAGAAGATACAACAAAACAGTTAACTGTAATGTAAGCTATGAACTTTAGTTAACAATAATGTATTGGTATTGGCTCATCAATGGTAACATATGTCCCACACTAATGAACAATTTTAATAATAGGGAAAACTGGGGTGGAGTAGTATATAGAAACTCTCTATACTTTCTCTCAATTTTTCCATAAATCTAAACTTTAAAAAAAGTTGATTAATTATTTTTAAAGCCTTATATCAAAAAAAGTTAGTTCTAAAGGCCAAGGTTAAACGAGAAATACAAATAATTTGTGCTGTAGAAATGCAGGTAGTCACCAGGAAAGAACCATGAAAGAGAGATTTCTGGTGGATCTGGAGCAGGAGAGATCTGGATGGGCAAGTGCAGTGGATATCTGAGACCAGGGAAGGGAAACAAACATGTTTGGTCCAGAAACCCAGATGAATTTGAAAATGTTGCAGAAGTGCTTATACTTGAAAAGTGAGTTAGAGAAGTGGATGGGAATGTATTCTGGATGGTGCTGAACGCGCTCTGTGTGCGGAAGACACCACCGTCTGCTTATCTAGTAGTCATTCTTCCTTCCTCTAACAAGCCTCCATTTTGTTCTGATATTGGCTGGCTGGCCAAGTGGTTTTGAGGAAGTCTAGAATTCTCCTCAGACTCTTAGGGTAGCATTTTCCTTGCTCTAAACCAATCTGTCTCTCTCTCCTCCCTTAGAACTCAGCCACTATATTGTGAAGAAGCCCAGACCACATGTTCCAGCCGACAGCCCCAGCTGAAGTGCTAAGGTTCCAGACAAAACCCAGCCTACCAGACTTGTAGATAAACAACGCTTCAGAGGATTCCAGCCCCCAGCCTTGGAGTCTTCCAGCTGAGGCCCCAGACATTGTGCGGCAGAGACGAGCCATCCCCTCTGTGCACTGATTGAATTCCTGGCCCCGAAAAACCATGAAGCATTGTAAGTGATTATCATTGTTTTCAGACACTAAGATTTGGAGTGATCTGTTTGTTATTTCACGGTAGATAATGAATACATAGCCATTTTCTCAGTTTCTGTCCATCAGGCCTGAGATGGACCTCCCTTGGTCCCGCTGACCTGCAGGTCTGCATCTGACCTTGGCTCATCTCTCTGAGGTGGAAGCAGCCCTTGTTGTCAACTGCTCAGTTCTAAGGTTCTATCTTCACTAACCAGGTTGGCAAGCATTGCCGAAAGGGCTGAGAAGCAAAAGTAAGGTTTATCAGCTCTTGAAAGTTCTTGGGCATGCTGCTGATTCTGCTGAGACCTTTACACATGTTCTCACAGCCGCCCTGTGAGGTTGGTGTCATTGTCATCACTGCCTCCATTTTACAGATGAAGAAACTGGGGCTGGGCATGGTTAAGTCCTGAAGTCACATAGTGGTCAAGCTGGGATTCAAACTCACATCTTCTGATTTCAAGTCGCATTTCTTTTGCTAACTGGGTCAAATCCATATTCATTTCACTCATCTTTGGCTGGGTCCGCACCACTGCCCAAGCATCCTTTATTTTCTCTTGCTTTCTCCCCATCTCTTATTCATCAGGATTTGAAATGTTTTCTATTTTCCTCGAATCCCACCCACATTCTCTTTGAAAACTTCCCTCCTTCTGGCCATGTGGAGGGAATAAAGTCATAGAAGGAGGATCTGGGACCATGGATGAAACGTCCATCCACTGCTGGAAAACACCACGTGGACAGACTATGAGAGGGAGCTGTGCCTGTCTCCTCCCATTTCTGCTTATTGTCTTCTGCCAGTGTCTCCCATTGGCCAAACTGGCCCAGAATCCTATTGGTCAGAAAGCTGAGAGACATAGCTGGCAGAATGATGGTGCTTCACCAGAATTTCCCTGCCCATAACTCTAAATTTCTGTAAGTGTTTGGATACACTTGTCTTAGATTTTCCAGGTTAAAAATTCATAAAGTGAATTTGAAGATTGATTCTGTCCAGATTTATGGACAAATGTTGCACTATCTACCAAGGTCATCCCCATCCACACTGGATTCCGGAAACTTCTCTCTTCCCTCACTCTTCTCCTCACGTGGTGATATTAGCAATAGAAGCATCCCCATCTATATGTTTTATTAACTTGACCTTGTCCTGTCTTCCAACACAGTTGACTGCTTCAAGGCTGGGCACTTGACTAGAAGTTAAGTTTGGGACCTAGAGAATTTCAGTGTCTCTAAAGGTGATTGGACATACAACCTGTATACTCAGGATCTAGGTGACCTGAGTAAGTGATCATTGAAAAAATTGTAAAATATATCACACACACCAAAGAATGTATGTAATCTGTACGTACATTTTAAAGAATAATAGTTATTTGTTAAAAGCCAAATACCTATGTCTGCCGTGAAACTTTTGGAGTTTTCTATACACGCTTCCCTAAATCCATCTCCCCACCTCCTGTCATAAGTGTCAATCATTTCCTTGCTTTTAATTTTTAGTTTTGCCATATATATGTATATTTCTAAACAACATATGACTTGTTTTTGAAACTTTATTCAAATAAAATCATGCCTTAGGCATCCTTCTGAAAGTTTCTTTCTTTTTACACTCAGCATTATCTTTTTTGAAATTCATCTATATTGATGTATTTAACTGTTTTTTCATTTTTTCCTGCTGCATATATATACCAAATGTATTGATTCATTCTACTTTGACTAGACAAGCTGCTTCTAGATTATTTGCTACAACGATGATGTTATGAAAAAATTTTGTGCCTGTTACTTAGTACACGTCGTTGTTTTTTCAGGGAAAAGATGTTAGAGTAGAAATACTGAGTCATAGGAGAGAGAGAGATATGATACATATGATATATATGTATCTGTGTGTGTAAATATATATATATATATTTATGTATACCTATAAACAGTCATATGACCCAGCCTTTCTACTCTAGCATATTTGCCCTAGAAAAAGAGTGATGCGTACCAGGTAAAAAGTTCAAAGTTTTTCATGGCATCATATATACATTGCTAGCTTTTATGCTTAAAGCCAAATTATTTTCCAAAATAATTTTTACCAAACTATCCTCCATAATTAAGTATGAGCACTCCCATTTTTACAAATCCTCACCAACACCCAGTGTTGTCAGGCTTTTTTTTTTTTAAGGAAAATTAGCGCTGAGCCAGCATCCTCCACTAATCTTCCTTCTTTTGCTGAGGAAGATTGGCCCTGAGCTAACATCTGTGCCTGTCTTCCTCTTCTTTATATGTGGGATGTTGCCACAGCATGGCTTGATGAGTGGTACATAGGTCCGTGCCTGGGATCTGAACCGGTGAACATCCAGCCACCAAGGCAGAGTGTGGGAACTTAACTGCTACACCACCAGGCTGCTACTTGTCAGACATTTTAATGTATGCTTTTCATTTGCATTTCCCTCATTGCTGATGAATTTGAGGATATTTGTGCATGTCGTTTGCTCCTACTTCTCTCTGAAGTGGCTATTCATGTTTACTAATTTTCTTATTGTGTTATTTTTCTAGATTTATAAGAAATATTTATGTGTATATACATATTTTTTTTTTTTTTTTGAGGAAGATTAGCCCTGAGCTAACATCTGCCGCCAATCCTCCTCTTTTTGCTCAGGAAGACTGGCCCTGAGCCAACATCTGTGCCCATCTTCCTCTACTTTATGTGTGGGATGCCTACCACAGCATGGCTTGCCAAGTGGTGCCACGTCTGCACCCAGGATCCGAACCAGCGAATCCTGGGCCACCGAAGAGGAATGTGTGCACTTAACTGCTGCGCCACCAGGCCAGCCCCAAGAAATGTTTACACATTTTTGATTCAAATTCTTTACCTTACATATAAGGCAAATATCTTCTCCCAATTTGTGGTTTGACTTTTCATTTATGGAATCTTTTATTGAACAGAAGTTCTTAATTTTCATGTAGCTAAATAAAGCTATTTTTCCTTTCTAAATTTTCCCTGTTTGGGTTCTATTTAAATAACTTTTGTTCTTCAGAAAATACTTTCAATGCCCCAGTCTGATTTCCGCACTGTTTGTGTTGGAAAGTTCTATATAAACTTGAACTCACTTCAGTAATTTTAAGAGATTTTCTATTGTTGGTCTGACCTTGTGTTCCGGAATAAATCCACCTTAGTCACATTATATATATTATTTTCAGGTCTGGATTCAATGTGCCAATATTCTGTTTAGGACTTTGTACATCTCTGGTCATATTTGAGATTGTAATTTTCCCTTTTCACACTATTCTCGTCTGACTTTGCCGTCAAGGTCATGCCTCTTTTGGGCTCTGAAGAGTTTGTTCAGCAGTAGAATGGTCTTTTCCTGAGCATGCAAGTGAATTCAACTGTAAAACTGTCTGAGTGGTATTTTATTTGTGGAGAATCTTAAATTAGTAATTGTTCTGTTGGTTATTATTTGATGATTCATATTTTCCTATTTGTTTTTGGAGTGCGCTTTGGTAAAGTATGTATTTCTAAGGATTGGTCCACTTTATCCAAATTTATTGGCATATTCATAAAATCTTCTTAATCCTTTTAATGTTTATAGCATTCATGATGAGGTCCCCTTTTTCATTCCTCATATAAGTTATTGGCTCCTTCCTTCCTTCCCTCCTCCTTCTCTCCCTCCCCTCTTTCTGTGTATTTTTTCTTTCTGATCAATCTTGTCAGAGACTTGTGAATTTTATCAGTCTGTTCAAAAAAGCCACTTTTGGCATAATTTATTTATTTATTTTTTTAGGAAGATTAGCCCTTAGCTAACTACTGCCAGTCCTCCTCTTTTTGCTGAGGAAGACTGGCCCTGAGCTAACATCGTGACCATCTTCCTCTACTTTATATGTGGGACTCCTACCACAGCATGGCCTGCCAAGCAGTGCCATGTCCGCACCCGGGATCCGGGCCGGTGAACCCCGGGCCACCAAGAAGCGGAACGTGGGAACTTAACCCCTGGGCCACAGGGCCGACCCTGATTTTCTTGATTGTATCTTTGCTTTGTATTTAATTTATTTTATGTTCTTATTTTTATTATTTATTTCCTTCTACTTCAGTTAAGTTCGTTGCTCTTTTACTAACTTCTTAAACTGGATGCTAAGTTTGTTTCCTTTCTGCATCACTTCTGATGTAATATGTGTTTTTTAAGGTCATACATTTATAAATGCCACTCTACTGCTTTTGCAATGGCCCCCGAGTTTTCAATAGGCAGTATTTTAGTATTGTCTAAAATATTTTCTAATTACCATTGTTATTCCTTCTTTGACCTATGGGTTATTTAGTAAATATAGATCATCCATAGATCAAGTGTGATAATTGTCTTATTCAAATCTCTGATTTTATCAGTTGTTAGTGTATTTGACATATTAATTACTGGAGAAATGTGGTAAAATCTAACATCTAAGGGTGAATCACAGATTAAAAAATCTTAATTCGAAGTTATGTTTTAGAAGCAAGTTTGAAATTGTTACATCTTCCTGGTAAATTGAAATTTTTACTTATATGTCGACTCGTATATCTCTTATGTCTTCAGCTTTACAGCTATCATGAGGATTGCATTTAATATTCTAAGTTTGTAGTAATCTAATTTGAATTGATACCAATTTAGCTTAAATAGCATATAAAAACTCTTCTCCTAAACAGCTCTGTTCTCCTTTTATGTTATATTTGTTACAAATTACACCTTTATACCTTGTGTGCCTGACAATATAGATTTATAATTTTTTATGTATTTGTTTTTAAAATCACATAAGAAATAAAAAGTGGAGTTACAAACTAAAGATACAATAATATAATTTTTTATATTTGCCCATGTATTTGCCTTAACTGGAGATATTTATTTCTTCATGTGGGTTTGAGTTACTATCCGATGTCCTTTTATTTCAACCTGAAGGTCTCCCTTTAGCATTTCTTGTAGGGTAGATCTAATGGTAACAGATTCCCTCAGCTTGTTTATCTGCAAATGTCTTAATTTCTCATTCATTTCTGAAGGACAGTTTTGCCAGATATAGAATTCTTGGTTAAGTTTTTTCTTTCAGCATTTTAAATATATCATCCCACTGCATTCTGGACCTCCTTCTTTCTCATGACAACTGGCTGTTAATTTTACTGGGGATCCCTTTACATCATGAGTTGATTTTCTTTTGTTGCTTTCAAGATTCTCTCTCTGTCTCTGACTTTCGACAGCTTGATTATAATATGTCTTGGAGTTCATTGAGCTTCTTGGAGTTGTAGATTCAGGTTTTTCATCTAATTTGGGAAATTTTCAATCATTATTTCCACAGATATTTTTTTCTATCACTTTCTCTCTCTCTTTTCCTTCTGGGACTCTCATACACGTATGTCAGTCCATTTGATGCTGTCCCCAGGTCCCTTAGACTGTGTTCCTCTTTCTTCATGACTAGAAAGAGAAAGGGAGTGGGGGAAAGAGGAGGATAAAGAAAAAAATGAGGATAAGTAAGAACAGAAAGGAGGACAAAGAGAAAAATATACAGGAGAATGAAATAGAGCAGAGAAGAAGACAAATGAGAAATGGAAAGTGATGACTTCTCGAGTTCCCTACAGAACACCAAACTCTGTTCCTGGAACTGCTGCTTTCTTGCCCTTGGGATTTGGGAGGCATCCTGAGGCTTTGTCAGCATCTCCATATTTATCTGCTTAGGCATCTCAACGTAGGTCCTATTATTTATCACCAAAAGAGACTTCTGGATACTCCATCACACCACTTCTGACACTAAGTGGGCTGGCCTGCTCTTCTGGTTTGTGGCTTCTCTACTTTGCTGTAAAGACACGCGGGACTGTATTCGACAGGAAGTATAAGAGGGCTGCTCTCCAAGATCCTGCCATAGTGTAGAATCTCAAAATTATCAATAGTTCACTTTAGAAAAACAACATTCAGTGAAGATTGCTTGAAGAACATCTACTCCTTCAGTTCTAAATTTTTATCCCTAGATTAGCCATAACTAAAGGAAACTGAGGACCCAGATGTCATCATTCAGGTTCCTCCTGATAATTACTTTACTACATATCACTTTGATTTGATGCTACCAATCTGTATTGGTGTTTGTTATGAGAAATATGGTCTATGTAGTTAGTGGATATCTTGCTTATTGTTGTGTATTCAATTGTGTCTCCTCAAAACTCACATGTTGAGGTCCTGACCCTCACTTCCTCAGAATATGACCTTATTTGGAAATAAGATAGTTGCAGACGTAGTTAAATCAATATGAAGTCGTTAGGGTGGGGCCTGATCCAACATGACTAGTGTCCTCACAAAAAAGGGAAATTTGGACACGGAGACACATACATGGAGAATGCTATGTGAAAATGGAGGCATAGATTGGGGTGATGGAAACCAAGGAACACCAAAGATTGCCATCAAACCACCAAAAGACAGGCAAGAGGCAAAGGACGGATACTTCCTCACACCCTAGGAAGGAAGCAACTCTGTTAATACCTTGTGTCAGACTTCTAGCTTCTAGAACTGTGAGACAATAAATTTCTGTTGTTTACGCTACCCACTTTGTGGTGCTTTGTTCTAGCAGCTACAGCAAACTAACTATGAGTCCATCAACACTGGCTCTTTCCACAGAGATGGCTAATGGTGGTCCCTAGTATAGGCTAGGGCATGAATTTTGCCCTCCCCAGTCACAAGTGCTCACATCCATGACTTTTCATTACCTGTTAACTTGAGCTTAACTTAAGTAAGCCTATGATTGTACTTAATACTGCATTATAGCCATTCACTCACTAAAAAAGAATGGCTCAGGTGTGCCAAGAAAAAGGTTTGCATTCACCTGCAAACTTTGTTTTGTTTTAGAGATGCCAATGAGAGGCCGTCATCTAGAAAAAAAAATCCAGTTATGCCTGAAGGGAGGCCTGTCCAAGAAAATGGCTGAGAGGTCACTAGATACCTTGGTGGGTTATTTCCCACTGTCTTTGATTTTGATACAATAGTCAAAGCAGTCCTCTTCCATCTTCTCACATAAATACGTGGCAAAATAACTCTTTGCATTAAAGAGGGACTTCTGGCAGCCTTCACAGGGTAAAGAGTTTGTGCTTCCTATCACAGCAGAACCCAGCTCTCAGCATACCCTAGTGTGCAAGTATACTGCTCTCACATCTTGTGATAAGGGCTGACTCAGACATATTCCTAGGTGGTATATTCTGTAGTCTGGGGTGTGGGTAACCACAATACTGCTCTGTCAGTGCCTTCCATGCAGTGGACATTTTGGTAGCTTTTCCTGGGGGAGGCCTTATTCCCATATGACTGGAGACCTTATAAGAAGAGGAAATTAGGACACAGACATTCACAGAGGGAAGACCATGTGAAGACACAAGGAGGAGAAGATGACCATCTACAGGCCAAGGTAAAAAAATAAGTTTCTGTTGTTTAAGTCACCTAGTCTATAGTACTTTTTTATGGCAGCCACAGCAAACTGCACTAATACCCCCTTAAGGATTCATGGTTTTGCTTTCCATGGTTTCAGTTACCCGTGGTCAACTACTGTCTGAAAATATTAAATCGACAATTCCAGAAATAAACACTTCATAAGTTTTAAATTGCATGCCATTCTGAGTAACATGATGAAATCTCATGCTATCCTGCTCCGTCAAGCCCAGGACGTGAATCATCCCTTTGTCCAGCACATCCATGCTGTATGCACTACCTTCCCGTTAGTCACTTAGTAGCCATCTGGGTTATCGGATTGACTGTTGCCGTATCATGGTGCTTGTGTTCAAGTAACCCTTATTTTGCTTAATAATAACCCCCAAACACAAGAGTAGTCATGCTGGCAATTCAAATATTCTAAAGAGAAGTTGTAAAGTGCTATCTTTAACTGAAAAGGTGAAAGTTCCTGACTTAATAAGGAAAGAAAAAAATTGTATGCTGAAGTTGCTAAGACTTACGGTAAGAACAAACCTTCTATCCATGAAGCTGTGAAGGAGAGAGGAATTTGTGCTAGTTCTGCTGTCGCACCTCAAATATGTATGTATAGGAAAAAACATAGTATATATAGGGTTTGGTACTATCTGTGGTTTCAGGCAGCCATTGGGTCTTGAAATATATCCCCCGCAGAAAAGAGGGGACTACTGTAATATGGTGAAATCAATCAGCAGCTCCAGGGTGAGGGTTTTGACTGGACCTTGTCAATCAGGGCATTCACGTTCCTGTGAAAACAGTGGCTGGTTTACTTGTGAAGGCAATAGATTGAGTGTTTGACTTTAATCTTCACCTGTATTTACACCCTCATCATAGCTTCATTGTGGGCAGAGTGTACTTCTCTACCCCTTGATTGTGGCCTTGGCCATTTGACTTTGATCACTAGCATGTGGGCAGAATTGACACTGTGCGAATTTCAAGCATAGACCTTAAGAAGTTTTGTGTATTCATCTCTTGCACTCTTGTCATTTCCATGACAATAAAATGAGTCAGCTAGCCTCAGATCCAAGGAGAATGAGAGGCAGAGAAGAGCGTCCCTGACTTGAAGTAGAGCCACCCAGTCCACTCAGCCTAAATCAGCCCCCCAAACGACCTGCAGACACGTGAGTGAGCCCAGATGACAGCAGAGCTTCCTCCAGGTAGACTTCAGACACGTGAGTAATTCTTACTGTTAAGTGGAACCAAGATAGTGTGGTTGTTACACAGCTTTCTGTGGAAATAGCTAGCTGATACAATGAACATATGATCTGAGATTGTTCAATCAAGATAGAAGCCCAAGATATTTTTCTCAGTGTTGGGAGGGAGTTGTTCTTTCTCTCTGAGGGAGCATATAGCCCTGGAAGTTATTGGCAGCCACCCTTGTGCCCAGGTTGTAGATGATGCCAAGGAGACAGAACAGAGAAATTAAAGGAATCTACATTCTTGTTGGTGTTGTTGAGCCACAGAATCAAAGCAAACATAAGGCTTAAACTACTTCCGAAATTCTCAGTTATATGAGCAAAGAAATCCCTTATTGTTCAAGCCCATTTGATTCAGATTTTCCATTACTGCATAAAGATAGACTCAGAACTCCTGATTTCAGCTCCAACATGTAAAGAGCTTAGAAGTGATCACTCCTATCCTTAAAACAAGAAAAATGAAAATCAAACTGAAAATAAACAAAATTTCTTGGATCCATCAAAGATCTGAGATCAGAGGACAAACCACCACCCCAAAGTCTAGAGAGAAGGTGAACACAGAGAATCTGCTTAACTAGAGTGGAAGCAGCTGGAGTCACAGAGGGAGCAACACTTAAATGGTCATTTTGACGACCTGCTTGAGAGTGAGAAATTCTTGGAATCTGCAGTCTTAGGGGCCCCACACTTTCATGAATCTACTTCTAGGAACTCCACCAGGTTCTTAGGGTGAAGAGTCAAGAAAGATCCCCTCACGGTGTGACAGGAGGAGGGAGAAGAATAACCATGTGAGATGTGCCTCAAGAGTTCTTCATAACAAATGCTCATTCTTCAGGGAGAAGGATTTTACCAGAACCTAAGAGGAGGGAAAAAAGCTAAGAAATCCTTGTGAAGGTCACAGCCCAGGGACATGGGCCTATTAAAAGACTGTGATTTAGTCATACAATTATAGAATGCTTCCTCTCTCAGACCTTACCATCACATCACTAGGGCTTCAGTATAATAACATCAGATTACAGCTAAAGAGCTACAAGGTGCAGACTCTATTTAAGGAGCCCAAAGGCAACAGGGGAGATAAAAACAAAGACATTAGATGAATTTGGAGCCTCTGAAATCTTCAGTTACAGCAAACATTAAACACAGCCAACTCTTAGACAGATTAACATAAAACCTCAGTTCTTATTACCCAATATATCATGTCTAGCTTTTAATAAAATATTACAAAGCATGCTAAAAGGCAAGAAAAAACACAGCCTTAAGAGAAAAAGGGAGCGTTAGAGCCAGACTCGGATATGATACAGATTTTGAAATAATTAGACAGGGAATTAAAAATAACTATGATTAATATGTTAAGGGCTGTAATGGAAAAAGTAGACAACATGCAAGAACAGATGGATAATGTAAGCAGAGAGATGGAAACTATAACAAATAATCAAGAGGAAATCCTACAAGTCAAAAGCACTGTAACGGAAATGAAGAAAGCCTTTGATGGGCTCATCAGTAGACACAGCACAGCCAAGGAAGGGATCAGAGAGGTCAAGGATATGCCAATAGAAAATTCCCAAACTGAGAAATAAACAAATAAAGCAGAACAAAGTATCCTAGAACTGTGGGAAAATTTCAAAAGGTATAACATATACATAATTGGAATACCAGAAGGAGAAAAAAGACAAAGGAGAAGAAGAAATAAATAGTTCTTGGAGTAACGTAATGACAGAGAATTTTCCAAAATTAATGACAGATCTAGAATCCCAGACCCAGGAAGCTCAGAGAACACCAAGGTAAATACCAAAAAATCTATACCTAGGTATAGCATACTCAAACTACGGAAAACCAATGACAAAGCCTTGAAAGAAGATGAATGGGGAGAAACCTTACCTAGAGAGAAACAAGGATAAGAATTATTGAGGACTTCTCATCAGAAACCATGCAAGCCAGCAGAGAGTGGGGTGAAATATTTAAAGTGTGAAGTGAAAGAAAATATATAGAATTCTATATCCAGAAAAATTATCCTTCAAAACTGAATGAGAAGTAAAGATTTTCTCAGTAAAACAAAAACAGGAAATTGATTACCAGTACATCTGTCTAGAAATACATGTTCAAAAAGTTCTTTATGGAGAAGGAAAATTATATAGGTCAGACACTTGGACCTACATAAAGAAAGGAAGCGCATCCCAGAAGGAATAAAACGAGGTAAAATAAAATATTTTATTTTTCTTATTCTTATGATCTAAAAGATAACTGTTTAAAGTGACAATAGGAACAATGTATTGGGTGATTGTAGCATATGGTTACATGAAATGAAGGACAGTAAGGTCATAAGGAATGAGAGGGAGGAATTGGGAATACTCTCCTGTTATAAGGTAGCTGCACTACGTGTGAAATGGTATAGTATTATCTGAAGGCTAACTTAGATTAGTAGGAAATGTATATTGCAATCTTTAGGGCAACCACTAAAATTTGTTTTTAAATGAAGTATAATTTGTATGCTAAGAGAGGAGAGAAAGAGGAATCATACGAAACGCTCAATTGAAACCAGAGAAGGCAGCAAAAGAGAGGAAGAAAGAAGAGAAACAAAGAATAAATGCAATGAATAGAAAATAGTTACGAACATGGTAGATCTTAATCTAACTATATCAATAATCTGTAAATATAAATTATCTAAATACACCAATTAAAAAACAAAGGTTGTTGGAGCGGATCAAAAAACAGGACCCAAATGTATGTTGTCCACCAACAGCTCTCTTTAAATATAAAGACTTAGATAGGTTGAAAGTAAAGGGCTGGAGGGGCCGGCCCAGTGGCATGGTGGTTAAGTCCTTGTGCTCTGCTTCGGCAGCCCAGGGTTTGCAGGCCTGGATCCCGGGTATGGACCTAGCACTGCTGGTCAAGCCATGCTGTGGCAGCATCCCACATAAAATAGAGGAAGATTGGCACAAATGCTAGCTCAGCAACAATTTTCCTCAAGCAAATAGAGGAAGATCGGCAACAGATGTTAGCTCAGGGCCAACCTCACACACACACACACACACACACACACACACACAAAGTAAAGGGATGGAAAAAGATATACCATGCTAACAGTAATCAAGAGAAAACTAGAGTAACTACATTAATTTCAGCCAAAACTGACTTCACAACGAGAAAAATTATGGGAGATAAAGCAGGGCACTACAAAATGATAAGGGGGTGAATTCTCTAAGAAGACATAACAATCCTATGCACCTAACAAGAGAGCATCAAAATATGGGAGGCAAACACTAATAGAACTTCAAGGAGAAATAGACAAATCCACTAGTATAGTTGATGACTTCAACACCCCTCTTTCAGTAATTGATAGATGAAGCAAGCAGAAAAGGATACAGTGAGCAGTAAGGTAAGCTGATCTGAACAGCACTATCAATCAACTTGACGTTTATAGACAACTCCATCCAACAACAGCAGAATACACATTCTTCTCAAGCTCACATGGCACTTTCACTAAAATTGACCATATCTTGGGTCGTAAATTACACAAATTTAAAAGAACAGAAATCGCACAAAGTATGTTCACAGGCTGCAATGGAATTAAACTAGAAATGAATAACAGAAATTCTAAACAGACAGAAATTTTTAAAAAACAATTCTAAATAACCATGGTGGGTCAAAGAAGTGTCAAGAGAAATTTACAAATATTTTGAACTAAATGAAACAAAGAAAGTACAACTTCTCAAAAATACATACTTCTCACTAACACAACCATCACATTAGTTTCCCAGAGAGCTGCTCATGCTCTTCCAGGAACGGGGTACTTCTTCGGTGAAGTGGTTATCTAACCCCAGTGTAAGGCTCTGAGTCAGTCACCTCCACTCTGAGGTGTCGAGTGCGTTCAGACGGGTTCCATTGGGTCTGAGGCACAGGCGCACTGTGCTTGAAAGCTTCAGAGTATAAGCTCTTGGAGAGTGAAGGAATTCATCCGCAGTGCTGGTTCTGTACAGAACGTTCAAATGCTGTCTGGTTTTTATTATAGACACCCCAACAAAGCTGTAACACTTCTCAGATCATAAGTTTAAAATATTCTAAAAATCACGTTGCATTTCCAAACAAGATCTGAGTCTCTGGTCTGCTAGTGCTCACTTAGGCATTTTGAGTTTAATTGGGTTTAGCAAGAAGTGCTGGCACAGAGAATAAGGATGTTTCAAAGTTTAGCTTTGGCCTCAATACTCGGCTCTAATCTGATATTTGACTTTGCCTGAGCTCTGTCTTTGGAAGTCTGAGGGGCCTAATTCGCTTATTTCACTACTCTGTTTTGCAACCCTCTCTTGTGTTTGATCAACAATCATGTGATTGCATAGGGAACACATATCTAATTGGAAACAATGCCAGTAATCAGATTAAGACATATCCCTTAGATTTATTTTTAATATTTGAATATTTATTTCCATATATAGGCAAGCATTTTAGATGCAACTTAGAGTGAAAAGTTTCCACGTTTGAAATTCCACTAGTTAGCTGAAGTATACATATATATTTATTATTACAAGAGTAAAGTGTTGTACTAACGATGATTGTGAATAATTAAATTTATGTATAAAAGTAATTAGTATTTTCAATATTTTAACAAGGAAAGAAATTGATAATTATTATGAATTTTTAAAAGAGAAGGTTCGAGCTAAGTAACTTTAATATGACCAGCCATCTCATCATTTCTGAGCAAACAAATGTTTATAAAAATTTGAATAATAATTGATTAGTCTGCTCAAGCTCCCGTAGCAGAATACCAAAGACTGAAGGCTTAAAGAACAGAAATGTATTTATTTTCCCATAGTTCTAGAGGCGGGAGCTCCAAGAGCAAGGTGCCAGAAGGACTGGTTTCTGGTGAGGTCTCTCTTCCTATCTTGCTGATGGCCAACTTCTTGCTGTGTCCTCACATGGCCTTTCCTCTATGCATGTGCTCCTTATGTCTCTTCCCCTTCTTATGAGAATGCTAGTCCTACTTATGACCTCATTTAACCTGAGTTACTTCCTTAAAGAGCCCATCTCCACATACAGTAACGTTGGGGGTTAGGGTTTCAACATGTGAATTTGGGAAGCACAATAACAATGATACTATAATAATAATACAACATAAACCAGTAACAATAATATGTGTTTTATATATTAATCCATAGTATTAAATAAAATTAACTTTGCAAACCGCATTAATTTTTAGTTATTTAATGCCATATATAGGCTGTAAGAAAAAGTCTTATATGGACTTCTTCATATCTTATGGTGACAAATGAAAAGCAGAACTTCAATTTCACCGCCTCAAGATTCCACAAGGAAGAAAAAGATCCAAAAACTCTGTGATAAAACATCTTCAATCTAAATGTAATAAAAAAGAAAAAGAGAATGAAGAAAAGAAAAAATGCTTTGAAGACTGTGTAGAAACAAACATTTGGTTCTTACTTATCAAAATTCAAAACAGCAGAATTCTAAATGCCTTAAGAAGGAAATTCTTTATAATTTTGGGTTAACAGGAGCTTACTTTTTAAACAAAAATATGTCAAAATAGTTGTTTAGATTGCAATCATTCTCAGTAGTTATAGAAAAAGCCATGGATCCTATGTGCAAAGTTCCTTCTAAAAAATCTATTATAAAAGTCTTTTATTGAATTATAAAATGCAAAACCCCAAAAGGGTCATAATATTTAATGTGCCGCTTCTATATCTTGCATTGGGCATTTGGACGTGTAAAATCATGAGGTCCTTTTTGCATTTGATAGAGTGGTGAATGGCTTATTAAGAGACTTCTCAGTTTCTGCCAGCTAATATATGAATCTGCTGAAGAAGTGTTCATAGACTGGAAACTCTGCAAAAGAAAGCCCCATGCAACCGATGATGGGACATCTGTGATGAAGGTCAGGAGAGAATGAGGAGCTCACAAGCAAGCCAAGTTTTAGGCACAACCTCCAGTTGTGTGTTCAAAAAGGAATTAAGTAGTGATAACGTAAGAGAATTACTGGTCAGAAGTAGACGAATTTTGGGTCACATCCATTGTCTTCTTCAGTCACAGGCAGACTGCAAGACATACGAGAGATTATAGAACTGCCTTGCGAGATGCTCACACAAGACATTAACAGCAGATAGAGAGCAGCTGTTACTTGTTTAAAAGGCTGCTTGAACAAAAGAAAGTTTTAACACTGCTTTGCGCTGTATACAAAACCAACACAGAAGAAGTCACTAACAATGGTCACAGACATAAAGTCACCTTATTAAAGTGCATCATTCACTGGTTTCTAGCGTATTCACAAAGATATGCCAACATCACTACTATCTAATTCTAGAACATGTCATGGCCCCAAAAGGAAACCCATACTTATTAGTACTCACTCTCCATTCTCCTCTCCCCCAAACCCTTGGGAACTACTAATCTACTTTCTGTCTATATGGATTTGCATTTTCTGGACATTTCATATGAATTAAATCATAAATACACAGCCTTTTGTGTCTGACTTCTTTCATTTAGCAAATGTTTGCAAGGTTTATCCATGTTATAGCATGTACCAATACTTCATTATTTGTTATTGATGATTAATATTTCATTGTGTGGACAAACCGTATTTTGTGTATCCGTTCATCAGCTCGTGTGCAATTAGGTTATCTCCACTTTTAGGCTATTATGAATAGAGCTGCAGTGAACATTTGCATTCATGTTTTTGTGTATGCCTACGAATGGAATTTCTGGGTCACATGATAACTCTATGTTTAACATTTTAGGAACTGCCGCAGTGTTTTCCAAGGCAGCCACACCATTTAACACTCCCATCATCAATGTACGAGGATTCTTATTTCTTCGCATCCTCATCAATACTTATTATTATCTGTGGTTTTGATTAGAGCCATCTTAGTGGATGTGAAGTAGTATCTCATTGTGGTTGTTTTGCAGTTCTCTAATGACAAATGATGTTAAGCATTTTTGCGTGTTTTTATTGGCCATTAGTATATCTTCTTTGGATAAATGTCTTACTCAAAATACGCTCATTTTAAAATTGGGTTATTTGGTCTTTTTAGTGTTGTAAGTGTTCTTCATATATTATAGATACTAGTGACTTATCAGTTATATGATTTGCAAATATTTTCTCCCCTTTTGTAGGTTGCTTTTTACTGTCTTGATAGTGTCCTTTGAAGCACAATTATTTTTAATTTTGACGAAGTTCAATTAATCACTTTTTTAAATTGTTTGTGCTTTTGGTGTCATGTCTAAGAGACCATTGACTAATACTGGGTCCTGAAGACTTATGATTATGATTTCTTTTAAGAGTTTTACTATTTTAGCTCTTCCACTTAGACTTTTGATTCGTATTGAATTAATTCTTGTGTATGCTGTGAGGGGTTTGGGTTCAAACTCATTCTTTTCATGTAGATATCCATTTGTCCCAGCACCTTTTGTTGCAAAGGCTATTCTTTCCCCATTGAAATTTCTTGGCACTCATGTCAAAAGTTAATTCACCATCAAAGCGTGGGTACATTTCTGGACTCTCAATTATATTGCATTTATCTATGTGTCTGCCATTATATCAGTACCAAACACTATTGACAACTGTAGCTTTGCAGTGAATTTTGAAACTGGGAAGCGTGAGTTCTCCAACTTTGTTCTTTTTCAAGATTGCTTTGGCTATTTTGGTCCCTTTATTTCCATGAGCTCTTTTTTTAAATAGACTTTATTTTTTAGAGCAGTTTTAGGTTCACAGAAAAATTAAGCAGAAGGTACAGATAGTTCCCATTTCCTCTCGCCCCCCTCTCATTCCCTGAAACCTCCCCTATTATCAAAATCCTACACCAGAGTGGTTACATTTCTTACAATCAATGAACCTACCTTGACACAACATCGTCACCCAAGGTTCACGGTTTACCTCAAGATTCATTCTTGGTGTTATACTTTCTATGGGTTTTGGCAAATGTATAATGACATATATCCACCATTACAGTATCATACAGAATAGTTTCAACGTCCTAAAAATCACCTTGACATGATTATGTGATTTTTATTCTTTAGCTTATTGATGTGAAGTTTCATCTATTTATCCCTCCATTCCTTCTAACCCCTGTAAATCACTGGTCTCTTTATTGTCTCCAGAGTTTTGTCTTTTCCAGAATGTCAGAGAGTTGGAATCATACAGCACATAGTCTTTTCAGATTGGCTTCTTTCTCTTTGTATTATGCATTGATGTTTCCTCCATGTCTTTTCACGACTAGTTAGCTCATTTCTTTTTAGTGCTGAATAATATTCCATTGTCCAAATGTACCACACTTTATTTATCCATTCACCTACTGAAGCACATCGTGACTGCTTCCAAGTTTTGGCCTTGTATGAATAAACGTGCTCTAAACCTCTGTGTACAGGTTTTTGAGTGGATATAAGTATTTGGCTCCTTTGGATAAATACTAAGGGGTATGATTGCTGGATCATATGGTTAAGAGTACGTTTAGTTTTGTAAAAAAACTGCCAAACTGTGTTCTAAAGTGTCTGTACCACTTTGTATTCCCACCAGCAATGAATTAGAGGTCCTATTACTCCATATCCCGGCCAGCATTTGACATTGTCAGCGTTTGGGATTTTAGCGATTCTCATACATGTGTAGTGATATCTCATTGTTGTTTTAATTTGCAACTTTCTAATGACATATGAGGTGGAGCATCCTTTCATATGCTTATTTGCCATTTTTATATATTCTTTGGTGAGCCAGCTGTTCAGGTCTTTTGCTCATTTTTTAATGGGGTTGTTCATTTTCTTATTTTTGAGTTTTAAGAGTTCTTTGTATATTTTGCATAACAGTTCTTTATCAGATGTGTCTTTTGCAAATATTTTCTCCCAGTACGTGATTTGTTTTCTCATTCTCTTGACGGTGTCTTTTGCAGAGAAAGCATTTTTAATTTCAATGACATCCAGCTTATCAATTATTTTTTTCATGGATTGTGTCTTTGGTATTGTATCTAAAGAATCTTTGCCATACCTGAGATTACCCAGAACTTCTCCCTATGTTATCTTCTAGGATTTTTATAATTTTTGTTTTTACATTTAGGCCTATGATCCATTTTGAGTTAATTTTTGTGAAAAGTGTAATGTCAATGTCTAGGTTCTTTTATTTGCATGTAGATGTCCAGTTGTTCCAACACCATTTGCTGAAAAGACTATATTTACTCCAGTGTATTGTCTTTGCTCCTTTGTCAAAGATCACTTGATTATATTTATGTGGGTCTATTTCTAGACTCTCTATGTTATTCCACTGATATATTTGTCTGTTCTTTTGTGAATATTACACTGTCTTGTTTAATATAGCTTTACGGTGAGTCTTGAAGTAGGGTAGAGTCAGTCCTCTGAGTTTGTTCTTCTCTTTCAATATTGTGTTGGCTATTCTGAGTCTTTTGTCTCTCCATATAATCTTTAGGATCAAGTTTTTGATATTCACAAAATGACTTGCTGGGATTTTTATTGGGATTGCATTGAATCTATAGATCAAGTTGGGAAGAATCGATATCTTGACACTACTGAGTTTCCTATCCAGGAACACGGGATATCTTTCCATTTATATAGTTCTTTGATTTCTTTCATCAGATTTTGTAGCTTTTCTCATTTAGTTCTTGCACACATTTCATTAGATTTATACCTGACTATTTAATTTTTTTGAATGTTAATGTAAATGATATTGTGTTTTTAATTTCATATTCCACTGGTTCATTGCTGGTATATAGGAGCGTGACTGACTCTTGTATATTAACCTTGGATCCTCCAGTCTTGCTATAATCATTTATTAATTCCAGGAGTTTCTTTGTCTTTTCTTTCATATTTTCCACAGAGACCATGGTGTCAAAAGCAAAAAAAGACAGTTTTATTTCTTCCTTACCAATCCTTCTATCTCTTATTTCCTTTTCTTGTTTTACTGCATTAGTTAGTGATGCCGACCCTGACATCAGTTTCCCCACATTAAACCCGGAATATATGAGGTTAAAACCAAAACACTCTTTCCCTGCTTACTCCGTGGCTTCCTGGCTCCAGAATCCACTATCCTCCATGGAGACAGACACCACCAAGGACAAGCACTTGGATTCACCATCTCCTCCCCACAAAGAGATACAGGCTGGTGGGAAAGCTGCTGACCAGCAAGGTCATGGGCTCCCTCCTCTCTGCAAGTAGTCTCAAAGCCAAAGACAGGCTGGTGGGAAAGCTCCGACCAGCAAGGCCATAGGCTCCCCGCCCCCCCCCCCCCCCACCTAAAACCCCAAATAAAAACCCTTCCTTTTAGTTTTTCGGGGAGTTTGGGATTTGAGTGTTAGCTGCCCTCTCTCCTTGGTCAGCACTGTGCAATAATAAAATTCCTACTTTCTTCCACCACCCCTGGTGTCAGAGATTGGCTTGCTGTGCAACAGGTGAGCGAACTCACTTCAGGTTTGATATCACTAGACCTTCTGGTATGATGTTGAAAAGGAGAGAGGGGACATCCTTGCCCTTTTCTGATCATTGCAGGAAAGCTTTTAGTTTTTCATCAAGTATGATGTCAGCTGTAGGGGTTTTTTGTAGATATCCTTTATCAAGTTGTGGAAGTTCCATGTATTCTTAGTTTATGGGGAGTTTTTATAATGATCAGATGTTGGATTTTGTCTAATGTTTTTTCTGCATCTGTTGATATGATTATGTGATTTTTATTCTTTACCTTGTTGATCTGAAGGATTGCATCCATTGATTTTTTTAATGCTGAACCAGCCTTGCATACCTGGAATAAATCCTACTTGGTCATGGTGTATAATTATTTCTATACGTTCTTGGATTTGATTTCCTAATTTTTTCTGAGGATTTTGTGTCTATGTTCATGAGGGATATTGGTCTTTAGTTTTCTTTTCTTATAATGTTTTTGTCTGGTTTTGGGCTCACAGTAATGCTGGCCTCATAGAATGAGTCAGAAAGTACTCTCTCTTGTTCTATCTTCTGGATTAGGGATAAAGAGGAACATTGTAGATAATTGGCATAATTTCTTCCCTGAATGTTTGGTAGAATTCACTAGTAAATCCAACCAGGCATAGTGCTTTCTGTTTTGGAAGGTTATTAATTACTGATTCAATATTAGTAATTTATGTTAATTATTTAAAATTTGTTTATTCTTTAAAGATGTAGGCCTGTTTAAGTTGTCTATTTCTTTTTGTGTGAGTTTTGCCTTTCAAGGAGTTGGTCATTTCCTCTAGGTTACCAAATTTGTGGCATAGAGTTGTTCATAATATTCCTTTATTATCTTTTTAATGTCCATGGGATAAGTGGGGATGACCCTTATTTCATTTCTGATATTAGTAACTTGTGACTTCTCCCTTTTTGTTTGTAATCAATTCAGCTAGAGGCTTATTCATTTTGTTGATCTTTCGAAGAACCAGGTTTTGGTTTTGTTGACTTTCTCCATTGATTTCTGCTATTATTTTTATTATTTCTTTTCTTCTGCTTACTTTGGATTTGATTCTATTTTCTTTTTCTAGTTTCCTAAGGTGGAAGCTTAGATTATTGATTTTAGGTCTTTCCTATTTTTTAATATAAGTGTTCAGTGCTACAAATTTCCCACTAAGCACTATTTTTGCTATATCCCACAAACTTTAGTAAGTTGCATTTTATTTTCGTTTAGTTCAAAATATTTAAAAAAAATTTTTTGAGATTCTTCTTTGACCCATGGGTTGTTTGGAAATGTATTATTTAATCTCCAAATATTTTGGGATTTTCCATCTATCTTTCTACTATTGATTTCTAGTTTAATTCATTTGTACAATGAGAACATACTTTGTATGATTGCTATTCTTTTAAATTTGTTGAGGGGTGTATTATGGACCACAATGTAGTGTATCTTGGTGAATATTCCATGTGAGCTTGAGAAGAGTATGCATTCTGCTGCTGTTGGATGAAGGAATCAATAGATGCCAATTATGTCCAGTTGATTGGTGGTGCTGTTGAGTTCAACTATATCTTTACTGATTTTCTGCCTGCTGGATCTGTCCATTTCTGAAAGAGGGGAGGTGAACTCTCCAATTATAATAATAGATTCATCTCTTTCTCCTTGCAGTTCTATTAGTTTTTGCTTCATGTATTTTGACACTGTTAGGCACATTAAGGACTGTTATGTCTTCTTGAAGAATTGACCCCTTTAACATTATATAATGTTCCTCTTTACCCCTGATAACTTTCCTTGCTCTGAAGTCTGACCTGTCTGACATTAACATAGCTCCTCTCATTTTCTTTTTATTAATGTTGGCATGGTATATCTTTCTCTATCTCTCTACTTTTAATCTGCATGTAACTTTATATTTTAAATGTATTCCTTATAGACAACATATATTTGGGCCTTGTTTTTTAATCCACTCTGACAGTCTCTGTTTTTTAATTAATGTAATTAGATCATTCATGTTTAAAGTAGTTATTGATAGTTGGATTAATATCTGCCATATTTGTTACTGTTTTCCATTCATTGCCCTTGTCCTTTGTTCTTATTTTTGTTCTTCACTCTGTTTCTGACATTTGTGGGTTGTATTTAGCATTTTTCACAATTCTATTTTCTTTTCTTTCTCAGGAGGTCAGTTAAACTTCATTTTTGGTTGCCCTAGAGTTTGAAATATACATTTGAAATCCTTACTTTCAAATAATGCTATACTACTTCACAATTAGTGTAAATACCTTATAATAACAAAGAAATCCTAATTATTTCTTTCTGTCCCTTGTATCATTGCTCATTGCTGTCATTCATTTCCCTTGTACATAAGCATACATAAATATATATATTCAAATACATTGTTGCTACTATTATTTTAACTATTATCCATCAGATCAATTAAGAATAAGAAAAATAAAAGTTTTTATTTTATCTTCACTTATTCCTTCTCCAATGCTCTTCCTTTCTTTGTATAGATCCAACTTTCTGACTACATCACTTTCCTTCTCTCTGAAGAACTTCTTTTAACATTTCTTGTAGGGCAGGCCTACTGGGAACAGAGTCCCTCAATTTCTGTTTGTCTGAGAAAGTCTTTCTCCTACACTTTCAAAGGATAGTTTTATAGTGTACAGAATCATAGGTTGGTGTTTTTTTCCTTCAACACTTAAAATATACCACACCACTCTCTTCTTGCATGCATGATTTCTGAAGAGAAGTCGGATATAATTCTTATCTTTACTCCTCTAGAGGTAAGATGTTTTCCCTCCTCTGGCTTCTTTCAATACTTTATCTTTGATTTTCTGAAGTTTGAATATGATGTGGCCTAAATGAAATCTTTTTTTTTTTAGCATTTATCCTGCTAGATGTTCTCTGAGCTTCCTGGATGTGTGATTTGGTGTCCAACATTAGTTTGGAGAAAATTATCGGTCATTATTACTTCAAATACATCTGTTCCTTTCTCTTTTTTTCTCCTTCTGGTATTCCCATTATATGTGTGTTATACCTTATACAGTTGTCCCACAATTCTTGGATATTTGGTTCTGTTTATTTCAGTCTTTGCTTTTCCATTTTGGAAGTTGCTGTTTGCATATCCTCAAGTTCAGAGATTCTTTCCTCAGCTGTTTTCAGTGTACTAATAAGCCCACCAAAGGCATTTTTCATTTCTACTTTAGTATTTTCAATCCCTTGTGTTTCTTCTTGATTCTTAGAATGTCCATCTCTCTGCTTACATTGCCCATCTGTTCTTGCATGGTGCCTACATTATACGTATATCCCTTACCATGTTAATCATGGTTGTTCTAACTTCCTGGTCTGATAATTCCAACATCTCTGTCATCTTTGAGTCTGATTCTGATGCCTGCTCTGTCTCTTCAACTGTGTGCTTGCCTTTGAGTATGTCTTGTAATTTTTTCTTGGCAGTCAGACACGATATACTAGGTTAAAGGCACTGCAGCAAATAGGCCTCCAGTCATGTGATGATGAGGTGTGTGCGGGAGAGGAAGCATTCTATAGACCATGATTAGGTCTCAGTCTTTTAGTAAGCCTGTGCCTCTGAGCTGTGAGCTTCACCAGTGCTTCTCAGTTCTCTCTCCAGCCCCCTTCAGTGGTTCACGATAGCTATAGTGGGCTGGAGCTGAGCATCTCCCTTCCCCCAGGTTGTTTAGGCTCTGATAAATCTCTAATAGTTTAGGCTCTGGTAAAATAGTTTCTCATGAGGACAGGCCTTAAGAAGAATAGAATTCTCTGTCATATTTCAAAATGGTTCCTTTTTCCCTCCACTTACTGGAAGCACAAGGAAATTTTTCTCCAATACCACCATGAAAATCTGGTGAAGCTCTGGAAGGTGAAAATCACAAAGTGTGGGATTCCTCCTATGACTGGCCCTCCGTAGAGATTTTACCGCTCAGACTTGTCCACCCTGAGCCTCCAGTAATTCATCACTTACAGTTTACATTTTCCTACCCTGGTATTGGTTCCCTTGAGGTTTGTGCTCAGGGGTTTCTGCTCTGGTAAGTTGTGATTTTCTATATCTGCCTGAGGGCAGTGGTTTGCCCCTGACCCCACTTCTCTTACGGATCTAAAAAGAGTTGTTGATTTTTCAGTTTGTTCAGCTTTTTACTTATGTTAAAAGACCTACTTAGGAAAGAGTATGACTTTCAGTCTCCTTATGTGCTGAACTGGAAACTGGAAGTCCATATCCGCATGTATCTCAGAATCAACTTGTTAATTTCTGTAAAAGGGAAGCTGAAATTTTGACAAATGTTGTGTTAAATCTATAGGTCAATTTAAAGAATATTGCCATTTTAACACTACTAAGCATTCCAGTATATGAACACAGGATGTCTTTCCATTTCTTTAGGTCTTTTAGAGTCTTTCAATGATGCCTTGTAGGCTTCAGTGGACTTGTTTTGTTAAATTTATTCCTAAGTGTTTTATCTTTTTTGATACTATTGTAAATGGAATTGCTTTTAAATTTTGTTTTCAAATTGTTTATTATGAGGGTATGGAAATTCAATTGAATTTTTATGTTGATTTTGTATCCTGCCTCCTTGCTAAACTCATTCATTAGCTCTAGTAGTTTTTTGTGTGCATTCCTGCAAATAGAAATAGGTTTACTTTGTCCTTTTCAGTCTGATGCCTTTCATTTCTTTTTCTTGCCTAATTGCCCTATCCAGAACCTCCAGTACCACGGTGAATAGAAGTTTGAGAGCAGACATCCTTTTCCTGCTCTTGAACTCAGAAGGAAAGTTCTGTCTTTCACGATTATGATGTTAGCTGTGGGTTCTTCATAGATGCCCTTTGTTGTTTTGAGGATGTTCTCTTCTATTTGTAGTCTGTTGAGTATTTTTATTATGAAGGGGTATTGGATTTTGTCAAAAAAATTTTTGGCATCAATAGAAATGATCATGCGATTTTGTCCTTTATTCTACCGAAATGCTGTGCTATTTGTTGTTTTCTGTATGTTGAGCTAATCTTGCATTCCTGGAGTAATTTCCACTTGCTCGTGGTATATAATCCTTTTGTATGTTGCTGGATTCAGTTTGTTAGTATTTTGTTGAGGATTTTTCATCTATATTCATAAGATTTCTTTCCCTGTGATATCATTTCCTGGTTTTGCTATCAAAAAAATACTGGCGTCATAGAATGAGTTGTAAAGTCTCCTCTCCTCTTCTATTTTTGTAAGCGTTTGTAAAGAATTTATTTTAATTCTTCCTTAAACATTTGGTAAAACTCATCAGTGAAGCCATCTGGTCCTGAGTTTTCTTTATGAGAAGTTTTTTCATCTTTAATTTAATCTCTTATTATAGGTCTATTAAGATATTTTATTTATTCTTGAGTCAGTTTTGGTAGTTTGTGTCTTTCTAAGAATTTGTGTATTTTGCCTGGGTTATCTAATTTCTTGGCATTCAATTGTTCATAGTATTCCCTTATAATTTTTATTTTTGTGATGTCAGTAGCAATGTCATGTCTTTCATTCCTGATCTTAGTAATTTGAGTCTTCTCTTTTTTTCAGGGTCAGCCTAGCTACTTTGTCAATTTTGTTGATCTTTCGAAAGAACAAACTTTTGTTTTCATTGATTTTTCTCCACTTTTTTTCTATTTCATTTATTTCCACTCCAATCTTTATTATTCTTTCCTTCTGCTAGCTTTGGTTTATTTGCTGTTTTTGTTTTTGTTTTTTTTTTTTTTGATAGTTTCTTAAGGTAAGAGGTTAGATTCTTTATCTAATTTCTTTACTTTTTTTTTTAATATAGACATTTATGGGGCTGGCCCAGTGGCATAGTGGCTAAGTTCGTGCACTCAACTTTGGCGGCCTGGGGTTTGCAGGTTCAGATCCCAGACGCAGACCTATGCACTGCTCATCAAGTCATGCTCTGGCAGTATCCCACATACAAAGTGGAGGAAGATTGCCACAGATGTTAGTTCAGCGACAATCTTCCTCAAGCAAAAAGAGAAAGATTGGCAACAGATGTTAGCTGAAGGCCAGTTTTCCTCACACACACACACGTACACACACACAAATAGACATTTATAGCTGTAAATTTCCCTCTGAGCTCTGCCTTAGTCACATCTCATACGTTCAGGTATGTTGTGTGTGTGTGTGTGTTTTCATCTCAAAATATTTTCTAATTTTTTTGTGATTTCATTTTTGACCCATTGATTATTTAGCAGTGTCTTGTTTATTTTTCATCTATTTATGAGTTTCCCAACTTTCCTTCTGTTATTGATTTCCAGTCTTACTCTATTGTAGTTGGAGAACAGCCTTTGCATGATTTTAATTATTTTAAATTTGTTTAAAGTTGTTTTTTATCCTAACACATGGTCTATCCTGGAGAATGTTCCATATGCACTTGCAAATCATGTATTTCCTGCTATTTTGGGGTGGAGTGTTCTATAGATGTCTGTTAGGTACACTTGGGTTATGGTGCTGTTCAAGTCTTTTATTTCCTTGTTGATCTTCATCCTAGTTACTCTATCCATTATTGAAAGTGGGCTATAGAAGCCTTCAACTATTATTTTTGATTTGTCTATTTCTCCAATCTATTATGCCAGTTTTTGCTTCATGTATTTTGGGTTCTGTTTTTAGGTGCATATATGTTTGTAATCATTATATCTTCCTGATGGATCTACACTTTTTATCACTATAAAATATGCTTTGTCTGTAGTAATGATTTTTGTATTCAAGTCTGTTTCATTTGGTATTGCTATAACCACTCAGCTCTCTTTTGGTTACTGTTTGCATAGTATATATTTTTTTCTGTCTTTTCAGTTTCAACTATTTGTGCCTTTGAATCTAAAGTGTGTCCCTTGTATATAGCATATAACTGAATCATGTTTTGTGTTTTTTAAATCCATTTTGCCCATCTCCACCTTTGGATTGGGGTGTTGAATCCATTTCCATTTAATGCAATTAGGCAGGATTTATATCTGCCACTTTGCTATTTGTTTTCTATGTGTCTTATGTTGTTTTTGCTTCTCTACTTTTCCATTATTGGTATATTTTATGTTAAATAGGTATGTTCTGAGGTATTATTTTAATTCTCTTGTAATTTATCTTACTTTGTGAAGAAGAAGAAGATTAGCTCTGAGCTAACATCTGCTGCCCATCCTCCTGTTTTTGCCGAGGAAGACTGGCCCTGAGCTAACATCAGTACCCATCTTCCTCTGCTTAACCACTGTGCCACTGGGTTGGCCCCTATCTTACTTTTTTAAAGTTATTTTCTTAGTCATTGTTTTGAGGATTATAATTAACATTTTAACAAAGTGTCAGATTAATACCACCTTAATTTCATTTGTGTATACAAATTGTGCTCTTATATAACTCCAATCCTTCCCCTTCCTTAGTGCTGTCATTGTTACTCAAACTACATCTTTATACATTGTGTGACCTTCAATATGGATTTATAATTACAGCTTTATGCAGTTGTCTTTTAAATCATATAGTACAAAGTTATAGAAATACATTTATAGCATCTTTTTTATACACCTATTGAGTTATTCTTACTGTGCTCTTTATTTCTTTGTGTGGATTTGAGTTTCTCTCTTATGTCCTTTTATTTCAGCCTAAAGGGCTCCCTTTAATATTTCTTGAAGAGCAAGTCTGCCAGGGAAGAATTCTCTGTTTTTTAAAAATCTAGGAATCCCTTGGGGGCCTGCCTGGTGGCATAGTGGTTCAGTTTGCATGTTCTGCTTTGTTGGCCCAGGGTTCTCCTGTTCAGATCCCAGGTGTGGACCTGTGCACCACTTGTCAGGCCATGCTGTGGCAAGTGTCTCACATATAAAGTGGAGGAAGATGGGCATGGATGTTAGCACAGGGCCAGTCTTCCTCAGCAAAAAAGAAGAGGATTGGTAGTAGATGTTAGCTCAGGGCTAATCTTCCTAAAAAAAAAAAATAATAAAAATTGAGGAATCCCCTAATTTCTTCTTTATTTTTGAAGGATAGTTTTGCTGGATACATAAATCTTGGTTGACAATTCTTTTCTGTCAGCACTGTGAGTTTGTCATCCCACTGCCTGCTGACTTCAATGATTTATGATGAGAAATCAGCTGTTAATATTATTGAAGTTCCCTTGTATGAAATGAATCACTTTTCTCTTGCTGCTTTCAACATTCCATCTTTCAACACTCTCAGTATAAGGTGTCTAGATGTGGATCTCTTTGTGTTTATACTTCTTGGAGTTTTTTGAGCTGCTTGGATGTGTAGATTAATGTTTTCATCAAAATTTAGGAAATTTTCAGCCTTTATTTCTTCAAAAATTTTTTTCACTCTTCTCTATCTGGGACTCCCATTATGCATATGTGAGTACAGTTGATGATGTCCCACAAGTCTATGAGCTGCTGTTCATTATTCTTCATTTGTCTTTCTCAGACTAGATTCTCTCAATTGATCTATTTTCAAGTTTGCTGATTCTTCCTTCTGCTCGCTCACATCTGCTGTGGAGACCCTCTAGTGAAGTTTTCATTTCAGTTATTGTACTTATCAACTTCAGATTTCTTTTTAAAGTAACATTTTTAATGATAGTCTCTATTTGGCGAGACATCATCCTTATACTTTTCTTTAGTTTTTAGACTTTTTAAAAAACTCTTGATATATTTAAAATAGCTGATTAAAGTCTTTGTCTAGTATGTCCAATGTCTGGCTTCATCAGGAATAGTTTCTATTAACTTCCTTTTTCTTTTTTCTGTTATGAGCTATAATTTCTTGTATTTTTGTGTGTCTCATAATTTTTTGGTGAAAAACATCTTAAGTAAAATAATGTGACAGTTCTGAAGATCAGATTCTTCCCCGTTCTTCAGGTTTGTTGTTGTTGTTATTCTTCTTTCACTGACTTTTCTGATCTAATTCTATAAAGTCTGCATTCTTTGTCACATGTTGTTGCTGAAATCTCTGCTCATTTAGTTTACTGGTCAGCTATAGCTGGACAGAGATTTCCTTAAATGCCTTGAACCCATAAGTCTCTTGTTCTTGGCCCAGGGGCTCAGTGTGTTTGGGGGCATGTCTTCAATACTCAGCCAGACAGTTTACAACTCTGTCTTGTTCTTCTCTTCCTCTTTGCTCAGAGCCTTAAGTCAGTCAGCAGTGAGAACTTAGGCTCTTCTCAGGTCTTTCCTTAGCATGTACACAGCCCTGGACATGCACACAGCCCTACACGTGTGTAGTTTTCTACATTCCCAGGAATGTTAGGACTTTTCACAAAGCCCCTGATGGACATCTCATTCTCTATTTTTTATTTTAAGCTTTTTTTTTCCTTTTTGGTGAGAAAGATTGTCAGTGAGCTAACATCTGTGCCAATCTTCCTCTATTTTGTATACGGGATGTCGCCACAGCGTGGCCTGATGAGTGGTCTGTAGGTCTGTGCCCAGGATTCTTCTGCAAACCTCAGGCTGCTGAAGCAGATTGTGTGAATTTAACCACCATGCCACCAGGCTGGCCCCTATTGTAAGCTTTTTGATTAGCCTACTGTTCATCCCATCAGTTATACACTGCCTCAGGCAGCCATGATGTTAAACAATTGCCACTGATTGTTTTTATCAAATTCCCACAGGGAAAAAGCTGTTTGTATTTAATGAGCTCTAAGTCAGATCAAATAAAGAGAGGTGTTCCAGAAAACCACCAGGCATGTCAAATAATGACATTCTGTCTCTTCTGGTGGCTGCTAGGCTGCTTGTTTCCACTGTGATTGTGGGCTATTGGTTTTCAAGGCTACCGTGGAGCTTGGAAGTGGGAGTGGGAATAAGGAAATTTAAAATGGTACAAAGCTTGCTATTCTTACTTAGCCTCAGCCATTTTTTTCCTTGAATAAATGCCCCCTCCCCCAGCTCCAGATTGCTGAAAGCCTTTGGTTAATTCTCAGAGTCCTCAAGAAGTTGATTCTAACCATTTTCCCAGTGTTCACATTACTGTTACGGCAGGAAAGATTTTTGGACATATTCACTTTGCCATTCTTCTGCTCATGGAACCTTAAAGAGCTGGTGAAACATTGCCTATCTGAGATTTTTGTGGTATAATAGAACATCTCAGTAATCATGTCACATGTGATGATTACTATAATGAGGAATTCAGAAAGATCAAAAGCTTTATGCCTGCGATCACCATATGAGGGGTTAGCAATTCCTCCTATCAGAAAGTTGAAATTCCCTGATAACTCTATACCACTATGAGTGATGATGTTATAGCTTTTTATCTTTGAAAGAGGGAAGAAACTGGCATTTTTATAAACGAGGAAATGAAGGCATCTGGGGTTGTGACATTCTCCTAATCCTGAATATCAGTGGAAAAGCCAGAAATAGCTCCTTGTTCCTTTGAGCCCTGGTTTTGGCAGAATATTCACTTATAGTTCTGGAATCAGATATTGTTGCTTAGGAAGGAATAAAAATGATTTGCTGTGTGGAGCAAGGAGCCCTTGTTGTAACTTTAGTGCCTCTGAAGTTTCTCTGAAATACAAAGAGAGAAGAATGCATGTTTTAAGAACAAAACAAAGCAAAACACTTTTGAACTATGACATTTTGAAATTGGTGGCCACCAATAGCATAATACCCAATAGGACTGACCAAAGATTTCTTATACTTCAAGTAATCAGAGACAAAAATGGTGTCTATCAAAAGAATTGATTAATACTAATAACATATTGATGACTTAAAAATAAAAAATGCAATCTATTTGATTGTAAATTACTACCTCAGCTTAATTCATGTACTTTACTAACACTAGGTTTGGGATCATATAGGCAGTTATTAGATTTTTCCACTCTGAACAGCACCGTTCTTCTTTTAAAGACAAGACTCTAAGTCTTATAAGCCTCGATTCCTTGACTGGTAGATTCATGAGGTCGTGAAATCTTATGTAGGCAGTCTTAAGGTTGGGTGCTGCACTTAAATAAGCACTTCTCTGGGATAGCAACATAGGATGGAAATACAACCTGTAGAGAAGCCCTTCTGTTTTCCTCTCCCCACCACTCATTGTTTATTGCCTGAACACAGCTCCCTCCCCTCCTCAAATTCCCAGCCTACTCACACACACTTAAGTCTTCTCTAGTAGTTATAAATGCTTCAAGGAAACAGTAAGCAACTTTTTATAAAATGGTTGAATACCACAGTAATCATTATTATGGACAAGATCCACCAAAGGATGCTAAAATTAATGGGTGAAATTTTGAGGAGAAACAAGATTTGCATAGCTTCTAAGTTATCTCCCCCCAAGATATCAACTCTAAGTGCTCAAGGTTAACAACACCAGTAATAAGACATATTGACACGTAGGGGAGGAAGATAAGTCCTCTACCCTCTGGGTCCTTCTGGCTGGGCTATGAATTAAATTCACATGAGACAGAATAACAGGAGAAAAATCAAACAAAGCTTTACAACATGTATACGTGGGAGACACTCAGGGAAACGGAGCAACTCACCAAAATGGCTGAGGTGCCAGCTTAAATATCATCTTCAACTAAAGATGAAGGAGCGTGATGGGGGTAATGGTTTGGGATTTCAAAGGGGAGGAAGGCAATTCACATGGAAATGGAAAAGCAAATGTTTGGTAAACATAACTTTGATAAGAGTGAGCTTGGCAAGGATCCTCCCAGTCTACGGACACCCAGAGTTATCTAGAGTGACAGCCTGCCCTGAGACAGGCCCTTTATCTTAAATTCTTTTAGGCACGTAGGGGGAAGGTCATGTTTCTTTCAGAGTCTTTTGTTCTTAAAAATAGCCAAGTGAAAGAGACACATTTTGAGGTGTCTCTGATCTCCCACAGACATCACAAGCCCCTTGATATGATGCACTGAGGACTCAGCATCATTTCATTGCCAGAAATTTATAACGTCATGCAAATCGTGAGAAAATATTAGACAAACCTAAATTCAGGAATATTCTACAAAATAAACCATCAATACTCTTCAAAAGTGTCAAAATCATGAAAGAGAAGGAAAGACTAAAGAATCATCATAGGTTGGAGGAGACTAAGGAGAAATAATAACTATATGCAATGTGGGATCCTGGATAGGATACTGGAACAGAAAAAGAACGTCAGAAGAAAAAGCGATGAAATTTGAATACGGCCTGTAATTTAGTTAGTAGTATTGTACCTGTGTTAATTTTATAGATTTGACTATCGTACTATAGATATCCAAGGCGATAACGTTAGGGGAAGTTCATGAGGAGTCTACAGGAACTCTTTATACTATTTTTGCAACTTTCTGTAAGTCTAAAATTAGTTCAAAATAAAAATTTAAAAAAACTGTTGCTTTTAATATTTAATATCTCAAGGAAATTTTTTTCATTCCTTTAATACTTTTTGTCATCCTACTAAAAAACTTGATATTTTTGGACATAATATTCTATTGAGAATATGACTATTGCAGACTATGCATGGAAACATTTTGAAAGAAAATAACAAGTATTATACCAAGGCAGAGTTGTATTCTCAAATTCTCATGCTACTTTTTCAAATTTTAATTTATACCCTATTTTGTGTTTAAAATGCATTATACACTGGTGGTGTTACGAACTAACATAGCTTACAATAGGCATGGGATTTAACTTAGAAATTCTTCTTTTGAATATTATCCAGAATGGAGGGACTTGCGATTCACAGCTAAATGCCCAATGATGTATCTGGATTTCTTATTCCTTGGGGACTTCAGAATCTATTGCTTGTAGAATACTTTACTTGAATGTCAGGAATTTGATTTTGTTGGTTTTCTATATTCAAGAAGAGTTTAAAAGCAAATGGGACATGGAAAGTTGAAAAAATAAACTGGTATATGTAACCTTGAGTGTTATAATTCATAGTTAGCCATAAACATGGGTAGTTAAGAAGTCCTAGTCATCTCATCTAAGAGGGAGTAACAATAAAATTCATGCTTCTAAATCTTTAAGATGCAAAAGAATCTTTCGTGGATTTTGTTAAAATGCAGAGCCTGATTCAGCAGGCCTGTGGTGTGCCCTGAGATTCTGCATTTCTAACAAGCTCCCAAGAGATGCCATGCTCCTGGCCCACGGACGGCATTTTGAGTAGCAAGGAGTTCAATGTCTGGAAAGGAAATGCTACAGATGAGTCCTGTCTACCTCAGGTGTAAACTTTCTAAGAAGCGATTTAATTGTAAACCAGTGAAATAGTCAAGTACCTTAAGGCAGTACAGCTGATGATGCACTTTGAGGAAATCTCCCCAGTGAAACACACTCTGGGGACAGGGAGTACTGTGTGTGATGCACGTCATCTCTTCTAGGAGTTTTATGGTTTCAGGTCTTACATTCAAGTCTTTAACCTATTTTGATTTAATTATTGTGGATAGTGTAAGATAATGTTCTACTTTCATTTTTTTGCATGCGGCTGTCCATTTTTCCAAGACCATTTATTGAAGAGACTCTCCTTTCTCCACTGTATGTTCTTGGCTCCTTTGTCGAAAATTAGCTGCCATAAATGTGTGGGTTTATCTCTGGACTCTCAATTCTGTCCATTGATCTGTGTGTGTCTGTTTTTCTGCCAATACCATGTGGTTTTGATAACTACAGCTTTGTAGTATATTTTGAGATCAGGATAAACCTCCAGCTTTGTTCTTTTTTCTCAGGTTTGCTTTGGCTATTTGGGGTCTTTTATTTTTCCATAAAGTTGCAGGGTACAAAATCAACATACAAAAATCAGTTGCATGTCTATATATTAATAACAAATTAGCAGAAAGAGAAATGAAGAACACAACCCCATTTACAATCACAACAAAAAGAATTAAATACCTAGGAATAAATTTAACCAAGGATGTTAGACTTATACAGTGAAAAATATAAGATATTATTGAAAGACACAAAGAAGTGGAAAGATATTCCATGCTCATGGATTGAAGAATTAACATAGTTAAAATGTCCATATTACCCAAAGCAGTCTGCAGGTTCACTGCACTCCCTAGTAGAATCCCAATGACACTTTTCACGGAAATAGCCCCAGTCACCTCAATATCAGATGTTGTCCGGGCAGAAATGTGGAAAGGAAGGAGACTGTGGATTCAGTCTGACATTAAGTTGAACCAGTCAAGGGCAGGTAGGGTGGAAGGAAGCACTTCTCCCAGGCAGACAGAAATCCCCCAGGAAGATGTCTACCGCTGCCACCAGGGGGCGCATCACCACAGCTTTTCCAGGTCAGCGGTGTGCACTTGCAACCTTTTCTTGGGGCAGCTGGTAGCTTGGGGGATGAAATGAGATAAGGAAATGGATACAGCATTGTACAACGTGGGGACGGGCATCCCACTGTTTTAGAACCTGACCTTGGGTCTGTCTGGTGACAGGGACTTGGTGATGGGTCATGTGTTTACAGTTCTTAGGCTGTTATACTTGGCAGATGAGCTTGGCTTGAACTGAAGTGCATTCTAATCTGCAGTTACACTCCAGGTGTTTGAGGAAGAGAGCTTTCCTGTGGTGACCCTCATACAGATGACACAGTGATGTTAAAGTGTGAAGGGTGACTGACTTTGGCATCTCTTCCTTTTGAAAGTTTTGTATTTCCAAAATGCTTCATTGCTGCAAACATCCTTCCAAGGAAGGGTTGTCTTCATCTTTCTAGTTGTCGGTGAGGAAACTGAGGCGCAGGGCAGAAACGCCTGCATCTGAGATCTGTGGCCAAATTAGAATGCAAGTCCAGCTTCCTGCTCTAGCCAGCAAAGGCCACCATGTGGGTGGGCTGCTCCCGCTCTGCCATCTGAGGATTCCTCAGAAACAAGCCTCAGGGCACAGGGCAGCCAGCGAAATGCTGGGCAAAACGGCTCACCAGGGAAGGCAGGCCTGGGCCCTGGACCTAACCTTTTCCTCCAGCCTGCCAAAGTCAAACTGTGCCAGTTCCTGTAATTTAAGTCAACATGTCTTAACTGCTTACACATGAACAGATTCTTTTAATTTTTCTTTATTTCTTAAATTAAAAAAATAGGACATCTTGATGCCAGAAAAATAACTCTAAAAATATAAAACCAATATAAAAAATCAATATAAAATAAAAAGTGAAAGTCCCTCTTCATTCGCTGATCCCCGCCCCAAATCCTGTAATCTCACCTCCAGAAGTAACCATTGCTGATCATTCAAAAAAAATACACATATATCGTTAACATAGAAATATAATTTATATACGTTCGTTTATATATACGTATCTAGAAAGAGAGACACACATACACAGATGATTTTGCTTAACTTTAAGAACATGACATTATGCAATTCATAATGCAGCTTGCTTTTGCCACTTAGCATGTATACCACATTTTATCAGGATAAGGTTTTGAAATTCAAAAATGATAATACATTTTACAGATCTGTTTCTTGATTAAAAACACGGAATTCCTAAACTTCTTATTTATATGTTAGCGAAAACAAGCCCCCAGGGCCCTCCTTGGGTCCTCCTGCCGCACTCGGCATTCTGCCTGCTGAAGTTTACATCGCTAAAATAAAATTAGCGCGGTTTACATGTTTTCTTTTCAAACGATTCTAAGAGAATGAGCAAACTGCTCAAATTGTGAATAGTTAATTTTTGTCCTCTGAGGATTTAAAATTTTAACCTATTATTGCCATGGCGCCGGATCATTTTTTTATAGGAGTCATTTTTTAAAAAATAGCACTCTTATGAAACAGGAGATAGATATAGCCATAGCTATAGGGTGTGTTTGTGTACTCTGTCTTTATTTCTTCTAAATCCTCAAAACGAGTCAATTAAAAATATTGACAAAAATGGCGAGGTAATATACTTTTCCTTTTTAGATTTGCCCTCCAGGATCCACCAAAAATACATGCCAAGATGTTCGTTTCTGTAGAGCAGCCGATCTCAACCCTCAGCACAGAAGAGTTTGGGAATAATGCAAATTCCGGGCCTCCTGAAGCCCGTCTCCTCAGCACGGGGCAGGGAAGTGACATTTCTCTCAAGCTCCCTTGTACTTTTTCTGTCCACCAACGCTTGATTGAAAGGCTGCTCCATGGCTGTGCCACAGACTGGGTGGGAATCTTTCCTGAGGGTACCTGTGCCTATTCTGCTTTCCTCTCATTTAGAATAAAAAGGGAGGGGAGAGAATGCACAAGAGATGGATTGTGCTTTTTCCATTAAAAATTACTTCCAAATTTTATGCATATCTTAGGACTTCTAGGCTTTTCTTTAAAAGCTTGACCCCGAGGTTGCCAGTTGACCTCTTGTTCTGCAGTTACCCTTGGGTACTGTAACCAGTTTGAGAAGCAGCTGGTGACTGTTTCAATTTCAGCTGACTTTCCTTATAAAACTAGCCAATCTGGGAGGTCATGTGTCTCTGATCCAGAGGCGGTGGTTTGGTTATTCTTGGCTTACACTAAACTTGGACAGGAATCGAAGCATCAGGTAAAAAACAGTCCATACCTACGTGTGTGAAAAAGAACAAAGCCCTACACACCAGCGTGGATGGAGCCCACAGGAACAGGATGAGCAAAAGTGCCTCCGTTTACCTGAAGTTCAAGGACAGGCAACAATGACCCATGGCGAGAGAGGTGGGGAGAGGGGTGGGGATGTGGCACAAGGGAGCCTTCAGGGGGGCAGGCAATGTTCTAAGTTGTAATCCAGAGCCCACGTAGGATATATATACATGTATAAAGTCCCTGTGCTAAGTGCCTAAGCTGTGTCCATTTTACAGTAAGTATATTACACCGCAATAAATTAAAAAAAAAAGAGGATGGGCAATTGTGAATATGACAAGGGTTTACTAAGAAAACCAAATCTACAGTCATATTCCCGTAATGAGTCAAAATCACTGAGAAAATGCAGACAGTTGGACAAAAAGAAAATTAAAAATTGGAAACTACTATAAAATAAGCAGTTTCTTTTAAATCCAGTTGTAAACTGAACACTCAAAATAACGTGAGGCCCCCCGTGGACATGGTGCTCTCGGATACCTCATGACATGGAGTGTGGACGAGGAGTGATTATTCTGTGTTTGTCAAAATGCTAACAGCTCAGGAAAAGTCTAAAGGAGCAGTTTTATTGGCTTTTTGATAAGGGCAGTGGACAAGAATGGGGAGGGAGATAAGTTGTCAGGCCTCCTGAGCCAAGATGGCGTTTTTCCAAATCAGGGTGACTGTGCACGTGCAGGGTGGCACGTGCGGAGGCGCAGGGCAGGCAGTCTGTCCGGTCAGTGCCACGGCTGACCAAACATAGGCAGTGACAGGCGTGGCTGTTTGTCTCCAGGCACGCACGGAGGGTGTGCTACATCTAAGGGCCGTCCCAGGAGCATTGCACGGAAGAGTTTCCCCCTTCTTCCCCCATCCACCAACACTTGGCCTTATAGTGTTTAAAGGTTTTCTGGGAACATCTAGTGATCTTCCCTCCTTTGCTCGGGCCACATCTCTCTGTGTCACAGGGCAGCCAAGGGGAGGAGACTACCTTCTCCTCATCGAGCAAATGGCTTCTCCGATTTTCTCCTCTTCTCCCTTCTCGACTGGTGGCTTGTCTGACACAAGTGGCCTTGTTTGGTGTTACAGAGACACCACCTTGCTTTGCTGTGGAAACTGCTCTGTCAGGTCTGGGTGCTGTGGGGGAGGGGAGGCTGGAGACCTGGAAATAATGCAGGGGGCACAGAAGACACTGGTTCTCTGGCACAGACAAGGCCGCGCTCACTGGCTGATGTCAGAGCTGCCTTGGGCTGAGAATCTGCGAACATGGTCACGGGAGGCATTGGATTCTTTGCCATAAAGGCTGAGCTGTGAGAAAGAAGAACCACTTCGATGTCCCCACATCAGGCCCAAAGTCTGCATGGAACTGAAACTGGAATGTTTATAGGAGGCAAAAACAGGGGCACAAACCATGACCACCAGCCTCCAGCCCAGAGTGAGGAGGTATGATGTAAATGCGTCTGTCTTATTCCTGGAAAGGGGAAGGCCCCAGTGCATCTTGGGGAGATGCCACTCTTTCCAAGCGAGCTAATTCTCAGACTAATGTGTCAGGGCCTGGAATTTTCTCCCTAAGTCTCCCTGCACAAAATGTGAGATCAAATGCAAGCAGATTAAGAAATAAAAGGCAAAAGCTACCTCAGGATTGATGAGGATCCTGATAGTGAAAGACAAATAGCACAATAATTATTTCAGCTCTTGATCCTTCCAAAATTCAGTTTCCCAGGGGAGCTTCCAAAGACCAGGAGAGGGCAGGTAGGGCAAGAATAATGGTTTCCTTGGAAGAGGGGCCCACCAGGATCTGTCTCCCTTCTCCAGTGCTCACAGCCGATTTGAGAGCCTACTCCCCAACAAGCGGGCCTGTTGGAGGGAGGGGAGCAGAGGGACTTCCCCAACCTAAGAAAGGCCCTTCCCTCTCATTCCTGCACAGAAGCCTTTGCCATGTGGGGCGAGGAACCCACTAGGCCAAGGGGCTGTCAGGCTGGGGACCAGAAGCCCCCGTTTTCCTTCCCTGGGTGCTGGTTAGCTGCTCAGGGGTCTCTGTCTCTGCTTTACTTCAATATCCCGCTTTGCTCTGAAATCTGTCAGGATGAACATTAACTAAGAAATCATTTCTCTGTGCCACAGGAGTGATCTCTCTGTCTCTCCCTCTCCTTCTTGCCCTTTCTTCCTCTCACTGTAGGTGCCGAGAGTGTTTCCAGGGAATTGCCCATCCCTGGTTTCTCGCCTCCTCCTTCCTGCTCTCTTCCAGATGTCTCTCCCATCACCACATTACACAATTCCTTGTGCCTGTGGCAATTTCCCCCGAGCTAGTATTCATTCCCTAACCCAATTAGTTCCAAATTGCCTCTCTCACTTTTACTTTTCCTATTTACACTAGAAAAAGTGATTTGAGTGTCTTTCCTAGTTAGTTGAATGAAAGACAGAATATTCTGAGCTCCTAAACTTTCGTTTCTGTGTCTCTGGATGTCTGATGGAGGTAATTCGACCAGAGAATTCTCTACACACACTCCAGCCTGGATGAACTTATGTATTTTTAAATCCCCCTCTGTACCTGGCAATCAAAGCAAAGGGACAGCCAACCACACGGGCCTTATAGGGAAGGCCCTCTGTGTGTCTGCGAAGATGCCAAACTGAGAACTGAGAATGGCAGTAAGTGAACGATATGCCCAGGAAGCAAACGTCTTCCAACCTTGTTGGGCGAAATGGCCCTTCTGTGGAAAGGAAGCCACCTATGAAGGCCTGCTATGTCCTTTGCCATGACTCTGCTCCCAGATGCCGTTGGTGTCATCGGGGAGGCTGTGGGCTAGAAAGTCACCCACAGGTGGGGACAAACTTGGACACTGTGGGTCATCCCAGACCTAGGAGAAGAGAAGGCTGTACAGAGGCTCCCTCCTTCCTGCTCACCTCCCTAGATGTCCGCAGCTAGATTCCCTGATGCGATCAGATTGCATTCCAGACAGACACCTGATTTCCAGTTGAGTCTTTTGGAACAGGCCCTTTTGTTTTCAACCTCACCACAAAGGCATCTCCTCCTCAGGGCTGTATCCACCATCCTAGCCAGCAGCCCTAGGGAGGCACCAGGAAGGAAGCCAGGCAAGCCCGAGGAGGGAGGGTGGGTGTGCCTGAGACCACTAGGTGTCCGGTCTAAGAGCACCTTCTGCAGGGCTGCTGGCCCGGCCGGCTCTAGGACGGTCAACATCTGCAGCAGGTGAGGGCAGGAATGGAACCGGAGAGAGGGCAATGCGGGAACCAGGGCTCTGACCTCAGGGGTAGGAGCAGGCTGATGCTCCCTGCAGAAGGTCAGGAGCCTCCTCCTGAGTTTGGCTATGGACCCTCAGGCGGCTTCGTCCAGGGACAGCGCCAGCTGTCCCCCTTCCCTCAGCCACAGCGTGGGGCTTGGTCCAGCATAATCGGGAGTGGAGCGTGAGCCCGGGCCAGAGGGGGGAGCCAGGACACCCCCAGTGGGCGAAGAGCCTCTGGGAAGTCCCGTTCCAGGTCTTGAGCCTGGCGCGCAGGGGGATCCCCACAAGGGGGCAGAGGGAAACCCAGGAGGCCGGCGGGAGGAGGCGAGGCCGGTGGCTGGGCGCGCGCAGCCAAGCGCACTCGCAGCGCTTTCTCTCTGGGCAGAGGGTGGGGAGGGGGCTGAAGAGATCCTTGGTTTCCCCGAAAGTTTGGGGTGAATCCTTTTTCCTGGAGATCCGCCTCTCCGCGGCGTGTGCTTCCCGAGAGGGGGCCTCCTGCGCCGCCCCCCTTCCCCTGGCACCGAACGACTGAAGGATTGCGCACGGGGCTCCCTCCCCAGCTCAGTCTCCTCCCCACGCGCCCCCTCTCCGCCGCGCTGGCCAGCGCCGGGCTGCGTCCCCGGCACTGCCCCCCGCCCGTGCCCGAGCCGCCGCGCCGCTGCAGGCTCCGGGGAGCTGCGCCTGCCCGTGCACCGCTCGCCCCGTGCTCCCGGCGCGCTACGGCCCGGCTCGGCCCCGGCTCCCCGCGCGCGGACCATGGAGTAGGCGGGCGGCCCCACGACGCGCTCCTGCAGCCGGCGAGGCCGGAGCCAGCCCGGGGTGGCCTCGCCAGCCGGCGGACTTGGCCAGCGGCGGGCCCTCCTCCCGCCGGTCCTTCCCCGCTCCTCCTCCTCGGCCGCCGCCGCCCCCGCCTCCGGCCGCCCCCACCGCCCCCACCGCCCCCGCCGCGCCGCCGCCCGAGGCCGAGCGCGGACGCCGAGCGTGGGAGCCATGGCGCGCGAGGAGGAGAGGGACCCCGAGCGCCGGGAGGCGGCGGCGCGGGCTAGAGGCGAGGAGGAGGAGGAGGAGGGGGAGGAGGGACTGAGCGATAGCGACGACGAGGACGAAGACGAGGAGACCGGCAGCGGCGAGGAAGAGGAAGAGGAGGCGGCGGCGGCCGGGCTGGAGCGCAGCGAGGACGCGCGGCTGCAGCGCGCAGGGCTGCCTCCCGCCCCCGTCCCCGCCGCGGCCGCCCGCGACAGGAGCGGCCGCTGCTCGCCGGGGCCCCCGCCGGTGCCACTGCCCTGCTGCCCGAGGATGCCGTCGTCCGACGACGAGGAGCGCGAGCGTCGCCGGAGCCGCCGGAGGGACCTTCTGCTGAGCCAGCTCTCCTTCCTGGCCTTGGTGGCGCTGCTGCTCTGGTCGCTGTCGAGCGTGCAAGAGCATAATGGTGAGTGCTCGCTGCCTGCCCAGAGTGGGCGCTGCGGCTCCGGCAGCTCGGGCTGCCTGGCCTGGGCGCGGGGCGAACAGGCTGGCTCGGCGGGCGGGGTGCCGGGCACGAGGACCCCCCCTGCCCCTCGGAGGGCTGGGGAAGACGGGGCCCTGAGGGCGAGGACCGCGCAGCGGAGAAGCGGCCGGCACGCTGGGGGCACCTGGCTGCCCTGGGAACCCCTGCCTGTGCCTCTTGGCTCTGTCCTTCTTACCCACGAGCTGGAGGGACTGGTGGTCGCGGCGCTGGGGACTGTACCCTAAAAAAGTCCCCCAAGGCCAGTAATAAAGTTGTCTCGGTACCTCTGCAGGTAACTACCTGTACACTTTGGCTCGTTGAGGGTCTGAAGGGGGCTGGTGGACTGGTGAACACACAGTTATCCAGTGTTCTCCGTATAGAAGAGGCGGGCCGGACCAGGCAGAAAGCTCCGTCCCCGCCTTTCCAGAACAGGTGCTGAGTACCTCGGATAGGAAGAATGTGTTGGCCACCTGGCTAGTGTTTAGGAATGAGTTTGTTCTCTTAAACTGACCACTCAATGGGAAGACTGATCCCTTCTGTGGACTTGGCAGCTCGGGAAGAAATGATTTAGCCCGGACCGCCCACGGCTCTGGACCTGCTCTCCTGGTGCCCTGCAGTGGGTCCGCCCTTCACCCCACAACTTTTGTCTTATCTTTGTCCTTGGCTTTCTTGAGCTGAAATGGACCTTGTGGAGAAATGTGCTCAGAACAGTTGTCCACTGAAAACACTTTGGACTCTGGGGTGCAGCTGTCTGAAAAACGGAGGAAAGACTTAGAAGAATAACAGTTGTAAAACCGTTTTATATCCCGGCCGTTCAAATGGCACGGTTCGTGGGAAAACAGCCATATAAATGGTTGTGAGAAAAAGCAGTTACAAATATGTGCTTTGGTGTTAAGATAGACATAACTCTAATATGAGGTGTTATGAAGTGCAGAATAAAGCCATTTTGATAGTGATGGTAAAATATTTTTAAAGGTGCTGTCAATTAAAAAAGAGCTCTGTCCCCCGAATGGCTGGTCTCAGGCTTCGTGGTAAAAGCAGATGGTTGGTCTTGGTTCAGGTCTTAGCAGATCTCTTGACAGACTTCATCATATATGGTAATATGGGAGAGTCCGTCCTGGTCTTCAGTGGCGCTGTTCAGACTCCACGACTCTCTCCATTCACCCTGAATCCCAGGTTGTGTGGTTGGGGGGCCTGATGTGAGGAAGGGGCTGTGCCAGGATGAGGGGAGCTGGACCTCTCTCCAAGGGCAGAGGCACACCTGCCAGATACCAGTTACTGGGTGATTCTCAAGAAGAGGGTTTTCATTAACCCCCTTTTAATCTTCCCAATTTTTGTGAGTACAAAGCCAGGCTGTACTTGATGACACCTTTGGAAAGGGCCATTCCAAGTCGATTACGTGCCGGCCATTTTTCCTGCCTGTTGGGGCTGTCTGAATCACAGAGTTCCCAGCACTTTCCAGGATATGAAAGACGTATTTCTGGGGGGAGAATGTGACCCATACACTTAAGTCCGTCCGTGGCAGGGGCTGCCTGGGCCCCGGGGAAGCTGGGATGTTCTGGGAGGAGGGAGTATCAGACACTCTGCAAACTTGAATCCTGGTGACTAGAATGGCGTTTTGAAATGGTTTGCCTAGCGGTGACATTTCTGTTCAGGTGTCGCTGACTCGGATAGCACAGCCCTTTTCTCCATCCCTTCCTTTGAGCTCTGTTTGTCCTTCCTTCCATTCATGTTCCCCTCCTCCCTCTCACTCCCTCTCCACCCGCTCCTATAAACGTAGACCGTAAGAAGACTCCCACCTCAGCAACTGACGATGACAGTGGAAAGCCAACGGTGGTACGAGGATGCCATCCAGCCTCTGTTTATTTCCCCCAAATGGCGTACCAATTGTAATTCTGTCTCGAATCACCTTCCTTCCACCAGATATTGATAATTTCGTTATGTGATGCACAGTAGTATTTTGCAACAAGGCACAGGTTTTTTTAGATAATAAGATGTTAATTAATGTGTATGAGTCTGCAAATGGTTATTTTGGTTGTCATTCAGCAACCTTCAGCATTGAATAGTGACTTTTACCGTGGAAACTTGGGGGCTACTCTGCTTAAGGGTCCTTTCAGTATAGAGAAAAAGTTTGGAGTTTGGACTCTTTAAAAGATTCTGCGACTTGGAGAGGCTGAGTGATTCGCTTAAGGTCACACAGCAATTGAGGAGTAGAGAAAAAAACCAATCTGAGGTGACCTGGCTCTTTGATCGCACCCCTCTTCCCTGGCATTCATGCCACCTTCTGGGTACAGCTTTGTAATATTTATATAACCACAAAGGGGTACCTTCATAATGATCAAAGGTAATATTTTTATTCACCTTGAAAGCCATACAGTGATTAAATGTAACTTCTCAGAAGCCTGTTTTCTAACACATATTGATTTTTCTTTTTTTATAAAAAGGACAGTTCTTTTACTAAACCAAAATAGAGGTGTGTGGCAATTATGTTGTATAACGTTTCTAATCATGTGGAATCTGAGATCCCTTTCTTCACATCTATCCAAAGTCAGCGAAGAGTCTTTTCTGCTGAGATGGGACACAAGTGTTAAATTTGGGTCAGGAAGGGTTAACACTGGAATCAAGGGAAATGTTAATTCTCACAACCAAAGCAATAGTAACAGCTGGAATCGGGTGGGCTCTTGGGTGGCAGGCCCTGTGCTAGGCACACTTCATATCTGTTGCTGTATTTAATCTGCAGACCGTCTTTGCAGATGTGGGGCCTCCAGCTGTGGAGGAAGAAAAGCCCTGGGGTTGCTCTGTTTAGTTGTTGCCGATGAAAATCTCATTTTTGATGTCTGTTTTCAAAGCCGATTGAGGTAAGGTGTGAGATTTGCTAACAAGGGTTTTCTTTATTTTTTGCCGTGAGAATGGATTACTTTTGTATGTTTTGAGTGGCTTAAAAGTGTTTAATTTTTCTTTGAAGTAAGGAACCTGGTCATTTTTCTCCAGAATGGTGTGGATAAAGACCAGGAATTCTAACTCAGGAGTAGTTATAGACATCCCCTCTAGAAGGTTCATAGGGGGGTGGATAGTGAATAAGAAAAATTATACATAGAAGCTTCGAGTTTCTGTTCCAGTTACTATTGCTGCATAACAGATCATCACAAAACTTAGTAGCGTAAAACAACCATTTTATTGTTTTCTTCATGGATTTGGACAGGTCATAATGGGGACGGCCTATCTCTGCTCCATTATGTCTGGGGCCTCAGGTAGAAAGATCGAAAGGCTGGGTGACTTGACAGCTGGGGCTGGAGCCATCTGGAAGCAACATCACTCTCATGTCTTGGGTTGATGCCAGCAGTTGGCTGGACCCTTAGCTGGACCGTCAACCAGAACACCTACATGTGGCCTCTCCCTATGGCTTCTCCACATGCCTTAGTTTAAGCTTCCTCAGAGCATGGCAGCCGCGTTCCAAGAGAACAAGGTGGAAGTGCATGGCATTTTTATGTCTTCGCTTCAGAAGTCACATGGTATCACTTCCACTATTTTCTGTTGGTCGAGGCAGTGACAGATGTCAGCCGAGGTTCAGGGATAGATGCCACCATCTACTCAATGGAGGAGTGTCAGAGTACATTGTAAAAAGAGCACGTGCACTGGGAGGATATTGTTGTGGCCGTCTTCGGAAAACCAGAGATCCAAAGGGATAATAACTTAGGACTGATTGCAGACGTTTCCCAAGGAGGTAAATGATATGTGTGTGTGTATATATATATTTGGAGTGTGTGTGTGTTTATACTTGGAGTGTGTGTATGTATGTATGTACATTTGAATGTATACACACACACACACACACACACACGTAATTTTTGAAATACCTTCCAACCATGAAAACATTGCTACTCATCTTAACTGGTGTGGGGTCCAGTGGTGGTGTTTGAAAATAGGGCTGCTGTGCAGATCTGAGCTGCAAATTTCAGTTGCAGATCTGAGAGCCCATCTTGAGCTTTGTGCCTTCCCATTCTCAGAGGTCTGTGACCATGACCTTTCTGTCCCTCGTGTGGTTTACAGAGAGGCCTTGCCAGGCTCTCCAGCTTTGTCTCCCCTCCCTGTCCTCCCCTTTCCACTCTTCACCACTCTGGCTTTTCTTCTCCTCAGAAAGGCGACACGTCTTCTGGACCCAGACCTCTAGCATGTACTGGTCCTGCTGTCACGGCTGCAGCTAGTTAATCCTTTATCCTCACTTCGGTGCCCAAGATCTTCCTGATGAAACCAGGTCTCCCATTTTGCTCTCTGAACACGCTGTTATCCCCTCATAGCATTTATCACAGTGGCAATTTTGTATTTATTTGGTTATAATTTGAGAAACATCTCCTCTTCACCAGATTCCAAGCTGCGGGCGATGAGGGAGCCTCTGAACTTCCCTGACCTTTGTCACCTATTTGTTACGTAAAGAAGCGCTTTTGGTTTCTGTACTACAGTGCTTGTGATAAAAATTAGCTACTGTGTATTAGGAACCCACCGACTGGCACACACTTTATTTTCGTGGTTTATAATTCTGCCCCCAGTCTAGCAAATTCCATGTTGCCACTGGTTTTTCATGGGCTCCCACTGAGCTGCAGAAAAATGAGTGCCGTGCCCAGTGCCACTTCATTAAGTGAGAGGATTTGATCCCAAGCCCATCGGCGTCCGAGCTGCGTGCCGCTGCCTTGCCTAGCCTCGGCTTAGGAGGACGTGAATAGAAATGGGAATCACACTGCCTTTTTCAGTCAACTGGCGAGTAGAGGAGTAACAGAAGGTTGCTTTCATAGAAGAGTATTTTAGAAACACATTGCTTTTCAACCTTTTCTATTTTCTGCCTAAACATATATAGATCTGTCTCTTTCCTCCTGGCTTTTCTTAGCTGCTCATCAACCCAGATTTTTCTCAAAGATTTCCTCCTTGCAAGCCTCGAATCCTTGTGGGAAGATTTTTTTTACCCTGGAGGGTTGGCAAAGCCAAAAGAATTGCAAACCCAGCCATTTGCTGAGAACTCCAAGGTCTGGCGGAAGCTGGCTGATAGGACAGGATTTTGGCAACTCTAGTTTCTTTAAGGAGATTTCTTTTCCTTGAGCAAAATAATTGTTGGGGAGGAATAATAGTACACAGATTGTTATAATGGGAAAACTGAGGTATGGAGAGTTCAGAAAACATCCTTGAAGTTGTATAGCAAATGGGCCATACTATGAGAAAGGTACTTCGAGTTTTTCTGGTCTTTTCCTGCCTTCCATTTCTGGAGAGCTTGTTTGGTGATGATTTTTGTTTATCGTTTGCAGTGGTTTCAAATGTGGTGTTATCTTGTAGAATTTGAGAATTTGAAGTGTTAAGAATTCAAGTGGAAGAAGGTTTTCTATGAGTGAGGTGGTGATGGACGCCATCCAGGCAGTTTGAATCATCGAGTCATAATTCTCAGACTTGGACGACATCTTCCAGTCTCTCCTGTGGCTGCAGGTCTCTTAGGATCCACCTGCTGCTCTCTCCTCATCCTCATCCCTGGGTGTGGTAATGCTCCCCTTTATTACACGCCCTGGGGATTTCACTGTCCCTCAGTGGTTTCCCCAGCCCTTCCCCCACCTTTGTAAATGGTCCCTTATGAAACTCTCTTCAGTGGCACCCATTGAGTGAGTTCCTGCCTGACCCGACTGGTACAAGACACAGACCTTCATGTGTTCATTCAGTGAACACGTGGCAGGCTTTTTGCTAGTTGCTGGCGTGATGGTGGTGTCTGAGACTGACACCCACAGTATCATCCTCATGGTGCTCAGACTTCAGTAGGAAGACAGGCTTTGAACAACTAATTTTCAAGAATTATAAGAGAGTTGAATGAGAAGTAGAGCATGGCGTGGAGGAGGTGTTGGTGGTCAGGAGAAGCTGGAACCTGGAAAATAAAAGGAATTAGGTTGGTAAAGACTAGGAGACAAAAAGGCAAACACAGGAAAATGAGCAAAAGGTATGGGCAGGCAGTTCACAAAAAAGCAGTTGCAAATGGCCAATAGACACAAATAAAAATCCTCAGCCTTAAGACAAATCAGGGAAATCTACATTTAAAAATGACGAAATACCATTTTTCCACATCAGATTGGCAAAAATGAAAACGTGATAGTATCAAGCGTTGGCAAAGGTACGGGAGAGACAGCTCCTCTCATTTACTGCAGGTGAGGATGTAAATTGGTACCCTAAACACCACGGGAGACTACAACAGGATGATGAGGTTTTTAGGCACAGACCCCAAATGAAGCTTTGGCCTTTTCATGAGATTGAAGTGTAGCAAGGGGAGCGCTGGGATTAGAATGGCAGTGCATGCGTACTTGAGGCTTGGATATAGACTCAATTTACCTGGACCCATCTGTGACCTTGGAGCATGTTGGTCATGACCCTTTGAACTCTAGAGTTTAGAGATTAGGTGAGAGTTGGAGAGGAAAGGCCTTGGTCATTTCTGGAGCTGTCCAAACCAGTAAAAGTTACTTACTTAAATCATGATATTCCTTGTTTGTCAATCTCTGTTTCTAGGAGAGCGAGCGTGAACAGACAAAGTAAGCGCATCCGTGACCTAGTTTGAAGGAATTTCACATTTGCAACTTTGTGTCTTTCCCTTTGTGCTTCTGCATTGTTTGACCTTAGCAAAAGTCATTGGGAGTGCTGTGGAATCTGAACCTGTGGAGGACAGGAAGTAACAAGAGGTTTTCTTGAACAGGACTTTGAGGTGAGAACAGAGTGGATGAGGAGGGGTGTGGGCGTCCAGGAGAAAGGGGGTGCCACAGGTTGACATCAAGAGGTCAGTAGCGCCACTTTTAAGAAAGGACATGAGACAGTCATTTTTGGACATTTTGATTTTGATTACTGGTAGGCCGTCTGGGTGGAATACAGCTGCCTGTTGAAAGTCAAGTTTATAAGCAGTTGCTACAGGTAGTATCCATGAGGGTGAAAATTGTACCTTTGGTTAGCTCCTTGAGTCTCAATCTTCTCTGCACATTGTAATCACCGGGGAACTTTAAACTTTACTTGTGTCTGAGTCCTACCCCCCTAGATATTCTGATGTAAAGTTCCGGGACGTAGCCTGGGCATTAGGATTATTTTGAAATGAGAAGCGTGGCTCCCATGTGCAGCCAAGAGTGGGCACTTCTGGGTTAGACCAGTGGTCAGTACTTACCTTATCACGGCCACAGCAGCGTTCTTCATAGCTGACCTGTGAAGTATCCTGGGCTTAATTTTTCTGTCTTGAAGATAAATTAATATTTGTCTGTTTAGTTTTCTAAGCCTTTACCGCTAATTGAAGCCCAGAGTTTCCTCCTCGTATGTACAATGCCATTAGATATTCTACCCAGTCCTCTTTTTGGAGAAACGTTTACCAGATTCTTCTGGCCTGTGCTAGGCTGGACAGGTTGCTTGTTAAACCTGCTGCCCAGCTGTCATCTTGAGATCTCCCTTCAACTTCATCCTGTGTGGTTTTGTTTTGTTTTGTTTTTTTCCAGTTCTCCTCATGTTGAAAACCCTGTGTGCTGAAACCCACATATGTATCTATCTTGGTTCATTCCTTCATTTGTGGTATACATTTTGGGGGATCATACACTCCAGGTGCCTCAGATGGGGTATGGAAATAACAAAACAGGTTTGAGACATTGTGTGTTTGAAAATATATTCATTCTACCCCAACACGTAGAAGACAGTTAGGCTGGGTCAAGAATTTCAGTTAGAACACATTTTTTTTCAGAATTTGGAAGGCATTGCTCTGTTGTCTTCTACCTTCCACCCTTGCCTCTGGGAAGTCTGATGCTGTCCCAGCTCTTAGATTTTTGGGTGAAACCTTTTTTTTTTCCCCTCTAAGACCATGTGTGCTCTCTTTGCTCCTCACGTTCAGTCGTATCATGACTGGTATGGCACTGCTTTCATGCATTTTCTTGGGCACTCAGCTAGTCCTTCTAATCTGGAAGCTTACATCCTTCAGATCTGGGAACTCATCTTAGGCTTCTCCGTCCTAAATCCTCTCTCCTTCTGGATTGTCTGTTATTTGGGTGTTTGACTTCTTGGATTGATCTTCTGACTTTCTTATCTTTTCTCTCCTACTTTTTCTCAGCTTTTTGCTCTAATTTCTATAGATTTTCTTAATTGTATCTGCCAAATCTTATACTGAGCCTTTAATTTCTGCTGTTGTATTTTTAACATCCAAGAGCTCATTTTGCTGCTGGAAGTTATTTTTAGTAGCATCCTGTTCTGCTTCATCAATACAGTATCATCTCTTCTATCCCTAGGTATATTAATAGTGTCTTTCAAGTTTTCTTTTCTCTGAATGGACACTGTTTCTCCAAGTTGCTGTTGTCTGTTTTTTGTTTTGTTTTTCTTATTATGTGCTTTCTTTGAATGTCAAGTGATCCTTGGCATCTACTCATATTTAAGTGAGGCCATTAAAAAGATGATTGGAAACTGCAAGGAGGGGGGTCTGTTGATTGTGTCTCTGTAAGGTGACCTGACTGGGCCATGTCACTGGGCAGTACTCCATGTCTCTAGTTTTAGATCTCTTATCAGGGGTGGTCAGATTTCCCAGAGAAAGGTCACTGAGTGTCCTGTCTTGAGGGAAAAGACCTGGTTACATCTGGGAATCCAGTGGGAGAGGAAGCTGGGATGGGGGACATGCATTCAGCAGAAACACTCCTGTGCTCAAGGACAACAACTGTGAGTGTGGAAGAGCTGAACAATTTATTTTGACACATTGCAGGACCATCCCAAGTTATTTAAATCCTCCTGCCTTCCTCCTTCCCTCCCTCCCTTCCTGCCGTCCTCCTTTCTGTCTTTTAACTTCTGTACCCATGAAACTCGTTAAGACTTGTTGCCTCCTGGGGGTGCTAATGGTCAAAAGTATGGGGAGGTGTAGTTGTCACCATATCCTTTTCTTTAAATTGAAGTTTTTATTGAGAGGGTTGTAGATTCACATGCACTTGTAAGAAATAATACAGAGAGATTCCTTGTACATTTTCCCCAGTGGTAACATTTTGCAAAACTTTAGTATCATCTTAACCAGGGTAGTGACATGGATACAATCCACCAATTTTATTCAGATTTCCCCACATTTGTACTCTGTGTGTGTGTGTGTGTGTAAGTTCTGTATAATTTTATTACCTGTGTAGGTTCCTAAACCACTACAGTCAAAATATTGGACAAATCCAACATTACGTGGATAACTTGTGTTGCCCTTTTATAACCATGCATGCCCCATGTACCTTTTTGTATAAAAGGAACAGTAAAGTAACTCGTATGACCTATGGCAAAAATAAAATTAATTAAAAATTATAACTTTAAGACTCAAGGGAAATTCCACCAATAATGTTGCTCTGTACAAAAGACTGCTTATTAGTTGGGGGCGGGGAAATGAGCATAAGGTCCATCTACATTAGTGAGATTAGGACATGGAGTGTTTTCCCGTTCATTGCACTTTTATTACTTTCAGGTACAGTAACCTGAGCTAAGTGCCAGATAAAGGCTGCGCATGGCTAGTTCACTGTTTCTTTGATGGATAATTTTTTTCTGTCATTTGCACAATATTTCTGAATGAATGCTCAGTGAAAATAGTTTATTCAAGTTGTTTGGTCATTCAGGCAGTTTAGCCATGCTCCTTGCAATATTGCTTTCACCGTTTTTTGTCTCCCAGAGTACTGAGATGAAGGAGATCTTGGGGACCGTGGTATCTTAACGTCTGATTTTATGTTTGAGGAAACTGATGTGAAAGAGAGTTTGAACTGGTGCCAGAACCCAGTTCCAAGAACCCTGACTCCATGCTTACTAAATACTTACAGAAAAATCAGTGGAAAGTTAAGGTTAGAGATACATTTTATGCAAGTAGACTCTGGGTGAAATTGTTTCAAATTGTGAAATGTTTCTGAAGTGCTGGAATCTTGATGGGAATTATTTGGCATGCAGTTATGGTCACTATATGGGGAAAATTAGGGAATTTCGGGGTGAGCTACTTCTTATAGTGAACAAGAGATTTGTTTATTCAGAAATACTGGTTCTTAGGACACTCTGAGCTGGCTTTAGGAGAGAGTTAATATCGTTGGTTCACCTTTTGCCTGGGTAGTCACCTCACATAACCAGTAGAATGGTAGTTTTGAAAATGAGTGCCCTTTAATTTTTCTTGTTAGTAGTCTTTGAGCTTATGAGATTTCAACTTTTTCTTTTAAATCCCTGATGGTTGCAATTCTAGGCTGTGATCTGAGCGTAACTTCCAAAGAGAGAAAAGTTTCCTGGGACCTTAACCCAGAGTTTGAAACCTGATGGTAATGACCTTGTGAGTGGGATTTCATGGTTTGGTTGGTTGAAATCACAAGTGTTTCTTGGGGTGTGTTCTGAAAGGAAACTCATTGCACTTAGTTTTGGTAAATCTAGGCACGAGGACCGGTCTATTCCAGTATTTTCCAACATTGTGGTATATTTCCTCCCTTATCTATTTCAAAGTTGATGTCATACCATATATAGTGTCTTGGATCCTGCTTTAAAATTTTTTCAAATTAACATATAGTCAAATTGACTGACATTCAGGATACAGAACAGAACTATCAGCCCCCCAAAACTCCCTCAAACGGTCCCTTTGTAGTCACACCCTCCCTCATCTCTAACCCCTGGTCTGTTCTCTGTCACTATGGGTTTGTCTTTTTTGAGGATGTCATACAAATGGAATCCTGCAGTTTGTAGCTTTTGACACTGCTTCTCTCACTCAGCATGATGCCTCTCATATTCATCTAGTCATTGCACATATCAGTAGTTCATCCCTTTATGTGGCTAAGTAGTAGTCCTTATATGGGTGTACAACAGCTTGTTTATCCATTTACCTGTTGAAGAACATTGGGGTTGTTTTTAGTTTTGGTAATTATGAATAGAGCTGCTGTAAACATTCAGATCCAGGTTTTTAAAATTTCTTTTCTTGCCTTATTGCAATGGCTAAGACTTGCAATACAGTATTGAGTTTGAGTGGACATCCTTGCCTTATCCCTGATCTTAGGGGGAAAGCCTTCAGTCCTTTACCATTAAATATGATGTTTGCTGTAGGGTTTTCATAGATGTCCTTTATCAAGTTGAGGAAATTCTCACCTACTGCTAGTTTGCTGAGAATTTTTATCAGAGATGGATATTCAAGTTTGTCAGATGCTTTTCCCACATCGATTGATACAATCCCATGGTTTTTCTTCTTTGGATAGTTAAAATGGTAGATTATGCAGATTGAGTTTTGAATATGGAATCAGCCTTGCATACCCTGGATAAGCTCCACTTGATCATAGTGTGTTTTTCATCTTATATTTTTCTGCATTTGAATTGGTCATGTTTTGTTGAGGACTTTTGTGTCTCTGATCACCCAGGGTATTGGTCGTAGTTTTCTTTTCTTGTACTATCTTTGTCTGGTTTTGCTGAACCTGTAAAATGAATTAGAAAGTATTCTTTTCTCTTCTATTTTCTGGAAGAGGTTATGCAGAATTGGTGGATTCTGCTTTTTAACTAATCATAAACATTTCTCCATGATGTCAAACTTGAAAAATAATTTTTAATGTCTGCATAATAATAATATTAAAAATCACGGTGTTTTTCTTAGTGTTACAACAGTGACATTTACTGAACACAGCCTGCTTGAGGCACTGTTCTAAGTGCTTTATCTGTAATGACTCCTTTAATACCCACAACATCCAATGGAGGAGGTACTAGTATTATCTCCATTTTACATGCAAAAAAAAAATAAGACACAAGAGTATAAGTAACTTGCTCAAGCTCACAAAGTTTCTATGTGGCCAGGTAGAGTGTGAACTCAGGCTGTGTGGTTCCAAATCCTGTGGTCTTAACTATTACATTATATACTCTGATTATACCATAATTTACTTATTCAGGCCTCCATTTGAGAAATTTAGGTATTTTCCGTATCCTCCCCTTGATGAACATTCTTGTGCTGAGGTTGTTGGTAATCTCTGACAAATTCTTCAGGTGGGATTCCTAGAATTGCTATTTCAGTGTCAAAGTGCGTACCCGTTACAAAGGCTACCACATACTGCTATGTACCTTTCCAGGAATTTGAGCAAATTAGAAATTCCAACAGCAGTGTTTGAGAGTGCTTCATTCAGTGTTCTTTGCCAGAATTGAATGATTATTTTAGATATTTTATTCAGTTTGATTGCAGAGAGATGGTATCTCATTACTGTAGTTTGCCTTTCTTCTTTATTAGTGGAGCTGAATATTTTAAAAAACGTTTATTGGCCATTTATATTTCTTTCCTTGTGAGGAAAATTTGTTCATGTCCATTGTCCTTTTGTTTTACAATGGGATAACAATGTTTTTCTTTTTTGTTTTAAAGATTGGCAGCTGTTGTCAATCTTCCTTTTTTTAATTCTTCTCCCCAAAGCCCCCCAGTACATAGTTGTATGTTCTAGTTGTGAGTGCCTCTGGTTGTACTATGTGGGACGCTGCCTCAGCATGGCCTGATGAGCCCAGGAGCCAAAGCGACTAAACTTCAGGCCACTGAAGTGGAGCATGTGAACTTAACCAGTTGGCCACCGGCCTGACCCCTTTTTTTTTTTTAAATGTGACTTTTTTTTTTGGCTGGGAAAGATTAGCCCTGCACTAACATCTGTTGCCAGTCTTCCTCTTTTTTTTTTCTTTCCCTCCCCAAAGCCTCAGTACATTGTCCTTCTAGTTCTTCTCTGTGAGCCACCACCACAGTATGGCTGTTGACAGACAAGGAGTGTGGTTCTGCGACTGGGGATGGAAGCTGGGCTGCTGAAGTGGAGAGTGACGAGCTTTAACCAATAGGCCATCAGGGCTGGCTCAACAGTATTTTTCTTAATGATTTGCAAGAGATCTTTTTTATATTCTCTCTATAATAATCTTTTATCCCATTTCAGAAGTTTTACCTGTTTTTTTGACATACAGAAGATTTTCATTTTTATCTAGTTGAAACTATGTCTCTTTTCCCTTGTATTTTTTCACTGTTTTATTCTTAGATCTGGGAACTCAATCATATATTTATTCCACATCATCCTTTATGTCTTTTTCCCCCTATTTTTATAGTTTAATTTTTTAAAAGTGTAACTGTTTACTTCATTTGAAATTTATTTTGGGGTAAGATGAAGATTTAACTTAAACAGAGTAACAGACTTAACAGTTAAATTGTTTATTGAATAATCTTTCCTTTACCCACGCAGTTGTGGTACCACCTTTATTCTATGCTTATTCTCTTATGTCCTAGAAGTTTTTGTGATGTCTGTTTTGTCCTATTTACCCATTAATTAATTGTTGTAGTTTATTAGCATGTTAATTATCTGATAGGGCAAGACTCCTCTCCTCTTGTTTTGGAAAAAAAAAATCATTTGCTGTCATCACTCGTTTATCCTTCCAGGTGAGCTTTAGAATCTCTGTTAAATTTTGCCCAAATGCCTCTGGGTTTTGACAAATCTATAAATAATTTTTGGAAAAATGGCATCTTACAGCCTTGAGTCTTCTTTTCATAGCGTGCTTCTTCATTTGGTAAAGGCTTTAGAAATATCTGTCAAGATTCATAAATTATTTACCTATTTCTTTTTTACATTTATTTGTGAAAGTTATTTTGGTATTATTATTTATTGTTGCTATTATTTCATTCTTTATATATTTTTAAAAAATATTTCTTCTTTATAATTTTTTATTTTATTCTTAAATCTTAAACTACATAAGTAATTTTAAAAATAAATTTGTTATACAAACCAATGCCCTGTATTTTCTAAGAATTTGCTGTTATAGGGATCTTGTAGATTCATGCTGTAATTGAATAGTTTTTTACTATTGGTTTTTGGTTAAGTTGGTTACTTTTCATTATGCTGTGAAAGTTTCCTTTTCTTTTTTTTTCCAAGCGTTTTTAAAAAAACTCAGGCATGGATGTTGTATGTGGTCAAATGCCCTGTTAACATTCATTGAAGTGTTTAATATAACATAATGTAAGTCAACATCCATATGAAGCTGCTCCTGAAGTAAACCATAGATAGTCATGGTATGTTTTTTCTTTTAATATGATGTTGGATTTGATTTGTTCATATTTTCTATAGAATTTTTGCTTTTATAGTCATGACAGAGATTGACATGTAGCTTCTTTGCCAGGTTTTGGTGTTAGCATGCACCAACTTTACAAAACAAATTGATGATCTTCATGTTCTTCTACATTCTAGAATATTTTGTGAAGTTTGAGAAACATCTGTAATTTTAAAATTTGAAAGAACACTTATAGTACTGCCTGGCCTGTAGACTTATTGAAGGTAATTCTGGACAGACTTTTCAGTTTCTTCCATTGCTACTTTTCTGTGTGGGTAATTTGTTTTCCCAGAGAAATGTCAATTTCATTAAGATTTTTAAAATCCCGTTATATATTATGTATTTCATTTTTAAATTTTAGCTTGTTCTGTAATTGTGGTTATGTAACATTTTCTCATTACTAACTTAAGTCTTTTTCTTTTTTTATTGATCAAATCTGACTGTATTTGGTTTATTTTATTATTTTTGGAAGATCCATCTCTTGTGTACCTTCATCAGTTTTGGTTTTTCCTCTGTTTTCTGAATCATTGATTACAGCTTTAAGGGTTCTTTAAAATCCTGTCTTCATTCCTTTGTTTGCTTTTCTAACATCTTGAATTAAGTGCTTTATTCATATATTTGTAGTCTTTCTTACTAGTGGTGCATTTGCCTTGGGGGGCAGCTTTAGATTCACTTTAAAAGTTTTAAAATGTCCTAGAGCCATTATTATACTTTCCAAATTGTCTTGTAATTGTACTTTTATTTTTTCTGCAATTTATTAGTTAGGAGCATGATTTTAATTTCTAGGTTGTCAGAGTGTTCTTATGTGTATATTTTAAAATATTAATTTCTAAGTTTCTTTCCTTTTGTCCAGAGAATGTGACTTTTGATTGTGGTTTTTCATTTGTTTTGGTCATTTTTCTTGGAACATGAACTGTCTTCCATGTCGACCATCTTCTCTCTCATCATTTCCCTCTTGTCATTTCCTCATCATTCTACAAGAGTCTCTCAATTTTTTTTCTCCTCAATGATTTGATTTTTAGCACTTTGGGTCTGCTCTCCTGCCTTTTATTACATTTAAGTTTGTTCATGCATTTCTGTTTTTTTCACCATTTCATATCTTGTCTGCCTCCATATTAGCTAGTTCCCATTGCAATCTTAGCCTTTCTGTCCATTTTCAATTTTTCTTTCCTATATCCCATGTTTCCTTCTATGTCATTGAGATTTACAAAATAGATTCTTTCTAAAATTTACTTCTCCTTCCTGTAACAAATTATTTTGGGAAGTATAGTTTTTTTTAATAAATTTGAAAAAAATTATTATAAATTTTTTATGTTGCAAAGAATCTTCAAAGTTTTCTTGAGTTATCCACTTTTGAAAGAGAAGATCCAGGCTGTGGGTGTGCCTGTGAACAGACCTGCCTGTCCTTCCAGAGCGCTCACCTTGACACATTGTGTCAGGGTACCATTAGCATGTCTTCAGTGGAAGGTGTGGTTGGTGTTCATGGTCCTTGGCCAAATTCCCTGTGTTTATGTTGACTTTTCTAGGGCGACTCAGCTTGCTGGGGAGGGGCTCTCCTGCTCCTGCTGCCTGGTAGTTTGAATATTTACATTTAGGTGGAGCTTTATTCATACAATTTCGGTCAGTTGCTGCTTCTTCCCAGTTCTTCCATCTAGAGACGGTGCATGAAAATCTGTCACCCCAGTTTGTATCCCTCCCGTGGCTGTTTCCATCTCTCCTGTTTTCTGTTATTCTCCGGAAGGCAGTAGACCCCCCCATGCATCCACTCTTTTCCCTTTGTGAGTTGTATTTCCAGGAATTGGGGTCTCAGAATGGATAGATGTAGAAAGATGTATTTATGAGGTGGGGATGCCTTGAAAGCAGTTCCTTTCAGCAGCAACAGTCTCATGTTCCTGAGATAGGAGTTCACACCTGGGGATCAGCGTGCGCTCCCGTGGTCCGCCTCTCATGTCCCATTCTTGTGTTTCAGGGACTCATCCACACTTAGCATCTTTTTATGTATTTCTACATTTCTTTCAATGGGAATGTAGTAAAGGGTGAGTCACATGCCATTGGCTAATTCCTGTGGTGTTCCAGAATGCCTCTTCAGTTTGAAATTTAAGAAGAAATTTAGTTGATGGATAGAGGGGTTCAGGAACAGCTAAATTTGTCTGGTGTTAACCAACTGGTCCTTGTGTGCTCCAGGTTCACACCTCTCACATATTTTACCTCACTTAATTATTTCCACAGAACCATGGATTAGGTGTTACCCTCATTGGAGTCGGGATGACTTGCCCACAGTCTCACAGGTAGACAATGGTGGTTTCCACTGTGCTAAACATCTCTGAGGAAAGAGCTCACTGAACTTTTCTTGCCAGGGAGTTCAACAAGAAGCTACCCCAGTGTGCAGGCAGGATATTCTCTCCCTCCCCCTCAAAGATGCCCGTATGCTAACCCCTGGAAACTGTGCATTTGTTCTGTTACATGGCAAGGGGGAATTAAGGTTGCAGATGGAATGAAAGTTTCTAGTCAGCTGACTTTGAGATGGGGAGATTATCCTGGATTATCCGAGTGGACCCATTGTAATCACAGGGGACCTAATAAGTGAAAGGAGGAGGCAGGAAGAGCAGAGTCAGGGAAAGTGAGGTGATGACAGAAGCAGAGGTAGGAGTGATATAATTACTAGCTTTGAAAATGGAAGGGGCCCATGAGCCAGGGAATGTGGGCAGTCTCTAGGAGCTGGAAAGGGCCAGGAAACGGATTCTCCTGTGGCTCCTCCAGAAGGAGCACAGCCCTGCTGACACGTTCAGTTTAGCCCAGTGAGACTCCTGTTGGATTTATGACTTCTAGAAGCAAAAGATTTTGGTTTGTTTTAAGCCACTAAGTTTGTGGAAATTTATTACCTCAGCAATAGGAAACTGATACACTCAGCATATCAAATGTTGGTCATGGTCTGACTCTGAAAAGTGGCAACAGGAAGTCCTGGAGTGTTTGATTCTGTGTCTGTATCACACAGGCATTTATATGAGCAGTTACTGTGTCAGTATAGGTATGCCATATATTCATTTGCTTACTGTGTTGCTGTTATACTCCCCCAACGAGAATGCCAGCTCCCAGGAAACAGAGCTTCATCTGCTGTGTTCACTGCTGTGTGCCCAGTGCCTGGTGTAGAGGAGAAGCACAATAAATGTTGGCTGCATTTTTCCTTTCTGCCCAGATGGCATTGTGCCAACTAAATGGAACCTAGTTTGTGTCCTTGATGGAATACTGCTAACTATATAAGTAGTAACAGAGATAAAAAGAAAGAAGAAATTGAGTTAAAATTATGCCACCCTCTCAGATCAAATATTAATTTTCAGTGTTCTTTCTAGTATTTGGTCATATGCATAAATATTTCTTATATAGGTAGAAATATTCGTTAGACACTGAATGATCGTCTCATAAGATAGGTTGTCACCATAAAAAAAATAAAACGTATGTTGCACTTTTTGCTTATAAATATGATGTCCCATGTTGCATTTTTGAGCTTTAATATATTTTAAATAAAGATAACAGTCAGTTTTTTATAGTTATCATTTCACAGGCTGGTTGGCATTCCGTTGAATATATAGGATAGTCCATTGAATACAGAGAATATATATGTTGAATATATAATTAATTCTATTTGTTGGTTATTTAAAGTATTATGGGTTATTTAAAATACTTTATCGCTATTAATTAAGCACCTTTGTGCATGAGTCTGTTACAAGTCGCTGTAACTCTCTAGTCAGTACAGTGTTTGTACTAATCCAGTAGGTCTGGACCCACTAGGGGAGCTGCTACAACGCCTGTGAAGCTGTCGGGCTTCCATGTGTTTCTGTAGAGCTCTGTCACTAGGTTCCGTGCCTCGGCGTGTTTTGTTTCACTTATTCCTAAGGCATCTGTGCCCGGCATCAAGTGTCCCCACCTTCTCTCTTCAACCTCAGATTGACTTCTACCTAAAATTGTTCCTCATCAGAAATCCCCAGAAGTGGAGGCAAAAGCAAAGTGTTAATGGGACAGTGATGGCAAAGAGGAAATACTAATTTGGAAAACGAATCAAGAGGGTTATGAGTATCAGAGAAGGCATCTCCTTAAAATAGGTCGTGTGATGACCTTCACTTTTTTAAATAGACGTTTTGTTTTTCTTCTCTTCTTGACAGTGCTTTGGTTTTCCTACACGCTGACTGTGCCTCTGATGACAAAATAAGAAGGAAAAACACAATTTTAACCGTTGACTCAGTTTCGTAAGAGCAATGAGAAGTCTGGTGGTGGGGGAGGGTATCTCCCCAGGCTCCCTCTGGTTGTAGAAGCCAGCAGTGACCTGAGTTACAAACAACAGCTCTGTTCCTGGGAGGAGAAGGATGTGCTTTCCAAGGCGCATCTGGACAGCTGTTTTGCCGAGGATGGCAAGAACATCATCTTTTAATCTTGAGCCAAGAAAACCACAGATGGACATGTCGTGTCCTGCCTGGGAAGGGATGCTCCTGTAGGCTTCTGGGGTGCCGTAGTGTCCTTCGATGGCTCTTTCGCCTTGTGTTTGCTTTTCAATGATTTTTGAGTCCATTGGGAAGCAGAGTAGGAAGGAAAGAAGGAGGGAGGAAGAGAAGAGGTGTGTTTGTCTGGGAGCACTCTCTTCCAATGAACATTCTGAGTGTCAGCACAGAATAAGAGTTTACTTTAGGAGACAACAGGAATGAAATCTTTTATGTTGATATTGTGCAGGACTGATCCGTATTGTTCTGCTGCGAAGGACAGTAAAACGTCACCATCCTCCTGCGTCTTTATAGTTTCTGCCATGAGAACATTCACGGTCAGGAAACTTGGCTCGTATTGTCGAGAAGAGGCGTGCTGGGCAGTGAGTCTGGGGACAGGTTCACCCCACTCCTGCTGCTAACCTGCCTGTTTACTTTTGTTCTCAGTTTCCTCATCTGTAAAGTGTGAGCACTTACACTAAACTGCCTTTACGTTGATAACAGTAAATCTCTAATTTTATCATTAATTTTAAATCGCCAGCCTCCTGGAAGATGTTAGAAATACACTTTCTTCTAAGGCTAATTTACAGCTAGGCCAATATAGTTTTGCTTCTGAGCATGCCCTGAATCATTATTTGCTTTTATTTATTTATTTATTTATTTATTTATTTATTTATTTATTGAGGAAGATTAGCCCTGAGCTAACATCTGCTGCCAATCCTCCTCTTTTTACTGAGGAAGACTGGCCCTGAGCTAACATCCGTGCCCATCTTCCTCTACCTTATATATGGGACGCCTATCACAGCATGGCTTGTCAAGTGGTGCCATGTCCGCACCCGGGATCCGAATGGGCAAACCCCGGGCCACTGAAGTAGAACATGCACACTTAACCGCTGCGCCCCCAGGCCAACCCCCATTATTCACTTTTATTTCACGAGAATTACTCTTATAGATGTGATTTTCTGTTAGTTTCACAGAGCGATTGAGATGGCGCGGCTCGATGAGTTTCCTCTGCATGTCATAAATTTTTGCTTGTAGAAGCCAGGGATTTTCAAAGTGAGATCTTTGGATCAGTAGCATGGGTATCACCTGGCTCACCCTGTGAGCATGCTAGACGTGCACAGTCATGGGCCCCACCCCAGCCTCTGGAATTGGCATCTTTGGGGATGGGAGCCAGGAAACTTTGTTCTGACGTGGTCTCTTATTGCATGTGAACGAAGTCTGAGAAGCGTGTTACAGCCGTGGCAGCAGGCAGGCGATGATTCTGCCCTCTGCACATGAACAAACCCCAAGTGTATGGTTTGCCCTTTGAGTGACTGTGCTTCCAACACACCTAACGGGCTGTACTTGAAATGCCAACTTATGACGCTGCTGCTGCTCTGTTGGGGGCCGAACAGTGTTGACAGGAGAATGCAGATGATCTTGGGGTAGAAAGGAGGATGGACTTCCTTTCCTCATGGGGTGGCACTCATCCTCCTTTCTACCCCAAGCTTGGCTCCTCTCGGTCACCCAAGAATGGCACCTTTGCTGACTTTGGAGGGAGCTGCAGGTGCATGAGAGCGCTGGGAGGGCAGAGCCTTGGTGTGCTACCAAGCAATGAGGCAGGGGACAGGGGTGGCTTCTGTGAGGCCCGTGAGGAGAAACACCTGTGCTATCTCTGCCATTTCTATTTCGCTGTATTTATTTTGATGTCTGGCACTTGGCTTTGTTCCTAGTCCTGTGGTGACAGACCAGCACCCAGCCCTCTGCTTCTTGGCCTAGAGGATGGCGCCGAGGCCTGCGGCTGGCAGGTGCTCTCAGGGGGCTCTTCCTGGAGAGTCTGCCTGAGCTTAGAAGAGGTGCAGTGGTTCTCGTTACCAGTCATTTCTGGAAGGGTTAACCACAGCACCGTAAATATAGACATTTATTAGTGTGGGTGCCATGCCACACACACACACACACACACACACTCTCACACCTGTTACAGTTATCCCTTCCCAGAAGAGGGTGTGGTGAGGTTTCTCTGTTTTTCCAGCCTGAGGTGGCACTTGCCTGGGATTGGGTGGCACAGCTGGTGGAGTTGTGTCCTCACTGTAAACTCACGCTGAATTAGCTGCTGCTGAGCAGTGAATGTGCCTACTCTTCTGACTATTTTCTACTCAAGGAATACTTACTGGTATTTATTTCTTACGTCCTCTATTATCCTTTAAACCTCGACAGCCACTTAGGCACAGCCATGCCCTTCATGTGGATGTCCAGCCTAGGTGTGAATGGGGCCGAGACCCTGGCATGGAGCTGCAGCTGCTGAGAGGAAGGGCTGCCTTTTGCAAATTTGCATAAAGGTGCTATCCTCTCGCCTTCCCTATCTGTGCACCCACGGCGGAGGTGGGGGGTATACTCTCTCCAGTTGGTACAGAGGTGCTATATGGACCAGGAGTGGCCTGGGTCCCTGTGAGGTGCAAGGGAGGTATTTGTTTTCACTAAGGTGCGCTGCCTTCTTCTCCAAGTGTGAATGTTTCTAAAACAAAACTCATGGACTTACCTCCTAAACCAGGGTCCTTTCCTGTTTGGTGCCTCCAGGTGTGATAGCTGAGCATCCTGGATTCCTGTGTCTTCGTTACACCAGCATCCAGCACCTGGATCTCTGTACCTTCTTCCTTCACAGTGCCCCTTGTCTTTTCTCTCGCCTTGTCTACCCTCAGGTCCAGGTTCTTGTCACCTCATACCTCACTTTCTGGCTCCTTGCTTACCTGGCCTCCCAGCCCTCAGCCCCCTTCCTGCTGACTGTTCCAGCATGTTGCACTGGATCGAGCTGGACATCCATTAGTATTTCCCTTTTTCCCGTTACTTACAAAGTGTCTCAGTCAGCTCAGGCTGCTAAAGCACGAATACTATAGACTGAGTGGCTAAAACCACAGATGTTTATTTCTCATAGTTCTGGAGGCTGGGAAGTGCAAGATCAAGGCATGGGCAGATTTGGTGTCTGGTGAGGGCTGCCTACTGGTTCATGGGTGGTCGTCTTCTCCTTGTGTCCTCACATGGTGGAAAGGGCAAGGGAGCTCTCTGGGGTCTCTTTTATAAGGGCGCTAATCCCGTTCATGAGGACTCCACCATCATGACCTAATCACTCCTAATATGGTCACCTTGGGGATTATGAGTTCAGCTTATGAACTTGGAGGACACATTCAGTCTATAACATAAAGTAAGACCGAATCCTGAAGCCTGCACTTTAAGCTTCCAGAATTTGGCTTTAGCCTACTTTGGAGATGGAGAGCCAATTCCATAGCTTCTAGGGTCAGGGAGCATGTGGATTTCAGTGAATTTAACTGGGTGAACACTGGGTGATAAACAAAACGAAGGGACAGCCTCGCTCATTCTCTCAACATTAGTTCAGTGTTTATTTTAGGACAGACTCTCAAACATTTAATGTGACCCTCCTTTCAAGGCCTAAGTCATCTCCTTCGTCCTTGACTCTTTACTCCATCTAATGGTGAACTTTTCTTTTTTTTGAACTTATCCATAATGTAATTTGATGTAATTCAGCTGACTTTTACTGGCGAGCCACTCTCTGTTGGTACCATCTGGAGCTAAATAAGACACAGTTCCTCGTGGAGGCACCTAGAGTTCACTGGGTCATAATAGGTGCTAATGCCACATGTGAAGTGCCCTTAAAAAGAGCCATGGGAGTCTTCACGAAGGAGAGCCCAGCTCTGGCTGGCAGGGTTTGGATGCAACACACACCAGAGGTGGCTCATGCATTCACCTTTTTAAATTAATTGCTATTACCAAAGTAATTCATGGGTTGCTTCCTGCCTGTGAAAATTTAAGACGTCACAGATAATGCTAATGTCCTCTTTGAACACCCTGGTCCTATCTCTGACATCTATGGCCCTGTCCAGAAGCCACACCATAACCAGTTGGGCGTGTCCCTGTTTATATACATTTTTATTTATCCATAGTGAACATGTAGCATTTCATTGTGCTTAGATGGTATCAGTCTGTGTATTTCATTCTGTATCTTGCTTATTCTCATTCGATAATGTATGTTAGAGATCGATCTAGTTCCTTCTTTTTAAAGCCAAAATAGCATCCCACGATATCCTGTGCACCCTCTCATGCACCCCTCACCCTTCCCCTGCTCTGCTGTTATCACAGGGAGCTACCTACCCCAGCTCTTTTATTCTCTGACTTCTAGGCAGGTTTGGCCAAAGGAAGTGCAGGAACGGTTGAGAAAGAGGGGCCTCTCCTTCCCCTCCCCCTCACTTCCTCTCCCCTCCCCCTACTCTACTTTAGGCAGCCTCCCTGGCCATGACTGCATTCGTTCTGGAAGGCTCTCCCTTCATGGCCTGGCTCCCGAGCTCTGGTAACATCCCCTTTTCCCTTTGCCCTTTCCACCCTAGGGATGCTACCAGCTTCCTGCTGTTGCTGATCTCTGGGTTGCCCCACCAGCCCATTCCGCCTCTGAACTACTCTGTCACCTGTACAGCCAATTCCCGATGTTAAATTCCCCCGTTTCAAATACCTTGTGTGGCCTGTTTTCCTCACTGTTCTGACTCATTCATATGGATATATCAGAGACCATTTTGCTTTTTAGCTCTTCCCGTCGTGTTGGACATTTGAGTTGTTTTCATTTTTTTCCCCATCACAAACAATGCTGGAGTTGAACTTTCTTGCACACGCTCCTGTGCCTGTGTGTGAGAGTAGTTTCTCTAGGTGACACCAAGCAGTGGGATCACCAGATCAGTTGTTCACCGTTTCACGCTGGCCTCTCTTCAGCTGGGTTCTGGATGGCAAATGCCTTCACATCCCTGCATAGTGAGCTGCTCTGCAGAGAGAAGAGTTGACTGAGTAACTGTTGAATGAATGAATAATGAGTTTCCATTCGCATATGGAGAAAGCATTGCCCAGTTGACCTCAGATGAAACACCCCCCAGGCCTTTTGGCTCTGTTCCCTGGCCTGCTTTCCTTGAACAGAGGACAGGTTATTTTGGAGGCCGCCCGCCCTGGAGAAGCTGATCCAGGAACCAGGGTCTGTGGCTTTGTTCAGCATCCAAACCAGCATGAGTGTCTAGGAACAGTGTTGTGGCTGGTGTAAAATAAGTGCTACAGAAAACTCCCTAGGACAGGCTTCGGAGACCAGGTGTCCACTGTGATTCAGGACAGTGCTGAGACTCAGGGTGGATGTGGGTGTGGATAGTGAGTGATGTGAGTTATGACCGCAGAATAACTCACAGGAAGCCAGCAGCTCATGCCTGTGGAAGCTCGGCCTCTCCATTCCTCCCTAGAGAGGCAATAGGCCGGCCCATATTTCATTGTATGCTTTTATACTCCACCCCCACAATGGTTTTAGATAAGAAAAAAAAAACACATAAAATGAGCATCAGAGGGATATTGCAAGGCCAGCAGATGTGACAGAAGACCCACAGACAGACAGGGACGGATATGTGGGAAAGGAGGGAGTGGAGGTTCCTTGGGGATGGATGTTCATAGCTCAGTGCCTGCAGGTTTGTTTATAAATCTTACGGTTTTTTTATTTTAATAGTTGAGCTAGGCTGTTATTCCCCAGGGAACTGTCCAGACTTAAGACACCTCTAAATCCTACAATTACCTTTAAAAAGTAATATTAGTTATATAGCACTCAGCCAGAAATGATGATGATGAGAAATTATGGCCACGCAATGAACATCTGACACGCTCAGTCCTTGTGAACACTGGAGGCCAGTGATCACATTGGGCCTCCTTTCAGGAGGATTCTCTAAATTTTGAGTTTAGAGACCATCCAGGTTTTAGGAGCTGCAGATGTTCATTCTTTTTCCTTTCCCTCCCAAAGCAAAGTTTTTCTGGGGTGGAAGGATTTGATGTGGGACGGGATTGTAGTGCCTGCTGTTGCTGGCCAGGCAGTCGTGGGTTAGGGTTCTGTGATGGATAGAGTGGTCAGGATTTGGTTAGCCAACAGAACCGTCTGCTCCTCTCCTGCCTCAGCTGCCTGCTTTCTCGGGCTTTACCATCTGTAAGTCATCCTGTAAGGGATTTCGTGAGAATTACCTTATGCGGAGGCCTGGCGTGTGGTCCCTTTAAAGTCACGAGAGTCTGTGCTCTGTGGGGTTCAACTTCTAACACGTCACACACAGCTCAGCTTGGCTCCAGTCTCTCTGAGGCATCTGAAAACTAGCAGGGCCATGCTGGAATTTGGGGTGCAAATTCATCCCCTCACGCATTCTCCTTTTGTGGTACCCTGATCTCTGGTTCTGTGTCACATCAGTACACACTCATCGTAATTTGAATGGGATGTTGATGGCATGAGCATCAATGTGTGGCTGAGTTCAATTGAATTGAGATTTGCCCTCGTGAGAGGAAATTAGGCAGAGTGGAGAGGTGTGGATCACACAGCACTCACATGGGACTCTGATGTAGTCTCCTTCTCGCCAAACCCCCACCTCACTGTCCCTCCCAGCCTCACCTCTCCTGATTTAAGCCTGGGCCTGAGACTTGCTTTTGCTGATTTCACTTCAAGAGCCTAAGCCCCTCTCCCATTTTCCTGCTGCCTTTTCTGTTTTCAGCCCAAATAGGAAATGACAAGGATGGTTTCAGTGCAGGGAGAATATGATTCATTTTATTACTTTCAAGAACTTTTTTGAATTTTATATGTACATAGTATATCTCCTGTAAGTGTATAGCTTGATGAATTTTCACAAATTAAGCAACAGCTGCCAGATCAAGAAACAGAGCAGGACCTGTACCCCTGAAGCCCCTCACAGCCGTTTCTAGTCACCATCACCCAAGAGTGACCACTGTCCTTGCTTCTTTCAGCATGGATTAGTTTTGCCTGTTTTTGTGTCTTATTTCAGTGTGACCTGTGTATCTGTTCTTTTGCTGAATATTATGGCTGTGAAATCTGTCTACATCATTTTGACTGGTGATAGATTATTCATTAATATTCCCATTTAGTATTTTATTGTGAGAATTGATGGACATTTGAGTAATTTCCAGTCTTTGCCTATCATGAGTCATGCTGTCCAGAACATTCTCATACATGTGTTTCTGTGATCACATGTGTGCATTTTGATTACCTCTGTGCCCCAGCATGGAATCTCTGGGTCTTAGGATATGCCTATGCTCGGCTTTCGTAGATCCTAATAAATAGTTTCCTGAAGTGGGTGTACTTATTTAAAGTATAACTTGGATTTTAAAGCAAAGCAGATCATTGAGCATGAACTTCATGGTCACATCTGTTGGATTGAAAGGTTTCATGGGAAAACCATAGCCAAGAGAGTCCAAACTTTTGGGGTGGAGAAGTGGCTGGCACCATAGCTCCCTTACCCTTGTTTGGTGTTGGGCCCCTACAATCTGGTGTTGGGCCAGACAAGAGACACACCAGAGGCACACACCTTGACCTCTCTGGGCTGAAACAACAACAACAACAATTATTATTACTATTACTGATCTTCTTCTACTCCTCCTCCGTCTTACTCCCTCCTCCCCTACTTTCTCCTCCTCTTCTTCATAGACGTCTCTTTTCTTTCTTCTCTGAGAACATCTCCCAAAAGGAGCTGTATTCCCATCCCTCACCCAGCACACACAGCACACACACACCCCCCTGCATGTGTGGGAGGACCAACTCCTGAGGTAGTGATACAGTCAGAGGCATCACAGCACAGAGAAGTGTTAATTGTACAGGAGGAAGTATGATCACAATAACTGGAGCTCTTCAGAGAAAACCTTATTTAAGAAAAAAAAACCAGTAAGAACAAATCTTCCCAAAATTCGTGTGTCTGAGGAGGCCTGGGAGAGACAGCCTGCCCTCGCTTTCCTGCTCTGCTTTCGGTGTTCGCAGCATGCCAGGCATGGAGTAAGCAGATGGGCAGAAACAACCCAGAGCCCCTCAGATAAAAATAACAGGGCAGAGTGTTTTCTAAAGAGCACCTTGCCTTTCTAGCCGGCGCCTCCTGTGACTGGGGATCGCACCGCCAGCTTCTCCCCGGCTCGGGGATGTGCCCCGAGATCCCACAGCTTGGAGTGGAGGGCCACGGGTCTAGGCGCTCATCTGCCTGCCGTCCTCAACCCTCCATGTGGCACCTGTTTGGGGGAGTTTCTCTGAGAGTGGAGGCTGCACCTTGGGTGACTGTTTCCACATGTGGGGTCCCGTGCCCGGGGACTTCTACAGAGACCCAGCTCTCAACCAGACCCTGAGGCTTCTGCTATCAGCCCAGGACCCCTAGAGACTCTGTCACGATGGCTGTGCCTCCTGGGAGCTGGTGGAGTGGAGGCATCTGTGAGGAAGCCGACTGGATATAAGCTGGGGGTCCTTGGCGCTGGTCTAGGGGCCTTGGACACAACGGGGTGCCACTTTGGCTGGGAGTGAACACACAAAGCGAAGGCAAGTGGCCAAGTCAGCCTGGCGGAATTTTATGTTGCCCTCTCCAGCCCCTCTCTGCCCTTGGCCAGGCGCAGCCCTCCCTCCTTGACCACTACAAAACCCAGGGCTGGGAAGCTGCCTGCTCCTTAGTCTCTGAGGGGCACGGTGGGCCCTGAGGTGGGAGAAGAACAATTTGAGGCCATCCTCCATCTTCTCTGCCCCCTGCCAAGGACCTGGTAGAGACAATCAGTTTAGTGAGGTAGGAAAATGGTGGTTTTTAATGTCCCCTTTTATTATTTTCTTCCATTCATCCAACATCTTAGAAGATTCTGTTGACCCATAAAGCCATATTAATAAAGCATTGATCTGTTCATTTTCTCCTGAAAATCATCAAAGACCCATACGAGGGCTTTCTGGCCTTTTGGTCACCCTGCAATAACTGGTGCGGCCACCTGAGTTTATATAATTGCAGCTGAAAGCAGAGGCTGCCGGCATTTCCATTAGCCGTCACAGCCTTAATTGGAGTAGACCTGAGGGTTCTGTTATTTTGAAATAGCATGCAGATCTTCAGCACCACAGTGTCCTACCGCTAGACAAGGGGTGACTGAAATGTGTGTGTGCATCGTAAAAGCAGAGTCTTTCCAGCACTTTCCCAATTCTGGGTTGGTGGGAGCTCCAGGGACAGTAACTCTCTGTTCAGGGTGGGCTGAACCACGCGTGTGCGAATGAGCAGACAGGCTCAGGGAGACCAGGGGAGCCAGCATAGGCGCTACCTGCAGTAACTCACCCTTCTTGGGCAGGAGCAAATGAATGAGGAATCATAAACCTCCTTCTACAGGGTCTCCCCTCTGGTTGGCAGAGCCTGACTCCTGTGCAAGTGAGTTATTGAGGGAGGGAAGCAGGATAAAGCAGAATAGGCTGAGGATGAGGGCTAAGCTGGGGTGTAGTCTCTGCTGGGGTCAGCTGACCCCATAGGCAGACACAACTACATCCCAGAGTTGGTCCTGTCTGGGAGCAAAGAGTCTGCTGTTTGTACCCTCAGTCAGCCACTCACTGGCCCCTGGCATGGGGGCACGGTGACCTGCCAGGCAAGCAGCTGCTCTGGAGAAGGGGGCAGGTGAGAGCCATGAGCAGCCGTGCTCACAGCAGCTAGGGTGGTGCCTGAGAGGTGAAGGGGATGTGGGTGGGCACCAGCAAGCGAGTGCTGTACCGCCTGTGGGCCTGGCCAGTGATGGGCCACCACTCTCCCAGCCCTGTCCCTGTAACCAGGGCCTCTCTGGACCTGGCAGCCTGGATCATGCCATTTGGAAAAGTGTGTGTGGCCCTGCTAGGACCTTGCAGTAGGTTTGGGAAAGCAAACCACCTGGATCGGAGAAGACTATGCATGTGGCAAAGCTGGGCTCCAGAGGGAGGTGTGGCTGCGAGGACCAGACGGTTTGCAGGGCTTGAGATGTTTGGGGAGGCACTGCTGTCTGAGACCTGTGAAAGGTGAGTTTTTGTTGGCGTTTTTGCTCAGCCACGCATTCTTGCTTAGTCTACGTGCTCTCGGGCGCCAGGCGCAGTGCTGATGCCAAGCGGGGCTTGGAAGCTCCCTCAGGTACACCAGAACCCCAGGTCTGTGCTGTCGGCTCCACCACCTCCACGCCTCCCCTCTCAGGCCAGGGACCTTTTCTCAGGATGGGCTGGCTCCCATTCAGGAGCCATTTCTCCATTTCTCCATTCTTGAGGCGGAGGTGTTGGTCAGGAGATCTCACCTGGTGTCACTCTGGTGGGGGCAAGCATGCTGGGTCCGAATTCCAAAAAATTGAAAAAGTCCTCATAAGTCAATTTACTGAGTGTGCGTAGGGAGTTACCCAGGGCCGGCATTGATGAGTAGATAACAATGATTGATTGATCAATTGATTTTTTAAAGATTGGCACCTGAGCTAACATCTATTGGGAATCTTTTCTTTTTTTCCTTCTTCTCCCTGAAGCCCCCCAGTACATAGTTGTATATTCTACTTGTGAGTGCCTCTGGTTGTGCTATGTGGGACGCCACCTCAGAATGGCCTGAATGAGCAGTGCTAGGTCCACGACCCGGATCTGAACCCGCAAATCCCTGGGCCGCCAAAGCAGAGTGCGTTAACTTAACCACTCAGCCACGGGGCCGGGCCAGTAACAATGATTTATAATGAGCGCTTCCACTGGGCTGTGTGGGTGGTGCTTGTGGAGAGAGTGGCATTTTCAGCTCTGTCCCTTCTTTGCTAAGGTGCTCCTTCCAGGCTCGTGGTGGTGGCTGTGGGTTCAGAGCTTTCGGCACACTTAACTCTCCTTGAGGGCGGTTGTGACGAATAGTGAGTGAGCATCCCCATCACAGTGGGGCTCATTCTACGGCAGAATGGCTGCTTTTTGTCTCTGTGGCAAAAGGCTACTGAGCAATGAATGTTAAGGGCTTTAGAAATGCTGAATAATAAGTGAACTTGATCCCACCGGGCCGCAAGTTCTGAAAGGCTCCTTCTGATTGACCCAGTTATCTCTTCAAGGTCCCTAGACTGGTGCTTCTGAAGAGGCGATTGGTTTAATCGTGTCTCTCTGTGCCTTGATGCCGTTGGATCCCCATCATAGACTTTCATCTCAAGAGCGAGTTTTAGGTTTTGAGAATAATAACTCAAAGATTTCCTGGAAAAGGTGGAGGAGGGGAGGTGACCTGTGGGAGTGTGAATGGGTATGCGGGAGCCCCAGATCCAAGAGGAAGATGAGTTTACAACTCAGAGGGAGGGGTAGTGGCTTAATCTGGAGCCAGTCTGCTTGGCCCTAATGGGAGTAAATAAAAACCCCAGTATTTGTGGGTGTTTCAGCTCCATTCATTCACTTTCATTGAGTCAACAGGTAGGTGTGGGGTGAGGTCACTTTTGCTGGTGTTGTGTTTGAGATGTCCCATATAGATTGGGTTTGGACCATAGAGGTCTGGGCTGTGGGAAGGAGCAATTCTTCACTCTTTTCCCAAGACTGTGCTGTAAGGAGCTAGGGCTGCAGCTGACATTTATTTTCTGCACGTTTCGGTGTTCTGAAAGTACAGGTCAGTTTTCGATTTTCTCTAAATTCATGGGGCAAGTTCCCTCACTCCTCGTTAAATAATAATTTTCAGAAATGGTAAATCTTAGCTCTCATACGGATATAAAATGAACACATGATAAAGATTTTATTTAAGTCATTATGGATGAGGAGACTGGTAATGTGACAAACATTGCAAAGGAGAATCCAAAGGACAGACTTATTTATAGATCAGGAATATTGAAATGAATGTGCAAATAGAGGCTTCCACAGTAGGGGAGAGAAGTCAGTTGAACCTACTGAAGAAAATTTGCATGCGTAGATAATAATTATTTTGCATTACTATCAATTTACAGAATTGTAAAATAGCTCAAAGGCAATGAAAATTTAGAATCAGACAACCTGGAAAGGTGTGTGCTAGACGATGCTTAGTTTTCTATTAAAGTGCAAATTTTTCCCTATATTCTTCTTAGTAGAGTCAACTATTTTAAGCGTTCAACTTGTTCTGAAAGTGCCTTTGTCCTTTTTAATATATAAGGAGCATTGATGAAAGTGTTTTTTTTTTTATTGTGAGATGCTTTATGTCTGTTTTTATGATACTAAAGCAGTTACTACTCTCCAAATAACTTGAAGAGTTATTTTGGAAGAGAATTACTGAACTTACCCTGTGTAGTTTCCCAGGACCTATATTAAAGAGTAGAAAGTAGGATTTATAGGATTTATGTATATGATGTATAAGATATTGGGTCTGTGAATAACATTGGAATAGTGAATCTGTGAACCGGAGATGAATTGGCTCAAACAACATAGAAGGTTCCAAAGCACAGCTGTTGTGGGGTGGGGGATGGGAAGTGGGGGGAAAGCACATTTGCACAAACATCTAGATAATTCCAGAACACAGTTCCTGAAAAAAAAATTGGTAATTTCTTCATGCATTAATTTTTAATCTCTGAAAACTTTAATGTAACTTAATTGAAGCCAACATTTTTCACAGTTCAAAAGGACCCCAAATCCTAGATGCTTCCTATCTTGTCTGCCTTTCTGAAGTTTATCCTAAAAAGATGTGTAATTATTATGAAAAATGGAAGGACTAGGGAACTTATGGCAGAATTTAATGTAACAGAGCCTTTTCTGGTTCATTGTGAAAATATTCCTTCTTGACTCTCCTGTAGCCCTTGACATTGCTGGCCTGCCTCTCCTGTTGGAAAAGCATCCTTTCTTTCCTTGACCTTCTCTGGTCCCTGTTTTTCATTGCTGGGGCTATTCTCTGTCTCTTTTGTAGCCCCCTCTACCCTCTTTCCATTTGTTCCTAGGATGGCGCCCCTGGCACTGTGCTCCTCTCTCCCAGTCACCTCCCCGTGGACACTACATCCTTGTCCGGAGAATCAGCTCCTACCTCTGTTCAGATGATTATGACCTTTGTTCTGCTGTGGAATGCCACAGCATTTCCACCTGCCACTGGATATTTCCACCTGAATATTCTTACACTTCATACTCAGTATGTCCAAAATGCAAAGGATCAAATTTCTTCGAATGAAATGTAGCTCTTTTTTGAACTTATTCTCCCATCCATTTATCAGACACTATCAATTCTTTCTTCCCAATGTCTCTCTTATCTGACTTTTCCTTTTATTCGCTTGTTGCACCATAATCCAGGCCTTCATCCCTTCATTGCTGAGTCATTGCTGTAACTTCTGCATTAATCTTAACTCAGTCAGTGCTCCGTTAGTGCCTTGTGAGTGGGTCCCATCACCCAGGCCCTCACCCAGCTGTTAGGGTTCCAGCACTCAGTCTGCTGAGAGAACAGGCATCAGTTGGATACTCACACCATTAAGTATATAGCCGTGACCGGAGGTAAGTGCTAGAAGAAAGTGCCGTAAGAGCACGTAATGGGAAACCCTAAATTAGTCTGGAGGGCCAGAGGGCCAGACAGGACTTCTCTAAGGAGGTGATTGCTGAGGGAGCAGGCACTAAATACGTACAGGCGACGTGGAGGGGTGAGTTTATCAGGCGAGGAGCCTAGTGTTTACTGAGTCCTGGAGGTGATCGGATGTGTGGTGATTGGAGAGACTGAGGGTGAAAGACTCATGCTGCGGTGAAGTGAGTGAGGGGCAGAGCAAGGAGGGATGAGCCAGGGGTAGGAGAAGGCAGGGGCAGGCTGATGTTAAATTGCGGTAAGAATTCAGGTGTCTACATGGGTGGACCTTGAGGGCATTGTGCTAAATGAAACAAGTCAGAGAAAGACAGATACTGTATGATCTCACTTATATGTAGAATCTCAGAAAGCTGAACTTATAGAAACAGAGTAGAGTGGTGGTCACCAAGAGCTTGGGGGAGGGGGAGATGGGGAGATGCTGGTCAAAGGGTACAAACCTCCAGTTATAAGAGGAATAAGCCCTGGGGATCTAAGGTACGGTATGGTGAGTGTGGTTGACAGTACTGTATTACGTCTTCAAAGTTGCTGTGAGAGTTGACCTTAAATGTTGTCACCACACACATTTAAAAAAGGTGATTATGTGAGGTGATGGAGCTGTTAACTAATCTTATCGTGGTAATCATTTTGCAATATATACACGTATCAAACCATCACGTTGTATGGCTTAAACTTACACAATGTTCTGTGTCAGTTATATCTCATTAAGGCTGGGGGGAAAGTAAAGAATTTAGGTGGCTATCCTCAGAGCAGAGAGGAGTCTTTTTTTTTTTTTTTGGAGGAAGATTAGCCCTAGGCTAATTACTGCCAATCCTCCTCTTTTTGCTGAGGAAGCCTGGCCCTGAGCTAACATCCATGCCCATCTTCCTCTACTTTATACGTGGGACGCCTGCCACAGCATGGCTTTTGCCAAGTGGTGCCATGTCCGCAGCCGGGATCTGAACTGGTGAACCCTGGGCCACCGAGAAGCGGAACGTGCGAACTTAACTGCTGCCCCACCGGGCCAGCCCCAGAGGGGAGTCTTTGAAGGGTTTTAAGCAGGAGGGGGATGACATGACCAGATAAGCCTTTTCAAAGGTCATTGTGGCTGCTGTGCGATGTCCAGAAGACAAGGTAACTTGAAAATCCTCCTGATCCAAAACAACAGGAAATGCTGGGTAATGTCATAGCCAAGTGGAACCTCCTAGGAAGTCTGAGATCTCAGTGGAGCTGTGAGTAAAGAGAAAGCTGAATACCCAAGGAGCACCCTGGCTCTGACTGCTGCATCTTCCCTGGTGGCATTCGCCCATCTCAGTAAACAAGGGATGCGGCTCTAATGACCACACAAGAAAATCAATTCCATATCTACACATCAGTCACATAGATGGAAAAATATATATCACTTAGAAAGCAAAGCCAATGACCCCACTCAGGTACCATCTCCCTCTGTGGGACCTTCCCTGATCAGGCAACCTTCCTACTTGGGTACGGAAACCATTCCTTGTACGTCTTTATACCCAACCTCCTACCCATCCTCGCCAGAGTTACTTCCTCAGTTGCTTGGTTTAATAGTTTTTTGACTAAAAGAAAAAAATTTAAATCCCATTTCTGAAATGTCTTCAGCTCTTTGCGGAGATCTGTGACCTACTTGGACACTGTTCAGGAGGGAAGGGTCTAATTGCCGAGGTAATAATTTTGTGGATGAAAGTAGGAGGCCCATAGCCACTAAAACTTTCATTCCTGGAGGCAGAGAGCAGTTCCCAGTCCTGTCCAGCATGGTAGCCAAGGGCCACACACGGCCAGCCGAGCGCTTGAAATGTGGGCTTGAGATGTGCTGTGAGGGAAAAGCACCCACCAGATTTGGAAGACTTAGTTCAACGGAATGTGAATATCTCACTAATAATTTTATATTGACTTTGTGTTGTAATGATAATACTTTTGATATAGTGGGTACATTAAAATGAACTATTAAAATTAATTTCACTGTTATTTTTTACTTTCTTAATGAGAATACTGGAAAATTTGTTGCATTTGTGGGTTGCATTTGTAGACATTTTGTTTCTGTTGTTCGGCACTGTTCTGGGTTGCTCGTGCTCAGTTGTGTGCTGTGGGCTTAGTGCTTCCTTGCTCTCAGGCTGTTTTCTCCTCTGTAGAATGGGTGGTGAGCGTCTCATGGACCTTAGTGAGTGGAGAGCGTTCTGCGGAGGAGCTACCTTCCCGCACGATACTTCGTCATGGTGAAGCTCTGTACCTGCACTGGGTGATTTTGTTTCTTGTTTGTCAGTCCAGTTTTGTTTGGGAGCACTGCACAGTCCCAGAAATAGGAAAAAAAAAGGGCTTCAAGAAAATTGACCATATTGCTGGCATCTTGCCTATTTATTGGAGCCAGGGATCAGGACCAGCCTTTAGGCAAAGTTTTATTACACGTCTTCTTTATGGGCTTCTATTTTAGAGAGAGTTGTGTGTGCCTGACTGTCTTTTAATCCTGCCATGGTTGTGGAGAATGGTAAACATCCTAGCTGATATCGTGCAAAGCAATCTTAATACTCAGAAAAATTATGATGGTTTTGTCAACTTTGAAGTTTTTTGTCATGTCGTTAATTGGTTACTAATGTGTAGCGAAATGAAAAACGGTTAAACTAATATTTAGTTAGTACTCTTATTTAAAACATCAGAGATATTGAGAATTGAAGTGTTTCATTTCTTTGTAAAAAACTTTCCGGGAGTAGTTTAGATAGTGCTTGCAGAATGGACGGAGCATCTTTTCTTGGCCTGGGCAAGTTGTCCTACTACTTTCTCACTTTGGATCAGCTTCCAACGTTTTCTCTTTTGCAGCTTCCGTGCTGTGAAGTATCTCCCAAGAGTTCCTTTAGCGTGAAGATTTTTGCTGGCGTCACTTCCTCCAGGATGTCTTCATGCGTTTTGTCACAATCACTTTCTTTGTGCTAAGTTTGCCTTTGCTGAGCTCCTCTGGCTGCGTACCTCGACTCTGGAGCAGCGACGGGGCATCCCCTTGTAGGAATTTCCTCTCTGACTCCATTCACACTCTATTCACAGCTCCCCAAAGTGTTACCGCTTTGCATTTCTTTGCTGCACTTTCATCTTTTTGGCCAGTTCCTTCTTTTGATTATCCATCTTGTAGAATGTCACATGGGTTTGTCACTGGGAGACAATGGGGCAACACAACCACATGATTTGTAGTCTGTGGTGGACGGAGCCAGTGATGCAGTGACCAGCTGTGACAGACTTTGGAAACATTTTGATGTGTTGGTCGCTGATCATGATGTGCATGTCATTTGCACAGGGATGGCGGACCGAAGAGCTCGCAGTGGAGTGTGTACTTTTAGCAATTCCTCACGGTTAATATGTCGCCGTAACAGAAACTTGAACTGTTTTCTTGGGGTATTGGTGTTACTCAACTGAATTGTGGCACGTGAAATTAGTGGCTCTCAGAACTGTGCAAAGCGAAGACGGCCCATACTCAGCATGCTCAGGAGGTTATTCCTCGGGAGAGAGACACATCAACCCCTCGATCTGTGTCTCTGGTCCCTTGTCTGACCCAAAGCCCACCTTTCCTATTTGTGGTTCTCAGATGTTATCTTGTGACCGTGCTGAGTGTGCAGTGGATCCGTGCAGAGGTCAGCGTTCATTAAGTCATTCGACAGTTATGTGCTCCGTATCTGTCTGTGCTGGGTGCCGTGCTAGGCTCTGGCATGTTTGCTGGCAACTGAATGTGCCTTAAATTGCTCTCATTTTTGGTTTTTGGCAGCTAATATTCCAGCATATTTTCCAAACCACCACTTATACCATTTGCACAAGGTTTTAAAGTGACTTCTCACTTGCACAAGTTTCCACTATGTCGATTGCCGGGATGCACACGCTGTCGGGAGCATCAGGTTCCTGACGTTGGGATATGGGCTGCATCTTGGCGTGCCAGATGGGACGGTCCCTTTTCTAAATAGAGCAATCAACTAATGAACACAGTCTAAACTTGCATAGTTGCTAGTTAATTATTCAAACCATGTGTCATCAAAGCCAGTCACATTTCTCAGCATCTTCTTTCTTCAGGGTTTTTAATTGACCTGGGAATTATGGCTACCGTACTCAAAAGGGTGTGGTATGGTTTGTTTAGAATCAGATGTCTTTGCCTGGAGGGTTAAATTCCACTGAAAAACTACTTCACCCAGAAGAGAGATGTGGCCAGAGGGAGAGGTTCATGATCTTAGAGCTTTAAAAAAATTTTTAATCCTTTTGAGATTCTTTGCCATTAAATACATTAAGTAGTTTTGGCAAATAATGTATTTGCTTAAGAAATCCAAAACAGTTTTTATAAAACAGCTCTCTGGCTCCCAGTGGTGAAGGAAACCAAATGCTTATGGAGGTAGGAGTGTGCCAGGAACTTTGACGGAACACAGTCCTCATAATAGCCTTCTGGGATAGGAACCATTATCTGCGTTTGTACAGTTGAGGAACCTGAGGTCTAGCCAGGCAAATTAAAATGCCTAAGATCTTAAGTGTTAAGTTGAATTTTGAGTTTTGAGTTTATCTGATTCCACAGTCCTTATACTTTTCCATATAGAAATGATCATAAATGTCTGGCATACTGGCCACCACTTTCTAATCCTGGTCCCATTACAGACATCACTAATTGATAACCTATTTATTTTTCCTGCCTTATTCCATGCTGCTGCCCATGAAGATGCTGAATGGTGCTCAGAGAGGAAACTCCATCTCACCCCCTAAATGAAAGGTAAAGAGATTTGAGGGATGTCTGGGCTAGGGAGGCACTGGTACAGCTGCTGGCGGGCAGCTCTCCAGCCAGTTTGGCCACTCACTACTATAGGGTCAGAGATGTCCCTCCCTCCTTCTAGCATTTTCCCTGTGTCCACTCTTTCTATATTTGGGATACTAAGAGAGAGCTAAAGTGTTCCCTGTGGAGTAAGCCACAGACAGGAAGAAAAACAATTACGAATTTAAATCTTGTCTGTTTAGCCTGTGTCTTGGTTTGAGTTTCCTTAAAAGCAGACCCTCAGACAAGGCCTTGGGCACAGGAGGTGATGCAGGACTTCCTCCAAGAGAGGGAATGAGGAAAGGGAGACAAAGTAGGGGGAAGGGCCTACAAAGGTGCCTTCTTAAGCAGAATGCTGCTGTGGGCAGCCGGGGTGAACCCTAGATCTCTGAGAGACCGTGTGGAATGTGCCTCCACGGCAGGCAGCTGGAGCGTTTGTCCACCATATCCAGTTCCCCTCCTGCTGGAGGGCTGCTCACGTTCCTCCCCTCCCCCAGAATTGAGTCCTCTATGTTTCTCAGTTGCTTCTGTGCTGACCAGCCTCCGCTGGTGCTGGAGAAAGCCCTCAGGCAGATGCAGGCACTGGGGTGGAGAAGCTGGGAGCAGGGCGCTGTGCTGGGGACACTCACACGGGGACTGTGGGCTTGGAGCAGGGCTGCTCCAGCAGTGGCTCTAGCTGGCTGCTGACGGGTGATTTTCCCAGATGATGGGCAGAAAATTAAGCTGATCCTACCCCCCTCGTTTTAGAAAGGCACCCAGACTCTTTATATTTTGAACGCCTAATGCCATGGGATGTACAGAGCCCAAATGGCCTTTCTCTGTGGCGAGGCTACATTCTTAGTGGTTGCAGCCCAGCAGTGTGGATTTGAAATTTATGGTGGTGGTTGATTCCATCGAAGACAACACAGAGTGCTCCTAATAAATTCCTCGTTATCTTTTACAACGATCTGGGGCAAGCATTGTTCCTCTTGACACAGCAGGCCACGTCAGCCAGAGCGAATATTACCCCAGACAGCCATGGACTGAAGGCGGAAGAGCGTTGCGGTCAAAATAACTAGCTTTGAAATGGAGCCAAACAGTCTTTCACCCGGGGAAGGGGCAGATCCAAGGCAGGGTGAACTCAGATGACCTTTGTGTTGAAGAGACCCTTCGCTTTGGGAGGTCCCTGAATTTGCAAGTAGCAAAATCTTTGCCACCAAAGAAGAAAAAGCGCTCTTGGTGACAGGGTAATGATATATTTTTGGTAATAGGTGCTAATTAACCCAGACGGCTGATTTTAATCATTACTGTCATCTGTTGAAATCAGCTAGCTGACGGAGTGGTTCAATCTCATCTTTTCCAATAGGCAGATCCTCAAAAATGTGCTCTTTCCCCTTCCTACCTCTCTTAGCTGAAAAAAAAAGAAGCCTAAAATTAGAATGGGGGGCACATTTTCTAGCACCCCTTGCAGCTTCCCTTGAGTTGTCTTAGTACATTCTTTTGTACTAGGCTTTGTCTCTCTGGACATCTAAACTGAGCGGAGAACGAGTCTACATTTCTTATTCAGCAATTTTTCTTGCAGAGCGCCCATGATAAACTTCTTTGGATCCTCCAACAGCGCCTCCTATAGCGGGGAGGGGTCAGTGTGTGTTTAGAGTTAATATGTTGATAGCTCTGTGTTACCCTCTGAAGAGATACACAGAAGAGGTGGTACTTGATTTCACAATCTCGTGGTAGGAGCTGCATGTGCATTTAGATTTATAGAATTATGCAATAGGTACTTTGCCTCTTGGAGTGAAGCAAAGTCATGTGGAAACATCTGGAGCAATTCCTAGATGCTTGGTCTTCCCACGGGCTTAGGCAGTAGTGCTGGTCCTAATCCGCCCCCAGGCAGCAGACAGAATGGTCTTGGTTATAGAAGGCATCCCAGCATTGGCCCCCATGGTCCGTGGGCTCACTTGCCCTTTCCTATAGGAGTAACTGAGGGAGGGGGACAGAGCTGAAGCTTCACATACCCTGGGGGTCCGTACTGATGTCACAGGGCCCTGGTTGTGTCCTGGAAATTTCAGTCAGTGATCCAGCATATTGAGTGTAAGTGACCTGCCACTGCTGGTTTTAGGAGTCATTTTTAAGGTGTTTTCACTACAGGAGAGGCATGAAATTGTTTCAGGCTCCAGGGTCTGATGAAGGCGTGTGTGGCACATACTCATGAATCCCTGCCAGGCGTCACCCTGGCACAGCTGCACTGCTACCCTTGGGGCCTAAGCTCTTCTGAGCAGTCGTGTCGGCATCCTCTGGACTTCTCAGACCTGTAAGCCATGTAGTCTGGCATCCACTTCTCTAATTATTTCATGGCTATTAATTTTGAGTCATCGGTGTCTTTCCTGTAGGAACCACGTCTGTACATTCTCTGTGGCCTTCCAAGGTCTTGGCACGGGTTTGACCAGCAAGGAGCTGTGGGCAGTTGCACCTCCCTGCCCTTGGTCCTCTCTGCATTCCCCATCAGGCTTTCCTACTCATGCCACATCACCCTTGTTGAGGACCTACTATGTGCCCAACCCAGTTTGTCAGGAAAAGGAGCCAAGAGAAGTGTATGAAATGTTCCTTTCCTCAAAGAGCTTCTGGAGTGGATGGAGAAACAAGGTATTTATGTGTGAGAGAAACGCAAGATCTGACATTCCAGAATTAAATGTGAACAAGAACAGCCCAGAAGTGGGAAGGCAAAGAAGAAAACGGACTCCAGTGCAGAGAGGGAAGGTGTCACAGAAAAGGAGGGATGCAGGCCAACCACAGCTCCAAGTGAGGTATGAATGTGGCTTAACAGGAAAGAACATGGTGAATGGTAGGCTGGGGCCTCACTGTCCTTCTCCCGTGGCCGGTCCAGTGTGCATGTTCTGTGTCTATGCCAGAGGGCCTGGTGAGAGACAGTAGGAAGTGGTTAGGACTATGGTGAGGGCAAGGGAGCTTTCCTTGTCCAAAGGGGAGCAGGTGCTCTCCTAAGTGTCCACATGGCAGGAACTTAGGCCCATTTTGCCAGGTCTTCTGGTTTTTGAAGAGAGGCTAGAAATCTGGCTTTTTATATGAAATTGGGGAGCTTTTGTAACACTAAATGAACAAACTAAACATGTCTGTGCCAATCTACAGCCAGATTGTGACTTCTGGCCTTTGCCATCCCAGCGTGCTCCTCCTACAGGGTGACATTGCCGGGCAGCCTGCTATCCTTCATCTCCTGACTGGATACCACCACTGGCTGCCTCTGCACAGTCACCCCAGGTGCCGCAGGGGGCTCCCAAACAGATCATAGGGACCCCACTTCATCTTCAGCGAGTGAAGCCTGGGAGAGAACATTGGACTGAGGGGAAACTGCCTTCCCTGTACTCACTCGGCTGCTTGCTGACTCAGGCCAGGATTTCTGAGTGCATTTTGGGCAGCCAGGTTGGGGTGGGGGCATGGCTTTGGGGAAAAAGCAATGAATCCAAGGGTTATGGAGTCTTTCATTCCTCAGCAACAAACTCAGCAGCTTTCTTTCCAATTTAATAAGTCAAGACCCTTGTGGCTCGTACAACAAGCGTGATGACAAGTAATAATAACTCATAAGAAAAAGGAAGAAATTTTTCTTTTTTGGTCCCCCTGACTCATGCCTCTAGCATGGGAAATCTAGGCAGTGTGGCCACAAATGTTCTCTGGGGCTGGGAGGCACGAATCCAGAGATCATGCTACATGAGCCGGGGAGGCTGAGGGGTCCATCAAGGAGGAGGTGGAACCGTGGGATCCTTGGATGTTCCATGCTTCTCAAGGGCAGCATGGTGGTCAGGAACCTGGATTCTGGAGCCAGACTGCCTGGGTCCAAATGACCGCTGTGCTGCTTCCTGGCTCTGTGATCTTGAATGTTACTTAACCTCTCAGTGCCATATGCTTTTCGTCTTTAACTACAAATAATAATAACAATGATGATACCTCCCACCCAGAGTTGTGAGAATTAAAGCTGTTGTCTGTAAACCACTTAGAAGACTATCTGATCCATAACTGCCATAGAAGTATTTGCTGTTATTATTATTACCATACTATATACAGAAGAAAGGATCCACCTGCCTTTTCCCACATGTAGCAAATGCCTTTGATTCACTGGGTGGGGCTCCAGCAGCAACATTATTTACAGGAGATGGAAGTTCATTGACTCTCATTAACCCAACAGGCCTCTCCTCCCCAGAAATGTGTGCATCTTCTCTCACGAGAACCCCATAAAGTAGGGGATGTATGCATTATCCCTCCGTCAGGGGGATCTCAGGGGAGTTGAGTGGCTTATTCATGGTTCCCCGTCAGCTTCACCTTTGTTGCCTTTCGGTAGCTGCTGCTGTTGGGAGTCAGTTCATCTGGAGGGTGGAGAGGTGCAATTTTTTTATTTGTTTTTGGTGAGGAAGCTTGTTCTTGAGCTAATGTCTGTGCCAGTCTTCCTCTATTTTGTACATGGGATGTCACCACAGCGTGGCTTGATGAGCGGTGCCTAGGGCCACGCCTGAGAGCTGAACCTGCAAACCACAGCCTGCCAAAGCGGAGTGCGTGAACTTAACCACTACACCACCGGGCTGGCCCTGAGAGGTGCTTTTTTAGGGTGATTGTGGCTTGCTGCCTACCCCTTGTTCCGCTGGGCCTGTGCCCTGGTAGAAAACAGAATGATGGCTGACCAGGTTTGGAGTGTTGTTGAAGAAGAAGAGTGGACTTCCGTGGGTATCTGTCTAACCTGCTGGTTTTTCATCTTTATCCCCTCCTTGTGGCCCAAAGCATGGGTTAGGAGGAAGCATAGTGCCATTAGATGGGCCCAGAAACACTTGCGTTGGAGCTCAGTTGTAGCCACTGACTGGCATGTGACCATAGGCAGGTAATTGTCCTTCCAGAGCTTTGTTTAGTTTCCTAAAGGGAGATCACTAGATCTGTACTAATATTGGAGCCTTGAGCTGCATGTGGCCACTGAGCGCTTGAAATATGGCTCATCCAATTGAGATGTGCTGTACGTGGAAAATATGTAATGGTCTTTGAAGGCTTAGTGCAAAAAAAAAAAGAATGTAAACAAGTTCATTAATCATTTTTATCCACACCGTGGAATATTATTCAGCAATTAAAGGGAATGAAGTATTGATGTGTGCTGCAACATGGATGAACCTTGAAAGCATTACGCCAAGTCAGAGAAGCCAGTGCCCAGAGACTCCCTGCTGCTGGATTCCATTGATATGAAATGTCCAGAGTAGGCAAATCTATAGAGACGGAAAGCAGACTAGTGGTTGCCTAGAGCTGAGCAAGGGGGTGATGGAGAGTGACTGCTCATGGGTGCAAGGTGTCTTTTTGGGGTAAGGAAAATATTCTAACATTAGATTATGATGATGGTTGCACAATTCTGTAAACACACTAAAAACCGTTTAATTGTATTCTTTAAATGAGTGAATTTTATGATATGTAATATATATCAAAAAAGGTGATAAAATAGTTTTTGTATTTATTACGTGGCAAAAAGATAATATTTTGGATGTATCGGGTTAAGCAAAATAGATTATTAAAAGCAATTTCACCTGTTGCATTTTACCTTTTTAATGTGTCTGCAAGAAAATATGAAATTGCACACATGGCTCACAGTGCATTTCTGTTGGACTGCACTGTGCTGCACAGTCTCGAAGGACCTTCCTAGTTCCAGAATTATATTCTTCCATGAAACGATCCCCAGGTTTGGACTTCTGATGACTCATCTGGCACCATGGCTAAAGCCCAACTTGAAAAAAGTTCCTTTGGGTCTTTTTTTAAATCATTTTCAAAAATAGGTTTTTAAAGAGAAATCCTGGAAGGAAGCTCAGAGTCACATAAGGTGAACCCGAGAGCTGGGACTGTCACTTTCTCCTGCCCGCAAGAGCCACCCAGAGCCATCTGTAACTGTGGACAGGCCTGTCTTTAGAAAATTTACAGTCCTAGCCTGAACAACGGTTTCCTCAATCCATCCTCCTCTTGGAAGGTTGACGGCAGGACCGCCACTGCCCAGAGGAGCAGGCAGGAAATCCCTGGTGGCAAAAGGGCTTAGCAGGAGCCTGGCCAGCCTGGTGCCTGGATTCCTCACATCCTTATGGCCCAGTTGGAGACCTTGAGGTGTCTTTTAATCCCCAAAAGGCTCAATGTCAAAACACAAACCTTGGCCGCCATCTCGCCCCCAGGGAGGGCTGAAGACATCTCGAGAAGCCTCTTTTTGCTTTAGTCCTCCGGGACTTCATCGAATGCCCGTTCTCTTTCCTGCAGTTTGCTGGGAGCTGTGGGGACATTCAGAAGTGCAAGGTGCATCGCCTTGTGCAGGACCTGGCTCCTGCAAGAACTGGGAATTGTCCGGGTCTATTAAAAAAGAAAAGCCCCTGGATCTGGCTTGTATTTCCCCTGTGAGGCAGTCTTTCTCCTTTGCTCCTTCCACCCGCCTTCTTGCCTGGGGCCACGAGCCCTGGCCAACCTCCGCATTCTCCAGCACCTGCACTTGGGTAGGCCCTGTTTGGAGTGTTGTTCCTAAACTCGGTTACCTCTCCTTTTACCAGTTTTCATTTAAACAACTGGGCCAAGTGTTCACAGTCTTGGGGAGGCCCAGCTGCAAGCTCCTGGAGGCTGGCCCCCCGGGCCCACCTGTTCCCACCAGCTGTCGTTTCACATCCTCACTGGCTGCTTCCTGCATCGTGAGCTTTCTCGTCCATTTAAAGTTTGGCAAGGGCACAGAGAACCCAGGGCTTTCCGTAAAAGCCACTTTTAACATTTCTTTAGGGAACAAGGCAAAAGCAAACTTCTTTAGTTCCTGGGGTTCTTTTGCAATAATAGTCATATTCACAGAGAATTAGTCATAGAAACAGTAATGATGAGGAAGATATAGGAGTGAACACTTTCCTATAGCTTTTCCTCTGAGCGAGCGTGAGCTTTCCAGAGATCTCCGGAGAAGAAGAAGCAGGCACGGAGCTCGCACAGGGCCATAAAGCACGAGAGACTGAAAATGTGACCATGCTGGTGTCTTCAGAGATCACAGTGGTTCGTGGGACACTAAGTTGATCACTTGGAGGCCCCTTCTCGTCCTGGCAATAACTCACCAAAGAAAAGTGCCGTTTCACCAGAACATTCCCATTGTAACATTAGCACAGAGACAGGGCCTGTTTCACAGTTAAATGCGAGTCAGGTAAATTTTCTGGTAATAGTGCTATCCGGGGGTGGGACTGAAGATAGAGCTGCTTGAAGATAATTTGCCTTTGAGCTGAGTTATGTCATGACTGTCCCAGGAGAGGACGTATTGCAGACATGGCTTTGCTCCTGAGGGGCAGCCCTCCAAACCCCTGCAATGGGAACATAAGTCAGACTATGGTTCTGGAAGAGGAAAGGAAACGGGTGGGCAGCTTGAGAGGTGACAAGGCATTGGATGTGCTGCCTCGAACACGCGGGTGCCTCAGGACGAAGGCTCCGGCATTCGCGGGCCTTGGTTCTGGAATGGGCTGCTTCTGCCCGCCGGACAGCACCCGGAGATTCTCCTCTCAACGACTGTGTTTGTAATGCACTCGCCCACGGTTTCAGTGCCACTTCACCCTGCTGCTGGCAGTGCAGGGCCCAAGGCCTTTCAGACATAGAGGATCTGGTCTTGGGAGCAGAGCAGTGCTGCGCGGCAGCGCCCCGTCATGCTTGGGAACCAGCGGAGGTGTGATCACACAGCAGCCATGGGGACCACCCTGTCTGGAGGGGTTTCTTGTACACTTGGATTCAGCCACATAGCAATAATCTTTTTTAGATCACTCTCAGATACTATAAGGGGGATGTTATTAATATTCACATACTGCTGGGACCTTCTGCAACACTTCTCCCCCAACACATTATATGAAAACATTCAACCTTGCAGAAATGTGGAAAGAACGGTGCAGTGAACACTCAGATACCCACCAGCTCGATTCCACCACTAACATCTTGCTATTTGCACATCCTTTTTTGCCATGGTAAAATCTCTTCATCATTCTCCCATCCTATGTTCCTTTTTTAAAAAAACAGCCTTATCCCTCTTGTGTCTCTCATGGAAACATGGAGGGGAAGATTATACAAAAACAGCAGCTTAAAGAAACTGAGATGGGAATCCAGGTGTCCTGAGTTTAAGGCAAGTAAAGACGAAGGAAAGATTCCTGAAGTGGGAGCTAGAAAATGGGGGTGCCAGGCCAGGTACTGCTACTAAAAAGCCTGTACCCCTGGGGGGTCACTTTTATTTTGCCAGGACAGTCCTAAGCCTGACCTTGGACTGAGTGCTGCGTGCAGTCCAAGCTTGAGACCTTTGGCAAGTCACTGGCCTCGATGCTGAGCTATCGGTTTCTCATTTGGGAAGAAGGCGGGGAACACCCACCTCCCAAGGCTGTTGCAAGATTCAGTGAGGTACTGAGATGCAATGGAAGTTCCCCAGACGATACCTGGCATGAGGTGGGCATATGTAGGGTGGCAAATACTGTAGATACAAGTACACATACACCTTTGTAGAATGCCCAGCACATAATGCTTTCAGAGGTTTTGTGTATTATGTTGCTGAAGATACATCTGTATCGTGTTTAGAAACAATAGTGGTAACAAGAGCAGTAGTTATTGTAAAGTTAAGTAAACCTGAACCTAAGACAGAGAGCCAGAGAGAAAAAAATTTCTCAGTTCACAGCCTGAGCATTGTCTGCATGCATCTGTGGAAAGAGCTGTCACCTTTGCCTCTGTAGATGCTGTAGATCCTGGTTTATTACTTGCCGTAAAAGACCGGAGCCACAAGAGCACTGTCCTCTGTGGCCCTTTGGAGAAGGCCTGAGGGGCATCATCGCTGTACAGGACAGGGTTATTGGAGCTCTGCCCTCCTGTTAGGTGACTGCCTCTGGCCTGGATGGACACGCTCCTCTTACTCAGTGACTTCCTGTTTATCATCTGGCAGTAATGACAGCTCACGCCTGTCATCTGAGAGGATGGGATCAGCTTGAGTCACAGCTGCAATGTATTTCTAATTGGAAACCAAATTGGGGTGGCCCTGGAAGCAGGAGATGGCAAGGAAGCCTTTCTCCAGCACTTCAGAGACCTCCAACCGCTCATGATTCTCATCACGTCCTTGAGGCTCCTTGTAAATCACGACACTGTTCACATCACCTTTCGTGGCTTCACTGAACTTTTCCGAGGCAAGGAATCCTCTCGGAGAGATGGGAATTTATTTCAGGGACTCCTCATCCTTTCACATCCTGCTTGTCTACTTACTGCTGTTTTGAGCTGAGGGACGTTAGAGCTGGCTGTTAAGCTGCCATGATGGGGGACAAGGGAATGAATGAGAACAGGCCGGGTGCCATCTCTCACGCTAGAGTGAGGGCAATTTGACCTGATGGATAGTGGATCCCTGAGACCGGGGACAGGAACTTTGTGACGATCTTTCACTGCATTTATAAAAAGTTTTGTGTCCAGGGAGGCTAATTATGGAACAGTTCACATGTGTGTAGGGCCAGCTTCCAGGAAGAGGTTCATACAGCAGTAAGGTCTCATAGGTTAGAAAATTGGAGAGCAATAATGTGAGCCAACGTCTGATGTTTCTCGTGGCAATACTTGTATCTTCTTAACAAAAGGTTTAATCGGATACATCAGTCATGACACTTCATGCTGTCAAAAATAGAAAACGATTCAAAATGCCTAAAGCATTAGGTGATTTATTGGAGGGTGTTTCTGCAGGTAGGCTGGTGTGATGAGCGGACCAGCAGTGTCATCAGGGACCCAGTTTCCTTCTCTCCTTTTCCTCCCATCCTTATGTGAGCTTCATCTCAAGACCAGCTTCCCACATAGTGGCAAAATGACTGCAGCAGTTCCAGGCATCGCCTCCTAACACAGGAGAGAGAAATACGACATCAGCAGCTCTCACTGGAGAGTGAGAGGCTTTCCTTCCCAGAAGCTTCCAGCAAACCTCCCCTCTCATCTCACTGACCTGAGTGGGGCCACTTGCCACTCCTGAACCAGTCCTTTTGGCCATGTTAAAGTAATGAGGGCCTGTCCCTGGAGCTGAGATCAGATCAAGCTGCCCCTTCTCCATAACTTCCTGCTGCTACACAGTGGGGAAGAGTGGAAGGATCTTGAGAAAAGGACCACAATGTCCATGATATCTACCATGAGGGCCATTTACTAACCCCACCTACTGTGTCTCTGACCCATCTTCCCTGGAGCGACTCATACATGATTCCAGAAGAGATGGACACACCTTTGTTCCCCAAATCCCCTGCTTCATCGCCCCTTCTCAGCTTCTGTGCATGTGTGGGTGCATGTCCTTGTGTCTGTCCTTTTTTTCACTTCCTCTCCCTTGTTTCCTACTTGCTTTACTTTTAAAAACAGTGGAAGAGGACTTTCACTTTTTTTTTTTTTGACTCCCCGTCAAAGGACTTACTGACCTTGGCTGGTGGTGGCTGTGACGGACAGTTTGGAACTCAGTGGCCTAATGTGGCTTTGGGAGAGAGATGTTGGCGGCGGGAAGGGTGTAGAGAGGCATGCAAGGAGCAAACTGCAGAGTGGGACAGGGGGCCTTCAGCTAGAAGCATGTAGCAGATCCTAAATACTGAATATTGATGAATATTGTTTTCAAAAAATGTTTCAAGGAGGATGTTACTGGCAGTCTGCTCTTGTCAGGACCCTAGAAGATGAACAAAGCCGGATTCCTTAGGCAAATCCCGAATCAGTAGGAACACCCTTGGAGGGCTTCACTGGGGTGGGAGCCAGGGAGGTGTTGCTTTCTGCCTGAAAGGTGAGAAGCAAACCTGCCCATTGCACAGGGAGCAGGGGGTGGCCTGGAAGGTTCCGTGTGCATCACCCTATCCCGGTCTGGCCATTCGTGTACTCTCTCCCTGTCTTCCCTTTCCTGTTGGTGGATCTCTGGCTTGGGACTGAAACCCGAGAGGGCATGGATCCTATCTTTCTTTCCACTCACCCCTGTTACTCTCCTATGGCTGGCTTCAGTTTCCAGCTTGGAAAGGGGCAAGAAGTGGGCCAAAGAGTAGGAAAAAGTGAGAAGAACAAGTGGCTGTGCGCTTGAATGAAAACCGCACTGCCTGTCCTCTCCTCAGGCATGTCTTCCTCATTGTGAAATATTGAGAGGATATTTTAGTTCTGGTGTCAAGCTCTGTGGTGAGGAAAGAGAGGAGGAAAGGAAAACGTTATTGGAAAATCTACATGTCCATGGCTCTGGACCAATCACATCTTCCCTCTTGCTTCAAGAGACATTGTTTCCAAGATGGGGCCAAGGTTACCTTTGGTATCTGACATCATTTGGTGTCCCTCAAGACACCCCTCAGTCCTCCTCAGGTTCCAGCCGCAGCTGCAGTGGGCAGTTCAGTGTGAGTTCAGACTCCCCTTGCAATGATAGTGCCACCTCGAACGTAGGCCGTGTGTCTTCCTGTTTCTGGCCCAGGGTCTTCCCCAGTAGATGGGAGCTGGCTTGGGCCACTCAAAAGCGTAGCCTGGAATCTGGGGGAGTTGTGCTCCTGGGGCAATCCTCAGCTAGTGGGCGACGGGAGCCACAGCCCTCATCCTTCAGGTGGACAATTTTGGGAGACATCCTGGATGCAGCTCCAGGCTTCCAGTGGGACCATGCCCTTGCTCTGAGCAGCAGCAGCCTATGTAATGCCCTCTCTTACATCCGGTTTCCCTTTCCCTGTCTTGCTTTCCACTCTCCCTCCCTCCTTCTTCCTGGCATCCCCTTCGGAATAAACTACTTGCACAAAAGCCTTTGTCTCAGACTTGGCTTTTGGGAAACCCAGACCCGGACACTTCCCAACACTGCAAACACTGCGCTGCAATCTGAAGCATTACTGCAATTTCACAATGACATTTGAGGCTTTTGTTTGTTTGACTGGGCCAGCCTCTGGCCGTCATCTGGCCCAGGCTGGCGGGATGTTTGGGGGGCTGTACAAAGACTCTCTCTCTCCACCACGAGGGACCAGCCTTCATCCCTTGCAGCCTGTACTTGAACCCCTTATGTCCCGTAGTCATCTTCATCCCCACGCAGTGGTGCTGGTGCTCTTACAGCTTTATTACTTTGGTTGGTAGAAGGCATCATGGCGGGATGAGGGACCTTTGTGCAGAGAGAAGAAAGAACTCTGTTCAGCAGAGCACCTGATGGACACAGTGAGGATGAAGGCAGGGAGGTTTGGGGGAGAGCCTCACTGGGTTTCTGTCTTGGATTTTACCAGACTTTATGTGGGATGGGATAAAAGGTGGAAATGTGTATCAGCTAGGGGTATCTTGGTTTCTGTTAGAGAAAGGCCATTCCCATCTGGCTTAGGTTAAGAAAGGGATACATTGCAACGTGTAATGAAAAGTTCATGATTAGTGTGGCTTCGGGTATTCAGGAGTTGAAAAGTGATGTCCTCAGGACCTGGGCTCTCTCTGCCTCTTAGTTTGGCTCTACTCGCTTTTGTATGCTGGCTTCCTTCTTGGACTCTAAGCATCTTATGCTCTCCTAGTTTCAAGTGCACTGGGAGAGAGTGGGTGAGTCTCTTTCCTGGGAGCTCTGCTTTGATTGGCTTGGCTCAATTATGGTCACATCTCAGAACCAATCATCATGGCCTGCAGGATGCGGGGCTTTGATTGGCCAGGCCTTTACTGAGTGAGTGGAGCTTCACCCAGACCAGGTAAACTGGACGTGGGAGAGGGCTCACTCCCCACATGAAAATCTGAGGTTGATTCGAATTAAGGGAGAAAGGATGCTGGGAAGGAGGAGTCCAGGCACGAAACTCCAGTGTAGTTTAAAAAAAAATTACTTGCCAATGGAGATTTATTGAATCCCTCTGCTATGCAAGTACTGGGGGCCAATGACAAAAGGTTGCTGTCATCAGGTAACTTACAGTCTAATGGAGGAAATAAGAAATGTGTGTGGCTGGAATGGAACTTGTCATCTGAAGCTGTGATCTCCAAACTGTTCTTATGAACGTATATTTATTTACAAATTGTGTATAATTAATACTGTAATACACATTATGTATATGCTTATGTTCTATTTAAGCCTTGTATCTAATTTTGTATTTGTAGTTTTTTCATTTTAAAAGGATCTCGACATTACATAAGCTTCAGGCCCCACAAAACCTGCATCCACCCCTGATTTTTATATACCAAGAAACATAAACTTAGAGGAAGAAAATAAACATGAAATAAACCATTTAAAAGTATTTTATTTGTTAATAGAACAAAACAGTACAATTTTACTAAGGTATTATAGCTATTAACATTATTCCAGTCTATGAGTACTATTTTAGTGAGGACAACATGACTGCATATACTTAATGTATTTGAAAATATTAGTTCCATACTTTGAGATACAGCTATTTGAGATCTCTTTATTTTAATTTAAGGTTCAGTTTAATATTGATGCTTCATGGTTGTCCTACCTGAGATAGATAATTCACGAAGATACATAGATCCAAATGGAATAAAAGCCTCATAGGCTATACCTACTAAATCAAGATGTTACTTTTCAATTTCATGCACTAATTATGCAAAGCCTTTTGTTAACATCTTCCTATTTTTCCTGGTTTTAATTGATTAGTCATTCTACTTTTCAGAAGGTGTTGTATTTACATATTTTTAATAAATCGTTCAAAACTTATCAAAACGCTTCGTGTGGAATATTTTTAATCAGGTTACATAATTCTTTGAAGTTTTAAGTTAGGAAATATAAGTGTTTTAGATTCTACTGATTTTTATCATTTTGGGGAGGCAACACAATTTTTTGATATTTGTTTTCAAAATGCTGTCTCCATAGAATGAATTTCTCTAGGAAAGTAGCTACTTTTTCACCTGGTTGTTAAAATGTCACCTTGAAGGATGTGTGTGTGTGTTTTCTGAAGAAAATATTTGCTAGGTGCATACTTAGCTGGTGGCCACATGTCTTCTCAGAAGAGGTTAGCCATATTTGCAGCAATTGCCTTTTTGTAAGAGAGAAATACCTAGTTTATCTTTAACAATTTTTAAAAATTATTTTCCAAAAGATAATCAGTGTACATCTATATGGTATAAAAAATTTCATGATCATGCCCCCATCTCATTTCAAAACAGTGTAGAGATTTTACTGTCTCAAATAATAGCTGCCAATCTGCTTCACTGAGCCTGTGTAGAGTGCACTAGATTGTGATCCTCTGAAAGAAGTGAGCTAGGAAGAGCTCCCTGTCCATCCTGCACTCTTCCTTCAGGCCCCTCACCTACCGTGGGGGACAATGCCCTTCTGTTACATTAATTATGGAATATGCTGGCCTGTTGGTACTACTGTCAGCCTGTGTTTTAAATATTAAATAAATGTATATCTTTCTTATTTTTAGATCGGCATGTGATACACATGTGAAGGTTCTAATGTTTCTTTCCACTGTTCAATAAGTCATGTGGCCCATCCCCCGGGAGTCTGAAGGATGGGGACAGATGTCCCATGGGACCCTACCAGCCTTTGATCAGATGACTCTACCTAGATTTAAAAAAAAAGACTTACAGTCCAAGCTCAAGAGACTTTAGAGCTTGGATCATGCATGCATTTCAATTTTTACATGCAGCAACTGAGATAAAGTGATTCAACTTCTCCCACAGCCCAAAGCTAGTGACCGATCTGGTGCTAGAATCCTGTCACCAAATGCCAAGACAGCGAATTCCTATGCCATAAGCCCTGCTACCTTCTCTTACGGATCTCACATGATTTCTTGATCAACTTGAGCTGTCTTTGCTTTAAATCCTGATTGGGGATGCTTCTCTGCCACAGAGTAAGGTCACTATATCTCTTTGTCTAAGAGGGCTCGGGGCTGGGTTTTAGTATGGATGACTCTTTCCATTCTCCTCCACCAGTACTGTTGGTTGTCTCCCTTCTTCTCAAAGAAGGAAGCTAAAACAGAACAAAAACCAGACAAGCCCATCTTCTTCCTTGTCTCATCAGAATCTATGATCACCTCTATCTCAAGGCCATTGCCTTTTCCTGTGTCTCCCCTTGTCCCTGCAGTGTGCTGACAGAATTGGTGTTCTGCCTTGGTCCTTGACCTTGGAACAGGGACATCCTACTTATGAGATAAGGCAACCTTTAGTCACAAGCCACATGTGGCTATTTAAATTTAAATTTACATTAATTAAAATGAAATAAAATCAGAAATTCTATTTCCCAGTTGCACTAGCCACATTTAAAGTGAATAATAGCCAATGTGGCTGGTGCCTACCATATTGGACAGCGCCAGTCTAAGACATTCCCATCACTGCAGAAAGTTCCTTTCAATGGCACAGATCTAGATGGACCACGGTGATATTTGGGGTTTTCTGCCTTTTAAAATGTGGAAAATTATCTTAGGAGCATTTCAGGTGCTTGAAGGAGTATGTCTCCACTTAATTTCCCAGAGTTCCCCTGTCTGGAAGGTGATTTCAGTTTTGGAGCCAGGGATCTGTATTATACTCATTGAATTGTGGGTGCACCTTTGCCATCTGCCCCCGTTTTCCTCCCTATTTCTCCCTTCTGTCTACTCTTATCACCCCTGAAAGCTGTCTTTGTTGTGAGACCCATTACTCAGCCACCACCAACACAGAATTTTGAGCTGAATTGGCTTCCTGTCTTTGTGCTGTGGGATAATAGGAACAGGTCAGGTATTGGCTGACACGATGCCCCCTACTGCCTGAGAAACGTGGGTCATTTCATTTCCCATCGTCAGGTGCAGTGGGCATTCGATTTTAGTATTTGCTCCTGAGCGCTGTATAGTAATCAGTGAGACGCAGCAGGCGCTCGCTTTCGACAGGGGTTAACTGTAGGTCTGCAGAGTTATTGCATGAAGAGAAGAAAGACTCTCTCACCTTCATCCTCTTTCTCCTGCCGGATGGAACCCACAACCTGTCAGAGCTTCATCCTCTTCACTTTCATTGGGGGCTACTCTGTCCCACCCAATTGGGGGTCTCTGGGGTTGCTTGGACTGCAGAATGCACTGCCTGGGACACTTGCAGTGTCCTTTCTGAAACACAGCCCAGTTGGGGCTCACATTTGTATGTGGAGACTCAGACCCTGTTATTCATGCATGCTTTCATTTAAAAGTGTGTAATGGAGTCTCGTTTCTCAGAGTGCTACTTGCATCAGCAGCACAGGCGTCCACTGGGAACTTGTTAGAAGTGCAGAATCTTAGAGCCTGCTCCAGGCCTACTTAATCAGAATCTGCATTTTAACAAGGTCCCCAGGTGATGTGATAGCCATGCACAGTAGAGTTTGAGAAGAAATCCCATGTTGGATGTTGTATGTGTGTGTGAGATATTGATGGAGAGAAGAGTCTAGAAGAGAGGAGAGAGAGGAGAAGGGTCCTCTTGCCCTCTTCCAGATGGGGCCAGTCGGGAGACACCTCCATGGGGAGACCTGAACTTGGAACTGCCCAGGACGTCAAGGGGCAGAGAGGTGGCAGGAGAGCCTTCCAGGTGCAGCAGAGGGCGGGGGCGGGAGCCCGAGAAGCAGCACGGAGTCCTGGGGCTGACATGGGCCCTGACATGTTTCCAGATCATCAGGAGGAAGACAGGCTCTGAGGAGGGCAGCTGCCGGGGTCGTGAGGAAAATGGGTCTGCTCTGAGAAGAGAAAGCTCTGACCCCAGGCTGCTGCCACCTGATCTTCTCAGGCCTTTCAAAGGAGTTTGAAAAGGGAGCCGGGGCGAGGCAGAGGTGGGAGGAATGTGTCAGGGCGGCCAGACAGCACTGCAGTTACCGGGCCCCATCTCTCGCAGGGGCTGAGGTGTGCTCAGCGGGGGGCCTTTCTGGCCCCTGGGAATGTTGAGGGTCCCTGCATTTTGAGCTTCAGAGATGGAGAGATCGAGCTGAGCACTGTCCTGGGAACTTTGAAGGCACACGACAGTGTCTGTGAACGAGTTAGGAATGAAATAGTTGTGTGGTGTAGTGGAGCTTCTGGAACTTCAGAGTCCCCTGTGGAAATGCAGAGTCTCAGGCATGGGTCTGAGGTGGGCCCTGGATTCTGCACTTCTGACAAGCTCACAGGTGATGCTGATGTGGCTGGTCCAGGGACCATGCTTTGAGTAGCAAGACTGTAAAGCAAACGGTTTTGTCCAGGAACCCAGAAAACCTGGATTCTGGTTCAGGTTTGCCACCAAAATTCCCAGGCCTATCATGTAAACATGACCCCCCAGTCAAGGGGCACGACACCTGAGGGTGGTGTGGAATCGCCTGGGGATCTTTCCTGGAGATTCAGCTCTTCCCTCTTCCCTGGGGGATCCTGTGAGGACTGCCCAGTCCCAGCCAGGTGGTGGCTCGAGTGAAACACTCTGACGCTGTGACTATCGAGCATCCACCGAGTTTCAGGCCAGAGGGACACAACGCAGAGGAAACACAAGAGCAATCCAATAACGACAGTCAGGTTATGATTCCATCTGTGATGTGTGCTCTGAAGGAGAAGTAGCTCCTTCTCTGGGAGTCTGTGATGAGGGGGGTCCTGGAGAGTCAGGGAAGGCTGCCTGGAGGAGGGGCTTCCCACCGGAAGCAGCACGGGGCTATGTGGGCTCCCTCACCTTTGCCGCAGTCTCATGTCCAGACCTGCCTTGTTGTGCTCAACAGCCACGGCAGAATCTGCACTTGGGGCCAGTTCAGACTCTTGGCTCATGCCTTTGGGCTGGGTTCTTTGGGCAGTCCCTTGTTCCCAAGGCCACTCTTGCAGGGGTTCAGCCAGCCTGTCCCATCCCACGCCCAGCCTCTGCGTGCTGCGCAGCAGTGGGCGTCAGGAGGGAAGGAAAGCCGGGGATTTGGGCCGGGAGTAGAGGTCGCCGGGGCTCCTTTTTCTCCTCCTGTGGGTGAGACTGCACGGGGGCTCATAATGGGCCCCGTCTCCCTGGATGCAGAACACACCTGAATGCCACACGTCCTACAGCAGAACCTGGAGCCCCAGCAGCCCGCTCTGTGCTCCCACCCTTCCTTTCTCCATCCAAGGCCCCTGCTTGTCCCCGCCCTTAGCCCAGCAGCGGTGGGCAGGGCCCCTTCCTTCCTCCATCCTGCAGTCTCCCTTTGCATGTCACGCGAGACAGCTGCCCCTCAGGGCCTGGGAGCAGCAGCTCAGACTCCAGTGTGCTCTGTGTGGATTCCAGCTCCATTGGCCTGAGAGCCTGCATTTTTTTTTTTTAAAGATTGGTACCTGAGCTAACAGCTGTTGCCAGTCTTTTTTTTCCTTCTTCTCCCCAGAACCCCCCAGTACATAGTTGTATATTGTAGTTGTGGTCATCTGGTTCTGCTATGAAGGACACCGCCTCAGCATGGCCTGACGAGTGGTACTGTGTCTGCACCCGGGATCCAAACCGGCGAAACCCTGGGCTGCCAAAGTGAGCGCGCAAACCCAACCACTGGTCTATGGGCTGGCCCCCTTTGTTTTTTTGAGTCTGCATTTCTAAGCAGCCCGAGGACGCCCATGCTGCTGCTGACTGACCACTCTGTGTAGGAGGCCTCCAGAGGACAGGGCATGAGTGGAAGTGTCTGCTTCACTGGGCCGTGGCTTGGGGTTACTGTATTCCTCTTCCCCTCTGAGTGGAACGGAGGCCCATCCAATGAACTGAGAAATCTCTACTTTCAAAGAAGTTTTCTTCTTGAAGTAGAGGTGTTGTGCCTTGATACGGGGCTAGGTTTAAGTTCAGCATGCAGGCCGCTGCCTGGGATTGCCATGGCTTAGTTGGAGTGCATGAGAAGGAGCACTTGACCCAGCCACTGGGTGCTGAGTCCCCCGCCCACTGGACAGGGCGTGTAAATGGCTAGAGAGAGACATCCTGTGGGATCCGTGGCTTCCCTGCAGCTCTGAGTTCCCTGGAGCTGTCCTTCTCTGTCTTTCTGGAAGCTTTGAGGCAGTGCACAGTCTCTTCAGCCTCCGGCCTCTTCCTCTCCTGGTGGGTTTGGAGAGCTTGCAACCTCCCCATAGTTTGTGCTCCTTTCCTAGGACCAAGAACAGTGCAGGGACACGCTCTTCTTTCAGCTGGAAAATCTGTGTGAAAATCCACATGCAGAAAGCCAGCGCTTCCAGTGCTCCCCCTCTTGACCCACAGAGGGTGAGAACCACCAGGCTCACCCTCATGAGACCCCTGGGGTGGGGTCAGGAAGGGGGCCATTTGGAGAGTGGTGCCGGGGGTACAGCTTCGCCCCTGCTCACTGAGTCTGCAGAAGGCGGTCTGCTGGCTGTGGGCTTATGCAAACCCGACCTCCAACCCCAGGGTGAAGACCCGGGGCGCACAGAGTGGAGACAGCTGTGTAAACTACAGGGTGGGGTATTTATAGCCTCGGTGAGGAGCTGAGCCAGCCTGGAGAGCCGGAGGCAGTTGCTGCGGCCATTGGCTCTGTCTCTTGTTCTGTTCACTGGGTTTTGGGACATTCCTCCTTCATTGTTGACTCAGACATTCCAAGACTCAGTTTCCTCATCTGCAAATGGGGGACTTTTGCCCTGATTCTTGGGGTGTTTCAGAATGGTGACTCTCTCCATCTCAGTTTTCAAGAAGAAATGCAGTATTCCAGTTCTCTGGGAGGGGAGAGTTAACACGACCTCTTAAAGTAAGCCTGCTGACCCATGAGGCCACTTCCCCTGGGCTCCCGGAGCTCTGGGACAAGGTGGGACTTGCATACCTGGGCTTTGGAGTCAGATTTGGGCTTGAGTCCAGGCTCGGCCACTTAACCCCCTCAGCAACAGCAGCAAGATGGTCAAAAGTCCCTGTGAGGGCATGGAGTGAGAGGGTGCAGGAAGGGTGCTTGGCACATAGGCAAGGGGCATGTGAGATACTTACGATGATGCTCCGGCAAACCCACCCACTGCTGCCTGTCCACATGTCTGAAGGAGGTAATGCCCTCCTCAGAGAGCAGACAGCCCCATCTCTCCGCTGGGGGCCTAGGACCAGGACTTAGGAAGGGTACAAGCCCTGTGGGACAGGGGTGCACACAGGAGAAAGTGTGTTAGTCTCAGGGTGAAGGCTGGGACTTGGGACACCCAAGAATATCCATTATTGGTGTCAGAAATCCTTGGGCTCAAGTGCCCGTCACAGGGGGGAAGAAGGGGATGAGGGGAAAGAAAGAGGGAGGGGGAGAGAGCACTAAGCAGAGCAGGAGAGGGGAGCATACAGCTCTGTAATGGAAACTTGGCACCCAGCCTCCACTTTCTTTCCTTCCTTAGTGCATGTGGCTTGAGTCTCGCTTGAGAACTTCTTCCCCTTCCAGCAGGCACCCTGCGCTATCTCCATGGCCCACTCCTGTCCCCCCCTTCTCAGAGTGTGCAGTCACACACGCTGCCTCAGCTGATGACATGTGACATGTGAGCCTGCTGCCTCTCTCTTCATGCTCCTCCACCCCCTCCGCTGACTAATTAGGCCAACATGCAACTTCCAGGGCCCAGCAGATGGGGAGCCAAGAATGCAGTGGACAGGGGCCAAGTGTTTTTGTTGACATTGCTCAAGTGTAGCTTTGCGGAGCAGCCTCTGCTGTAGCAGAGAAGTCCAAGGAACCTGGGAGGTGAGTGAGGGGAAAGCAGTGAAAACACCAAGTATGGGCACCTCTCCAAGTCCCCTTTGCCACTTTCTGCCCCTCCTCCCTCAATCCAAGAATGTAACCCTTCATGTCATGACCAATGTCTCTGAGAAACCCATACTGAGCTGAGTGTGCATCCAATTGGATTTTAGAACCATTTTCTTTTTTGTTTGTGATGCCTTCATGGGGTGATGCTCGTGCCCCATCACTGTTCCTAATAGTTTCTGGGGAAACAATCTTCTTGGAAATAGGTCCAGTGAAACTGTCTTCACCCCTCACCTATTTATAAGGTGCAGGCTGCATTGTTGATCTGCCTTACTATAGCCGAATAATGCAGCCAGATGGATTTCATCCTCTCCAGTCATCCGCCAGGAATGTGGCCTTTGGGGTCACCAAACCTGGGTTCAAATCCCCATTCTCTCCCTCTTTGCTCACTGCGTGACCTTGGGAAAATCTTTCAACGTCTTTGTGCTTTGGTTTCCTTGTTTGCAAATGGAGCTAATACTTCAAAATAACACTGTTGTTAAGATGAAACATGGTGAAGAATGGAATGTTGTTCGTACATCACAGACACTCAGTAAGTGGAGGGTGTGCTAACAATGGAATGGTGGCTCTGGACTGGCTCTGATTGTAGACAAACCACTTCTACTCTGACTTATTTACTCCAAAGGTAAGTTGACTCCAGAACCAACTGCCCCTTCCTACCTCACCAGGAATCATGTGAGGACAAATGAAGTGGGTATAATCTTGTCACCTTTGGTTCTCAGTGGGCAGTAAGGGAATGCAATGCTTTGCTTTCATCCTTCTTATTTTCTCAGACACTGGTCTCTGCATTAGTGTAATCAGTGGTCAAATATATTTTTGTTGAGATAAAAGTTTGTAGGTTTTAGAATACAGAGGTGCTGCCTTAATAGTGTCTAATTCCTGAAGATATTGAATCAGTATGTTAAAAAAAATCCTCTAATTTTCTGCTACAATAGCTGGCTTTATTTTTACATCTCTTAATTGGTATCAGCTTTTCTCTCAGAATTACAGAGTCATGGAAACTTGGCCTACGAAAGAACTTTGGAAGTCATTGGAAGGGATGCTCTTGCTTCTTTGCAGATCTTTGGAGTCTTCCTGAACATTAGGATTGCAGGACCAGAAAGCACTTTTCTTTGACCCAGAATACAAGAACAGCAGAATGGCCAATCTTTTGGCTCATACTACACCCTATCTTTGGATCCCATGCAGGCTGGCGGATACCATTGGTGTCCTGCCTACGTCACTTTGTTCTTACCCCTTCAGTGCACACTGGCACTGTCCAACTTGAAGCACCTACATCTCACTGTCTAAGTCCTTTTTCTGGACACCAGAGCCCACATTGGACACCTGTGTGGCAGGTTGGAAGTACCAAGGAACTAACATTGCCTGGGAATAGACTTCGACCAATGGTAGACCAGGAGTAGGTGGATAAATACCCCAGCTCCCTCACTCCTTGGGTATCTGAGATGCATGTCTACACTGGCCCAAGAGCTTTCCAGAGGGATCAAGCTCCGGTTTACTCATTTTGGTAATAGGCTTGAAATGCGCCCTCTACCGGCTGACTCTCTTTCCCTGTCCCATTTCTGTCTTCCCCCGCGGGTGCTCCCTGGCATCACCCCACCTTCCCATATAAACCACCTTTGCTTAATCCTCATCTCAGGAGCTGCTTCTGCAGAAACTCAGCCTGAGACAAATGAGATGTCTTTCTTCATACTTTTAGATCATTTATGATAATATGGTGTTATATTCACATTTTAGGGCTAGTTGTTTGATTTTAAGGCAACTGACCTTATTGTTTCTTTGTGAATTTTTGAAATTTTTTTCTCTGCTTGTCATCATTCTTAATCCTAAGAATTAACATTCAGGTTAACGTGACTACAAAAATCCCTTGTTTTAACCTTGAATTATCTTGGTATTGTCCTCACAATTTTGGCTAAACCATATTTGTGGCTACCGTGTAAGTTTTTGTAGTTCAGAGTCTAAAGTTGTTATTTATTCTAGGTATGCTCTACCTTCTGTATTTTCTACGGGGGAAATGAATTTAGGGCTGTCCTGGCTAATATGCATAAGTTGTAATTTAATCTTGATAATTTTACATTGGAGAGCACTTTCCATTTGACTGAGGAAGACCTTAATCCATGAGCTGCTGATGTTACAGATGTCCTACTGGCTTGGGTGAAAGGCCCTTGGCAAGCATTGTGATTTCCAGAAACTTCCATGAGTCTCACTTTATCCATCAACAAAGTGGGAATAATTATTTTGATATGTGCTTACTGAGCATCTGCTGTGAGTTAGCAGTGATTAGGTGTTGGAGAGTCAACATTGGACAAAGCAGACAATGTCCGTGCTGCCTCTTTTTTTCCCCGAGTGGTGTCATAAGGTTCAGATTCAATAATGAGGATGAAATCATTTGGGAAATGTGAATCACCATGGAAACAGAGGAACGGGTATGATGACCTTCAGAATGGGTATGATTGACCTTTGGCTCATCATCAACCATTTTAGAACACCATGTTGATGTGGCTGGGTGGGTGATCTGGCCTTTTAAGAAGGCCACTGGGCCTGTGAATGAGGCCCTTGTCTTTGTATTTAAATACGTTTTTTGACCACAGCAACTCTGGACACTCAAGAGGTAGCCATCGCCTCATGCCACGTCTTTCTGTAGTGCCAAGCCACTAGGAAGAGCCATCTTTGCTTGTTGTTCTCATCTCCCAGTGACCCCATGATGTCCAGCTCTGTCATTTCCTTGCCTTTGTCTTACTTGATTTGTTCATGGTGATGAAGGCTATTGGTCACTTTTTCTTTTTTGAAATTCCCTTTCTGCTACCATCTGTGACACCATTTCTCCGGCTCTTTTTCTCCCTTTCATGATCCTTTGCTGAATTCCTTTGCTCTGCTTGTTCTCTGAAGGGATGTTGAGTTCCCCATGATTGCTTCTCCCATTCTGTTCTCTTTAGTCCCTTTCCCCCCTGCTCCGGGAGACTCCATCCTTAATGTCTAATACCCTGCCCTGTTTGCTTATGACTCCCCAGATGCTCTCTGTAGCTTAGCTGTCTCCCCTGAGGTATCTCCCCCACATTTACACAGGCCACGCACCTCCCTTGTGATTCTCCACAGACACTTCAAACCCAACATGTCCTTGACACAGTCTCCCCTCCAGGGTGCTCTTCAGTCTCTGTTCTTTCTTCTGGCACTTCATCCCTACAGTCTTCTCAGCTGGAGACCTCAGCACTGTTATGTGCTCATCCCCTGATGAGCATTCAGTGGTTTACTTTTTCCTTGTTCATGCTTTTATCTTGTTTATTGAAACTTGCTATGTGGTATTCACTGGGCCTAGCTTCTGGGGATGTTGAAATGGTGTCTTAGCTGGGGCAACCCCCAGAGGCAGATCTTGAACATGTGTTCAATTGCAGATTGTTTATTTAGGAGGTGGTTCAAGGAAATACTGGTATGGAAGTAGATGCTGGTGGGCTGGAGCCAGTCATACTGACCTAGTGGAACTAATTGTCCCTATCTCTTCCCAAATCCCTGTTCAGTGAGGTCATATTGGTAGCTTAAAATTGGCCATAATAGGAATATTTACACCACGGGAAGTGGCCAATGGCTACAAACCAGGACGTTTCCCCCCAGAGAGTTTATTGTTAAACATTTCTCAGCATGTCATTGGGAGTGAGAAATTAAGACAGGGAAGGACAGCAGCCAATAAATTGTGTTTCATCAGGAGAGTTACGCTGTAAACAACTGGAGCATAATCCCAGTTTGATTTGGTGAGCTGAGATTTGGAAAACTCTGGAATCTATTTTAGAATACAGTAGTCCCCCTTATCTGGGAGTGATATGTTTCAAGACCCCCAGTGGATGCCTGAAACCCACATATAGTACAGAACCCTTTTATACTTTTTTTTCCCTGTAAATACATCCCTATGATAAAGATTACTTTATAAACTAGGCACAGTAAGAGATTAACAACAATAGCTTCTCTTTGGCGTATGTGAATTGCCTACATCACTACTCTTGTGCTTTGGGGCCATTATCCTTGAACACAAGCACCGCAGTACTGCGACAGTTGGTCTGATCACCGAGATGGCTGCAACTAACAGAGGGGAGCGCATCCAGCCTGGATACACTGGACAAAGGAATGATTCACTTTCTGGACGGGACAGGGCGGGGCTGTGCAAGATTTCATCACGTTACTCAGAAGAGCGCACACTTTAAAACTTACGGATTGTTTGTTTTCGGAATTTTCCATTTAATATTTCTGGACCATGGTGGACTGTAGGTAACTGAAAGTGCAGCGGGTGGAACTGTGGATGAGGGGGCACTGCTGTACACCCCTCCAGGTCATCCCACTGGAGCAGGGAGGTATTGGTATACCACTTCTGCTAGGCACTGGCTGAGGGCTGCCTTGTTGGGCCCAGTGGGACCCAGTAGCCAGAGGAAGCCCCCAGGCAGTTAGCGGCAGGTTGGGTGAACTGCAGTGGTAAGGCCTAAGGGGGCCTAGGTGGGGCTGAGCAAATGGTGGCTGATTAGGACACTAGGCACCCAGTTTGGTATGGCCAAAACTCAGCTGTTAGTGATGTGTGGTTATGATCTTTTTCTCCCCAGACCTCGACTTCATGGACCTCATAGGGGAGGACAGACAGTGGACAGTGGGGAGGAAGTTAATGCAGGTGAACGACACTCTGACTTCAGAAGATGCAGGACTCCGGAGCAGCAAGAACTGCACTGAGCCAGGTAACAGCGACCGCTGTGCTGTGGGCAGTGGCTGCCGTTTTCTCTGATTGTAGCTAAGGAAGAGCTGGATGCTGTGGTTTTCCCTTGAGTTCTAAGCCAGAGAGACATTAAGGACACTTAGGGCAGGTGTCTAAGAAACAGAGGCGAGAGCCCTGGGGACTACTCAGGTGTGTTTCTACCTCTGTATTCTTTTTCTAGGGCAGTCGGGAAAAAGGTAAGTCAAAGTCAGCGGCACTCCTGATTCCGTACTGATACAAACTGGGATGCTGTGCCATCAAGTGGGAAACGGAGTCAGGAGCAGGATGGGTGAGGAGGTTCTGGGGCCGTTTTCCCTTTGAGCCCTGGAAGCCTCTCTGCCTGGTTTTTAATCAGGAGCCTTGTTTTGGTTACAGTAAAGGCACAGGGCTTGAACCAGCTTCTCACCTGTGATGTTGCTCTTTTCTTGGAAGGAGTGAATGTTCATTTGTCAGCTGTTATATTTGATGCCTATTGTGGCTTTTCTCAGGGAGATACGGAACGTTTTATCTCTAATGTTACTGAATTTAAAGAGAAAACAAACATAAACGGAATCGAGGGCACTAGGAATCATCGAGACTCAGTTCACTAAGTCTCAGGAAACGACAGGTACGCTGGATGGATGAGGGCCCTGCTGGTTTAGACCAGGGGTCGGCAAACTTGTCCTGGAAAGGACCAGACAGTAAATATTTGGGGCTTTGCAGGCTATATACCATGTCTATAGTATATTAAAAAAACTTTTTATAACCCTTTAAACATTTAAAAACCATTCTTAGCTCACAGACTGTATACAGATGGCTGTGGGATGGATTAGGCCTGTGGCCACACTTCACCAGCCCTGGCTTGGACTTCTCAGCTCTCTGGGACCTCCTTCCTACCTGGTGGGGACTTGGGCCTCACATGTGCCCCCTTTAAAGGCCCAGGAGCTCGACAACTTGTGGATCCCACATCCAAAGGCCTGCCTGAGTTTTAGTGTCATCCTTGAAGAACATAAACCATGATCATTACAGCCCAAAGAACATTAAAACTTTGAGTGCAGACGGTGTTTTGTGAAGCTATGTGTCTGCTTTTTTTGGGGGGGAAGTTGGATAGGTACCCTTCCCCACCATACTGAGAATCCAACAATCAGCTCCCAAGCAGAGATGGAAAGAATTAAAAATAGATTACCCTCCAGCCTCCCGCAAAGAAAAACAACCCCACAATCCTACATAATCTGTATTCCTCAAGCTGGAGAATTCAAGGGTTACTGTGCTGTTATTAAATGCTCTGAAGGAGCACTCTTGAAGCCCATGGGCAGCGACATGAACTAGAAATGAAAATGGCGTGATGAGGTGAGCGCCCCAGTGAGTGGACAGAGCCGCGTGTGTCTGAGAGCCGTGCGTTTATGGAGAACTGGCCTGAAAGGGAGTGGCAGGAAAGGTGCGGGTCATTGCTGTGCCAAGAACTCTGCTGCTGATCTGCTCTTACAGCCAAATAGTTTTCAACACCTTTCTGCAACTGATGGCCAGAAAATGACTAGGATGTTAGAAGACAGAAAATACAGTATTAGGGAGCCCAGCCGTCACCTTTGGTGGGAAAGAGTGGAGTCAGATCTGATACCATGACCATCTCTGGGATTCTGGGTTTGGCCACACGCAGGACCCATAGTGATGGAGGGCTTCTGCTCCCTGTTGTTGGGGTTGTGTTTTGGGGGAGGTGGTGCCATCTCTCTGTGAGTGGCATTGCTCACTCAAGGTGCCAGGAAATGGAGTAACAGGTGTAGAAGAATCAAGCACATTAAAAGTCATTGCAAGAGAGGGATTGACTCACCTCTGTGGTAGAAGAGATGTCCAGGTAAAAAGAGCAGAAGCCCAGTGCCCAGTGATGTTGGCAGGGAGGGCACAGGGAGAGGGAGGAGAGAAAGGGCTTCAGGAGGACCACGGAGGAGCCAATGAGAGCTCGTCCTGCTGCAGAGAGCTGGTCTGAGAAGAATAAGGACCCGGGAGGGGCATTCTTGATTTCCTCATGTGTGAACTCTGGGAACTGGGCTTGACTTCTGGGGCCCTTGGCTCTGAACCACATTCTATAAGGAAGATGATCATTCCTGAAACAGGAAGGGTCCTGTTCAAATCCCAGCACAGCAAGGATCTCCCTGGAGCTTCTGTCCTTCCTAAGCCTACTTTGACCACGCAACGCTGCAGACCATTCTGTTCTCTGAATGTTTTTGGCACAAAACATTTCCAACTATGCTGTCCAATATGGGCATTCAGTGGCAACTTAAATTCAAATTAATTCAAATTAAATACAATTAAAAATTCAGATTCCCAGTTGCACTAGCCACATGTCAAATACCTGATCGCTGCATGTGGCTAGTGGCTACCACATCGGGTGGCACAGATCCTAGAACAGTTCCTCATCTCCAGAAGCTCTATTGGACAGGCAGGTGTAGGTCGAACTTCCATTTGTCTTTGGACATATCTCCTGATTTTTTAGCTCAGTTGCAAACATCTCAAGGATGCAGAGTGGATATGTAAATCTGAGAGCACCATCTCTTACCAGGGTCTTGGGGTCACACCCACCTGGATTTGAATCCCAGCTTAGAAGCTTGGAAGCTGTGGGCTTTGTGCAAAATGGTCAGGTTCTCTAAGCCTCTGTCTGCTTCTCTGCGAAACTGAGATAATCATTCTGACCTTTCATGACTGCTGTGAGAATTGGTAATGAGGTAATAAAATCGGAACAGCTTAGTGCCCTGTGTGGGGTAGCTTACTCGTGAATTTCCCGCTGTCTGCCGGGGGTGCCCACCCTTCCGTTACAGGGGGGTCGTGGAGCTGCACGCTCCAGCACCTGCTCACCGGAATGGGCAGATATGGCCTGCCTGGTCTCATCAGCAGGCTCCTTCCTCAGGGGACCCAGGTCCTGGCGGTCAGCGAGCTGGCCAGAGAGGCTCAACCACCCTCTTCTAGCACAGGAAGCTTTGAAGACCTTGCCATGGTAATGAGCACAGCCGCCTCTGAGGAAGCCTGTTTCCACAGGAAGGTGATCAAAATATTGCCATAGCCACACGTGACCCCTAGTTGCCTCGGTGCTCTTTCCAGAATGCTGTCTGAAGTCTACTTCTCAGGCTTGACCGAACAGATGCTTGATGAAAAAAAGCTGAGAGCCAAAGCACTCATAAGGCCCTAACTTAGAACTAAAATTTAAAAGTATTCATCTTCTCTCCCTCTGACTTACTGTGGGGTGAGAGGAATGAGCTGGAATGAGCAAAGGACAGGGCCGTTCACAAAACGTTGCCCAGTTTCCCTTAAGGGGTCAAAGGGGCCCTGCACGCGATGAATGTTAATTACTTTTGCTGGTTGATGCAAAATGTAGTGGTGTCTGCTCTCAAAGGTCTTAAATGTAAGGGCTGGGAAGTGAGCCATGTGGTTTCTGGTCTGGCTTCCTTCCTATTTGTGATGCTGTCAGCAGAGTGGTAGTGGACCTACCATGAGGACCATGCTTTCGGGTTCCCTCTGTACTTGGAGGGGTGATTATTCACACAGGAACCTGAGAGTTTGGGGTGCCAGAATGTGCCGTGGCCATGTGAGTGATGGAGCCAGGGTCACAGGCGAAAGTTAATTTGGCTCTTGTCATAAAGTACACCTGGTGCTACTTGTGATGTCGCAGGGCTTCTTGGACTGTGTTCTCGGAACCCCTGGCTGTAGATGCCGTTAGAGTAAGTAGAGTAGATTCAGAGACTAGAGATGGAATGACCTCTATGCTGGTTGAATTCTCTAGCTCTGGGGCTGGTTTGCTTCTCAGATGTCCATTTCCTCACCTATGAAACACACCTGCACGTAGTTTATCCCTTCTATCCCTTCCATTGCACAAATCCAGTAATTCCAAGAAATTTCAAGAATAGAGATTCACAGAAACTTCCACCCCAAGACGTCCCTGCTCCTCTTCCCTTAATAACTTCTTTGTGTTTGTGAAACTGCGTGTCATACTTCAACCCTCCTTTTACTCCCTCTACCCTCACCCGCCCTCCCTTTTCCTCTCCTCCTCCGCCTCTTCCTTCACACCTCCATCTCCCTCTCTCTTTCTCTTTCTCTCTCTGAAAACCAGGGGCCCAGAGCACACACCAGGGGAAGACCAGGATGCAGGGTGCCTGTTATAAAGTGTCAGTGCTGTTTGTGGTTGGTGTGGCAACATGAAGATGGCAGACTCTTCATGTGACAGCTGCCACTTTAAAGATATATTGCTTTGTACATTTTGGATTAAAAAAAAAAATGGCATTCTTCTCTTGCCCCTCAAAGACATGGCTTTGGTGGAGATTTGTAATTTTTACCTCCAGAACTGCATGAAAAAAACTGACCTCTGGGCTCCAATTTTTCTGCAATTGTTCCAGCCCTCTGTGAATTTTTAAGGTTGTTTTCTTAGCCTGACGCTGCCAATTTCATCTGGAGCCTGGAAACATTGTTTTTTGGCAAATAGCACTTGAAACTGTTTACTCAGATGACCTATTAAGAGAAATTTAACTTTGAATAAATTTGATGGACGGAAAATTAAGTTAGCTAAATGTAATATTGAGGGTGGTGGACAACTGTAGCAGAAATGAATTCTTTGTAATATTTATTTGTATACTTTGAAGAATTTTATTTATGTACTTTGCAGTCTGTTCCCAGAAAAATCTATCATCTTTTGGTTTTTAGTTCTTTGATATTTTAAGGAAATGAGCTTTTCCTCAGAGTGCCTCTTTCAAATAAACTTTGGAAGAAGGAAGCTCTTTAAAATGATAGCCTTTTGGCATGGGGTCCACTCTGAGATCGCTGGAGTTTCTTTTGATAAAGGGCTCAGCTCCATCTCCCTGCCTGGCTTAGTTGGGTCTAAGTTCTCTGAAGATGGGAAGACACCTTGGGCCTGTGCTGTGGGACCAAGGAGAGGCTGGCAGGGTCCTGACCCTAAGGGTGTGCCAGGATCAGGTGCTTACTGGAGTGGCCAGAAACCACATGATCTAAGAGTTGAATATGAATTGTGATGGAGGAGGGAAGCCAGAGGTCTGTACGAGAGAAGCAGTATGGGGTAAGTCCAGGGGGTGAGCGTGGCTCGTGAACAAGAGCTGGAGGCCACACACAGAGTGGCACGCAGGGCAGGCTGGTTTAGGGCCCAGTTCGTGAACAAAGTAGGTGTTGAGATCCTCCTGTTTTTGAATTTAAACCGTAACATCAGGGTCAGCTGGTTTAAAATCACAGGGCTGGGTGTGACCAATCTACAAAGCATAAAAGGTCCAAGTCACTCTCCTTTTACATAAAAAAATTAGATCGGGGGGATGAACAACCTGCCCAAGGTCACATGGCTTGACAGAAGAGTAGAGCCCCCAAACTGCCACACATGGGTGCTTAATACATACTGATAATTAGGTAGAAAACCTGACATTTGTGTGATCTAGAGCAGCACTGTCCTGTAGAAATATAATGCAAGCTGCAGATGTAATTTCAAACTTTCTAGTAGCTACATTAAGAAAGTAAAAAGAAACAGCTGAAATTAATTTCAAGAATATATTTTATTTAACAAAATATATCCAAAACATTAGGAATGAAAAATTTCAGTCACCTCAGTGTTTTGTCCTTGGGTTTGAACCCAGGATAGAGCTAAGGTTTTTTACAAAAGTCTTAAAATCTATACTTTATTGTATAGACACAGTCACATGACAACTTCCAGCTCACATAACTTTCACTAACTTCTCTCTGCAGCTGTAATTTTCATGGTTCAAATAATAGCTATTGACAGGCTAAAGTAGAACAAATTAGAAATTCATTGTGATCTGCTCTTTAATTTATATCAAATTCTTTCCTGAATTAGTGAGATAGGGTAATACTAGCTGCCATAATGGGTAAGTCCTCCAGATTTGGGGGTTTAACACAAAAGTTTCTTTCTTTCTCATGTAATCTTCTGGTCTGTGAGTGGCCCTGTTGCAGGAGGTGGTCCGTGGACTCTGGAGCCCTCCATTTCGAGACTTTCCCGTCCTCATGCTTGGTTTCCAAGGTCGCCATGCTTCTCTGCTTTAGGAGGAAAGAGCATGGAGGATGCACATAGCTGAGTTTTATGGACTAGACCCTCACTTCTGCTCCCATTCCATTGGCTAGGGCTCAGTCACATGACAACTTCCAGCCACAAGGGAGGGTGGGACATGCATATTACCAGAATGCCCTGGAAGAAGAGAAAGCAGGTTTGGTAAACAGCTAGCTAGTCTCTGCTATATTATTTTCCCCCAAACTTGTCTCTTTTTGAAAAAACAGACTTCTCAATTTTCCTTTATTGTTATCTTATTACAAAAGCAATATGCTCCCTCTATAGAAAAATCATAACCCACACTTAACTCTTCTGAGGTTGGCGTAGCTCTTGGTTTAACCCTCATGATTATCACCTGGTCAAGGTGACACAATTCGATCCTCTTTTCACCTTGGCAGGGTCACAAATGAGGTAGAAATTGTCCCAGTTGTGCCTGTTTGCAAATGGCATCTCTTGTTAGTACTTAGGGTTCTTAGTGCTTAGAACCCTAGGAAAGATAATGAATGTTTGAATATACACGAAGTCATCAGCAATAATTGGGAAGAGCTTGGGTTCTAGAGTAAGTCCTAAATCCAAGCTCCATCTCTTTTGACTTATGTGATGCCAGGTGAGTGTCCTAGATTCTTTGAACCTCATTTCCACCATCTGTAAGGAGCAGATTAAGAAGCTCACTTTACAGAGTTGCAGTAATCCTGAAGTGAAGTAGGCTTTGTAAACCACGGGAACCTCAGTCATAGTACATGTTAATAAATTGTAGCTACGTTACCTTTCTTATCAGAAACATAATGAAGGGTAGACTGATGGCAATCATTTAGATGGGTTTTCCCACTCTGAGGCTCATGAGGACGTTGTGGGACGAGGACGGTTGGTTTAAGGTCGGCTGGGTTCTTTAGTGCAGTTCAGCGACAGTGCAGCATTCTTACCGCTGTGTGGAGGAGACGTATCGAGGGATTAACTAGGAGATTTCTGACTAATGCCGTTTTCTGGCCTAAGAGGCCACTATGCAGACAAACAGGGTGAAATGGGAATACAGGATTTTCTACTTCACACTAAGGAAGAGTTTAAAAGTCTCAAGCTCCGGGAGGAAAGAGCCGGACACTGTTCATTTCTTCTAGCTCTGACATCCCTTTAGGACTTTTTTTATTGAGGCCTTCTTTCAAAGCAGCCCAGGCAGCCTAACCCAGTGGATGGTGCCTGGAATCTTCCTGAAACACAGGTAAAGGATGTAAGCTCTGCTCTTAGATGCCTTTGTGGGCCTATTTGAAAAGAACTCTAGACTTTTCAAAGCGTTTTCATATTCATTAGCTCATTGGAACACGTTTGGTCCTTAGAACAAAAATGCTGAAGGTCAGGAGTGACAGTATTATTGATAGATAAGTTAGACTGAGACCAAGGCAAGTTGAGTTAAAGAATTGAGAATTCATAGTCGTAAATGTGCAGAGAGGTGTAGGGATTATTGATTCCAAACCCTTTCCCTCGAAGCCAGGGCTCAGCAAACTGTGGCCCTCCACCAAATCTGGCCTGTTGACTGTTTATGTAAATAAAGTTTTATTGGAACACAGCCATGCACGTCCATTTGTGTGTTGTCTGTGGCTGCTTTTGCTCTACGAAGGCAGAGCTGAGTAGTTGCAGCACAGACACGGGGGCTGCAAAGCCTGAAATTTTCCTCTGTGGTTCTTTACAGGAATGTTTGCTGCACCCACATGGCCTGTGACAGACAGTGATGACCGCTTCTTCTTTGTGGCCATGGAGCAAAAGCGGCCCTGGCTGTGACTCCAGCCCTGGGAGGGTTGGGGGTGGTTCCCTCTTGCCTGGCCTCCAACTCCTCAGTCGTTTCTGGAGCTGCAGTGCACTCAGGGTGACTGGGGGGCTATTTTCTTGAATTATACATTCAGAATCATCTTGTTCCGCAGATAATCTCTTTTCACTGTTGAAGCCAGGACTGAGGTCTGGAGGTATGAAGGGGCATCCATCTTCAGGGTCCACCTCTGTTTGGCAGTAGAGTGAGGACCAGCACTTGCATATCCTCTGGCTGCAAGACTGGGCTGTATCCCCTCACCTTGTTTGTGTGTGGAGTTGGCCTTAAGTCACATCTGCAAATCGGCGTCGCCAGGGATCACTGCTCTGCCTTCACCAGAGTGCTCTCAGGTGCCGAGAGCAACGGTTCTCACAGAAAAGCAGCAGCAGCCCCAGGAGCTTGTCAGAAATTCACATTCCTGGGCCCCACCTGAGACCTACTGGGTCAGAACCTCTGGGAAGTAGCCCAGCCATCCTGGTTTTCACAAGCTCTCCAGGGTCTTGTTGGGGGCACTCAAGTGTGAGGAGCCCTGGCTTAGTTCATTGTCGGGGGGAGGTTTTCAAGCCAGGCCCCACCCCAGGCCAAGGCAACCTGAGTTTCTGGGACTAGGAACCAGGCATCAGTGGTTTGAAAGCTGTGCCATCATACCAGGGTGCAGCTGAGGTGAAGACCACCTGAGACCACCTCCGTGTACTGGCTGGCTCTGGGAAGCCGGCCCTGGGATCTGGCTGAGGGGAAGATAGCTGGGCCTGCAAGCCAATCAGAAGCCTCTCCTCTCGCCCCTCAACAAGCAGACGGGGGAGAGCGTCAGCCAAATTTAAGACACCAAAGCTGTCATGCTGTAGGTTTCTCATTCATTCAGCATTCGTTGTGAGCCACATGGACAGTCATTCATTTTTAGACTCCATCTTAGGGTTCTGGGTTTCTGGGATTTCTAGGTTTCTAGGTTTCCCTGGGTGTCTAGGATTTCTTCCCCTGGGAAACACCAGGATGGATTTTCCCCCACCTGTGTTTTAAAATGGGTATATATGAGAGTCAGGTGGGAACATTCCTGCCTTGTCTTATCAGTGCGTCTAATCTTGCCTTCTAGACCTCGGCTGGTTGCCCAACGCTCACCTCTCCCACCCACTCTCTCTCTCCTTCTCAGAAACCTGGGCTGGCAGAGGTGCAGGGCTGACCTGACCCATTGGCTGACCATGGGCCTGAGGGCAGGGCCCTGGGGTGCTGACCACCTCTCCTTGAAGCACGCTGACCCTGACTGGAACACTCCCAGGCCTGGGGTGGACTCCAGGAGCTTTGGGGTAGGATGAGGCCCAGGGAGGGCCCAGCCTCTCTTCCCAGAGGCTCACGGCAGCTTTTCCATCCCTCAGGCCTTTCTAAACAGGCTCTGAGGAACAACTTGGGGCAGTATGTCTGAGGGCTGTGGGGAGGGTATGTCTGAGTTGACCCACTGAGTGTGATTTCCACAGACTGCACACTAGGACATCAGGCGCCTCGCCTATTGCTTCCTCCTAATTGGGGCGCCCCGTGGGCAGTGGGCCAAAGGCCACCCCTCCAGTTTGCACGCCCTGGGATAGGTCCCATCTAGGAACCCTAGATAGATGGCCACATTCCACCTTGGAGAGTAACTTTAAATAAGTACATGTCTGGATTATCATACTGGTGCTTCTGAGGTTCTTGATGTAGTGTTAAACCATTAGTTTGGCTGAAATTCCTATAATAGAACAATAAAATCCCTGAATTAAAGATTAGCAGTCTTTTTTAGAAGCTGACTCAGAACAAAATTGATGTGAGCCCGGCCCAGTGGCTTGTCCATCCCTACCAAGGTCTTTGTGCACAAAGCCCAGCCTGGGCTCCCCAGCCCTGAGCCGGCAGTGGGACCTAAGGGCTCAGCCAGAAGCCACGCCATTGAGATCAGGGATACTGGGCAGAGAAAGGGAGGAGGTCAGTCTGCAGCCCCTGGCACAGACGCCTCTGAAAGGAGCAAAGCACTGGGGTCCAGAGAGTCAGGCTGGGCTCATTTAAGCTTCTGTTACCTCAGTCACTGGGCATTCAGAGTAGCCACTGGGTCATTGGGAGAACCAGAAAACAAGGGTACCCAGGTTTTGTAATTGTGAAGTGCTTCTGAGTGGCGTTAGGGATGTGGACAGGGTCCCCCAGACCTGGAGAGGACCCCTGACTTTGACACTCGTGGGCTGTGGGACCCTGGACCAGTCATTTAACCTCTCAAAGCCTTGACTTCCTCCCCTATGAAGTGGGGATGATTCATGGTACAAACATAAAGGATTGCTGTGAAGTCAATGGAGTGAAGTGTGTGCAGTCCATAGCACACAGCACATGCTCAACCTGTGAATGGATGCCGGTTTCCTGAGCCCTACTCTGTGCTGACCCTCAGGGCTGCCACACAGGGCCTGTTGGCTCTGCGTAGGAGAGGGTGATGTTCTTCACGCATTGATTAGGCATGGGGATTTCTACTACAGGAGGAGAGCAAAATGAACCTGCCACGTACTTATATTATAAGTACTAGGTAGGAAGTTGAAATATTCTTAATTATAACAGCCTACGTGCCAGTCACATGAACAGTCTCCCAGTGGATCTTTCTTGGGGAATAGGAATTCCACTGACACTGAGATCTTCTTGATCTGCCCTGGGAAAATCCCCAGGAAAATCACTGATGATGGGAATGTTGGTCTTTAGACCAAGGATGCAAATTCGGTGCGCAGAATGGGTATCAGCAGGTGAAGGAAGCAGAAGTGAAGGGCAGTGAGGAGGAGGAAAAGGAGCGGGGCTTGTTCTGTGCTTGATTCTGCCCGCCTTTCAGCCTTGTGACTGCCGAGGTGCAGGCCTGCCCAGTGGACGCGCCTTCAGTCAGCTCATGGGCAGCTCTCCTTCCACATTCCAGAGACATGAAGTTTCCTCACTGCCGGCGCCATTTTAACCACAAATACTGAGCCAGTCTATTAAATTAAGTTATAATTTACCACTGAACCTAAAGGAAGGAAAGTTGTAACACAGCTGTACCTCCCCCTCCGTCAGGTGTTTTTATCCATTGACCCTTGTTTCATGCGGAACCCGAGCTTCTTTGCAGGAACCGTTTGATGTTTGTGGCTCACAAAATGATGTTCCTTTTAACAGGGCCCAGGCCAAATAACTCGATGCCTGGTGGCTCTGCTTAGCGGTTCCAAGGGTACAGAGTCTCTCAGTACTTGCCGTTATGAATCTGGAATTATTGTCCTGTAAATGCCACAATTTCATGTACTATTTATTTAAAAAATTTTGTGTCCTCTCTCCCCATCTAGTCCCAAGAATCTTGCGTTTAGGGACTTTTTATTATTTTTTTGCTCCAGCATTTTATTGTGAACATTTGCAAATATACAGAAAAATTGTAAGAATTTTACAGTAAGCACCTACAGACCCAGCACCTAGTTTCTCTAATTTACATTTTACTCTGCTGGCCTTGTCACCTGTTTATCCATCTAGTCAACCCTGTGTCTCTCCATCATCCATCCATGCTGTTTTATTTTAGTGGATTTCAAACTAATTTACAAGCATAAATATAATCCCTTTCACATACCTTAGCATGCATAACATTAACTAGAGTTTATTATTTGTTTACCCTTCTTCTTTTTGGCTAGCATTTATGCACAATGAAGTGCACAAGTCTTAAGAGTACCATCAGTGAGTTCTAACATTTGCATAGACATTATCAAGATAGAAGATACACCATCATCCCAGGAAGATCCCTCATGCCCCTTTTCAGGAAGTCCCCAGCCCAGCTCACCCCCTCACAACCACTCTTCTGATTTCTGTTACCTTAGATTAGTTTATGCCTGTTTTCAAACTAAATACGCATATCATACAATACGTACCCTTTAATATAAGGCTTCTTTGTCAGCACACTGTTTTTGAGACTTATCCATGTTTTTATATATAGATACACCCTTGACTGTACAGGCACACGCACATGTAGCTAGACACGTATGCATATAGATTACACATACACAAATGACAGACTTTCCATGTAAATGTCATATGTTTGGTGTATTTCTCTCCAGGGAATGCTTTGTAGATTTTGGTCACTTTTCTTAGATACTTATCTTAGGTCGACTTTCAAAGAGACGTTTGTGATGTATGGAAAATTAGTAAGAGGTTTGGTTCACCAGGGAAGGTTCGTTATAGACAAAGGTCAGTCATCCCTAATGTGCCCTCTCACTTCCCTCCACTGCAGATCGCTGGACGGGACTCAGAAACCTTGTGGTTGCTTGTGGGAAGGGAAAGGAGAAGAGGAGGAGGGGCGTGGGTGGGAAGGTGAAGAGGGAAGGGAGGAAAGGAGCAGTGTGAGGGGGAGGGGAGGGAAGGGATGGTCTCCCCTGTCTTGAAGGTCTGGAACTAGTCAGGTGTCTCCAGATGCAACACTGCGCATTCAGTTATTCAGTTATACCAAAACGTCAAAGAAGACGTGCTGAGAAACTGGAGAAAACCATCTGATTCGTTGAGTAAACGTTCACTCAGAGTGGCGTTGTCTCTCCAATCAGCTGCATTGGGAACAAGCTGCCTGGTTTGGGAGGGAACCAGCTCTGCACCAAAGTGGGGCTCTGTGTGTGCTAGGGTCTTTGGACACGGTGAGACCCTCCTTTTCCCAAACAAACTCTGTCTGGGCAGAACCTTTGTTGGCACTGGTCCTCATTTGTTTCTTTGTGTTTGTTGTTTACTTGTCAGTTCCTGATACACAGGTTGATCTGAAATGCACAATTGACCTGTACAACAATGGCACACCCTTTGTGATCACTGATTTCATGCTGTAACCATACCTTGACTCAGTTCCCCTAGCAGATGCTGAGATAAGGATTTGGGTACATGTAGTTTATTTGGGAGGTGATCCCAGGAAATACCAATAGGGAGTGGGGAGGTAATAAGGGGAGAGAGGGCAAGGTAGCCAACGTATTGCTTGCCATGGGCCAGTTACCACTGGGGGCAACAGGGCTTAACCTCCCTGGGTTAATGACCTGGGATAGAGTATAGAAGAGCCCTCGGAGTTCCCCCACCAGGGGCAAGGGAGCTTGGGTGTATAATATGCCAGCTTCCCTCAGTCATTGGTTGAGGCTGCTCCCAGGGGCTGCAGTGCCCTGGCACCTCCAGCCTGTCACTCATGCAGGCAGCATCCATGCAGAGACAGCCACCAGGCGAAGAAGTGCAAGTGCTGGCCGTTGGAAGTTGGGCCACTGTGCACCCAAGAGCTACGGGTGAGGGCAGGTGAGTGGGGCACCAATAGGATTGCTACACACCTACTTCCCCCTTTCCAACGAAGTGTTTCAGTGTGGTCAAATAGGTTGGGAAGTTTATCCTAACCTAGAAAGAGCGTGTAACGGTGCTTCCTCTGTGTGTGCATGGGTTTGTCTTGCTGGGTGAAGGCACTTGGACTCACCCCGTTAGTTTTCTCTGCGTCATCATGTGTGTTTGTGCAAGTGCCGATGGCTCACCAGCCATAGTGGGCTGGTGCTGGGTGAGCCGAGGAAGCCTTTCACACTGGGGCCCAGAGCAGAGGCTTCCTAGACCAGGGAACATTCCTTCCTTCCTCTTTCAGCTTTGACTGCTTCCATCCATATGCTGGACTTCTGGGGACCTCAGGGAGGCTCAGAACATGTCACAATTGACAAAAGGGGGATGCTAAGACAATCCTGCCTTAGCCCTTTCTGCAAGAGAATAGAGCCTTTGCTCATCAGGAAGATCTTTTTATTCTGCAATCAACTAAAGTAGAGGAGTGATTTCTATAAGTACTGCTGGGGCCAGGGGCCGGGAACTTATGTAAACTCAGGAAGGAGACTCACTTTGAGCCCTGGATAGAAATTGGGGAATGTGGTGTCCTGGCGAACAGGTGGCTCGTCCTTTAGTCTCAGGCATATGTCGTGTTTTAGGGATGCACACTGGCATTTCTGGCTCCAGCGCCAGAAGCAAATATATCCATATTCTGAGGTAACCATTTAGTCGGCTCTGTCTTCTGTGAAATGGAATCTGTATTTCACACAAAATCATCTTTCAGAGTGACTTGATATATTTAAAGTAAGGAACCTATAGCTCATGTGTTTAGGTCCTACATGCTTTCATATTTCCAGGTCCCCCCAAATGTGGGATTTCCAAAGACGTCCAAAAAAACACATCCAACTTCGTGATGTTCTTCAGCCCAAACACTGGCACATGGGAGGTATTTCTCACCTGGAATTTGAGGTGTCTAGATCCCTCAAAAGCTGTGGAATATAATTTGTAGCCCCAGAGGAAGGCTTGTACCTTATGATGTTTTAAAACATGCCAGCAGGTGCTTGGCTATTTCTCTCGACATGGAATGGGCTCTCATTCTCCTCCTCTTGAATATGGGTGGTCTTTGTGGCTGACTTCTAACAGGTAGACTGTAAGTGCAGAAGTTGTATGCCTTCCGAAGCTGGGTCATAAAAGGCAATACAGCTTCCACCCGACTCTCTCTCTTGGGATGGTTGCTCTTGGAACCCGGCCGCCATGCTGGGAGGAAGCCATGTGTAGGTGTTCCAGTCAACAGTCCCAGCTGAGGTCCTAGCTGATGGCTGACAGATAGCATCAACAACCAGACATGTGAGTGAAGACACCTTCTAGATCACCCTAGCTCACCCTTGCTCCAGCCACCGTAAAGCTGCAACCACATGAGACCTGAGTGAGAACTGCCATATTGTTAAATAAATGAATGTGTGTTGCCAGTTTGGGTTGGTTTGTTATGCAGCCATAGTGACTGGTGCATGTATACACTCACTGTCATAGTGCTGAAGAACTTGTGGGACCACTAAAGGATCTCTGATGTTTGTTGCTCACTTTTGTCTGGTGTGATGAGTCACTTCTTGCTCCCCAGGAAATCAGTGTCTGGGGAGAAGAGACAAGAAGGGCGTATTTCTCTGGTTCCTGGAGTCTCCAGCTTGCATGAGGTTTCCAGCTCTTTTGACCTGAACAGGTTGGGGGTTGAGGGCCTGTTCCGTGTGTGGGGGCAGCAGCTGCTGCCTTTCTCCGTCCAGATGAGATCACACGGGTGGCAGTAGCTGCGGGAAGCAGCCCTCCCTGTTGTCCCTCTGTTCTGGGCTTCTGTGGCTGACCCTGTGCACCTAACTTGCTTTTTGATCGTGACCTCCACAGTCTGGCCTCTGCCCTGGCAAGTAGCCAGCTGAGGGTGCATAGCAGTGTGGCTCCACCGTTCCTTCCAGTGCTTCTGTCCCCTGGAGGACGGGTCCCTGTGTGCCCAGCCAGGGGTCTTCTCTCTCACTTCCTCGCCTGCACCTCTCTTCATTCGGCCCAGGAATGGCTCCACCATTTCTTTACTCTCTTGGGGAGAAATGTGAAAATGCGTGTGAAAGAACTTTGAAAATCTACAAAGGTGTTGCAAAAATGGAAGGTACTGTTAAGGGATTAGGAAGCAGTGACTGGTCGGGCAGGAGCAGCACACTGTGCGGCTCTTCCACTGTCTCTGAAGACCGTAAGTTAGAGTCATAAACTCTCAACACTCAGAGGTTCTGAAAAATCGCGTGGCCCAGCAGCTCAGATGATGCCTGAGCTCCCTTTGCAGCATCACCAGGAAGTGGTCCTCTATCATATCCTCCGATATCCTCACAGACAGGGAGTTCACTCTCCCCTTGCTGTTAGAGGCCTTTTTTCCCTGGGCAACTTGGGTATTAAAATTGTCTTCCTTGTGCTGAACCAAAGTCTCTTCCTTTTGGTCATTCTGAGTTCTGTGAAATAAATCTTACTGCTTTTCCGCGTGGCACACCTTTAAGGTCAGCTATTTAGGTCTTTCTTGTCCAGGCTTCCCTCTCTTCAGTTTTTCAGCTGCCTCCCCCTGCCCACCCATATGACTTGGTTTGGAGCCCCCTGTAACCATCCTGGTTACCTGCTGGGCCAAATCTTAATCTCCTCTGCAACTTTTAAAAATCAATCTCCTGTTGATGTTTGAAGAACATGTGAAGAAATTGGACCTGATTCAATTCATGCTCAGCAGTTAGATATAATTATTTCAGATGCAAATCCAACATTCCCAAGTGAGGACTTGAATCCATAGGTTCTTTCCACGGACAAGGTAGAGGGACCCGGCCTCTGTCGAGTGTCTCCTTGGAGTCAGGGCTGGGCTGAGTACTCTGCAGGCCGTGTCTCCTTAGCTCTCCTAACGTGCCCATGAGTCAGCAGCATTCCTGGAGCACCAAGAGGGCAGCAGAACTGGAGGTAAACCCGGCCTCGCCCAGGTGCCCCTTCCCAGCACCTGGCTCCTCCCTGTGCTGCAGGTCGGGCAAGAATGTGCGCTGACATGTGGTTTCCACAGTACTGGTCTTTGCCTGCAGGGGATAAACCCTGTGTGGGCAGCACCAGGGCTGTCTGCTCATGGTTATGCCCCCGGGGTCTAGATAATACCCAGAAGCTGCTAGCTGCATCTGATATTTGTTGGTGTTAAATCTTTGTTGAACAAATGAGTGAATGAATGAATCCTTGTAACTTCGCTGTGAGAATTGTTTTTTTTTTTACATTTTATTCTGAAACAATAAAAGAGTAATACAGAAAACTATAAGGGACAATATGACAAAGTCCAGTGTATTTACTCTCAGAATTAATAAATGTTAACTATATTTGTTTGCTTCTAATCTTTTTCTATTAATAAGAAATAGAACATTGCAGATCAGGTTGACATCTTTTTCATTTGCCTCGTCAGGTCTTCTACCTTAAGAAGCAACCAGCATGCTTGTTTTGGGGTGGCCCGTGTTTAATGTTTTTGCCTCATGTATTTGTATGCATAAGCAATAAATAATATTGTTTGGTGGGTTTTCAAATTTACAGAAGTGTTATTTTGCTATATTAATATTATGCAATGTTTTTTCTGCTCATATTTTTGAGATGCCTGTGCTCTATTCATTCATTTTAATTGCTGTCTAGTATCCTATTGTTTGATTCTATTGCCATTTATGTATCTGTTCCCTGGGAATACATACGTGGGTTGTTTTCTGTCCCCTGCTGTGTGTAATTAATATTCTCGTCACTGTAAGTGTTCAGGGAAGGAAACTTAGAGCCAGCAGTTAAATGACCCATGTAAGGTGTCACAGTTTTAATTGGCAGCAGAACCAGAGAATGAACCCGTATCTTCCTTCCGTTTGGGGCTATGGTCTTTCTCACTGCACCACAGTTGTCTCCCTCCAGGAAAGGAGATGATAAGTTGAAGGAAATGTTGGTGGGCTTTGTCTTCTAAAAGCTCCAGGAAGGGAAATGACCATTTTTAGAGAAGACTGTAAATGTTTGATGCAAAATGAGGTCACCCCCACGCGTTTCAAGGAAGAGAAAAGACCTGTGCTTGATAGAAAGGTTATCCCTGAGGCTGGGTCTCATCTCTCTTGTGACAGTTCGGTGTGAATAGCATTGTCACTGAAGCACCCAGGGTGAGTTTTACAACCACCAACTTTTACAACCGAGGCAAAGCTGGCCTGCATTTCACAAAAGCAGCAGGAGGCCACATGACTTTATCTCCCATCTCAGAGGGTCTCTGGGGTATGGGACCACTTCTGTCTTGGGGGTTAATGTCCCTTTTCTCATTTCAACTGAATATAGTGTCACTGTAGAGCAGATTTTTAAACCAGTTAACATAAAAAGAGACAAATCATTTCTTTCCTCATTTCTCTTTAGAAAGCGTTTTGAAAACATTAATCAAGTTTTACAAATTTGCCAAAAGATGGTTACGTTTCTGAGACAATAAAGGCCTTCTTTTCCCTTCTCAAGGGATGGCATAATGGCCTTGAAGCCACCTGGCTCTGTTACTTGGTATGGAAAGGCCCTGGGGCAATTTGCATAACTTCCTGCGTCTCAGTTTCCTCATCTTTCAAAGCAGATGGTGTTGATACTACCTCACTGCCAGAACAGATTTACCGTCAAGTGTGAGCCTCGGGGTTCCTCACTTGCAGGGGCCTTTCCAAGACCTTCTGTCTGATTTTTATTCATAATTTGGTATGCTTTTTCATAAAGGGCATCCCCTAAATTCTCTAAGCTTTGACCCCATAAGCCCTGGATCCACCTGCTTGCATATAAGGTTGTTGTAAGGATGTCTGTTGCATAATTATTGCACAGTAATTCTTAGCTGTTGTCAGGATAATTAACTGATAGCATGCTCCATGAATGTAACCCCATGCCTGGAACAGAGCAGGGGCTCAATTAGTGGCAGCTTTAGTTATTCTCTTCTCAAATTCTGTAGAGTTAGATTTCTTAGGATCTTCATCTTCAGGGACAAAGTGAGGAGGACCAGAGGTACCCACCCCTGCTGGCCTGCTGCCACAGATTCTCTGCGATGTAATAGACAAAAATCCCTTTAATTTCGTAACAGTTTTCCTCCTATTTCTCCTCCCCTTTTCTCCATCGTCTGGCTGACCTGAATGGTCGGTTGACTCCCCCACCCTATGGTGTGGCAAGCACTCAGCTAGGCAAGGACACTGTGAGGTTAATGTCATCTTCTCACGTGCTTTTTTTCTCCTCTTAAAAGGCCATGAATATGAAAATCCCTCAAGTAAAAGCCAACGGCAAGACATCTTACAGGGGAAAAAATAAGCTTATGAGAGAATGCTAATTACCAACAAAAGTGGAGAAGAAAGATTGTTTTTGGTGAGGGTGGGATTGTGAAGGAGAGAGCAGTAGTGATGAAAAGTTTATGCTTGGGCATCCTTAATGCCTTGGCTTCTTAAATAATCCACACCCTGAAAACTTGGACCAGGATATTTTGGTCCCATCTGGGTTTTAAGACCTGATGAGTTATTTTTCTCTTTCCTTCTTGAGTGCAACGTGACAGTTGTGTTTCTAAATTTAACTCTTTCTGTTTTGGCTGCTTGAAATATTTGTTCACAGAAGACCTGTGTGGGATGAGAACCGCTCTCTATGGAAGATCAGCACTGCCATGGGCTGTCACATCCCTGGGGAATAAAGCTTGGGGAGGGATGGTCCCATGGGCCATGGGTTAGTGGCTCTTCAATGTCACCTTTCTTTTCTCTGCAATGATGTATAATTTTTTTTTTCCAGGACTGCTTTCCTTGGTTTCTGTTACTCAGCCTCCCCAATACTCCCCTTTGCCTTAGGAAGTCCTGAGCACTGCCTCTGTTGTGAGGAAATCTGAAAGGTGGTTGTTCTTTCTGTGTAATTCTGAAATCCATTTATGGAATCTTTTTCCAGTTTCTTACCTCTTTGAACACCTTCTCAGCATTCACCATTCCCTGAATAGCCAGAGCATTTGTAATTGAGGCACCTGAACCACAGGGAGCTTAAGGGATTTGTCCCAAGTTACACAACATCCTAAGAGTGGATGCCAAGCCCTGACTTGGGTGAGGTGCTGCTTGGACCTCCATTCTCAGCCTTGCTTGGCTGTTTGCTCCTGGCATGTTTACACTAGGATGGCTTGTGAGGTTAAAAATTGGCATGTGTAGCATTTTTGTGCCACTGGAGGTGCCTCACTGACCCTTCCTTGACCTTTTCTTTGGGTGAGATTTGGGTCTTTCAAGGGCTGGAGGTCTCCTGAGCCTTCTTCAGGCTCTACCTGTTCTCTGTCCTGGTGAGGATTTTAGGTTGGGATGAGGTCAGGGGAGGGCTGGGGCTTCTGGGCCGAATCTTGGGGAGGGATTTAAAAGACAGTTTGGTGTAGAAACAGCATGGAACTGTAGACTAAATTTTGGTCGTCACCTTTCCATTAATCAGTTAGGTGGGAACTTCAGTCCTCTCCTCTCAGAATGGGGATATGAGCTGCATCGCTGGGTTATTATGCAGAGTAAATGAGATCATATTAGTAATCGCACCTAATATTCATAGTATTACATGTAAAATGAATGCTCAGTCCCTGGTCACTCCCATTTGAGCCCCAGATTCTTTGTATATGAAATTCACAGAGTAGACTAGATGATCTTTAAGGCCTCTGGCACTAAAGTTGAATGATTTTCTTGTTAAGAGGAGATGTGAAATCTGTCTTCGTGTAGATGAAAAGCTTTCATAGATGAAAAGAGATAGAACCTCAGTACAAAAGGCGTCTTGTTTGTGAAGCATTTTGCACAGGAATGTTCGCCCAGGAAACCCCCCGAGGGCAGGTCTTGGTCTAGCACTTCCAGCTCTTTCCCCAGTGCCTAGAATAGGCTTTGGCGCAGAGAGAGGGCTCAGGTTAGATATTTGTTGAATGAATGAATGGACGACATGACTGACTTTGTAGGACGTGAGACCCCAGCATCAGTGGTGGTCCACAGAGGTGGAATGAGAAAAAACTGGGGACACTGAAGGGCAGATCTATTGATGAGGAATTGGCTTCAGCTGTCAATTTTCCTGCTCTAAGATTCATTGCTCTAACTTAAAAACAGTGGTAACACTTGCCTGAAAAGTAGGCGCAGCATGGTACACACTGAAAATGTGTTCCATTTTGCAACAATCTGACCTGACTTGGAAATCAAAACTAGGGCAGGGGCTTCCTTGATCCACTAAGATTAGGAAACATGGCATCATATTCTTGGAGAATCCTCATACACTTGCACATCAAAGCCCATGAGAACTGCGGCAAGAAACCTGTTTGAATTTAAGCCCACATTTCCCGAAGCAGTTGGGTAACGGAACCCCTTTCTGGTGTTATTAACTTCCTAGGAAGCTTGGATTTGGCAAAACACACTTGGGGAAGTGCCCATCTAGGTGAGTTTGAATTATGTTGCAAATTGTGCTGTTTATTCAAGACATAAAATTCCAACTATTTTCCAACTATTTTCAAAATCAGGTGGTGATCCTCTAAAACATCTCATTCTGGGCAACCAGTTAAACTTTTAGAGGTGCATCTTTAGTGCCCCAGGAACCTCTGAACCAATCATTCATCTGTGATGACTAAGCAGATGCTGGTTTATTTCAACTAACTCAGCACAGGAATAGTTGCGTGTTTCTTGTGCCTGATTTTAATGGAAACAAGTTTTGAAAGTGAAATGTCATCATCTTCATTTGTCATTCTTGACGTAATATCTACAAGACACAAAGGTCCCTCTGCAGGAGTATAAAGAGGGACCTTGGGAAATGGATTGGGGTGAGGGTGGGTGAGTGCCAGGTTAATTCTTTTTCCTTTCAACCTGGCCATTTTTTAAATTGAGGAGGTATCATATTAGCGTGTTTTATTTCCACACTATGAGGTTTTCTAATAGACTAATAAAGAAATGCTTTGAAAGGAGAAAGTCTCTTTAAAGGAGTATTGGCCAAGCTTGACGTTACCAACCCCTTGACTTAAAAGTTTCTTCAGCTCCACAGCTGGCACCATTGCTCAGATGGCCCTTGCAAAAAGAAAGCTCTGGCTCAGACCAGGAGTGGCTTCATTTTGAAATTGCAAAAGACTAAAGACACTTTTATTTTCTTATGCATTTGGTTTTGAGAGTTCGGAAGTCAGACTTATGAGTCCACCTTTGCAGTCCCCAGATCACTAGCTGTCACATCAGTGGATTCTTCCCAAAGCAGATGTTGGAGAGCTAAGTCACACGGAGCGCCCGTCCTTTCACCACGTGGGCCGAGGCCTGTCAGGACAGATTTTGTACTTGGTGCATTCTGCAAACCTTTATTGAGCTATTTTGTTGTTAAAATGTCTGAAATGAGCTGTGTCATTTGGAATGTCGGCTGGAGTAAGACTAAACTGGATTGCAGTAGGGGCTTTATTTCGTCGTTAAGGAGCCTGTATTATGACTTAAGTACCGCATTTATCTGGCATCCTCGAGAAGTCTTTTCCGCGTAAATGGCTGCTGCTGATAGTGTGGCGCCTTGCGCATCTAGGAGCTCAACAAATGTTTGTTGAATGTGGTTGAATGAACTAAATGAAACATCCTTTCAAATGCCACTTAAAAAGTGATAAGCATTTATTTGATGGATATCTTTCTAAAGTCAATTCTTTACTCTCGGAGACACAATGCACTGAATGTGGACTTGACTTTCTCACGATAGATTGAGCCATCGTTCTGTCAAGGAAAGGACAGAAGCTTAGGTGTCAAGTTGACCAGACTTAAAATCCGGACCCTTCCGTTTTCTAGCTGCAGAACTTGATCAAGTCTCCTAATCTTGATGACTGTTGGCTTCTTCACCTGTCAGGTGGGGGTGTCTGTGTCTCACCTGATGTCATTACTAGTATCTTAAATTAACTAATGTACATTAAGGACCTAACCAGGTGGCTAGCACATTGTCTAGCCTTTTGCTACTCAAAAAGCCCAGGGCCAGTGCCCCTGGGAGCTGGTTCGTGATGCGGAATCTCACACCTTTCCCAGACCTGCTGACTCAGGATCTGCATGTTAACCAGCTGCCCAGGTGATTCCTATTTAAAGTTTGTGAAGCACTAACCTAGAGCTTCCCTGATCTATTGGAGAGAGAAAGCAATAAGCCAACTTCAGGCAGTCAAGGCCTTTGGCTTTCTGGAAGGGTGCAGCGTCCTAAGCATAATGAGCAGCGGCCTACAAAAGGAGACTGGAACTTTTCTCTGGATTCTTCTCCATGCGGACAGGTTGACTTCAGGTAGCCCTTTATCATTCGTTTCTCAGCCATACTCAAGCAGATGTAGAGACATCATTTGGGGGATGTAAAGACAAGGGACTCCCCCTTCCTCCGGGAGAGCTGGGCTTCCCGCCTGTGCCCCATGTACCGTGAGGTCCTGGGAATGATTCTGGGTCGTCAGGCTGGGTCAGGGCAGCAGAGCATCACGCTCTCTCCACTGCCAGCATCCAACCTACTGGAGTCCTGACCCTGCGCAGTGGGGAGAGTCCAGCAGGTCTCAAGGGCCTGAGGCAGAGACACGTTCAATGTCAGAGGCAGCCCCAGGAGAGGGTCCTGGCATGCTTGTTCCTGGGGGAGTTGGTCCCATGTCCCGGCTACCTTACCTAGGCATCACAGCATCTGATCACCAACTTTTCAGTTTTTTGAACAGATGGACCCTTGCTTTCACACCACCCCTTCTGACGTCTTTCTACCATATTCTAAGCTCTTGCTGCTCAGAGTGTGATGGGAGGATGCAGGCATAGGCATGGCTGGGGGCTTGTTGGCCACCCAGAAGCTCAGGTCCACCTGGACCCACTGAATCTCAGTGTGAATTTGCAGTGTTCTCAGATGATTCATGTACACAGTAGAGTGTGAGAAGCGCCAGGCTAGTGTGTATTCAGTAAATAGTAATTCTCTCTTTCTTTGTTAAACATTGTGTATGAAATAAAAATCAATAAGGCTCCACATGAGAGCTTGGGGAATGAGGAGCAAGACTTCAGGGCAGGGATTTCGTGAGAACTCCCTCTTTCCTCTCTAGTCCAGGCCAGTTCTCTGAGAGACCGGGGCTGCTCCAGGACTGACGTGTGGCTACCTGGGGAGGAACCTTACTGTTACTGGCCACTGTTCTTCCTCGTGGATGTCTGCACCCTTTGAAGCCCCCGCTGGAGACAGCCATTGTCTGTGTCGCTATCATTCGGGCAGCAAGAGTGTAAACAGAAGGCCATGCAGCATCGGCTTCATTACATAATCCAGCTTTGGAGTCATACTTTCCAGATGTTGTGTATTGACATGCTTCCCGCTTCCTGTACTACCTGTTTCTTTAACAGCATTCAGCTTTTCTGGGGAAAGGTCAAAGACAAGCTCTGAGGACAGCTGGGTGCTTTACTTCTTCGGGAAAATGTCTTTTTTGATGCCTAAGTTGTGTTTATTGGCTTTCCTGGAATCTCTGAAAGATTTTCTTTTTCTCTCTATGTAAGCTTCCTCTCTCCCTCCTTCCCTCTTCCTCTCCTGCCTCCCTCCCTCCCTCCTGCCTCCCTCCCTCCCCCCTTCCTCCTTCCTCCCTCCCTTCCTTCCTCCCTCCTTCCCTTCCTCCTTCCTTCATTCCTTCCTTCCTTCTTCCTTCCTTCTTCCTTCCTTCTTCCTTCCTTCCTTCTGAAGCTCAGTTTGGGGTCATTGGAGGCTTGGTTTGGTTGGTCACATGTACATATGGACTTGAGTTCACATCTCTGAAAAATTGGGGCATGAAGCTAAACCCATGTTCAAGGGCCCAGGGCTGGAAGAGAACCCCAGACTTGCAGCTGGCAGCTTCAGGCCAGTGGGGACCACTACAAGTTTCTCACCATGTGGTGAATCGCCCCCGGGCCACACACAGGAAATCAGGACAAAGTGATAACTTACAGACAGACCCACACTCGCTGAGCTTTCCTGCTGGTCCAGGCACTCTCCTGGGGGTGGGGAGGCATGGAGATAGCAAGGACACAGTTTCAGCCCTCAAGAATCACACCCTGAAGGTAAGGGGAGAGAAATCCAGCCACTTCCATACAGAGTGATAAACACTTGACTAAAGGTGTCCGCGTTGGGCCCAATGGGGACCCTCAGAGGACCAGGATGGATGGTAGGATGCGGGTAAAGAGGCTTACAGGAGGCAGGAGGTGGCAGAGTTTGAATTGACGAGTGTCTCCAAAGGAAAACAGTTAAATTACGTCACCTCTGAGAGGACCATGACACTCGTTTGAGGAGGTGGGGCAGTGAAATCCGTACAGCCTGTTGTGCATTAACAATGATGTACAGCTCCCTTCTTTCCACTCTGGTCAGCAGAGAATTCATCGTGCAGCACTTGCTTCCCACAGATGCTCCTTAGAATACATCTTTCAAGAGGATTCCACAAAAGAAATGCGGTTGCAGTCGCCTGATGTCATCCTGGGCCGTCTAAGAACATGGCCCCTGTGCCCCGTTTGTCATGGGAGGACTTTTTTCTATGCATTCTCTCTTTCATCAGTCATCAGGAATGAGTAATTTTGTACCCATTTCCTCCTCTTGTTCTAATTCATGTTCCAAGCACTAAACTAGCAAATGGCAGGGAACCTATAAGATAAGCTCAGTAAATTGGGGGCAGCTTACTGTCAGGATGGGAAATTGCCATGTAAACCAAATGGCACTTGATTAGTTTATTAAGATGACAAGGTTTTTTCCAGTGCAGTGATGTCCCTCAGGTGACAGTATTGGAAGAGTTCTTTAGGAGTATAAGACACAGGGCCCCATTTTCCCTTTAGTGAAGGGCTTCGTTCTTGCTTGTAAGAAGTGTGTGCAGGTTGTCGGCAGGCTGCCCAACATGTGGACAGGTGTAGGGGAAGACATTCCGGGAATCTGCCCAAAGCTCCAGTAATATGGAAGCTGAGGACAGCTTTAGGATAGACAGTTGGCCCTTTGTAGCTGCAGGTTCCACATCTGCAGATTCAACCAAGTGCGGATGGAAAGGCCTAAGATGGTTGTGTCTGTACTGAACACATACAGACTGTTTTTTCTTGTCATTATTCCCTAAGTAATACAGTATATCAACTATTTACATAGCATTTATGGTGTATTAGGTGTTATGAGTAATCTAGAGTTGATTTAAAGTACACAGGAGGATGTGCATAGGTTATATGCAAATACTGCACCACTTTCTGTAAAGGACCTGAGCATCCACCGACTTTGGTCTCCGTGGGGGTCCTGGGACTGAGCCCCTGCAGTTACCGGGGGAGGACTGTATAGCATTTATACGTATATCTGTGACTTTTTTAAGGTATAGGAATCATTTAAGATTATCTACTTAGCCTAGATAGTCCAAACAGTACTGAACTAGACAGAGTAAAAGTTAACATCTTTCTTCCCTCACACTTTGTCTCCTCCAGCTGTGCTCCAGGAGGATAGCCATTGTGAACAGGTGGCCAGGAGGGCAGGGTTCTTCATGACCTCTTTTTATTCACTCAAAAATGCACATACAGGGGCTGGCCCAGTGGTATAGTGGTTAACTTTGGCACATTCCACTTTGGCAGCCCAGGTTTGCCGGTTAGGATCCCAGGTGTGGACCTACACCGCTCATCAAGCCATGCTGTGGTGGCGACCCACTTGCAAAGTGGAGGATAGATTGGCACGAATGTTAGCTCAGGGCCGATCTTCCTCAAGCAAAATGAGGAAGACTGGCAATAGATGTTAGCTCGGGGCTAATCTTGTTCACACAAAAAAAGAAAAATAAAAGCACATACCTAGATTATTGGAACATAAATGGGACACATATTATACTTTATCTTGCTACTTTCTAAATTGCTGCCCCTGATGGTTTTGTATTTTGTTCTGTTCATACCTTTTTGTCTAGGCTTTATGTTGACATGTGTGATGGGGAGGGGCGTTGGAGTGGTGGCAAGTTTTATTTCAGCACTTGAATGAACTAGGGAGTTGCCACACGTATATGAAGTTGCTCAGCGTCTCAGAGTCCTGCTGGCCAGCTGCGTTTATGCTGCAGCAGCTTGAGTATTGGTGGTCAGTGGTGACTGCCCAGCCTCCCCACGAGCTGGCACAGCCTGGCTGTGCAGGTTTCCCCGGCTTCTTAGCTCACATTTGGTCACTCTCCTGCGTGGTTCCCCTAGAACTGTGCACAACTACAGCATCAGGACCAACACGATGAGGGTGAGCAGCAGTGTTCTCCAGTGTTTTCACTTCTCCTCCCTTTCTCTTTGCCTTTTTCATTCCCACTCCATCCCCTGGGAAGAGAGAGAAAATGAAACAGAAGGTGTTTCAGATGCTGCTCCCCCACTCTGAGGTGGAAAGAAGTCAGAGCCTCCCAAGGAAGAGCAGGGGGGTGGCCAGCCCCTTCCCGGTTTGCCCTGGGCTCTGCACTGGAGTGGTACTGAAGGGAACACAGAACCTGAGCAGGTCCGGAACCCGCCCCGTCCTGCGCCATGACCCATTCCAACCCTCATGCCTGAACTTGTCTCTCTGAGGTCTTTCTTTTCTTAGTTGACTTAGCAAGTCATATCTCGGGATTTAATTAAGAATCGGATGCATTAGATCTCCTGTGGTTACGGTGTTCCGGCGGCTGAGTCCAGGTGGACACATAGCAGCCGCTGCTGTCAGAGTAGGTCCTGGAGATCACCACCACCTGGAGTAAGTTTCCCTGTGCTCAAGCCTTTTCTTCTGCCCTTTGCAGGCTAGTAACAGGGAGGTGCCTTGCTGACAAGTGTAATCCCTCTGGGCCTTTAGAAACTTGTTGTGCAACCTCCCCTACCCCTTGCCAGGAAATTATACGTTTTAAAGGGTGGGCAGAGGGATGGCGATGCTGGACGCATGGGCTGAATGATAGAATTTCAAGCACTGGTGGGGCAGGAAGGAAACCTCATTCTGTGAGCATTCCCTGACGTAGTTTACAGTCCTGTCACTCTGTTCATTTGTCCAGCTTGCGTTTATAGAATGGGGTACTATTGATGGACGGCAAAAGCTTTTCATTTAATTCTCTGCCCCCAAGTTTTTCTGTGGTTTTGTTGCAGGATCACAGGCCTACAGACAGGTGTCCATCCAGGGTCAATGTTTTCGGAGGAAGGTTGGAGTAAAGGAGCAGCTGTTGCCTGATCTTATTCTAAACCATCTTTACTGGTGTTCTGGATCCTTGAGTGTTCTCAAGGAACTCAAGAGTGAGGGTTTTTCTTATCTACAGGTTGAAGGGAGTTGCCATAGGAGGCTGTTGGCCATGCAGGCAGCCTGGTCCTCCTGCCATGCCAGCTGGCATGCTGCCCATCCTCACAGCCTTCCAGAAAGAGAGTCAGCAAAGGCTTGTAATAACACACCTTGGTGGTTACCAGGCTGTGGCCTGTCGGTGTGTCTGGACATGGGCAGGCGGCCTGATGTCTCAGATGTGGGATTTACACGTGGTGTCTGCAATGCACAGACATACAGTATCACTCTGTCATTTAAAGACATTAACTACATGTTTTTGGCATTTGGTTAAAGGCTATACATAAAAAGTGCTGAAGGAGAAATTTGCTTTGATTTTATGGGTTATGGGGCCAGCGTGCTGGCAATCAAGTCACCTGCTTCTGGGGCATCCACATTCTGTCCCAGCTCGAGGAGATCGTCTGTTTTGTTTTTGTCTTTTTGCAAAGAAAAGGTCCTTTGTGTCCTGTCCTGAGAGCCACTCACCCTCACACCCATATCTGTTTTTAGCTTTTTCACACATCGTGGGTCAGTTTCCTCTGTACCGAGTAGACCTGTTTGCCCCTCTTTTCCACCAGACTAGGAGTGTCTTAAATGAGAGAGGGAAAGGAGGCTGTGGGCAGCAGCCTGGAAGTGTCCTCTGAGTTTTCCAGAGCCTGACACGATTAGGACCAGTTACTGGGGCTGGGCGTCAGAGACTTCCACTCAGGTGCAAAGTAGGAGCCAGGCTTTGGAGGGATTTTCCATCCAGCACCAAGTAGGAACGAAGTAGAATGTTCTTGAAAGAGGTGGGACATGGTCCCACCCCAAGTGGGTTGTATGGCTAGGGGCACATCCCTTACCTTACAGGGCTGAGGCCTCTCCCTGTCCTGGTGTAGTCACAGCAGTTACTTGGGGTGGTCACCATGCTCGGACCAAGAACACACCAGCTGGTGATTTTTTTCGTCTGAGTGGATCCAGTGGCTCTGGTGGTAGGAGGGTCACTGCTCTGCTGGAGAATTCTAACACCATCACCAGACTTCACAGTTTTTTTTTTTTAAAGATTGGCACCTGAGCTAACATCTGTTGCTAGTCTCCTTTTTTCTTTCTCCCCACAGCCCCCTAGTACATAGTTGTATATTCTAGTTGTGAGTGCCTCTGCTTGTGGCATGTGGGACGCTGCCTCAGCGTGGCCTGATGAGGGGTGCCATGTTGGCGCCTGGGATCCGAACCAGTGAAACCCTGGGCTGCCAAAGCCGAGCACGCGAACTTAACCACTTGGCCATGGGGCCGGCCCCGTGGAAGTTGTTTGTTCACTTGTACACATAAATACTTGGAAGCTGCTAGTTTCAGGAGTGTTAGCAAAGATGAGGCCACAGGTCCTGCCTCTGCACACTTGCTGTGTGGCTGGAGAGAGAGAGAAATGAGATGAAGTCTCCGAAGCAACCAGAGGAGGGAAGCAGGTCCTGAGTTTCCATAAGAAGCCAAGGAGGGCATGTGCCTGCAGCCCCCTGGGGCACCGTGGGCAGTAAGACCTCACTGTTTGCGCCTCACCCAGCAGGTGCGCTGGTCTGTTGTACAAGACAGGGTTTCCCTGTTTGATCTGAGCTGTGGCTCATAAATCAGTCAAATAAGAAAATCCAATCTTGAAAATGTCTAGCAGTTCAAAAACTCTAGGATTAAGTTGCGCCAATGGAGCTGTAAATCAGCCGGAAGCTCAGTCATTCTGATTCCCCCAGCAGGAAGGAGGCGGGGAGAGGCAATGTGGACCCCAGGCAGCGGGGTAGACACCTGATGTGAGGTGGGCCTTGCAGAGGAGACAGTGAGAAGTTCTCTGCCAAGGAGGCAGACTTCTTTAATTATTGCCACCTCTCTTGTCAAAGTTTTAAAACATGGCATCTCCTTGATAGCCAAGTGAGTGAGCATGGCTGGGCCAGCACCCTTCTCCACCGTTACGGAATCATCTTGTTCCTCCTCAGTCATCAAGTGATACTTTCATTTCTCCTCTGCTTCCCATGATGTGACCTGCTGTGTTTACAGAAAAGAGGTAAAAGGGCAAAGAGTGCTTCAGGGCAAAGCAGCCACGCAAGGCCTGAGGGCAGCTCCCCTCACTCCTGGGACCCCAGATGGTAAAACAGACTCTTATCCACAGCCCCAGCTCAGACTTGCCTTGAATACCTCTCTTTAGAAGCGGACAAGAGCGAGCCACATGGGTGACCTTTCCTCCCTGAGTTGCTATGACAAGACCTGCACCTTTGGGGGGCTGGCCCCGTGGCCGAGTGGTTAAGTTGGCGCACTCCGATGCAGGCGGCCCAGTGTTTCGTCAGTTCGAATCCTGGGCGCGGACATGGCACTGCTCATCAAACCACGCTGAGGCAGCGTCCCACATGCCACAACTACAAGGACCCACAACGAAGAATGTACAACTGTGTACTGGGGGCTTTGGGGAGAAAAAATAAAATAAAATCTTTAAAAAAAAAAAAAAAAAGACCTGCACCTTTGGGGATCTCTTGTTCTCTGCCAGCTCCCCCTCCTTGTCGGGGAAATGGAATTGCTTTTCTGGGTGAGTGGTCATGCCCTCTGTTTACAGGACACCTCTCTTCCAAGGAATGCAAAGCCTTTTACATTTGGGTGACCTCACACACTTCAGTTGGTGCAGTAATAGCTGTGTGCTGGGTCTTCAGGACCCAGAGTGGCTCCTCCACTCCTCCACTCAGAGCTTGCTGGCAAGATTCCACCTGCTCGCTCCTGCATTCCTTTGCCAAAAGGCCTTCTCTTGAGTCAGAGCCCACTTTGCTCCCCGCGTGGCAGGCTGGAAGGTCAGGGAGTCCATGACCCCTGGGAGCAGCCCTCCCCCAGTGACAGATGGGAGCTGGTGCATCGTCCCACAGCTGGGATGCCCATAGTGGTCACCTGCTTGATAACACAAGCTTTGTTGGCTGCCTTCCCCAGTGTCTCAATTTCTTCTTCCTCTGGCTTCACCTTCCATGGTAATTACTTGCACTGAATTTTGTTTTTTCTGGAGTGTCTGTTCTGTGGAATCTTAAATCAAGACATTTACGTGCATCCTTTTTTGCAGGTAGGTGATGGTGGACATAGAGAAGGAGTAATTAGCCGTGATGACAACAAGAGAGCGAGAGCAAGGCTGGAGCCAGAGCAAAACACAGCACCCCAGCCTGGGGAGGCCATGTTATTCCTCACCCCTGGTATTGATGCTCATAGCTTTTCCAGAAAAGCCAAAGTAGGTCCCCTCATGCCCATTTCCTGAGCTTTGGCTGCTGTTACTACCAGGCCTGGAATCAATAGTGGGAGACACTGTCTGTATGTGCTTCTCTGCCACATGTAGCACACCCATCCACACTCTCTCCAGCCCTGGAATGGGTGCAAGAGGTAAAGGACTTGCGGCTCTGGACCTGAGACTCGGCTTTAGTGGGAAAGGACAGCAGCAGGACACGAGGGCAGGGGCAGGGCGCTCTTCAGGTCCAGGCTGATGGGCAGGGGGCAGTCGTGACCCAGAGCCGTTCCCTGGGCCACTCACAGGGTTAAAACCCAACTGCAAGGGCAGAGAAATACTGTCCAGCTCCATGCTGGATGGCCACCTCAGTCTCAATGGCAGTTTCTTTTCACCTTTAGAGGCAGCCGCTTTCCTTCCACATAGTCGTTCCCTTTGTTTCTAGCGTTTTCCAGATCTCAGAGGGCAGTTGGTAAGGATCCTGGTCTGGGGACATGTGTTTCCTCACACGTGTTCCAGAGCGCCCTCTTCTGTTTGCCTGTTGAGGTGTTCACTGCATGGTTCTTCTTGACCCTCTCCCTGCCCTAGACTTTCCGGTTGTTTTCAAGGCGGAGGGTCAGCTTCCTTTAGGAAAGTGGGAATAGACCAAAATGAATCTCAAGGAACTGTGGGCTCCGCTGTCCTGCGAGCATGTGGTGGGAGACACCATTAGGGACAGAATAGGCTTAATTCTTCACTCCATAAGTGTGTGTGTGTGTGTGTGTGTGTGTATTATTGTTAAAATTTATCTCAAGCAAGCATTTTCCAGCAGAACTGCCTTCAAGAGAAATCAGCACCTCCGGCTTAGCACTGTTTCTGGGATCCACACCGGAAATGTGGGCGTTGCTCGAAGGCAGTTAGCTGTCTCAGCAGTTCCAGGTCACCCACCCTCACTCATTCACCAGCAAACTCGCCTCATTGCAAGCTCTCTCCTTCATCCGTGGATGCATTCAGATGCACGACTCTGGTGCCTACTTAAGTATGTGGCGCTGTTAAAAGTGCTTGGATGTGGAAGTGAATAAAATAGACTCCTTGTCCTGGAAGAACCAGAGTCTAGAAGGCAAGAGTGCTGTTTAAAATATCTAACAATGGCAGGGTGTGAGCACTGACAAGTCAGAGCTGGCTGCCGTTGCATGGAGCCAGATCTCTGTTCTTGTAGTTTGGATCATGGGGATACGGTGATGGGGGTTTGCTGGCAGAGGGCTTAGGGAGGCACAGGCGGGGGCACTGGAGGGGTTTGGGGGGGCAGTTATTTACCAGGCGGTACAGAGTATTTTAGCCAGCCTTGGTGGTCTAGTGGCTAAGATTCGGCACTCTCACTGCTGTGGCCCAGGTTCATTTCCCAGTCAGGGAACCCCTCATCTGTTGGTTGTCACACTGTGGTGGCTGTGTGTTGCTGTGATGCTGAAAGCTATACCACCAGTATTTCAAATACCAGCAGGGTCACCCATGATAGACAGGTTTCAGTGGAGCTTCCAGACTAAGACAGACTGGGAAAAAGGACCTGCCCGCCCACTTCCAAAAATTTGCCTATGAAAATCCTGTGGATAGCAGCAGAGCATTGTCTGGCATAGTGCTGGAAGATGAGAAGATGGTGTGAAAAGACCAGGCGGAGTTCTGCTCTGCTGTACACAGGGTCACTAGGAGGTGGAATCAACTCAACACACTAGTAACAACAGAGTATTTTGATATTTTAACAAATGGTATCTCCATCCATACCAGTGTATACCAGTTAACCTGTGCCCGTTTGACAGTGTGGTTGTGGGTCACTCACACCTAAGAGATTGGTGCACTGGGCTTGCCAAGGGCGGCTCTCTTCCCTGTGCTGGGGTATGGAGTTGGTGGAGATTCCCAGAGCTTCCTCCTACTAACTCCCAGGGGGTATTTTTCTGGGCCTGCCTGGCTTCTGGGCAGGAATGGATTGGAAAAACCAGGTCCACCCAGTTTGCTCACCTGTAATTACATTTGCTTAAATCTGTTGGTGTGTCAAGGCTGTACCTGGAGCCAATGTTTAACTATAAGCTGGACCAGAGAAGTGCCAATGCCAGGTCCTGTGCTGAGAATTTCATGGCTCGGTTTTCTGTCGGCACAGACAGGTCAGGCTTTGTCATTTGGAGAGGTGGCTGTAGAGGAGGAAGACAAATCCTCTACTCTCTGGGTCCTTCTGGCTGGGCTATGAATTAAATTCACGTGAGACAGAATAACAGGAGAAAATCAAACAAAGCTTTACAACATGTATACACGGGAGACACTCAGGAAAACTCAACAACTGGCCAAAATGGCGGAGGACTTCATCTTAAATTCCATCTTCAGCTAAAGACAAAGGAGGATGTTGGGGGTGGGGAGAGTCAGTTATGCGAGATTACCAGAAAAGCACAGTAACAAAAGTAAGGTTATTATGCAGATTTAAGTCCTTGCCTTCCGCATTGATAAGAGTTTCTAGAGATAAAGTCATTACCCTTCTTCCTGGTGCAGAGAGGGAGACACCTTTACAGATGGAGATTTCGCTTACAAGTGTAAATATCTCTTACAAAGGATAACTTCTACTTTTCAGAGCTTCTCCACTGTCTGCAGTTTTTAAAAGCAACCAGCCCAAAATAATCCTCATGCCAAGGAAACACATTTTGGCTGGCCAATTCTGATCTCCCACATGGCCCATGTGTATGTTTTTTGTTTCAATCAAAATATGGTGATTTACTAGCATCATAAAGGTCAAGTTATGAAATTAACATAAGGAGATGCCTGAGTGGAACTTAAAAGATTATTTCTACCTCATTTCACAGATTGTTGCTGAATTGCTATTCTGAGGCTCTTGGGTTTGGACATCTGCTCATTTTTCTGGGAGAGATGTTGTCACTTGTTTGGTTCATGCTATGGTTACTCTGCCTCAAGTGAGCTGATCTTATTGGCACTCTGCTCTTCTGGCTCTGAGTCATCCAATGTAGGGGGTATCACATTTGCTTGATCTCTGTAGATATGTACATACACAGGCATGTGCGTTTCCTAGATGTGTTTTCCACCACCCACCAAGCAATTTTCCAATTCTAACTGGACACTGACTGACTGTCCTATAGATTCAACTCAATTCCGACAATGTCTACCTGGAGAAGCATCAGATCCCACAGGTTAAGGGCTCCGTCCCACAAGGCTGCCGCCACTTCAGACACTAGTCGCAAATCCAGGTGCCTGTGCCTCTGACTGACTAGCTGTAAATTGGAGCTTCCCATGGCCCCCTCCTCGGGTTTGATTACTTTACTAGAGTGGCTTACAGAACTCAGAGAAACATTCGCTTATGTTTACCACTTTATTATAAAGATATTATATGTCAATTACATCTCAATAAAGGAGTAAAATAAAGAATATTAAAAGGGATACAGATACAGCCAGATGAAGAGGTACATAGAGCAAGGTCTGGAAGGGTCCTGTGCACAGGATCTTCTGTCCCCATGCAACTAGGGTGCACCACCCTCCTGGCAGATGAAGGCATTCGGCCACCCGGAAGCTCCTCAACTCTTGTTCAAGAGTTTCGATACAGCGCAATCTGCAGCCTTGGCTTTTCCTTTCCCCATGTTGGTGGGTGGGTTTGAAAATCAAACTCTCTTAATTACTTGGTCTTTCTGGTGACCAGCCCCATCCTGAGGATATCTAGGGGCCCCACCCAAAGTCACCTCATTAGCATAAACTCAGGTGTGCTCAAAAGGGGCTCCTTAAGAATGACAAAAGACACTCCTGTCACTTAGGAAATTCCAAGAGTTCTAGGAGCTTTTTGCCAGGAGCCAGGGGCAAAGACCAAACATATTACATTGGACATGTATTATTATTGTTATATACACGAGTGTGTGTGTGTGTGTGTGTGTGTGTGTGTGTGTGTGTATAACATATTTGGGATTTTTTTGGGGAAATCCCTTGAAAGTAAGTTGCAGACAGACATCAAGACTCTTTGCCTCTAAATACTTGGGGCGGATGCCCTAAGAACAAGGGTGTTGCATACCCATCTGTAAGCATAATACCACTCAAGAAACAGAACAGTCACCTCAGAAACTTTTAATTTTTTTTTTTTTTGGAGGAAGCTTAGCCCTGAGCTAACTACTGCCAATCCTCCTCTTTTTGCTGAGGAAGACGGGCCCTGAGCTAACATCCATGTCCATCTTCCTCTACCTTGTACGTGGGATGCCTACCACAGCATGGCTTTTGCCAAGCGGTGCCATGTCCGCACCCAGGATCCGAAGTGGCGAACCCCGGGCTGCCGAGAAGCAGAAAGTGCAAACTTAACCATTGTGCCACTGGGTCGGCCTCTCAGAAACTTTTAAAATAATACAAATGAAGTTTTGATCAAATCAAGACCTGAGTATCAGAAGCATGCAAAATTATTAGTAATTTATTGGATGTTTACAGAGTCTCCTGTATGCACCAATCACTAGGTTTAGAACTAAGGAAGCAAGGAGCAGAGGAAAGAGTGAATTGGTCAAGATACTGAGAATATGTGAAGGACAAAAAAAAGAAACTTGAAGAAGCTCATGCTAAATGACTTCAGTCTTGGAAAATTAAAAGCCACTCCTACCTCGAGGCTGCCAGCTCATCCAGAAATCAGCACAGATCATCTTAAGGAGTAAGATTATCTTAGTCTTTGGGTCTCTAAGACATTTTTTACATTTAAATGTGTTTAAAATAACTAAAAGCATATGTCAAAGGACAGCACATAAAAGATACTATAGGTTAAATAAATATCTTCCCTTCCCATTTGTTAAATAAATATCTTCCCTTCCCATTTGTTAAATAAATACAGTTCCATTTTCTGGTCAGAAAAATGTTGATAATATCTATGTGCCCATATTGATATTTCTCCCAATTGTCCCCCAAAGTCTGTTAGAGTTTTATTTTTTAAATCTGAGATCTAGTCAAGGTTCACACACTGTTTGGTTGAGTCTCTTTAATCTGCCTAATTTTAGAATAGTTTCTTACCTTTTTCTTTTTTTTCCTGCCATTGACATTTTGACGAGTCCAGGCTTGTCAACTTATAGAATGCCCAGGCTTCGCATTTGTCTGATTGTCTCTCCCTGATTAGATGCAGGTTGAACATTTTCTGCAAGAATTCTGCATAAGTGGTGGTGTCCTTCCCAATGCATCACGTCATCACATCGGGAGGCACATGATGCCAGTGTGTCCCATAATGAATTTTGATCACTCGCTTTTGGTGTATCCACTGGACTAGTACTTTACGTCTGTGTGGCTATCCTGCTTCCCAGCAACCTTTCACCTGTGGCTTAGCATCGGTGGATCATCTTCAGCTAGATCAGTTATATCAGCGTTTGCAAAATGGTCATTCTCCTATTCATTCACTTTTTCTTCTATATTAGCTGGTATTCCTCTCTAAAAATGAGCCCTTCCCCTTTTAGTATCACTATGGATTCTTTTTTATCCTCTTTGTTTTTACAATTTATTATCATCATCGTCGTTATTTGTTTTGCTGAGGATGATTTGCTCTGAGTTAACCTCTGTGCTAGTCTTCCTCTATTTTTTAGTATGTGGGCTGCCAGCACAGCATGGCTGCTAACAGAGCAGTATGGGTCTGTGACCAGGAACCAAACCTGGGTCACTGAAACAGAGAGCGCCAAGCTTAACCACTGGGCTACCTGGGCTGGCTTTATTCTTTTTCTTTTTTTTGCTGAGAAAGATTCACCTGGAGCTAACGTCTGTTGCCAGTCTTCCTCTATTCTGTGTATGGGTTGCTGCCACAGCATGGCTGATGAGTGGTGTAGGTCCAAGCCCAGGATCTGAACCTGCGAACCTGGGCTGCTGAAGTGGAGCACGCTGAACTTAACCGCTGTGCCACTGGGCTGGCTTCCCATTTCTTTTTTTTGTGTGTGCTCAAAGTGTCTCAATTTTGGCCATGAGAGCCCATTCAAGCTAACATGTTTGCTAATGATTTTCCAGGCTCACCTTGCCTTATTCTTTCCTGTGGGAATATTTCAGACTTTGAGAGCCCTGGGATTTCTCTCTAGCCTGCACCTACCTGTTCTGTGAATCCAGTTAGACTGTAACAGTTTTTCTTGTGATTACTGAACGTTGGTCTTAAAAATCTGGCATTCCCTTGTGTCCACTTGGCACACATAGGAGACGCCATCTCCATTCCAGACCTGGGCCCAACAGCTGGGAGCTTGTGAAGTCAGCAGAGCCAGGGACTATGGCTAAACCTTTCTCTGAGCTTGTTGGGATTAATGCTCCTTGTCAGGTGGAGCTGATGAGGAGACAGTGAAACACAAAAACACTAGGAGTATAAAGGAACTTATTTTGGGTGAATGGCATTTTCCTTTGAGGAGAAATATAATATTCTTTACTCTTCACAGCTATAAAGTATGGAGAAGAGTGTTGTAGACAGAATGACCTGGAGCAAAGTCTGACTATAAATGTGCTAACTGGTTGTTAGAGTGTTTGCGGGTCTAGGGACGCATCAGCTTTTGGATGGCCCAGCCTGAAAATGTTCTAGACTTCTCCTAGGACTTAGGTTTCACCCAGGGTTGTTGTTTCTGGCAAAGTTGATCATTTCTTTTATATTTAAGACTTTCTTTGGTCAAGAATCAATGGGATCAGGCATGTGTAGCCAATAGGACTAGACCTGCCCATTCAGGCAACCACACACCACGAGGCCAGCAGCGTCTTTAGCCTGCCATTTGGAATGCCCTCTCCATCAGCTCTTTCACTGTAAATCCCACATCCAGTGGGTTCACTGGGAGGTTAATATGGGAGATTGAGGCCTAAGGGGGACTTTTGCTACCATTTAAACATTTTACGGAGCCTTCTGTCAGAGAAGTGCTGGAAGCCACATTTACCCATGAGAGAAACTAAAAGCTAGTGTTTCATTTGCCAAGATGGCGGAAAGATTGGCCTTAACTGGAAAACTGCTCCTGTCTTCTGCTCAGTTTTAAGAATATTTTCTCATAGCTCTGAAAACCATTTAATTGATGTTACTATCATCAACATCATCGTTAGCATTTCAAACAAGTCTGCTAAAGTAAGAATATTTGCTTTCTAGTATGTCATAGACAAGAAGAATACCTGCCTCACAAGGTTGCTGAGAGGCCAATGAGATCAGGCGCAGAAAGCTCCTAGGGCAATGCCTGGTGCAGGATAAGAGCTCGGAAAACATCGTTTATGATTATTGGAATGTATTTGCTAGCTGTGATGATCTGGCATTGGAGCACTTACGAATGAAAAATGCTCTTCCCAAGACACTAAATAATTCTTCTTATTTCAGTCGTTTGAAATCTCCTGGCTGTCTGCTGTGGTGGATGATAAGTTACAAATGGATGTCAGAGGGCAAATTTGACTACCCTTTCCCCTCATTAGAGCAAGGGAATTAGCCAGAATGCTGCTTTTCTTGGTGTTAAAACTCTAGTCAAATCCATTTGAAACCGTTTTTAGTTTTAATGTTTTTCTTGTGTACTGATAATATCTGCAGTGAGATTGGGCTGCAAACATATTGTCATATCTAAGTTAGAAACTCTTTGACATTTGCCGTTAGGCATTTCACTGCGCTGAGGAATGGGATGTTCTGCTTTTAGGAAAACAACTCTCTCAGATTTGCACCAAGAGGTGTTACAATCCCACAAGCCTGGGTTCACAGTCCCTCAGGGTCAGTCACATGCTCTGTGGCTGTGGCTGCACTGGTCATCGCCTGTTCCTGACTCCACACCACGATGGTTTGACATCTTTACCCATCTGTATAATCAGAAAAAGTCAAGGTGTTGCTTCATTAATGAGATGCCCTCAGGCTCTGTCTATAGAACGCCAGCTATGTAGCTGGAAATGGGGAAAAGTCAATTATTTTTCCCCAAAGAGTTGAACACAGTCTGATATTTGCATTAATATTGTAACACATGCCGTCCTGGGAAATGTGTCAGACTTTGGGTCAGTGAGTTAATCCTGCCGGTATGTTCACTTTTCAATCTTCACCTTGGCAGTTGACATTCTAGAAGCACTGCTTTTCTGTTATGACAGCTTATGGAGGTGAATGGAAGGTGGGACTCTTTTTGAGATGACACCTTCTCGTTCTTACTCCTGCTCGTCATTCTCTTGCATTCCTAAAATAACTTAGGTGGCCTTTATGTCAAGGTGGGGTCACCCTGTAAAGAGAGAAGGAACCCAGACTACAGCCCTGAGCACTGACTTGGGTGAAGAGCCCCTGCTTACTTTCAGAGTTGGTGGATGGTCTCCAAGCGCCACTCCTTCCTGACCACTGCCGTGGGAGAGGAGGCACGGCTGCCAGGGCTGAGGGGTGTATTTCCCTCTGAATGTGGTGTGCCCCTTGGGACATGAATTCTTCCTTCAGCCAGTGTCTGGGAAGCAACAGATGGTATGCTCAAAAGGGATAATGGGGGATAGTTTCAGGAAGGGTCTACTTACCCAGAAGTGGGCAGGATGAGGGAGCCAGGAGGAGATGGTGAAGCCCAGAGAGTAGCCATAGTAAGGGGCCATTATGCCACTGTGCCTGAGGGGGCAAACGAGGGCAGGGCCATCTCAACATTGTGGGCTATGGACGGGGGACTTGATAGGAGCCATGGGCCAAGAGAGAACTTGGGGAAGAAGTTCCCTGGTTTTGCACCTCCTGACCTTTAATCTCCTCCGGTTGGCCAAATCCACCTAGAAACCAAAGGCCAGTGAAGCCAGATCTGGCCTCTGGGGCACAGAGCAAGGGCAGGGGGCATGTGGATTGTGGCTCAGGAGGGACGGAGGGAAAATTTCCAGCACATTCAATTTTCTCCCCTTTTTATTTTTTTTAGCACAGAACAAAGCTTGCTTCCTTTGTTTTACAGAAATAGATTCTTTGGAAAGCCATGGAAAATAAATCCTGCCAACAATCAGGTACTGTTTAGGGATTCATTAGAACCAGACTTTGTGCCAGGAGAAAGATGGGTCTTGACCATTTTGTGAACGTTTTCTGTTCTCTACATTTATTTTGCTTAACATTTCTTTAATTTTATTTTTAAAATATCCTATTAATATTTAACTACACCAAGTATTAGATCATTTTGTTCTGATATGATTCACACAATAGGAAGAGAATTTCTAAAGCCCTTCCCTTTCAGGATTGCTGGAGTGGCAGATGAAGGAAAATACCTTGAGTTTCCCCAGCTTTTGAGAAGGTCACTGTTGACTCCCTGTGTCTTCCCACTGCATGGCTGGGCTGGAGAGCGATGGAGCAGCAGGCAGCTGTGACTGCTTTGTTCCCAAATGCCAAGGCACATGGGTCACCAAGAGAAGACCTTCTTTCATTTCCTCATGCCTGTGTCTCCCAGGTAGAGATGCCAGTGGGTGGAACATACGAGATGATGTGCATGTGCAACCACATGATTTGTTACCTGCACAGACGTGTGCAGAGTAAACAAGAGAAACGTCAGTGTGTGCCATACCCAGATGCTCCTGGAGTCTCGATGTGAAACTTGACGTACCGCAACCTCGGACTTCATTAGAGTCCTTGGTACCTTGCCTGCAAGAGGAGCTCACTTCAGGACATGTTGTTCTGCCTCGATGACTGTTTATTCTGTTAACGTGTGGTCTTTAGCATCATCATATCAATTGGATCTTACTGATTTGGATTTGTCTGCTCCCCAGCCTATGACCCTCCACTGCATTGTTGGCTCACCATACTTTGATGGTCCAAACATGTATCCTTATCCTGTCCACTTTTCCACAAGTTGTGTAGACTCAAGTTTATTTATTCAGTATATGTTTACTAGGCATCCACTCTGTGTCACTTGTTATTTGTTCTGGGACATGCGGACAAGGAACAAAAAGCCAAAGTTCCTGCCCTCATGGAGATGCCATCCAGGGTCAGGGAGGAGTGGTGAAGACAAATAACAAACCAACATAAGCAAATGTAAAGTATGCTAGAAAGTGATAGGTGCTGTGAAAAAATGAATGAGGCAGGAGGGATCAGGAGGAAGGGAGTGTGGGGTGGGTGACAATTTTAAATCAAGGTAGGAGTCTTTGAGAAGGTGACATTTAAGCAGTTTCTGAAGGTGGTGTGGGAGGGAGCCATGGAGACACCCAAAGAAGAGCATTCCAGGCAGAAGGGACAGCAGGGGCAAAGGCCCTGAGGTGGAAGCATGCTTGGTGTATCCAGGGGACGGTACGGAGTCAGTGTGGCAGGAGCGGAATGAGGGAGGAGGAGAGGAGAGGGAGGAAGGTGAGAGGGGGATGGCAGGACCAGATGTCTTAGGGTTTAGAGCCTGATGGAGGTCTTTAGCTTTTACTGTGGATGGAGAGCCACTTCTTGCCACAAGAAGTGACGTGACCAGGCTTATATTTTTAAAGGATCAACCAGAATGTTGAGTTGATAATAAAATGTAGGGAGTGAGGGTGGAAAGTGGGAGACTTAGGAGACCATTAAAATGGTTGTGGCTCAGAGCAGGGTGGTAACAAGGGAGGGTGAGAGGAGGCCTTAGGTTCTGGCTACAGACTGGGAAATCTGACAATAGGATTTCCTGAAGGAGTAGATGTGGATGAGAGAGAGAGAGAAGAATCCAGGATTCTTGACCTGAGCAATTGCAGGACGGGGTGAGGCAGCTGCTGGAGCAGTCTCTGTGGGGAGAAGATCAGGTGTTCTGTTTTGGAAGTGTTAATTTTGAGATGCACATTTCCAAGTAGAAATAATGAGTAGGAGATGGAAGTGTGCACCTGGAGTTCAGTTGACAGGTCAAGCCTGGAGATATGAACTTGGAACTCTGCAGCCTGTAGAAGCTTGTGTTTATAGCTGTGAGATGGAGGAGATCACCATGGAGTGAGCACGGGCAGAGAGGGGTCTTTCGTGCAGGCAGCAGAGGATACTGGGAGGAGCAGCCAGCGCCAAAGGAGGACTAGAGGATGTGGTCTGCCCTGGAAGCCCAGCACCGGGGGAGGAGGGAGTGAGCAGGGGTGGTTAATGCTGCTGACACCTCAGGTGACTCCAAGGCCATTGGTGACATGGACAAGAGCAGTCTTGGTGCTGCTGGGCACAAAATCCTGATTGGAATGGGTTCAAAGACGATGCACGGGGAAGAATTGCAGACAGGTCATATCGGCAACTCTTTTGAGAAGTTTTGCTACGAAATGGTGAAGAGAAATAGTACAGTATCTCGTAGGAAAAGTGAGAATAAGGAGAATTTTTACCTGTTAGAAAAAAAGTAATCTCTTCGTATGCTAACGGAATGGTCCTAGTATACCTGAATGTATTGACTTCACAGTCTTTTTCTTCCTAACTTAATACATTTATTCCACTACTTCATTCCACAAGTGTGCCTCCTCTCATCAGTGGATCCAAACAGTCATCGTTCCCGTAGGAAACATACGATGAGACATCCTTGAGTTCCGGTTTCAGTTCATCTGCACGTTGGGCACAGATAAACCGTCTGACGGTGCTCAGTGGATAGGCCTGTTGTATTACTTTGTCATTATGATATTTGCTTGTTGTATTCTATTATATAGCTGTGAAGGTGATTTTGTATGTGCCGTTATTGAATTCGTTATTTAGTCTACAGGGCAGTGGGAGCTGTGGAATCATTATTTGGGGAACAGATAAGATCCCTCTTCCTAGATCTTCTGCTCTAGAAATAATTCTTCCCTTCAGAGCCAGGTGACCCCAGTCGGTTAGTCTGTGGTTGAAAACCTGCTCACGGGTCCTGAGTTTGCTGTTTGCTCATCCCATCTACTTAATATACTCTGAGTGCTATGTTTTTACCTCTGCTATTTCAAGGTCAAGATTTTGACCTTGGCAGCATCTGGGGATGCTCTGTGATCTGACGTATGTGAAATCTTGCTTGTTCCAGCTTGGAGGCCTGTCGCGTTACTGGACACCCCTTGAGTTGGTTGGAATCAGTGTTTTAATAATCTGGAGTCTCTAAACATGATTTTAACTGACAAGGGCTCCTTAACACACTTCATAGACCATTTTGCACTATGCTCATGGTAGCGTGATTCCTAGGCTGACCAGATCACACGCTCCTATTTGAGATCTAATTAGCCTTAATGTGGAACTGTCTTAGCTGTTTGCAGAGATGAAGTGCTGGTGTCTCTTGGGCAAAGGCTTCCCTGGGCAGGGCTGGCTGAGGAGGACCTGGCGGGCTCTGCATCTGGACGTGCTCAAACTCTGCGGGGCTGGCTTCTCTTCACCCCAGAGGAGCTGACTGGGGACTTTGCAGAGCTGTGGCTTGGCCAAGTAGATGTCCCCCAACTGTCTGGAGCCTCAAAGTGGGGTGCTATAGACTGCATGTTTGTGTCCCCGAAAATTCATATGTTGAAGCCTTATTTAGATTTAGATGAGGTCATGAGGTTGAAGGCCCCAGGAGAGGATTAGTGCCCTTGTAGTAAGAGGAAGGGATCAGAACCCTTCCTCACGGTGCCAACCAGGTAGAGGGCTCCCACCAGACACTGAATCTGCTGGCACCTTGATCTTGGACCTCCAGCTTCCAGAACTGTGAAAGTGAATATTTGTTTGAGCCCCCAGCCCATGATACTTTGATATGGCAGCTCGAAGTGACTACAGCATGGAGGAATGCTTATTTCCTCCTAAAGTCAAACTTTAGGGGAAAAAGTCACCTTTCAAGCAACCGGGATCTTAGGAATGTTCTTAAAAATTAGCTCCCTTTTCACAGGACTCAGCTTGAAGGGGCTCCGCTGGGAGAAATCTAGGATAGTTTGAGCACCAAAATACGTAAGGACAGGAATGAAGCATAAAAAACAAGAATCCATGACCCCATTCTTGTAATAAATCGATAAGCAAGTAGAGAAACAAATGGGGGAAGGGGACTCTGGCTTACAGTAGAATGCTGAGTACTGACTGGTCAATGTAGAGAAGGTGCCGGATTGAGAGAGTCATACTTTTGTGGTTATCACAGTAAGGACTGAGTCAGGTAAAAGTCTTCAGTAGGTGGAAAACGTGGGGGAAAGTTTTGATGAGGAAGAGAATATTTGCATGGCCTTAAAATGTCTCACCATAGATTGCTTGTAAGTAGCAAGAGGAAAAAAAATAGTAACTATACAGTGGAGAAACCCAGCAATACACAAGTGAAAGTATGTTGTTTAAAGTTAACATCACCGATGAGACCAGGTGGTCACGGTGCCCTCCAGAGTTGATACTCCAGAAGGATGCAGTTTTGCCTCCATGGTGTTCTGGCCAGGAGTACACAACCTGAATCTAATTACGAGGAAGCACCAGAAAACCCCAAAGAAGGAACATCTCATTTAAGCAAGGAATTGTGTCCTTCAAAAATGCTGATGGCGTGACAGACAGAACATGGGACATGAGGAGCTGCCCCAGATTAGAGGAGACTGAAGAGACAGAACAGCTAAGTGCAGATGTTGACCAGATCCTCTACTGGAGGGAAAAAATGCTCTAATGGACATTATTGCGTTAATTGACAAAGTTTGAATATGGACAGTAGATTAGATAGAAGAATTATATCAATGATAAACTTACTGAAATTAATGAGTGTGCCATGGTCGTGTAAAAGGATGTCCTTATCATTGGGAAATAAGCACTGAAGTATTTAAGGGCCATGATGTATACAACTTACTCTGGAATAGTTCAGAAATAATGGTTGATAGATGAATGGATGAGTGGAGGGATGAATGGATGGACAGATAGATAGACGGAAATAGATATAGATGGATAAATAATATGATAAAGCAAATGGGGCAGAATATTGACAATAGGTGAATCTAGATAAAAGGTTTATGGGAGTTCAGTGTACTTATTCTTGCAAATTTTCTGAGTTTGAAATTATTTCCAAAAAAAGTTAAAAAGAGTAAGCCTCCTTTGTTGATAGATTGATTGATTCCCTCATTTGTGCAGGATTTATTGAGCATCAGTCCGGCCCCATTTTCCTTGCTGTGAGCCACACAGACAAGCCCCTGGTTCTCATGAAATTTCTATTCTAGAGGGAGGTGACAGAATAAAGGAATACACAAAGAAACACAAGAAAGTGTCAGATGGTAATTGGTGTTAAAGAGAAAGGAAGCATGGTCATAAGGTGGTGATTGGGGTTGATGGTTGGGGTCCCGTTTAGATTAGGGGCCATGGGAATAATGGAAACCTGATCAAGGGAAGGAGTTGGTCCTATATCCACCTAGGGAAGAACTTTCCAGGCCAAGGGACCAGCTACTGCAAAGGCCCACCAACAGGATGGAGATGGGTGTGCTTGAGGAACAGAGAAGGACATTGTGACTGGGGGTTAGGGACAGGGTGAAGGATTCAGAACCTTGGGCAGGGCTGGACCATCTAAGGCCTTGTTGGCCACAGTAAGGAGTTCAGATTTTATTCTAAATAGGAGAGGGAGCCCATGGTAGGTTGGAAGAATGGATGTGACATTCATGAATTCATGTTTGCAGAGATCTCTCTGGTTACCTCTTGGAGTATGAAATGTAGGGGGACCCTGAGCGGGAGAAGAAGCCAGCGGACCACCGCTGTGGCCTCCATCAGGCAGCAGGAGAGGCAGCCTGGGCGTGTCCCCCATCCATCCTCCAGGCCCCACTGAGGTGGACGTCTTTAGGAGTACAGGGGGACTGTAAAAGCACGCTGTCTCTTTTTTGTCTTTTATACCAAGAGGTATCTTTAGTGCAGTCACTCACTGCCTCTCAGCAACTCTAAAAATTGACCAGATCTCTTTTTCCAACATTATTTTGCCACATGCCAAGAATGACAAAAATTCATCTCTCTCCAAATTTTTTTCTTTTTCTCTTGAGCTACTTTCAGGCCTGAGTGTTGGGGAAGAATAAATAGAAACATGACTAAAGAAGCCCAGTTCCACGGCGAGAAAACCCCCACGGGGTTGCAGAGAGGCACTGGGGGAGTCACCAGAGCCCCTAAAATAGGAGGGGTGATGAGGGGCTGGCAGTCCCAGGGACACTCTGGTGCTACGTGGAATATTTAAAAAAAAAATAAAGGCTATAGTTTTTTGTGGCATCAGTAAGAATCAGAGAACAAGGGAGGAATGGAATTTTTAAAAAGAATACATTTTTGTGTGTGAATTTGCATTTTGTTGAGCAAACAAAATATTACTGAGTCCAGTCTTGCTGATTTCTTTTGCAATTATAGGTGAATCAATAATTGAAAACGGTAATTTTAGAAAAATGGAAGGGAAGAAAGCATCGTTAGTGTAACTGTTGCTTAATCTTTTGTATGTCCTCCGTGGTGGTGGTGATCCTCCAATGAACATGGCTCTCGTTTTTGGATGTAGCTACGGGGTCGTCGAGCAGGAATAATGTGTGAGGTCTCACTGCCTCTTAGCATTTGTGGTGAGAGAAGACAACAAGAGAGATGGTTGCACAGCCCTGTGAATATACCAAAAAGTGCTGAATTGACATTTTATGTGGGTGAATTGTATGACGTGTGAGTTATATTTGAATAAAGCTGTTAGGAAAAAAAGACAACAAAAGAGAAATTTTTGTTGATGAAAATTTGACTATGATTTGACTATGAAGAAATCAAATTTTAAAAAGTCACATGGGGCCAGGCCCTGTGGCCTAGTGGTTTAGTTCGGCACACTCCACTTTGGTGGCCTGGGTTTGGTACCCACACCACTCATCTGCCAGTGGCCATGCTGTGATGGTGGCTCACATACAAAGTAGAGGACGATTGGCAACAGATGTTACCTGAGGGAGAATCTTCCTCAGCAAAAATGAAGAAGAAAAAAAAGTCACACAGGAAGCAAAATATACCAATGGCTGCTCATCGTCTCCATGGGATGTGGTCCACTTATTTTACTAATTTCGTATTGACCAAAAGGTCTTTCAGCTGGACTGTGGGAATAGCTTTCAGAACCAGGGACATAGTGTCTTCAGTGTTCTCAAAGGGATCAAATGTCTTTGGAGGGTGGTTTGATTTTTGGAAACAGCTAAAATTATTCAAAGGAGATTTGGCAATTAAGTGGATGATCAAGCTGAGAAATATCAGCACAGTAAAAATAATAATAATGAAAGAATAGTATGTGGTAAAACAACAGACATTTTCTTTGGAAGACTCCATATACCGACTCCATAAATGACATCTTTTTCAAAAGTGAAATTAGCTAGTTTTCAAACAGCAAGTTTGTATGCTAAGGTAAATGTGACTGTCTGATGATTTGTGAATGACCCACGTAGTTAATCGTCTTCACTGGGTTCCTTCAGACTCTGACCCAGTCAAGTCAATGAAGAGAGTGTTCACAGCAGGTGATCACTGGGGGCAACCAGGACTGGTGTCCCTGGGCAAGTCTGGGAGCTTCTGTGGACCATGCCTCAGAGCTCCCCAAGCCAGGGAGCAAAGAAGCTGAGCTGTTTGCCCACTGATTCCCATCTGTTATTTGTTGAGCGCTGCTTCTAGCGGTATTTGTTGCACTGCTGGACTGCCCTGCGCATGGTGGGCTGAGCGTGCTCCCCCAGCCAGAAACGGAGTACTCAGGCAGAGTTAGAGGTGTTAGTAGCACTTACTACTTTAACCTAGATCAGTGCTGTCCAGCAGAACTTTCTTCAGTGATGGACATGTTCTATAATCTGTGCTGTATAATAAGATACTAGACACTTTGAAATATGACTCATGTGATTAAACTGAATTTTAAATTCTATTTCATTTTAATTAATTTAAATTTAAATAGCTACATGTGGCTAGTGGCTGCCATCATGGACAGTGCAGGTCTAAATAGAATATTAGAAAACAAATCCCTCAAAGTCTCAAAGTGCAGTATCAGAATAAAATGAGTGGTGTCTAAAGACGCATTTTCATTGCCTCTTAAATCCTCAGTCTTTTGCTCTTTAGTTGGTTGGGTTTTCAGCGTATCTTAGCTGATACATAGAACTTTGTGTGCCCAGCCGAAGATAATTGCTAATTAATGCTAATCCAGGTTTTTCAGAGACTGATGTAGGGGAGTTCCGTGTCCCTGCGTCCTAGCTCTGAACACAGAGAAGGGTGACATGTTAGAGGCTTCCTTGATAATCCATGTCTATAGGACCGCCCAAGTGCTTGACTCGACCCAGGGCAAGGCTGCTCTGGTAAATACTGTTGCAAGGAGGTTACTGGAATTATTCATTTGGTTTGATGCTTATAATTGAAAACAGCAGTGGTTAGGCAATTTTGTTTAGTCCTTTTTTAGCTTCATCGTTTTGACCAACTCTTTATTGTGGGGATAATATGATTGAAGATGTCAATCGGATCACTGGGTCAAGGGCATTCAGAAGATTATAGCCTGTTTCTGAAAAGCAGCCTGCATTATCAACAATTAATTTTTATTGAAAACAGGGAGGGACAATATAGACCATAAATGACAGTTATGTGGGACACCTGACTTACCTCATGCCATCTTCCTCCCCTCCCTTGCCCAAGGCAGACATTGCTAATCAATCACAGTGCTTTTGCTTGTGGACCTGAGATAGAGACTCTGGGTGTTTCCTTTTTTTTTTTGCCTCTGCAAAACCTCAGTACATAGTTGTATATCCTAGTTGTAGGTCATTCTAACTCCTCTGTCTGGGATGCCACCACAGCATGGCTTGAGGAGCAGTGGTAGATCTGTGCCCAGGATCCGAACCCACGAATCCAGGCCACTGAATCAGAGTGTGCCGAATTTAACTGCTATGCCATGGGGCTGGCCCCTCACTTATACTTTTAATAGACTTCATGTTGTTGTTTTTTCTTGACTCTGGGGATTGAGGGCACTACCATTATATTTCCTCTCACCGGGCCCTATTCCTTAGGCCAAGATTGGGCAAACTACCCCTGTTTTTGTAAGTAAAATGTTATTGGACACGGCCACACCCAATTGTTTATGTGTTGTCCATGGCTGCTTTTTTGGTACAGCAGCACATTCAAGATCATATGACCTGCAAAGCTGAAAATATTTACTCTCTATCCCTTTATAGGGAGGTTTTGTGGACCCTGCCCTAGACTTCTTTTGACTTCTCTACAGGGAGAAAAGCTCTCCTTCCTGTTGCCTCAGGGAGCAGAGTTAGATTAGCCTGTCTGTCCTCCCCTGGGCTGGGCAAAGCTGGCGAGGCTTCCTGCTCATGAAACTTCCAGTCTGTGAAATATATATGAACTTGACACGTGGCCATGGTAGAAGCTTTTTAACCCCAGCACAGGATGGTTAATTACAGAGACAGAACTTCTTAAGCTCACTCTGCAAGCATGTGAGCTTGGGATAAGTTGGCCTTGGGATCACATTTTGGATTCCCACTTAGTGTGTGGCCTTAGTCCAGTTGGCTTCGCTGAGTCTCCATTTCCCGCTCATTAGCATGAGAATATTAAATCACAGTCCTTGTGTGTGGCTGTGGAGATAACATCGCGGTGAGGATTAAATAAGAAAATGAGCTGAAAATCCTTATCCTAGCACCTCACACATGTTAAAAGTCCGTAACTGGTAGTTCCTCTTGAAGCAGCATGTTTTAGTAAATAAAGTGATGGATGAGGAGAGTGGGCTTGCTCAGAACAAGCTCGTATCTGCATCTGAGTGTCTTGGGAAAGAATCTCCATTCCTACTTCAGTAACCCTACTGTGTCAGTTAGCTATAGATGTGTAACTATAAACTCAGTTGTTTAAAAAAATAAGAACTTACTGTGGTTCATGTGTCCATGGGTCAGTTGGGTGGTTATGCTGATCTGGGTCAGGCTCAGCTGATCTCAGCTGAGTTGGTTCATGTGTCTGTGATCAAATGGTGGTGGGCTGGGGGACGACTGGACTAGGATGGCTTCATGTGTCTTGAGGGCTATTCTGGAAAATGGCCCAACATCATTTCCATCACATTCTCTTGGCCAAATCAAGTCACAAGGACAACCCAAATTCAAAGGATAGCTCCACCAAAAGATGGAATGAGCTCAAAAATCCAGTTGCAAGGGGCACAGAGAAGGATGAATGAAGAACTGGGAAAATTTTTGCAATGATCTGTCACACTGGCTCCTTCACCAAGATGGTAAAAAATAAGTCAATAAGTCACAGACATCATGTCTTTCATCCATACAAATTATTAAAGTCAAGTATCTGAATATTTTCAGCTACTGCTGTTTTGCTTTATAAAGAAGACAATGAATATACCATCTTTACCTTTAACAGAAAGAAGCTATGAAATGAAGCTTTGGATTAGGAAGTTCCACATGGCAAACCCAAGATCTACCTTGCCCTGTTGTTCTTGCTACAGACGTTGGCCAGCAGAGCCTTTGGTGTGACAGGATGTTGTTAATTTGGGCCTGCCTCCCACAGTTTGTCTGTCACGTAATAGAGTCAGCAGACCTGAGGGCCTGTTGACTGGTTGCATATCGGATTTCTTTGACATTTTTACAAGCACCACAGCCCTTGGATTCTTTTATGAAGGAGCCCTCAAGCCCTGGACTTCTGACACTCGTGGAGCTCCCTGAGGCTGTGTCTGCATATTGCTGCCGAGGCCACTTGAGAAGTGAAAATCGTGGCTGAGCAGTGCACTGTCTTGGCCTCTGGGACCAAGCAGTCCTGGATGACCTGCTGGTTTGAGCTCGTTGGCTATTTGATTTCAGCCAGTTGTGTGGGGGTGGACTAACTGACTGTTGAAAGCATGAGATGTTCAAGAGCTTGTGCTCTGGAGACAGACAGAACATGGAAACCTAGCTCTGCCATGTGCAGGTGTGACCTTGGGCAGGATGCTGACCTTGAGGGGCTTCAGGTTTACATTAGTAGGATGGGAATAATAACAGTGCTTATGAGATGGGGCTGTGAAGATGACACGAGTTAAAGCTTGTGATGCATCTGTCTTCAGTGTATGGAATCAGTACTCACTTGATGACAGCTCTGATTATCAGGATTATTTTTATGGGTCTGACTCCACTGTAGTGAGCCCCTTGTTGATTTCTAAGTCTGAGTTATGTGCCCAGTTTTGCCTTTTCAAAGGGGTCTCTAACACCTTTCTCAGGCTGGGTCTGGAAGGTCCAGTTTGAGTGGAAGCGTCCGTGGGTTGCCATGAAGATGTCGTTTTTGATTCACACGGGGACTTTCCACATTTTGAAGCGGATAGCTTCTCCTTAGCAAAGGGACACTTGCCAAGCTTCGAAAGAGCTGTGAGCTTGCTGAATCGTGGAAAGGCATTCTTGGACACAGAGCTCCCAACAAACCAGGCCCTGTTTGTAATTAATTTGAATGCTTCCAGAGCTCCACATTCTACCCTCCCTGTTGCATTCCCAGGGGGAGCTCATCGGGCCGGAGCACACAGTCCTTATTCCTAGCGTGTGGGCCACGGTTTAGTGGAGGGCAGTTATTTTTTGTCTCCAGGTACCTGTTTTGTTTTGTTTTTGTCTCTACTCAGCATCTGTGTGGGTGTTTGCACTGCAGAAGGGAGCTCGTAAATAAATACACCTGGTGAAGAATCCATGAGAATATTTATTCATAAGCTACCTCTGAGTCTGTATAACAGTTATACAAGAACAAAATGTCAGTTCGCTTCTTTAGCTGTTCAAAGATTCTGATATTTCCTGTTTTATAAGGAACAGTAAGAGGAACGGGTGAGGAAAACTGAACTTAAGATACGGCAGTTTCAGAAGAAACAAATTGTTAAACAAATGTTGGAGTTCACGTTTCACTTGGCTTCAACGCAGTGTTTCAGAGAGAGCCCACCCGGCTCTACCTGCTGGGTCGAGCTGTGTTCCTAACCCAGGGCTGTGAGGGTTGCCAGGCACTGAGGGCCAGCGGCCAGGAGCCTACAGGGGGTGAGGACAAACTGAGCTGGAGACAGCCTTTGACCATGAGCTGAGCCACTTGGATGCAACTCTGAGTTAGTAACACTTCAAGTGTTTGATCAGTCTTGTTTGACCAACAGTAGATCGGGTAGAGGGAGGCAGAGGAGTTCCAGAGGGAAATAGAGTGAATTCTGAACAATCCCCAAAGAACTTTCTTGTGGCGATTTGTGAAGCGAGAGGTGTTTGATGAATTGACGTTCTAACCAGGAGCTCGCACCCTGACATGTGTTTTGCAGCCTGTCTCTGTCACTGGGACTTGGGACATGTGCAGGACCCAGGGTGTGGTCTCAGCTCTTTAGGTTTGAGACGGTGTTATGAGTTGAATTGTGTCCCCCAAAAAAGATATGTTGGAGCTCTAATGCCCAGTACTTCAGAATGTGGCCTTATTTGGAGACAGGGCCTTTGCAGGAGTAATCAAGTTAAAATAAGGTCATTGAGGTGGGCCTAATCCAGTATGGCAGACGTCCTTTTAAAAAGCGGGTCTTTGGGCACAGACACACAGGGAGAAAGCCGTGTGAAGATGAAGGCAGAGATTGGGGCAATGATTCTACAAGCTAAGGAGTGTCAGATATTGGCAGCAAACCACCAGAAGCTGGGGAGAGGTGTGGAACAGATTCTCCCTGACAGCCCTCAGAAGGAACCAAAACTGCCGATACCTCCATCTTTGACTTCTAGTCTCTAGAACTGTGACACAATAAATGTCGATTGTTGAAGCCACCCAACTTGTGGCATGTTGTGGAGGCAGCCCTAGCAAACTAATACAGCTGGCATCGTGATAAAAGGCCTGGATAGTCTTACTCATCACCCTCCTGGCCTGTTTACACCACCCCCATAGCCTTTGCAGGGCAGAGGAGTGGGGTGGGGAAATAACAGTGGCAGGGCTTGGGGACCAGGTATTTCCAGTGCCTCCCAAATAAGGCTGGGAACCACTTGGCAACTGAGATTCATGAACACCTAGAAGTATTCCGAATAATCCCCAAAGGACTATTTCTATATATTTCTACTGAACACCCAGAAATGACCTGACAAGGTCCAGATTTCTGCCTGTTGTCTTGTCATCTGGATTTGCTGTTTATCACAATAATGGTAATATAAGAAGTCCATTTGTATGGTGTGGTTCATTGCGGGACTGTCACAACTACACAGGGCAGTTTATGTGCAGGCCTCACTGAGTCTTCGCCACCACTGATCGAAGGTCTTACTGGGCCCTTTTGGTGGGGCGACTGAGCTCCAGAGGGTAGAGTGACTTGCACAGGGTGAATGATAGGACCAGAGTTCAAGTCCAGGACTTGACTGGCAGGATCTGTGATCTCCCCACTGTTCTGTAGGACAGTGCACTGTTGCCCAGCTGGCATCCCCTGGATCTGCCCCCAGGGGGCTGATTTAATTGATCTGGGAGGTGGCTTGGGCATGAAGAGTTTTCCAATCTCCTAGGTTGAGACTCACCACAATAGGCAAACTAACAAAGTATTTCAGGTTGAAAATGTTAAGTTAGCTTATTGAGAGTTTCTCACAGACGGTGGTGAGACTCACCTGGGAAATTTTTCCTTGAATACAGATTCTTGAGCCCCACCCAGGCCTACTAGATCAGATTTTCTAGGAGTGGAGTCCAGGAGTCTGTATTTTACAAAAGGTCCAAAGGTCATCTGAAGATTGTACAGTTTGGGGTTCTAGACTGTGTTCTGGAGGGGTTCTAGGCTGTGAAGGGCTCTGTGATCTTCTTGTAAAGACTGTGCTGTAACACCCTACCTGGTGACCTAGGGAGCATGGCTGTCTGTTCACTTCAGAGATTTCAAAGGTGAATATTATAGTGTCACACTAGAAAAGATGCAGAACTTGAAGATGGAATAAATACTCCTCACTCAAGAACTGGTATAATTCCTAGCCACCAAGGAACCCTGCTTTGGAATTTTAGAGTTTTGTGGAAGTCTGCCAAATGGAAGCAGTTTCCCATTCCGTAAACCATAAGATGCAACCTTTTTGACGTCATTTGGCCAATTTCTTTGTTCGTCAGATAAAGAAACTGAAGCACACAGAGGTGTGGTCACCCATCTGATCCCTGTGAAAGGTGAGCCTAGGATTGGAAGCTCCTAAAGCCAACTGTGATGTTCTTTTGCCACTGTGTTTCTGACCCTGCACCCATCTAGCTGCAATTCATTGGCCGCCTCTCTGAGAGATCTGTGTTCTGGATTGTCCTTTCCTGCAGGAGTCACTGTGATGTGGTGACAAGCAAAGCTGTTTTTGGCTAGGACCTATGCTAGAACCTAGGGGAGTCTGCCCAAGAAGGGCAAGAACACGTTCTACACTGCATGGCTTAGGGCAAAGGAAGTCAAGGTTTCCACTCAGGATGTTCTGTAGAATGAATGACATGGTCTTCTCTGGAAGGTTGCCCACACCACCTTGGAGAGCCTCCTAATTCTGCCTTGTATAGACTTGTGCATGTCATATTGTGTACATTAGGGACCCTCTGTCCTGGGGTAGTTCATCATTCCATGTGAATAGGAGACATTGGAGAGATGGCATGATGTGGTGGAAATGAACACAACATTTGGGCTTAGAATCTTAGGGTGTTAGTCTCAGCTCCACTTCTTAATTGGATTGGATAAACTTATTAGGCTCTCTGGACTTCCATTTTCTCATCTCTAATAATATCTACTTTTGGGATTTTTGTGAAGAGTAAACAAGATATTGAGCATCAAAAGCACTTTAAACATTTATAAAATGTTATTTTTATTGTTGTTATTGGAACGTTGGTCTGCATTAGGTTGATATGAGAACTCGGGGTGGTACACCAACTTTGGTTTGTCCCTACAAGAACAGTTAAGTACAAGTTTCTACTTGTGGGTCTGGTTTTCTTTTGCCAGTCTTCAAATAATTTAGTAATATAATGCCCTATACAGTAAATTAAGCTGATTAACTGTCTGTTCTCCTGAAGCTTAAAATACAAGACAGAAAATATTGGCAGTGACAAAGGCAACTGGTCCATTGGCCAGAGCAGGTCCATTAATTAATCAGCCTTTACATGTTGCTCAAGTGCTGTGGGAAACTGGGACAGATCCATGACACCTGTGCTCTGCCCTATGTCTCTATCATGATAAATTTCTGCTGAGTTGCCATGTTAATCTTTGGACAGATAAGATGATCGGATTTAAGATTATATTCAATTATATAACAGCCATACATTGGAATATTGGGCAATCATTAAAAATTAGGTTGTTGACTATTGAGTGACATGAGAACATGTTTATGATAAATGTTTTAGGTGTAAAAAGCAAGTTACAATATGGAAATACGTGTACCAAAAATTAAGAATGGATTTCTGGTGGCAGAAAGAAGGTATTTTTATTTTCATCATTGTACCTATTGGCATTTTTCAAGGAAATGCTAATTCTGCCTGGCAAATGTGGCTTCACAGAAGAGGTAACACTTGTGTCACATCTTGATGGATGTGTAGGAGTTTGAAAAGGCAGAAGGGCCATCCTGAGGAGTAGGAGTAGCATGTGGGGGCATAGAAGAATTAAAGCCTATGGCCTGTTCTGGAAATGGCCAGCAGTTTAGGCTGGACCATATACAGATGGTCAACCAGTTAGGGTTTGCAGTGAAGTCTGGCTGGAACAGAGAGAAGGACTTGGGAGCGTTGGGAATCAATGTTGGAGAAATTCAATGAAGCTAGATTATGGAGGGACTTATAGGCTTGGTGGTAGATTTCTCACCCATAAAGGGGAAGGGGATTAGAACATGATTTTACAGGTGTTGTGTGCTTGATGAACATGTCGGAGCATAAGGGGGCTTGCCCCTGCCATGTTTTCCAAAGTCATTGAGTCATGGGCCTCACCTGTAGCCAATACTCCTCTGAAAGTATTTTGGACCTCTGTTTTACTGCAGTCAGGGAAATAAGTCCTGGTCTCTGAGCCTGGGAGAATCATGGTGGACCTCACTTCTGGGAGTTGGTTTCTGGGTTGGGGAGAGCAGCTAAGTATTTGTGGGCATCTCCTCTTCCTCTAGTGAATAAACAGGATAGTGGTCGATGATGGAGGGCGCAGTGAACATATTGAGGCCACAATAAAGTGTATTGCTACATCATTTAAAAAGTTGTTTGCTGTTTTATTTTTTAATTTAATTTTTTGCTGCCTCATTATTTCTGAAGCTTAATAATATGGTTGAGACATATACCTGGCGGGTTTCTAGTGGAACCACCAGTCCATCTCTAAACAGTGTTCACGAGCATTCTGAATTCTAACTTCTACACCTTTAGATAGACTGAAACTGGTTATAGCTTTGCATATCTACATGGTTTAGTCTTGGGATGGGTTTCACAAGAATCAAACTCTGATTTGAGTTTAGCTTGTTTATTTGGGAGGTGATCCCAAGAAGCACTGGTAGGGGAGTGGGAAATGAGGCAAGGGAAGGAGGCCAACAAAGGATGTAATAATACGTAGGTCACTTCTTTGGGCAACAGGGGTTCAACCCCCTAGGGACTAGTGGGAGCCTGCGAGAGCACATGCAAGATTGTCCCTCTCAAGGAGTGAGGACATCAGGGAACATTTATCAATTAACTCCTGTCCACCATTGTTTGAGGATTACTTCTGGGGGAATTAACTCCCCAGCACTCCTGGCCTTCTCTACATAATGAGCTGACCCTGCTCTGTGGCCAAGAAAGCCCTGAGACAAGGAAGAGGAGGTGCTGAAGTAATACGGTGGAGCACCTAGTACTCCATGTCACATGGAAGGCTTGTGACATGTAAAAGTGATGGCGAGAAACTAGATATTTTTCCCTAAGATCAGGAACAAGGCAAAGATATTCACTCTTACCACTCCTATTCAACATCAAAGTCCTACCAATGCAGTAAGACAAGAAAAGGAAATAAAATGCATGCAGATTGGGAAGGAGAAATAAAACTGTCTTTGTTCATGGATGTTATGATTGCCTCTGTAGAAAATCCCAAAGAATCAGCAAAAAAACGCATGGAACTAATAAGTGATTATAGCACGGTTGCAAGATACAAGGATCCAAAAGTCAGTTGCTTTCCTATATACGAGTAATGAATAATTAGAATTTGAAATTTAAAACACACCACCATTTACATTAACAACAAAATAGTGAAATACTTAGGTAAAAATCTAACAAAGCATGTACAAGATCTGTATGAGGGAAGCTAGAAAACTCTGGTTAAAGAAAGCAAAGAGCTGAATAAATGGAGAGATATTCCATGTTTATGGATAGGAAGATACAATAGTGTTAAGATGTCAGTTCTTTCCAACTTGATCCTGACTAGATTCAATGTAATCCCAATCAAAATCCCAGCAAGTTATTCTGTGGATATCAACAAAGTGATTCCAAAGTCTATATGAAAAGGCAAAAGACCCAGAATAGCCACTCAGTATTGAAAGGGAAGAACAAAGTCAGAGGAATGACACTACAACATTTCAGCTCTTACAACAAAGCTATAGTAATCAAGACAGTGTGATATTCACGAAACTAATATAATGTTTTATGTCATTTATACATCAACAAAAAAATAATAAATTTCTGTTGTTTTTAAAAAAAGAGTGATATTGGTGAAATAATGGCAAATAGATCAATGGAACAGGATAGAGAGCCCCAAAATTGGAAGCAACCAAGATGTCCTTCAATATGTATGTGAGTATGTAAATTGTGGTACATTCACATGATGGAATATTATTCAGCAATAAGAAGAAATGAGCTGTCAAGCCATAAAAGGACGTGGAGGAACCTTAAAAGCATATTGCTAAGTGAAAGAAACTAATCTGAAAGCGCTACATACTGTGTGTGAAGATGAAAGAATGACATTGTAGGAATCAGAGTACTATGTTTGGGGATGTGGTAGAAGACCTTGGGCTCCGGAGTCTGTCACACCAGAGTCCCATCCCAGCCTGTCTCTTAGAAGCAGTGGGACTTTAGATAAGTTACAAGTTAGCTTCAGAGGTCTCATCTGCAAAGTGAGGTGGTGAGACCTACTCCGTGGGGTTGTGAAGGTGAAGGGAGATGTCTGTAAAGCGTTTACACAACACAGCACATGAACTCAGTTCCCTCCCACCCTCGCCCTGCCTGCAGACCTCAGGGTGCTGTGCGGAACATTTCACTTTGATTCAATCAAGAGTTGTGCCATCTCTGGCTTGTGTTCTGTGGCCGGGCTGCCAATTGACGACAGACAGCTACTCTGGCAGGTCACAACAAGGTGGTAATTGACCTTGCTCTCCCAGGACTTCCGTTCAGGCTCTGCTAGAAGCCAAGGGCTCCCCACGTGAGGTTTCAGTTTCACATTGTGGCACTCCAAACATTCTTTATAGACTGGCAAAGGCATTTCACACTGGAGGATGATTTGCTTTCTACAAGGAGAATTGGGAATTCCCAGCTGATTGGAAGGTTCTCTTCACTCTCATTTTAGTGCCTCAGACAGACTGTCCCATGTGTGCCAACACAGCCATATCTGGATGAGCGACCAGTCTGTAGTAGGGGATGAGCTGTCACTGTATTGGATGGTGCAGATATAGATTATTTCCATCCTCTCAGAAAGTTCTGTTGGATGGCACAGATAGGGCATATTCTGTCTCTCTCAGTAGCTCCCTTTTTTACCTCCTGCATGCATTTTCTCCTTGCTCTTTGTGTGGCCATCAACCCAGTTCAGGCCCTGAATGCCTAGTAACATGCTGATAGATTGATAGGGTTGTTCTTTAGCAAGTCTGGCATAGTGCTATACCTCTAGTTTCTCAAATGGCAGAGCTAGCCTCTGCTTGGTACTCAAGCCCTCACCAGGACCCCAGCTCACCCATGCCACCATGTCTCCTCCCATTCCCCAGCGTGTGCCCCAAGTGCTTGGTGTGTACACCCCAGGATACCTGCTGTTTGGGGAGCTCATCGGTTCCCTCCATGCGTCTGTGCTAGGTCTCATTTCACTGTCCACTCTTGGAGCGGTCTCCTTCCTCTCCATCTGTCCTGGTCAAAGTCCCCTCCCTCTTGTGGCACATTTCTCAACTATCACCTCCTCAAAGAAGACCTTCGTGTTCACCCAACCAGAGATGATTTCTCCCTCAGGGAAAGGCCCTGACGCTTTAGGTTTCCCTCCCTTGTGACATGTGGCACATCTTGCTTCATAGGAAATTGGTCTGTTTGCATTACTCATACTTCCTCCTGGGGATATACATTCCTTTAAGGACAAGTGCTCTGTCCCCTTCGACTGTGTAGGCTAGCTCAGTGCTTTGCTGAGCAATGCATATTTGGTGAATTGTAAGACCCTCCTGCCAAGAAACAATCTCCAGAGTCGCTTCTCCAAGAAGTTCTTTGCTAAACCACCCTGGGAACAAGCCAGCATACTCACACTGACTCCACCTAGGGGGCCCTACAGAATCTCTGCCTCAATCTCTTATCTCTCTGCCTCTAGACCGACATTTAGCCACACTGCTCATGTGTCCCCTTCTGCACACTAAGGGGATTGGACTGTGTACCAGACACTGTTGATGCCCAGCTTATGTCCCTCAGGCCTTATTACTTATGTGTGTGCTGCCCAGGTTTCTCACTGCCTGAGCCTGAATCTCTTGGCCTGAGGGTTTTGGAAGTTCTCCAAAGCCTGGGAAGACCACTCTGCCTGCCCCTTGAAGCAGACCACAAGGTCCAGGGAGTGAACATCCTTAGGAACAATTCTTCACCAACAACTGATGAGGGTCAGTGTATAAATACCCCAGCTCCCTCTGCCCTCAGGTGGGATGGCTCTGAGGTACATGCTTTATATGGTTTCCCAGAGTTTCCCAGGAGGATTGAGCTTCTCAATGTGGATGTAGCCCACAGCATAACTGGCTTGGTGACGTTAGCCTGCCTTCCTTCCCTGTCCCGCTTCCTGACTGTCACAGTTCCCTTTACCTTCCAATAAACTGGCTGCCTTGAATCTTTGTCTCAGGCTCTGCATCTGGGGAACCCAAATTGAGATTGTGTGACTACAGAGTAATCTTCATTTCTGACATTCTGGCTTCTTTGGTTTTGTCATCCTTTGATTTCCTCTGGTTGGTGTTTTGTCTACACAATTTGCCATCTGTGAGGCATAATTTCCTAAGCTCTTAGCTGGAATGATTGCCTCATTCATGTCACAGGGCTAATCCTTGTAAGTAACATGTTCAGCCAGGGACCCAGTAGGATGAGGAACCTGCCTGGAGAGTGTGAGCACAGTTAGAGGTCTCCAGGAGTTCTGGAGGAAAGGGTGCAGAGATGTTCTTGGCGTCAATAGCTCTACCTTAAGCCAGGGATTACTGAGAGCTACCAGCTCTGCTGTTTATAGGAATGAATTCATAGCTGGGGAGTTTATATATGAAAAATGGGAAATACTTTTTAATATTAAATATCATTTTGTTCTGTGGTTGGTAAAAAGAGCATTTAATTAAAATGGAATTTGGTGGAGGAGATCAAAGTTACCTTGCGAAATTTCTTTTACAGATTTATTTCTATCTGAATTTGCTCCTACTTTTGTCCTCTTAATTCCTACTCTCCTGTCCTCTCTTTGCGTTTTTTTCCTTCCTTTCTCTCTGCCTCTCCTTTTACCACTATTATTTGTGCTATTATATGTAGGCAATGTTAAGGTGTTTTCTTTTTTTTGGATACGTATACAAATAACTTGATTTAACTATTTAGCATTTTAACTTATTAGAACATTCTAAATAAAAAAAGGACAAATCTGTGGCACTTGTGTTGCCATCTCCCCTCCACTGCTCTTGCCAGACATCAGTAATTAATCACGGCACCCTTCTCAGCCCAGAGCTCAAGGAAGCCACTGCCAATTGATTGGTATCAGCATAGGAGGTGAAACTTTTGTGATTTAATGTCGGCTAAGCTGGGGAGACCAATTTTGTCAGATACTTGTCCTTTGTTAGGAGAATATCAGAAGAAAGGAGAGTTCTAGGACAACCTCTCCTTGAGTTCTGTGGGTTGTGAGTCAGTCTCGGGTGCAGCACTGTGCTAAGTTTGTCATCGGCTAGAGAGAACTCCCAAGAAAGAGGAGAACCACAGCTGAGTTTTTCACTCACCTCTGTTCAAGCCCCAGTGGCAGTTTAATAAAGACCTTTAACAGTATGTACACATGGGATTCTTGCTCTTTCTCTCCTCCCATGGATTTTATGTGTATTAATGCCGCTGGCTTTTCCCATAAACTAGACCCCAGATCCCTGGATCATTGACATCACTTTCTCACGGATGTTTTGATGTTTCACTGTCTCTGTGATGGTCTTCAGAGGCTCAGGTCCAGGGCTAGCCCCCATAGAGTCTTTCGAGGGAGGCAGAGAAGAGACATTTTTCCCACCTTCACTCCTCATCAGTCTTCTGTAGAAAGCTGGCCTTGGTGTCGTGGGCGTCTCCCACTGCTGCTCTGCCTGCTCCACCCACAGCTGAGGGCTAACTCCTTTACACTGGAGGGATCGTTTTCCTCTCCTGCCCACTTTTGCAGAGTCGAGGCTCATTCTTCTCTGTCTCATCTCTGCATCATGGGTTAAGCAGTATCAGGACCAACCCATGGGGCTCAGCTGCTGTTCTCTGTCTAGGTCTGGATGTGTAACTGAACAGGACTCTCATCCCTCTGACTTTCTGGCCACTGCCACCGTTTCTGGCTTCTCCTCCCAACTTGTCCTTGTGTCCCAGCTTGAGAATCAACTTGGAGAACTTCTCTAGGATCTGCTGTGTGACCTAAGTGATTACTTCTCATCCGCTCTCATGTGTGCATCAACAGGGTTGTTACCCTGTTACTACATTTGTCACTCCCAGCCTCCCCCAGATTCCTTTCCTGGGTGAGTGCCTGTCGGTGTCTGTGATGCCTTTGACACTGTGGATAGAGGCTTGGCTTGGTGCAGCTTTCTCTGTACACCTCCCAAAGCTGCAGAGAATGCAGCTTATTTGATTGCTCGATTACCTCAGTTTCCCTCAGGTGATCGGTTTGGGGCAGGCTGAACACCTTAATATCCAGAGATTCCATGGGTTTCAACAAGCACAGGATATATGGAAAACTTCTTCTGTGACTCTTCACATTCCAGTGACAGGAGAGCCCAGCTTCAAAAAGTCTCGTCCTTTGTGTCAATGCATCGGGAAGGGACTGGTACCCCCCAAGTGCCTGGGTGTCTTGGGTTCTTAGAAGCAGAGCCTGAGATGAGGACTCATGAGCACGTGTTTAATTGAGGGAGAACTCTCAGGAGAAGCCTGTGAAAGAGGGAGAGAGGTCGGACATGGCAGGGGAAGAGGACAAAAGGATGCCTCTCAGGGCAGGTTCAGCCCTGACCTTATCCACTGCGGGGGAGGGTTAGTTCTGTAGCTTAAATCAGATCCAGAATCGTCCCTGCTTGAGTCAAGGGGCCTTAGCTTCTGTGCTTAGATCAGTGAGTCATTGAACACCCCGGAGGTTTGGGGGCCCCACCTTCCGGGGGGCAGTTCTGTGGATAGACTCCCAGCTTTAGCCCCAGCAGGTGGGGGGTGCAGTACCAGCCACTAAAGGAGATCTGGGCTGGCACCAACGGCAGCAACGGCCCCGAGTCTTGCTTTGGAAGAAGGAAGCTAACGCTTATTGAAAGACTGCTGTGAGCGGAGGTGTGTGGAGAGCTTCCACATCCATTTCTTCATTTAGTTCTTAAAACAACCCACAAACACAGCATTGTTTTCCCTCAGTGGGGTTCAGGAGCTTTCTGAGGTCTGAGAAATAGCAGAGGAGTTGGGATTTGAACCCAGATCCCTGTTTCTTGTTTTCTCTCCGCAAGGCCCCAGTTGTCTGCATTGAACCTCACTGCTAAATTGCTGTCTGCGTCAGGGACCCCTGTTTGAACATGTGGGTTCTCAGCCCTTAATGGGGAAAAAACACTGTGTAGGACTCTCTGAGTAAGTTTTTCCAAAAATCATCTTTTTAAGCCTTTAAGGCTCTCCTTCAGGCCTTTTTGCTTTTATTTATACAGTTTCACATTTGGAAATCAAAACAAACTTCTTTGCTTCCCAAACAAGCTCACAGTAGATTCAAATCACCAGTTTTGGAGGTGGGTCATTGACAGGCAGGGGAGGGCTGGCTAATGCTCTTCAGTAGGTCCTAAGGATGTTATTATATTACATCCCAGAATTAACTGGAATCCATTTGCTCCTAAATCAACAGACTTCTATTGAGTATCTACCATGTGTCAGATACTGTGCTAGAGATACAAGGACTATTGAGACATGGTCCTTGTCCATAAAAAGTTTGCATTGTAAAAACTGCTTAAAGAGGAAGCAAGACACAAGAGCAAGAGTGTCCCCTGAGCAGGGTCATTTATCACATTTACTGGACTAATAAAAATATGTGACCCAAGAAGCTCATGAAAGGATGCTCAACATCGTTAGTCATCAGGGAAATGAAGATTAAAACTATAATGAGATCCTACTGTACACTCACTAGAATAGCTCCAATTTAAAAGCTGACAGTGCCAAGTGTTGACAAGGATGTGGTGTAACTGGAACTCTAATGTATGGTTGATGGAAGTATAAAATGGTGCAGCTACTTTGGAAAATGGTTTGGAGTTTCTCATAAGTTAAACATACACTTACTCTGTGACCCAACCATTGCACCCTTAGCTATTTAACCAAAAGAAATGAAAACGTCTGGTCACAAAAAGACATGCACATGTATGTTCACAGGAGTTTTATTTATAGTAACCCCAAACTGGAAAAATCTAGATATCCATCAACTGGTAAATGGATAACCTAACAGAGCTACATCCATGCACTGGAATACCACTCAGCAGTTAAAAGAAAGAACCAATGAAACACAAAACATGAGTGGATCTCGAAAACATCATGCTGAATGAAAGAAGCCAGACACAAAAGAGTACATACTGTGTGATTCCGTTTACATAAAATTCTAGATCATTCAAACTAATCTATACAGGCAGAAAGCAGATCAGTGGTAATGTGGGGGCCAGGGTAGGAGGATACACCACAAAGGGGCATAAGGAAACTCGGATGGGGGGTGATGGAATTGTACACTTTAAATGGCTGTAGTTTATTGTACATAAATTATACTTTCATAAAGTCAATTTTTAAAATGCATCTAGCAGTGTGGCCTACCACATAGCAAATGTTCAATAAATGGTGGACTTAATGAAAAATGTGTACATGTGGGCTACTGTGTACCAGGTTCTCACCAGCCCCACTCCTAAGATAAGTCACTTCTCCTCCTGTGGGCAGCAGAGAGGCACAGGCGCTCTCCGAGGTCTTCCCTATAGGGTAGGAGCACTGACCCAACTCCCCTTCTCGGTGGGTGCTGAGTGGTGGCCAAGGCCGCTTCCTAGTGGAAGCAGTTGTGTTCTCTTTTCCACCTTGGCATCCATTGACTCTGATTCAAACTTCCCAAGGCCTGGCCACACCTCAGGCTGGGCTGAGTCAAGAAACTACACCTCTTCTCCACACAGGCATCCTCCTGGCCCGAAGGAAGGAAGCTGCATGTGGTTCCAATCACAGAGTTACAGACTCAACCTAATCTTGGTTTTCAGTTTGGTTTGGAGTCCCCCTCCGAGGCTTGATCCACTAGTTCGGTTCTTGTGTTACATTTCACTCCTAGTGCATAACACTTTACAAGATAACTCCTGATTAAAATCCAATTAAAATGAGACGGAGAGAAGACAGGATGAGAAGGATGGCACATTTGAAAATAGCTTGTCTGAATTCCTGGGCTCTGTGTTCTACATCTGCTAAGATAAACAAGTGTGACTTTCGTTTTCTTCATAAATTAGGGTCAGATGTTTATCCCTGACCTCTCCAGCCTGGAGCTGTGGGGACCCCCAGGGACCTTCCATAGCCACTGACCCAACTGCTTGGGAATCCCCAGCCCTTCTCCACCTCCAGGGGTGCTTAACCCCCTTAGCAGTCTGGTGAAGGATATTGTTTTTAAATACATGAGATAAGATATACAGGGCAACAGAAAGTATTTCAACTACGTTGAAGTACAGTTGCCAGTATAGTGAATAAACACCTGCTGATGGAGGAGTAAGCCACGTGCCACTTTATTCACATGTTCAATAGCAGGATCCAGTGGTGGGTCTAATAGCTACTGTCATTTGAATTGTTGATGAGCATTAATGCTGTCTTGAGCTCTCTGCCACACTATAATGGGCTGTAAAATACCCGACAGCTATTGGTGATAAAGTCAAAGAAACTGCTAATACCATTTAGTTTGCTGCCGACATTCACGTTAGAAGGAAATGCTACATTTCAGTTAGAAGTTAGAAAGAAAATAAAAATGGTATTTTCTTCATCCCAGTTCACAGTTCCCCTAAATTCTATCGATAAGCCCCTTGGGGGTTTGTAGACCCCTTGGTTTACAACCCCTGGAACTAAGACCCTACTCTCCCACCTGCCAGGCCTTCCCGCTGAGATGGATTGTCTGTCACCACTCCTGTCAGCAGCATACACCACCTCCTAAATTAAAAAAAAAAATACTCCAGACATAAAAACATACAGGGAATAATATAATGAACATCCATATATCCATCACCCAACTAAGAAATAAACTCTTGCAAATACATGTTGAAATCTCCTTTGGACTTCTCACTGCTCACACCTGCATTCTGTTCCCTGTCTCCCAGGGGCAACCTTCATCTAGAATTGGGTGTTTGTGATTCCTGTACACATCTTCAGGCTTTCACCACAAGTATACGTCTTATAAACACCACCAAGTATCAGCCGCCTGTTTTTAACTTGGTGCAAATGATTATGCACTCTGTGTATTCTTCTGCAATGTGCTTTTCTTCCTCCACGTTATGTGTGTGAGATTTAACTGCATCGGTGTAGGAGGCTCTAGTTCATGTATTTTCAAAGCTGCACAGGATCGTACTGCATTACTCTATCCCAGTTCAGTTAGCTCTTCTCCTGTTGAAGGACATTTGGATTGTTTGCAGAGTTTTCACGTGACAGTGCTATACTGAACACTCTTGTAGGTGTCTGCTGGTAAGATGAATTTCTCTAGCAGTGGAATGGCTGGATCATAGGGTATGTGCATCCTTAGTTTTTATGGATTCTTCCAAACTGCTCTCCAGCATGGTTATACTGATAGATTTGCACTCTCACCAGCAGGAGATGTGAGTTCCTATTGTTCTCCATGGTCATAAATACTGGGTATTGTCAGATATTTTAATATCTGCCAGTCTGATGTTGGGTCTCAATGTGATTTTAACTTGCATCTCCCCGGTTACTGGAGATGAATGGTGCCCTCGACAGATGTCAGGTCCTAATTCCTGGAACTGTGACTGTTACCTTATATGGTAAAGTTTTTGCAAGGATCTTGATTTTAAGGGGAGATTACCTTGGATTATCCACATGGTCCCTAAATGCTATCACAAGTGTCCTTATCAGAGAGAGGCAGAGGGAGATTAGACACACATAGAGAAGGACGTGATGCAAAGATGGAGGCAGATCTTGGAGTGATGCGGCCACAAGCCAAGGACTGTCAACAATCGCCAGAAGCTGGGAAAGTCAGGAAACGAATTCTCCCTGAGCGCCTCTGGAGGGAGTGTGGCCCTGCTGACACCTGACTTTGGACTTCTGGTCCCCGGAACTGGGAGAGGATAAGTTTCTGTTGTTTTAAGGCACCCTATTTGTGGTAGTTTGTTACAGCACCCCTAGGAAACAGATGCACTGGTCAAGTTCAGCTTCTGTTCCTAAGTGTATTGGGCATTTGTATGGTCTCTTTGGTGAATGGCTTATTCGTCAACTTTGCCTGTTGTTTTCTAATTAACTGTATGGGAGCTTTACACATTCTGGGCATCAGTTCTCTGTTGGTGCTATATTTTGTGCATGGCTTGTCTTTTCTCTGTTTGGTGGTGGTTTTTGATACACGGAAGTTTTAAACTTTAATGTAGTCAAATGCATCATTCTTTTTTCCTTTATAATTTTTGCTGTTTAAAAAGTCCTTTTCTACCCTGAAATTAGAGATACATACATATCCTGCTGTTGACTTCTCAATATCTACTGCTAGGACCATGGCCAGCCCCTGCCTTTTGGGTGAGACATCCTAGCTGGGACATCACTCTTCAGGTAACGGACAAAGCTACACAGACATTCCAGTGAGCCCACAAGGGAGCATTGGCTTGGAAACTGGTGTTGGTGACATTTTACAAACCTCGGTTTTGCCAAATGGCCATGCAGATTATTTTGATGCTTAGCTTTCATAGCTGTATCTACTCCTGCGCCTTTTAATCAGCACTCACCATTTGCCCCTTTCAGTTACCACCGCTGTAGGTCCAGCTAAGGCAAATTTTCCCTCCAGTTCAGCTGTCAGTTGCCAGTGCTGCTCCCCCTCCGATTCCAATCTGTATCGTCACTTTTGTTTGTTTATTATTTGCAGTGCCTAAAATTCCAATAGTGACAATTTTATTTAGTTTTTTCCTGTCAATAATCCAGATCAGGGGTCGTGACCTCGAATGCCTTCAGGGTGAGGCAGGTGATGTAAGAGGGAGGAAATGGATGTGCAACCCCAGGAGTGGCTGTGTAGGGGCAGGTCCCACCTGAAATCTGGTGTCGGCCCTACGCACCCCACCTGCGCACCGCACCTGGGTGCATCCCACCCGCCCGCCGCACCTGGGCATATCCTGCCTGCGCACTGTACCTGAGCTCTGGGCTCCATGCTTGATGGCCTGTTATAGACCACCATCATGTAAACTTTGGTCTCATTTCAGAAAAAGGAGAAGTAAAACCTTCCAGCAAATGAAATGACTCCTCCTGATTCCCTTTGCAACCTTGACCAAGTCATTAACCGTGCTGCATCTTTCTTGAGCTTTACAATGGGATTATAGACTATCTTATCTCTGAGGCGCCTTCCAGCTCATCAAAGTGTCTAATGACACTTAAGAAATCCAAAGGTGTCCATTTTCACTGACTTCTAGCTTCCTTTTTTTTTTTCTTTTCTTGGTGAGGAAGATTGGCCCTGAACCAATATCTGTTGCCAATCTTCCTCTTTTTGCTTGAGGAATATTGCCACTGAGCCAACATCTGTGCCAGTCTTGCAGTCTTCTCTATTTTGTATGTGGGACGCTGCCACAGCATGGCTTGATGAGCAGTGTGTAGGTCCATACCTGGGATCCGAACCCACAGACCCCTGGCTGCTGAAGCAGAGTATGTGAACTCAACCACTATGCCACTGGGCCGGCCCCTCTGTCTTCCTTTTTTTACAAATTGTGGTAAAGTATACATAGCATAACATTTACTATTTTAAGGTATACAATTAAGTGGCATTTAGTCCATTCACGATGTTGTGCAACCATCACCTGTTTCTAGTTCCAGAACGTTTTCATCACCCCAAAAGATACCCTATACCTATTATCAGCCACTCCCTACTCCCCTCTGCCCCTAGCCTCTGGGAAAACACCAATCTGTGTTCTGTCTCTATGGATTTGCCTATTTTGGATATTTCATATAAATGGAATCATGTAATATGTGGCCTTTTGTGTGTGGCGTATTTCACTTAGTATAATGTTTACACAGTATATTATATATATATAAGGTGTATATATATTATCATGTATCAGTACTTCATTCTTTTTTATAGCTGAACTGAATAATATTCCATTGTGTGGCCAGATCGCATTTTGTGTATCTGTTCATCTGTTGATGGACGTCTGAGTGTTTCCACCTTATGCCTGTTGGAGATGGTGCTGCTCTGAACTTAGTGTCCAAATTTTTGTTTAAACACCTCTCTGGTCAACTTATTGGGGAACTGCCAAACTATTTTCCACAGTAGATGCACCATTTGTATCTTTCATGATCCATTGTTTCCCCAATTAAAAAAAAAATCTTATTCTTTCAAATTGCCCATGTTCTAAGCTTCCTCTGTCTCTGTAAGTGTCCTTTATTTATGCCCCACCAGAGACAAAGGGGACGTTTGCTGTGGACAACCTACATGGAGCTCCAGCATCTTCTCTCCCCCCTGAGGGAACCATCCTGGGAGCTCCTCCCCCTAAAAGAGAGCTGCCAACTCATGTTGCCATTTACTCATATGGGTGACTGGGTGTGGAGGGGGAGAAGCAGCCCTTCCAGATCACCATGTGGTGGGAGGTGAGCATGTCCCCACCCTGAGAGGGATGGTAATAGAATATGAGACACTTCCGTAGATTTCTGTCCTCCCAGTGCCCCTTACCCCTCAAAGAGCAGGTCCCCACCCCCACGTGCTTCAGCAAACGCAAAGTGAGTAGATGGTAACCTGGTACCTGCGGAGGAGGAAGTGTCTCCTCTAGCAGAGATGGATGTCCTGATTCTGCTTTCTGACTATCTATTCGGAGACCAGACTGGTACTTTGGAGATGGCTTAATTTGGGTTCTCACCAAAATCAGAACAACGATTTGGTTACTAGTAGATTATTTGGGAGGTGATCTCAAGAAACGCCTGTAGGGGACATTACCTCTGAGGACACCTGGGGCTCAGTTCTAGTGGGGACCCTCTTGGAGACAGTGTTGAGCCACCGATGGGTGAGGAAACTAGGGTATTTATCTCTCAAATCTCATCTTGCCTTGGTTGAAGATCACTCTCGGGTTGTAAACCCCTCAGGATTTCTTGACTGCTCATATAGAGTACTCACCTGGTGCCAGAGAACATCCTCAGGCAGAGATGTAGGAAGCCATGGCATGGATGAAAACTATCCATGGAGACCTCCAAGGTGGTACCAACAGTGTTTGCTACAGGGAAAGGGATGTGGAAGAAGAGTGTATCAGATATTGCTGAGAAGGAGTCAGTATGTTGGGCACGGCTGAAGATATCTGATGTTTGAAGTCAGACATGAATGAGAAGGTCTTAACATCTCAACCAGTGGATGTCTCAACATCTCAACATATAAATGTCTCAACTGATCCTGTGGAATGTCTCCATTTTTCAGCATGGGAAAATCTCAACATCTGAATCTGGGAATGTCTCAACATTGGAACCTGTGAATATCTTTACACCTCACTGTGCAGATGTCTCAACATTTCGTCATGTGAATGTCTCAACATCTTAACTTGCATGTCTCAACATCTCAATGTACAAATGTAATAACATCTGAACCCAAGAATATCTCAACATATGAATGCCTCAACATCTCAGCATGCAAATATCGTAACGTCTGAACCTGTGACTATCTCAACATCTTAATATGCAAACACTTCCATATCTGAACCTGTGAATATTTAAACATCTCAGCATGCAAATTTTTCAATATCTCAACATGTGACTGTCTCAACATCTCAGCATGCAAATCCCACAACTGAAGCTGTGTAGTACTCAACATCTCAACATGCAGTCTGTATCTGCGATTGTCACATCTCAACATGCAAATGTCTTGGCATCTGAAAGTGTGATTGTCAACATCACAGCATATGGATCTCAACATGACAATCCATGAATGTTGCAACATCATGACTCCAAAAAGTTGAGTGAGCCATTATCTTCCTTCCAAACCCCAGCCCTCAGAACCCCAGTGAGATACTAGCACACAGAAATTTTACCTCTTGTCAAAATTCTGCTCTTGTACACAGCTCAGCACTGGATCTTACAGGTGGAGAGATACCTGCTCAAGCTTTGCAACAATCCACTAGCACTCCGTGTATATGGAAATCAGGCTGCTGGCAATATCAGATACTCCCAAATCCTTGTTGTGGGGAAATGCCTCTCAACTTCATGGAAAAGATAATTCCAAACCCCATGTACTTTCCTGAAAGTGGCTTTAGAATTACTCTCATAATTGTGGACAAAATGAGGTCACGGATTCGAAACAACCTCTGACACTGGTAGAGTGACAGTTGATGACAAGGGAGGAGAAGGAAGACCTGTGGAAGCAGGCTCCCTGGAAAGTGGGTGTGGAGCTGACTGGGATGGGGTGCAGGGAGCTTTCGGGGTAGGAGTTATGGTCTACATCTTGACAGGGCTTCAGGCTACACAGGCGTATCCATTTGTCAAAACTCAGTGAATGTTCACTTAAGATTTGTGCATTTAATTGTATGTAAATTGTATCTCAATAGAAAAATACAATCAACAGATATTAATATGATATGCTTGCTGAAGTATTCGGGGAGAAGGGTGCTGATATCTGCAGTATACTTTTAAATGCAGTTTTGAAAAGAGAGATTGATGAATAGAGGAATGGATGGATAGATACATGTGTGATAAAACAAGTATGTTACAGTGTTACATTAGAATCCAAGTGGTGGGTAACATTTTTTTCAACTTTTCTGCATATTTCAAAATTTTCTTAATAAAATATTCCAGAAAAAAGTAGGTTCAGAAAACTAACAAGTCCAGCCAAGTGGGGCTTGTTTGTTTGGGGCTGTGTGTGCTTCACCCACATCGTAGGCTCTGAGAACATGGCCCAGTTGTATCTCATTTTCATGCCTGATACTCATTAATGTCCTGGATTATTCTTAGAAATCTTAAACTTCTGTTCTGTGTGTATTTAAGATAGGAAAAATTGAATGTAATTACTTTTGGAAATTTCCCATTAAAAATCTCCACATTAAAAAAGAGAAAGTTGATTCTTAATGAGGGGTAAATTTTAGCTACTTGGAAAATCCCACTTAAGTGGAGTCAGTCATTCCCTGACAATGCAGGATGCATGAGACATCATTTTAATTAGTATTTCTGGTTAGTGGGTGGTCACACAATCTTACCTTGACTTGGCTTCAGCATTTTGGGGGCATTTTTGCCTGTATTGATCGGGTTTTAGGGAAAGGACTTTGGGCTAGAGTCACCTGAGTTTGGATTCTGTCTAGTTGGTCTACTTGCTGGGTGCGTGACCAGGGAGACACTTCTTGATTTGTCTGAGCTCAGTGTTTTATGTGACAGGTGGGAACGATGATACCAAAAATATAGGCTTCTTGTAAGAAATCAATTAAAAAATGCAGACAAAGCACATTAAAGAGCCTGACACACAGTATGTTCTTAATCCAGGAGAGTTCTCACCCTCAGTTCCTTTCATGCAGTCCCCACGACTGTTCTGTGAAGGAGAATTAATATTGTCACCTGCATTTCCCAGAAATGACAAACATTTGGAGAAGTTCAATTACACGCAGACCCCCAACCGTTTGGGTATCCCAAAGTAGATGGAAGACTCGAACCCACGTCTCTGAGTCCACTGTTGTTTCTCCTTCAGCCGATCTTCCCCCCGTATCTGATGGCGTGGCCAAGAAAGCAGAATGAAGGGTGTGAAGATGAACTGAACTGGAATCTCCTTTGGTTTCAGGACAAAAATGATGTCGCCTCACGCTGTTGAGTATCACAAAAAATTTTGTTGAATGTTGTTAACATCTTTAGTGGAACAGTAAAAAGAAAGGCTGAAATTACTCAGCAAACTTGAGGTGACCTTTTCAAAATGGTTAAACATTTGAACTTCACACATGCCACCTGGGGAAGCTTGGACTGGGACTACAACTGCCATCAATTTGAAGTCACACTGGAGGCACCAGCTGATGTCCTGTCCCCGTGAGCTCTCCGGGTATGAGGAGAGCTCCCGTTAGCAGATCCCGCTGCCCTTCACCCTGTCTCCCCACAGACCCCCACTTCCCACCTGAGGCCAAGCAATGGTCAGGAGGCTTGGGGCACAGGCTGGGGACACAGGAGTGGATCAGCAGGGCAGCAGTGGCCTTCCAAAGGCCCTGGATCCTTTTCACATGTACTCCCCTTGTCTTCTCTTCCTTTGGCCACATTTGTGGCATTTCTACACGTGGCAATTAGAGAACAGTTGTGTTCCTTACTGGACCTTTCCCCTGGGACATCAAATCTGCCTCAGACCAGGTCGTCTCGGGCAGCCTCATGCCAGATATCTAAGTTTTAACGAAGCTTTGCCTGTCTTTTTAGGTTCATCATCCAGAATTGGCTACTGATCTTGTTTGCAGCATAAAGGAAGAAAAAAGTGTCCTTTGAGAATAATGTCAGCTGCTGAGTGCTCCATCAATGCTGAAGGGAGAGCCCAGAGCCCAGCGTGTGTGTCTGGTGAGGGGTGCCCACTCAGGGTGCTCTGTGGCATGGTAGAGACCGTGGAAGGGACAAAGTACAGTCAAACCAACCCCGGAGAGAAGCGATGGCCAAAGAACATAGACCTCATGGGGCTTATTGTTTTTAGAGCATGCTAGGGAATTTCAACAGACTGTTTGGAGCCTTAACAATCGCTTATTTTGTATTGGATGTTTTAAAAAAGCAGAGGGTTTTTTTCTTTGTATGTTACACGTATGCCAGGAAAAATAGTTCCTGGAGAATGAAAACATCTCAAGGGTCAGTTTGCAACTTGAGAGGGGACGTTGGGCCCAGTTGCAAAGATGCCATTTTCTCCCCAGCAGTGCATGTCCATGGAGGAGACAGATGCGGTCAAACAGATGGCCTGATGGCAGAAGGTTTCTTGCCTTTAGCAAGAGCCCCACAGGGTCTTCAGTGGGAGCTGTGGGTACAATAATGACCTCACCCCTGGCCAGGAAGGAAGTGGGCTCCAGAGCAGCTGGTGTCCAAAACCTAATGGAGACCAGGACTATAGGACGCCACACTGGCTGACATCCCGCAGCCTGGCCTGGTGTCTGCACACGGTTCTACGCTTCTTCAAGCAGTTAACTTTTAAGCCACATGTTGCCTCAGCACCCCCAGGGTTGGATTGGGAAACCCACCCACACCCCATATTTCCTCTGGGCAGCACTGTCGTCTGCAAGGCTGAGGATCTGCCAAGTCAGGGATTAGGCACAGAGGAGCAGCAGGAAAATGAAAAGAAGAAAGTAGCAGGAAAAGCCCAAGCTGCAGTCCGCCTCTGGCTGCATTGGGCAGCCTCCCTGTCGATCACAGAGAGGGGCTCTCAGGGCTCGTGTACACTGTCTGCTGAGAGTGATGCCCTCCACACAGCTCCTCCATGCAGCCGCGCAGCCGTGCTGGGTGCCGTTAGGTGCTTTTCCAGGAGGCCTCGCACTTGACACCAGTGACAAACAAGGAGAAGGATGTTCCCCTACCGGCCCCTTAGCTTGACTTTCCTTCCAGCAGACTTCTGGGAAGGACAGGAATAATTAAAGCAGCGAGTGTTTCTCAAAGAGTGGTTCTGGGACCAGCAGCATCAGTTCTCCCTGGGAGCTTGTGAGAAATGCACATTCTCTCGCCTCACCCCAGACCCACTAAATCAGGAACTCTGGGGCTAGGCCTGAGAATCTGGGTTTTCACAAGCCCTCCAGTTGAGCCTGATCAGCACACTTAGTTGCACATTCACAGATGCTGTGGAACCAGGATGGCTCCTGCAGAAAATGGGTGGGAGTGGGGATTCCATTGTGGGGCATTTCTTAGTCTCTTTCACATCCTAGATTCTCTCCATCGGCTTTAGTGGGGTTTCTGTACAGGAGGGGGTTTAGGGAGATTTGGGGCATTGATCTGATGGGAATGGGGCACTGGGGGATTTTTTTGAAGCTGCTATACAGAAAAGCACAAGGTTACTACTTAAGTGATATGTTATAGGTCGATAAAAGCAGTAACGCTTTTCTAATGATCTTTTGTTCACACTTTGCTTAAGAATGAGAAGACATCAATGGTTCACGTCAAAGACCTAATATTAACGACCCTTGTCTGTGGGGGTAGGGCTAGAGCCTTGCCCCCTGCCCCTCCTTGAGGCTCCAGAAGGGACACAACCAATAGCAAAGGTTGCCTGTTTTGTAGTTCAGGACACTGCCCTGTGAAAATCAAGATCCTTTTGTTTTTCTTTCTGACTTTTCCCTGACTTGTGGGTCCAGGTATTGTTTATTATCTGGTTTTACTTTCTGCCTTCAGGCAATGACTATATTTAAGCCAATTCAAACTTTGCAAGTCTTAAAAATACTTCTCTTTGCTAACTTCTTTCAGGTTTGGCAGGGTCTTTCCTTCGAACAGCAAATCCATCTCTTTCTACCTGCCCAGACCTCGGGATTAACTCACCCCATGATCTGTTCTTAACCTTTTCAAGCTACTAGTTGATGAGGTCATTTTGTGTGTGTGTGTTGGGGGAAGGGGGTGTCCTGTTTTCCTCTTCCATTGTCAGGGGTCCTAATTTTCAGTGTGGAAGGTTAATTTCTTTAAAGGCAAAACAGTCCTCATGATCCCTCATGGATAGTCACGCCTTCCTTGAGTCCATTTTCAGATGATTGTCCCCGAAAGTTACCCCAGCATTCTGGAGGTGAAAGTTACTGTGCCTGTTTTAAAGAGCGACTTTTAAATACCGCATGCCCACGGCGTACATTTAAACGGGTAATTCTTTCCAAAGTGAATGACTTTCATACTGAAAGGAGACTTCTGGAGAGTTTTCTTTTCTTGTAGTTCCTTCATTTTAGTGGGTTTTTGAGCATGATTGTGGGTTCCAGTCACTCTTGCCCTACTGCCTCCCCCACATCCCTAAAGACCAGAGTCCTAAGACGTTTTCTGTCCTCCACAAACCATCACAGTAATCCAACTCTCCGTCGCTGGAGGGGCCCCCAAACCATGCCTCTCTCTTCCTGAGACCCAGAGTAATAATGAGTGGGAGTCTTCAGTCACAGAGAGCCCTTTGTAATGATCAAACTTCCTTTATTAAAATTAAGGAAAAATAGGGACCAACAATCGGGCTTTACATTGAGGGGAACGTTTCAGCTTGCTGAGAATTGAAGCGTGGAAAGTATTCGGAAGGTAAAAGGTCAGTAGAAGAAAGATAAAGGTCACATGCTTTCCATTCTCACCTCTCCACCCCGAGGTGTGCATCCCCTGCCCCCCACCACCATCCCCAGATGTGAACAGAGAGAGTGCTGTGTGAAGTCCTGGAGTGGCTCCACCCCAGGCTTTCTTGTGTGAAGTAGGTGCGCCCATTGGCCAGCCCCGGATCCAGTAGAACTCCCTGTGATGACAGAATGTTCTCTGCACTGTTGAGTAAGGAAGCCACTTGCCGCATGCGTCTGTTGAGCGCTTGACATGTGGCTAGTGTGACTGATCGGCTAAATTTTGAATTTTATTTAGTTCTATTTAATTTAAATTTAAATGGCCGCATGTGGCTAGTGGCTGCCATGTGGGGCAGCAAAGAGCTGGAGGGAAGGAAGCAGAATTGCCCAAGCAGCGCCTGCTCTTCCTCAGCCCCAGATAATTCCTCTGGACAGTGGTAACAAGGAGTGGACTGGCTGCCCAAAGAGGAGTTCCTCCCCAATTCATTAAATCTGGAAGCTGAGAAGGAAAAGACCATTGTTTTGCAAAGAAATTGAGATAATTGAAGCTTGAAATTTTCACTGAGGTGAAACAGAGCTTCCTTCATTATTAACAAATAGGCTTGGGATGAAAAGCAGAGAGCTGAAGAGAGAGCTCTGCTTTTGCTTTTTTGTTTTTTTTTCTTTTTAAACCCTACTTTGTCCATCAGGGACAAATTGCAGAAAACTCTGTGGGTGTCCAAGGGCTTTCTTTGCTTAGGAAAAGGGTGGAGTAAGCAGTTGTCTAGTTAGATGCCCCGCTTCTCAGAACCTGCTGGTCTGTCTACTTTCTGGTTTACCATCTGCTGAGCCACGCTTTATCTGGAAGGGAGAGGAAGCAGGAATGAGGACCAGTTGTTTTGCCTTGTTGGTCGTGTTCGGGAAATGGTCTAGTAGGGAGGCGCGTGGAACATCCTGAAGTCGGGAAGATCCCAGGCAGCCCTACACCCAGCGTTGGTGCGTTGGCTGCGTTTGTGTGAGAAAACTAGTTCTGTTGTGGAATGTTCCTTAGTAATGATCGACCGGCATCCATCACTGGATGTCTGCTGAGTAACAGGCTCCATGTTTCATGCTATGAGAGTCAGAAGAAGCATCGTTTATTACCACAGCACATAGTACCATAGAGTAGAAAAGATAAAATATGCACTCTTGGAATAAATGGCAGGAAAGGTTATCAAAGTGTTAATTTTCCAGTAAAGAATAGGAATGTGAGAGTGTGTGTGTGTGTGTGTGTGTGTGTACGCGCGTGCGTGCGCGCGCACATGGACATATTTAGCTACCACATTGGTGGCAGTCAGTGGGACAAAAACATTGTTATTAGAGGGATGTTTGGTTCCTTTTAAACTGAGAACCATCTCGACTGGTGTCTCTACTGAGGACAGTCCAGTAAGTGGTGACGATGAATGCTGACATTTGAAGACAGGCAAGGTTCAGCCAAAGAGAAAATGGGGCAGACAGAGTTAAAAGCAGTAAGCCAGGGTCCAAAGACTGCCCCAGGAACCTGGCACCCTACTAGCCTCTCCTTCTGTCAGTTCTGTCTTTCTCCCCTTGGTGTTGGCTCTCCATCTACAGCCCTTCTTGGCACATACCTTTGGCTGGATGTCTCCACTAGCAGCACTCTCCAGCTTGGCTCTGCCTTAAGGGCTGCTGTGTGCCCTTGTTCACACTCTTGGCTGGCACCTCCAGCTGTGGGCCACTGCATTCAACTGAGGTCTGGGTGGTGGCCCTCCTTCCTGAGTGCTTAGTGGGCACCGCCCCATTCCCCCTGGAGTCCCAGGCCCATCTGCTTCACCTCTCTCCCCAGGGAAGCAGCCATGACAGCCGTTGGCCCCAGTACCCAGCAGTGTAGCCAAAGGATGCTTTACTGAAAGAAGAGCATTTAACTAAAGTTAAATGTATTCTGAAACAAAAATGGAGCCCATGGTCTCTCAGCATCCAGGAAAATTTCTCAGTCCTGACATGTCAAAAGGACACAGCGGCCAGCCTGAAGGAGCTCTCACTGGCAAAGCTGGGACAATTTGAACATCAAAATAAATAATGACAGTAACAGGTTATAATCCATAGAATAAAATGATCTGTGAGTGCACGCTTGAGGGAAAGAAAGAAGGAAGGGATGCAAAGAGGGAGGAGGGAGGAAGGAGATGGAAATAACTCTTCTCTTGAGTAGGAGAAATGGTGAAATTAGAAAAATCACCATATGGCGAGCATCACCATAATTGTTTCAAGCAAGAACCACAAACTAATACTAAAACTAGTGGCTAAATGTTTGATAAACATGATATTTACATAGTCTCAAAGTATATCCGCACAGGGTACTTATTAGTTACAAAGGAGAAAATAGCAACTTTCAGTCGCGGAAGCTGGCTGACTCTACTCTAACCAAGTATGGTGAAGGGACAACTCAGCATCGTGCCTCCTGATGCCACGCCCTGGGAAGGACACAGTGTCACTTCTGGGGCAGTCGTGTCAAGAGAGATGGTCAGGCAAACTCACACTCAGGGGCATTCTACAAAATAGCTGGCCTGCAAGGGTATGAAAGACAAAGACAAAGCCAGACGGAGGAGCTGCCCTGTGTGGAGGAGACTAACAAGGCAGGTCAGTTAAGTCCAAAGAACTTCTTCTTTTCCTGTGAAAGCCATTAGTGAGATAATGAGCAAAATGCATAAGGTCTGTAGATGAGATAATAATATTGTTACCCTTGTTAATTTCCATGTTTTGACAATTTCGCGGTGCTCATTTAAGAGAATGTCTTTGTTCTTGGGAAATACGTTACAAGTGAAAAGGGCTTGACACCTAGGTTGCCTGGGAGGGACACAGGAAACTGCTTGGGTGATGGAGTGCTCTGTCCTCTGGGGGTTATGAGAGTGTCTGTGTTTGTCAACACTTACTGAGATGCACACTGAACATCTGTGCGTTTTCCCATATGTAAGTTACGCTTCATTGAAAAATTGAATCAGAAAAAATTAAATGCTTTTCTAAAAAGACAATTCCAAAATTGTTTAGTGTGTAAAGCCATTGAAGTGGGTACAAATCTTCCCAAAGTGGCTACTTTGAAATTCCACAGTAGTCTCTGATCATGCTAATTTTTTTTTAATAATTCTCTACTTCATGGTCATATATTATTTCCCCTCACAGCATTTAGCATCATATGGAGCACAATAAAGATTAGCCAGTTTGTTTGATGATTGCTATCTTAGACTTTATAACAAGTACACTCGTCCTCTGTGAGACCTGGCAGACAGGAAAGACAGTTGTGTTTCCAGGGGAGGAGCAGAAAGTGACCGCAGGTCAGAACTTTCCAGGCTCTCACAACCTGCATGGAAACATTTTTCCACCTTAGGAAATGCTCCCGCCATCTAACAGGACAGCTGCAGTGAGGCGAGCCCGTGGTTTGGAGCCGGACAATCTGCTTGTTGGAGTTTCCTTTTAAGGGACCCCAGCCAGCTCCCCGCCTTGTTTGCAAAGGTTGGAGAATTTATTTGTTGCTTTTTTAACCACCCTCCTGTGCCAGGAAGCTTTAGGATGTTGTAATCCCTCTGACTCCAGATCAGATGGAGTGGAAATTTCATGCCAGCCTCACCCAGAGAGAGGGTGAGGAGTGTGGGTGTGAAGTCAGGGCTCGGAACCCAGAGCCAGGCACCCGGTCAAGGAAGCAGGGTCAGGCTGTCACCTTGATAGCATCTCACCACATTGGACTCTGTTGCTTAAAAAAAGAAACCAGACTTTCCTGTCCAGCCAGCGCTCGGCTGTCAGGAGCCTGGCAGGCCATTATGGTGCCCTGTCCTTCATCACACACTTGAATTACAGGGGCAGCATTTTGATCTTTATTGCAGATGATGATACTGAGGCTCAGAGATATCAAATCACTAGGACCTGGGCTTTCTTCCCTCTTTTCCAAGGTTCTTTGCAGTATATCATACAGCATGTCTTAGTGTGAGTTTCCAGGAAGCAGACCCTGAGCAAGGACTTGAGTGTAGGTCATCTATTCGGGAGGTGATCCGGGGAGGGGAACGATGCCCTGCAGTAGCTTGCCCTGCTGGGGGCTTCTGGAAGGCAGTGTAGAACCTGCAGCTCAGCATTTTCCCCGTGGGGGAGGAGCAGGAGTACATATATACCCACTCTCGTTAGTTGTTGGTTGAGGGCTGCTCGGAGGCGGGGTGTTAGTTCCTGGCGCATCATTCTGGACAAAGAGATGCGGATGTTGGTAGATGGAAGTTGAGCTGGCAGGGACTGAAATGGTGAAGACTGAGGAGGTGTGGGGAGGGAATCCAGTGTCTGCCAGGCTGCCTTTCAAGTGCCAGACCATGTGGAACAGACTATGAGAGCTTTGAGAGGAAAAGAGCATTATGGACTGGACTCCGAGCCAGATCTTGGAATAGGATCATTCTGCCCTGGCAACCAGCGGCTGGGCAGTGACTCCGAAAGGCAGTGGAAGGGAGGGGGACAGGATTCTCTAATTAGTTCCTTAAAACAAGTCTAGGCCTCGTAGGTGCCTACCATTAGTAAGAGCCCCCACTGTCCCCAAAATGTGGGGCGGGTACCCTGACAACATCTCCTCACCCCTCCACACGTGTGAAAGCCTCAGGCTGCCCATGGTTGTTAATGATGTATTTCCTTAACCTTGTGGGGTGGGACCCTAGACTCAGTTCTAGTCCGACATCTAGAAGCCCCCGCTGTGTGACACTGAGCTAAGTCCCTAACTCCCAGTGTCTAAAATTCCTCCTGTGCTGTGGTTGTATTTGCCTGGCATCTTCTGCCTCAGTGAAAGAGTCAGAAGTCGAGGGCAGGCAGGAGAGAGACTAGAAGATATAAAGGAAGCATTGCAGGGTGGACAGCACGAGGCTCAGGGGGAGGCCATGGACAGCACCACCCACTGCTCTGCTTATCCAGAGCCACGCCTCACCCAGCCATGGCGGCCTTCTGAGGGTGAGGGGTGCTCCCAGAGGATGAGGAGGAACTTGAAAACAAAAAACAAAAAGGAGCTCGTGTGGGAAGAGAAGCTGTGACCTTGGCCTCCTTACACTATCTGGAGCCGACTCAGTTATGCCATTCAGATGTTTATTATGAAAGTGGTGAAACAAAAAAAAGGAACAAATCAACAGACAGACCGGAGAATCCAACCTTGGGATCCTTCCTGTCCGTGTACTAGCAGGGGAATCCTACTGGAGTGAGAAAATGGGATTCCTTTGTTGGAGCCCCACTGGCCCCCTGTTATTAACAGTGACACTTAGACCAGAAAGGAAGGGTCCCCAGGGAGAAACAGGAAATATTAGCAAATGCAAGGCTTTCATCCCACGTGCTCAGCACCATGGAGCAAAGGACGCGAGGGACAACCAACACACTTCTGCCTTTCTCTGTGGTGGCCAGAATTACAGATTTAATCAGGTGGCATCAGAAGGCAAGTATTTGGACCAGTCTCTGGAAAGTTCTTCTGCTCCACCATTTCCTGTGGTGGCCTGGGGCTGGTGGGGACCACAAGGGAAATGAATGACAGAGCGAGGGCACATGCCTGACTTAGTTACCAAAAAAGAAAAAAAGGAAGAAAGAAATCCTTTCGCTTTGTGATTTTTTTGGTCTCTTTTCATTAAAGGGAGATCCTGGCAATTAGCTCTGGTCGGGGGCCTACAGGTTGGCTCTCTGCCCTCGCCTCACTTTGTCTTTTCAAACGGATACTGTTCGGTCTGGTTTTTGTTTGCTGCTGATGTTTAGTTCCTGAGAGAGGATCTGACTTACACAAGCTAATTTCTCCCTCAGCAAATCCCAAAGGAGATCAAGCCAGAGCAGAGGCTCTTGTGAGGGCCCCTGCTCTGTCCCGGCCAGCGTCAGCCCCCGTCACCTCCTCTGGAGAGGCAGGGCCCGGAGCTTGACAGAGCCCTTCTTGAACCTGGCTGGGGGATTGGATGGGGGACGGGTCATCTGGAAGGAGCAGTGCACCATATTGGTTCATGGCATGAAAAGTTCAAAAAAACAGAGAGGAAGGGAACTCGAAAAATGAAGAACTCCCACTCTCAGAGAAGAAGGGGCTGGTCCTCGTGGGAAGAGCCCTGAAGGGACTCGTGGTCATGATTTTCATCGCCAGGTCACCACATGACTTTGGAAGACCACTCCAAGTTTCTGGACCCTGTTTCCTCGTTAGAAGAACAAGGGCATAGGACAGTGTGACCTCTAAAGCCCAAAAGGAGAACCGGGGGGAAGAGGGACAAAAGCCAAGGGCCTAGGCAGAGGCATGGGTTCAATCTGCTGTCAGCCTTGAGTGGGTCACTTCAGCGTTATCTGCCTCTCCTTCATTGGGTACGTGAAGCCAATAAACTCAGAATGGCTTTTGTATTATCAGCTTTACTGGAAAGTTTGAGAGAGGAGAATCACTTTTTAGGCTAAAATAAACATTATGCTGTTCATGTTAAATGTGCTTGTGGGCCAGCCCGGTGGCGCAGTGGTTAAGTGCGCATGTTCCGCTTCAGCGGCCTGGGGTTCGCTGGTTTGGATCCTGGGTGCGGACATGGCACCACTTGACAAGCCATGCTGTGGCAGGCGTCCCACATATAAAGTAGAGTAAGATGGGCACGGATGTGAGCTCAGGGCCAGTCTTCCTTAACAAAAAGAGGAGGATTGGCAGCAGTTAGCTCAGGGCTAATCTTCCTCAAAAAAAAAATAAAAGTGCTTGAATTTTAAAGATAGCTACTTTGAAAATAATGACTGTAAATGGATTCTGTGCCTGCCTTAAGTCAGTTACAGCAAGAGCCCAGCCACTGGTGCATCTGTTCTTAGTCCTCTAGCCAGGGCTGGGTGGGACATCAAAGAAGCTCCCCCTTTTCTCCGTGCTTTAGTGATGAGACTAGCCCACATGCTCCTGAGTGCTTGGTGGTGTAGACCATCGCTAGCTCCGTGCCTTTGTCGGGTGTCGTTTCCGTCTAAGATGGTGGTTCCTAATTCTTGAGGGGCAGTGCCTGTGTGGAAGATGTGATAAGCAGCTGATCAATTCTGACTTAGATTTTGCACAGAATTTGAAGGCACTGAGGGATCCCCTTTAAGCCCACTCAGTAGACCCCTAGTCCATGGATCCTAGGTTAAGACTTTGTCCAGGGCCGGCCTGATGGCACAGCGGTCAAGTTTGCATGTTCCACTTTGGCGGCCCGGGGTTTGCCGGTTCAGATCCCGGGTCCGACCATGGCACTGCTTGGCAAAAGCCATGCTGTGGCAGGTGTCCCACATATAAAGTAGAGGAAGATGGGCACGGATGTGAGCTCAGGGCCAGTCTTCCTCAGCAAAACGAGGAGGATTGGCAGCAGATATTAGCTCAGGGCTAATCTTCTTCCAAAAAAGACTTTGTCCAGAGGGATATAGGTGCGGGGAGAGCTTGGTGAGGGAAGGGCTTTGGCTGCTGCTAGGTATCATTTTTCTGGAATGGGTGGGCTTCTGGATTTAGAGGTGTCTGCTAAGGGCATGACCTGTTTTTAGGCCAAGGCAGTGTGATACTCTCAGAGAGGGTGGGGGTTGGGTGGGCAGGGAGGACCGTGTGTCTGTGTGCATCTCCTTGATCCCTGTAGGGTTAGTCACAGCTTCTTTCAGGTTCTTCTTGAGTGGGCTGAATACTGGGATTAAGTTGTAATCCCAGCATTATCCTTGTATTTGTCACCTAGCTACTGACAGCAGCTCTCACACCATCATTTTGAAAGGTATCGTGGATACTTCAATGCCAAAGTCTTTGCTTGAGAAGAGGCTTCAGACTGGGTAAGTGTGGAGACATGGCTTATCTTGTGGTCAGAGGGCAAAGCAGGGAGTCTCAATCATGCTTCAAAAATGGGAAAGTCACCTGGTTTCCCTGCTGACCTGATACAGAGACATCACTCAGATGTCACCCTGGGATGGGCTGAGAGGAAGCAGCATGGGCAGCTAACCCTCTTGCTGCTCCAGTTGCCTTTTCTTTCTCGTGTTGCACAAGTAACCATAACCTTGTTAAAATGAGAAGACGTTTGCCCTGAGCTGGGATGCTGGTGAAGCAGGCTGGATTCATGCCCCCCAAAATTAGGTAGAGTGCCTGCCCACTACACGCTCAGACATGTGGGATCCTGCCTGTGGAATGACCCTCCCCTTCAGGGCTCAGCACAAGGCACGGAGAAAGAAAGCCTGCATTCCTTTCTTATTTCTCCTGGAGCTCTGGGCACGTGGTGGGCTCCCAGCCATCCCTGTGGGCTTGGGAGAACTAATGATTTTACAGGGCTTTATAACATGCACAGTTCTTTCATAGGCATCATCTGAGTTAATTCTCACCACAAGAATGGGGGGTAGTACAATGGCACCGTTTTCTGGATGGGGTGCTTAGGTGTGTGTCAGAGAAGTTAAGGGATGTGTCTCGAGTCCCAGCTCTGATCGGCAGCAGAACACAGGATTCAGGACTCTCGTGGCCCTGTCCATATCCTTCACCTGTACCCATCAGGGCACCTGCATTCCTTGCCTGACAGCTTTCTCTGGCCAGACTCAGTGTGCTTTGCCTGCCTTCACGGTAGACCAGAAGTTGAGGACGTTGAGGAGTGAATGCTCCCTAGGGCAGCCCATAACCTGTGACAGATGAGAGCTGGTGTGTAAATGCCCCAGCTCCTTCATCCCTTGGGCAAGATCACACTGAGGTACGTGGTCTATACCTTTTTCCCAGAGTTCCCTTGGAGCTAGGATTAAGCCCCAGCTACCCACAGTGATAACCAACATGTGCTTTACTGGCCATCTTCCCTTCCTGTATCACTTCCCGGCTCTCCTGCTGGCGCTGCTCCAAATTAGTCACTTGCACCGGAATCCTTGTCTCAGGGTCTGCTCCTGGGGGAACCTAAACTAAGACACAGATTTTTGGGCACCAAATACTGGTTTTTCCCATCTGGCTTCTCCTGTTTCCTTCCCGGTGTAAAGGTTCACCATGCTCCTTGAAGAGAAGTCAAGCTGTGTTCCAAGGCTAAGAATAATGTGTCTTAATACTGTGGTGCGTGGTGTCTAGTTAAGGTTGGTGGATTTTCTTTTTCTTTCCTTTATTCTGTCTTTCTTTCTTTCTGTCTTTCCCTCTGTCTGTCTGTCTTCCTCTCCTTCCTTCCTTTCTCCCTTCCTTCCTTCCTTCCTGGCATTCCCTGGTATATGCCCCCATCTACCTCCCAGGTCAGCACTATTTCTTATCCAAAAAAGGAAGTTGCCTGAAATGGAGACGGGGAGGGCAGAGACCCAGGAGAAAACCCTCCTGTCAGAGCTTCTGGCCTGGGAAGACAGATTGGGTCCAGAGAGGTTATGGAGTTCACCAAGTTACTGCATTAATCCTGCACGTTGCCTCACGTCATGTGAGGGGAGGAAGTGCCTATCAAACTCCACAGCAGATGTTGTAAATCATGGGAAGTGTGCTGTGGCCACCTCTACGCTGTGGCTTGAAATGAAGCCATTTGTCAACTGAGGAGGCCAGGCTGCTCAGCCCCTCAGTCTCCTGGGCTGTGCCCTGGTGTAGAGAGGGGCGCTCCAGAGGCGTCGCTGGGGGTGGGATTCTGCACCTCCTTTGAACTCCCTTGAAAGTCAGAGAAGCTGAGACAAACGTATCAAAATTTCCTGAGAAAGTTTTTCTGCATTTGGCAGAGATAAACTAAAATTTGCCATGTGAGTGGGGACGGCCTTTTTAAATAAAACAAGGTCTCCAAAATTCTGATACCTGTTTAGACACTTCTCTTGTGTGTCTTAAAGGAGACTGAAGTAAAGAGAAGATGCTGAGCACAGCCTGGCTTTCTTGTTTAAAACCAGTTATTAAACTTGGTTCATTCTAACCCCAAACAAGAAATGTGCGTGCATGCGCACATGTGTGTGTGTGAAGACAAGCATTGGAAGGAAAATATATGAGGGTGAGGGGAAGCAGGCAAATAGGGGTACCCATGGAATACAGTATGCACTGCAATTGATATTTCCTATAATCTTATAATTTTGTTTATTATTGATGAAACTGCCAGTGTGGAAACAATGTTTTAGGTGCTGGATGCCGTATCTAACAAGAAACCAAAAAGTGAGAGGAAAAATGGAGGGCCGTCTGTATTCGAGATTGCTATTTGCTGGTTGTTCCAGTGAACAGTTGTCATATAAAGGCTAGGAAGAAGAATAAATTGAAACAGTTGTACAAAACAAGGCACCAGAATCATCTCTGGATTGCTTGCTACCCTGGTCTGTGTGTCCTTAGCATTGATAATTGTGGGCAGGCTGTATTTTAGCCTTGCTGGAAGACCGTTCCCAATTCATTGTGCACCATGAGCAAGCCAAGAGAAAAGAATATTCCCAGAAGCAGAGTGTTCCAGCTTTTCTGAAAGGTCATTTCCCCTTTTTAGGGGGTAGCTCTCAGTACGGCAGAAATGCTTGGATGTCAACCCTGTCCCTTCACCCACTGCTGCAAGCTGACTCCATGTATTTGAGATAAAACCTTCCTCCCGGTCCATAGCATTTCTGGCTGAATTGGCCATGAGACAGAGGACCCTGTGTTCCTAATTATTTCTGAATGAAAAGCCCTGCGGGCAAGTGGAGATTCAGGGCAAGGATGGCCAGGTGGAGCAGTCACCAGTGTTCAGTGGATTGTAGAAATGGAGGGATAATTAAATTAAGAGTGCCAGGTGCAGGCATTGAAAAATAACCGTGGGTGTTAATTATGCAGTCCAGCTTCACAGTCCAGTGTTAGCAGAGGAAATGCCATGGGCCTGTCCATCACATGGCAGCTTGAAAGGCTTGGGAGAGACACATTCATGGTTTCTAGAGAACTTGCCAGGGCTGCCTACTTGGGATTCTGGTGAAGCAGAAATTATTTATTAGCTGGAGTGTGTACATTTTATCTATTTACACTGAGCCAAGGTGAGCATTTGGAGTGTCGGGGTGGCGAGGGGGTGTTAACTTTGAACCACATAGAAATTTGCATGTAATGGGGATCATGGGTGAGTACGTTGTTTCCAGTATAGGCAAGAGCAGCGGACACTGAGAGCGTGCAGCAGCAGCACTGGGAGACCACAGACACAGTGTGCTGAGTGAAAGAAGCCGGACTTTAAAGTCCATTCTGCCTGATTCTGTTTGGGTGAAGTTCTAGATCATTAAACTGAGCTGTGGTGATGGACTTCAGGTCTGTGGTTGCACGAGGGAACTTTATAGGGTGACGGGGAATGTTCTGTTTCTTCCTTGGGCTGAGGGTTACATGGATGTAAACATTCTTCAAAATACGTTGGATGTACAATTAAAATCTGTCCATTTCATTGCATGTAAATTATTCCTTGGTGAAAGAAATATGAAAAGACCTTCCCAGGCTGCGTTCTTACGTGGATTTTGAACCCTGATCAGTCCATCTCAGATTTCATGTATGTGGTCCATCCTGACCACCTAGCCTTTCCCTCTTCACAGAGTTGTTGAGAACAACCTTTCATTAGAAGGCAGCCGGGTCTAATGCGGTGATGGCAGACTGCAGCCCTCGGGCCGCATCCACTAACCGTCATTTTTGTAAATAGAATTGTATTGGAACACAGCCATGCTCCTTCATTTATGTGTCCTTTGTGGCTGCTTTCATGGCACAGTGAGAGAGCTGAGGAGCTGCCACAGAGACCGCTGGTCCCCAAGCCTTAAATGTTTACTATCCATCCCTTTCCAGAAAAGCTTTGCAGCAGCCTGGTCTAAAGGATTGTTTCTTTTTGGAACTACTCACTTCTGCTCTGTGTGGGCGGAGGTTTTGGACCGAGAATGCTGTCTAGGAAGGAGTCAGGTACAGATGCTGAGTTGTCACAATTTGGATGAGTTCTTCTTCATCCCTGAAGTTTGCTGGGTGTGCATGGTACCATGGATCTACAGTGGGGTGCAGCTTGGCCTGTATGGAGTTTTTAAAAAAGTTTTCTGTGTTGTTCTTTTTAAGGAGGGAGAAATAAATAAGGGCTGGAAGCTCTCCGTAGCCAGAGTGAGACTCCTGTTTTAAACCCTAAGCCTTTAGCTGCAAATTATCTTGCATGGAAAATTAACTCAGCTAATTGATTTGTGTGTGTGTGTGTGGAAGATTAGCCCTGAGCTAACATCTGCTGCCAATCCTCCTCTTTTTACTGAGGAAGATTGGCCCTGAGTCAACATCTGTGCCCATCTTCCTCTATTTTGTATGTGGGACGGCTGCCACAGCATGGCTTGATAAATGGTGTGTAGGTCTGCACCCAGGATCTGAACCAGCAAACCCTGGGCCGCTGAAGCAGAATGTGCGAACCTAACCGCTGCACCACCAGGCTGGCCCCTCAGCTAATTGATTTTGATAAAAGTAGATGTGATCTGGTGAGACTTGGTCAACGTGGTTGGCAGTGTTTATTAAGTAAATGAAGGAACAAAGTGAACGAATGAACTGATATTAACATTTAGGTTTGAATTTGGGGCTCACGGAACCACTTTGTTGAAGATACTCTTTATTGTTGCCATTTTGTTTAAAAAGGTTTAAACCTTTTTACCTTCTCCCCTTTACCTTCTCCCCAAGATTATGGTTGTGACCAGGCAGGACGTCTCTGAAGGATTTGGGAATGTGGCACACAGGTCCCAAAGCTTAGTCTTTGTTTATTTTGCAATTATTATTTCCTTCATCCGACTTCTTATTCTGTGATTACCAGAATTAAAGATCTTCTTGGAGAGGGGGGATCAATAGCTTTTTAAATGAAAAGAACTAAATGTGTATCACTTAAAGCCTGAGATGTAGATTTCTGTTCTCCCTAAAAAAATACGTATACATGTATATATCTTCATATATGTATCTGAATGAATGCAGGCAGCTAATTGTAGACCCCGAGAGTCGACCTCCTGGGGACCTGACACTATCAGGTAGTGCTTCAGCGTCACATTAGGCTGCTCCTTGATGGCCCCAGGTTACAAGGGCTGCAAGCAGGTGAGGAGTAATTGTTAAAACTAGAGAATTACTATCTGAGAGGATTTCAGAAACAAGCAGGAGAATCATGAGAGGTGGAAATGTGTTCCACAGAGCACGGCACTGCAGATTTGATCACGTGTCCCCTGCTGTGGGGTTCCACGTAGTCAGTCGCTTTTAGTTAGAGCCTCCTCAGGGTCAGGCAGTGTGGGGGCCACTTTTTACTTCATTGGAAATGAGGGGCCGCAGAGGTGTGTGCTCACAGTCACACGCCCCTTCTTTAACTGGAAGATAGCCGAGGATTATCTGATGCTCAGCAGAATTAAGCCAGCCACTGCTTCTGCTGCGTGATAGTGGCAAAAATAATGAGATCTCTATAAAGGCCTCCCCTCCTCCCTTCAGGCCACTGCACCTGACAATAACAATAGAAGCAACAGCATAAATACACACACACATACACACACACACCCCGTAGTCTAATGGTTTTTCCCTTATAGTTTCAGATATGAATTTGGGATTGAGGGAGAATATAATTTTTCATACTTTCATAAAGTATTTATTTTGTAAGTGTTCTTGTAGAATTGCTAAAAATAATCTTCTGATACAGACACTGGCTGGGTAGTATTGTATATGCATTTATTCATTCATCTATCCATCCATTCATTAACTCATCTTTAGAGCATGTTGCCATCTGCCAGGGACCATACTTGGTGCCAGGTAGGAAATAGTGAGCAAAAACAAGCCCAGTTCTTGCCCACAGGGAACTCACAGCTTCATGGGAGAGACAGGTAATTACCGAATCGTATTCAAATGTACGCTTGCCAGTTTAGAAAAGTATTGTAAATTATGCAGTACCATGAGATGACACAGTGGGTTGAGGGGTCAAGAGAGATTCCCAGAGAAGAAAGTGATGTTGGGGCTGGAATCAACAGGAAGAATAGGGACGAGGTGAAGTTTGGAGGAAGTTCTGCAAAAGCCCTGTGGTCTTGAAGGAGCAGCACATGTAGGAGGAATTGAAAGAAGGCTGTAGAATGGGAGAAACAGAGAGTATGGTACAAGATGTCTCCAGTGTGGCTGGAGCCATTGGCAGCGACCTCTCCATTCAGGTCCTTGTGGATCATGTTAAGGAGGCAAACGATTCTAAGGACAGTGGGAAGCTGCTGCAATGCTTTACTCAGCGTGGCTTTACATTTGGACAGCGTACATTTGGATTTACATTTTGGAAAATCCCTCTGGCTGCTGTGCTGGTGTGGACCAGAGGAAAGGCTCAACCTGGAGTGATGACTTTCTGTGTGTAGGTTTTTCTGCTTTCACTTTTCCTCTGGATTGTGGGGCTCTAGGCTGATTTAGTCTGATAGTCTCTGAGCAGAAGGACAAGTCATAGGGTATTTATTAAAGGAAAGGTAGGATGGAATATTCTGGAAGGATATTCCTTGGGATCTGGAATGAGGAGGAATACCACATACCAGCAGCAATGGGTGAAGCAGGGTATTTATGGTGCTAACAGGTAAACTGATGACTGAAATGATTCCATCCACCAAACCTTCGCTATGAAGGTTATGTTTCTAATTTAGACTGGTTTTTCCTTTGATGACCAGAATTAAGTGTAAGAAGTTTTCCCTGGCAACGAGTCTTAAATGACAGAGTACTGGGGGATGATTCCTGACTTCTTGGAATAATGAGCCAGGCTAAGAGCAAAATAGGTAAGATACCTGGGTGACCAAGGCCTAAGTGGGAGTACAGTGGGGGGAATGAGGAGAAGTATAAAAGTGCTTAACTCAGTGTCTTGCATAGATGTTAGCTGTTATTCCAATGACTGTTATTAATATTAATACCGTTACCAACAAGATTGTCCTGTGTTGCTCTCTCACTTGTTTATTTATTTATTCATTCATTCACTTCATCCTTTCAACAAATGTTTATTGAGCACCCACAATGCCAGGTATTATTATAGGTGTTGAGGATGTCACAATGAGCAAAACTACATTCCAGTCACCGAGAAGCTTACGTTCTGGATAGGTGAGGCAAATCAATAAATAAAAACCAAATAAATAAATGCATGATCTGGCCGATGGGAATAAGGGCTGAGAAGAAAAATAAAACAGGAAAAGGAGACGGAGAGGGATGGATAAGATGGTCCGGGAGGGCCTTTCTGGGGAGACGCTGTCCAGCCGAGATCAGAGTAGAGGGTGTGGACTGTGCAGATGGCTGGGCAGATCCAACGGCAGGTGCAAAGGGCCCGGTGGCAGGAGGTGCTTTCAGCATTTGAGGAGGGAGGAGGCTTGGGGAGTGCTCTCCACTGCGTGCCCCAAGCTTCTGTCATTATATAACCAGTAATCCTTAGTGACAGGAGCAGCCCTGCTTCCAGGTGGGGAAGGTCTGGAGCTCTGACAGGAGTGATTGGTGTCCATTTTCAGTTTTCTTGCTTCATTCCTTGGGGCTCTGCTTCCACCTCCCTCCCACCACTTCTGCACAGGTTAGGTCGGCAGCCATTCGTCTACTAGGTGAAGATTCCCGGGAGAAATCTCTTGAGAGTTTTAGCAAGTTAAAGTATTATTGTGTCTCCTTTCTGACAATATTCAAGATTGACAAAAATCTCCATTTGTCTAGTGACATGGTGACTGGAGGGCAGGTGTCCTGTTAAACATGGACACAGAAATAAGCATTGGGAGGTGACATGCTGAAGTAGAAATTGAAAGAAATACATCTTTGGATGAAATGGAACCGCTCAAGTGACATTTGAAATGTCTGCTCTGCATTCAATAGATGATGTTTTGCCATGAGCATCCCTTTCAACATTTACGCGGATGTCTGCCACGTGCCAGTTCTCTGCTGGGGACCAGGAAGCGTTCTTCAGTGTGTCTGCATCTTGGTAAACATGTCAACAGTTTGTGTGATTCACTGCAAGTGAATAAATGTTGTGAAGCTGGCTGATCGATTGGTATGCCAGGGCCTGCAAATGTGGAAGAAAATGCCTCCTCTTATCTGTGGGCGGAAATGCAAAAAACAGAAATTCTCCCCAGGATGATAATTACACAACGAATGATCTGAGTCTGTGAAAAGTTGCGGAAACTCAATTACCGTTGATGATGATAATGTGATTAATTAAAGCCACGTAGAAATTAGTCTAATTTACTGCAGTGGGAGGAAGAAAAAATAGATTTAAAAAGAAAATCAAGTGAGCTTTATTTTTTTACACCTAGGAGTTATAGTGATTAAAATTAAGCAACTTCCTCATCTTTTTAGAAGAGAACCTGGAGAAGCTCCTCTCTGCTCTGGGGGCCTGGCAGCTGGCTGACAGGCAGTGTGAACTCACACGTCATTCCTGATTCAGGAGCTGCCCGCGGCCTCTGGGTGGCCAGAGTCTTTCTACATGATGTACCTCTCGCTGGCCTCGCCAGGCAACCTGGAAGCCTCTGAGTGCTTCAAGACGAGATAACCAAGCTGCACAAACGCGGAGGGAAGAAGAGGGTTTAATTACATCTTCCCCCTGTTGCCTGTTCTCTCTTCTCCCACACAGTAATTAATCTGTGAACCAACGCAGCACATCTGGGCGTGAAGAGGATCAAGCAGGAGGCTGTTTGGCTGCAGCCCGGCTAGGTGATGGGACCGCACTTTGCTTGAATGTTCGGATACATTCCCCTTGAGGGACTGCCCCCGGTCTATGGCAAAGCCTGCAAAATTGCGAGCGTTCACCTCTTAGAATTACCACTGACTCGGCTGCCAAAACGTATTTTCCGTCCATTTCTGACGGAGGCTTCTGTTTAAATAGAGAGGAAAGAGATGATCTCTTTTCAAAGCGATTCCAGCCTGATTCTCTGAGTGCCAAGTGGTAAAGTCACCAAGTCCAGGTGGAATGAATTGGTTTATCTTCTTTGGCAGCTCTGATCATCGCCCTCCCAAGAGGCTGGGCTATAAATGAGAGGTAATCACGATGATATACGTATTTCTCTGGGTTGCTGCTTGGCTGATCCAGTCCGTTTTCCATAGATATTATCACTTCAGACTGCTGCTATTCCATCACTGGTCTTGAATTTTTTGTTTAACCCCCGACTTCAAGAAGAGAAATCTGATGGTTTTTTGAATGCAGTTGAATTGCCAGAAAAGAAAGAGGAGGACCATACTCTCCTTGAACGTTTTTCTATAGAAGTTGTTTTTTTTTTTAACCCAGACAAAAGTTGAATGATCATTTGCCCTCAGAAATGACATAAGAAGATGCGTGATAAACACGTAATAGTCGGTTCACGTGCGTGTACTCCTGTTGTGTGTGTAGACGTTGGATCTGTGGAGCTTCAGGGTGTCATTTTGCCTATTTTGCTTGGCTCACCGGCTTAAGAGCTTCCTTCAGTTGAAACTCAGGGTATTTGCATGCCCTCCTCATTACCTCTGCTGACTCCTAGTTAGAAACCTTGAGAACTGTTTGCATTTTGACCTGTTTTACCCACCACCCTGAAGCTGAAAGCTTTCTTCAGGCGTTGCTTATTAATTTCTTATGACCGTAGCACTCTCACTGTTTAGTGCTGTGTTTTCACTTTCCTTCCCTACTGGTCAGACCTAAAGGCTGCGCTGGGTCTGGGATGGTATCCTGATTCATCCCTGTACTTGCCCGGCTCCTGACAGCATGCACCATATACAGTCATTCCGTGAAACCTTTGTCCTCCCCAGGGATAACCAGTGCCTCAGTTCACCTCATCAGGGGGGCTTTCCTGACCACCCCATCCAAGACTGCAGCCCCACATCACCTGCCTTCTCTAGTTATGCTTTGTATTGCCCCGTGGGATCTGTCACCACCTCTAAGCAGATATTTATTTGTTAACGTGTCTCTGCCCCTCACTACAAGCTCTATGAGAGTAAGAATTTGTTTCGTTTATTGTTGAATTTCCAGCTTAGGACAGTGTCTGAAACATAGCCGATACCCAGTACCTTTTTATTCGATGAAAAAATAATGGCTTAATTAATAGAAAAGAAAACACAAACTCACTCATACCCACAGCTAACATCATACTCAGTGGTGAAAGATGGAAAGCTTTTCCTCTAAGATCAGGAACAAGACAAGGATGCTTGCTTTTACCACTTATATTCAACAGAGTAGTGGCTGTCATAGCCAAAGCGCTTGGGCAAGAAAAGCAAAATAAAAGGCTTCCAAATTGGAAAGGAAGAAGTAAAATTTTCTCTCTCTGCAAGTGATATGATCTTTATGTAGAAAACCCTAGAGATTTCACCATAAAAACTGTTAGAATTAATAAACAAATAGAGCAGCTGCAGGATACAAAATCAACACACAAAAATCAGTCATGTTTGTGTACATTAACAATGAACAATACAAAAAGGAAATTAAGAAAACAATTCCACTTATAATAGCATCAAAAAGAATGAGATGTTTAGAAATAAACTTAACCAAGGAGGCAAAAGATTTTTACACCGAAGACTGTAAAACATTGCTGAAAGAAATTTAAAAAGACTTAAATAAATGGAAAGACATCCCATATTCATGAATTAGACGACTTAATATTGTGAAGATGTCAGTACGACCCAAAGTAACCTACAGATTTAATGCAGTCTCTGTCATAATGCCAATGGTACCTTTTACGGAAATGGAAAATTCCATCCTAAAATTCATACGGAATCTCAAGGGACTCCAAATAGCCAAAACAATTTTGAAAAATAAGAACAAAGTTGGAGATCTTACGCCTCCTGATTTCAAAACTTATTACAACACTACAGCAATCAAAACAGTGTGGTATTGGCATAAAGACAGACATATAGACCGCTGGAATAGAATAGACAGCACAGAAATCAACCCTTGCTTCTAGAGTTAAATGATTTTTCACATGGGTGCCAAGACCATACAGTGGGGCAAAGGATGATCTTGTCAACAAATGGTGTTGGGAAAACTGGATATCACATGCAAAAGAATGAAGTTGGACCTGTACTTACACTATATACAAAAAATAACTCAAAATTGATCAAAGACTTAAGTGTAAGACCTAAACTATAAGACTCTTAGAAGAAAACATAGGGCAGAAGCTTCACAGCATTGGGTTTGGCACTTATTTCTTGGGTATGACACCAAAAGCACAGGCAACAAGAGCAAAAATAGATATATTGGACTTTATCAAAATTCAGAACTTCTCTACATCTAAGGACACAATCGAGTGAAAAGGCAACCTACAAAATGGAAGAAAATATTTGCAAATGATATATCTGAGAAAGGCTTACTGTCTAGAATACATGAAGAACTCCTGCAAGTCAACAACAAAAACCCAAACAACCTAATTAAAACATGAGCAAAGGACTTGAATACACATTTCTCTCAAGAAGATATACAAAGGGCCAACAAGCATATGAAAAGATGCTCAACATCACTAATCATTAGGGAAAGGCAAATCAAAACCACAATGACATACCAGCCTCACACTTATTAGGATGACTTCTACAAAAAGAAAGTAACAAGTGTTGAAGAGGATGTGGAGAAATTGGAACCCTTGAGCGCTATTGATAGGAATGTAAAATGGTGCTGCTGGTATGGAAAACAGTATGGTGGTTCCTCAAAAATTAAAAATAGAATGACCATATGATCCAGCAATCCCACTTCTGAGTATATATCCAAAAGCACTGAAAGCAGGGTCTCAAAGAGATACTTGTACACTCATGTTCACAGCAACATTATTTACAATAGCCAAAAGATAGAAGCATCCCAAATGTCCAACAACAGATGCATGGATAAACAAAATGTGGTATTTACATACAATGGAATATTATTCAGCCTTGAAAAAGAAGGAAATTCTGACACATGCTATAGAATGGATGAAACTTGAGGACGTTATGTTAAGTGAAATAAACCAGTCATAAAAATACAGATACTTTATGATTTTGCTTACATGAGGTGCCTAGAGTAGTCAAACTCATAGAAACAGAAAGTAGAGTGGTGGTTGCTGGGGGCTGGGGGAAGGGGAAGAGGAGTTGTTTAATGGATAGAGTTTTGGTTTTGCAGGATGAGAAAAGTTCTGGAGATTTGTTGCACAACAATGTGAATAAACTTTACGCTACTGTACTGTACACTTAAAAAGGGTTAAGATGATAGATTTTATGTTATGTGTATTTTACCACAATTTAAAAAAATCATCCATAATGTCACCACCAGAATTGACCACTCTTAACATTTTGGTGTACTACTGTGTTAGGTTTGTAGATTTTTCTTTCCTATGCTTGTGTGTTTACAAACATGTGTGTATACACACACACACACACACACACACACCCCAACACACCATTTATTGTGTTGACCTGACTGTTGTAGGCACATGGAGAAATACAAATTAAAGGAGGGCAGCCAGAGAGGTAATCAAATAATTACAGTGAAACCTAGTTGTGTTCTAGTAATTTAAATACTAAGACTGTTGGAGCACTGTGGGAACAGAGCAGGATGATTTTGCAAAGGAGAAGGCATCTAAGTTGGGTTTGAAAGTAGGAGTAGGAGTTTTACAGGCAGAGAAAGAGCATCAGTATTCCAGGAGGAACGGTAGTGTGTGAAAAGGAGTGGAGTTTTGAAAGGCTGCAACTTGTGTTGGAAACAGTGAAGTCTACGCATATGGTGGGATCGTGGGGATGGGGCAGGCAGTGGGAGGGCCTGAACCTGGAAAGAAATGATTTGGGGCCAGAATTTGGGGCTTCAGTCTTCTAGCTGTCAGCCAGTGGAGGTATTCCCCCTTCCTGTCCCAGAGGTGTTTATTTTTTAATTTTTTACTAATGAGAATGACATTTTGGCTGCAGCGTAACATTAAAATGGTCACCAGGAATGAGCTATCACTGCAGAAGTCATACAGTAGCCCCTGGTGATGGCCGTTTACTGCTCCGAGAAAGGAAGTTACCCATGTCCTGGTGCTCCCAGGGGATTCAACTTTTAATGTGTGTGGGGATTGACTCAAAGGGTGCTTGTCCTTTTCTCTTGCTTTGCAATTCCAAATCCTTTGAAATAGACCAAGTGGTGAGCCCGCAGGATTTATTATTCTTTACTCTCTAGAATGGCTCTGTCTAATAGAGATAAAATTCAAGAGACATGTACTTTTAATTATTCTAATAGTTACATTAAATAAAGTAAAAAACAGGTGAAATTAACTTTAGTAACATATTTTATTTAACCCATTTTATTTTTTGAAATAATAGTTCACCGTGTAATCAATATAAAATTATTGAGATAGTTACATTCTTTTTTTTTTATTAGGTCTTCAAAATCCAGTGTGTATTTTACGCTTACAACATGTCTCAATTCACACGAGTCACATTTCCAGCACTCAGTAGCCACGTGTCATTGGTGGCTACCACGTTGAACAGAGCAGGTCTAGAACATGCAACAGTTTAAAAGAAATAAGTAATAGCCCTGTAGTCTCTAACTCTTTGGTTAGAGTAAAACATGACCAAGACCAGCACCCTTTTTTAAGACTGCTCACAGCACAGATCAAGTTACTTCCCTGGCATTTAGGAAGGTTTAAGCTGATGGAGTATAATTTTCAATGACACTCGTTTGCCAGGATCATATAGTATCTAAAAACTATGCCGTCATGTCAAATCATGGTAATTAGTGCCATAAAAAACTTGTCAGGGGTTTGCTTGCAGGCTCTCTCACCTCCACTTGCCAATCTTGCATATGGATGTTCTTTTGCATTTTCATCGCAGTTGACAGAACAGAATTCTGCTCCAGGATATATACACATGGCCTGTGTTAGTATGGATGGAAGTGAATTTAGAAGAGCGCTTGGCCTGAAGGGTAAAGAGAAAGCGATCATTAACGTCACTAAGTATTCGAGGTAGCAAACACACGAGCATGTGTTAGACGCTTTGATGTGTGTTTGTATGTATGTATGCATTTCAGCCCAACTCAATAGAATTAATACTTTCAATCTCAATGTAAGCACATTCTGGCCACTTTTCAAATTTTCCCTCATTCCATGTCTTGCATATTTTAACATACAGATTTGGAACTCTTAATTCATACATTATCCTTCTCTCATTAGCAAACTTTCTTCCGCAAGCCATATGTTTTTCTCCCCTCAAAATACAAATGATTTGTTTTTCAGCACAACCAGTCAGGTTCTGGCCAAAGGTATGGAATAGTCATTTTAGATGCGTATCTTGAAGCTCAGCCCTCCAATCAAGATAACAAAACTACTTGGAAACCACAGCAGTTAGAAAGAAAATAAGACCTGAGCCCAGGAGTTTCGCAGTGTTTTCAAACTTTGCACGAAAACAAAATCCTAAAAACAACTCATTAGACAAAAGACATTTGTTGTCTTCAAAAGAGGGACTGTTTCATTTTACCTTGAAAATATTAGCCTTTTTCACATGTAAGTGGCTATAAAGGGAAAGATTGTTACTTTTTTTTAAAAAAAAAGTAGTAATTAAGCAGATAAGGGAAACAAGATGAAGACTCTATATAAAGTTTGAGGCTAGAAAAAACCTTGAGAGTCTTTGCGTCTATTGTATAAGTTGGAAGCTTCCAAGAAAGAACATGATTTGGAACTATCTTTGTGGGGCTGAATGGGCTGTTAGTCCTTGATGCAGTCTTGTGAGGGACTGAAGAAGGAGGAGCGTTATGTCACAAGCTTTGCTCTCTGAGGACCTGGGGCACCAGGAGGTGAGATCCCAGTAGAAAGTGAGAAGCTCAGAGGAAATGAGAAACCTAGCTCTTTCTCTCTCCTGAGCAAGGGAGAGATTCACCTACAGAGGAAATCAACAACATTTTCTTAAAACTCTTCTTTAGAAGAATGTAACCTACCTTATTGTGTTCTGGGTGCCTTATACTTTCTTCTATCTTGGCTTCTTTCTCTTAAATCTTTCCTTTCTACTTATTTCAAGAATTGGAGCCTTCTCTTTTCTCTCATTGGTAATCATTTGAGTTTATGATTTAGCTTCTAAGACTCCTAATGGATATGCCTTCATTACTTAATTTAACTTTAAAACACCATAGCGTTTTTTTTTTTCTTGTTCAGAAAACCCTGTTGGGGTTTTGATTGGGATTGTGTTGAATGTACAGATCCAGTTAGAAAGAATTGGCGTCTTAACAACAGTGAGTCTTCCAACACATGAAAATGGTCTATGTCTCCATTTATTTAGGTGTTTCTCAGCAATGTTTTGTAATTTTCAGTGTACAGATTTTGAACATCTTTTTTCAGATTTATCCCAGATTTATCATATATATATATATATTTTTTGTGTGTGTGTGTGAGGAAGATTGGCCCTGAGCTAACATCTGTGCCAATCTTCCTCTCTCTCTCTCTTTTTTTTTTAATGAGGGATGCCACCACAGCGTGGCTTGATGAGTGGTGCTAGGTCCACACTGGGCATCTGAACCTGAGAACCTTGGGCCATCAAAGCAGAGCACACAAACTTAACCACTATGCCACTGGGCCAGCCCCTCAGATTTATCATATTTTTGATGCTGTTGTAAATAGTGTTGCTTTTTAAACTTTTCTGTTTCTGGTGGGTTTTTTTTTTTTTTTTTTTTGGTTGGGAAAGATTCTCCCTAAGCTAACATCTGTTGCCAGTTTTCCTCTTCCCCCCCCGACCTGCACCTCCAAAGCTCTAGTACATAGTTGTATATTCTAGTTGTAGGTCTTTCTAGCTCTCCTATGTGAGCTGCTGCCATAGTATTGCTAAACCGGTGGTGTGCTTCCACACCCAGGAACCAAACCCCAACCACCAAAGTGGAGCGTGCCAAACCTTAGCCACCAGCTCATCAGGGCTGGCTCTCTGGTGGATTTTTTTAGTGTCAAATTTTGATTGTTCATTGCTAGCACTTAAAAATACAATAGATTTTTGCATATTGACCTTGTATCCTGCAACCCGCTAAGCTTACATATTAGTTCTAGTAGCTTTTGTGGATTACATTAGATTTCCTACATAGAGGATCATGTTGTCTGCAGATAAATGGTTTTACCTCTTTCTTTCCAGTTCGAATACCTTTTATTTATTTTTCTTGCCTAACTCCACTAGCCAGAACTTCTGTAATTTTGAAAAAAAGTAGAGAGAGTGGACATCCCTGTCTTGTGCCTTGTTGGAGAAAAGCATTCAGCCTTTCACCATTTAGTATGATGTAAGTTGTAGGCTTTTTCTAGATGTTCTTTATCAAGTGAGGAACTTTCCCTATATTCCTAGTTTGCTAAGATTTTTTTTTATCAAGAATGGATATTGGATTTTGTCAAGGTCTTTTTTATGCATCTTTTGAGATGATGATGTGGCTTCTCATTTTTAGTTTGTTAGTGTGGTGAATTACATCACTTGATTTTTAAATGTCAAACCAACCTTGACTCTTAGGATGAATCTCACTTGGTCACGATGTACTGTCCTTTTTACATATTGTTGGATTTCATTTGCTAAAATTGTATTTAGAATTTTTGCATCTGTTTTTGTGAGAGATATTAGTCTATAGTTTGCTTTTCCTATAATGTCTGTGTCTGGTTTTGGTAGGTAACAGAATAATACTGGCCTCGTAAAATAAGTTGTTTGAGAGCTGGAAGAGTTGGTATCATTTCCTTCTTAAGTTAGAACCTACCAGTGAAGCCATCCAGGCCTAGAGTTTATGTTAAGGTTTTTAACTACAAATTCAATTTCTTTATTAGATAGAAAGCTATTCAAGAGGTCTGTTTCTTCTTGAATGAGTTTTAGTTTGTCAAATAATTTGTTCATTTCTTAAGTTGTTAAATTTCATAAAATTGTTCATAATATTTACTTAGTATCCTTTTAGTACGTATATGGAATCTGTAGTGATGTCACCTCTTTCATTCCTGATCTGTCAGTTTTATTGATAATCTCCAGAACCAACTTTTGGTCTCATAGATTTTCTCTGTTGCTTTCTTGTTTGTTTTATATTTCATTAATTCCCACTCTGAAAGTTATTATTTTCTATCTTTTACTTACTATGGATTTAATTTGTTTTTTTTTTAAACCTCTTTATTGAGGTATGATTGACGTACAGAAAGCTGCACATGTTGAATGTATACGACTTGATGAGTTTGAAGATAGTATACATCTGTGAAACCATCACTACAGTCTATGCCATAAGCATATCCTTCACCTCCAAAAGTTTGCTCCCACCCTATTTATTTATTTAGGATTATTTTTATGTGATAAGAACACTTAAGGTGGGATTGTTAGCTATAGACTCTATGCTGTACGATAGATTTCTAGGACTTATTTATTTTGCATATCTAAAACTTTGTACCCTTTGACTAATATCTCCTAGTTTCCTCCTCCCCGCCACCCGTGGCAGCCATCATTCTACTCTCTGCTTCTGTAGACTTTGACTATTTTAGATACCTCATATAAGTGATATCAACATAGTACTTGTCCTTCTGTGTTTGGCTTATTTCACTTAGTATAATGTCCTCCAGGTTCATTCATTTGTTGCAAATGGCAAGATTTCCTTCTTTTTTAAGGCTGAATAATTTTCCATTGTATGTATATACCAGGTTTTTTTATCCATTCATCCGTCAATGGACATCTGGGTTGCTTCCTTTTCTTGGCTATTGTGAATAATCTTGCAGTGAACATAGGAGTGCAGATGTCTCTTTGAGATCCTGACTTCAGTTCCTTTGGCTAGATACCCAGAAGTAGATTGCCGGATCATATGGTAATTCTCTTTGTGGACTACGATGAAGTAAGTTGTTTGTGCACAGTAAAAGAAACAGTCAACCAAGTGAAAGGCAATCTGTGGAATGGAAGAAAATATTTACTAGCAATATGGTGGGAAAGGCTTAATATCCAAAATATATAGGGAGCTCCTACAATTCAAGAGCAAAACAAAAACAAACACCACACAAATAGGCTAATTTAAAAATAGGCAAATGAACTGAATAGACATTTTTCCAAAGAAGACATACAATGGCCAACAGGTACATGAAAAGGTGCTCAGTATCACCAATCATCAGGAAAATGCTAATCAAAACCACAATGAGATATCACGTCACACCTGTTAAGATGACTGTGATTTAAAAAAAAAAAAAAAGATAAGTGTTGGCAAGGATGTCAAGAAAAGGGAATCCCTGTGCACTGTGGGTGGGAATGTAAACTCGTGCAGCCACTATGGAAACCAGGATGGAGGTTGCTCTTTGCCACTTTTTTAAGAGAGAAGCTGAAGTTATTGATTTGAGACCTTTCTTTTTCAGTATATTTATGTGTGTGTATATATATATACACACACATATATATATATAGTGCTATATGTCTCCCCTTACTTGATAGCAATAGCATCTACAAAGTTTGATATGATGTTTTTACTTTCATTCAGTTCAAAATGCTTTCTAATTTCTCTTTGCGTTCTTCTTTGGCATATGGGTTATTTAGAAATGTAGTAAACAGCTAAATATTTTGTTTCAAAATATTTGGAAGATTTTCCAGATATCTTTCTGTACTTGATTTCTAGTTTAATTCCATTGTGGATGGGGAACAAACTTGGTATGACTTGATTCATTTTGAATTAATTGAGACTAGTTTTATGACCCAGAATATGGTTTATTTCGATAAACGTCCCATGTACAGTTGCAAAGAACATGTTTCTAATGCTGTTGGGGGCTGTGCTCTGCAAATGTCAGTTAGCTTCAGTTGGTTGACGGGATTAAGTCTACCATGTCTCTGTCTACTTGTTATGTCAGTTATTGAGAAGGGGGTGTGGAAATAGCTTGTTCTCTGTTTTATTTTGGATAGTTTCTATTACTATATCTTCAAGGTCAGTAGTCTTTTCTTCTGAAATGTCCAGTCTGCTGTTAGTCCTGTCCAGTGTATTTTCATCTCAGACATTGTAGTTTTCATCTAGAGAAGCTCAGTTTGAGTCTTGTGAATATCTTCCATGTCTCTACATCACTTTTTGAACTACGGAATTCGTTTATAACAACTGTTTTAACGTGCTTGTCTGCCAATTCTAACATCTGTGTCAGTGTCTGGTTGGTTTTAAGATTGCTTTATCTCATTGCCGGTCCTATTTTGCAGCTGTTTTGCATGACCAGTAATCTTTGACAAGCTATCCAGACGTTGTGAATTTTACCTTGTTAGATGCTGAATGTTTTTGTATTCCTATAAATATTCTGGAGTTTTGTTCTGGGATTCAGTTAAATTACTTGGAAACTTGACTCTTTGTCTCAGTGTCTGGTTCTGGGGGAACCTAGATGAAGGTCATTGGCTGCATGGGGATGATATACCAGCATCAGGAAGGGCAGAATCAACTAAGGCAGAAATCCCTTTTTAATGTAATGTTATGAAAGAGGAAAGAAAGAATTACTGCTCTAAAGCTCTAATCTAAGGATTAGACAGAAGCCTTGGAGGAAATGATCACAAAATAATCAAATCCATGACGATCTCAGTAGGAATGAGCCAAAAATGTAGAGTGTTCATTTTAGGCAAGTAGATTTGCTTAAGTTTTCTCTCCAGCTATTTTTTCCCAACCATTATATGAGAAAGGGGAGAGGAATGCAGGTATCGGAGTTATTATTTAACAGCCTAAAGTTTTCTTCAGAAACAAGTGAACCAGGGTTGCAGAAGGACAAAAATGATGAGAAACCAACCAAGGACTTAGCCCAGTCTCTATAGAGCTAGGACACATAGGGAATGAGGCCAAATCCTCAAAGAGGAGTACAGTGAGACCGCCCAGGAACACAAGACCAATATGGAGAGCGCCCACATTGAAAGGAAGTTGTTGCTGGCGAAGGGTGTGAAAATAATGCAAACAAACAGAACATTTTAAATCTATTGGGCAGAAGGAAAGGATCAGAGGGGTTAGTTTCTTTGACAGATGAAAGCTTTTAAAATCTCACTTCTGTCCTTTCAGAAAAGATCAGCCCTGAACGTTTGCTGCAGCTAGTTCCAGTTATGATGTTAGGAAGGAAAACAAAACTCAGTTAGGGAATTATGTGGTCCAGGATGACCCAAGAATATGGAATGTGTTGAGCTAAGCAGGCACTAGAACAGTGCTGTCCGAAAGAACTTTGTGCGATGCTGGAAATCGTTTATATCTGCGCTGTCTAGGACAGTAGTCACTAGCTGCATATGGTTCTTGAGCACTTGAATGGTGATTAGTGTGACTGAGAAACTGAATTTTTAATTATATTTCATTTTAATCGCTGTAAGTTTAAATAACCACATGTGGCTAATGGCTTCTATCTTAGACGGCCCAGATTTGGAATATGCACCCCAGGGTAACCTAAGCTGTTACCAAGGAGCCACTGGCCCATCACTTTGAGACATCACATAGGACAGAGGATGAGCCAGAGGACTGGGGAAGGGCCAGTCTTGTTTCTCTACTTTTGTACGAGAAGTGTGACCCTGGCCCTGGCTTGTCTAATGTCTTAAGGTACGTGGGATGGTACCCTCTTGGGAATTAACTGACAGAACATCTTATGCAGCTCTTATGCAACATCTTCATGCTTGTTAAATGTGTCATTCATTCATTCAAGAAGTAGTTATTGAGTAATATGTATGAATTCAGCTCTGGGGACGAGGTGGTGAACAAAACAGACACAGTCTCTGTCCTCATCCTCATGGAAATGATAATCTAGCAAGAGGAGCAGATGTCAGACCAGAAATCACATCGACTTATTTAATTTTAACTACTATTAGTAAGTAGGACAGAGTGCTGTGAGAACAGATAATGGGACTCAGACTCGTTTGAGAATGGCAGGGGGCCTTTCCTGAGGAAGTGACCTTTAAGTAGGAGTTAGTCTGGCAAAGATGTAGCTGTGGCTGGCCAGGGAAGGGCATTCCAGCCAGAGGAAACAAGAGTGGCCTGGTCCTGGGAAGTGAAGGACTTCGCGTTATTCTAGGAACTATAAGATACCAGTATAGCTAGATTTAAGGAATTGTTATTATTGTCAGGTGGTAGAGCCTTTAGGGGCAAAAGAGGCGAGTGGTTTCTTCCAAACTTTTACTATTAGCAGTGGAATCTTGTAGTCAATAAAATAGTCTGGGGAACCTTCGTAATAAAGCAGATGAAGGCAGATGTGGTGCACCTCCTGCGCAGAGCTCCTCCACTGAGCTCTGGGGCTTGGCTGAGGAGCGTATGTGGAAAACGCTGCTGGGGTCAGCTCTTCTCACAGGTGAGGAAAACAAGGCTCAAGGCAGGCATGTGGCTGGGTTAAGGTCCCAGAGCTTGATAAGGGCACAGGGAAACTAGCCCTGGGATCCTCCGCGCCCACCCCCACCCTCAGCGTTCTTTCTGCTTTGCTGCAAAGGGGAAAAACTCTGAACCTGCCATCAGGGATTCTTTGGCATCTCTTTCAGAATTCAGTTCTATTCAGCAAATATTTCTGAGCACCTATTATATGTGCCAGGTACTCTCCTGGGAGCTGGGAGTATATCAGTTAACACAACAAGTCGCGGTCGTTTGTGGAGCTAAAATGTGAGCTTATGTTCAGACAAGGAAATTTTGGGCTGGAAAAGCCAGTGGCCTTCCTAGCTGTGGAAATCCTTAGGTTCTTATGACATGGCACCATGAACAAATCCAAACGTCCTTACCTGCTTGCCATGGTGTAGGAAAACTTGAAAAGTAAATGGTCACAGAGAGCCACTGAGTACCAGGTATTTAGTAAGACCTTTGATAGGCATTACCAGGAAACAAGATCCTAAAGGGAGTTCCAGTTTTACCCCACTTCTTTCCCTGTCCTTCCATCGGCCTCCCTCCTCCTGCATTTGTTAATTTGCATCAGCTCAAGCTGATGACTAGGGCAAGAGTTTTAATCCAGTCCCATGCAGACATCCATGCATTACAGCATCGTGCTGATGGAGCCCAGGGGTCGTGTTAGACACCCATGTGGACCAGTCAGGTGTAGTCTGTTCCAGGTACAAGCTAGTCATCTTGCAATGCGTGCTGCTCCTCACAAGATCGTTGACAGGCTGAAGAAGTGAAGGGGCTCTAGCCCTCATTGAATTGGGGTTTTTTTCTTCTGACTCCCAAGCAAGATGGCCTTGCACTTCTGATTTCTTTCAAACCTATTAAGGGTGAAATGATTTTATTTGTAAGAGCCCACTCAGTTTCTTTCCACCTCCTCTCTCAGGGTGCTTAGAACAGAGATAGCGGACAGTATGACATACTCCAAAGGGGTCCTTCCCCAATGCCCACCAGCCAGTGTCCCAGGCAGTCCTCTGTCTTTAGAGTGAGCTCTTGCTGGGCTTGGTTTTCTCTGAAAGTCAAGTATTGACCTTGCCCTCCAGCTTGTCTGGAGTCTTAATTCCAAGGTCTAGTGCATTTCTCCATAGTCCCTGGTCACCGTATTGCCCAAAGAGCCCACTCTTGGCAGCCTCTCCATTTGGGGAAGTTGTGGGTATGACTGAAACCAGATTTTGGGACTCCTACTTCAGTGCCTCTTCCACCAGGCTCTTCAGGAAAACCGGGACCCACCAGTACCACGAGACCATCAGTCTCAATTCCTTCTGTAAAGTGAAACTTAGGGATAGGAAAATTGATTCCTGTTTGAGAAAACAAAATTTTGGTGAGCCTTCTCTCAGTGGCCTCCTAGATGCCTCGGGTTCCTTTTCATTTTGAGGCAGAGCATAAACAAATAACTAAAATGCCATTGGTGCTGTGGCCGTGCGTTCGGAAACGTACTTGCAAGATAAAAGGCAGAGTGGCAGCTTGGGTTTGATCACAACCGTGAAAGCATATTTCAGCTTCATAGACCTTCTCAGTTGGTAGTTTTTTCTACATTTTTACTGAAAATCATCCTGACGCAAATTACCTAATTTCTACTAGTACATTTGGCATCGGCACTGTTTCCCACTGGTTTAAAACAAAATCCCAAACCTTGAGATATTTAAATTTTATTTCTCCTGAGGAACATAACCAAAAGGCGCAGCGGCCCAGGCTGATGGGCCTGTACACACTGGACAGTATAAAATGAAGGTGCTGTTTTCTTTTTGTAGAGGAAACTTCAGGTGAAATAAGGAAATGGATTTGGAAATATATCCATGTTTGTTCAGTGAATGATTTCCAGTGCTGAAGGATTGTATTAATAAACACGCTGTCAGCAAATGGAATTTCAAAAAGGAACCTCTGAAAACCTGATTGTGAATTTCCTCATGGAACTCGCTGGAATCTTGTGCCTGCCCTTTCTTCTTTATTTGATTGCTTTGGAAAACTGTTAGAATTCAGCCTGAGAGGCCTATGGCCTTCCACGATATTGGGGTGGCCTGACCCAGAGCACTCAGTGTTTTAGCAGAATGTCTAATGTTCCTAAATATACATGATTCGTATGTGTGTGTGTGTGTGTGTGTATGAGAGAGAGAAAGGAAGTAAGTGTATTTGAATGTTAGTGCCAAATCACACCCTACCCAGAATACTCCATTTTCTTTGAAATTCCACGAGTATCCTTATACATACATGTGAAAACAATTATAAACCATGGAGGATTGGCAAAGTTGATTTAGAAATGGAGGGGCTTGGAGTTCAATTTTATGGCTTTCCTGCTTCTCTTTTCCTTTAATGTCTATACAGGGACTAAGAGAATTGACTTTTAGATCTTTGTCGAAAGATTCAGTCCAGTTCCATTCAAAAATGCCTATTGAGAGCCCATTCTGTGCCAGTCCACTCTGAACAAACAGGATGTGATTTCTACCTGTGGGGATAAAGATGCATGTGACAAATTTATTACAAGAGAGTGAGCAATGCAGTGAGAAGAGTAGGGGACAAGGTCCAGGAGTGTGGCAAAAACTGAAAGGCAAAACAAAACGGGACAGCGTTCAATCTGAAGGCCTGGGGATGCAGCAGGGATCTGTGGCCTTGTCCGTGTTCTGGGTGGCCAGTTCAGTGCCCCTGACTGGAATGAGTTAGTGCCATGGTGTTGGCCTCCCAAGGTGTGGGTGAAGTTATTCAGTTGCTTTTCCTATTGTATGTGAGAGAAACCTCCCACCCATTTATCAGGTTGAAGTTGCAAAGATACAAGGACAAGCCTCAGGGAAGCAGGGGGTTGGATTGGTAAGAGATGGCAGGTGACAGATGTGTGGTATTCTCAGGTCCCCGTCCATGAGCTGTCACAGCCGGATATCACTTATCAATCATGACAGTCTTTTCTGTTGATCTCTGCCAAGATGGTGAGCCAGGCAGTTTCTACCAGTTGGTGAGGTTAGCACCAGGAGGACACCTATTGACTATTACCAGAGTCTGTTTCTGAAAACTGAGTAGGAATATGGGGCTTGCTGGGGACAATGGAGACTCCCAAGGACCAGAGCCAGTTCTTGTCAGAGTCCATGGGCAGAGGGGGTTGGCCACTCTTGGAGAGCATTTGGGCAGCAGCGTTGAGAGGCTGCTTAAGAAGGTCCAAGACAAAGAAATAGTTATGGGGTCTTTTGTGGTGATCAGTTGAAATGACAGAGGTGGGCGATTTTTGGATAAATTGGACATGCCCTTCAGATGGAAAATATTTGTCATTTCTAGTTTCTCTGTGTCCTGGTGCTGTGTCCCAATTTCCATCTTGCTCCTGGGAGTCAAGAAAGAGGGGGGTGTTCTCTGATGGTGCACGCTCCAGCTGCCTCAGGCGTCGGGGGAGGCCACCTGGCCAAGTGGAGCTGCCTTTCATGTCAGAAACAGAGAAGGGAAAATAACAACAAAGTTTTCCTGGCTTTAGAAGAGAACTGCAGGAAAGATGCAGCAGAAAAAGACCTTTGAGAAGAATAAATGAATCACAAAAGTATCTATTTTAGGAATCTAGGTACTGGTGATTAACTTCAGGCATGGAAAAGAAAAAAAAGGAAAAAACTAACCTACAACAACAACAACAATGATAGTAATCACTTAGATGTGTCAGTTTTCCCCTTGTGCTCTATGTTATATATTTTTTCTTTTCTCCACCACGTGGATTGCTGAACCTTTTATAGTTTAGCAAGGAGATTTTGGCAATGGTATGTTTCTCTTGTGGTATCTACGTCCTAACTGTCTACCCGTCCCAAAAGAATTTGGCAGAAGGTGTCAATGGGATGAGAGTAAGTCCTTCTGCTTCTTTCTGCCTTAGTGGGGGTTGGGCTACAGGAAGGGTAGGGCCTACTGACCTTTCCAAGAGAACTGGGGCTTTTATAGGAGAAAACCTGTAAAACCGGTTCCTCCTTTGAATTTTCTTTCTGTAACACTTAAAAAATACCTACTGTTTGCAAAGCACCTCTAAAATAGAAAAGAAGACAGAGACCCCCCCCCCCAAAAAAAGTGGAAGAAAAATGGTGAGTAACAAATACCTTTAACTCGGATGGAGAATTTTTTATATTTTACTTTAGCTATAAAAGAAATGCATTCTCAGTGAAGAAAACTTGTAAAACACTGAAAGGATAAAGAAAAACATCACCCTAATTTTATCACTCAGAGATAGACTGTTAAAATTTGGTACATTTGTTGCCATTTTTCATGTCATTAAGAATTCTTTATACACATGGCTTTTAACGGCTGCACAGTTCGCCATTCATATGAGATTAACATGTGTAATAGTTTCCCCATTTTTCTCTATTAGAGTTTCTTTCAATTTTTAATATTATAAATAGCGTTCTGATGATCACTCTTTTCCAAAATTGGTGTCTCTGTTCCTGTCCATGCCATCAGGAGAGACTCCTGGAAGCAAAATACTAGCCAAAGGTTTGTAGATATTTTTGACGTTTAAGAAATTCTCTGGGTATAAAGTACATCCATATAATGTTGCAAATAATATATAGAGTATTTCACCAAGGAAATCAGATTTATCTTCATGCTTTCATTCAGTCATTGATCATTCATTCATTCAGGAAAGTTTATTGAGCTCCTGCTGTATGGCTTCACTGTTCTGAGCAGAGCCGTCATAGTAATGAACATGAGAAACTGGGCTTGGCTGAAGGGGGCTGATAATCAAGAAAAACGTTAAAGAACCAGATATTTTCAGGGAGTGTTAGGTGAGGAGCTCAGTGTTCCTGGGTGATATCATTGAGAATGACTGGTGGAGACGGGGACCCACAGCCTGTTTAGGTTGTAGATCCAGGAAGGCCTCTCTGAGAAAGTGACTTGTGGGCTGGGACCTGAATTACAAGGAGACGCCTTGCAAAGACCTAAGTGTTGATATTTCCAGGCAGAGAAGCAGCAGATGCAAAGGCCTGGCATGGGCCCTGTGTGTGAAGATGAGGTGGGTCAGAGAAGGACTGGAGGGGCAGCTGGGCCAGGCCCGGTGACTCAGTTAAGGAAGCAGAAACAGGAGCTCAGATGTCGACACTGAGGGATCTGGAGGCAGGATGTATCCGTCAGGTGAAGACTAGGATGTGCCAGGACACATGCCCTAAGGAGAACGTTCTATGCCTGTTCTGGCTAATAAACTGGAAAAGAGGCAGCACACGTTTGTGGGTGAGCCACTGAGTCAGAAGGACTGCAGCACAATTAAATTCAAATGCCTTTTTGGAGAACAAGTTGAGGGAGATAAATTCTGTACACACCTGGGGCAAAACAAAGAAAACAACCCAAGTGTCAAGCCTGGAAAATGATGCGATACATTGTGGTAGATCCATAGTATAAAATGTTATGCCACTATTTTAAATCATAGCTGTGAAGAATTTTAATAACATCGGAAAATGCTAATGACACTTTATTAAGTTTAAAAAATCTAAAATTGTGTTAGTAGCACAGTTATGTAAGAAATATATACGTGCACAAAATATATATGGGATAGAGTGGTCTCAAATGTTAACAACGGATGTCTCTGGGTGGTAGGATTATGATTATCTTTAATTTTTGTCTTTATACTTTTCTGCATCTTCCCAATTTTGAATGATACACACATTAAATTCCTGTTCTGAAAAGTAAAATATATAAATGCTTTTTTGGATGCCAGAATTAGGATGAAGTTCATCACACAGTTATTCAGTTATAGAACAAGGAACGGTAGTAAGAATAGGGGCATTAGAAAAACATTGAAAGGGGCCACAGAACAATGCAAGTGCCTTACAAGGAGCCAGGAGACTTTATCAAATACCTTATTAGAGGCCTAGAAAAAATACTTACAAAGAGGCAAAGAGATGTGGTACCCAGAGGGGGAAAAATAAACTACCACTTTGATAAAAAGGCATTAGACAATGTCCTTGAAGAAAGTGACCCACTGTGTGATTGTGGTCCGCCCTAAAACGATAAGAGGATGGAAGGAAAAAAGGAAGCAATTGCATTGCTGTGCATCTCAGCATAGGTTTAGAGGAGAAACAGAAAACACTATTCTCTGCCCTGAGCTGTCAGGGGAGACTCAGACCATTCCACTGCAAGGAAGATAGTCAGAGGAAGAGAAATTGTTGGTGGATGGGAGACGAGGCAGCTGGGGGTTTTTATGTTAATATTTAGTCACGCCCCCCTCAGGCACACGTGCTATCAGTCTTTAACAGGGAAGTGAACCAAAGTGCGGAACATTCAGGCTATGTGCCCAGGTGTGATTTCAAAGCTCAAGAAGGTTAGTCCCCTCCTTACTGGGTGGTTGGAGCAGTGGTGCATGCTTGTGGAGTTTCTGCCTCCCGGGAGCCAGGAACTGTGGAGTTTGGGCCATGGGACGAGTGATGGTCATTTGAAGACTTAAAAGATGAAAAATATTTGGTCTGGAAGGATCATAAGTATGTATCAAATGACAAAATGGTGGAACTGAAGTATGGGGCTCTATCCCTGACAAGGTTGAAGAATAAGTCAGTGTTTCTGTCAGGTTTCTGGATTCCCAGAAGGCAGAACCAGGTCCAGTTTTGTCTCCATCATAGCCCCAGTGCCAAAAACATTGTCTGGCAGATGATAGGGGCTCAGAAGACACTGAAAATAAAGGAATAAAAGAATCTGGGGAACTGTGAGTATAAGGTACCTCAAGAGGTGACACCGTAAACATCTTCACTCACCAATTCACTTTCTTTCTACAAATATTTATGGAACATTTTCCTATGCAAGCGCCACCTTCAAAATAGAAATGAGTTCATAACAAATTTGACTAAATCAGTGAACCCACATTGGATCGTGAAAGGGAGCTGAAGTGGGTGATGTTTCTGGAAACATCTCTGGCCTTTTGGGACGGAGTCTGGGGAGAAGCCTCATAGTTCCTCCCTGCGTTCCCCGGTACCTCAGGATGGCCACGCATTTATTGTTGTGGTTCCTAAATCCCTTCCCTTCCATCCAGTTGACACTTTCTTCTCTGCCATTTAGGGTACCGTCCTGGACAGAGCAAAGATGAGTCACTTGCTGGCTGTTGTGGAAGAAGCCTGTTTGGGCTAGGGTCAGCATGGTTGTAAGTCACATGACCTCCCGAGCGCATTCTTTCATCAAGGTGCTCCCAAATCACCTTTACTCCTTAGGTGGTGAACTGTACCCACTGTGGGCCTGGAAATCATCTTTCTTCAAATTCCTGCTTCAACAGAGAGTGTGGATTTTTCAGGGGAACAATGACTCTATACCACGACACTACTTTATTTCTCTAGCATGGGTTTTCAGAATCCTATGGTGTCATGTTAGTTGGCAGGAAAATAAAGTCAACATTTGAGAAATGTCAGTATCCTTGGACATTGCCTTGGCCATCACCTAGCTGCTTGGTGATAGCTTTGGCCCGATTCTAGGGTCTTTGTCTTTCAAGGGCATCTGGCAACAAGAAGTGAGTTGGATTTCTCCAGCAGCTGTAGGCTCTGGTTGTCAGAATTGTCTTATTTTGATGCATGAGTGAGTCAAGCAAGCTTGAGGTGGAAGTGACTTAAGAATACGTAGGGAGCAATGGGGGTCACTTTGGAAGCGTCTCATTTGCGTCCCCCTCAAAGCTTTGGCAATCTCTCTATCAGTTTGAATATTGTAGGTTATGGTTTTAAGAAGTGAAAACCCAAAGACTCCACTTGAGCGGCCTCCAGTGCAGTAGATCTGCACACTATAGATTTGGGCATGGGGACATTGAATTTCCCTTGACATTTCCGAAATGGTGGAATTTTATTTCTAATGTATTTGGTGAACTTACTTTGTGTTCATCTCAGGGCCTATCAAGGGTATAATAAATTCACAATGTGAGCTAAAGAAGGGTTTCCCTTAGCCCTCTGCTTCCATACTTGTTCTTCAAGGATGCACAGGGTCATAGCCTCTTCTCCTTCTGCACAAGTGGGGGAAATTTTGAAGATATTAAACTACAGAATTCTTGAGTGTAGCACTAGACAGATTTCAGACCTCAGTAACTAGGAATTTAGAGTATTTGGCCTGCAGTTTTGTTCAAATTCATCCAAAGCATCTTTGTTTCAAGCCTAATGAAATTAAGCCCCAATGAAATTATTCAGGCAGAAGGAGTGACCCAGACAAAGAAAAATGAGTTGGATTGGGTGGTAAGATGGAGCTGAAAGTTCATGAAGAAAACTTTCCTAGAGACGGGGATGGGGAAATAAGGAAGAAGATTGTGACCATTGAATTTTCCTCATGGGTGAAATGTCAAATTGGAAAAGAAAAGGAGGAGGAGGAGGAGGATGTGGTGGAGGAGGAAGAGGGGGAAGATGGGGAGGTGGATGATCACGCAAAGGAAACAGCGTGGCCAGCCTGTCCTGATGGAATTACATTAAGATCTCTCACAGCACAGTGTAGGCAACTCATTTAGGATACCCCTTTGGTTTAGTATGCAAGAAAGGAGGAAATGGGCCGTTTGCTCACAGCCTGAATCCCCTCTACTTCCCCATATGTGGAGTAACAGCCAAACAACTTGCAAATCATTACCTGATCTAAATCTAGCCACTAAACTCCCAGTAACTGGCGAGTGTGTATTATTTTGTAGGCTTTCTTCTCTTAAGCATGTCTCTGTTGAACACATTGCAATGTTTTCAGGATAAAAATAAAAAGATGATCAGAATTGCAAACAGTGGTTTAAATGAGGAAGAGCCTTCTAGCTTGACACTTGCTATGGGAATACACCATCTTATATGGGTGCCCTAATTAGGGAGGTCTATGTGTGTCCACCTGGGAACCTCCCACAACCTGTTAGCTCCTAAAGTAATGTTCAACTCTTTCGCCTTTTGGCCATCTGCTTAGTCGTTGAGAAAGGCTAAACCCAGAAGTGTAAGGCTGAGAGAATTGGCCTGGATCTGTAGATAGCTATGTTTTGATAAGTGAGACCCTTTTCTGAAAACAAAGGAAGAAAATGGGAAAATGAGAACATGGATTTATGATGCCTCATGGAGTGTCTTGTGCAAAGCCAATATGCAATGAATATTTGTTATATAAATAAATAAATGGTATCAGACGTTGAGATTCCTAGGTCTCTATGACAACAGAAAAGTGCAGAAGAATTGGAGAAAATATTGAAGGGTTAGAAAAATTTCCCAATTTCTCTTCAAGGAAAATATTACTGAGTTCCAGGTGGGCTCCTGGAGCTGCTCCGTGGTATGCCCAATCCTTTAAAGGAGTTCTTTCCAGAAAGATGCCTGAAGTTGCAAGTTCCAGCTACATTGGTTGCCTCCTCCGGTTTCTGGTTTTGGCTTCTATCAAGGATTCTGACACACAGTAATCATCTTTTACTTTGCCCTCAACCCCACTTTTGCAGCACAGACTAATGATTATGTTTTGATTTGCAACTTCCTGTTCTGAAGCAAGTGAATAAAAGGAAAACCAAAGTCTCTGTGACATTCTGCTATGGTTCCCTAGAACAGGAGTATTTTAGTAAAGCTCTCTGCTGGAATTACTTAATGTAAGTGCACTGAGAGAACACGATGGAAGCAATCAATAGGTTTGACTTCATAACATTTAAAACTTTCTCTTCAGAATGCTATCTCATTAAAAAAATTAACAGGCAGATGTCAAACTGGGAAACGTTTGAAACAAATAGGACAGAGCAAAAAGATTAATATTCCTAATGTATAAAGAATTCATACAAATCAATAAGAAAAACATTAAGACCGAAAATAGCTCCTCAGGAAAAGGGCAAACAAATCTCCAGAGAGGAAATGCAAATGACAGATCATCATAGGATGAAACGTCCAGTCTCACTGGTTTTAACAAAATGCAAATTGAAATGGCAAAGGGACATAATTTCCCCTATCAAACAAACAAAGAGACTAAAATGATGGCCCAGAAAAAGGTACAGGGAGATAGAATGTTCTGTGCTACTCAGGAAAAGAACAGACTTTCTGGAAAAGTTGGCCCATACACAGGAAGAGCCTTAAAATACATGGATGCCCTTTGACCCAAGAATTCAGTTTCTAGAAATGTATCTTGAGGAGGTTATCAGAAATGTGGGTCCTCATCTGTGTATAATGGCATTCATAACAGACAATTGGTTTATTTAAACACTAATTATAAAGGAGCCAAAGTGCACCAAATTATGAGAATGGCTCAATAAATATTGCTTATCCATAAGTTCCATGAAATATAGAGCCACTATATAAAAGTTTTTCATGACATAGAAAAACTCTTTGAGATAAGACGTTCATAGAAAAAATAGGAAAGTATCACTACAGATGATTTCATGTATATTTTTAAAATGGAAAGAGAATGGAAGAAAATACCAAATCCTCATGTCAGTTATCTCAGGGTAATGAGATTACAGAGAACTAGTATATTCTTTTAAAATATTTCACTCTGGTTTTCCAGAAAGGGTATCTCTTCTTCTTAAAATAGAAAAATAATGGTGATCCCTCATAAGTGTCTTATAGTATGCCCACCATCTGTGGAGAACTAACCCATAAATTGCATAATGCACCATATCGTGTTGCCCTTTCTGCCTGGCCTGTCAAAAAGCTAAGACCAAATTTAATGCTCAACCAAAATAAATAATAGTTTTGACTTTATATCAAGTTTTTCTCCACATCTCCTTATATCACTCGTATGCTTTATGTTTATTTTTATGGCATATATCCTTAATTAGAAACCACTTCGAGTTCTTCTTATTTTGAAAATACTTAGCAATCGTGTTATTAATACATACAAACATATTTATGAGGTTTTAGAGTTGAGGAAAAGCATTGAACACATTTGGTTTTAATGTCCAGCAGGAGAGATACGTAGGGACTGGTGTAAAGATCCTAGCGGTGTTGAGAGTGTGTACACTTGTGTATACAATGCACCTGTGTGCATGCACACACACATGTGGGAGCACACATTGCAACAGCTCACATGTGTGAGCACTTGTGCACACATGTATGTGAGCACACATACTCATGTGGAAGCACACATGCACACACATGACTGCTAGGCCTTCAGTGTTCAGTGTAAATCAGGCCACATGCTTTCCGGCAGTGACACACTACTTCAGAACTATGTAGACTCTGCCTCAATTGTGCAGTTAGTGCATGGTGTTAGCCACCTAACAAGGCTGCTGTCAGCCCTTTTTTTATTCTCAGAGGATTTCTTTCTTTGTTTACACAGTGAGGAAAAATTTTATTACAGACCCCGGGCTCTAGCCCCATTCATCTTTACATAAAAGTTGAGGTGGAAACAAATGCTTTGGCCATACCATTCATTTTTCCTTAAAAAAACCCTAAATAGGTAATTGAAATTTCACTTAAAAAAAGAGTACGCTTAGGATTGAAATAACCTTTCAAAACTAACTCTGGTGCCCTGTCCAGGGATTTCTTCCTTCTGCCAATACTATGGCACCAGCTTTTGAAAAAAGAAAGAGCTTTATTACTAGATTGACCAGCAAGGAGACAGGAGGCAAATCTCTCAGATCTGTCTCTTTGATTCAAAGTTCAGGGCAAAGTTAAGGAGTTAGGGGCCACTGAGCTGCAGCTGGGTCCATGTAAGCTGATTGGCTGCTGTTGAATCAGTCTGTATATGGTAATAAAGCTGTTGGAAGCCAGATTTTCCTTATTGAAGGCTAGGGTCATCCATGGGCTATGGGTTCCTGCCTGGCAAGGTTTGACTAATCAACTACCTATTTTAAGGAAGCAAAACTGGTTTAAGCTGGTTAGTGTTTTATGTGCTGTTTCAGTTCCCCCCTTTTCTTTGTACCTTCCTTAATTTTTGAGGGAAATAGGGCAATGACTGTTCTAGCTACTTCCTGCTGATTAAGGGTGTATATTATTCCATCTCATTGAAGCAATCTCTTAGTCCTGATGATAGGTCAGTCTGTTTAAATTCATTTCAGAAGGCAGTGATGCAGGTGAGCTGCCACAGTTAAGCCTATATTGAATAAGCAAGTAATAAGATATTTAATAAGAAGCATTCCAATGGAAACGAAAAGAAAAGCAAAGTTAATGGTTGGCACAAAGTACAAACCAGTTTCTGAGCTGAGGGGACAACCAGTCAAGAAGATTTCTAGATGTCGGGGTCAAAGCATCTTTTGCAGTTTGGGATATCTGATGATGTCATCATAGGTTCAGGTATCTTTTTTAGTAACTTACACAGCAACAGGTGTGAAGATTGTCTAAACATGGGCTATCATACTGATCTCTCTTAAGTTTATATCAAGTTGTTCAGCTTCAGTTTGCAGGGCTTCAGGAAAAAGAGTGGTTTCACTTCTCAAGGACTCCAAATGAAAAGGATGGAGTTTGAAGATTTGTAGCCAGGTATTTCAGGAAACTAGAAGAATTCAGGATCCTGTCCACTTTACAGGTAGAAAACAAAAACATCAAAGACAATTAACAGAACTAGAATATGTATTCTAGTTTCTACTGAAACAATTTCTCTCTAAAAGAACCCTCATTTTTACAAAAGAGAGCCAAATTAAGAGTGATTGGTTTACAAAATAAGTCTAGATTCAAACTTGGCCTAATTATTTACATAAGTACATTAGGAATAGCAATTGATCATATAGGCTCTTTTAAATCTGCTCTGCTATAACTTTTCATAAGGAATCCAGATTGAAGTTTAAAGGCCTCCAGAGGCCAGGGAAGCCAAGCTAAGGAATAGTCAGCAGACTCTGCCTGCAATACCTTTAGATTTGGGTGAACTCTTCTTGAGGTGTCCCAAAATATACTGAAGTTCCTGCACCTGCCAGGAAGTGATCTTCTTTACTTACCTAGTAAGGTTGATGGGAACCCTGTAAGCAAGGTTCCAAGCAGTATTTCCAGGAGGCTTTATTTGTTCTGTAAAGTCAGCTTTTGTTCCCTAAAGCTACCTGCTCACATCTGAGTCTATGTATGTCTCTTTCAAATATGATGTTCCAGTCAAAGCTTTGGTAATACAACCAATGTTCCCAATTGTGTTCTGTTATAAGGAGAACAGTTTCTTATTGAAGTTATGCAAACAAGTACATTACCATGAAAATAAGAATATTTACTCATTCTAAATTCTGGAGGGATCAGGTAGGGAGAAAGATAAATGTTTCAATTTTGCTTACAAAGGTATGATTTATACAAGAAGTCATAAAAATGATAATCATCCTCATCAGTTCATTCAGTCTTGTGTAATCAACTCTTGATCTTTTTTTAGCAGTTTTATGAAGCCATCAGTTTCTTCTTTGGAGATTTATGATTTCTTACTGAGTTCAGTTTTATCTGAAACTTTATCAGAAACCTATATTCTAGGGTAAGTGTCAGAGTCCTTTTCATGAATCTCTCTGAAGATGAAACATATTTGCAAAATCATCAGAGTAAAACTGTCTGTAAATGACAAAAGACTTTAAAATGGCAATTGACAAATAAATTTGGTTATTTCTGTGACATGTAACATTTTAAGATAGTAACTAGAATTATAACGTATAACCAGGATAGGTCAGAATTTTAGGAATGTGATATAATTTTTAAAATACTTATATTAATAACATTCACCTGTGGAATATAACTTAAGAAAGTTTATCATCATTTATTTGACAGTACTTCCCAAGTAATTTAACCTACCAAATAAGCCTAATTAGTTTACTATCTCCCTCTGTAGAGAGAGAGAACAAATTCTTTGGGAAGCCCCAAGGACCTGTTAGAAATTCTCAAAGTTATTTTCAGGTCAAAAGAAAGACTTTATTTAGGATTTGAATTTTGGAGAAGTTTGTCAAAAATATAAAGGCTTTAAAACACTTGGTCAAATAGGTCACTGTGAAACAGTACTTAGTTATCCATTTAACCAAAGTGACAACATAAGATGTTAAAGGCAAACACAGAGAGTTATTAAACAGTTTTTAAACCGTAATAGAGAGACTTCAGCCTTTTTTAACATAGGAAATTATTTTCACAAAACGTAAAATTTCTTTTAGGTGGATTTACTCAGAAGTAAAGAAAGCCTTTTATAATTTCTTTATCAAGAGCAAACTGAAAGTTCACGAAAATTATCCTTTAAGAGAGAGAAAATCAAATTCTAATATTGTACCAGCTTACTTTTGATATTAAGACATATTTACCTAAATTCATTTTAATCTTAGCCAATTTGACCATGCACAAAACTCTTTTCTTAGGTTTCCTCTTCTACAAACCTTCTGTAACTTTTTTTTTTTTTACATTCAGAATTTATTTTCTGCCTTCCATTCTTTTTGGCCTCTCCTTAGGACAAAAATTATTTTTTCCTATAACCAGTTTTACATTAGGAAATATTTACCTTTTTAACAAAACAAACAAACAAAAGTATTTCCATTCCTTATACCTTCTTTCCTGAAAAGGTACATCTTACTCTCCTTGAATGCAAAGATGTTTTCCTCATTAATTTTTTGTAGTTTTAATCACATATAATTCTCAATCTTTAGAAACCTTAATTTTTAGTGGACAAAAAAGAAGTAAGCAATTATGAACTGTCTTTTACATTAGCATTCTGTGGCTTGGCAAATTTATAAATACTTCTTATAGTTTCTAGAAACATGCTACTTCATAGTACAATCTTTTAGTAAAGCACAAGACATGTTTATTAATAGACCAAAACATTTTTTCTCTGTAATAAGAAGATGAAAGTACTAATATTTTATCTTACTTGGAAAGGGTCTAGATATTTAATGAATTTTTCATCATTTAACTTAACAAAACTTAAATGTTTTAAGTTACCAAAGAGATTTTAGAAGTAATTTTAAGTACACATACCATGAAATATAATTATTGCTAAGTTTATCTATGAACTCTCATCTCACATCTAAATCGTTTGCTCCCAACAATTACGTTTACTGATGAAAAGTTCATGAGACATTAGATAAAATTAGCTATCATTCTAAGTTATTATTTTTTGCTGACAGATTTTGTAACAGAGGTAACATGAGCTCATTTGAGTAATAAACTCAGGTAGGATAAAGGCTACATGTAATCTTTTATTTACCAAAGATTATTTCATATCATGTTAACTTGAAAAACATTTGGGTTAGTTTCTATTACATTTAGGAATAATTTATATAATCACTTACTTTAAGCCAATTAACTTTGGCCATACCATCTGGAGGTAGAAAAATCTCACATTTACAACATATACATATAGACGTACATGCACACATAGACAGACACAGACAGAGACCTTGTAACTTCTGTTAAATTTTTTCAGGTACAATACAAAACTCACTAGTAAGCTTTTCTATATGTTCTTCAAAAGGGGGTCCCTATGAGGCCATTGCACACCATGGGCAGATGCCCCGATACTTCCAAAGAATCCCCAGGCACCTGGAAACTCCTGAAGGACCAGAGGGGACACTGCCTCTTTTCTTCAGAATTGGAAGACCCTCATAGAGTTAACTTCCAAAGAGAGTCTGTTACAGTCACCAAGAAACTCAGTCCCCAAACAGTTAATTCAGTTTAGACAAACAATATTAGTACACAATAATAACATAGTAACATAGTAATTATATATATAGTACATAATAATAACATAGTAACATAATAAGTAACATAGATCAGAATGCTAGCTAGACTACCAGCAGTACTCAGAACTAGATACCAGGAATAACTCTCGAGTGAACCTTTTATCCTATCTCTCATCATCTTGGGTGGTTCAGGCCCAAGATTCAGGACTCAGCCTGCCAGGATTGTTACCGAACCTGAAGTGAGTTCGCTCACCCATTGCGCAGCAAGCCAGTCTCTGACACCGGGTGTGGTGGAAGAAAGTAGGAATTTTATTTTCGCACAGCACTGAGCAAGGAGAGAGGGCAGCTAACGCTGAAATCCCAAACTCCCCGAAAAGCTAAAAGGAAGGGTTTTTATTTGGGGGTTTAGGTAGGGGAGGGGGAGCCTATGGCCTTGCTGGTCGGAGCTTTCCCACCAGCCTGTCTTTGGCCTTGAGACACTTGCAGAGAGGAGGGAGCCCATGACCTTGCTGGTCAGCAGCTTTCCCACCAGCCTGTATCTCTTTGTGGGGAGGAGATAGTCGAGGTGCTTGTCCTTGACGGTGTCTGTCTCCATGGATCATAGTGGATTCTGGAGCCAGGAAGCCAGAGAGTAAGCAGGGAATGAGTGTTTTGGTTTTAACCCCATATATGCTGGGTTTAATGTGGGGAAACTGATATCAGGGTCAGTATCAGGATTCCCCAGAATACAACTCAAACCTATATTTTCAGGGGATCAAGCCAGAGAGATGAGGTAAGGGACAGTTGCTTTCTTAAAGTTACTCACCCACAGCCCAGAGATGTCTTGATCCAGAAGCAATTTCTTTTCTCAAAAGTTAAAAAAGTGCCAAGGAGCCTGGAGCACCATGGCAAGGGACCAGGAACCCAACAGTTGAATCTAGACAAATTCAGTCTAGGTGGCCACTTAGGGTCAATGGCAAGGGCCCACACCCCAGTGGGGGCTACAGTGCCTCAGGCAGGCTGTCACAAGACCTTGGTCCCTTCATGGTCACCAGAAATTGTTACTGAGCAAGGGCTTGCTACCCAATCTGCACAGAAGCTAATACCATGGTACCAGCTTTTGAGAAAAGAAAGAGCTTTATTGTGAGGTTGACCAGCAAGGAAACAAGAGGCAAAGCTCTCAAGTCTGTCTCTCTGATTCAAAGTTCAGGGCAAAATTTAAGGAGTTAGGAGCTACTGAGCTGCAGCTGGGTCTGTGTAAACTGAGCAGCAATCCTCACATCAGTCCGTTTATGGTAACCAAGCTGCTGGAAGCCAGATTTTCTCTACTGAAGACTGCGGTCACCCTGGGGCTATGGGTTCCCGCCTGGCAAGGTTTGATTAATCAATTACCTATTTTAAGAAAGCGAAACTAGTTTAAGGTGGTCAGTGTTTTATGTGCTATTTCAAGTGTTTTACATGTATTGACTCATCTCATCTCCTACCACCTCACGAAACGTGGACTCCTGTGGCAAATGAGGAAACTGAGACACAAATAAGTGAAATTATTTGCTAAAGTTTACACAGCTTATAAGTGGCAGAGTCTAGATTCCAATTTAGGAAACCAGGCCATAGAACATGTGTTCCTAACGGCCCTGCCTTGGCTGGAATAGCTACCTCAGAGAATTCCCTTGAGGATTGAGTGACATGGTGCAGGTCATGTGACTGATTTCCTCTTAACCCCTCCAGGGGAAGTCATACCTAGGGAAGGAAATGTTATAATACCCCCTCTGCAACTTGGGTAATATCCTAATCTTCAGTCAAGTGTTACTCTGGGAAATCTAAAATTTCCATTAAGCATTTCTCTAAAGAGGGTTATAAAAACTCAATCATACCTGTGATAAGCTGAAAAAGATGCTCCCTCCCAAAGATATACTTTCTGATCCCTAGAACCTATGAATATTACCTTATATGGGAGAAGGGTGAATATTACCTTACCTTGAATGGCACAAGATGTGATTAACTTAAGGATCTTGAAAGGAGGAAATTATTCTGGATTATCGGGATGGGTGCTAAATACCATCACAAGTGTCCTTATAAGAAACAGGCGGAGGGAGATTAGATGCACACAGAGGAGAACGCGATGCAAAGACAGGCAGAAGAGTGATGCGGCCACAAGCCAAGGAACGCCCCTAAACTGGAAGAGGCAAGGAAGGATTCTCGTCTGGAACCTCTGGAGGGAGTGTGGCCCTGCTAACACCTGGATTTTGGACGTCTGGCCTCCAGAACTGTGAGAGAATAAATTTCTACTGTTTTAAGCCACCTGGTTTGTGAGAATTTGTTACAGCAGCCCTAGGAAACTACTACAATGCCTCATCCCTAATGGGCTGAGAGCGTTTCCATGTATCTCTGTAGAGGCCACCATAGTCATCCTCCTATGCTTATGCAGGTGGTAAAAGGATTTGTCTAGGCTGTTATAAAAAATAGCATCCTCAGGGGCTGGCCCATTTGCGTAATGGTTAAGTTCGCATGCCCCACTTGGGTGGCCCAGGGTTCGCAGGTTCAGATCCTGGGCACAGACCTATGCACGACTCATCAAGCTATGCTGTGGTGGCATCCCACATACAAAGTAGAGGAAGATTGCTACAGATGTTAGCTTAGCAACAGTCTTCCTCATCAAAAAAAAAAAATACCATCCACAGAAATGTCAAGGGAGGATATTGTATAAATTAAGGTGTTCAAATTGCATTAAGATGTGAATCCCGTGTAAGGTATTGCCTGTTCATTTTGGAAAATGTTGGGAACTTTCCTCTGAGTGTCTGGAGACCTCCCACCAACATCTTTTAGAGTCAGGGGGCAAGGTTCTGACAGCTGAAACCACAGCAAGCTCTTATCTCCATTTTACTCGTAAGAACACTCCAAGACAGAATGGTTAACTAATTTGCCCATGTTAACTCAGCTGAGAATTGAAAGAATATTCTGTATGGATAAGAGAGTCCTATGTAATTATGAAATGTATTATTGGAGATTTCATTTGTTTCAGGGAAGAAGAATTCCACTAATTTCATGTGCATCCTCAAGTATTTATTGAGAGTCTGCCATGTACAATTGAGAGATCTGCCGTCACTGTATCGGGGCAAATGTGAGGGACTCAAAAGAAGTTAAAACCCAAGTCTCTGCCATTATGAGATTCATTCAGGATGTGAGCTATTGGCATGTAGAACAGGTCAGAACCAAGAAAACTGGTTGAATATGAGAAACAAACACCAGTGTTGAAGGAATTCAGAGAAGAGGCTGTATGGTTCTGATAGAGTCCTCTTTGTGAAGTCAAGAACCTACTGCATGGCCCAGGTCAGCCACTGATCCCCCATTGGTCCCTGGGAGAGTTCTGTCACTTCCCTGGATCTTAGATTCTTATCTGTAAAATGCAGGTGAGAGTGGGCTCCATGAGACCCTTTCTAGCTCTAGTTGAGATCCCAGAAAACTAGAGTAGCTGAGAGGTTCTGTCTTAGAACCCTTGGCAATTGGTTTTAAACTTTCTTAAGATTCTCATGTGACCCATTTCAAGTTCTAGTTATTTGTTAGTTCCTCCGCATACATGAACGCCTTCTTGAGTTCTCAAGGCTATCGGATGTTAGGACATTAGGTTTGGGACGACAACAACTCTAGCCCTCGAGTAGATTTTTATTTTGTTGCTCTCCAGCATTTAAATTCATTTCGGATAAGTTTGGGACATTTCCCGCCACTAGAGCCCCAGTGGAAGACTTAGTCGCCAACACCCATAGAACAGTAAAAGGCTCAGTGCTGAGCTCCCAGCTTCCGGGGTTGGGGGCCCAAGACGGTCAATCAGACAAACACGTCCAACCCCAGAATCTGAACTGAGGATGGGAAGGAGGAGTGGGGCTGGTTCTGATGGCGGCTTCTCCCAGTTTCCAGGCTCTGCAGGTCACACTGAGGTGTCCATGTCCACTTGCAAACTGTGACATCAATGTGCTGATGGCAGGGGGACCCTCCTAGGCAGGTTCCATGGTGTGATTTTGAATATGGTTCTCTCCACTAAATCTACAAATGTCCATATCTGTTTCTGAGTCTGGTTTTTTCCAGTCTCAGAAACAGATATAGACGCTTGCTGGGTTCTTGACTTCACAAGGAGTGCTCTTTCTCAAAACCACCCAGACCCTTCCCTGAATTGCCATTGTCCTGGCAGTTCTGTGAGCTACCTAATACCCCTTCAATAAATTGTCCTCCTGCTCAACTCAGACGATCTGCTTTTTTCTTCATTATGAAGACCTTCAGCTGATAAGAGCCCCCTTCCCTCACAGATAAGGAATCCGAGGTCAGGAGAGTGGCCTTGGCCCATACATCTGCAAGTTGGTGTCTTCCCGTGCTGATTCCTCATCAGTGCTTTTTCCTTGGTAATACCGTGCCTCCTTGGTTACAGCAAATTGATGGTGCAAGAGAGATTTAAGGAAAAGTTGGAATTTGAACAGTTCACTAACGAGAGCCTATGACTTAAATAGGAGGAGAGGAGAATAGAAATTTTAGATTTTGAAACAAGAGCCTTCACTCATTCCCTTGCTTAGTCATTCTGTTAACCTTGAGCTTTTACTACTTCCTGGGCTCTGTGGTACGTACTTGAGAAATAGACACAAGGAGTCTTTCAAGGAGCTTCCAGTCTAATGGGAGAGACAGACGTACAGATACAACAAAATGCAATGAGTGATGCAACAAAGCTCTGCATGGAGTACTGTGGGAGCTCAGAGTAGGGCCTGTCAACCCAGAACCCACAAGAGTGGTCTTTGAGGGGGCCGGCCCAGTGGCGCAGTGGTCAAGTTTGCACGTTCCGCTTCTCGGCGGCCCGGGGTTCACGGTTTGGATCCCGGGTGCGGACATGGCGCCACTTGGCAAGCCATACTGTGGTAGGCGTCCCACATATAAAGTAGAGGAAGATGGGCATGGATGTTAGCTCAGGGCCAGTCTTCCTCAGCAAAAAGAGGAGGATTGGCAGTAGTTAGCTCAGGGCTAATCTTCCTCAAAAAAAAAAAAAAAAAGGAGTGGTCTTGGAGGACTTCTTCAAGCAGGTGACATGGAAGCTTAATTTTTCAGAATGAGCAGGAATTAGACAAATGAGAGGAAATTGGAAAGACAACACAAACTGGAGGGACAGCATGCACAAAGGCTGAAGGCAGGAGAGAAGGTTAGGTGTTTGGGAAAGTGGAAATAATTTTGGGTCTATTGGACTGGAGAGGTAGGTAGGAAAAAAAGAAGGAAAAAACAGACCCATAAAGGACCTTAAATATTAACAAGTTGGATTTGATCCTGAAGACAGTAAAGAATGGCCAAAAGGAAGTAACATGATCAGATTTGCATTTATAAAGAATTCCTGTGGCAGCAGTATAGAAAATAGATTGGAGATGATTTTAGTTAAATATGGCATATTATATATGTATTTATTTCTATTCCCTGACAAAACCCATGGACATGAGAATAACGCAAATTAAAAAGGCATTGATTCACAAATTCAAAGAGAATAGGAGAGTAGTCAGCAGAGGAGAGAGGTCAATATAGTTCTATGAACTGTCAAGTGAACAGATGAGTGATACTTGACTTAGCTGGCCAGAGAAAGCTGGACTCCCCACCCCTGCAGGATGGAAGGGGGAGAAGCTAACCAGAAAGCAGCTGATTTTCTTTGAAGAATCCCTGAAAAGCTCAGGCATCAAGGTGCTGACTACCTCTGAAGGTGCAGCCTTTGGGAAGGGCCGGAAACAGAAGAATCAGTTGATTCTTTATTAGAACAATTACTTAAACTTGTAGATATCCTGTCTTCCCACACCACACAGTCAGGAAACCAGCCCCCACCCTAGCCCCAGCAGAGGACCAAAGGTGCATTCTCTGAGTTGACCCCGAGACGTTCTGACTCAGGTATCAGCCGAACTGAGGGTGCTGGATGCAGCCCCTTACTGCATGAGGGGAGTAAGTGAAAGTCTGCATACTGAATGGCAAGACACCCAGAAATGGAAGCCAGACCTATAGTCTCTAGGCAGGAAATTGGAGGAGTACAAGGGTCTTTTGGGGGAAACTGATCAACTAAGAATAAAGATCTACAGTGTAATATTGACACTGGAGTTCCTCTGAGAAATCGCTAGACCCCTTCCTGATCACTGCACTGAAGCCCAGAGGAGAGACCACCTCTTCCTCCACAGTAACAGAGCTTTAGTCAGCACCTTACTCAAATATGAACAAACAACAGAGGAGCATCAGACGTTTGAGAGGAAAAGTCAAAAACCAAAGTGAAAAAGCAGAAATGTGAAGGGAAGAATTTGAAGGAAACAGAGGCAGTGTGGAATACATATGAAATGTCCAGAAAATGATAAGCGATAACCTTGGTTATGTATAAGAGAAGTTATTGCCCTCATGGAACAAGAACCGTGTGCTGTAAAAAAGGAAAACTCAGAGAATGCAAAAGAACTGAAATAAAAAAGATAATAGCAAAACCAAAAAGTTCAATGAACAAGTGGTAACATAAAGTTGAGGAAATCTCCCAGAAAATAGAATAAAACTAAAATGGGACAGAACAAAGTAGAGAAGAAAAATAAGAAAATTAGAGGATTAGTCATTGAGATCTAAAAGCTAGATGAATGAGTTACAGAAACCAACAATAACAAAAACAAAAACAGAAAATGGAAAAGGAGAAGAAATTATCAAAGAAAAAAACACAAAATGTCCAACTCACAGGTATGAGTTGTCCACTTGGAAAGGACCCCATTGAATACCTGTCACAATGGATTTAAAAAGACCCTTGTCTTTAAATACCATTCCCCATTAAAAGAACCAGAGATCCTTGGAGAAGTGGTTGATTCTAGATCTCGGGCAGGAAATGTACCAGATATACAAGATGGCACAGTGACAGCAGAGCAGTCATTGGAATCTGTGTGGGTCATGTCAGTAGGACTCAGCAGCCAATTTGGAGAGGTTCCTGCCGGTCAAAGATGTGATGATTTGAGCCTCACTTAGAAAAATGAGTGCAACCCATAAAACTCTAAGTTCATAAAGATTCTTAGAAAGAAGAGAACTCATTAGTAACCTTTGGAAGATGCTAGAGAACCAATTCATTATTTTGAGAGCTGGTAAATAATAAGAAAGAATGGAGCATTTATTTTGTCTTTCTCGTAAGACTCAGGTAACCAAACAGTTGATGAGAGAAGGTTTCTCTTTGTACAAATATTTCATCTAATAAACAAAGAAGAAATGAAAGAAAATGAGAACTTCACCGTCTTGCATTCCCCCGTGAAATGAAGGATCCAGGCTAAGATCATTTGTTGTCACTGACATCACTAAAAGAATGACAAGCAGCCACGTCGTGCCTCCTGATGGAAGTACGCACCACCACCTGGGAGATGCTGTTGCCAAATTCCAACCTCTCTTGGCACAAACCAGGCAATAAAAGGCCAGTTTTGCATTTTCCTGGCTACTTAAGACAGAAGAGAATATTTTAGGCTGAGGCTCAATTTACACTGAGCACAGAGACTGGGGATCTGGCATAAAGGCTTTTGCAAGTGATTGATTTAATATTTAAAGAGTGACCTGATGCCTCCAAGGAAAGTTCCTGAATCTCAGCCCGGGAGGAATGTTGGAGGTTTGACCCAGCTGTCCATCCGTCAGGTGGACCCATGCTGCAGCCCCTCGGGAACCCCCTCGGAGAGGGATGTGAAGGAGCCGAGAACGGAGAGCTCAGCCTTGGGGTTACACAGTCGCAGCAGCTGACATTTCCTGCCCATCCCCACGGGAGGCAGAGAGCAAAACTTCTCAGGCACAGTGTCTCCTGTTTCCACAGGCTTTTCGAAGCTGAGGTAACCCGGCTCAGAGAAGTTAACTCAAGGTCTCACGACATCTTAGTTTGGGTTCCTCCAACAGCTGAGCCTGAACGAGGGCTTGGGTGTAGGAGGTGATGCGGGGAAGCGTGGTGAGGGAGGGAGGAAGTGAGAAACAAGTGCCCTCACGAGATGCATCATGGAGCCAGTGACCACTGTGGGCAGCTGGGGTCAGTCGGACTGGTGACTTACGGGCGTTAACCCATTGAGGGATGAGGAAGTGGGAGTATTCCTCCCTGATCACTCTCCCCCATTGGCTGAGGGCCGCTTCTGGGCTCCTTACCCCCTGGCACTTCGGGCTGGTCCTGCTGAGCTGGCCACCTGGCCAGAGGACCCCTGCAGACAGGGAGACTCAGGGAACTGACTACCTGTAGGGCAGCTGTCTGCAGGTGATCTCCAGGGTGAGTCGAGGCCAGGCCAGCAGAACCAGACATTCCTGGCCCCAACACTGCTTGTAATGCTGCACTAAATCAATCTTGGGGTCTTTTGTAAGGTGCAGACCTGGAACTGGGGAGAGAGGACAGACTGATACCAGCTGGACGTGCCTAAGTCCAGTGGGTGATGACACAGATGTCATATGTCAAGAGAGCAGGCACTTAGGCAGCTGGACTGTGCACGGGTGACACTGACATGATGCACTCCAGAAAGAAACAGGGACACTTTTCTGCTCAGTGTGCCGGCAAGGACCTGGCTTTTGACCTGGTCGGTCCTCCCTCATTCAATATCTTTTGCAGCCGTCTCTTAGATGGGGTGGTTCTGCTCCTTGCCTGGCCGCTTTGGTGGAAATGCTTCCAGTAGTTCTCAACCTTGGCTGCACATTATGATCACCTGGGGACCTTTCAAAAGACAGATGCCTCCGTGCTCTCCCCAGAGTGAAGGAGGTAATTGGTCTGCGGTGAGTGCTGGCACAGGAAGCCTTAGAAATCTCCCCAGGTGTTTCTAATGAGCAGCCACAGCTTATAAGAAAGTTCTAAAAGCTTAAGCAGGAAGTCCCTATTGCAAGCGAGTATTATTTTAGCATTCAGGAAGGAATTTCTCACTTCTTTTATGAAACCCCACCCACTGAGTTGGGAAAGAATGAGACCCAACAGAGGAGTGTGTGTGCAAGTCAAGTAAATGGGATAAGAGAGCTCATAAGCCTGATTGATTAGTGATTGATAAATGATTCAGAGAGGTTTGCTGTTGGAATCCCCTGCCTCTGTCACCTCCTGGCCGTAAAAGTCTGCTTACCAACTGTACCTCTTCAGCTCCCCAAGCTTCATTTTCCATATCTCTAAAATGGAGATTTGCGTGTTGCCTGAGAAGACTCACATGACCTGTGTGCTAGCACACACAGGGGCGGTCCTTACCCCGCGTCTCACTGCACAGGCTGAGGGTGGTTCTGTGTTCTGGTCTACCAAGAAGCTCCTTTAGCGGAGCAGGGATGTCCGTACCTCTCTGCAGGGCTGGGCAGCCGATGACATGCGAAGGGGACTTTTGAGGGAGGAGCCAAAATCGGGAGAGGAGAACGCCCTTCCTCCAGCTTTTCCTGCTCCGCGTGCTCAGCGCCAATAGCAGGGTGAATGTGATGTGACAGAAGCCCTCCACTAAGTCTGGAAGAGATGGCTGTGGTAATTAGGACAGAAGAAAACGTAGCCCAGCCATTTACCAACTTTGCAGGATGCTTTCCCTTCCAAAGAACAGCTAAGCAGGAGCCCCTGAGGTGTTTTTAATGGCCCTCAGCAGCAGGAGGGTTTGCAGATTTGTTTTCTGTGCTCCCAGGGGTTCAATTTCTCTTTTGGTATGGGCACTGAAGGGTATTGGTCTTTCAGACCCATTTGTTGTTATTAATAACACAGCGTCATCTGGAGCTTGAGCAAAGACGGGCAGTGAGGGAAGCAGGAATCCTGCTGTTTAGCGAGGGCAGCGTATTCAGAGCTATCCCTCTCCAGCTCCCACAGTAGGTCAGTTCTGTTGTGATTGGGGGTGCCAGGTCTCGATGGCGTAATCACGTTTGGAAGCCAGCTCTATCTAGGGAGCTTACCGTTTGGTGCAGGATGCCAGGTACATCAGCGGTTCATTTCAGTATTACACAGTGCATGATAAAATGAAGGCAGGCACAGAGCCGGAGGGAGGGGACAATGTGCAGAAAAGGCATTTGCCTGGCAAGGAGATGAGTTTAAAGGAGAAGCTGTAGTCTGAAAAGGAGGGAAGGAATCCCTAATAGTGGAAGGAGCCATGGTAGAGTGGAGAGGAAACGCATGGTGTGGTTGGAGGAACAGCAAAAAGGCTGGCGTGGCCGGAGCAAACGTACACAGCCTGGGGGGCAGGGAGAGTGATGAGAGATGAAGCCGGGAGACTGAGCAGAGACCAAATACCGAGGACCATTTGCAAGGTCAGAGTCTAGACTTCACTCTGTGAGTGACCGAGGCGAGGAAAGACTTTTTCTCTCTGTTTATTTTGAAACTTCCAAACCTACAGAAAAGTTGAAAGAATAGTACAGTAAACGACTGTACACCCTATACCTGGACCCTCAGATTGTTACCATCTGCCACAGTGGCCTTCTCTCCTTCTCTCTGTGTTTCTTTTTTTGCAGAATCTTTGAAAGAGATTACAGACATGGTGACTAAATACTTGAGCATGGATGTCCAGCAAGAAAGGACGTTCATTTTCCTACGTAACCGCAGAACACATTATCGCACCCAAGGATTGACCATTGATAATACATTGACTATGGTATTGACATTTGGTCCAAAGTTAAATTTCCTTCATTTCCCCCAAAATTGAACTTTATAGCTCTTCTGTTCTTTATTAGAGTCTGATCAAGGAAAACATGTTGCGTTTGGGGACTTTGGCTCTTTAGTCAATTTGAAAGCAGAACCATCCCCCACCTTTTCTTGTTGTTATGTTTGTCTTGATATTAACATATGTTACTGGGCAGGGAAGTCACTCAGTAGGCTGTCCCTGTGTCTGGATCTTTGTGATTACGCACTCAGATTGGGTGAAGGTTGAACATTTTTGGAAAAGCACCACATAGGAGGGGCGAGTCTCTGCCTCTGCATCGCATCCAGAGGCTCCTGAGGCCAGCTTGTCCCAGTGTTGCTGGACTGAATTCTTCACTGGGCTGTCACACAGTCTCTCCATTTTACAGAAACATCTTACCCTGTGTAACTAAGGGTGATTTTGCAATTCTGTCTTTCCTTCTCCATTTGTAGATTGGCATTCTCTCAGGAAAAGCTGCCCGCAACATCCCACTTTTTAAAAATCATCACTTTAGGTTCGTGGGATTCATTTTTTTATTCAGTGTGCTAGATAATGCCATTATGCTTGTTGGTGCTTAAATTGTTCCAAACTGGGCCAGGTCGTGTGTCCTTGATGGGTCCCCAGTTGACTTTGAGCACTTCTGGGCTTTCTGCCTCGCTTGCTACTTTTGTGCCCCAGACTTGGAATTGACCACGTCTTTGAGGAGCCCTGGTTTCTTATAGTGAGGAATGATCATTGGACACCATGGTCTGGATGCCGACCATGCTCCATCACTACAGAAATGTCATTGCTTCTAGGCCCCTTGAGTGGGGAGTGCTAAGAGATGTATATTTTTTTAAACTTATAAGTTTATGCCAATAACACCAATTCGTCACAAGGTTCTTCCTCATTTCTCTCCATCTCCATATACCCACATTGGTTCCAAAATACAATCTTGCACCCACATAACGGCGTTTCAGTCAACGACGGACCACATATACGACGGTGGTCCCATAAGATTAGTGCCATGTAGCCTAGGTGAATAGTAGGCTATACCATCTAGGTTTGTGTAAGTGCACTCTAGGATGTTCTCACAATAGCAGAATCTTCTAACGAGGCATTTCTCAGAACATTTCCCAGTCGTTAAACCATGCCTGATTGTACAGGAACACATTTACTTATTTGCTGTGTCCTGTGATGTCCACAAAGTCGTTCTCAGGTTACTGTACCAGAGCACCATGATCACCAGCAGACTTGCTCAGTAAAATGTAAGATTTCTGTGCAGTTATTTTTCTCTTAAGAATATATCACACTAGGGGTGTGTGATCAGAGTCCTTGAATTTATTATTTGTGTGCATAGTTATGTTATCAATGTGTACAGTTAGATTCATTTGAATATAATTTAGAGTTTGTTTTTTCATCTTCAGTTTTATTTTTTACAAATGTAAAACGATTACATTTCCAAAGTCGATACTATATAAAATTGTTTCTGTAACCAGTCTCATAGGAATCAGGGGACTTGGTTGTTTCCAATATTTTGCTATTAAAATAATGCCAGGGCAAAGGATTTCAATTTGTAGATGTGTATCTTTCAAGTAAACTCCTGAAATGAGGTTGCAGCATTAAAGGGCAAATGCACGTGTAGTTTTGTGAGATGTCCCACGTTCCCTTTTGTACAGGCTATACTGTTTGAGTTTTCAGTAGGTTCTGTCAGAGATTGGATTGGAGAGGAAATGAAGTCAGACATAGGAGGTCACTGTGGCTGTCTGGGCAAGTGACAACCAGGACCTGACTCGTGATAGTGAGATTGGGGAGGGAGATGGGGCTGAGGGGCTTTGCTCTTGATTGGGTATGGGGAACAAGGAAGAAAAAGACTCGCAGGTGTTGGGACTCAGGTAAGGGGCAGTTTGGTGTCCACACAGACAGGAAACAAGGGGAGGAAGATGTGTGTGTGCACATGTGTCTGTGTGTGCATATGCATGCGTGTGTGTCTTCATGTAAGCAAAGTACATACGTGCATGTGCGCATGTGTGTGAATGAGTTTGGGAAGCAGACGTTCAGAGGCCTGGAGCATGGGGTGGGGTTGTGCTGGCAGCAATGAGCCACTGGCATGAAGAGGGCAGTAAAAGCCATGATCGTAGCCAACTACATAAGGCTGCTGAGTGTCCCCAGCCTCTGGACACACAGGTTTCTCTGGGATGCACACGTGGACCCACTGCTGTAAATTAGAGGTAGTTCACCTGAAAGGGCAGCTGGAGGTTGAAGAAAAATACAGTGAGCACATTACATAAAAATGTAACTAACTGCTGTAAAAATAAGTGGCTGTGATGTTTCCCAGCTTTCGGGTACCTCGTAGGCTTTGGTAGTCCCTCGGGGGCAGGCAGGTGCACATGGGCCCTGATACGAGGCGCCGTGACTCTCATTATGAAACAAGCTGCTGGCCGGGTGCCTCAGGAGCAAGTCCTGGGGTGCTTCTGTCTGCTGAAGGCCCCATCCTTGTCCTCCCACAGGCCTGTCCTGGGCTGACCTGGGGGCCATAAAGATCTCTCTTAGAAAAAAGTGTCCGTCACAGGCTGGGAGCCTCATTTCGCTGATGTGCTCCTGTGGGGCCTACAGAGGTTCCCTGGAAAGGGGTCCCGTATCTTCCATCAGGAAACCTGCTCTTCATTTCTAGAGGGTCATTTACGTTTGGCTAAAGGGGTGGCCCTCTGTGTTCATGCACAACTTTAATAATGGCAAATAAATCCCCATTTTTAGAAGGTTATCGAAAATTCTCTCTGCACACACGTAACAGACCAGCATATTTGCAGTAGCACGTCAGGGATTGTGCATTGCCGTGTTCCTCATATTTGAATTTCTCACATAATTGAAAAATTCCTTCAAGAACCAATTGAACAACAATAAAACAGAGTCCCCTTTGGTTTTCATTTATTTCAGTGCAATCTTCCTAAAATACTTTCTTGCCTCCTACGCTGTGTCTAGTGCACATTACGTGGCCGTCTCTTAATAACTCGGTAGAATTAATATGAGTATTAGACTGGCCTGGTTGTGATGATTGCAGTTTCTGCCTGCTCTCTTGCAAGTTGGCTGCCGGCTGCTACTTCTGCTGTCTTCTGGTTTGCTGCTAACAGCTCTTTTCACCCCGGTGAAATCCAGTCTCTCTCCTTTTTGTCTGTGGCCTTGAACATTCAGTGGGCTTGGACACAGCTACCCGTTCTATATAGTGTTAATACTGTGTGTTAAGTAGGAGTCATGAGACTGAGACACTTCTCAAAAATAATTTCCTGACTGGGGTTCACGGCACCATTAGCAAGGACTAAGAAATTCTCGTGGAGGATGAGGACGAGGACCTGGAGAAAGTTCGACTTCTGGGTAGTGGAGTCTTACCACTTCTCTTGCCTACAAGTGTTCCTTTTCCTCAAAATGGTAACACCTCCAATACAGCTGACCCGTTTAGTGGCTGGTGTGAACTCTCTCCTTTAGTGGGTAGGAATGGCGTGGCCATCCTTAGTCTTTGTCTGGGAGGGGAAGAGAAGAGGCCACGGCTTGGGGTTCTGAGTTCTTATCCAGTCCAGTTCCATCACGTCTTGACTATGAGGGCTCGGGCAGCGTGGAGCCTGCTTGGCCCGCGTCTCCTCTCTGCCAGGGAGGCTGTTCCTGCCTCGCCCAGGTGGGGCCTGCAGGAAGGCTTTGTCCGAGCAGCGCCATCTACAGACACAAGCTGTCCTTTTCTCCACAGGGGGGATGATTTAAATGTATGGTGGATGAACTATGGTACACACTCGTGATTTTCCTCAGCTACAGCAAGTGTGGACGCTTTCTTTCCACCTTCAAGTTCCCCTTCCTGGCCAGGGCTGCTTTTACCTCCCTCCACTCCCAAGACTTTTAAAAGGAAATATAATGCTATTTAAAAAAAATCTGAAATAACGTTCCCCCTGGTGGGCTGCAATGATCAGCAGGCAGAGTTTAATTTCTCTGAAAGTGACTCAGTGTAGGAAGAGGAGTGAACTGTGTGGACACAGCCATCCCCCATTCTTCTCGCCTTGACCTCTGTCATCGTCAAGAGAAGAATCGAGGGGCTGACGTGTGAGGCTGACCCATAGGAAGCTGCTGATGCTGACTACTTTTAACATGAAAAAATGCAAGTTTCCGATGGTTTAACCTGATGATTTCTGGGGAAAGAGATTTCCACTTGTGGTTTAGGGTTATTCGGGCAGTATCGCCCCTCTCATTTTTATGGTGAAAAATCTAGGAAATAAACCTAGGGAGGGCCATGTAAATAAATGCAAAGGTGATAAAAACACACCGCATCTCTATACTCTCTATTACCCATATTCAGGAGGTACTGTTCTTTCTCAAGCCTGGTTCAGTCCCGGATAGAGACTCACGTTCATGTGGAAGACGACGGGAACTGGGCCGGAATTCACTGTGTCGTTTTGATGTGCTGCCGCCCTTCCTCACGGCAGCTTCTTGGAGGAATGCCTTTGAGGGCTGCTCATCTGCTGAATAAATAGCGCCTGGGGCCGGCAGGGCCTCCACGCAGCGCGTCTGAGCGGCTCATAAATATGCTGTCACGGGAGAGCGGCGTGCGGTCACTCCATCTTTATTTCTGACTGACCCATAAAAGGCACCCTCCGTGTGGCTGATTACGAGCTCGTCATCTGATTTGAAGTTATGTCACCCTAAAGCAGGGAGAATTTCCTCACCATAAATCTCTCATTTTGACTCCAGAGCTGCGGCAGGAAAGCCTGTCCGCACAGCTGAGAGACAAGGGGGCCTGGGCCTGTGATTAAATAGAGTGGAGGTGGAAGGCAGCCCACCACTGCCGGCTGCACGGAGGCATTCTGCAGGGGTGCCCAGGGGGTCTGAGGAGGGCGGGAGGGGCGGAGGGATGGGGGGTGCTCCATTTGGACCCCACCTACTGTTTCCTTTGAGCTGAGATTGGGTTGGGCTCTGACTGGGGTAAAGCCCATCCCTGGGGTCAGGTCCTGGAGCTCTAGTCTCCGCTGACACTGGTTTTGCAGAGACATGGCCAAAGACCCCATGGCTCTGTTTGCTGGGCTCACCAAAGAGGACGGTGGGTTAGAGCAGAGAAGACCAAAAATCTGCAGACGGATCTCCCCTGGCTTCCTGCTCAGGCAGGTGCCGTCTCCAGCCAGACCAAGGGCCTAATGCCAAAAGAAAGACTAGAGAAAGGAGGGAAATTGGGAAAGAAGAAGAGAAGGGAGGGAGGGAAGGAGAGAGGGAGGGATGGAGAAAAAGGAGAGAGTAGAGAAAGCAGGAGGGAAGGAAGAAGAGAGGCGGGGAGGGGAAGACCGTTCTCCCAACTGATTTGTGTGGAAATTCAAAACAGAACGTGTGCTGTAGGATTTCTACAGCCTTCAGGGAGAGAGTTAATGGGGAAAATAGTGCAGAAAAATGCAGCTGATCCATGTTAGCAGCCCTGCTCCCTTGAGATGCCCCTGCCCCAGCCTGTGACCACACAGACACACATATGCTTGTACACATACAGACATGTACACATACTCCACACACACACACACACACACACACACACACACACACAGGCACATACATACCTGCATGCACATGTACACATACATACAGAGGCACACTTGGACACACAAAGACATACGTGCACACACACTCACATGCAAACCCACTCATGCACGTGCACACACATGCTGACGTACACACACATGTACACACAGAGAGCACAATCACACCCTGCTCCATCCTTCTTGTTTTGACTCTTCGCCTCTGCCGTTGTCTTTGCGCCTGATCCAGTGCTGCACTCTCCACAGGGGCGGATCCTCTAGCCCTGCGCCTGCCTTCAGGACCCCAGTCAGTCAAGAACCTCTGCTGGGTAGAAGGAGCACCTCAGGCTCTGGGTCGGGGGAGAGCTGCCTTAGACACTGGGGAATTTTTAACTGGCTGATTGGCCAGTGAGAAGAGAGTGTCGACAGAGTCTGGTGAGGTCTTGGGTTGTGCCCTCAGCGCAGCCCCCATTGGACATGCCAAGGTCATCGTGGGAGCCCTCGAGATGCCGGGACAGGATGAAACTTGCTAGGGCTTCATTAGGGAAATGCCTGTAAGGAGGGTGGAGGGCAGGGGCCTGGGGAGGCTGGGAAAGGCAGCAACCACTGCACCGTCTGACCCCAGTGAAGGAGGGATGAGGGAAGGGAGGTTGTGCGGAAGCGTCCTCTGGGACTCCACGCAGCCATCAGGGAATCAGCGAGCCAACGCTGGCCCTCAGGGGAATCCTGCGTCCTGGGGACAGCCTGCCTTGGCATCCCCACTTGCCAGTGTGGCCACGGATCCTGTCACCCCGTGGTCAGTGGCTGAGATGTGTCAGGAGTCAGAGCAAGCCCCCCTGCTGAGCTGCGAACCGCCGCTGAGCAAACGGAGTCAGAAGTCAGTGAAACTTAGCCCCGAGTCAGAAGCAGCAGCCCACTCCCTTTCATCCTGATTTGAAACAGAAAACCAACAACAATTCGCTCAAGAGTTGAGTTCACTTAAAGAGAATGATAAATTCGGTCAAACAGTCCTGTGCTAACGAGGTGTTTTCTCCATCTCAACTCAAGGGGCTTTCTCTCTATGTCCAGCTGGGCAATGTGCAGGCACAGGGGTTAGCAGCACCAGCTAGACCAGGGCTTGAAGCCGGGGCAGGGGCATCTGGCTTGGAGATGAGGAGGGCATTCTGCATGGCGAAGGGAGCGTATACATTGTACAGGGTTATAAAATCATTTTGTTTCAGGATCTTTAAGAATCGGCTTTGAATCCCATCAGTTTAAGGTAAGTTGAGTGACCATGAGCGGAGATACTTTGTCATCTTAACTTCTCAAAGTCCCTAAATGCGCCCTAGCATCGGGTGGGTTTCACCAAAGGCATTGGTGGGGTGACAGGAGGTAGAAGCCTTTGCACTGAGGCCAAGGAAACGCCGAGAATGTGCAGAAACACAGCACTTAGCAAAAGCCAACCCCCAAGCAGATATTCTGAGAAGAGTGGTAGTTGCCTGGCCTCATTTTGACAAAATCAAACATCTGTTATCTTAGTGACCATCCTAAAAAACAATGGAAAATTTCGGAGTTAAAAAAGAAGCTCAAAAAGACAAGAAAAAGTGCCTGAATATTTTCAAAGTCTTTGCTGGCTCTTTTTCTATGACCATCTCTAAGTTAGTCCATTGGGCTTTCCCTCACTGCCCACAATAATTCAAGCAGAGGCGTACGACCCCACAGAGAGTTCCAAGTTGCAGTCGATTCCACCACTGCATGTGTGTCTCAGACCCCAAGACATTCATCAGTGAAGAAAAGAGAATCGGCAACAAAAGTGAGAGGAAGTCTTCAGCTGGGGGCTTGGGGTCTCTCTGCCTGGGTAGAGAGGGGGTGATGGTCTGCTGCTCACGCCCGCTCGGCTGAGCTGCCTCGGCTAAGGGGGATGATTTGCCAGCTCTTAGTAGCCAGATGCATTATTTGGCGTGTGTTCACCAAAGCATCTTAAAACTCTGATTTAGTGCTGTAAATTGCAAGAAGTATAAATTCATGTGAGTGTTTTGAGCTTTCAATGAACCTTCTTTGAATGGGCGTTGGAATTGTCTGTGTCTTAAATAAGATACGCTCTGTGGCCGCTGTCCTGGCTGGCGACTCCTTTAGGAGTATGGTTCCGCTCTTCAGGCAGCTCCAGTTAAGATATAGATATTTTATCCAGTGCAAGTAGCTATCTTTCCAGGAAGTTCTCCCGCCCCGGATTCAGTGGAATATGTGCTGTCTCTGTGGTGTATCGTCTGCAGCATTTCAAGTTATATGTGGGGCAGTACAGCCCGTATTTTATTAGTAGACTAATGACACATGACCAGATCCTTATACAGAAAACATTTATATTTTATTTTCAGACTTTGGGAGTTGAAACTGGGTCAAATCACAGAGAGCTCTTACACAAACTAATGAGGTTACAAAATCCAGATCCTCAGCAATCAGGCTCGCGGTGGTTTTAATGAATGTTCCGCAGGGAGAGTGCACCAAGGCTTCTTGTTTGAATCAGGCAGCGACTAAACTTAGGTCACTTTAGGTAAATTTTCTCCAATAGGCAGAGTATTAAACTTGCATCTGCATATCTTTGATTCTTTTGATGCTTTTTTCAATTATAACTGTTGGTTTTCCTCTTTGAAAGGCAAAATAAAGAAGGCGGCACCAGAATTTTCCTGCTGCCTTGTGGGAGGTGGCGCCATGGAGTTTGGTGAGAGTGACTTGGTAGAGACTCTCATCTTGCTTTAAAAGATAACACATTACTAGAGAAGATGGGGTGTGGTCAGGCCAACTGACCAGGAGACGCCTGCCGTTGAAAGTATAGCTTGTTCCTTACAGTTCCCAAGAGAAAACATTTATATTTTATCTTTAGACTTTGGGAGTTGAAACTGGGCCAGCACCACACAGGGACACACCGGGAAGCAGCAGCATCGGTCAGGAGGCAGAGGGTGAGGGAACATGTGTGAGTGAGAGCCTTTGGTGGTGTTTTCAACAGGCAAGGCAGGGTGAGCGGGCTCAGGACTGGCTGGTGTGAATCATTTCAGTGGGCTCTGGGTTAGGGGCAGTCCCTAGTTGTCTGGTCCCTGGCTCCGGGGTGATCAGGGCAGCGGGTAGTGACCTGGGCTGTGAGAGCCCCATAAAGGAGGTGCTTGGAGTATGGACTCTGGGTTGGTTGGTTTGCATTTGAAAAGTGTCCTCATTGTTCAGATTGTCTAGGAGCTGGCTAATCCTGAGAGAGGCAGTCCCTCCAGGGTCAGCAAAGCCCCAGATGCCAAAGCATTAGAACTCGGAAAATAAAAGACATGATTAATACTCATCTCCAAGCCGAAATTCCAGTGGTTTATCAAACAAGATGAGTAAAGATTTAGGGCTACATTTGTGTTCACAGAAACCCCCATATAAGGGAAATTTTCATGGACATTAAAACCAAGAAATCACAGAACTTCATTCTCCCATAAAAGTCCACAAACCTGGTGTTCATCAGCCCCTGCTGGTCACTCCCTCGGGAGGCTCTGGAAGGCTCTGTAGAGAGAAGTGGGTAGCTAATAAACAGTGAGAGAGAAGGGGCACAACTTTGAGTTCGAGTGCCTGGTGGGAACAAATTAGTAAACATTTTTCAGGTGACCTCAGCCCAAAAAGTTTACACTGCAGGAATAACAGTTCAATTGCTGGATAAGAGGGAGAATGTTCTAGAACCCCAGGCTGTATTTTAGCATTGGTGATGAATGCCTTTTTTTTTTTGGAGAACTTGCTGTTTGCTTAGAAAGAGGGAAAGGTGAGCTGTCCATAATTCCTGCAGTGTAGGATGGTATGTACCGTTCATCCTTTTTTTCTGCATGCGTTTAGCAAGTTGCACAGCTGCCTCTTGGTGGTTATTTGTTCTTGGCTAATTACAGTGAAGGGATTTGATAGACTTACAGATAGGAACTCACCTTTTGTCTTTTCTCCTAGAAAAAATGGAACTCATCGCACGCCGAATTAGAGAGTCGTGTATACAGGGAAGCAAAAATGCTGACCGCACCCCTCAAGGGAGGGAACCTTTGACCCTCTTTCTGACATCACACAGTGATTCCACTTCATAGTTCTGGAAGCTCCATAACAACCGAGAGTAATCCTGGCCATCGCCAAGAGTCACCCTTCCTCTGTGCTGCTGCTAGCTTTGGGGTTCTCTGCACCTCTTTCAGCAGGTGCTTTTTGATCCGCTGACCCAATTACGCTGCCGTTGGATTTTGCCAAAATGATTACAAAATACTTTCCTTTCTATTTTAGGACAGTCTGTGATGGAGAGATAACGGGCTCCCAAGTCAGGCAAGCCCAGGGTCAAATCCTGGCTGAGCCCCTGACCAGATGGACAAATTTAGGCCGCTTACTCAACTTCCCAGACCTGAATTCCCTCCTCTGCACAATGAGCACAGCAGCACCTACCCCATAGCTGCACAGGAGGGTCAAACGGTAGTGTTTGTGAAAACCTGCCATGTTGTACACTTGTGTTTGTATGGTTTTTATGTTTCTACACCAAACAACATACAAAAGTATTTTAATAAAAAAGACATTTATTGTTACCATTTATATTCTACACTATAGCAGCGAGTACAGTTTGAGGAGAAATATTTGGGGAGGAGAGTCATCTGCTCACTGAAAATGTTAGGAATCCAGAATGATCTTTTTGGCTAGATGTTGTATTCACAGTTGGGTACCAGACATCTTGGGGGAGCTTCAGCGCAATTAGTGTATGCTTAAAGTACTCATAGTCAACTTTACAAAGCCGTTTCCCCAGGAATAGGGTGACCCAGTTGGAGTCCCCACTCTTAGCAGGTGCTAACACATGGCCTCGGAATCCAAAGGTGACTGTAGTTTTCTCAGTGTGTACTGAGTCTGTGACAGCTTTCTTTATCTTTACGGTCTCTTCCAGCTGCAACAGTCAATAGTTATAGGAGAAACATAGACCAAAGAGAAAGCTAGAAATCCTACTAGTTAAGCTAATCCTCACATTATAGTTGTCACCCATACTGGTTCCAAGAATGAATGGAATGATGACCCAGATATTCATTTTCTTGTTTCTTGGGTGTATAGCTTGATTTCCTGAAACTCCCTGTACTGGATGACATGCTGGGACCTCCTTCCTAAAAATGCTGACTTGTGCTTGGTAAGGAGACTGGTTTGAGGTCTTCCTTGGTTCAAATGCAAATAAATGGATAATAATAGCTAACATTTATTGCATACTTACCATGTGCCAGAAAATGTTCTGAGAACTTGACACAGCAGCTCACTCAATCCTCACATTCTGTGTGGTGAGGACCCTTATTATTATACCATATACTAACACAATAATATTTCTATTTGCCAAGATGAGGAAACTGAGGCCCTGAGAGGGTCACTGCCTGGCCCCAACTTACGTGGCTGGGAGGGGAAGCCACAGACATGGGTTTGCACTAAGCTGCTAATGGGTCTTCTGTTTGACCTATGATTCTTCAACGATTGGGAGTAGTCTCCTCTGATTTCCTTTTAAAAAGCCAAGCAATAGGACCCAAGTAGAATTTCAGCTCATGATCTTGGCACGATTTAACATGACTCTCTGATGCTAACATGAAGCTCTGATGTATGTCTCTTGGACTTCACATGTGGGTGTGAGAAAGAATGGCTGCTCCACCTGTGTAAAAGATCAGTGTGCTCACGTGGATTTAGAGGCTCTGGTACTTACAGGGGACATCTTCTCTCCAGTTTCTGGCTGGATGCTGTCAGGAGCTGTGTGGCTAGTAGATAGGTGCTGGAGCAAAGGACACTAGATGGTCGTATGGCTGCATCTTTCATCTTATCAGTCTTGTTCTGTCCTATCACTTTTCCCAGGTAGCTGGGTTGATGGCCACCTGTACATCTGGGCCCACATCCTTACAGCTCAACCTCTAGAAAAGGACACTTTTCTTAGCTCCAGTTAGGACACTCCAAAGAAGGGCTCTGATTGGCTGTAGCTGGCACACGTGGCCTTTCTTGGCCCAATTGCAATGGCCAGGAAATTGAGGGACTATTTTTGGCTCAGCACAGGCCACATGCCCACCTTTGAGCAGTTGCTGCAGCCAGGGGAGTGGGGTCACGTCAGAAGATAGCCGCCCTCGTATAGATGACAGGGTTAGAGGAGGGCTAGCGGATGAGATGTACCCGTGAAAAGAGAGGTCAAGTTCCAAAAGACAGAATGGCTAGATAGTTAGACAGAATAACAATGTGAACTGCGAATATATAAAAATTGACTTCTGAGGGTGTCTCAGAACGAGACAAACTGAGAACATAATTCCCTGCCCACATGCACAGGAAGTTTGGTGTTGGGCTATTGGTGAGCTACAAAAGGAAGAGTGGAGTTAAAGGGTGTGTGTGAGGGGGTGATCAGAAGCATAGAGGAGGAGTTGACTCATACACCCCAGCTCTACCAATCTTCTTTCTGCTCCTCAAACCAGCTAAGCCTTCTTATCACAGGCCCTTTGCACATGATCTCTCCTCTTGTCATAATGCTCATACTTTCACACTAACTGTAGCTGCCTCTTTTTCATCCCTCACATCCCAATGAAAAGAAAGAGGCCTTTCTTTATTCTTCTCTTTCATAGAACCCTCTTTCCTTTAGAGCACTTATTATAAATTTCAGTCATTTCTTGAATCGTTTATTTGTTCCTTATTTGTTTGTCTTCCCAGTGGACTGTGTCTGTTGACTCCCCTGTATGTCTTCAGTGCCTGTCCAATGCCTGGCAATCAGTAGGGACTCAATACATAGTGGAGGAATAATGTCTTTGTGTGAATGATGGTTTTATGGGGAGATCAAAACAAATGGGCTGTACCAATGTGGAGAGGAGAGAAAGGAGAGAAGATAGGTAAGACAAGGATATGAGAATCTGAGAATCAATAGAAATCAGAAGAAGGAGCAAGGAGTGATTAGGCTAACAGAAAGCCCTCAAGAATCCTAGGAGGTGGTGAGAAGAACCCTCCTGTCTCATGTGGGGTGAGGATTCATCTAGGCAAGTTTATCTGAACGTCAGCACAGTAATGCCAGTGGGCATCTGGGTTACCATGGCATGACCCCCTCTATGGTTCTCTGTAGCAAACCTGTGTGTCTAAAGGGAGATGGGTTTTTAACCGGCTGACAGATGCTAGGGAGCCACTGTGCTTTGTATGGTGTGTGTTCTGTTCCCTCACTCCATTCTCCTTCCCCTTTTTCCCACTGCTATTTGGGGCACAGCCGTTGGCCATGCTTGCCTCTCACATCACGATTCCAGAAAATTCCCCACTGCCACTTTACTATGTGATGGTGAAGGCACGTTAATGAGGCCAGTGCAGGGACCTGCTGCCTTTTCAGAATAATACTCTGTGCACAAGTCTGACTCCCAGGCGGACCCACTGAGAACACAGTGGTTTCCCCGGAAAGGCTCTGGCCTTGGTGCCCCAGCGCGCTTCTCCCCAAGGTTGAACCCAACGGCCCTGTGTTTTCAAAACGTGAAATGATCGTTGAGAAAAGGAAGTCAGTTGAGCTTGGCGAGTCCCCAGAGTCTGAGCACTGTGCACTCAGCTGTGAAAGGAAAATGCTGGCCTTTAAGCATACAAAAGGCCTCTGACAGAGTTAGAATGAAGTGGCTTTTCACCACTTTCGGGAGGATAAATTGAACTTTTGAAAGGAAGCCTTGATTTCATGGGGACCTGGTTGTACAGTGACTATTTCTGAATGATACAGAAAGATGATCTTGGAGACCTTCAGCATGGGTTTCCCCCTGACCCATTGCCTATTTTAGGGGTCAGTAGGTAGTTTAGACAGCAAGCCACCCATTGGCCTCTACACCCCTACGTGGTAGGTAGTGTAGACAGCAAGCCACTCGTTGGCCTCTGCACATCCACAGAGCGATTTGCAGCCTGCATCCCATGGCTGACCAAAGCATGCTAAATCTTGCCCAGAGACAAGTGCACAGCCAGGGTGAAGATAACCCTTGGTTGTGGCTTTCTGGAATTCAAACCAGCTTCCTTACAGTAAGGCTTATTGCCTCCAAGTTGGTACTCTTCCCCACTGTGTGGACGTTCCTGTTCAGCGGCTGTGCACATCTCCACTGTGGCATCCACTGTTGCTGGCAGGCCTGACACCCCCTTATTACTCTCTGACTGCTGTCGGGCCTGTGACCCCATCCTTGTCGAGCAGGGATGTGGTGTCACTGGGCAGCCTTCCCAAGTCTGAGGGTCATGTCTTACCCATCCCAAGCGATGTTCTTTTACTTTTAAGGCCTTGTAGGAACATGGTACCAAATTTTTATCTTTGTATTTTTACCTGGTTTTATTTAATTTTTTTCTCCTGTAGAAAACAAATGCATAAACAAAACAATATATTGGGAGAGAACATGGGCCCTCCAAAACAGGTCAATTTGACTGGATTTTTCTAGCTCAGAGATGTACTTATGAATGATTTATATCTTTTAACATTCTACACAGATTTTGTTGGCATATGTGACTCCTTAGAACCCCACAAAAATAATTATTAGTAATAGCCTAAATTCACCAGAAACACATCAAAGCTCATTTCCTTCCAAGTACTTTCAAATTTCTTGCATTCTTCCTTTTCATTTGTCCATAAATTATGTCTACATGAAATCAGAACTGGTGGATTTGGTCTGTGTAGTGGGCAAGTTCAGAGGTCTCTGCATGAATAAGAACCTGGTAAACAGAATGCCTCACTGATTGGAGTGTCTGATTTAGCGGTCTTTCCATGTAGACATGACTAACTCCTGTTGGGGATAAGAAAGGGAGAGAAAGGTTGAAATATCATTGGTTTCACATTTAGCCACCTTTGGGTGACGGGTCGATGGGTGGGGAGTGATGTTAGTGGCTGGGTTTCTGATTGGATGTAGGGGTTTCACTCCTACATAAGAAGTACAAATTCCTATGGATTTATTATATTTCACTCTTTCAAATATGGAGAAGAGAATCAGACCTAACCTTGACAATTTGCTGAAATGTAGTGGTCTGAGAACTCCTGGGCACTGAAATCAGACATCACTCTAGAATTCATATTTTCTTCCTATCTGGGTAAATTTAACTTCTTTCAAAGCTCAGAGATAGCAAATGTAAATTTAAGAGCAAAACCGTACCCGATGCTTTACTTTTATCATACTAGTCGCTGCTGACCCTCTGCCCACCCACCACATCCAGTTAGGTGCTGTGTGGCATTCAGATGTGAAGGCTCCTGTCCATGCTCCAGGAAGGGGCTGGTCAGGCGGTGGGGAGACAGAAGGAGATAAGTGTTCGAAGAACTGTTACGTCTCTGACTGTGGTAAGTCCCTTCCAAGTCAGATGCTGCAGAGCTATGAGGACAAGAGCAAGCCAGCCCCTGTGATGTTCCTGATGAGGGGCAGCCTGTCTTCAGCCCCACTCACTTGGCTTCCATGAGGTCGGAGAGAGATGATGGCCACCCTTGCCATTCCCGTTCTATTCTAACCAGACGAGATTTACTTACTTGGAAAAATCCAGAAGTACTTCCTGAAGGGGTCTGGTGGAATTACTCTTTAAAGAATGAGTAGAATTTCAACAACCAACGATTAGTCCGGGTTCAAGGAACGAGTCAAGAGAGGTAGAAGGGGCAATGGGCTGGCGGCCGGCACTCCACCAGTTGTTCGAGGAGGGTGAGTGGAGGTGGAGCCTGAGCTCGGCGGAGGGCGCTGGCGCGGGCCTGGCACAGGGGCAGCGGCAGCCTCGGGCTGTGTTTGAACGAAGATAGGACTTTCATGAGAGGTGGCTGACAGGGCCATGTGAGAGGAATGCATTCAAAGCAGAGCCGTTTGCTCCCTGAGCGGGAAGCGGGCCAGATTCTGAAACTCTACAGTCGCTGGGATTTCACACTGCGCACCCTCAGCAGTGCTTCCAGCAGGCTGTGGAGTAACGCCCGGGCCAGGCCATTTTTGAAATCACAGCTGGAAACCCTGAGCCCTCCTGCTGTCTCCCCGAGCTGGGGATGGGCTGTCCCTTCCTCACACAGTGGGAGTCGGTCTCTAAGCCCAGCTCTGATGCTGACCAACTCCGAGACCTTGGTTAAGTTACCTCATCTTTCTATCATTGTCTCTCTGATAGTTTTCATAAATCTGTTATTGACTCCCTTCAATCTTTCTGTACAGTTTCCAGGTTAATCGGACAAAAATTCCACTGGGATGCTACTCTCCTGCACTAGGTTTCTTTGGCATCACGTTTAAAAGGAGCTTTTAAGACTTTCTGTAAGATGGTTCATCCCATCCTTCTCGGACCTCATCAGACCCACACCCTGGCATCCCCCCTGGGGGCCGGAAGTAGTGATAGTCGGCATCTCACAGACAAGGCAGGACCCGCTAGGCCTGCTCAGGGCACAGCACTCTTGTTTCCAGGTGATCCGAAAGCAAAGGAGTGATCATGGCCAGTTAGGGCTGAAGTTAGCGCATATTCACTCAATTCACAGTCACTCCTCTGCCAACCAGATCATACTTCTCAGAACCCAGGAAATACAGATATGTTTGTAAATTACAAATATAGGGGCCAGCCCGGTGGCCTAGGGGTTGAGTTCATGTGCTCTGCTTCTTCGGCCTGGGTTTCGCAGGTTCAGATCCCGGCATGGACCCACACACTGCTCATCGTGGCATGCTGTGGTGGCATCCCACATGCAAGGTGGAGGAAGATTGGCACAGGTGTTACCTCAGTGACAATCTTCCTCAAGCAAAAAGAGGAAGATTGGCAAAAGATGTTAGCTGAGGTCCAATCTTCCTTACCAAAAAAAAAAAAATATATATATATATATGTATATATATTCATGTATAGGTATATATATATTTCATGTTTACTTGACATATTTTAAATTGAAAGACTTTATATTTTAGAGCAGCTTTAGGTTTACAGAAAGTAGTAGAAAGTATCCATATACCTCTTTACCCCTACCTCCCCAGTTTCCCCTATTATTAATATCTTGCATTAGTGTGGTACATTTGTTACAAATGATGAATAAATAATGATACATTATTATTAACTAAGCTGCATAGTTTACATTAGGGTTTACTCTTTTTTTTTTTAAAGATTGGCACCTGAGCTAACATCTGTTGCCAATCTTCTCTCTTCTTCTTCTCCTCCTCCTTTTCCTCCTCCTGCTCCTCCTCCTTCCCCTTCCCCACCCCTTTTCTCTCCTCCTCCTCCTCCTCTTCTTCTTCCCAAAGTCCCCCAGTACATAGTTGTATATTCTAGTTGTGGGTGCTTCTAGTTCTGCCATGTGAGACACCGCCTCAGCATGGCTTGATGAGCGGTGCTAGGTCCAGGTCCAGGATCTGAACCAGGGAAACCCTGGGCTGCCAAAGCGGAGTGCACCAACTTAACCACTCGGCCATGGGCCTGCCCCAGGCTTCACTCATGGTGTTATACTTTCTGTGGGTTTTGCCAAATGCATAACAACATGTATCCACCATTACAATATCCTACGGAGTAGTTTCACTGCCCTAAAAGTCTTCTCTGTTCTGCCTATTCATCCCTCCCTCCAACCCAACCTCTGGAAAGCACTGATCCTTCCACTGTGTCAGTAGTTTTGCCTTTTCCAGATTGTTGTATAGTTGTATGCATAGAGTATGTAGCCTTTTCAGATTGGCTTCTTCCACTTAGTAATGTGCATTTAAGGTTCCTCCATGTCTTTTCATGGCTTGATAGCTCATTTCTTTTAATCACTGAATAATATTCCATTGTATGGATGTATCACAGTTTATTTGTCCATTCACCTACTGAAAGACACCTTGGTTGCTTCTAAGTTTTGTCAATTAAGAATAAAGCTTGATGTAAAGATTCGTGTGCGAGTTTTTGTGTGGATGTAAGTTTTCAGTTCATTTGGGTAAGTACCAAGGAGTGCACTTGCTGGATCATATGGCAAAAGTGTGTTCAGTTTTGTAAGAAATTGCCACACTGTCTTTCAAAGTGCCTGCACCATTTTGCTTTCCCACCAGCAGTGAATGAGAGCATCTGTTGCTCCACATCCTCACAGCATTTAGTGTTGTCAATGTTTTGGATTTCGGCCATTCTAATAGGTGTGCAGTGGTATCTTATCATTGTTTTAATTTGCAATTCCCTAATAATGTAAGATGTTGAGCATCTTTTCATGTGCTTATTTGCCACTTGTATATCTTCTTTGGTGAGGCATCTATTCAGGACTGTTGCCCATTTTTTAATTGGGTTGTTCATTTTCTTATTGTTGAGTTTTAAGAGTTCTTAGTATATTTTGTGTAACAGCTTTTTATCAGATATGTCTTTTGCAAATATTTTCTCCCTGTCTGTAGCTGGTCTTCTCATTCTCTTGACGGAGTATCTTGCAGAACAGAAGTTTTTAATTTTAATGAAGTCGAGTATATAAATTTTTTCTTTTGTAGATCATGCCTTTGGTGTTGTGTCTAAAAAGTCATCACCAAACCCAAGGTCACCTATATTTTCTCTTGTGTTATCTCTAGAAGTTTTGTAGCTTTGCATTTGCCTTTAAGTTTGTGATCTATCTTGAGTTAATTTTTGTGAAAAGTGTAATGTCAGTATCTGTATTCAGTTTTTGGCATGTGGATGTAGTCCTAGCACCATTTGTTGAAAAGGCTGTACTTTCTCCATTGAATTGCCATTGTTTACCTTTGTCAAAGATCAGTTGACTATATTTGTGTAGGTTTGTTTCTGAGTACAGTTGGCCCTCTGTATCCATGGGTTTTGCACCTGAGGATTCAACCAACTGCAAATTGATTGGTTGAATCTGCTGATGTGAAACCTCTGAATGTGGAGGGCTGACTGTATTCATTGTACCACCCTGTTTTATGTAAGGGACTTCAGCATCTGCAGATTTTGGTATCAATGGGGGTTCCTGAAACCAATCCCTCACAGATACCAAGGGACAACTGTATTCCATTCTGTTCCATCAATCTATGTGGCTGTTCTTTCACCAGTATGACACTTTCTTGGTTCCTGTAGCTTTATAGTGAGTGTTGAAGGAGGGTAGTATCAGTCCTTTGTCTTTGTTCTTCTTCTCCAGTAATATGTTGGCTATTCTGGGTATTTTGCCCCTCATATAAACTTCGTTGATCCACAAAATTACTTGCTGGAATTTTGATTGAGATTGCATTGAATCTATTGATCTAGTTGGGAAGAACTGATATCTTAACACTGTTGAGTCTTCCTATCCATGAACATGGAATATCTCTCCATTTATTCTTCTTTGATTCTTTCATCAGTGTTTTCTAGTTTTTCTCATATAGATCTTGCACATATTTTATTAGATTTATAACTATTTTTTCTGGTGCTAATATAAATGGTACTGTGTTTTCATTTCAAATTCTGATTGTTCATTGATGGTACATAGGAGAACATTTGAGTTTTGTATATTAACCTTGTATCCTGCAGCTTTGCTTTAATCACTTATTAGTTCCAGAAGGGTGGTTTTTTTTTTTTTTCCAGTTCTTTGGGATTTTCTACATAGACAATCATCTAATCTGTGAAGACAGACAGTATTATTTCTTCCTTCCCAATCTGTATGCCTTTTATTTATTTTTCTTGTCGTTTGCATTGGCTTGGACTTCCAGTATGATGTGAATAGGAGTGGTTAGAGGGGACATTTTTGCCTTGTTCTTGCTCTTAGGGGGAAAACATCCAGTTTCTCATCATTACTTTTACTGTTAACCCTTCCACGTGACATGGAGTACTGGGTGCTCCACTTGGCACCCCCTCTTCCTTTTCTGAGGGCTTTCTCTGGCCACAGAGCAGCCTCAGCTCATTATGTAGAGAAGACCAGGAGTACTGGGGAGTTAATAAAGCATCTGTTTTCTCACCATTAAGTATGATGTTAGCTGTAGACTTTTTGCAGATGCTCTTTATCAAATTGAGGAAGTTCCTCTCTATTTCTAATCCGCTGAGAGGTGGTTTTTCTTTTTTTTAAATCATGAATAGGTGTGGGATTTTGTCAAGTGCTTTTTATGCATATGTTGATATGATCATATGACCTTTCTTCTTTAGCCTGTTGATGTGATGGATTACATTAATTGATTTTCAGGTGTTGAACCAGACTTGCACACTTGGTCATGGTGTGTAATTCATTTTATAAATTGTTAGATTCAATTTGCTAATGTACTGTTAAGAGTTTTTCCATCTGTGTTCATGAGAGACATTGTTCTGTAGTTTTCCTTTCTTATAATTTATTTATCTGATGTAGCGTTAGTTTAATGCTGGCCTCATAGAATGAGTTAGGTAGTATTCTCTCTACTTCTCTTTTCTGGAAGAGATTGTAGAGAATTGTATAATTTCTTCCTTAGATGTTTGGTAGAATTCACCAGTGAACCCATCTAAGCCTGATACTTTCTCTTTTAGAAGGTTATTAATTATTGGTTCAATTTCCTTGATAGATTGAGACTTATTCTGATTGTCTATTTCTATTTATGTGAGTTTTGGTGGATTTTGTCATTCAAAGAATTGGTCCATTTTATCTCAGTTATCAATTTGGGGCATAGGGTTGTTAATGATATTCTTTATTATCCATGAGATCAGCAGTAATGGCCTCTCTTTCATTTCCAATATTAATAATTTGTGTCTTCTCTCTTTTTTCCTATAACATGGCTGGAGATTGATCAATTTTATTGATCATTTCACAGAAACAAATTTTAGTTTGTTGTTTTCCAGTTTTCATTTTCTGCAATTGATTTCTGCTCTAATTTTTATTACTTCTTTTCTTCTGCTTAATTTGGATTTAATTGGCTTTTCTTTTTCTAGTTTCCTAAGGTGAAAGCATAGATTATTGATTTTGAATCTTTCTTCTTTTCTCACATATGCATGTAATGCTATAAATTTCCCTCTTAAACACTGCTTTTGCTGCATTCTTCAGATTTTAATAAATTGTATTTCAATTTTCATTTTATTTGAGACATTTTTAAAATATAGAAAAGTACAAAGATAATTTACATTCTGTATAATCACCAACCAGAAGTGACTTTGTTGATGACCTTATATTTGCTTTGTCTCTTTTTGATAAAAACCAATACAAAACTACACAATAATATGGATGTTCTCTCCTCATCACCAGTTCTAATCACCCCCCCACCCACCATTCCCAGAAATAACCACTGTCATGAAGGTGATGTGTTTCTTTCCAATCTACTTCTGCTGACTTAGGTGACAACCTCAATTCCTCCTATATTAACAATGTGGACCTCATGAAGCTGGAAAAGAGAGCAGTCAGTACATTGGAAGATAGCAGAAGCAGAATTCATAGTTATCTAGTTTGAAATGCACAGATGTGTATTCATGCACAATGCATCTATCTTAGTTTGGGGTCTCCTAGAAACAGACCCAGCATCAAGGGCAGGTCATTTGTTTGTCATTGCAGGTCACCTAGGAGCAGGAAAGTGAGACAATGAAGGGAAGAGCATTGAGAGAGGCTGCATCATCAGGGAAGTTATAACTGTGGGGGACTGGAGCTCAATCCTTCTGGGGACATGAGGGGCAGCGTGTAGTCCACATGAGAAGTGAGCAAGCAGAATGTTCATTGGCTGAGAGGAGCTCCCAGGGGTACTGAGCCCCTGGCATTTCTGGCTGTGGACAAAGTTGGCTGTGACAGCCAGAAAGAGCCCTCAGGCAGAGAGGTGCAAGTACCAGCAGGCAGAAGTCAGGCAGGTGTGTGCTGCATTGGTCAAGGTGAGGGGATGTGGGCAGTCTACTGACAGCATCTGCTAAAACCTCTCGTGAAAAATTCCTTTTCTAAGGCTTAACTTACTTAGTAAATATGTAAAAAGAAAATAAATAAATAAGAGCACGTGTCCTGTGCCAGGTCCTGGAATTTGTTCCATTCTCGCAGGAACCCTGTGAGGATGCGGTCGTTACCTTTATCTCGGATTGTCCAGATGTGGAAAATGAGGCTGACTAGGCTTCAGCACCAGGACTCTGACTGAGCCGTCCAGACCCCAAGTTGCCCGTCCGAGAGTGTGGCTCTAGTAAGCCTTGGGAACATTCAGGAGGAAAACCTGTGGTAGCAGAGAAAGCTTATTCTGTGCCAGCTTTTAGAGGGCAGCAGACAGTGAGTGCTGGGATCCTTTTCATTAAGCATCAGAAACGCACAGGAGATTGAAAATAAACTACTTCAGTGGGGAAGCTGATATATACAGATTAAAAAACATGTAAAAATCTGGAAATGCAAGTCTCTCATTAGGTGCGGGATAAAGACCGAGTTTCCGTTTCCTAGCAATAAGGACAAAGATCTTAATTCTCCCTCCACCGTTTGCCTTTAGGCAGGTCTTGGATTTGGTCACTGGCTGAAGACGGTTGCCGAGAGACATGTCTTTGGGTGTCTTATTGGAGGCGAGTGTTCAGGGACTTGCTCTGGGAAGGATGGAGTTACTCTTATTCTCTACATTCAGGTGACTTGGATGAGCCATCTGCACAGCAGGTGTCAGAAAGGGGGAGAGCCCTTTTTGTGACCTTGACTCACTCTACCAGAATGTCTGCCTATGGGGAAAACTCCTGGGCTGAAAGTAAAGAGGCTTCAGCTTTGCCACTAACTGGCTGTAGGACTTTGGACAAGTCCATGGAACTCTCTGGATTTAGTGATTTTTGATCAGGGCCTGTTCACCTCTATTACTTGCACATGGCAGACAGGTGAACACACATGAACAATATAACCTGTGTCAAAAGCCCTCCACATGTGCCCACAGTGCTCAGTGTCTCCTGCCAGCATCTGCCACCTTGTATCATTAAGTGGGTCCCCCAGGCTAAGCCTGGCAGTTCACTGCAGGATTCCATTGTTCAGCATCTTCCCTATGACTTGAAAGAGGGCACTAAAAGCATACACACCCACCTTTTGGATCCCATAAAGCTGGAGGATGAGCACAGAGTACTTTGTTGAATTTCTTAAGGTAGCTCTAGCTACTGTAATAGGTATAGACCCCAAATTTCAGTGGCTTAACACCATACGTTATTTCTCACTCTTGCAAGGTATGATACAGTATTCATCAGGTAGTCTTCCATACAGTGACTCGGGGAGCCAGGAGCCTACTGTCTTCGGCTCACCATCTGCTGGGATCTTAGACATTCCCTTCTACCTGGCAGATGGGGAAAGAGTAAGGGTGGAGGATCATGGGGGAGATTTGAAAGGGCCAGGCTGAGAAGTGATGCATCTCATTTCTGCCCATGAATCGTTGGCTGGAACTCAGCCACATGGCGACACACTGAAAATGAGGTGCATACCGCAGATGTGGATAGGTTTTGGTGGAATTGTAGGCAACTCTACCTCAATCGTATGAAAGCTGAAGCAAGATTCACAAAGGCCTGACTGCCTGTTATAAGGGGGCATATCTTAAAAGATGAAAATTGGTGGAGATAAATGTGTAAAGTCAGGCTCTCAGTTTGACAAAAGTCTTTTTACAGAAGCATGGGATGGAGAATATGTGGCTGAAGAGCTCCCAGCTCTCTTGGGTCCCCATTTCACATACTGAGAGAGTAGCTAATGTTTGTGAGGTGCTTTCTATGTCATGGGCACTGTCCTGGGCATTTGCATGTATTATCTCTTCTCATCTTCACAACCACCCCTGAGGTTGTGTTCTCATCATCCTCTTTTCACAGATCAACAATCTGAGGCTCAAGGAGATCAAGTAATTTGCCCAAGGTCACATGGCTGCTGTGGGGCAAATGAGATTCAAGTTCATATCGGTCTTGTTCAGATTTGATGTCTTTCCAGAGGAATGGATTTCTGAACCAGAGTGGAGTTAATCCTCCTCCCCGCATGCTAGATAGATGTGCATGATCAGCTCTCAGTGCCACATTCTACCAAGGAGGGGAGGGACAGGCATGGCTTCAATGCCCTGTCCTGGAGGGGAGGGCGGATGCCTGGGGCTGTTTGGCCTGGAGAAAGAACATTTCGGGTGGCTGCCCCATCTACTTGAAGGAAGAGAAGACTGAGTGGACAAGTTTTCAGAGCCCGGAGCAGTAGGACTAGGGCCTGAATAGGTGCAGTTACAGGGAGGCAGAGTTCTGTTCTACACAAGAAAGAGCATATATATTTTCCTTTTTTTTTTTTTAGTACAGAGACAAGAAGATGGCAAGTTTGCCATCACTGGAGATATTTGGGCCAAGGCTGGGCACAATTTACTGGTGGTGTTTTGCAGGAATTCAAGCACCCCTCGGGAGTTGGGGGGATGGCCGTTCCTCTGTGAAGCTGCTCCAGGACATCCCATTGGTGGATGACCCACTTTCTCTTTTGCGCCGGCACTGTGCCTTTGAAAGAGCCTTGTTGCTGCATTGAGACACCTCAGCAAGTTTAATTTCTGCGGTAGGCTTATTCTGCCTTCCTGTGTCCAGTGGCAAGCACAGAATGGGTACTTGATAAAGCTTGTGATGAGTGAATGAATGCATGAATGTTGGGGAGGGAGGTAGAGACACATAACTTCTTGGGGCCCTGCCAACCCCAGGATTTCATACTTCCATGCACAAAATGAGCCCCCTCCTTCCAACACTGACCAGGGCATTTGGCTCCTCCTTTCCGCCGGTTCTGAGTTCTGTGGGAGGCCCACAGTACCAGTCCCCACATCCCCCAAATGCAGGATCCAGGGTCACCACCAATCCCGCACAGGCCAGGATGGCTGGACCTGGTCTCGAAACCCTCAGCCCCAGCTCAGTGCCAGGCACAGTCCTGGACGCAATGCTCAGAGATGATTTCAGCATTACTAATAACAGTATCAGTGATACTAAAGGCTGCCATGTATTGGATGCTTATTATGCACAAATCACAGATGGTTACTTTGCATAATCTTTTAATCCCAATAACCAACTGTAAAATAGTCTTTATAATCCATACTTTGCAATGTGAAAACAAAATCTTGGGTTTCAGAGAAGACATGTGGCTGATCCTGGATGCAGGCCTCGTCCTGCCTAACTTCAATGCCATGTTTCCCCAGCAGTGGGTCACACGACTTCTCTGAGCCCTCAAATCACGACATCAGACAGGTTATTATTTGCTCTTTGTCTCCAGAAGAAGGCTTTAATGGTTGCCCGTGTCCACGTTGTATCCCAGTGTTTGTGCCGATGGTTAACTGGATGCAGCTCCCACGGTCATGGTTAGGAGGGTGAGGTTGGACTCAGGTTTGGATCTTTGGGTCAAATCTGTGCCCCACCATTTAGCAGCATATCATCCTGAAGCCTTAGTACAGTGTGGGTGACATTTGTGTCCATCTCACAGGAAGTTGTCAAGGATTCAGTGAGATAAACAGTGCAAAGCAACTTAGCACAGCCCTGTCACCTAGTAAATGCCTCCTAAATTATTAGTATTGGGCAAGAGCAGAATGCCTGGGGGTCATTTTCGCCTCTTCTAGTCTTAAATGGGGGCAAAGCCACACTTCCTGGGCAGGGAAAGGACAACTGAGGGGCAGTCACTTGGCACCCCCTGTGCCCAGAGCTGTGGGTTGGATATATTTAGGGATGGTGCCCATGTTATTCAGGATCCTCTGAAAGCAGAGCATGAGACAAGGACTCAGGTAGTTTATTAGGGGAGTGATGGCAGGAAAAAGAAGTGAGGGGGCAGGAGAGTGAGGCAGGAAGGAGGAAGCACAAATCAAGGGAGCACTGTTGAGTATGCCACTACTGAGGGCAAGTGGGGCTCCATGCTGCTAGAACTAGGTAGAATGCCCCTCAACGTTGCTCCTCTGCAGAGATGGCTGCCAGGAGAGTTCCCCACCAGCCCCTGCCGCGGTGGCTGAGGGCCAGCTCCCCTGCACTTCCAGGGCCTGCGCAGCCTCCTCGGCTTTGGGGGAGCCCAGAGGCTGAGGGCTGCTACTGGTGCTGGCGGTGGGACTCTGCCTGGAGATGTGGCCTGAGCCCTGCAGCTGCAGCTGAAATAAAGGGCCCTGAGCACAGTGGCCTCACTGCCCGTGGGAGGGGCCCAGGCTCCTGGGGCCCAAGACACACCTTTTCAGGAAGATCACTCTGATGGTGTCCTAGGCTGAGGTCTTGAGTTGGGAACTGGGGAAAAGCTTTGGCCTCCGACAGGAGAATGGAAGGTGTTAGTCTTCCCAGCCACAATGCCCAGCCCAGTGGGATGCCCAGGTCTGTGGCCCTTGCATTGAACCCTCCCATCTTTCCCACGCTGTTAATTCTCTTCCTGTCCTTAAGTTTGAACATTCCACTGACTGAAAGTGCCTGGCAGACGAGATGAATGAGAACTTCAGGTTTGCAAACTTGGAGCTTTGGGGAAAGAGGACGAATATATTACTACTGCAAGTTCTCTGATACGAACCCCACCTTCCTACCACTGTTCTGTGGCGAGGGCTCCACATCTGGCCCTGGAAGGGCTGCAAGGTAGACAGAGCATTCCAGGTAGTCTTTATCTTGAAACTTTATTACAAAGACATGTTGAGTAGAAAATAAGGAAAAAAGAAACATCTTTCTTTTTTTTATCATCTTTGTATTCATTCATTCATTCACTCATTCATCATTTCTTGAGCATCCCCACTTTTCCCAAGGAAGAGAGCTATGGGGTCCAGTCCTGAAGGAATATACAGTCTGGGGAGAAGGGACAGAAGGTGGGTGCCACTTTGGAAAGAGCCGACATGGAGCATCAATCACAGGTGCAGGTGAGAGCACCGTGGTTAGGAGGAGCTGGGTCTTTACAAGTTGATGTGATCAAAGCACAGTCCTGTGCGTGGGCTCATGAGACGTTAGATGAGGATGTTTTGGATGACATCATGGTGGTCCCTTCCACTGAGCAGTGAACTGGACTCACTGCCAACATTCAGACAGCCGCTAACCGGCACCATTCAAACTCAGTAGCTCTCAGTGAAGGATGGGGCTGCATCCCCGATGCTTGTTACGTCTTCCTTCTGCCCCCACTACCAATGGGACTCATTCTGGTGCCATTTCCCCTGCCGTGAGAACGAGAGGATGCTATATTTACGATGGGGAGGAGAAGCTGATGGAGGGGAGGGAGAAGGAGGAGTGTGAACAGAGAAGTCCTTTCTCTGTGCAGCGTCACGTGTCACATTCTGCATCATACTGTTGTCATCCGTGTATGTGCCTGTCCGCCTCACCATATGCTACATTGTTGAGGATAGTGGCCACCTTTCTTGGGACACCACTAGCCCATAGAATGCTTTTGTGCAGACTTGTAAAAGGTGCCGCTTGTGCTGGTCATGGCCTTGTGGCCATGGCTTAGTGAACAGATGGTATCTTGGTTCGAATTTTTTTAAAGGTGCCCTTTGCAGGGATACTTCTGAGGTCCTGTTGGTTTTCTCTTTCTTGACCCAGGTGCTTGATTACATGGTTGTGTTAGATTTGTGAAAATTCATCAAACCTGCAACTTAGGATTTATATACTTTTCGTATATGTATGTAATACTTCAATGACATTTGCCAAAAATTAAAGGAATGAGAAAACATATTTTATAAAATACCCCTTCCTCTAGCTTGGCTTGGCAAGGGCACCCAGTTTCCTCTTCAGCCAGGGGCCCTTGTGTACTGCACATCCTGCACAACTGTGCATGGCTGTCCTGACCTACTCAACGTTTCATGTCTCTGAGGGGCTTCCTGTAACTGCGCCTGGCCCCTGGCAGGTCATCTTGTCAGTGGGTGTCCACTTGGTCTTTTCATCAGTTGTGTTGAGTCTGTGTAGCCCTCCAAGCAGAGCCAGCTCTTTGTCTCCTTCATTGCTGATGACAACTCAGCTGTGTGGCACAGTGGAGAGGTCACCGGTACAAACTCGAGAGTTTTGTCACTTGAGCTAATCCCCTACTTCTGCAAGAGCAGACGAAAGGTTGGCCCGCCACTCACGGTAGTAGAGACATTTGAGTGATGGCCTCAAATGCGTGTGGGACTGGGAGAGTCTCAAGGTCATCGAGGAGGTTACATTTTCAGCTGTTGATAAATAACTTTCAACTGGTTTCTTAGTGACTCTGTCCCTTCCTGGTGCTACTTCCCTCTCCCCTCTTCCATGCATGCCTCCCTCAGGAGCGGATCATACGGTCTTTGTTGTGCTGCTGGAGTCTCAGATCTCAGGCTATCAAAAGTAAATCAAACTTTGTCTCCCTCCCTTTTTTCTTTCTTAGCAGTGCTAGAATGGGCTTTTAGCCCCAGGAAAGTGAAAGATTTACCAGCAGCCTCCCTCCCCACCCTTATTTGCTTTTCCTGACGTGCCTCAGTCTGTCCACATGTTATGAGACGGGATTCCCTGTGTGGCTATTTTCAGGAGCCCAGACCACATCTCATCACAGCAAAAAGACATAATTCAAAGAAGCCCAGCTCCAGTCCGGGGAAGCATTGCATGTGAGAGATAAGACACCCAGGGCTTATCCCACAAGTGCAGTAGTTCTCTTTCAGCCACAGACCAACGTTTGAGAGGCCAAGGAGAAGAGATGGTGTACTTTTTAAAGAAGAGGGTTAGAATTTTCCGCAGGAGGGCTTATGATTTATCAAAGTTCACGTCAAAACCTCCCATCTGGCCATCAGGCTCCCAGCAGTATTTCTGTCCTAACTGTATTTGCTGTTGTCAGAACGCATCAGTGGCAAAGTTTAAAAAATGTAAAGCAGGTGGCTAATGTAGGGGCCTGAGTCGTGTGTGTGTGTGTGTGCGCGCGCGCGCGCACGCGCGCGCGCGCGCACGCGTCTGTGTGTCTTGATTGGGAGGAGGTGCTGTGGAGAAGGATCAGAAGAGAGGAAGGGAGAATGTTGAGAGTGGTGGGAGACTCTGGGATGGTTAACTGGGGAAAAGGGAGATGCTTGGCGGGGTTGGGAAGTAACCAGAGGATAGAGCTGACCCTTTTGTGAGAGGGCCCGCTGGGAGCATTATGCTCTGCTCCACGGGGCGTCATTGAGGGGCTGTGGGCAGATCCGTTTGATCACACACCCTGATCCAGCCCTTTGGAGAGGAGAGTGTGTTGATGGACACAAGGAGCGTAATGTCAACCACCAAAGTCCTCTGGGAGCCTGACCAAGTTCTGGAGGTCCTTGGCCTCTGGTCTCAAATGAAAAGCAACCAAGTATCAAAGAAACATGAAGAGTGGTTGGGGGTGTGGTTTAGGGTGGAGGGGAGGATCCTGGAGACAGAGATGCTGAGCGTTCAGCTTCTGACTGAAGCCCATTTGAAGCCTGTCTGCTTTAGATGTTCCCATCTCCTTGTGTTGCTTTGCCGAATGTTCTGCGCCTCCTTGTGCCCACCCCCTTTCCTTTATGCAGGCCTCTGATACACTCTCACCGCCATCTGAGCCTGCTCCCCGCTCAGGTCAGTTGCAGGCCCAGCCCACTGATAGCATGATGGGGGCGTCAGAAAACAAATGCCCAAGAGAGGGCTTTAGGGGCCAAGAGTGTTCCTGGCTACCCCGTCTGCCTTAAAAATAACTGAAAATACACCCGAAGGCTTAATTTACTGCAAGTGTTTGGGGAAAAGATCTCCAACACCACTGACAGGGCCATTTTCCATTTTACAAGCTGCTGTCTCCAAATTTTAGTGAATTTTTCCTTGCAGAAATCTGGCCAGCTTGGTAACATTACCATCTCATAGTTTAACAGGCAGAGATGCTGGGGGTTTAGAAGTGTGCTCAAAGCCAGATATTTAGAGACAGTTCTGGTATAATTGAATATTTATGGACTCTTGGTGCGGGGAGAGGCTGGGCAGCCAGCCTCGCTCGCTTCCCAACCATCTAAGAAGTCAACTTTCATCATATCAGTGTGGGGAAGACACATCAGTGTTGTGTGGTCCCCAGCCTATAAATCCCTGGTCCAGGATGGATTGAAGTTTGTTGAGAGCATCTTTTGCACTGGTCATTCATTTCCTGTTTTGTGATAGGATTTACAAGTTGATAATTTAGGGCTGTGAGGTAGATAGAGTGGGTCTTGATTTCAACATGAGATTTGCAGAATCTGTTGTGATTTCATTGTAGGCTAGACAGATAACTGGGAATGGATGGGATATAGCTGGTATGTTAGTAGCTGCCTGAAAAACTGCTTCAAAAATGTGATTAATGGCCTGGGGGGAGGGGTCGTCTATAATGATATGTCTGCACTTGACCCCAGCAAGTTCAACATTTTTACAAATGATAGTGAGTTAGAAAAGTCAAGCCATAAAGAATCTCAGGGAAGACATAAAAGGCATAATTATCACATTTGCAAGAGGCCACGGGTTGTGGTAGGAACCACAAAGTGTAACGAAGAACAAGACTCCAGGGTGTCTCCTCCGCCTGCAGATGGAGGAGATGAAATTCAACCGGGATAAGTACAAAGTCCCACACACATGTTCTGAAAACCAGCTACACAAGTGCAGGATGGCGACCTCTGGCTAACAAGCAGCTTCTTGAGAGAGTGCTTGTACCTTGTAGTTTTGTTATTGTTAGTGCAATCTGACGTGGCTGGGGAGTTGCACAAATAGAAATAGAATGGGGGTGATAGCATCACCCTCTCTTCCTCCTTCCCTCCCTGACTCCTGCTGTATGTCTCTTTTTATCAGCAAGGCAGTCTTTTAATGCCCCCCTTGAAGACTTCCTTCTCATATCTGATGCCCATCTCCAAGCTGTGTATTTGTAAGGAGAATGGAACCACCATTGTTGGTTACTGACTGCCTGGCTATAAGGAGAACTCGTCACCCAAGCAAGATCGGGATCCTGATAGAAAGGAGTGGGGGGAGAGTTGGATGTTGGGCAGGCATCTGAAAATGTCGGCTACTCTAAGATTCTCTGGTTCCTTTTTATTTTCCATAGAGCACGGTACAGTGTTGGGTCATCAGTGGGTTGATTAACTAACGGATTCTTTCATTGCTCTTCCTCATGGTGTTCTCTGGCCAAGGCAGTGTGCTCAGCCTGAATACAGAGCAAGCTGAAGATGCCTGGGAGTTAACATCCCAGGGGCAGTCTTCAGCCAAGGATGTATAGGAGCTGGTGGAGAAAACCCAGCCTCCCTGCCTCCTTGTGGAACAGTTCAAAGGTGGTTCAACATCATCTCTCAGAGCGTCCCTCGTGGGACTGAGTTCTTGTTGTTCACTGAGGTCAAGAGCTCATGACTACACCCTGTATTGGCTTCCTTCCCTCCCATGTCTCAATTCCCCACTCCTTACTGCTGCTTCCTAGGACCACTCCCCAAATAAACCGCTTATCTCAGGGTCAGCTTCTGGGGGAATCCGAATGAAGATAGAGGCTGAATAATTAGAACTACTTGGTTGGGAGACTAAAATGACAAGTGTCACCACAATGTATAATCATTTCCTCAAGTGACTTTTATTAGGCACCTATTGTGTACAAGGAACTACGCTCTGTGTTGGACGTGTTTACACAAATGAGGAAGCTATGAGTTTACATTGTACTGGAGAAGGTCAAGTAAGTACGTCGCACCTGGAAAGTTCTCTGTGCTGCCAGGCAGTGCTACCACCTCCACGAATCCTGTGTTCTGCTCGTCTTCCCCATCTGAATCTGTAAAACCTCTTCTTAACCATGAAGGAAAAACCCTTTAGGAAAAGAGATTTGGTAAGATGCTGCTGCTCTGGTCCCACAGTCGGGTAGCCCTTGTAGGAGGGCCTATGGCAGGAGAAAGGCATGTATTCATTCCCTCCAGGAGCGAGTGTACAGCCCGTCTTCAGATCCTGCCGTGTTGTCTTGAGATGGCTAGCACTGCAGTGACCAGACCCTCTCCCAAACTGCCCCACTGCAGCCAGCAGTGGCTCAGAAAGCCTCTGTTGACCCACAGATCTCAAACCCTTGTCGTTCGGCAAGGCGGGCTGGCCGGGGCAGGGGCACGGCTATGGGCAGCTTCAGCCTTAGAGGGGCTTTGCCCTGGGAGTCAGTGCAAAGTCCCAGGTACCTGGCTGTGCATGCTTCCCAGTACTCGCTCTGCGTTCACAGGCACTTTGCGTTCACAGAGACAAAAGATGATGCTGCGACTTTGTGCAGAGCCTCCCTGTTAATGTCGTGGAAGCTTAAATATCAGAGCCTGAGTTTTCTCTTGGGATTAATATAAGGGGAGGCATGTGCCAGATATGGCTCCTCCGTGAGCTCTCTGATGCTATAAAAAGAAGCACTGCAAAGGGCATCCAGAAAAACGTCCGAACCCAAGAAAAAAATAACTCACGTAGTACTGACCAACATGTGGCTGGGATTTAAAGGGAAACCCTCATGGCACAATCCCAGATCTTCCCGGAGCCTCACATTTATGACCAGACTCTCTGGTCTTGGCACGGGAAGTGCAGAGGAGGAGAGGCTTCTGGTTTCAGCTCTGTGCCTCACTTGCTGTGTGACCTGGGGCAAAGCAGTTTACCGACCTAGGTTTTAACTTTCAAATGAAGGAATTAGACTGGGTCATTTTCAAGCAACAATTTTTTTTCCTGCGTGATACAAATCCAGACTAAAATGAAAATTATTTATGGCCTACTTTTTTTCAGTCTAAATGAAAGTGCTTTATTGAATTCTATGAGGGAAAATGTGTATTCTTAGAATTTAGATGATTTACTCTGCTGAATAGAACACCAGTGAAAACGTCAACACTGCTTTTTAGACTCTGAGCTGTTAATAGCCAGGCATATTTGAGAAGTGGTAGATGGGGGAATCTTTCCAACATTCTGCCCTGAAACTGGGTCTCTGGGCTGTCTTGTGAAGTCAGGCAAACCCGTGCGTCCTGACAGCCCCGGATCACTCATCACAGGACCTAGACCCCAATATCTAGGACGAACACTCCCCTTTGAGGACAGACACACTGTAGGGCTGTGACTCTGGCCCACTCTGTGTCCCATCTGGAGGAGGGCAAGGGAGTCAGCTGGGAGAACAAGCGCAGTGGTCCCCAGAGAAGGAGCCCCGCGTGGCCCCTCCGGGAATTACCTCCAGCCCATGGTAATCGAGAGTGGCAGCTCCAGCCAGAAGGCTGAGAGGTGGCCATGCCTGGGGATTAGGTGCTCCCAGGTGAATCACAGAGCATCTGGGGGCAGCAATGGATTTATTCCTCCTCTTTTTCTTCCAGAAAGTCCAGATTGTCCACACTCTGCAGTTACTTAATTAACCCTTCCGACGTGGCTCCTGCACACCTGGGTTGGCAGGGCTGGATGGGTCTACGGTGCTTCATAGGTCTGGGCAGGTTTTTCATCCTACATCCTGCAGAAAGGGTAGCTCGAAGCCTCTCTTGTGCACGTGCACACACATACGCACATGCACACACACACGTGTCTGTGTGCATCTTTCTGTATTCTCGCCATCCTTGGTTTCACTTGAATAAAGTCAGAGACAGGTTTCGTACTCAGACCTTTAAGAATAGCTATTAACAATTATTTTTAACCAGTTCTTGCCTTATATTTGGCATTAGTCCAGGCTGTGTTTTTCTTTGATTTCAACAGATATGGGTTTTTTTTAATTGTGGTAAAATATATATATTATGAAATGTACCATCTTAACCATTTTTTAATGTATGGTTCAGTAGCATTAAGTACATTCACGTTGCAGTGCAAACATCACCACCACCATCTGTCTCCAGAACTTTTTCATCTTGCAAATCTGAAACACTGTTCCCATTCACCAACTTGTTGAATGTAATTCTGTCTCTATGCATTTGACTACTCTAGGTACCTCATAAGTGGAATCAAACAGTATTTGTCCTTCTGTGACTGGCTTATTTTATGCAGCATAATGTCCTCAAGGTTCATCCGTGTTGTAGCATGTGACAGGAGTTCCTTCCTTTTTAAGGCTGATTAATATTCCATTATATGGATATACCACATTTTGTTTAGCCCAGACTGTGTTTTTCACAGTTGATTGAGCAGTCTCATTTTTGTTATTAATATATATCCTGTGGTCATCCGTATTTGAAATAATAATTATATTTAATTCTGTGGGGACGATGGGAAAAATCAGTGAGTCTTTACTGTGTGAGCTTTATCACGTCACTTACCTTGATGGACTTAACAGTTGTTACCTGTAGATACTTGAGAACTTGGGACTAGTTAATGCACTTGCCTTGGCCCATTGGAGTGGTTAAAATTGTAGTGTTATAGTCAGATTCGCTCAGAGCTCACGTCTTTCCTCCAGTGTGAGCAGGGGGTCATGGGAGTCTCCTGAGATTTTGGAGGACTTGGGTCCCAGCACCTGCCTGTGGGAGGCTGCAGGTGTGGTGGGTGATGGATGGGTCTCGGTTGACTTGAATTGGGTAATTAACATGGCTTAGTGAGGTAGTTTGCTTTTAATGGAAAGTATATACGTTCAGATAAATTTTGAAGAGATGTTGAGCGTAAACCTGAACATCCCAGCAGGCTCGTTAAAGCCACCAGCACCTTCTTCCCATTCACTGCTTCCCTGCTCTCACCCCATCTAAGGCTCATCAGACACAACCACCAAGTCACGTAGATTTCTTGGGGTCTCTTGACCTCCTCATATTGCTAACCTGCTCGGTGCCATTCTTTACGTCTTTCGGTTGTGGGAGGAGTGGGAACTTGGGCTTATGCCTGACACATTGTTCTTTTAAGTTATGGATACATTTGAGACACTGTGTAAATATTTATTGATTTTTATTGTGCAGACTGTATTGACATAATGCAATATTAAATAGACTTTTACTACTGGATGGAACCTTAGAGGGCGGTTGTTCCTCCATCTAAATACAGCGTGTGAGCTTTGTTAAATATTTAATAAGTGGTCAATAACTATTTCTTTTAATATAATGAGTGTGATGTCTCTCTAGAAGCTGAATGTGAATTTGTGATCTTCAGGTGGCTGAAGAGAGACTTGAGGAATCCCTAGGTGTACCTTCCTCTCACTGATACCAATCACCCCCCACCCACAGCACCACCAAGGCTGAGAGATGGCACATGCCAGGCCAGCCTGTAATTTCTGCTGTTCCTCAGCTCTGCCAGCTCTCAAACTTTAATTTTGTGCGTATGAATCACCCAGCATCCTGTTAATACGCAGATTATGACTCGGTAGGTCTGGAGTGGAGCAGAGGTTCTGCATTTCTCACATGCTCCTAGGTGCTACTGGTGCTGCGGGTCGGACCTCGGAGCATGTTAGAAAGCATAGCAAGGCTCCTGGGAACCGAGGGGTATAACAGGAGACAGGGAAGGGAGGTAGCCAGTACAGTTTGCTTTATCAAGCCAGTTACCCCTTTGGACAACTGAAGCCCAGTTCCACTGGGGGCTCTAGGAGAAGCAGAACACACACATCAGCAGTACCCCATCTGAGGGGTGAGGGAGCCGGGATATTTATCCATCATCTCCCTTCAGTCGCTGAGCGATGTTAATTCCCTGTCTATCCAGGGCTGCTGTGTGCACAGGCAGAGAAGGCTCTGCTAGCAGAGAAAGCCAGGTCTCGTGGGTACTGATGGTGTTAGAGATGTCCTGCACACCTTCCCAGAGGCTGGGTGGGAAAGTGTACGTCTGATCTGCCCCCCAGGAGCCTGGGGGAGTGGGAAAGTGCCAGCTGTCCCCCCACCCCTTTGCTCCCATTTCCAAGGGAAGAGAGGATCCTGGTGTAGACACAGCTCTGTCTCAGTTGAGCCTCGAAGGCCAACAGAAGCCTGCAGCCAGCTCCTGCCCAGGGAAGCCACCAGACCCAAGCCCCAGGGCCCCCTGGGCTTTGTGCCCTGTCACATTCCCGACCCTTCTCTCTTTGGTACTCTCCTGCTAGCAGTCCCTGAGTGATCCTACAGAAATCCAGATTCATATTTATCTGAATATGCCAAGGGCACACTCAGAGCCCAATAGTGTCACTGATGGAAGCTGGATCAGCTAAAGTAAAAATGGTGGGAGGCAGAGGAAGAGGAGTAAAATGACTGCTTTCGCTTGAGTAGAGACCGTGGGGGGTGTCTTGGGAGTCCAGCCCTTGAGGCATTTATAAGTCAGCTTTGCAGGGGGAAGGAGAGGAGAGCGCAGCCAGTGTGGCCACGGGGAGAGGAGCCCTCGCCACCCAGACAGTGGGGCAGGGGGAGTTGTGCAAAACACACTTCTGCTTCTTGTGTTCTGTAGCAGCCAAAGCAGCAGGCACAAGGGTCTGTGCCCCCTGTGTGCCACAGGTTGGAGGAGAAGTGGGGCCTCCGAGGACGTGTGTTGGCCTTGCAGAACGTTCACCTGGCTCCTCCAGCTTCCTAGAGAGCTCTCACTGCAGTCATGGCCTGGGGAAGGACGAGGTGGTTTGGCCTATTTCTTCTGGCTTCAGCCCCCACCCTGACATCAGGGCTGTGTGCCTCACGCTCCCCTCGTGCAGTCTCTGGCTTTGGCCCACTTGCCAAGGATGTACTTGACGACAATGGTTTTCCTCCTTGTAGCCCCCACTGCAAACTGCTGGGCGTCTTTGGCAGGTGGCTGCACTCCTCTTCTTAGAGCCCATCTCCTGAAGAGGTCCCTTTTGTTAATTTTCAAGCAAGTGTCTCTTGCCATCGCCTTGAAAGAGGAAAATGTCAATGAACAGAGTTGCAATCCTGTTTAAAGAATTCTGTTGTTAGTTTAAGGAAGCACTGATGAATCCCTTTCGCCATCACTGATGATGTTCTAAATGGTGAAAACGGTGGGTCCTTCCCCTCCATGGACCACCCTTCCAGTTCTCCACGGGCTGCTATGCAAGTGACTTGGTTCAGTTAGCAACATGTTATGAACACCTTTCCTTGTCAGCATAAAGAGACTTCCATGGCTTTTATTAACTGGGTGGCATTTCCCTACTCTATTTTTTAGATGCTTTATTTTTATTTACGTAGGCTTCTCTTGTGAGGAGCAAGGTGACTCCCAGTTTCTCTACATCATAAACACCACTGCATCCTTGTATATCCACCTTTCCCTACGACAGATTCCTGTGAGTGTGTTCGCTGGGAATGCCACTATTTCCCAAGTGAGGTGGTGTGTATGGGGATCGCTCCCCTCTGCCAGGGTGTGGTGCCCATCACAGTCCCTCCATCAGTTAACATTTCAGTCGTGGTAAAATTCCATCATAGCTGTGTAGTCACATATTTGTGTGGAGGAAGACCCCCAGAATCCCTCCACTGCATCATTTAGCCCTCATCCTTGTGTTTTTCTGTTAGTAAATATCAACATGTAGGAGAGCTTTTTCTGTCTTTTCCATGATTTGTTCTGAAACAGCTCCCCAGGTGAATGCAGACCGTGAATTAGAGGTCGTACCAAGAAAGGGATAGAGAAGAGGGCTGTGGACCGTTGGACACAGTGGGCACTGCAGTGGGCTCAGCCAGGACACGAGGGTGAGGAGTCCATCCGTACAGCACTGAGAACCCTGCTGAGAAGCTAGGACGTGCAGACAGAAGCTCTCTCCCTTACTGCACGTGCACATCGAGAAGTTCAGGAGAAGATCCGTCTTGCAGGGGTGGCCTGGAGATGGAGTTAGGACTGAGAAAGGCATGGGGAAGGGAGGTGAGGTCCTCCGGGCTGGGTGGAGGTCTTGTGGGGAGGGGCTCAGGCAGGCTGCACTTATCTTGTCACCCCAAGGCTCTCCAAGAGTGCTGGGAGATGCCCCAGGTCGGGGGTGAGGGATGGGCCCCGTACTTTCTTTACCCACTATTACAGCCCTGTGGAAAATAGAAGGCCTTCACACAGAATGTCCACAGGCCTGCACGCTCTTTCCTGTCTTGTGAAATGCCAAGAAGGAAATCAAGACACACTGTCACCGAGGCCGTTGGGAAGTTAATGGTTTTCTATTGGCCTTTTCACAGGTTAATGGAACCTGTAAAAAGCTGCTACTGCAGTAAAAGGTTCTTCATCACTCGGGCTGTCAGGGCCTGCCTGGCCTCCTGGCGGCTCCGGCTGGTGGAGCAGGCTCTCCTGGGTTCTCAGAGCTGGATCTGGGACTTGCCTATGACTTACCCACCCTCCTCTCTGATCACCCAGCTTCTGAGGGCCTTCGTTCACATGCAGATGTGCACACATGCATACACACACACGCATACACCCACTGCCAGTGGGTGTGTGTGTGTGTGGATGTGAGCCCATTCAAGTGTGTGCTCACAAAGAGAAGGACAAAGAGAGAGATGAATTCAGTTGGGAAAGCAATGACTGTCTGGTTTAGAACACCACATGGAGAACTCTTGTGTGCTTTCTCGTTTGTTCTCAATATGTTTTCTTCCTGGGCCTGGTTTTGGGGAGCTCTTCGTTAGTACTTGATATTGTTGAAATTAACACTGATAGCACATTATGTACACAGTACATTTGTCTCTGGAATTTAAAGCTCCCTTTTTAACAAGACTTTAAATATATTGAAGCTGAGAGAAAAAGGAGAGTGTCCCCATTATACAGACTAAGAAACTAAGGTCTATGAACAGACAGTGATGTCGCCATTCCCTAGGAGCCAGTGGATTATACTTAGGCACTTGATCTTCTTTCACCTCTCCAGTCCAAAGTTTCTCCAGTGACTTTGGCCAGGGATACTGCAGGTCCAGAGCAGCACTGCCCAATAGAACTTTCTGCAGTGATGGAAATACTGTATACCTGTGTTGTCCAACATGGTAGCACGCACCATGTGTGGCTGTTGAGCACTTGAAATGTGGCTAGCGGGACCGAGTACCTGAATTTTCCATTTTACGTAAATCGAACTAGTTTAAATTTAGATAGTCATATGTGGCCTGTGCTGCCGTGTTGGACATGCCTGGAGTATGTGAAGGAAGGGGCAGACACAAAAGGCACATTTCATGGAGTGAATGGTAGGCTCTCCTTGGCACCCTTTCTTCTGGGATTCCTTCATGGGAACAAGTTAGGAGGGTGGAGAAGTAGGGAGCTGTGAACACCCAGGGGTTTTTAACGGTTGTGGAAGCATCTAGTCTCCAGTCCTCCTAGGGAAACCTCCCGTTTGGAATAGATTCTCCCCTAAGGGTCTTGGAAATATTTTTTTTATTATTAAAACACAGAAATACAAGAGACTTCTTATTACGATTCTTACATGGTTTGCTAGAATTGCACATTTGTTTGCTATGATCCAGCAAGTGAGCAAGGAAATTTAGTTGACACTTCCCTCAAAAGTCAGAGTTGATGGAGTGCCCATTATATTACTGCTTCTGCAGGATCTCTGTGATAAATTCACGCTTGAGTCTAGGGTCTTCCAAGAAAACAGGAAATCTTATCTCTATGGACCAACTTGCATGCTCCCCTTAGCAGAAAATGAAATGGATGTGGTCCAGCGTGTTTCCCTTTTGTCACAGATGTCAAAAATGTACGGCAAAATCCCTGCCCAGTTGTGCTTAGCGATTCCTCTCTGAGACATAATAGAATCTAACCCTGTTTCATTTGGGCTGGTGCTTCTACCACTGGGAGCACAGCAGAATCACTGTAGAGCCTTAAAAATAACCCACTGAGGCCCAGACTCCACCCCAGGCCAATTAAACCAGAATCTCTAGATGCAGCCTAAGAACTGATGTCTTTTAAAACTACCCAGGAATGTATCCTGGGCCCCGAGGGTGGGGTACCCCTGCTTTAGGCGGCCTTTGTCCATGTTCCTTCTCTTGTCTTATTTTGTATTTGATTTCCCAAATCTGCCTAGGGTCCATTTAGAAGTAGACTGTGCATAATTCTTAAATAAAATTCTACATCCTTTTCATTAGAGAAAGTACAATCTTATTTTCACCATATACAGAAATGTGGCTTTTCTGGAATATGGGACCCCAAATGATAAATCTGAGCAGAATTTCTGTAAAATGTCAATGATGGCATTATTTCCAACTGATTCCCTCTTTACCTGTTTCTACAATAGTTCTTTTGCCCTCAAATTCTGGTTGCAACAGGGAAGGATGCTCAGACCTCTCCCATATGGAGATTAAGGAAAATACACCAAGGCAAGGAGGACAGTGAGCAGCTACGATGCCTGCAGCGACATGGGGCAGGGAGCCCAGCTGGAGCCACCTCTTTTTCAGCTGATATGCAGCAGAAGTGGCCTGTGGGTGTTCTGTGTTTGCACTGGAGAAGAAAGCATAATCCCTGCTCTGAAGGGAAGCCTCTTATGCTTCTGGAATATCGCCCTGGTCATCCTTCCCTCAGAAGGTAATAAAGTATGTGCATTCGCTGATTAGGAAGAAATGTCAAAGTGTGCACCGTGATGGAAGTCTCCGATTTCCCTGGCTCTGATGCATCGCGGCAGGAGCTCATGAATCTTTAATGGCTGGCCTATATTTAGGGGCTTTCAGTTTCTGAGGGCGATAAAAGGTTTGCAGAGATGGAGTTCTCCTAGCGCCCTGCCTTCCGCCAGGACCAGTGCCTATTTAAAGCATGTCTCGTCTTTCTAATGTACAGAGATTTTGCTGACCATGAGAAACTGTCCTGGGCCTGAGACTAGATTTATCAGACCTCCCCCAAAAAAGTATTTATGAAGTTATCCAAAATATATGATGGTGCACTCCGTGTCAGGCCTTGTGCTAGGTGCAGTGGTAAATGAGATAGGGCCCCTGATCCTGAGCTTATATTCTAGTCAGGGGAGACAGACAACAGATGAGAAAACAAATAATCGAGGTAATTACAGGCTGTGATAATCGCTGTGAAAGAAATAAGCAGGGTGGTGCGACATGTTTTAAGCACAGAAGTGACATGAACTGATTTGCGTTTTGAAAGATCACTCCGGCTGCTGGGTGGGAAGATAGATTGGAGGGGACAAAAGTGATAGCCAGGACACCAAGGAAGAGGCCATTTCAGTGGTCCAGGGAAGAGACGTTGACAGTGATAGAGGTGGAGAGAAGAGAGAAGATCGGCAGCCTGTCTGAAAGGGCCATCGAGAGAACTTGCTGTGATTTGGACAGGACAGCGGAGGCAAGAAAGCCAGAAAAACTCCTACACTAGTGGCTCAACAGGCACTGGATTGTTGTAACATTTCCCAAGACAGGGAGGACCGAGGTGTGGGTAGAAGGAACAGGTTTGAGGGGAAGCATCAAATGTACTCTTATGCAAATGATCTAAGCATGGATGTCATTAAGTGTAGATGTGCCTGGGGTTCCAGCAAGATGGCAAGCGTGGAGATACCCATTTTGGAGACATAAGCTTATAGATAGCCTTTGCAAGCTGTGAGCTGACCTGGAAAGACAGCTCAGTTAAAGAATAAGCCCTTGGATCCTTCCCCATTTAGAATCCAGCAGAAAAGCTACCAGCAAAGGAAACCAAGATGAGTGGACAGTGAGGAAGAAGGGAAAAAGAGTATGCCATCCTAGAAACCAAGAGAGAGAAGGAAGAGTAGTCAGAGAAGCAGAGAAAAGAGATCAGAGAAGTATTCATTGAGATGTCTCTTAGTATGGAGCCCATGACAAGGCTTGACAGGGGCCATTTTAGAGGGAGGTTGGAGAGTGGGAAATGGAAACGGACAGGACGAGTCAAAGAGTGAATGAGTCAAAGAGTAAGACGAGAAGGTTGAGTTTCTACTTTTGCAAGTTTTTCTTTGAAAACTAAGCACAGAAATGGGACAGTGGCCAGACATTGAATGCTAAACAGGGGAGAGATTTGTTTTTAAAATGAGATATTTTGGGATGGAGATTCTGTAGTATGTTTGTTTGCTGATGGAAATGATGGAGTAGAAAGGGAGACAATGTTGCAGTGGCAGAGGGGAGACCTATGGGGTACAGTTGTCAAAAATCCACGAGGGGACAGGACTCAGAAGACATGTTCACTGACCCTCCTTCTAAAGCAGTGGGACATTTCCACTTTAACAGCAGGCTAGAGAAGATACAGGTGTAGATGCAGGGACCCTTGGGGATTCAGTGGAGGAAGACGACAGCCTGATTGCTCCTGTTTTTTCTCAATATAAGGAAAAGTGATGAGCTGATTGAGAGGACATGTAGGAGGAGAGAGAAGAAAGTATGAAGCCATCTCCCCAAAGAGTGGGGAGCACATTTACGTAGAAAATGTTATCAGATTGTCTCCCTCCCTGGGTGCCTTTTCAGTTTCGATGGCCTGTATGAGGTGAGGCCTGCTAGCCCAGGTGTGTCGTCTTCTCTGGCCACATAATTTGCTCATGTGTGGCCCAGAGTAGGTGGAAGTTTGGGTTTAACCAGAGTCTGAAGTTTTGCCACTTGAGTACCACGCAGGATGGGAGGGGCAAGGAAGGTGAGGGTATTTGAAAAGGAGTAATTAGAAAGATAGGCAGTGGGTCCTAATGGACAAGAAGGGCAGTGAAGAAAGGAAGGGGATGATAGACAGCGAAAAAGGGATTGTAGCACTGATGGTTCTAGCGAAAGTGGCCTGGACAGCTGGGATGGGAGGAGTGTTCAGAAAGGATGCTTGAAACTAAGGTGTTGGATGTAGTGACATCATTCATGATAATGAGTCAAGGCCTAGGAACATTGGAAGTAATAAGGTCAGGAAAGTGAGAGGTGAGGCCTCTGGATGGTTGTCCCTGTGGATGTTGACATCACTGTGATTATGCCAGGAGCAGGGATGGAGAAGCAGGGACCAAGCCCATGGGTGAAGGGCATGCACCTGAGTGGGCAGGAGACGAGAGGGATAGAGGGATGGTATAGGAGCTGAATGACATGAACTTCAAAGGAACTGGAAGCTGTAGAAGAAGGGAGAGGAGAAGTAGTTTGGCAGCAACAGAAGGGCACTTTCATGAAAATTAAAACTATCTGGAATGCTTGAGTTTTCTCACTGTTTGTCTTGGAGCCAGTGTTTTTCTTATTGCTGTAGAAGCTTCTTGGAGAACAACATTTCTCCAGGTTTGAGGACTCCCAGCTGCCCCTGACCAACCTGCAGTGCTGGAGAAATTACAGCACGCTCACAATGCTGAGCAGGGGGCATGCCATGTGACTGTGTCTACTGCTGAGTGGCCAATTTCATGTTGCACAGTGCATTCACCTGGCGACATCAGGAGACCTGAGGACCAGCCCAGCTCTGCCAACGTGTCCCTGTGTGATTTTGGACATCTGATGCCACCTCAGTTTACTCATTTGTAACATGAAAGAATAAATGTACTTCTTGATCTCCTAAATCCATTCTTGCTCTAGCTTTGCATGATTTTTCATGTCGGCATCTGGCCTGAGGTCTCTCTCTAAGTCTTGAGAAAAACTAGCAAGCCTCAGTTTGCTTACATTGATAAAGGATGCCATCAGTTTATGAAAACTGACAAACCAAATGGCTGTTGCCACTAGCCCTTCCAAGCCTGCCATCTTGCCAACTTCAATTCTTCAACCTCTAAGTATTCCCATGTGAAAGGGATACCCGTCTCAGGGCTAAGGGGTGTCTACCACATCGGCTTGCTCCCTGCACCCTTAGAGGTGCTCTCAAGCCCTCCAGGGACCCTTACTTGAGGGGCACCTGGCAAGCTTAGGTCGTTCCCACAGTCTCAGGGCTGGGTGTGTGTGCGTGGAGAGGCCTTCCACCCATGCTCTCGCTCAGTACCTTGGAGAGTCCAGCTCTACCTGTCTTGTCTGATAGTTGGGAATTCAAACGAGAGGCCAAAGTCCTGCCCTCAGGGGTTCACCCAAACATCACCCCTTTCTTATCTGCCATAGAACTGCCCGATGCATCTGGCTCTCCAAAGTGGAATGTCCTGGCATGTGGCTCAGGGGTGATAATGCCCAGATTTGAGACAGGAGGCCTGGTGGGGCCCAGACCAGGGCTGTTATCCTGGTGCTTTTAGGGCTGGCCTTCCATCTCTGAGAGGGGAATGGTTTGAAGCCAGGAGGCCAGGCTCTGCTGCCCAAGGGTCAAGAGAGGATTCTTCTCTCTCTTGAGTAGCTTCTACACAGACTCTAAAATATGGATCACCTCATAGTCTGGGGGATGGCTGCTCAGATGCACTGAACTCCTCCCCCTCCTTTGTACATACATACACATACACGTGCACACAAGTAGACAAGACCACTCTTTCCTAATGCTGACATTAACAATGCAAAATCCCTGAAATTAGACATAGCTAGACTGACCCACTCATCTCTGTGTTGCGTGTGCCTTGCACAGCACTTGGCATTGGGTAGATCACATGCACACATTAGTTCATTCATTTATTCCTCACTGACACGTTAGTGATGTGACAGCCACATAGTGCCGGACATTTAGGGAGGTGCAGTGTTGTAGAGGTGAACACACACACAGTGGCCATAGTGCAAATATGGTAAGTGCTGTAAGATACCGACCATCAAAGTACCATGGGAGTTTCAAGTAGGAGGAATTTCTCCTAGAAGGGGTATCCAGGACAGGCTTCAGAGGGAGGTGGCACGAGGATGACTGTGACTTCAGCAGACAGAGGCTGGGAAGGGGCCAGGCCCCAGCAGAGTGGGCGTCAGGGGCTTGGAGGGCTTGTCAGGGATTCTGTGCCTGTTGTGATGTTTCTGGGTCAGGATGTCTTTGAGGAGGTCGAGGGAGAAGCGGAGTGAGCAGGGGGAGTGTCTGTGCTGACGCTGCTCATGGCAGTCTGGGGAAGGTGTGTGCGGCGTGTGGCGTTGCTGTGAGGCCCTCCCTGATAGGAGATCCCCATTTGCCTGATCCTCACTCCAAACTACTGTTTCAGTCACTCCATGAATGTGGTCCTTAAACATGCACAGAAATTGCTTCAGATTTCAACCTTAATTAATATGCCATTGAGATCAAGCTTGGCACCAATTTCTTCCTCAGGGTTCATTGCTAATGCATTTCCTTTTTTGCTCTGGAAGCTGGAAAGCCAGGTGCTAGCTCTGTGAGCATTTCTAGGTGTTGACTGCACATGTGTAACTAGAGAATGGGGCTGGGGTTTCCTGGTAAACTGACCCTGGGAAGGAAAAAAGCCCAACTTGGGTTGGTAGTGTTTGCCAATTTCTGTGGTGTAAATGCCCCCATAGTGGCCAATGTCAAAGTAATAACAACTTACCCACTGGCTTGTAAAACTCTTGAATGTTTAACACGTGGCTCTAGGAGCTGGTCCATGGGCCCTGGCCCATCACTGCCTAGAATGAAGTGTGAGGATAAAGAAATAAAGGCAGTAAAGTTTCCTTCCCTTGGCATCCTGGTGTCTCTCACAACACTTTCTATCAACAGATGCTGTTTTTTAACTTAAAAAAAAAATTTTAACTGAATAGATTCAGCTAGTTTATCTTCCTATACCCAAATTTTCAAACTATTCCATTAAAATATAGCAACATTTGAAAAATAAATATAAAAATAATAGTCTGTATATCTGTGCATGATAGAGAGATTGTTGCTTTACAAAGAGATTTGCCGTGTAGTTCCTTAAATGCCAGGTAATCTTGGGGTTTAAAAATTATTCGGTTTTGCAGGGCCAGCCCTGATGGCCTAGTGGTTGAAGTTTGGCGCACTCTGCTCTGGCAGCCTGGGTTCAGTTCCCAGGTGTGGAACCACACTGCTCATCTGTCAGTGGCCGTGCTGTGACAGAGGCTCATATTAAAAAAAAAAAAAAAGAAGAAAGATTGGCAACAGATGTTAGCTCAGGGAGAATCTTCCTCAGGAAAAAAAAAAATTCAATTTTGCAAATATTTAACTTTTTCTTAAAAATTTCCTCTTGCATATAGCAACAGTTCTTAATTTGGGGTCCATGAGTTGCTGGAAGGACCCACCGGGGTGAGAGTTTAGGGAATTTGTGGATGCTTTGAATTAGCACACATACTCTTTTCTGTGGAGATGGTGTAGCTTTCAACAGATTCTTCAATATGTCCATTACTTAAAAGGTAATGACCTATGGCACCTGTCCCCAGGCCCTATATCATACACATCATACGTGCATGGGTGGTCAGCTCTGTGGATCCAACAAGATGTTTCAGAGTTGAAGGCACAGTTAAAGCTGATACAGATGCAGTCTGTGTGATGGTTGCCCTCACCGGTGGAGACACTGGGCTTACCCTGGGATGGCTGGTGGGACATGGGCTTTGTGAGGAAGGGTCTGCAACAGGTTTTTGATGATGATGGTGACAAGGATGATGACACCTCAGCTTTACATATGTAGGGAAGGAGATCGAGCGAAACAGAAACCAGGTCAGAAGCTGAAGCTCATCGCCTCCCTTCTCCACACATGAGGCCCCTCTGCCTGTGTGTGTTTATGAGTCTTTTAGTGTTACACGTGTTTGTTTCCCCAGGGCTGTGACAGACAGTCCTCCACCATGGTGGGGTCACCCTGGGGGGATCTCAAAAAGTTGATCTCAGTCTCCTGGTTAATTGGGGAAACCAAGGGTCTACACCTGACCCTCCCAAGGACTGTAGGGTTTTCTGTGGGAGGAAGGGAATTATGGCGGCGTGCCCCTCCCATGGCCTGAAATGGCAGAGCCAGTCATGGGGAGGTGCACCAGTGCCTTTCAGTCACACATGTTCACATCCATGGGTGACAGACTGCCCAGACCCTCTCAGGGTCTCCCTGTGGGCTCACCCTGACACGTCTGGATGGGCCCCCGTGGCAGCAGCAGTGGGAGCCGCTCCTGAGGACCCCAGGAAGGCTGAGGAAGAACAAGGAGCCCTCCGGCCACTGCATGGGACACTCAGCTGCTGTGGTCACTACACAGGTGTTGGGGGCCAGCTTGACCAGCCATGCTGGGACCCCTACTGCATCTGGTACCAGAGTAAGTACCTCTGGCCTCTCCCTACCTCTCTGACCCCAGAATCCTAGCTTCACACTTTCACAACCAAAGATCCTGCTCCTGAGACTCAGTGGGTCAGGGTTTCCTTATTCTTTTGCTGTGGTTATACGTGAGGTCATGAAGCCTCGCATCCATGTGACTCTTCAGGAGTTTATTTAATTTAGTCCTAGTTTAGTGAGAGGGATTAGATTCAGTGCGTAAATCACTGATTGTAAGTGGAAAACTCACTAAGGGGACTGAAACGTCTGCTTTGTGATGATGGCGTTTGCCCACCCTGTGGGCACGGTGTCAGGATCTGCGTGTGCATCCCTGCCTCCCGGCCTGGCGGGCGCCCTGTGCTGTCAGTCAGCTGTCCTCACGGCCCTGCTCTCCTGTGTCCCTGTGCTGGTCAGGAGGTGATATTTTTACACTTCTCTGGGCATCGATCTCATTTTCTGCAGAACCAGTGCTTTCTTTAAAAAGTCATGAGTGAATAATACATCTTCATAGCATTAGTGTACAAATGAACAATATTCTGAGGAATATGATCATTTCAGTCTCAATAGAGTTGCTATATGGGGAATATTTTTTCCTCAGTGAATTTTGTTTCAGAATTAGTGGCATAGTTTATTTTCTTTTCTCTATTAGTCTTCAGGATTTTGAAACACTTGTTCCTTAGAACTGTGTAGAACAAGATAGACAGTATTTAATTACGTTGTGAAGGTAAGAAAACTGAGGCTCGGCATTTATGGAATTGTCTAAGGTCAGAGCTCTAGCTTTGTAGCTCAGAATCCCCCACACTGTCTGCCCTGGGGAACTAATAATAATTAAATAGTAGTAGCATCATGGCCATACGACAACGACAGCTGACGTGCCTTGAGCGTTTTCTGGAACCGTGCTCAGTCCTTCATGTGGCTTTTCTTCTTTCATCTCACAACAACCTGCGACATACATAAGTACTGCTATTCCCATTCTCTGAGTCACACGGAGAGTCACTCACCTGTGGCCAGGTAGCTGGGGAGCCGGGCAGCCAGGATCTGAACCACCCCTCGCTGACCTTACTAACCGCCTTCTAGTAGGTTCCGTGTAGTCCATCAAGAGCCTCCCTGGGGAGCTGTCGTCACTTCCACAGAGGGTCTGGTCGCTCCTCTGCAGATGCTGGTGAAGAGCTCTGGGAAGTGCCCCCGAAGGCGGCCTGGGAGGGATGGGGCTGGCGCAGGCCTGGATACCAGGAACCTCTCCCTGTCCTTTCCAAACAGATCAGTTCTTAATTCAGTGGTTGAGTCTGCAGAGACTTCTAATTAAAAGATGGATTTTCTAATGAACTTTTATTAATTCAGCAATCTGCCTGGATGCTGAATTGTCATTTTTGCTAATAGAGAAAATGGTTTGGTTTATTTTCCAGAAGAGTGAAAGTCACTCAACTTGATTAAACTGTCTGAGGGGATTTTCTACTTGTCTTACTCACCACGGCCCAGGAGCTCGCTTCAGAAAGCCTGTCAGCTGCAGTGGCAATTCGAGGCTATCTTTTCTTTTGAAGTCGGCTGGATTTGGTGTCAGCTGCTTCTGAAATTCCTGGTGTGGTCTCCAGTGGTACCAGCCTAAAGCAAGGCTAAGCGGGATGATGTCTGCATTTCATGATTTCGGGCTATCAAGAAGGTCCCCAAGTCCACGGGGGTGCTCTCCCACTGCCCCTGGGCCGGGTAGCCAGGGAGTGGTGGAGGGTGGCATTTATTTCCCAGCAGCTTAGAACTCCATCATAACCCAGACTTTAAAATCTAACAGAGAGCTACCTGAAAAGAAAATTATTAAAAATTCAGAACTGCTAAAGAAAACGCTAACCAGGTTTGGCAGTGCATTAAAAGAAGTGTCTCTCGTGAGCAGGTAGGAGTTTATCTCAGTGACGCAAGGATTGATAAACAGTAGAATATTTACCATGGCGTACGTCATAGAGATGGGTCTCCATGGAGAAAAACATTATTAAAAAATATTTGATGTTGAGGGAAAGGTGTCCCCTGATGTCAAAAATACTCTCTCTCTGACACCAACAGTCAATGATGGAAGTGACCAGGAAACACACATGCTCCATAAAAATCACATCCGTGACAAAGAATGGCTTCCATTACGGTTTTTATGAAACATGCTTGCTTCAAAGGTCCTGGCGAATAGCTGTTATAAATAGAAGGATAAATGTTATTATTTTCAGATAACCTAATTATATACCTAGAAAATCATAAGACTTTATTACAAATTAATACCTCTTAAAATTAATCAGAAAGTTTTAAATGGTCAGATAAAGCAAAAAAAATGCAGAAGTCAATAGCTTTCCCAAATATTGACAGTGTCCAGTTAGAAGGTACACCGAATCTTTTATTTGGATAATAACAATGAAAAAGTAGTAATAAAATGACTTAAGATTGACTTTAACAGTGCACAACCTATATAAAGAAAACTTCAACATGTACCTAAATATATATTAAAATATTTTAATAAATAGATGTTCTTGGGTAGAAGATGGAAATTTATTCTTATATCATCTTTCCAATTTAATTTAAAGATCTGTAAGATTTAGTTTTGGATTAACCTGAAGACCTAAAAATATTTTGAAGAAGAGCAATGAAGGAAAATTTTTTTCCTGCTCTGTATTGAAATGCGTTGTACGTTTTGTTAAAGCTACAGCATTACACCAGACAGGTGAGTGATGCAAAGCAGAGAGCCTGAAACCGACCCTGGGTTTGACATGAGCCTCATCTCTGACAAAGGAAACAGCCTCAGCCAAGGCAGAGGGAAGGGTTTTTAGCAAAGTGTGTAAGGAAATTGGCAAATTACTTGGGAAGGCTCGAGTTAGATTTCCACCTTACTCTGCATATAAAATCCTCGCGTCTGCCCCGCTGCTCTGTCAGACCAGAGCAGTCCGCTCACAGACAGAGAGCACGAACCGTCTGCCTCCTAGTTTCTTTCTTTCTGGCCTTGCAGGTGGTTATGGGGCTGCACCCAGAGGTTCATTTTGGTGAGCACTTGCTATAAATCCAGGATATTGGTTATTAAATAATAATAAGTCTGAGCTTGCCTCAGGTGCAAATCCTGGACTTGATTAAAGTTCACGATGAAGGCAATCCTAATGTTCTTACTACTTAGCAGATGACTTGTTTTTCTGCTGTGCAATATAAAATACAGGCCTAAAGGTAAAAGGCAAAACGATAAAACACTTAGAAGATGACATAGGAGAAAATCTAGGTGACCTTGGATTTGGTGATAACTTTTTGGATACAGCACCAAAAATAGAATCCATGAAAGAAAAAAATAGTAAGTTGGACTTCATTAAAATGAAAAACTTTAGCTCTGCCAAAGACACTGTTAAAAGAATAAAAGACAAGGCATAGACTGGGAGAAAATCTTTGTAAAACACGGACCTGATAAAGGACTAGTATCCAAAATCTGTAGAATTATAGAGCATATTGTTGGAGAGAGCTAGGTGAATGCTTAAAGACAAGTGCTTCAGAGAAGGAGGGAACCAGGGTTGAGAGTGTGTGGCCTGTGGTCGTCAAAGCAAGGAAGAATGAGCAGGTGGGGATGTCACCATCCAAGTCATGGGAATCCAGACAAGGGCCCTGTCCCAAAGAATTCCAAAGGCGGCCCCTGGAGGAGGGATGCCAGCAGTGCACGCTTGTTAATCCTCCGCTTTCTCTGCTGTACCGCTGTCCTGACTCTTCTGGGCACTGTATGGGATTTTTAGAAGCAGTGAGGCACAAATAACCAAGGGCCGTATTCCTTCCTGTGGATGAGGCCACAGGGCATCGCTGGGGATGGACTGGCACACAGCCGTGGAGTATGTGGACACCACGCTAAGGACTGTGGTCACCCCTTGATTGGCAGTTGAGCTAGGACAGCAGAAGTGAGCAGGAGAGATTGGAAAAAGAAGAATTAGCTGGAGAAGCAGGCTTGTAACGGCACAAGCCGGGAGGCCTCCTAAGGACCTGGCCCTGCTGGCAGTGAGGTGAAGAAGAGCCGATGGGTTGAAGAAACGTGGCAGGAGGCAGGTCTCCTGATTTGGAAACCGGCTGGCCAGGGGGTGGGTCAAGCGTGGGAGGCCAAAAGTGATTCCAGATCTTCTGTTCTGCTTCTATGTAGGTGCTGCTGCCATTTACAGAAATAGCAAATGCAGGAGAAAGAGGCAGGTGTTTGCAGCTGGAGGGACCTGCAGGGAGTGGATCGCCAGTTTAGTCAGAGGCAAACCAAGTCCACAAAGAAGAGGGATTTTCACAGCAGACTAATTAATTACCTAGAGGGATTTTTGAGTTAGAAAGTTTCTCTTCTACAGTATGTGTGTGTATTAAAAGAACTCTGCAGAGTTAAGAATTGCAGGTACTGTAGTCCTTGGATCGGGGAGAGTTTTCAGCCAAGGGGTCAGCTGGTTCCTCCTGGCCCTGTGGGCCTCACCTGTCAGGAGGGAGGCACCTGCCATGTGCCTAAAGATCAGGTTTTGGTGACATCACATTCAAGGTAAATAGCTTGATTATATTCTTGCTTCTCTAAGAGTTTTTCCCGTTTGCTGGCCATAGTGTAAATTCTGTACATGCGGTATGTACTCTGTACGGTGTAAAATCATTTAGACTCGATGTCAAAAAGGAATTAAATTACTAATATTGGGCTTTGAGGGTTTTGGAAGTGAATGAAAGAATGTGGTTGTCATTTTCACAAGGGACAGCATGTCGAGGGCGATAAAAAAAAAAAACCCTACAGAGGGCCCCTGAACATTAACGCCCTCCCTCGGAAGACCTTCAGCAATGCCGTCCAAGGTGTCAGCAAGAAGTCCTCAGTCATCCGCATTTATTGCCGTCTGTCATCCCGGTTATTCGTAGGGATTTCATTTAGAGATGTGAATCCAGAGACTGTCAGAATCGGGAGCCAGGGGATGACCTTGTATGGCTGTTTCTGGTCTGGGCCCAGCCTTCCTACAATTGATAAATGGCACGCCCCTCCCCCCCCTTGGGAGAAATGAAGCGCAGGCTCAGGGCCTTATCGATTTTCCATAACAACAGATGCATCTTTAGGACTCTATTTTTATTTCAGAAGTGGCCTTCTGACCCTATTTGGGTCTGTCAATGAGCTGACAAAACGTTTTGTTGCTGTTGTTCTCGGCATGATCCTTTATGCTGTGGGTTTTTTCTTATATTTGAAGTGCAGAATATCCTTGGGATTCAGGTACATCCCCTTCTTCTTTGAGAGGCTTTTCTGAACTTTAATTTCAAAGATTTTTAAAAAGGGGAATGAGAGGGCCACAGCCCTTGATCCGTTGTGGTTTGACAAGTCAAGCTCAGAAAGCTACAGTGGCCCCAAATGTGACTATGCTCCCAGTGATCAGTAGTGTTCCTCAGCCCCTGAGGGGTCAGGACAACACTGCCACTGGCAGGAGTCTGGGCCCAGGGCCTCTCTGGCAGAGAGTCACTCAGGAGCTTTTACGGTCCTTAAGAGCCGTCCGTGCCCCTCTGCCTCCAGTGGAGAAGTTCAAGCCCCCAGGCCATTCACGTTATGTGACAAGGAACCGCAAACCCTGAACGTTTTTGGGGCAAGAGCTGACTGAAGTTCACCTCTGTCCCAAACGCAGCTCAGTGCCTGGCACCATCAGCTCCTGTTGATGAGTGGGGGAAGAGGAGACCTTGCTTGCCAGTGCTCAGTCTCCTTAGAAAGTGATGCAGTGGCTGCAGAACTTTCCTTTTCTTCCTCCAGAAAACCTCTCTGCTGTCTTTGAGCATGTTACAGATTTCTGAGGATGGTGTGGAATTCTCCCAGGTTTCTAACAGACTCGTGCCGAGTTCACGGACCAGCTACCCCGAGGGGACAGATAAAAGACTGCAGAGGGTAGGAGTCTTCGGCTGCTAACAGAACAGTGCATGCGGCCTCCTTTCCTGCTGACATCTGATTTGTTTCGGCACCTCCTTCAGGTCCACGGGTTAATTACTAGTTGCCCAAGTCTTTAGCTTTATCCATTTTGCACACAGCTCTTCTTGGCTTTGTGCTTGCTCCACATCTGCATTTATGGGAGAAGGCACTGCCTCCTGACTGGCTCTCCTGACATCTCTCTTATGTGTTCCGGGCACCTCTGTGCTCTCCATTCTCAAAGATACGGGGAGAGAACGGTCCTGCTCTCCGCTCTCACTGTCTTAGCCTGGGCTCCCCAAGGAGCAAACCCTGAGCAAAGATGCAAGTGCAAGAGGTTTACCTGGGAGGTGACCCCAGGAAGCTTGGTGGCCAGTGGGGAAGTGAGGCAGGGAGGGAGGGAAATCAGTACAAGATGTGTTAACGAGCAAGTGGGGTTTAGTCCCACTGCGGGGCACTGGGAGACGGTGAGGGAGGCGGAGGCTGGGGTTTTCAACCTCCAGTTCCCATCTCTCATCAGCTGGGGCTGCTCCTGGGGGCATTAAACCCCAGGTCTCTCCCACGCCCCACCTACAGGATGGGAGAAAGCCCTTAGGCAGAGAATCTCGGGCACTTGCATGAGGATTATGGATGCTCAGGGTGCATGGCTGGGACACTAACAGCACCAGCTACACTCAGGTTTTGAGGACCTTGAAAGAAAATTCAGAGGGGCTTTGGCTCCCATGCCACTCGCCCAGTGGACTGGGGCAAGCTCCCCAAACTCTGTGAGACTCAGTTCTTCCCTCTGTAAAACAGGGAGGCTTGTGGTACGTACTCGTACAGTGGTCGCAGGAGCTAGGAAATGCACATGAAGTGCTTAGCGTGGGGCCTGGCTGAGAAAGTACAAGGACATTTTAGCCATTAATGATGCTGTTATCACTTGTGTGTTTTGCCGCTTGTTTTAGACTAGAGTCTGTTCCATACAGTGTGGTAAGGTGTCTGCACAAAGTTGCAGTTACTAGAAGACGGGGGGCTTGGATGTCTGGGCTTAAGATTTATGAGCTAAGAGAAGTCCTTCTACCTGTTTTCTCATTTGGACAGTTGGACTAGAGGAGAGGCTCTAACCACCTCAGCGACCTGGCCTTACAAACTGCGTTCACATCATTGGACACACAACTGCTTGAATTCTGTTTTTTTCAAAGACGAAAGGGTGCCCAATTTAAGGTACACTCTTGCAGGAACTAATTGCTGGCAGGTTGTCTAGCTGACAGGTGGTGGGGTAGACTTGGTTCTGTGCCTTTGTCAGACAGCTAGCCCATTTAGCTCCTGAGATCCCACTCACAGAGGAGTCCAGAACATTCCATAGACCTCATATTCCTTGTCCTCACCCTCCGCACACAGAATCTGTGTGCTGATCTTGAAGAAGGAAAAGTTCCCAAGAGGATGACTGACTTGCTTTTGTTCCCTGGGTCGGTGGACTCAACCTGAGAGCTGGGGTTATTGTTCAGGAACATTTGGGTCCTGGGAAACCTGTTCTTCCTGGCCTCGGGCTTTGGTGTCCTCCCAGAAGGCTTTGAAACAGCACAGTTGAGTTTAGTAATGTAAGAAAAATCCAATAGAGTTTGACAGATGCATATTGACTACCCTGTTTAATAAAAAGCCTCCGAAAATACTTTCGGTTCTTGACAAGAACATTGTAAATGCTCGCTTTTCCCACTGCCCAGTATGTGCTTGGACATGTAAAATTTCTCATGGCTGCATATTCATTGAAAGAGCAGCCACTTATGGGGCTTTTCTGAGGCAACACTTTCAAGAGAAAGTGTTCCATTGCTACACCTTGGCTGTTAGTGTGCACAAAGTATGTTGAAAGAAGTATTAAAATAATGATAACTAATATTTGTTGAGCAGTTACTGTGTGCCAAACACTAGCTGTAGCACTTTACATGCATTGGTGCTTAGCTTTACATAACTCTAGGAAGTGTAGCAGGCAAAAACCACAATTTCACATGAGGAAATTGAAGCCCAAGCTTGCCCAGTTGGTAAGTGGTGAAGTCAGAATGAGAGTCCAGGAGGCCTGGCTTCAGACCTTATTGAAAATCCACCCCACCAATGTGAGAAGAATCTGAGAGGGATGGAGAGGAGGGGCCTGAGAGAGCTGGGTCTCGGACAGGGGCCAGCAAGGGTCAGGAAAATTCAAGCTGACTCTAATTTTTCAGGAGGGTACCTGGAGATGTATTGGTCCTCCCAGTCCTGCAGGGTTTACAGGTTGAGAGCCGAGTGGCTAGCTCAGGGATGGGAAGAACAGAGAGAGTCTGAGTTGGGATAAGTGGAGTTAGATGTTGGTGGGGTAGCTGGGGAGAACGTCCAAGGGGGCTCCTTGGAGAAGTCGGGGAAATCAGGTCAGCATTTTCCTCCACCCAGAGATGGTCCAGTGAGCATTCACTGGGTGACCTTCCCACACGAACCTCTTCTCTGGAGTGAGTGCTAGGTGTGGGTGCCTCCCCTAGTTGACCTCTGCCCTTGGGGTTCTCCTTTGAGTTCCAGACCCATATTCTCAGGCTTTCCACCTCCTCTGGAGAGCAGTAGGGTCTTCACACTCCACATGTCCAAACTGACCCCTTGACTATCCCCCAGAACTGATTCTCCTCCTGGGTTCCCATTCTCTGTGCCCAGCCCAACTACCGACCCATTGCTGATAGCAGGAACCTGGACGTCCTCCCAGACCCGACCTCTCCCTCACATCCCATGCCAATTCACTAAGGAACACTGCTGGCTATACCTCCTCATGAGCTCTCGAATCTGGCCACACCTTCTCCATGAGAGTGCCAAGCGCTTTCTCTCTCTTGGACTGTGCCGGAGGCCACATCGCTTCTATTCCCTACAGTGTGCTCTCCACATGATGGCCAGAGGGATCCTTCTACAAATTTAACCTGATCGTGCATCCGTTTTTAAAAATGCATAAATGGCTTCCCATTGCTCTAAAGGTAAAGGCCAACACTTCTAACCTGGCCCTCCTGGCCCTCCCTGCCCACCTGGCGCACCTGGCCTGTATAGTCTGTGTGCTCTGGCACCTCCCTCTCCCCCTCACTTCCTCTCACACTCTCCAACTTCCGTCCCCTCCAGCCTCACTCTCCTTCTTCAATCACACAAACACCATATTGACCTCGCTTCCCCTGGCTTCTCAAGGCCTGTTGTCTTCCTGCGCGGTTTTTCCCCTACGTATTTCCTGTGTCACTCCTGCTCTTCTGACCTCCCTGTGTAGGCAGGGGAATCACAGCCCTCCTTTCACAGGTTCTTAAAGCATCAGAGAGTATCTTCTTGGTGCTCATCACAGTTTAAACTTGAAATTCAGTAGTGAAACTAATTTATCAATTACTGGACAGCACTCTCTCTGTCTCCCAAGTGCCCAGCAAATGGCAGGCTTGTAACAGGTGCTCAACAGGTATTTTATGAATGAATCAAGCAATCAAGAGAGGAAGCAAGCAAGCCTAGGACAGTCTCACTTCTTTCCCATTTGGAGATTGTTTTTGCTTCTGTGAGGACAGAGCCCGTATCTTGCTGAAATGTTCTGGACAGTGAGAACCCTTCCGCTAAGATGGTTCCTTCAGCCCCTGACTTGGTGGGACCTCAGAGATTTCAGGAAGGACCCCTGGGCAGAGGTTGAGAACCCCCCAAGCATGTAGCTCCGTCAGTACAAGGCTCTGCAACTGTGTGCACTGAGTTGAGTTGCAGGGTCTGTCACTCAGTATGAAGACCAGCTTAGCAGATGGAAAGTGTGCTGAGTTACGGAAATGCTCAGTGGCATTGCCGTGGTCTTTCCCCCTCCCCAGCATGGCAGAGCAGGACAGCTGTCTGCTGAGCTCACATGTCAGCACACCTCTGTCTCCACTGCAGGGATCCAGGCTCTGCAGCAATAAATTACCTACTGATATTTAGCTTGTTTGCTTGTAAGTAATGACTGCTGTGGCCGGGCAAATCAGGACCAATGGGCAGTCCTGATTCATTGATCAGACTGTGCCCCTGACCAGGGACTCCGGAAGGCACCTGCACTGGGTTACTGACAAGTCTCTTGTGCCCACACGGTGGTAGGAGGAGCTCCTTGGCGGATTTTTGAGTCAGCTTGGCTTTCAAAAGCAGTGGGAAAGGGGACCAAAGAAGAAAAAAGAGAAAGAAAAAGAGTTCTTTGCGATTGGAACAAATGGAAAAGGAATTCTAGAGGCAGCCAGCCTAGGACACTGGCCCCAGAATTTGCCGATCACATTTCAGTGGCTTGTGGGGTTGTGGAGTAGTTGTGTGTGTTTGTTTTAACCAAACCTAAATTTAGGGTTTGGAATATTTGGCGAAATCTTAAGGGTAGGTGGCATTTTTACCAGCTGTTTTTCTTTCCTCTGAGGTTAAGCTGTGTTCCAAATTCCCAAAGGAGCTGCCTCTTTTGTGTAGGCACCCAAGTCACTGCAGCCGTGCGCAGGAGAGAAGCCAGCAGGTCCACGCGGCCAGGAGGCCGGGCCAAGTGACCTGAGGCGTGAGCACACTAGGCTGCTGTGTTGGGAGCTTTGAGAGGGGCTGCCTGTGCTCATAGCCCAGCTTGTGGCAACTGCTGGGCCAGGTGGGGTCCACACTTGCTAGGGCTTGTTCTGGCTTTATTCTTGGATCACATTGGGAGGCAAAGTCCCAGAATATCGGAGGGAGCTGAGGGAGCGGAGGACAAATTCAGCAACGGGCGTGGAGATTGGAGAGAGAGGCTTCCTAGGGACAGAGGTCCTGAGTGGTGGTCAAGGGTCAACTGGAAGTAAAATGGCATTAAAACATACTGAAAGAATTAAAAATAGAATTACCATATGATTCCGCAATTCCACTTCTGGGTATATATCCGAAGGAATTGAAAGCAAGGTCTCAAAGAGATATTTGTATACCCGTGTGCATAGCAGCGTTATTCACAATAGCCAAAAGGTGGAACCAACCCACGTGTCCACCAGCAGATAAATGGATAAACAAAATGTGGTGTATACATACAATGGAGTATTACTGAGCCTTTTTAAGGAAGGCAATTCTGAGATCTGCTACAATACAGATGAACCCTCAGGTTGAGGGTTCATGTTAGGTTGAATAAAATAAGCCAATCACAAAAAGACAAATATTGTGTGACTGCACTTATATGAGGTACCTAGTGCAGTCAAGTTCAGAGAGACAGAAGGTGGAATGGTGGTTGCCGGGGCTGGGGGTGGGGAATGGGGTGTTGTGTTTAACGGGGACAGAGTTTCAGTTTTGCAAGATGAAAAAGTTTTGGAGATGGGTTGCACAACAATGTGAATATACTTAACACTATTAAACTATACACTTAACAATGGTTAAGATGGGAAGTTTTATGTTACATATGTTTTACCACAATTTAATAAAATTAAAATAAACCTTTCAAAACAACATACGGGAAGATACTCAGTCTCATTGTCTAAGCAAAAGTGTAAGCTAAAGCTCCACGGGACCCCATTTTCCCCGTATCGTAGGGGCAGAAATGGAAAAGTTAGATAATCGGAGGTGTTGGCATGGGCCTGGGGAGCAGGCACTCTCACACATTGCTAGTGGGTGTAAAAATTGGTACCAACACTTTGGATGGTGTTTTATTTCTATCAAAGTTAAAAACTGTACATTACTTTTAGCCATCAATCCCCCTTCTAGGAGGTTATCCTATAAACACCCTTGTCCAGGTACACAGAAGTGTGCACAAGAACCCTGCAGCCCGGTGTGCATAGCACACGACTGGAAGCCCTGGAAGCCATCTCGATGCCCATCGCAGGGCCCCGGGTGGATGGGTCATTCCTTACACCAGGCAGCAGGTGAGGCAGCTGGATTGATTGCCCACGTGGAGAGGTTTCTGAGATGTGTTAAAGGAAAACAGCAGTGTGCAGACCGCTGTGTTTGTTTGGATACCATTTGTGAAAAAGAAAGGAGGCCATATTTGTGCCTGAGTGCTTGTATATGTGTAAGAATTCATGCCAGGCTCCAGAGAGACTGAGCACCCTGGTTGTCGCCGGGCCTGGAGTGGGTGGCTTTTTAGGGACTGCATTCCTTCTTATGCCTTTGTTGATTACTTTCACAAGCTTGTGTTACCCCTTCTAAACAAGTCTGTGCGTACATAATATAGCTGTCCAAGTGAGCGCACGCTTTTTCAGAGCTGGCTGTCATAAAGAAGGCCCAAGGCCTGGCAGCTCTCAGAGGGCCCTCTGGTCCACAGCTCAAGGACCAAACGACCGAGATTCACCCACTTCCAGAAAACCCCCTGGCTCCAACTGTCTTCCACATGTGGCCAGACTCACTCAGCCTGAAATCTTTAGAGTTGGAGATACATGTGGTGACTGAGGAACGGGATTTTTGGTTTTTAAAAAATATTCCTCTGTGTTATTAATAACTTCATCTGCATTTATTGAATCAGTTTGCTTTCTCTTAAAACTTCTCTGATGGGTCTCATCCTGAAGGAAGATGAGTTGCAATTGTGAAAGAAACAAAAGATAGAGAAGCGGTTTGGGGGCACAGGCACTTGGAGGTGGGGAACAGTCTTCATGCTGAGGGAACTTTGGGCCTTCAAGGGGGCATCTACTTGGCTCCCACCAGGAAGGGAGAAAGGAGGCCCTAGAGAGTGGGAGACAGCCAGGCTCTTGAGGACCCCATTGCCACAGATCTGCTCTTTTTCACAAAACCAGCCTCTCCAAAGCCTCTCCAGGGGAGAGAAAGCTCCCTCCAGGAGAGACATGCCCCCTCCGGGAGAGAGACAGAGCCCCCTCTGGGAGAGAGACGGAGCCCCTCCTGGAGAGAGACGGAGTCCCTCCAGGAGAGAGACAGAGCCCCCTCTGGGAGAGAGACGGAGTCCCTCCAGGAGAGATGGAGCCCCTCCAGGAGAGAGACAGAGCCCCTCCAGGAGAGACAGAGCCCCTCCAGGAGAGTCAGAGCCCCTGTCCAGGCACCTGGAGCAAACACCCTTTGCCTGTCACTCTTCTGTCCTTGAGCCAGGCTGCCTTCCACATTTGGGGTTAGCCCATGTGGGTGAGCCATCAAGGGCTCTGGATAACAGGCTCTGTGGACATCGTTACCTGTGAGGTGTCTGGTGTGGGCCAGTCCCGGGCCTGGGGCATTGTGGAGGGGTGGGGAGTTGGACGGAGGGAGTTGCTGCTCTGACTCAGTGCTGAGACCAGGGTCGCTCAGTACCACTCCGGATGCGTTCGTGTACTTAGTAGGTCCTGGCTGATCCAGGGATGAGACTCTCCCCTCTAGGCCATGGCACTTATTGGGGAAACAGAATTTATAAGGACCAAGAACAATAATCATATAAATTGTTTTCCTAAATTATAAGAATTTAAAAAAATAGATCATGGGCTGCCAGGGGCTAAGAGTTGACTACTGGAGAATTTAGGGGTAAGAGGGTGGGAGAGGGTGATAAAACTGTTCCATATTTTGATTATGATGGCAGTTGCATCAATGAAAACCTTTGTCAAAACTCGTAGATGGGGGTCTGCCCAGTGGCACAGTGGTTAAGTTTGTGCACTCCGCTTTGGCGGCCAGAATTACAGGTTCGGATCCCAGGCACGGACCTAGCCAATGCTCGTCAAGCCACACTCTGGCGGCATCCCACATAAAACAGAGGAGGATTGGCAACAGATGTTAGCTTAGGGCCAATCTTCCTCACCAAAAAAAGAAAAAAAGAAACCTTGTAGAACTGTGCACCAAAAGTGGTAAATTTTATTGACTCTAAATATTTGTGAGTAAATAAAGATTTCCCAAGGAAAGTTTCTGCCTACTGGTAAGATAATGTAAGAAAAGAACACTGTTGTCATGTGAGAGGTGTTGGCTTGGGACTTCAGCCCCCACTTTGGGGACCATGGCCTGAAGGTCAATTCACAAGCTCACCTTCAGGAACATATTTTCTAGGTTCCTATTTATCTCCCTCTCTCCATGCGCAACTCCATCGACAGCACTGACCACGTTTCGTGAGAGTTGTTCCGGGCTCCTTTTTATGCTCACGTGCTTTTGTCGATCAGATGGCTTAATCACGGGGTTGAGGTGTGGCTCATGGTGTGGTTGAGCTGGAAGAGAAAACCAGGGTTCCACTGTCCCATCCCCTGCCTGGCCCCCTGGGCCATGCAGAGTCAATAAAGAATGAGATACTGCATTGGGAGCCTGAGGACTGAAATACATCAGACTCCTGGTCCCCTGGGCTCGGATGCAGCCACGGTCAAGTTCTGGTTACAGGTCAAGACACTGGCATCAGTCAAACCTGGGACTGAGTTCTGGCTCCAAATCCTTGAACATGGTTATTTAAATAACAAAACCTCAGTTTTGTTCATCTGTAAAATGAGGACAATAATAATACCTTCTTCCCCAGACGAGTTTAGAAGATCTCATTAAGTAAATGTGGAGAATTAATCATTTTCTTATAACTTTTCTTTGGCATCTCCCATAGAACCAAGTACTCAGAACACAGGAGAGGCTAAGTAGATTCCTCTGGGATTGAATTAAATGCCCTGTAATGTGAGAAGAGGGTCCCAGAGGCTGGAGGCCTCAGTGCCACTGGGAGTCCTCCTGGTTTTCTCCAGGAGCACAAGGAGGGCTCTCTGTTTTCTCACCACCTTCAGTCTCTCTCTTTTCCTTTCATGTTCCTCTTCTCTTTTCCTTTCTCAGTCTTTCTCTTTTCCTTTTCTTTGTTTTGATTTTCATCATTCCTTTTTTCTCACAGTGCTTTCACTAAATCTGATTGGCTTTTCTTGCACCAGAATCAATGTTTCTGAATAATACTCATAACAACAACATAGCACTTGACAATTTCCAAAGCAAAAATATCTTTTGCCTGATTTGGTAGATGAGGAAACCAAGGCTCAGAGGAGACACACGACTCACCCATTGGGCCCCAAACTAATACATATACGGTGGACCCAGAGCTTTCTGGAGAACTGAATCCCAGGTGGTTGCACAATTTGACGTTGGTATTAGAAGATATCAAGAAATTCCATCTTGAGTCAATCATGGCCCTTAAACCTAAGTCGGTCACTGAGCTGAGAAGATGAAGACAAAGATCTGTACACCACATCCACTGCCCAGTGAATTTACAGGATAAGCTGTGGCCGTGGAATTCTAGAAATATTTGCTGATCCCCAAGATATTGATGCCGCTCCGAGGTCATGAAGCTCTGTTCCAAGCCTTCTTAGAATGATGTCTCTTTGTGGTTAGCTGCTGCTTCAATTTTATTGTCAAATTCCCTACAGAGTTTTGTTTTGTTTGTTTGTTTTTTCCTAATGAGGCTGTAGATGTGGGATGTTTCCTTCTTCAATTTGGGCTAAATTGGGAGACGTGGAGATAACCCTTTCTGCATGTTTATGTCACCGCATCCCGAACAGACCCGTAAGTCTGTAACCCCTTCCCCAAAGACGGATGGGGATGGGAAGGCATCACCAGGGAGACTTTCTCATGCTAAGCAAGGGGAGAATTAGCATGCTCTGGGTAATGTGACTGTTATTATTTATTCTGGCATTCGTCCCGCAGTCGCAGCTGCAGTCATGGGACCTCAGACAGTGCTCAGTTCCCTCATCTAGGCCCCGCAGACCGGAGGGCAGCTGCTGGGGAGCACGGAGCTGGATCCCTAATCCCAGCTCTGCCCCCTGCTCACCTCTGAGGATTGATTGCACCTCCTTATTCCTGACTTGAGCACTTTAAGGACTGGGCTGAGAAGTTAGGAAGGGGGCCCTTTCCATTGGAAAATAAAACAAAAACAGAGCAGTGCTTCTTTGTTAGAGACTTCCTGGTTTGGGGTCTGTTCTCCTTTTTCAGACAGAGAGAAAGATCTAAGAGAGTGCCTTCTCCTGTAAAGAAGTGAGGATGGCAGCCCAGCTCCACCCACTTAACAACCACCTGGAGGAGAAAGCACCTAGAATTCTCGACCCTCCATTTCAGGTGCCACCAGGGGATGCTGCTTTTCCTAGAATTCTCATTTCAGAAGTCCTATGGATGAGCTCGATTAGGAAATTGTTTAAACTATATTTCAGCCTAGTGACCAATGGGCAGAAATAGTTTAACTAAGCTGTACTCATGGAGGTCGATCACAGAGCAGAAACTTGAAATCTTTCTGGTTGTTTTTTCCTTTTTCTGAACTCCAAAAAATGGAATATGTATGCTGCTCTTAGAATTCCTGGGGAGGGTGCATGGCTTTGCACAATCCATACATTCAAAACTCCTGCTTCCTGTAATTTCTTAAGACAAAAGGGCATCGCGCCATGATGAGATGGAGAATTCCTAGGCTTCCGGTCCCATGCACAGGGACTAGGAAAGACACAGGTCCCCTTTTTGATGTGATTGACCCATCAGCTGTGGGGGATTTTTATTTCTTCTCAGTGTATGTGGGTTTTCATGTTTCAGAATCTTGAGTTAAGATCACAGATTTTCATGACAAGTATTTCATTTTATTTTGTTATTTTATTTTGATTACGATTGCAGAATAAGGGAGCATGTGACTCAAGAAAATTAAGTAAACCATAGTAATACATTTGACAGGGGCTCCTACCCCTTGTTCTCAGTTCATAATTTACATTTACTGAAATTCGGTAGATAGTATTCTCAACATTCACATATTTCTCTCTTTTATGGATTTTTCCCCAATTTATTTTTTCAAATGAGCTCAAGGACCTTTGGAAACAGAGTGAAAATGGGATATTCCAGGATTCTGTCAGCCAGAAATCACTATTCAGAGGCACCAAGGTGCTTATCAGTGGAGTTTTAACTGTCATTGAGTTAATAGTGGCCCTGAGAGTCTGTGGGTCCTGAACTGTCTTTTGAACATAGAAGAAAAATCAAATTATGTTCAGAAAAATGTTAGGGCTTAATGTGCTTTATAGCATGTGGTCTTTTTATTTGCCACCTATATGTTAACATATGGTAGATGGCTCTCTCTCTGGAATGCACCATTCCCTTTCCCATACCGAATGACGGAGTTAGATATTGCTCCATTTTCTTTCTAAATCCAACACTAGATCTTGGAGGCTTTGGGTAGAAGGAAGTAGTAAATGTGTTTGGGAATAGAGAAAGTTCCTGTCATTTGTGTGTGTGTGTGTGATCCTGAATTGCTTCCCCGTCTCTAAATTCATAAACTTTCAAAGACTGCCAGGGATCACAGAAATCACGCTTCCCACTCGCTGGTGGCCCTAGACTGGCCATATGACCTGTTGCCGGTTCACCTAAATTGTCCTCTTGACCCCAAAGGCCACGTCTCCTCCTGTCTGTCCCTGTGGACAGTAATGTGATGGAACTCACTCGTGAGCTCGGGGCTGGTGCCTCTCCAGTGCACAGCCCACGGCCCTTTGGGAATTGAGACAGTGACTCCTGGTTGACTTCCCCACAACAGAAACTCTTCTCAGACTCGTGAGAAAGCCGGCAGTTGAAACATGTCTCTTGAACCTCACTCCATCCTAGTCCATCCACTAAGCCCAAGGGAGAGGCGGGGGTCAGAGCCCAAGGGTCCCACTGGCCTTTTTGGTTACTGAATCGCCTAGTTTTCTAGGGAAAGAGATGTCCGGATGCCCCCATGTTATCATCGGCATAATTAACTACCTTAAAAAAAGAGCTTCAAGGACGTTATATGTGAACCACTGAAAAAAACCTTACCTGGACATCTGCTAAAAGACAAGACTCAGTAATTGATACAATTTGAGCTGTTAGTAAGATTGGGAGGTTAGGGTGAAGAGTTTACCAAGACACCAGTGTTAAAAATGAACATCGTTTCTCAGTTTGGTTGTTCCACACCCCACTTTCTAGGCCACCTTCCCTGAGGGATGAAATTCCATGTGCTCTTCACACAAAACAACATGGGATCTGCCCAGGGGCCCCTTGGGGACTTATCTCCCCCGACCTTGGTCCTTGCCTTCTCTCAGAGGTGTTAAAAATACGCACCTCTAGCTGTTACATAGGTATGATCTGTGTAATTGAATGATTGGCTTTTGGGCAAAACATTCTCTTTCTCGCTTCTCCTCCCTAGTGGCAATCTGTTTTTAAACTCAAAGTTGCCGTTTTTAAAACTCAAATGGCCTCTGTGTTTCTTTTCAATGAGAAGAAAGTATTTTATTCACATTTAAACCTGTGGAACTTTAATAAAATTCAGTTTTGCCTTTTCCCCCTTTCCCGTGGATTAATAACTCAGTTATGGTCATAATCATTTGATGCGTGTGAACTTGACCCTACCGTTCCTCAGTGAGAATGAGTCTCACAGCCATCCTCGCATTTGGACGCCAGGAGTCTCAGCACCAAGCCCCTCACCTGAGCTGGGTTTGGCTGTTCAAGGAAGGGGCGGGCGTTAGCTCTTCCCTGCCCTTCTTGTGTTTCTTCTTATTCTCCTTTCTCCTGGTCATTGTTTTCTCCTGTGCATCGATTCTCCCTTCCTTCTTAGTTATCTTGTCTATGTTACCAGCCTCTTAAAAGGTGTTCCTCCAACATGCTCCCTTCCCCAACGCCACCTGCCTCATTTGCCGTGTTCCCGGGTTGGTTGAGCAAGGGAAGTACCATCTGTCTTCCATGCACCTTTGCACAGTAATGACCTCATGGCAGAAATGGCCAACCCTGTGCTTGACGGACAAAGGTGCCCTGATGAGGACTGAGCTTCTCGTCATCCTGGCTCTGGCCTCTCCAGGCTTTGTGGGTGGTACTATGGGCAGCACTGTCATCGTGTCCTGGACACCCCTGAACTCCTCATCCACCTGTCTTCCCCTCCTCTGGTTTCACTGCCTGAGATCGGGTACTCCAGAAGTGGCCCTGAGATGAGGATTTGTGTGCGATTACTAAGGATGTGCCTGTAAGGGAGTGGGACCAGAGGAGGAAGAGGAAGAACCAGAGCAGGGCGGTGACTTCACTACAAGTCCTGCCCAGGGCAGCTGCCCTAGTCCCACAGGGGGCTCTCAAGTGTAGATTATGCCCTCTAGATGTCCCAATCCCAGGCATAGGAGCTGCCTCCACCAAGACTGGTGAAGGACCCCGGGCAGGGGAGGAGTGATGTTTATATTATCACCCAGGGTCTTCGACAGGTGCCCTAGGCCCGTCCAGGTGCTGGCTATGGGAAGCTGGAAGCACACTGAAGTGCATGTGCACATAAAACAAGGGGCCTGGGCAGGTCCACCCTGTTGTCCACTACTCACCAGATCTGAAAGTGTCAACTAAGATGAGAGGCAACTTGTGAGATGGAGCCTCTGGCCTTGGCAGAGTCATACCTGTTCTTCCTTACCCTCTGGACCAAACGTTTGCTTGCTGGTAATCAGAACAACATTGTGGTTCAAAGTGCAGATTCTGGAGTCAAAGGAAACTAGGTTTTAGATCTGGCTCTGCCACTGAGGAGTCATATGGCCTACAGCAAGTGATTTGCCTTTCTGTGTGGAATCCTTGCATCTGTGCAACGGTGACAGTTCCATTTATCTACCAGGGTGCATGCATGGCCTGGCACCAGGGTCCAGCCCATGACACTCACTCAATAGATGGGAGTCTTATGGTCACTTATCTTTCCCAGTCTGAGAGGAGAGGCATCCGAGGGGTAAATGCTACCCTAGGACCTCACTTGCTGTGGACCTTTGACCCTTAATCCTGTGGTCAAAGTTCCAGTACTTGAGTTGCCCACATCCCATAGTTACATATTTGCTGTGTCCACAGACTCTTTGGACAGTTATTTCCTTTATACTTTTCTTAAAATAAGCTCACTTTCAAAAAAACATATTTATTTTTAAAAGTGATTTTATATCTATCTCTTCCATAAATGAACATGGGTATTTTTATAATCACATGAAAATAAACATTATATAACTATTAACATAAAAAAAAAGGTGTGTTCTCACATGGCCCAACGTCATCTCACATATCCTTGGAAGCACAAGTCAGCATTCCTGCCACGTGCAGTCTCCATTCTCTGAGTACCACCTGAGCACAGTGATGGGCTTCATCAGCCCTATAGCTTGGGGAGCACCTCAGACTAAGGTATTCTTAATGTTTCCAATAATGTTTTGTATTTTTGATTACCAATGTCTAACTCTAGGCAGAGAATTATTTCTGGACCCTGAGGTCGCTGGTGGGGCTGGCAGGTAGCTCTCTGAATTAAATGATTAGTCCTGGCCTCGTTGCCATAGCGACAGGAATCAGCACCAGCTGACCAGGTGGCCAGCCAGGTGGGGAAGTGTTACAGGTGTGAGCCATTCCTTTGTCAGCTTTCTCGACGACTCTCATTCACATCCCCCTGAGCTGGTCACACAAGCAGTCATCATCCCAGATCACATCTCTGACGTCTCAGATGAGAAGACCTGAAGACCATGGACCATGGTCTGCTCTGCTTACCTTGGAATAGGCATGTGATGCGGTGATGTATAAAACAAGAAGAGTGAGAAAGATAAGCGAACAGGATGGACATTGTTCATTTCCTTACAGATGAGCACAGCGCCTAGTGCAGAGGAAGCACACCAACATTTTTATCGAATGAATCAACCAAGTGCTAAAATCATGCTATATAATAGTCACGCATCTACTCCTTCACCAGCGTTTACTATTTTCTGCACTCTTAGGACCAGGTTGAGGACTAAAACATGAATAGAATAAAATAGTGCAGAAATGTGAAACACCCGTGGAATGTAGGGGTGGGTGGAGGGGTGGGGAAGAGGAAGAGAATCTGGGAGTTTCTTAAGGAAAGAGGATGAATCAGAAAATGGAAACACTGTGGGGTAAGGAGTCTGAGTTAGGAGTCCAGTGTCAGGGAATTACCTGCCGTGCCAGCCGCCTCCTCATCCACCACCCTTGAGAGAGTGGTCCAGCCCTGCCCACCCCGAAACTCTGAAATGCGGCTGATACCCTAGAGGCATGCTGCCGGTGGACCACTGTGCCGCCTGCCTCTTCGGGTCCTAAGAAGAGACCTGGTTGTTGGGAAAATGCTCTCTTGGGCATGCTTCCTGTACACTGTATCTCTTGGCTGCAGCTCCCTTGGCTTAGCTTGCCACATTCCAAGTTAAAATAGCTCACGCGCCTTCCAAGCGGGACCCAGCGGCCCCCCCAGGGCCTGGGGTGTAGATGTGCGTGGAGGGAGAGGTCTGTGGTTGCTGATCTTCCTTGTGAAGGACATCTGTCTGTGCCTCTCAGCCTCGGCCAGTAGGCCTTCTGTGTTATCTGAGATGATGCCTGTGTTGTCTGAATATTTAGACCCTGGCATTGCCCATCTGCAGCCCCTCCCACTCCAATCACTCATGTGTGTGCAAAACTTTTCAAATATTTTTAATCCTTGTCATGAAGAAGAGCAGGATCTCTGCAGTGACGTGGCTCAGGTACAAGAGGTACAAAGTTAGCCAAGGAAAGCTTTGTGAACGCGAATCTCTGGAGCGTTCTCAACAAGGATGCCTGGTTTCATCCAAACTCGCTACCTTCCAAGTGATGGAATCATCTTGGAAATAAACGTTTTATTAAAATATAAAATCTCCCCAGAATCCCTCTTCAGACTTCAAAGGGAGATTTAGAGGAAGGAAATCCTACCCAATTTTAACTATTCCACGGATGTTTAGGAGGGTGGAAGGGAAGCAAAATTGTTTCTTGGTGCCAAATTCAAATCTGGTTCTGTGCTCTCAGTCAGTTTCCAGGGCACACAGCCTGGATATAGCTTTTCTCAGGCCTGGGGCTTAGCTTGGAACAGAAGGAGCTGGAACCACTGGTCCAGCTCTGGGCTGCAGTGACTTGGAGGGGTTAAAGAAGCAGAGCTTGCTCTGGTCATCCCGGACGCACCGGGCCTCGCCTCTCCCAGCTGGTGTGCACTGTACATTTCAGTGAGATGCCCCATTCCCTTGGAGACTTGAGAGCAAAAGCCAGCCCAAAGAGTTGTCTCAGGATGAGAACCCGAGACAAACAGTCACGTGCAAGTGGTTTATTGATGGCGAGTTCTCAGGAGAAGGGGAGGGAGAGAAGCAGGATCGGGCAGGAGAGGGAGTCAGCAAAGATGTGTTCTCAGCTGCAGACTGGGCTCAGCCTGGTCCCACAGGGATCACAGAGCCTGAATGGCACCATGGAGTTGTCCCCTCCTTGAGGCAGGAGAGTGGCTGCACACTGCTCTTGGAGTGAGGACTTAGTCTTCCAGGCATTTAGGGTAAGGTAGCAGGCATCGTCCAAGGGCAGTTGTCAGGAGAAGAATGCACCCTGAGCCGTTAGCAAGCGACATTGGAAGGTACACCATCCCAGTGAAGGGGATCTGGACAGGCACCGACAGCTTCCACCACAGGGGTACACAGGCACCCTGTTGTTCCATTTGACTTCACATGGGACTGGGTGTAATAAAATTACAAGTTCTTGTCACCTTTATAAGAAAGCACCATTAATCTGTCGGTAAGAGGTATTTCTTTCCAAGCCATTAAACCTTAGCAGGTTTTAGACATGTTTTATAGAGGGATGGGGAGGGGTAGATACACGAGCTAATGTAGCTGGTCAGACATTATCACCTTCCCTTGTACACAGCACCACCAACCATGGACATAGCCACTCAGCTATTCAGCCAAGCTTGTTAAAAACGAGGGCATAAAAAGAACTGATTTCATTCATTTTATGGCCATGTAGTTTCCACCAGGAAAGGTAAGGCTGGCCAAAATGTGTGTGGTCCATACCTTTTGTGTCGAAGATGTTTTCAAGACTTTACTCCCTTGTATGTGCCTAGTCTTGCCCCCGACCATTACTTAGGCTTCTCTCCTCTTCTCTAGCCCTTGCCTTTGTCTTATTTGGAAATGGTCACAAAAAAATTACAGGCTTTTTCATTCTCAAACCCAAGTTGCCATTTCTTTCACACCATGACGTTCTATATCGAGATCCTCCACAGCACCCCATATTTGGGGCTGGGCATTGTGTTCTCACCTGAGTCTGTTCCTACTTCCAACAGACCAAGACATAACCACAAATTCTGTTCCGTTTGGCTATTTGGATCTGAACTTCCTGGTAAAAACAAGATTAAAAAAAACAATAATGTGAAGGGAGGACATAGAAATGTCTGGAACGTGTTCAAGACCAGTGAAAACACTGTGAGAAGACAATCTCACTGCCGCCTCTCAGCTCCGACAAGTCAGACGTGCCCCTGGGACACCCTGACTCCCATCAGCTGGCACCAGGAATGGAAACTTTGGCCATGGGTAGTTGTTTCTGCGGCTTCTCCACTCCCTGCCTCACCCCCATCCCATCTCCCTTCTCGCCGACAGTTTCTCAGAGCAAGTCCAGTCTAGCATCATTCCATCCTAAACACCAGCCAGCCCATCTCCGTGCAGCAGGGACCCATAGGCATGCTGGAATCTCAGTAGAAAAAATGCCCATCGGCTGAGCACGAATAGGCCCCTTCGGAACTGACAGGCTGACAAGTGATGTGTGTGACTCACTTGGGGCCTGTCGTTTGAAGGGAAAGTACGGAATGCCATACCCATTTCCCAGAGGTGTGGGGAACAAGTTGCTGCCCACCACCCACCCTCCAGCCTGGACTCATGTGGTCTGGATCCCAGTCTCTGTGATTTACTGCAGGATTCCTTTGGGATAATCAAGGGAATGTTTGTGGAAGAAGCAGCGTTTGTGTGGTTCCCGGGTTAGCCTGGGTTCCCAGAAGCTGAGCCTGGCATGAGCGTTCGTGTGAAAGTGATCTTGCAAGTGCTCCCTGGAAAAACTGGTAGGAGATGGAGCGGTGGGACCAGGAAGGGTGGAGGGAGGAGAGGGGTGCGGTATCAAGCCGCGGCTCGCAGCAGGGCGCCTTAGCTCAGGGAAGTGCCAGGTGCTGGCTGTTGGGTTCAGACACACCCTAGGAGCTGGCATGAGGAAAATGGTAAAGGACTCCACGGGGCAGAGCACACAGAGGGCTGCTTCAGTTCCCTTCTAGCAACTTTCAGGGGAGTTTATAGGAGGAATCACCGCACAGGCCAGTTCTTCCCCAGTGTCTACACCTCACTCTGGTGTAAGTTGGGATCTTTTGGGCCCTGATACCAACTCCTTCCATCTTATGCTTGTGGTCCCAACGCACCAAGCAGATATTGGGGTACCAGCATCCCGTGGCCATAAAACGTACAAAGATAGAATGGAGCCCCGGGGCACAGATAGAGTTCTTGCAAAAGGTGCCAGCATGCCTTTCATCAGGAGGGATCTCAAGTCACAGGAGAATCTGAGTCAGCTCCGAGCTCATTTTCAGCCTATGACACATGTCAAGAAGCAAGGAAACATTCCCAGCACTTCAGTAAGGCAAGATCTTCAAACCAGTCCCTTTATGGATGGGAGGGGCTGGGAAACTGAATAGGAAGCCCTGGTTAGAGAAAACTATTCACCACAAGGCCACAGTGGAGCGGAATCCCAGACTCTGCACACTCCAGGGTTATGTTTCTGTAGCCTGAGGCTTCGTAAAAGACTAATCAGGAACCCTGGCCAGTTTTAGTCTTGAGTCTCATTCTGGGTTCTAGTGTACCATGAAATATAATGCAATTCCACATGCTCTTTTAGATTCTGGGTGAAGTCTTTTTTTTTTTTGAAAAAACGCTGCTGGGGTTTGCAGAAGCACATCTTGATCTCTCTGAGCCTGGGGGGAAATGTGAACTAAGCCCCCACTAATGTTGATTCTGAGCAAGCGACTGTGGCATAGAAGAAAGGGCCCGTGACCTGGAAGATCTGGCTCCAGGATCCCCACATAGGCTTCAGTTTCCCTCTCTGTAAAGCAGAGAGCTGGCAGGGTAGCCATGAGGATTAGGAAAGATCACCTAAGGGAAACACATTAACGGCTGTTACTGTTTCCACTGGAGAGCATGGCTGTTTGTTCAAGGAGAAACACGTTGAAGAGTACCCACCTCATTAGAACACGGAACAGCTCTGCCCCTTCCCACCTCCACACCTTTGTCTCTGCTTCCTCTGCACCTGGAGTGCCCCCTCCACGGCCACATAAGCCCTCCCTTCTTCAAGCCTCCGCTCAGGTCTGATTCACTCCGTGCAGTCTCACCCGCTGCTCCGGCCCCTGCTGATGCTTTTCTTCTGACCCCAAATACCACTCACTGTCTCATCCAGGTTACTAGAGATACAGGTAGTTATAAGCATGGTTATATATACAGTTATCATTTCAGAGAGAGGTAAACAGTGGCAGATTGCATCTTCCAAAATGGCCACAGCAATAACTCCAGGACCATGTGCTCTTCTGGAATCTTGTCCCTTCCCCACCAAAAATCAAGAGATAGAGTCTACGCCCCCTCCCCTTAAGGCCAGCCAGACCTTCGTGACTACCCCAATGAACAGAAGGTGGTGGAAATGCTCTGCATGGCTTCACAGGCTAGGTCATCCAGCTTCCTCCTGGTTCTCTGTCTTGAAACACGTGCCATATAGCTCTGAGCCCCCTGTGAGAAGTCCCCACGCTGAAGAGACACTGAGGGAAGATCACATGGAGAAACCACACTGAGATAAAGAAAGAGGCCTAGGAGCCCCGGCAGTTCCAATCCTGGGACCACCTACCTGAGCCCAGTCACCCTCCGGAAATGTGAGACATAAATAGTGTTAAGGTTGTCCTAACCCACTATGTCTGGAATAGTTATTATGCAGCAGTTGGTATATATAATATACATACGTGTGTATACACATATGTGCATATACATGTGTATGCACACACATACATACATAGATGTTTTGGGATATAGCCTGCCTTCTATTGGCCTCCAGTTTGTGTGTTTGTGCGCTTGAATCTGGCTTCTCCAGCTGGGCTGTAAACTCCCTGAGTGCAAGGCTGTATTGTGCACTACTGCCTAGTTATCCTCTGCCAGAGTCAGACCAGCATGGCAGATGGAACAGCTATGCCATGCATCGTTGAGTTAAACTGATGGGGAAACATCTGTGTGCACATCTGTATCCCTGCAAAGCTTGCTATCATTACAGGATGCAACTGTGATCATAAAGAAATCAGAGTCACTTTCGTCTTTGAACTTTCTCAAAAGAACCCTGTATCCTTGGAGAGAACCATTTGCCTGAAATCGCTGAGAATAAGTTGCTTGATTTGCTTCTTTGTCATAGACTCAGGAAAAGATAACACTGCTCTCCCAGCCCTCCCACCGGTGGGCACTTGACAGCCGGGCTCTTGGAGGAGATTGGGCTGGACCTTGTTTCTTTGGTCCAGGACCCCCATGAGGTCTGCTGTGTCCATCTTCAGATTTGAAAAGCAGCCCTTTTGCCCATCTCCTCTCCTTAGTGTTACCTAAAAGATCAGATATTTTTATACAGGTGAGTTTGACATTCTGGTCATATTTATTTGAGCTATGCAAGAAAGATTTAACATTTGGAGTCTCTCATACAATAACAATGTTATTTGTATCCTCCTCCCTCCAAACCCCACATATCTTAAACATTGAAAGAGTCATTTTTTAAAAGATTTAAGAGATTATTCTCTATGGCTCTATCTTTATGAAATGCCCTGAAATTCAATGTTTATGCGAGAAAAAATCAAATGGAGTAATGATATGAACTTCTTTTCTATCCTTTAAAAGTCTGCTAAGTCCTTTTACCCCACCGCCTGCATGAACTCACCGTATAGCGTGCCGAGTGAGCTGCGGGTAAGCCTCTTCAAGTACCTGTTAGATCAGTCCTCGGATAGTGGGGTAGTCAGGAGGTATTTGTTTTCTTTGATCAGCCATTTCTCAAGTGGACCCAAGATTTGTCTTGAGTTATGACAGTAAATAGGTCACACGAAATCTGTGACGTCATGACTGAGGTTATGACATCACAGTTTATGTTGCTGCTGCCGACTCTGCAACTTTTTGTCTCACGGTAATGTTGATTTCTTTCTTTGAATGTTTTCAACTCCAGCCAGCCCTGCAATGAGGTGTAAGCACATAGAAAGACAAGCTAGCCAGCAATGACGTGAAATCCTAAGTTCTGAGGGGTCCAAGAGGTCATTGACTTATAATGGGGAACACAGTGGAGTTCTGATGCAAGAACAAAGTGGGACCTTTCCCTCCTCCTTTGTGTTGAACTTTCCTCTTTACTTTGAATACAAGTTGTGGTATTTATTATTTTGGTTTCAACTAACTCAGGAACTAGGCAGAATTTCCCCTTTTTCCCTTTTAAAAAAATTAAACATTAATACTTTTACGTACTCTATGTAATGGCCAGATTTAGTCAAAAGTTTTGTTTTGCCTACCTTTTTTTTCTGCCTACTCTTCTTTCCTATTTCTGAAGCTTCACAAATTTGTCTGGACTTGAAAGGCATTTATTAAACACCTACCTTCTACTGCTGTGAATTTCAATTTGCCAACTTCATGTGGGACATCAAAATCTGACACTTATGGGAACATGTAAGAGAAGCTCCAGACTGCAGAATAAAGTGGAACACGACTTCGCTCCCTCAGCTACAACTGGTTTCCAAGATCATTTTGCCTCCTAACACATGCTCTTGCCTGTGAGCCTCCCGGCCTCACCTGTCAGATGTCAGAACTGCCACACATGCTTCCTTGGATTGTCTTGACCTTGAAGTATTTATAGTTGAGGGCTTTGGAGCCCTGCAGCATCTCTTCCTATAATCTTCTACTGTGCCGAGTGCTCTTTCTGTCCAATCCTTGCTTTATCCATATGAATTAGTATGGAATTAGGTTACCTCCTAGCCCTTCCATCATATCTTGCCCGCCCACCCCATGACCTTCACTTTCCCCAGGTGGTTATTTTCCACTGGGCCGCACAGTTATTTCAGGCTGAATTGGTTCCATAGCGGACTTAATGTGGCTTATAGCAAGTTTTGTGAATAGCAGCTAATGTGAATTTAGTTTACTGTAAATTTGCTGTGGCAGGTTATGATCTAAATTATTTGCATTTGAATATAAATATATATATAATATATTCTGGAATTTAGACTTCCAGTCATGGTAGAGTAGCTTGCATTGGATTAACACTCCTGTAGTAACAATTATAGACTCTGGACAAAATAAAGAAAAACAATTGTTCAAAAGCTCTGGAAAGTGAATAAAGCGAGCAGAGACTGAAGGGTACATGAACTTTGAAAGGAGGAAGACACACCAGTTGGCTTTTCCCCTAATGAAACTCCCCAGTATGTGCCATGCTTGGGGATAGAGCTCAAGCAGAAAGCAATTATCTTATTGGGCTGAAGCATCAGAGATTAGAGTTTAGAGCTTGTAGAACACCTAGAAATTGAGGAACATCCCAGAAAGGAGGGAGTCACAGAGGGGGAGCCTTAAACATGCATGTAAATACCCCTCAAATCTTTAACCCCTAAACTGTGCATGCTTTGAGGGCAACTCCAAGGAGCCCAGGGGGAAATAACAGCTGAAAGGCTGAAATTGCTAAGTAGACATTTCAGTAGCTAACCAGCACTAGGGAGACAGAATTTGGAGCTCAAGTCCACAAAGTTAAAGGGGCTTGGTAAACAGCTCAGACTTTCCAATGAAATCCTACAAGGACCACATCCCAGGACTAACAGCACTGTCAAAACAGACTTTTGTTAGGAAAAAAGCATAAAACCACCACCAGAGATGACTCTCCAGTAATTTAACTTCCTGCTAGAACAAAACCCAACACTCTTCAGAGGAAGACAACAGAATCCAGGGTCTCCTCAGAACATCATCTATAAAGTCAAATATATAATAAAAAATTACTAGACACACATCAAGTAGATTCTAACTCCCCTTGTGTTGATCTTGCCTCCTTTAAATTGTGACCAGTCTTGCTCTGCTAATTACAAGACAGCATAATGACCTTCTTAAGATATCTTCCTTGTCGTCGGTTCCTACTGTTGGTCTATACCCTTAAAGCCTATTTGGAGAACAAAGTACATCGTGGAAGCAAAAGGCATTTAGTCTGCTTTACTGAAAGCTATAATGTGCCATCACTAGAGCCCAATGATGGGCCAAGAAAATGGAGAAAAATTGATAGAGCAATTGTTTTTTGTTTTGGATTCAGTACACTCTTCTCTTAACTTTCATTCATATTCAGTGACAGATGTTTTATAAGAGATGGATCTGTGATATTTGGACTGGAGACTTTGGATGCACAAACTTAGTGATCCAACAAATGAGCTTTGAGTCCAAATCTGCCCTTAAAAGAGTTTCATGTGTAATTAAAAGATTCTTGAGTGCTTTGACCCCAAACTGTAGGTAAATGGTCAAAAGATATCTAATAGGCTGTAATATAAAAGGGAAAATGGTATCCTATAGGTAACATCTTCATTTTTCCCTAAAAGAAAGGCCAGAGGCTGCTAAGTACTAAATGAGGAGTAAGCACAGCTTTTATTTTGCCAACTGAATTAACCAATAGTTATCTGTTAATTTGCGTCCCTTCCTGCAGTGAACTGTGAGTTTTCTTAGATATTTATTTAATTATTATAGACTAGATTTCAAGCTAATATTTTATAGATGGATAACAGCCTAATACATCTGCTTGAACATGTTTGGTATATTTGGAGGATTGTATCAAAACACTTTTAATCTCCCCCTTTAAATGGGTGATACTCTAAAAGAGGTGCAGATCAGAGGACATGATGGTAGCAATCACTGTCACCAGGCACAAAGAATGCTAGTTACTCTTTCACTTTAGGACTTTGTCAGCAAAGCTTCGGTGTAGGGAAATAAGAAGTACGTATGCCCCCATTCCCGTTCTCATAACCATGGCAGACATTGTTAATAGATCACAATGCTCTACCACACTAAGCCCCATCCAAGAATCAGCCTACCAGTCATTACCAGTCAACTGATGAACATATGAGAAGATTAAGATCTGTTTTTTATCCCTAAAATTGATGATAATGGAATAACGTAATGGAGAAAGAGAAAGAGCAGGTTTTGAAAGGGGAAGCGGAGGGAAAACTTTAACGGTTCTTCTCACCAAATCTTCCCGTTACTGCCTTCCCTTCTGTAGACCAATAGAACAGTAAAGGTTACTTCTAGCTCTGAAATTTGATGAATTAACAAAAAAAAAATCACTGATTTTGAAACCTCCAATTATTTAGGGTGCACATTTCATCTTCTATAAAATAAATGCATAAAGAATGAACATTTTCAATATATAGTCCTGCTGGGAATTACTACATTCAAAAAGAACTATTTTAATTGCATTTTTCCTAAGAAAGTTTTTCATGTAGCCTGATCGTCTCCAAGGGTGCTGAGGAGGAATGGGCATCCCTTCTAACCATTGTGTGTCCTCTTAAAAATCTATTTAATGAGTTTCTGCATATACCAGCTTGTTGGCCTGAGTTTCTCTGGTCAATAAGCAGACATGAGAGTGTGAGAGATGCAGCACCTGGGTCAGACCCCAGCTCATCCATCCAAACATTCCGTCTCTGACATCGGCACCCAGGAACATTTTGAGGAACAGAACAGTCCAAGAAGGGCACAGAGTTCTAAACACCAGAAGACTGTTTACCATAAACATTTCATTTCCTTTAGTGAGAATTCATTAGTGACACAGCCATAGTAATCCCACATGAGCAATAAATGCAAGTTGTAGGCTCTTTCCCCTGCAAATAGGCCTCTCTATGTGCTGCCATGTTTGTGGCCTGAGAACACTACATTATTCATGGGATCACTGTATTTTCTACAGTAGCTGCTGGCTCAGAGACATGAGCAGCATTGATGCCATGGCTTTTCATTATTGATAAAGAAATATGTTTCTAGTTCTTCAAATTACATTTCAGTGCCTGCCAGGCCAAAAGTCTACGTAACTAATGATTAGGGTTCTTTAGTTGCAAAGAATGTCTGTTTTCTTCCAGAGAAAAGCTTGTGGGATGATTGTTTAAAATCCCCTGCCAATATGGACGTGAGAAAAAGAGCTCTGAAGTGGAAATCAAGGAGCTTCTCATGGGTATGTTGGATCAACTTCAGCACCATGAAAAAGGGCAAAGACAGTCTCCCAGCCTGCATCCAGGACCGAGGTGGTTCCACGCTGCTATTGACAATGCGTTATGCATCATTTCTCTATAAATGCACAGAAATAAGGCCATTGAGACTGTTGCCATTATTTGGGGGAAAATTCAGCTGAATATCCATGAGTCCTCTGCTGGAAAAAATAATCTTTGTTGAAATGGAGAGGCGCAAAATTGCAAAATTCCTAGCTCCCCTTGTCTAAATATAGGTTCACCAGAAGTAGATCCTGAGGCAGACTCAAGTACAAATTTATTTGGGAGATGATCCCAGATAGAAGAGTCAGGAAATGAGACAGGGAAGGGAAGGCAGCCAGTCAAAATAGTGTTATAAAGCCAGTTGTCACTGTGGGCAACTAGAGCTTAATCCTGCCGAGAACTCTAGCAAACAGTGTAGAACAGGCCTTAGAGTTCTCTCTCTCTCAAGTGTGGGCGCTGAGGTGTTTATACATCCATCTTCCATCAGACTTTGATTGAGAGCGTCTCCTGGGCAAGAGAGCAGTATTAATTCTCCAGCATATCCAGCATGCAGTTGCTGGGCAGAGCACCCCCTCTCAGCTTTGGAGAAAGCCTTCAGGCCAAGAGATGCAAGTGCGGGTAGTTGCTTAGCACAAAAGTGGTAGGACCCCAGGAATGTGGACAGGGCAGTGATGTCTTGGGAAACAACTCTTGTCCATATTTCTCCCTTTCCATTATTTAGTAAAGTAAAGGGAGCTACCACTAGATAATACAGTCACGCGTCACACATTCTAAGAAATGCGTCATTAGGTGATTTCTTCGTTGTATGAACATCATAGAGTGTACTTCACAAACCTACATGGCATAGCCCGCTACACACCTATGCTGTATGGTACTAACATTATTGGACCACTGTCACATATGCTGTCCATTGTTGAGTGAAGCGTCGATAAGAAGCGCATGACTGTACTTACCTAATTCTACATACTATATATTGTATAACATTATCTCAATTAATCCTCATAATAACCACATCAACTGGTATTATTTTTCTTATCCTGCTTTACATGTTAAGAAATTAAGACTGAAAGACGTTAGGGAATTTTCCCAAGGCTACAGAACTTGTGAGTGGTGAAGGCAGGCATGCTGTCCAGGTCTTGAGGCTCTTATAAAACCCTGGCTGCCTGCGGTAAGCAAATGTCAGCGCATAAACATTTGGCTGAAACAACTTTTCTCAGCAAGGTTGATTGGTAATATCTTCTTGATTGATAGTTTGATGAGCCCTGGTTCTTGGTTACTATGACGTGTGCTTACATCTTCCTTCAAAGAGATGCTGTTCGTGATCTTATTTCCATGCACACATCAATGTGTTTGAATCCAGAACTTTATTTTTTGAAGGGAATTTTTTTTTTGTGCCTTTAAAAATGAAGTAAAATAGTCAATTTGCCCTTTCTTGTACAGAGGAATCGACATGCTAAAAAGTCAGACCCCAAGTATGATCTCAGCTCCTCCACTAACATCTTTGTGAGCTTGGGCTGGTTACTTGCCTTCTTTGGGCCTTGGTTTACTTATCTGTAAATTGAGGATAATGCTTCCTATCGTGGAAGCAATGAAAAAGTCATAAATATATATTTACAGTACTTGATAAAGATTAGTTCCATCCTTAAATTCAGGATGCTTAAATTATTGGCATGATCTCAAAGAGAGTAGACGGTGTCCTTGGCTCCAGCCTAATATTTCTTCCACTCAATTGTTAACTCTTTAAAGATCAGAACTGTGCATCCTTCATCTTTCTGTAACTAGGGTTGAGTATGGTATGCAATACTTGCTAAGGTCTGAATAAGTATGTATTTTTTGCAGTTTTGATTTGTTCATGGGGTTTCCAGTGTTATTGGCATGGTCCTTAGAACGAGACGCAAATAACAGTAGGCTGCAGTTCCCCGGGACACCCTGCGCCACCTCTGCTCATTGTCATACACTCTCCCCTTTGCACTCCTGTGGCTTGCTGAGCCTCACTGACTGTAAGAGGAGGGCACTGAAATGTCTCTGAAAGTTTTCCAGAGACTAAATATTTAGAAAGTTAAGTTGTAAATATATCTACTTTTACACAGATTCTTTTGTGGATAATTTGTTCAGGGGCCTTCAGTTATGACAAATGTGTTCATTTGATCAACAAACACTTGTTAAGTGCCTATCTTGTGCCAGGCACTGAGGATACAGAGAGGAATAAATTTTCTCCAACTTTGACTGGCATCCCTCAGTCTAGTGGAGAAGGCAGAAGAAACCAAAAATTGCTGTGAGGTGAGACCTCGTGTGTAAATGCTGTGGAGATGCTGAGGACCACATTAGCTCTTGCATTACTCGGGGTGGGCTTGGATATGCTGGGTAACAAACAGTCCCAAAATCTCAGTGGCTAAGAAGAAAAGAAATGTTCTTTTTCACTCCTGCTATATGTATAAAATATGTGGATCAGGGGATGGGATTCTAACATCAGTCACTCAGGGACCCAGGCTGATGGAAGATTCATCCTGACATATGGTTCCATGAATGTGTAGAGAAGAAAATGCAAGATGGTGAATCAGACACTGCTATTAAAGTTGTCCCGGAAGTGTGACACGTGTCCTCTTGCTCACACTTCACTAACAAAAGCAAGCTGCTTGGCCCCACCTAACCTTAAAGGGGACCTGGAGTATGCTCCTTCCTGGTCTGCAGAACAAAGAGAAATGGGATATTTGTGAACAGCCCAAATGGCCACCCAAGTTGGGATCCGGTTGTTGGGAGTTTTACTGAACTGTCCCTCCCAATGTTATTTCTCAGCTAATAATTGTCTTGTATATATACAAAAACTATCTCCTGGGAGAAAGGCACTCTGAGTTCATTCACACTTGTATCCACTGGGTATTCGTTAGTCTCTTTCATGGATCCCAGCCTGGTGGGTGCTGGCCATGGAGAGAGAAATGATCAGGTTCCTGTCCTCAGGGAGCTCACAGTGTAGTTAAGTCGAAGGTACATGTGGGCAACCAATGACCATGGTTTGGTTGGAAAGTCATTTGTTGGGTCTCACACAGCACAACAGGGCCACAAAAAGAGAGTCTAGGAGGCTGAATATTACCACACCTGGCCGACAGGGTTTTCCCAACACTCAGGCCAAGGGAGGAAGGAGCAGCAGGCTTTACAGGGGGAGAACCAGGACAGACGAAAGTGGCTCACACAGAAGCGTGAAATCAACCTCACTGCAGGGGAGGAAATGGGCAGTGTCAGGACCCCAATTCTTGGGGCAATCCCCAAGAGCCCAGTCAATGAAGATGAGCTAGGTATTTTGTTATGAAAAGACCCCTGGGATGAGCAGCCCAGGTTTCTTTCACTTAGGCAGAGCTGGGCTTTTTAGGATATGTTGATCTTTATCTTGGGCTGTTCCATTTGATCAATATGTGATTAGTATGTCTGAAGATGCCATGAATGTCCTTGCTGCATTTTTTTTTTTTCAACAAAACAGAAAATACTCTCCACCCCTGTGAACCTCCATTTAGACTCATCAAACTCAGGCCTCAGGAAAGCAGCCCGGAGAGAGAAGCAGGGCTGCTGATTGCTGTTGCCTTGGTAAAGGGATCCACTCATCCAGGGCTCTGTGGTTTCTATGGGAACAGCACTGCCTGCCTTTGCTGGCCCCCGGGGCTGGTGAGATATGCTGAAAGGAAAATTGGGGGAGAGAAGGAGAGGAGCAGAAAGAGACTTTGAGGACTTTGAAGGTATTTGGGGAAACCCTCAGTCGGTTGTGTAGCTGTTCCCAGCGTGCTGTGTAGGCCATCTGGCCCCAACAGCCTGAGCACAGGAGCACTTAAGTAGAGGCGCATGCATTCATATGGTTCCCTTGGACTAAACACCATCCCTGAGAAACGTGCCAACACGAGGTGGGCAGAAATTGGCAACAGGTGGATTTCAACCCCAAGACCAGAAAAGAATGTTTCTTTGGCCCCCTGGTGGACCAGCATCCCATCCTTGTTATAATTACGAAGAATAGTGATACATAGCCCAGGAAGCACCAGGGCGGGGAGGAGGGGTCGGGGAACAGTATTTCATATACACTGTCTGCACCCTTCCCAGCAACCCTGCAAGAAAGGCATCCTCACATCCATCTTACGGATGAAGGAACTGGGACTCTGAGAGGGGAAAGGATAACCCCTGAGTGGTGTAGGTGGGATTTGAACCAGGCCTGATTCTCCACTGTGGGCTCTTATGCAAAATCGAATCAAGGAAAATGTTAGGTCCCCAAATGTTAGGTTCTCTTTTCTTGGACAGCTGTGCCTCTTCTGAAAACACCACTTCCCAGGTGCGTTTGCAACACCAGGGTCTGTGTTGGCCAGGTGCGGAGTTTGCTCCATCTTGGGGAAGCGAGCTCAGCTGCTGCTGGCGGCTCTTGTCTTGAACTTCGGGCCATCTGGGCAAGGCTGACTTACTCCATCTCCAGTCAGCTTGCAGGGTCTGCTCCCTCAGAGTCCATCCTCTGACATTTAGTGGATCTGCTGTGTGCACCAACTGTGCTCTGTGCTTGGACTAGAGAGAGCCGTGAGGAGGAGCCTCAGGCCGTTTTTCAGATGGCTGTTGGGCAAATTGAGACCCCGAGAGATGAAAATACATGCCACCAGAGGCCACACTGGGAGCGCTGGGGTTGAGCCCCACATTTCCAAACACTCAATCGAGGATCCTTTCCTTGATGCCAGGCTGACCACTTCCTTGGGAAGATTAAACATAATAACACCAAACTGCTTTAGAACGAAGACAAAGCAGCACTTTGCAAAACAACGGAGTGTGTCTCGGCAGCTGTTTCATGGTGCATAAGTAGGGGCTGATGAGATCAACAATCAGCGTTAGAGGCCTCCTCCGGATGAAGCTGCTGCCACAGTGGGTCTCCGGTGACAGGGCCCTTCCTGAGTCAAGTTCTCTGCGGCCAGGGTCATCTGATAATGTCCTTTGCAAATGAACCAAAGAAGCTTCTAGCCTGCTGGAATCAATGCTTAATATAAGAACATGTTACAGTGCAGCTAACTGTGGTGGAAATCTTAACATTTGGGCCCTACCATGCTTGATTCAGAATACAAGTCCAACAACAATTTATCCAGAATACACACACACACACACACACACACACATACACATATATGTAGTATTCCTTGAAAGTTGTGCGTGAGTTTTTTGAAATCATTGTTTTAATTTCATCACCAACCTGATACATGTTTTCACAGAGTAGCTAGGATGAAAAAGTGGCCAGAGTGGGATCCATGTGAGGTGAAGTCTCCTGGGGAATACTCAACCTGGACATCCTTCCACCTTGCTATGAACCACCAAATAGGAATTCTGTTACTGTTCTTAAAGAAACTGATTTGAAAGCATTTAACTTACTCTCTTCCGCCTTTCCCACCACCACCCCCTATCACACCCACCCGTCATCTCGGCCACTGACCAGTCACATTCAGTTTGGTGAAGAAGTCCAATAGTGCCAGCTGCTCCATTCACAGCCCCCTAGACCTGGTGGCTGCTGCGTGGGATTCGTCCCGTAGAGAATTTTCACCGATTTTCTCATGGCCGGTTGTGGCTTCTGACAGGAGAGTCACCTTTGACCAAGGGCTGGGAGTTTCTAGCTGGTGATGGATCAGACACCAGGCCATGAACAGCAGACCAAGATCGGGCTGATGCCCAGCCCCCCATTCCCCAGTGAGAGAGAAGAGAGAGAAGGTCCCTGAGCAGTGAGGAAGGAGGCGCCTGATAAAGAGTGTCTGTGGTCCCTCCCCTCACCCACGCCTGCTTGGCCAGGACTTCGGACAGCGCCTCAGCCCTTTCTGAGCCAGCGCCAGGTTCTGCGGGTCCTACCCCATCCAAGGGTGCAGCCTCCAGCATGATCTCCAAGAGCCCACCCAGGTCCCAGGATTGGCTGGGCGTTAAGACCTCTGCTGGGACAACTTCCCCCACCAAACCATGAAGCCCAGGGGATCCGTTTATTCATGGTCATTCCACTCATCCACCTGCGTTTCACTGAGTGCCAAGGGGACTTAAAATCAAAATGCGTGGATTCAAACATAAATGCTTCACTTACTGACAGCGTACCCTTGATCAAACCGCTACACTGCAGGCCTTGGGTTTCCCCATGGACAAAGTGGCAAAGAGGAGGGCGGACAGAGCCGGCCCAGGTGTGGGCACCATGCACACTCAGACTGGCAGGGTTGCTGCGCCATGGCCTTCACTCCCTTCACATGCTGCTCTCAGCCTCACTTTTACTCAAAGCCACAATACTCCTCATGGAGGAAGCCCACAGGGCAGGAAGTGAAGAAGTGAGTGGCTTCCACATATGAGACAGAACGTGCCTCAATCCCCACCTCACTTTCCACCTCAACTCCTTCCTCACTGATGATAAGAGGTCCTCACGCGTGATTGTTTTGCATGGCACCTGTCACGGGGTAGACCACTGGCTTCAGTTTCCTGAGGGTGATGGCTATTATGATCAATACATTGACTTGGCATACCAGCCCCATCTCCAGCTCTGGAGGTGGGGGGGAAATAGGATGGTCACATTTAAATCCTGGACTGCTCAGTGTCGAAAAGCCCTGTGGAAGCTACACAGAGAAATGCAAAGAAAGAAACAGCCTACCTGTTTCTCTCTGGTGTGTGGTGGCAGAATTTGGATCAGATCAGATCAGATCCCTTCTTGGAGGAAGTCCTGAGAAGGAAGAGGTAATGGGGCAGATTAAGATTGCAAATAGATACCAGGAACTGGGATAACAGTGGTGAGGGGTGTCACCAGGCCTGGATTTGCTGGGTGTGTAGCCCTGCAATGTAGCTTTCTAGCTGTGGATCCTTGAACATGGATTCTAATCTGTCCATCCCTTGGGTTCCTCATCTACAAAATGGGAATAATAGCTTTCTGTGAGGATAAACGGGCATAGTGGGGTGTGAAGTGCAAGGCACAGTGCCTGTGGGAGCAGGTGTTCCATAAACGTGTGCCATTGTCATCTTTGCACAAGTTTGTTGTTGGCCGTTCTGCCTGTCAGAGCTTTCTCTCATCCCATTTCTGTCCATCACCAGCCAGCCCATCCCCAGGGCATTGAGAATTTGTACAAAACAAAGGGAACATCAGAAAGGGGAAGTGCAGAGATGTGGACAGTGGTTCCTGTATTTTCAGAATCAAAGAATGAGACACAATGTCTGTGCAAGTCCAGTGGACATGGGAGCTGGATGGTGCTGAGAAGTCTGGGGCTCTGGGTGTCTGAGAGGAGTGTGGGACAGGCTGCCCTGCAAGGGCCTTTCCTCTCCTTACCTTTGCCTCCTCCCCATCACAGAGGCTGTCAGTTTCCTGGCTTTGAAAAGTGGGCTGAAAGGAACATTTCTTATGGTTTCTGACCCCTACTGGACTTCTTGGGGAAGGTGGGGGGGGGAAATGTAGGAGCCATGGGATGGTAATTTGAGCTAAAACTCATTTACTCAGAGTTCAAAGAGAAGTTCAAAGGAGAAAGTGTAAGCAGGCATCTTTTAAGAGCGTAGGACATCCTGTGTGCCGAGGGAGAACCCGAGGGGAAGAAGGATGGGCAGGAGATGGCTGGGGCTGCAGAGAAGGCAGGTGTCTCCAGGTGCAGCCCCTGTGGACTCTGTTGCCAGCAGGGAGGTTTCTGGGAGGAGGAGCTGGGGAGTTTCTCTTCGGGGAAGCTGGAGAGCTCCCTCCAGCTCTGCTGACTGAACCAGAGCACTACCAGCCAGAGGCGTCAGGCCTGGGGATGGAAGGTGCTAGAGACACATCAGTAGAGTGGCTGGAAGCCTTGCAGTGCCCAGGGCCTGACGGGTGAGCTTGCGGCTTGTTCTCTGGACCCTCATCCTCGCACAGTAATTTCCGTATAGTAGCTTCATTGGGTCCGCAAGGTGAAACCCTCCAGGCTCGCCCTCTTACTGATCAGGAGGACTCAGTGCAGCCTCAGCTTAGAAGGACTCTTGGGTGATCATGACATCCCTGTCTTTCCTTGTCTCCCCCATTTTTTCATCCCACAAATGATTGTATAAAACTAGCAAGTGTGGTGAGCTAGACACTTATGGGTCAACCATCCTGTCTATGCTAGATGCACGCTCTGGCCCCAACACCACGTGGCTCTGGCCAAGACCTATAGGACATCTTCATCCAGTGCTGCCCTGGAGCAGAGAGAGGAGCCTTTTCAAGGAGTAGCCAAAATCGTGTGTCTTGGGCAAACGTCCTGGCCAAGGAGCTGTAATCCTGAGGCGTGTCCTGTGCAGTTTCCCGGGGTCCCCAGGAGGACTGGGCCCCAGGTGTCCTGATCTGTCACCCACTCACTCGTTAATGCCACTGTCTTTGGCTCTTCTCCATCCTTTGTCTCATTGCCTCCCATATTCACAGTGTGTCCAGGAGTCACCTCCCAAATAAAGTACGTACCCCCAAATCTTGCCTAAGGGTCTGCTTTTGAGGGAACCCAAAACAAGACAAGTGGCAAGCAGGTGTCATTGCATATATCCTCCGCATCAATTGGTGATGGTTTCCCTGAGTAGTCTCTGGAGATACACTTGGAGACCTCGTGGAGCTCTGAGGGAAAGACCTCCACGAGCTGGTGACGTCTGCCGAAGGTGGGGCTGAGGGCGTGGTATTATGTGTGCAGCTTCCTGCAGAGCCTGGTCTGATGCGTCCTTACATCCTCCAGAGAGGGGAGCAGTGGGCTTCTAGTGTAGGGATCACAGGAGGCCTCATGAGGGCCCTGGCCAGGAAGGTAGATTGGATTTATGAGCAGCAGAGAGAGGAGGCACAGTGGGGATGGGGCATATTCCAGACTGATGGTACAATTTGTGCAGAGAAACAAACAAACGAAGATATAAAAAGAAAGGAAATGCAAGGTGTGTTCAGGGACTGGCACATGATGCTGTCTGGTGAGAAGGTGAGAACACGTGCATCACCACGCACTGCTGAATGTCCAGTGGCCAGCGCTGTGCCCGGTACACAGGACTGCTTAGGTTGTCATTGTTTCGGTGAATGAACATGTGCAAAATATAGAAAATAGAGGGAAGAAAGGTCTAGTGGGAAACAACCAGGCCCAGCTTGGGACTACCAGTTTACAGACGGGCTTTCGTCTTGCAGCGTGGAAGGCTCAGAGCAGGGAGGGCGGGATGAGCAGCCCTGTGCAGATATGGTCAAATTCGAAACGGGAGTTGAGTGAAAGAGCAGGGAGGGAGTTGTAATGGGCACCAGGCCCAAGGCCCCAAGCCAGGCAGGCGAGTGGGAAAGGAAAGGAGGGGAAGAAGGGACAGGTTAGAGCAGGGGCCGTAACCCTGTGTGGGCCGTGGCCCCCTTGGTAATCCAGTGAGGCCTGCACACCTCTGCTCAGACAACATGTTTCAGTGCATGCAATAGAATATATAAGGTTACAAAAGGAAGCCGATCATGCTGAAATGAAGGTGTCAGAGTGCGGCCAGCCCTCCATGTCTGTGGATTCCACACCCTCAAATTCAACCATCGCTGTTGGGAAGGCCTACAGTGGCTGCCTCTGTACTGATCATGTATGGACTGTTTTTCTTGTCACAGTTCCCTAAACAATATAGTATAACAATATTTACTTAGCATTTACATTATATTAGGTATTATAAGTAATCAAGAGATGATTTAAAGTATGCGGGAGGATGTGCATAGGTTCTGTGCAAATACTACGCCGCTTTATATAAAGGACTTGAGGGGCTGGCCTGGTGGTGTAGTGGTTAAGTGCACATGCTCTGCTTTGGTGGCCTGAGTTTTGCAGGTTCAGATCCCAGGTGCAGATGCACAAACCACTCATCCAGCTGTGCTGTGGCGGCATCCCACGTGCAAAATAGAGGAAGATTGGCACAGGTGTTAACTCTGCAACAACCTTCCTCAAGCAAAACGAGGAAGATTGGCAACAGATGTTAGCTCAGGGCCAGTCTCCCTCACCAAAAAAAATAAAGAAAGGACTTGAGCATCCTTGGGTTTTATCCACAGGGGTCCTGGAACCCATTCTCCCATGGATACTGAGGGACCACTGTATTAGAAAATAAATTTGCATGATAGTAGTTCACATGTTTCTTCATCAACGCTTTAAGTAACAAGTGGCGATCTAACCCCGCCTAATGTTGAAGTGATGAGTGAGAGCTGCATGCACAGCAATACAGTGTGTCAGGAAAATACCTGCCGGTGCCTCCAACGCTACTGTGGTTTGTTGCCTATCTGAAGGAAACACTAAATTCCAGTTAGAGATGTGTGAACATAGAGATTTCATTTTTTCTCACCCAAGTTCGTGGACCCCATTTTAAAATGAGGATTGGCCACGGGGTCCCAGACCTCCAGCACTGCAAACGTCGTCTGTACTGAGCTGCTTTTCTCTCTCCGTTCTCTAGCCCTGCATGAATTCCCCGATGACATCTTCACCAATGAGGACAGAAGACAGGGGGCGGTGGTTCTGCACGTGCTCTGTGTAAGTACCCTCTCCTGGCTCTGCCTGGAGGGTCCAGAGGGACGGCCTGGCTGCAGTGGGGGCAGTGAGGTGCCTGCAGAGTCGTCTCCCTTCCTCCTATTCACACGCCTGCTGGGGGTTCCCTGAGCCCTGTGGGGGGTGATCTGCAAATGTACCCTCTTTAAAAGGCCACAGACTCATAATCTGGAAGGTGTGTGTGTATTCTTTCCTAGTCCACGCCCAAAGCATGGGCCAAAGCCCAAATGAGTGTCGCCTTCTTGGGGAGCCCTTTCCTAATCAGCCTTTCTAAAATGCCACTGTCTTGCCCCTTACCTGGCTTTATTTATCTGCATACTACTGATGACTTCCTAACGTGCTATTATATAGTTATTTTCTTATTGTCCATCAACCTTACTCACATGTAAGCCCAAAATGACCAGGGACTTTGTTTTATGTATGGCTTAATCCCCAGACCTGTTCCTGGCACATGGTAGGGACAAAGTATTTGTTAAACTAGTGTATTAAATGTAATGGCAACTGGCACAGTGTCTGGCACATAGTAGGTGATCAATAAAAGTGTGTTCTGGCTGTTAATATCCACCACTGCCCTAGCACTTCCTCTGCAGACCCAGGGAATTGAATTGAAGGCCTTTGGTTTTCCTCATCCCTATTTGGAGAGTTTGGGGAGGGTGTGTGTGTGAAGATACATCTAAGGAGTGGCTGCAGAACCGGAAAGACCTGGGCCAAATTCTGGACCATGTACGTCACTGTGCTTTCCCATCTCTGTGGTATTCACTCTTCCCTGGAATGCTCTTAATTCCATTCTGGTTATTTATTGCTGTGAAACCAATTCTCCAAATTTAGTGACATACCCAATAACCATTTTATATTGCTCATGGGTTCTGTGGTTCTCATGGGTTTCAGTAGTTCAGAAAAGGCACAGAGGGAATGCTGTACCATAGGATCAAGGGCCTAGGGTGGCACGATTCCGATGGCTGGTGATGATGCCAATGGCTGGGGCTGAAGCCACTGGTGCTGCAGGACCCCCTCCAAGAGCCTTCTGCACTCCCATGTCTGGTGTCTGGGCTGGGACTGTTGACCACAGTACATCTGTGTGACCTCTCCAGCATGGCTCCACATGGTCACCCGGGGCTCAGAGCGGGAGGGTTACGGTGAACAGAGAGGAAGCCCCACAGCCTTTGATGCCCTGGCCTCGGAAGTCTCACACGTTGTTTCCACCAGACTCTGTTGCGGTCACAAGCCCACCATGACTCACCGGAAGGGGACAGGGACCTTACTTTTCACTCCACACCTGGAGTAGGTCAGTAGGCACACCCTGGGCTCTGGAGTCAGACCAGATGTGGGTTTGGAGCCCAGTTCTGCTGTCTTTGCTTTGTGTGTGGTTTCTGACCCTTTGTGTGCGTCCAGCCCATCTGGACCCGTAAGCTGCCCTCAGCCTGACTCACTGCCTGGTGAAAGCAGTCAGCTCTTCAGGTCTTTCCCCACTTCCCTCGACCCCTCATGACCTTCCCCTTGAAAAAGAGGCGTGCGAAGTCCATTTTCAGCAAAGACACTCTCTAAAAATACCAAATGATAAAGTAGACTCTACAACCCTTCCTTCCCTCCGGGAGAGTCACATGCATAGAGCAATTAATACAGATGCCAGCTGCCACCTTTGGCGCCAAGGAGGCTCCGCTGTTGCAAGGCTGAGGAGACCAGGCACTGAGTCGGATCCAGAATTCCCGGGTAGCCATTAGCCCCTGACCCCCGACATCTGAGATGGGGAGTTTCCATTCTTGGCCCAAACAATGTGGGCTTCCCTCCTCCCAAGGCCGTGTTGTCGCCTGCAGCTCACCCTTTCTCCCCACCTCCACCTCCCATCTCAGATCTTCCGAATGCAGCTGAAGGCAGAGGAAGATGCATTTGCCCTGCTCTTCATGAGCTGAGGAGCCCTGTGAGGCCCCTGCTATCTGTGGTAGTGCATTCCCAGGCAGGCACGGAGGCAAAGTGGACAAAAATGGGTAATTTCCCCCTTCAACATTTCCTTAAATGAGTGGACATAAGCCTGCACATTAGGGCTCTGTCATCATTGGTGTCTAAATACCACAGTTAGCCCCTACCCTGGCCCCTGCATTATGGAAACCGCAGGGCAAGAAGACCAGGGGCCAGGGTCTGCTTCCACCTCTTCAAGACCGTGCTCCAGGCACATGGAACTTCAGAATTCTCCACCCACAAAGCTCGAGCCTACTGCTCCAGCCTGTGCAGGCCTTCTCCCAAGACCTGCTTCTTAGAGGGGAGAGACCCAAGTGGAGAAGCTTAGACTTGCTGCCCGGGGCGTCCACATACCTGCAGGTGGTGCAGGGTGGAGCCGAGCTCGGACGAGAAGGAGGGCATCTCTTCTACATGGCAGGGGCACATGTTAGGGTGGGCCTGCTGGTGCCCTCCCCAGAGTCAAGGGCCAAATCTTATATTATCCTACTCGTGAGAATCCAGGGTCCTCTCGGTAGGATGTCAGCTGCACGGGAGAAAGCTTTTGTAGAGAGTCTGGCACCTTGAACAGAAAAAGTTGCTCAGTCCCTGTTTGCTCAGTGCAGGAATGAGCAATTCTTTTTATCCCCTTCACCCCTCGTGGTGTCCAGCACGCTTAGGATGCTCGGAAGTTATCAGATGAACATCGTTGGACATAAGAAGAAATCCTTCCAGAGCTAACCTGTGGCCTTTCAGTGGCCAGAGGAAACAGATCAATGTGTGAGTCAAAGCTCAAATAAGCTAAGTACAGATTTCCTGTACTTGGTCATCTAGAAAGCATTTCTGAGCCTCTGCCATATGGTAGTGCCAAGCTGGACCCTTCTAGAAACCTGAACACAGCCTCACTCCGCGGGAGCCCAGTGTCTTGTGGGAAGGCCCACTTAGGGACAGCTCTTGCCGTGTGCCAAGTGCTGGCTGTAGTCTATGCCACAAGCTGTGGGAGCTCAGAGAAGGCACCGTGCAGTGCTGGGAGGCACAGCTGAGTGGAACTTGAAGAGTGGTTAGGCATTTTCCAAAGGAGAAGGGAGAAAAGGGATTCTAGGCAGGAATGGGAAACCCATGATCAAAGATGTAGTGACCAAGAGTCCAGGGAGTCTAGAGTGAGTGGAAACTAAGAACAGGGAAGGTGGGGGCACCTCACATGGGAGGCACCACGAGGTGATTCAGCAACTGGCCTGGAAGTGGTCGGAGCAGATTCCTGATCCGGCCATCCCTCCTTGCCTAGGGAATAGGGTCAGGCATGGCCAGAGAGGACCCAGAGCAGTCTTCTCTGCAGTCAGGTGAGAGAGGTCCAGGCAGGTCACAGAGAAAGGCTCAGGGACATTTGAGTAGGGGTCCCAGAATCCCAGAGACCCTGTGGAACACCCAGGCCTGGGGAGGGACATCGAGAAGGGCATGTGGGAGACTGAAGGTCATCTGGCCACGTCTAGGCCACTGACGAGCTGGGTCTGCATCATCCAGTGAGGGGGGGCCCCAGAACTGTGTCCTGTCACCCCAGGCTGCCCCAGAGAGAGGGCCATGGGCTGTCCTTTCATGGGATTAACTGGCAGTAATTTGGGATCTCAACCAGAGCACCCAGTCCCTTCAGATCATACTCCAGAACCTGATTAAACTTAGCATTTGCACCTGAGCTCAAACTGCCTCCTTCCACTTGGCCCCGTGAGTTTGCTTTTCAGTAAGGCCCGTAGTTTTCAACCTCAGTCGGGTACTGGTTTGTGGACACACATGGTTCTGAGGGCTCCCTGAAACAATCTTTTAAATCTTAGATGTCAAAGCTTGCTTCTCTTTCTCTTTTCCCTCATGTAAATACTTCCCTCTTTTGTGTAAGCTTTGTGGAAATCAGACAGCCATTTCTTCCCAAAATGGTAGCTTTAATTTTCCCTTGGATCTTTCTGGTTTTGTGGATTTCAGAAACACTAAATCCTGAGATTACATTAAAAAAAACGATTTCTCTTCCTTCCAACCGTTCTTCACGTGTGGGTTCCTTACTAAAGTGGAAATCCATCATCTGTGTAACTTTATCAACAGTGAATATCCCCACGAAAACACACTTGTCTTACAACTTGCTTTATAGCCCACCTGTTATAACGTTGAGACACTAGAAGCCATGTTCTCTGTCTGTGAGGAAATTCGCACCCTTTAAACTCATGGAATCTGCCCCAAATAGAGGAAGAAGGCCATGAATAATTTTCTAGAACTGTGGTTTGTTGATGGTGATTTATAAATACTCTGTGAAATTTTGCTAATTATCCCACATGTAGATATCTGGATATTTAAGGTTATAAACCAAGCTACATGTTTTCTCTTCCAGTGAAAGCTTTAAATAATCAATATTTGAAATTCTTTCTCAAAATGAGTCTGTCTGTCCTTAATAATTCAACCTCCACAGCAGAAATAAATACCTTCGGTGCACCTTGTCAGCTTTCACAAGTATTCTTCCTACACTTCAAGTCTTCTTTTCACGTTTTTAAATGTAATTCCTGTCGTCCATCAGGCAGGTAGTTCTCTATGCTTGTGTGTGCGGTGGTATAAAGTACCACATTCCTGAACATGAATGAATAGTCCTTATGAAGGCAAGTGCCTGCTAAGTGAGTCTGTCAGGAGGATGGGCTGCCAAGTGGTCCAGCAATTCAGACCCATCTGTAGACCAGCCCAGGAAAGAAATGTCAGGAGAAGGTTTCTGATGTCCATCTTCACATTCTAAAACCTAGACATGCTTTGAGGAGCCCCACAGGAAACTCAGGCATCAATTCTGTGCACATAGAAGAGACTTCTTCCTCCACGGAGCTGTTAGGGGGCCGCCATCTGGCCCATGTCAGACTTTCCAAGGCTGCAAAGGGATGCGTGGGCTACCAGGAGGCCCCTGGCCATCTGCCTTAAGCCTGCTCTGTCTAGTGGTGGGGACTCCCTTGTACACATCTCCATCTTCACTGCACCCTGCTGTCCAGTGCCCGTTTTAGGGGCTCACGTGTTTTAAAGGGAGGTAGGCTCTACACAGGATGGAGCATCTGGGAAGTACAGGCAGGATTCTTGTCCTGGGCTGCCAAACCAGGGCATCCACGTGGATGTTCTCCAGGGACGGCAGTGAGCACGGTTGATGTCAATGTCTGCAGCATCTGTGTATGATGATGTCCAGGCCTCATCCCAAGGTTGGTGGTCTCCTCCAAACCCCCAGCTCCTGTCCGCATTCTCCTCGTCCTCTCCAGCACAGGGAGTTTTTAATCTGGTCTGGGAATTGGGGAAGTTCACTTCATGAGCCTGCCTCCAAATTCTCTCTTATTCCCAGATCAGCTTTTTAAACTCAAGAATTTGCTCATTTCTGTCTCTTGATTCCATTGAGTCTTCCTTGCTCCTCAAAGCTGCAAAGAAAACCACTTGGCATTGGAGGAAGGCTCTTGGGACGGAGGTGGTGAAATGTGAGTCAAATGTGAGGGGAAGGAAGGAGGCTATTCAAATGTCATCCTCCTGCTGGACTTGTGGTTTTTCTAGGTCCGTTCCATAGTTCCTCCATGCTGTGGTATTCCAGCCTAGCAGAGAGGCTGGGTGACCTGGACCTCTCTACCTCACTTTCCCCGTCCACACAGTCTCTGTTCTCTCTGAAGCTGTCTGTCTGCTCCCATACTGGCCAGACTCTCCCTTGGGTCGTCTTTTTGCACCTGCTCTGCGTGCTCACTCCCTACCTACACTGTTCGCTATTTGCTTAATTCACAGCCCCTAGAAGTCTCTAATTGGCCAGCTCGTTTTTTCCTGCCTGGCAGTGGGTCACCAGCTGGCCTATGAGTTGACCAGTGAGATGAAAGCACAGGGCTTCCTTCAGGAGGCACAGAGGGCGGGGCAGCTCCTGAAGGAGGAGTTTCGGCTCTGCAACCCCAGCCTCTAACCCTAACCTCCTCCAGCCAGAGTGCAAGTGAAGGATAGTTTGGATGTGTTCTTGAAGAAGCTGGGGCTGGGGCTTTGCAAGGAAAGCCCAAGTCCCAGGTGGGAAGCACTCCCTTCCTCCTCCGGAGCTTTCCTTCCCTTGTCTGTCCCGGGGGAGGGGGCTGTCTGGAAGGGGCCTCACTAAATGGATGTCATTTCCTTGGGCCTGAGTTTGTTCCCATTATCTCTGCTGTTCAATTTTAATATCTGGAGGAATGGTTTCCCTGGATGTGCTCCTCTCTCTGGGGCCCAGATTGCTTTTAAGAGCCAAAGAATAAACTAATTGATGCAGTGGCAGGTTCTGAGGGGCACAAGGCTGGGTCCCGGCAGGAGTGCAGGAGGCCCCTCCCTGCTCCCCCTCCCCCTGCACTTGGAAAGGCAGCTTTGCGTATCAAAGCTCAGTCCACCTCAGCCCTAAGGCTCATTCTGCTCTCTTGGAGGCCATCCTCTTGCCTTTTTGGCTCTGAGACTCAACTTCACTTTTATAGACCAGCACTATCTAACAGAACTCTGCTGATGGAAATGCTGTCTATCTGCATGGTCCATCATGGTAGCTGCTGGCCATGTGTGGCGACTGAGCACTTGAAATGTGGTTAGTATGACTGAGGAACCAATTTTTAATTTTATTTCATTTTAATTAATAAAAATTTAAATAGCCACTTGTGGCAATGGGAGCCCTAGAAGGGCCAGATATGACTTCTAATTCAGCATCTCCTCTCCCTTTGCTGATGTTGCCAACTTGAAATAAAGAAGCAGATATGGCCCGGAAAAAAGGTCGCCAGCAAAGAGGCACTGCTCCTTTCCTCTGTCCTCTTACGGAATGGGATGTGTTTAGTGATTCAGACAAACAAGATGCAAGGAAGGCCCTGCCAGGCCACTTGGGAGGCGTGGGATGTTCCATGAGGAAGGAGGACACCCAGATTAGGAGCAAGGAAACTTGTAGACCACCAATACGCCTGGTGCTTTGGAACAAGTAACAGAACTTCTGCCCTCACTTTCCACATCTGTAAAGTGGGAGCACATAGTAAGTGCTCAGGAAATGTTACATTTTTTGTCTACAGCTGAAGATGTTGGGGGTAGTGGTTTGGGACTTCAAGGGGAGGAAGACAATTTATATGGAGATGGAAATGCAAATGTTTGATAAACAAGCATTTGCTGGGCCATCTGTAGACAATGTGACCCAAGAAAGAACTTTGATAAAAATGGGCTTAGCAAGGACCCTCCCAGTCTACAACACCTAGAGTTATCTATTGTGAGGGCTCCTTCCTGGGACAGGCCTTCTATCTTAAATTCTTTTAGCACTTAAGAGGCAGGTCAAAGTTTCTTTAAGTTCTTAAAAATAATCATGCCAGGGCCTGGCCCAGTGGTGTAGTGGTTAAGTTCAGCATACTTCTGCTGAAATGCAGCCTGGGGTTTGCAGGTTCAGATCCCGGGCACAGACCTGCACACCACTCATCAAGCCATGCTGTGGCGGTGTCCTACATGCAAAAAAATAGAACAAGATTGGCACAGATGTTAGCATAGGGCCAATCTTCTTCGCACACACACATACACAAATCATGCCAGAGAGACACATTTTGGGGTGGCAAATTCTGATCCCCCACAAGAGCGACAGGAAGCAGGTAGCATGGAGGCCTCTCTGCAGCTGGCATTTCTGCCAAGCCCAGGGATCTGAGAGAGGGGGCTGCTGCAGGGGTTTTGAGATTTAAGGGGACCTACGTGATCTAGTCAGCAAGGTCCCGAAAGCAACTCATTTCCTGGGCAGACATGTTTAGTTAAGGGATTTCACCCTGGAAGAGAAAAATGATTAGAAGAGCTTGTGGAATTTGCTGTTTATTCATGGAAAAGTGCTGAGCATGTCCTTAATTTGTCAGTGTCAACACAAAGCTAAAACAGGTGTCCAGAGAGGATTAGCAGAAAGAGAGTAAATTATGTTTCAATAGATCTTCAGTTACTCCCTGCCTCCTTGCTCAGGAGACTTGGTTCAGAAGGCCCAGGTCTTACCATTAGGCCTCATGGGCTGCACACCGGCTGGCTAGTGGATTGACTGGCCAGGTTTCCTGAGCTGGATATAAAGCGAGATGGTTTAGAGCATGTGCTCTGAATGAAACCCACCTGAGTGTCAGTCCTGGCTTTCCACTCATTAGCTACATAGCCACAGGCAAGTTGCTTTGCCTTGCCAACCCTCTTTCCTCAGCTGTCTCTGGAGATGAGTATAGTACCCACCTCGTGAGTTGCTTTGAGGAATACATGAAGTCAGTTGTACTAAGCTCCTGGCAGAGCATCTGGCACCCACCTGTACCCTCTTAGTACTTGCAACTTGTATGTACCCTGCCTGACTCCCAACTTCCAACTCCTGTGACTCCAGGCTTTTTCTGGTCTCCAGAGCCCATTCTACAAGAAGGCAGGACAGCCCAGAAGTGCCAGGAAACAACCAGCCCCCCAAAGTAGCCCTCAGTCGGAGAGGGGCTGGTAGATAAATGCCTCAGTTCCCTTGTATTTTGGATGGGCTAATGAAACACATTACACCCTGTCTTCCAGCCTCCCCCAAGCAAGAGTACGCTCTGGTGCCCGTCCAGCACCTTGCTGGATAACACACTTTGGTTAGCTGCCCGTCCTTCCCAGACGCATTTTCCTGCCCTTCCCTGCTCCCAGTGAAAGACCGTGCATTGGAATCCTCGGATGCACTTCTGCTTCTGAGGCACAAGCTGAGTAGATATGACCTATGATTATAATTATGTAAATGAGGTCCCTGTCTAGAACCGGTGAGGCTACAGGAGATGCAGAATTCTGCGACTCCGGTCCCTTCTAGACATCCACAGACCACAGTGTGACATGAGTTGATGTACTATCTTTTGGTTCATGTCCGGGACCCAGTACAATATGGAAAGAAGCCTGGGGAATGAGCTTCGCAGCAGACAGTTTCAAATTTGATCTTATGAGGAGCCTCAAATGGTGATGGGAGGGAGCATTGCTTAGATACCAAACGTTTATTCATGGACATGGGACACCTGCAAGCCTGCTGTATGCTTCCCTTCTTCTTATTTATTTCATTTATTACTTGGTCCCGTCATCCCCGCTCTATGTATTTTATTTTTGTTTATTTTGTTATATAGAAAATAAACTATGTGTTCCTCTGAGATGACATTGCCAACAGTCACAAGTTGTACCCAATAGTTATGAATTGACTATTTGCAATTTTGTAGTGTTTTTTCCTCTGCAAAGTGTGACTTCAAAAGCTAAGTAAACAATGAGGTACCGCTATTTAGACCTACCATATGTCCCAGTGTAAAGAACTCGTCTTTAGCAAATGTTCAGTCAACCAATCTGGATAAAATAGTCAATTAAACGTTCTAATTTATCAGAGAACACTCCGTGTATTTTCAGTGTTGGTGCTCAGCGGTTTTGCTTTTCGTCAATAGTTTCCTGATGATTCTTTTCTCTGGAGAACGTCGGTACAAGACTTTCTATTTATTATGCCTCAAGACATCAGAATACATGCTGTCTGGAGGGAACTTTGGTTTTTATTCCCTCTATGTATCATCCCCGCCCCCCACCCCCTGATATACAGACTCCAGATAAGGGTTTCAAATACAACAAAAACCTGACCTCAAAGCCCAGAAGCTTCTACCCCCCAGGGACCCAGATCTGCAGCCTGTTCCGCAGTCCGAGGAGCCATTTCCTCCTCATGGGTCTGCACCAGAAGAGCTCCCGTGGCCAAGATGCACGTCTCAGGCAGGCCCCCCAGCAGCCCACCCTGAGACGAGGAGCCGGGCAGGTTCTTCATTTGGGGGTGATCCCACGAAGCGCCCTGAGGAGGAAGGCATAGGAGGGAGGGCAGCCAATACAGGGAGTGTGGTAAAGCCAGCTACCCCCGTGGCAGGGTGCCTGGATCTTCACCCCACCGGACTGGCAGATAGTGGAAAACATGCCCCACTGATTTCCCAGCCGAGGCTCGAGGGAGCTGTGGTATGAACCCCTGCCGCCTGTCAGTCACTGTCTGAGGGCTGCCCTTCCATGAGAGCCAGGCGGCTCCACAGTCCTCCAGCCAGTGGATGGAAGTTGTCAAATTGGCATGCCAGGAACATGAGTGCCAGGGACGAGGGCAGATGCTGACAGTGTGTGTCAGGACATGTACCAGCCAGGCCGGCCCAAATAGGAATGGACTTGCACCTGTGCCCACACCTTGAGCTCATCCTGAAGATCCTGGCCAACCACTTCCTCTGAGTCTTCTCCCCAGCACCACCTTCCACAGGCTTGGTGCGTGTGGTTGAGACAAGTGTCCTCTGTGTGAGTTTATGGGCTGGGAACTCCTGATGCTGGTTGATTGGCAGACTGTCCTGTAGCTTCCACAGTCTGTCTGAACCAACTTGGGGTGGGGGGGAGCGAAAAAAGATGTCGTTCCTTAAGGGACCTATGGAAAGGCTGCAGCTACCCAGTTCCAACCCTACATGGAAGGACTGTCAACACTGCCCTCAGGTGTATCATCTCCCACTCCCCCCTCCCAGACAGCTTGTCTTTCTGTTCAGCCCACACATTTCCTTTCCTGCCCCACCAGCGGGGACTAGCGAGGGTCTTGTCTCTTCCCAGAGCATTTGTTTCCTTCGATGCCTTCCCTTCAGCATTGCGTCTGACTGTGGACTTGACAAGTTCTGTTAGTTCTACTATTTCTCACAATTAGTGTGAAAGTCAGGAGTGCACGTCCTGGCCTCAGTTTCCCCATCTGGGTATGGGGATGAGACTAGCACCTACCTCATAGGGGTCCTGTTATGACATAAAGTAAAGCATGTAACATGCTTCCTTGCACATCATAGGCACAAGAAAATGTTCACTGTCATATTATTTTCATTGTTCTACCCTGGATCAACCTATGTGCACCTCTTGTCCAGACAGTGGCCATCAGAATGTTGTTTGTGGCTTCAGTCCAATCACAGTTAATTAATCCCAGCACCAGATCAACCTCTTGAGTGCAATGCTTTGCTCAGCACTCTCCCCCAGAGAGACAGTCCCCACCACCAGTGGGCCTACCTGGTGTGGGAGTGAGAAGAGTGGCTGTCAGAGTCATGGTGCCCAGGTTCAGATCCTAGCCTCGCCACTTTCTACGTGCATTACTTGGGGCGAGTTGCTTCGCTTCTCTGTACCTTGCTTTTCCTATAACATGAGGAGAATGATGATTGTATCTGCTTCAGAAAGTGCTCTGAGAGAGTTCAAGAGATCACTCCATGCCAAATGCTTAGAGCAGAGCCCAGGGCTGAGCAAGAGCTCTATAACTGTGAGCCATCGCCGTCATTATTTCAGTGTCCCCACTGTCCATGTGCCAACCATTTTTCTAGTCTTTTTTTCTCTTCTCCTGTACACTCACATAGCCTGGTCTAGCAAAAACAGATTCTTCACCACCCACCAAGAAATCCCAGAGCCTTCCTGCCCCCCATTCCTGACCAGGCCCCAGTCGTCTTTGGTCTCCTTGGAATCCTACTGCAAGCTCCAGCTTGATGCCATCTCCTCCTTGAAGCTTTCTCTGACTTCCCATAAGGACGAGTGGGCCTTCACACTGACTCGGAGCTGCACCTGCTCTGAACTCCCACTTTCTTTGATTGTCTCCTAAGGAACTTCCTGCACGCTGGCCTCTGGTATAACACGTGGCTTGCCCTTCCCTCTCTTCCCAGATTAGTGTTAGCAAGCTGGAACCATGCCTTAGTCACCTTTATGTTCCTCTAACACCCAGCTTAGTACCTTGTTGCAGGCATTGCTTGTTGAAGGTGTAGCGTGTGAGTAAATGAAAGAATGAAGTGTGCTTACTCTTGGCTGAATATTGGGCCTGTCTGCTAAGCTGGTAAGCAAGAGGTAAGCAATGAAAGTAATATGATGTTTTCACAAGCCTTTAGGGGTCCCATCAATCCTAAGAATAATGAGATGGTCTTTTGGGGACAGACCTTCTTTGAGAGAAGTGTACTGAGTTAAATGCTCAGGATACCCCAGCTTACAAGGCAGGAGATAGCCAGTTAAAGCAAGAACACAGAGGCCACCAGCACAGAGGCTGTCATCTCTCCATGATGTTGGTGCTGCCCAGGTAGCTTGGATGTTGCAAAGATCCGGTGACAGCAGCGACACTCTCCTGCAGAGCTGTGTCTGTTTCACAGTTGTACAATGACTCAGAGTCCTTTCTCAACATTTGCACAAAGACATGGCATCTAAACAGACATCATCGTTAATGACGATCACAATGTTCTCTAACGCTATTAAGTTATTTCCCTAAAGGGTTGGTTTCTATCTACTGAGGTATTTCTTCCACAGCCAAACTCAGTGCCCACATACGAAAGGCACCCAAGTGTGTTATCAGTTAAGGATGAGCAGAGAGAGGTTTGGGAATGTAGCTTTGGGTTCCTAAGCCCATTCAGCCTTGTGGGCCAACTCCAAGAAAGGAAACAGGTACGTTTGTCCCAGATGCCGCTACTCCACTCCGACCCCTCCCTTTCCCTGAGATCCCAGGGAGCTTCTTGCTCTCTTCAAAGGCTTCTGAAGATTTTCCAGAACTGTTTCCATTGCTGGTGCTCGCTTGTTCTCACACTTTAAGGAACCTCAGGGACCCCAAAGATAACTTGCCCTTTTCATTTGCACCACGTCTTTCATTGGGGAATTTGGAAGTAGTTCCCAAGGAGCTGGTTCAGAGGACATTTGGAATAGGCTGTCAACCGTCAACCCTCCCACTTGCTGTAAGCTGAGGCCCAAGATGGTGATCACTTAGCTAGCTCTTTACCCTCAAGACGTGTGTCCTTGACTACCAAAGGCGCTCTCTTTGAGAGTCTTATTTCCTAAGGTTCTCTTCACATTTCTCCTAAGAATTCTAGAAGCTGTTTGCAAATATATTTCTTGGTGACAGGCTCTTTCACCAGAAATCTCATGGCAAGTATGCAGATTAGGTCCAAATGTGGCCCCATCCCTGGGCCTTTGGTTGGGATGGTTTTCATGGATTCTCGAGATGAATCCTCAGAATGCCGAGGACTCGTGACTCCTTTCCCATAAGTAGATTCCAAAGGTTGGTATGGAATATCTTTCATCAGCTGTTTCATTAGCACTCTGAGGGTTCTCCACAGAGGCGGAAGCCTGAGGATCTTTTTCCCCATCTTGAACTGGTTAGAACTGTCTTTTCCTCTCTGTGTGGACTGCAGGGATTAAGGCAGACGTATATTTTTGGCAGTTAGCATAATGCTTTTCAGCATCTAAAGCTGTGATGGGACCAGCAGTTTGGGCTTATGCGGGGCCCTCTTGCCCTCTCCTGGACACAGGCCCAAGTTCATTTGACTTCATCACTTTTTTGTTTTACAGAGTTGGCTTGAGGCAAGACCCATTACGCTCCTCCACAGAGGGCAGGACCTGGAGGGTCATTTTGTCCTTGCGCTCATATGCACATACATCACATCTGGGGGCACACATAACACGCATATGCATATCTGTGGATGCTATAACCCTTTTTTAAAAGACAATAGGAAATAGGGGCTGGCCCCGTGGCTGAGTGGTTAAGTTCGCGCGCTCCGCTGCAGGCGGCCCAGTGTTTCGTTAGTTCGAATCCTGGGCGCCGACATGGCACTGCTCATCAAACCACGCTGAGGCAGCATCCCACATGCCACAACTAGAAGAACTCACAACGAAGAATACACAACTATGTACTGGGAGGCTTTGGGGAGAAAAAGGAAAAAAATAAAAAATCTTAAAAAAAATAATAAGGGATATAGGGAATAAAAAACAATTAGCTTTAAAAAAAAAAAAAGACAATAGGAAATAATTTCTAACTTATTAGGCACAACTGCCTAAAGTAGGATCTGGATTTAAAAAGAAGTTGTGTGTGCATGCTTGTGTGTGTGTGTGCTTTTAATATCTCCCTTGGAAGCTCAGCACTTTATTGAAGAGGGAACGTAGGGTTGACACAGAGTCAGAACGTCATTTGAAATGGAGCTATGAGTTTTTAAAAGCAACTTTTCATTCTCCTCTGCAAACCCATTCATCCCTTAGCTTGGCCATCTCAATAGTTGTTGCCACCAATCATTGAGTTGCTCAGGCTGGAATCTTAGAAATCAGCCTTGATTTCTCTCCCTCTCACCCTGCCCATCAGCAAATCCTGGCCATTTAACCCATGTCTCTGTCCCTTCTCCTCCCTCCCTCTCCTCGGGCACGGGTGTTATTCAGGTCACCATCACCTCTCACCTGGACCAGGATGTCCCCCTCACGTCCACATTCCGGGTAGTGGTCTAGGCAATCCTTTAAAATATACGTGGGGACCAGGACTGCATGTTCTGGCCTGTCTGCCTCTCCAATTCATCTCCCATATCCCCCTGCTGGCTACCGCACTTCAGCCCCACAGACATTCCTCCTGTTCCTCAAAGATTTCAAGATTGGGGATCTGGGTACACCTCATTCCTTTGATTCCACGTTGACCCTCGATACCGCTGTCTTTTTCTCACTTGTGTGTGAACACTCACTAACACCCTGCTGCCTGAAAGTTCTGCTCTACTGGCAAAGGAACCAGGTTTTTCTATACCAAAAATGGCAAAAAGTGAATCCTTTTGTCTCCCTTCCTATAGTAAATAGACGAGTCAGCTCAGAAAGGAATCTGTTCAAACTAGAAAGAGCTCAGCATGATAAAGAGATGATTTACTGTGTCATCCCTTATAAAATTAGTCGGCCCTCATTAAAAAAAAAAAAAAAACTGTTAGGAAAGAAGGAAAAAGCTCTTCTGTGAATGTGTTCACTTCTTCTGGATTTAGTGATGGTGTTGGCATGGAGACACAGCATGAAAAGGGAAGGGAAGGAGTGTCCTGCCCTGTAAGACATGACAGATACTTCAGTTGTTTCCCATTGTGATATTTCTAATAACAAGATACAAGGAAATCGTATACACTGGGCATCAATAGGATAGCCATGGTGCTTTGAATGTCTTCAGATCCATTGAGTGCCGAAGGTTTGTATCTATTTGTCTTTGGGGTAAATAAATGATGACATTGGACCCATTCACCAAAGGAGAGAGAGTATGGCTGGGTGAGCATGTCAATATCTTAAGCTTGCTGATTTCCATGGTGGCCCAATGGTGGTGAGTCATTCTGTCCCAGAGCCACCACTGACCAGCTCCATGACCTTGAGTAAGTCACTTGCCCTTTGGGGTCTTGGCTTCTTCATCTTTAAGTGAGAAAAGTATTTTCAGAGTCCAGTCCAACTCCAAGATCCCCAATTTGTACAGTAAAAGATGAAAGGCCTCCTGAGTGACTTCAGGCATCCACCCCTGGCAGCCATGACGTCGTCCAATTTCCCAAGTGCAGCCCCTTCTGAGGAGCCTGGAGTTCTGGGAAACACACCAGCAGGCTTCATATTGCCCGACTAAAACTCTCCAGGCAGTAGTTGGGAGCTTGAGCACTGGGGTATAACCAGGCACTCTTGGAGGCTCTGTACCTTCTTGTCACAAGTGAAAAGGCACATCTCCATGACCCTGGGGTTAGATCAAGTCACATGACTGGTATGGGCAGAACAGAGGCCCACAGCTGCTTCATATAAGAAGCAGGACTCCTGTAGAGAAACAAGAGCTACTGCCCCCAAAATAGTATTAATAGCAAGGGACAAGATGCTAGACAATGCTTGACTCAGTGTGCCAGTGGCCCAGTTACTCCATGCGCTGTAGTCCCATCACCAGTGCACCAGTCCACAGGCATCAGGATGGGAGCTGAGCAGAGGGGTCACCCAATGTTTTTTGCTCCTCTACTGTAAGCTCAGCCACCAAGTTATTAGGCCACTCATGCCCCCATTTCATTTTTCAGCCACAGATAGACCCAGCAGTGGTCCAGGTACATCAGAGAATTTTCCAGAAGTTCAAGAAAACAATCAAGTAGTTAGGAATTTCTTCTCCCCTACTAGGATGGTTAAAATAAGAGCGAGAGAAAGAGAAACGTGACACATGTGAATATATAATGCACAAATACAGTTGTTTTGCTCCCAGGCCATGAGGAGAAGGAGGAGGGGGAATGCACTGGCTGGGGGTCCCCTCCGTGGAGAGAAGCATGCCAGTGTCTTCTGCACATCCTCTCCTTTAATCCTCCCAAGTGGCTGTAATCCTCCCCGTTTTATAAGTGAGTAAACCCAGGGCTGGAGACGTAACTAGTCCAAGGGAACAAATTGCTGATGTCGTGTTTAGACCAATGTGTGTGTAAATACCTCAGCTTCAGTCAAATGAAGAAACGTTAATTGAGAGCTTTGCAACTGAGAGGTGCAGAATGGAGACAGGGATGGGTAGCTAAGTATGGTCCTCACCTCGTAGGAGTCTGACATCTTGTAAGACATGAACTGGGACACATGACACAGTAACATAAGGTGCAAGCAGCTTCCCAAGCCCTGGTGTGACCTTCGTTTGTCCTGTCGTGTAGCTGTTCTCATTCCCATTTTTCAGATGGATAATTAAGGTTAAATGACTTGCCAGCTATGATGTAGTATTATTTACTCCATTTCACAGGTGGTGGAAACTGAGCCCACAGTACACTCATGAGTGACAGAGCTGGGGTTTGACCCCAGGCCATAAAGGGCCAGAGTGGGGGCCTTGGGGAAGGAGGCCCTTTCCCATGACAATGACTCGAATGATGACTTTGGGAGGAACTCCAGGGTTGATCAGTGGGCACATTGTTCCATCAGTTTTCTCAGCCTTCATTGTACATCCAGCTCTGGAAACAACCTCCCAATTCCCATAAGCTGCCAGAAAACCCAGGGGAGTCCTGGGGGGCTGAACACAGGGACTCTGGGTGGGCTCTCAGGGCAGCATCAGCCAGCCTTGAGTCCAGTGCCAAGGTGAGCTGGGCATTCCTGGACAGGCTTCACAACGCCCCATGTCCAGAACCCTGAGTGACCGAGGTCTGCCCTTGCTGCTCCCTCATCCACACCCCAAGGAGAGGGGCCACCAGGCCAGACCCTGGTCACAGCTCAGGCCTGGGCCCTGCCCCGGCCCTTTGCTCTCGTCCGAGCAGCTAGGCTGCGTGAAAGAGCAGGAGCCCAGGGCCAGCAGTGTTTGCAGGGCTCATCTGGCCCTATCTGTTACCCTCATTTTTCTGAGATTCTGGAAGCCTTTGAATAGCACTCATGATAATTACAGAATCCCCACATATATTGATGAGAAACAGCTACATAAATAGCACATCTTGGTATTTACGAAGTGCCAGTTTTCTGTAAATATAGAATTTTGGCAATTGCTGACAAGCGGCTCTTCCACCTTCTGGAGCCAGCACTTGTCTTATTTCAGCCGTTTCCAGGGGACGCTTCACATCACCTCTATCTGGGGACAGTCTGGTGGCTTCAGCAGAGACGATTCCATGAAGCAACCAGGCACTCTGAAACCAAGAACAGTGATCCCAAATCTATTTCGGAGTGTGGGGACCCCCTTTTGACATCCAAGGAGTGTGTTGACCACTCCTCCACCATCTGTGCGTAGACGCCAGACCCCCTTACAATAAGTCAGGCTCTCCAGGGGGCTTGTGGTCTACAGGTTGGAAACCAAGACTCCTTTGTCCATCTAGAGCAGCATTTCCCAAACGGTGTTTTCAGGACACTACTGAAAGAAGGATCATCATAGGTAGTATATGGAAAATAAGGATTCTTCAATGAAGTGTTTAAGAAATGCTAAGTTATTGTCTGTTTACTTTCTAAATACAGGGTTTCTCACAAACTTTAAACACGGTAATTTGGACTATGACTCTCCGTAGGGGAAGTATAATAGCAGGGTTTTCAAAACTGACCACAGAATTCTCCTTTTCACAGAGTGGTTTATAGGAGTTTGTAAAGCATCCTACTTTGAGTAACAGTGACTGGCCACCCTCAGGGCTCACTAATTGATCTGAGCTCAGCTCTCAAAGGAATGATATTGTATCAGTTAGCTTTTGCTGTGTAACAAATGACCCTACATTTTAGTAGCTTAAACCAATAGCCATTTATTTAGCTTATGGTTTCATTGGTGAGCAGGTTGGGCTGGACTCAGCTGGGTGGCTCTTCTGGTCTTGGCTGGACTTCCTCCTGTGTCTGTAGTCAGCTGTCAGCAGCCAGGCTTGGCTTTGGGCAGTTCACTGGCTGTCAGCTGGGGCAGTGAAAGCACTTGGGCCACATGCTGTGTCATCCTCCATCAGGCTAACCCGGGTTTATTCACAGGGCAGTTGGACAGGGTTCCAGGAAAGCATTCAGAAAGTGTTCTAGGCTTACCAATGGCGCAGTATCACCTCCGCCACATTCTGTTGTTCAAAGCACTTCACAAGGCCAGCTCCCATGAGTCCTAAACCAAGGAGAAATGAGTGTGAGAAACAAGGGCTTTAGGGTCTTTGGAGAGGTGATTTGCTTGGGAGAACAGGGCTGGGGTTATTGTTGAAGCTGTGATTGCATAACAAAGAAAAAGAGCTTTGGACCTAGACTGCATGTTTATTTGGAGTGCCAGCAGCAGGAAGGGCTGCTGATGGAGATCACATGGGACTAGAACCACCCTACAATTCATTCCTCCGTGCCCCCATGGGAGGTGAGTTTAAACTTCTCTCTTCCAATGGAGGAGTATTCTCAGGCATCAAAGCCCACTAATCAGAGATGACCAGGAGTGCACGTGCGGTCACTCCTTAGCGTGCTGCAGCAAGGGAGAACATGCCAGAGGAGCTCTGGGAGCATCTCTGGAAGGGGGTTTTAGCCTCGAGCTGCAGGATTTTGAGGAGGAATGGTAGAAGAGGGGTGGACTGGGGAGGATGTGGTGAAAATATGGGTGCAGCTTGGTGATTTGATATCTCCACAGTGTCAGAAAGTGGTAAGATGTCAGCAGTGACATGGGTGTCACTGGTAAGGATGCAGCAGCAATCGCCTGACAGGTGGCATGGTGGTCACTTTGGGTTTGGGGTTCAACTTTGTCCATGTCCTGTTGGACGTATTGCTCAGGATCCGTTGCCCGTGTGGGAATGTCAGAGTTCTCTTGGGAACACTGGGGTTTGGTTGCCAGTGGGGAGACTTTGATTTCGTCATAGGCCAGGATGGAAGTTGGTCAGTAAGGGACCGACAGTGTGTGCTAGCCCCAGCTGTCAACTGTCCCTGGGCTTCCTCGGCCATGTTAGAGGCATGGCAACCTCACAAGTGAACCCTCAGATGGGCAAATAGTTGAACTGGCAGGTTGCAGCCTTGGCCCTGCCCAGGTACTTCCTGTCGCCTGTGGGAAACACCACGCAGGTGGCCACTGCCCAGAGGTGCCTTTGCTTTGTCACCTGGAAAGTAGCACATGCATTGGAAGAGTGACTCTTGGTATATCACTGGGCAGACCACTCAACTGCCAACAGTAAAACCAGTATGCAGCTGCCTGCTCCTGCCGACCTCATAGGCCTCTGGGGAGGTTTGTGGGAAATCATTCAGGGAGCTCTTTGAGAGGCCACCACTTGCACACATAACGCCTCTGGATGACAAAAGGCCAATGACAAAATGGCGCCCCCTTCCTTGGCAGAGCCACCCAGACAGGCCATGGGACTTAGCCACAGAGTAGAGGTTGGGAGTTTACACCCCTCAGCTGAAAGGCTTGTGCAGTGCGCAAACTGCACAGCTGTGCCCAACAGTCTTGCATTCATTATCTGTAGCAGAGTGCAGAATGTAGCCGTTACTCAGTTCAATACTTTACATGAGATCATCGTTCTAGCTCATAGCACTTAATGAAGAAGATTCTGTAGCGTAGATCAAATCAGTCAACAAATACACAGTTGATCCTCAAGATTTGCAAAATTTGCTATTTTGCTAAAAATTTTTTTCAACCCAAAAATTAATATTCATACTCATAGACATGCACAGTATAGTGACTCCACATGCACGTTCTCAGCTGAGGTCAAACAAGGCAATGCTCTGCCTTCTTGTCTCAGCTCTGATAGTGTCAACAAGCATCCTTTTCACAGTCTACTTAGTGCATGTTTTTTGCATTTTTCTGCTTTTTCTTGGTGGTTTTGCTGTTTAAAACTGCCTCCAAGTCTGGTGCTGGAGTGCTGTCTGGCTAGATGTGCCTTACGGAGAAAATACGTGTGTCGGATGAGCCTCGCTCAGGCATGAGTTATAGTGCTGTTGGCTCTGCGTTCAGTGTTAATGATTCAACAATATCTGTTAAATAAGGTGCTTTTATGTATTGATCACTGTGTGAAAATGCTATGGCTCGAGGCTCACCCGGTCCTATATTTCCTCTAGGAGGAATGGTTTAGTGTTTATCATTTGGCCTTTGTGGTAACTCTATAGACCAGAACTACTGTGAGTAACAAGAATCAGCAGTAGCAACTTTGCGTCCTGGCGCATGCGGCAGAGGAGTGGCCTGTCTATTCTACTGCGTCAGGATCCGGAGTTTCAGGTCCTGCTTTTGCATCAGTTTGAGGGCCAGGGCTGTACAGCATTAGGAGCGTGGGCTCAAGCATCGAAGAGACTTGTGTTGGAATTCCACCTCCATTACGGGCCAGTGGTATGACTGTGTATCCATTATGTGGCCTTCCCAAACTGAGTTTTCCCTCCTCTAAGATAAGAAGATAATACTGCCTACATCTTGAGGTCACTATAAGAACTACATGAAAAAAATGCATATACAACACTGTATGAGGGGTTGGCCCAGTGTTGTAGTGGTTAAATTCATACACTCCACTTCAGCAGCCCGGGGTTCACAGGTTCAGATCTGGGGAGCACACCTACACACCGCTCATCAAGCCATGCTGTGGCAGCATCCCACATATAAAAAGTAGAGGAAGACTCGCAACAGAGCTTTGCTCAGGGCCAATCTTCCTCACTGAAAAAACACAAAAAATGCTGTACTGTGCTGGAATTCACCAAGTCCTCAATGAGTGTTGGCTGTTAATAGAGAGGTGACACTGGCCTTTCCTAAAAGGAAAGCGAGAGCAAGGGCAAATCAGAAGTGTTCCAGGTGAGATCAGTATTTTATTTCAAGCATTTTGAATTTCCTGAAAGGCACAGACACCTGTGTTCACGTGCTGATGCTAGGACACATTCAAGAGCCAAAGATTAATGCATTGAGGATTATCTGTATTAATGTTCCTCTCCATTAAAGAAAAATTGAGAGCTCACAGTATTTTCATTTCCACTGTAAATTTTGAAACTGGGTCTCTCTTTAGTTAGTGGTAGTCTAGCTTCCTACAGAAGCCCCCTTACAATGAGATATTCTCATAAAAATGGGACCTTCTGCCTAAGGAAGACATTTCTCCTCTGTTCCTTGTCCCAAATAATATTTCCAGGGCATCCTTTTCAACAGCACCTGAGAGATAGGGCCCCATGTGCTCTGCACAGCTCTTTACTCTTCCTTGGCTATGTTAGCGGCACCTGTATTTTGCAGATCCTACCAGATTGTCTAAGTTGCTAATTTCTCGTCCTTTCTAGTTTCTTTCTAGTTCCTTTCATATCCTATCCCTTCTTGCTGGGCATTTTCAAGGAAGTTTTTGTTCCTTGTTATTTGCCCACTTGAGTAGCAAGAATTCCATTGGCCACAGGCAAAAAAATACCAAATTTCTCAACTGTGTCTGTCCCAGAGACTTTCTGAACTATTACTTCTCCTTTTACTCCTCTGCACATGCTCATGTCCTCCTCCAGGCTCAGGGATTTGGTCCTAAGCAGAGAACTCGGTTCCAGCCTCATTACCCCCTCCCTCATCAATATCCCTTCCCAGGCTTGTCCTTTTATTTCCTTTTTATACTTCTTTACCCAGTGGCCCATTCCCAAGCCTAATGGTATTTTCAAATCACAAAAATTTATAGATATAGATATAGATATAGATATAGATATAGATATAAAACAACCACAGTTATGTAAATATATATAGTTATATATATTTTATATATATTATTATAAATTATATATCATATATGTATTATAGCATATAATATATTATATATTATGTGTTATATATTTTACATATTATGTATTTTTTATATATATAATATATATATGTATATCCAGAATATATAAAAGACCTGCTATATATCAATAAGGAAAAGACAGACAGCCTTATGGAAGGAACAGGGCAAAAGATTTGAAGAAGCACTTCATAGAAGAGGAAATTCAAATGTCCAATAAACATATGAAAAGTTGCTCAATTCTGTTTGTCATCAGGGAAATGCAAATTAAAAATGTAATGCAGAACAAGTCCACATCCACTGGCGTGGCTAAAATGAAAGACTGGCAACCCCAAGTGTTGACAAGGATGGGGAGCAACTGAAACTCCCATCCACTGCTGGTAGGAATATAAACTGATGGCAATCATTTTGTAAAATTATTTGGCAGTAAGGACTGAAGCTGAACAGCAGCATGGGGTTGCTCTGTGACCCAGCAATTCCGCTCTTCTGTATCAACAGAAATGCATATTATATGCACACTAAATGTGCTAGAATGTCCATGGAAACACTGTTTGTAAGAGCCAAACACAGGAATCTACCCAAATGCCCATCAGTAATGGAAGGGCTAAATAAATGGTGCTAATGTCACACAGTAGAACATTACACAGCACTGGTAATGATGTACAACTGCTTACAACAATGTGGTTGAATCTCACACACACAGTATTGAGCCAGACACAAAAGAGTGCAGACTGTGTGATTCCACTTATATTAAAGTATAAAAACAGATATAAGTCAGGATAATATTAGCCTTAGGGGTTAATGACTATGAGGGGTCTCCTGGGGTGCTGGTCATGTTTTATTGTTTCTTGATCAGGTTACTGATTCCATTGGTGCATTCAGTGTGTAAAAATTTTTCAAGCTGTTCCTTTATAATATGTCCATTCCAATAAGAAAGGAAACATAAATCAGAATCCCTGAGTCGCTGGTGAAATGGCAGCCAGAGCACAGTGGCTGCTCCCTGCCCTCCCCAGATCTGGCAGCAGCCTGGATTGAAAGTCCCTGCTGGATTTCGGCTGGGTCCAGGAGCTCTTCACACCAGCAGTCTGAGAGCTCTCTGGGTCTGCTGCTCACACTTTTTGTCTATGAGTTCAAGTTGCCAGGGTCCTGGCTGTTAGCCTCACAGTATGGGCAGGTGGCTAGCCCAGAGCCTGGAGCCAGGCGGTCTGTGATTCCACTGGTTGATGGACATCTGTGCTCACAACAGCACGGGCACAGTAAGTCTATATACACATTTGCTATAATCTGCTCCGTTTTACAGATGGAGAAGCTAAGGCTCAGAGAGGACAAGTGGCTTATCCACTATCACTCAGGGAACACATTCACTGTGGAGATAGAATTGGAACTAGGCTCTCCCAGACTCTAGAACCTGCCTTCTAAAGCATGGGCCCTTTGCCAGGAAGAGGAGAGCAGGGGACTCAGTCGGTGCTCCCAGCGAGGGTCCTGCTCTGGCACAACCTGAACAAACCAGAAGCAACCTGAAGCCCTCCAAGCAATTGTCTCTTCCTGGGAGCCCATTTTAAATGCAAACTAATTCTTTAATCTGCCTTGAGAACACAAAAGCTGTTCCTTTACACAAATATGAAACCGGAAGCTTCTCGGAGGCTGGTAACACCAACTCCTCCACCTCGTACATTCCAAACAATAAGGGAGGGACGAATCCAGTGCCAAAGTGAGGAGTAAGCATCACATGTGTTACGTGTGGGTGGTTAATATTGCGTGGAGACTGACGAAGCGGATTTCCTGACATTCTGCTTCTACATCACTGCTGCGCGAACAGGCTAATTTGCATTTGATTTGCTTTATTTCCAGAAGTATTTTCAGAAATGGTAAAGGAAGCTGAGAGGAAAAAGCAAAACGTCTCCTGTCTTCCTTCCCTTTATAGTGGAGTCTTAACTCATTTGTTACAATCACCAACGATCAATGACAACTGTTAATAAACAAAAAAATCTATTTGAACAGTGTCACTTTAAATGTATTTGAAATGTATAATCATTGAAGTAATTTTAAAATTACAAATAAGTGTGTGCTAATATTCTCCCTACGCCCCACCGCTGCTTGTTGTGCGATAACCCTGCAAAACCACCCAAGTGAGATGGTAAAGACTGGAAAGCTGAGTGCTTTCCAGACATATAGCTCACATGTTCTTCTGATTTAAAAGCAGCTTTTTATTCTGTTCTCTCTCTGTAGTGAACATATTTTGCTTAAACCTTCCAACAAAATGTACCTTTTAGACTAAATCCATGATGGAAACTTTTCAGACAGAAAAGAATGACTCGTGCAAAAGATTTAATAATAGTAATACTGATGATGATGGCAGGGCCCCGGGAGACAGAGATGTCTCTAGAAGGTGTTGGAGCTGCCCTAACCCTCCTTCATCCCTACACATGTTTTATGCTCTGGGAAATAGGGCTCCTGCCCCACCCAGCCCTCTCCTTTCTGTTTCCTCACTTCCTTTCTACAGTCAAGTTAAAATGTCATTCACAAGTATCATTTACTTTGTAGTATCCCTGGCTTAGGACAGATCCTGAAGGAAGAGGATTTGGGGTGTAATCCAAGGATGTGGAGTACCCTCCCCCACACTTCCACACCTGTCTGCCTAAAATCACTAATCCTAGCATCTCAGGATTAGTCTTAGGATGCATGGTCTCATTCCTTATCAAAGTCATTTCTAGGGCATTCAGTTGTTATTTCCAGAATATTTCCATTAAAATATAAAAATCTTAGCAAAGATTTAAGAAACTTTAGCACTATTTAAATAAAAGGGATGTGGGGGCATGGCGCGTGCTTGCCAGTTGGGACTTTAGCAAGCAGGCCTATGGAATGAGAGCTGTGTGCTGCCCGTTAATCTGAGTCCCTCCTCTCTCACATTCTCCTGGTTTGCAAGTCATCAGCTGTAATAAATTAGTCAACATGCATTGTGATGTTCCCACTACCAGGTCTGCCTGAAGGGGAGGGGAGCAGGGACAGGATGAGGAAAAAGCCTCCACTCCTGCCCTCCAAGTGTGCCGTCTGTCAGGGATCCAAGCCAATGACAATTCCAAATGAGAATCCAAGGGACCTTACCCAACAGAGCATTATCAAGTCAGCTGACTGTAGGGACCTGCAGGGGAAGGTGGAGTCAGAAAGGGAGAGATGGGGGGCAGTGTTGAGAGGCAACATGCAGAGGAGACACACCTGAATGATGAGGCCCAAGTGAAAATTGTACTCCAGTCTATGCTAAAACCATAGAGCGTGTGGAATTGGGAGATTGTACATGTATGTACTTATTAGATGCTGAAAATGTATAAATGAGTAACCACTGTGTTTGGGATCAAGATAAGCTGCTGATCATCTTTTTGCAAACTAAGCCTCCTGTCTTCAGACTTTCTCTTGTTTAGAACACAAACCACAGGGCAGCATTCTTGCATCAGGGATGATAAGTTGACTGGAAACCAGGACCAGTGCTCCCAGGAGAAATCACTGTGTTTTGTTTTTTTGTTTGTCTTGGAGTTTTTGGTGAGGAAGATTTGCTCTGAGCTAGCATCTGTACCTATCTTCCTCTATTTTGTATGTGGGGCACTCCCACAGCATGGCTTAACAAGTGGTGTAGGTCTGCACCCAGGATCCAAACCCACGAACCCAGGCCACCAAAGGGGAGCACACTGGACTTAACCTCTGCTCCTTGAGGTCAGCCCCTGTGTTTTGTTTTTGATGCTGCAAAGATTTTATTTTTCCTGCTGTTTCGTTGTTATTCCTTAGGACTGCAAGGTGAATAAATTCAAGTTTGGGTAAAATCTGAGTCTGGGGGTTAAATTAGGTTCCTAGACCCAGCAGGGTGTCTAAGAATTCAACTCAATTCAACTCAGTTCTAACGTTGTCTACCAAGATGGCATCAGATTCTAGGTTAGGGGCTCAGTCCTGCAGGACCGCCCTCCCTCCTTATTTCAGATGCCAGTTGCAAGCCCAGGTTGTCACCTGTGCTTCTGACCAACTGGCTATGGATTGGAGGTTCCCATGACCCCCTCCTTGGATTCAATTAATTTGCTAGAGTGGCTCACAAAACTCAGAGAAACATATCACTAGATTACCAGTATCCTGGTAGGCCACATGTTTTTCCCAGTGATGTTGCCATTATCCCAACCATTTTTGGAACTCTTCTTAGTCAAGTGAAGAGTTTTGGTGTTTATGAGTCCCACTAGAAAGTCAGTCCTCATGTTACATTCATACGTTGTTTTAACCACAAATATGGTTACTCAGCCTAGCCATCCACTTGATTCACATATTTTACCTCCAGAAGGTTTTTGGCCGCTTCCCAAAATCAAAACCACCTTCTGTGGACCTTCTTGCCGCATTTGAAGTTGTCAGAAAGGACAAGCTACTGGCTCTGAAAGCACTTCCGAAGGACAGTGGGGACATCACAGAACTCCTTCCTCAAGGGGCCCTGAGAGATGCCCAGCTGTTGTTGGCCTTATAGAACCCCAGTCAGGTGGCTTCCTGCAGAGCTGAGACTAGAACAGCATGGAAGGTGGATGTTTTCATTCTCTGTCTTTGTTCTGAGATTCCAGCCATCCAGGTGTGACCCAGCAATAGCATCAACAAGGAGCTTGAAAGAAAAAAACAACATAAGCATAAAAAGAATACCTGAAATTCTAGCGCTTGTGCATAGGTGTGCAAGGGGAAGTCTACCTGAGTGACATCATTCCTGCGTCAGACTAAAATTCATGAGGTTAAAGGTTGTGGGATGGGAGGTTGGTAATCATAACACCTACTCCTCCTGTTTGGGGCATTTTTTAGCAAAGGACATTAGCAAAATTAGGAATTAGGGCTGCATTTGATACCTACCACTGCAAAACTCTGATAAAGTGTCCTGGATTTACACTCGCAAGCCAGGCATCAGAGTGAAGCTTCCTTCTCTATCCTCACTGTGTCTCAGGTGGCACAGTCATCAGAATGCACCTGACTACCCATGTGGGACAGAAGAAAAAGGAATAGGCACACGTGCAGGTCGTTTTGAGTGAAGCAGACTGCCCACTATTAACTTGAACTCTGAGAGATGGTAAGAGGCATGGGCAGGGAGTGGAAGCGAAGGAAGGGCATGTGGATGCTCCTCCCAGCACCAGATCCAGGGATTAAGGAAGAATGAGGCTGTATGGGTATATTTATAATTAAAACAAAACAAAACAAGCCCTAGTGGAAGAGAGACCACATGAGGTTTAAAACCAGTGCAGCATATTTGTTGTGTTTTGAGTACTTACTGGGCTCAAAGTGGTGAAAGAGAAGAGGGAAGTATATACGGGAAATATAAGAAGTGGCCTGTAACTTAAGATGCTTGCAAAGTGGGCAGAAAAACAATACACAGTTACATAAAATTAGTAAACTCTGTAAAAGCAGATATGAATTAGTAATTCAGACACCACCGGCTGATAAACGCCTCCCAATTTCCATATGGGTAGCAGGCCTGTCTGCGTGCCTGCTCCTGCCATCAGAGATGCTCCCACTGGAGGCAGCTGGCCTTGCTTCCACACTTGTACAGAGGTGCTCCCCTCTATGCAGATTGTGTTTAATTAAGACCAGATAAAAAGGCTGCTTTTCTCTGACTCTTGCTCCCATGTGGAGTTGAAAGGAATGAAACATCTAGGTCAGCCACACTCCCGGCCCTGGGAAGGGAGTGAGGTCATTAGCAGGTCCCTCTGAGAGCCGGTTGGAGGTGTAGGGGTCTGGGTCCTGCTGCTTTGCCACACCCTCCACCCGGCCCCCGGGGTATTCATGATGACACCTGCTCCCACTGCAGGATCTCTTGCAGTATTTCTGCAATGCTGGGACGAAACGCAATTCCTGGTTTGGAAACTATCTTTTCAGGGTCCTGGAGGAGACAAAGGACTGTTTTAGTTCCATTTTCACTTTTACTGATACGAATTGATTGATGAGTAGGATGCTTTCATTTCCTGGGAAGTAAACACCATTCCTTAAAACCCATGAAACGGGTAGCTGGCCTGAGCCTTCTTACCCTGTCCCTTCCCCAGGTCATGGCTGGTAGGAGCATTTTGTGGCTGGTAAGAAATCCTTATCCACACCCTCCCTATACTGCTGAGCTTGTGTGGGAACCTGGAGCCAAGATTATCAGAGCTGGGAAAAGACTTCTCTGTGACTGCCAGAAACCAGGCCACGTTCCCTCGATACCACCTGATATCAAACTCTTTCATTCTCCCTCTCATCTCTTATGTTTTTTAGCAGTAGATTATAAACCAATCTCATCAATGTATAAAACAGAGCTACTTCAAAGAAGTAGGCTGGAAGGACCAAAGCCATGCACCCGGGACCCCATCACTCCCCATCCCCTACCCCGTTGCCGTCCCCATCCCTGCAAGGCAGCTCTGGACATGAGACCTGGAGAGCATAGTTTGCCCTCATTTTCAGGGATGGCAGACTACTGATTTTTGAGGTCTTTTCCAGCTTGGAGGTTCTCATTCTCTGTGGCTTAGTCACACAGCACTCAAGCCATCTACCCACAGGAGTAAATCCAGGCGTTGCCTCCCAAACCTAGTCCATTTGCAGCTTCTCCTTTCTCTGAAATTGGAGCTGCCCTTCGTATAGTCACAGAGCCTGGAAACCTGGTAGGATCCGCCTTGCTGAATCCACCACCTGGCCTCCTCAGTCCTCGCTACTCAAAGCGTGGTCCATGGACCATCAGTATGGGCATCACCTGGTCGCTGCATAAGATGCAGAATCTCTGGCCCACCCCAAATCTACTGAATCAGAATCTGCATTTTAGCAAGATCCCCAGGAGATCGTGTGCACATTACAGTGTGAGAAGCAAATTTGGCACTCAACTATATTTAGTTTCCATCTCTACAGCCCATCAACCCATTGGCTCTTGCCTAGACCTCTGCAGCTGCCTTGCCTCCAGGTCGGATAGCTCTCTGCCACCCTCCATGGTGTCAGGCTGAGGCTGGCATTCCCCCAGGTCCTTTCCTAACCACCCACCCATTGCGCCCCCACAGTGTGCCCCAACAACTCTGACCTTCTTCCATGCCTTCAGCTGTCTGTTTTCTCTCTTTGAAAGGTTAACTACTGTGCATCTGTAAGATCTCAGCTGAGGGGTCACCTCCTCTCTGTAGCCTCCTCTGACCCCAATAGGGTCACATCCCCTATCTGTGTGAACTAGTAGTACTCTGTACCTTTCCTGTGATAGCTGTTATCACAATGTGTAATTATACACCTGTTTGTGGGATTGTTGGATTGACATTTCTCTCCCTAGACACTAATCTCCATGTAGGGAAGGACCATGTCAGCTTTGCTCATCCTCCCAGGGCCTAACTCAGTGCCTGACACATCATGGATGCCCCATAGGCATTAAGCTGAGTGAAAGAAGCCTGGTACAAAGGACTAGATGCTGTATGATTTCAGTTATATGAAATTTCTAGAAAAGACAAGCTAAAGAGGCAGAAAGCAGATGTTTGGTTGCCAGCAGTTAGAAATAAGGATTGGCTGCAAATGGACATGGGGGAACTTTCTAGGGTGATGGAAGTGTTCTAAAATGGACTGTGGTGATAGTTGCACAATTTTATAATTTTGCTAAAAATCATCAAACTGTACAGTTACAATGGGTAAATTTTATGGTATGTAAGTTACGCTTCAATAAAGCTGTTCAAAAAATGAATGAAATGAACCAGGATCTCACAGATGACTACATGGACATGGCTGCTGGCATGTTCCCCCCCTCCTTCCTCCAAGGGAGAGATGTGCGTGCTCAGCAGCAGCTGGGGGAATGACCAGGCCAAAAACAACTCCCTCCCCCACCCTCCCCTTGCCTGGAGACAAGCTCAGATGCAGATGCTGAACCTGCATTCCTGTGACAGGCCCCAGAGCCAGGGCAAGAAGAGACCCGTGATTTCTAATAACCCTCAGCCCTGGTTGTAGTTCCGTCCTCTCTCTAATTAGAGAAGTCTGCTGCAGGCGTGGCCCAGAAATCAGGATCTCTTTGTAGCTATCACTGCAGAGTTTAACAAAATAACTATGGTGCAGTCAAGGATTTTTTTCTCCCCCAAATCATCAAAAATGACCATCCAGTTTTAATTATATTAGAATTCTTCTAACTGCATTCTTTTCTCCTCTGAATTTACATGGTTTGCTCTGCAATTACATGGTTTTCTCAGTCATCACGCAGATTAGTCCAGGCCCAGTGCATGAAAGAATGTGGACCTAGCAAGAGAGGTGTTGGCTTACAAGCCAGGCTGACATCCAGCCCTTCTCAGCTCTGCTGGGGACCGACTTGCTGGTGCTCATCCTTACCTGGGGTTGCATATTTAGAATGGCCTCCAATGTAAGTTCTTTGTTTTCACATACATTAACACTATAAATAATGGCCTTGGAAAATTTGTGCTATTAATTAGAAATTTTCTTTATCACTAATTTTTCTAAATTTAACAATGAGATGTTACATGATGTCTAACTGTAAGGTAAATAAGACGATATGTAGGATAGGCTAACTGCAGTAAGAAATAGACCCTGTGTTAGTTTTCTATTGTTGTATAACAAATTACCACAAACTTAGAAGCTTGAAACAACGTCCATTTATTTTCTCACAGTTTATAGGTCAGATGTCCAGGTACAGTATGACTGGATTTTCTCCTCAGGGTCTCACAGGCTTAAATCAAGATGTCAGCCATCAACAAGAATATCCCTCAAAGCAAATGCTTTGAATTCGCTCCTTGAATCTCTTTCACCAGGAAGAAGCTAGCCATTTTTAAGGGTTCACCTTAAATAGGTTAGGTCTCACTAGGTTAAGCCCACCAAGAATAATCTCCCTATCTTAAGGTCAACTGCTTAGAAACCTTAATTATACTTGCAAAATCTGTTCTCAGCAGCAACTAGTTTAGTGTTTGAGTAACTGCAAGGAGGTCTATGTACATCAGAGGGCCGTCTTAGAATCTACCTAACCACAGACCCCTAAATGCATCATGGCACAAACATAATGAAGGATTATTTCTTTCTCACACAACATTCCAAGGTGGTTGCAGGTCAAGGGCAGTGGAGCCAGCTCTTTTCCATAGCATCAGTTAAGGGCATGGACTGATGGCGCCTCTGCCATCTTCAACATGTGGCTCCCATGATCTTCCTGAGCATCGACAGCAGTCAGCAGAAGGGATAAAACATGGGGAGCATGATATGAAAGGTCTTAATGGACCAGGCCTGAGAGTGGTGCCCATCACTTCAGCTTGCTCACATTTGATTGGCTGGAACTCACTCACATGATGGCACCTAATCATAGGGGATACTGGGATGTGTTATCTTCAGCTGGGTAGCCACTTTCTTATGACATCTTTACATCATGGTTAGGAGGGCACCAGTCTTTGCTGGATAGCTAGACATGCCTCTGCCACAACTGATTTTAAGGGAAACAATCTAGAATGATACCATACAAATCAGGGATATTGTCCTCCAAGGTTAGAAGTTGTTACAACAGAACCAATATCACAGTTCTGACCAGAAAACAGACACTATTTTTTAAAACATCAACATGTGTATTACTTATAACTTAATTGTTCGTTATATTTACTAGATTCAACCTCAAAAGCCTTTGACAGTTTGAAAAATGGTATCCACTCCCAACTGATGAAAACTTGAATGATCGAAATTTCAAATGATACGATGCAGGACATCAAAATCTGAGTTCCAAATACGTTTTGAAAAATAGAAAACATGAGAAAAACTATATGACCCCCCAAGATGATTATTTTGAATTGTGACATTCATTAGAAAATGAAAATTCTAGATATTTTCTTTAAAATATCTTATGTTTGACTCATACCTAATCATTGTCAATCCTTCTTATCAGGAAAAAGTATGTTTGGGAGAAACACAAATAAAAACTTTCAATTGACAAGACAGCGTTCACTAAATTTGACCTTGACAAATTTCTTTTTTTTTTTTAAAGATTTTATTTTTCCTTTTTCTCCCCAAATCCCCCCAGTCACATAGTTGCATATTTTTAGTTGTGGGTCCTTCTGGTTGTGGCATGTGGGTCGCCGCCTCACCATGTCCGCACCCAGGATTTGAACCAGTGAAACCCTGGGCCACCAAAGCAGAGCGCGTGAACTTCACTACTCAGCCATGGGGCCGGCCCCAGCCTTGACAAATTTCTGAAAGTTACTCTCACCATGCTATTCTAGATGGAATCCAAGAATTACAGCAATTTTCTCCCCGCCCCCTTATGTATTTCTTTTTGGTTCTTTAAAAGGCAACAGATTAAAAAAAATTTTTAGAGGAAAAACACTTGTTCTACTAATGTGCCATTTGAGAACCCCCCTAACAGCACACACAGTATCATTGTGCTAAGCTTTGTTGTGTCCTATAAGACTTAACATTTCAGACAAAGGAGTGAAGAAAAGGGAGACCCAGTGAAAAGCTGGGGTTGGCAGTTTTCAAAAACTTACCTTAATTCACACAATGAGGTGAATGAACAACTGGAAATTGAAAAGAAGAATTCCACCTTCCTGACTTATGTGTAGCAACAAAATCACAATTAGAGAAAAATGAAGTTTGATGTGAATAAGTGTATATGAGCACATGTGTACAAGGAAAATGGAAAATGCATTTCTAGCTTTTATTTTGAACTTAAGTTAAAGACTAGCCGCATGATGTCAAAATGAAATTAGGTTTTCAGCAAATGTATTTTCCTTTTGTCTTTGCACAAGGAGGTGTAACCCATAGCCTTCTATCTGTGGCCTGCAAGATCCTTATATTGTACCTGTGTAGAAAGGTAACCACTAAGTCTGGTTGAGGGAGGAAGGGTCTTGAAAGCTGTGACCAGTTAAGGAACCATACTAAAAAATTTAAGAGGCATAATTAAGAGCAAACAAGGATAAATATTGGTGAGCTTAAGTAAATTCGACCCAACTTGGCAGTGAGCTCTGAGAGCAAATGAGAGTGGGGACGGGAGAGGAGGACATAAGGCGCCAATCAAATGAACTCTGTGTCGTTAGAGTGGTGTTTGGCTGCAGAGAACAGAAAACCCAACCAATAGTGGCTTAAACTCAGATGCCTATTTTTCTCAATGGAGAGAAGAATTCAGAGGAGTCAGTTCAAGGGCTAGTCTGTGCCTTTGCAGTTTCATTAATGTGCCAAGCCCGTTCCATCTTTCTGGCTGCAAAATCTTCTCTTTGGTCCTCATGGTTTCAAGATGGAGGCTTTACTTTGGGTAAAGAGATTGTTGGAGTCAGGATGTTAGATGGGATAAACTGGGAAGGCAGGAGGTAATGATCAGGGTGGAATGCATGAATTTGAGATTGGGGAAGGGCCAGCAGATATTAATAATGACAAGGTCTACTATGGTATGATTATAGAGATGAGTGTCTGAGTTAGGACAGAAGACAAGACCCTTGGAGGAGAATTCAAGAAACTGACAGGCAGGGTATTAAAAGATCATCTACAAGTGTAGTGAAATCTCCAAAAATTAAAACAGAAGTGGTATTATTTTAAAACTAATTATTATTCCCACATCTATATGACCCTCTCTTGCCCTCACGATGAGTGTAGAAAAAGAAATTGCTTGGTGGAGTTGCTATAACGTGCCGCGAGTCTCTTGTTTTTCTTCATGTGCTGTGTCCTCCCAGCCTCCTCTGGAGACCACATATTACCCTGTACTGGAGGGACAGGTGACCTTTAGCCTGGGAATACGCTGCTCCTTTGGCTCCTGGGGACTAAAGCTCTCCAACGGAAGGCTATATTCTCCTGCTGATCGCCCACCCTGTGGGACACCCTCTCAACTTTCCTCCTAATGAGTCCTGGAATCCGTTCCAAGAGGCTGTTTCGTTACCTTGTTTCTTCCTTCCCCCTTCACTCCCTAGGGACCGAAAGCCTGACCTCAGCTGCCTGATCTATTCTGGGGCTCCAAATATATCAAAACCTCTCAAAAGCCAAAAGATAAAAAATTTAAAAACCTCAAAGTTGATTTTACTGACTGTGCAAGAAGCTAGCTGCTTCCTTGCCGCTCACTGTTTTATTCGCCTGGAAACTATTTTCAATTCATTTGCCTCCCACCTAAAAGATTTCAGTCTCCTTCAGGATCTACCTTTAGGGAAACTTTTATTTCTCTTCAAATTTCTCATTGTTAGTACATTCTGGGAATGTTCCTCGCCCCATAAAAAAACAGTTGAGGCGGTCCCATTCTCAGACTTGAGCCAGGAATAGAAAGGTGAGCTGCTTCCTCGAAGCCTCTCCCTTTAGCAGAGGAGAAAAGCAATGTGAACAGCTCTCCCCCCACATCCCCAAATCTCTGCAGACGGCCCAGCTCTTCTTGGTGTCTGTAAAACTCATCCCTGTCATGCTGCTGTCTACATACCTGCCTCCCGGCTGGGGGGAATACCATCAAATGCATTCTACTGATTTGGACTTTATTCCAACACCAAATTGTCCAAGTCTTTAGAGTGTAGCTGCTCCCCACCATGGCCATATACTTAGAAGTTTAGGAAAATAGAGGGTGTCTTCCTGCTTTCCCCAGGTTGTGACATTTCTTTCCATTATTTTGTGCATCAACAGGATTCATTCCCTCATTGTTTACTCACTGGATCTCTGGGCTCCAGTGAAGAAGCTGAATATAATTTCATTATGAAAGAGCATCTGATTTCAGCTGATTCCATTCACTTTTGACTTTGAGGTTAAACATTTCAAAAGATCATGTTTTCTTCTTTCTGCCTCCTCTTGAAATTCCCTGTTTGGATTTTCTCAGCTTCCTTGGCCTGTAATTCTCACTGACATGGAGGTTCACCTCCTGGCTACCTTGAGTGTCAGTTTCTACAAACAAGAATGGACAAGATTAGGTGACAGGCTACACCTGTGACACCTTGCTTCATCAGAGGAAAGAACGGGGCCATACTTACCAGAGTCCAGAAATCCACAACCAGCTGGAATTTGTCACGTGCGTGTTGTGGGCAAACACCCAGGGGTGCAATTCTCAGGGTTTGCAAAGGCCCCAGACTGGCCTGCCTTTACCACCTATCTTCCTTCCTTCCCTCCTCCCTGCCTTTCTTTTTTTTTTTTTTTTTCTTTTCCTTATTGATTGATTTTTCCCGGAGAAGACTCTTCCTAATCTAACATCTGTTGTGAATCTTCCTCCTTTTTTCTTTTTTATCCCCCATGAACCTCCAATACATAGTTATCTATAGTTGTAAGATCTTCTGGCTCTTTTATGTGAGTTGCCACCACAGCATGGCTACTGATAGACGAGTGATGTAGTTCTGGCCCCAGGTGCCGAACCTGGGCTGCTGAAGCAGAGTGTGCTGAACTTTAACCTCTAGGCCATCAGGGCTAGCTCAACTCCTTTCCTTTCTTTTGATGTCTAGAGAGTTAGTCTTCCAAATCACATGCAGTTTACAGCAAACAGGCCGCTGTGCACCCGTGTGTGTGCACCTGTGTGCATGTGTGTGTACCTGTGTGTGTGTGATGCATGTAAGTGATGGCTGGTATCGACAGAACACTTAAAAGCTGTGAGGAGATGGTACGTAGATTACGGTTACTGTCAGGTAACTCACTGCATCACAAGAAAGTAAGATGATTTTCATGGTGAGAGGGATACGCTCAGCTCAGAAAATGTGAAATCTTGTGCATCAAAGGGCAGAAGAGCATCTCTCTCTAACACAGCTGTGTAAACTTCCAGAGGCTGGAGTCCAGATGGGAATAATCCTTACTTCTCCCCCAACCCCTCAGAATGTGTCTTTGACTTTGTGGGTACTTAGTAAACATTTAATAACAGAAAGATTGATGGGGGTGCATAAAACTAATGTCAATAAAACCATTTACATGCAGTGATGCCATTCATGTCAGCTGACTGTGGAATGGCAACCCTGAGCCTTTCAAATGATGTTATGAAACCGAAGGTGACACCCATGACTGAGAGCTCAAGTGCGTGCATTGAATGTACAGGTCTGCCTGAGAATGTTGCCAGTAATGTACATCATGGAAACAAAATATTCAGGTGCAAAAAAGAGGGAGCATTCAGAGAGCCAGATAAGCCTGTGCACCTTTGGGTGACATTGTAAAGAACTTATGCAGGTGGATGGACGCCCTGAGGAGAGCAGAAGGCAGGCAGGGGAGGCTAGTAGGCAGAGTGGGAGACAGAGGAAATGGTTCAGAAAAGGCAGAAAGTGAATCTCAGGTTTGAATGCGAAGTAAGAGGAATGGAGGCAACAACAGCAGTGCAATTTAACAAAAAACAACCTAGAGACAGAAAATTCAGCATTCTCTATACACTGTCCAGCCTGGCGGCCACCAACCACAGCTACCTCTGGAGCACGTGAAAGGTGGAGAGTCCAGGCTGAGATGTGCTGTAAGTGGAGAACACACACCAGATCACGAGCACGTAGGGTGAAAAAGAAGACTGTAAAAAAAAGTTATTTTTATATTGATATTCCAATTACATATATTCAATGTTTAAATCACATACCAAAATAATAATATGTGGATATATTCAGTTAAACAAAACATATTAAAATTATTTCACCTGTTTCTTTTTACTTTTTTGAACTAAAAATTTTACTTCAAAAGCAGACAATTTTAAATTGCATATGTCATCTCAATAAAATGGAAAAAGTAAATAAGTTGCATATGTAGCTTACATTATATTTCTCTTTGACAGCCCTGTTCTAGAAGTGCTTTTAGCAAAGTCTAGGGAGAGGAAAAGGGGAAGATGGGAGGGAGAGAGTGTGTGGGAGTAGAAATCAGGTTGGGCTTCATTTCCTTCCCGGCTGTGGGCCATTGGGCAAGTTACCTACCTGGTGAGCCTCAGTTTCCTCATGCGCAAAATGATGCCTCCTCATGATGTCCATTTCATGGGGTTGTTGTTAAACCCAAATAAGAAACCATGCAGAGCCTCTAACAGGATACCTTGCCTGTAGCAGGGGGTCCTCACATAGAAGTTTCTTCTTCCCTTGCTTCCCTCCACCCAGAGTAACCCATCAGAGGCTCCAGAGGCAGCAAGGCAGAGCTGAAATAAACTTTAGTGAATTCTGAATGTATATCTCAACTTTCTGAGTGGCCTGGTTTGCAGCAGACTTGGCCAGTGAAAAGAAGAATAAAATTCCCAGTGGAGAAACCAAACGGAGATGAGAAAGGACAGCACCTAGCACACGATGACAGAGCTATCCACCCGATTTGGAGGGAAGATGGGATGACAACAGAGAGAGTCCTGAGAGTTCACAAGGAGGGCCTAGGAGTGCCCTGTCAGGTTGTGCTAAAAGCTGCTCTCAGGTATGCTTGGATCAAGTAGATACCTTTGTTCCTATTAGGTGGAGGAGTGTGATTTTTTAATTCTTTGCAGTTTTGGAAAGCCCACGTTGAGTTAGACACAGCCTCAGCACCCTACAGCATTAATACATCCCCAAATAGAATTTAGCATCCCTGAAAAAGAGAGTAACACCCGTGCTTATTGCTCAGCTCAGAGACTCCGAAGGCGAACTATGCACCGGCTACTTATAAATAAGCCACCTGCCAAAGGGACATCAACCCACAGTGAATGTCCCACGATCCTGGTGAGTGAGCCTCATGGCAGCAAAAGTGAATTATTTTGGAGGCCCCTGGTTGTGATTTGACACTTCTTAAATAAAGGAAACCAAAACCAAGGAACACTGATGAATGAGGAATTCCATCATCCAGTCCCAGTCTATTGGATTCGTAGTTCAAGAGTGGCCATGTTTTTTCTTCCGTTAGTCTCAACAATGAGAAAGAAAAATAGATGTGTGGCTAAGTTAGGACAATAGATAATCACCAGATTTCTCCAGGCAGTATTCTAAAAACCACTGGTCTAGAAGGGTTTCACGAGACTGACTTCTACTGCAATGGCACCAATGACTTTCTCATCCTTGGCTCAACATTCAGTCCCTCTTCAATGGGCCTCAGTTTCTCCTTTATAAAATGAAGATCGTTAGTGCATGAAAAGACATCATCAAACCAGTTCCCTTATTTTATGCCTGGGGAAAAGAAGGCCCCAAAAGTCATCCTATAAATGACTGGAGGGGATTGTGAGTTGCTTTGACTTTGAAGAGACGACTCCTCTCTGTATGGCAAATACATCACACCAAGGATTTCAACAACCCACGTCCAGTAGACGCTGACAGCCACAAGGTGCTCCAAAAGACACACCATGGGCATCAAAAGTTGCCTGTTACTCATATCCTTCACTGTGCATCTTCGGCAGAAAGAAAATCCAAAGATAAAATTTCTTTCTTACTGGCAAAGTGTTCAATGGGAAAATTGGTCGTGGTGTTAATAATCAGTGTGTCTTGTTAAACTGTCCTCTCCCCAGCCCCTATCGCCCAAATTGGTAGAGAATTCAGAGTCAGCTGAATACTGTCACCATTGAGTGAAGCCACTTAATATGTGTGAGTTTTCTTCTGGCGAACCCTAAGTAATTATGTCGCGCTGAGAAGGAGGCATTGTTTTGAGCTGCAGCGTAAAAATGTTGCTGTAGTAGCCAATGTGTTAAAAAAACAAAAGACAGTTTCAGCTCGGCAGCTTGAACAACTCAGAGGTAGGTCGCTTCTATAGCAAGTTTGTAGCACCTGGTTGGAACACCTTTCCCCAAGACTCCCAAGCAATTAGATTCATCTTTGATGAAGATTCTGCTTGAATATTTTGCCCATTTTTAATAGAGTTTTTGCGTTGCAGATGTTCTTTATGAATAGAATAAAGTGTTCTTTATTCTATATGTTGAATACAAGTACTTTATAAGATCTATATTTTGCAACTCTTTTTCTCCCTATGGCCTTCCTTTTCATTTTCTTAACAGCGTCTTTTGAAAGGCAAAGTTTTGTTTTGTTTTTTATTTTGATGTGGTCCATTTTATCAATATTTTCCTGTCTAGGTTTTTCCTTTTTAGTGTTCTATCTAATCAATCTTTGATAACCCAAGATTTTCTCCTGTATTTTCTTCTGGAATGAGTTCCAAGTGGCATTAGCTCCTAGCATTTTTTCTTTTAGTTTTTCTACCCACTCCCTTAACTCTGAATTTAGAAACAAGTTCTCTTCCACCAGCTAAGTGCACTAAGAATCACTAATTTGGCCAGTGATGGAATGCTTGTAAAATCATAGCAAATTGGATTCTTTTGTTACCATATACGCTCATGTGTTGGCTTCAGTGGGGCACTTGCTACTCACACTCTTAATTTGGGTGCTGCCAAAAATAAGCCCTGAGACAAGGACTAGGTGGAGACAGTGATGGGCTGGTTAATATTTGACAAATGGCTCCCCTAGGGGGGAAAAAAGCCCTGATTTGTAGCATCTGTCAGTTTCCCTGGTGTAAACACCTACACCATGACCAGTTTTAAACTACCAATACACCAATGGACTAGCAAAATTCCTGAAAATTGAATAATTATCCCTAGTGAGCTGACACAAGCCTGCTCCAGCACACCACCAGATGCAGGAAGTTGCTTTGAGGCAATGCCCAGGAAGCACAAGTGAGGGAGTGAGGAAATCAAGACAGGGGAAGGAGGGGAGCCGGCAAAGGGGCATTAACGAGCTGCTTGACAGCATGAACAGCTAGGGCTCAACCCTACTGAGGACTCTTGGAGGAATGGTGAGAACCATGACTCAGAATTGTCCCAGCGAGCTGAGCAGGCTGGGGCTTGATTCACTGACCCTACTACTGTCTTTGTTTTGTTAACGATTGTCCCTGGGTTTTTAAAATCTGGGCACTTTCAGGCCACCCTGCATGTGGGCTGAGGAAAGTTCTCTAGCACTGGAGGAGGCCTCAGGCAGAAAAGCAGAGCACCACAGGTAAGGTGGGAAGCTGTCCTGTGTAGGAAGCTGCCAGTGGGTCTTAATTTGTCCATCGTCAAAAGTGGGCCAATGGGCTTTAACAGCATCTGTTCCAATGTGCCACACACTTTTTTTAAACACTGGATTACCACTAGTCAACATCACCTCCCATTAGGTCCACAATCAAATGCACAATTCCCTGTCTGCTGCAAACTTGCTGATAAAATATAAGCGAGAAGAGGTACTTTCAATGTCGGTTAGGTAGTGCTTTCTTTACTGGCTCATAGCAGTGGACTTAAAGTCCCCACCTGACCAGACCCAGTGGCACTGGCATTCCCTACAGGAGCCATGATTTTCATTCTCCTTCTGTTCAATTAGTATGTGTTCTTTAGAAAGGGAGTGGGGAAATTACTTCTTGTCAGTTCTTAAAAAGATAGGCAATGTAAGTATGAGTAATAGGATCCAATCAGATAATTTCCTCATCTAGGCCACTTAATAATTGGAACTAGGTATGTGGGGAGGTATACAAACTAGTAGACAAGTTGTATTCAAATATTTTCTTATCTGCAGACTGACTCACTGGTAGCATCTTGAGCCATCCACGTTCCTGAGGTCATCCCACTGAGCTTCCCTGTTGGATGTCTGACCTAACATTTCCATGGTTATGTAGATCAGAGAACAATCTTATCATGACGAGTAATAGAATGTTCTCTTAAATTCAAAACTCTAGTCTTACTTGGGGCAAAAAGAAATTGGCTATGGCTCAATCTTCTCTGCCCGGGAAACTTCCCACAGACGGGGAACAGATGGGCCTAGATTTAGACACCATCTGCTTTTCAGTTGTAATTAACATCGGATCCAGGGGTGGGCTGGATTTTGCCATTACATTGGCCATCCCAGTTCACCGCTGGGGAATCCTAAATCATATGTTTGTTGGAATGTGAAACTTGGGTTGGGTTTCTTTGCGTGGGCAACAGGCTCTTATGAGACAAAGGAGGAAAAGAAAACCAGGCCCTACAGCAAACCATTCCTTTGTGCCTCTGCTTCCATCTAAGTGGCCCCCAGAGATGCAGTCGAGGAGAGGACCAAGCCTGCTAATCTTTTCTTGTGTTTTTGTAAAGAAGAAAGTACGAATGATTCCCTGAGTTCACTTCAACTCAGTTGGTCTCACTTTTCTATCAAGTTGATTAAAATATCAATAACCCCATCAACAATATTATCCAGCATTTGCTGAATGCTTGCAGCAGTCCAGCTATTGTGCTGAGAATTTTGCATGCATTATCTAGTTTCAAAACAACCATATGAGGTAAATACTATTATTTTTCCCATTTTATAGACAAGGAAAACTGAAGCCTTAACGAGGTTAAAATACTCACCTTGGGTCACACAGCTGAGATAAGGACCCAGACTATCCTATTCACAGTACATCACTGCCTCCGTCGACTTATTTATGCTAGGGGAGACCAGGAGTAACTGCTGGCAGATTTCTTCCATTCCTGTTTTGCAAGTTGCAGAAGAGAGCTGCAAAAACTGTAAGATGCCATTGTTCCCAGTCCCTTTATAATCTCAAGGGAATTTATTTCTCTGGTGCTTCAACGTGCTTTACCCCCGTGCCTTTAGATGATCTCCTGGGTTCTTTGCAACTCTGCTGCTTGCTTTTTCTGAGCCCTGGGGGAGGTAAGAGAAAGCATGATTAAATTTTAGCTCTCTGCCTTGGAGCCACAGCTCTTAACATTGGCGTCAGCATCTACAAACTGCAGGAAAAGTCAGTCCTTCTCATTATCAGTGACATTGTTCCTCCAACAACTGAGAGGATTTTTAGAACAGTCTGAGAGCATCTTTGTCTTGAGCCCTGTTGCTTTCTAACACACTCAGTGAACAGAATGCAAGAAGGACATCCCAAGACCAGCTGTCATTTGTACTGTTGTCCAGGTACAAAGGATTCCCTGGAATACCCCTAACATCAAGCCAGCCTATGTCAGCCAGAGAGGAAGGCAACCATGTGCCCAGCTAAGCTAATCACGTGGCAGGAGAGATTCTGAACCTCCTAGTTAGAAGTCCATCATAATCATCTGGTAATGATTTTAATGGATTGTCGTTGAAGTATGAAGTTGGAAATACTGTAATATGAAGCTTTGGTCTGGCTTCGTTAGTTGCACTAGATCTTAAGCAATAAAATGAAGCTCAGAGTTTAAGCCCCACACAAGCCTGCTGGCTTTGTTCATTTATACAGACAGCCCCGGACTGGACCTCTACCCACAGCCATGCAGCTGGTTAGCCCTTTACACCCATCAAGCAGGATCAGGCTCAGGACCATGGATGACCCAGTGTAGCCCTTCACCACTAGCAGGAAATCTCCTTGCACTCCAGGAGCACATCCTGTGATGCTGGATCAGTTCCAGTGGCAGGACACAGTAAAGACACATGGTTAAAGTACTCCCAACCTGGGAACTTTGCCACGGTTTTTCAACTGGGTACCCAAAGCTGGACTGTGGGGTGGCCATCTGAGACCTTCTCAGGACTCAGATCTACAAGGGGCACTAAAACATCACTCTAATAAACAGGAAAAATGGTGCCACTGAACTCAGGTTTCATAAATTTTGACCCCTCTACCTGAGGCAGACAGCTACCTAAAGTATAAATAAAAAAGATCTTCCTGCTTTTTGCCCCTGCCAGCCTATTTCTATTACATGTATTTTCTACATGCTCACATCCTCTCACCAGCTGAAATTTTAAAATTGAACAGTGCATAATATTTACCAACATTGAATAAAATCCATTTCAGTATCTAAATATTAAATATTAAAACTCCGAGTTCACCAACAAGAAGTTGCCTAACTGTAGAGTAGTTCTTTTTACAAAAGAAACTTGAAAAGGGAATACCAATTACAGAAAAATAGGGGAAGATTTTGCAGAATATTTTTCAGAAAACTGACTGTACTTGGCAGCAGTGGAAATGAATTAGTAAGAAACTTAATTTCTATATACTTTTTTTATTAATAGAAGATTAGTTTTCTCTTCCTTCCTTCACTAAATAAATGTTGAATAAATATTTAAAGAACATGGGTTTGAAGAGGCGCCAGATTATAAGCCTGCCTGAGTGCCCCTGTCTCGGGCCTGTTCTGTTTGGGGAAGTCTTGGTTGCTCGTCCATGATGGGCTTGCAGTTCCTCTGTTTGATGTTATCTGGCAGCTTCGATGCCCACCAGCTCCCAAGGCTGTGTTTGGAGAGAGAATAACAAGAAAATGACAGGAAGACAAGAATGCAAATATCTTGATAACTTTAAGCAGCCTGGTATCTCTCAAAGGCACAATGTTGTGCAACAAGCTTAGCTCTAACTCTGGCATGAAAATTCCCACCCTATTGTGGTTTTCCTCGGACAGACTGGGCTCAGGTTACTGATAAAAACTTTCAGGCAAGAAGCAGGTTTCTCACCAACCTTGAAATGAAGAGTTCCATCATTTTGGAGATAGTTGAGTAAATTTTGAAATTTCACAGTCCTCCAGAAAAGTTAAATTCTCTGATATTTACAATACATCCCTAGGGTAGAAGTCATTGTCCTCATTTTCTCAAAGGAGCCTAGAGAGGAAGAGGCCACTGTTGGTAAACAAGCCTGTCGTCAGTCAGTCTTTATATGGGATTTTCAGAACTCCCACAGAGTATGCCACTATGGTTTAGTGGTTTAGTGGGGAAGAGAGAGGAGAGTGTCATTGAGAAGCAGGAGAGGAGGAAGGGAAAGAAATAACTCAAGGAAGAATGAGAGGTCATGAGAAACCTTCCAGCCAGTGGGCTTTCTGAGCCTTCAGACCGCTCCTCCTCTCTTGCTGCTGAAAGCAATTAGTATTGGAGCCATGAGCTCTGGCTTGGACTGGAGTCATACCAATGGGGTAGAAGTCCAGTCTCTGTCATGCACTGGCTCTATGACCTTGGACTTATACTCACTCTGGCTGAATTTTCTTGTCTGAAAAGTGGCAATAACAACAGTGCCTACTTCATGGTGTAGTTGAGAGGATTAAGCTTTAAAGGAGCAGTTCTGTGTTCAGTATTCAATTCTATGCCCAGTGGTCAATATTGAGTAAATGTCTGCTGTCATCATCATCACCTTCATTATCTTTCTCATCATCGCCATCATCGTCAGTCTTTATCATCATCACATCACGATCACTATCATCACCTCCACCATCATCATCATCATTTGCATCATCAAATCATTATCACTACCACCGTCACCATCATCATTATCGTCATCTTCACCATCCACCTCCTCCTCCTCATCCTCATCATCACATCACAATTACTATCATCAACATCACATCGTCATCACCATTACAACCAGCATCACCACCATCAGAACCACTGTGGTGATCACCATGATCATAAGGCTCATCTAGTGGAGTCAATGGTGATTCCTGTTCAAGACAGGTAGTCTGCACTTATCCATCCAAATATCTCAGCATGGTATATAAAAGCCTCCCCAAGCTGACCTTTGCCTGTTTCTGCAGCCTCATCTTTCTCTGCTTCTTCACTCACAATCCACATCAATAGTGAATAATTTATAGATTTCAGCACAAACCTTGTTCATTTATGACACCATGCTTTTATTCATGCTGTTGCTTTGTCTAGCCAATTCTTTCCTGACTTCTTTGCTTAGCTAATGCCTGTTCATCTTCTTGGATGTGATATAAACATCACCTCCTCCAGATTGCCTTACCATACCCTCCCTTTACTCTCTAAAACCTAGGTTAGGCGTCCTTCCTCTAAGCTCACTTAGAAGCCAGTGAATAGCTATGTGTTTAGCTTTAACATCAAATTCTCTGCTTACATATTTCGCAGACATATTGGTCCTCAATCAGATCCTCCTTACTAGCTTGTGTGCCTATCCAACAGCTTTTGTGTGCTTTGCTTTTCATGGGTCACCCCTATAGACTTCAAAGAACTATATTGGGCTGGAGAGCCACTTCACCAGGATGCACTGAGAGTGGGAAATTCCTGGGAATTTGTGTTCTCTGGGGTGGCCACTAGCCAATGAATGACTGGTACAGTAGTAGGAAAGCCCAGCTCCTTTGCCTCAAGGCAAGACAAAGTCTGTGGTGTAACCTACACTCCAGAGTTCTGTGCAGGATTGGGCTGAGGCTGAGGTGTCACCTGACATCACACTTTTCCTTGGCTTCTTCTCCTTCTTTGTCCTGCTCCCCCACTACCTTACTGGTCTCTCATTGCATATGAATTCTCCTGTGAGGGTCCACTTCTGGCCAGTCAAGACCCAGAAGCCCATTTCTTTGGGCTAGTTTATACTACCTGAGAGCAGATTGCCCTTTCACACTAAATGTCATGTTTAAATGAATGGGCAGAACTGCTAGGCAGGTAGGGAATTTTCCATCCTCAGTGCCTGGAGTCCACTGGGAATGGATGCCATGTGATTAAGACTGGAGACTTTGAAGTCATACAGCAATAGATTTGGATGACTGCTGACTCTGCTAATAGGCTACATTTCTTATTCCCTTGAAACCTCAGTTTCCTCATCTATAAAATGGAGACCTTATAGGCCCAACTTCTGTATGTGGGTTACTGGGAGGGTGAGATGAACTAATGCATGCCAAGGAGCCCATACAAAGAGCTCCTTCATTTATTTATTCATTCATTCATTCATTTGAGAAACATTCCAGAAAGAGTGCCAGGCCCTATTGTCGATCTGGGGGTACAGAAGTAAAAAAAATTATTCCAAACCTCTGCCCTGGTGGACCCTCCAGATGTTGATGTTATCATCATGATAGACTCTAGGCCTGATGTGCTGAATATCTCAGTGTGGGGCTCTTGAAGTTCAAATATGGGTTCAGTCTTTCAGCAGCTAGATAGTTAATTCCTGTCTCCCAGAATGAACTGGAAAGGTGATGGGAGATGGTGCCTGTGAAGTCAGGTTCCCACATGAGGCAAGTCCTAGGGGATGGGAGATCTAGGCCCTCGTCTGAGCTCTGTTGGGAACCTTGAGAGTGAGCTGAAGTTGTGGGAAGAGCAGTGGCCCAGTGGTCCAGGGATAGGAGTTTCAGAACAGGCCTGGCCAGTATGAGAGAGTGACAGAAGGAAAGTTATTTAACTGCCCAGGCCAATTGGACCTGACCTGAGGTCACAATTATAACCATTAACAGGTTTCATATGGTTGGTTCATTGCTTTACAATTATTGAACTCAATCGTTCAGTCCATAAGTATTTCTTGAGCACACACTGTTTGCCAACCCTGTTCTGGGCACTTGGGATACATCAGAAGACAAGACAGGCAAAGACCACTGTTCTTGTGGAGCATACATTCTGAGGAAGCAGACAGGCAGTGAAAGAAACATAATAATGAATAAATTATCTAGTATGCTAGAAGATAATACCTGCAATGGAAAAAAGAAAAACTGGAGCAGGGTCAGAGGAGTGTGGCGGGGAGGTGCAGGAGAGGCATGTTGCAAGGTCACAGTGGGCTTCAGGAGGGTGAGGTTTGAGCCAAGATTGAAGGAAGTGAGAGGAAGGAGCCATATGGATGGCTGGGGAGAGTGGGAGGGGTAGACAGAAGAGCAGTGAAGAGCCAGTGTAAGAGCCCTGAGGCAGAGCCAGCCAGGCTTATTCAAGCAACAGCCAGGAGGCCAGTATGCCTGGAGTGGAGTCAGCAAGGGAGAAAGTAGGAGGTGAAGTCAGAATTGTTTAGTTTCCATCACTCAAAATTAAGAGCTTTTACCTCAAGTCCAGATTTACAGCTTCTCTCTTGGAAAATCAGAAGCTCTGGCCACATTGAACACAATTTCTTGTGCAACAATGGCCAGGGTAGAGCCCAGGTGGGCTCACCTGAGGTGGGCCTCTCTTGTCCAACGAGCCATGGACCCTACCTCATCCTTTTCTCAGTCCCACACCCTGCAGCCCCTTTTGGCAGTTGAGGTGGTTGTGCTGGGCGGCAGCCTCTGACAACGCCGAGGGTGCCCAAACTCGTCATCACTCACTGCCTCCACCCCTTCACTCAGCCCCGATTCTCTGTGCCTGTTCTTGTGCAAGTCAAATGAAGACTTCTTCTGCGTAACACCTTGAAAAAGGAAGAAATCCTTATAGGTTTAGGGTCATTATCCTTCCTGATTCTACAACTGAGGCTCTTCCTTTGGAAGGAATAAATGGGCTTCACAGAGTGTGTGCATGTGCTTGTGAGGAGGGTTACAGTGGATCCAGGAAACATTTCCCCTTCTCCGTCACACTTGTCTCCAGTCCTGACAGTAGAGCTTCAGGGGGGTTTTATTTACTTTTTCAAAAATGAACTTTTAAAAAATACCCAAAACTGTGTCTTGATCATACCACCTCCCACCCATTCAAGTGGCTACTATCAAAAAAACCCCCAGACAATAACAGGTGTTGGCGAGGATGTGGAGGTATGGGAACCTGTGTGCACTGTTGGTGGGAACGTCGATGGTACAGCTGCTGTGGAAAACAGTACAGAGGTTCCTCAAAAAATCAAACGTACAACTACCATATGATCCAACAATTCAGCTTCTGGGTGTACACCCAAAAGGATTGAAAGCTGGGACTCGAACAGATATTTATACACCTGTGTTCATAGCAGCATTATTCACAATAGCCAAAAGGTGGGAGCAAGCCAACTGTCCATCGACAGATGACTGGATAAGCAAAATGTGGTATATCCATACTATGGAATGTTATTCAACCTGACAAAGAAAATTCTGATACATGCTATAACATGAATGAAGCTTGAAGACACTATGCTAAGTGAAATAAGCTAGTTACAAAAGGACAAATACTGTTTGATTCCAATTATATGAGGTTCCTAGAGTGGTCAAATTGATAGGGACAGAAAGTAGAATGATGGGGGCCAGGGGCTTGGAGAGGGCGGGGAATGGGGTGTTATTATTAATGGGTACAGAGTTTCAGTTTGGGAAGATGAAAAAGTTCTGGAGATGGATGGTGTGATCGTTGTACAACAATGTGAATATGAATGTGAATGTGAATGTTCTTAATGGCTTTGAACTTTGCACTTGAAAATGGTTAAAATGGTAAATATTGTGCTGTGTATATTTTGCCACAATAAAAAAATTAAAATTAAATTTTTAAAAAATCAAAGATATATAAAATATATATATACATATATACACACAAATAGAGACAGAAAGACAGACAGAAGAGAATTAGACACAGAGGCTTTTTTAATGACCCAGCCCCTCATGGAGAACTTGGCCCTTCTCCTCCCACAACCAGGTTTGTTCTCTGTCTTGTTTGAGGAAGAAAAGCAAGAAATAGGTTTACTTAGAGATGGAAATGGTCCAAGAACCCCAGGAAGCGGTTCAGCCTGTGACCCCGAGAGAGAATGGTGGGGAGCCCCCGAGGGGCTCAGACCTCCCCAGACATTCTGGGCCTGCCCCGCTGCCCCCTGTGTTTCCGGGTGTCCAGCAGGATAAACCCCTGCGGGACGTGAAGCACCCGGTGCCGTATTTGTATTCTCATTCTTCCTGATCGTGACTTCTCCTTGCAATTAGACTTTTCCTGTGTCCTGACACTTTCTACTTCTTTGCATTTACCAGGATTGTATTGTATACATTGTCACTGTGAGCCTTCATAAATCCTCGAGCAGGGAGGGAAGTAAGGAAGGGCTGATGTCTTCAGAGGTGAATTTTGAGGTTAGACTTAGGAACCTGTCCATGTCCCCTTTCTACCTCCTTTTACTCCTGTGGCCCCTCTTCTGTCTCAGCTCCCCCTCCTCCCTTGCATCCTCCCCCAGTTTTCCTGGATGCTTATTCTCTGTCTGCACCCCCATTTCCACTGTCCACTCTTCTCTGCCCTGCCCTGGACTCCGGGGGAGCCAGTCTCTAAGGCTCCCACGACTCTGGCTTCCAGGTCAACAGTAGGAGGCACCAACAGGAGAGGGGAGGGCAGGATGAGAGAGCAGTCGGTTGGGGCGTTTCTTCCCTGCTCCCTCTTTGCTCTCCAGGGTCTGGCAGCAGCTGCTTCCCTCCACCCTCCGTGAGTACCCACCTGCTGAGCAGCTTTGTCCCCACACTCACCAGGCTGCAACATCTCTGTCCCCTCCTCTTGTACCTTCAGGCCACAGGGAGGGGACAGCTTCCCCCATTGCTAGGCTCTGGGTGGCTTGTATTCTGTTAGTTCCCTTAACCCTGCCTGCGTGCTGCAAATGAGCCTTCATTGGAGTCTCTTTGGTTAAAAAAGAGTTCTCTTTTGAGTGTTTCCCACCCGGAGCCTGACAGATACACCAAACCCTCCCACCATTCTGGACTTAATTCTTTCTCAAGGGGTCCCACTGGGGGCCTGTGGAAATAGACAAGGGAATGCTGAGGATTCCCTCCCAGGGGTTCCCTTGGACCACGTGCAACAGAACCAGCTGGTACTGGTTAGAAATGCAGATCCCTGAGCCCCAACCCAGACCTGCCAGATAGATCTGGAGGTGGTGGGGCTGGGACGCTCATTTTGTATGCATTTCCCAGGTGACACTGGTACACATTAAAGTACGTGGTGATATAGAAACTTGTGCTTCTTTGTTAGTACATGAAATATAAGATCTCATCACTCCTGATTTTTCAAGTAGTGATGAACGTACATGAGATCCCTGCAACCCAGGTGATGAGGTATGACAGGTCTGTGATTTCCACTGGGGACGTATTCCAGGTCTTGCCAATACTACTGTGGCTTATTGCCTGTATTCACAGTGGAAGGAAATGCGGAATTCTGCCTTAGTGTTAGTGAAAACAAAGATGCAGACTCTTCACGTCCAACTTGACAAGCTCCTGAAGTCTTTCTATGTACTCCTTGAGGAGTTAAGGGGCTCAAGGACCCCAGGTTAGGGGCCCCTGTCTTATATGAGGTCTCTGTAGAAGGGGATTTGGGGCCTGGCAGAGGTTAGAGGAATAGATGCTCCTCAAATAGAGCGCAGACAGTCCTCTTCCTGAGAAGCTGTGTGGTGTGGTGGTTAGGAGCACAGACTCAAGGAGACAGGTCACCTGGGTTTGAATCCTGCCTCCGCCACCTATAAGCTGTGTGACCTGAGCCAAGTCACTGAGCATGATTCCCACCTGCGAGGCTAGAGTATGCCCGTTGCTCTGTCCTGCAGCCATCGTGAGGGTTAATGGAGAATGTGTGTGCCTGGCACCTGGAGAGTGCCCTGTAAGGCCCACGTGGGCCTCAGCCCAACTGCATAAACCTGTCTCCAGAACCCTCCTTTAGTGGCTATTGAGGGGAAGTGGCAGTTATCTTCCCACTTCCTTGAGAAACTGATGGCCAAAAGAAATAGATGACTTCTTCAAGGCCTCAGGAACCAGTCTCTCAGAGTGAGAGGCATCTGGAGTAAGGAGAGAAGAGAGAAAGAAGGAAGAGGATGTGGGGGAAACTGAAGCATTCTTCCCCCACTGAAGTATTTCTCCAGAAATGGCAAATCTCTCATTTCTGAGGCTCCAAAACAGTGACCCTAGTGCAGTGACCTCCAAGAACAGTGATCAGCCATGGGCCTCATCTGGGCATCACGAAACTCCTTTCAAGTGACATAGTTATGGGATTTATGCTAATGGAGCAGGTGCATTAACATATATTCATTTCCTTTAGCATTTGAGTCCCTGCAAGAGAAACCTTTTCAGTTAGCTGTGAACTTCTAAAGACCTGCAGAGTGCCAACTGACAAAATGACCCTGGGGTGGGACTAAGGGAGAGAATCCCCCTAGACTTTTGGAAGACAGTTGTTTCTGCTAGTGGCCTGTCTGGATTTCAGGCTGCATTTCATTCCTTCTGCAGTCTCCCTTAACCCACTTCCCTCTTGTTTTAATTTGGGCTCTCCCAGAAGCAGCCCCTGCGACAAGGATTGTCAGTGGTGATTTGTGGGTGGAGGGAAATAGCGGTATGAGAAGTGAGACAGGGAGGAGAACGCTGCTAATAAAAGGTCTATGGTTGCAACACTGTGGGCACCTAAAGCTTAATTCAGCTGGGAAACCCAGGGAGACAGCAGAGAGTTACCCCACCCAGGGGGCGAGGGAGTTGGGGTACTGATACATAGCTCCTGTCAGTCACTGTTTGAGGCTCCCCAGGCAGCATGAATGCCCCAGCACTTCTTGACTGCTTTGTGTAAGATTAAATCGAAAGTTTTCAAACAAATTGAGGCAGATTCTGACATTTGGAAGGCAGTAGAGCTCTCTTAATTGACAAGGCCTGAAGAATATGGTAGGACCAGGGGGCGCCCAAAGCCATCTGCTACCTTTTTCTTCCCTGCAACCCAGCCCCCCAAATTCTCTAGGTCAGAACCCTGGTCTGGCTGTGAGGCTCAGCATTTCTCTCTCTAGTCGCTAAAGACAGTGAGTGTTTCCAGAAGAACAATGTCCATACTGGTAGCAGAATCCGAGAGTGGGCCTAGTAGAATATGAGAGTGGGTTAGTCAGTCTCTCCGTGGCATCAAGGGGCCATTAGATACCAAGCCCATAATGGGGAAAGATGATTTTTTTAAAAAATAACTTTTTTTTTCCCCAAGTCTATCCATAGATAATCACTTGAAACTATGACAAAGACAAGGAAAAAGGAAGATCTTTTTTGGTGATTATTCAAACCATATTCCCTGGGAGATTTAGAACAATTTCCACAATGGATAGGATTCTATAAATCTTCCCTAGGAATTGCTTCTCTGGCACCACCTTCTTTGAAATTAAAGACAGGGCCACACGGGTGCAGATGACATAGTGAAAGCAAGTTATCTAGGAAAACCACTGACTATAGATGCCACGTAAAATAGTGGATTAGTGTTGGGCCGTGTGGACGCATTTGCCCTCAGAATTTAGAAGTCCTTATGTATATCGGTGTTTCAGCTAGAGCCCATTCACCTCCATGAAGCCACAGGCCACAAAGATTTCCTGTTACCTTAGGTATTTTTCAGTTTAACCACCTTAACCAAAGTTTCTAGTTTTATTGTCTCAATCAACCTCTGAAATTTCCTGATGAGATAGTATTTATCTTTCAAAATCCCAGTTCAATAGCCACTTTTTCCACGAAGCTTTCTCAGACCTCCTTCACTACCCTTGCCCAGAAGAATGAATCTTCTGTACCCCATGTCAGTCAGGGAGGCACATGGCGGCAAGTATAGAAACCCCAACTAATGGCAACTGGTCTGGGAACTGAAGCCAGTAACTCCCTGCCTCCCACAGGGGCGGAAAGAATTAAGTGATACAGTCCTTGTAAAGTACCTCCAGCATGCCTGAATTCCTGGCCCACAAATCGTGGCATATCATTAATAGTATTATATTATTGTTGTTATTGTCAATGATACTATTATATCCTTTAGAAAGATAGGAATGGTCAAATTATTCCAAGAAGCCCTCACTCTCTGAAATATTCAGAACGGTGATATTGATGGTGCCGTCAACATCAGTAGGCTCTCTGCATCTTAGTTTGACTTTGTATGTTTGTTTTGGTCCTTTGTTCTGTTTTGTTTTTGTTTTCTTAGTAGTAGTAGTAGACATTTTTTTGAGGGGTCTTAGGTTCATAGCAAAATTGAGCAGAAGTACAAATGTCCCCTTGCCAGCCCCCCGACATGCACAGTCCCCACCCCACCCCCCACCAATATCTTGTTCTGTTTTGTTTGTTTTTCCAGAGAGTTAGGGCAGAGTTTCTTGCAAGCAAAGTGGCAGGCCTGCCCTCAGCTGCCAGGAGGTGCCTTGCAGCTGGAAAGGAGCCCCATGGTTTGGCAGGCCCCTCGCATGTCCAGAAGAGTTTTGCCACAGGGTGTCTGACTTGGGTGGGCGTCCCCGCCTCACACTGCCTTGTGCAAAGAAAGTAACGTGGCTCTCAGTAGCCATCACCCTTGCAAGCGCAGAGAGCCTGGCATGGCTATTCGTGTCTCGTTCTGGTCCGAGCATCGATATTGCAGGTGTTGGATGGAGCTTCTTGGCTTGAAACAGGATCACTATGTAATATTGGAACATAGTCTTAGAGAGATGGTTTATGGACTTCTGAGCCACTTGGGGGTTTCAGTGAGTTGACTATGTCAGCTGTGGACAGCTTATTTAGTTCTTGGTTAATCCACAAATGTGCAACTCTGTATTCCAATTACTGCATTTGCCTGTCCTTTCAAAGTTAATGATAAAACCTGCATATCATTGGATCAGCCAGGTTATACAGCAAGAGAGGATTGGAGACCATTGCAATTTGGGAATGTGTATCTGACTCATCCACAAACGTATAGAATACAGCATTAATTTTTTTAACTTGACATTTTCTAAAAAATAAACACCCCACAGGCAAATAATTTTGTACAGATTATGAGTAGACCGAGAAATAAGAAGTTCTATTTAAGGCTTTTCTGCATGCCGGGCTCCCCAGCTCCTCAGAGATTAAAAAAGTGTAAGACAGAGTCCTTACCACTCACATCTTCTACCACCTACAAAAATCACACAATAAACACAAATTCGAGGTGGACAAATCAGAAAATACAGACAGAAATTATAAAATACAGATATAGTCATTCCAACCTAGGGAGAAACTATTTTGATTTATGGCCTTACAAACTCTTATATGCAAATACATGTGTGTGCGTGCACTCATATACATAGATAATTTAGCAAAAAAGAGATTATACACTATTTTATAACATTTTTCATTTAGCAGTGTATCGTAAATATCTTTCCTTGTCTCTAAATATGATTTACATAATACCTTTTAAAAGCGTTTCATTGAATGATGATCCTAGTTTATATAAGTCATCCTCTATGGTATATTTTCTTAGGTTTTGATAATTTATTATAGTCAGCATTCTGGAATGAATATTCCTGGTGCGTATGTTTTTGTGCCCTGTCTGATATTCCACAGAATCAAGTGTTAAGATACACTTTAGGATCTTACAATCTGGTTGAAGGGATCAAACACATGTGAAAAAGAAAACCAGTTTATAAAGGGAGGGAGGGGTGTCTGGTGCAACAGCCCAGAGTCAAAGGGCAGAGAGACCATTTCATACTTGGGTTGCTACAGAAGGCTTCATGAAGGACAGTTGCGAGTGTCAGAAACTCAACTCAAATAAGCTTAAGTGTAAAAGGCATATTATTGGCTCATGAAATTGGAAAGTCCACTTTGGTTTCAGACTGAAACTCCAGTCAAACTGGCCTATTTGCCAGTGTGTTATATTATGAAGTCGAGAGGCAGGGTGGGCTCTAGCACCACGTGATCAATGGCTCAGTGATGTCATTAAGTTGACTCAGGGTCAACTTCAGCTCAAGTCAGATTTCCCTCAGTGTGGCTGCCAGTGGCAATCAGGACAGCCAACTTTCCTGTCTGCAGCCAGCACTGGAGGGTGAGACATGGCTCCCTCTGGCAAGGACTATAAAGTCTTTCCTGCCCTCTGATTGGGCAGCCTAGGTCATGTGCCCACCCCTGAACCAATAGCCATCACTGGGGAATAGTACACACTGATTGGCCAATCATTATCAGCTCCTGGAGGAAAGGGTGGGGTCACCTTCCACATGGGGTGTGGTGGATATTTGGACAAAACTGGGGTCCCATTATGAAGAAGTGGGGATGGGTGCTGGGTGATCAACAAACAATGGAATCCAAATAAAATTTCATTAATTAAAGAAGAAATATAAAGTTAGGTAAGTAGAGAAGTCATCAGAATTCCAGAGGATACGCTGACCAAAGATGTGGCAGCGAGATTGCAGAGGCTGTCCTGCAGGGAACAGGAGGGTGAACAAGCTCAGCTGGAATGGGATGGGTTATATAAACTGGGATCATCATTCACTGAAATGCTGTTAAAAGGTATTATGTAAATCCATACTTAGAGACAAGGAAAGATACTTACGATACACCGCTAAATGAAAAATGTTATTCACTTATTTATTCCTTCATTGCACTTATATTTATTGAGTACCTACTATGTACCAGGCCTTGTGCTGAGTACTGGGGATAAATGAGATAATGTTCATATCCTCATGGACTTCTAGTGGGGGAGATAGACAACAAACAAATTAATTTAATACCTAATATGTCAAAAACAAAGCAGGATAAGGGGAATAGAAAGAAACAGGAGGGAGGGGAGTCCAAGGCCTCTTGCTTAGATGGACATTAAACCAGGGACCTGAAGGAATGATCGAGCAAGCCACGGTGATCTGGGGGGAGCATGTTCTGGGCAGAGGGAATGGCAGAGTACAAAGGCCCTGGGTCAGGTGTCTGTGACATGTTTGGGAAACAAGGAGGACGAGGGGGAGAGTTGTAAGCAGTGCGGTCAGCGTGGAGTGGTAAGGTCAGGTAGGTCTTCGCAGGCATTGCAAAGACTTTGTGTTTAACTCTGAGTAAGATGGTGAACTCCTCATACCAGAGGATGTCATTGAAGCAGAGGGTGGCTGGACCCTCACCCTAATCGCTTTGCCCTGACTCTGACTTTAACTCCTTCTCTCCTCTCTTCCAGGCCATGTACATGTTCTACGCACTGGCCATCGTGTGTGATGACTTCTTCGTCCCCTCTTTGGAAAAGATCTGTGAGGTAGGTGCCTCGTATTCTCAGCGTGTCTGAGCCAGGCACTGGTACTGCTCCAGCCTCCTCCCCCAAGGTCCTTAGGAGCCCTCCACGCAACCAGGGTGGCAATGCCAGGCGCCAGCGTGCTTCAGAGGGATAGCCCATATGAGCATAACCACTCCATCAGGCTGCTTAGAATCTCTGGATCCTGGTCCACAGTCAGGCTTTAAGGCATATGATCAGCTCTCCCTGCTCCATTTGGCCATAACAAGGTGCTATTTGTGTTCGGCTCCCATCTTCTTTCTCTTTTAAATCCTGCTCCTCCTTTCTCCCTGTCGCTTCCTCTGTCTCCTTCTCCTCTGGATCCTTCTGCCCCCGTAACCCTCCTCTGGTGACTCGTGGGGGCCCCGCAGAGTGGAAATCCTCACCATACATCTCCGTCACCCTTCCTCTTTCTGTGTATGTACAGAGATGCTCCAAGCAGACACCTGAAAGGCAAGGAGATGAGAGGATGGGCCGCAGAGACCAGGAAAGGGACTCTGTTTGCTATCAGACCTGTGAACGCCAGGCTGAATCAAGTCAAATCCCTTTCATCAGAAAATATCCAGCATATCTAGAACTCTTTCATTCTCTTGCCGCTTTCATCTCTTGTCTGTTTTGAAATGTAGTTCCCTTTATCTGGAAGCTTTCTATTTTATTTTATTTTAATTCAGAATCCCATTTCAGAAAGGATCTCTTCCAGACACACCTCCCATGGGGAACTCGAGTTCTTTATGTAGTTCTCAGACTTTGTCATCCCTCCCCTTTCCTCCCTCCCTCCCCACAAGTGTCTGATTCACAAGGTCTTGGGGGGCAGAGGGGAACAGAAGAGGCATTTCTGTTAAGTTCCCAGGTGATGCTGAGGCCATTGGTCTGGAAACCACACTTTGAGAACCACTAACTTAAGCAGATGCTTCTGCATCCTGGAAGTCTCTTCGTTCTGTGTACTTGAAAAAATAGGAGCACTGATCCGCAATAACCCCAGAGAGGCCTGCGAGCGGCTTCCTCTGTACCGCGGAAGTAGCAGAAGGAGAGGGAGTGCGCTCGTGTCTGACATGGACAGTGGGCAAGGGTGGAAGCCTTTGTCAAAGTGAGGACACCTGAGGACAGGGTCGCCTTATGCGGCAGGGGAGGAAACGCTGAAGCACCCGAAATTGGGGCCATTTGTGATCTCTGAAATACCACCATTTGGTGGTTTATTCTACGTGCAAAGCAAGCTACTCTCTGTCTTTCCCACACATTTTTTTTAACTAGCAAAGCCTCTGTTCTAGAAGTGTACGCATAATTGTCAGATGGGTTCCTCTCAACTGAGGAAGCCCACAGAACCTGCAAGCATGCCCCCTTGAGGAGGAAACAAGATGAAAGGCAGTGTGGGCCTTGCTGCCAGGGGCTGGGTTCTAGGCGCTGAGCTGCTCCAGAGTGAGATGCACAGGGGGCTGGCTGAGGAGCCGGGGGGTGGGAGAGTGCAGCGAGAGAAAAGGGAGAGAGAGATTGCTTCGTCCAGGGGATCGGGGAGGGCTCCTGCAGGGGCAGGATTGGAGCAGCCTTGGAGGGAGGGTCTCAGCGGCAACAAGTTTCAAGGGAGGATATTTGAGCAGAGAAGAGTCTGACCCATAGAGCCAAGGGGGAGAAGCCGGAGCTGAAATCATCGTGAAGGGAGCCTAGGGCGTCAGGAGTCAGTGCTATGGAGGGAGCTTGGGAGGCTTTGAGGACCATGTGCTTGTAGATGGAAGGAGCCCAGAGACAGGAAGACAGACCCCCTAGCTGGTGACTAAGCATCCAGTGCGATGTTGCCAGGACCAAAGTGAATTAGGGGAGAAAGAGGAAGGGATGTAAGGAGGTATGGAGGAAGAAGCAAACTGAGTGGATGAAGGAGAAAGAGACAAACTGGAGATGAGCCAAGGTGTGGACTCCACAACCAGTGCCCCAGCAGGGAGCCGGAGCTGGAGCAGAGACAGCGGTGCTGGCTCACAGCTCAGGGCCAGTCTTGGCAAACCACCCATGGAGCATGAACTCTTAATTAGATTATCTTCTTGCAGACTCCCTGCGCTGGAGGGACAAGATGCCCCAGGCGTCCCTCCAGCCACACCTTTCAACTTGAGGCATCAGTACTTCTATCTTAGGGTCTTCTCAGAACCCTGTGTGAAGTTTAGCTGTTCAGTCAAGATCAAGGGAACCCAGGATTCTAGGTCAAAAGGCTCAGTTAGGGCTCCTGCGGCAGCTCCTGACTGAGCAGTGGCCTACGCCGAGGCCATGCTGCCCCTCCATGGCTGAGCAAGGAAGTGCAGCTGCTGGTGCCCCGGGGAAGATGGAAGATCTCCTTCAAGACTGACATCTCCTAGCTGGGGTGCCAGGAGGGAACCAGCTATTTCCTGCCAACCAGCAGCTTGCTGTCTGGGTCGTGACTGAATGCCAAAAAGCTGAGCATGCTAGCCAGCCTCTACTGTGCACTTGTCTTCTTGCAAATCACTTTTTGGATTAACGAACAGGGTTACCTGGAGAGCTCGTTGTGTAGAGTGTCCTGGCAGGGCTCTTCCTCACTTTCTACTCAGTCGCAGCTCCACCCCCACTCTCCCTACAGGGGTTTCAAGACAGCATGGAGGAGGGGGGCAGGTTTCAGGAAGGTGACTCCCCACCCCCAGCCTCCATAGCCTCCTAGAATCAATGCTCGCAGACGGATTACCATGAGCCTAATTCAGCCTGAGATCCACGGTATTGAAAAAAATCAGGATATTTTGCATAAAAATGTGAATTTGGGTATCTCTTAAAAAATAAGCATGTGGCAGCACTAAGGGAACTGAGCAGTGCTGCCTTTAGAAAGGAAGTGAACGCCCCCCACACCTCACTCCTGCCTGCTCCACTTCTCCCTGTTATCTGTGTGGCCCCTGGGAACATTGGGTTGGGGATCCCTAGATCTTATCAAGAGCCCCCTCCATGAGCCTGCCCCTTGAGGAGGATGGCAAGAGGAGCCATGGCCCAGCGGGGTCTGGGGCAGGAGTGGCTGAGCTCTGGGAGGAAGAGGAGGAGGGGGACTGAGCCTGGGACCTCAGGGGTCACGGTCATCTCTGTTTCTGGGAGAATCTCAACTCACCGTATTTGTCCTCGCTCCTCTGCAGCGCCTGCACCTCAGTGAAGATGTGGCCGGGGCCACGTTCATGGCGGCAGGCAGTTCCGCCCCAGAGCTGTTCACATCAGTCATAGGTAGGTGCCAACCTGGGGAACGTCTCAGCCTTGCCCTCTCGAGGGGACCAGGGCTCTGGGGACAGATGGCCTGCCAGCAGGTTGTCTCACAGTCAGTGAGAATCTCCAGACCCCAAGGAGCAGAACAGCAGCCTCCTGCCCCGCTATAGTTGCTGTTGCTATTTCATTAAAGTGATGCTTTTACTTTGCATGAAGGTGCCAATGCTGCAGTGGGACAGTTTCCCCAGTGCAGATGAGAAAGCTCTCTCCAGTCCTTGGCTGTTTCCTGCTGATCTTGAGAAGTGTGGAACTTAGCGCCTGTGAAAGCTCCCCGCACCCACCTTGGAATGCAGCTGGCCACAATGGCCAGGCTGACACTGGGTCTGTGTTTCAGGCGTCTTCATCACCAAGGGCGACGTGGGAGTAGGGACCATCGTGGGCTCAGCAGTATTCAATATCCTGTGTATCATCGGTGTCTGTGGGCTCTTCGCCGGGCAGGTAAGAGTGACGGCAGAATGTGGCATCTGGGGAGTGGCGGCGTGGAGGTGGGGCAGGGGCCTGTCTGGCAGGAGCACAGCCAGCGTGGGGCCCGTGGGCTGGGGTCACGGTGCCATGGGATCTCACAGCCCGGGAGGCTGACCCAACTGGAACTGGAAGTTGTCAGGCACCGCTATTTGGTCTCCATGTTGGTGGCATGCAGAGTAGCCTGGTCCACGTGAGCCATCAACCAGCCTGAAGATGCAGGCTAGGAATCTGAAGGTGTCGCCTTCATTTCGATGTGTTACTGATCTGAACTGGAATGACCTATAACAATTTTAAGTATGCTTTTCCTCAGTGGAAAGAGAGTAAATAAAGGAGAGAGAGACAAGAAATGACACAGATTTCTTTCTGCTAAAAACAGTTTGGAGTTGTCACAGTTTAAGACCCAATCCTTCCTTTTCTACAGTGATCAAGCATTTTTCTTACATGTTCCCTTTAGCTTGTTTTTGGTTCATGAGGGTCTTTGCGTGCCTGTATTTTATCTGTGGAGACTATCCCACTGCCAAGGGGTATCATGGGTCCGTGTCCTTTATGAATGCTGGTGTCTGTTTTGGAAAGTCATGGGAAGACACCTGGAAGTCGCCGAGTGTGAGGCTGCCTGGCAGCCTGGACGTTACAGGGCACCCAAGGGTCTGCAGCCATCCTGTTGGCTCTGATGTCCTAGTTCCCTCATAGGAATTTATTCAGAAACAACGTGATCCTGAGCTCTCTGTCCAATCATCCAGGGCTCTGAGTGTCTTCTAGGAAAAGTGACTTCTCAAAGCTTGTTGACGGCACTCCACTTGCAGTATCGAGGAAGCTGGGGATCCTAACCAGCTCCCTCCCTGTGGAGGAGGCAGGGGCCTGCTGCAAGCGGTGGGTTGGTTTGGAAGGCTGAGGAAAGCTCCTGTGAACCCTCCCCCACATCCTTTCCCAGCCCCTCCGTCATTCAGTCCTCCGGCAGGGGCCCCTGATGCCGCCCGTCTCTCTGAGGCTGACTAGAGTTTCTCAGGCAGGACGCGCTTGGGCACCCAGTGCTGTTCCCCACTGCCCACTTTTTACTTCCTTGATCTTCATGCCTATCGATTTGTCCAGGTTACCTGCTGGGTTCGTTGCTTCTGGGTGACAGGCAGAGGGACACCTGATCTCATCAGGAATAGGCTCCAGAGCCCACAGGTGGACGGTTACTTCTGAGAAGAGGCTCCTGGACAGCTGCGTCCATACGTGGGGGTTGAGTTCTGCCCCACTTGCTAGACTGAATGTTTTCTTTTTTCTCACCCTTTTGGTCCTTCATCTCTTTCTTAGATTTTGTGGACCCATGATACGGTGTTTTTTAGATCTCCTATAAATGCGGTTAGTACCAAAAAAAGAAAAAAAGAAATGAGTGTCTGTCTTTGCCTTTGGCGCTATTTGCACTTCCCAGGCTCTCGTCTCTGTTGGCTTCTCGTTGTCTTCCAGAGATGAACAGGCACATCCTGCAGAAGAGCTGTTGCTGTTAGCTCTCTCTTAATTAGCATTGTCACCATTAGCAGTATGATTATTAGCCTGGCCATTATCAGTGTTGTCATTAGTTCAGTCATTTGTACCTGAAGCTTGATGCAAAGGCAACCCTAAAGAGGGAGAAATGATGTAAAGAAATGAAACAAATGACTGGGAAACACTAGTAAATGCCATGCAACTAATTACATATGAAGTGGCTTGAATGCTTTTGGATTTCATAATTTATTAGCAATGCAATTAATCACTGGCTTGGTTAGAACAGCTGCATTAAAGACAAATTGCTTCCTGAACTTTACCAAGTGCTGCCATCAGTCACTCTACCTCCTCTGGAAGGTCTTTGCCGAGTTCATGTCACGACTCTGAATGATCGTGGAGAAAGGTACCCCCCATGATGATGTTAGAAGTAGCCCACGTGATGTTTCTGGGGGCCAGCCCTGCTTTCTGTCTTTCCTTGTCCCGTGCCCACTTGGAGAGTTCCAAAGCCATCCAGCTCTCTTCTTCAGGGCTTTGTAGAATCCATGAAGTCTTTGCAGAGGGAGAAAAATGATGTTTTGGAAAGAACATGAGCCCAGGAATCAGACTGGCCTGGGCTTGAGTCCTGACTCTGCCATTTGCTGGCTGTGGAGCCTTGGGGGAAGTCCTTCATCTCCCTCAGCCTGGAGTGGGTATAAGCGCACCTGCCTCCCACGTCGCCGGCAGGATGAAACATAACGTGTTCAGCATTAAACAGCACCTGGCCCACGTCGTACGTGCTCAGTAAAGTTAGACACAATTATCAGCTCTCAGAAGAATAACGATCCCTGGGATCCTCCTCTCCAAATTCTACCCTAGGCTGCTGTGATCATTTGACCAAACAGTTGGTAGAACTCACTCGCTAATAGTAGGACGGCTGCAGGATGCCCAGTGTGGAGGCAAGGGAGGGTCGGGGAGGTCTTCTAAGTGAAAATCAAAGTAGGGAAGTGTTGATAGAAGGATGATCTCGGGGGACTGGTCCTTGCCTCTGCGCTGTCTGATCAGTGGGCGGAAAAGAAAGATCAGTAAGAAATGCACGCTGCCTTAAATCTTGAGAAGCCTTCCCAGGGCGGTGGAGCCGGAGCAGTGTAACATTATAGCAGAGGGTGGATATTGGGAACTGAACTGATTAATAAATCCAATCATGGCTCTCACTTAGCATTGTTATTTATGTCGCTCCGCACTTTCCTTTGGCTGGAGAATTACCAGCGAGTGCCGGTGGGCCTCTCTCGAATGTGTTCCGGCGTGAAGGGCTGCTCGTGACCAAGTCTGTTACCCATCTGAAATTAAAGTAATTAAGCCACAAGGTTTGAGTTCCTGTCTCAATTAGGGTTTTGATGAATTCGAGGTAATTAAACGTCTGCGGTATTTGCAGTCTGCAGACAGACCTGGGCTTTGGTGCTCGCCTAAGGTGCTTTGGGGAGTTTTATGGGACAAGAAGGAAATTGCTTCTTACAAAGTGGCTTATCTAGTGCTTCTTGGCATGCCTGAAGGACGTTTACAGGCTGTGGCCCTACAAGTTTCCTTTATTTAAAAACAAAAAATAAAAAGAATGAAGTGAGAATATCAAGCTCTAATGCAACTTGCTAATGTATTTCGGATATTGTATTGAAAGAACTTCATGCCAGTTCTGTAAGACATCATACCGATTATTTAAATCCTCCATCCAGAGCACGTTAAGCTTTAAAGACATAACCACAAACAGAGAGTAAATAGTGTGACCACGTCCCGGATTAGGACTTTCGTATCCCGGTTATTACAGGCCGGCAGACAACTCCAGTTTGTATTGAAGAGCTCCAACACCGCTCCTGGCATCCTCCGCATGTGCCTGACGTGCTCTGGCGAGGTGCATCTAATCTCAGCTGGGTTTGCCTCTCCTCAAATAACCGCCTGTGCATGCTGGCCCCTTTACACAAACCCGAGCAGCCCCCAGAGCTTACACACCTGCATTGAAACCTGCCTTGGATGGGGTTTCCCCAGAAGGAGACTATAAGCAGCGATTCAAGCTCCAGTAGTTTATCTAACGGGTGATCCCAGGGCATGCCAGCCGGGGAGTGGAGCAGTGAGTCAGGGAAGAGAACAAGCAAGCTACCGCTGGGGGCCGCTGGGATTTACTCCTTCTAGGGGAACTGGGAGGTGGTGTAGAACGTGGCCCCCAGGTTACCTCACCCAAGGGGAAGAGAGCTGGGGTGTTTACCCAACAACCTCCACCAACTGTTGGTTAAGGTTGTTCCTAAAGGACATTCCAGCTTGCCAGGCATAGGTAGGATGGACTTGGGGCCCAGAGAAAATCTCCAAGCAGAGAGACATAGGGGCTGGCCCTTGGAAGGAGGTAAAAGTGAGGAGCCATGTGTGGGACCATAGAGTGTTTGCTGCAAACTCAAGACTAAGTTTTTAAAAATAAGCTACCTGGTGGGTCCCGCCTCCACCTCCCTTGGATGAAACAAGCATTAGTACTAGGCTGACTATTAAGAGTTCAGGGCCAGGACATCTTGCATTTAGGGAATTTCCTCTACTGTGAAAAATAACAGCTACCATTCTAGGAGCTTTCTGCTTCCAATTAGGACGCAGACGACCTTAGCTCCCGTGGGAGCACCGAAAAAAATCTGGCTAATATAAAAATCATTCTTATATGTGGCTCTATCAAAGAATGGAGACAGGAAAGGCTTGATGAACTGATTTCCAGAGAGAGGAGCCCTTGGTAAGTGAGCGGTGACCCTGGCAGGTCTGAGCGCAGGGAGAGCAGAGGCTGCCCAAGACCCAGAACCTCGCAGGGTGGAGACGGAGCCCGCTGATTGCAGGCAGTGGTAGAGCGAGATGGGATGTGTTGTGGTCAGAGAGACTAGGACGGGCAATGGTACTTTGTTCTGCACAGCAGTCTTTTCCACCCCACTCCAAATCTGCTGAGTAAAAGGGGAATGAAGGCAGGAGTGGTAAGCAGAGAGCAATCACCCCATCTGCCCCAGCTCCCACATTCTCCCGATACCTGCAATTGAGGAGTCCATGGGCTTACATGGAACCCCAGACCAAATCCTGGTAAGAAGTAGGAGCCTAGCCCGTCCTTGGGACGCTGGGTGTGGGCTGAGCTGACCAGAGGTGGGCGCAGCTCAGTCTCCATCAAAGGAACCCGGCTGCCTTCCGAATCGTCACCTCCTCACTTAGCCAACAGAAAGAGCAGAACGTGAATTTCCCAGAGAAAAGAGCATTCTTCAGTTCTTACTCTTTTTCTACATGTGATTTCCAGGATGCAATAATAAATTACAAAACCTATGAAGAGGCAGGAATAAGACTCATAATCATAAGGAAACAGCAGCAGAAGCCAACCTCAGATGATCCAGATGTAAGAATTACAGAAGAGAATTTAAAATGTCTGTAGTAAATAAAGATGGGAAGAATAAATGAATGGATGGATAATTTCAGCAGAGAAGTGGAAAAAATAAGAAAACCAGATAGAAACTACATATCAAAAAAAAAACCCCCCACAAACCAGCTATCATTTTGTAAGCTTCTCCAGGGTGCTGGCATTGCACTAGACGCTTTATGAATATTCATAGAAACACACCCACTGAGTTTTAAGATAGTATTTTCCTCATTTACAGACAAGGAGATGGGTCTCTGGGCAGGAGGGCTACCGTGGGGTGATAAGCCTGGATTTGAGTCCACATCTGCTGACTGTAAACTCCATTCTCCCTCCTCCTGAGGAACCTAGCATTTAAAAGTCTCCAGGTGTTCTACTGCGTTCTCATGATTAGCCTCAGCTTTTAGGTATTTGTTGGATGTTTTGAGTGTAGAAGGAGCTGGGGGCAGTGCAAAGAATGGGCACATCAGCACACGGTGGTGACCAGAGATCGGGGATAGGTGGACTCTGCGCAACCATGCTGGGCTAGAAACTTCTTTCACGATCAGATGACGTCGTCCCATGCTAGGCTTTCACTAGCATGGTGAAATGCTAGTGAGGTGGAGGATTCAGGCTAATAAACAAGTGAGAGACCCGCAGACCACCCAGTTTACCCTGTACACCTTGAGTTCTGGCCTCCTGTTCCCCAGACAGAACCTAGAACATCTCTTATCATGTTCCAATTCTGAGAAGCATCCCGATTCCCTGAGAGGCTGGGGACTGAGGACAGGCGAGGCCCAAAACCGCACACCACTAGTTGCCAAACCTAAAAATAGGGTCTGAAGCCCTGCCACTCACCCTCGAGAGGGAAGTGAAAGTGCAAGGAGGAGAAGCAGCGTCCATGGAGACTGGAGGAGCAGGTGCAAGGGGAGTCCTCGCCCAGGAAGCAAGACGCTTTAATACTGGGCCCCGTGGGGAGCGGGAGGGAAGAATTCATGGTGCAGGAGTAGACCACGGCCAGGGGCAGGTCCCTGGAGTGCTCACTGAGTTCTATCACATTCCAGTAAAATGTAGTTTGTCCCCGTGTCATCTGCAGGCCACCTGCCTCAGGAAGACCTTGCTAGAAGGTGTGTCCCCGGCCCTAGGCCAGACCGAGTCAGAAGAGCAGCTGTACCTGCTTGAGCCCCATCTGCAGGCTCAGCTCTGCTCGGATTCTTGGACAGCTCGGCCGTGAGCAGGAGCAGCCCTCCCTGGGCAGCGGGCCCAGGCAGCACACAGTCCCCCTTGTGCCCCAGTCCTCTAACTGGCTGTCTGCCTGAGGCTGTCTTGCTCACTGTCCACTGGGAATTCTTTTCCCTGGCCGTTCTCCCTTGCCCCCGCAAGGCCAGGTCCTGACAGGTCCTGATCTTCCCGTGACAGACACTGTGGTTCCCGGCCCAGAGCTCCATTAAGGTCACCCACCCAGCTTGGCACTGCTCCATCTCCTTAGCCTCTGCCTCCTCATCTCAGATCTCTGTTAGCTTTGACTTTGGCTCACGGCACTTGTTTCTAGTTTGTTCTACCTCGTTGAAATGATCTCCAGAAATCAGATCCATTCTCGGACCCACATCTTAGATTAGTTAAGAGGCTTTCAGGTAACAAAAAACTGGCTTCTTAAATAAGGAGAATTTATTGATGGCTCTGAAAAATACAGAAGAAAATGTACATCAGGCATGGTTTGATCAGGGCTCCACCCCATTTTCAGTGATTCTTTTGTCACTAATCTCTTCTGACTCCTTCCTCAGAATAGTTTTCCTTCACGGCAAAAAAATGGCTGTAGCAGTTTTAGGCCTTATACGCACATACACACTGACAAGAAAAGAGAAAGAGAATGTCTCTCCAGCGACCCCACCTTTCATCCCCAACCTGGCATCATCAAACAAAAATCTGATTGGGCCAACTAAGGTCAGCTGACCATCCCTGAGCCAATCACTGTGGAAGGAGCTAGACTTACTCAGTTGGCTGTTAGTCAGGAACCACCCACTCATTCCCTCCACCCCAGAGGTAAGAATGTGATCAGTTCCACCCCAAATAGGCAGCTTTTGGTCCCTGGTTATCATACAGATAAACAACAAGACAAAGCCTGTGCAGTATTGTGTGCTGCTGTGATGGCTGCTTTCCCTGGGGGGTGTAACACACGCAATAAAATGCACAGATCAGTCACAGGTCTTTGTATGGACATAGGCTTTTATTTCTTTTGGGTGAATAATACAGCAGTGGGATTGCTGGGTTATATAGTGAGTATGTTTGTGAGAAACTGCCAACAGTTTTTCAAAGTGGCTGAACCCTTTCGTATTTGCATTAATAATATGTGAGATTCCAGCTGTTCTGCATCATCAGCACTTGGTGTTATCAGTTTTGTTTTGTTTTCTTTTAATCTTATCCATTCTGGTGAGTATGAACGGCTCCTCATTGTGGTTTTAATTTGCATTTCCCTGACCAGTCATGATGTTGAGCATGTTTTCACGTGCTTACTTGTCATCCATGCATTTTCTCTGGTTGGAGAGTCTGATCACATTTTTGCCCATTTTTTCATTGGGGTTTTTGTCCTCTTAATTCCATTGTCAATGTGTTCTCCAAACCATTACCCTTGACCAATCCCTCTGCGTTATTCTGTCCAATTCATTTCCACTTCTGAATCCATGGAGAGTAGGGCTCTTAGAAATGACTTACACTGGTCATGGAAATGTTTTATTAGGGTTGTTTCTTACATTTGAGTTTTCAAGAGAGGTACTCAGAAACAGCGCTCTTGATTGTGTGGGAGGAAATGAAGAGGTCACATTCCTTCATCCGACAAACCTGGATGCAGCATCACTGAGGTCTGAAGTTCTTCCTTCTAGAAATGTGAGGAGGAGCGTAGGAGTCCCTGGCAGCTGGGGATGAACACTCCTTCCGTGTAATTAAGTCTCACGTTGCTCCTTGGAAATGAGTTGAGGGGATGGAGTTTCAAGGCACCGTCTGCGTCCTTGGAAAGGCTGTCCTCAGTGCTGGCGAACTTTCAGGGTACAAGGAGCCCAGGATCTTCAGCGATTGCAGCTGAGCACCATCCCAAGAAGAGAGTTCATCTTTGGGCCCAAATGGCATTTTCATGACCATGCCCGACTGGGCACAATGTCACCCATGCTGCCCCCTATTGCAGCCGGGCCCTCTCCCCCCACAAGTAGCTGAACCTGCAGTGAAGAGTGACTGTCATGGAGGCAAAAGCCTGTGTGGCTGCGGATGCTCGTTTTATTTATTATTCCTCGTTAACAAGCACGTGTCTGGTTCTTGCCCTGAGTCAGCACTGTTCTCACAGCCTTAGGTACATTCACTTGTTTGATCCCCACAATAACACTCTGAGGAGGATGCTGTTTTTACAGAAGAAGAAACTGAGGCTCTGAGAGATTAAGTAACGTGTCCATCACAGAACCAGTTAAGTCAAGAGGCTTTTAGGGCTCAGGGGTCCAGCCAGCAGCACAGAAATGGTCAGTTCTCCCTGAAGCCCAGCTCAGAGTTGAGTCCGACCCAAGGCCTTGTACATCAGTGCCTTCCAGAGTATGGCCGTCCTCCCATTCCTTCACACTCAGCGCCTGCCCATCACCGTAGAACCCCCCTCACGGAGCAGGCCGAGGGCGTGATGGGGTGGAAAGGGGAGCCCTCAGTGCCTCTTTCACCCGCAGCTGGGATGTGTTTATGGTGTCTGCCGAGCTTACCTTCCTCTGGCTTCCTGGGCCCCACACGTCCACTTCTGGGCTCCACAGAAGCTGTCAGAGGGGCCCAGGCACCCCAGCACTTGGCAGGAGACCCCTCACCTCCACACCTGCCCTTTATTCACAGGCAGAGCCTGCAGACAAAACTAAGGGAGGTGAAGAATTCCAGTCCTGGCCTTCTAACTCCACCCCAGGCAAAGTCACTGGAAAGATTCCTTGATAAAAGAGAACCTAGAATGTTAGCAGGTCATGAAAGTGCATATGCAGCAGGACAAAGAAGGCTGCTACCATCTCTTCCGTCAGCCCAGTGTCCGCCAGAGTGCCCCCGGCCTGGCCTCTTGTTGCCCCACATTCACAGGGCTCTGCATGGGCTGTGACAGAGCAGACCAGATTTCGTGCCTTGGGTCTGAGCAGCTGTGGTCAAAGTGTCCGTGCCTGAGCCAGAGCCAGCACGTGAGGCCTGAGGCTGCCCCGACTTAAAATCACAAGCCTGTCTCTGCACGATAATGTTAATTAAAGGTGGTTTGTCTCTTCGTGTTGTCCTCTGTGACTTTAAAGCCAGGGTCATGATCCGCACTGGTGTTCTGGGGGAGATGTTGATTATGTTCCTTCTTGGGGCAGGAAGTTCATTTCTTGATTCAACAAGTGTTTGCTGAGGACTTACCACGTACCAGGCACTATTCTAGAGGCTGGAGGGACACCAGCAAAACAGTTACATTCTAGCAGTGGGCTGTGGGATGTCGCATACCTAGCAAAGATAATAAATTGAGAGACCAGATAGAGAGAGAGAGAGTATGAGATTGTGGGATGGTGAGATAGGGAGATGACATATGTGCCAGGTGGTGGTCACTGCTGTGAAGGAAAATAAAGCGAGGCAGGGCTCCCAGAGAGCCGGGGGAGAAGAGTTACTGATTTATAAAGCGTTTCCAGGGAAGGGACTTCTGCAAGAGTTGATAGTTTAACAGAGTGAGAAAATACTGCTAAATTCCCTTCCATGAAGAAAATGGCACCATCTAAAACGAAGATTCCAGTTCCAGGCACTGTTTTGAACAACTGAGTCTCTCTGAGCAGAGGGAATGTGTCACCCAAGCAGATAGACAGCTGCTGTCCCCGGGGAAACTGTGCAAACCTCACAAGCTGGAATAAGAAAACAGCAATGCCTCGGGCGACAGGAAGAGGCATGCTCAGTGAGCACCCTATCCCCAGCAACGATGGAATGCAGGAGGGGGCTACAGAGCATAGGGAATCCCCCTCCTGCCAGGAGACAGTCGCGGTGTGAGGCTGTGAACTCCTGAGAGCTCATCCTGTCTCCACTGTTTCCCACTGTTTCTGCAGCACCAGGAGTATGGCCTGCATGTGGGAGGGGCTCAGTCCATCTTTGATAATGACTGACACTGGGGAGGGGAGGGTTGATCGTGGCATCAGAGCTAGAGTTCACAGTACCCCACAGCCTGGCACAGACTTGCTCAGGAACTATTTGACGGGAGCCTGGGGGGGTTAGACAATGTATGGGTGAATGTCCCAACTTGCCACCAGATGCCCCAAAGACAAGGTGGGTTGAAATAGCGGAAAGTCTTTGGGCAGAACTTGAGACGTAGTCATGAAACGGAATTATTGGTTTTACGTGGCTTTCCATTCAGTGCCTATTATGTGCAGGCACAGAGCGTACAGAGGTGAACAAGATAGGAAAGTTCCTGCCCTCCTTGAGCTCCTGGACCAGTGGGGAAACAGGCAAAGAGCACGGAAACCAACGAATGATCAAATAATAGTACAAAGAAAACGTCCTTGAAGGAAAAGTATAGGGCAGTGGGATGGAGGATGACTGGTGGGGAAGGTAGAGGAAGCAGCTTTAGGGAGGGCGGTCAGGGAAAGTGTCCCAAATCAGGAAGGCAACTCTGCATAGGAAGATTTGGGGAAGAAAGTTCTAGGTGGAAAGAGTAGTGGGTGTTCAGACAGGAACAAACATGGTGTGCTTGAAGGTCAGAAGAAAGGCCAGTCTGGAGCCTAGTGAAAAAGGGAGAGTGTGGCCAAGAGAGAGCTCTGGTGGGGGCAGATCATGCTGGGGATTTGGGTGCAATGGGAAGCCACTGGAGAGTTTTAAGCTGTAGAGTACAAATACCTGATTTATACTTTGGGAAATTCCTTCCAACTACTCTGTGGAAAAAGGTTTTCTATGGTGACAAGATGGTGGCAGGGAAACGAGTTAGGAAGTCTGTGGTGACGCATGAGTTGAACTCTGGGAATAAAGATAGTGAGAAGTGGTTGTTGGATTTAGAAGATTTTTGGAGGTAATACCAAGAGGATTTGCTAATGAATTGGAAAGGAGGGTGAGAGAATGAGGTAAATCAGGGGAGACTCCGGGGATTTTGTGTTGAGCAATGTAGATGGGTCCTGACTACACAAATGAGCACCAGCTGGTCATGAGAAATTATGAGAGCTTGTTTTCAGAGAATAGCCAGTGTATTATCTAACATATTCTGAAGTCTACCATGGTGTGTCAGATCCAGAAACTTGGTAGGGTCACTGAAATATATTGCGTGATTTTATTTTTTTAATTGAAAGTTCAGTCAGCCATCCGTAACTCACCGACCACTTTGCTGGGCAGCTTTTGTCGCTGAGAGCCCTGCTTAACCCTACTGAGCAGCCCAGCCAACTCTCTTCTGGAGCCACTACGACCGTGGTGTTATTGCTTGTGGTGAAAGCCCTGATTAGCTCCTTCTAGGACCTCAGATACGGTGGTGACACCTGAGTCCTGGACAGCGCTCCCATCTTGTGTCAACCACAGTCTTCGTGAATTTACACTTGGCACCTAGGAGCTCCACAGACCACTGGAGTCATGATTTTGCATATGGGGAAGCTGGGTAAGAACAGTTGAAATCCACAGCATTTACTATGGTGTTGCCTGACCCAACATCCTCTCTGTCATCTCCCCTCCTCCTCTTCCCCCGCCTACCCTAGACCCAGATAGAGCTGGGGTGTTGTGTCAGATCACAACAGGCTGCAGTACCATGGGGTGTCTTTATTCCAGGTTCTCAGAGTTCCTGACAAGCCGCGTCTCTACTTGCGGAGGGACTCAGTCTGTAATTTTAAGATGGAGAAGCAACCAGTTTTAAAAGGGAAGGCAACCAAGGAAAATTTTGTGAGTTTTCTCTTAATATAACAAAACGCTTTTCTAGTACTCTCTTATTTATTCCAGGCCAATCTCCTTTTATTCGTGTGAAGTAAGACATTTATACCCTCCTGATTCAGCTGCTCTTTCCTGCAGGGGAAATATAACTCTGCATTTAAATAGAAACCTTAAAACTGGACCTGAGCCTGAATTTCCAAGTAAAAAAGAAACAAATGCCATTAACCTTTCCAAATGGGGTGCAGATCATTTGGGGTGTGAGAGCTCCTGTACCAAACGTCTGACTTTTGCAGGCAAAGTAAGATGGAGCAGCAGTTGGCCTGGAGCTCTCCCTCCCTGTTTCCCTGGATTACCAGAGCTACGACCCCCCAGGAGGTGGGAAAGAAAGTGGCCTCAGTGTGCTTTATTTGTGATTTTTTTCCCCAAGATGAAACTGTGGCTGCAGTTGGGGCATGGAAAATTAGAATTAGGGTACTTGATGCGGTAGCCAGCAGCTGGGAGACCCAAGGGCTAGGTGCAGCTGTTGGACAGCATTAGAGCCCTGGTCTCCATCACTGTAAGATCTTAGTCGTTACACAGTAAACCTTATTTTTCCCACTCTCTTGCTCTGTCTTTGATCACTGCAACATGCAGCTTCTAAAAACATGGGTCTCAGGCTCCCCAAAGCATCTTGCTTTTTTTCCCTTTTTGTTTTTTTAACAATGTATAATATTCTTTTGGTCCCAGTTATCATCTATTTTTATTTTAAATTAAAGACAGTTTTAGTATTAATACCTAATCTTCATTGGGATCGCCGCTGAGTTATTACAAAATTATATATATTAATTCATTTAATCTTTATATCAACCCTGTGAGGTAGGTATTGTTTTTCTCATTTTATAGATGAGAAAATAGAGCTCAGAGAGGGAGATGGAGAAACTCGCCCAGACCACATACCCAGGAATAGCAGAGTTGGGATTTGGAACTAGGCAGTCCTGTTCTAGAATTTGTATCCTCAATCTCTGTGGGACACTACGAGCCAAGGGAGCAAAACAACGCCAAGGGGCCTCCCATGGTGGAAGGTTGTAGAGAACATGTCTCGACTGAAGGAAGAGGCCGTCCTAGACTGTCAGACAGCTTCTCTCTCTGGTCTCAGAGGCCACGCGCATGGGGTGTCCTTGAGCCTTTTTCTGTTAGAACCTTTTATAGGAGGTTCTGAGACTGGCGACCCAGGGCGTTGGTTGTCTCTTAGTGAGAAACAAGAGGATGTCTCCTTTTAGAAACGAAGACTCCCTCTGTTCTGAGCTATATTTACACGTGCCCTGATATGGAGGGTATTGAAATGTGGTATGGGACTAAATGGATTGTAAGGCTCTTTCTAACACTAATCAGTGTGGTGCTGTGACCTTCCATGGCATCAGGCACAGAGGGCTCGCCTTTCCACTGTTCCGTGTTGACTAGAGCTACCCCTGAGCCCCTGATTGACTTGTCCAGCCTGTTCTGCCCTCTGTCTCTATTCTCTCTTTAGGAGAGTGGACTCTGTTTCAGGGACAAGGAGGAAAGATTGAAAGAGGGACAGCCCGGTGGGTTCTTCTATTGACCCAGGGAGGCAAAGCTCAGGGTCCCTGGTGAAATGTTCAGTTTCCTTTTTGGAAACATGTTCTGGAGCCCTTGGGCAGCTTGGTTTTGCTCATACTACCTGGAAAGGTCCAGGGGCCAAGTTGAAGGCCCAGGGGTATCTTCTGAGGGAAAGCCTCAGTTCCCGCACAAGGTGATGATTCGCACAACTTCTGCACAAAGTTGGGGTGGAAAACCTGCTGTTTTTACCCAAGCAGTGGGTTCATCTCCCAACCGTCTCAGCCTCTCCTTGCCCCCAACTCCAGCCTCCAGACCCTGCCAGCACCACCCAGGTGAACCCCAAGGATGATTTAGAAGCAAAAGGATCCTTGTGAATAATCAAGTCTCTGGGCCTGACTTGGCCAGAGTTGGGGTTGACCTTACGGAGTCCCAGCCCTGGGCTTAAGTTCCGTAGGGTTTTGGTCTGAGCACTCCTTGCCACACCACAGCATCTGCCCACTGAACATCCCAACTGTTGGGCCAGACAACTTGGTGGGGGATGATGGTGTGTCTGATGTTTTACATCTCCAACTTTGTGTTCCATAATTTCTCTCCTTTTCCAAAGGAAAGAGATTGGTGCGGAAGAGGGGTCCATAATGGATGTTTCTGAGGTTGTCTGCTTGCTTTTGGTGCTCATGTATCGAGTGAGTTCCATCAGAGATGGAATTAATGGACTCCACAAATAGTCTAGAATGACTTCGTATTTGTGACCCAATCCTCTGGGGGTCTGAGTACCTGTTGGCCTATGGGCTGGCCATCATCAAACCACTTAGCCATTGTTTGAAAGCAGGAAGTCCTTTCTCCATCAAAAGAAAGAAGAGGCTTCCTGGAGCTTTCAGAGTTTGACTACATATTTTCCCTTTAGTTCTTTTCTTATTCATTAAATTGTTCATTTTGGAATTAAACGTGCTATTGCTGGCCTTGGAGCCATGTGTGCACGTAATCCAGAAAACTGCTGTGAATTCCTGGGGTACCAGCTGCTGCTGTCCTTGTGCCCCACTCAGACCCAGCCTGGTGCGCAAGAGAGCAGCTGAGCCTTTGTCCCTGTCATTTCTGGGTCTGCCCTGCTCCGTCATTCCAGGTCTGTGTTAAGGATTTCCAAGGAGGGTCTGGGACTCCAGTGGCCGTTATTCCATGAGGGACAGCAGAGGTCTTTGCAAGCCCCAGACTGCACCCGTGTGGTCCAATCACTGAGTCAGTGAGTGTTTACTGAGTAATAGTTGTGGTGCTTGGGGAGATGATGGTGACCAAGTCAGGACAGGCCCCTGAGCTCTCCCGTTGCTGATATTCTAGTAGGGGAAGACAGGCTGTAAACAAGTACATGATAAATCAACAAGGTAACTTCAGATAGAAGGAGTCTGAAGAGACTAAAACAGGGTAATGTTAGTGACAAGCAGGGAGTAAAGGGCTGCAATGGGACCACGGCAGATGGAGCAGAGAACAAAGGCTTCTTTGGGGCTGAGACCTGACTGGTGAGAAGGAGCAGCCATGTGAAGAGCTAGAACATCCAGGCAATGAACTGCCGTGCAAAGGCTCTGAGGCAGAAACAAAGGGGCAGGTTAGAGGAGCAGAAAGAAAGCCAGTGCTTCCTGAGAGCAGGGCCCTGGGGGGAACAGTGGGGGCCAGGCAGGGCTGGCAGTGGGTTCCTGAAGGCCCTGCTGAGGGGGTTGCCTGCAATCAAGACAATGTTCTAGGGAAACACTTGAGGGTGTTTTCCCTGGGGAGATGTCACAGAGAGTAGAAAGCAGTCCTAAATCCTGGTGTTAACCTAGCTCTCTCAAGATGTTCAATGGTTCTAAACCAGCTGAATGCCATATGGGCCACATCTCTGACATGACCCTGGCGTGAGTCTCCACCACAGCTGTCGATGCCTTGGATGTTGGCTCAAACCCCAATTGCTGGCTCTGAGGAACTCCCCCAGTTACCTTCCGCACCCACTCATCTCTGAACAGCTCTGTGTCCTCCATTCAGACACCCCCTTCCCTCAGCCTGTGTTCCATTCCTGAAAGATTATGCCATCCGTTCACCTTAACCATGTTCTCATTGTTTTATTCTAAATCGCATCTTTTTTTCTTTCCAATTCTCAGCGTTCTCCCCTTTCAGGGGACCATTTTGATTAGCTGGTCCCAGGCTCTCGGATTTGCCACCCCCATTCTGGGAAGTGTTCTCCCTCCCGCCACCGTATTGTAACACTTGGTCTGACCAAGGTTTATGCTATTTCCAGGTACAAGAGTTAAACTGGGAAGTCAAGTTTGGGTGCTGAAATATTGGAATTTGGTTGGGCAGTCTGGTGGTTTTTTACAGACAACAGATTGGAATATTTGAAACTGGCGCTGTCCACAGAGTGGCTGCTTTGCTCGTTCACCTTCCACAAATAGCCGTCACACAGGTGTTTGTTTCAAGTCGTAATTTGTCAGATTTCTATTAGGGCTGAGCTGCCCCTGCTTCCCAGACTCTGTCCGTGGTGCCTAAACTGAGTGCACTGCACAGTTTTGTCCTCCCCCAGACTAGAGTTGGCCTAAATCCTGGTGAAAGGGGAGCAGGCTTTTGAGAGCTAGGCACTTCACATGTATGTCCTTGCTTATTCCTTATGATCACATTGGGGTAAACCCCATTTGAAAAATGAGGACATCTGACAAATGTGGTAGCCAGCTTCCAAGATTGTGTCTTGTTAATCCCAGCCTCCTGGTATGCAAGCCGTTTTGTTCCCTTCCCGCCCTGAGCAAGGATCATCCATGTAACAAATAGTACATTGTGGAAACGGCAGGGTGTGACTTCTGAGGTTGGCCATAAAAGGCACTATGGCTTCTGCCTCCCTTTCTCTCTCGGATCACTTGCTCTGGGAGAAGGGGCAGCCACGTTGTGAGGACACTTAAGCAGCCCTCTGGGGAGGTCTGTGTGGAGAGAAACAGGCCTCTTGCCAACAACATAAAGTCACTAGCAACGTGACTGAGCCACCCTAAGAAGCACTTCCTCCAGCTTCCCTAAGTCATCAGATGATTGTGGCCCCGACCAACGTCTTTATTCCAGCCTGATGAGACCTTGAGCCGGAATGACCCAGTGAAGCCACTTCCAAATTTCCAACCCTCAGAAACTCTGTGAGATAATAAATGTTTATTGTGTCAAGTTGCTAAGTTTGGGAGTAGTCTGTTACACAGCATGAGGTAAAAAATACAGTAAAAGTTACCCCCATTTGACAAATGACAAAGCAGGCTCAGAGATGTAATCAGGGATTTCGAGAAATCAGTCAGTGGCAGAGCAGGGAACCAGCCGCGCGTCTGTGTCACAGAACAGTCTGTGCTCTCACCTCCCTGCACAGCTGCCCGTGGCATGTGACTTTTGACAGGTGAACAGTATCAGGAAGAAGCAACAGATTGTGTTGACTTCATCGCAGTCCTGCAATGGTCTTTGGTTTGAGGAACCCCAAGACAGTTGGAATAGTCACAATGAGTATGAACGTTAGATCAGATTTAATCAAAGCTGCATACTCACCCAGTACAACCACAGCTGTCTGATGTTTAAAGACTTTTACACTCAGTTTATTTCTAGTTCTCTCTCATAATTTTTTTAAATCACTTAAATCCACTGCCTAAATAGTCTGTTTCCAATTAGGACTTCTACTAAACTTTCTCCACAAAGGAGGTTTTTCTTTTTTCTTCTTTTATTTCATATTTTTAATTTTTTTAATAAAAATATAGCCTTGGTGCTAGAATTTAATAGCAATGTATGAGTTTCTGAAGCTGACGTCAACTGAGTCTTATGATTTTAGCAATTTATATTGGCTGCCGTGAAGAGATGAAAGTCCAACCTCACAAGCCTGCCATTTGAATTATGCCCATATTTACTCGTATGGAGCCGTGACATGTGCTGTCTTCTTTTTGAAAAGCTATTCTGTACAGCATAGGCTTTCTGACTTATACCTGCAGGGTCTCCGTTGAGTGACCTGATTTTTCAAGGTCTTCCCCGGCAAGTCACAGCCACCAAGTTGTTAAAGCTTTAGTTTTCCCACAATTCAATCTGTTGATCTTGCCAAACCAAGAGAAAACTAGTACAAGCTATTTGCTTTGAAAAAGAAAAAGAAAATTTTATCTATCAAGCTGCTTTCTTTCCAGCTCCTCCATTCGCTGGGGTCCAGTGGGACCTGAAGGAAGAGGCTGCCCCTTTCTTGCTCCCCTCACTCCCAACAGCTGTGCCCTCTTGCTGAAGCCAGTTCTGACACCCAGCTTGAAGTCTTACCCTGGGAATAGTCTTTCTTAATGCCTGGAATCATGTTTGGGTTAGGCCTCATGACCCCCCGAGCCAGACTTGCTGTTTGGCCGTGGTGAGCGGCCCAGCAAAGGAAAGTTGGCCAAACTAGCCAGCCTCCCACTCTTTCTCTCCCTGAGATAAAGTGGGCCTGTGGGATCATGCCCGGATGTCCAGGCTCAAAGGACTCCTCCCTCTGAAAGTTATTCTTGGGTACAGACGAGGGCGGACTGCCCGCTTAGGTTCCCCGTGAACCTGCTGCTCGCCGCAGAGGTGGACCTGTCCTGTTCTAGTTATGGCTTGCTTAGTGCTTCAGGCCTCCAGCATGGGGAAGGGTGACATCGGTCACTTAAATGAGCTTCTTACAGCAGGGATGATTCTGTTTGAGATTGATTCAGGCAGTGCCCATAGAAGGAATGGCAGCTGGTAGTGATTTTATTTTTCACTCACAGCTCAGAGTGCTTAAAAATTATTTGGTGCTGAAATATGGAAGCACACATTTCTTGTAGGGGATTTAATCTCCATCTCCAGTAAAGCTGTAAGACCCTCACTAAATGTGAGTCTGAACTACTGCTTCGCAAACGATATTCATCTGACTTTGAGGAGTGAATGTTTAGAGCCCAAGGAAGCGTGCTGCCCAGCCTCCTCTCTGCCCACAAATAGAAATAGGAAGTATTTGTGCATCCCTCACATGTAGGAGGGAGATCAAAGGGGCAGGGGGCATGTAGGACTGAGGATGTAGAGGGAAGAAAGTCAGGGAAGGTCACGAACCACAGAAGAATGACCAGGGCAGATGGGTGGACTGATGCTCGAGAGGGAAGTAGCTTGTCCACGCCCAGCTAGTAACTGTCAGCCTGTGAACTGAACTCCAGTGTTGTGCTTCGAGTCCGGCCTGCTTCGGCCGTTTCAGTGTGTATGTGGACAGTGTGGCCAAGCTCTGCCTTATACCTGGTTCATCTGTCCGTCCTGACCCTCTGCAGCACCGCAGGCCCCTTCATGAATTAACGAGGAGCTATGTAGGCATGAAGGAGAGATAGACAAGTTGAGTGCGTCTAGACGGTTATCTTCAAGGAAAGCACCAGAAAGATGAGTCAACTCAAAGATGCTCTTTGAGAACTGTAACACATGACTTGCCTCCTTCTTCTGCCTCCACTCCCCAATTGGAACCGATTCTTCAGGCTCCTCAGAAGTCTCTTGCTGGACACAAATCCAGGGAGTTTTCCCACTGGGCATCATTTTCACCTGCTCCACTTTACAAAACGCTTTCTTCCTCCTGAAACCCCTCCCCTCTCACCCTCAAATGACGACATTCCTCCCCCACTGAGCTGCCCTTAGTCCCATCTCTCCTTATATGAGACAGACTCTTGTATTTTATGATTTCAGCGTCCTCCTCTGGACACCCACTCTTCATCCCTGGCCTTCACTTTTCTCCCATCCTCGGGACTTAATTTGTAAATGGGCTCCAGACCTTTCCAACCTGGGTCTTCTGAGACAGACTCCAACTCAAGTTCTAAACCTTAAACTAATCTCTCTGCTCTTTGGCTCACTATCTGTATTAGTCTTGGTTCTCCAGAGAAAAGAATCAATAATATATATATTTAGAGAGAGAGAGAGATTTACTATAAGGAATTGGCTCACACAGTTATGGACGCTAAGAAGTCCCAAGAACTACAGGGTAAACCAGCAAGCTGGAGACCCCACAAAAGCTGATGGTATGGTTCCAGTCCAAGTCCAAAGGCCTGAGAGCCAGGAGAGCCACTGGTGTAAGTTCCAGTCCAAGGTCAAGTGTAAAGGCAGGAGGCCGAGGGCCTAACCTGAAGACAAGCAGAGAGAAATAATTCTTTCTTCCTCAACCTTTTATTCTATTTGGGCCTTCAACGAATTGGATAAGGCCCACCTACATTGGGGAGGGCACTCTCATCCAGAAATATCCTCGTAGACATACCTAGAACTAATGTCTAACCACCCACCTGGGCACCCCCATGGCCCAGTCACAAGCTGACACATAAAATGAATCATCACACCATCCCACCAGAGTTCTTCAGGTACATTGCGTGCACCCCTTGGTTTCCATCACTTGCGCTTGAAGCCTCAGCCTCATGGCACACTCTCCACATCCAGCCCGCTGTCAAATCTGATCAATTCTTCCATCACGGCATTTCTTGTATCCATCCCTTCCTTTCAGGTCCATTGACCCATCCAATACAGACCTTCACCTTTGGTCAACTGGACTGCCAAAGCCCCTCACCCCTGTCTTTCTGCCCTTTAGCCCCTTCCTCAAATCCATTTTCACGTTGATTAAGCTTCCTGAACCTCCAATCTGACCTCATCTCTCGCCTGCAAGGCCCACTTTCCGTGGCCACATCCCAGCAGCCATTTCCCATTTCCGCCGTCTTCCACCTCTCCACATTTACAGCAGAGCTGAACTGCTTATTGTGACTGGCCTTCATTTTCTTCCCTCTGTGCAAGTGCTTACACACATGTTGTTCCTCCTAGCTGGAATGTCCTTCATCTCTGTTCACTCCACACCATCTCCCAATTTTGAAATCGCAACTCATTTTTGTTCTTTAAGGCTGTTTTCAATGTCACCTTCTACAAGAAGCCTTCCTCGATTGCACTGGGGAGACAGAATCGTCTCTTCTTCAAACTCTTGTAGCAGTATATCAGTTTTATTTTGTTATTTGTGTGTGAAGATGAAATTTCTAGAAGACTCTTAAACTTGTCTGTCCAAACTGATCCTTTTGATATTTGCTTCCTTTGGCGATGGTGATATGGGGATAGGATGTAGAGAAAACTACGTAACCATATGAATATTATTTAGCAGTGTAAGATTTAAATATATATTCAAGGCAACATGCAATGTAAAATTACAGGTTGGGAAGTGATTAACTGCCAGTGTACATTTTTCCAGATCCCAATGCATTATTCTACAGAATGAGTTACAGTTGGTCGATGGGATCCATGCCATTGCTGGTGTCTTCTCACGTTAACACACAGAGGTCTAGGAAGAGGCATAACTAAGTCAATAAGTTTTCTTTGCAGATTAGCAACACTAGCTCCATTTTTCAAGTGTGCTTCTGTTGTCTCTGTAGAATCGCCATGTCACAATAACGCTTTAGAAAAGAAGAAGAATGATATTTTTTTCAAGTGGACAAAAATAGAATACAATATATAGTGGAGCCAGGGGTCCTCATTGATCTATGTATAGTATTCATTATCTGAGTCCCTGCTGTTAGCGGGTTGCATAGGGAAGCAGAGTTGTCCAAACACACACTATTCACTAATGAACTGAGCACTTGAGAAAACGGGCCCCACTATACCTCTTTCCCTGCTTAACAGTAACAGTAATCTTCTCACCCGTTACATCAGCCTATTTGTCCAGTTTATGGCCATTTGTTGGATGTTGTAACATCCCATAAAAATGCAAAGTTCATGAAGTTGATGTGTTAGACAATTGCTGTATCCCACATACAAAGACATTAAAAGATGAGGATCTCACAGTTGAGAAAGAAAATAAGATAAGGATGATGACACAGATCCTGTATCCTTCCAAAGAGAATGAGTCGAATATTAAAGGATTAGGACAGAGACTTGGAAGACTTGATGAGACCCTTGAATATTTTCCCTCAAACTCTCTTTATGGCTATGTGGGAAAAGAAAATAGGAAGGAGGAGGGGGAGCTCTTACCTCACGCCCTTCTACTGTTTTATGGGGAAGTTACACCAAAGAGCAACCAACACTTGGTTCCTCCCTTGCTCGTTACAGCAAACAGGGCGTGGTTGCTGTTAGAACATAAATTTTTAAAGAAACATGGGGTTCGTATATTTTGTTTTTCAAGATAAATTCTCAATGCAACCATGTTTTTTACTTATGCAACTTACGCTTGTTTTAAGTATCTTTTTGTTTTAAGAATGTGTCTTTTTACTCTGCCAGCTGTCCCCATGTTTATTATGTTTAAATAATGGAAGAAATTTCTTGCTTTGAAAAAGGACTTTAGATCAGAAATGGTATGGTTCGGGGGGGGTCTCTAAATTCCCATGAGTTGGTGGAGGCAACAACAGTGACTGGAATTTTGTGGTGTTTGCCATCAAACTGAACAAATGGGGCCAGCCCTGGTGGCCTAGTGGTTAAGTTCGGCACACACCACTTGGGCAGCCCAGGTTTGGTTCCTGGGTGCAGACCTACACCACTGATTGGTGAACGTGCTGTGGTTGTGGCCCACATAACAAATAGAGGAAGATTTGCAACAGATGTTAGCTTAGGGAGAATCTTCCTCAGCGGGGGAAAAAAATTGAAAAAGCTTTTGTTGGTCTTGGTTTTAACCATGAATCCTCAATTTATACTCATTGAGTCAATGTGCCAGTGTTGGGTTGCATACCAGGGAACTTGGGGAGAAAACTGCTCATTTGTTTTCCTTATGAGCTGGCTACTGGCCGTCACTCTAATTCCAATGAAATAAAGCTTTTCCTGAAAGTTGGTGCTTTTTTCTTACTCCTTCTTTCCTTTTTCTTCTTTCCTCCTCCTTCGCCCCTTCTTTGTTTTTTTAATTTTTGTTCTGTTTTTTACCAAATATTAATTCGTATACACAGGGATACATTGGAATCCTCTAGCGACTCTCTTCTTCAAGATGTAGGACATCACTCCTGAAATAGACCTGAGAGATGATCTAGCCCACCCTCTCATTTTACAGATGAGAGACTTTGGCTGGAGACTGAAAGATGGAGGTCCCCCTCTCCCATAATCCCCCTTTCCACTCCTTCACAGCTCTAGGCCACGTCCCCCAGGCAGCTGCCTGCCCTGCCTCCTGGTAGGGATGGCCAGGAAGAGGAAGGGCACAGAATCTAGAAACGCCAGATCTTGGAGCCTTTCTCCCCATGTCCAATTTTGTATGCCCCAGAAGTAGACTCTCAGACAAAGATTCAAGAGCAAGTAATTTATTTGGGACTAGATCCCAGGAAACACTAGTGGGGAGTGGGAAAGAGAGACAAAGGAGAGAAACAAGGCAACAAAGGTGTGCTGTCCAGCAGGTACTGCTGTGGACACCTGGGACTCAGTCCCACAGGGGGACACTGGGAGATGGTAGGGAGCATGCACTTCAGGGTTCTCCCCCGGGGTGAGGGAGTGGGAGTACATACACACCAACTCCCGTTAGTCACTGGTGTTGGGGTGACCCCTGGGGGTGTGACTCCCCGCCACTTCCAGCCTGCCCCATGTGAGGGCAGAGCAGGCTCTGGCAGCCAGAGAACGTTCAGGCAAGGTCGCAGGTGCTGGAATTTCTAAGTCCAGCCTATGTGTGTGGAGACAGTTGATGCTGACTGAATGTGGGCAGGAAACCAGCTGTGTCCTCCACACACCATATCCCAGAAACACCCCACAGAGGGGACCGAGTCCACTCTCCCACTCTCAGGTAGGAAGATGTAAAATTCCTTTTTCAAGAAGGATGGGAGGAAGGGGGAACTAGAACGCATGACAGACCTAAATGTAAGTGACTGTCTTGAGAAGGAAGCCTTTGGGGGAAGTCTCATGCACACAAAAACCCCTGCAAGTTTAATATGTGTGTGGACCAAGTTTGGGACAAAAGATGAATCTCATCCACCTGTCACCACTTAAAACGGAAGATTCTATACTTCTCTGCCTGTTTCTCAGTCTTTAAAGGTGAAGTTCATCACTGATGTGGTTCTGGGACAGAGAGAGGAGAGGAAGTGGCTGTAACCTGTACAGAGATTCTTTGAAAACAGTAATCAATCTGATACATTGACTAAGAGTCCCGATTCCTCAGTCAGGACTCTCTAAGCAGAGTGGCCCATTGATATGTGATTCCTGCCATTTTCATCAGAAAGCCTCTGGGGGAATGGATTTACATGGGGAAGTGCACTGACTGCTGCAGAACCTTTGGTCAAGAACATACCTTCTCTGAAGGCTTCTTTGACCTTCAGGAGTTGGCATAGTTTATTCCTCTTCAGCTGCCCTCCACGAACCAGAACTTCTTTCAAAATGAAAATAATGAGTGGTAGAATCTTACGGTTTCAAAGGGACATTAGAGATTATTCAGTCCAAATTTCCTCCCAGTACAGTACTCCTCGAAGGAGCTCTAGAGCCCACTCAGGTCAGGCTTGTGCACCTTCTCTTCCCTGTAACTGCTCGTCAAAGTCTCAGGGACCCCCAGTAGCTAATCTAATGCTGATGCTCAGCTCTCTCTGACTTGATGTAGTGGCAGCACTTGGCACAGCTGCCCACCCCCTCCTGGCTTCTGGGCTGCACACAGTCCTGGCTCTCCTCTCACCTCCCCGCTGCTCCTTCTCAGTCCCCTTGGTTGGTTTGTCCTCGTCTCTCCACTGGACAGAACACTGGAGTGCTCAGTCTTCTGACCATTTCTCTTTTCTTTCCACACTCACTTGCAGGCTTGGAATACCATCCACGTGCTGATGATTCCAGACCCTTATCCTCAATCACCTACAGGCCACCTCAAATATGTCCAAACCTGGACTCCTGCCTCTTCCCGCAAATCTGCTCCTCCCAAGTCTTATATGTAAATGGTGTCTCCATCTTTCCAGGGGCTGAAACAAACCTTGGAGCATTCTTGGTTGCCTCTATACCCCATATCCCATGTCCAAATTATCAGGAAATCCTGTTGGCTCTACCTCCAGAATACATCCAGAATCCAGCCACTTCTTACCGTCTCCATGGCTGCAACCCTGGCTGAGCCGCCATCGTCCCTCCTCAGAATTGCTGCAGTAGGACCCTGGGTGTCTCCCTGTCCCTTTCCTCATCCCCTAGAGCTCTATGCCCCCTAGAGCAGCCAGAAGGACATTTGAAGGTCTAAGGTGAAACATGTCACCACTCTGTAAGCTCTCCATTAGGGCCGTGTCACACTCAGAGTAAAAGGCAAACAGCAGCTTCCAGAGCCCTCTGGCTTCATCTCCCACAACACCCCTCACCCTCCAGTCTCAGCCTCCCTGCTGTCTCACACACACACACATGCTCCTGCCTTTGGCCTGCTCCCTCTTCCTTCAGGAACACTCCTGCCCTAGACATCCACGCACTGGCTCTCTCACGTCCCTCATGCATTATTCAGATGTCACCATCTCATTAGGTCTTCCGTGGTCATCCTCCTGAAAAGTTCACACACACATCCCCATCCAGAAACCTCAGTCCCCTTTCTCTACTCATTTTTCTCCATAGCGTGTATCATCATAGAACGTGCTGTATTTACTATATATTTATTTATTATACACCTTCCTCCAAATGGGATGTAAGTGTCATGGAGGCAGGCAGGTTCATCACTGTTTCTTCGCACTGTATGCCCATGCTTTAACCATGCTTGGTAGCCATTGGGTGACTGATTGATGGAAGAAAAAACATCACAATCAAGTGTCCCTCCATCCTCAATGGCTTGCCATTCAGTGATGCAGAGCTTACCATTTTGCAAGGTGCTTCTTCTAGGAATTTTTAGAAGACTTCTTTCTTATGGTATTGTGCTCGAATCTCCCTCACACTCCCAGAATGTGTGACAGTTGGTCCCATTTCTGCCTTCTCTGCCGAAACAAAATACATCTCTTCCCTGCTTAATCAGTAGTGAAAGCCAGATCTCAGAGGGACCCTCAGGGTTCACTTCCACCTAGGATGGGAACTGTTCCCTGCCTCTCTCCATTCTGGAACTCTTCTGGAACTTGGCCTGAAGACACCCGTCCCTCCCCAGGATGTTCATGCATGGTCCATGTCTCCATCCCAGTGTGGCGTCCAGTCCTGAAGGACATTGCTCACTGAGTGTGTAATAACCAATGCTGGGCACAGGGAGCTGTTCGCCTCTTGCCTGTCACGTGAAACGCCCTTCCAGGCAGCTGGAGCCTGCATTGATCTGTAGCAGTTGGCTCTCACTCTTGGCTCATGGGAACTTTTGAGAGCTCTTATCTCCAGGTATTTTTCTCATGTACCACCTTGTTCTATATTTAGGTGTAAGATTCTTTGCGTTCATCCCTCTCACACCTCCCTTGTTTGTCTTGGCACAGGCTGCTGATAGCTTTAAATCTTGATTCTCTCACATGGTCCTTTCGCTCTGTCTCCCAGTTGTGCGTGTTCACAGATCTGATAAGCAGTTTCAACAGTGTGATGAGGGTGGGGGCACTTTGCATCTGGTAAGTTTCCAGTGAAGATTGGTCTTTCTCCAAATTGTAGATTCGAGTGCTGAAGAGAATGGGGCCAAAGCAGGTGGCCCCATGCCACCCACCACGAGTGCTGATCACCTATGGGGAGGTGGCAGCATGAGACTGTGCCCCTCAGATTTCCAACTACAGGAAGAGTGGTTGACTGACCGCCCTGGCTGCTGCGTTCTGAAATCCATCACAGCATTTGGGCCAAGGCAGTGCTTCCCACAGGCTGCTCACAGGAGCACCAGGTAGTTCTGGGAGACCTGGGACTCCTCCAGCCAGCAACTTTGACCTGAGGTCTCCCTGACAGCCAAGCTTTCTTAGAACTTAGACTGATTTAAGCTTAGAACGTAGTCTGCCATCTAAGATGCTTCCACCCAACCTGACCAGTCTACAGTGTTCCCCTGAGACTAGTAACCCCTATCAGGTCTGCACAGGCAGAAAATTGACTTTTGTATTGTTTGCCATTTCTGTAGAACTGTAGGGGTTGGCTGGAGTGGCATCTTGACAAGATTGCAATCAAGAGTGTGACTAAAACTTTGAGTTTGGAGTCAGACTGTTGAGACTGAATCCCATCTCTGCCACTTGCTACCTGTATGACATTGAGCAAATTACTTAAATTTTATGTGCCTCAGTTTCCTTATCTGTAAAGTAGGTTAATAATAATACTTTTTACCTTGTAGGGTTGTTGCAGTAGTTACATGAATTATTACGTGTAAAGTACTTAGCTTGGCAGTAGGTATATAGTAAATATTCAGTAAAAACAACCTATTACTATGCTCTTGCTCATGCGGTATCTTTCTCCTGAAATGCACGTCCTGCAGGGCGTGGCCCAAGCCCTTTCTCTCCTGGCAGCTGTCCCTTAGTGCTGCAGGCTCAGTGACTCTCCTTCCTCCAGACATTGGTCTTTACCACAGAACCCGGCTCTTGATCCCATTCTGCTTTTCTTACCCACTTTGCACACTAACATGAGTCGCCAAGCCAACCTGCAGGCCCTGGAAAAGCGAGTCCTGTCACTCATACTTCTGTGTCCCATCCAGTGCATAATGCCCAGTAGGCTTTTATTAACCAAAGACCCAGCACAAATTGTGGAATCTGTAAAGTGCAGTTTGTGACTCTGAGGTCCCCCTGGATGCCATGTGGCTTCTAGTTAAAATGCCACCAACTCTGCAGCTGCCTGTGACTTTGCTTCTGTTGACCCAGCTAGATCCCTGACTTGGATCACTCTGCTATGAACACTAAGACTGATAATGAATACTGAGGCTGAGTTCATAGGAGTATTCATGGATGATCAAATGATCCAATGAGTTAGCATGTAACAACCCAAATTGAAATTTGCTGGCGGTGGTAGAATGTATGTGTGTGTGTATGTGTGTTTTGATTAGTGACTCTCTCATGTTCGTTCATCATCCAAGGCATAATCCTTTTTTTAAGCCATAATCTTTTAAGCTTTAATTTCACAGACTATGTGATTTTTAGCTTCATCCTTGAACAGACCTCTATGGCATAGAGGATCTCTTCTACCAAGTGGTTTAATTCCTTTTCCAGTTGGTTTTATTGTTGTTGTTTGGTTTATGTTTTGTTTTGTCCTATTTTTAAAAATCTATCAGGAGAGATCAAATCAGAGCCTAGAAGTTTTCAATGAATTAATTACATGTTGTCACTGGTTGGGTTTTATTCAAGCAGACACTGAAACAGAGTTATGGCTGCAAGGTATTTTTCAGGGATCAGTACCTGTGAAGGGACGGGGGAGGAAGGTGAAGTCAGGCTGTGATTCAGGCTCTCCAAAGCTTTGGCTAACCTGGAAGTTGCCTCTCTTAGTCAGTGTATGAGTGTCATCCAGGAAGGATGTGACCTTGAGCAAGGCAGCTGTCCAGGTTAAGTGGAGCCAGCCCAAGGGAGCTGACAGCTGGAGGCCCCCCGATGACCACACCCCCAGAGCTGGACAGCAAGTCCTTCCTTGAAGGGGTTTAAACATCACTTCTCCATGCCTACCAGATATGCTCTGGACAGAGCCATCCAAGACCTCTCAGTATTCGCATGCCCCAGTCAGGGACAGCATGTTGGGGAAGGTAGGGTGGGTTCTTGACAACATTTTAGCAAGTATTGTGACCTCCCAGTTCTCAGGCCCACTGTCCATTCTGAGACAGCTGGCCTAGATCTGCCCACTGATGCTGGGGCCACCCAGACAGTAGGCACTGGGCTAGGAATGAAAAGTTTCTGTGTTTAAATCACCTCCAAGAAAATGGGTTCCAGGAAGTATCTGATTATCCAGAGGACACTGGAAGGGCTAGAGGCCATTTAGGAATTTTGATCAATCAACGTTGAGCGACATCCATAAGGATGTCAGCACCCCTCCAGCATCAGATTCATCGCGAAGACATCTTCAGCCAACAGCCCAAGCCTGGTTCTGTCCAAGGTGCTGCTAATGCAGCTTAGAACTCCCTCCAGGGCCTCTTTGAGGAATGGGAGGAAAGAGAGGAGCAAATCACCTCTGCAGATTCCTTGAGTTCCCTAGTGGACAGCAGAGCTATGGACCGATCACCTACTCTTTCATTCATTCAGGATTTATTGAGTGCCTACTTGTGGCAAACCAAGCAGGTGAAGCCCCTGTCCTCGTGGCCCTTACATTTGAGTGGAATGTGTGGCATGCCAGGTATCACGCTGGGGGTTGCATGCCAGGTCAGATGGAAATGGCTTCAGCTACAGAGCTTATAATCCTATGGGACAAAGCTCCAAATGAAATTGACTTCATAGGACTCCTCTAGAGCAGATCCTTTGGACCCACTCCATCTGGACTCTGATGAAGTATGGGACTCTAGACTGGGTCATGGAGAATGCCTGGTGGGTTCCATGCCAGTGCATTTGAGTCAGCTCACCCCTGCCAGTAGGTGAAAGGACAGTACACCCCTAGGGCACTTCTGAATGTTGCCCAGAGATGTTGGGCAAGAAGCCCCTAGGACTATGGCAGCCATGGACATATGTCCAGACCCTTCTTCCCACTGCCTCCACCACTGGCTGGCGAGGAATGGCAGCAGCACCCCCAGTCTCGAAGCAGCAGGGCTTTGACATGTCCAGTGGGGCTGGTCTCCACATTGAACTCTTCTCGTACGGGCACATGGGATGCTGGCCATAAAATTTGTTTCAGGGCAGATCTGGGAGGGCAAATGGTGGTGAAACCTATGCTGTTCAAACCAAGACTGACTTTAGGAGGGCAGTTCAGGGCCCCTCTCTGAGGTCTAGCCAGCGGCTCTCCTGGGGGAAGTCTGCCACCCAAGGTCCACATCCCAAACCACCCACATGCCCACAGACTCTCAGCACCCACCCCAGCCCCCTATACTTTCTGCCTGTGTCACAGCAACAATCATAAAAAGAGATTTAATAAGAAGAGCAGTGGTATTCCAGCAGGAATTTTCAGTTCCCGGTTCAGATGAGGCTGCATGTTACATAACAGCAGGGTAATGAAGACGGGGAGGCTCCAAGGGGCCATGGGACTTTCCTTTTTGATCTCCAGCTTCCAAGCCAGATCCCAGGGAGCTTTAAAACTTCCCTGATCCTATTTTAAATGATCTCATTTTAGGAGTTTTTTTTCCTTCCTCACTTTGAATTGGCTTCTCCTCCTAGCATTTCCACTGAACATCCACCTTGAAGTTTGCAGGCGAAGAGTGCCAGCCTGTTTTAAAACACATTGGCTACCAGTGGTAGGGAAATTGGGGAAGAGGTCACTGATAGAGACCCTCGAGGAATGCTGTCCCCCTTTCCAGACCCAGGAGTGGCGTGGTCAGAACTCAGAGCAGAGTCACGATGCCTGCGTTCACATTCCAGCATCAGCACTGCATTCGTCTGCTGGGGCCGCCATAAGAAAGCACCACAGACCAGGGCTTACATGACAGAAATTTATTCTTTCATGGTTCTGGAGGTTGGATGTCTGAGATCAAGGCGTCAGCAACGCTGGTTTCTTCTAAGGCCTCTCTCCTTGGCTTATAGATGGCTGTCCGTCTTCTGGCTGTGTCTTCACATGGTCTGCCCTCTGTGCATGTCTGTGTCCTGATCGCCTCTTATTGTATAATAAGACCATATAATAAGACTGGTGTATAATAACACCAGTCATGTTGGATCAGAGCCCACGGACATGACCTCATTTTACCTTAATAACCTCTTTAAAGGCCCTGTCTCCACATTGTCACATTCTGAGGTACTGGAGGTTAGAGCTAAAACGTATTAATTTGGGGACACAGTTCAGCCCATAACAACCATGTACTAACTAGGTGATCTTAAGCAAGTAGTTTTTGTGCCTCGTGTGCCTCTGTTTCTTTGTCTGAAAAATGGGCACAGCAATAATGCCTGCCCCATGGGGTTGTTGTGAGGATTAACTGAGTTAGTACCTCGTGAATTAAGTATGAGTTAGAACGGTGTCAAGAATTGTTATTTCAGATAAAGCAGAGCAAATTGTCAAGGCACAGCCTTTTCACTCTAGTGATCCATCGGGACAAGAAGTGCCTGACTCCGTCTTCAAATTCACAAAGAGTCTGTGGTCAATTATTTTACTGTTTGAGAGAGCCTAGTGGTTCAGATTCCCACAAACCAAAATGTAAAGCCATAAGCAGAGTAGACCACCAGGGCAGACCAGAGTTCCCAGTCCCTCCCCAGCATTGCTTCCTAACACCCACACATCTCCCCATGCCTCTCCCCCCCAACTACGGTGGCTTAAAACATGGCAGCAAATTCCTTTACATTCTTCCCATCAGAAAATAGAGTCTGGTTCCCTTCTCCTTGACTGTGGGCTGGCTAGTGCTTCCCTTCCAGCAAATACAATGAGATGGAAGTGACGTTGCATAGCTTCCCAGACTGGGTCGTAAAAGGCAGTAGGGTTCCCCATGGATCTCTCTCAGTTTCTCTGGACGTGGACATTAGGATCCCTAAGCCACCATGAAAGAAGCCCAGCTGTGGTGACGCTGCCATCCTGGAGAGGCCATACAAGGGTAGAGAGAGATGCCCAAGGAGCCCCAGGTTTCCTGCCCCAGCTGGGTGAAGGTTTCCTGCCCAGAAGCCAAACATGAGCATAAGCAATCTTCATATGATTCCAGTCCCCGGTCCTCAAGCCACCCCAACTGATGCTGACTAGAACAAACATGAGCTGTCTCGTGGATCCACAATATCTGTGAACGTGAGAATAGTTGGTTTATGCCACCATGTTTTTGAGTAATTTTTTATGCAACTGACATAGCTGGAGCACCAACTTAGCTCAAATCCAGCCACTTTGGGCAGGCTTTTGCGGGGTGCTTCTCACAGCTGCAGCCCCTCCCTTTGGTACCTTGGGGTGTAATCTCTGATAGGAGCTCTACACTTGGTGAATGTTTGTGTTGTGTTTAGACTATTGAAAACTGACAGAAGGCACTCTTGTTTATTGGCCAATGACAATTGATAGTCTTAAAAGAAGACCAGTTCTGGTTTGTCATGCAAGTGGTAAGGTATGGGTGCAAATTAAATTATGGCAAGGGAAAACCTTAACTGAGAAGAATGGTTTTAGGACACTTTATTCTGTAGGAAAGAAATCACTTATGACCCACCAAAAGGATCACAAGACCACCTCCCCCCCCCCCCCCAAAAAAGGCCCTCCTTTGCATTTTCAGAGGTTTCTAGACTATTAGAACAGTTTTTTCTTGGCTGACTCACTCCATAATCCCCAGTGTTAATTCAGCAACTGGGAATCCCATCAAAATCTGCCCAGCCTGAGGGTCTCCCAGCACATCCGGCTGTAATCCTGCAAAGCCTCCCCACTCACTGTAAGTTAAGCAGACCTTTTTATCATCAGTGCAGCTTCTAGCGTGTTAGAAATAAGATTAAATGGTGATTCTTTTCCCTTTGGGATAAAAGAAAGGGTGAATTGGGGAGCCTTAAGATTCTCTGTGCTGTCTCTCTTCATTAGGGGGGAAGCTTGAAGAGATAGCGATTGTACTTGAGCATCTCAAGTTCAAAGTTCTTCAAAACCAGTACATTCGTCAGTGCTCTGTAGTGGGAAACCTTATAGATGGTGAGAGATCAGGCATTCTGGAGAGAAAAAGATGGGAAGAATAAGACCTGACATTGCCAGAAACTTCGATGTTTAACGTTAAAGCTTGACAGCAGGCAGAGGTTCACCTAGGGGACAGGCAGCTGCAGTGTTAACACCAGCTGTTGTCAGATGTTGCTGGGACACCCAGTACATCAACGGGGGAAATTGGATGAGACATTATCCTATGTCACTGGCTGGGACATTATCAGGCCTTCTGTCCTGTGTTTGCAGAGCAGCTGGATGGGTAATTCATTCATTCCTTACCTGAGAAATGAGACTTGAGCTTCTGTGCTAGGATGAGAGATTGGAAAAGAGAGTATTTGTTAAGCTGGAAGAAGCTACACCTCTGACCTCCTTTTGAGTCTGCTCCACCCCCTTTCCTCCAGAAACTCTCCTCTCAGCTGGTCTGCTCATAGCAGATCGTTACCATGAGGCATTAAAGCTCAGAAATGCTAAATCTCCTAGTGTTGCAGATACAGATCTGTCACTCTCATCAGTCCCTGCTCATTCAAGTCAAACATCCGTTGAGCTCCGTTATGCCAAATTCAGGCAAGATGCAGGGAGACGTGGTGGCTTCTGAGGAGCGGTCCTCAGGGAGCTCCTGCAAAGTTCCTACTGTGCACTTGCAAAGTCAGGGACCTGGAAAGAGAAGCAGATGAGAGAGCAAGAAGAGAACTGAAGCACAGGACTGCACTGTGCCAGTGCCACAGCCTTCAGGAAATGAGAAGAGCAGTCAGAGCTTGATGCAGCCTGGGGAGCTGGGGCCAGTTGCTGCGATGGTGTGTCAAGAAGGAAGCAAGATGGTGACCAGAGTGAACACAGACTCACTGGAGGCATGAGATGGGGCTGTTAAGAGACTAGCCTGCTGATAGCTGAAAGTCAATACAGGTTTAGGAGAAGACAAAAGGAGGGAACTGAGGCAGTGGAGCTGGGTAGTATCTAGAGAGTCTCTGAGTGAGCTGGCACCAATGCTTCAATATAGTTCTCTCCTTGTCATCAAACCAGCAGCCACAATTCCCACCCCTCGAAGAAGGGGTTCTGACCAGAAAGAGCTGAAAAATGAAAAATCTGTTTCAGGGAGCATGGTCAAGAATGTCTTCGCTCTCATTCTTGAAGTCTGTGTAGACTTCTGAGAAGGCCATTTGCAACATGCCACGCTTTTGGCTAAACTGAGGAACAGAGTATCTGAAGGCACACTTCCCATTCCAGCCGTGCTGGATTATTTTCCAACCCTGGAGCATCAAGATGAGTTCAGCTGTGAGTGTTTTTTGGTTTGGTTTTTTAAACAAGAGAAGCTGCCAAATGCAGCGACCTGAGTTCTGAGTCTTTAATGGAGCAGGAGAAAGGGGTTCCTCTCAGCAGCTGCCACATGCCCTGTACTTTGGAGAACTTGCCCAGGAGGCTTAAAGACACCACAGGCCCGTTTTGCCATTGTCCATTTTCTTTTGATGGTGGCAAGTCTCATGCCATAAAACCTTTCTTAAAATGACTGGTTCTTGGCACTAGAAACTTAACCTTTATAACTTTAGGTACTGACTGCCAGCACCCAGTGTGCTCAGCTCTGAAGCAGGAGCTGCAAGAGGGACAGCAAGCCAGTGGTCCTTTTTGCAGAGGCTTAGCTTTTCAATAGGCTGCAATTTTTAATGGATAATATTTATTAAAGATCCCTAATGTAGTGGGTTTGGTCAGCACACTGCCCTCTGGAATTGTGCTGTCCAGTGTAGTAGCTACTAGTCTCATTTAAAATTAAATTACGTAATAAATATAAAATTAAACAAAGCTGAAAATTCAGTCCCTCAGTTAGACCAGTTCCATTTCAAGTGCTCGATAACCACGTGTGGATAACAGTTACCATATTGGACAGCGCAGATTATAGACCATTTCCCTCATCACGGCAAGTTCCATTGGACAGCTGCTCTAGAACGTAAGCCCACACTTTGTCTTGATACCCAGTGGGGGATGGGAAATGGGCCTGCTAGAATGTGAGCAGAACACCTGGAGAAGAGCAAATATGTGTCCCTAAGAAGAGAGACCACTCCTTCATCACCCCAGGTGGGCTGAGCTACCTACTGACACCTGGTGGCCCGCCACATCCCTGTGACTCGGGAAGAAGAGAGGGAGTTGAAGAGCATGCTTTATTCTCCACAGAAGCCCTTTTTTCTGAACTAGCCCAACAACTCTTTCTCTTGGCAGGAGTCAAGACATAGACCTCCCTCAGAAGAGCCAAGGCCTCAAGAAATCTTAAGTTAAGCTCAAGGCCTCTAGTAACCGAGGCATCAAACTTACACCCCACCGCTTCTGCTGTGTGCTATGACTCAAAGCAAGTCACCCCAGATTCCAGGGAGGGAGGAGGGAACAGTTTTCACCTCTTGATGAGAGGAACTTCAGATAACCTTGGGTCATTTTTGCAGTCTATTGGGTGGATCTATTGGATGGATGTATGATACATGTCCCATGATTGAAAATAAAAATGTAAGTCTTGGTCCCCATCCAAAATTTGCCATATAGAGGCAAGCTGAGGAGTGGAAAGTGTAAGGGCAGGTAGAGTTCAGAGAAGGATGTGTCTCTTTCCTCAATTTTTCCCTATGCAGTGTGGCATCATTGCATGCCCTGTCTTACTTGATGAGACAGAATTTAAAAGCATATTGATGTTATAATAATATCGTAGGGTAGCAGCCAATTATTATTAATCTGACACCAACAATTCAGTGGGTCTAAATTTACCAAGATGTTCCCCGTGGATGTCCATGCTAAGCCAGTACTGCCTGTCAGTTCTTTTCTAAGGGATGGAGTTGCAGCTGCTAATAACAGCTGTCAACAACAGCTGTAACAATAACACTAAACCACCAGTTTCTACAATCTCATTCTTTCTGGGAGCCAAAGTGACTACAAACATGTATTGTGTCATTTATCCCTACAGGGGTATATTTATTCAGGAACAGTTGGCCACAAGTGGATGCAAGTAATAACTCCTTAAATTATGTATCTTTTCCATGGAATCCCAGTTTTCTGTTTCATCCTACCAAGAGTTTTAATGCAACGCTCTCCTACTTCAGACATTTTTAATCTGTTCATCTGGTTCAGATTTCTTTTGGCTTGCCCTTTCTTCATCTTTGCTGAATTCTATTTTTCTTGCCATTTGTCTATGGAATAGTTTGTTCCTTTTCCATCACTTTAGTCCACCTGACCATAGCTTTGTAGGGTGTTGGTGAATTTGCTTTAGTAACAGTTATTATTTTTTAATATTACTTGGATTTATAAAATATCTCAACTTAATAATAGCCACTTGGTCCAATAAAAATCTATCAGAATTCAGAATGAAAGGGAAATTAACATCTATTGAATGCCAACTGCATCCAAGCTTCACAGTAAGACTTGACATCATCCTGTTCATCCTCATGTCAGTCCTAAAAGAGGTAGATTATTATTTTCATGTTCCAGCTGGGAAAACTGAGGCTCAGTGAAGCACCTTACCTAAGTTCTAGGATGAGAATGAAAAAGAGCAAGAATATTATTCCTGTCACTTTTCCTGTTGACAAAGCTGTGATCTAAGTTACGTATAGAGTAAGTCAGAAATTCCAATATTTTTCTCAAAAATGTCTGTTTTTGTGCTTTGTTGATAGCAGGTGACAAAAACATGGATGTTGAATTGAACAGAATCAAATTCCTCTTTAGAGTAACAATGCAACTTATTTCAGGAGTAAGTGATTATTTCTTGGTCCTGTCCTCCTGGGTTCTGAGTAGGTCTTCCCAGGGAAACACAAGAGACATTAACCTTAAGTAATTAATGCTTCCTCGTAACTTATTATTCCTCAGTGTCAGCACTCTATATACACCACACCTGGAAACTTTACATAAAATTTCTCTGGGAGACTTGCTCCACCCTACAAGTATTCTAATCACCAGGCATCAGGAGTAAGAATAAAGAGTGCTGACGTAGAGGGAAAAAAGTAGTTTTCATGGCCTAAGTCCCCCATTTATGAGAAGGCTTTGTGTATTTCAATTACTAGTAATATGCCAATCTGATCATTCCCCCCTCCTTTCAAAATGAATATAGACTGTCATGGAGAGCCAGTTAAGTATTGGGAAACGATCAAATAGAAAGTCTTAGGGGAGGTCTTAGACAAAAACCTGGATTCTCCAACTTCAAATTGAGGACCTTCCTCCAAGGTTATACAACCAGGAAATGCCTGACCTACTGAAGATCCATAGAATGACCAGGAGTGAAGCCCATTAGAGCACTTCATACTCCCTTGTTATCTGCAAGGCAGGGATAGGCTGGGTCAGAATCTGAGTGCGATGGGCACTTGGGAAAAGTCTAAGGAAATGAAGGCACTCATTTGGGGGTCCATTCTATTGAAGGATGTCCCTACTACCAGGATGCAGTTGTCGTTCTGTGTTATTTCTAAGGAATGGTACAGTTGCACACAAGCCATTCTTCCAGTTGCCATCTCCCCATTTTTACATGTGAAAATATTGTTATTGTTATTCCATTATGTCTGGATTTTCTATTTACTCATCTGTCTCTCCCATTATCACCATAGTATCTCCACCATGCAAGATTTGGGCTTTTTTGGAGAAGAGAGAATTCCTTTACTTAATTTAGACACTCATAAGCCTAACATGATTCAGACTATTCTGCTTTTAGATACCTCAAGGCTACTTCCACCTTCTATGAACATGAATGAATCCTGACTCTTGTGTTTACTTGGCAGATGTGTTGAGGATGGATAAAAAGGCACAGAATGAAGACTATTAAATATTTTTGAGGAAGAGGGGATTTTGATAAAATAGACAAAGGAGCAACAAGCTGTAAAATGCAAGGAAGGGAAGAATAAGTCCTGCCTGACCATCACTATTTTAAATGTTCCACTACATTAGTTAGCAGAAGAAAGAACACTATGGTGGCTTCCCTTGAGAAGAATATTCAGTTGAGTGATTTGTGAAATATTTAGCTGTCACATTCATGAACAAGTATAAACATTAGGTAATGATAAGTGGCAAGGATTTCATAAGGAAACATGTATTGGCACAGGTAGAGAGAAATTTGAAGTAATTTGAAGGAAAATTTTAATCAGCTGCCAAATTGAACAGATACTTTAAGGAAATACCTGTAAAAGTGGGAGTGCTCATATCACTGATGAGTAGAGAGGGCATCAGAGTGACATTAGCAAGAGGGCAGAATACGAAGCCCCAGGCACTCCTTCCCTCATGGAGACACCAACTTAACAATAATATGGACTAGATACATGAATCATATAATTGCCTTTGTGAGAACTTCAAAAGCCAATTGAGAGCTTACAGCATCCCAGGTGAGTGCAAGGCCAAAAAGAGGTACATTGGAGCAGGTAGAAAAGTCCATTGCACTTAATTGCCATACTCCATCCCCCTCCCAGCACAGTGCAGCACATCGGGAGAAAACTCCCAACTTCTTGCCTCCCCCTCAGGAGGGGAAAGAAAGATGGAATGCCTGTCCAACGTTCTGGCTTTTCAAGGTGCTACCTGAGGGACTGGTTTTGGTCTTGCCTTACTCAGAGCACTGACAGGAAAAACAGTAGCACACTTTGGACGCCTGGGGCCACTGAGACCAAAGATGTACCCCTTGGCTTGCCTCAGCACCAGAGAGATTGTAGTACCACAAACAGACACCAAAGGGAGCTCATGAGTAAAAACAGGCACATTTAGGGGCCGGCCGGGTGGAGCAGTGGTGAAGTGCACACATTCCGCTTCGGCGGCCCAGAGTTTGCTGGTTCGGATCCTGGGTGTGAACATGGCACTGCTTGTCAAGCTAGGCTGTGGTAGGCATCCCACATATAAAGTAGAGGAAGATGGGCACAGATGTGAGCTCAGGACCAGTCTTCCTCAGCAAAAAGAGGAGGATTGGCAGCAGATGTTAGTTCAGTGCTAATCTTCCTCAAAAACAAAAGGCACAATTCTTCAGCTGAGAAATTTTACTTACAAGCCTAGAGGAGACACAAACCCAGAAAAGTTGAGAGGCCTATAGAATCTCTAGCTATGCTGATTGGTGAAGATTTCCCCCTAAATGAAGACAATCCATAAAGACTGGGAGAAGTGGCTGTTATTTTTAAATGTCCAAACCTCAATAAAGGATCACAAGGCATACAAAGAAATAGGAAAATATGGCCAAATCAAAGGACCAAAATAAATTCTCCAGAAACGGATCCTAAAGAAATGAAGATCTATGAATGATCTGACAAAAATTCAAAATAGCTATCATAGTGATGCTTAATGAGCTAAAAGAGGACTCAGAAAACTAAATGAAATCAGGTAAATGATGTATGAACAAAATGAGAATATCAATAAAAAGAGAGAAATTATATAAAAGAACCAAACATAAATTCTGGAGCTGAAGAATAGAGTAACTAAATTGAAAAATTCACTAGAGGGGCTCAACAGCAGACTATCAAACAGAAGAATCAGCGAACTTGAAGGTAAGTTATTTGAAATAATCCAGTCAAAGCAGAAAAAAGAAAGAAAGAAAAGAAAAGAATAAAGAGAAATGAAGAGAGCCTAAGGCACTTATGGGATACCATCCAAAGGACCAATATAAGCATTATGGGAGTCTCAGAGGGAGAAGAGAGAGAGAAAGGGGCAGAGGGCCTATTTGAAGGGATAATGACTGAAACTTCCCAAATTTGAGGAAGGAATTGGAGATCCTAATTCGAGAAGCTTAAAGAACTCCAATCAGGATTAACCCAAAGAGACCTATACTAAGACTCATTTTAATCAAACTGTCAAAAGACAAACAGAGAATCTTGAAAGCCACGACAGAAAAGCAATCCATCACATCTAACGGAACTCCCATAATATTATTCACAGATTGCTCAACCTTGCAGGCCAGAAGGTAGTAGAATGATATATTCAAAGTTCTGAAAGAAGAAAAAATGCTAACCAAGAATACTATATTTAGGAAAACTGTCTTTCAAAAATAAGAGGAGAAGCAAGCCTCCCAAATAAACAAAAGTGAGTTTGTCATCACTAGACCTGCCCTATAAGAAATGCTAAAAGGAGTCCTTCAAATTGAAATGAAAGGATGCTAGATAGCAACATGAAAAAATATGAAAACATAAGGCTCTTTGGTAAAAGTGAATACATAGAACAAATATAGAATCCTGTAGTATTGTAAAGTTGGTGCATAATCACTTAATTCTGGTATAGAATTTAAGACAAAAGCATAAAAAAATAACTATAAATTATTGATGAGTAGAGAGAAATAATCTCAGAAGCTCAGTGTACGTGAGACCCTGTGGAAAGGCACTTTGATTTATACTCAGAAGAGGTTCTATTTTGAGTAAAGGTGTCCAGCTGGGGGTGAGGGAGACAATCAGAGGTTAAAGCATTAAACAAATGCAAATAATAAGACTCAGACAGCGTGTGACTTTGAAGATATCTGTTCAGTAATAATATTAATAGCAGTAAGTTTTGTGACAAGAAGTCATCCAAATACTCATGAGGTCCCTCCAAGTTTAACTTGAATGACCTGGGCTGACTTGATCTAGATAGCACGAATTTGCAGAGTCAGTTTCCAGAATCCTTATGCCATTTGCTGCTGATGCTGACCAGGTAACTCTTGCTTTGTTTTGCAAGAGGTTCTGATGATGAAAATAAATGTTAGGATCAAGGAGACTATTTGAGAAAGAAAATGGCTCCAATTCTGGTTCTAGAAGAGAATCCCAGAAGAAGAACAAAATATAACTGTCCTGAAGTGTTCTCTAGCTAAAAGGTATTCTTTTCCCCAACAGGATTGCAATTATCCTTTTCCATTTGACTAAGCAATATTTAACTTCATTTTCACAACTATGACGTAAGCCAAACTCCATTAAACCAAAACTATTTTAAAAGTATCTAATCCGACCACAATGGAAAAGAACTGACTTTGTACATAGGGCTGCCCACAGAGGCATTCCCCAGGGTGAACCCATCCCCCAGAAACAGAACAGCAAGGAGAGATGGGTCTTCATGTTCATTGCTCTGAAAATGGCCTCATAGAACTTAGGTGATGGCCCTCCAGGAGCCAATTGTGTGGATGGAATGCATTAGCTGCTTAGAAGTAAAAACTGATTACATTAACAACTATGTAGAGCATAGTCACCATGACCACGGCAGGATGAGTGAGGATAAGTATTTTATTGTAAAAATATTGTGAGTGATGAATCAAAACATTGTGTTGTTTTACAAAATAGTGTAAGCACATATCCATTGTGGAACGTTTAACATAAAGTCAAAATATACCGACTCTTCCTTTTTAAGTTTGTAGAGTACTGACGCCTCTTGCTTGTCCCTCTGTCACCTTTTGGATGATCAGGAAGAGCAAAGGAAATAAATGTGATGGAAAGATCATTCTATGTGACTGTCGTGTCAGTGGGATTTGCATAAATGGAGGGTACATTGAAATTATGAGCTTAAAGAAGGATTTTGCAATTATCTTTCATTCTGTTAGAATTAGTAAGCCTCTCTGTAGGCAATGCAGGGACCGTTGGATCACACTGTAGACTCAGGATTCAGTGTTACAGTATTCTTTAGGACTGAGAGTGAGTCCCAAGCTTCTGTACACTTGGGCTGTGGGTGCTGAGAGACTCCACAGAGCCCTCACCCTGAGCCATGCTAAAGCTTCCCTGTGGCTCAGCAGGAAATGATGCAAAGGTTAGAAGTGTGTGCTTCAAGTATGAAATAAGCCAGATGCAAAAGGACAGATTCTGTGTGATTCCACTTATATGCAGTATCTAGAGCAGTCAAATTCAGAGACAGGAAGTACAATGGTGGTTGCCAGGGGAAGGAGAAATGGAGAGTTAGTGTTTAATGGGTACAGAGTTTCAGTTTGGGAAGATAAGAAAGTTCTGAAGATGAATGGTAGTGATGGTTGCACAACAACATGAAGGTACTTAATGCCACTGAATTGTACACTTAAAAATGGTTAGGTTGGTAATTCCTGTGTATATTCTATCACAATAAAAAAAAAAGTTAAAAAAAAACAAAACAACCTGGGCTTTAGACTCTGGCAGATGTGGGTCTGGACCTGACTGCCACTCTCAGCTGTGAGACCTTGGGCAAGTCTCTCCACTGGTCTAAGCCTCCGTTTGCCTCTCTGTAAAATGGGAGTAACCACATGCGCCTGCACAGGGTTGTTGGAAGAGTTGGAGGTTGTGGCAGATTCATTAAAGACACTCCAGCCCCCATGCACAGCCTCAGGGGCAGGGCTTTGGTCCCCAGTTGGCCTAAGGAGAGCAGGACATTTTATATCTCAGGAAAACACTTCGAACCATACTCAGATTCGAACACCTTCTGGGGAATAGAGTTGGCCGAGGTCAGCAGCACTTGGCACCTGGCACATGGAGGCTCACAGTGGGACACAGGTGTGTTCGTTTTCTATTACCACTATCATAAAGCACCATAAACTTAGCAGCTTAAAACAACACAGATTGATTTTCTTACCGTTCTGGAGGTCAGAAGTCTAAAGTTAGAGCGTCAGAAGGGCTGTGTGCCTTCTCGAAGCTTCAGGGGAGAATCTGGTTCCCTGCCTTTTTAGCTTCTAGAGGTCACCTCCATTCCTTGGCTTGGGTCCCTTCCTTGTATCACTCCACCCTCTGGCTTCCTTCATCACATCTCCTGCTCCTCCCTCTGACTCTCCTTCCTCTGTCTTTTAAAGACCCTTGTGATTAAATTGGTCACATCCAGATAATCCAGGTTAACCTCCCCATATCAAGATCCATAACTTAATCACATCTGCAAAGTCCTTCTTACCACGTAAGCTAACATATCCTCAGGTGCCAGGGGTTAGAAGGTGGACATGTCTGGGTGCCAACCTTACCAGGCAGTCTGTTTTTGTCAGGAGACCATCAAACAGCCCCTTTACGTCACCACTGAGCCCAGCTCAAAGGGTGAAGAGCAATTGTGCTGTACGTGAGATCAGATCTGGCCTGTTGAAAGGCTCTGGGCACACAGTCCTGGACAGTCCTTTAAAAAATGCCCAGCTTGGTCCTGCAATGCCTTGGGCTCTTTGGATTCTACAGCTGGGCCATGTGGACCCTCCCTCCCATGGAGAAGTTTGTCTTCAAAGTGAGTTGTAAGTTCCTACAAGATAGGGACCCACCTACTATTTTATTTTTATTACTTGAGAAAAAAATAGGTTGGTTTTTTTTTAATATAATGTTTATAAGCATGGACTTTTGAGTCAGTCAGCTGGCTCCATTACTGGGCAAACAAAGCTTGACAGGTTACCTTGATCCCCAGTTTTCCACATCTGTGGAATGGAGGCATTATGCAGCCCTGCATTCATTGGCTGGGGTTGTCATAACAAAAGCACCACAGACTGAGCAGCTTAAACGACAGAAATGTATTTTCTCACACTTCTGGAGGCTAGAAGTCTGAGATCAGGGTGTCAGCAGGGTTGGTTCCTTCTGAGGCCTTTCCCTTTGGCGTGTAGATGGCCACTTTGTCCCTGTGTCTTCACATGGTCTTCCCTCTGTGTTATCTGTATCCAAATCTTCTCTTCTATGGAGACACCGGTCATATTGCATTAGAGCCCAGCCTAGTGACCTCATTTTAACAAAAATCCCTCTTTAAAGACCTCTGTTTCCAAATACAGTTCCCTTCTGAGGTTCTGGGAGTTAAGAGTACAACATATGAGTTTTGGAGAGGGCACAAATCAGCCCATAACAACCACTCATCTTAAGCAGTTGTGTGGGAATTAAATTAAAGCATGTAGACTCTAGGATGGTGCCTGTCACTCATAAATATTCAAAAAACATGCTACTGCTGCTGCTATTGTTTTTAAAGGAAGTTGGCCAACACTCCCTCCCACCCCTTTCTATATCTGCTATAAAACAGTTCACATGTTTATAAGGGGAAAAAGCTTCCTGTGCCTTCCATTTCCTTTCGAGCTCCCTGCTCAACGCTTATTCTTATAGGTGTGGCCATTGCTAAATACTGAGACATCGCCAGTCAAAGGGGATGCATTTTTAGTCTTTTGCTCCGTGGTAGGAGTATTTATGTGCTATTTAAAGGGAGGCTGCTTATCTCTTTGAAATGCTTATTATCAAGGCATGTCTGAGTCAACTTTTTCAGCGCAGCAATGCTGGCTTTGATTTTCACAGACCGCTTGTGATTTGGTTAGCTCCTTCCCTCTACCTCCTGGGATCCAGGGTTTTATCGTTGATAGAAAAACTGAGAAAACAGGTCTCTCGTTTATGGATCCCAGTCACCCAGCTGGCCCCAGGAGTTCTGCCAAGGAGACTCTACTCCCTCCAAGAAAGAAATGAAGGACTTTAAAATATCTGGATCTAGAACACTCATCCAGTGTCCGTCAAAAGTCTTGTACCAAAATGGTCAGAGCAGCTCTAATCATAATACTTCAAAACCAGTAACATCCCAAATATCCATCAGCAGGTAAATGGATAAACGAAAGGAATACTGGTCAACAATTAAAAAGGGACACATTATTGATACACACAACAACATAGGTGAGAAGCTCAAAAATATGCTGCGTGAAAGAAGCAGAGCAAAAGTAAAGATATTGTGTGATTCCACTTGTGTGAAGTTCTAGAACAGTGAAAACTAGTCTATGGTGGTAGAAATCAGATCAGTGGTTGACTGGGTGAGGATAGGTGGCATGTTGACTGGAAGGAGAATGGGGGACACTTTTATGGGTGGTAGAAATGTTCTCTTATCTTGACTGGGGTGGTGGTTACATGGACATACAAATTTGTTTGTAACTCATCAAGCTATACATTTAAAATGGATGCATTTTATTACTTATAAATTAAGCTTCAAAAATTTTATTTAAAAACCAGTCAATAAATAAAGCAACATCCAACTAAGAGAGAAGAAAATTAATTGAAACCATTTCACAGCCTGTGTGATTAGAAAAAAAGACATTTGACTACATTTTTCATATTTGTGCATGTGTTGTCTCATAGGCACAGCCTATTTCTAAGTCATTGATGGCTGTGAAATGTGCTCATTTTTGAACAGAGGATCATCTCTTCATCTGAACCAAGGTTGGTTCTCAGGAGGGACGTTTACCTCCCTATCTACAGCTCATTGAAATAACAGTTGTGATGCACAGAGGAAGTGAATCCATCATTTCCCAGAGACTAGGAACACATACCAAGAGTAGTTTAGAAATTTTCATGAATTTCTAGAGGACAGAAATCACACGCCATGGTGTTGAGCAGAGCACATGCAGGATGATCTCATCCCAGAGCACACACAGGAAAGGGTTGAAATGGAGATGAGGGACATGGGTCCTTGCGGAGCCCTCAGAGCTTCAAGCACAGAATCAGAGGGTGTGGTGTGTGAGTAGGTTGGTAGAGCAGGAGTAATTAGCATAATTAAAGGACTGTCTTTGTGCCTCAGGCATCTATTGCTGTGTAATTAGCCACCCCAAACTCAGTGGTGTAAAACAACAACCATTTAGTTCTGCTCAATGAGTCTGTGTTCCAGGAATTTGGACTGAGCACAGCAGAGATGGCTCATCTCTATTCCACAATGTCTAGGGAAATACTGGAAATATTAAGAAATAACAGGGAAATACAGTGTCACTAGAAATACTGGAATGGCTGGAGCTGATTTGAAGGCTGGAGTTAGGATCATCTGGAAGATTCTCCACTCAAATGTTGGTACCTGGACTGGGCTGACTTGAGGCTAGGCTTAGCTGAGACTGTCATCTGGAGCACCTGCATGTGGCCTCTCCATGTGGCTTGGGCCTTCTCACATCGTGGCAGCCTCAGGTATCAGATTACTGTCACGGCATCTCAGGACTCTGAAGGTGAGTGTTCCAGAAAATAAGGCAGACATTGGCCTCTTATGACCTAGCCTGAAAAGTCAAATAACACCACTCTGTCAAACTCTGTTGGTCAAAAAGCCATAAGTCCACCCTGGTTCAGGAGGAGGGGACATAGATAGATCTACAGCTCTTGATGAGAGGAGTATCAAAGAATTTGTGGCCATATTTGAAAACCACCCTACCCTGGAACAAGTGAACCAGTTGTCCTTTCCCATCTCCATCAACTGACTTGTGGCTTTCCCAAGGCAGAACCAGAAAAATGGTCTTTAAAGCAGGTGAAGATCTTTCTAGGGCGGCAGCCCTACAACACTGACCGCACCCCCTAGAGTGAAGCTTGCCTGTCTACACAACCTGTGTACCTTCACAGAGCCAGCGGTCAGCTCTCCCATTTAGGGGAATTTGGGAAAGCAGGCCTATACACCTGCAAATAAAACTCAAGCCAATTGCCATGTTACTCCACTTAGCCACCAGTTCGTATGTGTGAGCAGGCTTCCAGAGACAACCAGGCATTTGAGGAACCTTTCCAAAGGAAGCATCAGAATGGATAAACAAAACAGCTGTCACCAAGTCGCCAAAAATAGTGCAGATAATAGAAATGAACTTTTAAAAAATTTTAGTTAGTATCCTCAAGAATTTTACAAGGATATTGAAACCATAAATCCAGAACAGGCTGCTAATAAAAAAAAAGGGAGTGGGGGCAGCCCCATTGCATAGTGGTTAAGTGCAGTCTGCTCCGCTTCGGTGGCCCAGGTTTGCAGGTTCAGACTCCCAGACATGGACCTACACCAATTGTCAGCCATGCTGTGGTGGCAACCTACATATAAAGTGGAGGAAGATTGGTGCAGATGTTAGCTCAGGGCAAATCTTCCTCAAGCAGAAAAAGAGGAAGATTGGGGGCCAGCCCCATGGCCAAGTGGTTGAAGTTCCACATGCCTCAGGGCTGGCCCCGTAGCCAAGTGGTTAAGTTCAGTGGCCCAGGGTTTCACTAGATCAGATCCTGGGCATGGACATTCCACTGCTCATCAAGCCATGCTGAGGCGGCGTTCCATATAGTACATCCAGAAGGACCTACAACTAGAATATACAGCTATGTACTGGGGGCCTTGGGGAGAAGAAGAAAAAGAAGAAAAGAAGATTGGCAACAGATGTTAGCTCAGGTGCCAATCTTTAAAAAATAAAAAACTTCCACGTGCTCTGCTTCAGTGGCCCTTGGTTCACAGGTTCAGATCCTGGGTACGAACCAACTCCACTCATCAGCCATACTGTGGTGGCATGCCACATACAAAGTAGAGGAAGACTGGCACAGATATTAGCTCAGGGCTAATCTTCCTCAGCAAAAAAAAAAAAAAGGGGGGGGGGAGGTGGGGGGACAATTAGTTAAAAAGAAACTGTTTAAAAAATTTTTAAATGTGACTTCCAAAATGTAGTAAATCATGAAAAGGACTGAAATAGTAGAATTGATATGATGATGACCAAAATAGAGACTTGAGAGATAAGGAAAAGTAGTATCATTCAGTATTCAGAGCAGAAAGAAAAAGTGGTGGAAAAATATGATGGAAAAATGAAAAACATAGAAGATCAATCTAGGGGCTCCAGTATGAAATCTAACTGGAGTTCCAGAAGAAGAAGGCATAGAAATTGGAGGAGAGGAAGTCAACAAATATATAATAGTAGGAAATTTCCTCTCAACAGAAGGGAAACATGAGTCTGCATATTGAAAGAGTTGACACAGTGGCAGGCACAGGGAATGAAAATAAATCTATGCCTAAGGAGCATCTGCATGAAACTTCAAAACATTGAGGCTAAAAAGAAAGTCCTAAAATTTTCAGAAAGAAAATAGGTCATGTACAAAAGAATAGAATTAGACTAACTTTAGACTTTATTTGGCAACATTGAGTGCTAGAAGACAGTGGAACTATACTTTGAACGTTAAGACAAATAATGAATTTGGACCCAGACTTCTATGGTTAGCTAAACTAACAATCAAGTGGGAGATGATATTTTCCAGCAAACAAAATCTTCAGAATTTTACCTCTCAACTAACCTTTCTTAGGAAGCTACTTAAGAATGTACTCCAGCAAAATGAAGGTAAAATCTGAAGAAGAAGTTGGCAAAAATGACACAGCAGTCCAGTGAATGAAATCTGAAAAAGCCAGCTGAGCAGGCAAGCCTAAAAAGAAAATGGTTCAAATTTGAAAAGAGAGTTCTAAGATCTCCAAAAAGAAGAATGGAGTTAATTGCAATTCATATTTTTTAAAAAAAGTCTTTTCATGTTAATATGGGGAAGAAGGCACATGTTGAGTCTCCCAACAAGGAAAGAAATGTAGTTTCCAACTCTGAGATAAATAAAAATCTATCCAAGAAAGGTATTGGGAATATATAATGCAAACTAAAATGTGGAATTGCTTTTTTTTTTTAAGGATGTTGTTTAAGATAATAGGATCTATTTATCTTGACATAAGAACATTAGCTGTTGCATGGCAAGTGGATCATGACATTGAACCCATAAAGAAAAGGTTACATTTCTATCACACTGTTTGGCTCTACAGTGAGCAATGTATTCACCTACTAGTAGTAAAATATAACTGCTATGTATTGGTTTTCCACATTTAGACTCAATCTTTAGATAAAACACAGACAACTAACAGATGGTGATAGACTAGAATGTAGCTGTTTAATGTTGACAATGTAAAAATCAAGTTATGCCTGAGAGAGGTTTAAAAGTAGAAGGTGGGGTGAGGAGGTGGCTGGAGATAGCGATGTGGACACTCTTGTTCTACCTAAAATGGAAACAGGAAATACTTCTGAAAGCTAATGGAATGTGAAATAGAGGAGGAAACCTTCAAAGACATATTAGCCCTAATAATAGTGCTTTCAAATATTAGGAGTGTAAGAGGAGGTAGGGAATAATATACATGAGCTAAATCTTCATTTTTCCTAGTGAGATTCAGTAGGTGATGTCTGGAGTGGGTAAATCCAGGAAGAGTTATTGTGATCCCTTTATAGAAATAAGAACTAAAAGAACCAAAAATGAAAATAATTATAAGTATACACTGCTGGGAAGTACAAGGATGAGGCAGGGACATGTTTTCATTATAGACTCTTAAAGTAATATTTGATTATTTTATGATGAGCAATTAAATTTTCTTACTATGGGGATGAAGTCATTAAGATAACCCCTAGAAGAACTAACTTTCAAATATCTGGGGAGGAGGAGGTGGAAGGGAGAAACGGAACAACCACAGTTAACTATCAGCTATTATATAGACTTTAATATGTGCCAGGCAGACTTCTAACCTCTGACATATATCAATGCATTTGATCCTCGTAATAACCCTCGAGGGAGATGCTATTATTATCCCCATTCTGAAGATGAGGAAACTGAGCCACAGAGACATGAGACAATACCTTGCCAGAGGCCATACAGTAATGTCGGAGGCGGGATTTAGGCTTAGGCTTTCTGGCTCGGGTCCTTGTTCTTCAGCCTTCCACCGTAGTAACGGTGCCGTAGTAATGCCAGCACGAGTGTGTCATTTCCGCATCTTCATGATGAGAGGTCAACAGAAACCAATATATAGAGGTAGAAGCAACTTATTTAATGTTGGCTTTGTGACACCTAAAATAACTAACAGCAGGAGTGTTAAGAACGGTCACCTCTGGTGAGTGAGATCCGGGGACGCGGGGGGAGGCAGAGATTTTTACTTTCATTCATACTCAGTTGTACTGCTTAATTTTTTTTAATCATAATCACCAAATTTATGTTTTAAAGTTTATGTTGCACAAAAGCTACAAATTTCAGTGGACTTTTAATTTACAGTCAATTTGAAATAGGAAGAAATTTATGAAAACTCAATTTACGACACTTCTGTGACCCAAGATTGGAGGTAATTTGTATAAATGTGCATGACTTACACAACCAAATGCACCCTTAGGAAATTTGATGTAAACGTTTTATTATTTTAAGTGTTTGTTTCATTTGAAGGGAAATAAAGTTTTCTTGCCAATACTTCTATCCAATTTAAAAGCCCCAGACAATGATTAGATTTTATCAGCCTTATGAATTAGTAAAAGTGAAGCTATGTGACCCCTGAGGACGGGTCACAGAGGGCTATACAGCTTCTGCTTATGTTCTTGGAGCACTTGTATTTGGAGCCCTGAGCCCCTGCTTAAGTCGTTTGACTGCCCTGAGACCGCCATACTGTGAGGATGCCCTGACCACATGGAGAGGCCGTGTGTAGCTTCAGCCAAGAGCCCCAGTGAGATCTCAGTTGACAGCCAGCATCAGCCACCAGTTATGTGAGTGAACAGACCTGATGATTCCAGCCCCTCAAAACCCTTTGCGTCTTTCCAACTATAAAGTTAAACCCAGCGATTCCACACTTCTTGTTTTATACTGATGTGACTCTCAAACTAAATTTTTATTATAAGTCCAAAAAAGATATTAAAACAAATCTACTTTATAAACAGAGTGATGGATAGCAGCACTGCTAGTGTATGGACTCTGAAATATTCACAAGGAATATATAAAATTCATTGTTATCTCTCAAAGTTTCATACACATAGATGGGGTTTCCTTCTGCGTTGTGTGGGACTGGGCAGTGCTGAGTAGTTTCTCATTTCTGATTTTCTGGACATCCCTCAGCCCAATAGGTCATAGCAGGATGGGGCAGTGGTTTCGACCTCTGCTGGATGTTAGAATCACCTGGGAAGCTTTAGATAAATCCCGTTGGCCAAGCCACAGCCCAGTTCAGCTAACTCAGCATCTCTGGGGGTAGGACCTAGGCATGAGTGTTTCGTAAAGCTTCCAGATGATTCCAATGGGCAGCCAAGTTGAGGACCAGGCCGTCCTGAGAGAGTCTCATTCAGAAGGTCTGGGTGGGCCCAGGAATCTGTATTTATCAGACGGATCATTCTTATGATCAGGTAAGTTGAGTAATCACCGACAAGGGGCTAACCGTGTTGGCCCTGTGGGTGTTCAGACCTGGTTCAAGATGTGACCCAGTCACTTTCAAACTGGGAGCCTTGGGCAAGTTATGTAGCCTCACTAAGCCTTAGTTGACTCATCTGGAAAATGAGAATATTAAAGATGGGAAGGAAAAAGGCACAGCAAGTGCTTGGCTGTGTTTGGCAATTTTAAGACCCTGGCTATTATAGGGAGGGGCTCCACTGCAGGCCAGGACCTCCTGGAAAACAGCCTAATCCTGGTCCCTGGTGGCCCCAAATCCTTCAGAGTGTCCCTTTCTTTCCCAGAAATGAGATAGGGTGCTCCAGGTATAGCCACTACTTGCAAAAGCTCTTCGTTCCAGATGCATACATGCACAACATTCCTTTCACCCCCAAATCCTAGGATCTTCTCGGTCGTTTTTGCATGGATCCTTACACATTGCTGAGTGTCTGGTGTGGGTAAACAGTATCATTCCAGGTGCAAAACTGAAATGTGGAAGAGCACAGATCAGGCTCCTGATCACAGGGCACGTTGGGGGTGAAGCTGGGAGAAACCCAGGCCTCCAGGCCACGCACTCTGAAAAGTGGGCGAATGAGAGAAGGGGAGGTGGGTCGGACGGAGGGGTGAGGCCCCATGCCCGGCGTCGCCGGCAGCCCCCTGGTCCCAGCCTTCTCTGCACAGTACAAGCACGCATGCCTGCTCTTGGACTTTCCACACTGCCGTTTGGTGACATTTCCCATCCCATGAACAGCTAGGGTACCAGCTACTCTCCACTTACATGGTTGTCTGCAGAGTGACAAGTTAACATAAATACCTCGGTAATGTCTCCTCATGTTTTTGTCTAAAAACTATTCAGCCCTTTGGGGAAGGGGTTTTCATTGACTGGCTGGTGTTACTGGCTGCCTCAGCCACATGGGCCCCTCAGCTCTCTGCTTTATTGCTTAACACAGATCAAGCCAAGATGTATTATTGATGTTACCCTGCTTTAATTCTCAATTTCTTTAATGTGGGGGGAAAATATCTTCCAAGCACATGTTAAAGAAATGTTCTTGGGGCCAACCTGGTGGCCTGGTGGTTAAGTTCAGTGCACTCCACTTCGGTGGCCTGTGTTCAGTTCCCAGGCATGGACCTACACCGCTCTGTTGGTGGCCATGCTGTGCTGGCAGCCCACATACTAAAAAATAGGGGAAGATTTGGCATGGATGTTAATTCAGGGCGAATCTCCCTCAGCAAAAAAAAAGAAAGAAATGTTCTTGTGTTCACTTTTCCCTGGTTGCAGAATTGATTCATGAGCGTCACCTGCTCTCCCTACCCTGAGTCACAGAAATTACTTAAAATAGATTGCCTGACAGATCAACTGGTACCGGATGAGCGGCACAGACATAGCAACCAGTATTTGTTAGTATGAAAATATCGCTGCACACTCCGAAGGGCGGAGTGTGACCCTGCCTCCACACCTGAGAGGGGACAGGTGCTTCCTTTTCCTACCTAGAGCTCCCACGGTGGTGCCTCCCACATCTCCTTTGAACACATACTCCATTATAAGTCAGATTAGCTCCTGATGTTGCAAAAGTCCTTTGTTTGTCAAACAGTAGGTAGAAATCTTAATTTTAAAAGTACGCAATCCATGTTTCCTCTCCTCTGTGACTTGATGAAGCCAGAGAAATCTGCATCCTTCCAGGTATGTAACGGACACTTCCAAATCCACATCCAAGCCTGTGGACTGAAAAGTAGCTAATTCTCTTGGTTTTCTATCCCCTTTGTCTTCAGCATTTTAATTTTCAGAGCAACTAGAGGGAAGTGCAACATCTGTCCCCATGTTCCATTACCAGTGTTCTGACAGCATGGAAAACACCGGCTTCTGCATGTGCAATATTATAGACACCAAATGCTAATGTAATAATGTGTGTAATTTTAGCCAGGGTCTTACTTCCAGAAGCTTAAACTCAAATACATGGTCTTGTCTGAATTTCTGAACTCACACAATATGTATTAACTTTCTTTTTCGTCAACGCTTCAAACACAAAGAAGCCCCATGCCATGTTGGAGACCCTGGTACTATGACGATGTGTTACAGATCAGGACACTGAAATGATCCCTCAAGCTTGACATTGGCCTTTCAGGTTTCGTAATCAATAAAGTGAGGAAATATTTGCCTCCTACGTATATCCGGCTACTGACCCAAATGGGATAAATTTGAAAATAAATTCAGCACCACTCCAATTTGGATTTCTTTACACTGTCTTTTCAGTAGATGGAGTAGGAGAGCTTGGAAGGAGCAGGAGTTTTCCAGCATGGTTCTAGAAAGTGATTGTACAAATGGGTGATTTCCCCCAGCATCTTAAGTAGGGTTGGTGCTAGAAATTGATGAAGTGGGAAACCCAGTACAAGCAGTGTTTCTAATTTGCACCTGCAGCTCAAATATCCAGTTGCTCTCTGGCACAAAGATCCTAAGGGCTACCCATGCCTGCTGCATCACGTTCAGACCCTACTGTCCAGGGCCACCTCACCCATCTCACAGGTGTGACTTGGACTCGGCGATTCTCTGTCCTCTAAGCTGGCACGTCTCACACTGTAACGTGCACGTGGGTCACCTGGGAGTCTTGTTAGGATGCAGATTCTGATGCAGCAGGTCTAGAGTGGGGCCTGAGAGTTGCGTTTCTAACAAACTGTCCCAGATCACCTTGGGGTAAAATAGCAGGGGGCACACACTGAGCTCTGGAGAGAGCGTCTCTTCAGCCCTCAGAGAAATGACCCACTCTGCACTTATCAGACTGAGAGAGGAGAATGATTTAATTCTTTTTAATTTAATTCCAATTTAATTCTTCCTGGAAAACTATGTGAATACAGCCAAGTTTCTTTCCATGATAATGGACGAAACAGAAAGCACACATAATCGAAATCTACAGAGAGCTCCAAACAGTGTTTTTGCCATTAGTTTCAGCCTCCTGCACCCGGGTTCTTATTGGCATAGCCGGAAGGGCCTGAGAGCCACCTTCCCTCCCACCCCTTTCTGATGGAGGGACGCCGGATTCAGTGACTGAAAGCAGGAACTGAGACGGAGTAGAACCTCAGGACTGCCGTTTCCAAAGACTAGATTAGGGGTTCTGTGATCTTGGAGGAGAAAAAAATTACATCTTTATTTTCACTAACCACTTACATTTAACATTTCATTTCGTTATTCATGAGACAACAAACCTTGTACCGTGAGCAATACCTGTGGCTCTGTCTCCAATGGAATGTAGGACATCTTCATTCTGTGTCACAGTTACTGCAGAAATCTCGCCTCTCCCTCCTCAGTCATCGCTACACTGAAAGGACTGACTCTTCTCATAATAAGGAAACCCACTAGCTCTTGTTAATAAAGAAACACATGTTACTACGTCTCCATTTCTCAGTGTTTTGATAACTGTATTTCAATAAATCAGTTTCTTTGTGATTATTTATTATTTATTTTATGCCTTTTAATACACAATTCTGAAAAGGGGTCCACAGAGTGCAAAGGGGTACGTAGCACAAAATGTCTAAGAACCCGAGCACAGTGCCGGCCTGTGAAGAAAGGCAGCTGGGATGTTCCGTTCTGTCAACACATATTAACATAATTCTTGCAGATCAGAGGTCACAAATGCATATACCTGCAGGGCCCAGGTATATAGAGTACATGAGTGAAGTGGTCAGGCCTAAGGAAAACAATAGGAGAAAGACGTGGTAAAAGACAGCTGACTCTTATGTCTTGGTATGTGGAAGCCATCTCCCCTCCCCCCGCAAAAAGAACTATAATGTACATGTTGGCAATTACTGCAATTAACAAGAAACAAAAGGGAAAAAACTCTTAGTGTGCCAAAAAACCCGAATAAAACAGCAGTCGATATCTAGCATGAGACAAATAGAGAGTATAGAAAGGTTCAGCTTTCCCTTAGGAATATTTTTCCAAAATCGCTAGACTTCCAGTTTTGCACCTTTCCAATGAAAGGCAAAATAGCTATCTTAACCAACACTCAAAAAAAAAACACACACAAAAAAGGTAGGATCACCAGATTTAGCAAATAAAAATACAGGGCACCCAATTTAATTTCAATTTCAGATAGGGAGCAAATATATTTTTAGTATATTTCCCAGCTGATATTTGAGATTACGCTTATATTTAAAAATTACTTATTGTTTACCTGAAATTCAGATTTAACTGGGTGTCCTGTATTTTTTCTGGCAACTTTACTAATAAGCCAGCTCCAAGCGTGATGGAGTAGTTACTATTAAAATTAATATGTAGTATTAACATTAACAACTAACATTGTAATTGTATTTTTGTTTTGTTTTGTTTGAATAACATCTTTATTAAAGTACCACATACATTCAGAAAAGTGCACATATCGTTAGTACAGCTCATTAACATTTCATGACTGAGCACCCCGGTTACCAGGACTGATCAAGAAAGAGGACAGTCCTGGCCTCCGGGAGCCCCTCGTGCCCTTTCAGGCTCTAGCTCTGGCCCAAGGGAACAGTATTCCAGACTTAAAACAGCATAAGTTAGTATGTTCTGCTTTCGAACCTTACGTAAGTGGGATTGGGTTGTATTTTTAAGCTTACAAAACTCTGTGTGTGTGTGTGTGTGTGTGTGAATGCTTACTCTGATGATCAGATTATTGTGTGAATCCATGTTTCAGGGTAGGGCAGACACTGCAGTGCCCCACCTGTGCCCCCTCACCTTCGCCGCTTCCGTTCCCCTTGGCCTGACTTCCATGCCAGAACCTGCGTCTGTTTCCCTGTCTGGGGGCTCTCCTTGGTCACTGCTCCTGGAGCAGGAAGTGCCAGGGAATCAACACTCCTGGGTGCAGCCCTCAACCAATGACTGATGGGAGTGGGTGCATAAATACCCCAGCTCCCTCTCCCTGGGGTGAGACAAGGGGAGAGGCTTGTTCTATATGGTCTCCCAGAGCTCCCCACCAGGATTGCGTCCCAGTTGCCTCTTGCTATAGTGTGGTTATTATCTTCCTTCCGTCACCTGCCTCACTTCTCCCATTCCCCAACAATGTTTCCTAGAATCACCTTCCAAATAAACTATGTGCACTCAAATCCTTGCCTCAGGCTCTGTTTCTGGGTGAATCTAAGCTAACACATCTGGTTACATGAAATTACCCTAAAATACCCTACATTTATTCAACAAACTTGTACCTAGTGCTAGTACTTAGGGTTGCCAAATGCAGTGAATGCAGACTCTACACCTGGTCCTAGAGTGAGCAAAGGGCCCCAGGAGCACAGCAGGCCACAGTCTGGTGGCCACAAGGTGAAAATTTTCCTCCCTGAGGCAGAGCTGACTCCCTGTGAATTCTGATGTGTGTGAGAACACTCTGAGCTACCAAATTTTGAAGACCTAGCAGGCAATAACTTACATTTAACATGAAGACTACTGCACATAATGTTTTGGATGACTGAGAAGGCACTTCTGAGTCCCGGGCGCTCCGAGTCATTACGAGCACCCGTGGTTCTTCTTCAGCACAACCAATGAAGAGCATTCGCAAGATTACTGGACGTCTGCCCTGCCCTGCTGCGGCTCCTTTGTATTTAAATGTATCTCCTGTAGCAGCTTGTGTACTTGTCATTTGTTTTTTTTCTCTCATAAAACTAGAACTCAAAATGAGATTTCTTAGGAAAAAAAAATTAAAAATATGAAGTTATTTTCCTGTTTGTGAAGATCAATAAGCAGAAATTCACTGTATTTTGCAAAAGCGTGTTATCTTTTTATGCGGCCTGACGTTTACTGTCCATTTTCGACAGTGAACTTCTAGAAGGCAGGAGCCATTGGTATTTCAGTGACTTTCCCAGGATTGAAGTATGTAAAAAGTGTACTCGGATAATGAACAGACAGCAGGCCAAGACTTCCCTGTGGGAGGAGAGCCCAAGTCCGGCCTCACCTGTTCTGAGCCCTCGTGCACTGAGTGTTCTCACATTGTAGGGGGGACACCCCCGAGCCCCATCCTTGCTCCACGTTGTGTGGCTGTCTGTCCTGAGATGAGAATTGGCTGTAGAAATTGTGTCAGCGCAAAAGCTTGGAACAAACTCATGTCATGATTTTTCAAATACCTTTTCTGTGAAATTCGTGTGAAATAATGACATTTCTATGAGACGATAGCACTTTTGTGTTTTATGTCATGTAACTATTAGGATGCTCTGACTGCTTCAATAGTTTTAAAAAGACAAAGTGCTCACCAGTTGAGGTGCCTTTTAAAATGTGTCGGCAATGTCAAATTCCATTCTTCATCAAGAAAGATCATTATATATATAATATTGTGTTATATATATATACACATTCTCTATCCCCATATGTACAATGTGTGTATACTATCGTTTAAATATTAATAGCTGTTTGTTGATTTGAATACATATCCCTCTATAGAAAATATATAATTTTATCATGAATGATCACTTTTAACCTCCTAGGAGGAGCCAGATTCCCAGCAGATTATCACTCAACATTTGAATAAAGGAGAATGTGTTTTCCTCTGTTTTGGAAATGTGGATTTTTTTTGGCATTATGCCACTCTGAAACTAAATGAAATTATAAGAAGGAAACTGAAGCTGCATATTCAATAGAAAAAGTGTGAAATGCACTCCAGAAACAGAAAGGAAATGTCAAGATGCAATTCCAGCTGGGAGGGACTCCTAGAGCTGTAGGGGAAACAGAGCCTCTGGCTGTAATTGACAGAGGAGTTTGCCAGTGGATGGCCTTTTATAATCTGCACCATCTGTATTACTGATTAATGAGGTCAAGGGCAGAATTACTCACTGTTGGTTTTCTCCCAGGACCCCTGTTCTAGTCTCTTTGCCAGAATGACTTGTCTTTCCTCCTTGCAGCCATTTTGCAAAGTGCTGAGGAAGCAGTGTCTTCTCATCAATGTTTCCCCTGCTCTGGGTTGGGTGACACCTGCCAACAGATGAGAAAGAGCCTCCCATTTTGATGCAGAGGTGCTAACAGGTCCCTCTCTGCCAATAAATGTGTTCATGGTCTGAGTCAGATAGTTGCTGGCCTCCATCTAGAGATAAAGAATCCTTCACCAAGAAGAAGCGAAGGAAACCACAGAGACCCCATCAGTGTATTCATCTTTGTGGAAAAGTGAACCACTCAGCAAACAGTGAGCTGTGTTGGTGGTAGTGTCATTGTTATTTTTTAACTAAACTAGCTAAACAGAGTAGTTTCAGATTTGCTTAACTGGCTCCCTCCTAGACTAGTCTGTACCATATCCATATGCATATCTGTAGTCCTATGGTAACTCCTTTCTCCTTTTGTTTTTAAAGATTTTATTTTTCCTTTTTCTCCCCAAAGCCCCCCGGTACATAGTTGTGTATCCTTAGTTGTGGGTCCTTCTGATTGTGCTGTGTGGGATGCCACCTCAGCAGGGCCCTACGAGCGGTGCCATGTCCACGCCCAGGATCCGAACCTGTGAAACCCTGGGCCGCTGAAGGGCAGCACGCGAACCCAACCACTCGGCCAGGGAGCTGGCGCCCCTTTCTCCTTCGATTGCTCGTCCTGAATCTCTTTAAAGCAGTATATTTTTTAACTTGAGCTGCGGTCACTACTTTTTTGCCTCGCGCCTTCAACTCTGCCCTCCTTTGGCTACCGTCTCTAACACATGTGCCCAACAGCTTAAAGTCATAGAGAAAAGAAAGTCTCCATGGGCAGCAACCACAGACGGGTGTCCGCTCTTCATCCTGGCCTCCATGAGGCACTGTAGCATAGTGTGTGGGGACGGGGGCTGGAGACCCAGGCCTCCTGGGTTCAGATCCCAGCCCCTCCCCACTGCTAGCTGTATGACCTTGGTCAAGTCCCTCAACTTGGCCAAGCCTAGACTGCTGCCCAGTGAAGGTGACCGTGCCCACCTTATTAGGTTGCTGTAGGATTGGATGAGCTAATTCTTCCAGATCCCCGTATTTGCAGGAGGTATCAGATAAATATTTGCTGTTGTGGTGAGTGGTAAGTTAGAGGTGGACATGAGGTCATGGTCCCAGCTCTCACTATAGACACTGCAGAATCAGCAACAATGCTTTAATTCAGTGTAGACTGTGGAAGGAAATTGTTCTCTGGTTTGACTCCTTCTTACTTGTCCTCCAGTTCATCTCTTCTATAGAAAAATATTTGTTTTGCTAAGTGTAGGCTCTGAATCTGGAGCTGAAATTTGATGATAGTCCAGACATTGAAAACTATTCTGTTTACAAAGAGATAAAATATATCACTGTCCATCCAGATTTGACATCTTGTCCTAGTGCAAGGTGTATTTCATACAGCAGTAAATCTGAATGGATAATTGGTAGTATTCTTTCTTGTTTTTCTTTTTATTATAGTTATATATGCACAGAGCTTAAAGAGGCAACCAGTTCTAGAAGGCTTGTTATGAAACACAGCCATCTGCCAGTCCCGCCAGCCCCAGTTTCCCACTCTTCTGAGGCGACCTCTTCCCACTGGTTTGTTTGTTCCTGGTACTTGCTCAGTATCTCTGAATAGCATGCTTAGATGGCCGTTCCTTGATTTTTCAGCTTCAGGCATTCTCCATTGACTTCACAGTATGGAAGAGGAGGGTGTGGGTCTCTTTCAGGCCCACCCACCACTCTTACCCAGGCCCCTATCCTCCCCAAATAGTTAGATGATAGATTTGGTTACACAGTGGTCTATGCTTAGTTGATTATGGCTATGTCAGCACTCTGTACCTGAGTCGTTAATACATAATGATTCGTCTTCCTTTCCTTCACAGCTCTGTGTTTCCTCTGTGGTTTACAGTTGTCTTTTTGTTGTTGTTCATGTGCTTACTTTTCTGTGTTCTATTCGTGGAGCTCCCTAATCTCCTTTTCATGGGTTCAGAATGATCAGCTATTCCGTCAGTTTTGTCCTTTTGGCATCATTTCCTCTGAGTCCTCTGACCTGCTCTAATACTGCTAGGTTTCTCTCTAAGTCTGCTGCACAAGTTTCATTTTAGAGTCTCCTTTTACCATCTTTCTAGAATTGTCCTTCACCACCATTCTGGAAATTTTGTTCACTTATTATTATAGATTCTAATTGTTTGATGTAATGATTTATTGTAACATAAATTTATGTAACAAGCAATTTACTCCCTTATTTTGGTGGAACACACCCTCCAGTAGCTTTTTGAGAAAGGGTGCATAGCAAGTAAATTTTTTTGAGATAATTAAACTTTTATATTTAGTCTTCTCTCACTTTTAATGAATGATTTTGTTGGGCATAGAATTCCAGATTGAAATCATTTTCCTCTTTAGTTTTGAAGGCATTATTTCATCATCTTTTAGCTTACAGTGCTTTTGCTGAGAAATAAAATGTCATTCTGGTTTTGAGCCCTTGTATATAACCCTGTTTCTCTCTCTCTGGTAATTTCTAGGACCTTTTCTTTGTCTCAGTATTCTGAAAGTTCATAATGATGTGCCTTGGTGTACATCTTTTCTTTGTCCTTTGTGCCGGTCACTCAGAGGGCCCTCTTACTTGGAAAATGCACATGCTCAACTTCTGGGAATTTTTCTTTATTATTTGAGTGTCTCCTCTCCTCTGTTTCTGTTAAGGTGAGGGATGTGCGGTCACTGGTCTGCTTGCAGTGACAGAGGAAGTTTGGGGTTCTCAAACAGTCTTTCAGTTATCCTGTTTTCAGGCCCACTGTCACCGCCATTTCTAGAGTTGTTGTTGTTGTTTTTTTTTTTTTTGAGAAAGATTAGCCCTGAGCTAACTACTGCCAGTCCTCCTCTTTTTGCTGAGGAAGCCTGGCCCTGAGCTAACATCCATGCCCATCTTCCTCTACTTTATATGTGGGACGCCTACCACAGCATGGCTTGCCAAGTGGTGCCATGTCCGCACCCGGGATCCCAACCAGTGAACCCTGGGCCACTGAGAAGCAGACCATGTGAACCTAACCGCTGCGCCACCAGGCCGGCCCCCGTTTCTAGAGTTTTGCCCACTGCCAGCTGAATGACCAGTTCTTCTTCTTCTTTCCAACTTCCAAAATGGCGTTGCTCTGATCAGCTATTCTATTCTCTTTTTCTTGTGGGTTTTTTATCTTGTTAAAAAAAAAATCCCTTTCCTATTATCTTGTTATGGTATAACAAGAGCAAAGGTAACAGTGTATGTTCAATCTGCCAGCCCAAGTGATTTTTTTAAGGAAATTTAGAATTGATATTTGCCACATGTTTTAAGTCCATTTGCCTAATGCTAATAAATAGAATAAATATTCACAACATTTTATGACCTTCTGGAAAATGAACGATCAGTCCAGTTTACTCCTATAGATGGCGAATGATGACCACAGGCTCTAAGAGTATCGGTACAAGGGGAGCATGATGAAAGGGTAGAGAATACCTTATGTTTGTTCTAAAGTGATTTTTCTGGCTTGAGTCCTCTTCTTGACATCCCCATTATCTGTAACCTAGATCTGCAAATACGAAACCTAATAAGGCAAAATTAGCAACAGAAAATGCCTGTGTCCCTATAACAAGTGGAGGAGTGTGCTAGTTGAAAGAGAGTGGCCTTGTGATTCATTTCTGGTTCTGTTTAAGTCATATCTTTCATGTTACTTGAGTCCAGAATGCCTTCTCTGGTTTGACTTTGCCTGATCTTTTCTGGACAGACAGACACAGGGGTCAGGAAGGGAGGAGGCTCCAAAGGTCACTTTGTTCCTACAATCCCTTTTCCTCTGTCTTTGGTGCAGCAGGCGCCTGTCCTTGGCCCAGCTGAGAGCTGACACTTGCTGTGTGCTTTTTCACTCATGAGGCCCAGGGCAAAGGCAGCCACACATGTCCTATGGCCATGGGGTACTTGACACATTTCTAGGGAGACAAGAGGAGCTGTGAGTGGAGGCAGCCCAGGAAGCACCTCTGACATGGCCCTGTGGACTCTCCCAGGCTTCTTTGTGAGAGTCTATCAACATGGACCTACTCTGCAAAGTGGAGACAAAATACGAGGTATCCCTCACAGAGAGACTTTGAAGGACTTACCCTTACCAAGGAGAAATGACTCCCTCCAGAAGGAGCTTCCCCTGGTGTCCACACTCCCTCCCCTCCCCGCAACCTATCTTCGCACAGTGCCCAGCCCTGGCTCCTTTCCCTCCTTGTACCCAGGGGCCTCCTTCCCCTGCAGAAGTCTGGACACAGCAGGCCAAGGCTGCCTTAGCCTCCAGCAATGTGTCTACTGGCCTCGGCTCAGCAGAGCCATTGTATCTTTAAAGGGACATCTCCCAACTGCTAAAAGCAACATTTTCTCCAAATCAATATGCAAATCAATCTTTTAAAAATTCTGATTAAACCATGGGTCAAGTGCCAACAAGGCCATGTATATAATAGAGATGAGATAAGAGGACCCGGAGGGACTGCAGATCAGGCTTGTCCATGCCCCTCCTGAGGGCGGTCCTGGGTGCTCATTCCCAGACCATAGAGTTTTGACAAGGACCGAGGGTAGAATCAATCCTCCCCTTGACCTTAGGGATGCTGAGGCTGGTGCATTCCTGAGAGACGCAGGACTTTGAGTCAGTTTTGCTGAACGTTCCTCAGACTGCCCAGCAGCCTGGGACATGTCCATCCAACCTCGCCTCTCTCCCCACAGCGGTCAGACCCCAGTCATGTTGGAAGGCACTCCCACCTTCCCCCCGGCTCCTTCCCCATTTTCTCTCATGAGTATCTCCCCGTTATAAAATTGTTGCAGGATTAATCCCATCTTAGCATCTGCTTTTCAGAAGATCCAGACTAATATGCCTGAAGACCCTCAATAAATTCATATCGACTGGCAGACTGACTGGGTCCAGGACAGGAGACAGAAATACTAGGCTGTGTTTCTGGTTTCTCACTGGCTGGAGCCACGGGGAGCTGTGCATTCTTATTGACACAGTCAGATAGCCTGTTTCTTACTGTCTCCCTCTTTGCCTTCAGGTGGTGGCTCTTTCCTCCTGGTGCCTGCTGAGGGATTCCATTTACTACACGCTGTCCGTGGTCGCACTCATCGTGGTAAGTGTGTGACGGACGCTTCACCTGAGTCCCCTGCAGTTTAACTCCCTGTCTTCCTTCTCACCCCGGGGCTCTACGCGGCTCCTCTGCATGGGGCAGGTCGAGGCTCTCTGGTGTGAATGAGCAAAGAGATGTCTGTGCGTGGAGGCAGCTTTTGCTCCTTCCAGCTCCTCTGATCACCCAGAACCCCAGCCTGATAGTCTGGTGCTCAGAACCAGAGTGTTGACTCTGGGGACCTGGTTCCGTGAGAGTCCCCTGCTGTTTCTCTGTGATCCCCTGACCCTTCCTCTCACTTTCCTCACAGGCTCCCTGGTAAGTCCCCTCAGCGTCAATGTCCCTAGGTTTGGACCTTCCTCCTTCCCCCTCTCCCTCCAGACACTGTCCCAGGACACACCCTGCCCTTCCACAGTGCCCATGGCCACACCAGCTTTGTGCAGACAATTCCACAGCGTGTTCTTAGCAGTGGCATCTCCCTGAGGTCAGGGATAAGCAGCTCTCTACTGGACATCTTCATGTCCCAAACTCAGCGTGTCTCTAACCTGAGGATGATTTCCCCAAGAGTGGACCCTCTTTCTATATTTCAGCCCCCATTTCTGTCCTAGCCCCCCAGCCTGGGAATGATATTAAACGGACCTTTCCCCCAACTCCCACCGTACCCATTTGGCTTAATTGTCCTGCCCCGGGGAGCAGAGGGTTCAGATATGCCACGTTGGAGCTGAAGACAGGCCCGGCTGTTGAACTCGTGGTTAGTGGACTTAAGGACACGCGCACCCTCTGTGCTCTTGTTCTCAGTTATTACCTGTGGGGAAGATATGGTCACCCCAAATCAAGGAGACTCTTCTCTTCACTCCAGCCAGGACTTCTCAAACGCTCTCTGCAGCGAGCTTTGTCGGCCAGCTACGAGCCCATGCTGATCATGGGCGCTCTGCTCCTCTGCCGTTAGGGTGCTTGGGGGTGATTTTTGAAAGTTACTTTTTTCAAGAGACACAATTAGGGGATGGTGTCAATGAACACAACTCTCTACTTTGCCGAATTCCAGAAAGAACCACTGTCATACAGACGAGGTGAGGAGACAGAACAGCGCAGGCCGAGATCTCCCGGGAGCACGGACTTGGCCACGTCCACTCCCAACAGCAGATTTGCCGGCATCAGCTGCTTTCTCTGTTTTCGGCATAGGCGCCTCCTAGACTATGTGTGAAAAACTCGTCCTCTGTCACATCTATCTGGATGTGTGCGAGATGAAACAGATGCAGTTGTCGCTAATGATGTGTGAAGAAGTAGAGTGGGTTTGCTGCTTCAGGCTGCAGGGGACGCTCACCCAGGCGGGGTCTTTGGGCGAAGCAATCCTCTGCCCACCCCCCACCCCCAGCAGAGCCTGAATCACCAGCTGAGCCCGCTGAACACGAGGCTGCCGGCAGTGCTGTTTCCCTCAGATGCCAACAACGTGCAAAGCAAGGGCTTCTTTGCTGTTAATCTGAAGATTTGGACTGTGGTTTACAGACTTCTGTGATTTTGAGAAAAATTACATTTCGCCACTGTTAGAAGTAGTGGACAAGATGGAGTTTGAGCCCTCAGGGTTTGGTCTTGGTTCTTTTTACTTTAACTGTGTTCCTCCGACTTCAGTGTGCCCTGGGAACGCCCAGCGTGCTTCTTTAAGACGCGCAACCCAGAGATTTTAATTCAGTGGGTTCTGGGGTGGGACCCAGGAAATGGCCCTTTCACCAGGACCTTCCCCGCTCCCAGGTGACTCTGAGGCAGCGCCACACTGCACTTTGAGAAACTCACCTTCAAATACGGTTGGGCACCATTGCCCTGGGTATCTGTCTGTCGCATGGCAATGCCCGTTTCTAGAGTAGATTTTGAGATTCTCAAAGGCATGGCGTCCTGGCAGCTTGCTTGTCTGGATGTCTGACTGCTGTTCGTCTCGAGCTTTACACGAGACTTACAATCCACGTGAGTCAGAAGCACAGCGCCCAGCAGAGGTTTCTCAGCATCCCCACGTGCAGTGGTGGCCCAGCCCAGGTGCTGCTCACACATGGCATCTTTCTGTCAAGGTTTCCTAATCTCCTCTTTCTGCAGTTTCCCTTAGGTCATCGTAGCAAAATCAGTGTTCCTCTGGCCTTCCTTACAGAATACTAAGCTTCTCTAGAGGACCCTGCAGTGGGCACTTAAAATTCCTGCTTTTAAAAGCCCTTCCTCCTGTCCACAAATAATTACCAACCATCCGAACAATTTAACTATTAGGATTTTTTTTAACCTTCTGCCCCTTTTTATGGTTCTGAAATGTTCAGAAGACAGGACTGCCGGTCCCCTCAGGTGGTGCAGTGAAGAGCTCATCCCCAGAGGGCAAGTCTGGTTTGAGTGGGACCAGATGCTGCTTCTATACATTCCATTGAGAGGCCCTTCAGACCCGCAGAGAAGCCCTGAGGACAGCCATGGGCCTGGCGATCCAAAGAGCAGGAAAGACCACTTCTCCAGAGATGCTCAGGGCTGTTGGGCCAGGACCGTGCTAACAGAGTCGATGTTACCTGGATTCCGAAAATGCTAACACGGAAGGTGATGCAGAGGGACACGGCCGGAAGCAAAACCATCAGAGTGAGACGAGCTCCGGCATCCTGAGACCAGCAGAGCTCACAACAATTAACTAGAGACAAGGGACTCAATCCCCTGAGCATTTGGGTTTCACCCCACCTTTGCTCTGTGTGCTTTCTAGTTGTTTGTTGTTATTGTTTAGGGGAAGGGCAGAAGAAATTAAGCAGGCGTTATGCCTGAAGCAGTGATCATTTCAAAAGCTCACAGTGTGTGTCTCTTAGCACGCGCTAGTGATGTCTCTACAGCGAAGCCTCAGGCCCTGGGTAGCTGGACACGGCCCAGGAGGCTCGGTTCATACTTGGGTCTCTCTCTGCAAGAGAAGTGTCGCCTTCTAAGTGCTGAGAGCACTCTGGGTCCTTTGGAGCATGTCCTTGTCCTACCTGATAGATAGTCCCCAAATCCTTACAGACCCGCTGTTGCTTGTCTCTCACCCAGTGACCCGCCCCCACCTGACCCCGCCTCCCAGTCCTACCCTTTCTCTGAATTCCAGCAGACCCACAGTCTCTTCTGTTGAAATGTTACTGTAATTTACATAATCATGTAATTTACATAAATGCAAATGATTCATTACATCGAAGGCTCGCAGCTGCCCTAAAAGGAATACTTTATTTTTACCCTCATCTCTGCTTTGAGATCAGGGATTGTGAGCATCAAGAGAAGGGAAACCTCGAGGGGGAGTGGACAGGCCTCCGAGGCAGGTTCCGGATAACTTAGCCAGGCTCACACATCAGATTTGGGAGCACTACGCCTGGAGAAGGGCCGGCTGAGCCGCTGGCACCAGTTGGAGGCCCTCGGGCAGCCTGAGGGCTGACCCAGCAGCAGGGCTGGTCCGGTACCGCTTCCCTCTCTTTCTCGGAGGGCTCACTGCTGATACCCCTCTGAAGGGGATTCCAGAGAGATGAAGGCAGCACTGTCCAGTAGGGTAGCCACTGGGCACGTGTGGCTATTGAGCTCTTGAAATGAAGCTAGTGAGACCAAGGAACTGAGTTTTTAGTTTAATTTAAATTTATGTAGCCACGTGTGGCTAGTGCCTATCACATTGGATGGCACAACTGTAGTGAGCAAGTCCTTCCACAGAAAATACACCTCCATTCTCACAGGCATCTGTCGGTTTTAACAAGCTTCCACTCGATATTTAATACGGGACTGAGAACTACTCTGGGTGTGTCACTGAAGACGTTCTAGTTCAATACTCACGCTCTGCAAGTGAGCTGTTATATGAGTCCTGTTTTACAGATGGCAAAACCGAGGCTCCAGAAATTCGGGTCTTTGCCCACAGTCAGGGAGCTGTAAGGCCTCAGGCTGACCGAGCGGGTGTCTCAGGCAGTACATCTCCACCACCCCAGCAAAGGATCTGGATTTTCCCTCCAGTGAGGTCTGCCTCTTACAGTCCAACATCATCCTGATTCTGCCCCACCCGCCCCCCAGTCCGCCAACAGAGAGGGCGTCTGCTGCACTTTACGTTTTCAGACTGAGAGGAATGGCTTCCTCCTCCAGCTCCTGGAATTCTCTCATTAGCACAACTGATCTTAAATGATCCAGAAATCTCTTTATCTCGCCCTTTCTGAGAGAGAAGAGACCTCTTGCTGTCCTGTTGATGACTGGCGGTCACCCTCCGGCCTCCGCTCTGGCTCAGCGCCCGTCCCTCTCAGACCCCTTCCTCACCAGCAGTTAACATCTCTCCAGCTTGGCGACATTGGGGCTCCTGCGTTCAGGGTACCCCTGTTCCCTCCCAGCTCTCCTTCTGACAGAGTGGGAGTAACTGTGGTAGCTGGAAGGTCCTCACGGAGGATGCAGGCGAGAGAACTTGCAGGTTCCTTAAACAAATCCACTGTGGTCTCACAAAGGTCGCCTGGTTTGTAAACCCTGCTGCTGGGAGGAGGAGGGGCCTGCTTGGAGCGATGCTGCGTAACCTGGGGAGCTGGGACAGCCTTGCATTTGCTCCTGGAACAGGGAGCAGGCCGGACTGGGGGATGCAGAGAGGAGCCGCTCCGCTTTCACGAGGAGAAGAACTTGGAAATTTCATTGTGTCTGTGTTTTTGCACTGCTCAGCAAACACAGTCCTTTGGGTTTAGCCACTATCCTCTCATCCTAAATCCTCCCTCCATCCCTTCTTCACCTTGTAGCCTGCCCCACACATTTATGAGATGCCTGCTCCGCTCATGCCCTGCCTTTGGGTAAGCTTTATTTCCTACCCTCCTGCAGCCCCCACTACCATCAAGTCAGCCTGCTAGAGATCCTATGTCAGAATTGCTGTTAAACCGTAAAGTGTGAAAACCATATGGGCGCATAACAACAACTTTGCAGTGTATTCCGTTGATTCCTCTCCTCAGATGGAATCGCCCTGGCCTCAGCTAAGCCATTGGCACCCCAGTCCCAGAAGCTGAGAAGGTCAGGACTGCGTTTGGTCACATCTCCTGAGGGAGTCTCCACACTGTGGAGTGAGAAGTCTGTGGAGGGCAGTGTCTGTTTCCAGCAGGGGAGGAACGATTTCAAGGTTTCAGTCTCTTGAAAGAGAATGATGCTGTTGATTTTCTCCTATTATTTTTGCTGCTTAAAATTCTAACGGTGCCAGTGATTATAATACAAGCTATGAAATCTTATCTCAGCAGTGCGGCCGCCCCTGCTCCATGGTTACAGCTTATGGTAAGCAAACCCAGGGACTGACATGCCATGTGGGGCCAGCCACCTGCCTCCCTGCTCAGAGGCCAGCCGGCCTCTCCTCTCCTGCCCGCACATCTGGGCGACTCCTGGCTCGTCTTTTCCCTGCTCTTCCATCTCCAGTGTCCCACTCCCTTAGCGGGTCTCTGGGATGCTCTGTCATCCAGGGATCTACCAGCCTGATATAAGCCTGTCTCTCTTGAAGAATTCTAGAGCAGACACTGGGACTGAAAAGCTGGTTTCCATGGTACCCAACCGTTTCTCTGAGGCCTGGAAGAAAAGAATGTTTTTTTCAAATTCACTCCTGTGTGTTCGCATTTAACTCGTCTATGGAACACGTGGAAAGCTTAGGGCAAAGCCAAAGGTAGCTTTGGAGGAACTGTGTATGGGTCAGAGAGCAGGTCCCCCCAACCAGCCGTGTGCAGCAAATCTGGGGCCCAAAGATCAGCTCCACCTCCATGTAGTCTCTGGGGACGATCACAGTGCCCAGCCCCACACACAACCAGCAGAGCACAGAGAGGTGCTTTCCCAAGTCTCGTTTTCAAAAACCCTGCTAGGAAAAGGGTGGGTCAGTTCCAAGGGCCACACTGCAGGTCGCTCAACTGTAACACATCATAAGAATTGAGTATTGTCGTAGATGAGGGACCCCTCTATCCCCAACTCAGAACACTAGGCAGGACCTGCCTCCAGAACATCACCTTGCCCCGTGACAGCAGTGGGTTGCCTGCCGCCTCCTTCAGGAGGCAGTCTGTCTTGAGGTGCTTGCCCTCCTCTCAGGAGATTTAATGGAGCTGCGAAAATAAACTTGAACTGACTTCATTTCAACCTCACGGCCTTGGCCAAACACGACTAAGGGCCGGGACATGAGCACCACCTAGTGGTGACCTGGTGGAACTGGGAGAGCAGTGTCTGGTTTCAAACAAGGCATGCTAATGGTTTCAGATTTTCTTCTACCCTAGTAATACGGCTGAGGGGTAGGAAAAGTTATTTTGTCTTCTTTACTCACAGATAGAGCATGAAAATACAGAGGGATATGCAACACCTGTCTTGAGTAAGTTAAATGGAATCAAATCTGTAAGGAATAACAAGTCCCTTTCCTGGAACCGTCAGCAACATCAAGAGTCTCCTGTCCTTCTCATTTTGAGTTTTCAGACAGGACGACTCCAGTGCGCCATCAGGATGGTCCAGTACCATACTCTCTCACAGGAACATTCGGTGAAAAGGGCCAATTGCCTCATTTTCAGTCTTCTGAATGGGTGGTCGGCTGATCGCCTCCCCCAAGGACCGCCAGACGCTAGGAGGCTGTTCATAACTCACCGTCTGCCTCCTTTCTCACCAAAAACAACCCTGTTTCCGTTTAGATTTCCTTTAAGCCCTGATTTCTAGTCCCTTCTGTCACTTTATTGTTCTTTTCTGAGTCCTCTAATTTTTATACCCAATCCTCTTCAAGTAGTGGGATAAGATCCAGACCGTTGTTTGCTCATTAGCCACAGGGGAGCTGAGGCCTCCTGGCTCCGGTTGTCAGTGACAGGGCTTCACCATCAGTAATTTGAAGGTTCCAGGGCACCACCATCTGTTAGCACCTGTAGCGAGATCATCAGCATTTCCCTCCCCGTCTGCCTCTCTGAACCATGTTCCCACCCCCCGGCTCCCCTTGCCACCGCCGTCACCTTGACTGCAGGCTCATGATGCTCTGTCCTTAATTGTGTATCTGGTCCAGTCTCGTCCAGGCATGTCCCAGTCTTTCTCTCATTTATTGTGTTCCCTGCAAATTCTGTTCCTACTTTGGGATCCTTTGCACAATTAGGCCTATTCTGATTTTTTTCATTGATATGATCATTGACTAGTCGATAGCTAAAGATGTATTGATCTGTGCCCCCACCTGTCAGTCAGAGGACACAGAATAAGGGCTTCCTAAAAGCTGCTTTCATATTACAGAGTATCATCTGCCTTCCCTGATGGATGAAAATTAAATTGGTGCTCTAATAAACTCTTTACCAGGATCTTGTGCTCTCAAGTGGCTACGAATTGATTGTTCCAGCCTGCTGTCCAAGACTGATATTGAATTAACTTCAATTAATAGAAATCGTTTTCCAACTTAAATCGTTTGTTCTGTTCCATGATTTCTTGGCAACAATTTTTTAAAAGCTAGTGATTATACAATAGCAGCTGTGAATGCCTTCCAGGGAGTAGATTCCATACCATCCAACCTAGATCACAGGATGATTTCCTTTATGTCTTTAATTCTCTTCCCATTCTGGTTTGACACTTTCATCCAAATGACAACCTGGTGAATCCAATGACAATGACAAGAGTCACAAAACTGATGGAGCCAATGTCTTTTTCAATGACCTGTCAGGAAGAGCGAGTTACAAATAAGTGTGGCCTGTTTCTCCTCATCCATCTCTTTACACCTTGGGGATAATTGGAGCGAGGCCCTTCTATGTGACTTGAGCTGTATCCTGCTCGTCCATAAGGTTTTCTCTGCATCTCTCACAACTGGTGGTTATTGTCATTGCTGGGGGGACCCAAGCAATGCCCACGTCATTAGCTGAGTTTACCATCTACGTGTGATAATGACACTTTACACCCAGATTGTCCTGCAAGTTTCTGCCTTAGAGTCTCCAGAGGGCCACTGCCCTTGAAGGCAAAGCCCCTCAGAGATGATCACTCTCAAAGCGGTCGTATCCCGTGAGAGTGGAAAGAAGGCACTGTGAACCAGCCCTCAGCTTCCTGCTTGAATAAAATGTGACTGCACCCATGTGGTTTAAACAGCATGCCATCTGGGCAGATAAGTGTCACGGAAAGAACACTAAATCAAGAGCCAGGCCTGAGTTCTAGAACCAACTCTGCAGCTAATTGAGCAATGAGGGAAAATTACTCATGTTCTCTGTGGCTCTGTTTCCCTGTATAAATCAAAGGACTAGGATAATACCATATTTTCCCCCAAAGTGTGAAGTGATTTTAGATGATATATGGACTAGAACTTAAACAAATAATGTTCCATTGTGTATTCTCTTTGGATCCTAACTGATCAGAGGAAATGTTGGACACTTGTGTGTCTTCCACTGCTTCTGACCCTTGCTAATCTCCTTTAATGAGAGAGCAGGCCTGTGGCCCAGAGCCTGGGCAGCCCACAGTGTCCAGCCAGGATGCTTTGCAATCACTGTTATCATTGCATTTATTTTTCCCCCTCTACATGTGCTGGCAAGTGGTGCTGATTCTCCACTTCTGGTTGTGATGCAAAGTTTCCTTTGAAAATAAATTCTTTTAAGGGAAAAAAAAAAAAGTCAACTGAAAGAAAAATATTGAGTACGTAGAAGTCCATGTGCTTGCATAAAAGCTTGAAGATGCTGTACAGAGCACAGAGGTATGCAGACATCCTACAGGTGGCCCCTAAGTGGCTAACGTTTGGGAGCACCTGCCAAGTTCCTACACCCCTTTCCAGATCTGAAATTCTACAGTGTGTCTTGCTCCACACAGCAGATTGGTCCTACTTCCCTCTCACTCCACTGTTGGACAGAAATTGCAGGAAGGGTAGGATGATAACCGGATGCTTTTCCCCTCTGCAACATGCCCACTGAAGTCTGCCAGCAACACCTCCTTCCACAAATACCAGCCAGAGACCAGACCAGCACAGAGGGGGTTTCCCACAGGTGCTTCGTGTTCCAGGCCACCTCCAGCCTCGATTCCCGCCAAGCTAGCAGCAAGGGTGGACAACGTGCAGTCATAAAGCGTACATGTGCGCGTGTACACATGTGTATATCTAATCTTCTATTTTTCTTTGTTTTTTTCACAGTTCATTTACGATGAACAAGTTTCCTGGTAAGTACCTCTTTTTCCCTTCCAATTTCTCCTTGTTATGTTGCAGAGCCAAATATATGAAAGACCAGAGTCAGGGTTTAGGAAAGAAAGGGAAGTGTCATGGTAGCTTGGAACAGCTAGCATTTCTTGGGGAACCCTCGGTCCACCTCAACAGAGAAATTAAATTGGTTTTCACAGAACAGAGACCTTTTCCCTTGGGCTGAGGTGGTAGGCTTCCACTTGGGATTCCAATATCTCACTGTTATCATCCAGGTTGGATGGCATGACTTAGCTGTGTCTTTCTGCAGTCAGCCATTGCTAGGCCATGGTTAAGATTTGACTGATATTTTCAAATTGTGTCCAAATCATGTCCGCATATCCCAAATACCCTGTATATCTCAGGAACTGGATACGGAGGCATCTCAGTGACTTTTAACCCATTAAAGTTCGGCTTGACATTCAAGAAGATCTTAGAGCTCTGAAAACATCAGTGATTTTTTTTTTTTATAGATAAAAAACTTTGCCCAAATTAAACATATGGTAACATTGGCATTTGGGCCAACTGTCCAAATCACCTTTTTCGAAATGGGTTCTGAGCAAGTCAAATCTGTTTGAACTGGAAATAGAAATTGGGTGTGTTGTGCATTCTTGTTACGTTTTTCAAATATTTGATCTGTAGAAGTAGAGTAGTGTGAAATAACATCTTAGGAATGGATGGGTGTGGCACTGTAGGTGCACGACTTTCTTGGTATTATTTAAAGCTAAGAATGAGCTAGAAAAAGAAGTAGAGCCTTCACTGTCTCCACCTTCAACAAAATGAATGCTAACTGTTGTGGGAGTGACGTCTCTGTGTCTTAGGATATCTCTGTGATTCTCAGAATTTGAGGGGAATAAGGGAACTTAGCAGATTGACAATAGATGCTATGCACTATGCCAGGGTATTAAGATACTTTTCTCAGCTCTCTCTTTCCTCTGTCCAAGACGGGTGAGGAGGAGACAGCTCGGAGAACTTGCTTTTAAGACCCATAATCTCTATATTGACCCCCCCCCCAAAATTAGAAGGAAGTCTTCTTTGACTAACAGTGATCAATAGGCTGAAAGGGATCAAGATGCCCAGGAGCACCTCGGTCAGAGGTCTGGGAGACCCTCCTTGTGGGATCCACCTGGATGGAGTCGCCAAATGGAGTGGTGATACTTTTCCACACTTCCTTGGGAATTAAGTGCAGCACAAGAAAACTTGCAGAAGCATTCTCGCTCAAACAGATGGCACCGTTAGCACAAACACCGCTGGCCCTCAGCAAACAGTAGGTGCTTAAGTGTTACTCAGTGTTGCTGATCTTTGCTAACAATGCTGCTATCAAGACAAACTAGTTAGGATCACAGTTGATCTCTGAAATTTTTCCGTTGCTTTTGTGCAGAAAACCTTAAGAAAGGCTATCCACGGGTGGTTTACTGTCCATCCGTCTTAGAGGGAGCTCTCTTTTCTACATCTCCCCGGCTGTGCTGGTGAAAACCGTGGCAGGAGGAGATGACAGCAGGGTTCTTGAGCACCCTGTTTCAGTGCTTACCCTCAAAACGTCTTTTAGGATGTTTCAGATGGTATGGAACAAGAAAGGGAGGGTCTGTTTCCTCTTCGTTCCAAAGGCTGAACCTCCTCTGAGGTTAAGAGATTAGAACGCCAGGTTCCTATGATGGAAAGTCAAGCCTGAGCTGAAGGGCCCAGATTCTGAAGTCATGGGACCCTCAGCCTGAGCACCACGTCTCCCACGTGAGTGAGGAGACAAGAGGGCTACGGATAAACGAGTTGTAAATTCCCAAGCGTGCTTTGTTCCAGCCTGGGGCGGGTTGGAATCATAACTCATGCACAGGCGTAGCTGCAGAGAAGAACCAGGGGGAGGCCATCATGGCGCCAGAGCACCATTCCCGGCCCATCGCCTGTTACATAATTATTGTTATTATGCGCATGGGCTGACAGAGAACATTTTTCACATGAGTGAGGCTGAGAAGTTAAAGTCTGTGCCACTGGTTCATAACTGCTTTGGGATTTCCAGGGATTTCAGCTCCTCATTTGAATGCAAAATATAGTGAACTTTAAGATATTTTTCACTGTCCACATCTCTATCTTCTAACCTAACCAACCACAAGCATTTATTTTGCTGAAAAGGTGTGTCTAAGAGCTGATTTCTCTCTTTGAAGCCAGATTCTTCAGTCTGTGTAATTAAAGCACAGTACTGTTTCAGTAATACCTTAAACAGTGAATTCCATTCCTTGTAGAACATTCCAGCATGTCCTAGAAATTTCAAGGCAGGTAACCAGTTCACCTCAGATCCTCAAAAGGAAATTAATTTCAGTTGTGTTTATTTTGAAACTAGAGTACTCTTTAGGAGGAAAGAAGCCGTCAAATACAAATAACAAGAACAAGGTATCCCCATCATTCACGATTTAGATTCCTTTACCATTCCTGAAGCAGCTTTTTGCAATAAGTCACATTCAGCCAAGAACTGGCAGTAAGAAGGCTTTTAGTAGCACGTAATAAAAAAAACCAGCTACAGTAGATTAAAGAAATAGTGTTCCTTTTTCTCACATAATAAGTACCCCAGGTGTAGGTAGTACGATAGCTGTGCTTTTCTCTTCGCCTTTCCTCCATGGTCCCAAGATGGCTACTGCAGTTCCAGCCATCAAGTTTGGATTGAAGGCAAGAAAGTGGAAGAAGGGGCTATGTCATTTTATTTAACACCTTTCCACTATACATCTCTTTGGTCACAACTGGGTTTGCCTTGACCAATAAGAGGCCGGGGAAATAGAATTATAACTGTAGACCAATTATTATTTATCCGGGGGGGCCACCCTCCTTAAGATCGAAGGGTCTCCATTCACTGCCTCAACATAGTGAAGCTGTTGTAGCAGGCAGGACATGGGAGTATCTGTTGGGTGCGTTTCAGTTGGATACCTGTCCCCAAAAGACACTTAAAAATAGAAAGCATCAGAGAGCCACCTATTAGGATGTGACTTCAACCTGCAGAGCAAGGGCCATGAATCCATACTGACAGCTCAGCAAGGCCCACAGTGTTGCCAGAAGGAATTTGGAATGTGTCTTCAGTGAGTCTGAGGGCCTGATAAGAAAACTGAAATATCCAGAGTGGTGTTTTGTTTCTTCTTGAGCCTCAAGTTGTGACTTTGAGAGAGAAAGGAGAGCCTGGGGACACACCTGGAGACTATCCACCTGCATAGTGTTCAAGACCAGCTTCCTCTGTTCTGGACCATGATTAGGAAAGTGGAGCCATGCCCTCCGGGCGAGAACAGGGAGGAGCAGGGAGTAGCCCCCCCAACACAGGCAAGAAGTATCTCTGGTGGGAGAAGGAGGGGCCAGTTGAAGGTGGCTCAAAATGGAAGTTTGTGAGAAGGGAAGAAACAAACCCAGATCATACCACAGATCAGGGCCGCAGAGGATGCGTGTGGGCTGTGGTCAGGAGAGGCAGAGGGAGAGGAGCGTTCTCAGGAGAGAGCCACATGACTTCTGAGTCTGCGTGTGGAGTCGGCCCCATTCCACAACTGTTTCCCAAGCAGGTCCACATGCCAGGCTCCATTCCAGAACTGGACACAGAACATAGAACCAACCTTGGCCTTGACCTTGGGGTTCTTTCAGGGTTGAGGGGGAGGCAGACGGCTGACATGTAATCGTGGGGTTGTTTGGAGACACTCACAGGCCTGTGGGGAGAGGGAGCGTGGGGGAGGGACCCCAAAGAGCATTAAGCATTAAACTAGATGTATCTTCTCTATATTGTTATTATAAGTAAGTAAAATACCTTCTTAGTTTCTTTCCCCAAACTGTTTCCTACATCCCTCATCCTTGATGATCGAACACTCGATCAGGCAGCAAAGCAGAGGGCAGCAGAGCCACAGCACGGAGGCCTCCCAGAGCCTGGGGCATTTCGTCGGGAGGACGTGCTGGGTGCGCTTGAGTCCGGGCGCCAACAGAGCACGCCTGAAATGTCAGCAGAAGCAGGGCACCCCCATCTCACGAGCACCCCTGAAACACAGCAGAGAGAATCTTACTCGGATATTGCAGTGGAAGGGCTTCTTTGAGTAAAAACTCAAAAAGAGCTGAAGGAATTAGAGAGCATAAATATACCTGTTTACATGGTGCCGGACTGAGCTCACCTGAACTGAAATATTTCATTGACGTTGGGTCGTTTCCTGGTGACCCCTCCCTGAGTCTGTTCGAATCCGTCTTAGGTATCTCTTCCTTCAAAAATGCATGCTGTGACTAAAATCTCACTTTTCCCAGTGAAGTTTATGCCGCATATACATTGTTTCAATGAGTAGGAACCATGTTCAGGCCTCTGGAGGTGTTTTGCAGCTGAAAATTGATGTTTAGGGGAAGCCTCCCCGTGCACAGATGAGCCGAGGGCTGCCCTGTGCTGGGGAGAGAACAGCAGGCCACTGGGGCAGGAGGCAGTTTCTGTTTGGAGGGAATTAGCTTTTTTAAATACCACTGCAGCCAAAACTCTAATATATGCATCCTTTTTACATTTGACCACATAGTTCCCCAGGATCAATTTCTAGATGAAACTTGAAAAGAATGAGGAAGGAAAGGCATAACCTGGACATTCTTCATAGAGTGTTCTCCAGATACCTTTTCTCAAAGCCAAAATTACCCCTTCAATTAGCGAATTTAATTCTACAGCTAAAAGGGAACCTAGAAATCAAGTTTCATTGTTTTTTAGCTGAAAGTTACTAAAATAAAAAAAAAGAAGTATTCAAATTACCAGAAGTTCAAAGTACCTTCCAGTGGGTTTCATTATTTTTTTTCTTTCTTTCTCTTGACCATTTTCCTACTCATTCATTCTTATCCTTCCTGCTGGCACTTTCCCAGGTTCTCTCTCTTTCTCTCTCTCTGTCCTTCTCTCTCTCTCCTCTCTCTCTCATCGTCCTCTCCCTCTCTATCTCCCTCTTTTTCTGCTTATGCCCAGCTCCTATGTACCCAACAATTCCTCGCTTGCCCCTATCGATTCCTCTAGTTTGCCCTTTGTAAATATATCTGAATAGTTTTAGTGAATGATTAAGCTGTGGATAGGTTTATAAATAGAGGCCTATATGCAGCAATATTATAGGAGGCCTGCTGTGTTCAAAAAACTCTTTTGGGTGAGCAAATAACAGAGAGGAAGGAGCATTTTCCTTTAGGTAGAGAAGAAAGAGAAAGATCCTTGAAAGCAATATGCAGCATAGAAAATGTCTAGAGACCAGGAAGCATTTGTAACCAGTTTTTACATCTGCCTTGTCCTTGCCGTGCTTGGTAGGGTTAACTGCCATTCACATCAAATATGTTTTTAAAGATCACCTGGTGTGTTGCACGTCTGCCTGCGGTGGCTTTTCTTAACTAACCAGTCTTGGTTTGTACACAGGTGGGAGTCTTTAGTCCTTGTGCTGATGTATCTTATCTACATTGTCATTATGAAGTAAGTAAAATACCTTCTTAGTTTCTTTTCCCAAACTGTTTCCTACCTCCAACATTGTGTGACCATATGGAAAGAGGAACCGGGGAGAAGGCAGGTATCTGACTGGTTTTCAATGCATGCCATCACAGACTCATCCAGTTGCCTTGGCAACCTGCTATGAATGACTGCAATTTTGATTAGCAGCAATAGCAAAGGCCCTTCCAACCCTTATGTCTGATAGAATCAAAGCTTCAGAGTTTCATTTGAGAAATCTCTCAGACCCTTGCCCCTCTTCAGAACCTGGCAACTAGCTTTTGGCTGTTTCTTCACTCTCATAACAAGAAAGGAAATAAAACTCAATAAGTTATGCTTCTATATAGGCGGTGGGAAGATGGGACCAGAGCTAGTTAAGAAATGACTAAAACCATGGATTAAATCTCTGCAGATTTCCATTCGTATTGTAATAGTCATCAATTGCTGTGTAACAAATGACCCCAAAACTTATTGCCTTAAAACCATGAACATATATTAGCTCATGCAGTTTCTGAGAGTTAGGCATCCAGGAACAGCTTAACTGGAGGGCTCTAGCTGAGGGTCTCTCACGAGATTGAAGGCAGGAGGTTGGCAGGGCCACCATCCTCTATTTGACTGGGCCTCCAAGATGACCCACTCACGCACTGGACGAGTTGATGCTGGCTGTTGACTGGAGGCCTCTATTTCTCACCACACAGGCCTTTCCTTAGGGCTGTTTGGGTGTCCCCATACATGGCAGCTGGCTTCCTCCCGAGCAGGCGGTTCAAGAGAGAGAACAAGAGGGATCCTGCAGCGCCTTTTACAATCCAGTCTCACAAGTCACACACTGCCGCCTCCACCCTGGTCTCTTTATTAGAAGCGAGTCACCAAGTCCAGGGCACACTCATGGGGTCCACTTCACCCTTTGAAGGGAGGAGTGCCAAAGAATTTCTGGATATATTTTAAAACCACTGTATCATATGTTCTTTTTCTCCTTTGAGTCAGGCAGCTTACTATTTGTGTCAAGAATTATATTGCTGGTGTTTCCCATACTCTAAGGTAAAATGCAAGCACCATGGGTGTGAACCTGCTGGTTCATCTTTTTGCTAAGTACCATTTAGGGGAGGAGCTTATAAATAGTGCAGAGATGTGCTGTGCTGCAGCTTCATGCCCCCTAGGGTGCTGTTTCTTCTACTCTCAGTTAACCCATGCTTTCCCCAGCACGTGTGAGTGCAGGAGTGACTGCCTTCTCTAGGAGCAAGAAAGTAGAATCCTATCAGAAAATGCCAGTTTGGACATAGCAGGTAGCAGTCTGGAATTAACATGTCAAGTTTTCCTTGCTGTTCTGGCCTCTAGTGGCTAAGAGCCCTGTTGGGAGAAATCGATGTGGCCATTGGCAAAAGTCACATGCACAGTGAAGGTGGGAGCTGACTTGGCTGATGTCCAGAGTGGGCTGTAAGCAATCAGTTGCCAAGCCACTCAATATGGCATCCAGCCTTCACCTCAGGAGCTGTCTGATGGTCAGCGTGGACCCGATATCTGGGTCTTCTTACTGGAGGAGGGCATTTCTTGAGTAGAACCTTACCAAACATATCCTGGTGTGGAGTTACCATGAGGTAACTGACAAAGAAAACAGGTGCTTTTACCACAAATCACCTTCCATTTAAAAATACCAATAGATGGGCTCTCAGGCAAATCAGAGTTGGCTCAAAGGCTTTCCAGAGTTTCTAGACTCCAAAGTGAAAGGCCTTAAAGATAGGAGCAGCCATCTTGCTTCTCTTTCTCTCACATAGCACAACAATGAGGGAATCATTGCCACAGTGAGAGGGCCTCCACAGCACGTGTCTTCCTCAGCATTTTCCATTTGATTATTTCACCTTTTTTTTTTTCAACTTTTTGAGACTTTAAGTTTGAATCCCCAAAGAGTCGAGTCCTCTCTTCCCTTTTGAAAAGGTGGATTGGTCGATTATTCCAGAAGAATTGACTGTCTGCTCTATGCCCAACGTTGATCTTGGGTTTTAAATCTAAATTTGGATAAGGTATGTTCCATACTGAACTCACTGGGGCCTTCACAGAATAAGGAAGTCTTCAAAACCAGATTTCATCCAAAGGGAAGGAAGATTGAGGAATCTTGCCAGCATGCACTCTGTGACCGTTGCACTCTTCCACTGACCCATCGTAAAGCCTGTGAGTTGCTGGCAGGGCCTGTGGACGTTAAGATAACGCAGTGAACAGTTTCTCTGCTCTACCCCAAACCATGCCCCGTGTGAAAGCTAATGAGGTATGTTTCTGCTGATGCCTTAGCTTTACCAGCATTCCAGCTGTTCAGACCAGCAGGATACAAACAAAACGGGGAATGGCTGCTACTGTGCTCACAGAATTTTCTGCATAAATTCTGGCCCTAAGTTCTAAATTGAAATTTCTGCTCTTTAGCCATCCCCCTCTGCAATCACGGGCTTTAATCATTGGGTTTTATAAAATCTGATTTATAAAATTGCATGCTTCACAATAAAATAGCGTCAGGATGCAAGCACAAAATTTAAAACATTCAATTAAAAATATAAAACAGAGCAGCAGCAGTTAAATACAGCATATATTAGAATCATCAACTGCCTCCTGGGTAGATGGCTTTAGAATGACTTTAAACATTCTGTCTGAAGGTCAAAAAGCAATTTCAGTTTGCCAGATAGGTGGAAACCTGAAGGGAGCATGAGGCATACCTGGTCTTGGCAAGGACTGATTCTGGACATCTGGGTTGCTTCTTTGGGATTCGGTCCCCAGATGACGCAATATGGTCTGGTGGTTAAGATCGAGTGCTTCACGTTCAGCCCTGGCCGCAGATCCCACCCTGCCACTTGCCAGCAGGGGGACGTTGGCCGAGTGATTCGGCCATTTTGAATCTCAGTTTCCTGTTCTACAAAACAGGGTTAATAATACTTCCTACCTAAAGGGGCTTTTGTAAGGTTGGAATGTGATGGCATAGTTAACTTATTAACCAATATCTGCTTTCAAGAAAGCTCTTATAATAATACTATACATAATATTATTATCCTGTTATTCAAATCCAAATAAATTGTAACACAGTTGTTAACTTTAAAAGCAAACCCTCATGCAGGACAATATTTCTATGGGGAACATGGACTCTGAGTCAAGATAACAGAAACACACCCTCTCCCCCATAGCTCTGTCTGTGGGGGGGCATTCATGTTGAGTCTAGAAAGTAGAGACACCATTCCGTTAAGAATGTTAACTATAGGGGCCAGCCCAGTGGCGCAGCGGTTAAGTTTGTACGTTCAGCTTCTCAGCGGCCCGGGGTTCGCCGGTTCGGATCCCTGGTGCGGACATGGCACCGCTTGGCACACCATGCTGTGGTAGGCGTCCCACGTATAAAGTAGAGGAAGATGGGCATGGATGTAAGCTCAGGGCCAGCCTTCCTCAGCAAAAAGAGGAGGACTGGCAGTAGTTAGCTCAGGGCTAATCTTCCTCAAAAAGAAAAAAAGAATGTTAACTATATACAACAGTCAACACAATAGTATGGCGAGCCCATGTGCCCGTCACCAGCCCCCACAACCGTCAACCGCAGTTGCTCCGTCCACAACTGTGTCCACTTCCCTCCCTCCATAAGATTTGAAGCCCTAGACATACCAATTCATCTACAAAAATTTCAGTATATGTCTCTAAATGGACGTATTTTTAACATAACCACAATATTATTATCCTAAAATCAATGCTAATTTTTAATATGATTAAATATCCAATCAGTGTTCGAATTTTTAGTGGTCTCATAAATATTTTTTACAGTTTTCTTTTAGTCTCATAAATGTCATAAATATTTTAAAAATCAGAATCCAGATAAATTCCACTCATTACAATTGGTTGCTCCATCTTCTGGATCTCTTTTAACTTATAAATTCCCCCTCTGTTGATTTTTTTCCTTGTAATTTATTCTTTGACAAAGTGTGTCTGCTCTGCAGTTTCCACAGTTTGGAAATTGTTGATTACATCCCATGTTGTCGTGTGGCCTGTTCCTTTGACCTGTTCCTTTGACCTCTGTGTTTCCTATATGTCAGCCATCAACCTGATTCAGGTTAGACTATGTCCCAGGTGGTGGTGAATTCTGCCATCAGCAGGCACATTGGTGTCTCCTGTCTCTCTGTTTGTGATGTTGACAGTCACTGATGCTCAGTAGCTGGCTCCATTATTTCATTAGGATTGCAAAATAGTCATCTTCTAATTCTTTTCCCCGCCTCTTATTAACCCTGAGAGTCCCCCAGGATTGGTCTTTTCACTGCCATCACCATCACTTTTGACTGGTTTTCTGTTCTCCCTCATGTGATATAAGAAGGACCCCAGGTTCCCCAGGTGTACAGGAGGGGGCTTATGGAAGAGAAGCCTCAGCCACAGAGGACCCCTTCATCTGTACTGTAGTGGCTGTCATGCCCCCGTAGGCCCACCCACCCACAGCTACACTGACAGAAGAACAGGACAGGCACAGGATACAGTGGGGAGAGACTCCAGAGAGTGACATGTCTATAGCAGCAAAAGGGATCAGGAACAAGAGGAGAAACAGCTGGAGTTGCTTGCCAGTTGGCAATTTAGAGTCACCATGCCCGGCTGCCGTTCCTATAGGAGGCCAGAGATCAAGCTGGTAGGATACCTCGATGGGTTGTCCTGTGGCCAGGAAGCCATCAAGATCTTTAGGTCTTTGAGTTGGGGAAAGAGCAGCAGTGGCCCACAATGCCCTGGAAACTCTCCCCAGCTGTCTTTGCCCATGGGTTTTCTAGGATTCCTCCATGAGAGTCTTCTAATACTAAAGATGAAGGAACCAGAACATTTACCTGCCAAAAACACCCAAGGAATTTGTGTAAGCTTCTTCCTTTCCAACACATGTGTTAGGAGCACTGCACAATGTGTTCACTCAATCCTTATGGAGAATCATAGCCCAGAATTTTTTCATAAAGCCAAGAGCCCGTCGGACCTGGAATTACAGCATAACGGTAACAGAGATTCACAGGATCCCAACCTGTGACCTCAGGAAACCAAAGACAGAGGCCTAGACCGCCCACCAGCCTGTAACTCGTAGGCCATGAGGTGCTGCACTGGGTAGCGGCACGAATGAGACATTCTCTGCTTCCCCACTAAGCGTGTCCCTGCCACCAAGGCCCTGGAGACCCGGCCCAGAGAAGGTAGACCTTGCCCATCCCACTGAGTCTCATCACAGCCCTTCTATGCACAGACTCCCAAGTAAGAGAACTCAATCCAGAGGTCCCGCCATTGACATTGAAGATGTTGCAGAGAAAGCAGTGTGTCACTAATTACTTATGTTCTGTTGATTTTATTTTCACTTACCATATCCTTAAACTGGAAAATGGAACATGTTGCATATTCTGAGGGGTAATGGGGTGACAAAATAACATTACAGTCATGTGCCACATTACGAAGTTTTGGTCAACAACAGACTGCATATACGATGATGGTCCCCTAAGATTAGTACCATGTGGCCTAGGTGTGTAGTTGGCTATACCGTCTGGGTTTGTGTAAGTACATTCTATGACCTCAAAACAACAAATCACCTAACAACGCTTTCTCAGAATGTATCCCTATCATTAAGTGATGCATGACTGTAATAACTTGAGGCATGGGGTCCCCCACAATGCGTCCAGACTGAGAGCTGCAGGGAGCGCTGGGTGGGAGGAACAGCAAACGCTAATGGGGCTTTTCTGCTTATTCCTTTGTTCAGATATAACGCTTGCATACACCAGTGCTTCGAAAGGAGGACGAAAGGTGCTGGAAACATGGTCAACGGCTTGGCCAACAATGCTGAAATTGACGACAGCAGCAACTGCGACGCCACCGTGGTGCTACTCAAGAAAGGTAACGTAGGAGAGCCATGTACCAGAGGAGTGCCCACCCACTCTCACAGCCGCTGCTGGGCCCGAAGCTGACTGGAGAGCATGCTGCCCACCCCAGAGGAGACTAAGGGAGAGAAGGTTCTGGTCCTCCCTCCCTCCCTTTGGCTACATCATGGGGCAGTCTCACACCTGGTGATGAGCCCACTTGGAAAGCCCCATGGAAGTTCTTGAGCAAAACATTTGTTGGGAATGATACAGGGATATTAGGCCAGGATGGTAAAGGAGAGAAGACCACAGGTTTTGAGGTATTGACTCTGTCACATTTTGGCTGTGTGACCATGAAACCTCAATTTTCTCTTCTGCAATTGGGGGATAATTTTTGTAATGAGTCAAGGAGATAGAATATGTAAAATACTCCATTAATGAAAGCTGTTATTAGTATATTGTATCCAGATTCATTCTCAGGCTAAAGTATGTCAGCTTCCAAGCTGCAAAATGACATAGAACGTTATCTTTTTTCCCCAAAGTAATTCCTATATTCAATAGATTCTTATTAAACAGTTGATATACTAAGAGAAATAATATAGTACTCTCTAATAAATAATATTCCTTCTTAGAGGAACACAGAAAATTATCATTTACTTTTCCCTAGAATGTGTTTCATTTTTCATTTAATTTTCTTTTAACTTTCCCCTTGAAATGTGCAGGTTTGTTTCTTCTTGGTCCCTTATGGTTGCTTTACAGGAAAAACAAAAAAGAAATGAGAAAATACAGGCTATTTTCAAATATATGTCTGACTTTGAAATCTGTGGGTAATTATTAGATTTTGAAATTCAATTATTTGATATACTTTTCTGACTAATTATATGCATGTTTAACAAAAGACTTGAGTTTTCAGTGCCATCCCACATAAGGATTTCATTTAGTTTCTTCTCTTCTGGGCAGTTTATAACCATAAAAGGAATATTCTTAGGGAATCAAAGAGAGCTACCTAATATCCGTCAGTGTTTTCCAGAGATTGTTTCATGTTTTAGTGGCTTGGAAAACAGGAGTGGGAACCAGGAGAGGCTGTGGCCAGGTACCCATGAGCTGTGTGCTCAGATTGCACACTCAGGGAGGTCTGCCAGCAAATCATTACCCGGGGTTCGTCCCACGCCCCCTCTGGACCTCAGGCCTCTGTAATGTGGACAGCTCCCCCAGCCACCCCTTTGTCAGCCCTGCTCATAGGCTGGCCTGAGCAACATGTACATTCCCCACCATGCCCTCCACTTGACACTAAAGTCAATTCTGAAGCTTTTAACAGCTCAGTGTGAACATTGTTGTCATTTGGAGCATGTAAAGGGTTACTAAAGATTACTGGGGTCTTTCCTGTGTCCCAGATCTGAGTGGTAGGAAAAGAATCCTTTGAGGACAGGGAGGAATTCCCTTATGTTACCATGTATTCTTACTATGTCAGTGAATGATGCTTAAGTTATTTCAAGTCATTTCAAAAGAGCTATCAATGAGCCCCATGGAAAACAGATTTTGACTCTTCTCCAAATTTCGCTCACTGCAACCCTCCCTGGATGGATGGATAGATGGATGGATGGATGGATGGATGGATGGAAGGGTGGGTGGATAGATAGATGGGTAGATGGAAGGATGGACAGATGGGAGGAAGGATGGATGGAAGGAAGAAGGAAGAATGATGGAAGGAACAAAGGAAGGATAGATCAGTAGATGGGAGGAAGGAAGGTAGGAAGGAAGGAAAAGGGGGAGGAGAGAAGGAGGGAAAGAGAGAGGGAGGGAGGAAGGAAAGGAAGACTGAATGAATATCTCTTCCCTGTTCCTAGCCTCAATGTTATTTTTATTCTGTTTTTTGTCTCTTTAGCCAATTTCCAGCGCAAAGCGTCAGTGATCATGGTAGATGAGCTGCTGTCAGCCTACCCACACCAGCTGTCTTTCTCTGAGGCTGGCCTTCGAATCATGATCACCAGCCACTTTCCCCCCAAGACCCGACTCTCCATGGCCAGTCGCATGTTGATCAATGAGGTATCTGGGAAAGCACGGTCCTTTTGCCACTGGACAGGGGTGAGAAACTTTGGGGAGGGGAGCAATTTTCCTGGTCTGAAAGTGGAAGCACCTGACTCAACATTTAACAGAATTATATCCCTCGGCCGTTTCCCAACATCGTTGCTCGCTGGGCCAGCTGTGCATCCTGGTCCTTGCTCTTCCTCCACGTGTTGAAAGACATGGTCTGGCTCCCAGTTATATAGAAAAACTCTCCTGTCCCCTTCTGCCTACCTTTTTCTTTTTATCTTCCATTTGAATAAAGCCCTCTGACGTGAACTTGCACTGAAGTACTTGCTAAATCAGAGTTACCTTAGTTTAAAGTAGTGCGGAGTCTCTGACCTGAATTTTTCTTTCTGTGTTCCTTTCTCTGGATGGCAGCCTTATTGATACACTAGTCCAAATACATTTGTGTGGCTTTCTCACACATGGACCAAGGGATTCATACAATCTGGAGATGAAAGATAGTGCCACAGTGCACAGGGAATCAAGAAGCCTGATAGAAAAGAAGTGTGCACCTGAGACATAGGAATTTTCCTCTAAAAGGATTTGCAAGTTCCAATGGGTCATAAAAGGCTAATCCTTCCTCCCAGAAGGAGTTTGTCTGAGTTGCTTATTACTTTGAGGAATCCCTTAAGACTTGACTGCAGAGTCTCCTGGAAGCATCTCCTTGTCAAGTGCCTAGGAAAGATCCCAGTGCTGACGTTCTGGGTGTAAGGACTCACAGTCCCTCTGACCATGTTAAGAGTGCGCCTTTCTCTTTCCAGAGACAAAGACTGATAAACAGCAGGGCTTACGCCAATGGAGAATCCGAGGTGGCCATCAAAATCCCAATTAAGCACACCGTGGAGAACGGGACAGGGCCCAGCAATGCCCCAGACAGAGGTGTGAACGGGACTCGGAGGGACGATGTTGTTGCCGAGGCTGGCAACGAGACAGAGAATGAGAATGAGGACAATGAGAACAATGAGAATGATGAGGAGGAAGAGGAGGATGAGGAGGAGGATGAAGGACCGTACACACCATTCGACCCCCCCTGTAAGAGGTCCTATGTCTGGGCTGGGGTTGGGAGCTGTGTTGAAGCCACTGAGTAGATGCCCTTGACTTTGAAGATCTTTCTGCCATTCAATTCAAAGAATATCTCTATGTGAGCGTAAAAAGATTTATATTAATTTCTACAACAGGCAAGACTCTGTTGTACAGGGTCCAAAGATGACCAAGATGACGACACATGATCATTGGTTGAAATGTGGGAGCTTTGACCCAATGTGTAATTGGTTGGCATTTTGTGGCACAAGGCCCTCTCTTAGCTGTTCTGCAGGACCTTTGGGTGCTAAGGAGGAAATGCACGTGAGCTGTGTTAGCAAAGAAGCTTGGTGCTCAAGGGAAGAGGCCTTCACCCAGCTTCACCCGTCCCATTCCAGCTGGCAGGGGAGCTGTCCTGTCTTGGCCAGCCCTAGGGGACACATGCAGCCCTCCCACTTGGCCTTGGTTTTCCTTCTCACTTCCTGCTCCTCACCCCCATTCAGATCCTTCATCTGCCACAACCTGCTGTTTCCAGGGCGGGCACCACAGGAGATGCAGTCTTGGGCAAAAAACATTCCAGCTCTAACTAACTCTCGCATGGTGGGGCTTGCCAAGGAAATCTCCGTGGTACCTTGAAGGGGTGGGGATAAGCAAGGCTTGTAAAGCTTTCAGGCCGTCAGGGTGGTGTCCTTCCTGCCTGCTACCTCCAACAAAGACTTGGCTGTTCCAGCGACCTTGTGCCCCTACTGTACCCATTAGTGGAGTGGATGGACTAAGCCCAAAGATTTCTGCCTATTTGCTAGTATTTCAGGAAAGAGTTCAGCGGTCCAGTTCACATTCACTGTCAAGTGTGTGAGGCTTAATTAACGTGGGCGACTTCTGTGAGATGTTTCAATTTACAGGAGGACTATAAATTCTGAGGCAGGCTTGCTTGATCCACTTGAAAGGCCGTTTAGTGGCGGCACGTGGGTGCAGAGTGTCAGAGTGGGGTCTTATTTTCAGATGCAAGGTCTTTCTGTGCTCCTCTTAGTATCCAGGGGACAGCAAGTAACACTCAGACCAGAACTGCTCCTGTGCCCCCACAGGGCCTCTGAGAGCTCAATCTTGTCAAGGACTTATCAAAACTAACTAGAAAATATCCACCCAGATTCCTATACCCCAAACTCCAGAACTGCCCAGCCAGAGTTAGATCAGTACCTGTTAGTAGGTTAACTTGATAGAGAAAAGTATACTGGCTCTTTATCCATTTTGCCACTGTTGGCTATATTTCTTGGCAACTCTCTTCCTTACCAACCAGGACAAAAACATTTTATGGACTAAATGACCAGACGCTCCATTCTTCCCTTGTAAACCTTTGTGCTCAGTTTCTATTGCTAAGCAACAAATTCACACATACTTAACAGCTTAGAACTCCCATTGATTTGCTCCCGGTTCTGAGGGTCAGAAGTCCTGCAAGGCCTACCTGGATTTCAGAGGCTCACAAGACCATAATCGAGGTGTGGGCAGGGCTGCAGTCCTTTCTGGAGGTCCCGGGAGGATCCCTCCTGAGCACGTTCAGGTTGCTGACGGAAGTTGGTTCCCTGCGGTTGTACAGCTGAGGTCCTGGTTCCTTGCTGGCTGTTGGCCAGGTGATGCTCTCTGCTCCTAGAGGCCGCCTGTGTTCCTCGTCACATGGCCCCTCCATCTTCAAACCAGCAACGGTGTCTTGGGTCCTTCTCACTCTTCTAACCTGTCTGGCTTCCCCTCTGCTTGTGGGGGCTCCTGTGAATAGACAGGCCTAGTCTGATTAGAGCTGCATGGCCTCCCCATCTGGGGGTCAGCTCTGCCCACACAGCACAGCACAGTCAGGGGACTGACAGCTCCTCCTCCTCACAGGTTCCGAGAATTGGGGCACAGAATCTTGGGGCCCATGTCTGCAATTCTGCCTGGCCCAGCTCTTGTTTTCAGAGTCCACCATCGTCAGCTCATAACCAAGCTCCAGAAGTGCCCATTCTGCTAGAGTCTCTCACTGATTAGAGAAGTAGCGGGGCAGGTGAAGAGTCTGTACGTGAGCAGGCGTGGTGTTGCCCTCCCGGTTCCCAGAAGCCCCAAGTAAACCCCTCCAGGCAGACCACTAAAGACACGTGTGGGACCAGACACATCGTCTGGCTCCCACACCTGGGCCTCATTACTTAGTGGGGGAAAAAGGCTCCCCTGCAGATCACTTCTTCTGTACCTCTCACTTGGACCCGATAAATTCCAGACCTCACTGTGAGGTTTCAGAGTGTCTTGAAACTCCTGCTGGCTGCCCCGCCGCGTCTCTGTGATTAGGGTGCAGATGAGGAGGCCACTTGTATGTTCGGAGACATGACTGGAGAGGTGGACTCGGGACCCCCACCTCAGGGACCCTGCATCCTTTGGAAGCACAGGCCTGAGAGGAGAAACAATGCTCTGCGTGGTCCTGCCTCCCCTTGGGGTCTCTGCCTCATGCCAGGGTCCCGAACTGGTGCGATAGGAAGTGGGATCCCAAGTTCTGCCGTACCAGCCCTCTCCCCTGGGCATCCTGATAAAGTGCAGCCTCTGATTCCGGAGGTCTGGGTGGGGCTCGAGATTTTGCATTGCTCACAAGCCCCCAGGTGACACCGATGCTGCTGGGCCGTGGGCCACCCCTGAGCGGCTGGAGCCCTGGAGTCACCCCAGCAATCCTCACAGCTCTTCTGAGACTCAGGGGACCCTCAGGCAGAGCGAGTTTCACCTCTGAAGTGCAGAGTGGGCTTGTCCAGTTCTGACCCTCTGTTCTCCACCAGCGCTGAGAAACCCCATTCCTCAGAAACTTCCATTTGAGGCTAGGGGGTTAAGTGTCGAGCCAGGCCCTCCCCGGGGCAGGCCGGCCCCCTTGCAGGGGCGATCAGGCCAGAGCGAGCGCGCCGCAGGCCAGCAGAGGGCACTCGAGGAGCCGCGAGGACTCAGCCCCGGAACCTCATGTCGGGTTCCTCTCACCTTAAGTTCCTTTGGCCTGAAGAAGGTCCGTCCCCACAATGAGGACATTTTCCCTCTCGTGGTCATCCTGCAAGGGCCGGGCTCCCTGTGTTTCTGTCACTCAGCTGCAGGGCTTTTTTCTCCCCAGGGCTTGACTATAGTGGGTACAATTAACAAGTAAATAATTAACAAATAAGGAGTATGTAGGTATAGGCATATGTATGACATTTGTGTATGTGTCTGTATACATGAATATAAGTGTATATGCACATATGTACTCTGCACGTGTGGTATAATGTATGCACATAACATGTTGATATACATACTGTATACATGTAGTATATGTGTTGAATGTTTATAAAACATATGTACATGTATTAACATGCCTGTGTATATATGTGCATATAATATATATAGGTTAAATTCATATGGTATATATGTATATTATATACACCTCTGCATAGTGTATGTGTACATATATACATACATATAAATTGTACAGATATTCTTATTTCTTGTGTGAAGAAAGCCTTACTACTGACTGACAGAAAGAGAAACATTTACATGTGTATGTAGGTAAATACACTTCCATAGAAAAAAGACTGAAGAGAAATACACCAAAATATAAGTATGTTTATCCTAGGTGGAATTATATTTGATTTTTTCTCTATTTCCCATTTTAAAACAATGTACATTTTTATTGCCTATATAATTAGAACAAATGTATATATTCAGCTCTAGGTCTAAAATACTAAGCAATGACTTTTTCTCTTTCCAATAGAATTAAGCTTCCCAAAAAGCTTAATAAGGAATATAACTTAGGAACAAGTCCTCGGCTTTTTAGAGCTGGTCACACTCAAAGGGACGCTCTGTGCTCCGAGTGCCCGTTCACGCCCCTGGCTTCCTCTCCCAGTTGCTGGCTGTCTCTCGAGAAATCGCGTCCCTGCCCACGCATCGGGTCCCTGAGCAGAGAGTTTGGTTTCGTAATTCACTGCTGCATCCTCGGCACCTGGAGCCGTGGCTGGCACAGAATGGCGCAGTGGGCATCAGTGGATATCTGTTAAATGAACGAACAAACCTATCCCCAGGTGGCTCTATTTGGACCACATGGCAATGGAACAAAAGAGGAGAAAATGTCCAGAAATGCTGTTGACTCAAAGAGGAGAGGAAACGGTTTTTACCCCTTTGTTCAGAAATGGAAGTTTATATTAGCTAAAATGTGGACGGACGATTCTTACCTGACTGCTCTCGCTCCCCAAATCATTGAAAAAGCACATTTCTGTATCACCTGGTTTGCTCAAGGAGTTATGTTTGTTATATGACGTTTAAAGGTATATTCCAGATGATACTCATTGAATTTCTACGTCCTTGTTACAAGGGAGCTATAACTTACAGAAAGCAGCCCTATCATTTTTAATGTCAGTGAGAACTGTTTCTAGTTACACTGCCCTCCTTGTGTCAAGTCAGAATTTTTAAAGCAGCTGCGAGAAAAAACTCGACTCATTTGTGCTAACTTGTACTCCTTGCAGCTTTACCTAATAAGAATCATTTTCTACGCTCTTGCAGTAGTAAGTTCTGACTTTGTTTTTCTTCTCTTTTTTATCTTCTGAAGAATGACGAAGAGCCAAACTGAAGTCGTTTCTCTTCCCAGCCATGTGTTCCTTTATAACTTCGATTGGGCGTGTACTGTAAACCAGATCTAGTCTTCCTCCCTCTCCCTGTGAGGGAGTCAGGAAGACCGGAAGGCCAGGAAGGGAGAACCCACGATGGAGAAGTGCTTGTCACCACATTGCAGCATTTAGGAACGTGCAGAATTCAGAAAGCATTTGGGATCCAAAGATCTGGCCATCTTCTGGATTCTGCAACATTTAAAAGTCCCTCACAAAACAACTCTCAGATAGTCTTTTCGCTTTGTAACCCAGCCAAACTCAGTCTAAATGTTCTCATCATTCACTTCACCATCTCCAGATCTTAAATCTGAAAAGGTGCATAGTAGCTAATAGAGAAAGATTTCCCCTTTCTGAATAATTTGTTCTCTTTGCCTTATTCTGCATTTATAAGTGGGATACCCTTAGACTCTTAAAAACAAATAAATTTTCTTTGAGCATGTGATAAATGCCCTGCACTGTTCATGGCATTCAAAACAGAGTGGTAAACCAGCTAGAGAAAACACTCATTCTTACAGAGTTTATATTCTAGTTTGGGGGCAACTGAAAATAAATGAGGAAACAAATGAACTTGATAATTTCAGACAGAATAAATTTGTCATGAAATGACTAAAAGCAGGTGATGGGAAAGCAAGGAGTGTGGTAGGTGAGAGTCTTGTTTAGATTGGGTGATCTGAGTGATCAGGTGACGTTTGAACTGTGAAGTGGCCTGCATGACAGGGCCGAGTCAGCCACGAGGAGATCCAGGCAGAGGGAATGGCAAGTGCAAAGGCCCTGAGGCAGAAAGAGGCTTGGAGTGTCTGAGGAGGAAGGTCAAAGCAGGGGAATGTGTGAGTAGGGAGAGTGGCAGGTGGGGGCCAAATCAAGTAAGGCCTCGTCAGCCGTATTGGGAAGATGTGGTTTTACTCTGAGAGCTGTGGAAGCTAATGGAAGGTTCTAGAACAGTCTGCTTTTGAGGCTGTCCCTCTTGCTATTGGTGGTGAGCACATGGAGGCAGGGCAGGTGTAGGAGCCAGGAGTCCCCTCAGCAGCCAGGTCTTCAGCCAGGTCATGTGTGGAGGACTGGGCCCAGAGGGAAGCAGTGGGGATATAATGAGTTGCAGACAGATGAGAATGCCCTGGGCAAGTTGCCAGGGTTGGGCATAGGGGATGAAAGAACGGGGAGAGTCAAGAATGACCTTGAGTATTTTGACTCCAGCAACTTGCAAGCTTACGTTGTCCCAGCCCCTATCGTAATATCATCTCATTTAATTTTTCCAGCAACTCTGTGAGCTCAGTGCTGTTGTGTCCATATTTTACAGATGAGGAAACTGAGGCTCAGGGAATTTAAATAACTGAGCCACTCGACCCAGACAGAGCAGGGATCGCACCGAGTGCTATCTGATGAGAAATCCCCACTCTCCCCCCAGAGACTGCCCTGCCTCGGCCATCGGAGGGGGGCCTGGGGGCCAGAAGTGATGTCATGTAACTTTACACTGCAGTTTTAAGAAATTATTGGGAGTCTGGCAAGAGATAAAAGAAATAAGTGCTGGATAGTGATAGAAAATTATGGAATAAATTTTGTTAAACGTTTTATTAATCACTGTTCAAAATGTAATTTTAAAAATACCTCCGTAACTCTGGTGGGAATATAAAATGGTGGAATCATTTTGGAAAACTGTTTGGCAGTTTCTTCTAAAGTTAAATAAACACTATGACTCAGCAATTCTACTTCTGGGTCTTTGCCCAAGAAAAATGAGAACATGCCCACAAAAAGACTTGTAGACAATGCTCATAGCCACTTTAGTCGTAATACCCCAAACCTGGAAACACCTCAAATTCCCATCCACAGGAGAACAGATAGACAAACTGTGTATCCACAGGGTAGAGCACTACACAGCTTTTCAAAGGAATGAGTTACTGACACATGAATGAATCTCAAAAAACATTTTATTGAATAAAAGAAGGTAGACACAAAGACATACCATATGATTTTGTTATTTGAAGTTGGAGAACAGGAAAAACTGATCTGTGGTGGTAGGGACTGGGGGATTGACTAGAACGAGGCACAGGGAACTTTCTGGAAGATGGAGATGTTCTGTATTCTCACTGAAGTGGGAATCACACATGAGTGTACATATTTCGTAGCAGAGGTGAGTTACCCCTTAAGCAGGATGGTAATAAAAGCCAAAGGAGAACTAATATGTTTGTCAAATCTGAGGCCACTAGGAACTCTTGGCTATATAGTCACCAAAATCAGCGTTTATAGGTAGCTCTCATACACGGCACTCAGGCAGCACAGGCCATCAGTGACAGATCCATCATCTTGTCCATGGCAGCAGATAGTTAGAGAGCCAGAAAGTAATGATTAATTTGCAAATCCATATCAGCTTGGGATCCAAACACTCAAGCGGTGTTTTGACAGCTTTGAGGGCCTTTAAAACATCTTTCAAGACTTCCGTGAGCTGATGGACGATGCTTAGCAATTCCACTAGATGGCGCTGTGACCGCTGACACCTTGTGATCTGGAAAGATTGGGTTACCTAACCATGAGGAGGACAACAGGGGTGGACTGCTGGTCTTCCTAGCTCCCCTCCCTCATGCACGGCCCCCCACACACACTCATCCCTTTTTGTATCCTGAGCATCTTCCTCATCCTGTCCCACCTGGCCACATTCACCAAACCATCCCCCCTGCCCTGTATACTCAGAAGTGACTCATCCTGTCATTTCAGAGGCCCAGCTAGTAGGTAGGCAGTGGTTTTGTTGGTGGTGGAAAGCCATTTGAGTCTTTTTGGAAAAGAGCAATATAATAAAGTTTATGTCACAGGCCATCAGTCAGGATGTAAATGTCTGGGGGAAGCAGTGCAGAAGGCTGGTGGAGCAGAGAAATGAAGCCAACTGATTTTTTTTTTTTGGCTTTTTTATTTTCCCAGCTGGCAAACTGGAAACAGTGAAATGGGCATTCACCTGGCCACTGAGTTTTGTCTTATACTTCACTGTACCCAACTGCAACAAGCCCCGCTGGGAGAAATGGTTCATGGTGACGTTCGCTTCCTCCACACTGTGGATCGCAGCCTTCTCCTACGTGATGGTGTGGATGGTGAGTGTGTTGAGGACCCCATGGCATTGCTAGATCTCTTTAGAGTGAAAATTGCACTCAACTAGAAGGGAATAGGCGTTGGGATTTCAGCCCAGTAGCTGTATCCGTCAGCTATTGCTGCAAAAAGCCACATAACAAACCATCCCCAAACTCAGTGGTTTAGAATCACGAGCATCTGTTCTCCTGCTCACATGTCTGCGGTTGACTAATCACAATGGGGACTGGCGCGGCAGCTCTGCTTCCAGCTACAGCACGGCTACACTTGATTCAGGCAGCAGGTGGGGTTCATGTCTACTCCATGCATTTGCTCCTTTTCCTTGGACCAGTGGCTACCTGGGGAATGCTCGTCTCTCAATGAATCATTGAAATGCAAGAGAGCAAGTGGTGAAAGACAAGAGGCTTCCCAGGGCCTTGGCTTGGAACTGACATACCATCATTTCTACCACCTTCCGTCAGCCAAGCCCACCATCAATGGAGTGGGGGAAATACACTCCATCTGCTCCAGTGGGAAGAACAGCAGAGTCACCATCCAAAGGGCCTGGAGGAAAGGGATGAGGAATTGGAGAGTGACGATCCCATCTATCAGAGTCACTTCCCCTAGCTGAGTCTCATCAACCAAAAAATGAGGTCATTTGGACCAGGTGACTTCCCGAGGGTCCCTTCTGAAGCTAAACTAATGATTCAGGGATTGGAATAGGTTGTGGGGCTATGGCTCAAAAGAGCCTCTGCCCTAAGGCCATTTTAGGAAATGCAGCCATTGGAATGCAGTGCCCATTTATGACCACTTTTTAACTGGGGAGCAAAACTAATTCATCAGAATTGGAGTTGGGCAGATATTAAAAGCCATCACAAAATTATGCACATCTAAGTTAATCTTGGTTGAATAGTGGACAGAAATGCAGTATAAGTTCTGGAGAATTAAACTCAAGAGCTAAAAAAAAAAAGGTCTGAAAATATTGTTTTGGAGGTGATCGCAAATTTGTAAACCTGACACAATTAACTCATAATTATCCCTTGCCTTCAACACCACAGACAGATATTTTCTTCTTCAATCCAGATTTTATAGCCAGGGGTTTCTCCCTCACCCTATATTCATTAACGTTTTTATTTGACATATTCATTGGGTACCGTCTCTGTTCCAGGTTTAGGGAGTGTGTTGGTGTCCCTGACCTCCACGAGCTCAATGGTTTTCTCCAAAGTCCACTCACAAAGTAAACCACTGATCTGAGGCTCAGCCTCCTGTTTGCCTCCTTCCACTCTGTGGAGGTTCTGGAAGGCCTGAGCAATGTCTGGGTGCAAGGGAGAAAACAGGAGAAGCAAGAGATCTGGTCCCAGCCACCTGGACAATCAGTTACCAAACCTCCAGACTCAACCACAAACATAACAGTAAGAGAGAGCAAGCAGCAGGGGCAGCAACTCCTTTCCAGGCCAAGCCCCGCTGAGCCAAACCAGATTCCTACAGGGACCCAGCTGAGGGTTAGAAAGGAAAAACAAGGTTTGGCCAGGATGCTTGTAGCTCATTTCACAAAAGGCTCCTCAGAACAACAAAAGAAATATGTGTTTCTGCATCTCACTTTCCTCCCTGGAGAGTGGAAGGCAGAGAGCCCCGAGGCCACCCCAAGTTCAGGCCAGCACTGAACGGAAATGAGGTTCAGTCTCTGGTTTGAAAAGAGGCAAGCCAGGCATGTCAACAGATTTAACTACCATCCCCCAAACCTTCGCATGGGGAAGGAGCAACTGTGCCCCTTGGAGTAAGTCAGGGTTTCATGTGTAGGTGTCTCTTTCCATCGCTGGCCCGGGAGGCACCATGCGGAGAACTGCTACTTACAACATGTGGTTTGCATTTCTTGTAATTTTACAGAAAGTGAGGGAGATCAAGTGGCATCCAAAATGACCTAAGCATTCCAGCTCTTGCGAGTTAGCCTCTCCTCGGGCCAACACACAGGGAATGGGTCTCTTTTTCCACTTCTCTCTCTTTTGCCACTGGCTCCCTCCTCTTCTGTCTCACGGACTGCTTTCCTCTCAGTGTTCCCATCTGGAAATCAGGGGGCAAGAATGGGCTCATTTACCAGATGGAAGCAGTGTCTCAGGCATCCCGTGTCCACCCTCTGGCCCAACCCCTGCTGCATAAGTAGAGGCCTGCCTGTGCCAATGAGCCTGACCGCTGGTGGGAAGGACCCCTCTGGCACTTACCAGCCTAACTGCCTTGGGCAGTGCCTCAGTTTTCCCATCTGAAGAATAGAGATAATAATAGCACCAACTCCATAGGGTTGTTGTGAGAATTAAGCTAAAACACACGAATATCGCTTAGCACAACGCCTAAGTACTAAATAAACATTATCATTATTATCGTGAAGACATTGTTAGCAAACGTCAGGGAAGAGAGGAAAGGAATTGTCTGCTTACGGCTTTTCCTACATGACTGATGGTGTAAATCCAGCCCCTTTCTGGTTCTTGTAAATTCCCGTTATGCATCTCAGGACTTGGATGCTCAAATTACCAGTACAGCGTGGCAGCCATCCCTCCTGGGTTTCTCAGGACGTCCTGTGTTCAAATATCCTTTCTCAATCTTGCCTTTCCCCAGAAACTCTATTTCCCCTCCCTCAAACCGTCTGCCTCACCTGAATGGAACAAGTGAAAAAGACCTATCTTTGATTGGAAAATGGGCTCCATAAGGGCACCCAGGTCCCCTGACCTGCAGGCCAGGTTTGCACGCACTGTTCTTTGCTGTCTGTATTGATTCAGAGGGCGGATGTTGCCCCCTGGAGAGATGGCCCAGATTGTAGGCTTTTGTGCTTCTTGATCACAGGATCCATGAGCCGGTAGGGTTGGCATTGGCCCTCAGCTCACCATCTGTCTCTTCCTGCTGCTTCCAGGTCACAATCATTGGGTACACGCTGGGAATTCCTGACGTCATCATGGGGATCACCTTCCTGGCAGCCGGAACCAGCGTGCCCGACTGCATGGCCAGCCTCATCGTGGCCAGACAAGGTGGGGCCTCCAGTGGACGGGGATGGGGGAGAAGGAAGGCCTCCCTACCTGGGAGTCCACATGGCAGTTACCGGGGCGCCAAGTACTGACTTGGAAGGAACAATGAGTGACTTCAGTGCCATGTTGGTCAGAAGGCTTCCTGGCATCAGAAGAACAGGGAAACAAGCCCGAAGGTCACCCCTTGAGAAAGGCAGAGATGTTTCCTGGGTAGCACCCGCAGCCCCTTCTGGAGGTTGTATTGTCATCCTTCTATCATTAAAAATGGTAATAAATGTAATGATAGCTCACTTTTGCAGAGTGCCACACACAGAGCAAAGCAGATTAGGCACATTATCTGGCTTAATTTAAACAAATCTGTGAGGTAGGGACAACCATACCCCGTTCTATGTATAAGAAAACTGATACTTAGAGGAGACGGACCCCATGGCCTACGGTTTCCCCAGCTGCAATATCTCAAAGCGGTGGCTGCCAGAGGTCCATCTTCAGTGGGTGACAGAGCCCTCCCTCCTTGAAAACCAAGCTCACTGTTTATTGCCAGACCTCCCCCATGATGGCCATGCGCTTCCTTGCCCACGCCCGCTCTAACTGATGTGCCTGATTTGTGCTAGAGGGCATTGTTTGCAACACGCAGTTTAGCTACAACACTTAGCACAGTATCCTCTAGAAGTCCTCATGAATTTCTACTGGTTACATCATTTTTCTTAATAGTGCTCAATTATTTAGAAGAATTAGAGCAGGTGAGAGGCTTTATAGAACTGTTGAGTTTATTCCTTTCTATAAGGATGTTTCAGAATTTTTGCAACTATATTTGGTTTTTTGAATCACTTGTATTTAGCCAATGATCATATTTGGAGTAAAGGTCAACAGATCAATAGAATGTGCACTTTATTCTATTCTACTGAAAATACATATTCAGTGTATTCAATGTCAGTGTCATTCTACAGTGACGGCCTAAGAGAGAACCAGGTACGTGTGCGAGCAGACCTGCTGGCTAGGCCTCTGGCTGTCGACCAAGGCTTGGGAGAGTCCCTCGTGGGCCCTGCACCCCCCTGAGATCACCTCCCTCACTCAGTGACCTCTCGTCCTTGCAGGCATGGGGGACATGGCCGTGTCCAACTCCATCGGGAGCAACGTGTTTGACATCCTCATCGGCCTCGGGCTCCCCTGGGCCCTGCAGACCCTGGCCGTGGATTACGGATCCTATGTAAGTGGGTCTCTTTGAACCCAGGGCTACACAGACTCTGTTTTTAGTGGCCTTGACCACTTGTCTCAGGGCAAGGAGGTGTGGAAATACTAATATTGAGGGAAAACAAATTCTCGTCAAAGTCCTTCAAAAGTCAGGCTCGAGAGGACATTCAGGACTCCAGAGCAGGGTTGGCAGGCTTTTTTTGTAAAGGGCCAGATAATAAATCTTTTAGGCTTTGTGGGCCAGACAGTCTCTGTCACAATTACTGGACTCTGTGGTTGTGGCCTGAAAGCAGCCAGGGACAATACGTAAGTGAGCGTGGCTGTTTCCGTGTGACTTTATTTATAGAAACTGGAATTTGAATTTCATATAATTTTCACGTCATGATATATTATGGTTCTTTCAACTCTTTTCAGCCATTTAAAGATGTAAAAACTACTTTTAACTCCTGTGCTATGCAAAAACAGATCGAGGGCCAGATTTGGTCCATGCGCCGTAATTTGCCAACCCCTGCTCTAGTGTATTTGTTTCACATGCAAAACGTTTTTATTCAAGAAGGAAGGGACACAAAATACAAGATGCCCTCTCTGCCAGGGATCTGGTGACAGTCAGACCCAGCTGTGGTGGCCTCCGTGCTCTCTCTCAAGGTTAAGCTGATTGTGACTTCAGGTGGATTTGCCGGTGGCTGACACAAGTGGGTCCAAGTAGGCTTCAGTGCTCTTTCCCGACTTGCCAAAATGTTCCCCCTCTGCTAATGGAAACTTCAGCCCTAGACGCTGTCCAAAGACTGAAGAAGAAGCTGCAATTAGAGATTTCTTCCTGTGTCTGGGAAAAAACAATATTGTCCTTCTGAAGTTTTTGCTCGGTGCTTCTCTAAATGTATTACTGAGCGTGACTTTAGTCTATCTGTACAATATGTTATAAGTGGTTGTATATTCTGCAGAAAATATTGTAGCTTATTTTATCAAAAGATCGTTGTCTTCAGAGTTGCTTGACTAATGGCTGTTTCAACTTGGGAGGTTGTATCCAGCTGGTTACAGTGAAATTGAAATCTGTTCCGAAAGGCCACGTGGTTTGGGTTCATGTGAAGTTACCTGTTGGCTGAGAGATTTCCTCATAGGGTAAAGATAAGCACAGGGAGATGGAAGGAAGTAGAATGTATTTTAAGGAGATCTCTTCTCTGTTGTCTATGAAATTGGGTAATGACCACATTCCCATTTTAATGTGGTAAAAATGGGCCACGTTACATTACACTGGGGAGTCTGGGAAAGCTGCTTGCTGGAGGTAACTATGAGTTGAAATCTGAATAAGTAGAACCAGCCATGGGGAAATTGGGGCAGGACAGAGCAAAAGCATTGCAGGCAAAAGAAACAGCCAGTGCAAAGGCCCTGAGGCAAAAATACACTTGTTGGCGAGAAAGGAAGTTCAGTGTAAGTGGAGCAGAGTGAGCATGGGGGTGCATGGTTTGAGATGCAGTTGCGGCAGGAGGTGGGGGAGGAGAGGGCAGATCATGTGGGTGCTCATTTGACAACAAAAAATTATGGCATTCAAACTTACGTGATATATGGATTTAGAAAATGATGTTTGTGGGCACCATCATAGCATGGCTTGATGAGCAGTGTGTAGGTCTATGCCTGGGATCCGAACTCATGAACCCTGGGCCACCAAAGCAGAGTACGCGAACATAACCACTACACAACCGGGCTGGCAGCACAGATCATTTTGTGATGAGGTCTAGAGGTGGTATATATCCTGTCTGCTTCCACCCATTGTCTAGATAAGTCACATGTCCCCACCTAGATGCAAGAGAGATCCAGGACATTAGTTTAGCTGTGCATCCAGGAAGAAGAGGGGACACAGATGTCAGACAACACTAGTAGTCCCCACAGTCTGGGGTGTCCAGTTGAGAGTGGAATCCAAACAAGAGGATTTGCTGGATAACCTTCTACCGCGGATGCTGAGCTGCTCTTGTCCGAGACATCCACCCATACTGCAGCGTTCATCTGTCTGCCATGCCGACCAGAGCACTCAGGTTGAGGGGGCTCCATGCCCCTAACTGTACTGGGACGTGTTGACCACTCCTGCCTCTTTGATCTCCTTCTTCTGGGTCACATGTGGACACTCCACCTTCTGGTTAACACATCTCTCCTGAGCTCGAGCCGAGAGCCACATTATAGATTGTGTTTCATGTCTCTCATTAAAGTCTTGCTGCTTCCTTAAAATGCGAGTCACCTTGATGCTGTTCTGCCATTCCTCAAATAATCTCTTGGGTTTTTGCTACAGCCAACTAATCTAAATTTTACTTTTTTATTCCTTTATTCTGATTAAAAAATAGCTAAAGGTCTTCACTGAAAATTAGAGAAACTCTAACTTTCTGTAATGATGGAAATGTTCTATGGCTGCACTGTCAAATGCAGTAGCCACTAGCTCCAAGAGGCTTTTGAGTACTTGAAAAGTGGCTGTTACAAGTGAAGACCTGAGTTTTTAATTTTTATTTTAATTAATTTAAACTTATATAGCCACATGTGGCTTGTGGCTGCCCATAAGATGCTTCAGCTTTAGAGGGTGAAATAAAAATCATACATAGTCCAATCCATAGATATCAATTGTTAAATTGATATTAATTGTAAAATTTCAGCATATTTTTCTCTTTCTAGGTTGGCTTACATAGCTGAGACCACACTGTACAGTTTTGCACATTGCTTTTTATACTTCTTATTCTATCAAACACATTTTCCTTAAAATCTCATTAGAGATATCTTTAATGCAGCCTAAATAGTCTAGTTGTACCAAAATTTACTTAATCGTGCTGCTGCTGTGGGACACATGTTGCTTCATGAGTTTTGCTGTTATAAATAATGATGCCACAGACATCTTTGTTCATCAATCTTACAGATTTTAGAGATCTATAAAAATTGTTCATAAGACTACATTTACATTTGAGTTTATTTCCTTTGATCATTTTGCCAGAGTTGAAATTGTTATATAGGGTATGAACACTTTGAAGCTCTTTACACGTGCCTAATTATTTTTCAAAATGACAATATTCCTTACAGTTTAATTTGTCCTAATTTCATTCCTGAGGTTTAGGGGGCAGCTTTTTGGCAACCGCATGTTCTTTCTTTTTTGTTAACACAGGCTTACCCATCAAATTGTGACCACAGGAAGCTCCATGAGGGTGAGCTTCCTCGTGGCACATAGTATGGGGCATGTACATACTTGAGACATGAAAAAAGCGTTGACTAAATAGAGCCCATGTTAGGTCTTCCTTTGCATTAGCTTTCACCAACAGTTGCCTTTTGTGAGTTAGAGGGAAGCTTCAGGTCCAAGCTGAGACATGAGGACATGGGTAGGCTAATAATTTGGTGCCCCTTCAAACCAATATTTTTTTAAAGTTTTGGTTCAACATTTATTTTTCAGAGGAGACAGAATTCTGCATGAGCAAAGGGTGGAGAAAGGAGATTACTGGTTCTGTCATTGCCTCTCCTTATTGTCACCCATTTCAGCTCAGGTCTTACACCTCCACGTCCTGCTTGAGCAAGGGCCCTGCAGCGAGCACAACCTGACTTCCTGAGGAAGAACGACTGGTGACCCTCAGTCGCTACTTGGTCATACTCGGTCTTGGTGCCTTATCCCTCCTTCCAAAGGCTCCAGCTCTTCTAGATGCAATGTTCTGTCTCTCATTTCATTCCCTGGTCCATCTTTATGTCCCATCTTCAGTGGCACCCCAGACCACCTGGCTTCCATGCCCCTTAACCCAGCTTGAGCATTGGGTATGTGGATCTGTGGAGTTTGTCAACAATCCACCTGGCTTATTCCTCTGTTTGTTTCACTTTCCCACTTACCTCTTATGAAAGTTGTAAAGAAGTAAAATTCAGACCTCTGTAAACTCCAACTACTTTTTGTCTCCTCTGGTGAAGACTGGAGGATGGTGGCTAAAAAGCAGCCAGCAAAAGATGAAAAGAAACTGTGCTCTAAATAACCTGGGAAATCGATCTATGTTATTCTTACCATGTTGATTCTCTCCAGAGAGGGATGGACAGGCAGGAGCAGGGGATGCAAATTCTTCCCATATCTCTAAGATTTATGATGTTTATTTTTTCTTTCCTGGGATTACAGGGTACAGTCATGGAAGATGAAATAAAAACTTTAAAAATCAAAACTCAGAGCTCATACTGGAAATAAACCAGTTCTTCTTATGAGCTTTGAAATCTTCCTGACTAGAAATGGATATCAGGCCTGAAATTCCAACTCAACTAGGACTGTTGTCTGCCGTAAGTGAACCCATAATGATCTACCCTCATTCCTCTCCTGACATTCTCCCAACACTCTTTAGAGAACAGAAAATTAAACATAATTCTCCTGTCAGTAACATCACAGCCATGAAAACATAGCCTTTTCAGGTCCCAAATTCTAGTGACAGGGACCTGAAATTCTGATGATGAAGACAGAAACACAGGCCCTATGAGATGTTTGGCCCAAATTCATGCTTTCCATCTGTAGATGACATAATTGGGTCACTCTGGTCATTTTGCTGGAATTGTACAAGGAGCACATCTAATCCTGTGGGTGAAGATCTTCTTTGTCCTTGAAGTGGAGGCTAAAACGCAGGAGAAGAAACAGGCCACTACTCTGATCAGCAGCCGCGGCACACAGGAGAGTGTTCTTGGGGGAGACTTTTGGTTGAAAAGGCTGGAGAAAGAGGTGTAATGTTGTATTTTCATCCAGATCCTGCTATTTCTGTAACCAGTGCCAGATCTTCATTTTATTCCAGGGACAAAAATATCCAGTGTAGGCCTTTCCCCTGAAAGCAGAAATTCAGTAATATAATCTATAAACAGCTCATGAACCCCAGGGAAATCAAGATTTCTTTTCGTATGTGGTGAGGTAGGGGTCCCACTTCATCCTTTTGCGTGTGTACAATTATAGCAGCGAGCAATCCTCACACATCAATAGCTCCTGAGAGCTTTGCCATATTGCAGCCCAGTTAAATAATTTATATTCGTGCTGATGATTCTGAGTCATCAATAAAAAGTTGAAAATGAAATATTTTCATCAAAAACAGTTAAGGCACTGATATATAGAGAGGTGGACTTTAATTTTCTGGGACACTTTATTTGTACAGACTACCTCTTTGCCTGGTAATGGTTGACCAAAGTGGTGGCCCAGTATTTGGCCCAACCAAGCTGTGTCTGTTGGTTTTCCTGGAAGCCAGGGTCCCAGAACTGGCCCTCTGGAACCAAACTATCTCACAGAGTGTGTAAAGGGGCCCCCGGCAGGGATTCCAGTTGTCTCTTTCTCCAGCTCATCCTTCAGGTGTCAGCTTGGATGTCAGCTGTGATCTCCCAAGCTTGGGTCAGTTATCGCTCCTGTGTTTTTCAGCAGCTCCCGTCACAGCTTATCTTTGCCCCCTTGTCTGAATCTCCCCTAGAGAGGCAATCTCCCTGAGGGCAGGAATGGTGCCAGTCTTATGCATTTATTGTTTCCTCTGTGCCTAGGAGGGTGCCTGGTACTTAGAATGTGCTCAACAAATATTTTTTGGATGGATGGGTGGATCCTAACTTACCTATCAGCATCACCTCACCTGAGGAGGAAGATATGTGAGCAAAGCAAAACAAAGGAATAGGCTGTCCTGAGAAAAGAGCAGAGGACAAACAAAACAGTAATAAGAACAGCTTAACCTACTATGTGCCAGGCACTCCAGGGACACCATGTGCACATGGTCTCATCTAATCCTGACAGCAGCTAAATAAGACAAGAATTATTTCTTCACTAGTGTTTATTGTGCACCTACTCTGTGCCAGGAACTTGGTGAAGCACTGGGAAAACAGAATGAACAAGGCAGACTACCTGGTAGAGGGTGCATCAGGTGGGGGGCACAGACAATCCATGAGTGACAAACACATGAGTGTGCTTAACTCAGAGAGCAAAAGCCTTCTAAGGACAATGAGGCAGTGATGTGATAGAGAAGGGGGCATGTGTCATTCTGTATTCGATGGACGAGGAGGTTGGTTCAGTGCTGAGTGTGAATGACAAGGAAGAGTTGGGTGTGTGGAGGGCAGGGGGAGCATTCTAGAAAGAGGGGGCTGCAAGTGCAGAGACGCTGAGACGGGCTGTGTCTGAGAACAGCAGGAAGGCGAGGGCAGAGGGAGTACAGGGAGTGAGGTGGGCAGGGCGCCCAGGCTTCCTTCTGAGTGCACAGCTGGTCTAAGTCCCGTTCTGGAGATCAGGAAGCCAAGGCCCAGAGAGGTGACATCTCACAGCCGGAAAGAGGCAGAGAGAGGACAGCGAGGTTTTTTTCTCTCCCCAAAGCACCAGAGATCAAAGGGGTGGGGAGGAGCTAATTGCGGAAAGCGAGTCATGCCACAGCGCCACCATGCATGTCTCAGGGCACAGGAGCTGGAGGGTCGTCACTGGGGTGGAATTTTAGACCAGACCCATCCCTGAGTTTGAATCTTTGCTGGAAGAGAAGACAGGGTCTGCTTGTTAAGGCTAAGGTGAGCTCTTCAGCTTTACGTAAAGAGAAAAGGACCTGGAAGAGAAGAGAACTCCTGACCCCATACTCCCGTTCTAAAAGTCCCACAGACATCATGGCAGCTAAAATCCTCGCTGCCCTAGGTAAGTCACATATCTACAGTGAGTTTCTGACTGAGGGCTGGAGGAACCATTCTGGATGCTTCCATGAGGATTACCTGTCTAGTCAGTCCCTGGGTCCCTCCCTGGCTTTCATCGGGCCCTCCAGTGGCCAGCCCTCCACACCCAGCCACATTTTGGGGCCATCGCTGTGTAACTTCATGCCAAGATGCAGAAGTCCATTGGCAAAACAGTTCCAGGTTCATGGAAAAGCAAACTTAGGGGTCTATTGCCATGAGCCTTTTTGTCTTCCCTCTTCTCCACCTCCAGCTTTTCCCAGGAGAGAAGCTTCATTTCTGGAAGAACGCTCAGGGGCCTCCTTCCATTTAGCATGGCGGTAACCCCGTGACATCTGTCTGCACCTCTGACATCAGAAGTGGGAAGACTGTGTGGGTTTAATGGCCTCTCCTGCCCCTCCTGCCCTCGCAAGGGAGCTGCTGACTATTCTGAAGCAATTTTTCCATCCTGACTAGATGAAATTTCCAAGTCATAATTATTGCATAGTTACCATCAAGACAGCTGTTTGTGCATGGTGTTAGGTTCAGGCATTGGACAGCGAGGAATGAATGCACTTTTACCGATTTTGACACTTCCTAGCACTTGTGACTTGCTCAGAAACCAGCCAGCTACCTAAGTGCCCTGAAATAAAAACTATTTCTAAAAGTCAAAGTTTGGAAAAGTGGCACTTCTTGTCCCATTTTGGGATGGACTTCTGTTCCACAGGCTCTAACAGAACTAAGGAAGTGCCGGGCAGGCTGCAGGAAGCCAGGGCAAAACTCAGACTCCTGAGCTAGGGCTTAGAAATGCAGAGTAAATCCGAGAAGTAACAGGGGGAGAAAGAGAGTCTGTCTGTCTTGCTCTGAGCAAGAGCCCACCTGACTCCACAGAGGTAAAAAGGAGAGGTGATCAGAAACATTCTTACCCCACATCTTCTGCCCAGTTTATTCTTTCTCTGATCAAACATTAATTGAGGAGCCAGCCCCATGGCCGAGTGTTTCAAGTTCCATGTGCTCTGCTTCAGTGGCCTGGGGTTTGCGGGTTCGGATCCCTGGTGCATACCTACTCCACTCACCAGCCATGCTGTGGAGGCATCCCACACACACAGTAGAGGAAGATTGGCACAGATGTTAGCTCAGGGCTAATCTTCCTCAAGCAAAAAAAAAAAAAAAAGTTAGCTCAGGGTGAATCTTCCTCACAAAAAAAACACAAAACATTAATTGAATGTTTACTGTATGCTAAACTGATAACTGTCATTGGGGATGCCTCAGTGAGCAAAACAGACATCATCCTGTGCCCCTCAAGCTACAGCCTCTGGAAGGAGACAACTGCAGAAGCAATCCCAAAAAGAAGTCTGATGCGTGCTCTCCTGAGGACTGGTTGTGCAGGAGTTGTGCAGTGTGTGGCAGGGTAGGAGACCTGGAATGATGGTGAGGAAGTGACACTTCTTCTGAGAATCTGAGATTGCTGGGAGCCAAGCAGGTCAAGAGAGTGAGAGGATTTTTTCAGGCAGAAGGATCAGCCTGTAGAAGACCAGGATATGAGGAGGCTTCATGCACCCGAGGACCCGAGGGCAGCTCCTGTGGCTGGGGGCTGGATGTGGGGGGTGGGAAGTGGGAAGTGAGGGATAAGTGGCAGGAGTGAAACTAGAGACAGAGAGAGACCGCGTGGTAAAGACACTGTGAGCCATGGTAAAGGAAAGAATGAAGGGTATTAGGGAGGGAGTGGTGTGATCGTATATGCCTTTTAGAAAGAAGATTCTGACCACTCCATGGAGAAAGGGTTGGGGCCACACAAGACTGATGGCAGCAAGACCAGTTATATGGTATTTGTAGGAGAGAGAAAATATGGTGACCTGGACTAGGGTATTTGTATCCATTAGCTATTGCTACATAATGCTGTGTAACAGACCATCCCCCAAACTCATAGCCTACATACATTACCGTGTATTTCTCATGCGTGTATCTGAGTTGACGGTGTTTGAGTGATCTAGGCTTGGCTCCAAGCTTCACTTGGGTCTGCTCTATGTGTCTCTCATCCTCTTTGAACCAGTGACTTCCTGAGACACGTTCTTCTCATGATGAAAAGCAGGAGCACAAGAAGCCACCTCGATTATGGACATACCTTTCAAACCTGTGTTAAGTCCACTAATATCCCATTGGCCAAAGCATGTCACATAGCCAAACCCAAATCCAGGGGCCGAGAAATACCTCTGTCCACCGTGAAGCTGTGGAAAGGAGGCGGGCATATAACTCTAGCACAGGGGAGGGGAATTGAGGCCAGTGATTTGCTCGGCCTCAGTAGTAGCAGTGAAGCTGGACAACATGGAAGGCAAAGCAAGAGACTGCAGAAGAAGAACCAGCAGGCCCTGGTGATTGATTTAACATCAGCCCCTAAACATCTGTTAACGGGGAGGTGAGTTGGGACAAGACAAGGACCTGATCATCCAAGATTTTGTTAGCCATTGTGAAAAGTTTGGATTGTGTTCTAACTGTGACTGAGGATTTTAGCAAAGCAATGGCATGATTCACTTTACATTTTAAGATATTTGATGTTGTTTGGAACTGCAGAAGAAGGCGAGAAAGAGAGGAGACAAGTCAGGGAGCTGGTGATAAGAGATGATGGCAATGTGTGCTGAGGTGGTAGGAGTATAGAGGGGGAGAAAAAGAGATTCATAAGGAAGAATTGATAAGATTTTCTGATGGATGGTTGGAGGAGATATGACAAAGAGAAAAATCAAAGGTAACTTCTAGTTCTTTGCTTGAGCATGTTGACCTTAAACAGACAGCTAGTTATTTCTCCAGCAAAAATGAGTTTATTCAAGATCAACAAAGAATTGCAATTCAGAATCTGCAACCATGGCAAGCGTGTGTGAGTCCTCCCTGCCCTCCACAAGAGGAGGAGAAGCTCTTTCATAGAGGGGCAGAAGAAGATGGGAGGGCTGCTGTAAACCCAGAGTCCATTGGAGGAACTAACAGCTCCGTGTGGAGCGGCTCTTCACTGGCTGAGCTGTGACCGTCTCTCATTGGCTGAGCTTCTTGTTAGTCAAGAAAAGGAAGCCTTTCTTCTTCCTGTTGGACTCTGCTATTGACCCAGGGAGTGAGAGCACCCCCTTTTGGTCTCCTGACTCCAATTTAATGAGGAGTCTGTTATTAATTTCCACAACTAACTAAGGGTATTGTGATGCCATTCATGGAGATGGAGATAACAACATGGAGGGTGGAGAACATTTGACAGGAAATATCAGGGTTCCATATAGCACAGATGAAGTTTGATATGTCTGAGGGTCATCCAGGTGGAGATGTCAAGTACAATGGAATAAATAAATATGTCTGAAGTTCAGAGGCAGATTCTCAGTTGCAGGTATAAACTTGGCAGTCCACAGCATTAATATGGTTTTTAAAGCATGAAGTTCATAAAGGAAGTAAACGTAGATAGATAAGAGAGCCCAGAATCATATCCTGTTGTCAAGTAGGGGGAAAAAAGCATCCAGTGAGGAAGACTGAGGCGTGGTCAGCCAGAGATGGGGAGAATCAGAAGAAAATGGGGCCAGAAGACTGTTTCAAGAAGGATGGAATGGCCAAGTATAGCAGGGCTTTTTCCAAGGTCCTTCTTCTAAGGCAAGCTCTGTCAGCCAACCATCACCTCCTCCAAGAAGCCTACCCACAGCCAAATTTACTACTTCTAGAATCACATGGGACTGTCATCTCTGATGTGTGTGTCTCCCCTGACTCTCTAACTGAGGGCAGGAACTGGATCTTACTCAACCAATGCTCCCCAGCCCCCAGTAGAGGGCCTATGTAGAGTGAATCAATGAACCAGTCAGTTCTTGATGCTGTTCACGTCTTTCCTTCTCACTTTTTTTGGTAAGCTGTCCCAAATCAGGTTCCCAATACCTGCACACTGCTCCACCTGCCAGGATCAGTTTTCCCTTTTTCTGAAAACCCCTGCCCAAACCCAAAGGGTCAGTGGGGCACTGGAGCACAGCTCTTCCTCACCCCACCTTCAGTGAGGCCACATTCGTAGCTTACAGTTGACCATGGTGGGAGTATTGACACCATGGAAATTACCAGAATAGCAGAATGCCACTGCCAGGGCCAGTGTACAAACTATTCCCACAGGACCTGGATAGGTTACTTGGAGATAGTTTGGTGACATCTTAATGAATGATTCTTTTCAATGTTGTCCTAACAGAGCTCCTGGGAGCTACAGCGACACTACCTAATCCCTTTAAGGTGAACCTTGACCATGAGATTTCAGGCACTGTGTCAGGAAAATGAGGTGATATTGGGGGAAGGAAGGGGCCTTACAGGTCTCCCATGAAAGGTCACCAAGGACTGAAACTGATTCATCTCATTCTCTGTAAAAGTTTAGATCCCCCAGAAACCATTTAATCCTGAGACAAGGATTTGGGATGAGAAGTTTACTCCGGAGGAGCAGGAAGTTCCTGTAGGAGAGTGGGGAGGTGAGATGGGAAAGGAAGGCAGCCAATGACTGGCGTGAGAGCAAACCCATTACTGCCCTGGGCAACTGGAGCTGAGACTCAAGAAGCTCAGGGAAATGGTGTACACCCGCATCCCAGAATGACGTCATCTGAAGGACAGGGGGCTCGGGTGTTTATACACGCTCTCCAGAGAGGCAGGGGTAGAGATTGGCTTGGTACTTCCATGGTTCAGGGCAAAGCCCTCAGGCACAGATGCCTGTACTGGCCATTGGGAGGCAGCTGTCCCTTCCAAAATGGTAAGTAGGGAGAGGGGCAGGTATGGGGTCCCGATGGCATCTACTGCACTGGCATCTGTGGTTCTCACAACTCATTCAGGACTCTTTCAGAAATGATAGGCTGGAAAGGCTCAGGTGCCACTTCTGAGGGTTCTTAGCAGTTAAAGAGGAGAACTCTGGCTATTTCCCTGTGCCCTGCAGGGTGCAAGGAAGAGTCTAGAATTTACACTCTGAAGCCCAACTCTCACTGCAGACTTGACCCCGTACTAGCTTCATGGCTTTATGTGATATTGTCCACAGTGGTTAAGTTTGCACATTCCACTTTGGTGGCCCGGGTTCACCGGTTGGGATCCCAGGTGCAGACCTATGCACCACTTGTCAAGCCATGCTATGGCAGCATCCCACATATAAAAAAGTAGAGGAAGATGGGCACAGATGTTAGCTCAGGGCCCGTCTTCCTCAGCAAAAAGAGGAAGGTTGGCAGCAGTTAGCTCAGGGCTAATCTTCCTCAAAAAAAAAATATATGTATATATATAATAAGAAATATATGTTTGGTTTTCTTCCCCATTTCTAGCTCCTAAAACCCTTGGAATTTTCTAAGTGATGAGAGCCATAAAGGTGTCTTTTGTTATGTTAATGAGGTGACTTTTGGGAAGGACCTAAGGATGGGGACTGGTTGCCAGGGGACCCAGCCATGCGATTAGAGGGTTGGATCTTTCAGTCCCACTCCCTGACCTCCAGGGAAGGAGAGAGGGGCTGGAGGTTGAATTGAGTGACAGTGATTTAATCAATCGTCCCTGTGTAATGAGGCCTCTAAAAATCCACAAGGATGGGGTTCAGAGAGCTTCCAGGTTGGGGAACACGTGGAGATTTGGGGAGAGTGACATCCCAAAGAGGACATGGAGGCTCCATGCCCTTTCCCCACACCTTGCCCTGTGCATCTCTTCCATCTGGCTGTTCCTGATTTATATCCTTTTATAATAAACTGGTAATCTAGTAAGTGAGATATTTCTCTGAGTTCTGTGAGCTGCTCTAGCCAAATTAATCGAACCCTAGGAGGGGGTCATGGGAACCTCTGCTCTATAGCCAGTCAGTCAGAAGCACAGGTGACAATCTGGACTTGCAGTTGGAGCCTGGGGGAGTGGGACAGTCTTGTAGGACTGAGCCCTTAACCTGTAGGATCTGATGCTATCTCCAGGTAGAGAGTGTAGGAAGGGAAAATTCCCTTCTTCCTCTCTAGGTTCTTTGGCTGGTCTAGTAATTAAATGGACATATGACAGATTAACAGAAGAAAAACAAATTTAATTTCATATGTACAGGAGCCCATAAAAATGTGAGACTCAAAGAAATGAAGGCTTGCTTTTATACTTTTAGACAAGGAAACAATAAATTTGTGTAGGATTGACAAGACAAAAGCTTTGGGCTGGGGATAGCAAATTGGTGAAACAGTAACAAGGTTTGCTTATATGGCCTTCTCAGTCCTCAATTCCCTATCTCTGGTGATAAGGAAGCCTTCTCCCCTCTTGGTACAGGGAGGGCACCTTTCACCTGGGAGATTTATTTCCTGCTTTCAGGGGAACACAGCAGGGTCAGAGTGTGCTTCTGGCACTGGCTGTTTCTTAAGTAACCTTAATTCAAAATAATTGATATGCCAAAGTGGCATATTCTGAGGTGGCATATTCTGCTCCCCTTCAATAGTGTCAGAATTGAGTTAAATTTTAGGACACCCAGCTGGTGCCACAGAATTGCTTGAATGTGGGGGGGGGGGAACCCACACGCACAAACTGAAATTGGTGACCGGAGCCTTACCTTGGCTGAGTGCTTAACTTCCCTGAGCCTCAGTTGTCTCATCTGTACATGGGGAAAACAAACCTCACCCCACTTGCCTCGGCAGCTGCCGCTAGAATTCGGTGCGACCCTGTGTCTGTGAGAGCACTCTGGAAGGGAAAGGACTTCAGCACCAGCTCCCTTTATGTGCCTCTTTTCTGTAGTCTTGTTCACTTTCTTACCTCATTAAGTTGTTCGAGGAAAGAGATTCCCACCCAAGGATATTCTACAATGTAAAGTCAAGGCTAGACACCTCCATCTGGAGCCCACACCCAAACAAGTGTTCGGATTACCCAAATCAGAAAACGCAAAGCGACACACAACATGTGTTCCAAGTTATAAATACGTTAGCAAAAGTCCATGGGCTTCTTGTTTTTCCTAAAAGAATTTGCTGGTTGGGTGGAGCTGACCTCAAACCATAGAGAGGTTTTAAACTGTAATAAGGGGGAGTCAGAATCTTTGAGGCTGGCGGTTTTGGATTCCCAAACAACCCGTCTAGGACTCAGGGAACTGTTTTGTGAACCGGATGCGTACATGGAACTAGGTATGAAAGGGTCTCTGCATGTGCATCCGTACTAAAAAATATACATTCATCGTGGGCTAAATTCCTGTTGACTCTGGAACCAGCCAGTCTTCTGTTTCCTCTGCACCAACTGCCAGGAAGGAATTGGAGAATGGAAATGCGTATTTTTGAAGGCAAGAAGTAAAAACAATGTTAAATGTCAGAGTTGAACAATCCCAGTTGCACCCTGCGTACTTTCAGACAGGCATTGCCATGGAGATGTTCTGCATTTGCACTTAATGGGCCGTGCATCTGTGAGGCAGGAAGCAGCAAAACAGTTGTTGAGCTCAACACTGCACTGCGCACGCTTGGAGCTCAAAGGCTTGTCAGCAGCAGTTCAGAAATGAGAAGCGTCTGTGCTGTTGTCTGGCTTAGCACACTCCAAGAAACTGGTTTTTGAGGGGATGAGTTAGATTTGCTGCCCTCAGGGAGACTTATTGCTATGATGGAAATGTTTTATATCCCCATCAAAATGTGAGTTACATGTGTACATGCATTTGTCAAAACCTATCCAATAGTACAATTGAGATCTGTGCATTTTACTGTATGCAAATTATGCCTCTATTTTAAAAAAAAATTTTTGATGCTCTCTTACTTTGTGGCTTAGAAAGATCAACTTAAAGCCAGACCTCACCATGGTTAATCTCCCCCCCCAGCTCTCACTGCCTTCAAAACACACTCGCACACACACAGAGTCACACACACACTTGCACGCACACACTTACTTGCATGTGCATGCTCAGCATCTCAGCACATGCTCTTTAAAATACACAGTTTGTGGAGCCAGAGGGGAACAGAACACAATCCAAAGTCAGGAAGAGATCAGCATCAGATGGACGATAGGGCCAGCAAGGCCCTATCCAATGAACCTGGAACAGGTGTAAGGACTTAGGGAGGGATGGACAGAGTGGAGATGGAAAGGTGAGTGTCCCACCTGCCTAGACTGCAGGTCCAGAGAGGGAGACAGAAGAGCACTACGGTTGGAAAAGTGAGTCCTCCAGTTTGGAGAGGGTTTCCAGTGCCCAGTTACAGAGAGGGGATGATAGGATGAAAGAGAGGGCATTTGAGGTCCTCAGTGGAGTCCCTGGCTATCTTCAGGAGGGACCATTGTAGATCTCTTTTCATTTTGTTTGTGAATTATAAAATCAATACATGCCTATAGCCACACACTGGAAGCAGCCAGATGTCCATCAACAGGAGAACAATGAAACAAACCGTGGTATATTTATATGTTATAAAAAGAAATGAGCTGTCGATGCAATGAAAAACACAAAGAAATCTTAAAAAATTATGCAGAGTCAAAGAATCCTGGCTTTTATGCACAGTATGGGATTCCATTTACATGAAGCTTCTACAACAGGCGAAACCAAGCTATGGAGGAGAAGCTGAGAGCAGTGACCGCCTTGGGTGAGACTGACGAGGAGAACACAGGAGAACTTTCTGGGGGATGGAAATGCTCTATGTCATGGCTGCGATTTGGCTTACAGTACATGAGTGTATGCATTTCTCAAAACACACTGAATGGTGCAATTATGATTTTTTAATTTCACCCTATGGAAATTGCATCTAAAAAAAAAAGACTCGTGAAGTAAAATTGACCCCTATTTAATGAGATGCACGCTGAAGTGATTAGGGGTGAGGTATACTGGTATCCACATCTGATGTTGAAGATCATTTAAAAATAAGATGGTATAATTCTTTCAACTTTTCTGAGTGCTTGAAAACTTTCATAATAAAATGTTGGGTGAAAAAAAAAGCTATATGCACTCATAAAAACGTGGGGAAGGGAGACAGGGAACATTAGGCAGGGATTGCACTGCTTCTGGGACATCACCCAGGAGTGGCATCCAGGGTCTCTCTGCTTCCAGCCTCTCTGACCAGTCCACGCTGCCCCCCCAGAAACACTGGCCTTTTTGTAAACCACATTCCAAATGCTGCCTCAAGGACATATGTTATCCATTCATCGATTACATATTAAGCACGTGGTCTGTGCTTAGCCTTGTGCCAGGCGGAGGATAAAGTCAGATGTGGTCCCCACCCTCGTGACGTTTGTCATCTACTGAGGCATTGATCAGAGAGCTGCCAGGTGATGAGTTTGTAAAAGCAGCAGCCAGGGGTGCCAGGGAGGTGGCTGGCCAGCTCATGAGTGGGAGAAGAATAATGGCCCAGACTTATTGAGAACTTACTATACACCAGATCCGTTCAAGCTTAACATGGAACAATTTGTTTAATCCTCACAACCACCCCATAAGATAAGGACTCCGTTATCCCCATTTTATACGTCAGAAGACTGAGGCTTGGGGACATTAAGCTGCCTGTCCATGATTATACAGCAAGCGAGTGACTAAGCAGGGATTCAGAACCCAGAAAGCTGGATCTGGAGCCCGTGCCCTAAACTGGGGTTCAGCAAACTTTTTCCAGAAAGGGCAAGAGAGGAAATATTTTAAGTGTTGTGGCCCATGCAGTTTCAGTCAGACTACTTGACTTTGCCATTGTAGCTTGAAAGCAGCTGTAGACAATACATAAATGAATGAGCTGAATTCCAGTAAAACTTTATTTACAAAAACAGGCAATGGGCCAGATTTGGCCCATGGGCCATAGTTTTCCAGCTCCTGCCCCAAACCACCTATTATCTCCTGTGACTGGGAGGCGTTCAGCTTGGACCAGAGGCAACCGAAGGAACCCTAATTCCTGACTGTCATGTCTGTGTCGGAGTGTGGGGCCAGACAGCAAGGAATCAGTACAGGCTTCAAGAGCCCAGGTCTCTAATTAACAATGAAAAAACCCAAAAGTACTCCCTGTGTGCATATGGTAGTCCATTACCAAAGGAAGCTGCAGAGTTTAGAAACAGGTGAAAAAGCGAAAAATACTCAAAAATCCATGGAATTTAGTTGTTTTTAGTCTTTAGAGCCAGATTTAGAATTTTGGCAGCACCGCTCTTTGAGAATTTATGTGAATGTAGGAAGAGTAAAGTTCCAAAGCTTTTGTTTAACATGATTCATTTTGAAAGTCTTGGCCAAAGAGAAGTTTCCTGCTTGGAGCTCTGCTCCCACTGGCTCTTGGTTTTTTAAGGGCAGGAAATCACTTTACTCAGTTCTTGTTGCTGACAAGAGTTCCACCCTGGAGCACAGAGGGCGAGCTGGGCTGGGAATGCTTTGGCTCCATTCTTAGAAGAAGTCATGCAATGTTGAAAATTGAGAGCTCAAAAGGGTTTCTGGGTGTGTGTTCACAGTTTCAGGGTTGACCCAAGGACCGTGCGATTAAGGACAGCCCAGCAGACTCTTCCTTGCTCTGCACGGGGGCTGCCATCTTGCTCTGACAAGCCCCGCCTCTCCCCTTCAACACTGGCCAGGGTACATGTGGGAACGTCATAGGGTCAGTGTGGACAGAATAATCTGGGGCAGAAAATCTTTCAGTGTAGTGCATTTGTGGTGTATTGCTGGGTATTGGCCTCTTTACACCAACAGCTAATGAGGAAATCTGTCCACAGCCAGGCTGAGGGTCTACAGAAAGCTAAGCTCCCAGCTGGACTGGGACGAGGCCGATCTCCCATTTTTCCACACTGAATTAACTGAGTCAACCCATTGCTTCAGTGTCACAGAGATATGATTTGAGTCCTTGCTTCACAGAAGGCATTTGGCCTTTGGGAATAATTTCCCTGTTGGGGTCCAGCAGATGGTTGGCTCATGCAGATTGTGTAGGCCGGGGAGAGAGTCCAGCCCATTCCTTCTGTGACACAACATTGCTTAGTGAGATGTATTATTATTATGCTCCAGGGTCCCCACAGAAAGGCTTGTCTGTTGAGGGCATGTGGTGTCCTGTCACCAAAAGATGAACTGAGCACACCCACCTACGGAGACACCCACGTGTTCCCATACCCACACCCCGGAGGTGAACTGGTGAAAGGGTAGCAAGAGGTGCCTTGAACCTTGTCAGAAGGACCCAGAACCACTCCTGCTGATAATCCACTACTTTATTCTCCAATGAAAACCATCACCCTGCCTCACTTTCCTTTCTATGAACACAGGTGACCCTTTGACTCCCAGCGGGACAGTGCACATTGGTGGGGGGACTGTGCTCCCCAAACCTGGAAGCACATAAGAATTTCCAAGAGAACTGGTGAAAACTGAATGTCGAAGTCCCATCCCCAGAACCCTTGGAGATCAGAGGGATTTAGCCATAGTACTTTCTCTAAGTCAGTGGTTCTTAAACTTTCCTGTGCATCAGAGCCACCTGGAGGGTTTATTAAAACACAGATTGATGGGCCTCATCCCCAGAGTTTCTGATACAGGAGGCCTGGGTGGGGCCTGAGATTCTGCATTTCTAACAAGTCCCCAGGTGATGCTGCTGCTGCTGGTCTGGGGACCATACTTTGAGAACGGCTGCTCTAGGGCATACCTCCTATTTCCGGGCAGCAGCCTCAGGACCTAGGTCAAAGCAGAGGGGCATCCTCTCTGCATTCTGAAAGGCAGATGCCTTTTCAGGAGCCTAACGCTGTTTCCTCCTTTCGTACAGATTCGGCTGAACAGCAGGGGACTGATCTACTCCGTGGGCTTGCTCTTGGCCTCCGTCTTTGTCACGGTAGGTGTGCAGTTCTCTCCCCACTGTTGAGTTCCCATGTTCACCTCGCTCTTGGGTTCTTTAGCTACAGCGTTTTTTTGGACACCAGATGGGTTTATCCTGCTGGTAGATGGGGACAGTCAGCCTCCAGATGTCCCATCATGCTCATGGCTATTTCTTCTAGAAGTGGATCCTTTCAACTCACTAGAAAGCCTTTCTGACAGGAGCCAGCTTCCTCTCAGAAGTGTGGCCCCGTCTCACGTCAAAAGCAAAGGGGAGATCCCACTTTTTTTGCAAGATTAATCACACAAGGGTAGATTCCAGCTAATTGTTCCAGGTTACTAAATATCTCCATAAATCCTTGGATTTGACCAATACTCAGAGACCAAGAATATACTTTATTAATGGTGGGCTTTTATGCCATTCTACTATCTTAGCCATTACATCCGTTTGTATAATTTAATGTTCCAACTCAACTGACACATTTGGTGGGAACAAATTTGCACCAGCCCTGTGGACTGACCCACATGAAGTATCTATTAACATACAAGTTTGCTGTTGATTTTTCATGTTAATAAACATTGAGATGCAATATGTTTCTCTCTGAAATTTTCAAGGATGTATTCATTGAATTACACCTGGCATGTTAATGTACATGTGCTAGAAAATGGGGATTCAGAAGGGCAGGCAGGAGGTATGAGAGGTAATTTCTAGGATCAAGATGTGAGTCAAATGTCAAGGTTTTACCAAAGAAAATACTGCCTTACACAAAAGTGAAAATTGACATAATTCCTTCTTTTGTAGTTTACGAGGTTCTTCAGGTCTGGTATGACTTAAGGTTATGCTACATATAGCCACACATTGTGCTTAATGCTTTGCATATATTTTCCCATTTGGAACTTACCACATCCCTATGAGGTAGTCATTCATATCAGCCCCATCTGTATCATGAACACCTGAGGCCTATAGAGACGTCAACACCAAATGAATGGAGAAGCAAGCCACCTGACATCAGAGTGCATGCTCAAAGCTGTAGTTGCACGCTCTGTAGGAGACTAACCACTGCCAAGGCTGTGGAAATGGGGCTGGGGGGAGGTTGAAGAGACGTAGGTTTGGGGAAGAAGAGCAATTTCAAACATCTTAAGTTTGCAGTGCCTATTTGACATCCAAGGTGAGACGTCAGGAAAGCCATTGGAAAGATGAGTCTGAGTTCAGGAGAAATGTCAGCACTGGAGACACCAGAATGCAGATGGTATTTAAAGCTGTGCAATTGGATGTGACCTCCAAGAGAGTGAATGTAAGACAGAAAAGGGAAGAGGCCCAAGGCTGAGTCTTGGTGCACTCCCACAGTTAGAGGTCAGGATGGTGAGGATAAAACACCAAAAGAAACAGAACCAGCAGTCGGAGGGGTAGAGGAAAACACAGAGAGCGTGGCATCTGGAAGCCGAGTGGAGAAGGTGCTTCAAGGTGGGGAGTGATCGGCTCTGTGAGGGAGATAAGTCCTGAGCGCTGGCCATTGGCGTTAGAAGTACAAAGTGATCACTGCTCTTGACAAGGGTGGTTTTGTGGAGCGATGGGGCAGAAGGGTGAGTAGAATAAGTTAACAGTGAATGGGAGGAGAGAAATTGGAGACAGCTGGTATTTACAACTCTCAAGTTATCTCACTGTAAAGAAAGGAGAGAAATGGAAATCCAGAAAAAGCATACTTGTCTTTTAAGATGAGAGAGAGAGCGTTCTTTATGCCAATTAATCCAGGGGCAGAGTGGGGATATGGAGATAAAAGAGGGGGCAGTTGCCAGAACCATGTCTATAAGCCATAGGAGGAGGGACCTCGTTCACACGCAGAGGAGTTGGCCATGCGCTGGGCAGGGATGGTGGGTCCTCTCTAACAGCAGAGAAGGTGGGCAGCTAGGTGTGGTGATGGGAGCTCTGAGAAATGGGAACAAGGTCTCGAACTGAGAGTGAGGACAGAGAAGGGAGTGGTGGGGGTTTGAGGAGAGAGGAGAAATGGCAGTCTGTGAAAGGGAGAGACAGTGGGCTAGGGAAATGTGGGATGATTGTCATAAAGCATTCATGGCCTGCTTAAGTTTTATGATCTTGAATTTAAAGTGAGACCAATCAGCATGGCCACGCGTTTTCCTCCAGTCTCGGTCAGCTGCGTGGAAGCAGCATGGAGTAGATGGCAGCTTGAACCAAAGGGATGTGGCTGAGCCAGCAAGGACAACAAAGCTAGAGAAAGGTCAGGGAATGGAGGGAAGGCCCAGGAGTGATTCTAGCGATTGCTGGTGGAATTTAAGCAGAGTTAGGAGGGACAGGGTGGGCGGGTACAAGGTGGGTGAAGTGCAGTGAAACCGTGGTGGTACCCACGAATACTGGGTTGTGGGAGTCTGCAGAGTTTTGGGAGTTGGGGTACCAGATGGAGTAAACGGGGAAGATGATTGTGGTCAGAGAGTGGGATGTTTGACACTGAGACAACGGAATTGTTTCTGTTATTGGTAATAGCAAGATGATCTAGGCTGCAGGGCTGTCCAATAGAACTTTCCACAGTGGCGGAAATGGCCTGTACCTGCACCGGACAATAGCCACTGGCCACATGTGGATACTGAGCACTTGAAATGTACCTAGTACAACTGAGGAACGGAGATTTTAATTGTATTTCATTTAATTTAAATTTGGGTGACCACACGTGGCTAGTGGGGACAGCACAGGTCTAGGGTGTGGCCGTGGGAGTGAGCGGCTGAGGTAGGGTGGAGGACAGGCTGGCAGGAAGATCCTCTCGGTAGACAGTGAAATCGCTAAGAAGGTCGACGGGTATGGTGAGTCGGGACTTAGGGCTCTGAGAAATGGGGGGAAAGACCAGGTTTGCACAATAGACTGCAACCAAGAGGGACAGAGCGTGACAGTTGTAAGACTTTAGATTCCTAGCTCAGTGTTTTTTTGGAGGAGAGAAGGAAAATTGTGTGGAAGCAGCAAGGAGGAGCAAGGGAGACAACTTACTGGCCTCGAGGCACAGGAATGGGAAGAAGTATGGCCACCTCCATAGATCCCAGGATCTGCTTGGGGCCAGAGGGTGACGAGTCAGCACAGAGCAGGCCGGGGCTGGAGTCCAGGGGAGGAGCAGTGGCCACTAGGACTATGTTTATTACTCCCATCATTTTTACTTTTTAAAGTCATTTTCCCACAACCAGGAGGTTCTGACTTCCCCGTTCTTGATTTTGATGTTCTTTCCTTCCGCAACGTGAGAGATGGGCTTGGTGGGCTCAGAGAGAATCAGGCTCTGCCGAGGGCCCTCCCGCAGCGCTGCCTGCTGGCATGCCCTCTGACCCCGCTCTGTGTGTTGCAGGTGTTCGGCGTGCACCTGAACAAGTGGCAGCTGGACAAGAAGCTTGGGTGCGGGTGCCTTTTCCTGTACGGCGTATTCCTGTGCTTCTCCATCATGACGGAGTTCAACGTGTTCACCTTTGTGAACTTGCCCATGTGCGGGGACCACTGACCCGCCGGCCGCCCGCCGAGGCTCGGTTCCTTCTTTTCTGTGCAATACAAGACCTGGTCGCACCTCGAGTCACGCGGGCCCCCGGGGCCAGGGCATCCGTCTCTCCTGCGCTGTTCACAGGCCTCCGCTCCTGCCTCGGTGGCCCAGGCTGTCCTCCCCTTCCCTTGCTCCCCGTCCTCCTTGGGTCCTACCTGCCACCCAGCCCCTCTCGCCCACCCCTTCCTGCCTCCTCCGTGTGAAGACTTCCGACATCCACGTGAATTTTCAAGCTCCATTTTTGAACAGTGACTGAGATTCTAGAAAAACTGGCTGCTAACTGGCCCAAGCCAGGCAAAACTTATTAGAATCCCTCCTCCTTTTTTAAGTTATTGGATGGAAGACTAACCTAATTTATGACCTGAGATTGTCGAAGGAATAGAGAGGCGAGGGTACGTTGATTATAGGGAGTGTTTGGGATTTTGTTATATTTTGAGGTGATTCCTAGGTTACTGGGTTTGGGGGGTTGTTTCAGTTTGGGGGGCTCCCCATTTTATTCCTTTTCTTCCAGAGATCGAGAGCTTCTCTTGCATCTTCTTTCACTGGGCTCTGGATTAGTGGATGATCCACAGGTCGGCCCTGCCGTGTCTTATGGGATCGAATCCCAGGCACTTCGCAGTATGCATGGATGTAGTGCTTTTTAGAGGAACAGCAGGGCAAGGCCACTGGGAACAGCTGCGTGACATTTGGTACCCAAGGATGCCTCCCTAAATTCCTGTAGGCATGTATAGGGGGCACAAGGTTTTCGAGGAAGAAGACAGCTTCCCACATGTCCATTATGACCATCACTTTCTCACTAGGTTCTTTCTAGTCTCTCAAGCAATAGTTCCAGCCTGCCTGAAGCCTTTGGTGAGGGGCCTTGGTTAAACTCTCCATCCGTGAGGGGGCAGGCGGTCAGCGGTGGAAGCTTCCCAACCTGTGAGTCCCTGAGATATGCTCGGGTTGCTTGGTATTTGGGGTGACAGGGAGTGACCCAGAGGCCACTACTGCTTTTCGTGCAGGAGTTACAGACACTGGTTTTTTTGAAAATGGAGAAAAGCGCATTTTGCACAGACGTCGTCAATAAAGTCCCGGTTTGCCGCTCGGTATTGACTACACTGGACCCTGACAGCTGGCTCTTGGGCCTGCGTCCTTCCTCACGGGATGCAATGCCACTGCCAAGCTGCCCCAGCTCCGCCCCTCCCCTCCTGGAGGGATGGCAAGGGAAGGAGAAGACGAGAACTGACACCTTCGAAACGGCAGAACGTGTTCAATGCAGACTCGCTCGGGGGCGTAAGTTATCGTGAACCTCGCTGCCAATCACTGCTCAGCAGCCCTGCCCGATTTTGTATGAAGCTGAATTATCATGCAGACGAATAATTCCACCGAGTTGAGACCCACCCATGCTTGTTACACTTGTATTTATTGAAACTGTGGATTCTTGCCCGTGCTGCCCCTTGTATTTACTTCAAGCACTGATCACTTATCATTCATTCGGTATGGTTTTTCCCGTCCCTTGTACACGTTCTGGTATGAATTGTAAAAATAACCTGCTACAAATCAGTTGAATGTTTCTGTCAATGGTGCGAACCGAGGCCAGCGTTAGCCAACGGGGCACCTGCCCGACGGAGGAACGGGAGAGGAAATCACCAATTTGGGCTCTCAGAGCTAAGACACACTTATTGATTCTGTTGCACATTTTGCACTGGTTTATGGCGATTGTTTTCTTGGACGGATAGTGTAAAATAAACTTCTCTGTTCTGTATCCTTCCCTGAGCAGAGCACATTACTTTCTCCCCTGGAGCGATGCCCGTTTGACATCGAGGAGTATGAATGGAAGGTGGAAAGATCGCAGTCACCATGTGGGCGCATATTTGCCGTCCTGGGTTGACTCACCTGGAAAGCTGGCAGATGGCTGGCAGATTGCCACTAGGTGGTGGCAAATCGTGGGTCCCCTCTAAATCTTGAAGGGACTTTGGATCTGTCGTCCCATGGAATACATGTGACGTTGGGTTAGAAATTTCTTTCAGCTAGACATGAGAGAAAGAATATTCCAGCACTGATGATGATGTTTAGCAGTGCTCAAGTTCACTGTCCTGTCTGATTTTACTAGTTATCAGTTGTGAAAATTCAGACTTCCCCAAAGCCGAGTCTTTAAAAGAGACAGTAATACATAGTTGTAATGAGGCGTATTCTCATCCTGCCTGACTCTCAGGAAATAATTACCCAGATCTAAATGTAGACTGAGATTAGTGAGCAAGCCCAGCTCCCCAGGCTATAATCTCACGCACAAGGGGATGTCTTGTGGCCCTGAACAAGGGAAGGCTCATGCTGGAGCTTGTACTTCCTCCTGAGCGCATCCTAGTTGACCCCACAAGGAGGTACCACTAGAACATCCTCTTTTTCTGCAAAATGTGTCCCCAACTTGGCCCAGGCCTGCTGAGGGTTACTCCCGGAACGCATGCCTTTCAGGCGGCCTCGGATACACTGAGAGGCCACGACAAGGGTACGTTGCCAGATAGCTTTTGCCACTTCCCTAAGGAAAATGTTGGCTCCACCCTTTTAGGGAAAGTGCACTTCTGTAGGTACATGTGTTGTATTTACCTCCAAAAAGACCTGGAAGGCTGCTTTTTATGTTTTCCTAAGTCTGTTGCTTCAGACACTTAGAGTCATAAATTTGCACGCTAGAGATTTGAGACTCTGTCATGTTAAACACTTAGCCTTCAAAGAAAAGCCTATATATTTTAAAAGGGGGGCAGAAGCGGAGAGGGTGTGATAATACTGTGAAGTCCAGACAGTTTTCAATTGTGGTGTATAAGATAGGAGCTCTCAATAAATCCAACTCTCAATCCAACTCTCAATAAATGTAATCAGATGTAGCCTTAGAACTTTACCTAATTGTTCATGAAAATGTTCCAATTGTTGGGAAAAAACAGAAGTAGGAAATTGGTGACAGTGATGTTGCTCTTTCCAAGATTCATTTCTTTTCACCTTTGCAAAATAGGATGATTATCATTAATAATAGGATAATTATCCAATTATTCTGACCCATTTTGATGAAGCATTTTGAAGTAGATGGGACATTTCCATGTTGGATTTTGTGTGGTCTCATACTAATTAATGAGCTTCACTTATGTTGATATTTTCTGCAACAGCTGCTCAACGCACACACACCCCTCCCAAACTATCTGACACCAAAACTCTTTATGAAAACAATCCAGTGGATCATTGAAACTTTTCCAAATATCCAACTATCTATTATGATTCACTGCAGGAATGGGACGGATTCAGCCAACTTTTCTTTTCTCTGATAAATAAAAAGCCATGTGTCCATTGCATCACCATCCAGAGATGTGTGGCACCACAGAGATGCTGAGAAAGTCGGGAGCCAAAGCCATGGAAGGAGCAGAGAAAATTAGCAGTGTGCACGAGATTAATTATGCCATGACCCAGGACTGATTCACATTGAATTTTATGCTTAGTTTCAAAACACAAGGCAGAGCAATAAAACGCCACCCAAATCTTTCAGATGGCTGACTGTTGTGCTCAGGACAGTATTTCCTTAATAAAGAATACGCATTAGTCCCATTAACTTAAGAAGTTTTCACTGAACCTCAATTTAGCAAACACTCTTACCAAGTTGTAGAGATTTGCAATCCAACGAATAGTCATAGTTATTTTCTCATTTTGTTTTTGGTCTTTGTGCAACAGGTAGGAGAGGAGGGAAGATTTACAATGACAACTTTAGCATATACATGTGCCATTTAAAGGTTTTTCTACTAGAATTTATTTACATAAATGTATGCATATGTACACAAATTGCATTTCTTCTTTACATTACTTCCAACTCATCCTGTTTATCAAAAGCTGAATTTGGTGATGTCACATCTGGTTTGTTGGGACAATCAATCCAGTAATTGATTCCAGAAAACTGCATACAAAACTTGGAATGAAATCTGACAAGGAATTTCAGAATCCTCGCAGTTTTTTGGGGGGTACTTCTGAGCTATGCCTACAGTCATTGCTAAACAGAGATGCACTTGTGGGCAAAGGTGCTTTCAGCATGAAACTAATGTTTTTAAATTCTTACAGAAAAAAATGTATTCCACTCAATTTAGCTTGTTATTTTTTGATATATAAGTCAGATGTTTCATCTCTCTCCCATGACTGATGAAAGATAATTCATTTTTCAAAAGCTGCACACTAAACCTGTGCTCTGGTCAGTCAGTCACCATTACTCTAACCATCAGTGAGTATGAGCCAAAATGCCCACTGCTTTATTTTTAGGGAAATTTATTTTGTCTACTGGTTACAAGTTTCTGAAATATCTAAAGTTCAAGAATATCTAAAAAGTTATTGTCATATCAGATTGAATTGTTTCCTCCAGTTGCTTAAAAGTTAAATATTATATCCAATATCATAGATAAGAAAATGCATTTACTCATCTTACTGTCTAAATCAGTGTTTCCCAGACTTCAGCAGGCATCAGAATTACCTAGACACTTACTAAGATACGGATTTCTGGGCCCCATCCCTGAGTTTCTGATTCAGGATGTCTAAGGATAGGCCCAAGCATTTGCATTTTTCATCAACTCCCAGATGCTACCGCTGCTGGGTCTGGGTCCCACTTTGAGAACCTCTGGTGTAAATAAAGCCCTTTGCCCAGAAAGCCACATTTTGCCTCCACCAGCCTTCACCAGTATCACTGGTTTACAGCTTGTGGAAAATACACACACACACACAGATGTACTATTTCTTTCAAAATTAGTTTTTCTACTGCCACTGAGATCTATGAATATGGCAAAAGTAGGAAAAGAAATATGGTCAACTCTTCAATAATCTATTCTCTATCATTCCGCAGCACATCTGCCCCCAGCCAAAAACAACTTTTAAATGAAAACCAAACCAGATCAAAGTAAGTGGTTTTAAGATGAAGATGCAGGAGAGCCGAGATTCTGCGGAGAGCATTAGCTCAGTAGAGATGGGAGCAGGCAGCCACCAATTTCTTTCAGGTGAAAAAGGTTCGGTTCTAAACTCCAACAAGAGAAAGTAACAGTGACTACAGGAGAAGTTTCCTACACAGGAATGTTTGCACATGACAACCATATATAGCTAACTTTCTAATCTAAAAATGTTACTTTGACGCAAATCCATCCAACAAAGATGACTCAGAATAGAAATAAAAGGCTTGCACCTGAGTTGGCCTTCATGGCCCAAGTGCTTCAGACAATCACACACGCCCACATCACGGTCTGGCCTTCGAAACAGGCGTAGAACACCCCCAGCCAAACATCTCCTACCTGGGGCTCAGAAACCTCCACCTACAGCGGCGGCCCCAGGTCAGCTTTTACGTCGAAAAGGACTGCGATCCCAGGTGACAGATAGGCAAGAGTGGGATTTGTGCCCATGGCCAGACCTTAACTCGGGCTTGGGCTCTTGGCTTATCCACAAGAACCTCAGGGGACATAATGTGCTCCAAAATGACGTGGTAAAAGCCACATTTTTATATCCACTAAAAGTTTTGCTCAGAGTCAGGAAGTGGGTTTAGATATTGGGATGCATAATCCGGTGGGAAGCAGGGAGGGTAAGGAGGAAGGCCAAAGTCTTCCTTTACAGAAATAAAACATTTTATGCTTGGCCTTTGCCAGCATACAGGCAGTCAGCCCAAAGGCAACGAGGTGTTCTCCGTCACTCTCTACATCTCTCCATGCACTAAGAAGCCAAGAGGCTCCGCTCCTCGAGGTGACCTCACCAGTGCTCCCACAAGAGGTAGCATTGCTGTCCTCGTTTGTGTCATGTTACCACTGAATGCAAGGTACCTCTTCGTATTTCCAAGACCCTCAGTGGTGGAGGCAGCGTCTTTACACTTCCAGGCAGAATGTAATCTGCCGCCTAAATGTTAACTAACACACATCTTAGAGGAAAAATGACAAATTTGAAGACATGCAAGAGATCTATGCCTAAAATTCACTCATCTGTTATAAATGAGGCAAATCAGTTAATTGGAGGCACTGGTTCTTAATGTGCCTTGAATGAACAGAGTCATAGAATTGTTTGTATTACTTTCAAAACGAGTCTAATACAATTTCAAGTTTTAAACTCCATTTTAGTTTTTGTTTCAGAAAGGAATTAGGTCTCTCTTCTATTTTAACATGTGTTGACTGGCTACTCAGAAAGTTTCACAATTTATACGTACGAATTCTGGGACAAGATGGCCTTTTAGCACGAGTGTTAAGCTTTCCCCGGCACCCCGTCAGAGAAATCAGTGTCACATATCTGTTTCTTCTGAGAGTTACTGGTAGTGACTCAGTGGTCTGGAATGTAATGAGGTCCCATCTCGAATGCTGCTGGGTCCCTCTTTTTAATCTCGTGTTTTGCATCTGCCGATGGTCCTGACTGTTCCCACTTGGCACTTTTTCATAGGTCACAGGCAGTCTGACCTGACTTCTCCTTTCTGCTGGCCTGGAGCTGGCCAGGGGTGGGTTTCTCAAGTGTTTTTGTTGCCAGCTAAGCAAGATGCTGACACAAGTCATCAAGAGACCCCTGAACAAGGAGGGGAAGCTACAGCATACCCAGGTTCTGTGATACATAGAGTAAAAACAGAGAACATTTTTAACCTGACTTTCAAACACTAGATAATAACATGGTGGCCATAATAGTATCCTTCTTCCTGTTAAAGCCATAATTCAGAGGAGCCAGCAAGGTCTGGACCCAAGGGCAGAAGTCCTGGCCTGTCCTCGCACATCTGAATTTCTCCCAAACAAGAGTGCAGGATTATGTGATCCCTGAGGTCCCTCCCAGATCAGATATTCTGTTAATTTAGACCAGAGAAGAGAAAAGGTGATTTCCCTCTAGAAATTAATATAGATATTATGTAAAGACAGTGAGACTGGTATGAGCTTTTGTTGTTTTTTTAATTTCTATTTTTTAGGTATGCTTTATTTTTGTGTGAGGAAGATTGGCCCTGAGCTAAAATCTATTGCCAATCTTTTCTTTTTTTTCTTCTTCTCCCCAAAGCCCCCCAGTACATAGTTGTATATTCGAGTTGTAGGTCCTTCTAGTTCTGCTATGTAGGATGCGGCCCAGCATGGCCTGATGAGCCGTGGATAGGTCCATGCCCAGGATCCGAACCAGGGAAACTCAGGCTGCCAAAGCAGAGCACACGAACTTAACCACTTGGCCACGGGGCCGGCCCCCGGGATGAGTTTTGATATAAAATAGTTCACAAATTATTCTGGATGTTTCAGTTCACCTATAACTGGAATTCCATCTTTATTGTTGTGGGGTTTTCTTTTAATGTATATAATTTTGAACATTGTCCAAACATCAAACCTCTTTGACAAAGCCTCATCTGTTGTCATGCTCAGGAAGAATTTTTAGGGTTCCAGAGACTAAAAACACATTCATCTTTAAAGGAAATGTGGAGAATCTGCTTTTTGCCTGGCACAGCTGTGAATATGTTGATCCCTTCTAAGTATCATACATAGTGTAAGTTCTGGGCCTCTGATAAAAGTCCCCAAAAGGACCCATCTTCTGGGCAGCAAGGAGCTCCACAAGATGCAGGACTGCTGGGCTGAAGGAATCCATGGTAGGTGAGCCACAATGAGTGGCTCTTGGCAGATGTCATGATCAGAACTTTCCAGTAGGGCTGGTAGAATGTGCCCAACTGCATGGAGTCTGTTGGCCTGGAGAGGACACCAGGCACCTTTGACAAGCTCCACTAGCCATTTTAACACACATCAAAGTTGGAGACATGTAGTTGACTTTCCTTGTGAGTGTATGTCAATGTGGGGACAAAGGACATTTCAAAGAGTTACAACACATAACATAAACATTGTGCAATCATTGTTGGTTACCAATTACTCATTTTCTTAGGGTGCTCCATATGTCTTAGGACCATTGGAAGGTCAGAGTTACTTTTTTCTTGGCTCACGTTTAAAATTCATTATTTGATATAGCACAATGACAAAATCAGGTACCATCACAAGACAAAAATACATAATGTCATAAATATTTATTAAGAATTGGAAAAGTTGCAATTAAAAAAAAAGTCTGTCTATGCTCCCACAGCACGCTTTCCTTGGGGAAAAATGACAGTGCTTTGTTCAACTCTTACTAAATTTTGGGACTTTCCCCCCAAAGAAAATCATAGTCATAAAGGGTAAAATCTGCACAATATATTAGTAAAATACTATGTCAGCAGCTTTCTAAGGAGCTCTCAGGGCATTTTTTTGACGTAGACCACAAAACATGTTTGTGATGGCCCAGCCGGAGCCAGGATAAGCAGCTGTGAGAGCTTTGCAGTTCAGAAGACCTATCCACACATAGACTGCTGAGGTCAGTCATGGAAAGCACACATGACCAGGGGCCCTCGACATGTCTTAGGGCTTATTTTTGAATTGATAAGGATGGATTACACAGATACAGCATCAAATAGGCCCCTTCCCCTGGGTATTTTCAACCTGACAAAAGATCAGATTTGTGGTAGCAGCCAGCCAGCTGCCCAAGGACCCAAGTGGCTCCTGACAAAAGAGAAAAGGAGGTGACGTTTCCAAGAAGTGTGGGGTGTGTGGACGTACGACTCGGCTCAGATGCTCACGCTTACATCGTCATCTGGACACTGTCATCACTGCAGCTCATGTGCCAGTTCATGTGAAAGGGCTACCTCTCTTTGTTGTAATTGTGCTGTTTCTAAGCAGTTCTGTCTACATCGCCTGTCCGTTCTTCCGATGTAGTTATGTGAACATAAGGCAGAAACCAGGACATTTGGCTTTCAAATCTTTATAACATGTATTTTCTTAATTTATGCATCTAGCATAGAGAATGCCAAATCTCCTGAGCAACCCTCATGCTTTCCTGACCTCCAGGTAGTCGCCAGCTGGAAGACAAGCCGGCTAATGGTGAAATTGCTTAGCTAACTCTCCTCACGGGCCTGCCTGGCCCAGGCACCATCTGTTTCCCAGTGACAGGGGTGTCCATGGGGCAACAGCTACACTGAGAGGATCTTCAGAGGATCACTGATGGGTGGAGGAAATGTGTTAACATAAAAACATTTTACTTTCCTTACTTTACCTCCGTAAATGAGGGAGGTTTCAATTTGGGGACCCTTAAAGCAAAGAAATGTCAAAAGGATACTCTGTTTACACTTGATGGCTGCAAAATATCTCTTTTTGCATGAGAACTCCACAGTGAAGATGCTTCATTTTCTTAGTCCCTATTAGAATTTAGTAATAATTTTTAAAAGTTGCAGTCTTGTTTCTCAGAGACTTCACCTGAATATGGGAGCACCAAAAAAGCTGTGAGTAGACGGAAGCACGCAGTCTTCTGCTGGCTGTTCAGAGACCTTCCCCGCCCCTGCCTGAGGTTCGTGTATTTTGACAAGCCCAGAAAACATTTCCCAACCCTCCTCCCTCTATGTCAGTGCAGGTCATGGTACCAACTTCAGGCCAAAGCAGCGATTCCTCAGCACGGTCCCACATTAGAATCACCTGGGGTGCATCCATGACTACCAATGCCTCCCCTATATGCTGATCTGGATTATCTAGTTACCTGTCTCAGGCTGTCCAGGCATTTCTACATGTGTCCATGCTCAGAACCACAGCTCATGGAATTATAATCAGACCATTCAGGATATTTTATTGGGCAGATGCAAAAAGGAATGCTGTGTGCTCTGTAGGTCTTGGCTACTCAAAGTGTGAGTGGGCCTCAAACTAGCAGCTTCAACTAGAAAGAGAGATCTGTGGAATTCCTCTAGAACAGCATTGTCAGGTAGAACTTTCTGCAGTGATGGGGATGTCCTACGTCTGTCTTGTCCCAGACGGTAGCTGTTAGGCACATGTAGCTGTTGAGCTCTTGAAAGGTGGCTCACGCAACTGAGGAATAAAATTTTTAATCTGTTTTAACTTTAATTCAAATTTACATTTAAAGAACCACATGTGATTACTGGCTGCAGTATTGGACAGAGCTGGTAGAGAATATTAAGGGGCTGACCTGGTCAACACAGATCATAGAGTTTCTTCCAGAAATGAGAGAGGATGCCCCACTGCTTTGACCTAGGTCATGAGGCCGCTGCCCAGAAATAGGAGGTATGCCTTAGAGCAGCCGTTCTCAAAGTATGGTCCCCAGACCAGTGGCAACATCATCACCTGGGGACTCGTTAGAAATGCAGAATCTCAGGCCCCACCCAGGCCTCCTGTATCAGAACCTGTATTTTAACAAGGTCTCCAGGTGATTTGTGTGAACATTTGAGCTTGAGAAACTCTGTGAGTAGTTATCTGCTCTCCAGAGGACACATAACCATTTGCACAGACACCCTTTTCTAGAAGGTCACTCTGTATTGTCACTGGCTTCAGTGTACATTACAGGAATTGCCAAGTAGGACAGGCACAGATTATGGGGAACACACATTTGAAATTGAGGATGGACTCGTGAATTTGGAGGGCAAAAGAGTCATATTTTAGTCCCAATAAGCCCTCATTTTGATGGGGATAAAGGAGTAACTGCAGAGCGTTCCACTGAAAGGCCAAGATGTAACTCAGGGTGGATCTCACCTGGTCTTCAAATTCACCCCACTCTTTAGACATGCACTCATGTCAGACACACTGCCAGATATCTAATAGTGGAAATTCCTACGTTTTACTGATAAACAGGCCTATCTCCTTTCCGTAATGAATTGGGCTCTGATTCTCCTCTTTGCCTTCTAAAGCCCCACAAGATTTTGCCTCACTTGCAAGATAAGAAATTTCTCCTTTGAGGCAATGAAAAAACAATGCTCAACCAAAAAGGTCATTGAATTTAGCAAAAAGGGGAAGAAAATAGAACAAGGAGGAGAGTGATTTATGTAACAGTAATTTTTTGTAATAAGTGTGGGGACAGGTCCCACTGGGCGGAGATTTAGGCTGTAATTTTTGAAACGATAATTGGGCCCCAGCTGGCTGGCGGTGAGGTTGGAAGCCAGAAGCAAGCACGGCCAGGAAGAGGAGCAGCAGATGGCTCAGCCCACAGGGCAGGGGAGGCTGGGATAATCTCCTCGCCCAGGGGAGCACCCACAGTCATCTGTTGTGTTGGTGGTGTTGTGTAGTCATTTCAGTGTGGTCATCTTGGTGTAAGTGAGAATGAAAATCGCTCCTTCCGCAGCTCATGAAAGTAATTTAATCACAGCTCTCTGTGTGCCAAATTCTGGATGTTTAGCACAAACAGCCCTGAATTTTCCTTAGGGTTGGATTTTCCTTTCCTAGGGACCTCTGGTTACTCCTCCTCCCCTCCCTATTTAGCACCGCCAATCCAGAAATAAAACAACACAACTGGGAAGGGGTTTTAACTGCCTCTTTCACAGCTGTTGGGACCATTCCAAGTACCACAGAAATCAGATTCAATTATTTGGTATTCACATTCACCTCATCTCCTCCCCTTGTTATACAAAAGCTATTTTTTAAAGCAATCACTACAGAATTCCATTTGCAAAAAAGCACAAGATGAAAACAAATAAAGTATTTTATTCTGGCAGTTTATGTCATTCTACCCACATATAAGAGCAAAGCAGAGAGAGGATTTGGTCCGTGGCCTCTCCCCAGGACCAAGAAGGGTCTGACACAAGAAAGCACACCACTGGCACTTTGACAAATAATTGCTTACATTCCACCACCAAAACAAGGATACAAAGTCCAAAAGTGTGTCAAGTACATATTCAAAACGTTTTTCAAAATGACTCTCGTTCAAAAATAAAATAAGGGAATAAGTGTAGGTTTAAGCTATATGAACTCATCAGCGTGGGAACCAGAGAGATGGTGAAGCTGGGTCAAAGAGCATTTGGAGGAGCTGGGGACTTACAGGTGTATACAAGGACTGTGGAAAGAAGAGTGTGAGCTATGAGACTGGGTAACAAGCTCCAAACCTTAGGCAATCTTTTTTACCTGACAAATTATGGTCAAGCTGAGTGTGCTCCACAGACAAGTCAGAATGAAGCAGGAAGGTTTGACTGGGTTGATTTAAAATTTTTCTGTTTCATTTTTCAGTTGAATTTAAAGTTCTGTGATGCTTCTCACTCTAAGTGTAATACATGCATGAAACAAAGTAAAATTGAAACCCTGTATGTTATAGCGCTAATTTCTATTTTAGGGGACTCTACGGTTTAAAAAAGAAATTAAAGAATTCTGAAAAGAAAAGTTCATTCTGAAATATTATTTTTTCCCTCAATGAAATTTTTAACCTTAAAATAAAATGAAGCAAGAGACAAACTCTGGTTATCTTTTTAAAAGAGAGAAACCGGGGGCTGGCCCAGTGGCACAGCGGTTAAGTTTGTGCGCTCCACTTCGGTGGCTGGAAGTTCGCTGGTTCAGATACCAGGTGCAGACATGGCACCGCTTGGCAAGCATGCTGTGGTAGGCATCCCACATATAGAGGAAGATGGGCATGGATGTGAGCTCAGGGCCAGTCTTCTTCAGCAAAAAGAGGAGGATTGGCAGCAGATGTTAGCTCAGGGCTAATCTTCCTCAAAACAAAAAGAAAGAAAAGAAACTGATTTTTTCATACTTGTATGAATAAGATTTCTCTATGTTTGTTTTGCCATTTCTTGTAAAGGACTACTTGTGTTTATTCCCCATTTTCCACTTGCATGTGTTAATTAGGAGTTTAAGAGAGGTGAAAACATTTATCTTTCCATTTTTCAGTAATCCAAGTATAAACCAGTCTTTCTGTATTTGAAAAAGTTGTGACTATTGGTAAACCTAGGAATATCTCACTACACCATTATTCAAATAACATTTGTCACATGTCACTATTCTAATTCTTTTTTTTTAAAGCTTTTTGGTGAGGAAGATTGACCCTGAGCTCACATCTGTTGCCAATCTTCCTCTTTCTTTTTCCCTCCCCAAAGCCCCAGTACACAGTTGTATATCCTAGTTGTAAGTCATTCTAGTTCTACGTGGGATGCTGCCACAGCATGGCTTGATAAGTGGTTCTATGTCCACACCCAGGATCTGAACTGGTGAACCCTGGGCCGCCGAAGCGGAGCACGCGAACTCAACCATTTGGCCATGGGCTCAGCCCCTATTCTCTTTTAATTTACTTTGATAATCGTTGTGGATTGAATTGTGTCCCCCCTCAAAAAAATATGTTCAAGTCCTATTTTCTGCTACCTGTGGAGGTGACCTCATTTGGAAATAGAGTCTTCATAGACATAATCAAGTTAAGATGAGATCATACTGATTTGGGTGGGCCCTAAGACAACAACTGGTGTCCTTATAAGAAGAGGGAAATTGGGATGCAGACACACACAGAGAATGCCATGTGACCACGGAGGCAGAGGCTGGAGTGATGCTGCCACAGCTGAGCAATGCCAAGACTGCCAACAGCCTCCAAGAAGCTAAGAGAGAGGCCTGTACAGATGCTCCCTGGAGCCCCCAGCAAGGAACCAACTCTGAGGGATTTTGGACTCCTGGCCTCTGGAACTGTGAGAGAATACGTATCCATCGTTTTAAGTCACCACATTTGTGGTGATGTGTTACGGCAGCCCTAAGAAACGAATCCAATGATGATTCAGACAGCCACATAGAAATAATACTGAGTCTATCAACACATCGGGTCTCTTTGATTGGACCTTAACTATTTACAGGAAAAAGTTAAAACTATTGGTAAACATGGGAAAATCTCACAACACTGTTTAAGCCCTCTGTTTCCCTTTCCAGGTGGGGCCATTTGTACAAACAGAACAAACAGAACTCTCCAAGTGTGCCATCTTTGAAACAGTGTTTCTGTGGGAGATCCATTCCAGGCAGCACCTGGAAGTGCCCGGGCCACAAAGCCACGGCCCGGCACCTGCACACCCTCCCCCGTGCACCCAAGATGGGACCAGATCTGCCTGTGGTTCTGCCAAGATGAGGGCTGGCCGCCAGTTTGTGGGAGGAGGCTTGGCCACTGGGTGGTCAGGGGCACTGTCTAACGGGGATGGGGCACACATGCGAGACCAAGACTTCTGCGACTTCTTCTCCCGTTTGCTCTTATGCGGCTGGGCTGACGGCCTAAGCTAGAAGGCAGGCAGAAGGGTGGGGCAGGGCTTTCCCTGTGAAACATCAGCTCCAACAAAGACAAGCAGCCAGAGCTCCTTGGAAACGGGCAGAGGCTGAGGCCGGGGCCAGGTTGGGACAGTAGGAGACATCCTCAAGATGTATAGGATGATCACAGTCCCTGCCTTTAGACATCTGGCAGGTGAGTAGGGACACAGAGGATGCAGGTGCTGGAGTGTACGATGGCCGCTTCTCACTCTGCTGTGTGCCAACTGTCTGCCCAAGGGATGGAGAATCCAGCTGAGCTGTGCGTGGACCCTTGGCCCACGGAAACTGTGAGATGATAACTACGTGCTGTTTTAAGCTAACACATTTCTGGTCACTTGTTATGCAGCAGTAGAAAACATATCCTTAAACTCATGGAGCAACACAGACTGGAGCTAACCTCTGACCTTCCTTAACACATATATGTCAGAATGGTCAGTACCCTCAGAATGTTGTGAGTTCTCGGACCAAAATGTTATGTCCCTGAGGAGTACAACTGCCAAAAAGGCAGCAAATATAACAACATACCACCTGAAGCAGAATTACTGGAACGGCCTCACCAAAAATTTTAAATAAACATGATAAAAATATTAAGAAGGTAGGGGAAGAAATTAGCCAGATGAAATAAGAATCAGAGATCACACAAAAAGGAAACAAGTAGAAATATTAGCTATGAAAAAGAGAACATGTGAATATAGAAAATGATAGCTGGAATAAAGAACAGATGGATAGAGCCACGGGACCAAGGATTCGGAAGGTGTGATCCGGACCTCCTCCAGAGGACAGCCGAGGAGACCAGAGACGGAAGATGGAGAAGTCAAAAGTTACGGAAGACAGAAGTAAACGTGCAGATTCAGGCCACAGATCCAGAAGAAGAGGAGGAAAGAACTGAAATAATGTGCTTAAATTATTATTTAAGAAATCAGAATCAGAATAGAACCAGAAAAGATGAAAGTCTCCAAACACAGAGTGTAGATAAAGAAAAACTCTTAGACTACGTTATAGTGGAATTTAAATTAAATTAAAAACATTGAAGATGAAGCTATTACTTTTAAGCTTCCAGATTGCCAAAGCAGATCACCTACAGTGAAGCAAAAATTAAACTGACCCCAGGCTTCTCAACAGCAGTGTGAGGCTCAAGAAGACAATGGAATCATACTTTTGAAGTATTAATAAATATAACTCTGAACTTAGAACTTTGTAACTAGCCAAATTGACACAGAACTGTGAGGACATAATACAAATACCTCCAGGCAGATGAAACCTTCAAGACTGTGCTGTATGCCAGAGGTACGGATACGCAGGGGACCACAGAGGAGCAGCTAGCGCGGAGGCTCAGGAGCTGGAACGGGAAAAGGCAGCCCCGAAGCAGAGCGGCAGGAGATGAGTAAAGAGGGGGCACAGGCCAGAGTGTGAGCCTGTGGGCCATGAGAAAGACTAGATTTCTTCTGAGAATAATGAGAAGCCAGCGGGGTGAGAGGGCGAGCGATGTGATCCACGTCCCTCCTAAATACATCATTCCGCCTGCTGTGTGTGGAATAACCAGTAGGGGGCAGGAGTGGATGCAAGATTCCAGTTAGAAGGCTACTGCAGGGTGTGGAGCGGTGGTGGCCTAGGTTGGTGGCATGCAGGTGGAGAGGAGAGGACAGATTCAGGTTACACATTGTGGGGAGAGCAGGCTGACATCAGTGATGTGTTTGTAGTTGGGAGTAAAGAAAACGCAGGAAATTCAGGATAACACAGAGATAGGGAAGTTTTGGGAGAGCATATCAGGAGTTCTAACTTTTGTATGAGAACACTGAGTAGCTGTCATCTCCCCAAGCATATAAGAGGTACGATGGTAGTTGAGTACAGAAGTTGGGAGACAAGGTGAGAGGTCAGGACTGAGGATACAGATTTGTGATCATTGGTATAGATACACTGTTTAGAGCCAGGGGAAGAAATTACCCAAAGAGAGTGAATATGTACAGAGATGAGGGGAGGGAGGGGAGGAGAGGGAGGGGAGGGAGGGGAGGAGGGGAAAAGAAAGGAGAAGGGAGGGGAGGGGAAGCCTTGCTGGAGTCTGGTGACACTGGAGGGGACACCAAAGGAGAATGCAGAGGAGCAGATCCAGAGAGCGTGGTGTTGGTGTGGAAGCCAAGAGAAAATGTGGTTTAATTTATGAGAGAAATAAATTGGGTGCAGTAAAATAAAGAGAGTGAAGTGACCATAGAATTGGCTACATCCTGACAATGTGACTTTGACAAAAGCCATTTCCACCTAACGTCAGGGACAGACTAGAGCAGGCTGAAGAGCAAGTGAGGAAGCCAAGACGAGTAATACAGAGAAGGGTGACGTGATGTAAGGATTGTAGGTGGCCCAGAGCAGGGGTCAGCCAACTTTTTTAAAGCGCCAGACAGTACACATTTCAGGCTTTGTGAGACAGGTGATGCTTTAAAGTACAGCTTTTATTATTAGCCAGCTTTGGCGAGGCCAGCACATCAGGAGAGGATCGCCATTGCAAAGAGAGTTTGTAACTTACAGTTTCCAAGAGGAGGCGGCACGCCATGCCACAGAGGAACCTGTGGGGCAGCACCAGGGTTGGTGAGGAGGCAGAGGGAGCCAGAGGAGACATGGGCAAGAGCCTCTATTGTGGTTTCCCCTGGAAGGAATAGGTGAGGCAGGATAAGCTGGCTTACAATTGGCTAGTGTGAATCATTTCAGTGGGCTCTGAGGCCTAGGGACTGTCCCTAGTTGCCTGGCACCTGGCCCTGGGGTGATGAGGGCAGAGGGATAGTGGCCCAAGTGTGAGAGTCTGATAAAGGAAGCAGTTGGCCTATGGGTTTTGGACTAGTGGATGTGCATATGAAAGGCAGGCTCAGAGAGCAAGTGGTTTGCTATCTGTAGGAATTAGCCAACCCCGGGAGGGACAGTCCCTTCCAGTGTCAGCAAGGCCCCAAGATGTCAAAGCATCAGAATAAAAAGACATGCTTAATATAGATGGCCTCTGCTGCAGCTCCTTAACTTTGCTGTTGAAGTATGAAAGCAGCCATAGACAATAAGTAAATAAACTAGTGTGGCTGGGTTCCAATAAAACTTTATTTTAAAAATAGGTAGGGGCCAGCCCCTTGGCCGAGTGGTTAAGTTCATGCGCTCCACTGGGGTGGCCTACGGTTTCGCTGGTTCGGATCCCGGGTGGGGACATGGCACCACTCATCAGGCCATGCTGAGGTGGCGTCCCACATGCCACAACTAGAAGGACCCACAACTAAAAATACACAACTATGTACTGGGGGGATTTGGGGAGAAAAAAGCAGAAAGAAAAAAAAAAGATTGGCAACAGTTGTTAGCTCAGGTGCCAATCTTTAAAAAATAAATAAATAAATAGATAAACAAATAAATAAATAAAAATAGGTAGTGGGCCAGATTTGGGGCACAGGCTATGGTTTGCTGACCTGTGTCTAGACAAAGAAATCAGAACAATTAGAACAGAAGCAGTAAACAAAGATATCAATAAAGAAAACCTTTTTAGGGGCCAGCCTGGTCGCGTAGCAGTTAAGTGTGCACATTCTGCTTCGGCGGCCCAGGGTTCGCCTGTTCAGATCCTGGGTGCGGACATGGCACTGCTTGGCAAGCCATGCTGTGGTAGGCGTCCCACTTATAAAATAGAGGAAGATGGGCATGGATGTTAGCTCAGGGCCAATCTTCCTCAGCAAAAAGAGGAGGATTGGTGGCAGATGTTAGCTCAGGGCTAATCTTCCTCAAAAAAAAAAAAAGAAAGAAAAAGCAAAATTTTTTTAAAGCTGCAAAAGAAATCATTAGAGACCAGAATGTTTAATCTGTTGTATACCAAATCAATGAAAATACTCATACTCTAACTCCAACACATCCTGGAAAAATGCTTAAATTAGAAAGATGAAGAAAAAGTCTTAAAAAAAGCCTGCCTATAATTATGAGGAAAAACAAATCAGGCTGAACCTAGACTTCTTCTCATTAAGAATAAATGTCAGGAAGTAATGAAGTAATGTCTACAGAGTTTTGAAGAGAAATGGTATCAGTTATTGCTATGTAACAAAATAGCCCAAAACTCAGTGACTTAAAACAACAACCGCCACTGCTGCTCCATCACTGTGTGGGTTGGCTGGGCTCAGCTGCTGGCTCTTCTACTCCATGTGGTGTCCACTGGGGTCACCCACACGGCTGCATTCCGCGAGGAGCTCAGTCAAGGCTGGCTCGTCCCAGATGGCTTCACTCACACGCCTGTAGCCTCAGCCAGAGCGGCAGGAACAGCTGCAAGCTGTCACGACTCTGTCCACATGGTGTCTCGTCACTCAGTAGCCTGTCCAAAGATTACATGGTGTTGGATCCCATGAAGGCAAAATGGGGGCTGCTGGGCCTTTAAAGTCCTAAGGCACAAGTCACATACCATCACTTTTGCCACATTCCATTGGTCAGAGAAGTCAGAGGGCAAGGCTAGATTCAAGGAGAAGGGAAATGGACTGACCTCTTGATGGGAAGAGTGGTATGCGCATAGTAGGATGGGAGAAACTGTCGGGGGCCATCTTTGCAGACAATCTACCACAGTAGACAAGAATTCTACACACATCTGTGTGTAAAGAGGCAAGAAAGATTTTCTCAGAAACAGAAATGCTCAGCAAACTTAGATCTCTTACGTCCTTGAAAAAATAGGCTATATTCCAGCTGAGCTACAATATTTTAAGCTGTATTTCTAGCTGATGAAAACGTAAATCATTAAGAATAGCAAAGACATGATAATTAAACCTGAATAATTATTGTAAATAGAATTAAAATCTGAATAGATATAAAATTATTCTCAAAAGATGTCATATAGTACAAAATAATAATTCAATAATATAAATTTCTGCCCTACAGTCCAGAGTTCATAAACAAAGAATAAGGGGGCTGAGCAAGGAACTAGAAAGCATGATGAATTCCATATTGTGCATGGGCAGAGCTGTGGATTTTTTGTTTTGGTAGTCAAGGTAGGCAGTTTTAAAATAAATGAAAGATAATCAGGACTCTTTATTTCCCCTCCCCTCAAAACTGCTCCCAACCCAGTAAGTGGCACCATTGTCACCCAGGGGCTCACCCGAAAACCAGCACAACGTGGGATTCCTCCTTCCCTTTCCTCCTCAAGCACTTCTTCCAAAGCCCTCAATACTCGTCCTTATATGTGGGAAAGACTCGGGGTATAAACACACAGGGAAACGCACGTGCACACACATTTTAAAAAACACTGTCCTAAGTGTTCCATTATAACTTCTGATTTTTCACAGTCTCAAAGGAGACAGTATTTTTTCAGTCAATGTAAACAAGTATTTACTATTTTAAGTCACCCTCCAAGTTTAGTAAATTTATGGATGGCTAAATTCAACTAAAGGGTAATCTAAATTGTATCCAAATGTCGCACAGGAGGGACATATAAGAGAGCGCGCCCAGGCTGTCCTACCTTCATGGTGCAAGGAGGCACACTTTTCCTCTGTCTTCTCAGAGTCTCTGGCTGGACTGGTGGACTGGAGAATTCAGTTGACATAAGACAGATCAACAGGAGAAAAACATACAAATTCTATTTTTACATGGACACAGGAGCCTCCACAGGAAAACAGAGACCCAAAACGCTGTTAGGCCTCGGTGCTTATATACTAGGCTGAAGAAAGTGTAGTGAACGGCAAAAAATAACTAAAGAGGCAAAAGGAACAGAAGGGTTATTTTCACAAGACGTGTTTGCACAGATTCTTCTTGGCCTCAACTCCTTGTCTCTGGTGATGAGAATGTTCCTTTCCTCCTGGCAGAGGGAGGGCAGCCTTCACAGGGGAGTTTTATCTCCTGCTTTCAGGAAGAAAATAGGAGGTCACAGGGCCCTGCCTGCACCTGTTGTTTTGCAAGTGCCTATAGCTCAAAATAGACAATATGCCAAATAGGCATATTTTGGGGTGGTGTGTTCTGAACCCCCTCAATAGTATACCTTCAATCCACCCACCTTCCTCTGTCTCCTGTCACCAATCAGCTTAAATGTAGCATCCTCCAGGGAGGTCTTCTCTGATCACCCAATAATACAGGCCCTCCAGCCACCCTCCCTCACATTCCTCTGGCATATTTCCATGGCACGCCTCATGCCCTGTACATCTTAATAATTATGTACTTGTGTGTTTATTGTCTGTCCCCCCATTAGAAGGAAAGCACCTTGAGAGAAAGACTTTGTCTCTTTTATCATATATCCATAGTGCCTAGAACAGTGCCTGCCACCAAATACACACTGAATAAAGAAAGGCATGAACCACTACGGCTAAAACAAGAAGTGTGCTTCTCAAATGACTAGAGAATATAGAAAGAGATAAGGGACAGTCAGTTTAACCAAAAGGCATAGAACTTAGGAAATGGCAGGGTTTTATAAAACCCCCAACACATAAAACAAGACGGCAGAAATTAAACCAAATTTATCAGTTGGGTTTAAAAATAAAATTCAATTATGGTATGTGTTGCTTCAAAAGGACTCAGCTAAAAGAAAATGATGCAGAAAGGCTTAAAGAAGAGGACAGACAAAAATTTATCAGATGAATGCAAACACAAAGACAGCAGGGATCAGAATATGAATTTCGGTCAAAGAATAAATCAAGGCCAACACACTGAATGGAGCAAAGGAAGTTTTACACTGATAGCTATGCCACCCACCGTGAAATTATAGCACACATCAGTATCCATGTACTGGGTAACACAGCCCGAAAATGCTAGCATACAAAGGGTTGAAAATTCAAAGAAAAACGTCTCAGGACTCCAATTGAAATGGAAGATGTTAACACATCTGCTGTAAGTCCGCTTTATTTGGGAAGGGGAGTAAGGGATAAAGCAAGATATACATTAGGAGACCAGAGCCAACCCTGATGGCCTAGTGGTTAAAGTTCGGCACACTTTGCTTTGGTGGCCAGGGTTCGCTTTACAGTTGAGGAGCCACTCCACCTGTCTGTGAGTTGCCATGCCGTGGTGGCAGCTCACACAGAAGAACTAGAACGACTTACAACTAGGATATACAACCACTAGGACTTTGGGGAGAAAATGAAAAGAGGAGGAATATTGGCAACAGATGTTAGCTCAGGGTGAATCTTTCCCTGCAAGAAAAAAAAAAAATTAGGAGACTGGAGAATAAAACAGTAAAAGTAAATGACATAGAGAATTAGAATAAATATAAAAGATGAATTAGCATTTAATTAATTGATGTTCAAGTTCACTAATAAACAGTTTTTGAACAATTATTATATGCTAATTATAGAACTAGGTTATGGGGGGTATTAATATGCCCCTTCATTCTTTTCTGATAAACATATAAATTTTTTTCAAAATGGATCATATTGTAGGTCACAAAGAAAGCCCCAACTATTTCCAAAAAGCAGAAATAATAGAAGCTACACTCCTTGACCACAATGCAATAAACCTAGAAATTAATAAAAATTTAAAGAACAACAGACCTCAACACTTGGAAATTTTTAAATGATCTAAATACCAAAGTCAAAGAAAAAACTGAAATATCAGGTAATTATATGTAAGTTCGCTTTTACATTTGTACTTCTAATTCTATGTATTAATTTTATATAAAAAATTAATACTTTTTTGTGACTAAGAAAGTAATACACCATTTTAAATATTCAGACAGTTCATAAACATACAACTTGAAAAGTTAAAGTCCCAATAATCTCACACTCCAGAGATAATCACTGACTCCTTTCTTTTTGATTTTGAAACAAAGATACGAGTAAAAAAACAAATAAAATATGTATCCAGGCCAAACGCCCCTTCCTGTTAAGAAGCACCTCCCTCTGCGTGAACCACATCTTTGGTTCACACCAAAGGGGCAATGGGTATTTCTAACTCCTGGATAAGTCCCATCATCAGGACTTAGTGAACCATCCACTGATACTCCCCACCTGTCTCCCAGGGGGCTGTGGGGATTGAGCAAGGTCACATCACCCAGGACCAATCAGAGCAATAAAGAAAAGAATCACCACAATTACTGTGACTACTCCACAGCTCAGACCTGGAGTACAAAACCACCTTTTTCACGTCATTTTATGTGCACAAGACCTGCACCTCTACTTGCCCTGCTCGATAAAGGAGAGAATTAAATTGCTGAGTTGCCAGCTCAGGGTGACGCTCCCAGACCAAACCTGCTTGGTCTACTTTAGAGGGGAAATAACTTCATTAGAAAGGACACTTTCTTGGCTAGCTGGTCCTCAGCTGGCAAAAGTGTCTCCAGAGCGCTTGTGACCTCTGCAGCTGACTGGAGTGGCTACTTCAGTCTTCAGGGACCCTGGGGTGGGAGGTCATACCTGCCAAATGTGAGGTAAGTCCATGAGGGCCCAAGGTTTGGCATTTTTGTCTTTCTTTCCTGGAGTTTTCTCCAACCACCTGTTTTAAATTGCGGCCTCTTCAGCACCCTCTCTTTCTCTTCCCGGGTTAATTTTTCTCCCCAGGTTAACTTTTCTCCCCAGCACCTAACAACACCCGTGCCACATGTTTTCCTTGTCTGCCTAGCTTATGGCCTGTTTCCCCCCTTAGAATGTGAGTTCCCTGAGAGCACGGTGCTCCATCTGTCTGGTTCCGGGCTCGAGCCCTGCTGCCTACAGTAGCACTTGGCTCACAGTAGCTACTCAGTTTTGAAAGAATAACCCCCAAATCCATCTCTACAGTAAAAGATGTTTTTCTGGGGGAGGACAGGGCCAAATGGGCCCCAAGTTTTGGAACAGAAGGAGTCTGTGGGGCCATCCATGGGGCAATGTCCAAAAGACACGGAAGTTTTCAAGAAGGTGAGTGGTAAGAGAAAAGGGGAAACAAGAAAGGAGTGGAGGCCCTACACCTTCAGCATTTACCTGGGGTGCTTGTGTATAAAATGGAATCAATCTGCAGCCCAAGAAGGGACAAAAGAGGGAGGGGAGTCGGGCCAGTTCTGCTTCTGTCCACCCTCCCTTTTGCCCACATATCCAACCTTTTAGGAACTCCTGACAGTTCTACCCTTAAAATAAATAAAAATCCAACCACTTCTCTCCTCCTCCAGGCTGTGACCTGCTCTGCGCCACCGTCCTCTCCAGCCTAGACTACGTCCACAGCTTCCCGGTGGGTGTCCACCTTTGCCCCTACAGCCGGCTCTCCACAAACATCAGCCTCATCTTCCAGCACTGTGGATCAGACCCTGTCACCGCCTGCCCGCCCCCTCAAAGCCTCTGTCCCTAAAGCTCTCCCCAGGTATTCCCTTCCTCACCTCGCAGGCCTTTGCGCCAATCCCACCTCCAGGAGGCCCCCCTGACCACCCTACCCTTTAATTCCACACCCTGCACGGGACGCCAGCCCTCCTCGGCCTCCTTATTCTGCCCTTTCCTTTGTTTCCTACCACTGACCTTTTCTAATATCCCGGATAACTATGGATGTTCACGGTTTACCCTGTCTCCCGCCCCTGCCCCTGCCCGCAGCTGCGCCGGGGCCGGGAGACCTTCCTGTTCCTCAGCGCATCCCAAGCCTGAAGAGCGCGGCCTGGTGCACGGGCTCGATTTTTTATTGAACCGGCGATTTGAACAGAAAGAGAAGTGCAGCGGCTTATGCTTTCCTGCCAGCTGAGCTGATTGTAAATGATAAATCAATCTTGGGATTTTAGCAGGCAGTATTCACAAGAGCTCCACGAAGGAAACCGGGTCTCTTCGGATGCTGGTCTGAAGCAGAACAAGAACAGAAATAAGGTCTTTGTCCGTTTCTTTTTTCTGCTTCTGCCCAAAACAGGTGTCTCTGAGACTCTTTTTGGGACACCGGCAACAAGGGTAACTCTAACACTGCTGGATATTTCTCTCCGAAGGTGCTCTCCCCAGAGGGGAAGCAGGAAAGCTCAGCAGCTCACCAGGGACCGGCCTGAACTCGGAAGAAAAGACGCCAGCCGGTTCCTGCCTCCCCGCTTGCCCGCCCGCGGTGTCGCCTTCCCTCGCGGTTATAAAGGTCTCCCCGCGCAGCGCCACAGCACTTCCCGCCTCCCTGCCGCTCGGGTCCCTCGGGCCCGGGCGGGGCTGGGCGGCCCTGCACACGCAGAAACCGACCCGGGCGGCCCCCTTCCAGCGAGGATGAAGCAAAACAGCCCGCGGCTGGGCCGCGGCCGCCGCCCAGGCCCCTAGCGTGTCCGAGGCCGGCGCCGAGGGCCGGGGCCGCGCGGGCCTCCCGATCCGGCCGGCGCTGCAGGCGGGCGGCGGGCTCGTCGCGGGAAAGGGGTGCGCACGCGTCTGTGCTGCTCTGTAATGAGTGGAAAGAAAGGGGACAGGGAGGAATCCCCGAGAACAAAACTCTGGTCCTCCCTGTGGAGTGCAGAAGAGCGGGGCGGTGGCGAGGAGGCGGGTCGGGAGCCGGTCCAGCCAAGTTTGCTCCGGGTTAGATAAACTTCCCGCTCCAGCTTTCTCCGTTGCAGCCCGAGGTCCCGGTTACCCGGTAAGCGCCGCGGCTGCATGCCCGGAGGGGCGGAGGGTGGGCGGTACGCGAGGAGGGGGCGGCCGGACCCCGGGGCGCGCAGGCGCCTGCCTTGCTCCCTCGGCTCACCCGCCCCGTCCCCTCCCCGAGCTCGGGGCGGGGGGGGGGGGTGTTAGGGGAGGGGGGATGGCCAGCCCTGGAGCCGAGGGAGGGCCGGAGGCAGACACAAAGCCCTTCCCTCCCCTCCCCCTCCCCTCTCCCCTCCCCTCTCCCCTCCCCCTCCCCTCTCCCATCCTCCTCCCCTCTCTCCTCCTCCTCCCTTCTCCCCTCCTCCTCCTCCCCTTCTCCTCCCCTCCTCCTTCTCCTCCTCCCCTCCCCTGCTCTTCCTCCTCCCCTCCCCTGCTCTTCCTCCTCCTCCTGCTCCTCCCGGGCTGGGAAACCCAGCCCCGCGCTAGTCTGCGGGGCCGCCGGTCGCCCCCGCCTCCACGACCTGCGGGGAGGGCCTGCGCGAGGTAAGGGGCGGCGGCACCAGAGACCCCACCCCCTGTGCCCGCACCCATCCTCCAGGGAGATTCTGGGGCGCGGGTGGGGCTCTGCGGCGTTCAAGGCTCTGGGTGCTGCTCCTCGCACTCGCCTTGCCTCCGGAGGAGACCTGGGGGAAGAGAACGAGCTAGCGTCCTCGGGGGTCGTGGGGACGGGTGGGGGAGGGAGCGCCAGGGAGTGAGGACACCGGGACAGGGACAGGGTGACCTTGGGGCGCTGCAGGGCGGCCGCTGGTCCAGGCAGGGTCAAGGGGTGTCCTCAGCTGACCTCTCCGGGGGTGGCGTGAGGGGCTGCCGGAGAGTGCCGGCGGGATGGCCACAGGTACGGGCGTGTGCGTGCGCGCGGGAGCAGGAGGAGGTAGGGACCTTTGTCGAGTTCTACCTGCGAGGACGTCTACAGGGTGTCAGGTGCGCCCCGCGCCTGTGCGCGGGGACAAGACCAGGGAAGCACAGCCCGAGTGCCCAGCGCAGATCCGGTCCGTGCGCCTAGTCAGTGCACCGCGTAGACGCTCCGGCCCGAGATTTCCTCCCCCGGGTGGAGGAGCCCCGGTAGGAGGGTCGGTGAGTCCCGGCACTGGGCGATGGGGCTGTCGCGGTGATTGATGGCGGCGCCGCAGGCGGAGGAGGAGCCCTGGGTTCCTGCCGGGAAGGGTCGGGGCCACATTCCCACTTTGAGGCCTCCCCGCCCCCTTCTGGGCTCGGCCTCCACCCTTGGCCTCGGCTCTCATCAGCGAGGCGTCCACCCCTCCACCCCCCCCCCCCCCCCCCCGTCACGGGGCGCCCCTCGACGGCCGGCGGACAGCAGGGTTTGCAGAATTCGGCTTTAAAGCCTGTGATATGTTGCCAAGAAACAGAGGGCGAGACCGGCCCCCTGGGGCCTCGGAGGCGCCGCTCTCGGAGATCGCCAGTCCTTGGGGCTCTCCTTGCAGTGGAGGGGGCCGCGCGCAGCCCTGGCGCACGCGGAGCCGCGCTTTCTTGCAGAGTGAGGGTTCCAGGCACCTTGGGGGTTCTTAGGAACGTGCTGTCATCAGAAAGGAAACCTGAGAGCACTCTTCGCCCAACAGGGCATTGTAAATATTGTAGCAAAAATAAACACTTGGCGGCACTCAGTATTAAGAAATAGTGTTTTAATGCTATATTTTAAAAAATAAAATTTAATGTAAAAGAATCCACGATGAGTAAACTGTCAACATTTTAAATAAAGACGGGATGTTGTTACCACCCTGCATCAGTGGTGTGCGTGCGACAGGAACAGTTCCCAGGCTCCCTCAGTGTGGTCCCCTCCTGGGGCCTTATGAGGGTTGACAGTGGCGTACAACAGATTATCCAGGCTGTCTTTGTATCTAGTCATGGTTTTTGACTAGAGCTTTCATTAACTTTTTACCTAGTTCAAATGTGGGAGAATATTTTGATAAGTGTACATAGAGGTGCACATTTTCCTTTTTGCTCAGGTTCCAGTATATTTCCAGAACACCCGTGCATTCCCAGTGCTCTGGCACTTCCATAGAGGGCATGGCCCCGGATTGACAGGGCCCTGGGACAGTGAGGGGCCCTTGCATTTGGGACTGGAGAAGAAGGCTGGCGGTTGACAGGAGCTTTGGGGTTTGGGAACTCTGTTCTCAGGAGTTTGAGGCTGGTGACATGAGAGAAGGCCAACCTGCTGCCAGGACCCCCTTTGTCTGGGGCCGTTGTGTTGCAGACAGCTTATCTGAGTAGAAAAAGAGACCTAAGATGGCCACACTTGGCCCCCATGAGGGGCAGACTGGAGGAGCTTGACTCCCTCTGGGGCCCTGCTCTGTGCTGGCGGTTTAGAGATAACTTCCCAGCACCACCCTTACCCCTCCCCTTCTCCAAATTCAGGGATCACTACCCCCTCCAAAGAGGAGTTCCATGCTCCAGAGACAGCTCCTTACCAGGCTCAGTCCTCCTCCTCTGCTTGGAGGAGACATGACTCCTTCCTCCTCTGTGCAAGGGCGTGCGGCGCTGGAAGTCAGCCTTCGCTGGGCCCGCTCTTCCCGTACTCCCCACATTATAGCGTTGTGGCATTAGGTCTCACTCCCCTTGTACATGCAGCCCTCCTAATGATCCTTCAGGGGTCCTCATGGTGTCAGCTGTGAAGGTTTCCCTGACCTCCCTCCTTTCTCTGGTAAGGCACCCCTCAGCGCCACCAGAATTCCTTGTGATGTATCACTTAGGGGCCACATGCAGTGGGCCCCAGTTGCCCTCTGTCTATGAACTTCCTCAGGTCGAAAGCCAGGTCGTAGCTCTTACTGCCCAGTACTCAAGGCATGGGTGTTGAAAGAATGAACAAAAATATGCGTTTGTAAATGCATTTTGAGGAGTTATACAGCAAGAAGTATATCCTTAGCAGATAATCATATTTTTAGAGCACCTTATAAAATGCTTTTACAGATAACGTCTCAGTTGTTTCTCACAACAGTACTATTAATTCCATTTGGTAGGTGAGAAAACAGGCCTGGAGAGGTCAGAGCACTAAGCCAGAACCAGGGCTCCCGGTCCAATAATGATTTCGCTGTGCCACAGCTGATTTGCTAGAGGTGGCTGTGCCCAGAGGCACACCCCATGCAGTATCTGTCTAGAGCGGAATTTACCAAATTGCGTTTTAGGATGCAACTTTAGTAAAGAATTACTAAAGCGTTACAGTGGTAAAATATATTAGAGAAATGCTAAGGTTAGCCGTTTTCCACTGCAGGACTTTTCAGTGCCTTTATTATTATAATGAGCTTTGGGACTCTTTAGATTGATGCCGTGATATGGAATATTTGCCAGCTTCATTTGGCCACAGAACACTCTCATGAAGGATCTTCTGGATCCAGTGTTCCAAGGAGTCCACTTTGGGAAATGTTGTTTAGCTCACCTTCTGACATCTAGGCAGTTTGCGAGGAACGTTGGTGCTCAAGACGGTAAAAATGTACATTCTGGACATTACAAAGGCACAGTAATCCCCCCTTGTAAATTTAGAGCTAATTGTTGGTTTGCCCACTTCTGTGAGCCTGATTAACACGAGTCCATTCTCCAGGGTCTGATCGGATCTCAGGGAACTGAAGCAGTCGAGTAAGCAATGCAGACAGGCCCTGGAGAGAGCTGGCGGTGCTGCGCAGGAGCCACCGGTTTATGCCAGCTGCCCTGGGAACACCTCAGTGCGGCTGTAGTGGTGGGCGGCAGCTTAGGAGGTCTTGTACCGAGGGCACCTTTCGGTTGATCACTGCACTGAGTAGGAAAATACACTTGGTGGGCCCTGGGAGCTGGCAGTGTGGATTCTGTAGGGCGTCAATGTCACATTCACCCCTGAGGAGGCAGCAGCAGTCGCTCCCTCGGCACCTCCGGCCTGGAACAGAGACTGCTGATGGCAGCCCCCAGTTCATAGGCACCTGTTGTTTGAAATCAGGTGTCTAAAAAAGAGTTTGCCTGCAACCTACTATCAGGCACTTTTCACGGATCGGTAACCTCTGCTATTCAGGCTTTATTGCCTTTAAGAGAGGAGGTGAATGGGGAAGCCAGAGTTCTATTTAAAGGATTCAGAGGAGCGTTGTGGGCTAGCAGAGGAGCCTTGGGAAAGGGATAGGCCATCAGAGGCGCGGCCTGGAGAGGTTAACGTCCACCTGCAGACATTTCCCCATCTCCAATCCCAGCGAATTGATCTCAAGATTTGTTTCATAGATTTTTCCGAAGCACGGAAAGTAAGTAATCTCCAAGATCTGCATTGAATAGCTTGGTGTCACAAGAGTCAAAGACAGTCAAAGGGAGGAGTGTTTGAGAAAAATTGACCTATCAGTTGGGGGTGGGGGGTGCGCGTGTGTGCGGGCACCTGTGGTCCTGCATGTTTGGCCAAGGAAGAGAGTGGGGAGAAAATGCCGAGTATGATTTAAAAAAAAATTTTTTTTTCCTTAAAGATTGGCACCTGAGCTAACAATTGCTGCCAATCTTCTTTTTTTTCTGCTTTTTCTCCCCAAATCCCCCCAGTACATAGTTGTATATTTTAGTTGCGGGTCCTTCTAGTTGTGGCATGTGGGCCGCCCCCTCAACATGGCCTGACCAGCGGTGCCGTGTTGGCGCCCAGGATGTGAGCTAGGGAAACCCTGGGGCGCAGAAGCAGAGTCGGGGAACTTAACCACCCGGCCATGGGGCAGGCACCTGATTTTTAACTTTTGAGTTTAAAAGTCCTGTGTGTTACCCAGATAGCAATTTTCAATAAGCAGCTGGAGACACAGGGCGTCCTTGGGGCACTGTGGGGACCGGAGTGGGGGTTGATGAACTTACCCAGGAAGAGGCCACAGAAAGGGGTTAAAGCAGAACTTGGAAGCCCACATCCAGGGGCGGGAAGGGATTGTGACGCCAGGGACCGGGAGGAAAAGGCTGCACTGATGAGCAGCCAACCAGGACTTTTTTTTTCTTTTTTAAAGATTAGCACCTGAGCTAACAACAGTTGCCAATCTTTTTTTTTTTTCCTTCTTCTTCCCTAAAGCCCCCCCAGTACACAGTTGTCTATTCTACTTGTGAGTGCCTCTGGTTGTGGAATGTGGGACACAGACTCAGCATGGCCTGACGAGCGGTGCCATGTTGGCGCCCAGGATCCGAACCAGCGAAACCCTGAGCCGTGGAGGCAGAGCTGTGAACTTAACCACTCAGCCAGGGGCCAGCCCCACAACCATGACTTTCAACCTGCTAGTTATGGCCAGCGTCTGGTATGTGGCTGGTCAGGGCCCAGGCTGTACCAGGGTGTGAAGTATTTTTTTTTCAATCATTTTATTGAGATCATAATGGTTTATAACATCATCTCATTTCAGGTGTACATTACTATTTATCAATTTCTGTATAGACTGCATTGTGCTCACCACCAGAAGTCTAATTTTTATCCATCACCATACATGTGTCCCTTTACCCCTTTTGCCCACTCCCCAACCCTCTTCCCTTCTGGTAACCACTAATCTGTTCTCTATCCATGTGTGTGTTTATCTTCCACATATGAATGAAATCAAGCAGTGTTTGTCTTTGTCTGGCTTATTTTGCTCAACATCATACCCTCAAGGTCTATTCATGTTGTTGTAAACGGTATGATTTTGTCCTTTTTTTATGGCTAAGTATTCCATTGTGTATTTATACCACATCTTCTTTATCCATTCATCCATGGAAGGACACTTGGGTTGCTTCTCTGTCTTAGCTATTGTGAATAATGCTGCAATGAACATATGGGTGCATAAATCTCTTTGGATTGTTGATTTCAAGTTCTTTGGATAAATACCCAGTAGTAGGATGGCTGGGTCATGTAGTATTTCTATTTTTAATTTTTTGAGAAATCTCCACGCTGTTTTCCATGGTGGCTGCACCAGTTTGCATTCCCACCAGCAGTGTATGAGGGTTCCCTTTTTTCCACATCGTCTCCAACATTTGTTATTTTTTGTCTTGGTAATTAAAACCATTCTGATGGGTGTAAGGTGATATGTTAATGTAGTTTTAATTTGCATTTCCCTGATGATTAGTGATGCTAAACATCTTTTCATGTGCCTATTGGCCATCTGTATATCTTCTTTGGAAAAATGTCTTTTCATATCCTCTGCCCATTTTTTGATTGGGTTGTTTTTGTCGTTGTTGTTGAGTTGTGTGAGTTCTTTATATACTTTGGAAACTAACCCCTTGTTGGATATACAATTTGCAAATATTGTCTCCCAGTTGGTGGATTGTCTTTCTGTTTTATTCATGGTTTCCGTGGCCGTGCAGGAGCGTTTTAGTCTGTTGTAGTCCCATTCGTTAATTTTTTCTTTTGTTTCCCTTGCCTGAGTGGACATGGTATTCAAAAAGATTCTGCTAAGACTGATGTCAAAGAGTCCACTGCCTAAATTTCTTCTAGGAGTTTTATGGTTTCAGGATTCAGTCCATTTTGAGTTAATTTTTGTGTATGGTGCAAGATAAGGATCTGCTTTCATTCTTTTGCAAGTGGCTGTCTAGTGTTCCCAACACCATTTATTGAAGAGACTCTCCTTTCTCCATGTTCCTGGCTCCTCTGTCGAAGATTAGCTGTCCGTAGATGTGTGGCTTCATTTCTGGGCTTTCAGTTCTCTTTCATTGGTCTGTGTGTGTCTTTTTGTGTCAGTACCATGCTGTTTTGATCACTATAGTTTTATATTCTATTTTGAAGTCAGGGATTGTCATGCCTCCAGCTTTGTTCTTTTTTTCTCAGGATTGCTTTGGCTACTTGAGGTTTTCTGTTGTTCCATATAAATTTTAGGATTCTTTGTTCTATTACCATGAAGAATGTCATTGGGATTCTGATTGGGGTTGCATTAAATCTGTAGGTTGCTTTAGGTAATATGGACAGTTTAACTATGTTTATTCTTCCGGCCATGAGCATGGAGTATTTTTCCATTTCTTTATATCTTCTTCAATTTCTTTCAATAATGTCTTATGGTTTTCAGTGTATATAGGTCTTTCACCTCCTTGGTTAAATTTATTCCTAGATATTTTATTCTTTTTATTGTGATTGTAAATGGGATTGTATTCTTGAGTTCTCTTTCTACTAGTTCGTTTTTAGTGTATAGAAATGCAACTGATTTTTGTACATTTATTTTGTACCCTGCAACTTTGCTGTAGTTGTTCATTATTTCTAATAGTTTTCTGATGGATTCTTTAGGGCTTTCTATATATAGAATCATGTCATCCACAAACAGTGAGAGTTTTATTTCTTCCTTTCCAATTTGGATTCCTTTTATTTCTTTTTCTTGCCTAATTGCTCTGGCCAAAACCTCTGGTACTATGTTGAATAGGAGTGGTGAGAGTGGGCCGCCCTGTGTTGTTCCTGTTCTCAGAGGAATAGCTTTTAGTTTTTCGCCATTAAGTATGATGTTGGCTGTGAGTTTGTCATATATAGCCTTTATTATGTTGAGGCACTGTCTTTCTATACCCATTTCATTGACAGTTTTAATCATAAATGGATGTTGGATTTTGTCAAATGCTTCTCTGCATTTATTAAGATGAGCATGTAAGTTTTATTCCTCATTTTGTTAATGTGGTGTATCACATTGATTGATTTGCGGATATTGAACCATCTCTGTGTCCCTGGTGTAAACCCCTCTTGATCTTGGTGTATGATCCTTTTAATGCATTGCTGTATTTGGTTTGCCAATATTTTGTTGAGGATTTTTGCATATATGTTCATCGGTGATATTGGCCTGTAATTTTCCTCCTTTGTGCTGTCCTTGCCTCGTTTTTGCATCAGGGTGATGTTGGCTTCATAGAATGAGTTAAGAAGCATTCCATCGTCTTCAATATTTTGGGATAGTTTGAGAAAGATAGGTACTAAATCTTTGAATGTTTGGTAGAATTCTCCAGAGAAGCTATCTGGTCCTGGACTTTTGTTTTCTGGGAGGTTTTTGATTACTGTTTCAATCTCTTTACTTGTGATTGGTCTATTCAGATTCTCTGTTTCCTCTTGATTCAGTTTTGGACAGTTGTATGAGTCTAAGAATTTATCCATTTCTTCTAGGTTATCCAATTTGTAGGCATATAGTTTTTCATAGTATTCTCATAATCCTTTGTATTTCTGTGGTATCCCATTGTAATTTCTCCTCTTTCATTTCTAATTTTTTTTATATCAGCCTTCTCTTTTTTCTTAGTGACTCTGGGGTTGTCAGTTTTGTTTTCTCAAAGAATCAGCTCTTGGTTTTATTGATCCTTTCTACTATTTTTTTTAGTCTCTATTTCATTTATTTCTGCTCTCTTTTTTATTGTTTCCCTCCTTCTGCTGACGCTGTCCATTGTTTGTTCTTCTTTTTCTAGTTCTATTAGATGTAGTTTAAGATTACTTATTTGAGATATTTCTTGTTTGTTGAGGTTGGCCTGTATTACTATGAATTTCCCTCTTATGACCACTCTTGCTGCATTCCACAAGAGTTGGTATGTTGTATTTTCATTTTCATTTGTCTCCAGGTATTTTTTCATTTCTCCTTTGATTCCTTCATTGATCCAGTGGTTGTGCAGTAGCATGTTGTTTAGTCTCCAGATATTTGTGACTTTCCCAGCTTTTTTCTTGTAGTGGATTTCTACTTTCATAGCATTGTGATCAGAAAAGATACTTGATATGATTTCAATCTTCTTAAATTTATTGAAGCTTGCCTTGTTTCCCAACATTGCATCTATCTTTGACAGTGTTCCATGTGTACTTGAGAAGAATGTGTATTCTGCTGGTTTTGGATGGAATGTTCTATATCTCTCTCTATATATCTATTAAGTCCATCTGTTCTATTTTTTCATTTAATTCCACCTCGTACCACTGGGGAGGAGCAGGAGCTGGGTTTCTGATCCCACTCCATCTGCTGGAAGTTGTGGGGGGTACAGCGGGTGCTCCCAGTGGCCAGGAAAGCATTCACTGGTGGGCTCAGGGCTGCCACCGCCTCCTCTTACAGTTGCACCAAGACTGGTTCCCACTTGTGGGGCCGCAGTGGTAATATGGGCACTCCTGCTGACCAAGAAGGCACTTGCACATGTGTGTAGTTCTGCCATTGCCTCTTACGGTCTCACCAGCTGCTGTGCTTGGTGGGCAGGGCTTCTTTGCAGGTTCTGTGCCTAGGCCACTCATTGGGACTGCAGTGCTGGGCTCTCCTGCTGGCAAGAAAGCATTTGCACATGGGCTCAGGGCTTCCTCTGCCTCTCCTTAAAGTCACGCTGAGGCGCGTTCCCACTTGCAGGACCACAGCGGCACCATGGGTGCTCCCAGCCAGGAAAGTGTTCACTTGTGTAAACAGGGCTGCTGGGAAAGGGTTGGGGAGTGCTCACCAATCTTCACTGCATCCCAGAGGCCCAGTCCCTCCACCTTCAGATGTCTAGCTGCATGGGTCTCTCAAGTGTCCTCTTGTGCTGCGTGGATATCCTCCGTTGGTCAATGAATGTCCATTTAGTTGTAGTTCAAAGGGGGAGAGACAAAGGGAATGGCTTACTCTGCCATGTTGCTGATGTCCTGAAGTATTTTTAATGTCATCCCTGAGAAGTCAGCTGAGAGTGCAAACGGAACCACACACATTGATACAGCCACTAGCAAACCAACTCAGCAGCATTATCACATGTTGATTGAATGAATGATTAAGTGACATTGCTTTTTGTAGCAGAAACTATTTTTAAACTTGCTAATGGTTTGGTAAAAGTCTGAACAGTGACATTTTTAGAAGACTCTCAGAAAATCAAGTTGGGTTTTTAGGGGAATGAGGCACGAGGCTGCAGGCATTCCATCCTGTTCGGAGTGTTGTATTCTGGTCAAGAATCTTTGGTGGCAAGGACCCCCAGCGGTAACTTTGGATACCCTGAAAAGTTGCAGGAAAAGTTATAAAGATATGCTGATTTGTATTTTGAAACCATCTATAAGAACGATTTAAATGGTGTTGCTGAGCTTCACAGTGTCCAAATGAGAAACTAGTTCAGGAGGCGTTCTAATTACTGCTGTGAGCTGACGTCTCGTTTTTATTGGATACGACCTGTGGTCAAGTGATAGTAAATGAAGGTTTTAACGTGTAATCCCCACTCATCTGAAATTCTCAGAAGTTGAGCATTCTTAAAATTAGACTTGTTGGAAACATTTGTATTTTACAACTTTTTTTTTTTTTAAAGATTTTATTGTTTTTTTCCTTTTTCTCCCCAAAGCTCCCCCGGTACTTAGTTGTGTATTCTTCATTGTGGGTTCTTCTAGTTGTGGCATGTGGGACGCTGCCTCAGCGTGGTCTGATGAGCAGTGCCATGTCCGCGCCCAGGATTCGAACCAACGAAACACTGGGCTGCCTGCAGTGGAGCGCGCGAACTTAACCACTCGGCCATGGGGCCAGCCCCTCAACTTTTTTTTTTTTTAAAGATTTTATTTTTTTCCTTTTTCTCCTCAAAGCCCCCCGGTACATAGTTGTATATTCTTCGTTGTGGGTCCTTCTAGTTGTGGCATGTGGGACGCCGCCTCAGCGTGGTTTGATGAGCAGTGCCATGTCCGCACCCAGGATTTGAACCAACGAAACACTGGGCCGCCTGCAGCGGAGTGTGCGAACTTAACCACTCGGCCATGGGGCCAGCCCTTGTATTTTACAACTTTTAATGAATTAAGTCTGTTTTGAGTGAGAAGGTTAACCTAGTAAGTGAGATAAACAGACATTTGGGTTTTTATGTCTATAGTTTTGTGTGTTAGATCACGAATACAAAAATCCAAACATTTAGATAGTTTAAATAGTTAGCTAGATGAACCTTATTTGCCTAACAAAACATTGTTTTACTTATTGAAGAAATCACCACCGATTTTTTCTTCCGAATAGTTAACGCCGCATTACACTTAACTCTGGTTTGATCACAAGAATACTTTTTAAAAATGAATTGAGGGGGCTGGCCCGGTGGCACAGTGGTTAAGTGCACACGGTCTGTCCGATTAGGCGGCCCAGGGTTCACCAGTTCGGATCCCGGTTGCAGACATGGCACTGCTTGGCACGCCATGCTGTGGTAGGCATCCCACATATAAAGTAGAGGAAGATGGGCACAGATGTTAGCTCAGGGCCAGTCTTCCTCAGCAAAAAGGAGAGGATTGACAGCAGTTAGCTCAGGGCTAATCTTCCTCAAAAAAAAAAAAAAAAAGAATTGAGGCAGATGTGTCTCCTGTATGAACAAGGGACACCTTCACAAGTCAGCTTGCACGTGAACCTTAGAGTCCTCGGCACTCAGCCAAGTTCCCACACCTCCCCACAGGGCAGAAACCAGAGCCGGGTCCCAGAAGACCAGTGTGGGGTTTGTCTGACTTCAGGGCGTGATGCCGGGGGTAGGTGAGATGGTATCCCAGCAGCACTCCTCTTCTGCTACCCAGACATTTCTTGCCTGGGCGCTGAGTGTTCGTGGCTCTGTCACACAGCAGCTTCAACGTTGTGCCCCGTCAAGTGTTGGTACTTTTCCTTTGGATTCCTTTAATGGCTCTTGTGCTCAGAAAGCCTTTTTTGCATCCTCAAACAGCTAGTCATTTATATTTTCTTTAATTTTTATGGTTTCGGTTTTACAGATTACTGTTAATTCACTTGGAATCATTGTCAGGTGGCTGATGAAGTTAGAATGCAGCTTTAGTCTTTTTTCCCAGTGATTTCCCCCAGGCCGAGCATCGGTTGGTGAATACGCTCTCCTCCCCAGCTCTGTAATACTTGCAGCATTTGGCAGGGCAAGTCTCATCCACTTTCCGCCCATTTATCTTTCTTCCCCCCCACATTTTCTTGGCAGTGTTCACCCTTAATTCTTCCAGTTAAATTTTATTCCATAGGATTTGTTTGGAATTGTGTTGAGCCGAGACACTGATTTGGGAAGAGCTGGCAGGTAGTTTTTGATCCTCTTCTTCTAGTAAACCACAATTGAGTGAAAGCCCACAGGCACTGGCTGTGCATATTCAGACCCCACTTGTTTACCGTCAGTCAGCAGGGTGCCGGCGGCGGAAGGAGGCAGAAACCGGGCTGGTTCTGAGGCTCCAGGTTTCAGTGCTGCTGGGAGCTGTGGGATCCTCTGGGGGCTGTGGGATCCTGGCTGACCTGAGAACTGTGAGATTCCTTTGTGGTCTGACCGTCAGGTGCCCCTCTGTAATTCCTGGTCTGAAGGGCCCTCCAACCTACCAGGGGATACTTAGAAATACTGGCAAGGGCAGGGCAGCATGGTCATTGCTGGACTTGGAGACACACTGGTGCCAAGTTTGAATGTGAAAACCCCTAATTAAAGTTCTTCATTATTTTCCTTTGCAATTGTTTTTCCTCCTGGAAATTTCGGGATCCCAAGGAGAACAAGTACAGAGATGGGGGGTGTTTAAGAGGCTCCTCTGACTTTTGGCAACTCAGGTGACTGTGAAGGAAGGAGACTCCACCCCTGAAGATTTCATGGCTCCTGAGCAAAGGAGGGAGAGGGAGGGAGTCGGGACCAATGAGCAGACAGGTTGCCCCCCCACCTCCTGCAAGTGAGGAAAGTGCTCCATTTGGGGTAGTTTCCTCAAAGCTTCTTATCCTCCCTGTGGTGAGTTCTGATGTATGAAGTGACAGTCAGACCTGACAGCTCCCTGTCCCTCCCCAGGGTGGGAGCCCCCTCCTGGACATCTGCCCTTGCCATTCTCTCTATAGTCTGAGATTCCTGTCTTAGTACATACTCAACACGTACTTGGTATTACAAACAGTTTTCTCTGGGCACATCTCATACCCCATTTATGTCTAATATTTTCAGCTAATGTCTTTCCCTAAGTATTGTACAGGGTGACCTTAGGCTATGTATGTGATCTAAACAATACAAGTGACCTCCTACGCTGTGATGTTGGCTTGGGCGATCCCCCTTCTTAAACTCTATTTTCACAGGGCTCTGGCACCTGCCAGAGCTGGGGTAATTTCAAAGGGCAGAGGCCAGGAGAGGACAGTGACCTCTTTCTGTTCAAGGAGGACGTGGTTGCATTCAGAAGGGGCACTTTATCTTGCCCCGGGTGTCAGCAGAGCGTTCACAGTGGGAGGGGCTAGTTCTGATGGGGGCATTATTTGGTGGTAGCTGGTGACAAGTGGGTTCTGGCTAAGAGTGTCACATGCGAAGGATGAGAATCAGGAGCATGGTGCATTTGGGAAGGAACGTGTCATTTGTTATGGCTCCACTTAGAATGTGAGATTCCTTGCTTGGGTTCTGCAAAGTGTGGGGAGAGAGGGAAGACATGGTCCAGACCGTCTGAGGACCTTCAGCCCAGGGAGGGAGGCAAGAGCTGTACATTCAAGACTCGAGGACAATTTAGGACAGCGTCATGTTGTAAAGAGCCAGATTGTGTGCTGAGACAGGGAGAGTCTGGGAGGGAACCTTTCATCCACTGCTCTGGGTAGCACAGGCCCCTCACAAAGGAATGCTCAGGTCCTGCAGAGGGTTTTGCCCTATTTTTGATTTAAGTAGAACCTCAACCTCCTTTATCTATAACAGGAGATAAGGGGTGGTCTTCACAGAAAGGTTCTGGAGACAGTGTAGGACCCACCAGGGTGGCCAGATCAGAGGTCAGCTTACTGGAGTAGTTGTACCCCTGTGTCAGTCGATCTTTGGCTAAGGGCTGCCCCAACACTTCCAGCTCTGTCTGTGCAGGCAAAGCAGGTCCCATGAGCCCAAAGGCCGTCGTCCCACAGAGAGATATGGATACAGAAGAGTGCTGTCAGCATCTGCCACGGTCTGGGGTGCTTGTTCTCAACCTCTCAACCTTCCAGAAGCTGGCAGAGTGGACAGTTAGGAAGAATTAGCCTTCATTTCTTGTGACTTCCTTTTGTGATGGTATGACGAGCCAGAGTTTCTTATTAATCCTGTGCCACGAGTGATGACAGATATGTCCCACTGACCCACCGGAAACCATCTTTGATGCTTCTTGGCCATGTTTATTTCCCACAGTCCTGCTGCAGACTTTTATGCCCTCAGATCTCATTGGAAATATTCAGTACAGTCACAGGATGCCTATAAATGTGTAAATATTCTTCTTGGAAATAGTTGGCTCTTTGTTTCTGTTATTGTTGGCCCCGTGGTCCTTGAAGAGTAACTGGTGAGGTGTAGGATGGAGGACATTGAGAAGTGTGGGGCTGGGAGATGGGAGAACATTAAGACCTGAAGGAGAATTTCTTAATCATGTTGGGACACGGCAGCATACACCCTCACTGTCCAGGCCAGTCATTTGTCAGATCCAGGCTCCATAAACACACGTGAGCATCTGCGTGCATATGCACCTCCTCCATCCTTTCTGCGCCATTGTCATCATCATCCTCCCCTCCTCATTTCTGGAGGTTGCATGGACTCTGCCAGTGGAATCATAAGATGTCGGGATATTCAAATTGTTTCAAACTGGCCAATCACAAGAGGCTTCAGAGATGAAGCGCCTGATTATCAGGGGTTGCAATTTAACACGCAGATCCTACCAGTGATACCACCATGCATCTGCTATTCTGAGCGTGCAGCAGCTGGAATAACGGTCGAGACAGAGAAGCCAGAGTAACATGGCAGGACCACGTGGAATCAGAGGAGATTTTAAACATGGTTCGAGAGCTCAAGAGATATATCATGGTAAGATTTAATTTGAACTATTGATACGAGGTAGAAATCAATCTCTTTAATTTTTTCTAATGTATTTTTTCATTTAGTTTAACAATCAAGAAACCATTAAAACAATAATTGCAAGAGAAAAAATTATCAAACATAAGGATAAAAGAAAATGAACATGACAAAGGAGTAATGTTTTAGCTACTATTTTCCCATGAGTCCATTCAAACTTCTGGATCTTGGTTGGTCTTTAATATTCTGAGGGATTCTCTGTACATCCCAGGAAAGATGATACAGTGCAAGGATGAAAAGCTTGAGGGAAAGCTGTACTCACTTCTTCCAGAGAGAGGAAAAAGCCAGGAATAAGAGCAATACTTCCTTTTCCCAAGGATTATGATGCTTTTATAAAATTAATATCATTCTAGAAACAGAGATAAAAATTAATAAACGTGGCAGAATAGTTGTTGAAGGTTGACTGAACTGAAGGTACTGTGCAGCTCTGTGATTAAGTATTATTAATTTTTTTTGCTGAGGACGATTTACCCTGAGCTAACAGCTGTGCCAATCTTCCTCTGTTTTTTTTTAACTATGTGGGCCACCAGCACAGCAGGGCTGCTAATAGAGCAGTGTAGGTCCATGCCTGGGAACCAAACCTGGGCCACTGAAGTGGAGGGCACTGGGCTGGCCCTGGTTAAGTATTATTAAATTTAACAAAACTGCCTTTGAGGAAACGTTGTTTTGGTGAGTGCTGGGAAAATTGACAAAGATATGATACCATCTGACTTTAGAACGTTTTTACACACCATGTGAAAAGCCCAGCACAGAAGCAGGGAGAAGGCCCTTTGACTGACAAAGCTTTTTCCAGTAAACCATTTAACAGAAAATTTCTGCAAGTGAACGTTGGTGGGAGAAGACAGTCCGCCTTGCCCTCAGTCTTGAGGAAATGTGAAGTCTTGTTTTTCTTGTAGAGTTGCTTTGGCTCAGCCACCACCATCATTTGTCATCCATTGACCCTGCCACCTGGTCCCTGTCCTTCATCCGAGGCCCGTTCTCACCTGCCTCCTCCCCAGCGCGGATTCCCTAGTCTGGGATTAGAACCCTTCCTCTGTGGAAACCTCGCTTCTCTCGCCAGTTTCTGTCAGGTGACTCTCCTCACTAAACCCACCCCTGGCTGAAGCATGCCTCCCGCAGACTGTGCCTGCACCAGGCAAGTGGACGTGGCTGGAAAACCACAGCCACGTTAGGGTGTTTATGGCCGTTCATCTCAAGGCGTCCTACTCCGCTTTATTAGTCCATCCATAGACTTTTAAAAGAATTACACTCATATATATAAAAAAGTGAAATAAAGTTTTGGAAACTAACACTACTCATATTTCCTTTTCTCCTTTCTCTGATCCTATCCTGTTTCATTTACTTAAAATGTGCTGATGATGACCTTCTAAACTGATTTCACAACCCACTCATGGGTTTTGAAAAGAGATGCCGTAGATGATTATGTCACTCGCTTCCTCCCCTCCCAAATCTCCCACATCCCCCAGCTCCTCACTTTAAGCTGATGCCCTTACTTCTTATTCACTGAGAAACTAGAATTAATCAGAACTTCCATCACACTTGCCTTAAAACTGACAACAGCCCTGCGTCTGGATCCATGTGCTCTCCCTCCCCTCCTGCCACAGTGGGTAAAACACTTGGGCTCCTCTGTGGGGTCAGCCCCTCTGCCTGTGCAGCGGATCCCAACTTCTGTCACATAAAGGACACTACTCCAGCATTTGTTCCCTCTGTCCTGTATCACCTGTTTTGCCCCCTCTATTGGGTCATTTCCACTGGGTACGGTCATGCTGTAATATCGCCCATTTTTGGAGAACCTTCCTTGACCCCACATCTGCCTCCAGCTCCTACCTCTTCTCAACTTCACTTGACAGCAGAGTTCTTCACGGGGGGGGTCTGTGCTCCTGCCTCCAGTCCCCCTCCTTCCATCCTTTCCTAGATCCACTGTCATCAAGATGTTGTACCCTGAACTGATCTTGTCAAGGCCCCCCATGACCTCCGTGTGGCCAAATCCAGTGGTCAGTTTTTGGTCCCCGTCTCCTTCAATCTTCCAGCAGCATCTGACACAGGTACCTGCCCTTCCTACAAATACTTGGCTTTCAAGACCACGCTTTCTCTTGCTTCTCCTCCTTCACTACTATGCTGGCCCTGCCAATATCTGCATCCAAACCGTCAGCAAGTTTTGTCAGCTCTGCTTTCTATATATATCCCTGATCTGACCACTTCTCAGCATCCCACTGCTACCGCCTCAAAGCCCCCATCATCTGTCTCTGAATCTGGCAGTGTCCTCCTACCCGATCTCCTTGCTTTGTTCTGGCCTCCCTGCAGTGTATTTCTTCACAGCATACTCACAGTGATCTTTTAAAAACATATGCCAGATCCTCTAGTTTCCTTCCAGTTTCCATCTCACTCACGGTAAAATCCACGGTCTTTTCCACAGCCCGAAAGTCCCTGTATGTTCTGGGCTCTCTTTACTGTTCTCACCTCGCTTCCCGCCACCCGTCGCTTGCTGGCCCCAGCCACAGCAGCCTCCTTGCTCTCCTCTGGGCCTCCGCACTCGCTCTTCCTTTGCCTGGATATCCATGTGACCCGCCCCTCACTTCCTTCTGGTCTCTCTTCAAAAGTCCACTGCAGAGGGGGTGTCCGTGACTGCCCATAGGAAACAGCAGACCTACCACCCGCCCTCCTGACCCACTCCATCCCCAGGCCCTGCCCTATTTCTCACCAAGCATTTGTTTTCACCTGATATATGTTAGGAAAGTCTGGTTATGTCTGTTGGGTTCCGTGCTGCGTCTTCAGCACCTAGAATAGTGCTGGCATATAGTAGGTGCTGAATAAATATTTGTTGGATTAAACACTTAAGGCGGAATGATGCCTGAAGGTTGGGTAGAGTGGCTCAGGAGGCCCAAATATTCCTTTGGGCTAAAAGTAAAAGTACACCTTGTTCTGAGGAAGCCTTCAAGAGCTCCGGCAGGAGACATCTCACACCGGCTCAGGGCCCGTGGCTCATGCTGAGGAATCAGGAAGAAAATGGGCTACGACAGTGCTTTCCCTTTATCCTTTTCTCAATTTCTACAGGAGAGATTTGTTCTTAGTGCAAGTATGTGTAGTGTTCAAAGTAAGTTAGAGATAAAGACATTTGGACATTGAAATGCAACCTCCAGAGGGAGCTGAAGGATGGTGCTGAGGGGCTGTGACGCTCTAAAGCTCCTGAAGGATCCAGACCCTCCAGAGTCACTGAAATTCCCCCTGGAGAACATTCTCCTGCAGGTGCTGGTTGCTGCTGAGTTTTCAACCCCTGCGCGTGACTGGAGGAGCTGGCTTCGTAATTTGTGGGGCTCAAAGCAAAATGGAAATGGGGACCCCTTGTTCAAAAATTATTAATAATTTCCAGATGGTGTCAGCAGAGCATTAAACCAAGAGTGGGCCCCTCTGAACACGGGGCCTGTGTGACCACACGGGTCACACCCCCCAAAGCTGGCCCTGGAGCCATGCAAATCTCGTGTCATGTGTTGCAGGAGATGTAAGCTTCCACTGACAAGTGCTTCAACATCCCAATTAATAATCATACCAGCCAAGCGGAGGGCACCAAGTGCCCACTGTGTGTCTGATGCTGTGCTCAGGACTTCACACTTGCTGTTCTCATTTTGGAATCCTAACAAGCCTGTGAGGTGGTTACCTCTTGTAGCATCCCATGGTACCCATAAAATAGTTTCCTTTTCCTTTCGGATTGTAGAAACTGAGGCACAGAGAGGTTAAGTAACTTGTGTATGGTCACAAAGCGTGAAAGTGGAAGAACCAGAATTCAAACCAGGTTCTGTCAAAGACCAGCAGCTGCTCTGTAGTATCTCCAGAGCACCTCTGTGTGGAAATAGGAAGGTGAACTAGCTTCCTGGGGCTGCTATGACAAAGGACCACAGACCGAGTGGCTTCAAAGCACAGAAATGTATTGTCTCGGTTTGGAGGCTGGAAGTCCCAAATCAAGGTGTCAGCAGGGTGGCACTCCCTCTAGGGTGCTAGGGAAGGAATGTCCCGTGCCTTCGTCCTGGCTTCTGGTGGCCTCAGGGGTTCCTTGGCCTGCAGCTGCATTACTGCAGTCTCTGCCTGCACCCTCACATGGCGTGCTCCCTCCGTGTCTTCACATCGCCTTCCCTCTGTGCATCTCTGTTCAAACATCCCGTTTGTATAAGGACACAAGTCATGCTGGAGTAGGGACCACATAAAGACCTCATTTTAACTTGACTAAATCTTAATAGACTCGATTTGCAAATAAGGACACATTCTGCATGGTACTGGGGGTTAGGATACCCACATATTTTTGGGGGGAACGTAATTCAACCCACAAACAGAGAGTAAAGTAAAGCCAGAGCCTGATAGATATCCAGGAAGTGTGGCCGGTGAGCACAGTCGGGAAATAGAGTCAGCCGTTCCCAGTAGTCGTCCCTCCATGGTCGAAGTGCCTGCCGGGAATCGCCTGTCTGCCTCGTCCTGCAGGTCAGGGACGCTCAGCACCCCCTTGGGGTGGGTCAAGCCATGAATGGGAGCAGGAGGCTCCACGAGATGGAGAGGCGAAGCAGGTGCTTCTTGACTGTGGGTTTGGAGATGTGCTGTCGTTCTGCCACGTGCTGGTGTCAGTGGTCTGGCGGTGGCTCTGTTAGGCGCCAGGGTCTCTTGAGAGATCTGCGCTGAATGACCACACCTTCTCCTTCCTCTGGGCTTAGGGGGTGCAAGAGGCCAAATGACTGTACTGGGGAGACAAGTAATAGAACTTCAAAATTCCTAATAATGCGGTGATTCTGATCACAGTCGCTATATAACTTCACAGCGTGTGAAAATAAAAAAATATATATATTTTATAATATATAAGTATCATTATGTATTATATATATATAATCAAAATAAAAGGAATAACTGTAACTTTCTATAAACTCGTGGCCATGCCGTTGCTGTGCCCCTGACCAGCGCCATCTCCGTGACCTGGAGGCTCCTTCCTTCTGACCCTGGGGTTCTGTCCCATGGAACGACGGCTCTCACACATGGGCAGGATTTGGAGGCCTTCGCAGGCTTTTGTCTTTTTTCGTACAAGAAACTGGCAAAGGCAGAGCTTCGGTTCCTGGACTCTGCTTCCATAATGCATCTAAACCCACTCCAATGTCTGTCGTTCCTTCCTGCCCCCAGCAGCCGGGCACGGTTCCCTGAAGCAGGATGGAGAGCCTGGGCTGCCTACGAGGACCGGGCGATGGAGCAGCACGAGGCACTCAGCAGAACCAACCGCGATTCCTGTTTCCAGAGGAAGTCAGATAGGAATGTGCACTGGGCACACTGTATTTTTCTTGGAGCAGCATGTGATAAAAGTGTTATTTTTCATGCGATAAAAGCGTTATTTTTGCAAACAGAGAAGTGGGAAATGATCAAAAGCCAGAGGTTGCAGAAGACGAGACAGGAATTTTCAGTCAGGAAGAGGTATGGTTATTCTCTCTTGTCTTCTGCCACTGTGGCATGGGAAGGAATCACAAGTGCCTGCAGAAAATCATTCCCATTCTAGAAAAAGGGCAGAAGGCAGCAAGACCCAGGCATTCATTCAAGTCTCTTGAAAACCCACGGTGGGTCAGACGCTGACGGGTGGGGTACCCACTTCCGTACCTCCGGAATCTTCGTGGCCATCGTCGGGTCTTGTGAGGAGGATGATACAATAGGATTTTATCTTAAAAAGGTCACTCTGACTACTAGTTACAGAAGGGGTTTCAGCGCAGCACGAGTGGTCGCAAGGAGACCAGATGGGAGAAGATTGTGACTGTTCAGAGAATCGGGGCACTAGGGAGGAATTAAAGGCAAAAATCAAAGAATGGCCCAGCAGAACCCAGTGATGGATTTGATGTGAGGGATGTGAACAGAGAGGCCCTGGGCTTCTCGCATGACCACTCGGCTTAATGGGGGCACCATGAAGGAGATGGTAAGTCCAGGAGGAAAAGAAGGCATGACAGAGTTCCATTTTGTAAACGTGAAGTTTGAGGTGCCTGTGAGAACTCAAGCGGAGGTGTCAAGAGGCCGGCTCCAGGATCTGAGCTTGAAAGAAGGCTTTGGGCTGCAAACACCTAGTTAGCCATTTTCAGTATACACAGAGCCGAGCCAGGGAAGATAAAATTGCCTACGAAAAGGGTATGAAGATATTGTCCTAGGGTTAGCTTACCAGGACAGTAGTAAGAGCAGAATTTTCTGTTTCTGAGTATAGCGTCCAAAGTCTGTGAAAACATTGCAACTCAAGGGTTGGTTGGCTGCTGGTTCGTTTCACTCAGCCGCATATCTTCCCTTCCAGCAGAGCCCCTTGGCAGTTGGGACTCAGCAGATTGGCATCCGGCTCCCTCTGACAGAGGGTTTCTGGGTCTAGTGGAAATGTTCTTTGGGACTGAGGAGACCACTTGATTTCGGCGACAGCCTGTGGATAGAGTCCTGAGGAGTGAGAGCGCTAGTAGTCATCATGAGAGCCAACATTTATTTAGTACACACGTGTGTCACAGCTAGGCTTGGCGCAGTCCATGTGCTGTCTTACTAAATGCTGTACCAGTCTTGAAGATGGATACTCTTATTATGCCCATTTTACAGTGGGGAAACAGAGACTTGGACAGCATAAGTAACCGGCTCAAGGTCAAGCTAATCCGTGGCGTGGACCCCGCCATATCCACTGATGGAGCCCAACTCCTCAGTGCCAGGCTGCACCGGTTCCCCACCAGCCCGTGGTCCAAGCAACAGTAACCATCACCTCATTTAGAGGGGACTTGGGGTGTGGGACTCGGTGCATCCAGGAGCCTATCCTCCAGCTCAGCTCTGGCCACAGCTGTGGAGAAATGCCCGGGAAATCTGGTTTTACCATTTCCCTCAGAAATAGAAATACTAATACTAACCAATATTTTTGTGATGTTTATAGTTTATTAAAGACTTTCCCAGGCATTCTCAAGCCTCAATCTTTCTGTGCCACCAAGTGTACTGTTAATCTCTTTGCGGTTACCTGATGAACTAGGAGGAAGGGCGAGGGGAGGCGGTGGAGGTGTGAAGGTGGGGGTCAGGAAGGGAACGCTTCTCCCCCCGCCCCGCCCCCTTTAACTCTCTTCCCTTTTATTTTTAAGACTGTATTGCCGGGGGACCACCAAATTCTCATCTTTTATGAACAAATAAAGAATTTCAGCTAAAAGATTGGTTGCAGGTTTTGTTTTCTCCTTTTTTATTACTTCTAATTGTAAAATTCAACAAAATTTACCATCTTAGCCATTTTTAAGTGTGCAGTTCAGTGGTGCTAAGTACTTTTATATCACTGTGCAACCATCACCACCATCCATCCACACAACTCTTTTCATCTTTCCAAACAAACTGTACCCGTTAAACCATAGCTGCCCATCTCCCTCCCGCCAGCTCCTGGCACCATTCTACTTTCTGTCTCTGAATTTGACTACTCTAGGTACCTCATATCAGTGGAATCATACAGTATTTGTCTTGCTTATTAACTTGTTTCATATAGCATAAATACTATATGTGTACAAAATGAAATGCTGGCTTATTTCACTTAGCATAATGTCCCCAAGGTTCAACCATGTTGTGGCATGTGTCAGAATTTCCTTCCTTTTTAAGGCTGAATAATATCCCATTGTACGTATACACCACATATTGTTATCCATTCCTCTATCAGTGGACACTTGAGTTGCTTCCACCTTTTGGCTATTGTAAATAATGCTGTTATGAATCATGAGTGTTCAAATATCTCTTGGAGAACTCGTTTTCAGTTCTTTGGAGTGTATACCCAGAAGTGGAATTGCAAGATCATATGGTAATCTATTTTTAATTTTTTGAGGAACTGCCATACTGTTTTTCACAGCAGCTGCACCGTTTTCATTCCCACCAGCAGTTCACAAAGGTTCCAATTTTTCTACATCCTCACCAGCACTTATTTTGTTTTTTTCATAGTAGTCATTCCTGACGGGTATGACGTAGTATCTGATTGTGGTTTGATTTGCCTTTCCATAATAATTAGTCATGTTGAGCATCTTCTCATTTGCTTGTTGGTCATTTGTGTATCTTCTTTGTAAAAATATTTATTCAAGTCTTTTATCCATTTTTTATTCCAGCTGTTTTTGTTGTTGAGTTGTAGAGGTTCTCTGTATATTCTGGATATTAATCCCTTATCAGATATATGATGAGGAAATAATTTCTCCCACTCTGTGTATTGCCTTTTCACTCAATTATTTGTGTCCTTTGAGGCACACATGTTTTTAATTTTGACATAGTCCAATTTATCTATTTTTTCTTCTGTGGCCTGTGCTTTTGAGGTCATATCCAAGAAATCATTGCCAGACCCAATGACTTGAAGCTTTTCTCCTGTATTTTCTTCTAAGAGTTTTACAGTTTTAGCATTTATGCTTTGGTCTTTGATTGATTTGAGTTAATTTTTCTATATGGTGTAAGGTAAGGGACCAACTTTATTCTTTTGCATGTGGATGTCCAGTTTTTCTGTCACCATTTGTTGAAAAGACTGTCCTTTCCCCATTGAATGATCTTGGCAACTTTGCTGAAAATCATTTCACCTTATAAGCATGGGTTTATTTCTGGGCTTTCTAGTCTATTCTATCGGCTTTTTTGTCTGTCTTTATGCCAGTACCACACCATTTTGATCATGGTAGCTTTGTAGTAAGTTTTAGAATTAGGAAGTGTGAGTCCTCCAGCTTTGTTCTTCGTTTTAAAGATTTTTTTGGCTATTCAGGGTCTCTAGAGATTCCATATAAATTTGTGGATCGATTTTTCCATTCCTGCAAAAAAACACCATTGGTATTTTGGGTTTTTTTTGTTTTGTTTTTTTTGTTTGTTTGTTTTTTTTTTTGGGAGGAAGATTAGCCCTCAGCTAACTACTGCCAGTCCTCCTCTTTTTGCTGAGGAAGCCTGACTCTGAGCTAACATCCGTGCCCATCTTCCTCTAGTTTATACGTGGGACGCCTACCACAGCATGGCTGCCAAGCAGTGCCATGTCCGCACCCGGGATCCGAACCAGCGAACCCCGGGCCACCGAGAAGCGGAACGTGCGAACTTAACCGCTGCGCCACCGGGCCGGTCCCACACCATTGGTATTTTGATAGGGATCGCATTAAACCTGTAGATCACTTTGAATGGTATTGACATCTTAACAATATTAAGTTTTCCAATCCATGAATTCTGGATGTCTTTCCATGTGTTTCTGTCTTTAATTTCTTTGAATAATGTTTTGTACTTTTCAGCGTACACGTCTTTTGCCTCCTTGGTCAAGTTTATTACTAAATATTTTATTCTTTTTGATGCAATTGTAAATGGAATTATTTTCTTAATTTTCCTTTTTGGGTTGTTGATTGTAAGGATATAGAAACACAACTGATTTTTTGTGTTGGTTCTATATCCTGCAACTTTGCTGAATTCTTTTATTAGTTCTGTTTGTGGGATCTTTAGGGTTTTCTAAGATATACGATCATGTTGTCTGTGAACAGAGATGATTTTACTTTTTCCTTTCTAATTTGAATACCCTTTATTTCTTTTTCTTGCCTAATTGCTCTGGCTGGGACTTCCAGTACTGTGTTGAATAGAAGTGTCAAAAGCGGGCATCCTTGTCCTGTTCCTTAAAGCACAGGAGGAAATGGTTTTCTAATCCCCGTTTCTCCAGCATTAATGGCAGAGTGTTTTGGTTTTTGTTTGTTTGTTTGTTTTGTTTAAATGCAGAGATGTGTGCTCAGAGACTGAGGACACAGTCAGAGGCTGTGGAGCACCTGGAAATCCTGAGGAGGCCGGGAAGGGAACGAGGCTGTTGGGCCAGGGGCTGGGGCTGTACTGGGGGAACTGCAGGGCTCTGGGGAGTCACCATGTGACTGAGACGTGTCCCCAGGAGTGGCAGCTACACCAACCAACGGTGACCTGGCTCACAGAGCTCCTGCCCCTCTAAGCCTGGGGGACCCATTCCCTTTCCCCACCCTACTTGGGCCCTTCTGCCTATGGCTCCCTGCTCATTCGTCCTGCTGGGGTCATTGCCCCAGGCTATTGAAGAAAGGAGCTGGTGTCCCACCCCATGAGAGCCAGAGAGGGGTAGCTCCAATCTCACTTGCAAAGCAGAAAAGTGTTTTTGGAACCTCAGCCCTGCATTCTTCACACATTTTCCCTTCAGCACAGGAAGTTTACAATCCCACATTCCAGTTACCATAAAACTGCACCCTCAGGGATTACACAGGCTTCTATAAATTGTCAATTAGGCCTGACCCCCTCATAGCCTCGAGGTTCCAGGAAATGACCATTTGAAACTAGAGCCTCAAGTAAACTGGGGCTGTCTTTATTTTTCCCAACTTTATGTTTGTTTCCCAGCTGAGAACTGACCTTCTTTATAATAAGGGGGATTTCCTGCTCCCATGAAATCTTTCATTTCTCTGGTGTAGTTTTCATTCCACAGGAATTCAAAAATACTGTGAAAAAACAAACAAAATAATCAGGTGGAGCGAAGTCTCGCCTTGTGGCCTCCCTGGATTTTTACTGTGCTTTTTTTAAAGTCAAATTTCATTCTTTTAGAAACAAAAATATAACTGAGTGCTGGGAGGCTCGGGACCTATGACTACAGTCAACACGTGCTGCAATCTAGTCTCCTGGGGCTGCGATTTTCCTCCAAATCTAAGGAAATTCCTAGAAAGGCAATTAATGCTACAGAAGCTATATTTCCAATAGAAAAAAAAAATCATGTCTCTGTTTGGGGTCTACTTGAATATATTTTCATTTGGGAAGGAAAAATAAAGTCTCCTGATATGGAAGAGATAATTTTAGAAATGCAAAGAGTATTGCCCCTGGGCATTTATAAATTTATAAATTGTCTGCATGAACATGCGTCACTGCCAGGTGTTATAGAAAAGCTGTCCTATTTGGTGTTGAGACAAGATGGTGAATTAAAGTTGTATCAGCATTTACATAGACAAAAAACTTTGGATAACAAAAAGACCCTAAAATTCATTGAATCCTACCACCTAATTTTACAGAAAGAGAAACTAAGTCCTAGAAAAGTTAAATTATGTGCCCAAGTTCTTGTAACTAACACACTTCACATCTTGGAGTTAGCTGTGTGCTAGCACTGTGCTGTGTGGGGCATTTATTTAGATGTTGCTAAATAGCAATTATGTTTGATTTTAATCTCAAATCATTAGTTGCCTTTTCTTTCTTCCAGGAGAGAAAGCAGTCTTATCTAGAAGGAAAGACAGTTAGTGTTTTTGTTTATTTTTCTGAGACATGTGATTTTGTAAATTATATTTGTACTTTTATTACTGAGTTATTTTTAGCCATTTAGATTTTTTTTTTAGTTTGTTGCATCCAATGTGTTTGCTACTCTAATTTCAAACTGATAATTTTCTAATTTTTTCAAATTAACTAAGTAAAAATTTTAGTAAAAAGAAAAAAGCATCATCGAAGCTCCTTCTGCTCTTGATGTCACAGAGGACAGTGTTATATGAAAAAACCTGGCCATAAACTACTGAGTAGAAGCGTTGGACTCTGAATGTGAAGAAGTTTTACACCTAAGCAATTAATTTGCTTATAGTTGTCTTTTATGTGTATGCCCAAGGGTGATATATGATTCATAAAAAATATGTCTAAGTTGAATGGAGCTCTTTTGATGAGAATAAAATAAAAATTCTGTGATTAAAAGAAAAATAGTTCCCACTGTGCTGGAAACTTTATTCCATTTAGGGTCCCCACTGAGTTTTATAAAGTAACTGCCTTGATCCCCATTCTACAGATGGTTGAACAAAGGCTCTGAGAAGTTAAGTGAGCTTGTCCCAGTCGCACTTTTAGTCAGTGGTGCCAGAGCCAGGATTTGCAACCAGGAGCGGCTGATTGTAAAACTCGGCTCAGACTTCCCAGGATGCATCCCAAACACAGGCCTGAAGCCACGTCTCCGATTCTTAGCTTGGGGCAGATGCTGGCCATGGAGAACCCTGAGCTTCTTGGGGACCAGGAGCCAAGGAATAACCCAGCTCCAGCAGCCAGTGCTTGGGCCATACCAAGCAATGGAGTATTTGCGGGGGGGCATTTGGAGGAAGAGCATCTATTCAGAGAGCTGGGACCTCAGAGGATCCCTTGGGGTGCGAGGAAGGAAACAGCCAGAGAAGCCACAGCGGTTGCCTTGGTAGCGTCTGGGATTCCAGGGGTTCCCTTTCTCTCTTCACAGCCAGAGACCAGCAGTGGAGAATCTGGGTCTTGGGTTGGGAAACACTACAAAGTCAGAAGGTAGAAACATCCAAAAGACAATTCTAAGTAAGTTGAAAAAGAAAATAGGGCCATTTGACTGATCCAGGGAGGGCGCACAAGGCAGTGTTCCAGAGGATCCATCCACTTGGATCACCGCCAAGCCATAAAAGGAGACCTGGTGACATTCTTTGAAATTCTGGGTCCAAAGAAGCAGTGTCAGGCCCTGGAGGGCATCGCAATGGGGGTCAGGAGGGTGTCTGATTTCTGCCTCAGATGCCCAGTCCTGTGTGTCAGAGTGAGACCTGGCATTCAAGGCCCAGATAAACATGATCTTCATAATATGATAATAACAATAGTTAATATTTATTGAGTGTTACCAGGCCACAGGCCTGGAGCTAAGGGCTCTTCCTATGATGTTACTGAATCTGCCACCAATAACTAGAAGGATTGTGATAGATTTGAAAAAAAGAAAACAATTAGCAAAAACAGATGCTGGGGGGCAGTGTTTAAGGACACTTCTGGTTTGTTTTTTCAGAGACTCGCTTCTGAGCACAGCCTGTCCCGGGCTGTTTTCAATACGTGTGCTGGAAGGGAAGAGGGACACGGGTGGGCAGTTCAGGGGGCAGCTTCTCCAGGCCAGGCCCTGGGCCGGGGTGGGGGAGGGGGACACAGACGTCATCTCAGTTCATTCTTACAGCACATCCTTACCTGAGGGGGAGGTGTTACTGCCCACAGTTCATGGGGTTGGCCGAAGTGAACCTCAGACGGGTGTAATTAACTTGCTCGGGATCCCAGGATTAGAAGCCAAGATTTCAGTAAGGAATGTGATTCCAAATTCCAGGACCCATGTTGCCTCCTGGGATGAAAAGCAGATTCATTTTGGCCACAATTGTCAAACTGTAGCCAAGCAGAGAGCCTCAGATAAGTGTCCCCAGATCCAGACATTAGAAATGGAAGTATTTTTACATACGCAAACACTTAGAGATTTTCTGAAATAAAGCCTTCGCTGCTGAGACAATCCGGCCACACCACACTTCCAAAAGTATCACAGCTCCAGTTAATGCAATTGATTTGTTGTTGGTACCAGCAGATTTCATGCCTCTAGGGAAAGAAGACACTGAATCTTAAGTCGACCCAAGCATGGCAAAACCAGCCCTGCTAGAGCATTTGCCTTAAAGAATCAGCGTCATGGCTTCTGTAATAGATGAGTCATTTTCCTCCCTGTGAGCAATTCGTTAATAGATAATAGCTTTTATTTTGATTATAAAGGTAATATCTACTGGTATACGATTTGAACAATTCAAAAAAAAATACAAAGATGAAAATATAAAACACCAAAGCTCATTGATTCAGTTCTTGGGCCAGAGTGTAATGTGGTTCCGAGCATGAATTGTTAATGGGGAAGATATTTCTTGAGAAATTTCATCCATCATGCAGGCAGCTATGTAATTTCAAGGCTGCGTGTGACTAGAATTCTGTTAAAAGGAAAGCGTTAAAATAGTGTGGAAGCAGTCGTGACCGAGGGCTGATGCACAGACAGCTTCCCATAACGGTCACGCATTTATGGGTTGTGAAGAGCTGTGCCTCCCTAAAAATACAGTCACAGGGGGAGATGGTGTTTCCTTCTCTGCTGAGATGTCACACGCCCTGCCATCCTCTGGACTCTGGGTGTAGGAGAGCAAACCCAGTGTGAATCAGGAGTATCACATGAGACCCCCACAAAACAGGACAGTGTTAGTTGAAGTGTGCTGTGCTCAGGATGGCTGGTGCTGGAACAAGAGGCTGATGGAGAGACAGTACAGTGTGGTGAGCAAGAGCATGTGTTCTAGAGTTCTCGTGCCTCCATCGACTGGCTGTGGGTGTGTAGGCAAATTAATTAGCCTCTCTGAACCTCAGTTTCTTCATATATGAACTGGAGATAGGAACAGCCCCTGCCACAAAGAGGAATAAAAGAGTTGTGCATGTGTAATGGTTAAATTGGTGGCCCTTTATGCACTCAGCATTTGTCCTCGTGATTTTCATATGCAGTAAGGACAATAATAGAGGTCCTGCAGGAGGAGCGGGCCTTTGTTCATTTTACCTCAGGCCTCCCAGTAGCAGAGAGATGGAAGAGCCACTGCAGCCTCACCAGGTGGTTAGGAGAGGCTGACAAATAAACCCCAAACTGTCAGGAGCTTCACACATAAAGGTTTGTGTGTAGCTGAGGTGGGTTGGGCAGCTGTTCTCCAGATGGCGACTCAGGGACCCAGGCTGTTTCTTCTTGTAGCGTGTCATCTGAAACACACAGTTACAAGGTCATGGCAGAAGGGGTCAAGGGCCTGGAGACAGGTGGGATGGTTTTAAATGCCATATCTGAATGTGGCACACATCACTCCCTACCTGTATTTAGATGGACAGAACTCAGCCACGTAGACTGAAATGTGAGAACGTCTGAGAAACAGAGGGGCACATGGATGCTTGGGGAGCAGACGTGGCCGGTGCCACAGGGGCTGCCTGTTGTGAGGAGTGGCATAGAATCACTTATTATAGTATTACCAAAACAGAGAACACTGATCGTGACTTTGGTTGGTGGCTTTCTGGAAGTTGGGAAAACTGTGTCCGGGCTTTGGGGATCTGTTTAGAAAAGCAGTGCTGTTGCATCACCCTGGAAATCAGACATCTGCCTCCCCTTCACCGTGCCGTCACCAGAGGCAGATGACTAATCAGGAACATGATGTCCTGTTTGGTTTTTCCAGGAAAGGTATTTCCAGGTACTTATCTGTGGCCGGTCTTCCTTAAAGTTCCTTAAACTTGTGCTTCCCCTTATGATGCTACTTACAGCTCAGGATGCAAAGCCTAAAGACGTCCGCATGGAAGGTTATGACGTCCTGGATCATCAAAGAAAGGTTACATTTCTCCTGGCGAGCTGGTTCCTGAGGGAGAATGATTTAGAACACGTTTTGAATAAAGCCCTCTTCAAAAACCTGTTTAATTCTTTGAGGGTTTAATTCCTAAACGGTTAGCCCTCCCTTATCTGGGCTCTACACATGACCAGAACCCAAGGACCCAGCTCAGACAGAGTCGATATTTACAGCAGGATGATTCATAAGGTAGTTAGTGGCTCGACCACCCTAGACTGGCCTGTCTCTCTCACTCAGCTCCTTCAGGGAAGGGTCCTGGTGGAGGCTGCCTGTTCCTTGCTCTGTGCCCAGCGCCTCACTCAATCCAGGCCTGAAATGTAGATTAAATGATGATTGTAAGATAACAAAGTTTCAGAATAACTGCTGGTTTGGTTAACTGATCGCTCCAAGAATTCACAAAGCAGTGATCCACCTATAAATGTTCACCGTTTTCTCCTGCGTTCTGCATGTCTGGTTGCTTGCTTGAGGCATGAACTTTGCATGCCAGTGTGGCCTCTTCTAAACATGACCCAGGTTGACTGTCCCTTGTCCTAATCATTAAGATAGTCCCTATCTGGTGCACAGGGCCATTTCATGGCCACTCAAAGAGTATTCAGTAGGACCCACTGCACACCTGGAACAGGAGGGAAACCTGGAGGAGTACCCACGAGCCTTGTGGCAGAGTGAGGGAATGGTGACATGCAGTTAAACCGTCTCCACCTCCCCACACGTGACAGCTCCGTCACTCTGCTGCCTCCCCTGGAGTTCACAGCAGAGGCCACCAGTGGTCAGAGCCCCACGGTGGCAGTGGGAGGACTTCTGAAGAATCCAGCTCCTGCTCACTCAGGTGGTTTTAATTCTTGGACACATCGTAAAATAGCAAATGTTTCCATTATATTAGAGTGTTCACTGGAAAAACCTTCCATGTTTAACAGGGTTTACATTAGTGTGGTTTTCTCAAATTGAATTCCTTATTCATTCATTCCACAAATATTTACAGAGAAGTTATTATATACACAGGCCTTTGCCATGGAATGCAGAAGGTCCAGGCCACGCTGCCCCTTTAAATACTCAGCCATGGCCCTGGGCACGGAGAAAACCCCAGGCTCTGCTCCGCATGCACATTCCCGCCGGGACCTTCTTGTGAGCTTCCCTGGCCCATGGTCATTACATCGAGACCCCTCTTCTTCTCGCCGTGCTTGAATTGGTGACCCAGTTTGGGGCTGTCTTCTGGCTCTGACCTGAGAGGTAACTCCCAGGAGGAGGCCCTGGGAGCCTAGAGGAGAGGCCCCCAAGCCGGGGTTCCCCCAGAAGGAGGCCCTGGCAGTGTAAGTAATTCACTTGGCACTTGGGGTGGGGACACACCAGGGACACTGGGAGGTGAGTGAGGAGGTGAGTCAGGGGAGGGAGGCAGCCAGTCCAGGGTGTGTTGTCAATCAAATTGACCCTGTGAACAAGAGCTTAATCCTGTCTCAGTATAAATTAGGGGTGAGGGGTGGGGGGTAAGAAGGCCAGGTATTCCTGTGCCCTCTCCCAGCAGTCCTGGATGCGGGCTCTTGGGGGTGGAGGGGAGAGTGGAGTTCACTCCCAGCACTTAGGCCTGCTGAGCTCCTGGGAAGAGCCTGCTCCCATAGCCAGAGACAGGCTCAGGCAGACCGGGCAGGGGCAGGCCTACCTCAGGCGCCTGGACTGAGAGGCCGGGTGCATCAGCAGGGGCCGGGAGGGCTCTGCCAACCCAGAGAATTCCCTGGATTTAGGCAAAGGCCGTTATCCTAGGGTGACTTGAAAATCACATGGGGCTCTTCCAGCACCTTCCCCACCCTGTGATTTCACTGAGGATGGCAGGTGCTGTCAGGGGCTCTGCATTTGCTGACAGTCGGGGCAGCTTTGGCTTTTTCGGTGATGGCCAATGATATTTAAGAATTTTGGCTTTGAGTATGCTTTAGTTGTCAGTATTTTAAACAACTGGTTGTGTGTGTGTGAAGGTGTGTTAGTTATTAGAGTTCCTTTTTTAAAAAGTTACATATACTGCTGCCCTGAGACATTCCTGTATTGTGAAGAGCAAATAGGTTTGGGTAAAATGGATATATTTAATGCAATAAATGGCATTATTATTTTAACATAGCCAGCTCTGAGCTGCGATAGAATAATGGTTGCTTAGATCCAAATCTCTTTGCATAATTTCCAAAAGAAAAACACCCGAGTCAACAAATAGAGCAAATAAAGCCATCAGTGACACATGCCCACAGTATTACTCGAAGACAGAATTCTACAAACTTCAAGTTACTTGTAAGGATAAACACTCAGGTCCAGCCGGGCTGGCTCTGGATCCCACCCGTGTCGGGAGCGCTGGACAGAGACTGCAAAGAATAAGTGGAGAAAAGGAGAGGATTGCGGGGAGGCTGGGGTCTGAGGAGACTCACCCCTAGACAGACAAGTCCCATCCTGAGTGGAAATTCCTGAGTGCGCCTGGGGCCCGAGGTGACTGTCTTGGGAAAGAAGAGATTTCAAGACAGAAGGGGGAACCTTGGAAGGACACTCGCCCCTTGGAGACTGGGCGATGTGGAAAAAGAGCAGCGAAAGGGATAAAATCGAGAGAGTGGCAGAGACGAAAGGGAATCCACATCAGAAGAAACCTTCCTCCTCGCCAAGCAGCAGCCCTACGGTAAAGAAACTGCACTTCAGCAAATCAACAGCAGAGGGCGTGTTCTCACCAAGAAACCTAGTTAGCCACCCCAAGCCTGTCCCTTGTCAGCATCACCTCATTGCTGGCCTAGAAAAGAAAATCGATTATAAAAGGAGCAGAAAGCAGCAGACAACACGCAAGCAAATCTGCAATCAGAAGAAAACAGAGTCTGAGAATCAAAACATTTTGGGGGATGAATGTCCTTACCCCTCTAAACACACACATGCACGCCCAAAACAGAAGAAAACAGCAATACGTTTTTCCAACATTAATTAGTTAAGTATCCTGAGGTAAGCATTTTCATATATATATTCATATATATAAACATTTTCATATATATCAAAAATTCAAAAAGTCAGAGCTAAAATGGGCAAAACTCAGGAAGATGTGAGAGTTGGCTGAACTCAGGAGGGGAAATGAAAAAACTCAGTTTGCAGATGCTCATGTTGTCCATGGGACCAGCCTGTCCGTGGACACAGACTGACCACTAACCTTGCACCTTCCGCGTCCACGGTGCTTTCTTTCCCAAGCTGCAGCCCACAGCAAGCATTCCTTGCCCTGAGCTATGCTGCCTCTTCCGATGGGAAACCTTCTGTCAGGCCGATCTTAGTGATAGTTTTTACTTTCCAACTTCTCTATAAACTGCAACTCTTGGAAATACCCAAATACTTTCCTAGGGCGATTCAAGTGGTACTTTTTAAGTAGATAAAACTTTCCAAGAAGAACTTCATCTCCTTTGGTAATATGTCAAAGTTTCAGAGATAAACTTTTCAGAAAAATTTGTTTCCACATTGCAATGAATGCCCACAATAAATTGTGCCATATTTTATAGTTCACAAAGTAATTCCATCTATTATATTTATCTTTAAAGTTGCATGTTTAAACATAGGTTTGACAGTTTCTTCCCCTCCTCTATGTAACCAGACACAGCTTAGAAACGCTTAGCCTTGGTTTATGTATCTGAAAAATGAGAATGGCAATGGCTTCCTCATACGTGATGTTTGCAGTATTTGGCTAACTTCAGACTATGGGACAGAGTGTATTTTTCTGAAGATGGCCACAACATCATCGTCCACCCCCCATCCTTAGCCAGCTCCCTGTCAGGAGGTGGAGTCTAATCTCTTCCCCTTGTATCTGGATACATTTGTGTCTCACTTATAATAATAGCATGTGGCAGAAATAATACAGCATTACTTCTGAGGATAAGTTGAAAGAAGTAATACAAGTTCCACTTTGCTCTGTGGGACACTCTTGCTGGAGCCCTGAGCTGCCATATCAGCAGTAATACTGTTCCAAGGCCCCCCATGCTGTGAGGAAGCCCAAGCTAGCCCATGGGAAGAGACCACATGGTCTGAAACTACACGGAGGAGAAAGACGCCCTGCCAGTTTCCAGAGGTGCGGGCTGTGCCTCCCCACCCACGGCCCTTTGTTCCAGCTCCAGCTGCCTTCTGGCTGCAACCATACTCAAGACTCTCAGCCAGATCTACCCAGCCAAGCCCTTCCTGGATTCCAGACCCTCAGAAACCATAGAGATGATAAAATGATTGTTATTTTAAGCCACTGTCTTGTGGTGATTTGTTATGTAGCAGTAGATAACTAGAAAGTATGAAACCTCAAGCAATAAGGACAATTTCTAGAGAATGAGTAGCAACCATGCCTAATTCCTTTTGTGATAGTTTTGTTTTGGATAATTTTTAAAGAGAAAATTGATAGACCAGAACGTATCTCTTTTGAGAAGAATTATGTTCCTCTCTAGATTTACCTTCTAAACTAACTTTCTACTGGAAAAGAATTATTTTCAGTTGATTTTTTTTTTTTTTGGTAGTTGCAGAGCTTTAAATACCTATTGCTTTTACAAAAGCGGGTGATAGGGCAGACTGTTGGAGAGAAGTGTGTGCCTTGTCCGTGACTGAATTCTCAAGGCTTTGTGATGAAGCCCAAGGCCGAGGAGCTCCCACACTGGCTATGTGAGAGCAGACATGCCCGGCGGTCTAGGCCATGATAAAGAGGAGTGACCTCCGATGGAGGGCAGGAGCCAGAAAGTTTCATAGCATAGTGGCTCTATTATGGACTCAGATGGCTTGGGTTTGGATCCTGGCTCCCCGACGTGCTGGTGGTGTGACCGTGGGCGCGTAAACTCATCTCACCGTGCCTTAGTTGCCTGATCTGTTACAAGGGTCGTCACAAGGATTGAGTGGAATAATACATGTGAATGACTCAATACAATGCCAAGAATGTAGTGAGCGCTCAGCGCTCTCAGGAATTTAAGCGCCAGATCCAGACACCCAGAGTTCGTGAAAGGGATAAAACACGGGAACTAAGAACCTGCGTGACTCAGGTGTATGGTCATGGGCTAGCACGTTACTGCCCCATGCAGGAGACAGGACAGTTCTAGACCTGCTTAATCTGTCCTAGGTGATGGCCTTTCCCAAACAGAGGGAACAGTGTGAAGTGCTATGCTCCCTTGCTGAAATTTCCAAGGAAGTTAGCAAGGTTCCATTGTAGAATTTAACATTTAAGTTAGAAATAGCAGCCTTAATCTGATACATGATGTGTACAACCGTGTTTAATGGCGATATACTGAGTGCTTTTACTTTGAGGTAAGGAACACGATGGGGATGCCCTGACACCCTTATTCACTCCCACCTCATGTCACCTGTCACCCCACCACTTGTATTCCACATTGTACTGGCCATGTTACCAGGGCACTAGGCAATAAAAGAAATAAAAGTTATTAAAATTAGAATTAGGACAGTCATTATTCAGAGATTAATGTACTAGCAACAAACAATTAGAAAATTAAATAAAAACCTACAGTTTATGTACCAGCAAATACCTAGGAATAAATTTAACAATAGATGTACAAGAACACCACACTGAAAGCTACAAAACATTGAGAGAAATTAAGAAAGACCTAAATAAATAGAAGGATATACCATGTTCATGGATTGGAATACTCAATATTTTAAAGATGTCACTTCTCCCCCAAACAACCTATAAATTCCTTGAAATTCCAATTAAAGTCCAAGTGGGGTTTTTTTCCTGTATAAATTGACAAGTTGAGTACAAAATTTAGATGGAAATGAAAAGTAATTATAATATCCAAGGTGATATTTAAGAATAACAGTAGACCTGGAGGTTTTACGTCACTAGTTTTAAGACTTGCCTTAAAGCTAAATAATTGAGAATGTGGCATCAAAACATAGATAGACAAATAAATCAATGGAACAGAATGAGAGTCTAGGGACAGACATATAGATATGCGGTCACTTGACTTACAAGAAAAGCTGTACTGCAATTAAACGGGGAGAGGAGAGTCTTTTCCACAGACCCTGCTAGGTCAGTTGTATATTCATAAAGAAAACGTGAAGCTTGATCCCCATGCCACACACAAACATGATTTCAAGATAGATCGTAGACTTAAATGTTAAAACCAAGACTAGCAACATTCTAGAAGAAAATATAAGAGAATATCTTTGTGAACTTGGATTAGGAAAAGCTTTTTTAAAACAACTGATAAACAAAGAAAAGATTGATAAACTATACTTCATTGAGATTAAGAACATTTGTTCATCAAAAAATGCCCTTAAAAGAGTAAAAATGCAATGCCATACACGCATCCACCCAAGGACTCACATCCAGGAGTATGTGCCTATATATATCAGACAACCTAGTTTAAGGATGGGCAAAAGACTTGAGCAGACAGTTTAAAAAGGAGAATATCAAAATGACCAATAGATACATGAAAAAATGATGTTCAACCAGAGATAGTCTCATCTGAACCAACTGATGTTCCCACCAGAGAAATGCAAATTAACAGCACAATAATATATCGTTACACATCCACCAAAAAAGCTAAAATTAAAATAACCGACAACATAAAGTGTTAGTGAAGATGTGGAAGACTTGTACATTGCTGGAGGGAATATATAATGGTACAAGATATTTGAAAAACTGTTTGGCTGTATTTACTAAAGCTGAGTATACACCTACCCTATGACACAGAGATTGTACTGTGAAGTATACTCAACAGAAATGAGTGCTTGCCTGGACATGTACAAGACTGTTTATAACGGCTTTATTTGCAATAGCCAAAAACTGGAAACTTCTGTTATTTACATAGTGATGAAAAGGAATGATCTGTTGACACACACAACAATGTGGATGACTCTCACGTATATAATATTGACTTGAAATCAGACACAAAAGAGTATATATTGTATGGCTCCATTTATCTGTGTTTAAAAACAGGCAAATCCAATCTATATGACACAAGTCAAAACAGGGATTATCCTGTGGAGGTACTGAATAGGAGAAAGACCTGAGAGAACCTTCTGGAGTGGTGTAAAAAATCATCAAGCTGTACCCTTAAAATCTGTGCACTTTATTGTATGTAAGCTATATCTCAATCAGATTTCCCTTCCTTTTGTTATGTGGCAGTCTTGATTTTCTTCTTATTCCTTTATGATTTCTTTATCTCCACTAGCTTCTTTTCTCTCATTTTGTACAGGATTCTCTCCACAGTTCACTTATTTTCTCTTGCTACATGCTGCATCTTGGGCATTTTACTTACTTGTGGCCTTACCTGCCACCTCTCTGTAGGTGACTCTTACCTTTATATCTATCGCTCCAATCTCCCTCTTCCCATGGGGTCATAGGACTGACAGGAACATCTAACTGTTGTCTACTCCTCCATCCTGTGCTTCAGTCTCCTCTATAGCATCTCCCAGGGTTGTTGTCCAGTCTGTGCTTTAATTTCTTTGATGATAAGGAAACCACCCCCATCCCAAAGTGCTAGCCAGAGAGTCCTTGCCTTGACTTGCAATTTGCCTTCCTCTAATTTCTATCCTTTGGCTCCAGGGTCTGCCTCTTATGTGTTACTGATCAAGTCTAATTTCTCTTTCACATGACAGAGGGAGCCTTCCCTGCCTTTTCTTTTCTCCAAGTAAAGCATTCAAGGCTCCTTCAAGCATTTCTCCCAAACCATGGTCACATATTTCTGTCCACTTATATACAGGCTCTAGTTTTATCATGTTCCCATCAAAGTATGGCACCCAGAATTAGACAGAAGACTTCAAGGTGATCTAGCTTCTGTAGACCACCAGCTCCCTCGTTGTAGATGTGTTGTTTTGTGGATATATAGTTCTCCACTTGTCCCTGTTAGTACTTCAACTGCCTATTGGATTTCTCAATCCGGATCTCCCCAGAACCTCAGACTCAGCTAGCCAAGAATGAAATAATCGTCCACTGGCTCACACCAGCAGCTCCTCTAGCCTTCATAAGACCAGCAGATCGCTTGCCTACCTCCCACACAGACAACTTCACCCTAGCCTTATTAGTCACGAGGGCAACTGTTAAACCATTCTTCTTCATTCTCTACTTGTGAATGTGGGTTTTGGGGGGAGGGACTTTTTATCCTGATGCTAATTATCCATTTATTCCTGTTAATTTTTTGACTAGTGTTGGACCTTTGAACTTAGACTCAATTTACCTAAAAATTTAATAATTACCTACCCGCCCACACCAGCTCCTCCTCCCCGACTTCCTTATCCACTCGGTGGCCATATTGGATGCTTCCTTCTCCTCTCTACCACGATAGAGTGTTGTCTCCCTCCAAAATGGCTCTTTGTCTGGCACCTTCTTTCCTAGTTCAAGTCCATAGTTCCCTAGTTCAGATCTTCATTATCTGCCTTCGGTGGTCCTTCCACCTCCAGCACCTCACCCCTAGACAGATTTCAGTGGCTCCCGTAGGTTTACATTGTAAAACGGAAGCCCTCCCCTTAGTCCAAGGTCTTTCCTGTCCTACCGTTCAACTCTAATCCCCAGTCCCCCCAGGGCCAGCCAGGATTCTAGTGTTTCTACCTTGGCACGTCTGCATTTGGCCAAGCAGTTCTGTCTAAGCTATACCTTTCCCATGCTCCCCCAGTTGAAGCTGCACCCATCTGCTGCATCCCTTTCTGATGCCCACATCTAACATTAGGACCACATTTGTGTCCATAGAGTGTCCAGTTTAGGCCTTGAACAAAATCCAGCAATGTTTGTTAAAATGATTAAACAAGTGAATGCATTGCCCCCCACCTCTTTTTTTTTTTTAAGATTGGCACCTGAGCTAACAATCTGTTGCCAATCATTTTCTTCTTTTTCTTCTCCCCAAAGCCCCCAAGTACATAGTTGTATTTTCTATTTGTGAGTGCCTCTGGTTGTGGTATGTGGGACACCCCCCTCAGCATGGCCTGATGAGCGATGCTGTGTCCGCGCCCAGGATCCAAACCAGCGAAACCCTGGGCTGTTGAAGCAGAGTGCACAAACTTAACCACTCGGCCACCAGGCTGGACCCTGAGTTGCCCCTTTTCTTTAATTGGCAAAATAGAATTAGAATTGCAAAGTTACCATGGATATATGTGTATTCCTAGAAATACTGGTCATGTCTGAAGATCCAAAGAGGTTTCCAAAATAGTGACAACGGTGACTTTTGAGAAAATGGCTCAAAAACAATCTCGTGGATATTATTGAATTCAATCTTACATATTTAAGCAAAGGTCAAAGAATCCACTGTGAAGGTGTAGTGCTAAGGTGTAGAGTGTTTAAGGTCCACAAAATTCTTAGCTTGTTTTTGACAGAAAAATGCTGGAGTAAAAGATGACCCACCAGGAGAGGAGGTGCACCCCTCCCCCCAATATCATTACACCGAAGTGAGAAAAACTTCATACAGTCACAGCAGCGTGGCTTCTGAGGGAAAAACTAAGAGCACTGGTTGAAGAAAGTTGACCAGGAAGCCCATTTTAAGGTAATCTAAAGTAATCTAAACTTTCTCTGTTACACAAAAGTCTTTGAAAAGGAATAAAGAAATATAACAAATTTAAATTCTTGTTTTTCACAGGTGCTATAATTTCTATTACCAAAGAGTAAATTATTCCTCCGAGTAAGTGTTCCCAGAACTAGTAGCCAGACATATTTTATTGGGAGTGTTATTCTTCTCATGCAAACTTAGCATTTGGAATGACATATCAGTACAACTGGAGATCCTTATTCTGCTTTTATTGTGCCCATTTCAGGCAATAAATAAGTAAGGGATGAAGAGTCTTCTAAATTTACCAGAAATGGTCATGTCCTGGAATTACCCATAATTCATATCTTAATTCCTTCCGTATTTCCTTCCCTCCCTCCCTCCCCGATCAGTTTCCTTGCAGGCTATTTTCTATGGTTGGGGTAGGTGGGGGGCGGGATCCCCTCTGGGGACAAGGCCAGAGCAGTGGACAGGGTCAAATTTACAGTTTGAAAGACAGAGAAACTATTCTTTGCAGGTAGAGAAACTGGCCTGGGAGGTCTTCGGAGGAGAGGCTTACCCGCAGGGAAGGAGACTTCCAGCTGCTCTCCTTCGCTCTGCTTTTGAGGTTCCACCTGTCAGCAGTGGTCAGCCACATCAGTGTCCCCAGTTCCCATTCCAACAGCAAAAATCTGCATTTGTAAAAAGTGGTGCGAGGAGGAGATTCAAGTATATAACTTGCTTTACATTAATCAAATACTGACTGAGGTCTCAAATCATTTTCTGTGAAGATTTAAACAAGAGCAGAATTTATCCTGATCTTCAGAGAGAATCATGTGGATCAGACAAAATCAAAATACAGTAGTGATAATACAATGCAGTAATACATGCTATGAAACAGATGTATAAACTAAGATGCATTTACTGAGTGCAGTGAGTGTTCCAAGGAGTGAGGGATACACGTGGTTGGGAGCTCAGAGCAGACTTGGGGAGCAGTGGAAAGAACCAGCATAGGGGTTAAAGGTGGGGACTGTGGTGGCTGATGAACCAAACATCAATCTGGGCTTTGCCACTGGCCAGCTCACGGTGCTAAGCAGGTCCCTTCACCTCCCCCTGCTATAAAGTGAGACTCTAATGCTACCCACTTCATAAGGCTGTGTGATGGCTTAAGGGAGCCCCAGGACCAGTACTTAGCGTAGTGCCTGGCATGTAATCAATTCTCAAATGCCAGCAATTGCCTCTGATATCTTGAGATGGATCTTAAAGGAAGGATGGGATTATAGCAGGAGGTGGCAGCAGAGGGTAAGGTATTTTAGGCTGAGCAACCATTGTGTGTGTGTGTGTGTGTGTGTTCAGAATATAGCAAATACTCCAGCCAAGGGGTAGGGGATATCCATGTGGTGGTACTGACCAACAGGGCTATTAGGGCTGTTCCATAGAGAAATGTTATCTGATAGAAACATAATGTGAGCCACACATCTCATTTAAAATTATCTAGTAGTTACATTAAAAAATGTTAAAAGAAATGAGTAAAATTAATTTTAATAATATATTTTATTTAATTCAATATATCAAAATATTTCAACATGCGATCAATGTAAACAATTGTTAATGAGGTATTTTACTTTTTTTTTATACTAGGTCTTCAAAACCCTCTGTGTGTTTTCTACTGCCAGCACATCTCAGTTGGGACTCCCCACATTTCAGGTGCTCAGTAGCCACTGAGGGCTAGTGGCTGTTGTACTGGACAGCCCAGCCCTGGCGGGTCTTACTCTGACCATAGTAGCACAGTGTTCTTTGTAGCTGTTCCTCTCTGTCTTCTCCCCTTGAGAGGCGGATGGCAATGCCTTTTCTTAATACGACTAATTTAAAGAAAATTTAAAAAAAGAAAGGAAGAATCGAGGGAGACCAGTGCTGCAGGCCACCATCTTTCACAGCTGGCCTAACCCTGAGACGTGGGCTAACAAAAGCCCTTTGCTCAAAGAATTTTGGGAGATACTGGGATGTAATTTAGCCCTTCTAGATCACGTTCACATAGAGGCTCTGGAAACCTTGCGACAAAGAAGCCCATTTTACTCCTTGTAACTCCACAGTCCTCAATTTGTTAGGATTATGGAACAGTGTTTTCTCTTGACACAACTAACACTGGTAACATTGGTTGGCAGCCTGTTCTCTTCAACCTGCTTTTACCTTGAGGGTTTTCGTTTTTAAGTATTTTATACGGGCTTTAGAGCTTCCGATGACAATAGTGACTCTGGGTATTTCCCACAGTGCATTGCACCTAATAGATGCTTAATCAATATTTGTTTAATGAATACTGGTGATCAAGACAACCCCTCCCCCATAAATTTAGCTTTCCTCCATAGAGAAATCAAATTAAACCTTAAGATAACTTACAATTGTCAAGGTTAGAAACACTTTAGTATTCCCTAGAGAAATTCTGGTTTGCTGGGAAACCAATATAAGTTTGAAATGAATTTGCATTTCTCTTAGGAAAACAACCATGTTACGGTTCAATAACCAACTGAAAACAGATGCCCTTTGCTGAGGAGATGCTTCTTGTGTCCGCACGCTATGAGACCAGCACAGCCAGCCCGGGAAGGTTTCCCGGGTCCTTGCAGCTGGTCCCCTGCCTCAGGGGCGCCTCAGTCCAACCACTTCACTCCTTAATATACAGCTGTATTTTTCTTATATTTGCGGGGGTTTTAAGTCTCCGTATGTAAGATTTTACAATATATGTCATGTATGTCCACTGTACGCTCAGTGTAATATCTGTTCTTTAGGTTTATTTGGGTTTGGCTAGTTGCTGTATTTTTCAAAGTCAAAACCCCTTAGGAATTTTACTAATAGCATTTTGCCTGGTGAGTTTTTTCCCTCGGGTGCTCAAAAAACCTTGTCTTAAACACTAGAGATGCTCCTGCAGCATCATTAGTCAAAGCTGGACGTTGGCAGCAACATTTAATTCCCTGTATTTTGCCCATGTGGAGAGAGCACCAGATGCCTAAAACTGTAGTCGAATGTGAGAAGCTAGTTCACTGTTGACATACTGCTGGTGACAGCAAACCCCCTGCTCTGTAGGGCCGGATAGGTTTATCAGCTTCCCCGGTGTAGCGTTTCGCTAAATCCAAATTGGAAGTATGTGCCAGAGTGCTCAAACTCGGTCAACAAGGGTTAATGCAGATGCCTACTTTGTGCTCCTACTGTGTGAGCCGCCATGCTGGGTGGGCTAAGGAAAAATGAAGACCAATATCCCCTGAGCAGCACACACTGAAACAACATAATTAAGCTCTGCGAGCTCTGAAGTTTTTAATCGTTTAAGTGTTTTTCAAGTAGATGAAATGCTGCAGGATAACAGAGATATGAGATCACGGTCAGTGGGCAAAGTGTGACACACACAGGCAGATGTGCATACTAGAGGGAGTGGACGCTGAAGTTTGACCTTTTCTGTTTTGTAAAATGAAAGATTTGGGGTATAGTAAAGATTTTCAAAATGGACATCTGTAAGTGTGGACTTATTTTCAGGGGTTTACCTATCCCCTTTGGGAATTTTTGAAATCTGTTTTCATATCAAGGATAATATTTAGTTATTCCTTGAACTGTATTCTCGGTCTTCTAAGGCAGTGTTTTTAAAACTGTAGGTCATGACCCACTGGTGGATTGTTACCCATTAATGGGTGAAGTTGAGCACATCCAACGTTGTTTTAAAGAAAAGTGATTGGAATGGAAAACATCAGAATGTATGGCTGGTAGTAAGAGTGAAGCATTGGTTCATAAAATGTTTGCTTCTGTTTTTTTTTTTTTTTAAAAGAGTTTATTTTTTTCCTTTTTCTCCCCAAAGCCCCCCGGTACATAGTTGTATATTCTGCGTTGTGGGTCCTTCTAGTTGTGGCATGTGGGACGCTGCCTCAGTGTGGCTTGATGAGCAGTGCCATGTCCGTGTCCAGGATTTGAACCAACGAAACACTGGGCCGCCTGCAGCGGAGCGCACGAACTTAACCACTCGGCCACGGGGCCAGCCCCTGCTTCTGTTTTATATGTGTGTGTATGTGTGAGGGTCATGATGTCAAATGTATTTATTACTGTGGGCAGAAGTCAAAAGAATTTGAAAGCCATTAATCGCTAGATCACGCGTTCTCAACCTTTGCACCATGTTGGAATCACCCAACGGGCTTTGAAAATAGGGCTGTGTGGGTCCTACCCCCAGAAACTCTGCTGTAACTGCTTTGGAGTTTTGGGCATGGGATTTGCTTAAAATTTCTCAGGTCTATCGCTTCTTGGCCTTTTGGCTAAGATCAAGTGTAAAATTTCTCAGGTCTGGGGTTGGCCCCGTGGTGTAGTGGTCAAGTTTTCATGCTCCGCTTTGGCAGCCTGGGATTCACCGGTTTGGATCCTGGGTGTGGACCTACACATCGCTTATCAAGCTATGCTGTGGTGGGCATCCCACATATAAAGTAGAGGAAGATGGGCATGGATGTTAGTTCAGGGCCAATCTTCCTCAGCAAAAAGAAGAGGATCGGTGGTAGATATTAGCTCAGGGCTAATTTTCCTCCAAAAAAAAAAAAAATTCTCAGGTGTGCAGCCAGGGGTGAGGACCCCTGAAGAGTTGAGCCTTGCAGCCAAATTCTGTCAGGTAATTTCAGTGCTTGCCTTTGGTTTGTGTTTATCTAATTTGCCTTGGGACAAAGTCGTTCCACAAATTGGAATTGTTGCACGATATCAGGAAGGAGCAGAGGGGCCTTAGATCTTTGCCCCAAGTGAAGACCAAGTGCAGTCTAGTGGGGAGAATGAACAAAAGCTTCGAAGTAGTTCAGACAGAGGAGTGTGGAGGGAGAATTCAGAGAGCGGAACAGAGTTTGGGATAGTTTGACTCTGGTGAGCAGTTCCACCTGGTATTCTGCCCAGTGAGCGAATGTCCCAGAGTCGGCATGATCTGGGACACTGGCATCTGCTGTGTCCCCAGGGGCGTCTCAGCCTGTGGGCACCTCTCACTACCGTGAGCCTCTCCCCACGGCAGGTCACCCTCAAGGGTAGTTCTTGATTTATTCTCTCCGTTAGCCCTTCCCCTCACGGAAGACGCAGCTCCACTCTAGGCCTGTGACAGGCAGCGACTTAGTTTCAGCACATCGTCCGTTGCATTGAACTAATCTTGTCACTCCTGATTGTATTGTTTACGTTCTTCTTCTTACATGATTTGTAATTTTCTTGGTTCTGTAATTGTACAAGATTGTGAGAATAAGGTATTTATACCTAGTTATTTTGTGTGTCCATACTTATTTAATGTTATAATACAGGCAGTGGAATGGAGGGACCGCTTGAATTTTTGTCCCCTGAGAGGCTAGGCTTCCTGTGCTCACGGGCTCCCTCTGTCCTGCGTGACGGTGTGGCTCATCCTGCATGCGGTGGGCTGGTACATTAACGCCAACTTCTTAGCTGTCGAATAGCAAAGATCAGAATGCATTGTGAGCGATGTAAATGGAGCTTAAGGTTTATTGGAATTATTTTTCAGTAGTGCTATCTATGTGAAGTAGGAGTTCAGAGGAAAATCCGGATTAAGAAGGAATGTGGGATTTAAAGTGTTACCCCAAAAAAGGTGATGATGATGATGACAATGACTGGTGTTGCTGATGGTGGCAGTTAACATTTATTGAGCATTTACTAAGTAACCCGCAATGGGCCAATGCTTTCCATGGCTTATTTTACTTGATCCTTAGAGCAGCCTTCTGAGGTAGGTGCTGTTACAATCATCCCACTTAGGAACCCAGGTTAAGTAAGTTGCCTGAGAGTCTCAGCTGGGATTCAAGACCAAATATGTTGCCTCCGGGCCTGAGAGCTGAATCTTCACAAGCACGTGGAGTGGGGCAGGGAGGAAATTCCCGGCCAGAAACGCGAATCTAGGGAATGAAGGAAGGGATGTGTGTGTCATCTGCCAGGGAGCATCCCAGAGGAGGTGCTGGCAAGGAAGTCAGAGTCCAGTTATACAGCCTGATGGAGGAGTTGAGACTGTGAAATATTAATGAAAGAGTTAAAAAAAAAAATGAGATCATCTTCTTATCCTGATGTAGGGAGTCTGATAAGATATCATGAGACTAGAACAAGCAAGCTGCAGAATGACACACAGTGACCATAGAAAAGAAACACGCACATACAGCTGTGTGTGTGTGTGAGAGAGAGCGAGAGGGAAAGAGAGAGAGAGAGAGAGAGGGAAAGGGAGAGGGAGAGAGGGAGATTGAATGTTTGAATGCCCGGGAGTGGTCTGGAAAGATATCATCCCAAATTATAACAGCGCCCACCTCTGCCTAGGGGGCAGGCTACAGGTATTAGTGCTGATAGTCAAAGGGAACTCGAGCTTTGATCTAATATTTACATTTTGTTTTCTGTTTGAAAGCAAGATGACTGCACTCATGTACTTAAATAATTTTGAAAAGGTTAAGGTGTTGATACAGAAAGAAAATGAGATGGGGTAATTTTGGAATTTCATATTCAGGTGAGTCTCATCTCCAAGTCCTAGACTGGAAGAGTGCAGGACTCTAAATTTGTAGGAGCTGGTGTGATGCAAGGTGTAAAGGAACAAACAAATTGTCAGTTAATTGACAGAGGATACAGTATTGTTGCTGATTAGTTCCTTTTTTTAAGTAGAGTTTTAGAAATCTGAGCATTGGCATAGGGATTTGGAGAACATTCGGGTAAAGAAAGTCCCTTCTCTTCAGTTACCTGGCCCAGAGGTGGGAATGAGGGTCAGAATAGGAGGGGAAAGCCATTCACTGTACCCTCATCTGTCAGGGTACCCTCCCAGAGCTGGGTGAGGAGCAAGTCCTCTGTGTGGTTGTTCATGGTATTTTTAAAATGCGTACAAAACTCTAAACGGCCGATTCTGTGTGTTGTAGATGGACACAAGAGATCTGGATTTCTGAACTTCTACTGGAAAAAATAAAATGTGCAAGCCCTTCAGACTGCTGGGGAGGTTGGGGCTGAACTGAAGTGGGAGATGAGAAGAGATGCTGGCGTGAAGGGTACGTGACGAGATTATAAAACCTGATGCGTGGCAACCCTGGGCTGCTTTTCATTTCCCAGTTCTTCAGTGTAGTTGAGGATATCGTGTGCTCCAGCTTGGTATGTTGGTGTGGATGTGACTGCTGTCTGACAGAGGGTCCGGGAGGATGCCTACTTGTTTCCAGGTAGCTGAGGCAGTCAGTTAATGATGCATTGGCAGCAGGAGCAAACCAGGAGCAGGATAGCTCAGGAGCCCCGAGAGCCTAAAATATAACCATTTGCGTGTATGGAGCGCTGACTGCCCCCCAGGCGTGGCTCTAAGCACTTTAATGCATTATTTCGTTTAATTCTCACAGCAACGCCATGAGATGGGCATGGCTGGTGCCCTCATCTTAGAGATAAAGGGTATCAGGGGCACAAAGAACCTGGTTAGTTACTGAGGAGGACACTGGCTGTTTCTGGGGCCCCATCCCAACATCCCTCTTTCTCCCTTTCTCGGACATTTTGCACAATCTTTCTTCCTGACCCCACTTTCCATCGATTTTTGTTTCGTGAAATCATAGATCTCCACATTGAAAGGGAATTAGCATCAAAAGGATGTCAGTATAGGTCACTGTGGCAGACCATATTTTCCCAAAATGGCCACAGCGGTGTTGCTGCTCTTCCAGAACCTTGCCACGCCCCCATCCAGCAGGGAAATCAGATTTCCCTCCCTGTGAATTTGGATGGGACTTGGTCACTGCCTTGACAGAGAGACTGTGGCAGAAGTGACACTGAGTGACTTCAAAATTCAGATTGGCAAAGGTGGTGTGGCTTCCAGACAGTTCTCTCACTCTCTTGGGACTCTTGCCTTTGAGACCAGCCGCCATGTTGTGAGGAAGCCCAGGCCCCCGTAGAAAGGCCGTGTGTAGGTGTTCCAGCCAACAGCCCCACCTAAGGCCCCCTGACATGTGAGGGGGATTTGGGATGGCTCCAGCCTCCAGCCTCGGAGCTGCCCAGACTGAGGCCGAGTGGAGCAGGAACAACACAGCGGTTCCCTGATGAACCGTTCCCGCAGAGCCCTGTGTCCACAGCAGATTTAGGAGCAAAATAAACATTGTCGTTGTTTTGGGCTGTCTCATGTAAACCCCTGCAATGCCGTTTAAGGTCGATGCCATTATACTCATTTACAAGTAAGAAAATGGAGGCTGAGTGAGATGAAATAACTCACCCGGGCCCGCACTGTGAGCAGGGCTTTGAACCCAGGGCTACCTGACGCCAAGCCTGCGGGATCACCCTGCCCCAAATGGCCCATTCCTTCCGGACTGAGAGCTGAGGGCTTTGCTGCTCTCAGAGAAAGCAGCCCCTTTGGATGAGGACGAGAGGGTGCAGCTTTGGAGAACTCGCTTGATGTAGTCTGTCGTGACTCTCATTTCCTTAATTTGAACTCTAGATAGTGCTGCCGGTCCTGCAGCCGACAAGCAGCTCCGTGGGCAAGCCGCCTGCCTCCCCTCCGTGAGCTTGGATTCCGTGGGATCTGCTCACGTTACACCGGGTGCTTGTTCACATCATGTAATAGTCATCTTTGTAATCAAATGGTTCTCTGTCGTCAGTGTTTCTATTTCTTGTTTGACTTCAGCCTCCATGAGGCCAGGGGTCAGTCTGTGTGTTGTATTCCTCGTTTCTTCTAGCACAGACTCTGACCTGTAGTAGACAATGAATGCAAGTTAAATAAATACTGAAGAGCATTAAATGGGAATTTTCTTGAGAATGACGGTGATAGGATAAGGAAGTGAAAAATTCCAGGTATAAATACTCGTCTTATCTCAGTGTGAAAGTTTTGTCTTTTGAGGTCAGAACTATTTTTTTCACTTCCTCTGTCTTTCCTGTTAGATAAGACATCTTTCTGTTTGACTTTTATAAATAAATAACTTGAGTAATTCCCAGCCGTAAGCAAACAATAACAGGAAGTGGCAGGCTCTGAGACAGTGTTTCGTTAGGGCGTTCTCCAAGTGGAAAATACTTTCAGACATGCAACATTGGAGAGCTGACTTTGTTGTGAATGTTGAAATATGACATGCGACTTCTGCCTTCATTCTGATCACCCTTTGCTCCTAGGAATGGTGGCACTTGGGTCTTTTACCTTGTGTTTAGTTACCTACGTGCATGTCACTGCAGCCACTTGAGAACCGTGAACTTATCTCTACATCATCCAGGATGTCCTATCCTTGACTTTGTGCTTAGTAGGTGTCAGGTTCCAGTAATAATGGAGGTAGCAACAGGACCAGAATAGGAGGACTTTTTTTTTTTCAAGAAAGATAAATAAATGCACGTAAAATGTTAGGCAAGTTTAATTTTTTTTTAATTAAGGTTATGAAAGTTAACAACCTTGTGAAATTACAGTTGTACATTATTATTAGTCATGTTGTAGGTACACCACTTCACCCCTAGTGCCCTCCCCCAACCCCCCTTTCCCCTGGCAACCACCAATAAGTTCTCTTTGTCCATATGGTAACTACCACCTATGAGTGGAGTCATACAGAGTTCGTCTTTCTCTGTCTGGCTTATTTCACTCAACATAATACCCTCAAGGTCTATCCATGTTGTTGTGAATGGGACGACTTTGTCCTTTTTTATGGCTGAGTAGTATTCCATTGTATATATATACCACATCTTCTTTATCCAATCATCAGTTGCTGGGCACTTAGGTTGGTTCCATGACTTGGCTATTGTGAATAATGCTGCGATGAACATAGGGGTGCATGGAACTTTTGGAATTGCTGATTTCAGGTTCTTAGGATAGATACCTATCTATCCTAAGTAGTGGGACGGCTGGGTCATAAGCTATTTCTGTTCTTAACTTTTTGAGGAATCTCCATACTGTTTTCCATAGTGGCTGCACCAGTTTGCATTCCCACCAACAGTGTATGAGGGTTCCCTTTTCTCTACAGCCTCTCCAACATTTGTCACACTTGGTTTTGGATATTTTTGCCATTCTAACAGGTGTAAGGTGGTATCTTAGTGTAGTTTTGATTTGCATTCCTCTGATGATTAGTGATGATGAGCATCTTTTCATGTGTCTATTGGCCATCCGTATATCTTCTTTGGAGAAATGTCTGTTCCTGTCCCCTGCCCATTTTGTAATTGGGTTGTTTGATTTTTTTATTGTTGAGTTGTGTGAGTTCTTTGTATATTATGGAGGTTAACCGTTTGTCGGATAAATAACCTGTGAATATTTTTTCCCAATTAGTGGGCTGTTTTTTGTTTCAATCCTGTTTTCCCTTGCCTTGAAGAAGCTCTTTAGTCTTATGAAGTCCCATTTGTTTATTCTTTCTATTGTTTCCCTCATGTGAGGGGTTATGGTGTCCGAAAAGATTCTTTTGAAGCGGATGTCAAAGAGTGTACTGCCGATATTCTCTTCTAGAAGACTTATTGTTTCATGCCCAATCTTTAGGTCTTTGATCCATTTTGAGTTTATTTTAGTAAATGGTGAAAAAGAATGGTTGATTTTCATTCTTTTACATGTGGCTGTCCAGTTTTCCCAGCACCATTTATTGAAGAGACTTTCTTTCCTCCATTGTAGGCCCTCAGCTCCTTTGTCGAAGATTAACTGTCCATAGATGTGTGGTTTTATTTCTGGGCTTTCAATTCTGTTCCATTGATCTGTGCATCTGTTTTTGTACCAGTACCATGCTGTTTTGATTACTGTAGCTTTGTAGTATGTTTTGAAGTCAGGGATTGTGATGCCTCCAGCTTTGTTCTTCTTTCTCAGGATTGCTTTAGAAATTCGGGGTCTTTTGTTGCCCCATATGAATTTTAGGATTCTTTGTTCAATTTCTGTAAAGAATGACATGGGAATTCTGATTGGCATAGTGTTCAATCTGTAGATTGCTTTAGGTAGTATGGACATTTTAACTATGTTTATTCTTCCAATTCATGTGCATGGAATGTCTTTCCATCTCTTTACGTCGTCGTCGATTTCTTTCAAGAAGGTCTTGTAGTTTTCGTTGTATAGATCTTTCACTTCCTTGGTTAAATTTATCCCAAGGTATTTTATTCTTTTTGTTGCGATCGTGAATGGGATTGAGTTCTTGAGATCTTTTTCTGTTAGTTCATTGTTAGTGTATAGAAATGCTACTGATTTATGGATGTTGATTTTATACCCTGCAACTTTGCTGTAGTTGTTGATTCTAATAGTTTTTCTATGGATTCTTTGGGGTTTTCTATATATAAGATCATGTCATCTGCAAACAGTGAGAGTTTTACTTCTTCGTTGCCTATTTGGATTCCTTTTATTTCTTTTTCCTGCCGAATTGCTCTGGCCAAAACCTCCAGTACTATGCTGAATAAGAGTGGTGAAAGTGGGCACCCTTGTCTTGTTCCTGTTCTGAGAGGGATGGGTTTCAGTTTTTGTCCGTTGAGTATGATGTTGGCTGTGGGTTTGTCATATATGGCCTTTATTATGTTGAGTTACTTTCCTTCTATACCTATTTTATTGAGGGTTTTTATCATAAATGGATGTTGGATCTTGTCAAATGCTTTCTCTGCATCTATTGAGATGATCATGTGGTTTTTGTTTCTCGTTTTGTTAATGTAGTGAATCACGTTGATTGACTTGCGGATGTTGAACCATCCCTGTGTCCCTGGTATAAATCCCACTTGATCATGGTGTATAATCTTTTTGATGTATTGCTGTATTCGGTTTGCCAAAATTTTGTTGAGGATTTTTGCGTCTATGTTCATCAGTGATATCGGCCTATAGTTTTCCTTCTTTGTGTTGTCCTTGTCAGGTTTGGGTATCAGGGTGATGTTAGCTTCATAGAATGTATTAGGGAGTGCTCCATCTTCCTCTGTTTTCTGGAATAGTTTGAGAAGGATAGGTATTAAATCTTCTTTGAATGTTTGGTAGAATTCTCCAGAGAAGCCATCTGGCCCTGGACTCTTATTTTTGGGGAGGTTTTTGACTACTGTTTCTATTTCTTTACTTGTGATTGGCCTATTCAGATTCTCTAATTCTTCCTGATTCAGTTTGGGTAGGTTGTATGAGTCTAGGAATTTATCCATTTCTTCTAGGTTGTTCAATTTGTTGGCATATAGTTTTTCATAGTATTCTCTTATGATCTTTTCTATTTCTTCAGTATCTGTTGTGATTTCTCCTCTCTCGTTTCTAATTTTATTTATTTGAGACTTCTCTCTTTTTTTTCAGTGAGTCTGGCTAAGGGTTTGTCGATTTTGTTAATTTTTTTGAAGAACAAACTCTTTGTTTCATTGATCCTTTCTACTGTCTTTTTTGTTTCAATATCATTTATTTCTGCTCTAATTTTTATTATTTCCCTCCTTCTACTGACTTTGGGCTTTGTTTTTTCTTCTTTTTCTAATTCCGTTAGGTGTCGTTTGAGGTTGTTTATGTAAGATTTTTCTTGCTTATTGAGGTGAGCTTGTATTGCAATGAATTTCCCTCTTAGGACTGCCTTTGCTGCATCCCAAATCATTTGGTATGGTGTGTTTTCATTTTCATTTGTCTCCAGATAATGTTTGATTTCTTCTTTAATTTCTTCAATAATCCATTGTTTGTTCAGTAGCATGTTGTTTAGTCTCCACATTTTTGGCCCTTTCCCAGCTTTATTCTTGTAGTTGATTTCTAGTTTCATAGCATTATGATCAGAAAAGATGCTTGATATTATTTCAACCCTCTTGAACTTATTGATGCTTGCTTTGTTTCCCAAGATATGGTCTATCCTTGAGAATGTTCCATGCACACTTGAGAAGAATGTGTAACCTGCTGTTTTTGGATGAAGTGTCCTATATGTATCTATTAGGTCCATCTGATCTAATTTTTCATTTAATTCTATAATTTCCTTGTTGATTTTCTGTCTGGATGATCTGTCCATTGGTGTTAATGGGGTGTTGAGGTCCCCTACTATTATTGTATTGCTGTTGATGTCTCCTTTTAGTTTTGTTAATAGTTTCTTTACGAATTTTGGTGCTCCTGTGTCAGGTGCGTATGTATTTATAAGTGTTACGTCATCTTGGTGGAGCGTCCCTTTTATCATTATGTACTACCTCTCTTTGTCTTTCTTTATCTGTTTTGCTTTGAAGTCTACTTTGTCTGATATAAGTATGGCAACACCTGCTTTCTTTTGTTCATTATTAGCTTGGAGTATTGTCTTCCATCCCTTCACTTTGAATCTGTGTTTGTCTTTGGGGCTGAGGTGTGTTTCCTGGAGGCAGCATATTGTTGGATCTTGTTCTTTGATCCATCCTGCCACTCTGTGCCTTTTGATTGGAGAGTTCAATCCATTCACGTTTAGAGTGATTATTGAAACGTGGGGGCCTACTGTTGCCATTTTATCACTTGTTTTCAGGTTCTTTTGCATTTTGTTCTGATGGAGAACTGTTACTTTGTGTTATTGTCCTTCTGCTTATCTCCTTTGTTCTGGATTTTGTAACCCCTTTCCTTTTTTTGATTTTTCAGGAATGAGGTTCTTCCTGAGCATTTCACGAAGAGGAGGTTTTGTGGTGATGAACTCCCTTAACTTTTGTTTATCTGGGAAAGTTTTTATTTCTCCATCATATTTGAAGGATATTTTCTCTGGGTAGAGTATGCTTGGCTGCAGGTTTTTGTCCTTCAGAGTTTTGAATATTTCATTCCAATCTCTTCTAGCCTGAAAGGTCTCTCCTGAGAAATCTGCTGATAGCCTTATGGGGTTTCCTTTGTAAGTTATTTTCTTCTGCCTGGCTACCCTTAGTATTTTCTCTTTGTCATTGACTTTTGCTAGTTTCACTATTATATGCCTTGGGGTTGGTCTTGTTGTGTTAATAAAGTTTGGAGATCTATTGGCTTCTGTCACATGAAGTTCCATCCCTCTTCCCAAGTTTGGAAAGTTCTCAGCTATTATTTCTTTGAACAGGCCTTCTGCCCCCTTCTCCTTCTCTTCTCCCTCTGGTATACGTATAATCCTTATGTTGCATCTCCTAATTGAGTTGGATAATTCTCGGAGAGTTTCTTCATTTCCTTTTAGTCTTAGTTCTCTCCTCCTCTGTCTGCAGCATTTCTATATTCCTATCCTCCAAATTGCTAATTCTGTCCTCCATATTATTGACCCTACTGTTCAGAGACTCCAGATTTTTCTTAATCTCCTCCATTGTGTTCTTCATCTCCAGTATTTCTAATTGGTTCTTCTCTATAGTGTCACACTCTTTTGTGACATAGCTCCTGAACTCATTGAGTTGTCTATCTGAATTCTCTTTTAACTCATTGAGTTTTTTAATAATGGCAGTTTTGAAATCATTGTCATTTACGTTATAGATTTCATTGTCTTTGGGATTGTTTTCTGGGTGCTTATCATTTTCGTTCTGTTGTGGAGATTTAATATGTTTTTTCATACTGCTTGATGGCGTGGATTTGTGCCTCCGCATAGAGATAGAGTTTAGTCGCTGCTTCCACTTGTTGCGACTGGTGTGGAGGGGGGGGCAGCTGCTTAGACTGCACCAACCAGGAACCCTGTCAGCTGTTACTGAATGGACCTGGACCCCTCCTCGTAGTCACAGTGGTCCTGTGGGGTCCCTCGTCAGTTGTGGGGGCAATCGCAAGCGGGCCTCAGGCTGCTGGTGCCTACTGTTGCAGCCCACTTAGACGCGCTCCCTCCTTGTGGTCTGCAGTGGTGTTGTGGGCTTTCCCAGCAGCCAGGAGCAGGATCACCTATAATCACAGCTTTGTCCCTAACAGAGCCCACAAGATCACACTGGTCCACTATAGGTCCCAGCAGAGCTATGGGTATCTTCTGCAGTCTGTTGTTAGCTCACCTAGCTGTGCTACTTTTGCCCCAGGGCCTTCCCACCTTGCGATTGCCAGTCGGGACCTCTCCACTAGTGCTGTGCAGTGGCTTTCACTGAGGCTGCTGTAGGAACCTGGAGTTCCCCCCTGGGCTACGTAGCCATTTCACTGGAGCTCCACTCTGCCCCACTCCACTCTCATGGGATCTCTGGGAGCCCCTTGCCTCGTCTGGGACACAGCCAGAGTCCGTGGGCCTGGCGGTGGCTTGTAAGCTGCTGCCTTGTGGGGAATTCTGCTCTAGGGAGCTTCCTGGTGTTCTGAATGCTGGGCGGGGCCTCCCTGCCAATGGCGAGCAGCGGCCCTCCCTGCTGGGGGGGTGCGGGACCCTGGAGCATCCCCCCGGCCCGCAGAGCCAGGTGTTGGAGCTCCACCCAGTCCCCAAGCACGTCTACGGGAAGTCTGGGTGCCCCATGCACCGACCCATGCACTGGAGACCGGCAAGTTTAATTTTTAATTGTTTTTTTAGTGCTTAATCTATCAATTAGCTTTGTGCCTAACAAACCACCCCAAAACTTAGTAGCTTAAAACAATAGCCATTTATTTAGTTTGTGGTTCTGCAGGTTGACAGTTTGGGCTGGGCTCAGCTGGTCCAGCTGGGTTAGCTGGGCTGATTTGTGAGTCTTCAATCAACTGCCAGGTTGGCTGGGTGCTGACTGGTGGAGGATGACCTCAATGAAGACAGTTCACCGCTACCTTACATGTCTCTCATCCTCCGGCAGGTTAGTCAAGGCTCCAGGAGAGTGAAAATGATGGCTTCTTGAGGCTAGCACTTGAGAATGACACAGTGCCACTTCTGCTACATTCCATTGGCCAAAGCAAGTCACAGCCCAGTCCAAATTCAAGAGATGAGAAGTAGCTCTTGATGGGAGGAGCTGCAGAGCCACCTTACAAAAGGTGGGCATAGCTCCCCTTCAGCAGCCCAGGGTTTGCAGGTTCAGATCCTGGGTGTAGACCTAGCACTGCTTGTCAAGCCACACTGTGGCGGCATCCCACATGAAATAGAGGAGGATTGGCACAGATGTTAGTTCAGCAACAATCTTGCTCAAGCAAAAAGAGGAGGATTGGCAAGAGATGTTAGCTCAGGGCCAATCTTCCTTACAGAAAACCCCCAAAAAACCAAGGGTGAGCATATAGGGAGGGTGAAGAACTGTGGCCATCTTTGCAACCCACAACACCAAGTGGAGTGCAAATATTGTCCTGAGGGAATTAACAACATTACAGTGGAGAGGGTGGCAAGGAAACTATTTGCATGGGTTACAACTGATGAGAAAATGGAACTGGGTTGAGAAGAGAGGCTAGTAGGGAGAGGCTGAGATGGACACGGAATAGAAGAGCCACAGGCCATTTCCCACATCCTCTGTCCACCTGAGTGTGTAACGCTGGGGGCGAGATGGTGGCAGAGTACAGAGGGATCAGTTGATAAGAAAGAGAGAGTTTCTCTTCCTTTGCTGTTCTTTCTTCTCCCATTGTCGCCCGGGCGTGCCAGGCCACGAGGGCGGGGCGGGTGGATCAGAGGGTGAGCAGCCACTTCGTGTCTAACAGGTGGAAAGAGACCTGCGCTGAGCCCGACAGACCTGGAGTCACTTCAGTTCTGCTTCCTGCCGCTGAAGCATCATGTCCCATACAGTTTGGCTGATGGGTTTTGTTTGCTGGAACAGTCGGGGGCCAGCAAGGAGGGAGAGGAAGGGTCAAATGGTCTGTCTCCTATATCCCTTTTTTCCCATGGATTTTCAGGAAGGCTTCAACTTAGGAACACTCGGCCTCCTGACACTACAGCCGTTCATTGCCCCATTTCATCATCATGATAGCCCTAAAAGGGTGGGATCATTACTGTCCTCGCTTGACAGATGAGGGCACTGAGTGCTGAGAGGGTCGGTAACTCAGTCAAGGTCTCATAGTTGTGCAGTGGCGAAGGCAGGTGTGAAGCCAGGCTGTGTGATTCCACAGTGCGTGCGCTGCACACTCCTATGCCAGTGTGGCCTGCGGGCTGGACAGAAGTGGCTGTCCAACAGGTGTAGTCTGAGCAAATGACTGCAGTTTGGATGGAGGTCTGAGCAGTGTGTTACGGAAAGGCGGGGCTGGTGGGTGACATCACTGGAAAATTCATCAGCAAACAGTAAGAAGCAACTACCTTTGGGAAGGTCCCCGCCTTCCCCTGGGTGGTCGGGGATGGGGAATTTTAATCCCAAGTGGATGATCCATCTCTTTCTCCCCTAGAGGCTGGGTTTGAGCCCTCTTTTTTACTGTACCCCAAGGAGTGCTCTGGTGCTGTCTAGAGAGAGCATAGTCCTCTGCCCACCAGACTGAAGTCCTCCGGCCACTGCTGAGCCTATTTGAAATAATTCCTCACTCAGGGCAGTTCCTCTAGAAATACCTCCCATGCCTGAGCCACGTGCACCAAGGAGCACAACCCCGCCAGCATCTCCCGCTGGAGGCCCCTCTTTGATCTTCTCTGGTTCTCAGCCTCCTCCTCCCTCCATGCAACAGAATTTCCCTAACTAAATATAACCAGTGGAGGATACTTCATCTTCCCTGTGTTCTCCCTGCTCTCTGTTTAGTTAGAGGCTGGTGCTGCCATCAGCTGGCTGAGAATTTAAAGCGGTTTTGTGAAGATGGAATTTATTACTATTCTCTTCATTTCTTTTTTTACTCCTTATGTTCCTCTGTCCTAGCCCTTTCTTTGCAATATTAGCAGATTCAGCTTAGTAATAAGGATAAGCAGGTCTTGCTTGAAAATAAGTAGCATTTATTGAAAGCTTGCTGAGTCAGGTCCTGTTGTAGATACGTTACATGTCCTTTCCTCACAGTAGCCCTGAGAGGTAGTAGGCTCTGTTTTTGTCCTCATTTTACAGATAAGAAAGCTGAGGCACAGAGAGGGGAAGTCATCCGTGTGCCATGGTGTCTGCACATTCAAGAGCTCAATGGATGTTAGTTATTATTTGTAGAAATGAGCTGTGTCTTGGTCTGGGTCAAGAATTAGGGTTCAAGTATTTATATGGGTGGTGATGCCCTGAAGCACAGTGAGGGAGTCAGGATGGGATAGGAAAAGGGGAGAGGCCATACAGGGTGCGACCACGAGCAGGTGACCACTGTGGGCAATCCCACTGGGGATCTGTGACAGACTGCATAGGATGCATTTGAATTATCCCACCAAGGGATGCAGAAGCCAGAGTATTCTTGGAGAAGTGATGGGGACCTTTTTAAAGCAATTGTGAACTTCATAATTATATCCTGAATGTTTCTACCCATTTGTCCAGGGAAGGAAAGAGGGAAAGCCTGTTATACATTACTCCCCTTGGCTTCCTGTACCTCCCCTTTTTCCTCTGCATCAGCTCTTACTGGGCAATACATCATCCCCCAAACTCCGAGGGAAAACTAATAATAAACATTTATTTAGCTCATGCAACTAAAGGTCACTGGGGTTTGGCTGATCTGGGTTGGGCTCAGCTGGGCAGCTCTGCTGATCTTGGTGGGGCTAACTCACAGGCGGGGTGGCTGATCCAGGTGGGCTCCGCTGTGTGACTCTGCTTCTGGCATAGGGCCAGCTAGGCTTGGCGTCTTGCTGGGGTCTAGTTCAGGCCTGTCACACCTCAGTACGTTCTAAGTCCAGGGTGGTAGCAACCCCAGGGAGTCTCTTCTCATGACCATGATAGAAGCACGTGGAAACCAAGAGGCCTCTTAACTGACACTGCTGTGCTCTTGTATTGACTAAGGCAAGTCACATGGCCAAACCCAAGTCAAGAGGCAAAGAGGTCTAGTCTGCCTTAACTGGGGACGTTTCCACCACTGGCCTTGGTTTGGGAAAAATAAGACAACTCTACCTAGCTTCCTCTGCCTCCTGCCACACTGGACAAATATAATGTGAAATTTAAAAGCCTTTACCAGTACCAGTTTTAGTTATCGCTTTGCGCAAAATCCCAAATCTTTAGTGATATTCTAATTTGTTATTAATGGGAGATGAAGCAGTTTTTAAGAACTGCACCCTTTCAGGTTCCAGAAATCTCTTTGTTACCTCAGACCTCAGTGGGGACTGTTGGCTTGTCTGGTCGCACGGCTCTGTTTGTCGTGGACTCAGGAAGGGTCTGGAGTTGTTGAGCTTGCTCCTCCCACAGTGACAACTTGTTACCACCTCGACAGCCTCCTGAAATGGTCAGACTTGCCATCCACATGTGCCTGTTGCTCAGGCTCCTCAGAATGAAATAAGAGCAGCAAAGGGAATGAATAAATTGCCAATTATATTGATGTGTATGTTTTCCTACGTTTTAAGAGAAGGCTTTGAATTCTGTAAAAATGTCATTTCTTTGCTTCTCTCGGTACCTTGGCGCACTTGTCTGGCATGACTACGGTTTAGCTGGAAGGAGAAGAGGCAAAGCTTTTATGTTGCGTGGAGTTTGTAGCCATAAATTTACAGGGCTTTTTCCAAGTTAGCATGGAAAAGACTTGCCGTTTGATGCTTTTGGTGTGTTATAACTCATAAAGCATATGCTAAGGGTGGCTTGACTGTTGTGTTCTTGGCCCTGTAAAGAAGGTCTGTGAAAGAAACCTAAGCCTCGAACGATTAAACGTCTTTCCAAGCACTCATAAGTTATTTATACTGTGTCCCTGTGTTGGCCAAGCAAGCAAGCAAGCAAATGAACACAGACCTTGATGCTAATGTCTTAACCAGGGCACCTTATTTGGCCCAATAGAGCATCTAATTAATCTTTTAATGAAATCGGATTCCTTATTAATACTGTTAAAATGCTTGTGGACTTCGTGGCTTGATTCTTTCTTTATGTTTAAATACACAAGGATTGAGGAGAAAGTACCAGATGTGTGAGCCAATTAATAAGTGTCACTTCTTGGTGGAAGAATGGTAGGGGAGCGGAGAAATGAGATAGGGAAGGGAAGGAGTTGTGTTAATGAGCAGATTACCCCTGTAGGCAGCTGGGGCTCAGTCCTTCTGGGGAGCTCTGGGATACGGTGTCGACCTCACTGCACAGTTGCTTCACCCAAGAAGTGAGGACCCTGGGGTATTACCCACCAACTCCCATCCATCTTTGGTGAGGACCGTTCCAAGGGGCAGCAACTCCCTGGTCTTCTGGTCCACCCATGAGTGAATCAGGTATGCTACTGTCATTAGAGTCCTCAGAAGCAGAGCCATGGGTACTTGCAGTGGGAAACCCTTAACGTGTGTGGGGATGGCGGGTGCCGTGGGGACATGGGTGAAGCACCATTAGCATCTGCTCCAGGGGGCTCCAGGGATTTTAAGGAATAGAAGGAGAGAATTTGTAACTTTTAAATCTGAGCACAGCAGAAGCCCTTCAAGCTCTTTGGACTGAATGGGGAAAGGAGAGTATTCTTTTGCAAGGCTATTTAATTTATTTAAATTTTGGCACAGCCGTATAGTCAAACATATGATCACTAAAAAGAGAGGAAGAGCTACTGTGCTGACATGAAACTCTTCAAGTTATAGTTTTGTAGAAAAAAAGCATGGTACAGAACGATATTTAGAATATGCCCCCATTTATAAAAACTGTTTTGTTGAGATATAATTTACACGTCATAAAATTCAACCATTTTAAGCGTACAAGTATAAGTGTTTAGGTAAATTTATACAGTTTTCTAGAAATTTCATGTAAATGGAATCATGCAATATGAAGCTTTGGTGTCTGACTTCTTTCACTCAGCATGATGTTATTAAAGTCGTCCATGTGGTAGCATATGTCACTAGTGTGTTCCCTTTCACTGTGGCATAGTATTTCATTGCATGGATATGTCATTTTTTGTTTATCCATTCTACAGTTGATAGACATTTGCATTGTTTTTAGTTTTCTCATTGTGAATAATGCTGCTGTGAACATCCACATACAGACTTTACATGGACATATTTTCATTTCTCTTGGGTAGGTGCTTATGAGCGAAATTTCTGAGTCGTATAGAAAGTGTATGTTTAGTCTTTAAGAAACTGCCAAACTATTTTCCAAAGAGGCTGGACCATTTTACCATGTTTCCACCAACAACGGATGAGGGCTCTAGTTTTTCCATATCTTCAACAACAGTTAGTATTGTCAGTCTTTCTTATGTTCATCATTCTGATAGAAGTGCAGTGGCATCCTATTGTGGGGTTAGCATTTCCCTAATGACTAATGATGTTGAGCATCTTTTCATGTATTTGCCATTCGTATATCTTCTTTGGCGAAGTATCTGTTCAAGCCTTTTCTCATTTTTGTGTTGGGTTGTTTATCTTCTTATTGATTACTAAGGGGTCTGGACCATTGTAATTGTTTCTGTAAGTTCAAAATGATTTCCAAAGAAAGTTTAAAAAAAAAAAAGCCTAGCCCTCATTACTCCCCCCGTGTTATCTCAGAATGATACACTCAGGACTTCTTTCATAATGTGGACATCCTCACCAAAAGAATTAAAGGAAAGGACAAGATCAGAGTTTAAATCTTTCTCCAGAAAGAGTCATTGTTGGGTAACGAAACAATGGATCTTTATTAAATCAAGACATACTTCCTTGACCACTTTTTCTCTGTGAATGGGAAATTGGTGATTAAAAAATGTCCACATGTTGGATAAAGGGAAAACGTGAAAGGGCTTATTATTATCTTCCTTTCTTCAGTTACTGCAGAAGTTACTCAGCTTCCTCAGCCTTTTCCCTTTGTGTATGGGCAAGAGGCACTTGCTGTGTGTCCTCGGGACAGTCTAGGGTCAGACGTGAGAGTGGAGGGATGAGCCGAGCTGCTCCATCTCCGCTTCTGCAGCAGGGGCACGGGCACACGTGTGGTCCACAGTGGACTTTCCCATCCTTGCCCAGTCCACACTGACCCTGACTGGGGCCGGATCAGCCCATTTGTGGAGTCACCTCTCTTTCACGTCCCACCAAATCCGCCACCTCTTCCTCAACTTCTCACATTATAAAAGAGGACCAGATATATGCCTGTAACTAAATTTACTGAGTTCAAACAGAAATTAACGGGCTAATTAGCCAATGGCAGATGGAGTAAAGACCAATGAGGTGGAAAAGAAAGATGGTCGAGTCCGCTTGCCGTCTCCCTGACTGGGCAGGTCGGCTTGTACTTGCTGACTTTCAATGTTTCAAATATTTAGCGAGTACCAACTATTCGTTCTTTCGTTCATTCATTAAATCTTCATGAACTCCTAATGTGGGTCAGACACTGTGAGGCTAGGGAGGGTTAATAGGAAGGAAAAGTGGCTGAGTGCTTTCCCCTGAGACTTCCATCCTAGTGGGCAAAACAGACAATGAGTAATCAAGAGAATAAATACGCAGTCTATGTCAGGTTATAAGCACAACACAATGAAATAAAACAGTGAGGAGGTAGAGACAGATAGGTTTATAAAAATTCTCTACTACAGGGGATTAATAAACAGACCTATAGTTTTGGAATATTTATTTATTTTCTAATTTTTCTATAACAAACTTACATTGTTTTGGTAATAAAAAAGGTATTCTAAATTTACAAAAAACATTAGATTTGAATGTCCACATGATTAATTGTATCACTCCTATCATAATTTTATAACCAAAAATATTGGAAAAGTCAACTGGAAAATAATACATAGGCTTTATTATCTGGGGTGTAGTTTCAGACAAAAATAAAACATTTTAAGGCCTGACTCAGACCATTTGCCATGGGGCTCAGCTCCCTGGAGCAGACGCCTATATCTGTGTGTGGATGGCGCCCACTTCCTGCTCCCTTCCCCCTGCTCTTCCCCTCTTCAGTGCTACTGCACATCTGACTCTGTTTTTTCACTGATTGGTACCACTTCCCAGAAAGGTGATATTTGATTTCCTAACATCACCACTGATTATAGCAACTGCTCACGACAACTAGCGTGGTCACACAACACCCTCACCCAAGACATCCACCCAAACCTGCCCGCCTCACACTCTCAAGTCTTTCAATTTCTGGTCTATACTGATTTTAAAATCCACTTGACCATCTCTGATGCTGGAATAAACCAAATCCTATCCAAGTACTAACTTCATTTTATGTTTTGTTAACCTGGTCATGTTTTCTTATAACTAAACAATTCAAATTAATATTTATCCATTTACGCATGACAAACTCAAAATTTGTGTCCACGTGGATTATTAATTGGCTCCATACTTGAAGTTCCATGGCTCCATTCACTGTTTCCAGTGATTTCCATTGTTTCAAAGTGATTGATCTCAAGAGCTTTGAGGATTTTTTTTTTGTTTGCTTATTTTTTTATTTGCTTGTTTGTTTGGATTCTAAGGAACCCAACTTTCCCTCCCTTGTTTTTCATTCCTAGATAACTCATTATTGAGAAATTAAATGGTGCTACTTGAGAGAAGGCTTATAATGAGGCAAGAATTCTCTCTATAAAGATAAGATGTACTTTAAGCAAAGTTAAAATTTGATAATAATCAACAAAAATATAGAAGGTATATAAAGGACTTTTTGAGATCAGGTGAAAAACAATATATTGGCTCTTTTTTTCTTATAACAAATACCAATTTCACTAAAAATAATTCATTTCTTTTATATAACTATATTATACTTTATACCAGTTCAATTTTGTCATAAATAGTTTTATTAGGCTTTATTTTGAAAATTTGCCTTTTTTTCCTCTTTGAACTTCAAAGAGCAGAAGTTACATTGGTATGCTCAGTGTGGTTTGTCGATGCGTACGAGTGTGTGTGGTTTCAATTTTTAGTTGTTTTTTCTCCCTTAACCTTTTCTTTTAATGTGAATCAGTTTGTAGTTCCCACTCCTGAGCACTGTGATTCATTGCCGTCCACTTCCTCTGGAGCTCACGACACCACAGAGTCCTCTGGGAAATCGATGAGTCATGGCACCTTGCCTGCCCGTGGTCGGCGTCAGCTCCAACAACTGTGTCTTTCAGAGGAAGGCGAAAGTTACTCTAGCATCTTCCTCTGGGGAATTAATAAAGCCTTAGTTTGGGGATTTGTATGGCTTGTCACACTCCATGGATTCGTCTTTACGATATAACATACAGGCAAATTGGGTCTTAAAAAGACAAACCTCTCATTTGGTTAAGAAGCTTTTCAGGCACACTTCTGCCGTCAGGAAATAGTTGTAAGAGTTGATCACAGCCCTTTGTCTGTGGCACGTGTGTAATGTTTACGGCTGGGTTGAATCTTAACATTTTGATACAGTTTTGAAAATCTTGGAACAGATGCATTTATCTCAAACATATTTTTATCTAACCCACTTGGGTCTAATTTTAGAAAGTTTCAAGCCAAAGAATTTTTCTTCACAGGCCAGACTTGTAAAGGCATTGCTGAAGTCATACCTTAATCGTATCAGTTTTTGTGGCTAGGTCTCAACTTGCATTTACTATTGCTGATTGACAGCTTGTGACCACCTATTCCCAGGAGGTGTCTGTGCTCTTACTCCCATTTGAGATCACCCGACCGAAGGGTGCTGTGGCTGCCAATTCTGCAATCAGGAGAACTCTGTAATTTTCCTGTTCAGAGTAAAAACTCTTTAAGTTTAAGGACCTAGAGCAGTCAAAGAGCAGGGACAAATGCTTAACCAGTTACATGGGCTGAACAAGACGTCAGGTCAGATTCTGGCCTGAGCCTTAGATGGCGCTGGGAAACCGTTTTTGCCTCAGTTTTCTTATGAGTCTGTTAGCACGGCGAGTTAGAGGCGGGAAGGCAGACAGAAAACAGTGCAGCCAGGGTAAGGGTTGGACATGGGTGACCTGCGGTCAGAACTGGGTCACACAAACAAAAAGCCTGACCAAATATTAGATGAACCAATAGGAAGTGTAACAGTGAAAGGGATTGCTAGCTCCATCTCACTGAGACAGCGGCGCTCCTGTCTGGATGTTCGGCTCCTGCCTGTCCTGTTGATCATCTGGAATACAGGTGATACGGAATAAGAACATGGTAACCTTCTTACCTAGAATTAGGATTTAAGTGTTGGCACACGGTGGGGGCGATCGAGGAGAACCATATTGTACCCCAGCTCTGACGCTGGCCAGACCTCGGGCAGGTAACAGCCTTTAGGCCTCGCTTTCTTCACTGATGGAATAAATTAGAGCCGACTCTACCTGAAGGCCTGGCGTGCTGTATTGAAGAGGATTCTGAAGTACCCCATTGGGAAAGAGCCCCACAACTGATGATCAGCGTCTGCAGCGTCAGGGAGAGAAGGAGCACCCGGCGCCTGCCGTCCCCGGCTCTGTGATCTCTCAGCCTCCTCCCAGTGCCAACAGCACTCTAAGACGTTGTGACTTAGGACAAGTCTAGAGGGCCGTGTGTGTTGCTAACTTTGTGGATAACTAGCTAACCTGAACACCGGCCCGAGACCTTTACAGGCGTAGAAACTCAGTCAACACAAGGGGAGGCCCAGGCTTAGGTTCTTTCTCCTAAGTGGATTCACAGCTTGTTCCTGTGTAAACCACAGTGCCAGGTAGCGATCTACGCTGGGAACTAATGCCTGGTGGGTTAACGGAGTACTCCCTGCTGTTTGGAGTTTGTAGGCCAAGGAAAATACATTATTTTTTCAAAAGATGCCTTTGATGAGCTTAGAACTAGAAAGAAAGCGAATGGTCTTGGTGGTTATTTCCCATGGATGACTGTCCTGCAATTAGAGGTGCTGGATATCTGACCCGTCCCCTCCACCAACAAGCCATCCATCTGGGGGATCTGATAAGCTGGTTTTCATAAAGTATTTTTGTTTCAGTTTCCATTCTCGCTGGAGTGTTCTGTTTTAATTATCTTGTCACTCCTGGCTGTTACAGGAAGGAAGAGGAGTTTGTTTCATTGTGATTCAAATAATGTTTGTTTTCTCTAGCCTTTTATTTTTTTCATACTTTAGTCATTTCATAGAACTTAATTTAGGGAACTAATTGGATCTGGTGCGAGCTGGTCCCAGAACATTGCTGCAGGTGACGCTGACGCTGCTGATCTGGATGAGCCCTCCTGCCTACTCTAACTCCGCCTGCTCTAACCCCCTCCCGGGTGTCTGAGCTCCAAACTCATATATCTAGCTCTCTGTTGGTCATCTCCACTTTGGTGACCCACAGTTTCCTTGAACTCAGCTGGTCCAAAATTCAACTATTTGGTTTCTCCCACTATACCTGCTATTTTTCTAGATGCCATATTTTGGTGAATTCTTCTGCCTTCCACTCAAGTCTCCTATAGAAGCTGAATGTCATCTTAGACACCTTTTCCCCTTCCCACCTCCCACATGTATCAAATCCTGTACTCCCTAAATAGATCTCACATCTACGCCTCACCCTTTATATTCCTCTCACATGTGTACTATCATCCCCCTCACAATCTGGTTGACTCTCTGCAATGTCACTCTCCTACTCAGAAGTATTCAGTGGTGCCTCGTCATCACCCATAGGGTCAAATCTAAATTTGTTTGCATGGCCTACAAGGTGGTCTATTCTGTCCAGCCTCCATTCCCCCTCCACAGAATTATTGGGGTTCTAGCACTAGTGAGCAATAGTGGATTGGTGGTTTCCCCAAGGCGGTTGCTCACCCCTCACTTATGTATGGCATTTCTCTGTATGGCATTTCTCATGCTCTTCTCTCTGCCTGGAATCACTGCCTACTCATCCTTCCAGGCTCAGCTCAGAGGTTGCCTTCTTTGTAAAGCTCTCTGGTCTCCCAGAGGAAGAGCTTACACTTTCTATCTTCTGTTCCTATTGCACTGGTCGCAAATCTCAATTTTAAAGATTTTATTTATTTATTTATTTTTCCTTCTTCTCCCCAAAGCCCCCTAGTTCATAGTTGTATATTTCAATTGTGGGTCCTTCTAGTTGTGGCATGTAGGATGCTGCCACAGCATGGCTTGATGAGTGGTGCCATGCCCACGCCCAGGATCTGAACCGGCGAACCCCGGGCCACCAAAGCAGAGCACGTGAACTTAAGCACTTGGCCACGGGGCCGGCCCCCAAAAATCTCAATTTTAGCAGTGATCCCGTTGTAAATGTCTGGGTGCAGAGGGCAGCCTTTTAATATGTCTGTTATTTCGCATTGACTACTTGGTATATTGTAGATACTCAATCATGTTTGTTAAATAGAAGAATGGTTGAATGAATTGCGCTCCAAGATATACCCATCCTCAGTGCATAGGTTGGGAAATAAGAGAACTGGAAAGATGAGAACTATGATTAGAGCTGGCTCATTCCTCTCCCACAAGTTTTTGAAGGGTGTTTTCGACAACCCAAGAATATTGTCTCCAGAACCTTCAGGCCCATAAAATCCATCCTAGTCTGTGTTCCATCCTTTAATGTGGACCCAAATGTATTTTATTTCTGAGTGGTTCAGAGATCTGAGCTTCCTGGGAGATCTGCAGACTAGAAATGGTGCAGGACGGATATCGGACAGGTCGACCAGTTCTCCAAGACTCAGGAGGAAGGTGAAAACTGCCTAGATTTGACCAGGGGGGTGGTAGCACGCTATTTTTCTGTCTATTGGTCTTGTATTTTCTCAGAGCTGATAGATGAATTTCTTATAATGAATCCAAAGAATGGCAAGAGTTTTCAGGGGCTGAATCGATGGAATAGATGGAAGAGCCCATGTTTGTATGAAGAGACAGAAAGTAAGGAACTCTCAAAGCCAACAATAGATTCTAAACTGTATCCTGATTTTATCTTCGGAGCTCTCCTGCTCAGGGCCTATCCTTCGCTAAGTACCTTCTCTAAGTACCTTTATTCTATCAGATATTAGGATTATATTAATTTAGAGCACTGTAATGGCCCTGCTAACAGTGCTTATTCTCCCGGCACTGGGTGCTCACTTATTTACACCAATGGGAGAGAGATACACGCACAGTTATAAAACCTAGATGTGAACACCATGTACATCTATTTGGATGAGCATAATTAAGTTTCAATTATTTATGGTCTCTCTTTATTACTTATGCTAATATGTGCATTATTATGGTTATGACAATAAATTTTGATAATAAATTAACTTGAAAAGTTCTTTGCTTGCATTTAGTATATTATTTCTTCACTGTGGAAAAAGAGAAGATTGTTTGCATAAATGCTTCTTATCTTGGCCTAATAACTTAGTAAACCAAGCTTTAAAAAAATCTCTTTAATAATTTCTAGTGATTAATAATAATCATTAAAATAGCCAGCATATATTAAGGGGTTACTACATTCCAGGCATTGTGCTAAGAAGTGTTTTTCCTTAGATTATTTCATTGAATACCCATCGTACAGATGAGGAAACTAAGGCACAGGGAGACTAAGCAACAGCTCAAAGTCTCGCACTTAGTGATTCCCCGGGATGCACCCTTCCCTGTTTTAATGGTCACAGAGCCATAGCAAGGAGGTGTTGCCAATTGTTGGAGTTTCTTACGTTGAAATTAAAGCTGACATGGTGAGGAAGCAGAGCATAGTGAAAATGTTTGTGGTCTGAAATCTGAAGACTGAGTTAAGTTTGATTTCATCCTTCAGTAGCCGTTTGACCTTCTCTGAGCAAAGCTGAGTGAATGATAGTAACACCTGCTTGTTTGCTTCTACAGCTGCCCAGGGGCTGGTGTGAGCATCAGCTGAGCGAGTAATTGTATAAAAGGGCGTTGAAAGCTGGGCCTGAGGGAGTCCTGCTTTAGAGGCCTGAACTAGGCTCCCACCGGATGACCCTTTCCTTCCTGGAAGAAGGCTAGGGCAGAGAAGGAAGCTTCCAAGACTGTTTCCCACCACTTCTTCTCAAAGGGGCAAGTGTCTATCCTTGGTTGAACACGAGATGATTGCAGCTGGACCGAAGATACATCTTTTTTGGGCTTAGGGATTTATTTTAAGATTATTTAAAATATATGTAACTAGCACATCAAATTGTGCTATCACCATGATTATTATTTAAGATGGGTTAGGTCTATTTGTTTTTAAGTAAATTAATTTCAAAAAGTAAATAAATGATAGTACAGTATTCCATGGATATGGTAGAAATTAATGCAGGCAGTTGTTGATTTATGGTGTATCTAGTGACACTCAAGTGTCCCTAAGGCCCTTCCTTTGCCCAGAGCCCTTCCAGGGGCCTGTGGGCATTTTATATTAGTAATTTTGTATTCTTTCTCGTAAAGGAGGCTTTCGAAATAGAGGAAGCCTCAGGCCCCTGGAAACCTGGATCTGCCCTTGCGGAACTTGGACTTTATAACAATTACAGGAGCTTCTCAGAATCTCAGGAAGAGATCTTTTGCAAGTTCTGCCTGTCAGGGACACAATAGGAGCCAAGAAGAAGAAAAATGGTCTTTAACAGTTTTTAAAAAATGAACTCAAGACATTAGTTACAAAAACTTAGGTCCCATTGATCATTTCCAGGTGGGCAAGAACATTCAAAGCCCACCCTCTTAAACCACTTGTGTGGAAGCTGATCCACCAAGATCCCTTTCACCAGGCTGGTGCACCCTTCTCCAAGCTGCTGTGGGTGTTGAATTCTAACGGCATCTCAGTGGCCTCCTTTTCTGGAGACCTGCCCTTGGCCAACAGGAACCTCCTCACCAAGGAGGATATGCCTAGCTGGGCAGTCCAGCTCATTGACTGACTGATGTACGGATGTAAAAGGCAGGACTCTTGCCTCAAGTGAGATAACTGTGTGGTTCTATTCATGCTAGAGAGCTCCCTGTGGGGTCGGGCCAAGGCTAGACTTTATTTGTGACCACAAGCTTGCTTGGTTCTTTATCCTTCTCTACTCTACTTTCCTCACTATCTGACAAGACATGGGCATCTGAATCCCCATCTTAGGTGTTGCTTCTGGGGAATCTGACGTAGGACTAAGCCTTTCTCAACCGTTACCTCTCCAAATGGTTGAATAGCTTATGCTTGACTTTCCCCAGCAATCAGGGGCTCTCTGCTTTCCAGGGCAGTCTATCCCATTTGTAGGCAGCTCTGATCAACAGATAGTTCTTTCTTAGGCTGAGCCCATCAGGTTGAACATAGTTGTAAGAAGACAATTCTCCTGCCCCACCCCACCCCCCTTCCCAGTCTTCTCTCTACCCTAAACCTCCCCAGGCGTTTCAGCTAATCCTTTTGTGACCAGATTTCTGTTCTCTCACTCCTTGGCTTCTCTCCTCACCTCAGTCCAGTGTGGCAGAATCCTACCACTGGTGTCCACAAAAACTGAGCCCTACGCTCTCGCTGAGAGCTGAGGACTCCCAGAGCAGGACTTCCTCCAATATAGAAACTACTTTCGATGAGCCCAGATATGCATGAGTGATTCAGGCAACTCCATCAGCTTGTCCTATGATTCGGTTTCAATCCAGAGTCCCTTTCACATACGCTTCTGGTAGACTGCACCTTCCCCCAGGATGTGCTTGGGCAATGTTTTTTGTATCCTTGCTCATAGGATTTTGCATTTATTTCAACTAAATTTCTTTTTGTGAGCCTATAGTCTCAGCCAGTTGAGTTGTATCTTGTATCCCAATTATGTCATCTGGTCCCATTTTTCCAAAGCATGTTACAAGCACCACTAGAGATAGCCCAGAAGATTTTTAGGTGGTACTCAGATGAGCATTTTTTACACTTTTATTTCTTTGTTTATTTTAATTATTTTAAACTTAATTTATAGTACAAAAATATAATTAGCACATCAAATGTATAGCATCTTTTTATATAAATTTGAGTTAAAAATGAGTCAAGCTGAAGAAAATCCTTAAGCCCATGTAGTACACAGTGGTGAGAATTGTGAAGGCTGTGCATGAATGACTGGTGTTTAGGAAACATTGACTTAAGATTTGCCATTTCTGTCTGCTTTAGGCCGTTTGTCAGCTTAACCTTCACACAACCTTTATCACAGTTTAACTTTTTAATAAACATCCTGGACGGGAGGGGCATGGAAAGAAACTTGGGGCCTGCTCCAGTTTGATAGCAATCCATCAACTAGGGCTCTTTGTGTGTGGGCATCTAACTATTGTATTGTCATCCTCTGATGCACATTTTTCCATCTTGCTAATAAGGTGCCATTATTTGTCAGCTCCCTTTTTGAAATTCAGATCTGCGGGTAACGGATTTTTCCTAATTTCCTAGTCTAATAGCCTTTCCAAAAACTTACCAAGTGTGGCTAAGCTAATATAGTTTGTCTTTGGAAACCCAAGCTGAGCCCTGGGGATGAGTACTTTTTGCCTAAAATATACCATTTTGCCAATAGTCTCAACCAGAGTCATGCATAAGATGGCCTCAAGCCAACAGCTACATAGCTGAAAGAGTCCATTGCCTTCTCTGTTTTTGAACCAGGAGTCAACACTATCTCCCAGCCTTGTCCCAGCACCTCTTCGGATCCCTGTGAGTGCTTGAAGATGACCACAAATAGTCTCATGTGCATTTTATTTTTAATCATAGGCTGGCAGGTGATCCTTCCAGACTGGAAAATGGAAATGCCTATAGTACATCCAGATATCCTCTTACCACTGCTTCATGGACTTCAGGATTCAATCCTGTTTATAAATGCTGCCTTCCTCTTCCCAGGCTTACAGTCTTACTTTATTTTTCTTCAGTTTTAGTATTATTAAGTTTTATGTTTTTAATTTTCTGTGCACATGCGCCCCTTTACCCCTTTTGCCCTTCCCCTCTTCCTCTTTCCCTTCTGGTAACCACCAATCTATTTTCTGTGTCTGTTTGTTGTCGATGTTGGTTTATCTTCCACATATGAGTGGACTCGTACAGTATTTGTCCTTCTCCATCTGACTTATTTTGCTTCCCATAATAGCCTCAAGCTGCATCCGTGTTATCCCACATGGCAAGATTTCATCTTTTTTATGGCTGAGTAGTATTCTATTGTGTTTGTATGTACCACATCTTCTTTGTCCATTCATCCATTGATGGGCACTTAGGTTATTTCCAAGTCTGGGCTATTGTAAATAATGCTTCAAAGAACATAGGGGTGCATATATCTTTTCGAGTTAAATGTTTTCGTGTTCTTTGGATAAATACCCAGAAGTGGTATAGCTGGATCATATGGTATTTCTATTCTTAACTTTTTGAGGAATCTCCATACTGTTTTTCATAGTGCTACACCAGTTTACCTTCCCACCAGCAAAGTACAAGGGTTCCATTTTTTTCCACATCCTCTCCAACACTTGCTATTTCTTGTCATTTTAATAATAGCCATTCTGACGGGTGTGAGGTGATGTCTTATTGTAGTTTTGATTTGCATTTCCCTAGTAATTGGTGATGTTGAACATCTTTTCACGTGCCTGTTGGCCATCTATATATCTTTTATGGAAAAACATCTGTCCAGAGCCTCCACCCATTTTTAAATTGGGCTGTTTGTTTTTTTGTTGTTGAGTTGTGTGGGTTCTTTATTTACTTTGGATATTAACCCCTTATCAGGTATATGGTTTGGAAATATCTTCTCCCAATTGTTAGATTGTCTTATCGTTTTGTTGATGGTTTCCTTTGCTGTGCAGAAAGTTTTTAGTTTGATATAGTCCCATTTGCTTATTTTTTCTTTTGTGTCCCTTGCCCAAGGAGACATCATATTCAAAAAGATACTGCTAAGGCCGATGTTGAAGAGTGTACTGCCTATGTTTTCTTCTAGGAGTTTTGTGGTTTCAGGTCGTAACATTCAATTCTTTAATCCATGTTGAGTTAATTTTTTTGCATGGTGTAAGGTAATAGTCTACTTTCATTCTTTTGCATGTGGCTGTCCACTTTTCCCAACGCCATTTATTGAAGAGACTTTCCTTCCCCATTGTATGTTCCTGGCTCCTCTGTCAAAAATTAGCTGTCCCTAGATGTGCGGGTTTATTTCTGGGCTCTTGATTCTGTTTCATTGATCTGTGTGTGTTTTTCTGCCAGTTCCATGCTGTTTTGATTACTATAGCTTTGTAGTATTACTTCTTTTTTTATTCGTTCATATTACCTGTATTAAACACTCCAATGGGCAAGGAGTTGAATAGGTTCGCTTTTCTTTTATTCTGCTGCCAGGCAACCTAATCTTGTTCCAAAAATACCTTTAAAACATTATTTTATGGTTTTATTTAGCTTTATCTGTGAGACACCCATTTCCTGGGCTTTAGGCTTCTCGACGTTATTCATACAGATCCCTCGCACTGTTTGGGGTTCACCCAGGCCTCTGGAACCCTTATGCTTATTTTGTCCTTTCTAGCTGTGAGTTCATTGCAAAGTTGTCATGCAAACACATCAGCTTGTCATTCTTCTCCCTCTCGGCTATTTACGTACTTGTGTTTGTGGTGTCAGAACCCCATTTTCAAGAACTTTCCATCCTACTTGATGAGTGGAGGACATTTTTTATAGACTTCAACTCACCTTTAAACTTTAGAAATCTCTGCTCATAAACTACAGAATTCTCAGCCGGACTAGGTTTCTCATTTCCCGATGTCATGACCATGAAGATAATATGCACATTTTCTCTCACAACGCCCATCACTTCCACTTCTCCCATCAGTTCCTCCTTGTTAGTTGCTAGTAAGTTGAGAATGGCAGCTCCTCCCACTGCTTTCTCAATCTTCTGAGGGCTGAATCTGTCAGTGAGTTAGGTCAAGGGTGTGTCATACGGAGTTTTTATCATAATGACACTATGAGAAGATGTGTGGACATTTGAATCGCCATCAGTTCTGTCTTTGATCTTTCTTCCTGATTTCTGTAACAGGAATGAATCACTCATTTCCTGCCTTTGACAGTGCCTGTGGTATCCTGGCATTCCTAGTACTTTTCTCTGTTCATCTCCATTATTTTACAACATGAAAACTCATGCATAGTTGCATAGATTTATTTGTTCTGGCCTTCAGAGACAGCTTACTGACTCTCCAAAACAAACGAACAAAAATCTATTTCTTATGAGCAGAACACGATGCGGTATGTCCTCCCTTTGTCATATTCTAGCTAAGACTCCCATTCCTGAGGTCTCACTGAGTCCTGTGACGTCTACTGAACTGATCATTTCCTCCACCACTCTTAAATCTGTTTTTGTTTTCCCTGACTCTGCTCTGTATTGCGACAGGACTGGTCCAACCAGCTGTGTTTTCTCAGGCTCCCTTTGCTAACTGGCTTCCTGATAGGTTTGGGCAGTGTGAAGCCCTGATAGATGTGGAGGGTGGAAGGAAGGGAAGAGCCAGGGCAATTCACCAACCTTGCTGTATTAATGATTCAGATTCATGCCTCAGCAAAATTACAGAGATAATCACTGGAGAATAGTTACATCTGAAAATGGTAGGCCCGTGAATGCTAAGGACTATTGAAATGACTAGTCATTGGATGAGAAGAGGCATTGGTGTGAGATTTGCAGAGATGATAATTGATCCAGTCTTGAAGAGTGCATGGCATTTTCCTGACAGAATCATGATGAACATGTTGGGAAGAGGGAATAGTAGCTGAATGGTTATGGACACCAGAGTTGTAGGGTGTGCTTGCAAATGGAGATTAATTGGGTAGGACTGTAGAACAGGAGGCACAATGGGAGACAAAGCAGAAAAAAATAGTTTGGAGCCAGTGTATGAAGGACCCTCTGTAATAACCTTGCTAAGGAGTTTGTACTTTCCCCTATAGGTGAGTTCATTGGAACCCTAGAGTTCTAGAGTGAGGAAGGACAGAAAGACCAAGCTATATTAGAACAACTCCATTTATAGTCTACTTTGTATACTGGGTTTCTACAGAATATTGTATTTGATGAAAGTGCTATGGCTTAAAAAGTTCAAAATCCACTGTTGTGGGTGACAGGAGATGTATTGGTCGGGGTGTTTAGATGCCTACTACTGAATTGCCTTTAGCTGGTTTATGCAGGAAGAAATACTGAAGAACAGAGTTGTCAGACTCATAGGAGGGGTCAAGAAGTGGGCTTTAGGCTGAACTTCCCAAGTAACTCCCAGAGTGGCACCGCACAGTCAGCCCTCCAAGGATCAGGAAGCTGGTGAATCGGGACAGCCCTCCCCAGCGGCTCTCAGAGCCAAACCTGCTCTGCCATGGCCCTGCCCCTGCCTCTGTCCCTGCATCACTCAGGTCCCAGCAGATCTTTGCACGAGCTGTTCTGTTTGGCAGAACCTATATCACATGACTGCATCCCAGCAGTAAGGAGGCCAGGAAATGAGAGTTTCGTTGCTTTATTTTTACATTCTGTGTTGGAAAGACAGGACTTAGCCTGCACGACATTATCAAACTAGGGGAGTCTGGTCAAAAGCTTTGGGGCATACACCAATGACAGGTGTCCACTTCAGGAAGGCACTTATTTTTTTTAGGGGGGATATAGGATGATGCCTTAGTGTGTTCAGGCTGCTGGCACAAAATACCAGTTATTATAAACAACAGAAATTTATTTCTCACAGTTCTGGAGGCTGGCAGTCCGAGATTAGGGTGCCAGCATGGTCAGGTTAGGGCCCTCTTCCAAATGCAGACATCTGTTGTGTCCTCACCTGGTGGAAAGGATTAGGGAGCTCTGGAGGCCTCTTCTAAAAGGGCGCTAATCTCATTTATGAGAGCGCCGCCCTCACGATCTAATCACCTCCCAAAGGCCCCACCTCCTTGGCTTTTTCAACATGTGAATTTGGGGAGACACAAACATTCAGACCACAGGAGATGAAAGTTTAATTTTAAAATATCATTTTCATGAAACCATTTGGTTTTTCAGCCAAGGCAATCGTGATGACTATGTATAGGGTGTATGACTGCTGGCTTCTTTAGTTCGCTTCACGTTTTAACAAGTTCCTGAATGCAAGTTCATTAACTTTTACACTGGGTCTCAAATCATTTTTACTTATATGGCGTGACCCTTGGATCCTTTCTTGGCCCCTCTCTCATGTGTTGTTCTTGTGCAGGTTGGTGAGGACCGCCTGCTACTTGAGATATAGAGCCCTCCAGCGTTACATGAGGACTGCTCTAATAATGTAACCCTCAGCCGTAAATCCTAGCCCTTTGCAACATCATTTCCTACAGCCTGTAACATAACAAGCAGATATTTATCACAGCCTAATCCAGGCAACTAATTCAGTCTCCAGGCCCTACGTGTGGTTTGGCTGGAATTTCCTGTTGCTGTAGAATAAAGCATGTGCAATTGCCACATAATGTGTCTCTGAAATGAATGAAGGGTCATCAGTCTGGTGGACACTCTGATGTGCCACCAGACTCCCTTCAAGAAGGGGCTTGTTCCCCAGCTGCTGGGGTGTTGACCACAGGTAGCCTTCAATGTCAGCCCCTTCAGGGGTGCTTCAACTACAGAGAGCTGTCTGGGCCAAGGTCCTGTTAAAGAATGAATGCATTTTGGGGCTGGCCTCGTGCCCGAGTGGTTAAGTTTGCGCGCTCCGCTGCAGGCGGCCCAGTGTTTCATTGGTTCGAATCCTGGGCGCGGACATGGCACTGCTCATCAAACCACGCTGAGGCAGCGTCCCACATGCCACGACTAGAAGGACCCACAGTGAAGAATGTACAACTATGTACCAGGGGGCTTTGGGGAGAAAAAGGAAAAAAAAAAAAAAAGAATGAATGCATTTGATGACCCACAGTTGTAACGCTGAGCATAAGAGAGATTCCTTGCCCCCCAACCCCCAATTCTTCCAGGTAAATTCTTGTTCCAATTAATTAAAATTAGAGTGAATTCATGACTATTTGCTCATTATAACATCAAACCAAAACTAAAAGGATTTATCCTCAACTCCCAAATCTTCAATTTAAAAATTGAAGTATGGAAAGATTTGTAATTCTTTTTACATATTACCAGCTTGTTTTTCAGAAAAAGTGAACAAATTTGGTTTAACTTCATTCCTCGTAGTTATGTGGGTATTTTAATTGGAATTACATTAAATCTCTATATTAAATTAAGAGCTGTTTTCATCTATAGTATTTCTAGTCTACCAAGGAGAAGACCATGCTATCTCTCTCCATTTATTTGTCTTTCTTCCTTTTTCCCGTTAGGGTTACATAATTTTAAATGATTTTTATGTTTATTGAATTACGCAATTCTCACGTATTTAATTTCTTTAGCTATTATGATGGGGAAGATAATAAATTTCTATTCTATTACTAAGATTAAATAATGCAGTAGATTTTTATGTTTATAGGTAGCATCCTGTAATTTTGCTGAACTTAACTATTTCCTCAAAGAAATTTTTTGTTGATATTTGTGCAACTTTAAGGTATATAAATCATCCCATTATAAAAACGACAAGGACTAGAGCCTTATAACTCTGCAAACAGTAGGTACTCCTTTTAGAGGGACTGGCAGACATGGAGCACCATCATGGCCAGCCCGCTATTTTATTACTACCGCCTATTGCAGGTCACGTGCAGATACTTCCTTTAACCTTTATTTGTCCCCATTTTACAGATGGTGAAGCTGAACCTCAGAGAGGTGAAGTAACACTGAACGTAAACCACACGCACACATGCATGCATGCTTGCACAAGCATGCGTGTGCATGCGGTACATTGTGGAGCTCTGACTGAGTCCAAAGCGTTTACATATAATAGCAGCAAAAAGGAAATTTTTGACAATTAATTTAACTCAATAAACATGAGGAACGTTCATAGAACATTGAAATACCTCAGGGGAAAATAAAGGCTCTGAGAAATCAACAAATTTGAGCCTTATCTTTTTCCTAATCTTGGCTAACTTCCTAAATGAGAAACAGTCTTTCACTGTCAGTTTAATTTGCATTTTTAGTACTAGGAAGGTTCATCATTTTCAAATTAACCACGTATCTTTTTTATCCTTTTCTTTGTTTTTTGTGTGTGTGTGTTTGTGAGGAAGATTGGCCCTGAGCTAACATCTGTTGCCAATCTTCCTCCTTTTGCTTGAGGAAGATTGTTCCTGAGCTAACATCTGTGCCAGTCTTCCTCCATTTTATGTGGGATGCCACCACAGGGTGCCCTGATTATCGGTGCTAGGTCTGCCCCTGGAATCCAGGCATGTGAACCCCAGGCCACCTAAGTGGAGCGCACAAACCTAACCGCTACGCCGCCAGGTGGCCCTTGTTTTTTCCTTTTTCTTGTTCGTGACGTCTTCTGATTTCACCATTGGGATATTAGGATTTTTTATCAATTTATTTGAATTAATTATATAAGTGTATTATCTTGTGTCAAATTCCTAGCAAATGTTAAGCCATCCCTTTACTTTGCTTTTTAATTGTGTTTATGATGTGTTTTGATGTACAGTCACTTTAATTTTTTATGTAATTAAATTCATCAGTCTTTTCCTCTTTGATTCTTTTCTTTCTTGGAGTGGTGTGTGTGCTGAACGTGATCTTTGCTATCCAGAGATGAGACAGATGTATGCCTGTATTTGCATCTACTTTTATTACTTATTTATTTAATTCTATAATATATCTGAAACATATTTTGAGTGGAGGGGCAAGCAAAAGAAAGCACTTTATTTACCTGGCTAAAATAGTCATTTCTCAAAAATCAGATCTTTTTTTTTCCTTTAGTCAAAAAATCTTCAGAGATTTTAGCTTGAAGATAAAATGCATCTTCTCTTCTTGGGAGGCTATTTTGTTCTTTTAACATAGAGTAACTTTTGTTAGTTACCTTCTAACTTATTTTTAAACAGACTCTGCATCGTCAGTCTGAAACTAGTCTTATCACACACTCGGGACAAGATACTGTGAGCTGAGCTGGTATTCGCTCTGTGTCTTGGAGAATAGAGGTATGCCCTGGAGGAAAGATAGACGCTATGGTTTCTTAACTAATTTCCTCAACCAAGTTTAACTAATTTCCTCAATCATGTTTAACAGTGATTTTAACTTTAATAAAACCATCACTTTTTAAAAATTAAAATACGTCTCATAAAATTCACTCTTTCAAAGCATACAATTCAGTGGTTTTCAGTTTATACACAGAATTTCGCAACCATTACCACTATCTAATTCCAGAACCTTTCCATCACTGCAAAAAGAAACCCCATAACCATGAGCAGCCACTCCACACTCCTCCTTCCTCCTAGCCACTGGTAATCACTAATCTATCTACTCTCTTTCTCTATGGATTTACCTATTCTGGACATTTTGTATAAATGGAATCACACAGCATGTGGCCTTTTGTGTCTGTCTTCTTTTGCTTAGCATGCTTTGAAGGTTCATCCGTGTTGCAGCATGTGTCAGTACTTTGTCCTTTTTCATAGCTATATAATGTTTCAGTGTATGGATGTGCCACATTATGTTTATCCATTCATCGGCTGATGGACATGTGCGTTGTTTCCCCTTTGTGGCAGTTATGAATAATGCTGGGGTAAACAGTCATGTACAGGTTTTCTGAGGACATGAGTTTTCAGTTCTCTGGGATATATACCTAGGAGTCGCATTGATGGATCGTAGGGTAACTCTGTTTAGCTTTTTGAGAAATTGCCAAACTGTTTAGTAGCTGCAGCATTTTACAATCCCACCAGCAATATGTGAAGGTTCCGATTTCTTCACATGCTCACTGACGCTTGTCACCGTCCCTCTGTTTAATTATAGCCATCCCAGTCTGTGTGAAGTGGTATCTCACTGTGGTATTGGTTTACGTTTCCCTAGTGACTAATGATATTGAACATCTGTTTGATGTGCTCATTGGCCGTTAATATGTCTTCTTTGCAGCAATGTCTATTCAGATCTTTCCTCCATTTTTTCGTTGGGTTATTTGTCTCTTTATTGTTGTAAGAGTTGTACAAGTTCTTTATAAATTCTGAATACAAGTCTCTTATCAGACATGTAATTTGCATTGTAGCTTTGTATTAAGTTTTGAAACCAGGAAGTTTCAAATTCATTGTTGAATCCTCCAACTTTGTTCTTTTTCAAGACTGTTTTGGCCATCCTGCGTCCCTTGCACTTTAGGATCAGCCTGTCAATTTCTGCAAAACACGTTTTGAAAGGGATTGTGTCAAATATGTAGATCACTTTGGGGAGTGGGGCCATCTTAACATCTTCCAATCCATGAACATGAAATGTCTTTCCATTTATTTACATCTTCCTTAATTTCTTTCAAGGATGTTTTGTAGTTTTCACTGTACAAGTCTTACACTTCTTTTGTTCAATTTATTCCCATTTTATTCTTTTTGATGCTATTGTAGATTGAGTTGTTTTCTTAATTTCATCTTAATTACCAGTGTATAGAAACGCAATTATTTCTGTGCCTTGATCTTCTGTCCTGCAACCTTGCTAAACTTGTTTATTAGTCTGGTTTTTCTGTCTGGATTTCTTATGTTTTTCTGTACACAAGGTCATGTCATGTGTGAATAAAGATAGTTTTACTTCTTCCTTCCAATCTGTACGCTTTTTCTTTTTCTTGCCTAATTGCCCTGGCTAGAACCTCCAGTATAATGTTGACTACAAGTGGCAAGAGCAGACATGCTTGTCTTGTTCTTGATCTTTAGTGGAAAGCTTCTAGGTCTTTCCCCATTAAGTGTGATGTCAGCCGTGGATTTTTCATAGATGCTCTTCATCAGGTTGAGGAAGTTCCCTTCTATTTCTAGTTTGTTGAGTGTTTTTGTCATGGATTGGATTTATCAGTTGCTTTTTCTTCATCTATTTAGATGATTGTGTATTTTTGCCCTTTACTTTATTAATATGGTATATTACATTGATTTTTTCAGCTTTATTGGGGGTATAATTTACAAATAAAATTGTAAGATATTTAAAGGGTACACATCATGATGATTTAATATACATATACATTGTGAGAAGATTCCTCCCATGTAGTTAATTAACACATCCATCACTTCACGTAGTTATCTTTTTTCTCCTTTTTTGGGTGAGAACATTTAAGTTCTGTCATCTTAGCAAGTGTCAATGATACAATAAGTGATATCAACTATAGTCGCTGTGTTATATGTTAGATCCTCTCACCTTCCTCTTCTTATAGCTGCAAGTTTGTACCCGTTTACCAATTCCTTCCTAATTCTCCCAACCCCCAGCCCCTGGCAACTACTTTTCTACTCTCTGTTTCTATGAGTTTGACTCTTTTGGTTTTTGTTTATTTTTTTGAGGAAGATTGGCCCTGAGCTAACACCTGTTGCCAATCCTTCTCTTTTTGCTTGAGGAAGATTGTTGCTGAGGTGACACCTGTGCCAATTTTCCTCTACTTTATGTGGATTGCCACCACAGTGTGGCTTGATGAGCAGTGGCAGGTCTGTGCCTGGGATCCAAACCTATGAACCCTGGGCCGCCGAAGTGGAACATGTGAACTTAAGCACTACGCCAGTGGGCTGGCCCAACTTTGACTTTTTTAGATTCCATATATAAGCGATACCTTGCTGTATTTGTCTTTGTCTGGCTTATCTCACTAGGCATAGTGCCCTCAAGATTGTTGCATCCATGCTGTTGCGAACAGTGGGATTTCCTTTTTTCTCATGGCTGAATATTATCGTTTTATCCATTTATTCGTTGATAGATACTTAGGTTGTTTCCACATCTTGGCTATTGTGAATAATGCTGCAATCAACATGGGAGTGCAGACATCTCTCGAGATCCTTTTTTCATTTCCTGGATGTATATTATTGGATATACACCCAGAATTGGGATTGCTGGATCATATGGTAGAACTATTTTTAATTTTTTTGAGGAAACTTCTGTTTTTCATAGTGGCTGCACCAATTTGCTTTCCCATCAACAATGTATAAGGGTTCCCTTTTCTCCACATCCTTGCTAACACTTGTTCATTGATTGATTTTTGTATGTTGAACTAGCCTTGCATTCTGAAGATAAATCAAACTTGGTTATGGCATTTAAACCTTTTTATATGTTGCTAGATTTGGTTTGCTAGTATTTTGTTGAGGATTTTTTGCATCTATGTTCATAAAAGATATTGCACTGTAGTTTTCTTGTGATGACATTGTCTGGTTTTGGTATCATGTAATATGACCTCATAGCATGAGTTAGGTAGCGTTTCCACCTCTTCTATATTTTGGAAGCGTTTGTAAAGGATTGGTGATAATTCTTTAAACATTGGGTAGGATTCATCAATGAAGTCATCTAGTCCTAGGCTTTTCATTGTGGAAAGGTTTTTTTAATTACTATTTCAATCTCTTTATTTGTTATAGGTCTATTCAGATTTTCTCTTTCTTCTTGAGTCACTTTCAGTAGTCTGTCTTCTGGGATTTGTCCTTTCATCTAGGTTATCTAGTTGGTTGGCATGCAGTTGTTCACAGTCTTCTCTTAGAATTCTTTTTATTTCTGTAAAGTAGGTAGTAATGTCTCCTCTTTCATTCCTGGTGTTAGTAATTTGAGTCTTCTTTCTTTTCTGTAGTTCAGTCTAACTAAAGGTTTGTCAATTTTGTTTATCTTTTCAAAGAAACAACTTTTGGTTTTGTTGATTTTTCTCAGTGTTTCTATTCTCTAATTCATTTATTTCTGCTCTACTCTTTATTGTTTCCTTCCTTCTGTTTGCTTTGGATTTAGATTGCTATTTTAAAAAATTTATTAAGGTGAAAGGTTAGGTTTGATTTGAAATCTTTTATCTTTTTTAACATAACCATTGTATAGCTATAAATTTGCCACTAAGCACTGCCTTAGCTGCATCTCATAAGCTTTGGTATGCTGTTTTCTTTTTCGTTTGTCTCATGTATTTTCTAATTTGCTTTATGATTTCTTCTTTGACCCATTGGTTATTTGAGTGTATTGTTTAATTTCCACATATATGGGAATTTTTCACTTCTCCATCTGCAATTGATTTCTAATTCATCTATTTCTAACTCACCTAATTCATCTATTGTGGTCATACTTTGTATGATTTTAATCATTTTGTGTTTGTTGAGACTTGTTTTATGGCCTCAGATATGACCTATCTTGGAATGTGCACTTAAGGAGAATGTTGACTCTGCTGCTGTTGGGTGGCATGCTCTACAGATGTGTCTTGGGTCTGGTTGGTTCATAGTGTTGTTCACGTCTTCTATTTCCTTATTTCTCTTCTGTCTAACTCTTCTGCCCATTATTAAAAGTGGGTATTGAAATCTGCAACTATTATTGTGGAATTTCTATTTCTTCCTTCAATTCTGTCAGTTTTTGCTATATGTATTTTGGGGCTCTGTTGCTAAGAGCATATTTATATTGTATGCCTTCTTAATGGATTGCCCCTATTATCATTATAAAATATTCTTTGTCTCTAGTAACAATTTTTGTTCAAGTCCATTTTGTTTGATATTAGTATATCCCCTCCAGCTCTCTTTTGGTTACTGTTTGCGTGGTATAACTTGTCCCATCCTTTACCTTTCAAGCTTTTTGTGTCTTCTGAATCTAAAGGGTATCTCTTATAGAGATTGTATTAGTCAGGCTTCTCCAGAGAAACAGAACCAATAAGATAGATATAGATATAAAAGAAGATTTGTTATAGGAATTAGCTCATGTGATTTTGGAGGCTGAGAAGTCCCACAATCTGCCATCTGCAAGCTGGAGAGCCAGAAAAACTGGTTGTGCAATTCAGTCCAGGTCTGAAGGCCTGAGAACCAGGGGAGCTGATGATATAAGTGCAAGTCCAAAGGGTTGGGGTGTGGGGGAAGGCAACAGTTGACGTTCCTATTTAAGTCTGAAGGCCCAAGAATCAGGAGCACCAGTGTCTGAGGGCAGGAGAAGATGGATTCTCAGCTCAAGCAGAGAGAGCATATTTGCCATTCGTCCACTTTTTGTTCTACTCCAGCTCTCAGTGGATTGGATGATGCCCATCCACATTGGTGAAGGGGATCTTCTTTACTTGTCTGTTGGTTCAAATGCTCCTCTCTTCTGGAGACATCCTCATAGGCACACCCAGAAATAATGTTTTACCAGCTACCTTTGCCCAGTCAAGTTACATACAAAATTAACCATCACAGAGAACAGATAATTGGATTTTTAAATTTCCTCTACCAATCTCTGTTTTATTGGAGTATTTAGTCCATTTATATTTAATGTAATTACTGGTAAGGTTGGATTTACATATGTCATTTTGCCATTTGTTTTCTATATGTCTTATGTCTTTTGTTTTTCTCTTCTTCCATTACTGCCTTCTTTTGTGTTAACTAGATATTTTCTAGTGTACTATTTTAATTTCCTTCTTGTTTCTCTTTTGAGTTATTTTTTAGTGCTTGCCCTGGGGATTACAATAAACATATTAACTTGTAACAATGTAGTTTGGATTAATACTAACTTAATTTTAATAACATATAAAAACTTTGCTTCTATATAGCTCTCTTTCCTCTCCTTTGTGCTAAATTGTCATACAAATCACATCTTTATATACTATCGGTCCATCAAAGCAGTTTTATAATTATTGTTTTATGAATTGTCTTTATATAAGATAGGAGAAGAAAAGTGTTTGAACAAAAAATATGTTTATACTCTCCTTTATATTTTTCTATGTAGTTGCCTTTATTGGTACTCTTGTTTCTTCATGTGAATTTGAGTTAATGTTTAGTGTCCTTTCATTTGTCGTGAAGGACTCCCCTTAGTAGTTTTTGTAGGGTAGCTCTGGTAGCAAAGAATTCTCTCGGTTTTTGTTTATCTGGAAATGTCTGAACTTCTCTTTCATTCTTGATGGATAGTTTTGCTGGATCTAGAATTCTTAGTTGACAGTCTTTTTCTTTCAGCACTTTGAATATGTTATCCCACCGCCTTCTGGCCTGCATGGTTTCTGATTAGATCATGTATCTAGGCCAACAAGCACAATATGAAATTCAGGAGGTGGCAGAACTTGCTGTTTGCGCATTTCAGTTTCCATTTCTTCACCTTCTGCAGAAAAGGAGCATGCTTCTTACTAGCTCCAGGAGTCTGGGGTTGCTCTCAAACTTTAGATGTTTGGAGGAGCGCTGAGTCCTGAAAGAGCTTGGAGGCCTACTGGGGAAAAAAAATTAAACGAAAAGGAGAGAGAGAGAAGAACTACATATTAAGGATCCTGCAAAGAGGCATGAATTAATATAAAGGGAAATGTCTAGTTTTTAAAATAAATCTACTTAAGAAAGGAAAAAGGGAAAAAAGAAAGAGAGAAAGAGAGAGAGAGGGGAGAGGAGGGGAAGGGAGGGAAAATTGGATACCAAAGAGTTCATACCATCTGGTTCCATTTATATGAGGTTCAAACAGGCAAAACTAAGCTATTAGGATAGAAGTCAAGATAGTGGTTCTCTGGGATAGGGCAAGATAGAGGCTTCTGGAAGGCAGGCAATTTTTAAATCTTGGTCCCAGGTATAGATGTGTATAAAAATTCTTAGAGCTGTCCACTTAAGACCTGTGCGTATATTCCATATCAACCCAAAAAGCAAGGAAAAAATATAATTCTGGAAAGATATTTTCGAAACTATCAATAGTGAGGGGAAAATAGAAGTAGAATTATTGAGAGAAAGAGGACAGGAATGTCACTATGTCTATCCTGTTTGGAAAAAAAACTTTTTTGCAATAATTGTGTATTAGCAGATAAAAAGGATTTCTATTTTGGAAAAATATTAAATGAATAAATAAACACTGGGGGAGGGAATGCATCTAAGGGCCAATTTAGCCTTGGAAGGAGATGAAGATGGAATGGGGGTCTTTGGGGCAGTGGATGATTTCGAAGGGCAGGGTAATTTCACAACACTTGGGGAGAACTGTGGTTGTAGCCCCTCCTTCCCTATTGAGCATCATCCTGGGGCCTGGAGCTGGCTGTTGCCATTCGTATCTCTTCCCTTTTATGGCTAGAGGAAATCACACTCCCAAACATGGTAAAATCTAAACCAATGACCTGGATACATCCATTGCAGGCAGGTTTGGCACTGTTTGTGACCTAAGGGATTGGATAACCCAGCATGTCTTGGCACACCCACATTCTAGCACCTGTTTCTGTAATGTGGGATGTGGCTCTGGGTGCAGGGTGATACTGGGGGTGCCACTCCCACCCACATACACTGCATCCCTGGAGACCTTCCCCAAGCCTCCTCATCTAGTCCCTGTAACTCCACCCAGTGGCCTGACAACACAAGCTGCTTAGCTTGGTGGGCCTGTGAGGCCTCCGTGATCATTTTTAATCTGTGTATGAGTGGACCAACCTGTTTGTTAAGAGCGAGATTCCAGCAGCAACTGCTGGGTGAGGTGGCTGTCTCAGTGGGAAGGGCCCAAGTGCCAGCCGGTGCACTTGCCTATGCTCCCGCCTCACTCATGTGCCCTGGCCTTGGTTCTTATCCCTTCCACTGCTTTAACTGCCTCACCACCATGTGGTTTCCACGGGAGGAACAAAATCACCAGGGAGAAAAGCTGCTGTGCACAAAGTCCCTTTAATTGGTATATAATTGCCTAAATACTTGTGAAGGAAATAAAATAAAGGCAAAGGTGGGGAGGGGCCCCCTTTCCCATGGCAGTGAAAGTAACTTGCCCACATACATGCCTTAGAGCTTGCCTTGAGCTTTCATGAGCTAGATCCATTTTACCTTCCCAGCTACACTTTGAAATAAGAACTATTGTCTACATTTCACAGATAAGGAAATGGAAACTCAGGAGGTCCAGCCCCCACCCAAAGTCACAAAACCAGTCCAGTGATCGAAGCAGACATGTCTCCTGGCTCCTGGCCTGCTTTTCTTCTGTGAATGGCCGCTCTTCCTGCTCAGAGTCTGCTGTGTCATAAGAGAATTGTTTGACTAGGGAAGGCCCTGTTCTCTCTTCTCCTTCCAACCTCCTCCTGGAGGATCTGGTTCAGCCTTCACTCCTGGCTTCTCTCCTGGGCCTTTCTTCTTGTGCTTCTGTCTCCCCATCCTCCTGCCCCTCCCGCTTCTCCTGGTGTGATGTGGGCCCTCCTCTTACCCACTCATGTTCGGAGTGAATCATGTGTTATTACAATGAGCATGTATTATTTCTACCATCGAGGAGAGAAAAATGCTAAAACTGATAGTTCAATACCAATTTCAACCTCATCTTTCACGAACAAAGAAACTGAAACTCGGAGAGAACATACCTGGTTCACAGTCACACGCGGTGTTACCAGTGGAACTGGCCAAGTCCAGAACCCATGGCTCCCGTCCCTGTGGCTTTCTCCTGGCGCCAAGCCTTGGTAAGAGAGAGGTCAAGCTTATCAGTGCTTACTTGGGCAGGAGTATGGCACTCGTTCTTTGTCCCTCGTAAGGTGCCTGTGTTTCCCCCAGGTGACACCGAGCAGGCAGTGTCTAGGGAGACACAAATTGAAGCAGACATACTCCTATTTGGTTTTTTTTTTAATATATAAACACACACCATCATTTCCTTTCCATAGAGAGCCCTTCCCCACAGTTTACAGGAATGTTTTATAATTGTTGACGCAATCCATTCGTGGGCTCCTTTCAAGGCTAAGTCGCCATGCCCCTTAGTTCAACCCAAAAGTTCTTCTGATAATGAAGGAGATGTCTTCACATGTCCAGTCACACCCTGAACTGCTGGGAGAGCATCTTCATCCCCGCTGGGTGGTGAGTCATCAAACCTCAAATCCGTACAGAGCCGTGCCCTGGGGCCCAGCAGAGCCTCGGCTGTGCAGGTTTCGCAAGGCCCTCTCATGGGCACCTCATTGTGCTTGTACTTGTCTGAAACAATCAGCCAAAAGGTGTCTTTTCTTCTAGAAACTCACAGATTTAAAATCTTAAAAATTGATTAAGGTATTTTGTTGTGGTGAGTTGAAACATAAGTCAGATTCAAGAGAGGTCCCACCGTCTCCAGCATGGGCCTTTGGCACCACTTTCTTCTTTCTTCTTTGGCTCCTCTCAGTCCCTAAGAGATAGGTTCTTTAGGGAGCGTTTGAGCAGATGGGCCATACTCAGTCCTTCAAACGCAGCATGCAAGGGCTTTGTCAAAAGGACTTTAGTGTGATTTTTTGGTATTGCCGTCTGGAATGCGAGCCGGCTTTTGTTGTTTCCGTTCTGTTGACGTGAATCTATAACTTCACCTGGAGTTGGGAGTAACAGACGTCTCATGGAATAAAAAGGCCGTTGAAGTGATGATTTGAACCGTAAAGGCAGAGCCGCCTCTTTCTCTACTAGTAAGCGTTCGTATTTGTTTTGGAAGATGATCTAGGTGTCCTCAATATGAAGGAGCCTATCGTGTGATGAAGGTGACCTTTTCAAAGATCAAAACCGTTGAGAGCCTCCCACAGTCGAAGATCATGGAGAGGCTCTGGACCTAATGCGGAAAGTGGGGGGCCAGCGGTGGAAGCGCCTGGAGCTCAGCTGGCATTTAGTCAGGACCTCCTCTGTCCTTTCTCCCTGTGGGGGCCCTGTCAGGGATGTTTGTTGATTCTGTAAGAAGGTCCCTGTAATGGAAGTGCTTCATGGTTGAGAAGGGAATTGGGGAGCAGCAATATGGAAGCAGCATACAGTGTTTGCGAAAGCTTTCTGGAGGGAGGTGGGGCTTGAGAAAGCTCTTGCCTGGGCGAGGTTCAGAAAAGCAGAAAGGAGTTGGAGGAGAGCGGAACAAAGGCTGGTCCAGGGCTCCTGGGGCACCTGACCGAGGGGTGTGGAGAATTTTGTGAGAAGAGTCTGTATGGTCCTAGAAGTTCTGCAGTGGCTGCCCTGGGCGATTGTAATGTCTGGTTCAGAAACTCTGCAGCCTGGAAAAGCACTGAGTGCGTCCCTCAGCCAGTTGTGTTCAGACCAGTCAGGGCTGCCTGTGAGTAGAGTGGTGGGTGGGCCAGCTGAGGACTTCCCACCCACCCCTTCAGCCAGGGCAGCTCTGCCCTTTTCTGGAGAGCTTCCACCTCGAATTTCACTTGAAGAGAGGGATTCTGCTGCAAATAAAAGATGTTGGAATTCACCAATGCAGTCTAGCCATCTCATGTTAAATATAGGGAAACTGAGGCTCCGAGGAGTGAGGCAACTCCTTTTTAAGGTATACAGCTAGTCAAAGACAGCCTCTCTTATGTCTGATCCAATAATCTTTATACTGCTACAACCACCAGCATGTTAAAAGATAAAATAGCAAGGACATGGAAGAATAGTCACTTTGTCTGAGTTTCTTTTGAGAAGAACTAATCTTGTTAGAAGTGGAAAATTATTCTGACAAAATAAGTTTTAGTTCTCAAAGTGTTTTCAAATAAAAGATGTTGAGTTTATGGAGAAGACATTTTATAGTTGTTTAAAACATGCAATGCCGTGGCTCTACAGCATGATTTAGATAAATTAACAAGATTCAGGGTACAAATAGCTTAAACGGGGATGCCAAAAGAATAAACTTAGTTTCCTGATTGTCAGTCATATTTAAATCCTCAAGTATGTCAAACTTCAATGCCACAATAATTTAAGAGAGAATAACTCTAGAAGCGATATTGGGAGAGTATTTTTCCAGTTTGGCTGGTAAGTTTGGAAACAGTTTGCAATTGCAATCCTGTGCTATTGGCAGCTGCCCATTAAGCACTTCATCGTCTCAGATATTTAAAGGATAAAAAACATCACTTGCCTCTGAATCTGGGACCAACTGTTTTACCAAGATGACAGCTAAAGGATCAAGGCTCGTAAAGATTTAATTGAAGCCACTAGGATATAAACCTGATAAATAATAGTTTTCACTTATGCTAAAATGTTTCCTATTGCCGATAGCATGTAACTCTGTTACTTTCCACATTAGCCTATCATAATTCTAAAAAGTTATCTTGATGTCTCAAAGTTATGTCTACTGCTGGAGGCACAAACTCAAAAACCAGGTAGTCATGTAAACAGGTGCGTGACTAGTGTATGACGACTGGGAATGGTGGAGACTGCTCAGCTAGAGAGTGCATTCTCTTTCTGGGGTGGCGGGGGCACCTTCTATTCCATCTAGCTGTCTGCTGTTACATGGGAATGCAGGACCTGTGTTCCCAGGCTTGTGATTTTTCAAAAGATGCCAGAAATTCAGACTTGTAAATAGTATGTCTTAATTTTTACACATTGGCAACTATTCAGTTTCTCTTTTGTTTGTTTTTGTAACATTGGGCAGACCCAAATTAGTATTTTGCCCTGCAGTCAACGTTCTTTTATTGCTAAATAGAATAATGACATGGCTGAATTGCCAAAGATAGTCTTACGGGATGCTCATCAACTCCTCTTTTTCTTTCGTCTGCATCTAAAGCATTTAGCATTGGTTTGCAGGTTGTTTGTGTCAGCTTTTTTGTTAGCATCATCAGTTTGTTTGTTTGTTAGCATTCTTTTCCCCTAACAAAAGTCCAAAGGGTTCTGATGCTCTCCACCAACTCATTCTACCCCTTCTTGTAAAGCTGTGAGTTTAGGCAATTTAGGGATATGTTACAACTAAGGGTTGTAGGATTTCTGAGTGTGATTTTTTAATTCACATGTTAAAGAATCAGAGACGCTAACGCAGAAATGCACGTGCAGTGAAGGGAAGGAGCCCAGGCTGGCAGTGGGATCAGCAAGGGGATGGAGGTGCTGGAGCTCCAGCTTCAGAGAGCCGGAGGGTGTTCTAGAACTGGGCTGCCCACCACAGTAACCCCTGGCCATGTGGGACTGTTGAGCACTTGGAATGTGGCTGGTGTGAATTCAGATGTAAGTGAAAGTTCACCCCGGATTTGGGAAACAGGAAGGGAAAAAGAGAAAGTATCTCATTTTCTATAGTGATTACATGTTGAAATGATAATCTTTTAGATATATTGGGTAAATAAAATATTGAAATTAATTTTACCTGTTTATTTTGACTTTTTAATCTGTCTACTAGAAATTTAAAATTACATCTGTGACTCTCGTTCTACTGGACAGTGCAGCTTTAGAACAAGAGTCTGCGAACTTTTTCTGTAAAAGTCCAGACGTAAATATTTTAGGCTCTTCAGGCCATACAGTCTTTCTTGCAGCCACTCACGCTGCCATTCTAGTGCAAAAGCAGCCATAGACACTATGTGTTCCAATAAAACTTTATTTACAAAAATGGGCGGGGGCTGGATTTGCTGACTCCTACTTGACAAGAAGGTAAAAGCCAGTGGGAAGGAGGGGTTGGGGGGGCCCTTCTGAGCTGGTGGCATTCTGTTTCTTGGTCTGGGTGCTGGGTAAGTTGGTGTGCTAACTTTTTGAAAATTCATCAAGCTGTTTTACGTGTAATTTGTCTAGTTTTCCATGTGTATATTATACTTCAATAGAAAACTGACTTAAAAAGAGCCAGAGATGTGCATCTGCTCTTGTCAGTCAGTGACAATCCTCTTCCCATTTTAAGAGTGAAACCAGTTTTTCAGTTCTCTACCAGTAGTCAACCATTTAGTTGTCCCAAATAATTTGGCTTTTCCCCAGGTACCTGTAACTCCTGCTTTACTGTCCATCATTCTTTACAACTATCTCTACTTTCAGAGAATTGTACAGGAGCCTGGAAGCTCCTGGCCATTTAGGGAGTTGTAAGCACACAGAATTCACTGGAAATCAGCAGCTTACGCTATGTTAAAGCTGTATACACTTAAGTCACCAGATTTTGCCAATTAAAAATAAATTCTGGTTCCCTGTGAGCCCATCCTGTCTGCAGAATGAATAAATGAGTTTTAATATTTTGTCCTTTAAATATAGACAGTCAGAAAAGTATGGCTTTTCCTTCTGGATCTTGATGCTGACCAGCTATAGTGCCCTTGTGCATGCCTGCTCAGATCTAGGGAGACAGCCTGGAAAACAGGGGCCGAGGTCTGGGCACCGGAGCTCAATGCACAGCCGGGTCCAGCAGCCGAGAGAGCGTTCTCCTCCCCCTGCCCTTTGCTCCTACTCTGCCTCAAAGTTGCAGTGATAGGGCCTTCCAGAAGTGGAAACATTTTTAAATAAGTCTTTTAACTTTTTGCCTGTGGATACAGCTGCGTTGACACAAAGCCACGTTTGAGGCCTGATATCTCGGAAGCCTGGCACCACGGAGTGTTTTTCTGCTGGCCCTAGAATGGCTGGCTGTTAAGAGTGGTCCTGTGTTCAATCTCATCAATGTGGTGCTTGAACCGGACTTTCAGCTGACCTCCGAAAGGAAATAGTTTTAAAAGGAAGAATTTTAAGTCTGCCAAGAGTCAGAAAATGGCACAGCACAGAAAAAGCAAGGGTTTTGTGGTTTTTATATTAAAATACGAGTCTCTTAATGCCTCAAAACAGCAGCCTCCAGAAAATGTGAAGTTTAATATATGAGGCTAAAAAAGCCAATAGAAATTTTCTCTCTGTTCCTTGTGATTTATCGGAAAGGAGCAAGTCCCTTTCTCCTGAACCTCCTCCTACCACTGTTTTGAGTTTTATACAAGTGACAGTTCTCATTAAAGTAAATTTCAAAATGCTCTGAAAAAGTCCGTGCTGTGTTGATGAGCTCGCGCCCGAGGAGATTTTAGCCTGGACGCTCTGCAAAATGTGCCGTAAGGACAAAGGCCATTGACGTTGGTTAATCCAGCATCATCAGCTGCTTTCCCACCGGCGCACCGCTCCTTTTGCCCAACACGTAGTCAGGTGGGGACCCTGCCGGACGGGGCAGGTTGCTCACTGTCCCAGCAAGAGTCAGTCTCTGGCTCAGTCAAGGCTGTCATTTCTCCAAGAGTGATCATTTGTAAGGAGGAATATCCTATCCTCAGTGTGGACTCTTGCTGGATTCTAGACAGGGGACAGACATAAGCTCACTTATAAATCAGTTCCTGGGAAATGTAAGCTACCGTTCTCACAAACCAGTTGACCCCTATTGTCATCTTACCTTGTGTTTGTAGCGGTCTGATGAATAGATAAGGCAGAAATGGACAGCACAGGCCACTAAAGGAGGTTTGGGGAACCCTGAATTCAGCAGAAACGCCACCTACACTTTTGTCACCTGACAGCTGCCCCTGGCGCGGTACATTCAGTTATAAGAACAAGTTCCAAGGGGGTGCATTCAAGGTTAGAAATGGCTGACAGAAGGGGCTTTGCCTAAACTGCAACCTGACGCTGATCTCCAGGGCTGCCGGAACCAGGACAGCGAGAGAAGACCATAGAGCAAGGGGGCAAAGAGAAAACCTCGAGGCTGACGAGATAAAGGTGGGGAAGGGTCCAGATGGTCTGGAGGTGACACTGGGCTAAGAGGATCCAGTCCAAGAGGGAGGAAGGAGTTGCAGCTTCAGGAGCTCTAGATGCAGGTGACGCTTGGAGCCAGGTGTAGATGAAGGGGATTGGGAAAGATTTCCAGCCACTGTGGAGACCTACCCAGGTGCCAGAGATCCAGAGGGACAAAGAACCCTGGCCTCCTGAGGGTTCCAAGAGTTCCGGGGTGGGGTGACTGCATGTTGTTGGTGGGCTCTGCAACAGCTGCAATGACTGGCTGGGAAGGTGTATCAATCAGCTATAGTCTGAATAATGCTGCTTAATAAAGCATTTCCAAACTCAGAGGCATACGGCCACAGACATTTCTTTCTCGCGCTCATGTCTGCAGGTGGCTTGAGTTCAGTGATCTAGGCTGGGCTCGGCTAGGCTTGGCTCCAAGTCATGGTTTGATTTGGGTCTGCTCCACGTGTCTCTCATCCTCCTGGGCTCTCAGGATGTGTTCTTCTCACGGCCATGGCACTGGAGCACAGCTCATGTGCATAAGTGTTTTTGTTGTTGTTGTTGTTTTGGTGAGGATGATTGGCCATGAGCTAACATCTGTTGCCAATCTTCCTCTTTTTGCTTGAGGAAGATTGTCCCTGAGCTAACATCTGTGCCAGTCTTCCTCCACTTTGTGTGTGGGATGCTGCTACAGCTTGGCTTGATAAGCAATGAGTAGGTCCATGCCTGGGATGCGAACCCTGGGCTGCAGAAGCAGAGCACATGAACTCAACAACTGCGCCACCAGGCTGGCCTTCATAAGCACTTTTACAACCAGTATTCACATCCTTTATTGTATGGGCCAAAGCAGGTCGCACAACCAAGCCCAACATCGAGGGGGCAGGAAATATGCTCTGCCTCTGCCGAGGGGAACTGGAAAGTCATGTGGCAAAGGGTGTGGATAGAGAGGGGTGAAATACTGGAAATGGGTAACATGCTAAGTGGATTTTTGCCAACATGTCCAGGTAGTGATCCCTACTCAAGATAGACGCCCCCCCGTAACTAAACTCACACAGCTGATGCTCAAGCCAGAATGCCAATTTATTGATTTGCAGCAAGAAACCTAATTATGCTGTGGACTAGATTTATCATCCACTCAGTGTATTTTTTCTTGAGGAAAGCTACTTAGAGCATCGAATCATAATTCAGATTTTGCTTGTGAGCATGGAGACAGAGCACGGGGGCTTGGCTGGGGACCTCAGTGCCTTGCATTATCCAGGTCTGGTTGCCAGAGCCTCCGTCTCCACTACAGGAAAGTAGCTGTCAAAGGGGTACCCCCGTTTAGCTGGAGACAGTGCCAACTTATTTTTTGTACTACTCTTTTCTGACCTCTTCTCTGATCATTCTTAACCTACCTTCTTTCTTTAGGTACACGGTAACTGACTCTATTACAGCTTTAGAGATAATAATGGAATTATTCTATGACTACAGATTGAGAATTAAGGCATTTGCAAGACTCCCCAGCTACCCAGTTACTGAATATCACTTAGGACAAGGTGCTTTTACTTGTTCATTACTAGCTCTGAAATTACCGTGAGTATGACACCTGATGGGATCTTACAATCCGTGTTGGCCGTGGGTGATGAGGTGGTTGTCATTTCCTGTGTGTGTACAAACTTGTTTGTTGTTCTTAGGGGCCTGACTGGATACCTGCAGCACCAGTGTTTCAGTCAACAAAGCATTTAAGCACCAGCTAAGGAAGGAATAAGAGTCTATGTTGTTGTCTGAAAACCTTCTATGGACCCTTCTGAAAGATCAAGAAAACACCAGCATCAGACTTGCACAATTGATGTCAGAAAATGCCACAAGAGTGGAGCACTCTCTTAAGAAATCCTGCACAATAATGCTCCTGAAAGAGTGGACTGTGTATATGAAATAATTTTAGGACTATATTAATCAATTTGTTTTGCTTTTAATGTGTGCAGAAAAGTTGTATATGATAGCATTGAAGGTCTCAATAACCATCAGGCTTTTAAAAGCACTTTCAATAAGATTAAACTCTAACGGATAAAGAGGCATCCTGTCGGGTTTAATTGGCACTGTAAAAAGAATGGTGGTCTTGCTATCAATGGTGACTTAGATGCTATCAAATTTAGTATTTGTCCACTGGAGAATTCCCGTGATTGGGCATCAGAAATGGAACTAAATCTTGAGAGGAGTGATTCCAGACCCTGCAGGGCAGCTAGTAATGAAGAAACAGGCAGAGACACCACTTTCTGTGTGACCTTTTAATGCTTTTATGTATACTGGAATATCTTAGCCTCTATCTGCCCTCATTTTTAAAAAATTTATTTTTATCGAATATAATGTTCATACATTAAAGTAAAATCTTAGATTTTACTCAGTGAAGTATATGCACATACCCCTGTAGCCATCACTCAGATAAAGGTATAGGACATCTCCATCACCCCGGATAGTTTTTGTCAATACCACCCCCAAACGAGGAGGGCCGCTGTTCTGACATCTGTCACCAGAGATTGGTTTTGCTCAATCTATGGCATAAAATATCTACACTTTTGTGACTGCCTCCTTTTGTTCAACATAATGTTTTTGAGCTTCATCCATGTTGTGATATACATCAATAATTTGTTCCTTTTAATTCCTGGGGACTTATCCATTGTATGAATATACCACAATTTGTTTATCCATTTTCCCGTTAGTGGATATTTAAGCCATTTCTAGTTTGAGCTATTATGAATTAAGTTGCCATGAATATTCTTGCTTGTACGTATGTCTTTTTGTGGACCTGTGTACTCATTTATCTTGGATGTATACCTGAAAGTGGAATTCCTTGTTACAGGGTAGGCATAGATATCAGTAGATACTCCAGTTCTCCAAAGTGGTTGGACAAAATTTTACTGTCAACAGCAGTGTATGAGACTTCTAGTTGTTCCACATCTTTGCCAACACTTGATGTGGTCAGTCTTTTAAATTTTGTCCATTCAGCTGGTTACATGGGTATATCTCATTATGGTTTTAATTTAGATTTTCATGATGAATATTAGCTTTGAATGCCTTTTCACATGCTTTAGATTTGCATATTCTCTTTAGCGAAGGGCCAATTCATGTCTTTTGCTCCTTTCTAAAATTTGTTTTATCTTTTTCTTATTGGTTTTCAGGTGTGTGTTTTTAAAAATATATTCTGGTCAGAAATTCTTTGTTAGATGTATGCATTTAGAATATCTTCTCCCATTATTTGGCTTGCTCATTCGTTTTTTAATGATGTGTTTTGTTGAACAAAGTTTTTAATTTTAATGAAATCTAATTGATCCCTTTTTAAAGGTTTATTCTTCTTAAATTTTTTTTATTGAGATGGTTCATGCTGTTAATGTCCTGTTTAGGAAATCTTGGCATACCCCTCATTTCCCTAGTCTGAGAACCACTGTTTCTCCTGCCAATTCACCTGCAGGCCAAAGTCAATGCATTTTCTTGAATAGGGAGAATGGAAATCAGGTCAAGCTAAATCTGGGTGAGATAGGAAGTATGCCAGAGATTAAATTAGGAAGGTGAAGTCTGTTAATTTACCAAATAGAATGAAGCTGGAAGAGGCCCAACACACCATTAGTTTTTGGTCTAAGGATCTGAAAGGAAAGATGTATTCTAGAGGCTTTGTGGTTGGGTGACCAGACAAATATCTGTATTGCTCTCCTGCCTGCATTGTGTCTCTTAGAGTATTTTGAGAAGCTCGTCAAACTCCTTCATAAAAACAGACTCTTGATGTTCACACCCCCTGATCTGTTGCCTAGAAACATTAACAAGTCGATGACGTTTGTTTTAGGGACATCATGCTAATGTCTAGTGGCCATCATTTTTCTTCTAAGCATTCAAAAACCATCTTCTTAATAATCCTTTCTTGACCGTATTCAGGAAATAACATTTACCCATCCCTAATCCGCTGACTCCTCCCCCATTCTCCCTAAGTTTTCTTGAAAAAGATCAATGTCAATAATTCCATGATCTCATCTGTTTTCCTACAGTCCAGGGTAAATGTTTGAGTCTGCTTTTCATAATGAGATCCTGGCAAGGCCTGGATGGAAATGCCCAGGCAGTGGGGACCAGGGCCAAGTGGGAACTGGCAGGAAGCACAGAACATGCAAGGAGAAGATGGGACCGCTATGAACTCTGTAGAGGACAGAAGCCTACATCCCAAAGTGGATGAGATCAAGGAGCAGCAGCTGAGTTGAGACCCTGGGGCTTGGGATATGGGCTCTGGAGACTGTGGGGCTGTGAGGCTTTCCTGGAAAGGCAGAACAGCTCGGTAGTAAGAACATACCTCTGTGCCAGGCCATTCCAAGAGTTTTACCATTAGTCTGTTGGGACAACGGGAATGGACCTTAGTCTCCTAAGAGATGGTAATTGGCAGGAACAAGAGGGGGAGGAGCCACTCAGCTTCCAAGAAGGTAAGGTGGATAAGACCGCAGAGATGCCCTTGGGCCTCTCCCCTCAGGAACAGTGTAGATGAGCTTGGCGTAATAGAAAGAGAGGGCTCTTGGAAGTCAAACATACCTGGCCCTGATCCTGGCTCTACTACTTATTAATTATAGGATACTAGACAAGATGAGACTATCATCCTAAGATTGATGAGAGGATCAAATAGTATGCATAAAATGCCAATTTTCCCATTTTCCTCTCATTTCTTTGATTCTTCCTTCTTTTTGCTACACCCAACAGATAGCTTTCAGTCCTTGTCTTTCTTGCCCACTTTGCAGCACAGGCCCCACTGAACAGTCGCAATGTCTTGAAATAAAACCATCTCTTGGCTCCCATGTAGATCCCTCTATTCCATGACGTCAGTTATCATGTTATATAAGTCTGCTAGGGCTGCCAAACAAAAAACCCACAGACTGGTGGCTTAAACAACATAATCTATTTTCTCACAGTTTTGGAGGCTGGAAGTCCAAGATCAAGATGTTGGCAGGATTGGATTCTTTTAAGGCCTCTTTCCTTGGTTTGCAGATGACCGCCCTCTTGCTGCCTCTTCACATGACCTTTTCTCCGTGTGCCTGCATCCCAGTTGCCTCTCTCTCTATGTCCTAATCTCCTCTTCTTATCAGGACACCAGTCAGATTGGATTAGAACCCACCAGAATGGCCTCATTTTAACTCCATTACCTCTTTAAAGGCCCTATCTCCAAATACAGTCACATTCTAAGGTATTGGGAGCTAGGGCTTCAACATGTGAATTTTGGGGGACAAAATTCACTCCACAACATGTACATGCTGACACCTGCCATGCTTGTATCCCAAGCATGTATCCCACTTCAAGAGCCAAGTCCGTTGATGGACCTGCTTCCTGAACTTTCCACCCGGATGTCCTACTGACAACTCAAACTCAGCCATTTCAAAATTCGGTTCATTATCTTTTCCCTAAATCTTTCCCTTCCTTGCCGACTGGTGGATTTATACAAGATGAGCACTGTCTCATATGGGTCGTTGCAATTTATTGAATCAATTTGAATAGGAAAAATCAAGAAAAGCAGCATGTATGTGCCAGGAGAGGAGCAGTATGAATTTATAGCATAGTCTTAAGCATGTGGCCTCTGGAGTCATCCCTTCTCTCTACCACTCACTCCCTGTTGACTTTGGGAACATTATTTCACATCTTTACACCTCATTTCCATATCTGTCGAATTTGGGCTGATTAGGATGCCAACCTCTCATGGATGTTGTAAGAATTGTATGAGACCATGGATGTGCCCCAGCTGTGTACCCTTGGGCCTTATCATTGTGGTTCATACCAGCCTGACTTTTGGCTCCTAGCATTTGCATCTCTCTGCCAAAAGAGTCATGGGAATTAATGCCCTTTGAGAGGAGTCTTCAACCAAGGACTGGTGGGTGTTGGTGTAGAAAGAACCCCAACTCCCTCACGCTTTCGGCGGGGGGGGGGGGGGGGGTGTCACTCTGAGGCTTGTGTTTGATGCTGTTTGCCAGAGCTTCCTTGTGGATTAAACTTCCCTTGTCCACAGAGGTAACTGGCATGGAAACCATCCTCCCCTGCCCTGCCTTATTCCCCATTCACCCACCACTATTTCTGAGAATCATTTCCCCAAGAAATTGCTTGCCTTCGAATCTTTGTCTTGGGGTTTGCTTCTGGGGGAACCCAAACTGTGACAGGAAGTTATGGTCTGAATGTTTGTGTCCTCCCAAAAACCGTATGTTGAGATCCTAATGTCCATGGTGATGGTATTAGGGGCCTTGGGAGGTACTTAGGTCATAAGGATGGAGCCCTGATAATGGGATCAGTGCCCTTATAAAAGACACCCCACAGAGCTCCCTAGCCCCTTTCTCTATGTTAGGATACAACAAGGAGTCTTTGACCAGGAAGAGAGCCCTTGCCTGACCATGCTGGCACCTGGATCTCAGACTTCCAGCTTGCAGAACTGTGAGCAGTAAGTTTCTGTTGTTTGTAATAGCTGTGGTCTTTTGTTACAGCAGCTTCAATGGACTAAGACATAGTACATAAAAGCTTGGCTCAGTGCCTAGCATCTACCAAGTGCTCAGAACTGCTGGTGTTGTTTCTGCCATTTTTAAGTTGTTGTTCATCAGTAGAAAGCAGAGATGCTCCTAGGCGGGAGCACAGTCTTCATGCTGTGTTCATCCCCAGGCGGCAGTGAGAAGCCCTGTGTGGGCATCACGAGGCTGTGGGAGCCCAGTTAATAATGGTCAGTTTACAACATGCATTGTCAGCGGGGGCTATATTGGTCCCAAGGAGCCAAAAATTGTTCTTTGGGGGGGACAAAAAATCTTACTCTCTTAATGTATAAAGCACAGAGATACATATGACATATAAACAAATATACAGTATATCTGTGGTGTTGAAATTTAATAGGAGGGTGAGTTAGAAAAAAATGTCTAAAAGGTTCCTGGGAGAGAGAGAGTCACAACAATTACAAAACCCCACTGGTTTACAGTTGGCAGGAAAAGTTACTCTTGACGTCACCCTGGCTTTGCGCCATCCTGGGTGGCACTGTATAGTTTTCAGGGTTCGTGTCCGCTTTTCTGGAGTGGGGAGGTAACAGTTGAACTTTCATAAAGTTGTTTAGTTAAGTTTGCCCAGCGAGGCACCAGGCTTTTTGGCAAAACATCCATCTGTTTGTGGTTAAGATTCTCCTGGTTCTTGTTACAACCAGACTTGGTTACATTTCGAGAACCATGAGGCTTGGCTCCGATGAACAAGATGACCAGTTCATCCAACACAGCATCCTTTGAATCTTTCCTTCCTGACTTCTCCAAAGCTTCTCCTCCTCCTGGCTGACAGCACTGAATTTGGCAAAAAGAAAAAAGGACCAAATTCTTTAGTTCCAACTCACATTTTCTTTGTCGAAGTATGATCGTTAAAGAGTTTTAAAAATACAGCTCCTCTACAGCTGTACAATGAGCATGACTTAAAAGATTTATTTCACCCATTAAAAAGGCATCAGCAAGATGGCCAAGCTGGTTCAAAGCAGGATACAGGAGACTGATGCATATATCATCACTTCAAAGTAAGGCTGCTGAAATGTGCTCACCAACTTAGATACAAAACTGGGTACCGTCCTGCAGGGTAATCAAACCATAATCTTTAGAGTTTTTCTCTACTGGACAAATATAATTTATAAATTATATTGGGATAATTATATCTGGATATTTTGGACAATTTTCCTTAAATTATCATCTAGATTCACCTTAGCATTTTCTATAGCAGTCTATCTGGGCCGAGAAATCTTAGCAAGATTTAGTTCTTCATTTTCCCTTTTGAGTATCTGAAAGGCTACCTGACAAACTTTAATTTGTCTCTTACATCAAAGGCACACAAGAGCTAGGTGCCTTCAATGGCTTGCTGTATATGTTTGCAACACCCTCATATGTAGAGTTTGCCTATTTCCGTGGTGTAAATACTCCAACCATGGTGAATTTCAAGCTACCAATGTAATGTCATTCATTGAAGGCCAAGTTGGGAAGAGATGTATACACTCACTATTGTGAGCCAGTATTTTCGGGTTCCAGCACATCATTGGGTGGTGTGCTGTGACATATATTTTATGGATATGGATCTGGATCATAGTCATGGTATTCAGGTTATTTTCTAAGGATGTAGAATCATGGTCACCGGGTAAATATCTCTGAAGAGCCTGAAAGATCAGTTCATTCAGTGGTCCTAACACTATGATCCCTGGAACCCTAATATTCCTTGAGGGTCCCACCGAGGTTATGCAAAGTTTATTTATAAAAGTTGTGTTTTTTAAAAATACAGTGAAAGTGTACACATGCATACATATATAGCAAATATATAAAGAAATATATTGGAACTGATGAACACCAAGTTTAGAATTCTTGTAACTTCTCAGATGGAGAAGAGGAAACCATAGGGAAGAATCCATAGGGCTGGTGAATGTGGAGGTGTGTGATACAATCTTTAAACTTTTTTGCATATTTTAAGCACTGCATTATAAATTAGCAAAACACATCCCTACAAATGGATTTTATATCAAAGTTCAAACCTTTAAAAAACACTAACACATCAAGTTGTACTTCCAGACTAACTTATTTTGTACACATGATGGAATAAAGCAATCTCCTGTCCTCTCTGTTTGATGAAACATTTTCCAATGTCGCATGGTGCGCAGTTCTAAAGCATTAAACAGTCACTAAGAATCTTGTTTTATTTTGTGTAATGAGGTGGTGGAATGACTTTTAAATTTTAAAATAATTTCAAACAATAAATGTTGCAAGTATAGTACAAAGGATACTAGTATGCCACTTATTTATCCAGATTGATAAATTTTTAACATATTACCACCTTTGTTTTATTCTGTTTCCTACACACACACACACACACACACACTCCTTTTTCTAAATGATCTGAGAGTAAGTTGCATGCGTCACGTCTGGAACAGTTAAAACTTCAGTGTTTACTTAAGAGCAAGGATGTATTCTTATGTCACCACAATACAGTTCTCAAATTCAGGAAATTTAACATTGACGCAATACTTCAATCTACAGTTCATATTCCAGTTTCACCAATTTTTCCAATAATGTCATTTATAGCAATTTTATTATCTTTTTTAGATTCAGGATCCACTCCAGGATCACTCATTGTATTCAATTGTCATTTCTCTTTGGATTCCTTCAATCTGAAGTGAATCCTCGGCCTTTCTTTGACTTTCACGACCTTGACGTTTTTGAAGAGTTCAGGCCAGTGGTTTTGTAGCGTGGCCCTCGGTGTGGTTTGTCTGATGCTCCTCACAGGTGGATTCAGGTCATGCGCTCCTGGTGGGAATGCCACAGAAGTGACGCTGAGTCCTCCCAAATGCCTGATAGCAGGAGGCACACGTGGCAGGTGACTTGATGGCTGGTCAAGGTGTTGTGCTCAGGTTCCATTACAGTGGAAGGTTTTTGAGAGCCATGATTTGGCTAAAAATTAGAGGTGAATCAAAGGGAGGTTATTTAGACCCTTCTGGATGGTGGCTCCAAAGTAGCTCTGCAAATGTCATCCAGCTGGGCAAGCCAGCCTGCTCTCTAAGCTTGGAGGCATTTTTGTGGCCCACGAAAGGGCAGCATCAGCAGCCTGCTCTTGGCAGGGGCTGGAAAAGCCATCAGTGTCACATGTCTGTCGTGGGGCACTCTGGTGTGCAAAGAGCTGGGCTAGATTCTACGACTGGAGCTGTCACCAGGGTAGGCCTGGGAATGGTGGCTGAGACTGGCTGTCCCCCTGTTTGGTGATGTGATATTTGTGTGGCTTTTCTGAGGTTTCCTCACTTTACTATATAAAATGATGACGGTCTTTCCTCTGAGCCAGGGCTGCTGAAGCGCCGGGCCACAAATCCACACTGCCTGACCCAGGCTGGGACAGTGGCCTCTCCCAGAAAAACAGGAAATTAGAACATATGCACTTTCCACGTAATGGCTAAATGATGAGTTTCTCAGTGATTCCATGTGGCTTGAATAACAGAGTAATTTTCCTTCATGGAGTAAAGTACCCAAACTAATTAAGATGTATTGTATTGAATAACATTCTATTTTAGTGAGTTGTTTAGTGTCCAACACGGTTTTAAGTTCTATCAGAGTTACTCATGAATTCATTCCACAAGTTTTTCCTGGGCCAGAGAGCATGTGCTGTGGGCAGGGCAGCTGTTAGGCCCTCATCCGCATCTTATAGATATCCTGGGCGCATTTCACCCTGTATAGATAGTGCTGGACAACACGCAGGCACCTGCCCTGCAGAGGCACACAGCCTGTGGGCGACAGACAGAAACCTGGAATGAAAATGCCGTGGAGGCTGTAAGAGGGGCCTTGGGCACCCAGGTAACGGAAGACCTAACGGGGGAGCGGGGACAGTCACACAGGAGGTGGTCCTTGAGCTGAGTCGTGAGGGACGCAAGGGGCATTTTAAATAGACTGTTGCAAGGATACAAAGGTGTGGGAGATGAGGGTGGGCTCGTGGGAGGAGTCAGAAATGCAAGTAAACCTCTGAGTCAAATTCGGGAAGACCACTTAGTATATGCTAGTCAAAGGGTTTGGACTTCACATCCTAAGTGTCCGGGGCATCTTGATGAGGTTTTGTGTTTCTAGAGCAGAGTTTCTCAAACTTGAGGGTTTCTGGGAAAGAAGGCCCTGACTCACCTGTCTGAGGGAGCTCACTTGTATCTAGATATGTAGAGGTGGGAGGGTGAGGCCATTTCACCACTGGCCACACTGAGGTTGGGCTGCACTGAGCCCAGGAAGGCAGGACAGGAGATGGAAGAAAGCCAGAGACATAGGCCCTTGTGGAAATCGTGGAGCGCTGGACTGGCCCATGCCTCATGAGGACCACCTCTTGACGCCCACTGGGTTCCCCTAATCACTTTTACTCCTTAGTGACTTTTAAATTTATATTTTGAAATAATTTCAAACTTCTAGAAATTTGGAAGAATAGTTCAGAGAACTCCCACTTACCATTTATGCAGATTCACCAATTTGTACCATTTCGCCTGATTTGCTGTGTCATGTTCTGAACCGAGTGAGAGGTTGCCCGCGTCACACCTCTTTACCACTTACTACTTCCAGGTGCGGTTTTTAAGAACAGGTGGTTCTCTTACGTGCCCGCAGGAGCTTCCTCACTGGTGTGGTATTTTACGTAAACCACAGATACCAATCTTCCCAATAATGTCCTCATAGCATGTCCTTCTCCAGTCCAGGATTGCTTCTTTTTGAGGGGTTCAGGCCTCTTTAATCTCTTTTAATCTGGCATGATTCCTCAGCCTTTCCTTGTCTTTCATGACATTGATATTTTTGTAGAATACAGGCCAGTTCTTTTATAGAATATCCCTCAGCTGGAGTGTGTATGATGTTTCCTTATAATTAGTTTCAGATTCCACCCCTCCAGTTGGAATATACTGTAATTGAGGATGTATTCTTGGGGCATCCCGTCTGGAGGAACAAGAATCTGTGTACTGTCACTGGGGATATCAGTTTAGATCACCTGGTCAAGGTGTTGTCTGGTTTTTCTATCATTCCTATTGTGATTACTATCATTCTTCGTGCAATTAATGAGCATTCTGTAAGGAGACATTACTGTTTATTTTTAAGCCAATTTGAACTGGGTTTTCTGTTCCTTCCAACATAAAAGCTCCTCACTGATTCAAGGACCCATGGGATTAATTGCTGGGATTAATTGCTGATTACCATGGACAAGTAAGCAAGAGATTATGATGAGGAAAATAGGAGGAGTTTCTTAAAAGCTTTAATTGTGGTCAGGTGGGAGCAGAGCTGGACCAAAGTGTGGGTATCCTGAGAAGACTAATCATTTGGTGACACTTCTTAGTCTTTGAATTTATTTTACAAGGGCTGGACCAAAAAAAACGGTAGTCTCCATTAATAAAAATTACATCCTCTGTTCAAAATAGTTTTATCATTAGTTGCACTGAATGTAACATAACATTTTAACTTACTTGCAACTTTGCAACAATTTGCAAATAAGTCTTTCATTTCAGTTTTTTCATCACTGGTAACTGGATAATGTTAGTTACACTCACAAAGCATAGTGGTTATTTACAGAGACAGACAAATTTTATTCAAAATATGTTTATATATTTTTTTCTGGATTTTATATTGGCAAAAATGTTTCCATTAGTTGTAATTAGCAGGATTCCTAAGAGAGATAGTGACCCAGACTCTGAGACAAGGATTCAAGAACCAGTCATGTACCCTGGTATGTGTGATCTCAGGGGACATCAGCAGGAAAGTGGGGACCGAAGACGGGGAAGGAGAAGCAGCTATTAAAGTGCATTATCAGGTGTGTGTGTCCATCTGTCCATGATTGCCTGTGATTGTCTTGGTTTGGGTGCCTCCAGAAGCAGGTGAGGATTCAAGTACAAATAGTCTTGGAGGGGTAACGGGAACACTGGTGGGAGAGTGTGGACGTGAGGAAACAGTTAGCCAGTGAAGGCGTGTTACTCAGCCAGCCCCCGCTGGGGTGACCTGAGCCTGATCTCGCAGAATCCCCCTGGAGATAGCACAGAACCCGCACCTCACAGCTAACCCCTCAAGAGATGAGGGAGCTGGATCAAGGTGAGGCGAGTCACTGCTGCTTGTCGGTAGCCGCGCACCATGCATTATGTAGCTTCAGAATCTCGCCTGCCCAGGGCTGCCGACGTAGACCACTTTCAACTCCCTGGTCTAGGTTTGGCCGTGCGGCCAGGAGTGACAGCGTGCAAATGTCATGTGTGAAAATACTCAACAAGGATGGGTGGTGCTAGTCAGGAATGTTCTCTAGCTCCACTTCTGTGGGACCTCTAAGGTCTCTATTCTGGAGCGGGCAGAGCCAATCTACACACATCACTGCTGAGATTGGAAAATTGGGTTGGAAACTGGTCAGAAAGGGGCCGTAGGCTGGCCCCGTCACTGAGTGGTTAAGTTTGCGCGCTCTGCTTCAGTGGCTCAGGGTTTCGCTGGGTCGGATCCTGGGTGTGCACATGGCACTGCTCATCAAGCCATGCTGAGGTGGTGTCCCACATGCCACAACTAGAAGGATCCACAACTAAAATATACAACTATGTATCGGGAGTATTTGGGGAGAAAAAAGCAGAAAAGAAAAGAAAGATTGGCAACAGTTGTTAGCTCAGGTGCCAATCTTTAAAAAAAAAAAAAGAAAGGGGCCCTGAATACCCAACCAGGGAATATGGATATTCAATTCTAAAAACTGGGTTACGAGCAGGGAAGCAGACTGCTGGGTTCATTCCTTTGGTGTGGGCCTGCTGGACGGAGTGAAGCAGACACAGACAGTGGGGACACCCAGACATCAGGGAGCTGCTGAAACCATTAAGGTTGCCGCGGTCCGAGTCCTGAGTAGACGTGGAGCAGGGGAAGGAGGGCAGAGACATTGGACATGAAGACGCTGCAGAATGCGAGTGACTGAAGAGAGGGAGGAGCCGAGGCTCAGGCCTGGTGTTGTCATTAACAGAGGGGAGCAAGGACTTCAGAGGAACGGAATGTTAAGTGGAAAGTCAGCATGCAAAGCTACATTTTAGAGAAGGAAACCAAAAATGCGTGCTGCTTTTTGTCCTTTTTTGTAGACAGATATTCTGAGTTAGAACAGGAGGTAGGAAAGGAAGAAGAGGACTCCACAAATGCTTCGTTTTGTTTTGCTTTGGTTTGGTTTTTTTTTTTTTTTAAATTGGAACCAGACAAAATAAATAGCTGCAATCCAGAAATAATGCACAAGTCTGAATGATTTGACTGCTGTCTGCTCTCTTTGTACACCTTGATGAAATAATAAAGGGATAGAAAATAATCAAAAACGGGAAATAGAAAGGAAAAGGAAACACTCAAGGCCTAACTGAGAACGGGGTCTGTGGAGAGAGACTGTGAAAATAGAAGCTTCTGGCTGTAGGGAGCCTCATGTTTGTAGATAGAGGCACCAGACAGTGTGTGATGCCGTCACAGGCAGTATGGGAGTTTTCCAGGTAAAAAAGATAAAAGCCCTTTGTAAATCAAAGTACCATATGCTAACTGGGTCAGTGTCTCCAGAGTAGTGGCTGTTGGCCCTGTTAGTCCAGAGCCCCCGTCTGGGTTAGGGGACAGTGAGGCGGTTGGTTTGGCCCAGCAGTGAGGCAGACATAAACTCTCTCTCCTGGCTTTAACAAAAGCACTCTCAGCCTTCTGGAGAAGAGCAAGAGGGAAAAGTCTTCAGGAAAACCAAAGCATTGACCTCTAACTGCCCCTTTGCTGGAGGCCTGTTACAGCCACCCAAAGAGAAGGAGGCCTTGTTTTACCAGGATAATCGGCTTTGGGCTGACTCTCAGGTGTGTTGTCCAGTTTTCTGTGATCTGCAGTACCTCGAGGTCAATAGAAGCTGATCTTAGAGGGTCGTAAAATTACCCCAGCCCCAAAGCAAGTGTGCGTATGGGGGCTTGACCTCAGACACAGGGCAGAGGTATTTTTCAGTGCTTATTGGGTGTGTTTTGACCTCCCACATGAGGATGCTAGGAGAAGAAAGAAAGATGGTTTAGGATGTAGATACGATTGAAGGAGGCGTTCAAGAGGTGGGGTCCATAGCCTAAGGGCTATAATGTTTTAGAAAAACCAAAGGAGCACAATAGCTGGGATGCTTTAAGGAGAGAGCATGACCTCTTAAACTGGAATTAAGAGCTAGAGAAAAATTAGGATGCCTTAGGGCTGTTGAATCCAAGTCCGTCTGTTTTCTCCAGGTGCCACAAGGGTGTAACCAGGGCCTCTCAGAACTGAACCTTACGCTTCTGCAAACCAGGCTGGAGTGACGGTGGGAGAGGAACAAAAGCGGTAGTGGGAGCTGTGTCGATTCTTCCGTGCGCCCTAAGATGATCCAACCCGCCCACCCAGTAGAGCTGCAAGGCCTGGGCAAGAGGGGCTCTGCCCTGGGCGGTGCACTTTGTCCACTCCAGCCTCACCCCTCCGCCTGGAAGGAGAGGTCTGCAGGGTCGTGCCACCTGCAGCCTACGTTCCCTCCCCGTCTCCACTACACTCCAGATGCACAGCACTCGGGAATCCACGCCTGCCCTCCCCCACAGCCCTCCACACAGGGCTGCCCTGCTCTGGGTGTGGCTTCCGTAGGCTAGACGGTGGGAGGGAATGTGAGATGGACGGTGCTTGGACAGGAGGGCTGGGGTGACCACAGAGCTGTCAGAGGGAGGAGAAGGGTGACGAGCCATGGAGCAGGTTCAGGATCGCCCCATATCCCCACGTTCAGCACAGAACACTGAAGAGTCTATGAATTTTAAATTGAAACTGGGCCTTCCAAGGCTTATAAAGGTTCATTTGTCACGGTAGGAGAATAGTTAACAGTTTGTAGTCTTGACTTAGGACTTTTAAATATTCAAACATAAAGTACAGGAGCTTCCATTTGTCCTCTTGCCCCAGGCCCTGAAGATATTAGTGGCCACCCAACATCCCCTTGAGAGGCATGAGAGCCCAGACAAGGTCAATGCCAGCCTGTCCCTGCTATCCATCAGACTGCCCATCCGCGGGCCTGTTGGAGCCCTCGTCCTTCGCTCCTCTTTTTCCGGCAGTCTGGCCCCAAGGCTATCATGACCCAAAGCAGTCCTCCTTAGACGTGAGTTGTACTCACTTTTAAATACTCCCTATGGAAAAGGGATGATCCCACTGCCTCTATTCCGAAACGTTGGGCTCCATGCCAGTCGTGCCTGCCCTGCCATAAGCGTGGGTCAGATACCTGCACAAGAAGATGGGGGTGTAAGCCTTGAAGAGAGCATGCAGAGCCTAGAGGAGCTATTTGGTATTTGTAGCCTGTGCAAAACTGAGTAATATGCACCTGGATTTGTGAATTACCTCAGTCACGTGTGCTGTCCCTCCCAGCACAAGACACGAATGCCATTGGTCAGCCAAGAGAGGTTTTTAAACATGCCTGAACTTCTGAGGCCCCATTTCAGACGCAAAAACCACCTTTTTTGTGACTGCAGCAGATACCACTGAGAACCTTACTGATCTATATGGGTTTCCATGACTCTTTTGTAGACAGCGAATATATTGTTTTGGAGAGAAACTGTTTCTTTCTTTATGCATCTGTCTCCCTAGATAGTTTCTGGCTTCTGGCTGCAGGTCTGGCTGGTATTAATATGTGTTGGCAGGGCATTTACTGTATATAGAAGGTGGTGTGGCATTTTGCTATTTTGCTGTTGGATGCTGTGCTTCCGCTGACTGTCCCACATGGACTCTGGGCTTAGAAGAGGGCGTTCTTCAGAGGAGGCCCAAATGTTCTCCAAGGCCAGAGATTTTAAGGCTCTAATTCCCACAACACACGGATGCAAGTACATGCACAAATACAGAGACGTCCACGTTCTTGGCCAGTTATATTTTATTGGGGGTTTTGAGTCTGTTCTGGTGGGTTTTTTGTTCTGTTTTGTGGGCTCTAATGAAGATGCAATGACTTGGACGCACACCTGGAGACCTCTTTAAAATTCTGATTTGTGTAAAAATGAAGGAGCTGAGAAACATGACTTGCTAGGGACTCGTAGAGAACAAAGTGGGTTTGTGTGACGGGAAAGGCCTCCAGATCACAGATCCTCTGGGAAAAATCCAACCAGAGAGGGAACATGTGGACTCCCCAAACCAATGTCTTTATGTTTCAAAGTGGTATAAAAACTGGTTTTCTCCAGTATATTATATGGGTCAGCTGCGTGGTGTGCATGTTCCTGGCATGCGAGCTAACGTCTTTCTTGAAGCTGTGATTCTTTCTGTTATCTCCTACTTTAAGCAAGCCGTTCCTTAAAAACTTCCCTTTCAGCCTAGATGACTTCTCTGTAAAATCTCCTGCGCTTACTTACCCAGCAAACATTTACTGAGTGTATTTGTGCAGGCGCTGCGGAGGGTGTGGAGCCGCTGCTCCGAATGAGGCAGGTAGGATCCCCGGGATCTGATTGGCCGGAGGAAGATCATTTTTCCTCTTCAACCTCTAGAGAAATGGAAGTACTAAGCCTACAGTAACAGACTGAACATATGGCTTCCTTCAGGTTTTCCTCATGGTACCATTTAACTTGGTTAAGATGGTAGCCAGAAATATTTCATGTCTTACTTGGGACAAATAATGTGGTTTCATGGATAAAGCACTGGTTTCAGTCTGGAGATCTAATTTCTTACTTTTGCTATCTTTTATTGCTTCAATGTATGAAGAATCAAATAAAAGCAGCCTCTTCAGAGACCTTGTGGTTTCGACTGGGTGGATTAAACGCAGTGGTGAACTGGAGTCAGTTCTCTGTACTTACTAGGGCTGATGCTTACATTTTCATGACTTTTGCAAGCCTGTTGATGTCATTTTGGTAGCTTGAAATTGCGCATGATGGAAGTGTTTACACCACAAAATAGGCAAATGCTAAAACTTGGGCTTTTATTCCTTGGAAAGCCAGTTGTTAAACATTCTGCAGCACATTACTGATTAAAAGGGAGGGTGAATTTCCTAATGGTGAAGTGGAAAGCTTGGAAAGACACAGCATATGGAGGATCAAAATGAAGGAAAAAAGAATCAAGTTAGTACATGAAATTCCAGGCAATATTTTCCCTGAGGGGGCTAGTTTATTCTACGGGGATCATGTTCCTCTTTTTTTCCTTCATAGATGTGTTTGTCATAAGATTTCACCTAGGACCTTTTATTTTATTTTATCATGGTAAGAACACTTAACATGAGATCTACCCTCTTGGATAGGACATTTTCATGTACCCATTTGGCCTTGTGTATGTTCTTTACTCTTTGCTCCATTAATGACAGGCTGTTAGTAAACCAAACAAAAACCATTAGCACATATGAATGGTGACGGATAAAAGCTAGAATATTGGTGGTGGACACGATGCAGTCTATGCAGAAGCTGAAATATAATAATGTACACCTGAAAGTTATACAATGTTATAAGGCAGTATGGCCTCAGTAAAATAATTCTTTTAAAAAATAGGATCTGGACAAGAATGCCTCGTCACCATTTGAAACTAGAGTTTCTAACCTGTAAAATTGGGGGAATAATACCAGCACCTAACTCATGGGTCTGTTTCAGGTTACGTGAGTTGTTGTTAATAAATCAATTAGAACAGTACACAGTGAGCACTACAGATGTTTGTTAAATGAAAAAATAAACTAAAATAAAAAACTATTAGAGGAACCATGAGTATTGAGTTTAGAATTCTAATTGTCCACTGTTGGGCAGTAGAGTATTCCTAGAGTCCCTGAGGAGGGTTGCTTCCACTTTTCTTACTGTTTATCTAAGAAAAACAAAATATTCAGTATTACAGTCACTTCATAATGAAACAGGTAAAGCTGCACTCAGCATGATTTGTGAGAGACCAAACCTTGACTGATGAGTTATATCTTGTAATTTTGGAAAGTGAAAAAACCTTTGTCTGAGAAAAATTACACAGGTAGAAGAAAACCTAACAGCTAAAACTATGCACAGTCAGATTGTTATTGACTACAAATTGACAAAAGCATCAAAGAATCTTGCAAAATATATATTCAAAATTTAACCCAGGAAAATTGGAACTTCATAGGAATAGAAACAACAACCACTGCCCAACAGGGCAGGAACTTTAAATAGTAGAATTTCATGAATACAGAATTCTGTTTGATCAATCACATCTCTGATATAAAGTTTATAAGGAACAGAATTCATCTCTAAAAACTACTTTCCATAAAATTAAAATTAAATGGATATCCATGTGGAAAAATAAAGACTCTTGACCCCATACCTCACACCATACACAAAAATTAATTTGAGATGGATCGTAGATCTATGCATAAAAGCTAAAACGACAAAGCTTTTAGGATAAAACATAGAATATTCAATAGCTTTAAATTCTTATATTGGAAGAAAAGAAAGGTACAAAATTGAAATAGAACTGAAAAATGTTTTAAATAGTTTAACTGCCTTATAAAGAAACTGACCAAGGAATCAAGATGGCTTAATGGGATATGCCCCAGAAAACATTTTCTCCATGAAAATTATCAATAATGGTATAATTCCAATTAAAATATTTGTGTTTATTAAGGATTGAGTTAAAACTTCCATGAGGTCACAAAGACCAGATTGAAATAACAGGGTAAAAACATCTTTGCAACTGTCTGTAACTCTGTCTCATGATCAGAAAAGCTGAATCGGTTCCGTTTCATTCAAGTCAGAAACTTAAATTTTAAAAAAATAGATAAACACACACGACAAAGGCTCCACGCACATCTGCCATGGTGATAGAAGAGTTAGAAACATGCCCCTTTTTTATCCTCTTCACCCCCAAATTGAAGCATCTTCCTTCAGATGGTCCAAGGGCCTCCCTCTCCTGTTTTCGTCTAGGACATCCTCACCAAAGGTGACACCTGCAAGGTCTGTTCCGGTTTGATGGGGCTCTTTCTTCATCAGTGTGTGCTTTGCTTTATTCCAAAATCTTTGAATTAAACATTTGATAAAGTGATGATAAACATCTTAAAGTTCTACCTGCTTCTAAAAGAACGAATGGTCATCTTTCTGAAGCTGTTTTGGTCAAAGTATAGTTGCTCAAAAGGAATGTAAATCTACCCAAACTGCTCAAGAAAAGGGGACGTGTGTTGTCAGGATCAGGTACACTGAGCCTTGATACTGCCCAGCTGGGTGGGAACCGCCTGAGGCCAAGACTCCTGACTCTCAGTTGCACATGTGCATTCTCCCCTCCCCTGCCCCCGTGCTGCAATGGTCTCATCTGTTCACTCAGGATATCTGCTGCCCATAAAGCGAGCTGGCATATGGCTCCAAATCCAGCTTTCGAGCATAAGCATGTACCATGTGACTCTCAACTCAAATTCTCCAGCAGAAGATTCTGTTTCATCTGAGGACAGCCAGTGAATTGCTCGCCTGGGTCAGGTGTCCATCTCCGGTCCAATCAACTGAGGGGATGGGGTGGGCAGAATCACTCAGGTTGCATTCTCGCAGGGCAGGCGCTCTACAAGATATGAGTGGGCCGGGCGGGGCATATGAATGAGGAGACCAGGTCGGTGGGCACTGGTGAACTGGAGGAGCTTAAATCTCATGTAAAGAGGACACTCAGAGTCGGCCAGTGCTCATGCTGGAATGATAGCCCAGAATGACTGGATAGCGAGGCATGTACATTCTATGCAAAATGTCCTGAATTTGTAAAGTCGCCACTTGAAGCAGACACTGTCAAGCCCTTCCCATTCCCTTAGCATTTCTCATATCTCTTAGCATTTCCACACATGCTGGCCTAATTTCCAACTGCCAGCTTTGCCTGAGGGCTCTCTTTGGCCGCTAGAGCCCATTGTACCCACATCAGGGGCATGTTGGAAGTGCTGGTGAACTGGCCCCCTGGGGGCAGCTCTCAGCCAGTGACTGGGGGGAGCTAGACAAATACCCCAGCTCCCGGATGCCTCAGTTGAGACAACTCTGAGTCATGGTCTACGCTGGCTCCCAGAGTTCCCCGGAAGGGTTGATGTCCAGCCACCCACAGTTCACCTTGTATTGCCGCCCTTCCTGCCCCGTGTCACATCCCCTCTCCCTGAGCAGTGTTTCCTGAAGGCACCTCTAATAAATAATAAGCACCTTTAATAACAGGCACCTCTAATAAGGCGCTTGGACATGAATCCTTGTCTCAGAGTCACAGAGACAGTTAATTCAAAAATTTTTAAAGTGTTTTACTTCATCTACAGTGTCTGCAGTGTAGACTCAATCCAGGCGCTGCCAGGTCATAACCCCCAATTAAGATTAACCACCTGTACAAACCCTTTTTACCACTATGGCCAGAGAGCCTTAGAAAAGAAAGCTGTAAAGCCCAGTGGTCACAGGTGACCGTTGGTCCCTGAGGAGACCTGGAGTGTGTGGCTTCTTGTCCACGGCGTCCTCTGGGTTAAGAGCCAGTGTGATCTGTGAGTCTTCCTCAGTCTATGCGTGAAGTCACTGCACGCATATGCGGGGTGCGTGGTCACTTACCACGTGGAGCTTTTCAAACCAGGAGGTTTGAAAAGACACATGCTTTTGAAATGCCGAAAGAGAGTGCCCTTGGGGGTAGCTGCCCCCCGTCTCCCTTCTCAGTCCTGTTCCAGGTGGGCAGAGGGCACCAGCCTTGAGGCCTGAGCCATGCTCAGGAGAAGCTGCCACTCAAAGGAGGGGTAGGGATGTCTGCAAGAATGTGGAGAGGAAGAAGCAGGAGGCTAATTCTTAAATGACCCAAGGGGTAAAATGAAGGTATTGGGTGGGAGGTGGGAGAGGCAGTTTCTCATCCAAGAATAGGAGGAATTTCTTTTTTTCTCATCTTTTTTTCTTTTTTTGGTGAGGAAGATTGGCCCTGAGGTGACATCTGTGCCAGTCATCCTCTATTTTGTATGTGGGATGCGGCCACAGCATTGCTTGATGAGCAGTGTGTAGGTCCATGCCCAGGATCCTGAACCGGCGAACACTGGGCTCCTGAAGTGGAGCGTGCAAACTTTACCACTGTGCCACTAGGCTAGCCCCAGGAGGAATTTCTAACCAGCAGAGCTGCCCACATGTTGCCCAGGGCATGCACATTGCCCTTGGTGCAAGTGCCCACACCTCAGCCCCGTGGGCATTGGTAGAGCTTCTGCAGTGTGAACGAAGTGAGTCTCTGAGACACCAGTTTTCCAAGGGCGGAAAGGAGGGACCTCTACCGGAATTAGCCCCCTTTACAGGCCAACCCCAGGTGTGGCAGAACAGGCACCGACTCCTGAGCACCTTGCCAAAATATCTATAATTATCCTTGGTTACTCTTGGGAAAATCAAGGCACTGAGCATCATTCCTAGTTCTATTTTAAAACACGGTTATTGAGTAAGGGGGCTGGAAATATGGTTCTTTGTTTCTGATGTCTTCCCACAAATTCGTTTCTCTTTTCAATGAAAAGTTTTCATGAACTTAAAACTGCTTGAAAAAAAACGTTTGACTATTGACTGAAGGAAAATCAGTGCTGGACAGTGATACGAGACGCTTAAAGAAAGAAAAAATTTAAAAACTCACTTAGCTTGAATTGTCGAGCCAGAGCCTGGAATAGTTTTTTTCTGTCCAACTTGTAAAATCCGTGGTAGTACAAAGATAATTATGGAAATATTTAGAGAACTTCCCTGGATGCAGACACAGAGCCACCCCCACTCGGTTCTACCTCTCAGCAAAGACGAAAAGCGTTCAGAAGAAAGCAGACCTGCGGTCGCCGGAGCCGTTTGAGGAATCAGGTGAAAAGGTGAAGTGCATTTTTCAGGATTGGCCTTGACCTGACAGGTCCCCAGGGGTGAGTCACTTTCTCCTGCTTCCGTCAGTTTGGCTGTAAAATAATTACAATAATGAGACCTTGTTTACTAAGGACTGAAGTCCACTTTGCCTCGCCTCATTCAACTGCTAGAAAGAGGAAGAAAAAGGTGGTGATTAGAACACTTTTGTGGCCAGCTCTCACAGAAGCTTGGAGATGGGAACCCAGGGCTTGCAGAAGCCAAGTTTCTGTTAAGTCGGACTTGTGTGTAGTGGACGCCAATGTAAGTGTAACCGCTGCTTGTCTTGTGGGTTTGCACTTGTGACCTGAGACAAATGAAATAGGAAGTTTGACTGTTTGGGCTAAATAAATAGAGGGGAGAGGGGAGGGAGGGGTGGAGAGAGGATCCGTCTTGGACCCTCCATCTTGCCGAGATCTGGCCTGTGGCCAGGTAGAGCTGGAAGAGTGCCAGCGACAGCCCAGCTCTGTCGATCAGTGGACTGGAAATTGGGCACTCTGCGTTCCAGTCCCCGGTGGCCAGCCTGCAGCCAAGGTCCAGGTGTGCTGCCTCGGCGTCTGTCCTCAGTGGCTCTCAGTGGAATGGACTGGAGAGCCAGCCTTGAACGGGCTTGCTCGTCGGCAGTCAAGGCAGCTGGGAGCCCGGCCAGACGACTCAGTGAGTCCTTTATGCTTCTCAGGATGGACTTCACCTCAGCTGTCACTCTTGGGGCACGTTGAAAACCAGGGCTAGGTTTACTCTGAAGTGGCAGAGCCTGGTGTCTCGGGGAGAGTGAGAAATATTCCCTTCCTGCCTTTGTCCTTTGGCCTCGCAGAGCAACCGGCTTCGTTTACATTCCTGCAGTGATGTTATTGAAAAGGCTTGGCAGCTCCAAAGTGTTTGCAGTGTCCTTTAGTCTCATTAGGGCTTTTTTTTTTTCCTTTGCTAGCTTTTAGCTAGCATCTGGAAAGATCCACTGGACACGCTGGGCTTGTTTTTTAAGAATCCACTTTACCCTTCAGGGAAACCAGGAAAATAGAAGCTTCCACTGTGTAAGTCTGGAGGAATCTCGCAGCCTCTCAAACGACGGTACCTTATTTGTTTCTTAGTCCAGGCTGTTATTGGCCGGGGGGGGGGGGGGGGGGGGGGGGGGGGGGGGTGGGAGGCGGCGGTTAGGATGAAACTGCTGGTGTAACTTCCGGGGGGAGGGGTGGGCTACAGTGAATGGAAAGAAGTTATTGTTTTCACTTATATTAAATTTCTGTCAATATTAAGCCAAGGTATTAGAGGTTATGGTTTGGGAAGGAAAGTATTGTTACAGCAGGAAAGACCTTCAACTAAAACTTCCTTTGGGCTCTTAAGAACCGTACCTTTTAAAATTAGAACAATCTATGATGTGCTGCTGTCCGCATGGATTTCATTCCGTGGGAAGGACCCACGGTGGCACTGGGCAGCCTGTTTGTGTTGCCTACTCTTGTCTCCATCCTGGAGCACCTTGTAAAGACGGAGGATGTGACCTGCATCTTCCCGAAGAAGTGTGAGGCATCGGCCTGCCTGGCATGGAACCCACAATGCGTGTTTCAGTGAGGACCACCTGAGGCTGAAGTGCGTGCCTGCATTTGTCAGACAGCTAATTAAACGAATAAAGTTCTGGAATCCAAATTGCTCCGTTGCTATAGGCAAAATTCCCTGCCTGTCTTGGCTCATCGGAAAAGGTTCATGTATGCGAAACTTCTGAACAGAACAAAGGGACTTAGGTTGGCTGAGGAATGAGGTCTTGGCTCTCGCCGCCGAGCTGTTCCTTAACTGCTGTGGGACGTCAAATCCCTCGCCGAGAAAACGTCTGAAAGGAAAAGAATTGCAGACATTAGGCTTGGTTTCAAGACGTGTACTTTTTTATTTGTGTGCTTCTGGGTCTAAACAGTTAATCCCTTGCTCCCGAAGGTTACGGCGTGGTTCCCATTTCACTCTTAGTTCTGAGCACAGCACTGTGTTTTCTTCCTGGAGTCTCTGCAGTCTGTGGACTTTGCTAATAAGTGATGAACTTCAAAGGGCTTGGGGCTGTGGCTCCGTTCAGCTGCTGAGCCGAGAACCTGAACTCTGGAGTCAGCGGAATTGCGATGGAAAGCTCACCAGCCTGCTCAGGAGGTTTTGGGAACGTTGGCCTTCGTCCCAGCAGGACTGCAAGTGGAAAGAAACACAAGGAAGACACCTCTAAACCTTCAAAGTGACTGAGCCATAGAGAGAGGACAAAAATAGGTGAAGCTTCTGGAAGGAGGGGGGGTGTGCGCTGCATTATTATTTTTTCCTAGATGGATTCCACTGGTCGTAGCAGCCCATGGTGAATGTGAACAGAGAGAGGCAAATTCCGGCACTGAAGCGACCCTCCCTCCAAAGACGGTCGCTCACTAGTGCGTATGGAGGTCTCTCCAAATCGCGTGATTATGCTTTTCCCCTTGTTGACATGTCCTTTGGTGCTGCTGGCTCTCTGTCCCCCAGCAAATAATGAAACAACCTTGGCAAACTGGCAGCTGCCGCGGTGGCTTCGGTGCCTCCCACCCCATCCCCGAAGCTGAACCCCTTTTAATAGTCCTTAATGTCGCACAAGATTGTTTCGCTTAATATTTTTCTCTTAATATTTGAAAATGTTTTCACTTAATATTTCCTTTGTTGTCCTTCCACCGTGTTGGTCGTGGTTAGGACCAGCTGCATCTTGCGAGTGTTATGGTGAGCGGAAGGGATTGTGAGTGGGCGGGCCGTTCTGTAGTTGCTCCTGGTCCAGCCTCACTGGATAAGGAGGGTGTGGGGATGCTCCCCCACGTCTCCTGAGTGCACGCTGGCCAGCATAAGGCCAGATGCCCAAGTATGTATGTGTTTTACTCAGAAGTGGACACTGAAGGTTTCATTGCCGAGAGGGAAGATTATTGGGTTTTGGTGCTGGAGGGAGGGAAATTTCCAAGCTGAGATAGCCATGGTTATGATCAGAATCAAACCATGCCTTTAAATTTCCCTCTGTGTCCGAAGTGCACCCCCCCCCCCCGCACCCCTGGTTATCCTGGAGCTGTTTACGTGCTATTTCTTACACAAACTGACCTCTGCAAACAGGGACACAGGATTTCATTCCAGTCTTTGATTTCTATGGAGAAAATGGAGGGATTTATTCCCAGTGCCCTTGTGTTGACCTTGCCGGGGTAGAGGGCTGGCAGCATTAAGGATGACCTCATCCCATTCCAGCGGGATTTCCTCGGACATGCAGGGTCTCATTCTTTGGCTGTCCCTCTGTGATCAGCCACATTCAGTCCATAAGCTTCAGAGCAGATTACGGTGACATCTCATATTGGTCCCTTTCGGACTTGAGCGTGAGGTCAAGCAAACACAAAGCAATCATTCTGTTTTCCACAGTCCCAGAGACCTTCTGCGTCAGCTGGAGAAAGAGGAGGTGGGGCAGTGAGGTGGGGCACAGTCTAGGAACTGTGCTGTCTGAGGCAGGAAATCAGCCTGAAAGGAAGTGGAAGGGCTTTGGTGGGAAATAAATGGCACTGTGTTATTGACGGAAAAAGATCTTGGCAGGACTATTGTTGTGAGTGTTCTGTGGCTTAGAAAGGAATTTCCTACAGGCTGAACTAACCATTAAAATGTCTCTACCTTCAGGAGTCCCAGGCGTGCAGTAGAGCCTTGCTGGGGGAGATGTCAGCTTGGACCATGGGTGCCCGCGGTCTGGACAAGCGAGGAAGTTTCTTTAAGGTAAAGGGAAGCCTTGATCGGGATGGCTGATCGGCAGCGTGCTCACTCTGCTGCGTGGGGAGCTGCAGGGCCGCAGTGAACTGCGCAGGGCAGCCTGCTGTCTGAGGGAGCTTGCCTGAGCCCAGCTGGGAGCTGTTACCAGGTTTTACAGTAGCTTGGGGTTTCTGTGAGTTAGTGCTCCAGACAGGCCCAGGACCCGGGCACAGAGAGATGCCAGCCTGCGTAAGACAATGGAGGCAAGCTTTGCCAATCGCTCAGCTGTTTGTTTTCAGCTGGATGATTTTACGACAGAGGCTGGACTTTGCATTCCAGTGAGGCAGTGCTGTAGACCCATGTGTTTTACACTTTGCTTGATTGTACGAATCACTTAAGAGCTCATTAAGAAGGCAACAACAAACAGATTCCTGGGCCTCGCCCGAGACTGATTGAACGTTATTTGCTGGTGTCTTTTATCAAACACCCCAGAGGCCTCTTATCGTCAGGCAGGAGAGAACCAAGGAAGCTTGATTAAACTGTACAACTTTTCTATATGCATGTTGGTGTTAATGGGATAAAATTACCTTGTTAACTTAATGAGATAAGATTCTAAATAGGTGTTTTATATATTCTGTGTGTGTGTGTTTTAAATTAAGACTTGGGGGGCCGGCCTGGTGACGCAGCAGTTAAGTGCACATGTTCTGCTTCGGCGGCCCGGGGTTCGCCGGCCCGGGGTTCACCGGTTTGGATCCTGGGTGTGGACATGGCACCGCTCGGCACGCCATGCTGTGGTAGGCATCCCACATATAAAGTGGAGGAAGATGGGCCCGGATGTTAGCTCAGGGCCAGTCTTCCTCAGCGAAAAGAGGAGGATTGGCAGCAGTTAGCTCAGGGCTAATCTTCCTCAAAAAAAAAAAAGACTTGGTGGTTATTTCTGATTGACACTTGAGAAATAATTTCCTTTTGGCTTTTGCTTTGTGTCCCTTCACTCACCCTCAAAATAGTACATACTCGTGGAAAATTTGGAAAATAAAAGAATCTTGTAAAAAAAGTAGAAAAATGCAGAAAAATTCAAATGTACATTTGAAATCTGTCATAGGCAGGTGTTCAAACACCAGATCTTTTCCTCAAAGGAGGAATGATATAGAGACCTCCTAACTTTATTACTGAGGGAAACTGACAATGTTTAATAATTATCCCACCGTGATGGGTTGTAAGTATGTATTAACTAGCATTTAAAGTCAAGGCAAAAGGAGAAAATTGAGTATCATCAAAATTGCCTTTGAAAATTCCTTAGGAACACACCTTGTTGGACCCACTACAACCTATTGTTAGGTCTGTTGTAGACAGTTTTTCCTGCAGTCCTGGGAAACATCTTTTTTTTTAAACTCCCAGTTGAACAGCAGGTAAAGTAGTTTGCCTGTATTTCTGGGCTACATCCTATGAAAGAATCTGTCAGGCAGGAGGCAAGGGGCCTGTCTGCACCTGCTGAGGGCAAGGCCTCTTCCCTCATTTCTCCTGAGTCAAAAGCCCTTGAGGAAAATGTTGGCAAAGTGGCCTGCACTATTTAACTCGGCATTGTCTGTATTTGTTTTGTTTTTGTTTTCAGAGCTTAAATTGTTTAATTTATTTAAGTTGGATCCTCCACGTTGATGATAGACTTACCCTACACATCTTTTCTTTCTTTCCTCTTCTTTATACACAGTGCTATTCTTTACTATGGCTATTCCATAATTAGTTGTTATGGAATAATATTATTATCAGTTATTATAACAAATAAATAAATAATTATTCCATACTTGAGGCATGCAGTTATGTGCAAGGATGAAGTCAACTGCCCTCTGGACATTTAATACTGACGCTTTGGAGGTCTGCTTTAAGAATGCTGGGGTAGCCTTCAGTTGCTCAGATGGTTTGTCACTCAGCACATCACTGGCCCTTCTTTTATTTTGGCGAGGAATATCGGCCCTGAGCTGACATCTCTGCCGTTCTTCCTCTACTTTATGTGGGATGCCACCACAGTGTGGCTTGGCGAGTGGTGCTAGGTCCGTGCCGGGGATCCAAATCCACGAACCCCAGGCCGCTGAAGCAGGGCGTGTAAACTTAACCACTAGGCCACCTGGCCAGACTGGCCCTTCTTTTAACTCCTCATGCTTTATTTATCCACATTTATTGAGCACCTGTGATCAGCCAGGTTCTGTCCTAGGCTCCTGGGAGAGAAGCACCAGAAGCCATCCCTGACTGTATAGAGCTTTCAGTCTGATGGCAAAGAAAGCTGTGAATCAAATAATCACAGTACTAAATGCATAATAATAAATCATAAGAGGAAACAACGCTTTGTGTGAGAAGTAGAGAGGCACTGAGAAAATATAATGTAACGCGGGCTTCCAGAGGAATCTTTCCTGAGAAGGTGGCCTTTGATGTGAGAGCTGAGGTTGAGTCCGTATAATCTAGGAAGGTGGGTGGGGCTAAAATTCAGAGTGACTCTTACGCTACTGCGGTGCCGTTCCCCACAGGCACCAGCGATGCCCTACGACAGGAGAGGACAATCTCATAGAACACGAGGACTCATGGCTGTGCCCTTGGCTCACAGCTGAATTCTTCACGCTCATTATCCCTGTCTTGGTCATTAGGGCTCACGTGATTTTGTGTAAAGTGTAGATAATTGAAAGGCAATCACTGGACCTCTTTTTCATCCTTATCTCCCCCTATCCAGTTTGTGTTTTTAAATCAGAGTTGCTAACCACTAGTCGCAAGCCTTGACTTGTGGTTTCTAGTCTGTCCTGGCTCGTGGAAATGACTCAGAAAAGTCGCGGGACACGAGGGTCGTGGATAACACACACATTGTCTGAGCATTCGGGGGTGGCTGAGAATGCTCCGTGGTTGTTGTTCTTGTGGAGCCACATCCTGGAAGCTCTGGCCACAGAAATCTGTGCTGGACAAACACATTTTCCACAGTCCTTCCCAGCACCATTCTTAATTTCCCTCAACCACTGTGAGAAATAAGACCTTCCTGCTCTAGGAGGTCTCTGTGCAAACACACAGCGGGAGGCAGGTGATGCCCGGGACAAGGCAGTCCAAGTTATCTGCACCTAAGTAATAAAATGAGACACCTATTGCTGTAAGATTTCAAGGGTGGGTTGTGTGAAAGAGATTGTGTAAGAAAAACATCATCTAGGCTGCGAAAAGTTCCAGGTGGTCCTGCATTAGGGCAGAGATCCTCCAAGTCATCTTTGACCCCTCCTTTTCCTGAATTCCGCAGCTTCCCCCAAGCCACCCCTACCTACGCTAAGTGCCCAGTGCTGGCAAATTTCCCTCAAGTCTCCAAAGTCCACACTCTTCTTCCTTTTCCTACATCTGCCTCCTTACTTAGATTCTCATTCTTTCATTTGTGGGTGCTGTGGATGATGCTTGTAGTCCACCTGCACCACCACCGAATGTGTGTGTGTTTTCTCCCAGACCATTCCATCCCTCCACGTGGCCTGCTTGCAGACTCTGGCTCCATGAGGGGCCCAGGACCAGGTCTGTACTCTTTGCCTTGACATTTAAGGACTTTCAGGCTGTGCTCCACCTCCTCCCCAACCCTTCCTCCACTGCTCCTGCCACTGCGCCATCATGGGTTTGTTCCTGTGGCCCAAACCTGCTACTGCCCGGCCTCCAGGCTTTCCCCATTCTGCCTCCTCTCCCTCACCTTCCACCTCTCCCCATCAGGTTCCAGCTACCCTTCCAGGCTCGTGGAGACTCACTTTATCCACTGACAGTGGAGCTCCCACGGGCTGAGCTGGTATCTGCCTTTTCTTTTGTCTGAAGGTAAAATTGTGGTAGAGCGCCTAGCTGTGGCCCCACTGTAGTGCCAGGAAGTAAACTTCAATTCATAACTCAAGCTCTGCAATGAGGAATCTGTTCTGTCCCTTTGTTGCCATGTCCCTGATCCCGAGGGGGATCCTCTTACAGCAGAGAACAGTGCCAGAAGAGGACCGATGTGAACTGCCCACTCAACAATTCTGCTTTCTCCCAGGGATGGCCGGGTGAGCCTGCCCTCACTAGCCTACAAGGTGGTAGAGTTGCCTCTTTCTGAGTGGCAGCTTCCCAGCCTCCCTTTGCCTCTGGGACACGGGAGCATTTGGTCTTAACTGACCAGGAAGAAAATGTGTTTTGACTACAGAGATCGTCCTCTTCTGTGCCTCCAAATGGCTCATTCTGTGGGGAGATGCCCCGAGTCTGGGCTCACAACCCGACGGGGATCGTTTGAGGGCCTGGCTGTGCAGCAGGGGCTCAGTGTGGTCCTTTTGCATGGTTTGTGTAACAGCTGCATCATATTTGTCTTTCAGAAACAGAAAGCCCATGACTATAGTTCAAAGAGGCCGTGGAAGAGCTCTCTGGTACCACAAAGAGTAGAGGTGCGACTAGCTTTGGAGAAACCTAATTGCTAAAATCTGACTCTACAAAATAGATAAACCCGGGGTGATGTTTCTTTATACTCCACCATCCGTCTCCGGTGCAGCTGCACATCTTGGGCCTCAGTGATTCCTGGCATATGAATTTTCAGACTACTCTTTGTGTGGAGAGTCATTTCTCCCCGTGTATAGCCCAGACAACAATTCACTTTTGTGTAACCATGGACAGAGATGGCAGAGGCTTGAAAAATAATGGGTGGAACCAAAATCACATTTTAGTCAATAATTTCATTGAACAAATCCTTGCATGGATCTGTGGGTGCTTAAAAGCCATAGATATGAGCATTGTGCCCTTGACCTCCCAGCATGTCCCCAGGACAGTGAGTAGATGTCACATCCCATGCCAAGCATCCAGGGGGGCACCATGCACCAGTCTATGATGAGGAAAGGACTCAGCAACCTGCAGTGGAAACAATAGCAATTAGAGATGTGGTCAGAGTGATCGACATACTGATAATTTTTCATAATAATATTGCAAAGCATACCTGACATCAGTCCTTGGTATGTCTTTTATTTTCCATAAATAAATTCATCTTAGACACTTATATCTGGAAAGGTCATAGCAATGCTGTCCCATAGAAGTACCGATAAGCCACAGGTGTCATTTTAAATGTTCTAGTAGCCACATTAAAACAAATCAAACAAGTGAAATTGATTTTAATAATATATTTTATTTAACTTAGTGTATTTAAAATATTATCATGTCAGCATGTAATCAATATAAAAGTATTAATCAGATATTTTACGTTCTTTTTTTTTGTGCCACACCTTGAAATCCAGTGTGTATTTTACACTGAGCATGTCTCAGTTCAGACCAGACACGTTATCAAGTGCTCAGTAGCCACATGTGGCTGGTGGCGGGAGTAGTGGACAGCAAAGGCTTACATTTTAGCTAGTCTAAACCTCCTCCTTTTATAAATGGGGAAGCTGAGGCCCAGGGAGGTAGAGGTGCCAGGGTGGCTAGTCTACAGCAGGGATGGGAATCGGACCTGAGTGTCTCCTGTGGCCCCCCCACCCTATGTAGCCTTCCAGAGGGTTCTGCTCTGATCCTGTTCCCCCTTTTCCAGCAAGATGTCCCAGGAAACTCCATCTGGAGAGGTCACAGGGACAGTGGCCTCTCTCTGGAGGAGCAGTTGGCTTTTTTAGAATACACATGCATATCTCTCACCATCTGCTCCAAATGCCTCCAGGACACAGATCAGCCCCCTAGGGCATGGCTTTCTAGGAATGCCGTGAATTTGTTAGACAGCAGTTCCTGTCTGTTTCCAAAAAGCAATGGATTTCATGGTTTTATAGGGTATTTTTCCAGCACATTTTGGCCATCCATTTCTGATGTTAAATTGCCCGTCAGGCCTCAACACATTCTCACTCGCTCAAGGAACTTTGTTTTTTAAAAATCAAGACTGAAATACATTCCCCTGTTTCCCCTCACCCAAATATTTCTCCAGGCTTACTTGTAACTGAATTTTCCTCATTGCTAAGATGCCAAGAAGGAAGATGTAGATTTGAAAGACTATTGTGTCAATTTATAATTTTCAAAAATTTAAAACATGACTCATACAGTATACAATGAACATTGGTCAAAGTTTTATTCAGCTCATGCATGGAACCAGGAAACCAGTGTAATACTGGTTCAAAGAACACTGACAAATGCTGTGTTTGTAATTGACTTAAAAAGTCATTATATAATAAGGTTGCTGAGTTAAAGTCAAAACTGGTCAAAGTCCTACAAGGCAATAAAACTGTAGCTTTTGGGGTAATCCTTTTTTTTTTTGTTCTGAACAGAAATCTCCAGGCTGACATGTGACCTCTCAGTGCCTGAGCCCTTCATTAACAGCACAAAGCAAAGTCAAACACAAGTACATTCCTCTAGATAATGAAATAACCTTTAAGTAACCTTGTTAAGCAATGCCCAAGCGTGATGGTGAAAGGATATACTCAAAAACAAATGGCTCTTCCACCTGGAAACTTTAAAACTTTCCAATAAACAACTCTTGAATGAGAGGGGAAATACAAACTGGAATTATAGAATTTCTAAAAAACAAACATAATCAAAATGCTACCTGTCAGAATCAATAACATACATTTAAAGCAGCAGAGGAAAATTCATAGCACTGAACACGTTATCAGAAAGACGTGTGCCATCCACCTTTTTGCCTTATTTCCAAGTTTTAAATAGTGTTTCTTAACAATTAACACTGAGATGATTTGTTCCCCACCCCTTCTACAACTCTCTCCTTCCCTTGTCCCCAAATTTCTTCAACCAGGGATTGTGCCTTAAAAGAGTGACTGTCTTCCAAGAGATTCTAGAACCATGGGAAAGCTTGTTCTAAGTTGGTTGATTTAAATATCACTGGAGGGGAACTTCCTGTTCACTGAGGAATCACGGATGTATTAGTAGCATTACTTTCTGGGCTCTTTTTCATAATGTAAAATCCTGACAGCGATGTGTTTTGTATATTGCTCTGGTACCTAAAGTCAGATGTGTGAGTGGCCGTCGCCAGCAGGGTCACTGGACCAAGACGAAATGGATGCGGCCTGATTTCCAGGATAACATGCTTTCAGCTATCTTTACTTTGATACACAGAAAACCACCTTCACAACAAAATCCGAAGTTGTATTATCTATTGCTGCAAAACTACCCCAAACCTTAGTGACTTAAAACAACAAACATTTATGCCTCACACTTTCTGTGGGTCAGAAATCTGAGTGTGGTTTAGCCGAGTGCTTCCAGCTCAGGGTCCCTGTGAGATTGCCATCCAGTTGTCAGCCGGGTTGCAGTCTCTTCAGAAGGCTTGATCGGTGGGGAATCCACATCAGAACTCACTTGGCAGGTCTCACTCCCTCACCGCCTTGGCCTCTCCACAGGGCTGGCCTCACAACCTGGCGGCTGGCTTCCCCCAGGGCAAGTGACAAAGGAGAGAACAATAGATGAAAGCCCCAGTCTGTTTATAGCCTAATCTTGAGGGGGATGCCCCCGTCACTTGTGCCGCATTCTGTTCATTAGGAGCCGGTCAAGTGGTCCACCCCTCACTCAAGGACACACTACTCAAGGGTGTGAACACCAGGATGCAGGGTTCACTGAGGCCATCTTAGAGACCCAAACGTAAGCAAACTGTTTCATCACAAATTCAGAAACCTACAGGGCCAGATAGAGTGATGGGAATGAAATGAATGAGGGCCTGGCGTCAGACAGGTAGTTTTGGTGGAGACTATGGCCAACTGGAGGGACAGGCCCCTTCCAGGAAGTGGAAGCTGCTAATTCAGTTCCAACCAGCTGTTGTCACACAAGAATGAATGTGGGTCTTCTGATATTTTTCAAGAGAGGCCAGAAATCCAGATTTTTCTGTAAACTAATCCCAATTTAAAAAGCATTGTGAGGGTGAAAGAAAATGCTCCAGAGGGCTGGCTCTGGCCTGTGGGCTGTCAGTTGGACTCCTAACTGGGCGAGGAGATCAGCTGTGTGGAAGTTCAGCCTCCTAACACTGCTGACCCCCCAGGAGGCTCTGGGGGTGTGCAAGGGAGGCGGACGCCCCACCTTCTGTTTCTCTGGGGGCCTCATGTTCAGCAGCGACAGAGCCTGTGAGTTCCGGCTGAGCCCAGGGAGATAAAGGATCATCCGTGGATGGACTGAGGGAAGATAGGGAAAGGCTCAGCAAGCTTCTCTTGGCCTTAAGACAGTGCCGTGGGTCAGCCTAGGTCACCAGAGTACATAGGGACTCTAAGTTATAGATTTCTCCTCCATTTTTAGGAATAGCTTCTCACCTTTAGCTAGTGGGGTACCTAGAGCCCACTGTCGCAGATGGGAAGATGTCAAGGGAGGAACTACTGTGAGATACAGTCTTCTTTCTCCTTTCTCTTACCTTCTTGGAAGGAGAATGGCCTGCCCTAAAATATCTCTCCCACCTGCCTGTACTTCTAGCCAGAGATTCATTTTGAATTAGTACGTAGCACTTACTGGCAGTGTGTCAAATGGTACCATTAGTCATTCACAATTTAGTATAAAGGGCTTTCTGAACCATTAGCTGAGATGAGACTAGAGAGGAAGTTTGAGTTCATGTGTGCTGAGTAGGAGGGGATGAAAAGAGGTAAATTGGGGTCTCTGAGAGGAAGGACAGGGCACAGGGGCCCACTGTGGGTGGGTCATCCCTCAGGGGCATCAGTCCCCCGGGGTGGAGAGGATGTCAGGAAGTAAGAGGTGCAGACACAGGTAAGCACATCTTTGGGACATTCTCGAAACACCATTCCCTGAACCTGGAGGCTCAGTGGTTCTACACGGGCCCTCTATTTAGGCTGCATCTTCCTTCACCACTAAAAGAAAACTGTTTCTCTACTCATAACACTTCTGACACCAAATGTATGGGCTTTTCCCACATCAGCCAGTTCTCCAATTCTCTGTGGTATATTGTGTTTTCTTTTTTTTTTAAGATTGACACCTGAGCTAACAACTGTTGCCAATCTTTTTTTTTTAATCTCCTGCTTCTCCCCAAAGCCCCCCAGTACATAGTTGTATATTCTAGTTGTGAGTGTCTCTGGTTGTGCTACTCTGTGGTGTTGACCGAGGAAAAATCACTACAGTTTAAACAGCAGAGATTTATTTGTGCAATTAGAATTGCAATTCAGGAGACACAGATTCAAGTGGAAACCCAAAACATGTGCCAATTACAGGAGAGGGATTCAGGGTTTTTATGGGGGAAATGAGAGGGTGAGGTGAGTTGTATTAAGAAGAGTTCGTTGGTGCTAGATGAGGTAAGGCTAGGTTTGTACTTGATAGATTGGCTTGAGGTTTGATCATCAGGCAAAAAGCTAGACTTGTGCTTCATTGATTGGTTCACGATTCGATCATCAGCCAGGTACAGTTTTATCAGTCCTTACAAACAGGATATTCTTATCCTTACTGTCTTCTTGGAATGTTGGCGGTTTGGTCCAGTTTGGAAGATAAAGAAAACAAGATGTGCGAGTCAACTCCTCTGAAATGGCTGATCCAGCTCTATTTGAATATGGCTCCACTCATGCCATCTTTCACAGTGGACACCAGCTGGGTGTCCTACAATTAAATTCCATTCTGACACTTACTACCCAGAGTTAGTGCAGACCCCACAGGTTAAGGCCTTAGTCCCACAAGACTGGCCCCCACAAGACTGCCCCCACTGAGGCGCCAACGGCAAGTAGTGGCTCCCCAGGGTACCCACACTTCTGTCTGACTTGGCTACAAATCAGAGGTTCCCACAACCCCTTCTCAGGTTCAGTAATTTGCTATCAAGGCCCACAGAACTAAGGGAAATACTTTATTTACTGGTACGGTGTATTATAAAAGATAAAGGGTACAGATGAACAGCCAGATGAAGAGGTTCATAGGCCAGTGTCGGAAAGTGTCCTGAGCACAGGAGCTTCTGCGCCCGTGGAGTTTGGGGTGCGGCACCCTTTCAGCCTCACCAGCCACAAGGTCATTCATGTTTGAGCTTCACAATCAAACCCCTTCCTTTATGTTTTTTGTGGAGGTTCCGTAATGTAGGCATGACTGATTAAATCATTGGCCGTTGAAATTAACTGGGGATTAACCCAATCCCCAGCCTCCCTCCTCTCCCTGGTGGTGGGGCCGAGGGGTGGGGCTGAAAATTCCAACCCTCTAATCACATGGTTGGTTCCAATGGCAACCAGCCCCCATCCGGAAGCCATCTGGGGGCTTCCCCAGATTAACATAAACTCAGGTATGGTTGAAAGGGGCTTGCCATGGATAACAAAAGACACTTCTATCACCTCTATCACTCAGGAAATTCCAAGGGTTTTAGGAGCTCTGTGTCAGGAACCAGGGTCAAAGACCATATATAATAAATATATAATAAAGACCATAATAATTTTTATTATGTCATAACCGTGCAGGCAGGACAGGTGTGGTTAAGAGTCCTGCCTATCTCTCGAGTGAGCCAAACCCTAAAACTGGTCTTACCCCGGTTCCATTACCTTCTACCTGTGCAACTTTGAGCAAGTTCTCTCAACTCTTTGGGCCTCAGCCTCCTTATCTGGAAGCTGAGGATGAATGTACCTCCTTCCCTCATAGGGCTGCTGTTGTAAGAATTCATGATATCACTCCTAAAAAGCACTTAGTGCTGGCACTCGATCGTGGGCCGGAGGTTGCAGAGTCCTTGAGCGCTGGCCCTGCACAGAGCACATGCACACGGGCTGAGTTCCCTCTGTGAACTTGCACTGATTTGGCTGGGCCCCGGGTTTTTCTGCAGGGACTGGACTCATCTTCATCCAGGTGGTGTAAAGCCAGGGTCTGAGGAAGCCGTTGCCCCCAGTGCTGGGACCTGTTGTGCCTGGTGTTGCCGGAGACCTGGGCTGCATATACCAGCTCCTCACATTTCCGTTTCCTCATCCGTTAAGCAAGGGAGTTCCACTGGAGGATTTCCTTCCCCACACATCTCATGGGATAAGAATCCCTGTGCGTACGTGATAAGATGGAAATTCTCAGACCTGTCTCATACCCACTGAATCAGAACCTCCAAGGGAGGGAATGGAAGCCTTTGGCCTGAAGAAGGGCCCAGGTGATTGCTACTGTCAACAAATAAGAGGCATAAACTGCTAGAGAAGCAAAAGTTCATTTGAGGTCTCAAGAATTGCAATTTGGGAGACCCAGATTCGAGCCGAAACTCAAATGTGCTCCAATCACAGGAGAGGGGCTCAGGGTTTTTATGGATAAAGGGGAGGAAGATGAGGTAAGTTGTGTTGAGGAAGAGTTCACTGGTGCTAGATGAGGTAAGGCTAGGTTTGTGCTTCATTGATTCTGTCTAGACAAATAGTCCATAATCGATCTATAAATCAAAATTGCGGTGAGTTTATTATATGAGCCAGTTTTGAGGACTGTAGCCCGGGAACAACCTTCACCAGAGAAGGAAGCACTTGGAAGAAGAGGTTGTACAGTGCGGTCATCAACTGTCTTGGAACAAGGAACATACTTCAGACATGACAGGAATATCCCTTTTACTACAGTCATGAGATGCTTGATAGCACAGCAGGTCAGTGGTCACGAGGAGAGCACAGTAGATCACTAGTTAATCCTTAGTTTCTGGGAAGAAATGCTTATCCTTAAAGAAATGCTGACATGGGAGGAGACATGCATCCCTATCTTTAAGGGCATCATTCTTGGCTTAGTGACATTGTAAATGTTGAAAGCATATGTACAGTGCATGCTCAACAAGCCATGTCAGGCCTTTCTGGAAGGACAAGCTCAGGCTGAATTAGTTTTAAACCAAATGGCATCCTTATATACCCCAGTATCTTTTTGCTTTTAATTTATGCATCAGTTGGCTTGAGATTCAGCCATCAGCTAAAAGGCTAGACTTGTGCTTCATTGACTGGTTAACGATTTGGTCATCAGCCAAGTCCAGTTTCTTCAGTCCCTACAAACAGGATATTCTTGTCCCTACTGACTTCTCGGAATGTCAGTGGTTTGGTCTATTTTGGAAAATAAAGAAAACAAGATGTGCGAGGCAATTCCTGTGAAATGGCTGCTCCAGTTCTCTTTTAATATGGCTCCACTCACATCATCTTTCACACTATCCTCAGAGGGCCTGGGAAACACTGATTAACCAGGTAGGTCCCTTCAAGGTGAAATGCTGAGTCTGTGTCTCTGCATTTGTGTGCATGTTAGGAAGTAACGAATACTTGAAATGTAGTCCCTGTTCAGCTCGGGCAGCCTTGGCATCGCCCAGAGCTTGATAGCAAGGCAGCCTCCACCAGAGGTTCTCGAAGTGTAGTGCCAGCTACCAGCATCAGCTTCACTGGGGAACTTGTTGGAAATGCAGATTCTTGGATTCCGCCCCAGACCTAGTGAATCAGGCATGCTGGGGGGTGGGACCCAGGGGTCTGTATTTTAACAAGCCCACCAGGGGATTCAAGTTTGAGAACTGCTGCTCTATAGCCTATGTGTGAATGAGTAAACAGGATGATACAAAAAGCATAAAAATGGCTGTATTCTAGACCTGGCTTCATGTTCCCCTCTGGAAAATAGAGTAATGTCACCTTCCCAGCTGGGTTGTGCCATCAAGTAGTTTATGTCCGGGTGGGGGAAAATCCCCTTTCTTCCCGTCTTGTGTTCTTATGGCTGGACTAATAATAAACTTGACATAAGACAAGATTAACAGGAGAAAAACCCAGTTTAATACATACATTTTGGAGATCATAGAGCAATGATGCTTGGAGAGTGCACAAAGCAGGCAGTATATATATCTTTTACACAAAGAAACAATAAATTTGTGAACAATTGACAAGACAAACTTAAGTTTGGGGTACATAGTTAGTGAGAAACTTAAACAGAGTTTCAGTTTGGGATAGGAAATCAACAAGGTTTGTTTCTGCAGGCTGCTCTCCAGGCATGCCCTTGCTCTGGTGATGGGGACGCAGGACAGCCCCTTCCACAGGGGACTGATCTCCTGCTGTCAGGCGAACAGAGACAGGAGGGTCAGAAAGACCTTTTACTTCTCAAGTAGCTTTAATTCAAAATAATCAATATGCCATTGTGGGATATTTGGGGGTGGTCTGCCCTGGGCCCCCACATTTAGACATATAGTACTTTGATGATTTCACTCACTCACTCTCTGTAAGCTTTGGTGCTGTTGCCACCGTCTGAAAAGATGTTCTACTTGTTTTGTCTGCTTTCCCGCGACACCCCCACATTATATTTGCTCTCTCAAAAGCTGCTGCACACAGACACACTACTAGGCAGAGTGACTCAGCTACCCAGAACCCAGTAACAGAAAGAAGCAAAATTGAGGCACAAAGCCTCCGTCACCTGCCATCGCCACTTACCCACATTCACTGTGCTCGAACATTCGCTCTGCTAAGATTCCGGGATGCAGGCTCCTCCTGTCTCCAGCGAGAGCCTGAGGGAAGTGAACGTTTAAACTCTACTGTTGGTGTCCACCTCTGTTAGCCAAAGGAACAGAAAAAACAGCTGAATATCCTTTGCTAAATGCCTGGCATTTAGGTGAAACATACCGTTTTGGTGCCACGCCACATGCACGGCCCAGCCTCGCTCCTTATTCAACTACTTTTTAAAATTTATGTTTAATTTCACAAACACTATTTCAGGGATCGTTCTGAGCACTTGAAACCCATTAGCTTATTTAATCCTCACACTGTCATTATGCCCATTTTACAGATGAGGAAACGGACATGGAGAGTTTACAAAACTTGCCTAGTGTCACACAGTTTGTGAATTCTGTGGTGGTTCCTTGGTGACTGCACTTCACCTTGGAAGGAATTTCTTAGAGATGGGACCTAGCACTCTTGGGGCCTTAAAATGCTGACTCTGTGCCTTGGCTGCTCTGAAATGAGCTCTAAGCCCTCTCCTTACACCGTGCTCCATGTCTGGGTCTGTGTTGGATGCTTGTTAATGGAGATGCCTGATTTCCCCACTCCTCCCTCCCAGCCTGTCCTCTACTGGCCGCCCACAGCTGTCTCTTTCAGATGGTCACCTCCCAGAGTTTCCTGCCTCAAAAAGTGGGGCTCGCCCTTCTCAAAGACCCCCAGGAATGCATACTTCATCAGAATTAGGTTTGCTAACTTGCAGCCAGGGGGAACACACACCAGAAGAAGCGCGGGGCGCTCCCAGTAAGAGGTAACTGGGAGGGGCTTATGACAGGATTGGGGCTTGTGCTGACTAATTCTAAGGAAGGAAGCGTTGCAGATTTAGCAAATTAAAACACCAGACACCCAGCTGAACTGGAATTTCAGATATGACATAAGCATATCCTATGTGATATTTGGGACATACTTCAACTAAAAAAGTATTCATTGTTTATCTAAAATTTGAATTTAACTGGGCATCCTGTATTTTATCTGGCAACCCTGAAGGAGGGTTTGAGTGTTATCAGGACGTGAGGGCAGTTCAGTGATTGGGTAGCTTAATAATTTTTATCTAGAAGGCAGGAGGAGTAGAGGGGTCCAGAGGCGTCACTGGTTAAGAAGCAGCCGATGCTCAGTGTGTGTCGGGAGAGGGGGCTGTTTAGTCGTTTTTGTGGTTTGCGTCCTGTGTTCTGTCTTTTTTCAGACCTGGTCCTTGGTAGCCTCATGGAATTGGCGTGTTTACGTTTTGTCTGCATTATTTATGTTGGAGTGGGAGCATGCCAGAAGCCTTGCTCACTTTCTCATTGACTTCCAGGTTCTGGGCTTGTTTCAGAGTCTCCCGAGATGCTGATGTCTCTAAGACGCAGGTTACTCGGGGTTCTGGTCCAGGATAGGCAGTTAGTTCCGTCTAGACCTCTGGTTCTCTACTTTTGGTTGTTACAACGTGGGTGGAGGTACGACTGGCTGGCTTCCTACGATGCATAGGCAGTTCCCCCACAACAAAGAATTATCTGGCCCCAAATTTCCATTGTGCTGAAATTGAGAGATCCTGGTCTGCAGTGTAAATTAGGAAATAACCCATTTCTGAGGTCTCTCTAACTATCTCTGGGGCAGGTTTTCAGAAGTAAAGGAAATGAAAGCAAGAAAACTGTGTGCATGTCTTTAACACCTACTGTTCTGAATTTGTATTCCCTGGTACTAGCTCATACCTGGCCCTTAATAGTAGGTGTTCAATAAATATGCTGAATGAATGAAAAATGTGTAATACATCTTTGTGTGTATTGTATAGGTATTGTTCATTTTTTCAGCTTGTATTGACTCAGCGTCTGTAAGCCTGGCCAGTCCTGGGCCTTGAGTGTGGGGTGATGGTGGAAGCAGATTACAATTAGAGAAACCCCAGCTTGAAGGATGGCAGGGAGGCACAGGGCTGCCATGGACAATTGGGGAAGCTTCCTGAGGAGGTGGCATTTCAGCTGAACTCTGCAGGAGAGAAAGAGACAAGGAGAAGAGCATTCCCAGGCAAGGGAGAGGCTCTTGCAAAAGCCAGAGCAGTGCCTGAAACTCAGAAAGAAGAACAGGTGGGGAGTGCGGAGGATGATAGAGCTGGGGGATGGGCAGGAAGTGAGGGAAGGCGGGGCTTGGCACCTGCCTGGGTGTGGAGTCCGGCTTCCGTTCTTAGTGCCATTGGAAGCTGTGAAGGGTTTTGAGGAGGGAGTGACATGATCCAGCATAAGTGCAACCCTCAGAAAACTCACTTGGCATTAGCACCCTGTCACCGCGAGTCCGTCAACCAAGAAAACCAAAGTGCGTTTCACATCTTCCCTGGAGTCCCTCAGAGGACACACAGCTGGCCTCCGTGTGGGCAGAACTTGCAGTCAGCCTGCTGGTGTCTCCCTGCACTTTGCCGTGTGCCCAGCAGCTCTGTCCAAAAACGTCCCCTCTCCACTCTCTCAAAACTCCTCCCTGCAGCTCCAGATCATCTGCAGTTCACTCCGCCTCGCCCCCACCTTCTCGTCTTTATTGTGCACATTGTCTTGCCTGTCTGGACTCCTGAGCTTTCTTCTCTGCTCCACAGTCAGAATCTGCACAGCTGACGCTGTGCAGAGCTGACGCCCCACTTGGGAGGCAGAGAGGGAGGAAGGCTGCAAACTCTGGTTGTGTATTTGTTGTTCAGTTCTGCCTCGTACTTTCTGAAGTTGCTCTCGTACCTGCAACATGTGGAGTGGACTCGGGGCAGCAGCCGAGGGAAGGAGGCAGTCGCCTAGGACAAAGTCAGCAACTGCCCTCAGCATGCCTAGTCCGGGGCGCCTGCTTTTGTAATTGGGACACGGCCACGCCTGCTCATTTATGTATTGTCTACGGCTGCTTCTGCCCCGCGGCTGCAGAGCTGCGTTGCTACAGAGACTATTGCACGCAAAGCCTAAAATATTTACTCTCTGGCCCTCTGCAGAAAAAGTTTGCTGACTGCTGACTTGGGAGATAATTGCATTTTGTCACTGAATTCTCAAGGGCGATCTTGAGTATGGGTAGCAACGTCTCCAGTTTACAAATGGACAAACACGTGCCAGGGCCAGTAAGAAAGAGGTCTCCGAGGGCAGGGCCCATTCTCCTTCCTCAGCCACACTACCTGCCTCATACAGGTTGTCAGAAATAGCTAGAATGAATACACCAGAGGTCTCAACCTCAGATGCCTACGGGGCCAGGTGGATAATGTAAACCAGTAAAGCCAACTCAGGTGAAAGTTGATAAATGGCAACTGACATTTGGCTTCGGTATTGGGGAACAACAGGAAATGGTGGGGACTGTAGCAAAACTGGAGAGCAGATGTCCCATCTAAAGACACATCACCGCGACAGCCCAGTGTTTGTAATTTTCAAGAAGCCAGCCCTGCTGATTGACCTGGTGGTTAAGATTCGGCTCTCTCACCACCACAGCTCAGGTGTCTTTCTGGTTAGGGTACCACACCACTCATCTGTCGGTTGTCATACTGTGGTGGCTGCATGATACTGTGATGCCGAAAGCTACCGGTATTCCAAATACCAGCAGGGTCGCCCGTGGTGGACAGGTTTCAGTGGAGCTTCCAGACTGAGACAGACTAGCAAGAAGGACCTAGCCACCCACTTCCAGTAAATTCGCTGTGAAAACCCTATGAATGGCAGTGGCTCGTTGTCTGATATGGTGCCAGAAGGATGGCGCAAAAAGACCGGGCAGCCTTCTGCTCTGCTATACGCAGGGTCACTAGGAGTCAGAATCAACTCAATGGCACTAATAACAAAGAAACCTTTTAATTTCTAAATTTGAATTGGGTTTTTATGTAAATCTCCTAAGTTTTGCATGAAATATCCTTTATGTTTAAACATTGAAATTATTTTAGCCATAAAACGCAGGACAAGCCCGTGTGAGGCAAGGTGGGTAAAACATAGCTACATGTGTCCAGGGACCTCTGATATACGACATACATGTTGGACTGACTGTCAGACTTCCTTGGGCAGGGTGCGTCCCTAACGAGGTGAGAGGCAGCTCCAGATAAGGCAGCTGGGAGTTGTCCTGGGCCCTCACCAGGAAAACTTCCGTGCCAGCAGTTAGTCTTGGCTTCCGGTCAAGCTTTCTGCTGGACACCAAGATAAGCTCCACTTATCATCAGAGAGAAGGAAGCATCCAGGAGCCAAAGAGGCCACAGAGATGCCGGGAGGCTGAGCTCAGAGAGGAGGGTGGGTGAGTTCGGGGAGAGCTCCAGGGTCTGAGGTAAAGCTGGTAAGTTCATCCTGGGGACAGCTAACAGTGGCTTTCCAGGGATGCACACAGCAACCTTTCAAATGTAAAAGCCCAATATTCCTTTTACTGCATCAAAGAGAGGGGCACCCTGCCTGGGGAGACATTGGTGCAAGTCTGAGAACCCAGCTGCCATCCCTGTTGCAGCCATCACCAGCTACTTGACATGGAAAACTCCCAGAGCCTCAGTTTCCTCCTCTGCAAAATGGGATCATTAAAAGTCCCTGACCTGTCATACCAGGACGATGTGAAGATTAGTGACACGATGGATGGTACTTGCTGCAGAGAAAGCCTCTCGTTAAGTGGTAGCTACTGCTGGCTGAAGCTGGCTAACACAGAGTATTTCTGTACCTTTCCTGTGATGTGTGACCTGGACTTCCTGAGACTTCCCCCAAGTCAGGACCGCTTCCATCCGCTCTCCACCCATCACATCCATAGCGCTGTCGCTTCAAGACCTGACAAGACTTATCCAACAAGCAGTATGTTATGTTCTGTACGTGAGAACTTGAGACCGATTTTGGACATCAAAAGGAGGGGGAAAAATAACCCTCTGGTAACTAGAATAACCCAGCATGCAAGTGAATGAGTGTTGAGAACAATTCCTGTAACCCAAAGACATTACTTATGACTGAGGCTTCAAATTTAAAAGTTTAAAGCTTTTCAAGATCAAACCGGAGAGGCAGAAATTACTTCCGGGTGGAAGAAGTCAGTGCCCCGCGTTCCCTTCCATTCAGAGAGATTTGTGGTCATTTGTTGAAAACCTACTATTTGAAGGAGCTGGACTTAGGGCATGAGTGATGGGAAAAATACACACAGGGAGCACTATGCCTGCTCTCAAGTTTTGCTAGTAATCTCCTGAGGAACAGAAAACAAATAGGCCTGTCCCAGAGCAGCCCGCTTTATAATCTGCCCCTGGACCCCCCCTCACTTTCTCACCCCTGCCACTCACCCACAGTCTTTTCCTGCCTACCCCCAAGACCACATTAAATGCCTTTAGAGTTTCCCAAATACTGAAAAATTTTGACTCATCACCATTTATACGTAATTAAAAATAAAAATTTTTATTTTCCTAAGTGACACAAAAGTTAACTATTTGATGAAATTAAAACTTGTCTCCTTTCTGGAAATGTTTGACAGCCAGGTACTGGGTGAGGCCATCAGGGATGAGCATTCTGGTGCATGGTGTGCTCCTGTGTATTGGCAACCCAGCACTGCTCAGCAGCCCCCACCACTGGCGTGGGCTGATGTGGGTTAAGCTCTAATGTGCATGGATGTGCCAGGCACCTTCCTTACACTAGTTCCCTTCAGTCCTCCCACCAAGTTCTCATCGCCATTTTACAGATGAGGAAATGAGGCTCAGGGAGATTATAGTCTCCGCTTACAGGTCCCACAGCCAGCAGGAGCCTGAGGTGGGCTGCCTGGTGGCCACTGAGCATTGGCTCCCCCCGGGGCACTAATCAGGAGCCTTAGTGAAGGGACTCGGCTGAGTGTGCTCTGCATGCACAGGGGCTGCAGCATGGCCAGGCCTGGGAGCCCAGCAGCCTTGTGCCGCAAGAAGTGTGGCCCCCTCACCCACGCTTCCTCTGGCTTGTGCTCCAGGGGCACATCGATGCAGATTCTGAGGACAAGGAACAGAGTGGCAGAACTTTTCCAAAGGAGAGATTTCCCACAATAACAATGTACAAAGTGAGCTTTGGAGATGTGTTGGGAGAAATTAGGGAACTTGTTCCCTGGTTTTCATCCTTGAGTACATTGTTTGAACTTTTTCCCCCTCAGGGGAGAGGGATGGTGGTTTTTATGGATTTCATTGCAAATTTACAGAAGAGTTGCAAGAATAGCCAAAGAGATTCCTTGTGTTATATCCTTCCATGTATGTATGTACTATATGATTTCGTATATATGTACTATATAATTTCAAATTTCCTTAAAACTTGCAAGAATAGTATAAGGGACTCCTAGATAATCATTACCCTGGTTCCAGATTCACCAGTTGTTTACATTTTGCACCATTTGCCCGATCGCTCTCTCTTTCTACACACACACACAAACAATTGTATATGTAAATATCCCATAAATATATAAATGTCTCTCTATAGTTTCATATGTAATATCTTTTCTGAACCATTTGAGGATACAGTGGAGACATCACGCCCATTTAAATCCTTCAGTGTGTATTTCCTAGGAACAGGGACATTCTCGTACATAATTAGAGTAAAAGATCAAAACCAAGACCTTCAACGTTGATACAACACTCTCTAGCCCACAGCTGTCTTCAACATTTGGTAATTGCCCCAGTTAAGTCCTTACACTTTCTTTTTCCCTCATCCTGGATTCAACCCAGGCTCAGTCATGCATTTAGATGTCATGATTCTTTAGTCTCCAAATGGCACTGTTTTATTCATTTTATTTTATTCCGTGTTTAACTTTTTGCTGAAGTGTAACATACATACAGAATGTGCTCACATCAGTTTCCAGCTTGATGAGTTTCACAAAATCAGCATAGCTAGTCCTGGTTCTAAATGGTGCCTGTGTAAGCTGTCAAAAACATCAATCCCTTGGTTATCACAATAGACGATTCTTAGGACATGAGCCCAGCACATGGGGACCAGGCAACATGAGGTGACTGGTTTTGATCAAAGGAGCTGTGGGAAGCCCTTTTAATTCGGCTTTAACTTCCTTGCCCTGCAGATTCCTGTGGCCCCTTGCACCATTTCAGTCTCCCCTCAATGTGTTTTGATGATTAAATTAAGCTGAACGTTAAAAGCAGATTCTAAAACTCCAGCTTTAACTCCAGCAGTCTTGCTCAGCCACCCATCAACTGGACCCAGACAAAAGTCACGTGGCCCTAGACAAGTTTCTCATCTGAACCGAGATGCTGCCAGCCCAAAACAGAGCAGGAGCTGCCAGGCATTGCTCATAGACACAAAAGGAAGACGTGTGGGGTTCCACCCAGCTCTCTAGCTGTAGACCTGACCTCAGGTCCCCCACTCCAGGTCAGTGCTCATATTGTTAGGCCAGGTCTTCCCTCCTGGGGCATCTCAGCGTTGTCACCTGATTCCAGGTGGCTTGTCAGCATTAGAAAGGTTCCTGGCATCCTTTGCTGGGATGGTCATTCCTGATCATCTTGTGTGTGAACAGCAGGCCCTTCTTCTCCATCCTGAGTGTTCGATATCATCAGGAAACAGAGGAGGCTGCATCTTGTTCTCAGCATCAAGAGGCCCCATCTGAGCGGGCCGGCCCAGGGCTGGCCCTCAGCCCCTACGGACAGGGTCAGCGAAAGCGCTGCTGAGAGCTTCCTCCTCTTCACATTTCGGGCCCTTTTGGGCTTTGCTTCCGATGACCTTACCTTTTTAGGGGAGTCTGGGGCTGGGACATTGTAGATTATTTCCTCAAAAGATGGTCTCCCCAGCATTTATCTCTAAAAAACAAAACAAAACACAAAACTCTGATACCCTGTTTTCTGACTTTTACGGATTCTGGTTTTATTTTTTTAATTGTGGTAAAACAGAAATAACATGAAATTTACCAGTTTAAACACTGTGGCATTAAGTACCTTCACACTGTTGTGCAGCCGCCACCACCATCCATTTCCAGAACTTTTTCATCATCCGAAACAAAGTCTGTAGTCATTAAACCATAACTTCCCGTTCTCCTCTTCCCCTAGCCCCTGGCAACCACCATTCTACTTTCTGTTTCTGTGAGTTTGACTAATGCCAGGTGCCTCATATACATGGAATCATGCACTATTTGTCTTTTTGTGCCTGGATCATTCCATTTAGCATAATGTCCACAAGGTTCATCCATAGTGTAGCATCTCTCAGAATTTCCTTCCTCTTTAAGGCAGAATAATATTTTGCTCTGTGTAGATTTTAGGTTTTGTTTATCCAGTCATCTGTTGAGGGACATTTGGGTTGCTTCCCCCTTTTAGCTATTGTGAGTAATGCTGCTATGAACGTGGGTTGGATTCTGTTTTTAAAGACTGTGTTCTTAGTTCTCTTGCCCTGAATCAGACTAGGAAAACTTCTCTGATTCGGGGCACATTGCCCACAAGGCACGTGTCCTGTATATTGGTGGGTGTGTGCTGGGACTGAAGTTAAACCTGAGTGTCCCCCCCGACCCCCAATGTTTGCTGGCTGAGAGAGGCAAATGGCTTTAATAACTGCCATCTATTCAGTGATCAGAAGGGCTTTCCTGAGCTATTAAGTGAGTTAGATCAAGCAAATTAAAGTTGTCAGTGGTACTACCGTCTGTGACCACTCACCAGACACATGTTTCTTGTTATTTTTCTCTGTCTTGCTTTCCCAGTCACATTGTAAGCCTTTCTTGGCATAGGGCCGATGTCCATACCTCTTTTCACGTCCATTAATCCCAGTACCCTAAAAGTAGCTGGTCTCCAATAAATGTGAGTTGACAAGGACTTGCATTCCAAGTCTGCCATCTACCCACGCTATGCGTTGACATCTCTGGTCTCCTAATGCAGTATGTACTTTCCCGCCGTCAAAAGAACTTTTCTTTGGGAATTTGCACTGAACAGTTGCTGCTGTCATGTGTGCAGCTGGGCAGCTGAATTAAATTAGTGAGTTGAAGTATTAAGAAAACAACTGCAAGAGTTGATGCAGCCAGTATATATTTGGCACCTGCTACGCGACCAGCTGGACAAGATGCTGGATATACCTACATCTAAAGCATTGGTCTTGTTCTTAGGGTCTTGTCCTCTAGTCCTCAGACCTCATTATTGTTCTTAATGCTAAAAAGAGGGTTGCAAACCTCTTCATCAAAGTTATTTTGTCTGTGTGGAGGAGAGACGAGGCCAAGCTAGCAATGGAACACTGGGCCCAATTCTGGTCATATAACCTAAACCAAAGCAGTGTTGCAAGAATAGTCTGAGGCACCCCTGTATACCTACCCATTACCTGGGAACACTAGGAGGGAGAAAGTCTCTGAGGGTGGTGAAGGCACCTGGCTGCTTATGGTGGAGGAGATAGCCTGAGAAGTCTCGCTCTGAATTTACTGTGAAAAGAAAAACATTGTCAGGTTCCCCAGCAGCAGATTCAGAGAGAGAAAGGATGTGAATGCTGGTGGTCTCTTCTCTTTGGAAGGTGATCACAGGAAGCTCAGGTAGGGGAGTAGGGAAGTGAGACAGAGAAGGGAAGGTAGCCGCTGGGGCTCAGTCTTGCTGGGGACCTCTGGGAGGGGAGTGTCAGGGACTATCAGAGTTGTCCCTGCAAGGGGGTGAGAATGCTGGGTGTTTATGCATCAAGTCCCATCCTGCTCTGAGCTCAGCCAGCGGGAGCATCCGCGAACCTTGGGCAGAGACTGCCGGGTGTTTGCGGTAGGAAGCCATCACTGCGTAAGGGAGCAGTGACCTCCGACGGTTACGGTCAGGCCACTACCAATACCTGCTACACGTATCCTCTCTGAAATGTCGAGCCTTGGTGCCTCAGCCGAGTTCTGCATCAAAGCCTCGGTTCCTGATGAGGAACCAACTCTTTGCATTTTAGTAAGTTTCAGAACCTGGGTGATTCATCCCCTCAGCATTACTAATCATCTTCATAAGACTGAGAATGACCAGACTGTGCATTTTCTTAAAATCCAAATTCCCTTCTCAGAATCCCTCTGCCTTCTTCCTTCCCTAAACTAAACATATGTGCTCAGAGGACGTTGTCATACATACTCAATTTACAGAAAAAAAAATTCTTAATGGTCTGTTTCAAAATTTTCATTTTAATGTTGCAAGTTGTAGGTTCCTACCTCTTCTCCAAGTCCTTTCCCTTTGAATCTCCCCGTTCATTTCTGTTTGTTTGTTGTTTTTAATTAAAACTGAAATTCCAAATGCAGCAGTTACTATCCCCAGGGGCCGTGTCAGCATCCCCTAAGTCAGCATTTCTTTAAGGGTTTCTGCAGAACGTTGCTCCCTGGAACGGTCATCAACGGAGAGTCCTGAGGGCAGAAGGTCTGCGGAATCCTGCACACCCCAGTCTCTGCCTGGAGACCCACACGGCACGTCAGCATCTTCAAAGGTTCTGAGGGGTCCACAGTGACCTTGTTTAATCGAATGTTTAAGTCATTGGATGTTTCCAATGTTATTAGGGCAGTAACCCTTTTTTGAAGTCATGCTTTTCACATCCTATACTGCTAGTGTTGGGTGCAAAACATTTGAGGAAATACTACTTTAACTCATACCCCAGCTCTCTCAGTGCATTTGAAATTAGTAGGCGTTTGGAGTGGGTTGAGCAGAAGCAGTGGGACACAGAAAAACTATAGCTGGGAGTTTACTCTATTTTTATAACTAGAAGAAAAGAGAAAACTTCCTTATATGTAACTATTTCAGATTCCTTATTGAAATCATCCCCTGGCATGGAATTCAATAGCTCGGCCATGGGAATTGGCAGAACATCTTATTTCCTTTGTTTTATCAAGGCCTGCACCAACCAAGTGATATATTGCTGGCACTTCCATTTGGCAAATTTAAGCAGTTATTTACAGAGTATTGTATTGCCAAACCCAGGGGCTCTGAAGAAAACATATCTAACTGCTATGCTGTGAACTCCAGGTTCTATATGAATTCCACTTACTGAATTATTCTTTTACTTCTATTTTTCCCAAAATAAAAATAATTGGGGTTTTCTGGTGAGGAAGATTGGCTCTCAGCTAACATCTGTTGCCAATCTTCGTTTTTTTTTTTCTCACCAAAGCCCCAGTACGCAGTTGTATATTCTGGTTGTTGATCCTTCTAGTTATTCTATGAGGGATGCCACCTCAGCATGGCTTGACAAACGGTGCTAGGTCCATGCCCAGGGTCCAAACTGGCAAACCCCAGGCCGTGGAAGTGGAGCACAGGAACTTAACCACCATGCCACCAGGCCAGCCCCAGTTATTTTTTCTATGAAAAAAATATGCTTATTGCAGAAGAATAAAAAAATGTAAGAAAGAAAGAGAATATCACCTACATTGTACCACCTCTAATTGTCTCACCTGGAAATGAGCCCTGTGAGTGTCTTGATGCTGATGCATCCAGAATTTTGCTCTGTCTGCAATTCTATTACATTACATAAATCCATATATAAATGTATTATATAAATTGGCTCAGAGAATAGATACTGTTTTGCAACTTTTTCCCACTTAACATCACTATATTGATATATTGACATATATTGTACATATCAATAAACACATAACTGAGTCACCATTTTAGTGGCTGCATAGTATTCCAGTCCATTGTTATACCACACCTTAATGAGCCCACTGTCATTAGACATTTAGTCCTTTTTCCATTGTTGATTATTATAAATGAAGCTGCCAAGAACATTCTTTTATATATATATATATATATATATGATTATTTCTTTGGGTCAATTCCTAGAATTAGAAATGCTCGATTTAATAGTTGCATACTTAAATTATTGATATGTACTTCAGTTGACTTCCAGAAAGGGTGAGTCAGTATTTCTCCTCCAATGCTTGTAGAAAGTCCAGTGAAGACAGCTGTTCAGTAGGAAGCTGGAGGTGGTAAAAGGGAAGTGAATGTGACTACAACATTCACGCCACCACATTCCGGAAAGGCAAGGAAGGACAGCTGGCAATCACCAAGAGTTCAAGCCAAAAGAGGCGTTAGGAATTCATTGATCTATTTAACGTTTGAGGAACCTGAAGTCCAGAGAGGGTAAGCACCCCTCCTCCACACACACATATACAAGGCCAAGGACCCACAGTCGTCAAGTCTCTTAGAATGGACAGCCCTAATCTTCAGGGATAATTTTCAAAAGGTGAAAAACATAATTCTCATGCAAATACATAGTGAGTGTCAAAGATTGATGTAGCTCCTTAAGGAGAAGATCAACAGGATGTTAGAGCCGATCACAGATGGCAGAGACTAGTAAATAAATAGTGGACGAAGGAATCCAGGTTTGAACCAGCTTTAATATCTGCTGGTAGCTGGCTTTGTGTATCTAACTGCGCAAGGTTAGATACAAGCTTGATATTGTGGATATTCAACAATTTTTTGACCTTCTAACACTGCAATTTCATATAGTTCAACCTAATATAAAACTGGCTAAAGACATACAGGGCAATAAAACCAAAACTTATGGGGTTATCTTTTCTACCAAACAAGTATCATTTGCAATCTATCAATCTTCCAGAATGTCTGCATCTGACTTTACAGAATCTGGGCCTTAAAGAAAAAAAAGAGTCAAACAAAATGACATCCCAGGTGATCCTTAGATAGGCTTGTTAGTGCCCAACCATGACTTTGAAAGGGAACTTTTTTTGCTTCAAGCTTTGCATAGTTTTCTCAACTGTAGGAGCAACATTTTATGGCCGAACCGATCTGTGGGTGGACAAGGTTGATCTTAGTGGTGAACCTACCCATGCTGCATTGGCCAGCGTTTCCTCTGAAGTTTCCTCTGGGTTTCCTCTGAAGGCTTGAAGGCTGAAGGGCACCGCATTCAGGTTTTAGCTCTCATTTCATGCAGATGGGCTCCTGGCTTCCAGTTTCCCAGGGACCTGGGGCAGAGGTGCCTGCTCCCTGTGCAGGAACCTGCTTTTGCCAGGTTTCCAGCGGCTGTCGTGGTGGAACACCTCCCGAGAGGAGTCTGTCTTCCTGTCTCATCTGCAGAGAGCTCCAGGTGCAGCCCAGGAGGCTGGATGCCGGCTGGTCATCTCGGCAGCCCCGATTTTGTAAATTCCGGGCTGCTCGTCCCCACATAAGCATGTTTGTCACAAACAAGACAGCGAAACCAGCCCCTAACAATTGACCAGCACAACCTCAGGCCTCTTCAACTTAAGCTCCACGAAGACATAGATGAGCAGATTTCAATTCTAAGATGGACTGATTTTCGAAATTTATTGTCTCTGAAATCGTTTGTATACTATAGTCAATGATGTGCTACAATTGTAAGTGGCAGCTCGTCTTTTTCCCTCGATGTCATATAAAATATGTGTCTTAGAATTGATAGCATCTTAAATTTGATGGAGCATATTGTGTTTTTGTTTTCTTCCCTATTGTAGACCCAGAGCCTGATGCTTAATAAGTACTCTATAAACATTTCTTAAAAATATAAAGAAAAAATGCACGATCAAACTTAAACCACAAATGCTAAAACCAACCAGGGCTGTAGAAAACACCAGTGCCAACTCTTAGAAAGAACTTCATTCTTCATGGTGCTGCTCTCATTTGGCTTCTTACTTAACCTTAAAACTCAAAAGCCATAGCAGTGATATGGTGACATCTATGACTCTGAGGTCATTGAAGACTCTAACAGAATACTGGCCCCAGACAACTGACAAAGTAGATCAGGACCTCAGCAGAATGATTGTTTCAAGATATACCACGCAAGCTGCTTCCATATTTCTTATATTGAACTACAGACACTATATGTATCTTTAAAAATTGTTTTTATTTTTTGCCAAGGAGATGCTAAATTGAAACTTATATCAGAGTGTTGGCTCTGCAGGGTCATTTCAAATATAGTTTAAAAAAAAAAAGAAAAACAAGTCTGGGCTGGGCCTCCAGAAGTCACACTGACTCGGCAGCACCTGTGTCAGCATGATCCTCCCAGCCTCTCCCAGCCTGCCCATATTTGGTGTCAAGTGTCTGGCCAGGTAGGACCAAGCTGAGTCTCTTACATGTTGGTAGAAGTGTTTTACAGTTTAGTCACTGGGGGACTGTGTTTAAAGCCAACGGCTTCCACTCAGTAAGAACGTAACCGGGATCAGAGGAGAGCCGCTGCATTCTGGATGTGCAACCAACCATGTTGCTGTGTTTGGTGGTGAATAATTTAAAAATCTTGAGCAGTACCTTGTTAGTGGGCTCACAATGTCAGCTGCTTCCCCTTCATGTCCAGCTGAGGTTCCAATGGACTAGGTGGAGCTCTACCCGCTCCACGTCCTGATTTACCCCCGGTCTAGAAGGAAATGAACAGGGAAGTTACAAAGAAGAAGGCGGAAGAGGGAAGAGCGCGCGTTCATTCAAGGACTCATGTATGCCAGGGACTCTCCTGAGCTCAGAGGATACAGCGGTGAGCAAAAAGACAGCGTTGCTGCTCAGTGGGTTTTACACCCAGGTTGGGGCCATTTGGGAGAGCCTCTGGCTCCAGGAATAACCCACAGGCAGAACCATCAACCTCAAATGGTGAAAGAGGGGGCTGAGCGGAAGGTTAGGGGGCATCTTGGATCAGCTTCCTCAGAAATAGTCCCAGAGCTAAAGATTTTCATGAAAGTGGCTTATCAGGAAGTGCTCCCAAGAGAAATCCATAGTGGAGTGGGGCAGAGAAGGAGGTCAGACACGGCTCCATCTTACTGGGAGCTTGGGGACAGTGTAGCTCTCACCTCAGAGTGGTGTCAAGCACAGGTGGGGGAGCCGGAGTATTTATACCTCAGAGTCACTGGTGGAGAACTGACTCTCAGGGTCCTTCTAGGTCTCTGTGCGCCAGACAAAGCAGGTGCCGGCTGTCCGAAAGCCATCCTCTGACAAGGGACTCGGGGCTGGCTGTGAGGGGCCAGGTTCCCTTCTCCTGACTACTCGCAGGAGGCATTAGGGGTCCCCTCCAGTGGAAGCACTAGTCTCAAGGGAGGTCATCAAACGCAGCCTGATTTTTGCCGGATTGTCAGATTTGTGGAAGGGCCAAGAGGCTAAAAGCTCTAGATTCTTGGTCTCTCAGTGAGATTCCCCAGGAGGTACCAACAGCACACAAGGGGCATCAGGTCCTGAATTTCCTGGGGCTCCCCTAATTTCAAATACTTCTCTCTGTTGTAGGTACATCCATGCTTGTCAGGCCCCTAACAAGCCGTGTGGAACTGAAGTGGCTTTGGGGACATAGCATGTGGAGGTCTCCCTAATGGGCATTGCACAAGGACCCGTGTCCCCCAACAGATACAAATAGCCAACACATCCTGCTACCTTCATCCCACTCCACACGTAGAGCACCCTGTAAACCAGGCCTCTCATTTTTCTGTCATCTGTGGGTGGTGTAAGTTGCCGAGCCTTCTCCCCTCCAGCAAATACATCTGCTGCAGACTTTACCTGCATCACCTCAGTGAACTCTTAAACAGCCCTGAGAAGCCCGCCTCAGCATAGCCTCAGTTCACGGACAAGGACATTTAAGGGGTCAAATTATTTACTCAAGGACATGCTGCTTGAAGCAGCACAGCCAGAGGAATTCCAAGCCAGGCATTTAGCCAAAATTCTGCTTTTAAATATTAAATTATTCACTTGCGTTTGTTTCCTCTAAATACTGCTATTTACTACTTTGAACTAAAAACAGAAAGTTACTCAGGTTGAACCATTCATTCCCTGAACTCAGAGGATGGGTGGGGGTGGGCTGGTTATTACCTTTTACTCTATGGAAGTGTGTTGGAGGCGTGTGGTATTTTTTTGAAGATGGTGAATGTTGTTTTGGTAAACAGGAGGGTTCTGATTGTGATTAAGAGGACATTTTGAATCAGCAGGGCTGAGGTGGACATTTGCATAAATACTGTTGAGCTCATTTGCTTTCCTCTGGAATGAGAGATCAAGGACAGAGTTCTACCTCAAGCCTCATGGGCCACCCCCAGCCTTGGGGCACATTTGAAAAAGGCAGCCCTCTGGGCACACTCCTTGGCCTGCAGAAGGGACCTGGGGGCAGATACAGCATCCCAGAGTTTAGGGGCTTGGGGAACCTGGCTCTGACCATATTATAGTCATTCCTCACCTCCTCGTCCTGACTTCACGCCCCACTCAAAATTAAATTCCAGATGAATGAAAGGCCTACAAACAAATAAATACATTCTTTGTAAATAAGCAAAACTGTATATGTCTTAGCAAAAAATAGAGGAGACTATTACTTCAAGATAAGGAATGTCTTCCTAGACCAAGGTCAGTAATCAAGAGTCATAATGAACTTCTGATTCTATTAACATTAAAAGCCTAAGGAAATTTTAAATTTCTCTCATATAGAAAAGCAGTTTGAGAGAAAATCTTTTAAATATTTGAGACAATGGATTCATGTCCATAACTTATGCAGCTTAAGAAAAATCAAGAAACCCTAAAATGAGCCACAGATAGCTGAACAGGCAATCCTTCAGAGAAAGAAATACAAGTAGACAACAAAAATATAATCTGAGCAAAGCTCAGGAAGACAGTAAGAAGCCACTGTACTCATCAGATTGGCCAAAGCTTAAAAGTTTGGAAATAGCAAACGCTGGCCAGTGAGATGGATGCTTTCTAAGACGGTGGAGGCAGAGGAGATGGACTCAGTCCCCTGGAGGGCAACGTGGCACCAGCTCATAACCTCCCCACGCACGGAGGCCTGCGTTTTCCCTCGGCTTTCACACGGTACGCAAGGCTGTGCATCGCAGTACTGCTTGTGACCTCAAAACATTGGAAACAACCTAAGCGTCTATCAAAATCGAATGGATATGTGGTACATCGCCATGTGGTATATCCTTATGGTGGAAACCATTCCCACGTAAAATGAATGAACTAGGGCTTCATGTGTCAGTGTGGGTAAATCCCACAACATTTCACTGGGTGAAGTAAGCAAGCTACAGGACAGTCCGCCAGTATGATTCCATCAGGTGGAAAAAGCGATGACATTCAAGAATGGTACATGCAAAACTGATGATAGTGGTTACCTCTGAGTAGGTGGGATTCTGAGTGATGGGCAAAAAGAGATTAGCTTTAACTACAATAATATATGTTTTTCACTGGGAATGTATTCATGTATTATGTTTCTAATTGTAATTAAATTTCAAAAATATAAATGCAACCACACTTGGGAGATGTAACACACACAGTTTAAAAACAAAACAAAAGGGCAAGGCTCTGAGCTGCTTCAGCATCCTTCCCAAACACTCCTCTACAAATGAAGGGAAGAAGTCTTCATTACTTTTTTGTTTCCATGGTGACAATTCCTGGGAGCAAAATCATTTGAAAGTTTATAAGCAGCCCATTATTTTCTAGACTACTTTAGAAAAACTCCAACATGAATGTGCCCATCAGACCATAATGCTTCTCCAGCTCAGCGGAAACAGACAGGAGGAGGAATTGTTTGGGTCATGTGGTTTTTCATGACCTGGAGATAGGTCTAATCCCACAGAGTGGATGGGATTGTAAAGGACCATCACACCCCAGGGCCAAGTTGCTGTACTTGGAGAATAGAAATTCCACAGCTGGGAGCCAAGCACTTAACATTTCCCACACCCTAGGTTTCAAGTCTTCATCGTATCAGCAACTCATCCCTTTTCAAACCGCTGATAACATTCCTGAGTTAGACTTGGAATTCGAGGAGCACTGTATCAGAACTTGCTCTATATGCACTTTCTTGTTTTATTTTTACTTGACCTTCAAGAGAATTTTTCTCCCTTTATCTAACCTTAAAAAGAGAAAACAAGATTTGGAGTCACTCTTGTTTTCCTCACTCCAGCCTCCTGTGCAAGCAGGGATTGCATAAATGACTTCTGTCCTCAGCTGGGGAAAATTGGTGTCCAAGATTGGGGACCTCTGGGCAGACAGGCAGAAGAAAGATTGGACTCTACAAACACTGGTCTTTGTAGATCCAGGTCTGCTGCTGGTGATGACATGGTCTCCTTGCAGGCTGGAAGGTGTATGAATCTGTTTTAAGTGTCTTTTAGCTTTATTGGCTCTCCGCTTCACAGCAACAATCACCGTTAATAGAAAGAGAGAATTTAAATAGGAAGAGAATTCGGGGACACGCAAGTGCCTGTTGCCAAGTGTTTTAATCCCATTGTCCTTTTTAATCTTCCAACACCCTTCTCCCCATAGCATCGTCTTAGCTGCAGGGGTCCAAGGAAGAGTGTGCAATGATGGATTCAGGACTCAGCCAACAGGGGACTGAGACAGGATTTGACGGCAGGTCTTCCAAGCCCAAAGCTGATGTGCTCACCTCTACTCCGTGCTGCCAAACTATCAGCTAGTCCTGCGAGCTGGCCTGCCTCTGATCCGTACAAGGCTGCTGCTCGAAGTGAGGTCCCTCAGATGAGGCTCCGGCCTCCAGGGAAATTACCCAGAATGATTACATAATGGTACAGATCTTTGCAGACTCCTGCCCCAGACTGGAGTGCGGCAGGCCCAGCCGTGTCCAGGTCTAGCCTGGGGTATGACCTCAAATGGCGGGAAAGAACCTGGGGCTTCCAAATTCTCTAGTCCTTGGCTGGGTGCCAGTTGGCATGGAAATCACCCAGGTGAACACTTTGTTATGCATGAATACTGCCAGGTTAGGGACCCTAGGGCTTTGGGTTTCTTTCTTTTCTTTTCTTCTTCTTTTTTTTTTGGTGAGGATGATTGGCCCTGAGCTAACAGCTGTTGCCAATCTTCCTCCTTTTTTTGCTTGAGGAAGATTGGCCTGAGCTAACATCTGTGCCAATCTTCCTCTATTTTACCTGGGATGCCACCACAGTGCAGCTTGACGAGCAGTGCTAAGTCTGAGTCTGAGATCCAAACCTGCGAACCCTGGGCCTCTGAAGCAGAGTGTGTGAACTTAACTGCTACACCACCAGGCCAGCCCCAAGGCACTGGGTTTCAGAGTACAATGAAGGAGACCCAGGGACCCAACCCCTGGCCTGCCTTCCTCTCCCCTGTTGTGGTGGTCCCCAGGCACCCCTGCTCTGGCCTCTTCCCACTATGGCGGCCACAGCAGTTCCTGTCCTGCCAGCAGACCGCTCTCTCCCTGCTTTGGAAGGCAAGCATACCTCCCCTCTGTTTCCCTTGGGGGGTAAACACAGGCAACGCCCAGGCTTTACCGGGACTGGCTCTGCTCTGCCCTGTACATGCTGATGACTGTCTCTCGGCTCGAGGCCTTAGTCACTGGAGTTTTCTGGTGAGAACACAGATGCTGTGTTTTTGGTATAAGAACCACTGTCTCACCAACTTAGTGCTCTGGAACCTGGCATCCCATCTCCCTGTGATCGCACTGAGTAGCAGCTGCTTGGCTCTGTCACCACCTTCCCGGGGGTCCACACACATGCTGGGCAGCCAAGGTATGAACAGGAATGCTTGCTTGCCAGCTTGGCAGATGCTTAAGCAGCCCCTTCCCGTCCTTGTAGGAATTCTGAAGAGGGACAGGGATGTGCTGGAGTGTTGGGTTGTGTAAGCGGATTTGGAGAAACTTCAGTTAGCAGCACCAATTTTGATGAAGGACTTAGGTTGAAACTGCTGTTGGCTTTAACATGGGAAAGCTTAGGTTAAAACTGGTCCCCTTGGGGGGCTGGCCCCGTGGCTGAGTGGTTAAGTTCGCACGCTCCGCTGCAGGCGGCCCAGTGTTTCGTTGGTTCGAATCCTGGGCGTGGACATGGCACTGCTCATCAGACCACGCTGAGGCAGCGTCCCGCATGCCACAACTAGAAGGACCCACAACGAAGAATATACAACTGTGTACTGAGGGGCTTCGGGGAGAAAAAGGAAAAAAATAAAATCTTTAAAAAAAAAAAAAAAAGCTGGTCCCCTTGGGAGGTGGTAAGTTATCTCTGTTTGCCCTCAAAGAATGAAATTTGGAAGAACGTAGAAGCATAAGGGATGAGACCAAACATCTACAAGAATTAAAAACAAACAAACACAAATGTGTCTGAGGACAATGTGGGAAACCCCTCACATCCAGTCAGTGACATCTGGGAAGACCTCAGAGCGGAGCAGACGTTTGGGGATGACTCTTGCTGGCGGAGGGGCCTGGTGGGTATATAAACAGACCATTCGGAGAGGCTCTGGAACACTGACCTTTGGTCCACTTGTCGGGTAAATCCCTCTCTGCTGTCAGTTGGATGAGTTTGGGAAGGATGGAGTGTGGGGAGAGAAAGAAGGGGCTGAAAAATCCCTCCTCCAGCAGCGAAGGGTGCCATAGCTGTCCAGCCAGGTGCAGCCTCTGTCCTCATCCACCTTTGTGTCCTGGGGTCACTGCACCTCCCTTCTGCATTACGGATGAGTGGGTTTATCGGTAGTTTGCCGTCTGAATGCTGCTGAGTAGGACCCACACTTTGTAGTTTCTTAGTGTTTGGCTGGGAACAGAAAAGGAGGCTAGGGTGGAACATGGAGGTCTGGAAATGCACCCAAAGGTGTCAGCACAAGCAGGGTCTGGAGGAAGCAGCTGGCCGGAGAGCATCAGCTGCCTCTCCTAGAGAAGGTCATTTGGGATTTTTATCTTCAGATGAATATGGTGGCCATGAGGTGACTGCGGTTGGAGAGGGTGGATGTGTCTAGTGACCCATTTTCCTGCTGAGGATGGGAATCTTTTCTCCTAGGTTTGCCTGAGGCTGTCTCTGTTCCTCCGTCAGACAGGGCTCTCTGCTCCCTTGTGGGCTGTATGTGGCTCTTCCATCCGGGACCATAGCCATGGCCCAGATGGGAGGGGACACCAGCCCAGAGTGGCAGGGCTTCTCACAGACACTCAGCCTCCCCCGGCTCACCCCACTTGCTCCCACCTTCTCAGTCCCTCCATCTCCTTCTGTTCTCATACACATCCACCCTTTTTCTTATTTTCCTAACAATTTTGATATTATGAAGTATTTTAAACAGACAGAAAATCACACGTGACACTAAAACACGCATCACTATCTCTGTCAAATCTTATCATTTTGCTATTTCATTTCAAGAAATAAAATCTTGGGCCGGCCGGTGGTGCAGTGGTTAAGTTCGCACGTTCCGCTTCTCGGAGGCCTGGGGTTCCCCAGTTCAGATCCCGGGTGCGGACATGGCACCGCCTGGTAAGCCATGCTGTGACAGGCATGCCACATATAAAATAGAGGAAGATGGGCATGGATGTGAGCTCAGGGCCAGTTTTCCTCAGCAAAAAGAGGAGGATTGGCAGTAGTTAGCTCAGGGCTAATCTTCCTCACAAAAAAAAAAAGAAAGAAAATCTCACAGGTGGTTGAGTCTCTTGACCTGTGAACACCTCTGTCCATTTCTCCTCTAGAGGTAGCCACTGTCCTTGATTAGGACTGTAACCATCCTATTGCATATTGGAGTGGTCTTCATATCTGTGTGTGTATCTACCAGCACTAAATAGTACAATTGTGCATGGTTTTAAACTTCATATGCTGAATGTAACCCTTTTCAACTTTTCTTCCTTTTTTTTTCCTTTTATGAAAGCTTTTTGACCTTTTGTGTTTGTATGTGTATTGATGCATATAACTCTGACTCGTTAATTTTAACTGCTGTGTAATATTCCATTCTTAGCCATTCTCCAATTGATAGACATTTAGGTGCTTATAATTTGGTTTTCTTCCAAATAGCGGTGCAGCAAATATTCTTTTAAAGGTCTCCTTACACCCATGTGCAAGAGTTTCTCTAGAGTGCATATCTAGGACGTCTGTGTATCTTCAACTCTACAAGATATTGTGAATTGCTCTCCGCAGTGGTCTATGAACAATACTCCTCCAGCATCATGTGGGGATTCCTGTTTTCCCACATCCTGGAATATTTGGCATTGTAGGAGTTTTTAATTTTTGCCGCTAGGACGTATGTAAAAGGAGATCTCCTGATCATTTTCTCTTCCAAGGCCCCAGTGCTTCTAGAAGCTCTACCTACTACCCGCACCCTAGTCACACACAAAGGGGAAGGATCAAGCATGCAGGACCTGGCTGGCCTCCCATCTGACCTCTGAGTATTGAGAGGTGCAGAGCTGTTTGTAGGCTAATAGCTATTTGCTATTTGCTTCTCTATCTACACTCGTCCCTTAGATAATCTCTGCCTGTCACAGGATTTGGGAATACTAACACATATGCCAGTGACCTCCAAATGTATAAATATCTCCATCTTCAATGTCAAAAGCCACTTCAATTTAATTGATGGCCAATAAGCGACTCAAATAAAACTTAACCTACCCAATGTCCAACTCAGTTTCGCCCTCAAGCCTAATCCTTTCCCATATCAATCAAGGGCACTGCCATCTGTCTGATTGCTCAAGCCCAGAACTTAGGGGGTGTCCCTTATTCCTCTCTTCCCACCACCCCCACATTCCATCCATCAACTTCTATCAATTTCTATGTCAAACTGGTTCTGGATTTCATCCCTTATTTATTTCTTTTCTTTTTTATTTTTTTGAGGAAAATTATCCCTGAGCTAACATCTATGCCCATAGTCCTCTATTTTTTCAATATATGTGGGATGCCTGCCATAGCATGGCTTGATTAGTGGTGCACAGGTTCGCGACCAGGATCTGAACCCGGGAACTGTGGGCCACCAAAGCAGAGCACACGAACTTAACCACTACGCCACGGGGAGGGCCCCTCCCCACTTTTTTCTAATTCCACTGCTACCACCTTGGTCCAAGCCGCCATCATCTCTTACCTGGACCCCTGCAGTTGCCTCCTAAGTGGTCTTGCTGCTCCTCCTCTTGCCCTTACAAACCATCTCTAATGAGGAGACAAAGTGATCTTTTTAGAAGATAAAACAAGTAAAATGTCGTTCCCCTACTTAAAGCCCTCTGATGGTTCTTAGTTTAGAAACCTCAAACCCAAGGATACTGCCATCTAGAATGCCGATGAGCTCCGGTCCCTGACTGCTTCTCCTTCCATATGACTCCGCAGCCTCTGGGACTTTCTCCGTGTAGATGGCTCTTCCCTTGATTGTTTCATGACTCCCTTGTCATTCAGGGGCTCCATCACTTCCGCAAAGACCTGTCCTGGCCATCCCACCATGGTGAGAGTAGTCCCTACAGAATCACTCACTTCTCTTTTCATTCTAGAACTTCTCAGTGCTCTGTGCTGGGGTCTGTGCCCCACCAGAATACCGTCTCTGTGAAGATTGTCAGCCTTACTCTATATTTGTGGTGCCTGGCATGAAGTGGGTGCCAAAAAGGTTTGTAGAATTAATGAATGAATAGATGGGGTGAACATTTTAGAACAACCTATATGCTCAGATGAAGTTTCTCCCAGAGTCTGACTGGGATAAACGCTGCTTGACATGCTAGAAACATTTGTCTTTAGCTACGAGTGATTCTCAAAGTTTTTAGTCCCAGGATTCCTTTACACTATTAAAAATTATGGAGGACCCTAAAGAGCGTGTGTTCATGTGGATTCTATCTACAGACATTGGCTGTATCAGAAAATGAATGAAAAAATTTTTTTAATGTTTATTAAAACAATAATCTAATACATATTGACATGACATTTATATGAGAAATAACTACTTCTAAAAAAAATTAGCGAGCAATGCCACACTTTGAGAACAGCTGCTCTGTGTACAGTGCCTGGTTAGCACCAGGAAAGATTCTGTTGAATGAGTGGATAGGTGGGCTCAAGCATTTAGACCAGCCTTCAGGGTCAGATGGAGCCTCTTCCCAGGTGTGAGTGGGGGATATGAGACCACACCAGCCTTCTGCAAGAAGACAGCACGTTTCCCCCTCCATTCCCGGTGGCTGCCCCGCCCGCCCAAGCACCCACTCCCGGCCCCACGCCGCCGGCTCTCTTCCCCTTTCCCTAAGTCTTTTCTCATCAAAAAAAAAAAAAAACACAGAAAATAAGTTGAGAAATAAGTACAATGCCATTGAAAATTGATTTGCAAGCTGTATATGTCTTTAAAATATGCTTATTTCTGTAACCACGATTGTATAAATGTTAATCCAGGGAATTCCTCTTGAGTTTTCCCTTGATGATATGAATGTTGAGGCCTGGTTTCACCAGGATTTGTTTATTTCTCTTTGTATTCATGTTGAGTAACCAAACTGGGTGTCATATTCTTTTTCTTAGGGCGATACCGAAACCTAAGTTCTTCCTCTTTCTATGAAGAAGCTGCTCCCTCTCTTATTTTTTCGTCTGGGGAGAGGAAATTCACAGAGCCAGGACTTAAAAAAAAAAAAAGGTGGTCCTCTCTGTGCTGTGGAAGGGACTGGAGTGTCCCGGCTCTGGGCACGCCTCTTCCACTTGCTGACGTCACACTATTTTTGTCTTTGAACAGCTCATTGACACGATCGCCTCGGAGATCGGAGAACTGAAACAGGAGATGGTGTGGACAGATGTCAGCCTGGAAAATGGCTTGGGACCCACCGAAGCCCACAGGTGACAGAGGCGATTAGGCGTCGCGTGCGAGATGGGGGCTGCGTGAACCCTGTTAGCTGCGAGGACTGCCATTCTGGTCACTCCTCAAGTTTGGGAACTGGGAGAGTGGTGGCCGCTCCAGATGAAGCTGTCTGTAGGAGGTGGGAGGGGCCCAGGAACCAGTTGTCTGCTTGTTTATTTTAATCACTTTGAAGGCACTTGAACTTTCCACCCTCTCAACTCCTCCTGGCACCAGAACCCGGAAACCTAAAGTTCTCTCTGCCATATCCACCTACTCACAACGATGGAAACAGTAACGCAGCAGGATCCTCCGTGTGCAAAATAGGATTCAGTGTAGCCCACGTGAGTCTCCAGAAGGTTTAAAGGGGAGCACTAAAGAGGATGGACTCATTTTGCGTTCTCAGGTCAGAAAAAAACCCCAGCACTTACTGTACCCATTAGGCTGAAAGTGATTGAGTGTATTAGAAATTGGATGTGGTTGAAATGATTAAGAAAGGGGAGGCCATGTGTTACACTGGTGAAGTCTGGCCCGTTGTGCCCATACTGCAGGGGATCTGAGTAGGGCTGTGTCTGAAGAATGGTGGTGCAGAGGTCGGGGTGGGTGGCAGGTTGGAGGAGACGGCCACGACCTGCTCCAGCGCTTGAATGCTGTAATGCATTGCTAGCAAAGACAGCAGAATATGCTCACTACAAAATGACTTGGACACTTGGAGCCTTGGAGGCCAGATTCACGATCAGCTTCCCCTTTCCCCAGGAAACGGGGTTAAGGTTGCCTGATGCCATGAGAGGGTGAGCTTGGTGGAGTGGGTTTTGCCTGCAAGTCGTGAGACGAGACGGGCAGGAGGAGTGGGCGGGCGGCGGCCCTGGCTGTGCAGGCAGGTTTCAAACCAGCCCAACCAGTCCCGCCACAGACGGGAGAGTGTGCAAACCCGGGAGGCATTTTGCAGTGGAAGGAGGTGCTTTAACTCCTGTGTCTGTCCTGGAGGAATTGTATTTCCCCTTAGCTGTGGGAACTCTGCGCGCGTTGCAACTCCTTTCCTTCTCCACAAAGTGATGGGAGTAGACCAGATGGTCTCCTGGCTGCTCACAACAGCACCCAGGCCTTCTCTGATTCCTCTAGACCTCAATGTGATGGCTTCGATTGGTGAATGTTTTCCCATGGACTCGGCAAGTGCACACAATGATTTTTCATTAGAGACTTTCTGCCTCACATTCAAATTCTGAGGAAATTTAGCCAGGGGATTTCTCTTTACCCTTTTCATTATTGATCTAAAATTAAATTGAGAGTCTAAGTTGATGACCAGGTCCCTGAACCTCCTGACTCCCCTCTGAGGTAAATCTCCTGTATGACCCCATTCAGCTGACGTGGGACCTGGATGACGTGGGAAAAAGCCGGACTAATGAGGCTGTGGCTTCTGTGCTGGGGTCTCTCACTGATTTTTTTGGAAGCATGGAGTGCTGACTTTGCCTTTAATTCCTCCACTTTTGCCCAGTGGCTTCAGGAGGGCCAGATAACGGAGAGGTAGGGTAAAGGGGACTTTGTGTTGTTTCCACAATGAAGGCAGAGCAGCGCAGATGGGGAGTGAGAGCAGGAGCGGGGAGGGTAGCAGAGCCGCCTCAAGTGAAACCGCTGTGGTGAGAAGAAGCAGTCGGCCTCTGGGGACCTCGGCTGGACACATTCTGGTGGCTGCGCAGACGCATCTCAGTTGCCTTCCTCTGTGGCCTCAGCCACCCCAGCTGCCGTCACCGGGACGTGTCTGTGGCTCCTCAGTTTGTTAAACACTGGGTTAAGTGCCAGCCTGGTGCCCTAGGTTAGGAGTGCTGTGCCCCTACCTGCGCTGGCTTTTGGCTGCTCGCTCGTGGTTGATGTTGAGAAGAGCTTGAGATCTTTAACATTTTCTTGTGTCATGGACCCCTTCTCAGAATAGTATTTTAAATGCACGAAATAAAATATGTAGGATGACATAGGGAAAACTATTATATTGAAATACAATGATCAGAATTTTAAACATGCATGATTTCATAGCACAGGTACTTTATTAACATGATAAGTAACAAGGTGTAGCTGTGGGTCTGGGAACTGCTGTCATCTGGAAGCTGAGACGAGCATAAACAGTACTACTACACCAACAAGGAAACATGTGGGGCTTCTCTTGGTGACAGTTTCAGCTGTTGAGAGAATGACTGAGATTTCTTGCCTGCATTCAAAATGGGAGGAAGTTAATTTCAAAACCAGGTTAGTGAAAGAAAACATGTCACTTTTTTCCATCCAGTTCTCAGTTCCTACCTCCCGTCCCATCAGTGTCGTCAGACACAGTCCCTCTACCCGCCCTTCCTGGACCACTGCTGGGCTTGGCATCAGGGACCCCATGCTGCCGGGTTTCCACTCACCTCGCCCGCTGCTGCTTTCCGGCTGGGTCCTCTCATCTCCCTGGCTCCTCACCCTGAGCACCCAGAGCTCAGGCCTGGAGCCTCCTCTCGTCACATCTCCCCTCCTCTCTCTCCCACAAGCCTTGAGCAAGATGCTTAAAAGTCTCTGTGCCTCAGTGTCCACACCAGTAACATGAGGATAATAAGAGAGCTTTACCTCAGAGTTGTTAGGAAGATAAAGTGAGCTAATAGTTGTAAAGGACTTAGCACCATGTTGGCACGTGGTAAACACAATACAGTCATGCATCTTAACGATGGGGGTATGTTCTGAGAAATGCGTCATTAGGTCATTTTGTCGTTATGTGAACATCATAGAGTGTCCTTACACAAAACCAGATGGTATAGCCTACTACACAGTAGGCCTCTGAGGCTCAAATACTTTAGAATTGCCTAAGGCTCGGCATCTTTCATTCATTCACCAAATATTGTGTGTGCTATACGCCAGACACTACTGTAGGCACTGGAAAAACAGCCCTGAGCACAGACTAAACCCCTCCTCTCACGGAGCTCATATGGTCCTAATCTTATGGGACCACCATCGTATGTGCACTTCCTCATTGACGGAAATGTTATGTGGCACACAACTGTATATTGTTTACTGAAAAAGATGTCTAGAGTAATTTCCTAGGTAATCCCATCCTGGTGGCTTTGACACCATCTATATATTGGTGATTCCCAACTTATATCCCTAGGCTGGACCTCTCGAATCCAGATGTTTACATCCAGCTGCCCACTCAGCCTGACCTTTGGCATCTCTTATGAAAATCAAGACTGAGCCCTTGGTTTCCCTTCACAGACCTGCTTCTTCCATCCCTGTAACTGTGCCTCCAAGTGCTTGGGCCTCACAGTCATTCCTGATGCCTCCCCTTCTCTCATAACCGCCCTCCCATCCATCTCCACATCCTGGCAGCTCTACCTTTAAGATAGCTCCTGGACGGGGCACCACTCAGCAGCAGCACTGCTGGAGACCCCTGCCTGGTGCCTCTGCTTTCCCATGTGCACCTTCTCTGAGCTGTTATCTGAGCAGCATAGAGAATGACCTGACTTTAGTTCATCTAATCCAAATCATGCCACTCTGTTCAAAGCCCTTCAGGAGTTTTCTATTTAAAACCAAATCATCACATGGCCCTCGAGACCCCACAGGATCTGACTCCTCACATTGCCTCACCATCTCTTCTCTTAGTCTCTCCCCCTCCATCACTCTGCTCCAGGTGCACGGGCTCCCTGCCAAGCAGCCTCCTACCTCCCGGCCTCTATACTTTCTGCTCCCTCTGCCTGGAATACCCTTCCTCCAGGAAGCATTTACCCTTGGCCTCTCCCTTCCTCTGTCACCTTAGCTGGCTTTTTCTTCTTCATAGAACTTGTACAGATCTGACATATACTCCCTTGCTTCGTTGTGCATTTTCTGCCTCCCAGCACTGGAAGGTGAGCTCCGTGAGAGCAGGGGTTTAGTCTGTGCTCAGGGCTGTGTTTCCAGTGCCTACAATAGTGTCTGGCATATAGCATACACTCAAATATTTGTTGAGTGGATGAAAGATGTCAACCCTTAGGAGGCCTCTTGCAGAAATAAGACATCACCCTTGTGAAGCAATTAGGGGACACCAGATAAGGCATAAAAAATAAGAAGTTGAAAATGTGTGAGAGGCCTTCAGATTCCTCCCTAGCAAAGAAGAGGAACCAGAACCCCTTCCCTCTAGCTTCCAGCCATGCTTCCTCCAGCAATTCTGAGTTTGGGCCCTGGTAAACGTTTGCCAATAGAGTAGGAGCTAGTTAGATCTATCCCATGCCTTTGCTAGTGTTTTGCCAAATGGAAGCTAGGAGGCCAGCAGAAAGATGAGGGGTTTCTTGTTTCTGATTATCTGCTTTCTCTACATACTGTTTCCTCTGCCCTCTTTCTTCCCACTCCATCCCCCTGAAAGACTAGAGTATAGCAAAACAAAGTCTTTTTACTTTCCCCTCCCTCCCCTGGGATTTCACAATCCTTTTTCAGGTGGGGGTAGGGTGTCTGTTTGGGCCGGCCAGTGCTCCACCCTCCTCACCACCTGGACCCATCGCCTGAGACGAGTCTGTAAAGATTCTTTTGTCCTTAGGTAGAACAGAAGACTCAAACCAAACAACTTCCTGAAATGAGACTCAGGCTGAGTGTCCCAGCCAGACCAGCTCATCGCAGGCTATTGCTGGCTTTGTCTACCCTCTTACTTTCCTTTATCTCCCTCACTCCTGTTGTCACCTGGCTGGTACTCTCCAGCCCAAGTGGATCACTAGGGATGCCCAGGGTCCTGAAACTCCACATCTCCACCCCACCGTATTCAGTGCTACAATGTAGGAGTTGATCACCACTGTTGGCCTTGTCTGGAAGGGTCTACGTCCCTGGGAAGTTCTGAGCTTCCCAGCACCTATGTGACAGCATTGATATCAAAACCACAAGAAACTCAGACTCCCAGTCCCTGGTACAACCCTTCAATTCCTCCCTTAACTAGAGGTTAGAAACCAAGAATAGAAGAGAATAACAGTGGCTCACAGTCTAGGGAAGAAATGCCCAGCATTCCACTTAAGTAAGTCTCCAATAGGACACCAGTGAACCTGCTGGCTGCTCTGTGACCTAATGAATGAAACCCATTCTCGCTTAGTGCTACTTTTACAAAACTTTCCACTAAAGTAAAACATAATTGAGAAAGAGAGCACACAAATCAATATAAAGCTAGATGAATTTTCACAGAGTAAATACTACATAACAGCATCCAGATTAAGAAACAGAACATTCTTGGCACCCCTCAGTGCTCCCTTCTAATCCCTGTGCACCCCAAGGGTAACCACTTTCCTAACTTTTGTTGCCATGGATTAGTTTTGCCTGTTTTTTAACTTTATATATCTGGAATCATACAACATGTGCTCTTTTAACTCTGACTTCTATCATTCAACGTTTTATATAGGATTCCATTGTGTGAACACAGCACAATTTGTTTATCTGTTCTACTGTTGAGAGATATTTGAGTTGTTTCCAATTTGGTGCTATTTTAAATAATGCTGCTATGAACATTCTTGTGCATGTCTTTTGGTGAATGCACGTGACACGCTTGAGTTAGGAATATAGGAGTGAAATTGTTGGGTTGCAGGATGGTTATATATTCAACCTTAGTAAATAGTGCCCAACAGTTTTCCAGAGTCATTGTATCAATTTGCACTTCCACCAACAGTGTGTGAGAGTTCTCAATGCTCCATTCTCATCTGCACTTGGTACTGGCTGCTTTTTCATTTTAGCCATTTGGATGGGTGTGTGGATTTAGAGCTTCTGAAACCATGATGTATAGAGACGGGTAAAGAGTACCTGTATCTCAGTGCTCTGGGACTCAGGAATGGGGATTCTTTACTTTTGATGGAGCATTACAGTTTTTCCACATGTCTAAGTTTAACGTTAAAGTGGAGAATTCTGAGCTCATAGCCAGTTCATCGGGTGATATTTATGGAAACTGGGGCGTGGAAAGGATTATTTGGAAGGAGGAGATGAAAAGATAAAATAATCCAGAAACTATGAGAAAAGTGCAAATAGATACGTACCTTTTATTATTTCTATTTCTACTTTTGAATCTTAGGCCTAACAACCTTGCAGCAGGAAAAAATTGGTAATGAAATTCCCCCCATCTCTTAAATTCTTTTGCATTACTTTGTTCAGTACGTATATGCGGAAATATTCAGCGTCTCATGAATTGATTTGGCCAAGGCCATTAGCTGCGTCATAACTAAAAAATCTATGCGCCTAAATCTGATACAGCTATTTTTGGAGTTTAAACTGCCTTTAAACTCAGAATACATCTGCATCCAAGGCGATTTCCTATATTTAAAAAATATATGTCCTCAAGTTCAGTGACTTCAAACACAGAATGTAATGTCCCTTCATTTTATTCCTTTCCATCTTTTCCTCTTGAAAACATCGGATACAAAATGACTATTATTTATTGATTTATACCCACTTTTGCTCTTCTGAAGATTTTAGAGAGCGTATCCGTGACGTCATTTGGAAGCAAGTTCAAATCATCAGGTGCAAAAATCACAAAAATTTTGTCTTCTTACAGTGTCTGTGTCGTGTACAGTGTTAGCCTGCAAAACAAATATTTCTCTCTTTTACCCTATCTGGAAAACTGCCTGCACCTCAGGCCATTGGTTTGAGGCTTGAGGCCCATCCTAAGGTTCCGCAGATTCTGAGAGCAGGCTGTTCTCCGAGAACCTGTCAGAAAGGTTGGTTTTCCTCCATTACTGTAAGCTCCAGTCTGGCTTACCAGAACGTGAGAAGCTCACAATAATCGTTTGCTACAGATTGTTAGATGTATCTTGCAGTATCTTAGGCTCCTTGAAAAAAGTGGTGTTATTAAAATTTATGGTTCCTTCTCACACATTGTCTATTTCTGAGAATTGTAAATGCACGTTTCTACTGATTCTTGGATACTTGTCACTGCCTCCCTCTTCACATTCTTTGAAGACAATCTGGTGGGAAAACAAGGTAGAAAAGCCCTTTGACTTGGGTCGAGGTTGTGTTCTGAAAGACAGTTGAAAATCTGTTGCCTGAAACAGCCCAAGTGAACCATGGACACGGCCACTCTTTCCTTCGGGGAAGGAAGTGGGGCGGGGGCACGCTTTGAAGGGCTGTGTTTATAATTAGAGGAGGTCATGTAGTGGTAATCGTTTTGCAGTAGTAAGACATTTTCCTATCCTGCCTGTTGAGGATATTCTGCTATGACTAGCTGATCAGTTTCTCCCCTAACCCCCCCCAATAGTGTTTTCTTATTTCAAGCCACCAAAAGGTTTTGGAATGTAGTTTCAAGGAATTTTGTGAAGATTGACCAACTCTTTGTTCAATGTAGCAACAATTAAGTTCAACTTAAAGAAAATATTTATTGAGTGACGCTATTTGGTAAAATACCTGGATAGTGGAGCCTGGAGATTTACACAGCCTAGGGAGAAAGAATTGTAAACAAATGAGTATCATGTAATGGAATGAGGACGTAACAGAGGACTATGCCAGCTGAATAGAGGTGTGCACCAGATGTCCTGGAAACCTTGGGGGATGGGGTAGGGCGAGCGGGTAATTCCAGGTAGGAGGTGGTTTTAGAAAAGATGAGATTTGAGACTCAAAATCAACCTTAAAGAATGGGATAAGCAAGTATAAGTATGGCCTCCAGATCAAAAATGGCCAAAACAGCTGTTTAGTCTGTCTTGATTGGTGATATCTGTGATATTGGGGAAGGTTTTTGAAAAGAACATGTAAGATTTCTGTTTTGATTACCAAAAGAACAACACAATAAATAAAAATAAATATTACCATGCACCCACCCCCTGAGAAAGAGCCACTGTTGAGTGTTTGTTGGCTATTTTATTTCTTTGCCTTGGCGTGTGTCCTTTTGATGCTTTTCCGTGTGTTGAAGTGGTAGATCATGCATGATTTCCGCTGATTTACAAGGGTGTTTTTGATCGTCCTGGAAATGGACAGTGTGTCCTAGAAATTGATTCCAGTTGTGTTGAGGGGTAGCATCTTCCAATTTAGTGGCTGGCTTCCTGTGAGCAGTACACTTGGGCACACACAACTGTGACAGCCGCCTACTCTCCAGTTAGATACATTTTCCCTTTTGCAGACCTTGCCTCATTGCTGGTGTTAGTAGTTGATTCTGCCACAGAATATCTGCTTGGTTAGAATGCAGTTGGGATTCAGGCCAGCTCAAATAACACCAGTGTAACCAAAAGCGTTTCTAGACTAAGAAGTGCGAATCCACAAAACGCTTCCGTTTCCGGGAAGCCTCGTGCATGCCACTGCTCAGACTCGAAGGTCAGTGGCCAAGCTTTGAGCCCGCCTGGCTCCTTTGCCTCCTGTTTTCAGCTCCAAGGGTACCCGGGACAATAGGTTCTTTGTTTCTATTGCTTAGTTTTACAGGAACGAATGAACGCCCCTGCCAGCGTTGGCTCCAGATCTGCCCTTTTCATCTCTAGCTGGAGGGTCAACGAGAGGAAGTTCATAAGCAGAAAAGTCACCAAATCCTCCTCTTGTGAAGGTGGCGGTGCCTCCACCCCGGGGGCAGACGTGTTTTTTTTGTTGATGTTTCCATTTCCGTATTCTTTCCTCCTAGTCCTCGGTAGATGAAGCTTGAAAATCATCAAAGGCCCTAAAAGTTTTTCACATAAATCCTCCTTCAACATGCTTTTAGAAATCTTTCTGAGGAGGTTGAGGCCTCCGCTGTCAGAAAGCAGCAGCCCTTAGCGATGCAGGAATAAAATCCGCAACCCAAAACACGTTAGTCTTTTTCCTTCCAGAGTTTAGGGGACAAAAAAGGGCTTGCTTGAGAAATTCAAATATCAACTTGCATGGTGTAGGGTAACTGCACCAGTTAGAGAACTGGTCCCAGGCCCAGTTCTATCAATTTCTAGTGTTTAACCTCTAATAAGGAGATAAAATGAATGGCCTCTAATATCCCTCCCAACCCAGGGAAACTGAGCGATCCTTCCAGGACGTCCCTTCCCCAGGCCTCTGCCCATCACTTTTCCCATCTTGGGTGGTGGCCAAAGATTCCTCAGCTCACCTGGCAATTTCTCTCCTATAAACTGAGAAGTTAGCCAGGACCCCCGCATGTAGCCAAAATGAAGTTGGGCCTGCCTTCCTCTCCTGACTTAAATATTACAGAGTAGGAGTTTAATTCAGCTTCACAAATTCTAAAGAAGTGTTTTCATGATTGAAAGTGTTAGGAAATCATTGGACATCAACAACTAGGTATTCTTGAAAAGGAAAGTTTGCTGGGAATTTATTTGCTGTGTGTATGTATGGGTGTTTAACAAAAATTGTAATTGGTCCTTATTCTAGAAATTTTTATCAGATGGATCTCTCAGGTATGAAGTGTTGTTTTCGTTGGGGTGGGGGAAAATCCCCTTTCTACCCTTCTTGTGTTCTTATGGCTGGACTAATAATAAACTTGACGAAAGACCAGGTTAACAGGAGAAAACCCAGTTTAATACACACGTATTGGAGATCATAGAGAAATGATGCTTGGAGAGTGAACAAAGCAGGCAGTGTGTGTACCTTTTTCATAAAGAAACAATACATTTGAGAGGAATGACAGGACAAAGAAACTTAGGTTTGAGGTACGTCGTTAGTGAGGCATGAGGAGTCTAGGCTTGAGGAGTAAATTGGCAAGGGTTGTTTCTGCGGCTTCTGGGCCCTGAGTGCCCCGGCTCTGCTGATGGGGATGCAGGGAGAGCCCCTTCCACAGGGGAGGTTTGTTTCTTGCTTTCGGGGGAACAGAGAGAGGAGGGGCAGAAAGCCCTTTTTGCTTCTCAAGTTAACTTTAATTCAAAATAATTGATATACTATTGTGGGATATTTTGGGGCGGCCTGCCCTGGGCCTCAACATTTTCTTCTTCTCTCTACGTAAGAGGCCTCTTCTACTAACGTTTTTTCAGAAACCGTTGACCCCAGACCCATCACTTCTCCTCGTCCAGCTCCACGAAGCCCTTCATTCATCTCCCACCAAGCTGGACACGTCGGCCACTGTTTGGCCTGTGGGGCGTGTTTACTTTCCTTTTGATACTTACACAAGGATCTACTGCTCCAACCAAGAGCAAGACCATGGTGGACACAGGACTCTGACTTCTGTCTGGTCCTTAATTCTTAAGATATCCCTGCACTGGCCTCTTATAGCTGGAGCACTCCAGCAGTCCCATGTCCTGGGCTGTACCTTTCTCGCCACTGTGGCTGGTTGAGGCAACGTCCTGTGAAAAGGCTTTGTCAGGCTAGGGTGCAGCTGAAGACTCGACATCCGCGGCATGAGGAAAGGGAGACCCTCAGAGAGGCAGGACGTGCATGGAAATTCCAACACAAAAATATCAAGAGAAGTGGTTTCTTGTCCTTTCTTGGTTCCATCTGAAAGCTGAGGATGGCAGGCACCAGAGTCCAGGTTGGGACTAGACCCTTATGATAGATGGGGAACGCTCCAGCTGCAGGGAGTGGCCAGGAGCCGCCCTCAAGGAGGTTCATTACGTGCTGACAACACCGTGTTTATAGGATAGTCTGTGTCTCCTAGAGGGAAACACATTGCCTTGCTTTCTTTTTGGGAATATCTAAAAATTATTTGTGAGTATCTAAAACTAAAAGAGACATCCTGAAAACTCTACTGAACAGAATGTTTATTCGCAGTTCCCAAGATGTTCCAGGGTCTTATAATCAGTAGTTTTCAGGTTTTGTTTGTTTTAGTAACAGTTTCCTTTTTTTGACAAGAATCCATCTTTACAGAGAGGGGAAACCGAGGCTCAGTGACATGTAGTAAGGGGCCCAGGCCTCACAGTTCTGAGGAGTCGGCTGAGGCTTTGATTCACCTCTGACTGAATGCTCTTTCCACCAAACCGCTGGAGATGATGGGGCTGGGCAAACGCTAGAGTCAGCACCAATTTGATGGAAGCTGTGACATGCCTTAGAAAACTAGCATCTTGAAATCAGTGCACTCACATGTGCAGGAAATGAGTGGTTTTATTCCAGGTGAATGGGAACCCCTTGATAACTGAATGTTAAAACCCCTGGAGGTGTGTGCGTGAGGGTCTCACTCTGCACCTCGCTTAACCAAAGGCAGCTTTCCTGCCAGCACTACCCTCGCTTCTGTGCCCAAACAGCTGCTTCTGTTGGAATCCTAAATCTCGTTCCCAGTGTTGGAATAAGGCTTGCTGAATTTGGGAGCCCTGAATGGAGGTCCTATTACCAGCGTCCTGTGTTGGTGGGGATAGAATTACAATTCTAGGCCAAAACTCAGTGTTGACTTGTACACCCCAAGTCACCTAAAGCGTACCCCTGACCAGTCGATGGCAGGCTTGGAGGGGGTGTCCGTGAGGGAAATTCTCAACCAGTGAAGGAGCTGCTGAAAGTTTGAATTTGTTGTTCTGGAAGGGCCTCGTCTTGCCCCAGGCCCTGAGATGGCCAAAGGCCAGGGGGCTCTTAGTAGCTGTGGTGATTTTTGCCACCCATTTCCTGATAAACCCAGAGACAAGAACCCTTTGTCTCCTGAGACTGGAACTGAGCAGCCGGCTTCTGTTGATGGAGTCTGGCTGAGGAAAGGCCTGAATCAGAGGTTGTGCCGGGGGACCCAGACAGAAGCTGATGCAGAGACCCAGTGCCCGTGACCTTTCTCGTTGCCCAAGCTCCTCCCTTCCTCACTCGCAGGGAATAAACCTACTGTCCTCAGATCACCTCCTACCCAGTGCCCCCTCCCGTCACACCTAGAGCAGACATTTTATCAATGCCTGTCCTGGGCTAGGCCTGAGAATAGCCTGGGGGTGAGGCCAGGCCTGTGAGAGAGATCTGTATATAACGCAGAGTGAAATGGGGTCTGTGCCCCAGAGGCATAGACACTGTGGGTAAAGGAATTCAGTGTGCTGAAATGTTACTTGCGGTTGGCGGAGGTAGGGGAGAGGACAGGATTTGACCTTGGTTTTGACAGGTGGGTAGGAGCCTCTCTTGGCTGTGGACGCTCAAGAATAGCGTGAACACAGGCAAGCAGGGGGCTGAGCAATGACAAATAGATGCTTTTTTTCAAGATGATCTTCCCCCTTGAATCTGTGAGAGAGATTTTTTTAAACATTAATACAGGAAAAATATTCTTATGTTCTAATCTAAATTTCATCTCTTGTGTGTGCCACAATTTTTCTCTTATTCATGTACCATCTTTTTTTTTTTTTTTGAGGAAGATTAGCCCTGAGCTAACATCCATACCCATCTTCCTCTACTTTATATGTGGGATGCCTACCACAGCATGGCTTGCCAGGCGGTGCCATGTCCACACCCGGGATCTGAACTAGTGAAACTTGGGACGCCAAAGCAGAACGTGCGAACTTAACCGCTGTGCCCCTCGTGCACCATCTTTACTATTAACTTACCTAATATTTTTCTTTAAATTGGCTCATCTTTTACATTTATTTTAGAAGTTAAATTTAGTAAGCCAGTCATGAAGAGACAAATACTGTGTGATTCCACTTATACGAGGTACTTAGGTCAAGTCATAGAGACAGGAAGTAGAACGGTGGCTGCCCAGAATGGGGGGAGGGCATGTGGAGAGTTACTGTTTCATAGGTATAGAGTTTCAGTTTTTCCAGAGGAAGAGTTCTGGAGATGGATGTTGTACAACAATGTGAATATACGTAATACCACTGAACTCTACACTTAAAAATGGTTAAGTTGGTAAATTTTATATTCTGTGTATTTTACCACAATAAAAAAAATTGGGGGAAAAAAAGTAAATTTAATATCTCCACCATAATTGGGGACTACACTAAATACATGTCACTCTTAAAATAAGTATTGGACGTTAAAATAAAAACCATGCCTTCGTGTACTGCCTTGGCATATCCAGCACTCTTTGAGAAATAGTGTCAATTTTTAATAAACCATTGAGAAGTTATAAAATATTAAGTTTAATCTAAGACCATCCCACCAAATAGAGTTTTGTGTTGTTTCTGAGTTCTTCACTTTGCAGCAGGACTGCAGTTCTTTACGTTCAGGAGACCAGCGACGTAGTGAATCTTAAGCCCATAATTTAGTCCTAGACAAAAGCTACCTGGAACCCTGGGCTCTGCTTTTGTTGTTTTTGTTTCGTTTTGTTTTGTTTTACCGACGAGGTTAGCATCCTAGTGATTATGATTAGCCCCAACAATTTGTCTCGATTCATTCTATGACTGTTTATTAGGCACTTACCATGTAAACAAGGAAAACCTATTCGATTTCTTAAAAGTCTAGAAGGTCCACTGGGACCCTCAGGGAACCAGCCCTTGCTGCAGGAAGAGCTCTGGGTCTTTCCCTAGCCTTGAGTTAGTTATCAGGGAGCACTGTGCTGGAAATCCAGGCGAGGCTTGGCAAGGTATGACCTGGGGAGAGCCTGACACTCGCCCCTTAAGATTCCAGATCTGAGGCGGCCCTCGCGGCTTACTCAGTCCCACATCCAACACCAGGACTGGCCTGGAAGGAGCAGGCAAAGCAAGCAGGGATTCTCCTTCCTAGAAGAGAATTACCTTCCACTTTGTAAAGTCTGATAGAGGAGCCCAAGGGTGATGCCTGGGTCTAGGAATCGGGGAGTAGAGAAGGAGGCAGGCCAAAAGCCAAGCTGTATTTTAGCAGGTTGTGATGATCCTCCAACTAATCCTGCTGACTCAGTCTCCAAGTGACTCCAGATGACTCAGTTTACAGAGCTCGTTAATTCTGCAAGTAGAAGCAAAACAGACTACCTGGATGGACTATGAGTGGCTTTTCCATGAAGATAGATCACAAACATGCCAAATTGCAGGGCAGATGGGACAGTGTCTGTGCAAAGCCACACACACTCATACCTGCAGACACCCAGAAGGGAGCCACAGAACCATGGAGCGTGGTTTAGGAGAGCATTACTTAATTAGAGTTACTCCCCCATCATTTAATTCCACAGAGGCCTTGCCATTGATCCTATGAGAGGTTTTCAGATGTTGCTAATTAACTAAACCAATCTCTTTCTTAATTAAACTGTGATCCAACAGTCTGCTGTGAAAAGGAATATTCTTAGCACATTTTAAATATTTAATTGAAACAGCTTTTGTCTTTAAAAAAAGCAATCACAGGGGCCAGCCCCCTGGCCGAGTAGTTAAGTTCAGTGCATCTACTTCGGCAGTCTGGGTTCAGTTCCCTCGGGTGTGGACTTGTACCACTCGTCGGTGGCCATGCTGTGGCAGCGACCCACATAGAAAATAGAGGAAGATAGGCACAGATATTAACTCAGGGTGAATCTTCCTCAGGAAAAGAAAATATGTATACATAATTGTTCGCTTAATGGTATGTTTTTAACACGTAGAGAAGGTTTGGGGGCTTTTTGTTTTTTTGAGTATACTTGTTTTGTCCCTATGTTCTAACTCTGAGGACAGAGCCATCCAGAGCACTGCACCCCTGCTAAGACCCGTTAGCCAAATGAACATGTACCACCCTTGTTGACAGGAATAATTTGGCATTTTGCCTTATGTCTAGGCCCCTTAAACTTTGTTTTTGCTATTCAACAGCCAAACTTGGATTTTTATATCTAGAAGATTGTTGACTGTATTTAACTGCACTAGTGTTTTTCTTCCGCAGAAACGACCTAATATCAAATTTTTATGTATTTTCTGTACTGCCTTGTTCATTGTCTAGCTCATTTGTTTGAAAATAGATGGGACTGTAAAGTCAAGCCTACACCACCCGTGTGTCGTGTAGAATGGAGCCTGGGAGAGAGAGTGATGTATTGGGAAGTGCGAGGGAGCCTTGGACTTCGGGACCTTGGTCATTTAGAAGCTGTATTGATAGACTGTGCCATCCTCTGGAATTCTGGATTAGGGCAAGAAACAGCATCATTTGGGAGTTCTGTTGAAAGTTATTGGTTTCTCTGAGATGAATTTAATTCTGTAAATTTTAATAAAACTAGGCCTAGTGTCTGCCTGGCTGTCCTGCAATAGAAGGCGCTTTCTACAATCGTTTATTCTTGCACCTCCCTGGGCTCCCAAAGCCTTACCCTGGGAGTGAAAGGAAAACAGCCAAGTGGAAAAGCCACTCTCCTCCCACACTCTGAGGAGCCTTAAACTGGGCATGCCCATAGGGGAGCTGGTGCTGGAGAGCCCTGTCCGCCACCCCTACTCCCCCCAGAGTGGGTGGAATATCCAACCGTCTGCTTCAGAGCCATGAGAGCCGGGTCAGTTGGAATGGGGAGAGATATGGTATAGGAGTTTTCCAGTATTTGTTCTCTGCTCCTAGAGACACCTTGCATTTGTGGGACATTTCATGGTTCATTGAATATTTTCACATGTGGGTCTCACTGAATTCATACCTGAGCTTCATCTCCCCATGAAAGCAGGCCTAGACATTTGGAAATATTAGTAATAGTTGAGTAAATAAATGAATTTTATACTCATAAAAACCCACTGAGAGGGCCAGCCCCGTGGCCAAGTGGTTAAGTTCGCGTACTTTGCTTCGGCTGCCCAGGGTTTCACTGGTTCAGATCCTGGGCGTGGACATGGCACCACTTGTCAGGCCATGTTGAGGCGGTGTCCCACATACCACAACTAGAAGGACCTACAACTAAAAATATACAACTATGTACTGGGGGGATTTGGGGAGAAAAAAAAGCAGAAAAAAAAAAAAACACCCAGTGAGATGGTAGATATTTGCCCATCTCATTTTCTCCAAGTTATTATTTTGAGAAATTGTAAACAGACAGAAAAATTGTAAGAATAGTACTGTTCATCTGAATTCACCAACTATTGAAAATTTTGCCACATTTGCTTTCTCTCTATTTTTTTCCGTTTTTTTGGGAGGAGGTGGGGAGCTGACCAGTTGACACTTACTTTCAAACATTTTCACACTTTTCCCCTAAATTCTTTAGTATGCATCTAATGCATCTCTTAAGAACAGGAGCATTGTCCGACATAACCATAATAAAATGATCACAGTCAGGATACTAAACGTCAATACAATATCATCTAATATACACCCACATCCAAATACTCCCAGTTGCCCTTTCTGGCTGTTTCTCATTCTGATTCATATTTGATCAATTCCATGCACTCAGTATAGTTATCACATCTCTTTAGTTTCCTTTTATCTATAATCCACAGCCTTTTTAAAAAAATTCTTTCATGACACTGACATTTTTGAAGAGTTCAGGCCGGTGGTTTTGCAGAAAATCCCTGAATTTGGATTTGTCTGTTTCCTCCCATTTAGATTCAGGTTAAACACATTTTGGGGCAGGGAGACGACCGAGGTGATACTGTAACCTCAGAGCATCACCTCGGAGGCGCTGGATGTCGGGTGTCTCATTTTTGGCAGTGTTAACCCTGATCACCTGGTTAAGATGGTGTCTGCCGGGTTTCTCATTGTCAGGGCACCTTTCCCTCTCCGTGATCAGTAATCTGCAGGATGACATTTTAAGACTGTGAATGCTCTGTTTCCTAACAGTCTTTCATCTCCTGATATTAGCATCCATTCATGATTCTTGATTGTGTCATTTCTACGTGGTGGTGGAGGTGTTATTTAGCACTTTCAGGTTAAAAAAACAGAGCTCAAAAGAAGAGCTGACCAGGCCTCAGGTGCCAGCTGTCCTGCTGTGACCATATCATCATTAGGATCTCCTGGATTATATCACAGTGGTTTATCTTTTATAAGCCACTCATTCTTTGCCCTCTCTCATATTTGCATGCAGGCACTTGTTTGAGAAGTCATGTCTCTGTTAATCTCATCAGATTCTGTCTTGGGTCTTGGGGGAAATCCCTGGAAGCAGAGCCTGAAGGGGGATTCTTGTGCAGTGATGAATTGAGAGAGGTTCTCAGGAGCAGCCTTTGAAGGACTGAGGCATACAGGATGTATGGGGAGGAACCCAGGCCAAGATGTGGGCTCACTGAAGTGCAGCCTCAGCCTGACTCCACAGGGAGCTCTGGAGCGTGACTAGCACCCCAGAGCTGCCCCACCATGAGGCAAGAAGGCAGCACCTCTCCGCTAGGGATCAGGATGTCTTGAGCAGTAGGTCTGCTCCTGGGGGAGGGCGTAACTTTCTGGGCACGTCCAGGGGAAGGGGCAGCTGTGAGCTTTTGGCAGCTGATGCTCACAGCAGTGGGGCCGTGGGTGCCTGGTCTGGTAAAGGGGATCTGGGGCGGGGCACCAAACAGCATCAAATGCAGGTTCGACGTGTCCCTCATTAGTTCTTTCCTGAAGGTGGTCCCTGATAAAAGCCAATTTGTCCTGTAATAATATGCTATAAACCTCAAATGGCTGGCTGAATAAAGGCATTAGTTAGCTTGGTCACTTGCAAAGACAGGATCTAATTTATGGTTGTTCCTGTATGAAGCCCCATGAATCTTATTCACCGTCTTCCTGTCTGGGCCCTGGCTTTTTAGGCTGAGATCAGTTGTCAGAACAAAGGCTTTTTAACCTTTTGAAACAACTGAGGTGTCAGGATGTGCCCTTCGAAGGAAAGAAGCAGTGTCAACATATTGACTCTCATGAGTGTCAGGGTTGCCATGTTAGAGATTGTAGAATTTGGTCTTGGTAAAATGTCCCCAACCTGAGATGACAGGGATGAAATGTTTCTTTATTTGGGTTCCAAGAATTCTTTCAGTGGCATGTCACCCGCTGTCCCTCTTTCTCCAAAAGATCCCCCACCTGATTGGATCTGAGTTAAAGTGCACATTTTGCTCTCAGGTCTCAAGCAAGGGCTCCTCAAAGTGCTCCTCAGATTGGCAGCATCAGCATCACCCAGAGCTTGCCAGAGATGCAGTCTCAGGCCCGCCCCAGACCTGCAGAATCAGACTATCTGGGGCTGAAAGTGGGAATCTGGCTTTAACAAACCCCAGGAGATTTCTCACACAGGCTCCAGCGCTCATCCAAAGCAGTGGTCGTAAACTTGGCTGCACGTTGGGATCTCCTGGGGGACTTTAAAAAATTCCAACGCCTGCCTTCTACCCCAAAGTGTCTGATTTATTTGATCTGGGGTGCAGTCTGGTCATCACACCATTTTTAAGCTCCCCAGGCGATTTTAATGGGCAGCCAGGGTTGAAAATCCCTGCTCCAAAGTCGTCTCGTTTACCTTACGTGAAAGGAATCTTAACACCAGCTTCATTTTGAAGAGTTTGTTCTTAGAGCTGCAAAGATTCACTTCAAAATACCCGGAGGCCCTGGAATGGCATTTGCAGAATGAGAAACAGCTCTTTTTTTGGCACAGACTCTCCCATCTGGAAAGTTGTAGCAGAGGTAAAGGAAAACTTTGAGGGGAAACACAATGTAAATCTTGAATGGAAGCATGAGATTCTTTCGATCTGTAGAAAGTCAACGAGGTGAGGGGGAGAAGTTAGGGTGGCAGTCTCTGGCCGACCCACGTGCTGTCGTTGTGCGTGTTATTACTGAGTCTGCACACCCAAAAATGATCGCCTTAAGTTGGCTTCCTCTGTATTTAGTCCACCTTCATAGGAGTGGAGCAGTCCACGTGCAAATAGCACACCTCCTTTCTACACACGCACCTTATATTCAGCTTCATCCTTCATCTTCCTCAATGTTGAAGACTTCAGCCAGGTAGTACATTTGGGTTTAGATGTTTGAAGACCGTGTGTACCCCAACCTAAAGTCGGCTCTTCGTACATAAATGGACAGGTCTGCTGTTCGCACTGGCCACTCCAGGACCAGTGTTGATGACCAACCAGCTCCTTGAGAGCCAGGGAAAGTGGGAGTTCTGAGCATAGTAGGGGGACAGAGACCCCAGAGCTAAGCAGCCTTGGGTTGGAATTTGCACCCTGTTCCTCTTACTGGAGGCATGTCTTTGCCTTGAACAAGTTCCTCAAGCAGCCTGAGCCTGCCGGTCCTCTCCTTGTAAACTGGGTTCCTAGGACCTGCCTTTCAGGGCTGTTGTGAGAAGGAAATGAGAGAATGCTTTTTACAGGGCCTGGCTGACCGGAGACACCACATAGACAAGCCATCCTGTGCTCATGATCTTACCTGTTACCTGCCAAGTTGGACAAACACCAGACCTCTTGAATTTCTAGCTCTGCCATTTCATAGCTATTTATAACTCTGGACAGCTCAGTAACTTCGTGGGCCTCAGTTTCCTCATTTGTAAAATGGGGATTAAATACTCAATAACAGAATTATTGTTGGTGCCAAAGGCGACGATGGAAGTCAATATGATTTTTTTATGAAAATTTCATTCCTATGTCATACAATTCAAACTTTAAAGTGTACAAGTCAGTGGTTTTCAGTATATTCACAAAGTTGTACAACCATCAGCACATCTCATTCTAGAACATTTTCATTACCTCGAAAAGAAACTTTACACCCATGAGGAATCACTGCCCATCTCGCCCTCCTCCCCTGTCCCAGCCAACCACTGATCTTTCTCTCTCTATTTTTGTCTAATCTAGATATTTCACATAAGTGGAATCATACAATATTGTGTCTGGCTTCTTTCATTTAGCATGATGTCCTCAAGGTGCATCCATTTTGTATCATAGATAGTACTTCATGAAAAGAATGAATGAATATTGTGGCTGAATAAAATTCCGTTGAATGGATATACCACATTTTATTTATCCATTCATTAATTGATGGAACCTTTATTTATCCATTCATTAGGTGATGGAGTCTATGTTTCTCATATGACAGTGGAAATGGCTGTTTCCACTTCGTAGCAATTATAAATAATGTTCATATGAGTTTATGAATTGTACAGCACCGTTCAACTGTGAAGTTTTACTACAAATATTAGTAATAAAAATGCCTAGATGTGTGAAAAGAAATAAAATCCAATTTATTTGCATATAATACAAATGTGGGTGAGAGTGAATGTTTTGTCTTTGCTTTTAGCGCATGCCATGGTCATGCTTGTGATATATACGCTATTGAGCTTTAGGACCTCATGGTTACCAAATGGAATTTAACATTTAGGGTTCTGTGCTCAGAGTAAGAAATGTGCAATGCCAGAAGACCAACTAAACAGCATTTGGAATGTTTAGAACCTTTCAAAAACTGGGTTAGAAGTAGAAGTTTGGGTCTATTTAGTGTTGTTGAGTACTATTGTGTACTCTGTTTAATATTAGAGATACAGAGGGAAATATAACATGGTGTCTGCCCTCAGAAAGCTTTCAGTCTGAGGGGAAGACAATGCGGTGGCGATGACAAGCTGGGCCATGTGCTATGCTAGGCCTGGCCTATGAGGTCGTAGGATGGTATCCTTGTTAGGGAAATTGTGCTACAGACATTTGACCCCTGCCAATTCTCTTTCTCCTAGCATGGTAAGACAGAAGGCTGATGGCTATTCCGAGGAAAAGGATGTGAAGCCCTGTCCCCGGGACTCAGGCTATGACAGCCTCTCCAACAGGCTCAGCATTTTGGACCGCCTTCTCCACACCCACCCGATATGGCTGCAGCTGAGTCTGAGTGAGGAGGAGGCAGCACAAGTCCTACAGTCCCAGCCTCCAGGGGTAAGACTCAGAACCACAGGGAGACAGGTTGAGGCAGGCAGGGCTGCTGCTTCCTCAAAGAGAAAGACTTGGAGTTCCAGAAAGTTCTCCCAGCCTGTACAGAGTGTGGTTCCCGGTGTGTCCCTGGGTTGCAATGCAGGGAAATTCTGGACAGTACCGAGGCAGCTTTCTAAGGAAAAGAGCCCTTCAGGATTTGTCTTTCTGTCTTCATCTGCTTGGTTACCATGGGAGGTCCAGGACTCAGAGGATAATAGGGCATCTGGTAGTGAGGAGGGGCTGCTGCCCAAAGGCCCAGGGCCTGACTTCTTGAGACTCAACATTGAGGATGAGCCTGGTTGTGGGGTCCTCAGTTGCCCCTGCTGTATTCTTTTCATCCTGAGCCTGGGAACCCTGCCAGGGCCCAGCCATCCAACTTGAGACCCACCCTTCAAAAGTGCTATGTCCATAGACTTGTCTTCTGTGACTGCTGATGTAATCTTCTTTTCCTTGGGCTTTCTCAGTGGCTTTCCACATGGATCAAAGACCAATTCGGTTCCTTCAGCTACTGCCACGCAAGACCAGTCTCTTAATCAAGACCACTTCACGACTCTATAGAAGTTCCTAAAAAAATGTTATTCAATGATTGGTCTATCCTATGCTGTCCAGTGTTGTAGCTGCTTACTCCATGTGACTATTTAAATTTACATTAATTAAATTAAATTAAATTAAATTAAAAATTCGCTTCCTCAGTTGCACTAGACACATTTTAGAGCTCACTAGTAACTGGTGGCTGGAGGTTACCATACAGGATGGTGCAGGATATAGAACATTTCCATCATTGCAGAAAGTTCTATTGGACAGCACTGGTGTACACCTTCCCAACAAAGGATAAGTACAATAAATCACAGATAAAATAAGACTTGAAACAACACCACAAGAAATAGAAACTAAAATATATGGAGAGGCAAGGAGAAAATTCCATCAGTAGCTGGTCGAGGAATTTCCTAACAATTGGGCACAAAAATAAACTTTTGAGTTCCCTATCAGTCGGAGCCTGTCTGTTATCACTTTTGACTTATAAGTAAGTGAGCTTTTGTTTCTCATATGACAGAAACAGGCAGGACTGGGCCCGGCCCCATGGCTGAATGGTTAAGTTCACGTGGTCCGCTTCGGCAGCCCAGGGTTTCGCCAGTTTGAATCCTGGGCGCAGACATGGCACCGCTTGTCAGGCCATGCTGAGGCGGCGTCCCACATAGCACAACTAGAATATACAACTATGTACTGGGGTAGGGGGCAGGCTTTGGGGAGAAGAAAAAGAAAAACAAAAAAGAAACACACAGGACCGAGGTCTCTGTTGGAACATGCTCAGGGCGACAGGCGCAGATTTGATCATCTTTGTGAAAATTCCTTGACTAGCATGCCGGGTCATAGCCTCTAGTTTGGGTCTGTATGATCAGGACCCCCTTCTGTGAGGCACGCATTTTATGGAGTTTGAGTTGTCTGCTCCTGCGTTTCTACAAAAAATTCTGAAGACAGAGGTTGTCCTGTTGCTAGGCAATAGTTCCCTCCTGGTGTCGGCATGTCCATTCCTGCTGAGACCAGGTGGGGAACAAGTCAGGCGGGGTGTTCTCTCTGTCTGCCTGCTTGATCCCTGAACAGGACCTGCCTGACAAGATTGGCAGGCTGAGGGCAGGGGGAGGACAAGAGCAACATGGATCAGAAAGAGGCCAAAGTGCACCAGGAGAAGCAAGAACGCTGAAGAGAAGGAAGAGCAGGTGCGAGAGGAAGGGAGGTTTGAAAGACCAACCGTGGTGGCATAGGTCCTTGTGGTGCCACCACCCTTAATTATTCTACAACCTAAGATGGGGGTTGGCAAGCTATTTCTGTCAAGGGCCAGAGTTAAATGTTTTTGGCTTTGTGGGTCATACAGTCTCTGTCATGACTAATCAACTCTGCTTTGTAGTACAGATGCAGCCATAGACAATAAGGAAATGAATGAGCTTGGCTTTGTTTTAATAAAACTTTATTTACAAAAACAAGTGGCAGGATGGATTTGGTCTGCAGTTCATACTTTCCTGACTCCTGATCTAAGGCTGCGGACATGCAGGAAATAAGCCTAGAGGTTGTGCTCTCCCTGACACCCAAGGCTCAAAGAGAGCCCCACTGGCATAAGGGAATAATACTTCTTTTCTACCAACCAACAGCTGCCTCCCAGCAGTGCTTTGGGCTTTTACCCATCAGATAGTATTTAGGAAGCACTGGCTACAATTTTAGGGTGTCCCAGAGACACTGACTCCCAGAACTGGCTACTAGGTGAATCCCATGACTGCCTCCCCATGAGTGCTGGGAAAAAAGAGAGAACTCAAAGGTCTTTTGGTTTCATTCCGTACCAGACACCCAATTCCCACAACCCCTATCCTCCCAAAAAATAGTTTCTTAGAAGCTATTGACTGGACATTGGGAGAGAAGTGAAGATTAGGTGGAAAAAAATAAAGAACAGTAGGGGAGCAGAGAGTACTGTGCCCAAATGTAGAGGAAAGAGGGGAAGTAAAGAAACAGGACAGGATAGGCTCCTTGGAGAAGGGTCATGTACTGCAGAAGGGAACAGAACTCAGCCAGCCTGCTGCCCCGCACACTCTAGGGGGCGCCATTTGATTTGTGGTCTAGGTAAATGGTGCCCCCTGGAGTTGTGCAGTGCAGAGCAGTACAGGGCACACCTGCCTCTGCAGTGATGGAGGCCAGAATGGTGTCCTGAGATCTGTGCTGGGAGTTGGGCTGGCTTAAAGCATGTGTCTGAAGACAATGTTAGAACCTGGAGGGAGCTGTCGGAAAGTAGGTTGTTCAGGAGCAAATGGACCGCCAGCCTTAGTGCTGGCTGGGGCGAACCTCGGAGCACGCCTGCCCACCTCCCTAAGGGAGCAGCTGTTTTCTGGCTCCAGCAGGTTGTTGCTATGCATGGTCCTGCCATATCATCTCATTTTCCATGAGAAGTTAGAAATTCAGATTTTAACGTGAAAAACAAAAATTTCTGCTTTTTCACTGTTGTCAACAAATTCAATTTTCTGTTGTAAATACACCTATGAGCCAAATTAGCCAGTGAACTCCCAATTCTGTATCTATGGTTTAGTCATGTTACTGTGTTTAGATGGAGGTTTCATCAGCCAGGATTCCCACAGAAGACACAGCTAGGGAACACGGAACACGAGCTGTAAAACAATCACCAAACTGAAAATGCTTCTGCAGACTACCAGAGCTCTTGGCCTCATGGAGCACGTTGTGTCATGGGGAAGTCGGACTCTTTTGAAGCTAGTTATCACAGGAAGGTGTCTGTGGCATGCTCGCTGATGGCCTCTTTCTCTGGCAGTGGAGTGTCCTGTGTTGAGCCTTGCAGTTTAGCCATGAAGGGGGTTCTAGTCATGGATGTTGGGTATGTGGGAAATCATATGTCCAGGTTCCAACTGTCTGGCTGTTTCCTAAGCTTGAATTTCTTCTCTCTGCTAGATTTTCCTGGTTCGTAAATCCACCAAAATGCAGAAGAAAGTCCTCTCCCTTCGCCTGCCCTGTGAATTTGGAGCCCCCCTCAAGGAATTTGCCATAAAGGAAAGCACATACAGTAAGTGGTCACTGGGTGGTTAGGTCCTGGTTGACTTGAGGGCCATGGGTCTCCTGAGAAGGGGAAGTGGAAAGAGCCTGCACTTTGAGACAGACAGACATGGGTCTGAGTCCTGGTTCTGCCACTTGTTCATTTAATGACTGGGCAGGTAACATCTCCTAGGAGCCTCGGTTTTCTTCTCTGTATAACGTGACAGTAACCTCAGAGAGTTGTTAACAGTTTAAATGGCCTGTATGCAAAGTGTGCAACCTACTGCTTGGCATACGGCCGGGGCCTAAAAGAGGTTGCCTTCCTCGCCCCCTTCCCAGTTACATGGAACATGGATTTGGTTCCCAGGTTTGCTGATGACTAAGCTGCAGGGCAAGCTGCAGCGATCGAGCCTTTTAATGGGATATGATGCTAAAGCATGTGTCTGCAGATCTTCGTGAATAATCCTGAGCAGACATGTTCCCTCCGAGCAATCACTGTTCAGTCTTCTATGAAATGCAGCTAATCAGAGGCAGAATCCAGCCCTTTGAAAAAATTAACTGGCTGAAGTTTTAAAGGGAGAGTGGTGTTTAATAGCATTGGTTTTCTTTCGCTATTCCACGGTCACTGGAAATGTGAAGTCTTGGGAGGATAAGTTTTGAATTGAAAAGGGAACACACAGTTCTGATGTACTGCCAGCCTCCAAGAAAGTCTTGGAAGCTGGCTCTGGGCCCCAAAGGGGAAGGCGTCCCCGAAATCACAGGTTAGCAGGCAGAGGTGTGAAGGCCTGGAGAGCCAGGTTTGGAAGCCCATCCACTGACTGTCTCAATAGAACACCGAAACCAGGAGTCTCACTTGCTTCTCAGTTTTGACCTAAGTAAGCCTCAGTCCCTGCCTTTGAAGAAACTCAAGGTGTTGCCATCAACTGAAGGGCAGATGTGGGGTTACCCTCCGGCCGGAGTTCATAGTCTCACTGAGCCACTGGCCTTTCCCTGAGTCTAGAGGAGACATTTCCAGCAGAAGTGAAACCTGCCAGCCTCTGTGATCAGCCTCAGGTTCAGCAGTAAACCCACGCCCCGCGATGTTTTTTCTCCAGGTCTCCCAAGGTTGCTGATGCCAGGGAACAACTTCCATGGGCAAAGACACATGCGCAGTCACTGAAGCTGGTGAATGATGCACACCAGTTTATTTACAGTAGGATGTAATGAGAAGATAGATTTCAAACCACTGTTTTAAAAATAATAAATTAAATATTAAGTCAAAAAAGGCAATGCTGAGTTGGCTTTTGAAGTCTGCTAGACTAGAAGTGATAGATCTAACTGGGTTTCCGATCCCTTCTCATATCCAGAGTTAACCACGATGAGTCAGCCTGGAGGCCCCTTCCTTCGCCTCCTGCAGTAAGTGAGTTAGCGTTTGTACTTCAAAGCTTTCTTGGTGCTCATCTTAGCTCCCTTTCGGCTAAAGGTTTTCCCTCTCTATTTTGTCAAGACTTCTATCACTTCCCTGTTCCTTTCCAGGGGAATTAAAGTGGTCAAAAGAGCTAATCTGAGCAAAGCGTTGAGCTGGCTATAACTCGTCACCACAGGCCTTGGTCCTACTGTGATGGCCCCTTCCCTGCCTTCCCTGCCAACTGAGGTGGATTGAGAGAGGAAGGACTTGCTATAAAAACATAGATATTTTGTCATAACCTCTGGACAATGTGGTTTAATGTGGTATTTATATACCACCTCCTATTTGTATAGACGGCTTTCACATAAATTACTCCATTTTTTAAAATTTCAGTTCCCACTGCTACCCTTCTGGGAGACAACGAAAGTATTATTGTCCATTTTACAGATGAGAAAACCATGGCTCAAAGACGTTAACCTGCCCCAAATGAGTTTCCTCCCACTTAACTCATTAAATTGTGGCACACATGTGTGTGTGTGTTGGTCTTTGTGTGTGTCTGTCTGTCATGGTATATGGCACAGATGTGTTTTGGAGTGCTACAGAAATACTAAATAAGCAAAATAATACAACATAAGCAACTAAGCAAAATAAATGAGGACATGGAATATTACAAAAGGAAGAAAAATCTCATCTGATTGAGGAAATGAGGAAATATTCACAAAGCTGTGGCTATTTGGAATGTTTTTGGAAGAGTGACTACAGGAGTGACATTTCAGCTGAGATGGCATGAGGAGTGGTTGGCAGATATCTAAGTTGGAGTCAAACCAGTCTTGCACCACTTGGAAGATGTACAAAAGGGCACACCATCTTGCCAGGATATCTCTTCTCGTTAGGAAGCTTGTGCACGTGGCAGTGGCGGTGGTGGGTGGGGACACTCTAAGCAAATGGGTTTTAGAATCTTTCATACTGAATTGAACCAAAAGCTGATTACTGGAAACCTTGTGTTATCCTCCAAGCTTTGTGCACCTTCTGCCTTGCATCTTTACAGGAGGTGACCTGTTTTGGCAAAGAGGACTGTGACCCAGGAGGTCCATCCTTGGAGGGTCAAGGACACTGGGGGCCTTGGTGTTCCCCAAGCCCTGTCAGGTGCTGATGGTCACTCACTCCAGCCAGACTGGCCCCTTGACCCCCACCCAACTTTGTGTTCTGAACTTTGAAAAAAAGGTAGTTGTGCAATTTGAGTCTGTGCCGGTCTGTTTACCCAGCGTCGGAGCATGTGCTCTGAATGAGTCAGGGGCTGAGCTTCTGGGCCATCGACTCTTTACTGGCCTGTTCCTGGCTGACACACGTCCTCCTCGCAGCTGGTTCTGATAAGCCGCACAGTGGTTTGAGAGCACAGAGATTGTCCTCGCATGCAGCACACGGCATTGGAGGGCCTTTCCTTTCCCGGGATGCACTCAGGGACACTCAGCTGCTTTCTGAAATCTCTCTTTTCCAGCCTTTTCCCTGGAAGGCTCAGGAATCAGTTTTGCGGATTTATTCCGGCTCATTGCTTTCTACTGCATCAGCAGGTAAGGCCTCTTTGTCTCTTATGATTTCGAGCACCTGCTTGGTGTGTGCAATATAATCAGCCTGTAGGTTTCTTGATTAAAGCAGGGCAGAGGGATCTGGGAGGCTTGCTTCCTATTAGATGTCCCTGGAAGAATTGGCAACTGAATTAAAATGGTCACCAAGTCCCTTGTGCCGGGCTTCAGATCAAAACAACTACCCTGACCCCTCAAAGGTAAAATCTCATTAATGTGATGAAATCAATTAATGTGATCATGTCTTCAAGCTGCTCCCGTGGCTCCTTTCACTTAGACCTATCAAGCACCAGAAGGCACACGCATGCACACACCTACACATACATGCACACACGTGCACACACAGAAAGGGATCAGTGATGCAAACCTGTAACATTTAAGGTCCTTGACAATGTTTCTGAAACTCTTCAAGGGATGCAGTTCATTCTAGAAATGTGGGTTCCTTAAACCAGCCCATAAATCTTGTATCCTTGTCCTTCAGGCCGGCTGGGTGCTCATGCCCTCTTCACAACTAAAGCGACTGTTTTAGTCCATGTGAATTTAAGCCAAAAACCCCTCTGTTAACGGGGCTCAGGAGGGTGCAAGTTATGGAAGCGTTCTTTCTTTGTGTCTAGCCATAACAGTTTTTCAAATTGAGTGTTGTGTCAGTGGTTAAGAGTCAACCCTTTCTCTGCAGAGATAGACGGTGGCTCCTCCTAGGGAGTGGAGCTCAGTGGGCTTCCTGTGCTTTTCTGGATCTGTTGCAGCCATTCCAGTGGGATGGGCATGGTTACTAGGGTTGTTTCCACAGATCACTGCTCACAGCCTGTGATCATACTCGGAGGCTGAGAAGCTTGTTGGGGATTGGTTTATTTTATATTAATTTAAGAGTCAAGTTATTTCTCAAAGACTGAGTTAAACATTCGTTGTACCTGTTGGAGTAGACCCTTCTCGGAGCAGGCACTAACCTGTTTACTCCCGGAGGTCCCCAGGGCATCTGAAGCCACACAATCAGTGGCCTGAGGGCTAGGAGGCATTTTCTGAGGGGGAATCCAGCGCTACTTACCCGCAGGAAGAAACCGAGGGGCTTCACCTAGAATGGGACCAGAACCCTGTGAGTGCCCCCGAGGGCACGCCACCTGCCTGGAGGTGGGCAGGAGCCCTGGCCCGTGTGAGCAAAGTGCTGTCCAAAGAGAAGAGGCCGGTAGGAAGCCCCCACTGTCCCCAGGGATCCACACCTGGTCTAGTGTGAGGCCGACCAGTCCCAGGGAGCGAATTTCAACACTGACATGACAGTCAGAGGTGACATTGGCCAATGTTTATTCTTCGTAGTTTGCTCGTTGATGATTGTGCTGTTGTTATGAAAGATTGTTAGCCCTATAGAACAGTATTCGGCAGCAGTGCATAAAAGATACCATCTCTCCCCTGAGTGTTGGTATAGACTGGAATACCTGCTGTCCAGGGCTGTGTGGTGATTGAAGGAGATAAAGGACATGAAAGCCTTTTGTGAACTACAAAGCATGGTACCAATATAAGGTGCTTTCAGAAAAATCCTGACGTTGACATTTTCTGATTAGGGAGACCTGAGATTCATTGTCCTATTTTTTTTTAATGCAAAGTTTCTTGATGTTTTTGTTTCTCTTTTTACACTATATGTTACTCATTTACCTAAATCTATGTACTTAGTAATCAGTAATTGATCTGACTCAGTCTTATCAAAATATTTTTGAAATGTTCTAGTTGGTTATTAATAAAAGAGAGAAAGTGATTAGATTGTCAGGTCTGGTTTCACACAGAATGCATATGCCCATATGCACTAGACTAGAGAGTTCACGGATCAATATGCATACAATTTGCCACATCAGGAAGACACATTGAAAAGTATAGTTGAGAACATAAATAGTGATACAAACCTTGACCACCAATGCCTAATAGCTCTGCCAATTTGGTGTAATCAGTGTAGAGCAGAGCACTGCCTTGCAAACTTTTATGTGCACTAGAATCACCTGGAATGTTGTTAGAGTGCAGATTCCGATTTGGGGGGTGTAGGGCAGCACCTGAGATTCTGCATTTCCAGCAGGCTCCCAGCTGATGAGGCCGACCGATGCTGCTGGTCCTACAGCTACTCTTTGGGTAGTGAGGAGCTAGAGGAAATAAAAATTATACTGATTAATTATTAAGTATAATTATAATTTCAGGGGCTTTCTATATCTGTGCTAGGCACCATACGTACATTATTTCCAATCATCATGGCAGCCCTGAAATTAGGATCGTGGAGACACTGTGGCTCGGACAGAGTGAGAGGCTTGCCTACAATTCAGTTCAAGTAGCAGATATTGGACATTTGAACCCAGGCCTGCCTTGATGCTGAAGCACATGTTTTCCCACTGTACAGCGCAGCTCCGCAGATCACGGGGCCTGACACAGCTGGGTTCCCATCCTCACTTCATCCTGCATTGGCTCTGTGAGTGGGAACAGGGACCTCCTCATCGATGTCCTCCTGTGCGCCTGACCTGTGGGATGGGGCACACTGAAGCTCTCCCCAGGGGCGCAAGGGGCCCCACATGAGTTACAGTGCTTGGTGCAATGCAATAGTAGGCGCTCAATAAAGTTAGTCTCCTCCCCTTCAGAAATAGGACATGTGACATTAAGAAAATCTAGATTGTACATGTAATAAAACTCTTGGGTGAAACGTTTATACCTAAGATGGCTTTATTTTGTCTGTTATGTAAGTTTTAGAATCGAGCCCCTTTCCTTAACAGGGCATAGGTAAGAAGGAAGCGCCCCTTTTGTGCGTGTGTGTGTGTGAGAGGAGGAGGCACTGAATGTACCCTTGGCTGGCACAGCAGGAGAGGACTCATGCCCAACATCTAATTTTCTAGTAGATTAAGGCCTAAAACCACCCATTAGCGAATGACAGGTGTGGTTTCCTGTCATGTATGTCATTAAGAAAAACCAAGACCAGTGGTGTGATGTTTAGGTTCCAGGTACTGCATTGGGCAAGGTAAAAGCTTACCATAAAAATAGCTTGGTTTTGTCATATGTGGCTTTTCCCTCAGATTGTCTAAAGAAATTAGATTTTAAATAAGTTGGGACAGCCGTAGAAACATGTATTAGCATGATGTTTTGGCGTTACAAAGTTCTAGTTCCCCTTATCTTTACTAAGATTAGTATCAGGGTCACCACCTCTCCCGGTCCAGCAGCAGCTTTTACAAACACTGCCGTCCCCTGGGGCACCACCTGCTTCATCAAGAACAGATGTGAGTGGACAAGAAGGAGATGCTCCCAACATTTGGGGGCAAACAACAGGGTCTCCTGGAAGAGGAGGTGACCCAGGCTTGCCACCTCAGGAAAGAGGCACCTCCTGGCTGCCGGCTCCTAGGCTTGGTGAAGCCGGCTATCAGAGCCCTGGTGACACACTCACATTTTTCTCATGTTTTGCTCTTTGCATTGACCTGACTAATTTGTTACTCATTGTCAACAACGTCAAGGGTTCCAGAATTCTCCGGTATCCAGATTTAATCTGATTCAGCCTAGAATGTTGCCTAATCTTACTGTAAACAACTAGTTGTTTGGGATAGTTATTGTTTTCAATGGAAATATTCAGGGCATCTTGTGTAGGCAAAATACAGGCAGAAGCTCCAAGCTCTGTCCCTCACTTACTCCAGCCCAGCCACAATGGCCTTCTTGCTGTTCTTCATACATGCCAGACCCTCCCCCACCCCGGGGCCTTTGTACCTGCTGCTCCCTCTGCCTGGAAATTCTTTCCCTTGTGGTTTACTCCCTGGTCACTTTTAGATCTTCAGTCAAATGCTACCTGCTCATGGGGCGCTCCCTGGCCGACTCTCACACTTGAACACATTATTCCCCTTTTGCACTTCATTTTTATCCATGGCACACATCCCTTTCTCATATATTCTATAAACTGCATATTTGTTTATTGTCTGTTGCACTGGAATGAAGCTCCATGCAGGCAGGGATTTGTGTCTCTTTTGTTCCCAGCACCTGGAACAATGTCAGGCACATCATAGATGGCCATAAGTATTTGTTGAATGAATGAATGAATTCTTTCTTTGTAAGACTAATTCCACCACTGAAAGAAGAACTCCTTTTCAGATAAATTACCATTGTTATTATCCATTCATTCATTTATTCAAAACACACTTTCTCCCTGTGTGTACGGGGCGAGGCATTGTACTGAGCCCTGTGGGGTACTCCCCAGTGCTTAGAGCAACTTTCTAACCCTTGTGTATGAAAATGAACAAATGTTTATTGAGTCTGCCTTTACACTTTCAAAGAAAGCAGGAGGTCGTGGTCCATGTGTTTACTAGTGGTGACTCTATCGCCTGGCCCTGGCAGGACCCTGGTGCGAGCTCAGCTCCTTCCTGTTGGGCCTGTTGGTCTGCGATGCTGTAATGCGTGTGTTTGCCGGTCTACACATGGCGCCACGCTGCTTGGGGGAAGGGTTGTTACATGAGGGACTTTAGATTTGTCTTCCCATTCAAAGCATGGTCCGGGGGCGCAGCAGCATTGCCGGGGAGCTTGGCAGAAATGCGAAATCTCCAGCCTCAGCTAGACCTCCTGTGAATCAGAGTATGCAGTATAACAAGATCCCAGGGATTCACGTGCACGTTACAGTTAGAGAAGCGCTACCTTAAGACATGAGGAAATTTTGTTTGTAGCACAAAGGACCGGGCATGGGCTTTGGCTGAAGACGTCACAAGTACAGTCAACAGATATTCATTGAGAACCTGTAGTGTGTAAGGCACTGCGTTAATCAGTCTTGGTTTAGGATTACACATTCCTGCCCAGGGAGTTGAGGCCCAGCATCTAGCAAATTAGTACATAATATTTTATGTGTGTGACAGATCCACCAACATAGTTAGCGATGTGGATATTAACTCTAGATACATTTTAGCTACCCAGGAAGGAAATTTGGACCTCGCTACAGATATTGAAACCACGTGGGCTTGTCTCTCAGCCTGTCCCGAGTGTGTTAATATGGGCAGGAATAGTATTCCTACAGTCCTATCACTAGGAAAGATAAGTTCCAGTTAGGGTTGATGTGGTGTCTCCTTGGGACATTTTACATAATTTAAGCTGAAACATCTCGAGGATGGAAATGAAAGCAAGGGATAGAAACAAGACATGTAATTACAAATATTCTCTTTTTTGAAAAATCAGGGACGTTCTGCCGTTTACTTTGAAGTTGCCTTATGCCATTTCAACAGCCAAGACTGAGGCTCATCTTGAAGAACTAGCCCAGCTGGGATTAAGTAAGTGGGTGCCCCTGCAGGTCTCTTTTGAAATGAATGCGTGGAACAGAGTCAATGTTAGGCTGGCTGATGATACATCATTACATCAAGAAATAATACCCATCTCCATGACAAAACTCTGCCTTCAGGTCCACAAGGTCCCTGAATCAAACCTTCTAAGAGTCTTTTTTAAGTCTAAGGTTGAACCGACTCTCAGAGACAGGTGCTGGGTTTGCCTGGGTAACTCCATATCTGCACAGTGTCTCCCGGCAATGAGTTTGAGCCACCCAAATGTCCAAGTCCTAGTTCTACATGAACTTCTGTCAAGTATCGAGTCTTTCCTGTCCGTGGCATCCTGCTGGGGAAGGGCAGTGCTTGATAGAAAGGGGAATCCAGCGCAGCACATTTCACGTGCCCAGGTTTATTCTGGAGGAACGCACGGGCACTGACGGCACTTTGGGGCTTTGAGGAATTTGACAGCACAGGCCTCTAGAGTAACATCTGTCTCACTTCCCCTCTTGATCATCCCGCCCTGGTGTTCTGGGCCACATCCCTTACCCTGCCTGGTGTCCTTGCTCCAGCCAGCTGGGCTTTTCTCCCCCCCCCCCCCCACCCCTTTCCTGATGCCCCTACGCCCAGCAGCGCGCGGCCGGGCAGTGGTTGACACTGGATCAGGACATACAGCTCACCCAGTTTCACTTCTTTGTCCCCTTGCCCTGGGGAATCCTTGTGGGTTTAACTTTTGCAAAAAAAGTTTTCCTCCTAGATCAGAAGGGGAAATTCTCTTTAAGATTTTAGGGCTTCAGTCTTCAGCTAGATTACCAAGCAGGCCATAGTCATTGAAGGGAAGTTTGGGCTTCTGAAGTGCAAGTACCAGGATTCCTAGGACCTAGGGAACTATGATACTGACCCAGCAAATAAAAATATATGGGTTCCTCCTTTGGCATGTTTTTCTCTTAATCTAAAGAACTTGTTTTGAAGTGTGTGCCATTGCCAGGGGAACCTGCGAAATTTAGAGAAGCCTGGAGGTAGATTCAGTTTCCCTTCTGAAGCTGGGATTGCTTCACAAGAATGGCCACATGTGTCTGAGGCCTGGGCAAATGGCTGATAGGATTGGGAAACAGAATCCTGGTAAAAAAAATATCAGGGCTGTATAAGTGTCCCCACTGAAAAGTTACGCCATCTCTTGCAGTTGAATTTTATACACCTTTGGAGAGAGTTTAAAACACTTCCTGAATTTAAGTTAATATAATCAACTAAATTGTAGGCCTCTGGAAGTCACGCACCAGGTCTCAGTTCTCTCTGGTGACCTCTTTCCCCGTAACTCCAGGTGCGGTGGTCAGCATGCAGGGTATGCTTTGTGCCAGGGCTGAAAGATGGAAGTATCCGGGACAGCGCTTGTGCCCTACAAAGATAAAGGCAAAAACAGCTTGCTCTAGTGGCCATTAACCGGAAGCAAATGCAGTCTAATTAATATATATTCAACTTGTAATTGTCAATGTGCACATTATCCATTTTGTGAAGAGCCAGCACTTTTTAAAATTCTGTACCTCATTTATGGGTTCGTCCAACAAATATTTCTGGAGGGTCTGCCATGTGGCAGACACTGCCCCACACCAAGGGTTCAAAGGTTAATCTGTGTCCGGCCCCCTGCTTCCCCACCACTTAGGTTTATAGTCCACTTGGGAGGAACGTGTACATGTGAGCTCAGTGTACTAAGCCTTATGAAGTCTTACAGTAGTGGCAGAAGTCTGAGGAGGACCCAAAGAAGATGGGAACAGTTCCCCCGAGACACTGTCCAATAAAAACACATATAAGGCAATCCAATATGTAATTTAAAATTTTCTAGTAGCTACATCAAAGAAAATTAAAAAGACATAGGTGAAATTAATTCTTGTAATTCATTTTATTTAATGTAATATATCTGAAATGTTATTTCAACATATAAGTAATATAAAGTATTAATGAAATATTTTACATTCTTTTTTTCATATTAAGTGTTTGAAATCCAGTATGTATTTTATCCTTATAGCACATCTCTATTCAGGCACTAAATTTTCATCAGGAATACATGATCTGTATTCAGATTTCATTTGATTTACAGTCGAGAAAGTAGATTCACATACCCAACTTCAGAATCTACTTAAAAGTTTTCCAATAACTGGATTGAGCATCAGTTTTAAAATTTAAATTGATTAACATTAAATAAAATTTAAAATTGAGTTCCGGGGCCAGCCCAGTGGCAGGGCGGTTAAGTTCGCACATTCCACTTTGGCGGCCGTGTTCACTGGTTGGATCCCTGGTGCGGACCTATGCACCGCTCATCAAGCCATGTTGTGGCAGGCATCCCACATATAAAGTAGAGGAAGATGGGCACGGATGTTAGCTCAGGGCCAGTCTTCCTCAGCAAAAAAAGGAGGATTGGCAGCAGATGTTAGCTCAGGGCTAATCTTCCTCCAAAAAAGTAAAATAAAATAAAATTGAGTTCCTCCACTGCACTAGCTGGATTTCAAGCGCTCAATAGCCACAGGTGACTGTTGGCTCTCGTGTTGGACAGCACAGAACTAGAGGGAAGGGAAGGAAGGACAAGAGAAAGCAGGTGACTCAAGCACCAGTCTCAGGCACGTTGACAACACAGACAAGGCAGGGCAGGGGCTCGCAGTGGCAGCCTCCCCCCAACCCCCCATGACCAGCCATTCTTGGCCCAGAGGAAAGGAACCCATTTTAAGCAAACACAACAAGGCAAAGCTATAGATAGAGAATAACCGATTCCAAATAGAAATTACAACAGACAGCACTCATCACCACCACTGCCTCCCTCCGTTTGCCTGGAAAACCGAGACTCATCTGTCAGAGGAGACACAGGCAGTGTAGCTGCATTAAGCAATGTGCACTACTCCGAAGTGTTGAATATGCAGAGCCATGGTAAGGAGGCCGTAGGATTTGGGAAGGATAGACAGCAAACCACAAAGATAAATGGTTGAACTTGCACTTAGCATTTACATAACTTTGCTGTCTTTTTTTGCTGATGGGACCCATGTGTGTAATTTCCCTCCTTTCAGGGTTTTAATGCTGAACGTGTAAAATCCCAAGCAGATTGTGTAACATCCCCCAGGCCCAGCTGCCAGTCCTGTCCATTAAAGGGGAACTGCCAGGCCCTCCACGAGGCAGCCCCGGAGCGGTTGACTGGAAAGGCTGGTGGTGCTTTGCCATGGACCCAGCTTTTGTAAAGCAAGTCTGTGAGCCCCGTGCCCCATGGCCTTTTCTGAGCTTATACTCTAACAATGGCCCTTATTTTTTTCCTCACCTGGGAAAAGGCTGGGCTGGCTTTGTGTGTTGGCCAAGCCATTTATTTCCCAAGGGCTTTGAAGGTGAAAAGCCCCTGGAGCCTTCCAGGGAGCCCACAGCTGGGCCTGGCAGCATTTCTGCCCTTTCCGGTAAAGGAATGTAATTAAAGCAGGAAAAAAAAGAAAGAAAGAAAAAGAACAACACCCAAGCATAGCGCCTCCCCCTCCAAAGACGTGTGTTGTCATGCAAGTGTGCTTTTTTTAATTTGTGAAGGAATGGCCTGAGTGTACTGTATTTACATTCTTGTGTTCACTGATAATGACTTTCAGATTTTTGGAGCTCTCCAGCTGACAACAAACCCCCAAACCCTCCACCTCCCCATAGGCCTCTCTCCTCAGACGGTGTCTGCCCTGCCTCGCGTCAGCTCTGCCTTATAAATGGAGTGCATTCTATCAAAACCAGGACGCCTTCGGAGCTGGAGTGCAGCCAGACCAACGGAGCCCTGTGTTTCATTAATCCTCTCTTCTTGAAAGTGCACAGCCAGGACCTCAGTGGAGGCCTGAAACGGCCCTGCACAAGGACTCCCAACGCGAATGGCACCGAGAGGCCTCGGTCCCCCCCGCCCAGGCCCCCGCCGCCCGCTATTAATAGTCTGCACACAAGCCCTCAGCTGTCCAGGCCCGAAGCCCCGGCGAGCATGCCAGAAACAGTCAACCATAACAAACATGGGAACGTAGCGCCGCCTGGAACGAGACCAGCCCCCGTGCCTCCACCCCGGCTGAAGAAGCAGGCTTCTTTTCTCGAGGCGGACGGCGGCGCGCAGCCCGTGACCAGCGGCCGGCCGCGCGCGGGCCCGGAGCGGGAGCGGGAGCAGCGGGAGCGGGCGCGGGAGCCAGAGCCGGCGCGGGAGCGCGAGCGGGCGCGGGCCCCGCCGGAGGAGGCCCCGGGGCGTTGCACAAGCGCCCAGCCCGGCACCTCTGAATCACGGCCCCCGTGGCATGGAGGCCGGCAGAGGCTGAGCGACATGAGCATTTCCACTTCCTCCTCCGACTCGCTGGACTTCGACCGCAGCATGCCGCTCTTTGGCTACGAGGCGGACACCACCAGCAGCCTGGAGGACTACGAAGGGGAGAGCGACCAGGAGACCATGGCCCCCCCCATCAAGTCCAAAAAGAAGCGCAGCGGCTCCTTCGTGCTGCCCAAGCTTGTCAAGTCGCAGCTCCGCAAGATGAGCGGGGTCTTCAGCTCCTTCATGACCCCCGAGAAGCGCATGGTCAGGAGGATCGCTGAGCTGTCCCGGGACAAGTGCACCTACTTCGGGTGCCTGGTGCAGGACTACGTGAGCTTTCTGCAGGAGAACAAGGAGTGCCACGTGTCCAGCACGGACATGCTGCAGACCATCCGGCAGTTCATGACCCAGGTGAAGAACTACTTGTCTCAGAGCTCGGAGCTGGACCCCCCCATCGAGTCGCTGATCCCTGAAGACCAAATAGGTAAGTACCCCCTTGGCCTTTTTTTTTTTAATATAAAAAAATACAGTAACCTCGTAAGACAGTGCACCCTGTGTTAGTTATTTTGGATGAAGTTTTCTCCGGAGTTCGAAACAGCAGCACACTCCACTCCCTCCAGGATTGGAAGGGAAACTCGGCTCTTAAGCAGACCTCACCTTCTCCCTGCCCGGCTGCTGCGTGCTGTGCTCAGAAATGCTGTTTGGAATGACTGATGGGATCTGCAGAATGATTCTACTCAGGCGTGGAGATTGCCTTCTAGGGTCCAGTTGCCCACCTGATTTTGTGCTGTGTCTGCGTGACACAAAAGTGCATCTCTGCAGACTGTGCATGCCTAGAAAGATATTTTTGCTGCCTTCTGAGAGGGATGGGTGTTTCGTGGGGGAAGTACACTTTTATTGAGGTATAGTGTATGTTCAGAAGATGCAGAGATCTGGGTGTCCAGCTGGACGAGTTTCCACACTGAACACAGCTGTGTGCCAAGAACCAGCTCAGTAAGCAGAACACAACCAGCGTCCTGAAGCCCCGGGACCCCCACCCTGTCCATCTTCTCCTGAAAGGGTAGCTGCCTTGCTGGCATCTAATCCCATAGAATTCAGTAAGCAGCAGTGTTTTCGAGTAAGCAAAAAACTGGAAAGGACAAGTTTATTTTGTGTACCTTTAAAGTAAGTGACAGTGTTTGGAAGTCACATGAAAGGTGTTTTCTCTGAAGTCCAGGGGAAATACTTTCTTTGTAACCTCACTGAAGGGCTGGAGTGTTAATCGTTACTTTAGCCAAGGAAACATTGAATTTGGCAAGCTGTCTTTTTTTCCAGGGTGAAAGTGTTGACGGGATTTATTTATTTCTTGAATTTCAGAAGGTTGAGTCTAAAGGGCTGATTTCAGAGACCTCATTCACTGGGCAGCAGCAGCCAAAAGAGCTACCACACGTTTCTAGGCTGTTCATAAAGCTAAAGCCGAATCTCTTCTTTCTGATTGGGTCTGTTTGTCGAAAGTAGTAAACAGTGTGTGGTAGAGAGTGGGCTCTTTCTCTTTTCCTCTCTTTCTCCTTCCCTCCCTCTCTCTCTTTCTCCTTTAAGTGAGTTTCAGCAGCTCTTTGATTTTCTCACAAAAGAATCAAAGCCTTGTTTGTTTTCTTGTGGTTTGAGCCCGGTTGGATGGGCGTGGTTAGAGCTGGCCTGTTACTGAAGCGAGGGGCGAGGGGCGGGAAGGAATGTGTCCTTGTGATGTGCCTTAGGGCTGAAGGAGACCTCCAGGACAAGGGAGAGCAGCCACACAGGCCAGCTCTTTCCCCCATCCTACCAGAGCCCACCTCTTGGGGAGACCAGCTCAGATGTAAGATTAACAGGGACCCCCAACCTGCACAAGAAGCTTCCTCTTGGGGGGGCCCAGGGGAAGAGGGAGGCAGTTGCTGATGTCAGCCCTGAGCTATGTGGCGGGTAGCACCAACCAACCCACAGAGACAGGGCTTCCGAGGGAACAAGGGCCTTCCCTGCCAGTACTGGTCCCGGGAAGCTCCTCTGCCAGCTTCTTTTGGAGTCAAGTTCAGATATGGTACTTGCTCTTAGAGTGCAAGGGCTCATTTTCTAACCAAAACTAAATATGTACTTTGCTATTCCAGAAAGACTCAGCTTTTCATTTAAAATTTAAGGTCACAACAAGAAGGGAAGCTGTCACCTATAGAGCCTCTCATATGAGCCGGGTAGCCTGTCCAGGTGATTTCCGTGGGTCCTGGCTCAACCCCGGGTCGCACGCATCAGCCTCCCTTGTGGAGTGGAGAAAGGCAGGGCTTCGCCAGGTAGAGCCCTTTGTCTCAAGGCCACACCAACTAGTAGCTGGCAGGTGCAGCATTTGAACTTACTTCTGTCAGATTCACAGCTCATGTTTTTCTAACCTCAGCTTTCTGCTGCTGCTTGCATTCATATTTTCTCATCAGAAATTAAGGGAAATTGAAAAAGAATTGTTTTTTATTATGTTGTACATCTAAAACTAATACAACGTTATATCTCAATTTTAAAATCTTAAAAATTTTTTTTAAATAAAAAGAAAGAAATTAAGGGGAATTGGAATAGTAGGCCAACCCTTTGTTGGGGCAGCTCAGACTAAAGCTCTTTGTGGAGGGCGTGGCCTTCCCAAGCTTTGCTATGCTTTTTTATTGGTTTGTTTATTTGGGTTTTTTAAACTTTTGCATGAAAGCAGGCACTTCATCATATCTGTTGCTTCCCTAGGGAAGCCTTCGTTCTGTTTTGCAAAGCACAGTGAATGCCTGACTGGGCTCTTGAAATTAAGAGGAAGGTGAGCTGGGGCAGAGGTTAACCTGAGAAACTCATCACGAGCCCAACTGGAGGGAAAGAGGTGACTCTGATTATTAGAAAACCAATCCCCTTAAATGTGCTCCTTACTGGATTAGGACTCTGACAAGAAATGGACTCAGTCTAGTAGCCTGTGTTTTACGTATTCCTAAATGAAGGGCTCTCTAGTTTACTAAGGACTTGTTAATACGGTGACTTCCTTGAGCCTCATAATCAAGTCAAGGTTGGTTTATTTGTGTAGATGTTCTTCAAGTTTTGCAGATTGAAGAACAGAGGCCAAGGTGTGTAGAGTGACTTGCAGAGGGTCATGCTGCCAGTGAGCAGGGGGAGCTTGCATTCAACCCGATCTTCTCTCTCTCCGTTGTGTGTCATTCTCACCACGTCTGACTTCCTGGGAGGATGTCATTCACTTCGAATCTAATTCACTCTGAATGCCACCCCCGGAATCCCAAGCCTCAAATTTGTTCTGAACAGGTGTCTACTAGTGCTCGTAAGGCTTTTCAAGCATGCCAGTTGGGGTTCTCTGCTTTAAAAAAATCTAGTCTGTCCTCCTTTCCCACAACTTCAGAAGGAGATATGAGTAGGGATTTAAATTTAAAGCCAGAGTTATGGAATGTCCATCCCGAAACTAAGGAAGTTGGAGGAGGCAATCCATTGGTTTAACCCCTGTAGAATTATAGCTATCATTCGTATGTGAAAAACAAGTGTATGAATGAATGCATAGGATATATGCGTTTAGTATATGGAGATAGTGCTATCTGTCTTCTCCAGAGAGTGATTCTTCAGTTGCACAGAGAAAAGCCAATGAAAACACGGAATACCTCTCACCCACTGCCACCATATCCATGTGCTCCTGTCACAACCCTTTAGGTCAGCACTTTCTAGGTGATTATAAAACGGTAAACAGTCAGTCTCAAAAATGGAAAACTGCCACTCTAAATGGTTGTGTCCTGTCATGGAGAATTTGCATTCTGTTTAGACTGCTCTGTAAAGCACTTCCATCCAAAAGCCCTGCCATTTAGAGGTTCTTGAATAAATATTAGTTCTTTGACATCAGCTTTGCCCTCCTGCTTGGAGAATGAAGCCAATGAGGATAAGACATGGTGAGTTCCCATATGAGCCAGCTCTCTGTCCATCCCAGGGCCACATATGACGTTTCCCTTCTGGACAGTCATTCACCCACCCTCACCACCCCCCCCCCCCCAGCAAAATGGTGCATGGAAAGACAAACAGTTGCTTCAATAAAAAGTATACATGGTTTCGGGTCCTACTCGAAGCCCTGGGGTCAGTAACTTCATTGACAGAGTGAGGTATACTCATTCCCGGTGTGTCCTGCCCTGTAAAGTATGGACCGGGTGTGACATTACTCATTATTCTGACATGTGTTCCTCATTGGTGAGTTTTCACATCATACCATTCTTGCTTCAGTCTTTTTCAACCAATGGGAGAAATTAGTCCAAAATTTCTAGCAGTGAAATCTCCACTTTACGGAACTTGTCGCATTTTGGTGGTTAGTGTTTTGACTTTATTCAAGCAAAAGAATTTTTATTTCTGATTTGATGTTAATCTTGGGAAATCCCTCTGTTTTCAAGTCTTGTTTCAAGAAAAACAAAATTTTTCCAACTCCAAAAATGTTAGCCATCCCAAATTTTCTATTTCGTTCAAACTCCCCACCGCCGACTATCAACAACGATACAAAAAAGCCAACTGTTCGTATTCCTAAAAGTCAGTAGAGAAAAGCAAGAAAATATTGCATTGCTTCTTTAACGTCTGTATACTAAAATGTGTATTTTCCCTGAAGGCATTTTAATTATGTGAAGAAAAAGTATCTTTAAACTCAATCCCCACCTATTTCAAAGAGAACATTCATTTACGTACGTGTACACGTGTTTTTTTGTTTTTTTAGTAGAGAAATGACACTGAATTGTGATTAGACACCAGAGAGTATAGCAAGAATAAGAAAGAGGGGTTGAAGTGATTCTCTCTTAACTATTACAGCAACTTTGCTTCTGATCATTTTTTTAAAAGTGAGTCTTCAAGTCTGGCTAAAGCTTCCATATCTAGTGTGACTTTTTAATTTTTAATTCACAGTTTGGTTTCAGCCCTTGGGTTATTAACTGCTCTTTTTAAGATAAAGAGTCACTCTGAGAGATGTGGCCAGAGAGGCATATTGGTGCCAAGTTGAGATTAAAACCTGGAATCTGACTTCTGATCTGGCCCGTGTGACCATATCACCTGCAAGGAGCGAATGTCCTTCTACAGTTTACAAGGGGTAGAGAGGAAGGAGAAAAATCGACCTTTTGCAGCATATAAAAAGAATGCCTATATTATTTTTGAAAATTAGTTTAAATAGAAGACTGCAGCAAGAAGCACCCCTTTTTCTCATAGGGCATTATTTGTTTTATAATTTTTACTTTAAAGCATCGCAGTTGGGTTAATTATGTTCTATCAACTAAAAGAAGGTTCGGAACCCTGGAGCTGAGACTCTCTGCCCAGGACTCCCTGACTCTGTGGTGCTCTCTCTGTTCAAGGGCACTGTTAGCTCACTTATTCAGAGAGCCTTTACCAACAAGGTGGGGATTGAGGATGGCGTCACAAATAAGGCACACGAAGATGTCTGTGCCGAGGTGTTCTCTGATTGTACCCCTGGAATCTTCCATCTCAAGAGAGAGGTGAGCCCCTCCCGGGCAGCAAACATCAGCGGGTAACAGAGGCGTTCATAGAGGGATTGAGTGTGAGGCAAAGAACACTTCATACGTGACATTGATTGAAATGGAAGCCTCAGAATCTTTAAGACTTGGCCGTGTTTCCCCCTACTCTCCTCCTGCCAAAAGAATGGCTCTGGTTGGCTGTCTTGGTGAGGCGAGCACCATGTAGAGGAGCCCTCACCTCCAGGGTCCCACCCGCAGTCCTGCTACCTTCGCCCGGTCTCTCGGCAGGCACGGAGTCGGGCAGCCACAGCCCTTGCCCTGCCACTTCAGACCAGTGTCCACTCTGGAGGTTCTCCCTATTCACTCAGGCCCAGGGCCTTCTTTTAGAAGCCAGAAGTCGCAGCCCGCCTCTTCTGTCGAGTCAAGCTGTGTATTAAACATATAGTGTGTTTTTAATGGAACCAAGTGAAAGCCCCCCTAATCCCTCATCCGTGTGTAGTTCTTGACGGAGTACTTTTATGCATGGAATCCCTTTAAATCCCCTTAATACCTTAGGAGGTCCTATTTATTATCCTCATTTTTATAGATGAGGAAACAAAAGCTTAGCGAGGTCAAGCCAGAATGCAAGAAGGACTGAAACCAACTCATATGGCCGGTTTTTCCTGCACCTCCTGTGGCAGCTACCCCTGCCTTTCTGGTCCATTTTACGAGGAGAGAGGACGACCACGCTGGTGAATCACACCATACCAGAGGGCGCCTGCCATCCACATGACTTATCCTGGCTGCTCTTACCTGGGTCACCTGCCCAAGGTCGAGTCTGCCTGGTTTCTGCTCTGTAGAGCTAAATGTCCTCCACTTTCTGTCCCCTGTTCTTTGGAAGCAAGCCACTAAGCCCTACCCACACTCAGTGCATGGGGATAGAATTAAGTTCTACCTCCCTAAGCCCAGGGGAGCCACATAAATTATTTGGAATTCTTCTGTAAGGAAGATTGGTCTCTTCTCTGCGTTTGTTTTTATTGGCCTTTTACTAGAAGTCACTGAAATCGGTCTGATGGCTTCCGTACATAAAACGTTACATGAAAATAGCCTATACTTTTGCATAATGTCCTTCTTTGAAGCCCACCAAAATGAACAAAAATCTAAGTGAATCCCAATGCTTGTCATCTTTATTTTGGCTCCATCTCTGCTGCGTCCTTATTTATTATTAATGGGCTGAAGTATGCATTGCTGACTAAACTTAAAGCAAACCCAGGTTACAGGACATCAGGATGACAGGGGGCTCTGCAGGGACGGGGTGACTGCCCCATACCTGGTCAATGGCTTCGTCACGAGAGTTACACTTCCTGTATTCTGCAGGAGTAAGGAGAAGAAACATAATTTTCGCGTAGCCACCCAAAGGAAGGATTTTTAATTCAATTCAACAGTCACTTTGGAGCACTTGCTGCATGTGGGCCTCAGACTGGGGGCTGCCGATGGCTCACGTGACGACCCCCAGGTGTGGTGTTCAGAGGGCTTCTCCTTGAGGGGAGAGGTCTAGTTTGCTCTCTGCCTTGGCAGAGGCAGCAAAGAAGTCTGAGGACACGGAGTGGGGAGGAGCCGCGTGGAGGAGGCAGGCAGGCAAGTCTTCATGGGAACCCACCTCGGGAAAGGCAAGGAGCTCAGCAGACACAGGAAACAGTGTGTGGCAAAGTGCAGAGGCGCAGAGGACCGTAGTACTGTCGCCTTCAGCAAGAACATGGGCTGCTTGTTCATGGGGATATGGCCGGAAGGAGGAGTGGTGGGCACAGCAGGGTGCATTGCCAGGAGCTGAGTCGCGAAGGTGGTGCAAAGCATTTTACAACAGTTACCCCGGGCAGGGGAAGAATCAGACTCTTTAACATCTCTCTAGCCCAGGTACCAACCAGTCAAATCAGACGCCAGCCATAAACACCTGTGGACCAGTGTGACAAGCCAGGATGCCAGGGACCCGGAGTGGTCAGACACTGAGCAGGGACAACAGTGTGACCCGAGCCCTCCCCAGTTAGTGGACCGAAAACTGTTGGTGATGAACCAAATCTGCTATTCGTCCCACACACTTTCTCATCTGAAATGGGGCTGGGAGCTCTCTCCCTCTTGATTCCCATTGCTCTGAAAGATCCAGAGCTTCGCAAGACGTTCAGGTCATCTGTGGTTTTCTGCTCTTAGATGGAGACAGAATGAGGCTATGACAAAACCCAGGGAGTTTGGGGGCAGGAAAACCCAGAGGGCCAGACCTTCTGTCTTTCTACCTATGGATGCGAGGGAGTGAGGAAGAGTAAGAAGACATGAGAGAGAAAGATATACAGGAAACCAGGCAGCTTCTCCATTAATTTATCAAAGCACTTTTCAGTTCCCATTTCAAACCAAGTAAACCACAGTTAACACAGCAAAAACAAAAACTGAACAGCCCCGAATCGTTAAACCTGGTGTCCTTTTTCAAAGGCATACACTCGACATTCAGAGGGAACCAATGATGTTAGCCTGCTTACTTGGTGTCGGGTGCATACGGGCTGCTCATTGTGTGAGATCTCTCCCAGTCTTCCTGACAATCCCATCAGGGAGCTGTGAGTGGTCCCATTTTACAGATGAGGAAGCTGAGGTCTGGAAAGGTCATCTTCTTCCCTCAAGGTCGAAAAGTAGAAAACTGCTGAGTTGGACTTCACATCTGACCTGAGGGCCACTGGGACAGAAGGCGATCTGCTTTTTATGAGTAGTTTGTACAGAGGATTAACAAAGTGCTGTTGCGGCTGCTTGGGTGTCACGTCTCAGCTCTGCTGAGATGGGGTGGATAAATTTCTCGCTGAAATGCAGAAGCCTGGTGGTTCAGAGCAAGCACTTAGGCTGGACCATGGGGTTTGAAGTCCCAGCTCTGCTGCTGATGAGCTCTGTGTGCTTGGTCATGTGTCTTCACATCTCTGTGCCTCAGTTTCTTCACATGTAATGTGTGTACTGGATGCTGTTGTGCCTGCTCCACTGACACTCACTTACCTGTTTGACTTCCGACTGCCAGCACTTGCCACGTTTTGTCCAACACTTTCTTATGCCACCGGAGCCCTTGTCCAGGGCACATAGAAAGGCTGGGGAATTAACGCCCTCCCCACCCTCTGGAAGCAGCCCTCGAGCAGGAACTGAAGGGAGCAGGTGTATAGATACCCCCACTGCCTCCGCTCTGGTGGGACGGCTCCGAGGCAGACTCCCAGCATGCTTGGGCTCCAGCTGCCTTCAGTGATAACTGGTTCAGTAAAGCCTGCAGCGCTGGCAGCCTTGTCTCCCGTCCGCCACCAGTGCTTCCTGGGCTCAGCTCCCAAATGAACTACCCGCACCCAAGTCCTTGTCTCAGGGTCAGCTTCTGGGAGAACCCAAACTAAGACAAATAGGGATTATGTATTCGTTTCAGTCAAAGGATTGTTTAAATATGCGTAAAGTACGTAATGTGTAATGAACACACTGAGCACCCACTCGTCAGTTCTAATCCTTAATCCAGTTACGCAGCCAAAGGAAAATATGTTAGCACGTAAAGAACATAGCAGCTCGTTTTGCCTTTGTTGTGCAGAGGGAGGCCCAGCATGCCTCTCCTGGCTTGTTTGCAGTGAGAACAACCAAGCTTATGTCTCCTTTCCACCATCCTGGGAAAATCATTTGACTTCTAATTCTAAACCTCATGCCCATCTGCAAAATGAGGATGGCACTAGTTCCTGCTTCACAAGGCTGAAGTGAGAGTTAACATATAGTGAGGTCACACAGATAGCCCCCTTAGAATAGGAACTGTTCCTGCTTCACAAGGCTGAAGTGCGGGTTAACATATAGTGAGGTCACACAGATAGCCCCCTTAGAATAGGAACTGTTCCTGCTTCACAAGGCTGAAGTGAGGGTTAACATACAGTGAGGTCACACAGATAGCCCCCTTAGAATAGGAACTGTACAAATAGATGCCCAATAAACATCAGTGATTATAAACGTTTGAATTTCACATTTTGAGTTCCCTACAAAAAAGGCCATTAGCTTCTATTTCTACTACTTGGCTTTTTTTTTTTTAGTAATCAGAATGCTAGAACTCGAAGAAACCAAGAGGCCATGCGAACTAACCTCATCTTTTATCTTTGTCATGTAACTTTAGGGTACAACCTGTATGTTTTGAATATTCTGTTGTTTAGACTCTGGGTAGTTAAAATCCCCTGGAGAATATTGATTATTACTTTGTTTTGTTTTAGCAGTCAGTCAGGTTCAGACTGCTAGTTCTGTCTTGCCTTCCGTGGGCAGTGAATTCCAATGGCAGTTCCAAAGTTCGAGGCAATGATAGTGAGAGAGGTGAAGTGACATGGCCAAAATTGCTTAGAAAGGTAGAGCCGGCCTGGCTGCCAGCCCTCATGGTCCTAGTGTTCTTTCTAAGACACACCTTCTCTGGACTTCAGCTTCGGCTCTCAGGCTCTCACTTCCCTCTAGGCAGCAGTGGGTAAGCAGAAAGTGCTCAGACCAAGTCGGTGCATGATCCAGTCTTGTGATGGTTCCCTATCTGATCTCTGACCTTCTCTGGAATCTGTTCTGTCAGTCAGAGTGGCGCAAGGGGACGAGGCTTCTGTCTTGTCTTCCTAATAGGTTCCTAATAGGGGAGTGATCACTTCACAGCACTGGAGGCCAGTACATTTGATGCTTCTTGTAAATTACCACATCAGGTCACGTTAAGGCAGGGAGCATCCAAGCAACTGCTATGATCTCTACCATTTCCCCCTAATGGATGAACTTTGGGGACAATTGATAAGATCTGTATAAATATTTTGAGAAATTTTTTTTTCCAGTTTTGGTCATTCAGCTAACATTTGGTTTCCAAAATTCAAAATGTTGTAGCTCAAACAATTCTCTAGGATTTTCTTGTTGTTTGTATCTTTGTTTGTGGATAAATACAATTGACATAGTCAGATTTCCTGGATTCAAATCCTGGCTCCCCCTCTTGCTAGCTGTATGGCATTACTCTCTTTGGATTTCACTTTTCTCATCTATAAATTGAAGAAATAATAGTCCTCCCCACCTTGGGTTTTTTTGAGGATTTGAAGAGTCAGTTTACGTGTAAAGTGCCTAGAATAGTGTCATTGCTCTTATAGTTTAAAAGATTTTGTTTTCTTGGATTTAAAGCAACCAGAGATAGTGGAAAACAACATACAGAAGTAATTTATAAGAAATATGACCAATCTGTTCTTTTTTTTTTTTTCTGAGCTAGTCCACATTCTGAAAGGTTTTCTGTTCATTTTGTTTCCTCAAATCATTTTTCCCTCTCACTTCATGAGCAGAACTGTTTTTCCTATTGGAGAGAACCAGCTGGGTACCAGGTCTCTGTCATTGGGACTTTTTTTTTCTATTCCTTATGTTTATTAAGGATTTGGGGTGGGGGATGGGGTTAGGAGTAAAGTCCTGAAAAAGCATGCAAAGAGACCAGTCTTTTTTATTTTTAAATTATGACCTTTAAAAATGTACTAAAAAAAAATATCCAGCACTAGTAATTTTTTTTATTCTGAGTTGTAAGAGAATGGGCACTTGGCAATGAGTCCTAGGTTTCAGCCCTTCTCACAGAATTCCACAGCCCCGTTTATGGTGCAAAGGCCAGCATCCTTCTGTGGTGGCAAGGATGAGGTGCATGAGGGACCCCCTCAGCTTGCTGGTAATGAATTTTCTGCTGTCCTCCCCAGGAATATCACAGAACCTTCTGGAAATGATTGTGTTAACGCTCTGGCCCAGAGGTGACCAGGCTTACTCTGAAGCTAAAAGTTTCCCTTGGGGGTTCAAGGTGAAAATCCCAGGCTGGTCTCCAGTTTTATTTGTTCAGTTTGTACATGGTTGTTGAGGTTTAACTTATATCCATAAAGTGCACAAATCTTAAGTGCTCAGTTCGATAAATTTTCACGTATGTGCACACACATATAGCTACTACCCAGATCCAGATATAGAACGTCTCCCCGGAAGTGTCACCCCACAGCCCCGTTTATTCCTAAGGGTAGCTGCCATCCTGACTTTCGTCATCATAGACTCATGCTGTTTGCTTTTGAACTTTATAGAAATGAAATGCTAAAGGAGATACTATTTATGTCTGGCTTTTCCCACAGAGCATTTTATCTATGAGATTCATCCAGTTGCACTTGGAGCAGAAGTGTGCTCTTTTTCATGGAATGAATCTTCCATTGTCTGAATTCCATTCTCTGAATTCCACTGTACGAATATGTCCTTGTATCATTCCATTGGGATGGGCCTTTGGGTTGTTTCCAGTTTTTGGTTCTTATGAATAATGCTGCTATCAGCATTCATGTACATCCCTAATATTAATGATTGGCATGCCTTTCACCCCCCTTGGTGACCTCATTCTAACAGGAGTGATTAACACGGTTAACAGCAGTGTATAACACGATTATATATTAGAACCATGTGTAGGTTTCAGAACCTTTGGACAGAGAGGAATAAATTGGTGAATGTTTATACAGCACCTTGAATGTTAGAATTAAGAGATTATTTACTTTGCAAAGCAGTATGATTGATTGTTTAAAATAGTTGTGCAGCCTCAAGCAAGCCCTTAGACATCTCCAAGCCTCAGTTTCCTCATGTGTAAAATGGGCATAATATTAGTATTATGCAAAAGTAATAGAGTTAGTGTAAGAATTAGATGAGATAATGAAGTAACATACTTAGAGCCTAAATCAACTGAGTGCTCCACGTTAATTGCTGCTGTTGACTTTTCATCGTGGTGACTATTCAGGATAAAGTCAAAGATGCTATAAAGTCACCCGAGTTTATTCACGCACCATAACCATTGCAAAGCAAGTAATTTGCTTTTATGCCAGATGTTAAGTGACAATGTTGTACTGTTTTTCTTCTTACGTTATAACCTCTTTTGCTTCAACCTTGATTTCTATAGTTGTGTAAAGCTGTATATTTAAACAAAGAGATCTCTGGGATAGGATATGAAAGTGGAAGAACTGAGAAAAACTTAGGCTGGAGAAGCTAATCATTGTGGGGTCAGCACTAACTTTTGGCATCAGTTTTAGCTTTGGGTTATGAGAAAATTGTTTTTTATGTTTGTGCATCTGGCTTAGATTTCTCTTTGTCCCTGACTTTGTAATAATAGGTGATAATTTGGATTCAGTGTGATCTGATCCAATGTCAGAAATTCCAAAGGCAGGAGAGAGAACTCAGTTATTTCCAATCTTAGAAGTAAGTGGATCCATGGGCTTCAGAATGGAATCACATTAAAGGGTCATATTATGTGTGGTTGCTACCCAGGTAGTTTTGATGAGAATGTGCAAACATTTGGGATTGAAAAGCTGATGTTGAAAAAGCAGAGAGCTTATTATTGTGTAAATCATCTTAAGTCTGGATCTCCAGATCTGTGATCCTGGTCATTTTACTGTCAGCCAAGAAAGCTGCTCCGTTGGGCAACCATTCAAAGAAAGAGGGAAAAATAATGCCTCCCACACCTGAAGGTGTTTCCTAACTCTGAGCACAAAGACATTTCAAAATTTTTTAATTTTTATTTCGAAATCATTTCAGACCCACAGAAAAGTGGCAAAAAATAGTACCAAGAAATCGTGTCTGCCCTTCACCCTGATTTCCCAAAAGTTAGCACTTTGCCACATTTGTTTCATACTTGGCCTTTCTCTTTGTTTACACACAACACACACACACACACACTCACACACTCCTTTTTTCTGAACCATTTGAGAGTGAGTTGCAGACATTGTGTCTGTTTACTCCTAAATACTCAGTGTGTATTTCCTAAAAACAAGGACATTCTGTAACAAAACCCAAGTAAATACTGATTCCCTAAACTAACACTAAAACCTGTTCTGCAGGTTCTATTCAGATCTCATCTAATGTCTCAAAAATGTCCTTTACAGCAAATGAAATAAAGAAGTTTTTTGGTCCAGAATCTAATCTAAGATAACATGTGTGTTTAGCTGAATTTATTTCCTCAGAAAATATTTTAAGGGATCTCGAACCCTATTAGAAAATCCTTCCTTTAAAATAATGTATTTACTTACCTGTCAACTGGATGATTGGTAGAAGGACTAAGTCAAAAGAATGTCTTCTAAAATATTTGCCTGGGCTTATGGGGGAGGGGACGTAAAAGTAGCTAACACAAATACATTTAATTGTATTGATTGTATGCAACAGAAACTGTAAAACTTTATTAGGAAAGATTCACTCTTCCTGACATTACAGAAAAAAATCTTGGAGTGCCGGTGGTAGTGTTGGGTGGCTGGATGTGAAGCTGTATCTTGTCTGCCCTGCAACCAATGCCCAGAATTGCAAATGTCCATTCCGAGAAAGCAGACATTGCATTTCCTCTTTCTTCAGACCATGGTCACAGTAGCTGCCCTTTCTTTGGCAGATGTGGTGTTGGAGAAAGCCATGCACAAGTGCATCCTGAAGCCCCTGAAGGGGCACGTGGAGGCCATGCTGAAGGACTTCCACATGGCCGACGGCTCGTGGAAACAGCTCAAGGAGAACCTGCAGCTGGTCCGGCAGAGGAATCCACAGGAGCTGGGGGTCTTCGCCCCGACCCCTGATATTGTGGATGTGGAGAAAATCAAAGTCAAATTCATGACAATGCAGAAGATGTATTCCCCGGAAAAGAAAGTCATGCTGCTGCTGAGGGTCTGCAAGCTTATTTACACTGTCATGGAGAACAACTCAGGTGAGGCTGCCCGAAGTCCAGGCTCTTCACCACTTCCCACCAGGGCCCGTGACCAGGCCAGGCACATGTCAGTCTTTCTGAGTCCCAATTTCTCTTCCTTTCAATCTCTTGATTTCACCAAGTGGCTCACAAAAATATAAGTGTTACTCTGGTATCTGGCAAATTAGTCACATGCAACACATTAATAGCACCAAAAAGAGCAAGTGGATAAGAGCTGTGAGATTTTTGTACAATGCCAGTTGATTAAAGATTGAGTTCAGGGTGGGGGAAGTGGATTCAGACTCTGAAGTCCAAGTTCGAATCCTAGCCCTGAAGTTAATTAAGTGTGGGACTTTGGCCACCTTACTCAACCTTCTAAAAGTTTCCGTGCACCTGTTGCTGGCTATGACCCTGTCCTTCCTAAGGTGGGGATCAGATGCTGGCACAGCCTCAGGCACGATGGAAATATTAGCAATTATCAGTACTACATTTTGGACAGTGAGGTGTGTGTGAATGATCTACACATGTGTCAGAAATTCAGAGCATTCAGTAATAATGCAGTTTCATTACAGCCATTTCACTGGCTCTCCTTTCTTTGCCACAAGCTGAAGCAATGTAACCGGAATTCACAAGAGTTCCAATGTTGGAAGTAAGCCCTCGGATTTCCCCTGGGCTGCTGCTTGTAGATGCAGGAGCAGCCTTGATTCGTGGAGTGGCTGAGCCCTGCTCTGTTCCAGGTCTTCTGTGAGCCTGGTGTAATTCCGTGGATGATTACCAACTTTTCCTCTGAGTGAAACTGCTTCACGGAGAAGCAACAGAGAGAAAAACACACGCTGTAATAACCACCACTTGAGTAGATAGGAATGTGTGTGCACTGCAAATTGTTAAGCAAAGACATGCATGTGAGCTCGTGGGCTAGTGATGATAGCATATGAACATCACCTCTGAAATCCGCAAGCATATTTCACCTACGGGAAATAGAATTTTTGTAGTTCGTGAAATAATTTATGAAAGATCTCCCAAAAATATCTGCACAGGACTATGTTCTTCTGAAGCACAGTTTCTTAACCTCAGCACTAGTGACATTTAAACCAGACAATTCTTTGTTGTGGGGGCCATGCCGCTTCCTGTAGGAAGCTTGTCCGCATCCCAGATGCTACCCGCAACCCCACCCTCCAGTCGTGACAAGGAAAAATGTCTCCAGACAATGCCAGGTTCCCCTGGGGGCAAAATCACCCCTGTTGAGAATCACCATTGTAATGAAAAGTAGCAATAAGGACTAAATTTTTTTTGCCATTTATTAAGCGTAGGTACCTGTTCAGCATATACTGAATTAGCACATTTAAGTAAATTAATTCTGTCTCACGTTGAACACAGAGCAAAGTTTACTCTTGGTTTGAGTTTGGTTCTGTCATTGTGGTTATGATTAATTCGCACAAAAAGCAATAGGAACAAGACACAAAAGATTAACGTAATAAGTAGATACTTTGTAAATTTTTATAATATTACTTGCTGAAAGTTAAACTATTTAAAAGTGCTCTGTTCTAGTGCATAGCTTGATGTAAATCATGAAAATGGGGAGAAAATCTTTCCTGTGTTCATGGACTCACAGACGTTCATTCTGAAGTTGTGAGTTAGGGCTGGCCTCTGACATGAGCGGGGGTGGGGGCGAGTCACTGCCTCCATGGATTCCTGAAACGCCCACCTCTGCTCATGAATAGCACATTTCCCCAGGGTGACTCCTCGGTCTAATAAAAGTGGCAAGTAGGATATGAAAGAAAGGAATGTTAGTAACAATCTTCCCTTCTTCCCCTTTCCTCCTAATCCCAGGGAGGATGTACGGAGCGGACGACTTTTTACCGGTCCTGACCTATGTCATAGCCCAGTGTGACATGCTGGAGCTGGACACGGAGATCGAGTACATGATGGAGCTCTTAGACCCATCGCTGTTACATGGAGAAGGTAAGGGATGGGGGGAACTGGGTGCTTTTTTTTCAGTTTAGTTTTCATTTTTTTTAATTAAGGTGAAATTCACATAACCTAAAGTTAACCACTTTAAAGTGAACAATTCAGTAGTATTTAATACATTTGCAATTTTTTGCAGTCTGCCACCTCTATCTAGCAGTGAGATGTTTCATCGCCCCAAAATAAAATCCCATGGGTCCTTTTTTGACATTTTACGATTAAATGAAGTTTTAGCTTCTTTTTTAATTTAAACGAATGTGCTGACTTTTTTCTGATTACAAAAGTAATACATATTCGTCGTAGAAAATATGGAAAAGTCAGAAAAATACTAAGAATATAACCCTGCCCTAATTATCCTTCACTGAGATTGGGTATTTGCAATAAAAAAAATCATTCAAAAGAATAAATGCCATTTTAAAAAAGAAATGGTTTCTTTGATTCCAAGAGGAAGCTGTAAACTTTTGTTAGAGAATATTTCCACTGCCAGAAGAATATGCTGCTGTTTTATCTGTGAAACGGATGAAGGCCTGTCTTTTGTTTTCTAGATGAAAACAGCATTGATTTTCTTTTCTATTTAAAAAATAGTATCTGCTCGTTTTTGAAATAAAAATACAGTGGAGTGAAATCTGGGCGGTTTGCTTTCAATTGACCTTGTCAGTTCAGTTTCCTTCTTGTGTCTGCCTGACCCCAACATGTCTTAGCAGAAATTCCTTCTCCTTACACATCAGTTTGGTATTTTATCATGGAGATAATTTGGATGTTTGTCACTGTGGTGCACAGCCTTGAAAAGCAGAAATAACTGGAACTCTGATGTGAGCTAGTCTTTTTAAAGGAGAACAAATCAGGGCCTGTCCTTGTGAATCCTGTTGATCCATTTTCCTGTGCGCCTGTCAGAGCCCAGACAGACCCTGAGCGGGGAATGGTTGTCAAGAATTTCCTTCTTTTCTGCAGGGAGTTGAGTCTGGGCCTGAGAAAAAAGGTCCCTGCTGATAGGGTTTCCCAGGGAATGCATCACCCTGGGATTTCCCCTGGAGGGAATTTAAATGCATCGTCACCCCGAACGTGTCCTTAGTCCCTAAGTCCTCAGTGTTTGGCTTGCTTTGCAGAGGGTCTGTCCTCCCGGGAACCCTCGCCGGACGCCCTTCCTGCCCCTCCACGGCTAGTGCTGACTCAGGATTCGTGATGCATGTCTTTCCGTGCTGTCCCTCCACCCCCGGCCGATATGAATGAGCCTCTTTCATGCTCTACCCTCTCTCTCAGTTATCTCCCCTCATTAATATTCCCAACCCTCGAACCAGACACTCCATGATGAGCCACCAAGACCTTCCCTGGAGCTTTCATCGCCTGCTCTGCCCTGGGATTTCACAGGCGCGAGGAAGCATGTGGTTTTGCCCAGGCACTGAGAGAAGCATATGGTAGTCTCCACACCATGCTTCCCTTTCTTCTACTTCATTATTATTAGAATTTTACATGCATCCAGGGTTTTTGTTTTCTTTTGTTGTTTGTTTTTTTTTTTTGAGCTTCAATCACATTTAATTCTGGTAATAAGTATGTCAGACTCTTGGGGCTTTGGGAAAAGGGCATGCCAGTTTCACTCAGAAAATTACCGTTCTGTTGCTGATATTGTGTACTTAGGACAAACATGTGCTTTCATCTTGTGGCTCAAGGATCGAGACAGCCACTTCCTGCCACCTCTCCCGGTGTTTCCCCAGAGCGAGGCCCTGCCCTGAGCACTGTGTTGATGCCAGAGGGCATGTGGCTGGCCTCACCTCCAGGAATCAAATGTGAGAGAAAGACAGGGACCCAGCTAGTGACTACATAGAGCAGCCGGTGAGCTTGCGCCTAAACTAGAAGCTGCCTCCACTTAGCTGTGTCTCGCGCTTCTTGGCCTCCTTCCTCGGGAGAGCAGCGCGGCCACTCGGGTTGGCTGTGGTTGCAGGCCAGGCCTGTGCATCAGCGAACTGAAGCGGTGCCGACAGGAGGAAGAGGCTGCTGAGCAGAGACGCCTTGCCGACCCGGTCGGCGCGGCCTACCCGAAGCCCTCTTTGGTTTGCGGGCCAGCAGCCCACATCTCTTTTCTGCTGTTTAAGCAGGTAGTTTCATTTACGGAAAAGGCGTCATAGAATCCCTTTGAAGTGCACAGCTCTTGTGGTAGGGTTATAGTTTTGCTGAAATTTAAACCTTCCTCTAATTGCATCCATATGTTTCAAAATGTGGTCAATTTTGTGCTTCCAGCATTTTGATTTTTCTCCTTAGTGGCCTGAAATCATATCAGAGCTATGGAGTCTAAAATTTGACGTCCAAAGGAAACACCCTTCCTCCCAAACTGGGTTCTAACCGCCCCTCCAATCCCAGCTCCAATACTGACCCCTCCACACAGCCTTGCTTGAATACTGAAATCCATTCTAATTTCTCCTGAAATCCTGTGTTGCATTTAAATTCTGTACTACTGATTTTCACACTCAGTCACATGCTGATTTGTTTATGGGGCAAATATGTAGTAAAAATCAGCTACTCAGAATTCTGTACTAGCATGTAGGGGCTGCCATGGGGAACTTAGACCCAGGAGGTGGGGCCGTTCAACTATTCAAATGACTCCAAAAAAAACCCGGCCATGTGATGTGTGCCTAGAAAGTGTATCGTGAAGAGTGGGCTAGATGAGGCTGCAGTGAAGAATTACCCCCAAAGCTCCCTCAGCGACCTGAGAATCGCGAAGGTGTGTTTCTCTCTTAAGTCGCATAGCCGTTGTGATTCACAGGGGGCTCTGTTCGTGTCTCTGGTGCTGCGCCAGCTGCCGGCTTGAATGCTGCCACTTGTTGACCAGAGAGAGTTCTTTAGGGTTTTGCATTAGCAGCTAAATACTTCAGTCGTGAAAGTGATTCTTTTGCGCAAAACTCATTTAACCACAACTAACTTCTAGTCCCGGCATGAATAAACCACCAGTGTCCGTTTTCCTTTGATAAATTCATAAACTTCCCATAGAGTGGGGACTCAGATTCTCTTTCTTACAAACCCACCCCCTGCTCTGTACCTGGCTTGGGCTTATAGTAGAGATTCAGTAGGTGTTTTGACAAAGAATGTATCTCAATTTAAAATGTGCTGTGCCCAATTAGAGAATTTTTAATAAACAATTGGGGCGCCCCCTAGTGGATCTTGAAATGGAGCTTACAAGTTCCACCAAAGGCACCTAATTATAGTTTAGGACAAAACTTACGAACACATTTATATGCATCTCACCGTGTTGTAAGTCTTTTAACACTCCCCCAAACATAAGAAATCATTACCAAATACACCATCAAATGGGCATCACTTGCTTTTCCTAAATGTGTTACGTTAGTCCCCTAGTAAGGGGAAGAAAGGGACTCAGGAGTGAGAAGCTGTTTTGAAGAACCCGTATTATCGTGAACACGCTTGTATTTTGTTCAGTTATTTCAAAGTGTATAGTTTACTTAAAAATTAGGAAATATTAATTCCTAAAAGAAAAGCCCCAAAGCAAGTATTGCAAGGAGGTCTGTGAACTCTCGTTTGTAAAGTAAATGATTCTCACCTCGGAGCAATCAACCTGACCCCCCATCACAGACCTCCCCACCTCCATCAGGCCAAAATGCCCTGAGCTTTTCTGGCAAAGCATTTTGACAATTGCACTTAAATAATTTAGAGATGGGTCTCTCCCATAATAATGAAAATTCCATCAGTGAAAACAGGGCATCGTCAGCCTGACCGGTCGGTGCCCCCCTGGGCCCTGGCACAGGCCTGAGTCACCCAGTACATCCATGGGGATGATGCTGAAGGATGTGCTTGTGCATACGTGCTTCTGTGGTCCCACAAGGAAATGCGTGTGGGAGAAATGGAGAAAACACGAAGCCCGGCTTCTAACTCTGTTGCCCACTGACTGTATCAGCAGAGCGTAGAGTCCTGAAGTTCACTCTTTTTGCCCTTTCTAGGAGGGTATTACTTGACAAGCGCCTACGGAGCACTTTCTCTGATAAAGAATTTCCAAGAAGAGCAAGCAGCGCGCCTGCTCAGCTCGGAGGCCAGAGACACCCTGAGGCAGTGGCACAAACGGAGGACCACCAACCGGAGCATCCCCTCAGTGGACGACTTTCAGGTATGCGGCTGCCATGGCTCTGCAGGCCCGTGCTGCTTCCTTTGTCCTCCAGGAAGGCAGAGCTGGCTCGCAGACACACGGCCCAGGGTGCCTGAGGTCCTCTCTTTCTCAGATCATCCGGTGGAAAAGGGATATTTTAAACCACCCTCTGGCCTTGTTGTTTCGCTTCCCTGTTTTCCTTACATTAAAAAAATATATGTGGGTTTGGCCTAAGTTTTGCTGCCTTTAAGAAAACAGTCAAATTAAGGCAGGATTTCTCCCAGCCTGGATGCCGAGCACCTGAGCAGACAGGAAGGAAGTCAAGAAGGAGGAAGCTCTTGGCACAGGCAGCGGAGATTTTATTTCAGCCGAGTGGAAACAGCAGTGTTGGGCTGCTATGGGCAGCAGTGCTGAGAAGAGGGAGAGATGCAGGGGTGTCTGCCCTTGTCTCCTTCCTTTTTCGCTCCCCACCCCCCCAAAGAGAAGACCCCAGAATCTCGTCAGCAGCCAATCAGGGGCAGAGTTTACAAGTGAGCATCTGAGGGGGCTGGCCCAGTGGTGCAGCGGTTAAGTGCCAACGTTCCGCTTCAGTGGCCTGGGGTTCACCAGTTCAGATCCCGGGTGTGGACATGGCAAGCCACGCTGCGGTAGGCGTCCCACATATAAAGTAGAGGAAGACGGGCACGGATGTTAGCTCAGGGCCAGTCTTCCTCAGCAAAAAGAGGAAGACTGGCAGCAGATGTTAGCTCAAGGCTGATCTTCCTCAAAAAAAAAAAAAAGTGAGTATCTGAGCCAAGTCTGCCTGGATCCCATCCAGAGTTTTCCATGACCATGAGCAGGTGCCCGGGAATGTGGGGTTGCCACAGTGCTTGTTTCTTGGAGAGGAGAGCCAGATGAAGGCTGTAGAAGTCTTTACCCAACACAGCAGCTTTTGATTTGCTCATACTCTATGAAATTTTGAGTAAGTCTGCAAACGTCTTCGAATAATATTCTGAAAGTTTCAAATCGAGTTATAAAATCTGACTGCGTTTTGTTTCTATGTGCCACGTGATGAGTTTCCAAGCAGGCCGATTTGGCTCCATGTCCAAATTCACCTTCCTTGCCCTTTTTGCCTTCTCAGTGCTCTGAAAATACTCAGAAGGTGCATTTGGTGCAGTCAGCCCACTGTGGAAAGGCAAGGTCAGCAGGTTGTCCTCTCAGATAGCACTATTCTTAGGAGTTCCTTGCCAGGCACGGAAATCTAAACAGCAAGAATGCACACTGTGTGCTCCCCCGCTGGAGTAGTTGTGTTAAGTGGTTTTACGTAGGCAGGCCCTTGGAATCTGCTATACTGGCTGTCTGACTAGGGGCTTCCTAAGGTCACCCAGCCTCTGATGAGAAGAAGGGAGGAAATGAGAGAAGCTCATTCTTCCATCTCCCCACCTGCCACCAGCCCCTTCCTCCTGTCCCCTCTCTCCTTCTGGAGCTTCTAGCCTACGGACCCCCAGATGCCACAGAGTCCCTTCCTTCTGCACACCCCTCCCCACTGGCCTTGCACGTCTTCTTAGACTATAACCCAAGTGGGGAATTGTCAGCAGTCAGCTGGATTGTAAAAGCAAATCTCAGAAGCAAAGCTCCACCTGGAACTCCTAAATCAGGGGTCACAGGCACACACACAAGTCTCCTCACTTCGGAGAGGCAGCACACCACAGTGGTGAAGATGCTAGAATGCCAGCTCTGCCAGTCAGTAGCTGTGTGGCCCTGGGCAAGTTACTTAGCCTCTCTGTGCCTCAGTTTCTTCGCTGGTCAATGGGGATAGTGTAGACTTCTTTCACAAAGTTCTCTTCAGAGTCAGTGAGTAAATGCATACTAGTGTGTGGACCAAGTATTGGGGGGGTGATGGGAGAGGAGGGGGTGGGTAAAACGGAGCACATGTGTACTCTGAGGTGTTCGAGTACACAGGAGTGTCAGAATTATCTTAGGTGTGCACAGCACACTGTCCCTCCCTCATCCCAGTAAGCTCTCTTGGTCGCCGTGTGGAACCCTGGGCAGAGAGCACCACTTCCCTTCACTCCTGAGTAGGGGTGCCAGATTTAAAAAAGGAAAATGTATTTGTTTTCTGTCTGAAAATCAAATTTAACTAGTCATTCTCTCGTTCATCTGGTAATGCCACTCCTGAGGAAGTGGAAACTGAAGAAGTTGTCCGGGGTCACGGAATCATGGGGAGCCTGGCTAGGTGTAGAGTCTCCGCTCCTCGTCCGGGCTTTGTGCGTGTGAGGCCGCAGTGTTGTCTGTTTCCCGATGGCACAGGCCTGGTCTGTTCACAGGCCCAGGCTGCAGACATCTTCTCCTTCCCTCAGCCACCACGTCGCTCTTGATCAGCTCCGTCTCCACAGGCTTTTGGCCAAGTCAACCTTCTCCTCTTGCTGACGTTTTCCACACTGGACCCAGAGACACTTGGAACCTTGTATGAGGTTGAACCACATGAAATTCCCATTTGGGGAGGTGAAAAATGGTCATATATCGGCAGTATCTTATGGTCCAACCTAACATTATTGCCCTTGCTTAGGCTTCATAAAAAGTAGTCCGAAGTGAGCACAGTATGTGCTCTCGTGTCTGCATATTTTAAACGGCTCTTCCTGCTGACTCCTGGTTCAGGCATTCCTGCTGTTTGGTTTATTTTTCAAGCTGGGAATAAACCCACTCTCGGGTCTGGTTCACACCCTCAACCAGGGATTTCTTAGCCAGACTTTATGAGGGACACTGAAAGATCAGAACAGGGCTGAACGGACTTCCTGCTTCTTATTTGCGATGAATTAAAATACAGCAACTCAGTCCATATAGGTGTTCTCCCCATTGTCCAAATTCAGATCGGCTTCTTTCCTTGCACTTCGAGGCCTCGTGTCCTGATGTTGGACATCCTGAGGAGCCGGAGCCTGGAGGGGCTCACACGTTAGACCTCTCACTTGCATCTCATCCCGTTCCCTTATTGCGATGTCTCGTTTCTTCTTCTGACTTTGTCCCCGGTTTCTCTCTTTCCACCTGCAGAATTATCTCCGAGTTGCATTCCAGGAGGTCAACAGTGGCTGCACAGGCAAGACCCTCCTCGTGAGACCTTACGTCACCACCGAGGATGTGTGTCAGCTCTGTGCCGAGAAGTTTAAAGTGGGGGACCCTGAGGAGTACAGCCTCTTCCTCTTTGTTGACGAAACGTGGCAACAGCTGGCAGAGGACACTTACCCTCAAAAAATCAAAGCTGAGCTGCATAGCCGGCCACAACCCCACATCTTCCACTTTGTCTATAAGCGCATCAAGAATGATCCCTACGGTGTCATTTTCCAGAATGGGGAAGAAGATCTCACCACCTCATAGTGGTGCACCCCAGTGGTGCGTCCAAAGCGGGGTCAGGAACCTTGCCTTTGGCTCCCACATGCTTGGGCTTGAAAAGCAGTCACCGCCTTGGGGACCTCCTGGTTCAGTGACTAAGCCATCCACAGGCCAACTTGGCCAAGGACATCTTTAGCCACATTGCCCAAGCAAGGTCACTGAGGTTCATGATGCAGTAGGATTCTCTCTCAGAGATGGAGAATTGCATTTGATGGTTCAGGTGTCTTGAGATCGTCTGCTACCTGCCCCCAACCGGATTCTAGGTTGGCTCGCATGTATGTATATGTGCTGAACAAACACTTAAGGAACAAGCTCTTCTCTTGACTTCAGCAGCAGGTGTTCGACAAGACTGTCCGATGCAGCCTGTCAGGTGCTTCTCAGTTCTGTGGATGGTTCCATCCTTTCCTTCCTGTTTTTTTCTTTTCTTCATCTTCCTTTTTTTTTACAAAGAGCCTTTGTGTTTTTATATATTTCATAGAAATTTTTATAGCAGTTGCAGGTAAACTGTCAGGATTGGTTTTTAAAATATTTTTGTAACTTTAAGATATTCTATAATTATGCATGTGATTTTAACATTTAATATTCAAAAAAAATCTCTTGCTGGATTTGAGAGTATTGCATTTTAAAAGTCTCTCTTCTGTAACTGGATGTTTTGGCAACTTTGTGGGGAGAGACTGCTGGATTTCTTAAAGCGATGTATTACTGACACTGGCCACAGAATGCCTTTGGAAATCTGATGTACTGTTCCCTTGTTCACCCTCAGTGGTATTTTGTTGTTTTGTGTTGTAACCAAGTGATGCTGAGGATCAGGAGAGAAATGAATGTAGAGAGAGGTCGAGAGAGAAATACAGACTCTAAGAAAGGACTAAGGAGTGTAGTCTGCTGGTTCGGGCTCCTTGCAGGAAGTGGGAAAAGGAGATGGAAGGAACCACCTATGCTGAAAATACTGTAAACGTGCAGTGAGATTTGGCAAAAAATCTATCCCATGTTATTTGCTTTTGGAAGCAATTTTGAAAACCCTATGCAGAAAAAAAAATAAGGATAACACTGTTTTTCCTTTTCCACATAAATCAAAACTAACAGCATCAAATTATTTTGGGCAGAAACCAAGTAATGTGTAATGTGACTTTCACTGAGTTAATAAGATGCTGTTTGGAAAAGAGTTTGCAAGTGCACCCAAAAGCCTGTGTGCATTATAAGAATGTATGGTGAAGTTAAATTTATGTTTTATGAAACCTGTTCGGGGTTGCACAAAGTGTGAGGGTCTTGTATCAACGTAACACAGGTAGTTATAAAAACATGTTATTGTACTGTGTAAAGATGCATAGACATCTAATTTGGTTGGCTTTGTTCCTTGTACCTTTTTTAGCTTTTGCTGTACATCTAGAACCCTCAGCACATACTGTGTTGTACTTCCTTTTGTAAATGATTTTTTTAAATGGAATTTTGCACATAATACATTGTAATACTGTACGATAATCATGTGTGAAAATAATTTTTGAAATAGTCCTCAGTTGTTTTTTTTTCCTCTAGAAGCAGAATATAATTATGCATCACACAACGTCACATAAGTCTGAAATCTAAGCCGGTGGGGTGGTTACGTAATCCATAGAGAAAAAACAGAAGAGTTTTCAGCAGGTCATGTACTGATATCGGGCAAAAATCAAGGAGCAGAAAGAAAGAATGGTGTTCTAACCTGGAAGGATTTCCAGTGTTATACAGAACAGTACTTGGCTTAGCTGGACCTAGAGAAAATCACAGTTAATCGGAAGACAGAGCTAGCCAGGACCTTGCATACAGCCCCGCCCCGTCTTATGCAACCTCTCAAGTGCCCTGGCTGAGAGTTCAGTGCTGTTTCCAAACCAACAGGGCAGAGGCTCCGTCTCATTTGCTGCCCTATTCCCGGTGCTTGGAACCATGCCCGGCATATGGTAAATGCTTGAAAAGACCTTGTTGACTGAGCGAACTTTCTAACCCAACTTAAAGATCAGAATGACAGCTGAACAGACTGCCTGCTTTTTATATTTACAATGAATTAAAAATGACAATTTAATCCATAGAGTTGTCCTCCCCACTCTCCAAATTAAGGTCATCGTGCTTTCTTTGTCTTTACAAATCGGTACACTGCTGATTTAAAACAGGTCAGACATCGGAGTGGGAGGCAGCCTGAGCCTTCAACGAGTTGAGAGTGAGATCAAAATAGGAAAAGTCCGTGTGAGCAGAAGAAAACATCACAAGACGGCCCCTGGTTTTGTCATTTGGCAACGTGTCTCTGCTAAAATTACAACATCACATGCATCTTCAATTTTTCCCCACACAGACATTTCTCACTTCTCAAATTGCCAGGAAACAGATTTTGGTGCAGTTTGGAAGAGAAGGGTAAAAATATATATGCTTGGTGGAGGGAGAGGAGAATGTATTTCTAAATCTAAAAATACATTATAAAAGTTGGCCACAGGAAAGGAGTTTTCTTTTGATGTTGTATGCACTGCCAAATGTTTCCCCCTCAGGCACATGGGATAGAAATAGAAACTGTTAAAGTGGTTTGATAGCATGTGAAAGTTACAGCTTTAGATCCATAAGAAAACACAACAGGCAGGAAACCCCACCATGAATGCTTTCATTCATAAATGTGGCCTCACCTCCGCTGGGCAGCTCTTACCTTCATCTTTAGGAGATGTGAAATGAGAGAGCACTCTGATTATTAACAGCACTGCCTGGTTACTCCCCAAAAGACTGAGAGAAATGGCACAGTCCATGGGGCATAGGTATTTTAATCATTTGGCAGTATCTGACAGTAAAATTCTAAAAATCATTATTCTTCAGACCGTGGTCATAAGGGTGAATTTGAGACCAAAACTCTTGTTGGACATTTAGTTTACCCTGATCAAGTTGGAAATATGAAAAAATTCATATAACCTTGCAGAATCATAAACAGATGCTAAGACATGAAGGAAGAGATGGAAGGAGAGAGGAGGAAAATGGGGTTTTGTCTCAGGGAACAGGTTCTTATTTGAAAAAGACCTATTTTTCCCAACATCAAAGGATGGATGGCAGTTGGCACGAACTTTTCCCACATGAACACTGACTTTGCCAGGAAAGGCGTGGGAAGTTAAAATTATTCGGAAAAGTCTGGGCAAGTAGTCCTAACAAAGCGGTCCCCGAGGCCTGCCCTGGACCCCAGCGCCGCCTGAAGCCCGCGGGGAAGCTCTGAGGGGACGCAGTTGGCGGAAGGGGAGCAGCTTCTTATCTCGATTCTAATAAATTCTAACCTTCCAAAGTGGAATTTGCCCAAATTCTGACACTCTACATAGTAGACATTTGGAATAACATCATACAGTGAAGCTGAGTATTTGACTAAACACCTTAGAACCGCAGCCAGCCCTCTCACCGCGCAGCCTGGAGGGAAAGGGGGCTCAGTCCACAGGCCGGACACAACCCGAGGCGCGGTTTTCCTCCGGGTCCGCATTTCTCAGCCCCTGCAGCGGGGGAGGGGACAGGAGAGCCTGCAGGTCTGCGGCCCGGGGGACATCGCCTTGCATAACTGAGGCGGTTTTCGGCTGGCGCTTCCCTTTTCCCTAGTTTGGCTCCATCCCCTCCTTCCCTCTCTTTCTCCCCCTGACCCCGGAGGGCTTCTCCGTCCCCCGAGTCTCTCCGGAGCGCCATCCCGAGGCTCCGCGCCCCGAGGCGGCTCCGCCGCCGGCCTCTCCCGGCCCCGCCGGAGGCTCCGCCCCCCCGGCCCTCGCGGGAGTCGGGGCCGCTGTCCCCGCGCGGTCCTGGTCCTCAGCTGCGGCCGCTTCCTCAGATCGCCCGCGGGCATTTCAAACTCCTGACGCCCAGGTTGCCCAGACCGTCAGAATCTCTGCAGACCGACCCGGGCGGCCGTCTTTACTGAAATTTCCAGGCGATTCTGTGAAATCAGGGCTGAGAAATACCAGCTTAGATCAAGACACAGGTCTTAAGATACAAACACACCTGGAGAGGTAAGACTTTGTCCACGGCCGCTAACACCTCACCAAGTGTAGGTTCTCGACCTTACTCCACTGGCAGAAAACCATGGAATATGTACTTCTAGCATGGTGCCGTTCCAGAGAAATATGATGCCAGCCACATAGGTAATTTTCAATTTCCAGTAGCCACATGTAAAAAAGGAAAAAGAAACGGGTGAAATATTACTGTATTACTAATAATTTACTTTATTTGAGTAATATATTGGTGATATAGTTTATTTAACCCATCATATCCCAAATATAATGTTTCAACAATTAATCTAAAATATTAAAGAGGTATTTTACATTATTTTATTTTTTTACATTGTCTTCAAAATCTTGTGTTTTGGACTTATAGCCCATCTCATTTCACACTTGTCATGTCTCAAATGTTCAACAGCCGCATGTGGCTAGCGGCTACCATATTGGATAGTACAGTTCTATCATATTAACTAGGAATGATTTAAAAGCTAAAAGATATAACTATGTGTGTATATAAAATAAAATCACATCCACAAAAAACACACACAGGCATACTGTCAAGCGTGTACATCTCACTGGCTGAGGATAAAGGCAGCATCTTGCCTCATCGGAGAGCTGCAAGGCCAGTATGAATTAGTCCGTGCAAAGTACTTAGAACAGTACCTAGCACACCATAAGCACATCAAATATTAGTTACTATTGGCATTACATAATCAACTTCTTCAATATTTTTCCACTATTGCTTGTTTCTACTTACCCACTCACGTTATCATCTGCTGCCAATTTCTTGTAAAATAGAAGAAAGGCAGTAACAGGTATCAAAGGTTTAAGAAAAATATATTGGGGTGGGATGTCCACTATGGGAGGATTAAAAATAAAGTGAATGCCATCCATTAATTTGGTTGTTGACAAGGGTGGTGGTGTTGGTGGTATGTGTGTGAATTGGGAGTATTTTCCCACTGTTCCCTACTGGCCGAGAGCATAAGCAGAGCTAATAGCCAGTGGTGACTTTTGCCAAGAAGGGGAAAATGGAGGAAGAAAAGTTGCAAAGACAAGCTTTGCCATCTTCCCAGTCATGAGCAAAGTGAAATCCTGAGGGGAAGCATCTCTGCCCCTATGGGAGTCCACAGTGGCACTTCCCAGAAATGAATTATTACTTAAGTAAAAGTGTAACTAGAGTCAGTGATTACTGCAACAACTTTTCCTCTTTTATTTTACTTATTATATTCAGTTATATTTACATATTCGTGTACATCATTTAACACAATTACTCTTAAAGCAATAATGCCTTACAAAAAGAATAAGGTCTGTGATGTGTTTTTCTCTCTGATGTCCATGCTTCCTATTTCTTGCCAGTTCTACAAATTATAAGAGAATGGACTCATTTATCAGATGGTAGTTTCAGTCAATTTTGTCTTTCTCACTCTCTTGTTTCTCTGTTTATTGATGTCCGGTTGCACACAGAGCAGACTTATGCATCTACTATGAATTGAAAGAATGAAAATCTGCAAAGGCTCTTTAACCAATCAAAAGCAAATACGTGTGAATTAGCTGGGACATTGGAAAGCTTCTGTTTTTTTACGAGCACATGGAAATACATGCAAATTGCAAAATGTCATTTCACAGATAGTGTGAGATTTTGCTGCTGAAAATACAGTCCACAGACCAAGTATTTCATCTCCTGGGAGCTGGTTAGATCTCAGGCCCTTCCCAGACCTGCTGAATGCTACTCTGCATTTTAACAAAATCCCCAGATGACCCATGTGCACATTATAGTTTGAGAAGTATTGAGAAGTATTAATTCAAGGCATATTTGGGTGAATGGCATTTGTGCAACTGATACAATTAAACAAATTAAAGAAACTGAGTCTACAATACAGTTGTTGAAAAAAATCCACATCAAGGCACATCACTGAAATTTTACAACAGTTGGGATAAGGAGAAGATTCTAAAAGTTTCTGCAAAATGGAAGGGTGATGTATCAGTTAGCTTTTTTCTATGTGAGAAATCACCCAAACTTAGTGACAAAACAATCCGTGGTTTGGTTGGGTGGTTCTTCTGGTCTGAGCTGGATGCATGTTGGTTGTATCGCCTAAGACAGCCTCACACGTCTAGGACTTCCTGGCATGGCTGGGACTTCTCTCCACACAGTCTCTTATCTTCTAGGAAACTAGTTTGGAATTGTTCACAAGGTGATGGAAGGGTTCTCAGCAGTAAGAGAGGACCAGCCCAATGCGCAAGCACTTTTCAAACCTCCAGTTACGTCATGTTTGCTATTGTCCTTTTGACCAAAGTAAGTTATATGGCTGGGTCCATAGTCCAGGTGGAAAAAGACTATCTAATGGTATAGATAAAGTGAGATATGGTTCTTTAGGGGTCATTATGATAAATACGCAAGGTGTATGCAAAGTATACCTTGATATACGCAAGGATCAGAAATCAAATGGTATCAGACTTCTCAACAGCGTCTCTGAAAGCTAGAAGCCAAGAGAAAGAAAATGATTTCTAACCTTCAGAATTCTGAGAGACAGTTTCTAAGATAGAATTCTCTACCCAGCCAAAGTGTCAAGCACTAGTAAAGATAGAAGATTCAGAAGAATACGTAAGGCCTCAAATATTTCATCTTCAATTCTTCTGAATGATATGCTTCAAGAAAACAAAGAAATGAGTGAAGAAAGAAGGAAAAAATGGATCTAGGAACCAGGAATGGGATATTTGACTCTGTAGAATGGTGAGGAGAATTCCCAGGATGACTCTGCAGCAGTTCTAGAAAGTAACTGGTCCACATTACAACAGGAGGATAGCCCTAAGAAGGATATCTCAATTAAAAAAAAGGAAATGACGGATTATTCTGAATTATTAGGTCCTATTGAAAGGAATTTCACAGCTGTGGAATAGAGATTGAAGGTGAATTGGTGAAAAGTACATTAAAAGTAAGCAAACAGAAAAAAAGAAGCACTTATTAACTCCAAGAAAAACAAAAAGTTGCACAAAAAGGAAATACAATTTCATTGTAGTTTAGCTCTTAACACTATACACGGTCATAATGAAAAACATTACCCAAAGTGTTATATAATTATTTGGGGAGGATGGCGAAGAAAAAGTGCATGTGTATGTACATGTGGTGAGGAGGGGTCACGGCATAAGAAGATTGAGTCCTCACTGTCTGTAATATGGACTCAGTAATTAATGTCTAATATTGGAAAAGAAATAAATAAACATCAGCTTAAGCCAATTTTTAGAAATATGGCAATAAATAATGGAGGCCACAGCTGGAGAAGTTGTTTAGGGAAAGGAACATCAGAAATAGGATTGGGGAGCAGGAACTGCTGCTTCATGATACACCTGTGAATATTTGACTTTGTAAACGATGTATTGTGTTTGTTTATTTATTTATTTACTTATTGAGGAAGATTAGCCCTGAGCTAACATCTGCTCCCAATCCTCCTCTTTTTGCTGAGGAAGACTGGCCCTGAGCCAATATCCATGCCCATCTTCCTCTGCTTTATGTGTGGGACACCTACCACAGCATGGCCTGTCAAGCAGTGCCATGTCCACACCCGGGATCCGAACCAGCAAACCCCTGGCCACTGAAGTGGAACATGCGAACTTAACCGCTGCGTCACCGGGCCAGCCCCTATATTGTGTTTATGTTTTAAAAACAAATCCTGGGACTGGGCTGGTGGTGTAGAGGTCAAGTTTGTGCATTCCACTTCAGTGGCCTGAGGTTCACCGGTTCAGATCCTGGGCATGGACCTACATACTGCTCATCAAGCCATGCTGTGGTGGCATCCCACATACAAAATAGAGGGAGATTGGTACAGATGTCAGCTCAGTGACAATCTTCCTCAAGCAAAAAGAGGAAGATTGGCAACAAATGTTAGCTCAGGGCCAATCTTCCTCACTAAAAATAAATTGAAATTAAAAATTTTTTTTAAAAAAGGGGTCGGCCCAGGGGCTGGCCCCGTGGCCGAGTGGTTAAGTTCGCGCGCTTCGCTGCAGGCGGCCCAGTGTTTCATTAGTTTGAATCCTGGGTGCGGACATGGCACTGCTCATCAGACCACGCTGAGGCAGCGTCCCACATGCCACAACTAGAAGAACCCACAACGAAGAATACACAACTATGTACTGGGGGGCTTTGGGGAGAAAAAGGAAAAAAATAAAATCTTAAAAAAAAAAAAAACCCAACCCAGAGTCATAAAAAAAAAAAAAAAGGGGGTCGGCCCAGTGGTGCAGTGGTTAAGTTTGCACGTCCCTTTTTGGCAGCCTGGGGTTTGCCGGGTTGGATCCTGGGTATGGACCTACACACCGCTTATCTAGCCATGCTGTGGCAGGCGTCCCACACATAAAACAGAGGAGGGTGGTCATGGATGTTAGCTCAGGGCCAATCTTCCTCAGCAAGAGAAGGATTGGCAGCATATGTTAGCTCAGGGCTAATGTTCCTCAAAAATAAAAAATAAAAAGTTTTAAAAAAATTACTCAAAATTAAAAATACATAAATAAATAAATAAAATAAAAACAAAAACAAATCCTCTCTTCCCCTCAAAAAAGATAGGGCAGAATCATATGAATGAACCAATGTGACAGGGAAGAGCATAGGAGGGTCCAGGATTGTTCGGAATTATTGCCTGGAGAAATGGAAGAGTCTGCAAGATCCACCACCCGTTCCCTTTGCAGTCACAGACTTGTGAGGCCAAAGGAATTCACTTTCCCATATGGTCTACACAATTTACTGCCTGGTCACCTAAGACATTTAATTAATTACATCATCTATGTTTTTTCAAAATTGATGAGTAAAATGGCCCTATAATTAATAGGTCTTCAGGCAATGAAATACCTTTAAAAGGAAATTGGCTGTCTTTTCAGAAAATACAAAAGCTTAAACTTCCTACATCACACGCGGGCAGTGTGACTAATGATCTGGATACACGATGAGGTCCCTGCACAAACACCCACCCCCGGGTGCTGCCTGGATGGGGATGTTTTTATCAGTTGTGTTGAAGGCTCAGTCTCTTTAATTCTGAGAAGATTTCTTATATTTTTAAAATTAGCTTTTCTTCCTCACCATTTTCTTTGTTTTCTCTTTCCGGAGTTGCTATTATTTGAAAATTGGACCTAGATTAAGCTCCTGTTTTTTTTTTTTTTTTTGAGCTTTAATTCCTACTTTCTGTCTCTGCGTCTTTATTTCTTATCCTGTTTGGAGCATTGCTTCAATTATTGAATTTTTTATTTATAATAACATTTTTGCGATTTCCAAGAATTCTTTTTTTGTCTCTAAATATGTTTTATAAAAAAAAATTTTCTGTAGATGCAATATCTTCTTATCTTTCTGTGGATAAGAGTTATAGTATGATCTTTTTTTTTTTTTTTCTGTTCATCCCAGTTCTCTTTTTCTGTTTGATTGTTTTGATCTCTGTCTTTGGGTTAGAGACTTTACTCAAACGTCAAGTGACTTTTAACTATTCGTAATTAAATGTACAGCCCCATAAAGCTTACTGGAAGCTGTGTATATTGGGCAGAGTTTGTGAATTGGTGGCCCTCCCCACAGGGTGACCATATGGCAACCTGCTCATTTTATTGGAGGGCTGAAAAATGTGAATATCTGTGGGGCTTTTCTCTTGGGTCAGGCTGTTTCCCCCCCAAAAATTCTCCAATATCCTCCTGGAGGCTGCGGGGTGGGGTTACGTCTGGCTGCCAGCACTCTGGGAGCCAAGCAGGCAGGGTGTGCAGGGGGTCATCTTTCAGTGTCGCCTCCTCTCACTTCACTGCCTGTGCTCTGAACTCCAGGCACAGCTTCTTGTGCCCCTCCGGGGAGTGAGGCTGTCATCTACTCCCTTTCCTTGACCCTGGCTCGTCTACTTCCTGAGCCTCACCAGACTCTGCACCAGGAATCAGTGGCCTTGCCTCTTGGCTTTTCCTCCTCAGCTTGCTTCTGTCTGCAGAGTTTACTAGCAGCCATAATTTTGCTGCCAGTTCTCATTGGTTAGTGTCTCCTCCTCTGTTCTTTTTGTTCTTATGGATTTATGCCTTAAAAAAATTTTTTTTAATTCTCTTTTATTCTTATTTTAGTGAGGTATTGGTAGGGAGATGTGTGCAGCCTACCTCATTTAATTGAAAGCTATAGTCAGCTCTTAACCTGAGAGGTGAGTGCATTTGAACAACCTAGTTAGCAAAACTGAAACCAGATGAGTACCTTGATGGTTGGCGTCAATGCATCTATCGTGTCCACTTCTTATTTTGCATAAATTATATATTTTATTTGAAGGCAACCACCCATCCAAGCTGTTTTATTGTCAAGCACATTGCCTAGAATTTATCAAAATATATATTTACTGTGAACTCCGTCTTTTCCACATGATCTGAAGGAAAAGAAGCAGACCAGCGACAGATGCCGCGCCAGGGTGTTTGCTTGTTTAAACGTGGAGTTTCGCGTGATGGCCGAGCGCCCGGGTCAGCACTCTTCGCGGAAGAGCACATGCTGTTTTGTCTCAATGAGCAGGAAAATGTTGTGTGATAAAATGTGGTAAAAGCTTACAGTTTTTTCCAACTAAGCAGTAAAAGGAATTACACGACGTAAAATGATAAATAAAAAACTCTATGAGTCATCTTCAATGCAGGGAAAATGTGCCGCCAGGACAGAAACAACGTTCTTCTGCTTGTTCAAAATAAAATCTAATGCACTGAAACAGAAATCAATACGAGCATGTCCTAGAAGCTCAAACAACCGTGGGGCTCGAAGGGGTTCAATGCAGTTCATGCTTTTCAAATAAATGTATTGAAATGATGGGGACAATGATGTAAAGACTATTGTTGATTCTATTTTTTTTAAAGTCAGCTTTATTAAGGTATAACTTGCATACAGTGAAGTTCACTCTTTTTAGTGGACGGTCTCTGAATTTTGAGTTACATTCAGTCAGGGAGCCACCATCATGGTCAGTCCCATGAAACCCTCCCCAATCCTCCCACCCCTTCCCCCGCCCGCTCCTGGCAACCACTGATCTGTTTTCTGCTCCTATAATTCTGCCTTTTCCAGAATGTCATATAAATGGAATCAGAGTACGTAGACATTTGACTCCATCTCTTTGACCTTGGCTTAAATATCCATGTACAGGTTTTTGTGTGAACATAAGTTTTCATTTCTCTGGGATAAATGCCCAGGAGAGTAATTGCTGGGTTAAATGGTAGCTGCATATTTACTTTTTAAAGAAACCACTGAACTGTTGTCCAGAGAGGCTGGAAATTTTACATTCCCACTGGCTATGTGGGCATGATCCTGATTTCCGTGTGTGTGTGTGTGTGTGTGTGTGTGTGTGTGAATTTCAGTGTTAAACTGCTGAAATTGTCAGAGAGTCACTACATTTAAAATGTATGCCCTGTTAAGAATGTTTTATTTCTGTAAATGTTATGACTAATGACACTCCAATATAAACTAAGTCACCCACAAAAGGGAAAACAAAAATCATGCTGGCCTTACTCTTTTCCTCTAGAAACTTTAAACACCAAAAAACAACGGAGTAATAACATTTACAGAATTCTGGTGGGAAAGAACATAGGACCCATGAATATCCAATAGTGGCTCTGGAAATAGAGGACCAGCCCCTGGAAAACAAAGCAAACCCAGACAAACAAAGAAAAGACACTATAATGAAGTCTAGCCAATCTGTAAACGAATACAAATGAAGAAAGGAATGGGAAAATAGTAATAAAAAAAATGGCAGTGTTACATCCACCCAATTATCAACTTAAAACCAAACAACTGGGAGATGCATAGTTGTAATACAGATGTAGATATCAGTTCTGAAAAGTAACAATAATACAAGCAACATAATCAAGAGAATAGGGTAAAGGAGAAAAAAATCATAATCAACTCATCTTTCATTACAAAGAGACAATAGTGTCCTAAATTGAAATTTATAAGTAAAAAATATTATTTCAATCTCTTAATGATTTTCATTAAGATGTTAAAATCATATATAATATATATGATAGGGGCCAGCCTGGTGGCGCAGCAGTTAAGTTCGCACGTTCTGCTTCGGCGGCCGGGGGTTCCCTGGTTTGGATCCCGGGTGTGGACATGGCACTGCTTGGCAAGCCATGCTGTGGCAGGCATCCCCCATATAAAGTAGAGGAAGATGGGCAAGGATGTTAACTCAGGGCCAGTCTTCCTCAGCAAATAAAGAGGAGGATTGGCAGTAGATGTTAGCTCAGGGTTAATCTTCCTCAAAAAAAAAATCAGATATAATATATATGATATAATATATATATCTTAAGCTTCAAAGGAAATCTTTAGGTACTCATATTCCTATTGTGCTCAGCAATCTCTTTGGTTTTAATTCAGTTCTTTTTTCTTCCGTTAAATTGAAGGAAAATTAATGTCATACTTTTTATTTAATATTGACTTATATAATCTGAGCCTCTTAAGTAAAAGTCTCTTTCTCACTCCCCTTAAACTACATAGAAAGATGTCTGCACTTCTTCCAGGATTAACATGGTTTATTCCTGGGTGGTAGAATTTTCAGTGATTTATTGCTTTCTTCTTTGTATATTTCTACAAGTATTCAATTTTCTAAATAATATGCATATATCACTTTGATTAAAACAACACAGACTTTAAAAAAAATGTAAATAGCCCTAAGAGGTATTTAAAAAAACAAAACAAAACATAAATCATGTGCTGACATGTAGGTTTTTCTGGGTGGAGAGAGACAGTAAGAGAAAGGGAGGTGGCTTCAAAGGGTCTGCTCTTCTCCCATGAGCTGCTTGTCAGGTACCTGAGCAACGTGCGTCCGCTCCCGCACTGACTGTGTTAAGGTTCCATGATCAAGGGTTTGCCTCTCCCACACTCTACATTTCCAAGTTTCGATTCTTCCAAATGCAAAATACTTAATTTTATTTGTTTTTCTTAACAAACACTTATACGGTGAGCACTGTCCTAAGTGCTTTACAAATAGTGGCTCATTTAATCCTCAGAACCACCCAAAGGGGTAGATACTATTATTATGCATCTTTTATAGACACAGAAACTGAGGCACAGTGAAATAACTTATTTGATAACATGAATATCCTGTTTGTAAACTGCTGAGGATGACAGGATTTTCGGCATAATTTGTAGGTCACCTTTCATTCAGCCATTCCACCTGTTTCCTGAGCCCCTGCCAGACACCCTTCTGGATGCTAATTCACTGGAGGTGCTCAGCAATGGAAACTGATGACAGTTTAAAAACAGACAAACAGGGAGAGAGAGGAGACGCAGCCTGTGTTTCCAGGATGTTCTCTGTAATTTCCTGCATGTTCCCCATGAGCCGGCACATTTTGCCATCACCATGCAGCTACTGCAGAGTTCTGGCTGTGACTGGAAACGATGATTCCGAATCATCGTTTCTATCAGCAGTTGCGAACCGGTGGCCCGTAGCGCCCAGTGCCCGCAGGCGTCGAGTGCTGCCTTTGTGTGAAGTCCACAGTGGTTTTGAAAAATCAAAATTGCTTTTATTATACAGTTACTTAAATTGGTACAAACATAAAGTAGTCATAAATTTCCTATATTTATGGTGCTAATAAATCAGGATAAAAAATTATAAAAACCATCTAAACTTCACAACCAACAAAATTCAAATCAATATATCAATTCATGTCAGAAAAAAATGGTCATTTTGAAATGAGCAGAAAAAAAGATGTCTGGGTGTCCTGTCAGGTACACCCTTCCAAGTTAACTCTGCCTTTTATTGTCTTCGACCTATTTTTATCAATCTGGAAGCTGGAGAAAAATGATAGTAATGAAAATGATTTTTTTTGATGGAGATTAGCCCTGAGCTAACATCTGCTGCCAATCCTCCTCTTTTTAGCTGAGGAAGACTGGCCCTGAGTTAACATCGATGCCCATCTTCCTCTACTTTATATGTGGGAGGCCTGCCACATCATGGCTTGCCAAGTGGTGCCATGTCTACACCTGGGATCCAAACTGGCAAAGCCTGGGCTGCCAAAGAGGAACATACGAACTTAACCACTGCGACACTGAGCCAGCCCCAAAATGATTCTTGTCTATAGAAACATAAATGCATCATGTGTGTCCAGGAGATGCAATACATTACTGCACTGTGGATATTGACAAGCTTTACACCTATTTATAAATACATTTCAGCATCCTGATTGCCTTGTTCATTTTAAATTCTCCTTTGAACCAGCTGTAGCATCTTACTGGTTCTTTCATTGATTAAAGAGTTAAAAGCTTTAACGAGGGGCCAGCCCGGTGGCCGAGTGGTTAAGTTCACACGCTCTGCTTTGGTGGCCTAGGGTTTCGCCAGTTTGGATCCTGGGCGCAGACATGGCACCGCTCATCAGGCCATGCTGAGGCGGCGTCTCACATAGCACAACCAGAGGCACTCACAACTAGAATATATAACTATGTACTTGGGGGTTTTGGGGGGAAGAAGAAGAAAAAAAAGAAGACTGGCAACAGATGTTAGCTCAGGTGCCACTTTTTAAAAAAAAGTCTTTAATGAATGTTCGTTTTATATTTGTATGAGAATCATAATTTTACTTTTTCTAAAAGTTATTCTTTAACATTCATTTAATATGGCACATTAGGTTTTGCTGATGGGAAACTGTCTCTAGAATTTCTCCCTGTTCAAACACCTGGCAGGCAGTCACTGAACTCATGTCACATTCTGCCTCCTGGTGCACCTGCCGTGCCTGTGGACGTGAGTTTTCTAAGTCCCAACGGCTGTTTACATGTGTGTTTATACTCACACGCCTGTATTGTTGCAGTTTCAGAAACCATGTCTGGCTGCTCTTGGACCTCGGGAGATCCTTTTAATGGGGCCAACTCACTTCCTCAACATCTGCTTCATCTCTTCTTTCTGTGCCTGAGCCACATGTCTGGGCAGGGGGCTGCTGAGGAGATTCCTATGGAGAAACTTGGGCCCCAGGGCAGTTAGATATAAGAGGGCCTTGGCATTTATACTTCCTCTTGAGGAGTTCTTTGCTTTGGTTTGACCTCTGCAACATGTCCCCCAAAACCTCCTCCGTAGTTGCTTAGAAAGGGTGCGAGAAGAACGAACTTCCACGAGCAGGCAAGACATGCTCATTTCTTAGCCTGTGGATCTGGGCTGTCCAATATGGCAGCCTCTACCCATGGGGCTACTGAGTGCTGGAAATGTGGCCCAGTGCCACTGACGAATGGAATTTTAACTTTATTTAACTTTAACTAATTTAAGTTTAAATTTGAAAACTGATGCTCCATTCAATTATTTGAAAACTTGGCATGATTGGAAACATTTGGGTATGCATTTTAACCATACTTCTTTTTTCTTTTTGGCGAGGAACATAGTCCCTGAGCTACCATCTGTGCCCATCTTCCTCTATTTGTGTGTGGGTCACGGTCACAGCGTGGCTGACCATGAGTGGTGTAGGTCTGCTGCTGGGAACTGAACCAGGGCGGCAGAGGCAGAGCGGGCCAAACTCAACCACTAGGCCACAGGGCCAGCCACATTAACTGTACATTTTTATGTACACATTTTATAAAATCTAAATACAGAACAAGTATTTCTGATGACAATATAACTCCTGGATTGAAATACACTGCAAATGTAAAATACACACAAAATTTCAAAGGCTTAGTACTACAAAAAAAAAAAAAAGAATGTAAAAGATTACATTACTATTTTTTCTATTGATTACATATTAAATGATAATAGTTTGGGTATACTGAGTAAAATAAAATATATTATTAAAATTAATTTCACCTTTCTTTTTAATTTTAATTTTTTTGAAGATTGGCACCTGGGCTAACAACTGTTGCCAATCTTCTTTTTTTTTCTGCTTTTTCTCCCCAAATCCCCCCAGTACATAGTTGTATATTTTAGTTGCGGGTCCTTCCAGTTGTGGCATGTGCGAGGCCGCCTCAGCGCGGCATGACGACTGATGCCAAGTCCGCGCCCAGGATCCCAACCGGTGAAACCCCGCGCCACCGAAGCGAAGGGCGCTAACTTAACTGCTCGGTCACCAGCCGGCCATTCTTTTTAAGTTTTTAAACGTGATATGAGAAAATCTGAGATCACCTACGCAGCCGCCAGCACTGGGCCAGGCCGCTCTGGGCCAGGAACCCTCCCGTTCCTCTCCACTTCCTGCCTCATTTACCACGGGGCATCCACCTGGTCCTGAACCCCGCTGTCTGCTGTGGTTTCCTAATCCCAGGCAGCTTTTCGTTCCCTTCCTAGGTGATCCCACAGTCTACTTTCTCCGTCACTCCAACACAGGGGTTTTCAGACCCTGGCGACCCTACAGCAGTGGTCTGGCAATTCCCGACTCAAGCCGCCAGAGGGAGCTGCGTCGCTGCCGTGGTTGCCGAGCAACCCGTGGCCCGGAAGCAGTTCCCCACCCGGCCCCGGGGCAGCCGCGCTCCGGCTGACTTCCGGCGGGGCGGAGACTGGGTCGCGGCGGTCTGGTTTCGGCGGCGGCGGCGGCGGCGGCCGCGGCGGCGCGATGACCACCCTCCGGGCCTTCACGTGCGATGACCTGTTCCGCTTCAACAACATGTGAGTGCGGCGCGCCCTGGGCCGGAGCTCGGGCCGCGGATCTGCAGCCAGGCCGGGCCCGCGCGAGCTACGCCCGCCGGGCCGTCACGGGCGCCTCCCTGGGCGCTCATGGTCAGAGGCCGGCGCCGGGGCGGACGCGCGGACGGCCCTGCTGACCTTGGCCGAGGCGCTCAGGCTTGTCCAGCAGCCCCGCGTGCTCGTCGGCGCGGGGCAGCGCGGCCGCCTGTCAGGGCGCGCCGGGCGCGAGGAGCTGGGGAGCGGCCTGAGCCCCCGGCGGGCGGCCGGTCTGCGGCCTGCGGGCCCGGGACACCAGGGGATTCGGCTGTGTCCTCTATGTGGTGGACTCTCCAGGCTAGGGCCGCGGGCGTCGTTGCGAGGTCAGGAGCTAGTCGCTCGGCCTTTGGGGAGCTTGGGCGGGTGGTGCTGGTTGGCTGTGCGCGCGAAGCGGCGTGGCGCTCGGGGCCCCCGCGGCGCCTCGTCCCGCCGGGCGGCCCTTCCTCCCGCGGCGCGCCCAGCCCGGACGGCTTTTCTGTGTTGTGTAGTTGGGGCAGGGGGCACGTGCTGGTGGAGGCCCACCGCGTGTGGTTTCTTTCAGCCCGACTTAAGTTGGGTGACTTGCAGGTACCATCCCCCTCCTTTTTTTAAGAGAACCTTTTATCACGGAAATTTCTGAACATTTAGGAAGTTGGCCATAGTTTTGCCGTGAACAGCCGCAGACGCGTCAGCTCGGTTCTGCAGTTAACATTTTGCTACGTTGGCTTCATCCCTTTCCTTCCTCCCTCCCACACCCGCTTTTAGAGACAGCGGGGCAGTATGTGAAAAAAAGGACCGGGTGGTTCAGATTCGAGTGTCAGGAGGAGGGAAAGAACTTGAGATGAGGTGACTAGAAACATTTCAAAGAGGGGAGGAGCGGTGAAGGATGGGTGAAGTGCCGATAGTGACAGGGAAGGAAGTTCTGGAGAAGGACGCAGCTGTGGAGGGGGACAGCTTGAGGTGCGGCCGCACCCCCGGAGACGAGCAGTAGCTTTCTGTGACGGAGCAGTCAGAGAAAGTGGTGACGCTGGACTTTTACTCCCCTTTGACGCGTTTAGACTTGATCCTGTGGGAAGAATTCCCTCTGGGGCCTCCCAGTCGAAGCGGCGTGACTGAGGCGACCTGCACGGGGCTCTCACCGTGCCCAGCGCTGGCACTGTGGTAACCCGTTTAATCCACGCGGTTCTGTGAGGTGGATGCTCTCATTATTCGCATTGTATATAGGAGTGAACTAGGGTGCTGAGAGCTCGAGTGGGATGGCCCCGGTGCTAGAGCCGCGGGGTGGGAGTGGGTGAAGCCAGGAATCCAGTCCAAGGGGTTGGCCCTGGAGCACTGACTCCTAGAGGGTGGTCTCTCACCCTGGGGAACGAAATGAAATCCTCAGCTGTTTGAGAACCACTGCTCTGGAGCCTGAGCTCTTCACCACGGGCCGTGTGGAGCGGGAGGTGGGTGGAGGAGGTGCACCAGGCAGGGGAGCCATTGGGGAGGTCTTGGCAGTGGCCCAGAGACGATGCCTTGACAAAGGCTTGGCTTTGGGAGGTGCGGGCCAGGGAGCTGCCAGAGTGCCTTGAAGCTTCAAGGACAGCCACAGCAAAGCCTCTTGGAGAATCAGGTTTAACTGAAGATCTGGGAAGGGACCCATAATATTTTATGTAAAAGTGAATAGAGTGGAAGGAAAATAACCATGAATATTTATAATAAAACATTAGATTTCAGAGAGTCATCTAGCTCGTTAAGGCCTTTTCAGAATATGCTGGTGAGGGAACTCCTCTTCCCATTTTCTCCTATTTCTCACTTTGATGAGGGCACCTCAGTAGGGAACTCTGAGAATCACAGGATTAGGGTGTTGCAGTAGGAATTGAAAGAAGCGGTGGTGGGGCCAGCGCGGTGGCGCAGCGGTTGAGTTCGCACATTTCGCTTCGGCGGCCCAGGGTTGGCCTGTTCAGATCCTGGGTGTGGACATGGCACTGCTTGGCAAAAGCCATGCTGTGGTAGGCATCCCACGTATAAAGTAGGGGAAGATGGGCATGGACATTAGCTCAGGGCCAGTCTTAGCAAAAAGAGGAGGATTGGCAGTAGTTAGCTCAGGGCTAATCTTCCTTAAAAAAATCCAGTGGATGTAGAAATATTGTGGTGAATTTAACAAATATTTTATTTACCTTGGGAAAATATCTGCAGGCCTACTATGTACCACTCTTGGAAACACAGCAGTGAACAAATCAGAAAAAAAAATCTTCATAGAATTTACATTTTAGAGGGAAAAACAAGAAAATAGAACATTTAGAACTTAGTGTTGAGCACAAAAGAAAAAATGAAAACAGGAAAGGGAAATAGGAAGTGAGTGGGAATTCAGCTTTAGGTAGGTATTCAGGGAAGGTGTCACTGAAGACAGACCCAGGGGAGGTGAGGGAGTGGGTCATGTGGGTTTTGGGGTCGGGGAACGTCCAGGCAGAGATCCCTTTCAGACAGGAGGAGGAGGCCAGTGTTGCTGGAGCAGAGGGAGCGATGGTATGAGGAGACGAGGTCAGAGTCAAAGGGCTAGATCCTCAAGAGGCCATCACAAGACTTGGGCTTCTCTGCCGAGTGTACTGAAATACCCAGGGGGAGAAGTCAGGCACCATCTGGGCATGGAGTTCTCTAGTTTAGGTCTGGGCTAAAGATAGAAATTTGGGGGTCAACACTGTGTAGATGGTGCTAAAACCAGGAGACATCAGCTAGGTGACATCAGTGATGAAGTGAGTGTAGACAGAAAAAAAGAGGCTCCAGGATGGTGCCCTTGGGCATCCACTGTTAGAGTAAAGGAAACCTAGGGCCCATTGAGGTGGGAGGAAAACCTGATGGTGGGGTCTCAGAAGCAGAGGGAGTGGGGAACTAATGTCAAGAGCTGCTGATGGCTAAGTCTACAGCATATTTGTACATTTCTCGCAGGAGAGCGAGAATTGCAGAAGCAGGGTCCTGGGTGGTGAGAGGTGTTGGGAGCTGCTCACCAGAACTCCAGGCCTGGTTACAGAAGAGCCAATAGAGTATGGGTGCGGATGCTTGTAGGTGGGTTTCTGTGGTGGGACCTGGTGAAGCTTTCTTCTTACTGTCGTCTTTTCTTTGTGAAATAGGAAGCAGCTGAGATGGAGAAGGGGGGTGGCCTGTTGGAGAGTTGACGTGAGATGAGAGGATATAAAATAGTCATTGTATCAGAGCTGTGCTTCTCCAGATGTGGACTGGGGCTCTTCAAGTTTGTTTTGGGAGTTCTGCAAGGTCAGATTTTCATGATAATACTAAGATGGTTTTTTGCCTTTTCTGCTCTCCTCCTCTCACAAGGGCATGGTGGAGTTTTCCAGATAGGTGATCCTGTAACAGCAAGCATAACAAACACAGATATGAGAATCCAACTGTCTTCTATTAATCTAGACATTAAAAACATCTGTGAAATTGTTAAAACAATGCCATTCTTGTCATTAAGTTTTTTTTGTTTTAGAAAATGGTGATTTTTTTGGTAAAAAAAAGTTACTCATGCGAAATGGGTGAAGGTGATCAAAAGGTACAAACTTCTAGTTATAAAATTAGTAAGTAACAGGGATGTGATGTACAGCATGGTGGCTATGATCATGCACTGCATAATGATGCTTTGGTCAATGATGGACTGCATAAGATTATAATGGAGCTGAAAAATTCCTATTGCCTAGTGACATCGTGACCATGATAACGTAGTGCAGTGCTTTACTTACATGTTTGTGATGGTGCTGTGTAAACAGATCTATTGCGCTGCCTGTTGTATAAAAGTATAGCACATACAATTAGGCACAGTCCATAATACTTGATAATGGTAATAATAGACTATATGCATATTGGTATATGTATTTACTATACTAACCTTTTTGTCATTATTTTAGAGTGTACTCTTTCTACTTTAAAAAATTAGTTTACTGTAAATCAGCTGAATCATACTGTAAATCAGTATCCTCTCTTAATGCCAGTAGCAGCCTCATACATCTTGTGTTTGCTGCATCTCTTGATTGCATCATTTTCTCTTGTGCTTGATTTAATCTCATTGTTTTGTTCGTCATGGCCCCAAAGCATACAGAATCCACTGCTAATGTTGCCACTATGAGGACCATCAAGTAATTGACTAGAAATGAAATTAAAAGTGATTAAGGATGATGAAGGTGGGAAATCAGTGATGGCTGTTCCTCACCAGTCAGGGATGTCCCACTCCACCATAGCTGTGATCTTGAAGGACAAGAACAGAGTGGCAGAAGCTTTTGGGATGTGCTTCCTTGAAGGCAGTGAGATTAACAAAAATTCGAGAAGGGCCTATATCAGACATGGAGAAACTTCTAATAATGTGGATTGCAGATCAGACACAGAAGTGTGTTCCTCTCGGTACTGTGACAATCACAGCCAAAGCAAAAACTTTGTGATGTTGAAAGAAAAGGCTGGATCTGACTACGATGTTGAATTTCCTGCTAGCTCTGCGTCTTTTAAATGATTGAAGAATCGTATTCATTACATAATGTGAAAGTGAGTAGTGAGTCTGCTAGTGCCGGTGTGAAGGCAGCTGAAGAATTTTTGGAAACTCTAGATAATCTGATTGTGGAGGAAAATTACTTGCCAGAGCAAATTTCAATATGGATGAAAGCTCCCTATTCTGGAAATGGATGCCTGAAAGGACTTTCATCCATAAGGAGGCCAAGTCAATGCCAGATTTCAAGGCTTCTAAGGACAGGATAACAGTCTTACTTGGGGCAATGTTGCAGGCTACAGATCCTTTGAAATCCTTTGTGATCTGACACAGTGAGAACCCCAGGGCCTTCAAGAATATCAGTAAGCACACACAGCCAGTGTACTACAGGAGCAATAAGATGTTATGGATGACCCAGCTCCTCTTTCAAGATGCCCTCCTGAATTGCTATGCCAACAAAATGGAGAAGTACTTTTTGGAGAATAACGTACCTTTCAAGATTTTGCTTATTGGTAATAATGCTCCTGGACATCCTCCTTTTATTGATGGTCTTCATCCCAATATCAAAGGGTTGTTTCTCCCTCCGAACACCACCTCTTTGATCCAACCAGTGCATCAAGGAGCTTTTAAGGCCTACTCCCTGAGGACCTTTCCTTAGGCTATTGCTGCAACTGAGGAAGACACTGAGAAGACACGGATGCAATTCTGGAAGGATTACAACATCTCTGACTGCATCAAGAACCTTGCTTGGGCTTGGGGTAATGTCACCAAGGAGTGTACGAGTGGCATCTGGAAGAAGACACTCAAGAGGTTCGTCCATGACTTCGAAGATTTGCCAAGGATGAGGAGCTTGCAAAAATCAACGAGGCTGTGGTTGACATGACAAACAGAGTTAACCTGGATGTGGCTGAGGATGACACTGAGGAGCTCCTAGAGGTGGTTCCTGAGGAATCGACTAATAAGTTGTCAGAACTGGAACAGGAACGCATAGCTGAAGAAGAGGCAAGAGAAAAGGAAACTGCAGGAGAGAAAGAAGAACCCCCAAGAAAATTCACAGTGAAGGGTTTCACAGAAGCTTTTGCAGACCTCAGCAAACTCCTTAAAAAGTTTGAAAATATGGACCCCAACACTGAAAGATTTTCATTAATAGAGAGGAATGTTCATGGTGCATTATCTGCTTACAGGCAAATCTGTCATGAAAAAAAGAAACCAAGCAAACCACCGTGGACATACTTCTGAAAAAAGTGACACTTCAAGAAGAGCCTCAGGCAGGTCCTTCAGGTGAAATTCCAGAAGGTGGCATTGTTATCATAGGAGATCAGCTCAACGTGTGTTCTTGCCCCTGAAAACCTTCCAGTGGGACAAGATGTGGAGATGGAAGACAGTGATATTGATGATCCTGACCCTATGTAGGCCTAGGCTAATGTGTGTATTTGGGTCTTAATTTTTAATAAAAAAGTGTAAAGTAAAAAATAAAAAGAAAAAAGCTTATAGAAAAAAGGATATAAAGAAGAAAAATATTTTTGTACAGCTGTACAATGTGTGTTTTAAGCTAAGTGTTATTACAAAAGAGTCAGTTTAAAAAAATTAAAATGTTTATAAAGTAAAAAGTTACAGTAAACTAAGGTTAATTTATTGTTGAAGAAACATATTTTTTATAAATTTAGTGTATCCTAAGTGTACAGTGTTTGTCAAGTCTGCAGCAGTGTACAGTAACGTCCTAGGCCTTCACATTCACTCGCCGACTCACCCAGTGCAACTTCCAGTCCTGCAAGCTCCATTCATGGTCAGTGCCCTTTACAAGTGTACCATTTTTTATCTTTTTATACCATATTTTTACATTTTATATATTTAGATAACACAAATACTTACCCTTGTGTTACAGTTGCCTACAGTATTCTGTTCAGTAACATGCTATACAGGTTTGCAGCCTAAGAGCAATAGGCTATAACATATAGTCCAGGTATGCAGTAGGCTATACCATCTGGGTTTGTGTAAGTATACTCTATTATGTTAGCACAATGATGAAGTTGTCCAACGATGAATTTCTTCATCATTAAGCAATGTGTGAGTGTAGTTAATAATGTTGTATTACATATTTGAAAGTTGCTAAGAGAGTAGATGTTAATATTTCTTACCGCAAGAAAAAACATTTTCTAACTCTGTGGTGAAGGATGTGAACTAGACTTATAGTGGTGATCATTTTGCAGTATATACACATGTCAAATCCTGTTGTATACCTGAAACTAATAGAATGTTATATGTCAATTATATATCAATTAAAGTTATTGACATGTAATCTATTTATTTTTAAATGAATGAATGTTTTAAAATTTTAGATATCAGTAGAAATAATCCATACAAATAGCAGTTCTTTGGGGTGCGCAATAATTTTTGAGTGTAAAGGGGTTCTGAAACCAAAAAGTTTGAGAAATGCTGGATTGGAGAAATGTAATATGACTGTCAGGCATTGTTAAGGGTCCCAAAGAAGCATCTGACTGGATATGCAAGAGGAAGAGTTGAAGATGTAGTAGTCCCCCCTTAGTTACAGTTTTGCTTTCTGCCATTTCAGTTAGCCAGGGTAAGCTGAGGTCTGGAAATATTAAATGGAAAATTCCAGAAATAAACAATTCATAAGTTTGAAATTGTGTGCCATTCTGAGTAGCATGATGGAATCTTATGCCGTCCTGCTCCGTCATGGCCCGCATGTGAATCATCCCTTTGTCCAGCATATCCAGGCTGTATACACCACCCGCCCGTTAGTCATTTAGTAGCTGTCTTAGTTAACAGATTGACTGTCATGGTGTTGCAGTGCTTGTGTTCAAGTAACCCTCATTTTACTTAATAATGTCTCCAAAGTGCAAGGGTAGTGAGGCTGGCAATTCAGATATGCCAAAGAGAAGTTGTTGTTAATCTCTTACTGTGCCTAATTTGTAAATTAAATTTTATCATAGGTATGTACGTATAGGAAAAAACATAGTATATATAGGGTTCGGTGCTATCTGTGGTTTCAGGCATCCACTGGGGATCTTGGAACATATCCCCTGCAGATAAGGGGAGACTACTGTAGCTGGTTTTAAGCCTGTCAAAATAGTGGTTCCATTAATTGAATAGGAAAGTGAGGGGCAGAGCTCTTTCTTTGTAGATGGACGCAGAGGTGCATTTTAAGAAATAAATGCTGACTCAGGAGTGTTGTGATCAGACACTGGTGAGGCAGGCGCTCAGCAGCACCAGAGCCACATCTGGTAGGCTTCTTCTGAGATTGCAGAATTGAAAGTATATATTGGGGATAGTGGGGAAAGGGAGGTGGGAATGTAGAAGAAGAGTGGGGAGCAGAAACTGTGTGGTGAGAGAGTCCCCATATAGACGGTGGAATGAAGGAGAAAGGAGGAATTGTTAGGGAAGGCCTAGAGACAGGCAGGGAGGACCCTTGTCAGATGCTGCAGTGGGCTAGTTTTACCTCTGTCTGTGTGATTTATATGCCTAGTTGGTCCCCAGCTCCATTAACAATTTATTGCCATTTAGAGAATGGAAGATTTTGTTCCGTAAGATTTGCTAACTATAAAGTAATTTGTAAAACAGCAGCAGTCAAATGAAAATGTATACATATCTTTATAGTGGGTGTGACAGCTCAGTATGGCCGTTAGGTAGTTTAAATCATCTTCCTTAGCCCTAAAGTTGGTTTTAAAGTTGTGGATGTAGCACATTTTTTCCTTATGCATACTAGTTTTAATGGGCTTATTTAACTGGTTTTGTAAACACTGCTTACTGTTGGCTATTTCTCTTGTTTCTTTCAGTAACTTGGATCCACTTACAGAAACTGTATCCTTTTTTAAAAAAGTTAAATGAGGGGGCCAGCCCCATGGCCAAGTGGTTAAGTTTGCACGCTCCACTTCAGCGGCCCAGGGTTTTGCCGGTTTGGATCCTAGGCGTGGACATGGCACTGCTCATCAAGCCATGCTGAGGTGGCGTCCCACATGCCACAACTAGAAGGACCCACAACTGTATTTACACAACTATGTTCCCCGGGGGCTTTGGGGAGAAAAAAGAAAAATAAAATTTAAAAAAAAAGTTAAATGAAGTCTTACTAAGAGTAAGGCAAATGGACAAACCAAAGGAAAAAGACAAGTGCTGAAAAACTTTAAAACTTGTAGGTCAGGAAACATCATTAGCAACATTGAAAGCAATTAAAAAAAAAATGGGAACAAAAATTGTCTTAAAACTGCCTGAGAAGCTGCTAATATAATGGTCTCATATAAAGCTATCACAATACCCCTCCCCTGCCATCTTTGCCCCTCTGTAGTGAGTATAGCTGCATACAACAAAAAGCAGTGACTTCAGCAAAATCGGTTGTTTCTGTCTGATGTGAACGAAGTTTGGAGATGATGATGAGTCCAGGGCAGGTGGTGGTTCCATGAAGTCACCAGCGACCAGGCTCTGCACTTGAACCACTCTACCATTCCCTGGGTGGCCTTGGCCTTCCTGTCCTAGATGGCTGTCAGAGCAAATGGCATCACGTCCATGTTCCCGGCAGGAGGATCAACAGAGGGGAAGGTGAGAGTGTCCTTCCCTTTCAGGGTACCTTTGGGAAGTACCATGCAGCCCTTCTGTATCTCACTGACCAGCACCTGTCCTGTGCCACACTTACCTAGCTATAACGGAGTCTGGGAGTGTGCCTAGCTTTAAACTGGGGCCTGTTACTAAAGGGAAGAAAGGATTTTGGGTAACAATTAACAATATCATGCCCCCAATAGGCAGAGATGTGTGAAGTTAGGGTGTTTTGGGTTATTTGCGCTAACAGGCAACCCCCACGTTCTCAGTGGCTTAAAACACAAAGTTGGATTTCTGGGTTATGTTCCATGTCCATTGCAGGTGAATAGGAGGGTAATATTAACTGATAATTTAATAAAAGAGGGCATATAGGAAGCTAATGAACATAAGAGTTGTCTCACTAATCAAAAGACTTGTGAATTAAAACCAAAATGAGATGCCATGTTTTACAATATCAAATTATAAAGGGTTAAAAAAACATGATAAAACTCAGTGCTTATGAGGGTGAGGTGAGAGAAGCATTTCGTGAATTGCTAGTGACAGTATCAACTGCTGTATTCCTTCTGGAAGGTAGTTTGTTAATACAATGCTTAGTAATTCCATTTCCTAGAAGCTGAAAATAATACATAGTGGCAATTATGTCTAGAGGAAATTATGTCAGGGGTTGGCAAACTTGGATCCACTGCCCCTTTGTGTAAATAAAGTGTTACTGGGACATGGCCATGCTGAATAATTTTCATATTGTCTTTGGCTTTGTCCGTGGCTTTCACAGTTTAAGTAGTTGCAACAGAGAACATCGCAAAGCCTAGAATATTTGCTATCTGGCCCTTTACAGAAAATGTCTGTTAACCCCTGAGTTATGTCATTACAAGAATGTTTATTGCAAAATTATAATATAAAAAAATTTGGAATAACATTCACACATAATATGGAAATGGTTTAATAAATTATGCTGTATTCATCAAGGATTTTAAAAAGTTTTTTTAGAAACTGGAAATAACCCAAATGTCCATTGTCAGGAGACAGGACATTTAAATTGTCTATTTACACAATGGAATAGTATACAGCAGTAAAAATTAACTATAGGTACAGGAAACAGGGCTATATATCAGAAACAAAGTTGAGTGGAAAAAAGCAAAAAATCTCTGAAGTTTTCATTTGTATTTTAAAAATCATGACTGATTAAAGGCCTCTTGATGTTAAAAGTAAAAGAATTTTGAATGACACAGAAAAATTTTCACTGTATAATCAGGGAAAATATTAGGATGCAAATCAGTTTATATGGTATGCTTCCAGTTACACTTAAAATTTATGGTAAAAGTCCCAAAATCCAGGTCAGGCTATATTTGAAAGTAACCTGCCAGGTCTTATTGATCAGTGAACTGGTGTCTGGGGCTCCTCCATTAGCCAGAGGAGACACAGTTACATTGTCAGTGGCTGGATGGCAGGAAGACTGGCTGTCCTGCCACGTTAAGGGTTATGTTTGAAGAGTAATCAAAAAATGGCTGTCCTTCAGAGGAGAATTTAAAGAATTTACAGCTGAACAGGTTTTACAGGAATTTTATGGGGTTTTTTGCTGAGGAAGATTAGCCCTGAGCTAACATCTGTGCCAGTCTTCCTCCACTTTATATGTGGGTTACTGCCACAGCATGGCTGACGAGTGGTGGAGGTCTGTGCCTGGGATCTGAACCCACAAACTCTGGCTGGTGAAGTGCAGTGTGCCGAACTATGCTACAGGGCCGGCCCCCAGGAATTTTTTTTTTTGTATATGATTGATAGTGTCCCCTCATAGAATTGCGTCATCAGGCTTACATGTACTAAGAAGAAATACAGGAATGAGTTCATGTCAGTAAGGACACCCAGGGTTGAAGAGTTAAGTAATGAGCAAATGATTCAGGCATTCACTCTTAAGTCAGCCTTTATTTGCTTTACTAGAAATGGAGAATTTGAATCAGTGGAGGGGAAAAACTGGGTAATTAAGTTGCCTCTGGAGCTACTTAAGTTTTAAAGTTATTTTCAAAGTCTCATAGCTGAAGCTATAGTAGGAACTAGACATTAATTTTCCAGTACACTTATGGGAAAATGAAAGTCTTGAGCATCTACTGTGTGCCAGGCACCAGGGATGGAACGCACATGATGTTCATATTCTGAGGGGACACAGTGAACATTGAGACTTTCAGGTGATGGCCGTGCTGTGCCCAGATCGAGAGTCAATGTGATCAGGAGGGAAACAGACTATACGAGAAATCTGAGTCCTGGTTCTCCACCATGTGTTAGATGGTGCCGTCTCCATTCATGTTTGAGGTTGTATGTGCAGGCAATTTTGTTAAAAATTAGTGCTGACCTAAGTATTTTATATAATGACAGGATATAGAAATCACAGATAGAGAGAGCTGGGGATAAAGTAAAAATAGAGTTTTTAAAGGAAACTTTCATCAAAAGATCCCTTTTATGAAGAACTTTTTACTGTCCATTACTTTTCACACACCTTAACAAGACTCTAGTATGGGATTCCTTTTTATTTACAGTACCTCGCCCACTGGCCAGAGTATTTCATCGTTGCAGAGGCACCTGGCGGAGAGTTAATGGGTTATAGTAAGTATGATACTGCTAGTACTATTTTGGATACGTAATTAAGATTTTAATATAGGTTTCACCTGATTGTTTTAGACATTACAGAATTGGAAGTATAATGATGATGCCTACAATTTTATTTCCTTTTCGACCATTTGACAACTCACTGATGCCTTCTGTGGTTTAGGCATTGTGCTAGGCCCAGGGGATACAGCAGTGAACCAGATAGACATAGTCTCAGTCTTCTTTGATCTTTCATTCTGTATTTACATTAAATTTCTGCATGATTTATTTGGTCCATAATGCAAGGATTGTAGCATCTTCATTGAATTATTAGCATTACTAACAAAAATTTGAGCTGTAGATTGTGTATTTATGTGTACATAAACACATACCCCCATGAAATGTAAATATTTTGAAAATACATATTCTGGTTCTGTGTTCAAAATTAGTTTCAGTATATCATTCCTTTTTTAAAAACTTTCTAATTCTGATTATACAACAGATTTAGCTTAACATTTACAAGTGAAATTCAAATAAAAGCACTAATAACCATTAGCTGGATGGCTTTAAGTAGTACTTAAAAATTAAAACTTTATTAGTTTTTTTGTAATAAAAACGTATCAAACTAAGTCTACATTTATGTGTAAATCCATGTGTTTAATTACTGAATGCAATCTTTTGTTGGCAGTTATGGGTAAAGCAGAAGGCTCAGTGGCTAGGGAAGAATGGCACGGGCATGTCACAGCTCTGTCTGTTGCCCCAGAATTTCGACGCCTTGGTTTGGCTGCTAAACTTATGGAGTTGTTAGAGGAGATTTCAGAAAGGTGAGATTCATGCTTTTCAAATAATTTATGAGCCCTGACCATTTGATTTTTCTTTTGGTGAAAATTTATAAGATTTTCTTTCCTTCAGTCTGAATGTCTATCATGCTTTACAGTTTACAGGAATTTCATTTTCAGCCTCTAGTAGTCCTCACAACAATTGTCACATATTCAGAGTGGTATTATTGTCCCTATTTTACCACTGAGGAAAACTGAGGTTCAAAGTGAGTGACCTGCCATAGGCTTGTAAGCTGGGTTATTGGTGGAATCAAAGACCTTAAGGTTTCTTTAGTGTTCTTGCCACTATAGATGTCCCCAAATTCTCTGTAGACATTGCTCTTGGCATCTCAGTAATTTTTTCACGTTGCCCCTAGGCCAAAAGAAAACAGTTTAATCTTTAGCAGTTATGTCCTAACTGCTTGATAAATATTTATGGCCTAACAACCTAGTAGCTATTTGGAAAAAAAATAAACAAATTGAAAGAAAAAATATTTTTATTTCATTGTTAAATAACTGGTTACCTGTTAATGAGATGTGTGCACTGTTGGGCATTGCATGGCTTCTCAAACCTTGGAAACATATTCGAAGCAACTACCTGCATTCCTGTTTCACACTGATTTTTGTGTGGTACTGGGTTTTTTAAATTACCTAAACTGTCAAAAACCTGGCTTCATAAAGATATTATGTCATCAGAAGGAATGTAGCATGATGTAATGTTGCATTTGTTGCATTACATCAAACTAGTAATTTGCCAGTGTCTGAAATGTAAAGTTTGTCAGTGTTTTCCCCAGACATTTGAAATATCCTACAGCACCTCTGAGTTTGGGGCACCTTGGTGCATAGTTTGGGAGCTGCCAAAATTATGGCATTTTTAAAAAAAGACGAGTTGTATATATCATTATGTGAGATAAAGGTAATATAGTAGTTAAGAGAGAAGACTCCTCCTGCCAGCTCCCATTTTAGAAGAGATAAGAGATGTGTGTATAAGTTTAACCAGTTGTCAAGCTGCCAGTTTTTTCTCTAAATGTCTAGAAGTAAGTAGGAAAGGGAATAGCAGCTGGGAAGGGCTCTTGAGGCTTTCCACTTCATTAGTGGATTTAATAAAAATAAGTTTTAAACAAGTAACCATGGCCTGAAAATGATCTGAGACAAGGTAGGGGCAAGAGGAACTTGAGTTCATTCAGAAAAAGGAGGAAATAGTGTTAGCTGAAAAAGAAGTCAACTCTAGTCTTTAAGAATTTAAAAAATTCTCCTTAGACTAAGTAAGGAAGGGGAGAAATTTTTAAAGCAAGATTATATATAGTTTATACATATTTGTGAAGGCGTATCTTGTTGAAAAAAAGTATTGGGCATTATTATATAGTGGTTGGGGAGTTAGGAAATGAGTTCTAATTAGCTACGATCTTGCATATATGATTTAACATATTTATAAGATAGATTTTCTATCTCTTGGAGTAGAAAACCACTAAGCTCCCTTCCCTTCCAGTTTCTTCATTACTTTAGACTAGTTGCTAAGATTTAAGTGATCTTTATTTGTATGGGTGTGTGTGTATACCTATATACATACATACATATATACATGTATTTTTAAATGTATACATTAAAAACAGAAACAGTATATAATTTTCAAACAAAGAAGTAGAGGAAAAAATGAAATGATAAAAATCCATTAAAAGAAGAGAAGAGAGAGAAAGGAAACTAAAGTGGCAAAACAAATAAGCATGAAATAAGATGGTAGTTATGAATCCAAATATTATCAGTAATTACAACAATAAATGTTAATGGAGTAATGACACTAGTTAAAAGACAAAGACTTGAGGACATTATGCTAAGTGAAATAAGTCCATCACAGAAAGACAAATACTGCATGATTCCACTTATATGAGAGATCTAAAATAGTTAAATTCATAGACTCAGAGAGTGGAATGGTGGTGGCCAGGTGCTGGGGAGAGGGGAAGATGGGGAGTTACTAATCAGCAGGCATAAAGTTTCAGTTAAGCAAGATGAATAAGCTCTAGGGTCTGCTGTACAACATTGTACCTACAGTCAACAATAATATACACTTAAAGTTTATTAAGATCTCATGTTAAGAGTTCTTATGACAGTAAAATAAAATTGAAAAAAAGGGGCAAAGACTGTCAGAACTGTATGCTCTTTATAGGAAATAAGTGAAAATATTAAAGTACAGAAAGATTGAAAGTAAAAAAATTTTTTAAGTTATGTAAATTCTAACCAAAAGTTAGTTCTAACCAAAAGTTGGTATACTTAACAGTAGTCACATTATAGTTCAATAATTACCAGAGTAAATTACAGTAATCAGTAATACAGTAAAACAATATGCAGTGATTGCATATTGCATATTGATTGCATATTGATCAGATTTAATTCATCAGGAAGATGTAATAATTAAACATTTGTATATTGATAAGATTTAATTCATCAGGAAGATGTAATAATTAAAAATTTTATGTACCCAGTGATGTAGGTTCAAAGTAAAAATGCAGCAAGTGAAAGAACTACAAGAAGAAATAGACAAATCAGCATCATAATGGGAGGTTTGAACATGTTCCTTTCTAATTGATAAAACAAAAATTGATTAAGGGTATAGAACAGAGGTCAACAAACTTTCTGGGCCAGATAGTAAATATTTAGGCTTTGTGGGCTCCCTAAAGTCTCTATTGCATATTCTTTTTATTTTAAAAACCCTTTAAAATTGTGAAAAACCATTCTTAGCTTGAGAGCAGTAAAAAAAATAGGTTGCAAGTTGACCCTTGCCTTAAAGAATTTCAGTCAGTAGCCAAAAATCTTTCCACAGGAAAAGCTGTGGCTTCTCTGGCAATTTTACCAACTATTTAAGAAATAATGACTATAAGCTCACTTTCACACAAACAAAGAGGGAACATTCATCCTGTTTTTTAAGGCTAGGATAACCTTGATAACTAAATCTGACAAGAAATATGAGAAAGGAAAATCTCTCATTGTAGATGCAAAAATCCCAGAAAAATCTTAGCAAAATAGATTCAGCAATTCATAAAAAGCATGATATATCAGGGCAAGGTTGTTTTAACATTAGAAAATCTGTAAATGTATTCTACCACATTAATAGACTTTAAAAGAGAAAACTATTACCTCAGTAAATGCAGAAAATGCTTCGATAAGATCCAGTATTCATTCATGATAAAAACTGTTAGCAAACTAGGAAGTAGGAGGGGGAGAGCTTCCTTAACCTGAAAAAATATCTACAAAAACCTGCAGTAAATATTTGCAGGGATACATTGAATACCTTCCCTTTGAAATCTGGGACAAGACAAGGATGCCTACTTCAGCCCCTCTACTGGAAATCCTAGATAGCACAGTAAAGCAAGAAAAATAAAAGATACAAGGTTTGAGAAGAAACAACACTACTATTTTGCACAGTTAAGGTTGTACACAAATAGAAAACCCATAAGAATCTAAAAATAAATGTTTAGACTTGATAAAAGCTAAAGTTGTTGGATATAAAGTCAGTATAAAATTCAACTGCACTTCTATACAAAGAGTAAAATTTAGAAAACAATGCTGTTTGCATTGGAATCTGAATACATTAAGGCCTTACGAAAAATCTAACGAAAGCTGTGCAAGACCTCTGAAGTTTATAAAATTTTATTGAGAGACGTTAAAGATGACCTAAGTGGAGAGAAAAACTACCTCTGTGGCATATAGGACTTGATGTAGTAAACCAGTAATTGATCCAAAGAACCAATGTAATTGCAGTAAAAATCTCAAGTATTTTTGGTGGGACTTGAGTTGATTCTGAAACTTACAGGGGAATCAAGAGAGACAAGATATTCTTGAACAACAAAATGAGTGGATTTGCCCCTCCAGATACCAAGCTGTTGCGAGTAAGACTGTGTGTGAGTGCTGGAGTCGTTGTCTAGACCAGTGGAACAGAATTTGAGAAGCAGACCCAGGAATACATGGATTTTGACACATCTCAGAGGAGGCAACTGCAGATCAGTGGGGAAAGGATACACTTTGGTAAAGGTGGTAGCACAGTTGGACATCCATATGGGAGAAGTTTTTTCCCACATTACTATCTACCATATACATCAATTCCAGATTTATTAAAAACCTAGTTGTGAAAGCAAAACTAAGAAGACCTTCTAATATAGGAAAGTGTCTCCGTGACCTCAGGGTAGAAAAGAACTTTGTAAACAAGCCATAAAAAGTACTAACTGTAAAGGAAAGCTTCATATATTCAACTTCATTGAAGTGAAGTAACTTTCTTCATCAAAAGATACATAAGAATAATGACAAGACAAGCCACAGATTTGGAAAAAAGGTTTGCAGCCTCCTTTACACAAGGTTGAATATCCAGAATACGTAGAGAACTTACAGCTCGGGGGAGAAAAAGCATGTGAAAGACCAATAAGGACTACAGAATGAGAAATCTGAATGGCCAGCAAAAATATTTTCAGCCTCGTTAGTAATCTGAAATGCCATTAAAATTACCCTCAGATACCACTATACTATAAGATTTTCAAAAATAAAAATGTCTGATGCACCAAGTCCCAAGACTGTGGGAGTATAAGGTGGAACAAGCAGGTTGGGCAACAGGCATTAGCTAATAAAGTTGAAGATGTGCATACCCCTGTGAGCCAGTGATGACACTCCTAGCTGTAGACCTTAGATATTGTCCCATGAAACACGGAAAGATTTATAGCAGCGTGGTTTGTAGCAGTAAAAACCAGAAATGTTTATGTGGAGGGCTGCGGACAGCTTGTAGCACATCCATACAGTGGAGCGCTAAACAAAGTGAAGGGAACAAGCTCCTGCGACACCAAGGCTGACTGGCACGGTACTAAGAGGCAGGTCACTAAAGGCTGTATACAGGATGACTCCATGTATGTAACGTTCATAAACAGGAGAAGCTAAACTATAAGAGGTTGTAAATCTACAGCAAAAAGCAAGGAGCTAATGATCACAGGAGTTGAAATGTGGAAACCTCTGGGGAAGGGAGGGGCTGTCACTGACCAGAGGGACCTGAGGGCTTCAGGGCTGTGACAGATATCCTGTAGCTACACCTGGGCCATAGCCACACTGGTGCTCGCTTCAAAATCTTTAATTTGTGCATATGGGTGAAAATATTGCATGACCACTTGGTGAAATGAGTATATCAATTACTATGATATTAAAAAAAACTAATTTTTTTAAGCCAGGTAGCAGAATTGGGGAAAAAAAAAATGCCTGCCTTTTTTTCTTTTTCTTCTTTGTTTTGGTGAGGAAGATTGGCCCTGAGCTAACATCTGTGCCAGTATTCCTCTACTTTGTGTGTGGATCGCTGCCACAGCATGCTTTGATGAGCAGTGTGTAGGTCCACGCCCAGCATCTGAACCCATGAACCCCCGGCTGCTGAAGCGGAGCATGCAAAACTTAACTGCTATGCCACGGGCCAGCCCCACAAATGCTTTTTTATTTATTTATTTATTTATTTTTTAAGAAAACAAGTATTGTAGGTTTTGAAATATTAGCATGCAAACAGAAAGTTGTCTTTCTGTACTGCAAAATAATAGCCGTAACTCCTCAGCAATAAAAAGATTATGATGTAATCAGCTGCAAGGTCCTCTTTTAACCATTCGATGAATAGTCATCAAAGCAAAGTAAAAACAAGTGTTGTTTTTAAAAATATGTATCATTTGTATTCTAGGATTTCCAACATTCTAACATTTTCCTTTTTTTTCTTTTTAATTACAGGAAGGGTGGATTTTTTGTTGATCTCTTTGTAAGAGTCTCTAACCAAGTGGCAGTCAACATGTACAAACAGCTGGGCTACAGTGTGTACAGGACGGTCATAGAGTACTATTCAGCCAGCAACGGGGAGCCTGACGAGGATGCTTATGGTGAGCCCCCTTCTGCGGCAGATCCCCAAGAGGACGCTGAAACATTGACATTCATTCTCCAGACTGGAATTTTCCATTATTTTAATAAATTTAAGAGTCATATTTTTTGGATTTAATTTGAGCTATAATGTTTAACTCTCCTATAACCTGCCTTTATGAATCTACCACTAGTTAACTTATACTAATTAATCAGTGGTTGATTACTGTCAATTGTTATTTTACTAAGATTCTGTCAAAAGGAACTGTATGAAGAGCTGAATCCCAGCTGGGGTTTGGTTAGCATCTGGTGTACTTGTGATTAGGGGTCTCACTAAAGACATTTTTCTTAGAATCTGGTTAAAGTGAGGGTGGGGGACAGAACCTCTTATGGGAACTTTACATATACACTTTAAATTTGATATAAAATGTTTTGCTATTTGGGTACTTACATTAAACTTTGTTTCCTAACAGACATGAGGAAAGCCCTTTCCAGGGACACTGAGAAGAAATCCATCATACCATTACCTCATCCTGTGAGGCCCGAAGACATTGAATAAGCATGGGCAGTGGTTCTTAGGCCGATGCTCCAGATATTTTATGGACAATATTATTTTCATTGGATGATCTTGGAGCTCTATTAGGAGAAAAGTAATCATTTAGGTCTTAAAGACTTCAAGAAAATGCAGGTTATAAATGTATTTTAAATCTCATTGTTTCCAGTTAGCAATATCATACCTACTAAAGCTGTTCAGTGTAAAAAAGTTCAATCAAAACGGCAGCTAGGTCAGCAGGAAACATTCCATATCATGGTTCATAATCCTCACTATATGCTAGGGAAGAACCTGGCTCCAGTCTCCTCCTGAATTTTGTGCCTGAGAACCACTGCTGCGTACACGTTTTTTATTTTGTATTGAACTGTTAATTGAAGCTTTAAAAGCATATATGAAATGTATAATCTAAGATGTATAATAAAATGCACCGTTGACTCTCTGAATGTTTTCTGGAAGTTTGTTGGTCATTTACAAAACTAGATCAGGATTGAGAAAGCCTCGTTTAGGGTATGTTGTTTCTCTTCAACGTGTCGTGTGTACGTAAAGCATTTTTTAAATGCGTACCTGAACTAATCCCTGCCCAGCATGCTGAAGCCTCCTTCCTATCGCATAGTACATTCTTCCAGTGACTGTTTTCATACTTAGTCCCACATCTTGTCCTTGTCTTGTTCCACACACATGACTTTCCTTAAATCTTGCCTTTCAAAATATAAAAAGATGCTGAGGTTTATTTAAAGGGAAAAAAGAACCTAATTCCGAAAGAATTCCTAATTCCTAGATCATAGACCAACCACGTATGATGTAGTTTTCATCATTTTTGTAACACCTGAAAACATTCAGTGAGTAAAAGAAGTAGCTAAAGAAAAACCTATGGGAATGATTATTACGAAGTTTTTACTTTGGAAAGGACTTACTTGGGTGGAGTTGAGAGTGAGAGAGAAATGAATCCTTTATGCTCTCCCGTGAGAGAATTTCATACATTTCACATTGGCACTTGCCAGAAAGTCTCACTAGTTTACCTTGGGAACATGATCACTAATTTTTTTCTAATGCATACATGCAACATAAACAGAATTCTAGGAAGACTCTGATTAGTCACCTGTAATCAGCATTTTGACCTGTTTTCAACTCACCCCTCAATTCTGCATGCTTAATCAAAGGATATTAAAATCACAAATGTTCCTCCTCATTGACTAGACAGACCTCAGCACGCAGCAGTCAGAACCCGACACCCCAGCAGCTGACACCAATGCAGTGAGGCTGAGAACAGGGTGGCATTTATCCTATTACTCCTATTTTATCCTGTCCTCGAACACTGGTGTTTTCAAGATGCAATTTAGCAACATGTTACTCCCTTGGGTGAGCAATACATTTGCAAATTTAGTAATAAATCTGCCCAATGAAATTTGCAAATAATAAGTTTGCTAATCGTCCTTATAGGTGAAAAACATTCTTGATGATATACTGTTGTAGTCAAATGGCTTGGGCAATGAACAAAGCAAGAAAAGACGGGCTTGAGAAATACAGGACAGGTTAAAGGAAACAATCTTTAAGGAAAATATTTTTTGCTTGAGACTGAGCAATGTATCAGCAAATATGTTATTGTTCTTGTGCTATTTAAGTTTCATCATTTAGCACATAGTTACCTTAGGGGTTTTTCACGTTCTAAACCAAGGGTAAGTTTAATGTGTCAGGTGTTAGACGCAGTCATTTTCTACTGTACCACACTGGGAGATACCAGTACTCTAGGTAGAAATGATTCCCTCGTCCAGTAAGTTTGGGAAACATGCCAGCGTCGTTACTAGGAATTCACAATATTACAGTAGCATATCAAAGGCTCTGAGAAGCCTATAGAGATTTGATTGATTGACAAGGCTTAATTAACCCTTAATCTAGAGTTTCCCAAACTTATTTGAGCACAGGACATCGTTCTTCACACATTACTGTTCTTTAAACAAGCCACTACAGAGCTCAAACAGTTGGGGAAACTGACTAGCATAACTGAAATTTGGCTAAAATGTTCTTGGTAAAAAGACCTTGTTCAGAAATACAGTAACTAAATTATTTTATAACTAATGTATTGAAAAACAATACAAATGGCCACTAGTAAGAAGGCAAGGTTATTTATAAGTAAAGTAAGCATATTCAATTCTATAAGGAATGAACATATTTAAGAAAGTGGCTGAGAATGAACGTTTTATTGAGCACTTACTATGCACCAGGTACATTCCTTTTCTAATTTAATCTTCAAAATGAGTTGGCAAAGTATTAGCTCATTTAATGAGTGAAGAAACTGAAAATAAAGGTTAAGTTCGATATCACTATGTGGTGGAGCTGGAATGGAACTCAAATCACTGAAGACATGAAAAAGTTACGGGTTTCAGATAGATGCATAAAATTTTTATGAAGAAGACAGGCATGAGAAAACTACCCCTTAAAAGTTACTGTAGAATGTAACTTCAAAACTTCTGGAAAAAAATTCTTCCAAAAGTCTGCAGTTCCATCTAAAATAGATGCTAAGCATTACCTTAATTAGATTTCCCAATGCATGAGGTGGACAAAAAAATGTTTGGACTCAGATAAAGAAATCCAGCAGTTAAAAAAATTCCTTTACTTCCAAGCCCCCATCCTTAACTAACCCAAGTGCATTTTAAAAATAATTCAAAAAGTAGCTATCAAAGAGTCCAATCCATTCGTTCTTCGTGGAATATACAAAAACTTACAGGAGTCAAAAGAGTTCCAAACTATTAATTTATAAAAATAGTAAGACATGTATCCATGTGAACAAGGAGGTCAGGATCCACTCTCGTCGATGTCCTTATCTGGGTCTTGCTCGGCAGCCTCTTTTTCCTGTTGCTGTTTCTTCCAGAGTTTGGCCATGGCCAGGAGCTTGAGGTTGGGTTGGTTGGCAGCATCTTCCGGAAAGATGTAATCATAGTATTCTTCCCAGCCTGCATCAGACTACAGAAAAAAAGTAAAACAATTAAAAGATACCTTAACACAAGGCTGAAATAGTCACATTACAGTTACTTTAAAGTGGAGAATTTTCACTGAGAAACCTAGAGTTCAAATTCAACTTAGCTTCACTTTACAAAACAACATAAAAGTCTACTACAGAAAAAACAAGGGCTGGGCCCTGAGGATTGGGACTAAATAAGTAGCTGGTGGATTGCTGTTGCTGCAAGTGTAGCTCACTACAGCTAAAAACCTGGTGGAAAAAATTCTAAAAATCTAAGCACAGCTCCCTATAGTCAACCAAGAAGACACTCAGTGTTTCCAACTCCATCTTGCAGTCTTATGTTTAAGATTTTAAATTTTTAAAGATTTATTTAATACTTATCCAGTAGCAAAAGCCATAAATCTGTGTATTATTATTCTGACTCCCTGCCCTCACATCCCTACCTCCAGTCAGTCACTGATGTCACTTCCTAAAGATCACTCTAGTTCCAGCTTCCACCACCACTTGCTTCGCTTCCAACAGCCTCCCCACAGGTCCTCCTAGCCCTAAGTCCACCTGCAGGAGACGCCAATGACTGGGTCACGTCATTTCGTGCCTAAGAGCCTTCCTATTGCCTACAAAGCCTTCTCTGGATTGACTCCTACCTAAAAGTTGAGTTTCATTTTCTTCCATCCTGACTTCCTGCTTAATGCTCCAGAAACATCAAACTTCATGCAGTTCCTGGAATCAGGCACCACTAAGAAGCCTTTGCCAACCCCCTCCCATTCTCCACCCCCGGCTGGACTATACACCCTGCTCTGTGTATCCACAGGAGCCAGACTGCAACTGTGTCCTACTCCAGGCTGTCTACTCCCATTCTCAGATTGTACATATGCCACTGAAAAGGACAAATTTCAAAGGTGGATGCATTTCTGCTCATTTGACATGAGATGACCAGCTCCAGGGGCTCAGTTCTTACGCCATCATCAGCCTGGACCTTTCTTCTCTTCTTGACTTTCTCTGGCATGAGTTTGTCCACTCTCTCCTTATCTGATACTGTTCCAAATTCATCTTCAAAGTTTCGCCAAGATTCCAGCAGCATAAGTCTCTCTTCCTTTTCTTCACAGTTTCGCATGGTTTTGTTAGCCTCTTCATAAATTTGTCTGCATTTAGCCAAACTTCCTTCTTTCCCTGAAGACAACTCAAACTGAGCAAAACTGATCCACACCTTGAAAAAAAATTATTAGAGAACCAAATTAACCAAGTCACCCAGAAGATAATATTGTAATAATAATAAAGCTAATTTCTTGCTAATGGCATCTGAACATACTCATGTGTTCACTTCTAGTATTCCAAAGAATATAACATATTGACTATATGCTTTAATATAGTAACGTTGAAGCAGTCTGTTTCTATATCCAATTAGGTGTCTGAAATCCTTAAAAGAGTTTAACTTTTTATTCCATCCTGTGATATCCAAGTTATTGACATGCAGTATAAATATTGACCTGATATAAGCTTAATATTCCAAAGTCCTCTAGACTCACAAGTTCTCTTTAAAAACAAGCAAGTTACTTAAAATAAATATATTTTAGAAAACACTTAAAATATAGAAATACGATACTTCTTCAGAACTGCTGATTCAAGCAAAATCAAAGATAATCTACAAGGCACCGGATACCTTGACATGTTGTGTCCGTTGAAGCAATCGTCGGTAAAGATTTCGTGTTCTTTCAGTTTCTTCCTGCTCAATTTCAAAATCAATATATGATTTCCAAAGCACCTAAAAAAGATAACTTAATAGTCAGTCTAGACATTTAAAAAGCAACATGCCCCTACCCAAAGCACAGCTGTACCACCACTCCAACCCTGGACATCCAGGAACCTAGGACTTTTGTCAACAGTTAAGAAACAGATGGTATGTGGATAAAATAAATACTGGCATTTATAAGCTGGCCAAAACTTGACTAGAGTTCTAGATTATGAGAAAAAAGACCTTGGATTTATTTTCGGATTCTCTTTTGGAGTTTTTCAAATGCTAGACTTAAGAAAAGCACAGGGGCCGGCCCCATGGCTCAGTGCTTAGGTTCCTGCTCTCTACTTCAGCGGCCCAGGCTTTCACCGGTTTGGATCCTGCACGTGGACATGGCACCACTCATCAGGTTGTGTTGAGGCGGCGTCCCATACAGACAACCAGAGGCACTCACAACTAGGATATACAACTATGTACTGGGGGGCTTTGGGGAGAAGAAGAAAAGAAAAAAAGAAGATTGGCAACAGATGTTAACTCAGGTGCCAATCTTTAAAAAAAAGAGCTGAGAAACTTGCCAAGTCTCCCAGGCACCATCATGATCCTGCCACATACAAATGAACTTGTGGGGAGAAAGCAGGCCTTTGATAGCAGTATATACTGCTTTAATTGCCACTGTAAATTTGTTGATATGTTTGAATTCAACTCATAAGGCATTCAATACTTGCTAGGTACAGCCAGTTGGGCCACAAGGATGAGTAAGATGTGGCCCAGACGTCTGGGAGCTGGGAGGCTGTGAGGAGCTGAGGCCAAGTGATGGAACCAGCAGCGCATAAAGCCCTGCCCTAATACAATCAGTGGGGCCTGGTGAACCATTAAACGCAGGGTCATACTGGTGCGAGATTAACAAAACGGCCTAGTGATTTTAGCGGTTCCCGAGAGATTCAAAGTGGCCCTAGCTGTGGTTTGGTGCCACCTTGTGGCTCAAGCTTAAATACTGAAGGGATGATTTTGGGTCCTGTGGCAGGCCAGGACTTTCAGGACAGTGGCAGCAGTAATTCCAGAACATCCTGGTTAATTAGAGCCTCTTTCGCTGGCCCAACCTGGGCAAAAGTGTGCCAGGAGAATCCAGGGCTGTGCAGGCTCAGCCTCCATCTCCCTTGTTCTCCACATGCAGTTGCCTGCTGTCTGTGTCCTTGATGAGCCTTCCCTATGCCATCCCCTCTAGCCTTCTGTTTGAGACAGGGAGGAAGAGAGCCAATCACCCACCCATTATATCCCAGTTCATCCTCGGGGTCATAATGGGGCTTTGCTGTGCTCTGGGATCCAACTAGAGGGCTGCTGCCCCACCTTTTCTGTCTCCAAAACAGAAGAGTCCTAACCTCAGTGGAAGAGTCTGTAGGTTAGTTACATCATCGCTATGCCCTAAAATGCACACACATTTTGACTGTCATCTAAAGTCATACTAGAGAAGTGTCTGAAACAAAATTATATTCAGCTTGAGATCCTCACCTCTGGCATGTCCAAGCGTGGCTGACTGATGGCTAATTCATAGATTGCCCGGGCTCTCTCAATGTCACCAAGGATTGTCTCTAATTCCGCAAATTTAATCCAAGAAGTACAATTTTCAGGTCCAAATTCCAGGAACTTTTCATAAAGCTTCCGGCATCTGTCAAATTCTCGAAGCTGTAGCTCCAATTCGATGTAACCTTTAAATAACTTGTTCTTTGGACATTTGCCTATGGAAGTTCCCTGGAAAAGAAAATGATTGACTGCTGTGATGCCTTAGTGGGTTCGACTTGTGCACAGATATCGTCGACCTGTCCTAGAAGCTGTTCTCTGCTGAGCAAGAACCTTGGAGAGTCAGCATGGCAAGCGGCTCTCTCCCTCTGTGGTTTCACTGTTCATGATGGCTCCTGACAGAAGGCCAAAGGAAACTCTAATTCAGTCAGTGGTCAAGAGGGCCTGTGCCCACTGGTGCCTGTGTTTCAGAATTGTTTGGACAACTATTTTGGATTTTTAATTTCTCAAGATCTCCAATATGGATACCAGATGTATAAAATCTCCTATGAGTAAAAAGGTAATCAAAGAATAAACTCTGCCTTGCTGTCCACAGCCAGGGCAAGAGTAGCTTATCAGGACAAAAGCATTTAAACACAGTATTTGACCCTATTAAGAAATTTTAGAACAATTATTAAGAGGGAGGTGCATTTAATACATCAAAAATTTTTAACAGGATCAGACTTCTAAAGATCAAAGACCTAATCTGACCTAAGATAAAATTTCCAATGTTGAAACAGAATAATTTAAGCGTTATCACCCAATCCTTCTTCAAAGGCCATGTGTTTTCTAACATATCTCAGGTTATAAAGGCATGGTATTTCTGTTGTCTCTTAGTAGAAATTGTACAACTTGTAAGCACAAAGATGTCCATTTCCTTCTCCTGGAACTTAACGATGCATCTCGATCCTTTCTTTACTTACCAAAGCTCTTCTGGCAAATGGTAAATTTTTCTGTCTTATTTCAAATTGTGCATATAGTAACCACATTTTGGCAAATGTGAACTAGAAAACAAAAGCACAAAAACATCTAGCTTAAGAGACTCATTTAAATTAAATTAAATTAAGTTTAAATTAACAAAAGCCACAGGCAATTAGATTTCCCTAAAACTTCAGAGCTAGGACAGATATATTTTCTCATTTATGAGCAAAGGTGATGATATTTATTTCATAAAAGTTAAAACAGTAAAACAGATACTTTATTGTATTGTATGGCCCTGCAGCCCCTACTCAGAACTGGCTTTGTTTTGTGGGTATGTTTGTCAGCGGGCAAGACCATGCCACCTCTCTTCTAGAAGGTAACTTGGTCAACATTGCTACTTGTTTCTCTGCTGGGAAATATGGCAGAGATCACATCACAACCATTTCCAGAACACGCATGTGTTCACTCATGCATGCATCCATTCACTCAGTGACCAAGAAACACCTGTTTTTGTTTCCTGTACACACTGTGTGCCCTCTGGATGTGTGTCTTCCTCCTCCTACTCAGTCTATTCCAATTACTCATCCTCCTCTGAGTTTCTACATTATTATCTGTGTTATTCATTTGTCACAACACAGGTTGTCGTCTCAACTACACTGTAAGCTGTCTTCACAGGCAAAGAGCACATCTCGTTCTTATTTATGTTTTCCATAGTGCCTAGCACAGGGAAATATTCCCACAAAGAGTGCTGAGAGTGACGTCAGCATCACGGCAGAGTAAGCAGCACTCTTTGTCCCCTCTAAGTTACGACCAAATGGATGTCCATTAACTAAGAGAGGATTCCCTACACAGCACAAGAGGATGCCTGAGAGAGCCATGCAGCTCTACGTCTGAAGGTGGGTGGACTGGATCCCCAGAGAAGTAGTGGAACTAGGGGAGTGGGCCCCTCCCTCTCACAGGCCAAAGTGATCCAGGACATGGATCCTCACACAGCAGTCAGTGCAAATCAAAACTACAATGAGATATCACTTTACACCCACCAGAATGGCTATAATTAACAAGACAAAAAATAACAAATGTTGGAGACGATGTGGAGAAAAGAGAACCCTCATACACTGGTGGTGGGAATGCAGACTGGTGGGGCCACTATGGAAAACAGTGTGGCGATTTCTCAAAAAATTAAAAATAGAAATGCCATATGACCCAACCATCCCACTACTGGGAATATATCCAAAGAACTTGAAATCAACAATCCAAAGAGACTTATGTACCCATATGTTCACTACAGCATTATTCACAATAGCCAAGACATGGAAGCAACCCAGGTGCCCATCAATGGATGAATGGATAAAGAAGATGTGGTATATATATACACTGGAACACTACTCAGTCGTAAAAAAGACAAAATTGTGCCATTTCTGACAACATGTATGGACCTTGAGGGTATTACGCTAAGTGAAATAAGCCAGACAGAGAAAGATAAACACTACATAATTTCACTCATATGTGGAAGATACAGAAACACATGGATAAAGAGAACAGATTAGTGGTTACCAGAGGGGAAAAGGCTTGGGGGAAGGTGACAGGGGTAAAGGGGCACATATGTATTGTGATGGATAAAACCTAGACTACTGGCGGTCAGCACGATGCAGTCTATACAGAAGCAGATATACAATAACATATACCTGAAACTTACACAATGTTATAAGCCAATATGCTTATTAACATTTAAAAAAAAATTTAAAAAACAATTAAAAAAATATATATATTATTTTACTGAATTATTTCACAAGTACAGAAGCAGGATTTTGACATGTTTGGAACAGAACACTTAGAGAAAATGTACCTTTTTATGAGGAATTAGTTCCAAAGAGGCTTGATACACCTGTCTTGTCCTCTCAGGATCCTGTATTAGGATAAGAAATTTTCACAAAATACTGAAATCTGTTGCTAATACTAATTTTACTGGTTACTAATTTTACTAATACTGGTAAAAAGGTGCACCCCCAACATTGAATATGTTTTCATAAGTTGCTATTTTCAAACCCTGATTTCATTTATGATCAAAAGTGTGAACTACCTTGGCCATCAAATTTTGGTTTAAGAATCACCAACAATATAGCCATCAAACTTTGAGAGCTTCCGTGTGGAAAGGCTTTTTTGCCTGATAGCAGAAAGAAACAAAGATGTTTTATGGTCTCAGATCAACAGCAGAGCTTATTAGAGAACCCATCAACATTAATTTATACACAACCAAATTCTGAAAATTCCACTGGATCTTTACCAAAGTGAAAATGTGCAACCTAGATGTGATCCCTATTTACAAGAAAACCCAGGAAACCAAACATAATTAAACTAAGGGCTGGTTCATTGTTCCCTTCAAGTTCCAAGTGATAATCTTGTTGTGCCTCAAAGTTTAAAAACCAAAATACAACCAAATAAAAAAACACCTCACCCGTGCCTACAACAGGTACAGAGTTTAAAATGTTGTGGAGAGAATATATAACTGTATGGCTGACAGAGGCCTATAAGAATCTAAAACTAAATTCCTCTGTTTCAAGGATTGTAAATATCAGTTACTACCGACACCAGCTGAGCTGTAAGCGCATGGGTAAGGAAACCATTAACGGATGACACGTAATTCCATTTTTCACCTTTGCCTCCAGTTCTTCATAGAGTGCATAGTTGACCCACAGATAGATGTAGCGCTTCCAGTGCCTCTTCTCCTGAATGGGTGGGACATTGGCAATGGCTCTTTCATAGACTTCTCGCACTGTTTCTGCTTCTGCATCACTTTCCACCAAACGCAAGTAATCAAACCACGCGTCATAATTGTGTGGATTAGCCTAGAAAGACAGTAAGTTTAATAAATAAAAACAAAACCAAGAGCTACACTTGCTGGACTATGTGAGCTGAAAGAAGGCACCAGATTAACTTTCTATTTTTTAGCAACTTTTTTCTCTAGATTTTACCTGCTATCTTACTTTAAAAATACCATCCCCGAGATTTTATAAATAGAAAAGAATAAGGAACATAGAGGACAGATTATTAAAGTGTTCCACAGCAAGACCCCTCTCACCACTACTCCCAAAATAATTACTCAATAATTGGATGCCTATTTTTATAAATGTATTTGTTTATATAAGTGACTACATATCATTATGTCTAGATTTAAAATTACAATGGAAATATTACGATGCTCACAACTGTGGCATCTGCCTTTTCAATTAATAGTAATTTATCTTGAATATATCCTGCTGGCCTCATTTAATATCTGACTTAGTCCTCTCTTTGGGAGATATCTTGAAAATGCTACTATCTTTGAATTCAAATAAAAATAGTACATTACAGACAAAGAAATGAGAATAGAATTATATCCATGATACCTCTTTCATTCAAGCAGTTAAGCTAAAAAGTAATATATAAAAACTTTTTTTGGATCAATCTCTGATGCTTCCATCTTGTTTCAAAAATGAGCTCAAACGGATTTGAGATTTTTTTGCTCAAGTTCTACAGCACACAATCAGCAATCAAAGCTACTTTCCACACGTGAGTGGCAGAGCAAATCCAAGTGGTGCTTGCTGTTTCTATCAGCCTCTTTATTCCTACCTGTCTGGAATAGCTGCCAATTTATTGCAGAAACATATCAAGACCGTAATCACTGGTAGGCTTAACGTGCTATTATTCATTTTATTGTAGCTAGTATTGGGCGGCACATGTCAGTTACTTGCAGAGTTAAGCATCTACCCCAGCACTCACCTTCACTTCTTCTTCATACTGGAATCTCCGTTTGCTCACGATGATGTCTTCAATGCCCCGCCTATCACCAAACTTCTTCTCAAAGATGGTATAATTTTTAAAGAGTTCTTGGGCCTCCTGTTTTGAAATTCTATCCAGGGCATACTTGTAGATCACTCGTACCCTTTCAAACTAAGAGGACAGGATGGTTATCAGCCATAACACAATATTCTCATTCTAGTGACAACTAGCACAGTAATTATGACATAAAATGTCACTTGTAACTTAGATTTTAAGTTCTCAGAACGTCCAAAGTAAGATTTTTCTTCTTTTTGCTGAGGTAATTCAGTCAGGATGGACTGACACTCTCCTTTGAGCTCTACATTTAATAAGGTCTACCTACCACTGCCAATTAGATGTCGCCTATGCAGCTCAGACTAAATGGTCTCAACTGAGCTCCTCTATCTCCCCACCAAACCCGAGCCTTTCCCAGTCTTCCTAATCCTGGCAAGCAACTCCTACCATCATGCACTTGCGCCAGCCAAACTCTCCAGGAGTCCTGCTTGATTTTCTGCTTTCCTCATTCCCCACATTCACTGCTTCAACAAGCCCTGCCATTTCTACCTTCCTTCACTTCTCCCCATCCCCCTGCCCACCTACCTCCATTTCCTTCGTGGACCATTTCAAAAATGTCCTCACTTTTGCCACCCTCCCCCTAATACAATCTCCATGAATTAGCGAGATGCTCTCCTTACAATATAAACTATATCCTACCACTCCCCTGCTTAAACCCCCCCCCCCAATACTTCCCACCAGCCTTAGGACAGAATCTGAGCTCCCTACTGTGACCTATGCAAGACCCTGCATTCAGATCTCAGCCTACCTCTCTCAATTCTACGTTATCTGAGCTGCTTTAAGGGATTATTTTCCATATATGCTATGAAAGAAAAGAACTGACTTATTTGTGGGACAATCGCTGTTTTCATTTCAAACTCTGCTCTCCGTTCTGAGGGCTCTGGGCTTTGTGTTTCCAAATTTATTACCTGTAAAGTCCTTTAATCAGGATAGTAAGCGACTAACTCTCAGTTTATAGACAATATTCTCACTCTACATTTAAAGGCTTAATTTTCAAGCCAAGCACAACAAACTTAAGACAGTTACAATATAATCTATAATCACTCAGCTCCCAATCTGCAGCTTAGCACAAATGTATGCTGTTTTCTTTGAGAAATCATATTCTTGCATTTTGAAAACATTTTCTCCAAGGATAAGTAAATAAGAACATGGAAATAAACTCCATGTACAAAGAAGTAACCTTTTCTAAGCTGTTGTGCAACATAATCAAGTTATTTAAGTTTACTTACTTCTTTCTGATTTTCTTCAAATTTGGCAAAGGCAACATAAAGGTGTTCATCCATATGTTCATCTCCAAAGAATTCGACAGCTCTCTCGTACACTTTCCGTGCATGGGCAAAATAACCATGTTTTTCTTCAAAGCGGGCATATTTGATCCAGTTCTTCACATCAGGATGCACGAGAACAAGTGCAGGGGAATAAAGGAAATACCAGGCAAGGCAACATGGCTTCACAAAAACCCCAAATCCAAACCAAAACCCCCAACCACACAAACTCTGATGATGGGGTGATATAACACGTACAAAGGCGGAGAACCACTAACCTGTGACCTCCGTGAGGGGCCACGTCTTCCTCCCGGGCTCCTTCAATATTTTAGCAGGGGTACAAAAGGAGTTTGGAGCCATCAAAAAGCTGAACTCTGGTTACCAGCCATGTGATTTGGACAAGTCATCTAACTTGTCTAAGCCTCAGTTTTATCATGTGTAAACAGAGAAAAATAATACCCACCACACCGGATGACTGCCGCCTTTAAATGAGGACATGTATGTAAGGTTCTTAGCAGTTTCTGGCCAAGAGAATGTGCCCAATACAGGGCACCTTTTATAGTACATGTTCAAGAACATTAATATTTGAATTAATGATTAAGAAAAAAACAAGTCACAAAAAGAAAACTGCTAACTAGAGCCAAAAGAGAAAGTTCTGAATTACCATTTTATTTCTTAATAGGATATATCTATTTTTAATTTACTCTCTTTGAGGAAATCATTAATTTTTTTTTTTTTAAAGATTGGCACCTGAGCTAACAACTGTTGCCAATCTTTTTTTTCCCTGCTTTTTCTCCCCAACCACCCCCCCCAGTAGATAATTGTATATTTTAGTTGTAGGTCCTTCTAGTTGTGACATGTGGGACACCACCTCAGCACGGCCTGGGGAGCAGTGCCATGTCCACGTGCAGGATCTGAACCAGCGAAACCCTGGGCCACAGAAGCAGAGCACGCAAACTTAACCACTCAGCCACAGGGCTGACCCCTAATTTCTAAAGTAGTAATACATTCAAATATGACAGCAATGTTAAGAGCTTTGGCTCTGAAGTTGTTACTGGGTGCCATCTCCATCACCACCTGAGAGACCCCCGTCAAGCTACTTAATCTCGCATGCCTCAGTTTCCTCATCTGTAGAATGGAATAGTCCCTGCATGACAGGGTGTCATTAGGATTAAATGAAAATATTTGTAAAGTGCTTAGAACAATGCCTGACACACAGCAAGTGCTAGAAAAGCTTTTGTTAAACTAATAATATTAAAATGAGTAGAGGTAATTAAGATCTTAAAATTGCATAATAAAGTTGCTTCTCATTATTTGTGGTAGTTATGTTCTATGAAGTCACTATGACCACTTAATCAGCAAACAGTGAGCCCTGCTCCTGGGGGAAATATGTATAAATACACATATCTCATACAGATTAACATCTCAAAGCCTAAAAACAACCAATTCTTAGACTCTACTTTCTTTATTTTATAAAAGATAAAACAAGGTTCAGAGTTTTAAGTGACTTGCCTGAGGCCACCCACTAACCGGTGCCAGAGAAGGGGTTCAAACCCATGCAAGTGGCCCCAGAGTGACTACACTGCACTGCACCATCCCGTCTCCATCCTCTGGCCACCTCTGTATGCAAGTAGAGACAAGAAGGAAGAGGGTCACCTTGTTTGTCCCTAGCTGGGACCATGTGCCTCGGGTGACTCAAATTTTTCATCACTCTGTGTTCGTCTGCAAATGACTACAAATGTGCCACAGATATCGATTTTAGGGTTACAAATAAATTTTAGCGAGTAGGAGAATTTACAAGTATGGAAACAGCGAATAATGAGGACTGACTACTTCAGCTGCTAAGAGTGCTTTCATGCAATATCATCTAATGTTCACAATCGGCCCACAGTAGGAATTTTTATTCTCATTTTGCAGATGAGGACACCAAAGCTCAGATGAGTTAACTGACTTGTTGGGGTCACACAGCTAGTAAACAGTAAACCTCTGGACAGACTCCAGTAATGGTGCTAAGGACCAACTTAAACCCTAGAAAAGTAGGACAGGCTACAGCAGCTAGGGCCTTAGTATGTCATTTTCTACAAGGTACCACAGCATTAGTCCCAAAATATAATCAAATCCAGGCTCACTGAAAAAACTCAAACAATTACCCAAACCACAAACTTTTATTCTGACCAACCTACATCCCTAGAAAATACATACGTAGCTTATGATGCAGATGAAACTTGCATCTTGGACTTCTAGGCCAACATTAACGACTGTGTGTCCTGACCAGGAGGACACCTCCAGGGGAGGAGCAGCACACAAGACAGTTACGGCATCACTCAGACCTCACCAAAGGATATAGCGTTCATAAATGGTGCGGGCCCGATCCACCTCCTTGTATCGCAGCTCAAAATTGATGTAGGAGTGCCAGGCTTGCTCCTCAGGCTGCCATTCCATCCAGCGCTCAAACACCTGCCGGGCGCCAGCAATGTTTCCCAACATCTCCTCCATGTACGTGTACTTGTACCTTTAACAAAACCACCCGAAAATATCCGTCGTCACAGTCAAAATGACTTAGGGAGAAAATGCTCTCTGGCAATTTCTAGTTCTACTTTGTTAAAAGTGAAGAATATTTAACACTTTGTCTTCCCTAAAGGTTATATTAAATGTGTATTCTTACTAAAAGATAAATCTGAAAAGGACGAAAAATTGGAAAAAACATATTTTTCTTAAAAATTGCTTTTAGTTCAACAAGCAGTTTCTTATGCAGAGAAGACTGCAATCAAAATTTTAGTTTTGATTACAGAGCTATTATACATTGTAATTATGACCTAATAGACTATAAAACAAAAAAAAGTACTTATAGTAGGTTTCAAGAAAAAGGAAGATATAAAATTAAATACATACAATTACAACTAGGTAAATAAAATAAATAACATGAATGTGGATCTTTCCTAGTCTACAAAACGCCGTTTCATTAGATCAGAAACTTACCAGAACTGGTTGACCCGAGGCAGAGTTGTTATGGCCCGGTCCCAGATATTTCGGGCATGGTTGACCTGACGATTCTTCATTTCCATTTCGGCATATTTCAGCCAGAGTGTAATATTTCGATAGTCCACATCTAAAGCACGTTCGTATATGGATCGAGCCCTTAAGAAGCAAGATTTGGAGGGTATCAAAAGCAGTACATACAACACATGTAGCAACCATCTGTAGTGCCCTGCTATTTTACCAGTGTCTACCACAAGCCAGGTTCTGGCCAGAAAAAGGTGAAAAGATGTGATATTCCCAGGAACCTTACAAAGCCTTAGAGAAAGAGAGACGTGCATGTAATTACAATGCAATGTGATAAATGTTATAGGCAAGATTTGTATAAGGAAGCAGAGGGGAAGAAATAAAAAGATCTGGTGGAAAAGGCTAAGCAGTGGGTAACTCCAGAATTAAGAACTTGAGGAAAGACCAGAGTCCAAGGTGGGTGGGGAGGGGTGCTCATTCCAGGCAGAGAGAATAGCCAAATGTCACAGTAAGGAGACATGAGTGGCAAGTACGCAGGCACAGTAGGGGCAAGGGGTATGCTAGGAGAATGCAGAAAGGCTGGACAACAGGAAAGGCCAGGTTGTGATTTTTACCTTGTTGGTCATTGGTTTTCAGCAGAACGATTTTTATTAAAAAAAATTCCAATAGACAGAAAGCAGATGAAACTGCACTTCTCTGGCTGTAGAGTGTGCGTTAGTGGCGAGACCTGCCCACGGAGCCTCCTCTGCTGTTCCCTCCAGGACTAACCTACCACAGTGCCCCTGAGGCCCTTCAAAGGAACCCCAGAGTTTCACGAACAAACTGTGAAAATTACCACCAGAGGCACAATCTTCTACTCATGCTTTAACTTTTTTTATTTTTTTGTATCTGTTATCTTATGACATCTTTAAGTACAAAATTACATGCTCAGCAATTTTACCTTTGAATCTCTTTTAGACTCTCTTCCCATTGTGCGTATTTTATCCAGTTACTAATTACTGTCCTGTTTTTCCTTATGTTATCTTCAAAAGTCTGGCAGAAGGCAAAAGGGGTCAAATTAAAGGAAAATAATAAAAAATGACATCACCTTTGTCTATTAATCCTTGTACTAAAAAGGTTATTCATTTTGTTCTTATTTAAGAGAAATTACATCCTGGAATCCTTGAGAAATAAGAAACCCACTAAAGAAGGTTGCAATCACAGGTATTTCTTTAAACTCTTACAGGTAAACCAAGAGAAACACTTTAGATAAAAGAATTAGGATTGCTGACATTTTCTCTTATTGCCCATAACAAATAACTGACACTTTAATATACTCTACTTGTTCCCAATAAGAAAACGTTTTTGACTATTTACGTCCTCCCAGTAATGTCTCAGAATTTCCTACAGGAACTCACTGAGGATAACTAGTAAGTTGATACAATAGGATTAGTGGTTTAAAACAACCCTCCATTCTAGGGAGAGGAGCAGAGCTGTTCCCCACGTCTTCTCATGGCTCCTTCCCAGCTCTTAACTCTTAACCCAGAAAGTGGTAGAGATAGCAGTACGTAATGCAGTCTCACTAAGTCCACCCCCTTTCTAGGTGTCAGTTGTTCCACCTGTTAAACTTCCACTCATCTTTGACTCAACATCAGAATTATGTCTCTGCTGGATTTAACTACTTCATACTTTAAAATAGACAACTCATGGCATATTTTATAAAGTTCAACAAAATGCAGTTATCTGGAAACCAGAAGTTATACTATTGATGTGGCTAGAGACACTAACCTTTTCTTATCTTATAGTCTCTCTAACCAATGAGGAACTTTTCAAACTTTGACCTATAAATTCTTAACAATATTAATAGACTGAAAGATATCACATTGACTGACCTTCCTTTTCCTTAGTTTGTAATCATTTAACTCTTCTTCATCTGTGATCTTCTGTTGAGGCGGAGGAGGGAGAAGCTCAAGTTCTCTCTCTTTAGCTTCCCTCAAGAGTTGTTCTGCAGTTATCTGTACCTCAGCCGGGGCTTTGTTTTTCACCTTTTTAGACAGAAGACATTTCTGGTTTTAGTAGATGATCTTCACACAAGGTTTAGGAAACAAACGCACATTTCTTAGGATGTGAATTTCATAAGTAATATTACAAGATGCCCTCTTTGTATGACATGTTCCCATTTCTCTATGAAACTAAATACAAAAAATATGTTTTCTATCTCATGCATGGTATTTATTACAAAGCCATAGGTAAAAGTCTTAAGTGACAAGGTAGCAAAAATAGCAAGTTTTCCCTTTTAGATTAGTATAATAATAAACTTTGAAGCGGCCTAGGTAAAATTCTCACCAGAGGTTCTGTTTTATCAAGATGTCTACCACTTCTTATCTAGCATCACACCATCTATTTACACGTTCTATTTACAACCTCTATGTCCCACGCGGATAACGGTAGTTGGTTTTTCATGGCATTTCAAGTCAAAGACAATATTCAGTAAGTATCCATCATTAGACCATAAGCTTCCTGAGGTCTTAGAGCTGTGCTGTCCAACACAGTAGCTGTGAGCTACATGTGGTGAATCCAAATTGAGATGGGCTGTAAGTGTAAAATATACACTGGATTTTGAAGACTTAGTTTGGAAAAAAAAGAATAAACTACCTAATTAAATTTTTTAATATTGATTACATGTTGAAATGACAATATCTTGGATACACTGAGTTAAATAAAATATATAATTAAAATTAATGTTACCTGTTTTGACTTTTTATTTATTCATTTTATTTATTTTTTTGAGGAAGATTAACCCTGAGCTAACATCTGCTGCCAATCCTCCTCTTTTTGCTGAGGAAGACTGGCCCTGAGCTAACATCCGTGCCCATCTTCCTCTACTTTATATGTGGGACGCCTGCCACAGCATGGCTTGCCAAGAGGTGCCAGGTCCACACCAGGGGTGTGACCGGCGAACTTGGGCCCCCAAAGCAGAACGTGTGAACTTAACTGCTGTGCCACTGGGCCAGCCCTGTTTTGACTTTTTAATGTAGCTATAAGAAAACCTAAAATTACATATGTGATTCACACTATGTTTCTATTGAGCCAGTGATGCCCAAAAAAGTTTATGCAATTGAATTATAAGAAACATTAATTATTTAATGCCGTGTGTAGAATGACAATGATGATGACAGCTCATATCTAATAAGTACTAAGTGCCAGACCCTGTGCTATGTGCTTTATATGCATTATCTCTGGGAGTCATCTAAATGAAGATGGAAAGGACAAACTCAAGAGAACCCTCTGGGATGGAGAAACAGACTGCAGGGAGAGTATCTGTAAAGCCTTGGGACAAAGCCTGTCACATATTAAGCACTCAGTAAGTACCAGCCACGGATGAAAATATCAGATCATATCAAATTTATTGTTTAATTAACCTAAATTATGCCCCCATATAACTCTTGTCATCTACTCTCATTCCGTCCACTCTCAGCCGGGCTAACTCCTCCTATTCAGCCTTCTCGGATCAGCGTAAACACCACTTCCTCAGCAGTTTACTCTGGAGACCGCCACACAAAACTCTCACAATTCCACGGCGTACTCTACTTTGCCTCAGTAGCACTTGGCAAGGTTGCAATTTTACACTTACTCGCGCCTTAACTTTAAGTACCACTCGTCGCCCGCCTTCGAGCGCAGCTCCCCAGAGCCGAGCGCACTGCCCGGCTGTTAATCTTTGCTGAATGACCCCAATCCTCCGTCCGCAAACACACCTCCCCAGAACGAAGGCCACAGCGACACAGGTTGTGTTCCGTGGTGAAAAGAGCCTGCGCCCCACCACCGGCTGACGCTGCCTCTTCTTCTACACCTCTGCCCCGCACCGCTGGGTGGGCCTGCATCCGGGACAACACTCTCCAGCCCCCGGCACCATGGAAGCCCCTCTCAGGCAAGCCCCTCTCCCAGTTTCCTGCCACAAGGTCCCTCGCTACTGCCTACCTTGGCCACTTTGGGAATCCTCTGCTTCCCAGCCGCGGTGGAGGCCGCCATGGCTGCAGCAGCAACCTGCCCGAAGCCTGGACCCCAGAAATCGGCCCCGCAGGCTCACGAAGACTCCAAAGCTTCCTCACAACAAGCGGGATCCCGGAACCGGAAGCGGAACTGGCTCGGGTGACCTTTGACCGCTCGCACGCGCCGTGACGGAGGCAGCGTCGTTTCCATGGTAACCAGGCTGCGCGTCCTCCTTGGTGGCGAGCGTGGAGGATTGTGTCCTGGAGTTGCGGCTGAGGTGGGTAACGCTGGCCTGCCCTGCAGGGACATGGTTATTGAGTCCAGGGCGTCAGGGGAGCGTCGCCAGTCTGCGGGAGTGTGATGCCCGTGCGAGGACGGGTGGATCTGTCGAGCTGTGGCGCCCAGCAAGGGGAATAGGAACCAAGCTCCGGACCGGATGCTCGAGGGCGGGGGGAGAGAGAGGCCAGAAAACTACCATTCCCAGGATGCTAAGGGGCGAGCTGCAACGCTCTGAGGCAGCCCGGCTCCGCGTTGCATTTCAGGGTTTGCAGTCTCTGAGGTCCACGCTCGTTCGTTTCTTGACAGCTCTGCTCAAATAATTAACTCTAAGGCTTGTGATTAAAAATAACTGAAGGTATTTTAAAGCCAGGTAATAGAAAAAAATAAAATTAAATCAGCAGAGTACTAGCAAACCAGCCAGACTTGTAGTCAGATAAACAGATGTTTAAATTCTCTGAGTGTGCCTTAAATATATAAATTCTCTTGGCCTCAGTGTCCTTAACTATAAGACGAGGGTGATAATACCTATTTCACCAGGATTAAAGAGAAAATCTATGTAAAGCACTCAGTAAATGTAAGCTGGAGTAATTCTTGACCTGCCTTCAAAAACAGAAAAATTAATTATGTGCAAGCAAATGGTTGAAAGAGAAAAAAGTCTTTATTTTTTAGAGCAGTTTCAGGTTCACAGCAAAACTGAGTGAAAACTTCCAAGAATTTCTATTTCCCACCCCCCCGAACCCCACCCCCTACCTCCCACAGCATCACCACTATCAAACATTTGTTATAGTTGATAAAGCTACATTGACACATCATTATCACCCAGTTCATAGTTTGCATTAGGGTTCACTCTTGGTGCTGTGCATTCTGTGGAATTTGAAAAATAATATAATAACATTGACCTACCATTAAAGTATGGTAAAGAATAGTTTCACTGCCCTAAAAATCCCCTGTCCTCCGCCTGTTCATCCCTCCCTACCCCACATTGCCCCCTGCAACCACTGATTTTTTTTTTTTACTGTCTCCATAGTTTTTTGCCTTTCCAGAATGTCGTATCATTGGAATCATACAGTATGCACCCTTTTCAGATTGATTTCTTTCACTAAGTAATACGCATTTAAGATTCCCATGTCTTTCATGGCTTGATAGCTCATTGGTTAAGAGGATTTTGACACTTGCAAGTCTCTTTTGGTGTTTGGAAAAAATATATATTTAGGTGTGTAGAAATATCACATCTACCTCTGCAAATAATACTTTCAAAAAAATTTTATGCTGATTTCCCAAACTGAAGTCATTTGTAACCGATATAAAAATATTTGCCATAGCTCTATACCACCTATATTATTATTTAAATATTCTTATCACTTTTCAAATTTTAAATAAATTGAATGAGATTTTATATCACAATGATAAAGAGGAGTCACCTAACAAAATAATCAAATAACTGTTAAAATAAAAAGATATTTCCCTTCAATTTGTAGCTATGCATAATTGATTTAACAAAGTTTAAAGTTAGTCATCTCCAGCCTCCTCTCAAAGACACAGCACCTTAGAAGGCTTTGCTTCTGATTGCCATCCTTCGATCTCACAAGTTTTTATTGTCTGGAAATTCAATTCAGCTTTTGTTTTTTAAGCAAAATTTCTTATCATTATCACTTTTCTTTTTGCCATCAAGGGTTATTTGGATTGCCTCCGTGTTTCCTTTTCTCCTCCCAGCATTTCATCTTGTATTCCACCTCTTTCTGACTTTAATTTTGTTCTTCCTGATATGCACCTAAGTCTTTCAACTGGGTTCTTTGAATAGTAATTTCTCTTAGCAGTTGCATGAAATTGTCTTTATATCACCTTCATTTTTAAATAATTGTTTAGCTAGGTATAGAATGCTAGGTTAATGGTTGTTTTTATCTCTGTATTTTTAAGATATTATGCTGGTGGTTGGCAAACTATAGCCCATAGGCCAAATTCAGCCTATTGTCTATTTTGTATGGCTCATGAGCTAAGAATTTTTTAAAAACATTTTTAAACAGTTGGAAAAATCAAAAGAATATTTTAGGGCACACTAAAATTATATGAAAGTTAAATTTCAGTGTCCATAAGTAAAATGTTGCCAGAATACAGTCCTGATCATTTGTGTTCATATTGTCTCTGGCTGTTATTGTACTGTAATAGAATTGAGTAGATGTGCAAAGAACATATGGCTGATGGGGCCTAAAATATTTATTGTCTGGTCCTTTACAGAAGAAGTTTGCTAACTCCTGTACTCCTGGCTTCTATGGTTGCTGATGAGAAATGCACACTTAATCTAATTATTGTTCTTTCATAGGCAGTCTGTCTTTTATCTGGTTGCTTTCGGGTTTTGTCTTTGGTGTTTTGTAGTTTCCCTATTATGTATTTAAGATTTATTTTTATTTTCCAGCTCAGAACTAAGGATTCATGTCTTTCATGAATTCTAAAAAATCATTAGACATTATTTTCTCTTTTTTTTGCCATTTTTTAAATTTTATTGCAGTAACATTGGATTATAACATTATATAGCTTTCAGGTGTACATCATAAGATATTTTGAATTCTGTGTAGATTATATCATGTTCACCACCCAAAAACTAATTCTAGTCCGTCCCTTCACATGTAAGCCTCATCAGCCCTTTCCCCCTCCCCCTCTTCCCCTATGGTAACCACCAATCCAATCTCCATTGCTATGTGTTCGTTTCTCATTGTTTTTCTCTTCTACTTATGAGTGAGATCATACGGTATTTCACTTTCTCCCTCTGACTTATTTCACTTAGCATAATACCTTCAAGCTCTATCCATGTTGTCACAAATGGCTGGATTTCATCATTTCTTATGGCTGAGTAGTATTCCATTGTGTATATATACCTCATCTTCTTTATCCATCTGTCCCTTGATGGGCACCTTGATGGGTTGCTTCCAAGTCTTGGCTATTGTGAATAATGCTGCAATGAACATAGGGGGTGCATGCATCTTTATGCATTTGTGTTTTCAAGTTTTTTGGAATACCCAGCAGTGGAATAATTGGAGCCTATGGTAGATCTATTATTAATTTTCTGAGGATACTCCGTACTGCTTTCCATAGTGGGTACAAAGTTTGCACTCCCACCAGCAGTGTGCGAGGGTTCGCTTCTCTGCACATCCTCTCCAGCACTTGTTCTTTCCTGTCTTGTTAATTATAGCCATTCTGACCTGAGTGAGGTGATATCTCAGTGTAATTTTGATTTGCATTCCCCTGATAGCTAATGATGTTGAGCATCTTTTCATATGCCTGTTGGCCATCCGTATATCTTCTTTGGAAAAATCTCTATTCAGATCTTTTGCCCATTTTTTATTGGGTTGTTGGTTTTTTTGTTGTTGAGCTGTATGAGTTCTTTGTATATTTTAGATATTAACCTCTTATCTGATATATGGTTTGCAAATATCTTCTCCCAATTGTTAGGTTGTCTTTTCATTTTGTTGATGGTTTCCTTTGCTGTGCAGAAGCTTTTTAATTTGATGTAGTCCCATTTGTTCACGTTTTCTTTTGTTTCCCTTGCCTGGTCAGACATGGGACTTGAAAATATGCTGCTAAGACCGATGTCAAAGAGCTTACTGCTTATGTTTTCTTCTACAAGTTTCATGGTTTCGGGTCTTACATTCAAGTCTTTAATCCATTAATTAATTTGAGTTAATTTTTGTGCATGGTGTAAAGTAATGGTCTACTTTCATTCTTTTGCAGTGGCTGTCCAGTTTTCCCAACACCATTTATTGAAGTAAGACTCTCCTTTCTCCATTGTATATACTTGGCTCCCTTGTCAAATATTAGCTGTCCATAAATGTGTGGGTTTATTTCTGGGCTCTCGATTCTGTTCCCTTGAACTGTGTGTCTGTTTTTGTGCCAGTACCATGCTGTTTTGATTACTCTAGCTTTGTAGTATATTTTGAAATCAGGGAGTTTGATGCCTCCAACTTTGTTCTTTTTTCTCAGGAATCCTTTGGCTATTCAGGTTCTTTTGTTGTTCCATATAAATTTTAGGATTCTTTGTTCTATTTCTGTGAAAAATGTTGTTGGAACTTTGATAAGGATTTCATTGAATCTATAGATTGCTTTAGGAAGTATGGACTTTTTAATGATGTTAATTCTTCCAATCCAAGAGCACAGAATATCTTTCCATTTCTTTGTGTCTTCAATTTCTTTCAACAATGTTTTATAGTTTTCGGTGTACAAATCTTTCACCTCTTTGCTTAAGTTTATTCCTAGGTATTTTATTCTTTTTGTTGCAATTGTAAATGAGATTGTATTCTTAATTTCTCTTTCTGCTACTTTGGTATTAGTGTATAGAAATGCAACCAATTTTTGTATGTTGATTTTGTATCCTGCAACTTGACTGTATTTATTTACTATTTCTAAAAGTTTTTTAGTGGATTCTTTAGAGTCTTCTATATATAAAATCATGTCATCTGCAAAGAGTGACAATTTCACTTCTTCTTTTCCAGTATGGGTCCCTTTTATTTATTTTTCTTGCCTGATTGCTCTGGCTAGGACTGCCAATACAATGTTAAATAAAAGTATTGAAAGTGGGCATCCTTGTCTGGTTCCTGTTGTTAAAGGGATAGCTTTCAGTTTTTCTCTGTTGAGAATGATATTTGCTGTGGGTTTGTCATATGTGGCCTTTATTATGTTGAGGTATTTTCCTTCTATACCCATTTTATTTAGACTTTTTGTCATAAATGGGTGCTGTATCTTGTCAAATGCTTTCTCTGCATGTATTGAGATGATCATGTGATTTTTATTCTTCATTTTGTTAATGTGGTGTATCACATTGATTGACTTGCAGATGTTGAACCATCCCTGCATCCCTGGAATGAAACCCACTTGATCATGATGTATGATCTTTTTAATGTATGGTTGTATTTGATTTGCCAGTATTTTGTTGAGGATTTTTGCATCGATGTTCATCAGTGATATTGGCTCATAATTTTCTTTTTTTGTATTGTCCTTGTCTGGTTTTGGTATCAAGATAATGATGGCTTCGTAGAATGAGTTAGGAAGCCTCCCCTCCTCTTCAATATTTTGGAAGAGTTTGAGAAGGATAGGTGTTAAGTCTTCTTTGAATGTTTGGTAGAATTTTCCAGGAAAGCCATCTGGTCCTGGACTTTTATTTTGGGGGAGGTTTTTGATTGCTGTTTCGATCTCCTTACTGGTGATTAGTCTATTCAACTTCTCTACTTTTTCTTGGTCCGGTTTTGGAAGGTGTAAGTTTATAAGAATTTATCCATTTCTTCTAGATTATCCAATTTGTTGGCGTATAGCTTTCCATACATTCTCTTAGTATCTTTTGTATTTCTCAGGTGTCCGTTGTAGTTTCTCCTCTTTCATTTCTGATTTTATTTATCTGAGCCTTCTCTCTTTTTTTCTTGGTGAGTCTAGCTAAGGGTTTGTCAATTTTGTTTATCTTTTCAAAGAACAAGCTCTTGGTTTCATTATTTTTTCTTTCCTTTTTTTTTAGTCTCTATTTCATTTATTTCTGCTCTGATTTTTATTATTTCCTTCCTTCTGCTCATTTGGGGCTTTGTTTGTTGTTCTTCTTCCAGTACTTTTAGATGCACTGTTAGAATGTTTATTTGGGATTTTTCTTCTTTGTTGAGGTAGGCCTGAATTGCTATAAACGTGCCTCTTAGAACAGCTTTTGCTGTACCCCATAGATTTTGGCATGTCGTATTTTCATTTTCATTTGTCTCCAGGAATTTTTTTATTTCTCTTTTGATTTCTTCATTGACCCAATCGTTGTTCAGTAGCATTTTGTTTAATCTCCACATTTTTGTGGCTTTTCTGGTTTTCTTCCTGTGGTTGATTTCTAGTTTCATACCTTTGTGCTCAGAGAAGATGCATGGTATTATTTCAATCTTCTTAAAATTGAGACTTGTTTTCTGGCCTAATATGTGTTCAATCTTGGAGAATGTTCCATGTGCATTTGAAAAGAATGTGTATTCTGTGGTTTTTGGATGGAATGTTCTATATATATCCACTAAGTCCATCTGGTCCAATGTATCATTTAAGGCCAGTGTTTGCTTATTGATCTTCTGTTTGGATGATCTATCCATTGGTGTAAGGAGTGTTAAAGTTCCCTACTATTATTGTGTTACTGTCTATTTTGCCTTTTATGTCTGTTAATAGTTGCTTTATATATTTAGGTGTTCCTATGTTGGGTGCATAGACATTTACAAGTGTTATATCTTCTTGTTGGATTGTTCCCTTTATCATTATGTAGTGCCCTTCTTTGTCTCTTGTTACAGTTTTTTCTTTAAAGTCTATTTTTTTTTTTAAAGATTTTATTTTTTCCTTTTTCTCCCCAAAGCCCCCCGGTACATAGTTGTATATTCTTTGTTGTGGGTCCTTCTAGTTGTGGCATGTGGGACGCTGCCTCAGCATGGTTTGATGAGCAGTGTCATGTCCGCGCCCAGGATTTGAACCAACGAAACACTGGGCCGCCTGCAGCGGAGCGCGCGAACTTAACCACTCGGCCACGGGGCCAGCCCCGCTTTAAAGTCTATTTTGTCTGATATAAGTATTACTACCCCCACTTTCTTTTCTTTGCCATTTACATGGAATATGTTTTTCCATCCTTTCACTTTCAGTTTGTGAGTGTCTTTAGGTCTGAAGCGTGTCTCTTGTATGCAGTATACATATAAATCTTGTTTGTTTTTTTATCCAATTGGCCACCCTATGGCATTTGATTGGAGCATATAGTCCATTGACATTTAAAGTAGCTATTGATAAATATGTATTTATTGCCATTTTGTTACTGTTTTTTTCTGGGTGTTTTAGTAGTTCTCTGTTCCTTTTTTTCCCCTCTTACTGTCGTCTCTTGTGGTTTGATGGCTTTCTTCAGTAATATGTTTGATTTCTTTTATCTTACTTATTTGCTTTCTTATTATAGGTTTCTGATTTGTGATTACCATGAGGATCCTGTATTCTGTTCTATCTATATAACAGTCTGTATTGAGTTGATAGACTCTTTAGCTTGACCTCTTCCTAAAAGCTCTACTTTTTCACTTCCCTCTTCCCACATTTTATGTTTTTGAAATCATATCTAATCTCTTGTTTTGTGTATGTCTATCCATTACCTTCTAATCATTGAAATAGGTAATTTTGGTACTTTTGTCTTTAAACCTTCATATTATCTTCATAGGTGGGTGATGCTACTTTTACTATATTTTGACCTTTACCTGTGATTTTATTGCCTGGTTTTTAAAAATCTTTTTTTTATCCCTATTTGTGGTCATTGCTTTCCCACTTAAATAAGTCCCTTCAGCATTTCTGGTAGAACTGGTTTCTTGGTGGTAAACTCCTTTAATTTTTGCTTGTCTGGGAAGCTATTTATCTCTCCTTCCATACTGAATGACAACCTTGATGCATAGAGTATTCTTGGCTGTAGGTTTTTTCCTTTTAGCATTTTAAAAATGTCATGCCATTCTGTGCTTGCCTGTAGAGTTTCGGCTGAGAAGTCCACTGATTGCTTTATGGGCTTTTCTTTGTATGTCACTTGTTGCCTTTCTCTTGCTGCTTTTAGGATTCTCTCTTTATCTTTAACTTTGGATATTTTAATTATAACGTGTCTTGGTGTGGGCCTCTTTGGGCTTATCTTATTTAGAGCTCAGGGTGCTTCCTGTACTTGGATGTCTGTTTCCTTCCTTAGGTTAGGAAAATTTTCATCCATTATTTCTTCAAATAAATTTTCTGCCCCTTTGTCTCTCTCTTCTCCTTCTGGGACACCTATAATCCGAATGTTAGTGTGCTTGATATTGTCCCAGAGTTCCCTTGGATTGTTCTCATTCTGTCTAATTCTTTTCTCTTTTTTCTGTTCTGCTTGGGTGATTTCCTCTAGTCTTTCATCTAGCTCACTGATCCATTCTTCTATATCATCTACTCTGCTACTGAGTCCCTCTAGTGAATTTTTCATTTCCAGTATTGTATTATTCATTTCTGATTGGTTCTTTTTTATATTTTCCAGTTCTGTGTTGATGAGCACACTGTGTTCATCCAGTCTTCTCCCAATATCTGTGAGCATCCTTATGAGTTTTTGTTTGAACTTTTTGTTGGGTAGGTCACTTATTTCTGTTTGATTTAGTCCTTTTTCTGGGGTTTTGTCCTGTTCCCTTGTTTTGAATGTATTCCTTTGTTTCCTCATTATGCCTCTTTCTCTGTGCTTATATCTATGTATGAGGTGAGTCAGCTATGTCTCCTGATCTTGGAGAAGTGGCCTTATGTAAGAGATGCCTTTGGAAGCCCAGCAGTGTGCTTCCCTCTTGTCACCAGTCCAGAAGATCCAGGAGTGGCCTCCTTGTGGGCTACTTGTGTCCTTTTGCTGTGGCAGGATTTCTCTTAATGCAGGTACCCGGGGAGTCTAGTCTTTCCTTCCCTGGCCAGCCTTTTGTAAATCTGGTTTGGGGAGCCTCAGCACTGTTGGCTACAAGTTCTAACAGCACACTCCTGTTGCAGTTTTCCTGTTAACTGGGTAGGTACCCAGTATAGCTGGTTGCTGGGCTCAGGGGCTTACAGTTGCTATAGGCCTCAAGCCTACAAGGCTGTTGTCAGTTCTCTTAAGAGTTCAGCTGAGTGGGGCTGCCCCTGGCATGGGTGCACTCAATTGTTTTGGGTTTTGGAAGGTGGGGCTGATCCTTTTAGTGGCTATTTGTGAACGACAGGTCTTCTGCCACTCATAAGCCTCACCCCCCACAGGACCACACATGCCATCAACACAGTCCTAGTCCCTGCATACTTCCCAACCCCCTGGAGCATACCCCGATGCCCCACTGCAGAGGCCTCCACCTCTCCACCAATGCCCCCCCACAGTTTACCTGATCCTCACACATGCCCTCCCCCACAGAGGTGGACATACTCGCCTGCCTGTAGAGAATCAAGGCACCCAGTCAATGCAGGCTGAAAAGTAGCCTGAGGGCTTGCTGTTGGGTGGGGCTGGTCCCTAGGGCGGGCTGAACTGGATTAAATCTGTGCTCTAGTGGGTGTGGCAGACCCCTGGGCTAACAGACCAGGGGAGTTATTTCAGTGGCATCTGACTGGGTGGGTCTGTGTCAGCACGCCTGGACTAGGTCCGAACAATGGCCACCACCAATGTCTCAGTCTCTGGAGAGGTCTCTCCTCTCATTGAGATGCACCCAGAGCCCACCAGGTGAGTCTCTTTTCACCAAAGGACTGTCAGCCTTCTCTCTGGTGATTTTAGCTTGCTGAGACAGGTGAGTTTGGATGTGGAGTTTAAGACCCATGTCTTTTTGGCTTTTGTCTGCCAACTTTTCTGGGGTTATCCCCACTGCAGTTATTAGCCAGCAAAGCCAGATAGTAAGACCCTCATCTCAGTTGTGCTGAGATGCTTATAGTAGTATCGGCCCCTGCTTTGGACCTCACCCCTCCAGGGAGGGCTGCATACCTTAGGGTGGCTCCTGCCTGGCTGGCTGTGAAGCTCCATGGCTGGTGAAGGTGGCTTTTTTCCTCTCCAGAAGTAATTTCTGCCTCTTCCGCCTTAGGACTGTCCCTTGTTGTGGGGATTCTTTTTATCCAGTTTTCAGTTTTCTATCCAGGGTAATTTTTTCAAAAATAATTGTAACCTGGTTGTGTTCGTAGGAAGAGATGAGTTCAGAGTCTGCTTACACTGCCATCTTGATGAGATCTCATTAGCCATTATTTTCAAACAGGATTTTATTTATTCTTTTTGAGATTCCTATAAGACAGATTTTTTTTTCGTTCTGTATTATGTCTTTTAAGTGCATTCTATTTTTCTATTTCTATGTTTTTCTTTCTAGATAATTTCGTCATAACTGTCTTCCAGTTCATAATTCTCTTTAATTTTATCTAATATGTTCTTAACCCATCCAATTAGCTTAAATTTTAATAACCGTATTTTCAATTTTTATAGTTTCTGTTTTTTTATAATTCCCTGTTCTCGTGACTTTTACTTCGCTTTCTATATTTCTAATAATTGTAAACCTTCTTACTTTATAGTCACTTTCAGAGACATTGTCTGAAGGTTTAAGCTTCCATGTATACAGGTGGTGGAGATTGGGATGCCACACCCACTCTGGTCTAGAATTTGGACTCCTTACAAGTATTTTTGTTTTGTTTTCTTTTCTACCTAGAGCTATGGTTAGAGAAAGCTTCCTTGTAACTTCCTTCGGGTAGTGGGTTTAGTTTTCTAATCCCCTCGTTCACAGAGAGGTCCACCCCTCCAAAGTCCAGGCCATATGTTTTGGTTCTCTGTTTTGCTGAGGCGCATGCTACCCCCATGAAGTGTTAAAACTCTGGCCCTCAGGGTCTATATCAGATCCAGTTACTTCCTGAGCCACTGCACACAAAGTCATTGCCAGTTGGTTGGAGGGTGACCCTTGCTCATTCTCTTCCTTCTTTTCTTCTTTCCTTTTTCCCAAACTCAGCTCTCTAATTATACTTTTGTATTTTATTTTCTTCAGGATTTTTACATATTTGTAGCATTAGCTTATGATATCATGTTTCACAAACAGGATGTCTCTTTCCAATTTTACTTTTAAGTTAAAACCAAAACCAGGACTGACAATATTTATGGGCAGTTTTGACAGGAGTCTGGACATTATTAAAGTCCATTTCTACCCAAAGAAAGTAAAGGATATTTGCAAATGTGAAAATTTATTGCCTCTACTAATGCCATGTCTTTATTAGGAAGCACCTAATTTCACATTCCCAGGGTGGTGGGGGACATCATGGAATGTTTAATTGCTTGGATGGTAGTCAGCCAGGTTCTAATTGCCTCCTTTGAAACACTGCTGTCATTTCATTGCTTGTTAATGCTTCCACCAGATTTGGAGTGAGAGGGACCTTCAGGTGAGACCCCTTCCAGTGAGTCTCTCCCTTATGGGCTGTTGTGCCCACCCAGCATGTGTGGTGTGTGTTTGGTCCCCTAAAATGGAAAATACTGTCTGGGATTATACACATGCCACACCCAAAAAAGAGGGCACTTGGATTGGGACCAGGGGTTTCAAAACAGTACCTTGGGTGAAAAAGTTCTGGAGATGAATAGTGGTAAATGGTTGCACAACGATGTGAATGTAATTAATGCAACTGAACTGTTCTCTTAAAAATGGTTAACGTGCTAAACTTTATCTTATGCATATTTTACCACAATAAAAAAGGCAGGATTTCAGCCTTATATGTAAAGTTCTATGTTTTTCACAAAGCGAAGGTATTAGGCATTGAAGGTATAATGAAGAAAACATTATAATGCATTGCTATGTAATTAAAAATAATTAAAAAAATTAAATGTTAAGAAAGATTGACATTAGGATTAGAACATGAAGTCAACTCATATTGCAGCAGGGCTGTGGAAAGCCATCTTAGAAAGGAAATGCTATCAGGTCACCAGAACTTGACTGCAACTTGATGAAAGGTGTGTTTGTTTACCTAGGGAAGCAAGTGTCTATTGAAAAGGGGATTGATTAGCCCTGTGGTCATCAACAATGTAGAGATGCCCAGGCAAACTGAGAATGTACCGTCCAATCATCGCCCATCTCTGGGTTTCTTGGCTTGGCATCTCTACAGTGGATGAGGGTCCCTCAGGCTTTGGGAGCTCTGAGCGACTTCTTGATGGCCACCATTTTGAATCCTGAAAATGTCCATGCTCAATAATAATAATATTAATAATTGTGACTAACATGTACTGAGCACTTAACTATATGTCAGACACTGCTTTCAGTGTGTTGCATATAATAAGTCATTTATAAAACTCTTTGAGGTATGTATATTATCTCTAGATACAGATGAGGAAACCCAGGAACAGAGAGTTTAATTAAATTGCCAAAGGTCACACAGCTAATAAAGGATAGAAGCTGGGTCTCATCCCCAGTGCTCTGATTCCATATCCTGTATCCTTGACCATGGTCCCATGTAGACCACCTTCTGATAGCTGGGCTGTCCATGTAGTTGATCTACAAAAAGAGAGTGCATGGGTGGCTCTGCCATAGCAGGGATGAAGGCTAAACCAGCTGAAAGACATGTTTATTGACATCTGTAAAGTGTGAAAAAATTTTTGAGCCAATGTTTCAAATTTTGGAGATGTATAAATACCAAGGTTTTCTTCCTTTGCAAAATGTGAAGATCTGCAACTCTGAGCCCACACTTCCACAAGACAACATCTGGCTAGAGGTGAGACTAGCGTGAGCTCCTCATTTCTCCCTAGTCACCCTGATACCAAGGCTGCGAGACAGTGGCCACGTAGTGCACATGAGGTGGAGAAATGGTTCCCCACCACCCAGCTCTATCAAAGGTGAGGAAGTCAGGCTTGTACTTAGCCCATGGGACTTTGTTAGCTCCCTGAGCTACAGAAGCATGTGGACTGCTCCACTGTTGACTTTCCCTTTGTACATGAATAAATTGGCATTTTGGACTCTTCCTTTCAGTTTCTGTGAATTTGGGCAAAGTAGGGCCATCCCTCAGAGCTGGATTTGCTTTGAGAGTGCTGATGATACCTGTTTGTAAGCCTACAAAGTTGAGGGTGGCATGAATTGACTAAGGTAAAGCCCACTGGATGAGGATTCTTGGCTACTACCTGCTGCCTTCTCAAGTCCCCCTGCATTGCCTCGCTCCTCGAACCTTTAACATCTGAAGGTTATGGTTAAGAGCAGTTGAACTGCAGTTAATCTGAACACCAGTGGATGGTGAGGACAGGAGGACCACTTACCCACAGAGGCAGCTTGCAGATCACTTAAACAGAGGGGAGTGGCAGGAGGTTGGACTGGAAAGAGATGCCCAAGCTTCTATTTCTGACCAAACGTGTGTTTCTTGAGGTCAGTCACTTCACCTCATGGGCCCCAGTTTCCTCATCTGACAAAGGAGGGGCTTGGTCCAGTGCTGTCAGGCCCCTGTGGTGCTCAAGTTCTTTGGTATTTCAGCAAAATGAAAATAATGCAAGGATATATCTAAACAACAACAACAAAAAGTCAAATGATATATTGTGTTTTGAAAGAAAGCTGTACACACTGTATAATTCCATTTATATCATTTTCAAAAATTGGCAAAGATGGTCAATATGATGGAAGTCAGAGTAGTGGCTACCTTTGGAGCGGTGAAGTGATTGGGGGGTGCTACAAGGGAGCCTTCTGGGGTGCTGGAAATGTTCCGTATTGTGCATAGTACAATGGTAATGGTACTCAGTAAAGTGGTAATGGTAATGATACTAAATACAATGGTAAAAATTAATTTGTCTGTTTTCAACTTTACTGGCTAGTACATAATAAAATGTTTTCCAGAGGAAAAAGGAAGGAAGGAAAAGAGACACAAAGGAAGGAAAGAAGGAAAGGAAAGAGAGAGAGAGGGAGAGACAGACACACACATACAGTGAGATGCTGAGACACTGAGAGAGAGATTGAAATCATTTTGTGGCCTATTATTCCTGTCAGCAGCATTCCCTAAAATGTCTTTCTGGAATGTTAGACTCTCCACTGTCGCCATGATTAGAGATTCTCCTCAGAAAGGGTGTGGGAAAGGCTGGGTTATATAAAGTCTTCTCAAAGGTTTTAATGCATATGGTGCTCCCTCAGGAGGGCCATCGCAAGCAGCATTTCCTATACTTATTTGATCACAGAACGTTTTTTTGGTCTCAAAATGTCTCTCAGGACTGCTGCCCTTCAGGGCTCCAGTTTGGGGAACTCTATTTTAGAACACTGGCAGCAGCTGCTAGTCTTTCCCCTGTAACTCGTGACCATGTGCCAGGGTGGCCGATTAAATGTAAGAGAACCCTGAATCAGTAAATCATTCTTTTCAATGTTTTTCATTCCTATTATTAGAATATTTCAAAGAAGCTTTATTGGAAACAAAGAATACAGTTGCAGAAATTTCTAGACAGGCCAATTCTCAGAAACATTATTCTTCTGGAGAGAAACATGTCAGTTGTCACAGGCTACCCCCAGGGGAAAATGTGTCCCTCCAGCACTCTAATACCACATTCACTCTGACCCTACCAAAATTGAATTAATGCCCAATTGTGTAAGTACTGAACCAGACTGGCTTGTCATCTCAGATTGACAGTGGACTGTTTTCTCTCTTTTGGGGACAGGGTGAAAAATGTCCATACTCACTTCCCCAAGAGGAAAGGTAGAAGTGGTGCATTGCCGAAGAACAGAATCGCAGGATATTTATTGTATCAAAAACCTCATTAGAAAATTTACTGAGAAGCTGTTTGGGAGGCTTAATGTCATCTATCTTCTGTAAGTACATAGCTAAGTAGCTTAAGAATGTTGGTCAGTTTTATCACACACCAGGAAGGGACCCCACTCCTCTGTCCTACGGGGCTTATGGCGAAGGAATGGGCAGCAAGAAAATCTGCCCTACTGAGCAGGAGATCTCTGGTAACAACCAATCTCTAAGTCCCCTAGCAACATGCAAATTGAAAGGATTTCTCATGGGTTTTGGATTCAGGCAAACTTTGGTTCAAATCTCAACTGCCCTACCCACTAGTGGAGTCACTTGGGGCAAGTTAATAATATTAACTACCAGTTTTAAGAATTTTTCTGTCAGGCTCTGTGCTTTGCAAACATCATCTTATTTAATTCTGAAGTAGCCACTATCGCGTCCATTTTACAGATGAGAAAATGGAGATCTGCCCAGGGTCAAGCAGTTAGTAAGTGACAAAGCCTGGATTTGTCCTTAACCGCTGCTGTTTAAATGTTCTTCTAAGTTTCAAAATATGCATAGATTTTTTTCTTAAAAGATCTTTTTTTCTCCCTGTTTTCTTCTGGACACTAGGACATAAATATCCTATAATCGGTTCCTTATGATTTTGATTGAAAAAGATAAGAGATAGCTCAATATTTTGGATTTCATAAAGTTTCACATTAAATATGATTAAAATGTTTAAACTAAAAAGCCAGCCTAAGGCATTAAAATTTGTAGTTTCTGATCACTACACAGATGAACATAATGGAAATTGGCACAATTTTGTTGGAGAGCAGTAGAGCAATATGTATAAAATGCTTTAAAATATGCATATCAGTTAAATGATTTCAGTTTTTGCCATCACGGTGGATTGAACACTTTAATGATGTCCTCTGGATGGAAACATGTTAATGCACACACACACACACACACACACTCAAAAGTCAAGGACTGCTCAGAGAACATTATCAACATGCAATCAGAAACTTCAGAACAACAGAAACCAATGCTGCTTTCTCCCTGAGGAATTTTGCTATCCTCTAGAAACCTTGTGCTTCTGTTTTGACAGCTTTACAAAGATCAGAAGACAAACACTCCCTTCCCCTTGAGAGGGAAGTAGTAGAGGCCTTTGTATCAAACTGGGTTGTGCATTGTAAGGATGAGCGAGACATAAACCCACTGCACAAAAGTGGACCGTGAGGAAACTAGCCTGTTTCTGCCTCAGCATGGAATAAAGCGGGGTAAAGCCTCCCCCAATAACTCATAAGCACCTGTTGATTTGAGGTCCATGTTAATTATCTGTGTGGTCCCCCAAAACTTCAGAACTTCCCAAATAATGAATGCATTTTAGACTGAGAAAAATATGAATTAGTTTACCAATAGACTGAATAAAGGAAAAAAAGTGGATAATTTGATTAAAAGTGGTTGCAGGTTAGTAATGTGTCCAGGAGACTGGCTGAAATAAATACAAACTGTGTCTGAAGGGATGGAGCTTCAATTCAGACTTCAAATAATACACACAGATAAAGTTCCAAGGAACATGAGCTCACAATCAAAAATCACAAATATACAAGGAAACATGCACCGTTAGTGAGAAACAACCACAAAAAATGTACAGCAGAATCAGACTCTCAAAGAATTCAGATATCGTCAGTCAAAGAATATAAAATAGCTATACTTACTATCTCTAACTCGAAAAGATACATTTAAAAAGACCATCAAAATGAATAATGAGATTTCGAAAGTCAAATAGACCATCTAGAAATGAAAATACAGTTAAAATTAAAAGCTCAGTGTATGAATTAAACATCATAATAGACACAGTTGAAGACAGAAGTAATGAACTGGAGGCTCAATGCCAATCAATTATCCAGAATTCAGCACAGCACAAAGAGCCAGAAACAAAAAATAAGACTGGGATATTTAACACTTAGGTCTAGTCAGAATTCTAGAAGGAGATAATGGGAAGTGGAAGAGTGATTATTTAAAGAGATAATGGCTGAGAACTTTCCAGAATTATTGAAAAGCACCAATTCTTAAATCTGGAAAACTCAGTGAATCCCAAACAGGATAAATACACAATGAAATACACAACTAAGCACATCATCATGAGACACCAAAACACCAAAGCTAGAGAGAAGATCTGAAAAATAACCAGAGAGAAATGACAAATTACCTGCAAACAACTAAAGATCAGACTAATGATGATTTCTCACTAGCAACGATGCTAGCCAGAAGATAGTGGAATATCTTCAATATTGGAAAGAAAATACTGTCAAACTAGAATTATATACCCAGTGAAATAATTTTTCAGTACCTAGGGGAAGATGAATGCATTTTCAGACAAATAAAAACTGAGTGAGTTTGTCAATGGACTTTGAATAAAGGAAATTCCTCAGAATATACTCTAGGCAAGAAGGAAGACTATCTCAGCTGGATAGCCCAGGGTATAAGAAGGAAAGTAAACAAGAATATGCACAAATATGTGGGTAAATCTAGGAAAAAATGTAACTTGTATAAAACAATAATATTAATAATGACTAATCTAATATAAATAGTAAGTTATAAGATATAAATAGTAAGTTAGATAAAAAACATGACAGAAATAACAGGGAAATTAGGAGGTGCACGATTAGAATGAAAGTTCTCTTAAGATATTATTCAGGAGGGGGGTGTGGTAGCTAGTATTCAAAGATCTCCTCCTTCCTCCCATGAACCATACATCCTGCATTTATGTCCTTGTATATTCCCTTCTCACACTGAATCAGGGCTGGCCCTGTGTAGAAACCAGCAGAAGTGATACTCTATGACTTCATGTCTAGATCATAAAAAGTCTTGCACTTCCGCTGGGTCTCTTGGAATGCCTCCTCTCGGAATCCGGATGCCATACTGTTAATCTCTCAAGTCAAATGCCACATGTGGGTGCTTCATTTGACAGCCTTGGCTGAGCTCCCAGCAACCAACCAGCACCAACTGGTAGCTGTGTAAGTAGACCCATTTTAGCCATTGAATATTCAAATTACTCCAGCCACAGCCAGCATTTGACTACCATCACAAGAGAGAACCCAAGCAAAACTGCTCGGTCAAACTAGTCAACTGACAGAACCATAAGCAACAATAGTAAGCTGTTGTTTTAAACCACTAAGCTTTGGGGTGGTTTGCTACACATCAATTGATAACTGGAACAGAGGATAAAGACTTTGCTAGAAAGATACGTCAACATGGCTACAATAAACGTTAAAAGGATAGGTATAGATGACAAACAATAATGTACTACTGAAATTTCACAAGATTGTAACCTATCATTAACTCAATAAAAAAAAAGGGGATAGGTATAGAGATTATAACTTCTATGCAGGGGAAAATGGAACAAGAAATTTGAAACTAACCCTAAAAGAAGGCAAGAAAGGAGGAGGAAGAAAGAAACAGAAAACGTAGGACATATTAAAGTCACATAATAGGAAGATGGAAAAAAAATTTGATTAGATCAGTAATAACAATAAATGTATTTGGACAAAATTGTCTGGTTAAAAGATAAAGATGGGCAGATTGGCTGAAAACAACAAAACAAAAAGCAGTCATATTTTGTATATAAGGGATACACCTAAGATATAAAGTCACAGAAAGATTTAAAGTCAAAGTATTGGGGGGAAAAAGATGCTAGCCAAAATCTCATCCAAAAAAAAAAAAGGCTGGTATTGCTATGTAAATGGCAGGCAAAATATACTTTAGGGTGAAGAACATCACTGCAGATAAAGAGGGTCATTATATAATGACAAAAGGTTTAGTGCTTGAGGGAAGTATGACAGCTTTAAACTTGTTTGCTCCTAAGGACACAGTCATAAAATATATAAAGCAAAAGTAAATAGAATCAAAAGATGAAACAGATATACCACCATCATGATGGGAGATTTTAATATATCTCTCTTACTAAATGGAAGATCAAGCAAACTAAAAATCAGTTAAGATATGAAAGATTTCAACAAGAACACAAAGAACTTGATCTAATGGACGTATGTAGAATATTGTACCCAATATTAAGGAATACATATTCTTGTCAAATATACATGCAAACATGTATAAAAATTGACTTCCCCTTAAGCCATAAAGCACGCTCAACAAATTTCAGTGGTTGGTATCATACATAACACATTCTTTGAGCACAGTGCAATGGAGTTAGAAATCAATAATAAAAAGGTAATTAAGAAACAGCCATATATTTTAAAAATTTGAAATACAACTATAAATAATTGTGGGTCAATAAAAATTGGAATATATTGAGTTAAATGAAAATAAAAATATATTTATACAATAGATATATATGTTTGTAAATCGGGGTACATACTATATATAAAATAAAATTAACTTTGTCTAATGCAACTACAGCAGGTGTGGGTATTTATGTTGGAGGCCTTCTCATATTCTCCACACCTCTGTGTTCTTCCCCCGGTTCTAGTCCCTAGCTTTTAAATCTGGGCTGGGCCTGTGACTTACCCAATAGAATGTGTTGGAAGTGGTGCTGTGCCGGTCCCAGGCCCAAGTCTTAAGATGGCCTGGCAGCAGGGTTGGCACGAGAGGCCTCCAGGGTACTCATTCCCACGTGCTGATCCTTCAGCAGCCTGAGAGCAAGCACCTCTTCCAATTTTGAATGCTGGGCACTTCTCCTACCTCGCCCTAGTCCCAGCCTGGCCCGGCAGCATTTGGTTTTATGCTCTTGGGAGCCTTGCACCACCAGGTAGAAAGTCTGGCTACTCTGTTGGAGAGGCCATGTGGAGAAACCACATGGAGAGGCCATATCACAAGGGAGAGTTGAGAATCCCAGCCCATGGCAAGAAGCAAGGCCCCAGGTCAGCCGTTGCAGCAGCCCTGGGCCATTTGAACCACCTTCACTGAGGCCCAAGGTGTGTGAGTGAAGAAACCATCTTGGAGGTTTTAGCCCTGCAGATACCACTGCTGTACCCTGACTGAATTTCTAACCCATAGAATCATGAGCAAATAAATGGGAGAGGACATCCGCTAGATTTGGAATCATTTGGTATGCAGAAATAGATTAACAAAGCAGCAAGTCTTAGAGGAAACTTATAACCTTAAATTCTTACAGTAGAAGAGAAGAAAGCCTAAAATTAATGTTCTGAGTTTACCTCTAAGTTAGAAAAAGAACAATAGAATCAACTCAAAGAAAAGAGAATGAGGAAAATAAAGGACAAGAGCAAATATTAATGAAATAGAAAATAAACATCCAGTAAAGGATTCACAAAGCCTAAAGTTGATTCTTCAAAAAGGCTGAAAATAGGGTAATCTTCTGATAAGTTTAATCAAGAAAAAAGAAAGACTGTTAAATTTAAAAAGTAGTGTGAAGAGGAAAAAAAAAAAAAGTAGTGTGAAGAGGACATAACCAACATGTTACGATTTAAGCAGGTAATAAAATGATATTAGAGATCCACAGACCCTTAGCTGTGTTTCAGAATGTAGACTTTAAAAGATTAGTCCTGTGCATTTATCAAATATTATTTAACTCCACCAGTAAGGGTGAGGCAGTTCCCCATAATCACACACTGTAATATTTCTATGGTAAAAATGTAGGAATATTCTCTAAATGGAATAATGACTGTAGAATAACCTCATGGCACTTTATATCCAATATTGCTGCCAATTTATCTTTATAAGATAAAGTTCTGTTTTTCAAGGCTTTTTGGATTTTAAAGGTATTGGGGAGCTGCATAAAAAACTTCATACCGGGGCCGGCCCAGTTGCACAGCAGTTAAGTGCGCTCGTTCCGCTTCTTGGTGGCCCGGGGTTCATCAGTTCGGATCCTGGGTGCGGACATGGCACTGCTTGGCATGCCATGCTGTGGTAGGTGTCCCACATATAAAGTAGAGGAAGATGGGCATGGATGTTAGCTCAGGGCCAGTCTTCCTCAGCAAAAAGAGGAGGATTGGCAGTAGTTAGCTCAGAGATAATCTTCCTCAAAAAAAAAAAAAAAGAAAGAAAGAAAGAAAGAAAAAACTTCATTCCAAAAAATTTGAAAATGTAGGTGAAAAGGATAAATTTCTAGAAAAATAGTTTCCTAAAGTCAATTTAAAAAGTGATAGAAACCCATTAAAGAAGTGGAATCAGTAATTTTAAATCCTTCCACCAATAAAACAGCAGACACAACTGCCTTTACAAGCCACTTGTACCGAATGTTCAAGGATTAGGTACATACCAACTGAGTGAACCTTCCTGGGAGCAGAAAGACAGAGAACACTCCTTAACTCCCCTTGTGAAGCTAGCATAATTTTAATACCAAAATCATACAAGGGCAGTATGAGAAAGGAAGGGTAACAGCAGATCTCACATAGAATGAGAAATGGAAATTACATCCAATTTTGTTCGTGAGCATAAATGCAAAAATTCTAAACAAAGCATTAGGGAAGGAATTTAGCAATGTACTAAAAAGATAATTCATCACAATCAAATTGGATTGCTCCTGGAATTCAAGGTTGGTTGATTATCAGAAAATTGATTAAGTCACCACCTTCACAGATTAAAGGAGAAAATTTATATAATTCATCTCAATAAACAAAAACATTTGATAAAATTCAGCATTTATTCTTTTTTTTTAGATTGGCACCTGAGCTAACATTTATTGCCAATCTTTTTCTTTTCTTCTTCTTCCCCCCAAAGCCCCCCAGTACATAGTTGTATATACTAGTTGTAGGTCCTTCAAGTTGTGCTATGTGGGGTGCCACCTCAGAATGGCTTGATGAGCAGTGTGAGCTCCACGCCCAGGATTTGAACCCGTGAAACCCTGGGCCACCAGGTGGATGCGAACTTAACCACTCAGCCACAGGGCTGGGCCTCAACATTTATTCTTAATGTGACTCTCAAAATAAGAATATAAGACAACTCCCATAACATGCTACAGTTATCTATAAAAACCTTTAACAGACATCATACATAATGATAACATATTAAAAGAGTTCCTTTTTCTATAAGGAACAGGATGAGGATACCTGTTGCCACAACACCTGTTCAGCCTTGAACTGGAGCTCCTAGCCATTGCAGTAAGAAAGAAAGAAAAAAAAAACACCTAAAGTGTTAGGATTCAAACGGAAGAAACAAAACTGTTATTATTTGCAGATGATATATTCTTTATGAAGAAAATCAGAAGGAATATATAAAAAAATCAGAATTCATACGAAAGTTTAAAGTTGCTGGCTACTAAGTCTTTAAACAAAAATCAATTACATTTTTATATACTATCAATGAACATTTTAAAAGAAGGTACTATTTGCACTCATGCCAAAGAATATAAAATACCTAGTGGTAAAACTGACCATTTTGCTCCAAGCCCATTATGGGATAAATTATAAAACTTTGCTGAAAGACATTAAGAAAGGAGCAAAATGGCGGGGTGAGCTGACCCAGGATTCTCTCCCCTCCAAAATACAACAAAAGATTGGAAGAACTGAATTTCAGAGAATAAACACAATGCCAGCTCGTTAGAGACCTACAATACCAAGAAGGCAGAGATCATAACCTTGCTTACACCCTCGGAGGTGCTGGAACGGTAGGAGAGAACATGGCTCCCTCCCCTAGAGTGTGCGATCGCTGCGGCGCGGGTCGGGAAGGAGCGGGGGAGGGGCCGCGCGACCGGGGGATCATCCAGGACTCCTGCCGCTGATTCAGTGGAGACCCGCTGACGGGGGGGAAAGCTTCTGTCTGCGGGGACCCCATAAATCAAGGGCCTTGGGAGACCAGAGAACAGAACCGATCTGAACCCAGACCACGTGTGTGAGTAACAGCCCCTCCCCCCCAGCAAAGCCAGTGGGCGCAGCCATCTTGCCCCAAGGCGGAGAGCTAACACGCCGCTCTCGACCCCCATCTAGTGGCGACAGGCTGTAACTGCAACCGAATTCTACCACCATGCGAAAAAACCGCTCCTCTACCATCCAGCAATTTATAAAAGCCCCAGACCAGAAGGAAAACAATAAAAACACAGAATTAAGTCCTGAGGACTTGGAATTAGGTAAACTAAGTGATAATGAATTCAGAGCAGCTATAATCAAAAGACTCAATGAGGTAGAGAGAAAGATAGAGAAACAAGCCGAGTTCTGGAGTTACTTCACAAAAGAGATTAAAATCATAAAGAAGAATCAAACAGAATTACTTGAGATGAAAAACACAATGGACCAGATAAAACAGAATACGGATTCCCTGAATGCCCATGTAGACAACATAGAGGAGAAAATTAGCATAATCGAGGACAGACAGGCTGAATGGCGCCAGACAGAGGAAGAAAGAGAACTAAGAATTAAAAAAGATGAGGAAAATCTCTGAGAGATAATGGATTCAATGAGGAGTAAGAACATAAGGATCATAGGAATTCCCGAGAATATGGAAAAGGAAAATGGAGCAGAAAGTGTGCTTAACGAAATTATTGAAGAGAACTTCCCAAATCTAGGGATCAACAGAGAAATGTGTGTAGAGGAGGGTTTTAGATCTCCTAGATTTGTCAATGTAAAAAGACCCACCGCAAGGCACATAATAGTAAAGTTGGCAAATAGGAATGATAGGGAAAGAATACTCAGGGAAGTAAGGAAAAAAAAGAGAATAACCTATAAAGGAGCCCCTATCAGACTGTCAGCGGATTTCTCTACAGAAACCCTACAAGCTAGGAGAGAATGGAGTGATATATTCAAAGCTTTAAAGGATAAAAACCTTCAGCCAAGAATACTCTATCCAGCAAGAATTTCCTTCAGATATGAGGGAGAAATTAAATCTTTTCCAGACAAACAAAAGTTAAGGGAATTTGTAACTAAAAGCCCTCCATTACAAGAAATCCTCAAGAAGGCTCTCATACTTGAAAAAAGAAAAAAGGGAGAAAGGGGACACAAGCCACAGACTAGGGAGACCGATGGATAGAACCAGAACAGGATAGCAAATATTCAACTATAGCATTAGGGTAAAAATAAGGAAACTACCAAAACAAGGACGATCTTAGCACTCTACAAATGAATAAGACGAGTTGGAATAAAAAATGAAAATAATTACTTAGGAGGGGAAGAGCAAAGGGTCTAAATCAGTATTGGTCAAGTAGGTAAGAGACCACCAGAGAATAGACTATATTATACACGAGATTCTAAATACAAAGTTCAAGGTAGACACTAAAATAAAGTACAGAACAGAGTCACAAATCATAAATAAGGAAAAATCTAAGAAACCCGGCATAAGAAATTGCAGTATTAAGTGGGTAGTCTAAAGCACACAGGAAAAGAAACGCAGGAAAACAAGATAATGAGCAACAGATTAACAGCACTAAGTCCACATGCATCAATAATCACTCTCAATGTGAACGGATTGAACTCTCCAATAAAAAGACACAGAGTGGCAAAATGGATTAAAGAACACGATCCAACAATTTGTTGCCTCCAGGAAACACACCTCAGCCCCAAGGACAAACACAGACTCAGGGTGAAGGGGTGGAGGACAATACTTCAAGCAAATAGCAAGGAAAAAAAGGCAGGTGTTGCAATTCTCATATCAGACCAAGTGGATTTCAAAATAAGACAGGTAAAGAGAGACACAGAGGGACAATATATAATGATCAAAGGGACACTTCATCAAGAAGAAATAACGCTTATAAATATCTATGCACCCAACACAGGAGCACCAAGATTCATAAAACAACTATTAACAGACCTAAAGGAAGATGTTAAAAACAACACAATAATAGTAGGGGACCTCAACACCCCACATCAATGGACAGATCATCCAGACAGAAAATCAACAAGGAAATAGTGGAGCTGAATGAAAAACTAAAACAATTGGACTTAGTAGACATATATAGATAACTCCACCCTGAAGGAGCTGAATACACATTCTTCTCAAGTGCACATGGAACATTCTCTAGGACAGACCATATGTTGGGAAACAAGGCAAGCCTCTACAAATTTAAAAAAATTGAAATAATAACAAGCATCTTCTCAGATCATAGTGCTATAAGGCTAGAAATCAATTACAAGAAAAAAGCTGAGAAAGGCACAAAGATGTGGAGACTAAACAACACACTACTGAACAAGCAATGGATCATTGAAGAAATTAAAGAAGAAATCAAAAAATACCTGGAAACTAATGAAAATGATAACATGCCATACCATCTCATATGGGATACAGCAAAAGCTGTATTAAGAGGAAAATTCATCGCAATACAGGCACATCTTAACAAACAAGAAAAATCCCAAATAAGCAGCCTTAAAGCACACCTAACTGAACTAGAGAAAAAAGAACAAATGAAGCCCAAAGTCAGCAGAAGGAGAGAAATAATAAAAATCAGAGCAGAAATAAATACTATTGAAATGAAAAAGGCAGTAGAAAGGATCAGTGAAACAAAGAGCTGGTTCTTTGAGAAGATAAATAAAATCAACAAACCCCTAGCCAGACTTACAAAGAAAAAAAGGGAGAAAGCTCAAATAAACAAAATCAGAAATGAAAGAGGAGAAATAACAACAGACTCTGCAGAAATACAACGGATTATAAGAGAATACTACAAAAAACTATATGCCAACAGAATGGATAACCTAGAGGAAATGGATAAATTCTTGGACTCCTACAATCTCCCAAAGCTCACTCAAGAAGAGGCAGACAATTTGAACAGACCAATCACAAGGAAAGAGATTGAAACAGAAATCAAAAACATCCCAAAGAATAAAACCCTAGGACCAGATGGCTTTCCTGGGGAATTCTACCAAACTTTCAGAGAGGATTTAATACCTATCCTTTTTGAGCTATTCCAAAAAATTAGGGAGGATGGAACACTTCCTAACACATTCTATGAGGCCAACATCATGCTGATACCAAAACCTGACAAGGACACTACGAAAAAAGAGAACTACAGGCCAATATCACTGATGAACATAGATGCAAAAATTCTTAACAAAATTTTGGCAACCAGAATTCAGCAACTCATCAAAAGGATCATACATCAGGATCAGGTGGGATTCATACCAGGGACACAGGGTTGCTTCAACATCCGCAAATCAATCAATGTGATACACCACATCAACAAACTGAGGAATAAAAACCACATGATCATCTCAATAGATGCAGAGAAGGCATTTGACAAGATCCAACAGCCATTTATGATAAAAACTCTGAACAAAATGGGCATAGAAGGAAACTACCTCAACATAATAAAGGCCATATACGACAAACCCATAGCCAACATCATACTCAATGGGCAAAAACTGAACGCCATCCCCCTGAAAACAGGAACGAGACAAGGATGCCCTCTATCACTACTCTTATTTAACATAGTACTGGAGGTCCTGGCCAGAGCAATCAGGCAAGAAAAAGGAATAAAAGGAATCCAAATAGGGAGGGAAGAAGTGAAATTCTCACTGTTTACAGACGACATGATCTTATATATAGAAAACCCCAAAGAATCCATTGGAAAACTGTTAGAAGTAATCAACAACTACAGCAAAGTTGCAGGGTACAAAATCGATTTGCATAAATCAGTAGCATTTCTATACTCTAATAACGAACTAACAGAAAAAGAACTCAAGAACATAATACCATTCACAGTCGTAAAGAAAAGAATAAAATACCTTGGGGTAAATTTAACTAAGGAAGTGAAGGACCTATATAATGAAAATTACAAGACCTTTCTGAGAGAATTAGATGACGACATAAGGAGATGGAAAGCCATTCCATGTACATGGATTGGAAGAAGAAACATAGTTAAAATGTCCATTCTACCTAAAGCAATCTACAGATTCAACGCCATCCCAATCAGAATCCCAATGACATTCTTTACAGAATTAGAACAAAGAATCCTAAAATTCATATGGGGCCACAAAAGACCCCAAATTTCTAAAGCAATCCTGAGAAAAAAGAACAAAATGGGAGGCATCACAATCCCTGACTTCAAAAGATACTACAAAGCTATAGTAATCAAAACAGCATGGTACTGGTACAAAAACAGGTGCACAGATCAATGAAACAGAATTGAAAGCCCAGAAATAAAGCCACACATCTATGGACAGCTTATCTTCGACAAAGGAGCTGAGGGCATACAATGAAGAAAAGAAAGTCTTTTCAACAAATGGTGCTGGGAAAACTGGAAAGTCACATGTAAAAGAATGAAAATTGACCATTCTTTTTCACCATTCACCAAAATAAACTCAAAATGGATCAAAGACCTAAAGGTGAGACCTGAAACCATAAGGCTTCTAGAAGAAAACGTAGGCAGTACACTCTTTGACATCAGTATTAAAAGGATCTTTTCGGACACCATGTCTTCTCAGAGAAAGGAAACAATAGAAAGAATAAACAAATGGGACTTCATCAGACTAAAGAGCTTCTTCAAGGCAAATGAAAACAGGATTGAAACAAAAAAACAACCCACTAACTGGGAAAAAATATTTGCAAGTCCTATATCTGACAAAGGCTTAATATCCATTATATATAAAGAACTCACACAACTCAACAACAAAAAAGTCAAACAACCCAATCAAAAAATTGGCTGGAGACATGAACAGACATTTCTCCAAAGAAAATTTACGGATGGCCAATAGGCACATGAAAAGATGCTCATCATCGCTGATCATCAGGGAAATGCAAATCAAAACTACACTAAGATATCACCTTACACCCATTAAAATGACAAAAATATCTAAAACTAATAGTAACAAATGTTGGAGAGGTTGCGGAGAAAAAGGAACCCTCATACACTGCTGGTGGGAATGCAAACTGGTGCAGCCACTATGGAAAACAGTATGGAGATTCCTCAAAAAATTAAAAATAGAACTACCATATGATCCAGCCATCCCACTACTGGGTATTTATCCAAAGACCTTGAAGTCAACAATCCCAAAAGTCCTATGCACCCCAATGTTTATTGCAGCACTGTTTACAATAGCCAAGACGTGGAAGCAACCTAAGTGCCCATCAACAGACGAATGGATAAAGAAGATGTGCTACATATATACAATGGAATACTACTCAGCTGCAAAACAGAACAAAATCATTCCATTTGCAACAACATGGATGGACCTTGAGAGAATTACGTTAAGTGAAATAAGCCAGCGAGAGAAAGATAATCTGTGTATGACTCCACTCATATGAGGAATTTAGAAATGTGGACTAAGAACAGTTTAGTGGATACCAGGGGAAAGGTGGGGTGGGGGGTGAGCACAAAGGGTGAAGTGGTGCACCTACAACACGAATGACAAACATTAATGTACAACTGAAATCACACAAGATTGTAACCTATCATTAACTCAATAAGAAAAGAAGATATCAGTAGATTTCACTCCGATCAAAAAGTGAAAACTGCACTTCAATGTACGTACAAATGGTTCTCCGTGTAAGCTGTGTGCTGTGGTAGCTGTTGCTGTCATCATGGGCCACGTGACGGGGTTGGTACAGCCGCCAGAATAAGACTTGGAAGGTCTGCTTCTCCCCTGTCTTTATTAACTTGCTGGGCCGCCTTAGCGTAAGCAAGACCTCTCAGGGTCTCATTTCCGCATCTGGGGCAGGTGATATCCCAGATGCTCAGATTTCATTAGAATCCATTAGGCCATGGGTGCGGGCTGAGGGTTGCGAGCACTTGGTTAAGAATGCTGACAGAGGGAGAGCTAAACGCTCAGCTTTGCTGCTGCACGTAGGTGACAACTCTTCCCAGTTGGTCCGGGACTATCCTGGGCACCTTCTCAGTCTCGGGCACATAGGGACAGTTGGCCACCCTAACTGTTTGTGTTTAAGCCAACACAGTGGAATTGGCAACATGAAGAGGGCGGGGAAGACTGCAGTCAAGCAATTTTCCCAGCCAATCTTCAAGGGAAGGGTACTGGACACTTGGTATCATACATATAACACCTTTCTAATGAAATGTAATTTTCAATAATTTAGTTGATGGCACCAGATGTCCTGAAAGATCTCCTCCCAAAGTGGCTGCCACGACCTCTTCCAAAGGTTATCAAACCTTATGCAGTGATTGCTGAGCTTCAGCAGCCAAAGGAGGGAGAAAATGACACCTCCTCATCTCACTTCTGCTGATCTTATTCATGTGTGCAACTTTAATCATTTCTACAGGGAAAAGGCAAACCTTGCTGTTACCGTCTACAATGACAAGGAGGAGATCATGGCCCAGGCCACCTTCCTAGACTATCCCAACTGGAATGTTGCCAAGCAAGATGACTGGGTGTCCGTATTCCAGGAGCTCGACAGTGAAATCCAGTGCACAGTAAGCAATGGGTTCACAATGCCTTAATTTTGAAGGGAAGTCCTATGTTTGCATATTTGTCTTTTCAGTTTTTAGATTGAGCAGTTCAAAACCCACAACAGAAGATATATGACAGTTAGAAAAGAAATTAGCTGGTGGAGAGGAAAGGTGAGTCTGAGAGCAGGAGGCCAGAGGGGATGGGAAAAAGTGGGTGACAGCCAGGTCAGTCAGCTGCTAGCAAGACTCAGGTCATGCTTTGCTGATGAGGAGGGAGAGGGAGCAAGGAATTAATGGGAGTGCCAGCACGTGCGCTTCCCCGGTCTCCACGCTATGCTTCGAGCATCAGTGTCTGAAGTCTTTGATATGCTAGGAGGGCACCTGCCATTTATGCATTTGCTGCTATAATAATGACAACAGAGCCTCAGAGTCATGTCGCACTTTAGAATTTTCAAAGTGCCCTTATGGACTCTGGCTCATTTGATATCTTCTGGCTGCAGTTACGTGACAACCTGATGGGAGTCAGGTCAGCAGTTCCCAGATGCCAAGACTGAGCTTTCCCTGCCCTCAGCCTGCCAGAGCCGGGCCAGCACCTGGCCCCAGTTTCTGTGGAAAGCCAGAGGCCGAGACTGTGGGCAGCATGCTTGCCTGTCAGTGGAATTCAACAGCTGTCCCCAGAGCCCTGGGGATTCCCAATTGCATGAATGAGTGAGTTCAATGAATGTGTACAGGCACACACGCACACGGACACCCCAGCACATTATCCAGCATTTGTTTAGCTAGATGGTGCCTTCCTCTTGTCCTCTGTGCTCTCTTCTGCCTCACCATCCTGTATACCCAGCTACCATTGTCAGAAAAATTTTCTCAAACTTGCAAATAGGCCAGAAAGACGCTTTCAGTCCAGTGCTTATGGCTTTGATTGACTTTCTATTGATTGGGCTATTTTACAGTTCTGGAGGAACAGTGATTAACTTGTAGATTTTTGTCCATTTGAGATGTAAATAATCACTGTCTGGTGGAAGAGATAACCTCAAAGTTTACGGTTTATGGCCCAGTAGGACATCAACTATTTTAAATCTAGCCCAGCGATCTTATTTCTAACATTCTCTCATTAAATTGCCTAAAGTGGCCAACTCCTTAAATGCAATGAATCGTTTTTATCATCTCACTGGTCACCTCATTAACTGATGGATTGAATAAATTTCTGACGTGTATTCATTTTATATTTGCATTAGGGTCATGATTTTACCTTTTTTAAAATTATAAATTAACACCCTTATTTATAAAACTCTTTCCCCTTTTGTTCCTTTTCTTGTTCTCTTAAGATTATTTCTTTTTAAACTACTCCCTACAACAGTATAGAGCTCATCTGCCCAATATGGTAGCCACCTGCTCTATGCAGCAATTGAGCACTTGAAATGTGACTAGTCTGATTTGAGATGTGCTGTAATATAAAATATGTACTGGATTTCAAATACTTAGTAGAAAAAAGTGTGTAAAATATCTCATTAATAACTTTTAGATTGATTACTTGTTAAAATGATAATTTGAATATATTAGGTTAAATAAAATGTTAAAAATTTATCTTATCTGTTTTTTTTTGCTCTTTTTATATGTCTACTAGAAAATTTAAAATTACATGTGTGGCTTGCATTTGTGGCTCAAATTATTTTTCTCTTGGACAGCAGTGGTATAGAGACTTAAGGTTTAATGTACTACCTATCCCAGGGGTATTTGCAACTGAAATAATGGTTTTTATCTTAAAGCTAAGGAGTAAATCTTGAACTATAATATTTTTTATGGAAGAGAGAATTTGGGAGATAAATCAGCCACGTAATAAACCATGTCCTCCTGTGGCTGGTCCAGTTCAGAATGTAAAACAGATGTTAAGTAAGGTTGTTGTGGGATCAGATGACTTCATACATGGAAAGTGCTTCCAGTGGTGTCTTTGCTGTTGTTATCTAGACTTTGGGGTATGTGTTGTTTGCCTTTTGGGGGTTTTCAAGCTGGTGAAACAAACTCGTGATTCTTCCCTTGCCGTTTTATGCCTGATATACACTCCTTCTGAGTGTTCCTAAGGCTTGTGCTATCCTACACAGGAGGGTAAACCAAGGCACACGGACGTGCAGCTGGTAACCCAAGGCCGTCTATAAAATTATTCAGAAAACGAGAAACACAGACAGCTCTCCTCTTGCCCTGATCTAGGTGCAAGCGCGACCCTTACCAGTCAATGACCTCACATTTTCATTATCTCCAGAATTTAAAGATGTCCCTTTAAACACAGGGGTACTGAGTTGAGCAGACTGATGTGTGGATGTATAGAACAACAACTCATTATTTAGGCCTCTTAAAAAGTCTTCAGAAATTATGGGACAAAGCTCTTTAAAAACTAAAAAGATTTAACCTGAAAGTCGTATTAGAATCTTGCTACTTTGAGTTTTCAGCTCCCAGGTTTTCTGGATCCCAAGAGTAATATTTGATTCTGACTCTGGGAATGTTGAACAAAACAAGCCATTGGATTCATAACGTGGCATCTGCCTTCCATCCTTCAAATTCATAAGAGAATCTTTCACTGTGTCACTTGAATAGAGCAGCAGCTGCTGGCTCAAGAGCCCCAGGGAAAGGGTGATTGTCTTTCACTTGGCATAGAACCCCTGAGGACAAGACTACTGAGTTAATAATCGATTTCATTCCCCTGCAGGCGCTTCCCTGCCCACTGCCTGATTGTAAGGGCAGGAAGAAGGGCCGGACGCACTGGACTCATTTACGATCCCTGTTTCCTTGAATAACTCTGAGCTAGGAGGACAGAAGGCGGCAAACAGAGTCAGTGAGACAGCTCGAGTGCTTCCTGGGTGTCTCATCACTTTAGACATAAAATATCATCCAGAACCCGGCAGCTCGGTGTCCTGGCGGCCCCAAACCCTCCTCCTACCTCCCACCCTGCTCTGACAGCCCAAATGCTGACTCAGCCCTTAATTGTACTCTCTTTTCTTCTGCAGCCTCTGAACACATTGTTCATGCACCTCTTTGTGGCCGTGGATGAGTATTCTGTTGGCTGCTGCAAAGAGATTATTCGGTGAGTGGCCGGGGCCTTGCCGATGGTGACATCTGAAGGCTGGCAGCAGCACTGTAGACAGGACATGTGAATGCCAAAATGACACAAAAGATACCATGTGGAATAGTTTTAAAATATTTTTACAGGACATGAGATTCTTTGAGATGTTTAGATTACTTGTAATTTATAGCTATATGAAAGCATTTGCTTTAAATAATAGTGATATTTCTGAAAGAAAACAATCTATTTCTTTGAATTGATGCCCCTTTCAGTGCACATCTTTTAACTTCCATTGTTTGAGGCAAACAGGTAGTGCAGCCATTTAAAAAAATGGATTTAGGGGAAAGTAGGGGAAGAGTAAAATGTTACAGGCTTGGATGTTTCTAAAAATAGTTTCCTTCAATCTTATCTTTAGAAAAGTTTATTAATATAACAGACATAGAAGCGGCCTGAATAATATGGCATGCTGAAATGTGATCGGTGGGGCTGCTGAGTGATGGCGATGCATCTCTGACAGCCTGCGCAGACATTTGGGGGTGGCGGCCTCAGCTTTCAAGTGACTTTGTAATGTCACACCAGACCGTCCAGATGCCAGGTCAAAGGTTAATATTAGCAGAAATCTGGTGTGCCACATGAACATGGCACCCTTTATTCTCTCTACCTCCACGGAATGGATAGAAAAGGGGCCATTTGAAATCCAGAGAAAAGTATAGAAGAAAAGGAAATTGCCTTGACGATGTTCTTGCCTTCGTAGGCAGGGAGCAAAGGAGCCTGTGTGGATTTATGAACACCTCATTTTTTTAGTAGAGGCATTTGTCTCAGTCTGGTGCCAGCTAATGGCATTGCTTTGTTATTAACACCCGTCCCACCCTCTCTTTCCCTTCCCAGGACCGTATTTAAGGCAGTGCCAGAACTTCACTTCATATTTCTCATAGTGCCATGCTACATGAGCCTGGGTAAGGTCAACTCATCTACTTCCTGTCCTCAGTTGTTAATATAGGAGATTCATGCTTAAAATGGTGCTGGGGAATGGGAAATAAGAATGATCTCTAGGTTCTAAATGTATAATGTGCCTATTTGATTGTAACAATTAAAACACAATTTCGAATGGAAAGTATGTTTTGTTCTGAACTCCTAAAGTTACTCCTTGGAAAACAAGGCCAAATTTCTCTGTCTCTATGATTAGGCTCAGCTCTCATAACTGTGTTTGACCCAGTGGGGAATGTCCCAAGTCTGACGTTTGACGAGGACTTTGCCGTGCATGTTTGTCACAGACATAACCATTACCCTCAGCTGCACATTCGCAGAGCCAGGTAAGGTGGGAGTGATGCCTTTTGTTACCTAAGCTTTACCCTGACACTTACCTTATAAAGAGTTTTTAAATTGCCAATTCTTACTGAAGCAATTATAGCTTGGATTAAATTGTTTTATAATACTCGTAAGCATTGCTTCATTTGGAGATGTTTATAGTTCCCCTTGATGACATAATGTGCAGGACTAAATATCTGATGAGACTCATTTGGGGCTATTCAGCTGGCAAAGTTGTGTATTTACTACTCAGGGGTTTCTGAAAACCCACCTTCCTTGGCCCCACACTGAATGAATTAACTTTCAAATAAAACAAACTTAAAATTCTACCTATTTAGTTTTCCCAATAAAGTCCACCTATTTTCTGACACTCAGTGAGTAAGAATTCTATTGATCTTAAAGAGGAGTTTTCCAAGTTGGAGGTCTTTACCGTCAAGGGCCCCCATGACATGCCCTGAAGTTCAGCAGTCTTAAGGAGATGGCTGTGGCAGCTTCTGTATTCCACCGATGGCTGCAACACCATCTTCCATCCTGCAAGCTCTCCTACAACGTGGCATTGCCACTTCTCTCATCAAGAGGTGAGATGTGTGTTCCCTCTTTATGAATCTGGGCAGATTGTGACTGCTTCCACTCACACAGCTTGGCGGAAGGGAGGCTTTATGACTTGTGAGGCTGAAAAGCTTCTGCCTGGTTCTCTTGGGATGCTTGCTCTGGAGGATATCAGGGGAAGAAGTCTGACTGCCCTGAGACCACCGTGCTGGAGAGGTCACGTGTTGGCACCAGGGTTGACAGCCCCAGCTGAGCTCCCATTGACAGTCAGCCTTTCCTCCCAGCTGTGTGAGTGCGCCATTGTGGACGTCCAGCCAAGGAGAGCACCCCTATATCTGCAGCCCAGCTGACATCTGACTGCGACCCCAAGCAGGGACTGCCTGGCTGAGTCCACCCAGATTTCTGACTCACAAAATAGAATACCTCTTTTGAAAAAACTGTGCATATGAAATCATTTCACAAAGGTGGTTGCTTGGCTTAATTTATCAGTGAAGAATAAATTGTATCTTCATTGGGTCAATCAAGCCATATTTGCTGGATTTCTTTAGAAATTATTGAATTTATATTTAAAAAAAGCAAGAGCCTACTATTTACCAGGCATGTCGTATTATGGCATAATTGTTAAGAATTTGAAAAAAATGACATCAAGTGGATCTAGATTCTGATCTTTGTTCTACTACTCACCAGATGGGTTAACTTGAAAAAGGAACTTGGCCTCTACAGGCTTGAGTTTCCTCTCTGTCAGTGGGTGTGTTGTCTACTACATGGGATTGTTGCAATGATTGGATGAGCTGATGAAAGTCAAGTACTTAGTATACTTCCAGTCACATGTAAATGCCCAAAGAAATTAAATGTTATTATTAATGTTATTAGAGTTAAGGGTGGGGGAGTGACCCATCTACAATAAGCTGTAATTCTGTGTAGCTTGGAATAGGGAAGGACACAGAGGGATGAAGACAGCATAAGTGTAGTTTACATTTACAAACTGTGTTATATCCATACAGTGATACTGCTCAGCAATGAGATGGAATGAACTACTTATATACATAATAGCGTGGCTCAATCTCAGAAGGTTTATGTTGAGTGAAAGAAGGCAGACACAGAAAAAAGACCATATACTGTTGTTTCCACCTTTATAGTGTACAAAAAGGGCAAGACTAATCTGTAGAGAAAGAAATCAGATCAGTGGTTGCCTCTGATGGATGGAAGAGTGAGACTGGGAGGGACATGATGGAATTCTTGGGTGATGGCAATGCTCTGTGTATTGATTGGGGTGTATGCAGTTGTCAAAACTCATTAAACTGTATTCTTAATATCTGTTCATTTTACTATATGTTATTATACCTCAGTGAAAACAATTTAAAGGGAAAAAGGCTTCACAGAGAAGGTAGCCTCTGAATGTGATCAGGAAGGATAAGTCAGAGTTCAGTCAGGGAGACAGAATGAGCAAAGGCATGGAGGCAGGAAAGCACCTGGAATATCTATTACCAGGCAGGTAGGCAGGTGTGGCTGCTATTCATGGTGTGGGGAGGAAGAGCAGACCATTAAATAGAAAGGAAAAACTGTAATGAGAAGGCTTTGTCTCGGAGCCAGCAGGTAGCACAGAAGAAGAAAGACATGATTCAGGCTGCATATTAAAAGATAACTGATTTCCATGTTATCAGTGGCTTATAGGGGAGGAGCACAGAACAGTCTGGCCAAGAAATGATACTGGCTGGAATTCAGGTAGTGACAAGTCAAAGAGATCCAGGTAGGAGAATGAATCAGGGCAGGTGCATAGATGCAAAGAAATGTCTGAGAGGGAAAGTCCAATTTGGTTCCCAGTTGGATGGAGAAGTTGAAGGATAAGAATGAGTTAATGGTGACTCAGGGTTTTCAGGTTTAGGGGGGATGGTGGATTCATTAGCTTAAAGTAGAAATAATAGTGTTAGATGGACAGGAGAGAGTTGGAAATACAGGTCCTCTCATGAGTAAGGAGATCATGAAAATAAAGGAGACTGTCTAATTGAGGGGGCAATTTTAAAGTGAAAAATCAGAGGACTAGGGCAGAATTTTGAAAGATGAAAATGAGCTGTTAACAATAAGAAGGAAGAAAACTGGAAGAGAAGGAGAGAAGTATTATAGAAGTCAAAGACTCTTAAAGTGGCAAATGATGCAGGGAAATCAAATAATTTGAGTAGACAAAAGAGGCCGTTGGATTTGGAAATTTAAAAAGACAGAGATGAGGTGAATAAAACTGATGAACTTTTAGCCAAAGTGACCAAGAAAAAAAAAGAGAAGACAAATTACTGATACCAGGAGTGAAAGAGATGATATCACTACAGATCCTACAGACATTAAAGGGATAAGGGAATATTACAACAACTCTACAAATACAACAATTTAGATTAAATGGGCAAATTCCTTGAAAAACACAAACTACTAAAACTCATTTAAGAAAAAAATCATAACTTGAATAATTCTATATTTATTAAAGAAAAGTCAGATGAACTTTGGGTGAGAGGGTGGGTAGCTGCTTGCACTGACACTGGCCTCTTCTCCCAGCCTCAACCTGGGGGATGGCCTTCCCCATCCCTAGTTGCTGCTCTTTTTCTCTTGTTCTCATGGCTCTGGATTCTGCTTTCCCCAGGATCTGGGCCTCAGCTTTTCCCCAAGCTCATTCCTTTGGCTCCTCTGTGCCAACCTTCGCCACTCAGTCACCAGTGCCCTATCTCCGGCCACTTGGTTTGAGTCTGGTCTTGTCCCTCCTTGAAGGGCAGAGTTGGATATTGGAAGTCAAATTGCAGTGAGCTGAATAAATGAGAGGTAATGAATTGAAGGCAAGGGAATATTCACTGCTCTTTAGAGAAGTTTAGTGATGAAGGAAGGCAAAGAGAGAGGCAGATGTTGAACATTGTGCAACCATATAAGTGATTCTGGTTTTAGTCTCCATCTAGAGCATTTACTTTGCATTCTGATATCCAGACATCATGTGTCTAAAATAAAGGTTACCAAGGAGTAGAATAAGTTTAGATACCTAATCTACAGTAGGAGAAAAGAAAATTCCTTGCAGAAAACTATTTTTCTTTACTTTCTTTTTATTCACAGCTAAATAATCACATCATAATTCTCTCTTTATAAAATACTTTTGATCATGATACCAGTACTAATACAAGCCAGATGCATTCTGAAGAGAAGGAAATTTGAGTGAAATAATATTTTCAATTGATTCTCTTATATCTTTCAAATCCTCCTTCCTATGATATGAAGTTTCTCTTGTTGGTATCATCAAATAGGCCCTCCTCTACTTCAGGAAGCTGCATTCTTTAAAGACGTTTTATTGTAAAAATATTCACAAGTCAGCAGTTTTTTATGTTATGAGAAATTTCCATAAATTAATTGCTTAGGATCTTGTAAATAGTCTAGCAATTGCTGTACTTTTGTCTTCATTTCGTTTTAAAGTCTGTCATTTTTTCCTGCCATTTGCTAGTTAATTTGGGGGAGGAGTTCATTTAACAAAATGAATTATGTTTTCAAACCAGAAAAATTTTTAAGTAAAAATTACTCGTTATTTCATTCTTCCATCTTAGTATGTAACTACACACACATATGCAAGTATAGTGTATACGCCCCCTCTCTCTCTAGTCATGATCACATGTTCTGTTAATTGTATTTTTCACTTAATATAGCAGATCGTCATCTTTCTGGATCAATTTTATTCTTTTTAATGGCTTAATGGTATTTAATCATGTGGCTCTAAAATAATTCATTTAATTATTCCTTATTTATAGAAGTTTGTCCTCATTTTTTTCTATAACAGGTACTACTGTGGTAAACAGTCTTGTACATATATCTTCAAGTACTCATGCTATTTTTTTTCTATAGTATGGATACCTAGAAGTGGAATTTCTGGATAAGAATGCATTAAATACTAAGATTTAAAAATTGATGCTACCAAATTATTCAACCAAAATAGTCATATCAGTTTATATCCTAACCAATAGAGTCTTATTTTCTTACACTCTCACCAATACTGGATGTTTTCAGTTATTAAAACTGTTTCCAATCTATTAGGTCAAAATAGAATTTCGTTGTTTTAATTTGCATGTATCTAAATATTTGTGGATCTGAGTGCCATTTTGCAGGTTTCATTTTAAATGAATCAAATAGTTGAATTTAAAATTATTTCTAGTTTAGGAATTATCTGGATGGATGATTAAACGTGTGTGTGCAAAGTAGACAGTTCTTTGGGGGAGGGTAGAAGGGAATGGGTTACAGGTGAGGGAGGCACGTTTCTAAAAGTATTTTCTCCTTTTTTTTTACTTACTAGAGCACCAGTTTATTATAAAAAGATATAATGCAAGAACAACCAGAGGAAAAAGATGGAAAGGGCAAGGTGTGGGAAAAGGGCGTAGACCTTCCATGCCCGGTCCAGGTGCGCCACTCTCCCCAAAGCTTCCCGCGTTCACCAGCCCGGAGGCTCCATATTTTCTTAAAGAGTAGGCAGTATACCAAATTTGGATTGTGGGAATTAATCATTTTCTTGAGGAATTTTAAAGCTTAAGTACTTTCAACATAGGTATTCAGCAAGACATTATTGTGATAGAAAATTGTGTATAAATTTAATACTGAAACTGGCATGTACAGAGACAGCCTATCTAAAAATTACCCATTTCTTTCAATTTTAGTAAGGGGACGTCTTTGCTAACCTACTCACTGATGCCCTACTTGTCCTTCAGAATGTCGGTTGCTGGAGAAAAGGTGTAAAATGTGCCCAGCGCAGTGCTGGCTTCTAGGAAGCATGTGGTAACTGGTGGTTATGAGCTGGTCTTCTTCCTTCTCTCCTTCCCATCCCACCACCTCCTTCCTTCCTTCCTTTTACTCTTGAAAAATTTAGTGTTATGGACTATAATCTTCAAGCGGACAAGGCTGATGTGGCCTGAACTAAACTTTCCCGATTCCTTCCCCTGAGGTCTTACTTGTTCAGCCTCTGATGGTGAAACATGCCACTTGCCCAGCCCACAGTAAATCTCAAGAAGCAAGTCACAAGAGGAATATAGCCCTGGCAGCATAGAGATGACAGTGGGTACTTCGTCGTGGGGAAGGGACATTTATAAAAAGACAGTTTAGTGTATGGCATGAATTCATGAGGAAATTATGGAATTATGACAGTTGATGCTTTTGCTTAAAGAAGGTGGAGAAGTGTAATGTGTATCAAGAAGCGCTCTCTCCTAAATGTTCAATTTCAAGTTCTGATATTTGCAGGTGTAGAATTTCAGGTATCTGGAAAATGCGCTCACGGGGACTATCTCCCGCCTTAACAATGCAGAAGAAAAGAAGACCTTTCAGAATGTTACGTGGGCATGAGAATAGCCTTGGATCCTCTTGGGCTGCCGTATTTCTCTTATTTCCCCACATTTATCTTTCAACATCTGTTGCATCAGTAGTTACTTGCACTGATAATTAATTGTGAAGAACACAATTCTTAAGATACTAAAGCAGTGAAGGGTTTGGGGGTGTAATTATCCTTCTGCCATTTACCTAGCAACGTATTCAGAGCCGGCGAATTAACGCTGTCATCCCCAGTCCTGTTTCTTTGATTTACCCATGTGGAAAATTGTGCTGTAATCTACCCCTCTGCTTAGACCCTAATTATTGAAGTTACTGTTCTGTGTTTTGCATAATATCTGAAATGAAGCATAGCTGCTTCTGGGCACACCTTTGTAATCTGTAATGAGCTTGATTAATCATCAGTGGTGGATTTGAGATGTTCTCAGACTTAGAAACTATTGGAATAGTCTTTCTGGGAGAAAACCTACCTTTTTCAAGCCCTCATGGGAGTGAGGGAGGACTCACAAGGAAAGGATTATGTGCTGTCAGTCAGTATTATAAAGTAACTAAAATGGAATACTACTTTTTGTTGATAACGATTAACTAAATTGGGTCAACATTATTGCTATTTAAAATAGATGAAAGAAAATTTAGGACTTTAAAACATAAAACTAGTGGTTTTTAAATACTAACTTTTCACCTCTCAAAGCAATTATTTTTATTAAGCATTTGATAGTCTCATGCTCTTTAGGACTCCACTTAAGCTTGACTTCTGAGCAATTTCATATAAATGAACATTCTGATGCTAAAGTTTTGAATGTCCTAAAGTATTCAAAATATGGGGTAGAGTAATTACAGAATTTCGCCATTAAACGTGTTGAGTCCTGATAAGTGACCCAGCAAATAGAATTTGGTTAGCAATCCAACTGGAGCGATGGTGTGCCAAGATAGACTTTTGGATCAGATCCTGGTGGTGTGAATGGCAGGGGCCTCTAATTGGCCTTGAATGTGGTTTGAAATCATTTAGGGTTTAAAATCCTCCATAACTTAAAACCATGACGTTTTTCAATGAGTAGAAGCTAAATGGTTCCAAAACCTATTTCAAAGTTCTAAAATGGAATATAGTTTAGAAATGATGGATTTGATTTTCTTAAAGAAGACCACTAGAGGTCACAAGAAGTCTTGGAAAAACAAAGGTGCTTTGTTTTACACATCTGAGTAAAAAGAAAAATCCAGTTGGCACCCACTGTAGGTTTTAATACGCTGCATTCTTTCGTGCTACCACTAAACTGGATTCTCTGTGATTTTTTTCCTTCATTCTTTGATTTCTTAACGCCTACACACACGTACACACACTCTCAGGCTTGAAGAAATACCATTGTTATGGCATCTAAAGTGACATCAGAATCACTTTTTCAGTGGTACACTTTTAGGTCTAGCTAATGAAATGTAAGTCCTCTCCGGGTGTGGAAAATGCCCTCAGACAGGAGAGAGGTGGGCAGGCCGATGTTCTGCATGCAAAGGTGGCCTGCTGCTGCTGCTGCTGTCATTGCAGTCCTTATGTGTGAACTTCCATCTGTGAATGCGCAATGGTTTCTTTGCTAGCAAGAAAATAACACGCACCTCCTGTGCTTAAGGGAAGCTGGCCTGTAGATTATCCGCTAGGATTGTAATTACACAGAAGAGTGGTCAAGATGTTGAGGCATTGAAGCACTCTCAGAGTCTGCCTGTCAGCAAGAGACCATGCCAGCCAGCTGGGAAAGTTCTGTGGGGTCTGGGCATCATGATGCTCCTCGAAAGCACAGCTAACAGACATAGTGGAAATGATGAGTGAGTTTGTCTTTTCTTCTCCCAACCTCCAAGGAAGCCAATGAGAGCCGTCAGGTCCCTATCATCCTTCACCTTGCCTTCTCCTGGGTTAAGAGGGCACCCATTCCCCAAGTGAGGTATCCTTGAGAGGCTGTTGATTATCCTAAGCTTTAGAGTTGACTCCATTTTCATTGGGCATGTTTTTCAGAGTCTGATGGACATTTAGTGCCTGAGCCATCAATCAGCCTTTATGGGATGGACATTTGTTTCTTCCAAACAAGCTAAAATAAAATATTATATAACTGGTTACATTAACAAGCACATAATTGCCTCCTACAAGCCACGTGCTGAATGGAAGCTATAAAGGAAAGTTTCTTTTCACTCAGAATGGTGTCATTCCCATTATACTTTATATTGGTGAACTATGACCTTCCATAGTCATCACCACTGAAAGGCTGTGGGTCACAGAGGTGCCAGGCACGTGGCTCTGCTGTGCCAAATGAATTCGGGGAAGTCGTGGCTCTCCTGCTATCTGAGTAGCAGGTGGTGCTCATCGCCTCGGAATGCTCACATTTAAACATTTCACTGGCTGAATTGTTTTTGGTAGCCGGGGTGTTTTGTTTCTGTGAGGCTGGACTTTGTCATATGCCATTTGAGACTCTGCGAGGCTGATGTCATACTTTATCATTAGCACCGGGGCTGATGCAAGATCATAAATTATCGATTACCCCAAGGAATGCATTTAGCAGAACAAGGTCCTCTTTATCCATTTTGGCTTAAGTGAGAGACTCTTCAGAACACTAAGATTTGAATGTTTTTTTCTTATATTTCCCAAAAGAATTAGAATTGTGGTATGATTATGAATAAGTTTGTTAATGGGCTGCTGAGGGCTCATGATTAGACCTACAGCCCTGGGTCCCTGTAAACCTTTATTCCTGATGTTTATATCCATTGAGTAATATTTTTATGTCCATCATATAGAGAAAAGCCCATGGTACACAGTTGATTTTGGAGTTCCCTATATGATAGCGATCTCAATCTACTTAAAATGATTAGGATATTGAGTTATTTAAAATAATTATCTCTATTAATAAATATAAATGCAGACTTTTATTTTTAGCAAAATGTTTGAAAATGGATTTGTTGGCTATGCTCACCTAGAATCTTCTTTAAAAATTTTTTTAACCTATATCATCCAGGACTCTTTACAGAGAAAAGCCACCCCTGTTAGCAGCATCCTTTGGGCAAGTTGTTAAGTGGGGAAGTGAGTGGCTTCTAGAATGCATTGGAGCATTCTAGGCTCCTTCAGCCAAGGTCCTGAGCACCCAGGTGGTGCCAGCTGGCAGGGGTTTCCAGGTGGCATGGGGTATGGTGGGGGGCATGTGAAATCTCTCCAGAGCAAATACTGCTGAGGGCTTACTGCCTGCCAGAGAGTGAACAGGAGGGTATCCCTTGTATTACCACACTGTACCCTCCCACTATCCTTGTCCCTGCCCATTTTGTAGCTGAGAAACCAAGGCCTAGTGTTGAAGTGACTGGAAAGCTTTCTCAGTCAGTAGAGTCAGGCTAAGTAGAGGGGATGTGGAGCTCCAGTGAGGGACTGTGGGCTCACTCCCCAGATGTGCCCCTTCGAGCCACACGTCCCTCACGTGGAAAACACGCAATGGCACCCCTTAGCACTGTCAGTGCGTGTGGGACACTGGGCCGGGTCCTGGTGTATGGTAAGGGCCCTGTCCATGTTGGCTGTCACTGTTGCACGTGTGCTGTGGGCTACAGGGTGTGCAGATGTGAATGGTCGACAAAACTGGATACTGGTTAAAGTGCTAAGGACAGATTTTAATTAGTAATAACTATTGTGATAGGGAAAAGCATCCACTGTGAACTGAACTCAACTTTGGTATGTACAGAGGTGACTGGGCCTCTTACAGGGAAAATGAGGGAATTGGGAGGTGGGTAAGTGGGTCTTGGTAGAGTCAGGGAGGTGAAAAATTACAAAAATCAGGAAGATGGGGTTGGTGCATATGAAACCCATCTGAGTTTGCTAACTGGTGCTTATTGAAGTTAGGCTCCTACCCTCCCACAGAGACTGGGAGACAGAGGCCCTATCCTCAGGAGTTGGCTGGAAGAAACAGGAAATTCTTCTGGCAGCCTTGAGCTTTCTCAGGAAGGCACTTTAAAGGTGGCTAAGGTCATCCTAGGGATGTGGCCTTGAGCTATTAGAAACTATGTTAGTGTTTGTTCAAGACTTTATAGGCCAAGGTTGAGGCCTAGTTGAGAAGAGGGCTCAGATGAGCCGGGCCAGAGTTTGGTCAGGAGAGAGTCTTTGCCACAGAGAGGCACAGAACTCCCTCTCTATCCACAAAGAAAAGCATGTAGCATGTTCCTTGGTTGGGAACATGTCCTGTGTTGACATTAACACCAGAAGTGGACAATGGATATCCAATGATGACACTCTCGTTGGATTCCTGGGAAAGGAGGCTGGGAAGATGAACCACTGGAGGGTGTGGGGTGGAGGTTAGCCTTGAAGGATGCTGGAATTTGGGATAAGTGAGGGGGTCACAGAGCTGTATAGGAACAGAGGTGGAAAGAGGGAAGATGGTGAGGTCCCCTTCTAGGGACAATGAGTAGATCAACTTGTATTGTTGTTGGTGATAAAGATGGAAAGATGGAGGCCATAAAAATGAGGGTAAGGCTTCTGTGCTCAACCCATAAACAGTGGGGACTGGCAAAAGTTTTTTAGTAAGGAAGTGAGGTGAAGAAGGCAAGGTTTTAAACATAGTGATAGTGAATGAAATGGGAGAGTTTATACCTACAGTGTCCAATGGACAATTTTGCAATGATTCAAGCTTCTGTAGTGATAACCTCTCCCATTCCATACGTTAACTATAGATGTTCTATGCCTGTTCTTATTGACCCTGGAGGAGTTGTGGCAAGGCTGCCTTGATGATTCACAGTGTTGACCTCTGGCCCTTGAGCCAAAGACCCTCCTCTCAACTGTTTTGCATGTGCTCATGCTTCCTGCTACCAGTTTTCAAAAGGAGTGTCAAGAAAAAGAAGGATTTTTGAAGAGCATTGTTGACTTAGTGTAGAATGTGACAGCAGCATCTAAGTCAACTGACCTGAGTTCATCACATGACTCTACTGCCAACTAGTTCTGTCCTATTAGGCAAAGTATGCCATCATCCCTCTCAGCCTTGCTCTCCTCCATCTGTGCAATGAAGATGGCAATGCCTACCTCCTGGGTTGCTATGAGAAGTATAGCAACAGAGGTAATCTGGATAAAGCCCTGAGCTTTGTATACATACTAATAACTCAATAGACGGAGCTACTATTAACATCAAAGAGAACATATTAGAAGATAAAATGAGGTGATGAAGATGGCTTAGTAATGAAATAAAGGAGAGAGGATAAAGGTTAGTAGCCAGATCAGATATACTACCAAAAAGATAACACAAATGTGGAGCATTTTAATAAGAAAAGTACCAGGAAAAAAGTATAAAAACATTCTAGACAGATAAAATAGAACACAAAATTTTACCAAGAATGTACTAAAAAGAAGAAAATACTTAAATATGGCAGCAAGTTGGAGTCCAAGGGCCAGGATGACCATGCTGCTATAAACCTGGTTCTTGGGTCCTCCTCAACCCCCGATATTGGTTGTCAAGGTCACTGTAGAGGGTACTGAGAATGGAGGTTTGAGGTGGATGTCCCAAGGATGGTGAGCAGAGCTTCGTTACCTTCAAACCAGAATTTCCTCCTCTGTGGATAGTGTAGAAATGTCTCAGGAATGAAGGGTACCATGGGCCAGTGTTGGAGAAATGCCTAAGGAAGGTTAAATATTCTTTATCCCAGTACTTCTCAGAGTCTTTAATACATAACTGTGATACTCCAGGAGGGGATCTATAGAAGGTCCTGGTTTTAGACGGTGGAATTCTTTTAGGAGGAGGAAGGGGATGCTTGAGACAATGTCATAAAAGTAGTATTCCTTGGAACACATTTGGGAAATGCTGTCCCAGCTGCTTGTCCTTTGGCTCAAGACAAATAATGCCCTATGTTCCACATCCAAACATGCCGAGTGTGTTCCCTCTGCCTGGAATGTTCCATCTCCAGGTCTCCACATAACTTCCTCCCCTTCTCTTCATTCAGGTCTCAGCTGAGATGTCTCGAGAGGTCTTCTCCATCCCAAAGCACTTTCCCATCACTCTCCATCCCAAAGCACTTCTCACTATTAGAAATGTTTGAAGTGATGTACTTGTTACAGTTTTATTGTCTGTTTCTCCTTTAGAATGTAAGTTCATTGCATGAGAGTGTTGCAGTATTCCTGGCATTTAGAACAGGGTCGGGTGCATAGTAGACGCTGCGTTGAAGAACAAATGAATGAACGAACAGTAAACTTAAGACTTTCTTTTAAACAGGGTGGAAGATCATGATGATCTTATGCCAATATTTCTGCACCATGACACCATTCTGAAGGCAACTTATGGCGAATACTTCCTGGCTGAACTAATAGAGGCCCAAGATGAAGAGAATCATGCTGTCGTGTGTGAGGTTGGTGATTAACCCACCTAGGGATGTGCTTGGTGAAATAAAAGAGAGAAATAAGTGACATTGCTCCTGATTTTACCCAGTGCCCCAGGGCTGCCATCCCCTGCTCCCTCCCCATGCCCTCCAGGTGGCATGCCAGGCTGATTTGTAAACTGTGGCATCACTCCTTCTGTGCTGTTACTGGCTTTAGGTTTTTAGGTTTTTGAGATCCTTCCAGATGCCCAGGCTCCTGTGGATTCTTTGCCCTGTTCCTAGAGTTAGGGGTTAGAGTTAGGAGGAAAGGAAAATATCCTCTAGGGATGTCTAGGGAGCATTTCTGAGATCCCAGAGGTCAGAGTTCACAAACTAGAATCCTTCTGGCAGATGGATTGTGTTTGACTTGGAAAGTGATTCATTTTTTAAAAACTTAGTTTTTTTTTTTTAAAGATTGGCATCTGAGCCAACATCTGTTGCCAATATTTTCTTCTTCTTCTTCTTCTCCCCAAAGTCCCCCAGTGCATAGTTGTATATTCTAGTTGTAGGTCCTTCTGGTTGTGTTATGTGGGACGCCACCTCAGCATGGCCTGATGAGTGGTGCTATGTCTGCACCCAGGATCTGAACTGGTGAAACCATGGGCCGCAGAAGCAGAGTGTGCAAACTTAACCACTCGGCCATGGGGCTGGCCCCCAAAACTTAATTTTTAAAAAACTTTTTGTTTCAACAAAATTTCACACTTATAGAAAACTTATAAGTACCCAGGTTTCCTAAATGTTAACGTTTTACTACATTTGCTTTATCATTCCCTTTGCTTGCTCTTTCCCTCTCTCTATTTATATAGGTAAAAATATGTGTGTATAACATAAATTTATATATTTTTTATGAACCATTTAAGAGTAAGTTGTGGATGTAATTCCCCTTTACCTTTAAATAGTTCAGTGTGTATGTCTTAGAAATGAGGATGTTCTCTTACGTAACTGCAATGCAGCAATCAAGTCGAGCGGTTACGGTCCTGCAATCCTGCTATCTAATCTACAGACCTTATTCAGATTTTACTGACAGTCCTGATAATGTCCTTTATGGCAGAAATAAATCCAGATCATTCGTTGTACTCAGGTGTCATGTGTTCAGTCTCTTATAATCTGGAACAACTCCCCAGTCTGTCTTTGTCTTTCATGACGATGACATTTTTTAAGAGTACAGGTCAGGTGTTTTGTAGAATGTCTCTCAATTTGGATTTGTCCAATGTTTTCTCATGATTTGATTCATGTTATATGTAATTAAATTTTGTTGAATTAGTAGCTAACATTTAAAAATTAGGAAAGAGCATATAACAATTGGAATTTCTAGCTTTCCTGGAAAAATCAGAAGGCCTGCCTGTTGGGCCTGTTTTTCTGCAGGGCCCCAGGGAGTTGGAGCTTTGGAGCAGCTGCCACTGCAGGCAGTGGGTGCCCTCCAGCCCAGCACCATTCACACCGTGCCCTGGGTCTTCACAAGCTTCCTCAGCCCATCTTCTCCATTGTGTGCGAGCACGGTCCTTGTGAACACATCAGGTGTGACCACTGACTCAGGACATGCCCTGTGAGAGTCCTGATTCCACAGTGTCCATCCAGGAAGGCTTTACAACAGGAGGTTTGGGATGGAAATAAAGAAACACGGAACCCATGCCCTCTAGTTTGCCAGCTGTACACCCAGAGGTCCACACCCAGGGGAAAAGTTGGGAAGAGACAAAAAAGAGAGCTGGCAAGCTGCTAGCTTTATTGTGTCTCAGCTCAAAGTGATGAGCAGGTGAACCTGGGACTCTAGGTGGCTGATATGAGCAACTCTGTGACTCTTGAGACCATCTCTCATCCTTGCTCCACCCCTGGAGGCATTCACTGAGGGACACTCCTCCTTTACAGAATGTTAGCTAGCAGTGAGTTCCTTCTCTGCATTTGCCCCCACAGGATTTGATAAAGAAGATCCTAATTCTGATAGCTACACATACGTGTACTGAGGTATCTTTAGGCCTTTATTTGGGTTTGAACCTGCCAACATAGGCCTTCCTGAAAAATAACATGATAGCTTTCTACCTCATGCCGCTCCATCTGAAGCTTTGGGCGTTCTTAAGAGTTGAAAATGCTGAAATAGGGATATTCATGGGGTCTGCCCAAGGGTATGGAGAAACTGTCTGACTGAAAAAAATTGAGACTCTTAGCATCTTAGGGTCATTAGGGAATATGTGCTAACTATTCAGCGTTAGGAAGGATAGGGTCATGACCAATGGCATCTGCTTTATGTGTATATGAGAAATGCGAGGAGAATAATTTAAAGTAGTGGTACTCAAACCTGAGCATGCATTGAAGTTACTTCTTGGGCTAATTAGAACACAAATGACTGGGGACACCCCGCCACCACAGCATCTCTGATCCTGTAGGTCTGGGATGGGGCCTGAGAATCTGCATTTCTCACTAGTTCTCAGTGATACTGATGCTCCTCGTGTAGGCACCACATTTGAGAACTCTGTTTTAAAGGAATGAAGCTTCCCTCCAAATAGCTTGTTATTGACTAGTGTACAAGGACCTCACAAGGCCAGCCTTTTGTTGATGGTTTTAGGAATTGAGAAAAAAAGCAATTCAAACGTGAGCTAAGATGTTCTCTTTGCATCCATGAGAAATATAGAGGGCAATTTTTTGGTAAAGGCCTTTAAGAGAGGTTTATATAGGCTTGTACTGAAGATTGTTTTTGACAGCAAGATAGTCTTATTTTGAGTGAATTTTCGTGTTTGTCTTTTGCATATCATAATTAAGAAACATGCATAGACCACTTGGGTACCCAGCCCTGTACCTGAATATTTCATTCATAGAATCCCAAGGTTCAGGCAAAGATGACCACAAATTATGCTTTTTTTAAAGTGGATATTTGATCTTCATTTTAAAAAGGAGGGTTTTGTGCCAGTTTGTTGAAAAGCATTCAAAGGTGGGAATTTAGCAGTTTTACTTCTAGGAGGACTTGTTTCGGGAATCCATCATTCTTCATACACTCAGTTCTCATTGTTTGACAACACTGTAAGGGCTATTTTAAAAATATTGCTTTTCGTGAAAAACATGGAATCAAAAGTTCTCTTGTTTTGATGACTTGATTAGCGTGAGACTTCGTTCTCCGTCAGTGGTTCTCAAGCTTGGTGTGTATGAGAGTCACCTGGAATGCTTTTAGAACATCCCCATGCCACTGGACTTGCATCTAGAATACGTAAAGAACTCATGCAGCGACAAAGAGGCAAATCATCCAAATGAAACGTGGGCAAAGGATTTGAATAGACATTTCTCCAAAAAAAATATGCAAATGGCCAGTAAGAATGTGAAATGATTTTCAATACCATTAGTCATTAGGGAAATGCAAATCAAAACTACAGTGAGATACCACTTTACACCCACTAGGATGGTTATCATAAAAGAGAAGGACAATAACAAGTGTTGGTGAGAATGTGGAGAAATTGGAACCCTGAGACATTGTTCTTGGGAATATAAAATGGTGTAGCCACTTTGGAAAACAGTCTAGCATTTCCTCAAAAAGTTAAACATAGAATTACCATTTGACCAAGCAATTCACTCCTAGAATTGAAAATAAATATTCACTCAAAAACTATGTACACAAACATTCATAGCAGTGTTATTCATAATCGCCAAACAGTGGAAACAGCCCCATGTCTATCTGCTGATGAATGGGTGAACAAAAAGTGGCATATCCAAACAATGGAAAATTATTAGGAAATAAAAGGAATGAATTACTGATGTATGTTACAACATATTTGAACCTTGAAAACATCATGCTAGGTGAAAGCAGCCAGACATAAAGACCATGTATTATATGATACTATTTATATGAAAGCCCAGAATAGGCAAGTGTATAGAGATAGAAAATAGATAAGGGGGGGGGGGGTGATGGGGAGTGACCAGTAATGGGTATGGGGTTTCTTTGGGGAGGACGAAAACATTCTGAAATTAGTGGTAGTGGTGTACACCTTCGTGAATATACTAAAAACCACTGAATTGTATACTTCTTAAAGGTTTATTTTTATGGTAGGTGAATTATATCTCAATTTTTAAAAATTCTGTTGCTAGGAATCATCAGGATTAATTAAATCAATCTTTTGGGGTGAGACACAATCAGTATGGTTTTTTTTTTTTTGGTGAGGAAGCCTGGTCCTGAGCTAACATCTGTTGTCAATCTTCCTCTTTTTGCTTGAGGAAGATTATCCCTGAGCTAACATCTGTGCCAATCTTCCTCCATTTTCATATTTGGGATCCCGCCACAGCATGGCTTGATGAGTGGTATGTAGGTCCATGCCCAGGATCGGAACCTGTGAACCGTGGGCTGCTGCAATGAAGCGTGCGAACTTAACCATCACGCCACCAGGCCAGCCCCCCACAATCAGCATTCTTTAAAAGCTCCCCATATAATTCCAATGTGCAGTCTAGGTAGTGAAACATTTATCTGCATGACGGAAAACACATCTGGTGAAGAATGGGATGAATTTAGAGAGATAGGGGCATTAGCTACTTAAGGTGAGAACTGTCCCTAAAAATTAGATTGTGGGGTATTAGTCCATACTAGTTGTTTCTTCTACATTGAAAAGGTTTTTATTTTTATTCTTTCATACTTAGGTTTTTGCATTTTTTTTTTAAAGAGTTGCTTTCATATATTCTCATTGGACCTATAGCTTCAGGTTAATGAAAAAAAGGAAGGGTTAGGAAGTATTTGGGCCCAGCAGCACCATTTTGAAAAGCTATGTCTTTACACGATGAGACAAAAACTGCTGAGAAGTAGTATGATTCATACAGACCCCCAATAAGGACTTTTACTGACCAAACTATAGGACTCCGGTTTAGTCAGGTCTTTGTTTTTTGGAGAAGAATTTTATTTATTTTTTGCAGCTTTATTCAGATATAATTGACATACAACATCGTGTCAGTTTAATGTGTTGATTTAATACATTTATATATTGCAAAATGATTACCACCATAGCATTAGCTAACACCTCCCTCACATGTCATAATTACCATTTCTTTTTGTAGTGAAAACATTTAAAATCTACTCTCTTAGCAGCTTTGAAGTATATAATACAATAGAAGTAATTATAATCACCATACTGTACATTAGATCCCCAGAATTTATTCCTCTTCTAACTGGAAGTTTGTGCTCTTTGGCCAACATCTCCCATTTCCCTCACCCCCCACCCCCCCTACTCCCTGGTAGCCACAATTCTACTCTGCTTCTACGAGTTTAGCTTTTTTAGACTCCACATATAGGTGACATCGTACAGTATTTGTCTTTATCTGACTTATTTCACTTAGCATAATGCCATCAAGGTCCATCCATGTTGTTGCAAATGACAGGATTTCCTTCTTTCTCTTGGCTGAATAATATTCCATTGTGTGGATAGATAGATATGTACATACATGCATACACACACACACACACGCACACTACATCTTCTTTATCCATTCCTCTGTCGACAGACACTTAGGTTGTTTCCCCACCTTGGTTATTGTGAGTTATGCTACCATGAACATGGGAGTGCAGATACCTCTTCAAGATCCTGTTTTTCTTTCCTCCTGATATACGCCCAGAAGTGGGATTGCTAGGTCATACAGTAGTTCTGTTTTTAATTTTTTGAGAAACCTCCATACTGTTTTCCATGATGGGTTCATCAATTTACATTTCCATCAACAGTTAGCGTAAGTGTTCCCTTTTCTCCATATCCTTGCCAGTACTTGTTATCGTTAGTCTTTTTGATGATAGCCATTCTAACAGCTGTGAGGTGATATCTCATTGTGGTTTTCATATCTTCTTTATCCAGTCATCAGTTTCTGGGCATTTAGGTTGGTTCCACGTCTTGGCTATTGTAAATAACACTGCGATGAACATAGGGGTGTATGGGAGTCTTGGGATTGCTAATTTCAGGTTCTTAGGATAGATACCCAGTAGTGGGATAGCTGGGTCATAGGGTATTTCTATTTTTAACTTTTTGAGGAATCTCCATACTGTTTTCCATAGTGGCTGCACTAGTTTGCATTCCCACCAACAGTGTGTGAGGGTTCCTTTTTCTCCACAACCTCTCAAACATCTGTCTCTTTTGGTTTTGGATATTTTTGCCAATCTAACGGGTGTAAGGTGATATCTTAGTGTAGTTTTGATTTGCATTTCCCTGATGATTAGCGATGATGAACATCTTTTCATGTGTCTGTTGGCCATACTTATATCTTCTTTGGAGAAATGTCTGTTCATGTCCTCTGCCCATTTTTTGATCGGGTTGTTTGTTTTTTTGTTGTTAAGCTGTGGAAGTTCTTTGTATATTATGGATATTAATCCTTTGTCGGATAAGTAGCTTGTAAATATTTTTTCCCAATTAGTGGGCTGTTTTTTTGTTTCAATCCTGTTTTCCCTTGCTTTGAAGAAGCTCTTTATTCTGATGAAGTCCCATTTGTTTATTCTTTCTATTGTTTCCCTCATCTGAGGAATTATAGTGTCCGAAAAGATTCTTTTGAAACTGATGTCAAAGAGTGTACTGCCTATATTCTCTTCTAGAAGACTTATTGTTTCAGGCCTAATCTTTAAGTCTTTGATCCATTTTGAGTTTATTTTAGTAAATGGTGAAAAAGAATGATCAATTTTCTTTCTTTTACATGTGGCTGTCCAGTTTTCCCAGCACCGTTTGTTGAAGAGACTTTCTTTTCTCCATTGTAGGCCCTCAGCTCCTTTGTCGAAGATTAGCTGTCCATAGATGTGTGGTTTTATCTCTGGGCTTTCAATTCTGTTCCATTGATCTGTGGACCTGTTTTGGTACAGTACCATGCTGTTTTGATCACTGTAGCTTTGTAGTATGTTTTGAAATCGGGGATTGTGATGCCTCCAGCTTTGTTTTTCTTACTCAGGATTGCTTTAGCAATTCGTGGTCTTTTGCTGCCCCATATGAATTTTAGGATTCTTTGTTCAATTTCTGTAAAGAATGTCCTTGGGATTCTGATTGGGATAGCATTGAATCTGTAGATTGCTTTAGGTAGTATGGACATTTTAACTATGTTTATTCTTCCAATCCATGTGCATGGAATGTCTTTCCATCTCTTTATGTCATCGTCAATTTCTTTCAAGAAAGTCTTGTAGTTTTCATTGTATAACTCTTTCACTTCCTTGGTTAAATTTATCCCAAGGTATTTTATTCTTTTTGTTGCGATTGTGAATGGGATTGAATTCTTGAGTTCTTTTTCTGTTGGTTCATTGTTTGTGTATAGAAATGCTACTGATTTATGTATGTTGATTTTATACCCTGCAACTTTGCTGTAGCTGTTGATTGTTTCTAATAGTTTTCCTATGGGGTCTTTGGGGTTTTCTATATATTAGATCATGTCGTCTGCAAACAGCGAGAGTTTTACTTCTTCATTGCCTATTTGGATTCCTTTTCTTTCTTTTTCCTGCTGAATTCCTCTGGCTAACACCTCCAGTACTATGTCGAATAGGATTGGTGAAAGTGGGCACCCTTGTCTTGTTCCTGTCCTCAGAGGGACGGCTTTCAGTTTTTGTCCGTTGAGTATAATGTTGGCTGTGGGTTTGTCATATATGGCCTTTATTATGTTGAGGTACTTTCCTTCTATACCCATTTTATTGAGGGTTTTTATCATAAATGGGTGTTGGGTCTTGTCGAATGCTTTCTCTGCATCTATTGAGATGATCATGTGGTTTTTGTTAATGTAGTGTATCACGTTGATTGACTTGCGGATGTCGAACCATCCCTGTGTCCCTGGTATAAATCCCACTTGATCATGGTGTATAATCTTTTTCATGTATTGCTCTATTCGGTTTGCCAGAATTTTGTTGAGGAGTTTTGCATCTATGTTCATCAGTGATATCGGCCTGTAGTTCTCCTTCTTTGTGTTGTCCTTGCCAGGTTTGGAGATCAGAGTGATGTTGGCTTCATAGAATGTGTTGGGGAGTACTCCATCTTCCTCAATTTTCTGGAATAGTTTGAGAAGGATAGGTATTAAATCTTCTTTGAATGTTTGGTAGAATTCTCCAGAGAAGCCGTCTGGTCCTGGACTGTTATTTTTGGGGAGGTTTTTGATTACTGTTTCTGTTTCTTTACTTGTGATTGGCCTATTCAGATTCTCCATTTCTTCCTGGTTCAGTTTGGGGAGGTTGTAAGAGTCCAGGAATTTGTCCATTTCTTCTAGGTTGTTCAATTTGTTGGCATATAGTTTTTCATAGTATTCTCTTATGATCCCTTGTATTTCATTGGTATCTGTTGTGATTTCTCCTCTCTCATTCCTAATCTTATTTATTTGAGATTTCTCTCTTCTTTTCTTGGTGAGTCTGGCCAAGGGTTTGTCGATTTTGTTAATTTTTTCGAAGAACCAACTCTTTGTTTCATTGATCCTTTCTACTGTCTTTTTCGTTTCAATATTGTTTATTTCTGCTCTTATTTTTATTATTTCCCTCCTTCTACTGACTCTGGGCTTTGTTTGTTCTTCTTTTTCTAATTCTGTTAGGTGTCGTTTGAGGTTGCTTATGTGAGATTTTTCTTGTTTTGTAAGGTGAGCCTGTATTGCGATGAATTTACCTCTTAGGACTGCTTTTGCTGCATCCCAAATGATTTGGTATGACGTGTTCTCATTTTCATTTGTCTCCAGATAATATTTGATTTCTTCTTTAATTTTTTCAATAATCCATTGTTTGTTCAGTAGCGTGTTGTTTAGTCTCCACATTTTTGTACCTTTCTCTGCTTTATTCTTGTAGTTGATTTCTAGTTTCATAGCATTGTGATCAGAAAAGATGCTTGATATTATTTCAACTCTCTTGTATTTATTGATGCTTGCTTTGTTTCCCAAAATATGGTCTATCCTTGAGAATGTTCCATGCGCACTTGAGAAGAATGTGTAGCCTGCTGTTTTTGGATGAAGTGTTCTATATATATCTATTAAGTCCATCTGGTCTAATTTTTCATTTAATTCTATAATTTCCTTGTTGATTTTCTGTCTGGATGTTCTATCCATTGGTGTTAATGGGGTGTTGAGGTCCCCTACTATTATAGTATTGTTGTTGATGTCTTCTTTTAGTTCTGTTAAGAGTTGCTTTACAAATTTTGGTGCTCCTGTGTTGGGTGCATATATATTTACAAGTGTGATGTCTTCTTGGTGGAGAGTCCCTTTTATCATTATATACTGTCCCTCTTTGTCTTTCTTTACCTGTTTTGCTTTGAAGTCTACTTTGTCTGATATTAGTATAGCGACACCTGCTTTCTTTTGTTCATTATTAGCTTGGAGTATTGTCTTCCATCCCTTCACTCTGAGTCTGTGTTTGTCTTTGGGGCTGAGGTGTGTTTCCTGGAGGCAGCATATTGTTGGGTCTTGTTCTTTGATCCATCCTGCCACTCTGTGTCTTTTGATTGGAGAGTTCAATCCATTTACATTTAGAGTGATTATTGAAATGTGGGGGCCTACCGCTGCCATTTTATGTCTTGTTTTCTGGTTCTCTTCAATTTCCTTTGCTTCTCGTCCATGGTTTAGTCTGTTCTGATGGAGAGCTGCTACTCTCTGTTGTTGTCCTTCTACTTATCTCCTTTGTTCTTGGTTTTGTAGTCCCTTTCCTTTTTTTGATTTTTCGGGAATGAGCGTTTTCCTGAGCATTTCTTGAAGAGGAGGTTTGGTGGCAATGAACTCCCTTAATTTTTGTTTATCTGGGAAAGTTTTTATTTCTCCATCGTATTTGAAGGATATTTTTGCTGGGTAGAGAATTCTCGGCTGCAGGTTTTTGTCCTTCAGATTTTTGAATATATCATTCCACTCTCTTCTAGCCTGTAAAGTTTCTGCTGAGAAATCTGCTGAAAGCCTGATGGGGGTTCCTTTGTAGGTCAATTTCTTCTGCCTGGCTGCCCTTAGTATTCTCTCCTTGTCATTGACTTTTGCTAGCTTCACTACTATATGTCTTGGGGTTGGTTTACTTGCATTGATAAAGTTTGGAAATCTATTGGCTTCTGTCACATGAAGTTCCATCTCTCTCCCCAGGTTTGGGAAGTTCTCAGCCATTATTTCTTTGAATAGGCTTTCTGCCCCCTTCTCCCTCTCTTCTCCCTCTGGTATACCTATAATCCTTAGGTTGCATCTCCTAATTGCGTCAGATAATTCTTGGAGAGTTTCTTCATTTCTTTTTAGTCTTAGCTCTCTCTCCTCCTCTGCCTGCAGCATTTCTACATTCCTATCTTCCAAATTGCTAATTCTTTCCTCCATATTATTGGCCGTACTGTTCAGTGCATCTAGATTTTTCTTAATCTCCTCTATTGTGTTCTTCATTTCCAGTATTTCTGTTTGGTTCTTCTTTATAGTATAGAACTCTTTTGTGACATAGCTCCTGAACTCGTTGAGTTGTCTATCTGAATTCTCTTTTAACTCATTGAGTTTTTTAATGATGGCTTTTTTGAAGTCATCATCATTTAGGTTGTATATTTCATTGTCTTTGGGATTGTTTTCTGTGTGTTTGTCATTTTCCTTCTGTTCTGGAGATTTAATATATTTTTTCATATTGCTTTATGGTGTAGATTTGTGCCTCCGCATAGAGATAGAGTTTAGTTACTGCTTCCACTTGTTTCTACTGGTGTGGTGGGGGGACAGCTGTTTATACTGCTCCAATCAGGAACCCTATCAGCTGTTGCTAACTGGGCCTGGGCCCCTCCTCGCAGTCACAGTGATCCTGTGAGTTCCCTCTTCAGCTGTGGAGGTCATCACAGGGGGACTTCAGACTGCTGGTGCCTACTGTTGCAGACCACCTAGACGTGCTCCCTCCTTAGGTTCTCCAGTGGTTTTATGGGCTTTCCCAGCAGCCAGAGGCAGGATCACTTATATCTGCAGCTCTGTCACTGTCGGTGCCCACAAAATCTCGCTTGTCCACTATGGTCACAGCAGAGCTATGGGCAGTTTCTACAGTCTGTGGTTAGCTCACCTAGCTATGCTACTTTTGTCCCAGGGTCTTCCAGCCTTGTGGTTGCCGGATGGGTGCTCTCTACTAGTGCTGTGCAGAGGCTATCGCTGAGGCTTCTGTGAGACTGTAGAGTTTCCTCCTGGGCCACAGAGCCAGGTCGCTGGAACTCCACCCAGCCCCAGTCCTCTCCCCTAGGATCTTGGTGAGCCCATTGCCCTGTCTGGGGAATAGCCTGATACCTTGAGTTCAGTGGCAGCTGGTTGGCTGCTGCCCTGCCTGGGATTCTCCTCTTTGGGACCCTCCCAGCATTGTGGATGCTGGGTGGGGCCTCTCCGCTAATGGCAGGCAAAGACCCTGCCTGCTGCCCTGAGGGGACTTCAGAGTTTCTCCCCCAGGCTGCCTAGCCAGCCACTGGAGCTCCACCCAGCCCCGGTCCTCTCCCAGGAGATCTCTGGTAGTCCCGAGCCCCTCCTGGGCGAAAGCCCGGTCAGTGGAACTGGCGGTGGCAGCTGGCGGCCCGGCGCGCCATTTGGGATTCTCTCCGGGAGCCCCCAGGCGTTGTGGGTGCTGGGCGGGGCCTCTCCAATAATGGCAGGCAAAGACCCTGCCTGCTGCCTGGACAGGATTTCAGAGTTTCTCCCCCAGGCCACGTAGCTGGCCGCTGGAGCTCCACCCAGCCCCGGACCTCTCCCAGGAGATCTCCAGTAGTCCTGAGCCTCTCCTGGGCGAAAGCCCGGTCAGTGGAGCCAGCCGCAGCAGTTGGCAGGCCGGCACACCATTTGGGAGAGCCCCCAGGCGTTGTGGAGGCTGGGCAGGGCCTCTCCGATAATGGCAGGCAAAGACCCTGCCTGCTGCCGGGACGGGACTTCAGAGTTTCTCCCCTAGGCCGCGTTGCCAGCCGCTGGAGCTCCACCCAACCCTGGACCTCTCCCAGGAGATCTCCGGTAGTCCCGATCCCCTCCTGGGCAAAAGCCCAGTCAGAGGAGCCTGCAGCGGCAGCTGGCAGGCCGGTGCGCCGCTTGAGATTCTCTCCAGGGGCCCCCAGGCTTTGTGGATGCTGGGCGGGACCTCTCTGCTAATGGTGGGTAGGGGTTTTCCCCACCGCCTCCGGTGTGTAACTCTGGAGCTTCCCTCTGGGCTCAGGTGTAATTGCGGGGGGCTTAGGTAGGGCTCTGTTCACGTGTTTCCACCATCGCTCCTCTGGTGTGCGCTCCCTCCTGCCCTTGGCGTGTGGCAATGTTCTGGGGGCGTCTGCTGGAAGAAAGCCGCCCGCAGGCTCTAGGCTGTTTGGGGGTCGGGGTCAGAGAGTTTTCACCTATCTCCACCTCCTCCCGGAGGGAAGTCCGTCCGCCTTCCAATGTATAGCAGTGTGGGTCTCTCCAACGTCCTGAGATGCTATATAGATATCCTTTGTCAAGCTATGAATGTCCAATTAGTTGTAGATTCGAAGGAGGAGAGACAAAGAAGTCTGCTCACGCCGCCATCTTGGATCTTCCTCCCTTCTGCCCATTTTTAAGTGGATTTTTTTTCTACTAAGTTGTATGAATTCTTTGTGTATTTTGGATATTAACACCTTATCCAATATAGGGTTTGCAAATATTTTCTCCCATTCAATAGGCTGCCTTTTCATTTTGTTGATGGTTTCTTTTGCTGTGCAGAAGCTTTTTAGTTTGGTGTAGTCACACTCACTAATTTTTGCTTTTGTTGCTTGTGCTTTTGATGTCATAGCCAAAAAAATCATTGCTAAGATCAATGTCAAGGAGCTTCTTCCATGTGTTTTCTCCTGGGGGTTTTACCTTTTCAGGTCTTATGTTTATGTCTTTAATCCATTGTGAGGTCATTTTTGTGAGTGGTGTAAGATAGGGGTCCATTCTTCTGCATGTTGATATCCAGTTTTCCCACCATCATTTATTGAAGAGGCTATCCTTTCCCTGTTGAACATTCTTGATTTCCTTTGCAAATACTAGTTGGCTGCATTTGCGGGGGTCTATTTCTGGGATCTTGATTCTCTTCCATTGCTCTGTGTGTCTGTTTTTATCCCAGTACCATACTGTTTTGATTACTATAGCTTTGTAAAATAATTTGAAATCAGGAATTGTGATGCTTCCAGCTTCATTGTTCTATCTCAGGATTGCTTTGGTTATTTGGGATCTTTTGTGGTTCCATACAAATTTTAGAGTTGTTTTTTTAATTTCTGTGAAAAATGCCAGTAGTATTTTGATAGGGATTTCATTGAATCTCTGGATGGCTTTGGGCGGTATGGCCATTTTAACAATATAAATTCTTTTACTCCGTGAACACAGGATATCTTTCCATTTGTTTGTGTATTCTTCAATTTCTTTCATCAAAGTCTTGTGTTTTCAGTGTATAGATCTTTCACTTCCTTGGTTAAATTTACTCCTAAGAATTTCATGGTTTTTGCTGTTGTGTATGGGATTATCTTCTTTATTTCTTTTTTAGGTATTTTATTGTTAGTATGTAGAAATGCAAGTGATTTCTGCATGTTGATTTTGCACCCTGCAACTTTACTGAATTTGTTGATTAGTTTTAACAGTTTTTTTGGGGGAAAATCTTTAGGATTTTCTACATATAAGATCATATTATCTTCAAACAAAGATAACTTTACTTCTTTCTTTCTGATTTGGATGCCTTTTCTTTCTTTTTCTTGCCTGATTTCTCTGGCTGGGACTTCCAGTTGTATGTTGCATAGGAGTGGTGATAGTGGGCACCCTTATCCTGTTCCTGATCTTAGAGGAAAAGCTTCCAACCATTCACCATTGAGTATGATGTTAGCTGTGGGCTTGTCATTTATGGCTTTATTGTGTTGAAGTATGTTTCTTCTATACCCAACTTGTTGTGCATTTTTATCAGTTGTATTTTGTCAAATGCTTTCTCTGCATCTGTTGAGATGATCATATGATTTTTATCTTTCATTCTATTAATGTGTATCACATTTCTTGATTTGTATATATTGAACCATCCTTACATCCCAGGGATAAATCCCACTTGATCATGGTGTATGAGGCTTTTAATGTGCTGTTGAATTCAGTTTGCTAATATTTTGTTGAGAATTTTTGCGTCTGTCTTCCTCAGAGATATTGGTCTGTAGTTTTCTTTTCTTGTGGTGTCTTTATCTGGCTTTGGTATCATAGAAATGCCCATATTTGGCTTTGGTATCAGAGTAATGCTCACCTCATAAAATGAGTTTGGGAGTGTTCCTTCCTCTTCGATTTTTGGGATGAGTTTGAGAAGAATTGGCATTAATTCTTTAAATATTTTATAGAATTTACCAGTGAAGCCATTTGGTCTGGACTTTCCTCTGTTGGGAGGTTTTTGATTACTGATTCAATCTCCTTATTTATTATTGGTCTGGTCATATTTTTTATTCATGATTCAGTCTTGGTAGGTTGCAGGTTTCTAGGAATTTATCCTTTTATTTGGTTATTTATTAGGTTATCCAACTTGTTGGCATATAATTGTTCATGGTAGTCTCTTATGATCCTTTGTATTTCTGTATTACCAATTGTAATGTCTCCTCTTTCATTTCCGATTTTATTAATTTGTCTTCTCTCTTTTTTTCTGAATTCAGCTAAAGGTGTGTCAATTTTATCTTTTCAAAAAACCAACTCTTGGTTTCGCCACTCTTTTCTCTTGTTTTTGTAGTCTCAATTTTATTTATTTCTGCTCTGATCTTTGTTATTTCCTTCCTTTTGCTAACTTGGGGCTTAATTTGATCTTCTTTTTCTAGTTCCTTGAGGTGTAAAGTTAGGTTGTTTATTTGCGATCTTTCTTTTTTCATAATGCAGGTGTTTATCACGATAAACTTACCTCTTAGAACTGCTTTTTAAGCATCCCATAGATTTTGGTATGTTGTGCTTCCATTTTTGTTTGTTTCAAGATATTTTTTGATTTCCCTTTTGATTTCTTCTGTAACTCCTTAGTTGTTCAGGAATGTTTTAATTTCCAAACTTTCCTGTTGTCATTGATTTCTAGTTTCATAACTTGTGGTCAGAAAATATATGTGGTCCAATTTCAGTCTTCTTAAGTTCGCTAAGACTTGTATGATCTATCCTGGGGAAGGTTCTGTGTGTGCTTGAGAAGAATATGTATTCTGCTGCTGTCGGATGGAATGTTCTGTATATATCTGTTAGGTCCATTTGGTCTAAAGTATTGTTCAAGTCCAACATTTCCATGTTGATTTTCTGTCTGGATGTTCTATCCATTGTTGAAAGTGGGATATTAAAATCCCCTACTATTATTGTATTTTCTATTTCTACCTTTATATCTTTTATTATTTACTTAATATTTAGGTGGTCTGATGTTGGATGTATATGTATTTATGATTGTTGTATCTTCTTGGTGAATTGACCCTTTATCATTGCATAATGACCTTCTTTGTCTCATGTTACTGTTTTTAGCTGAAAGTCTATTTTGTCTGATATAGATATAGCTACCTTGCTCTCTTTTGGTTTCCACTTACATGGAATGTATTTTTCCTTCTCTTCATTTTAAGCCTGTATATATCCTTAAAGCTGAACTGAGTCTCTTGTAGGCAGCATATTGTTGGGTCTTGCATTCTTATTTATCCGGCCACTCTATGTCTTTTGATTGGAAAATACAATTTATTTATACTTAGAGTAATTAATGATAGGTGAGGACTTACTAATGCTATCTTTTTCTTCTCTGGCTATGTTGTAGTACCCTTCTTCTTTTCTTCCTCTCTTACTGGCTTCCTTTGTGAATTGATGATTTTCTGTGGTGGTACTGCTTATATATTTTTTTGTTTATCTTTTGTGAATCTACTGTAGGTTTTTGCTTTGTGGTTATGATGAGGCTTACATAAAACATTTTATAGATATAACAGTGTATTTTATGCTGATAACAACTTAACTTGGATCATACACAAAAACTTTATCCTTTGACTCTCCCCTTTTATGTTTTTGTTGTCACAATTTGCCTCTTTTTATATTGTGTATCTACTAATAAATTATTATAGCTATGTTATTTTTAATACTCTTGTCCTTTTGCATTTGTACTAGAGTTAAGTGGTTAACATTCCACTATGTTATAGTATTAGTGTATTCTGAGTCTGACTATAAACTTACCTTTACTAATGTGTTGTATATTTTCATATGCTTTCGTGTTACTAATTAGCATCCTTTCATTTCAGCTTGAATAACACTTTTCAGCTTTTCTTGTAAGGCAGGTCTAGTGGTGATGAACTCCCTCAGCTTTTATTTGTCTGGAAAAGTCTTTATCTCCCCTTCATTTCTGAAGGACAGCTTTCTTGATTGGTAGTTTTTTTCTTTTAGCACTTTGAATATATCATCCCACCCTCTCCACGCCTGTAAGAGGAATTCGCTGATAGACTTATGGAGATTCCTTTGTAAGTTATAAGCTTTTTGTTTCTTGCTACTTTTAAAATTCTTTCTTTGTCTTTGATTTTTGACAGTTTTGTTATAATGTGTCTTGGAGAGGATCTTTTTAAGCTGATTTTGTTTGGTGACCCATGAGTTTCATTATCTTGGATATCCAAATCTCTCCCCAGATTTGGGATGTTCTCAGCCATTACTTCTTAAGTAAGCATTCTGTACTTTTCTCCCTCTTTCTCCTTCAGAACTCTAGTGATTCACAAATTGGTCCCTTTGATGATATCCCAAAGATCTTGTAGGCTTTCTTCTCTCTTTTTCATTCTTTTTTCTTTGTTTTCCTCTAACTGGATACTTTCAAAGATCCTGTCTTCAGTCTCACTGATTCTTTCTTTTGCTTGATCAAGTCTGGTGTTGATGCTCTCTATTGCATTTTTCATTTCATTCACTGTATTCTCTGGCTCTAGAATCTCTATTCAGTTCTTTTTTTATGATTTCTCTTTGTTAAACTTTTTGTTCTGTTTGTGTATTGTTTTCCTGATTTCTTTGAATTGTCTTTCTGTCTTTTTTCATAGTTCATTGCATTTCCTTAAAACAGCAATTTTGAATTCTTTATCTGGTAAGTTGGAGATCTCCATGTGTTTGAGTTTGGGTGCTGGAAGATTATTGAGATGCTTTGGTGGTGTCATGTTTCCTTGATTTTTTAATGTTCCTTGGAGTTTTGTATTGCTGTCTTCACATTTGAAGTAGCAGTCACTTTCTCCAGTCTTTACTGTCTTCAGAGGAGAAATACCTGCATCAGCACTGCTAGAGATTCTGAGGCTTTCTCAGACCTTCTGTGGATACATCTGCTCCAGGCTTCCTGCTCTCTCTTGTAGTAGAATTCTAAAGCTTGTTTGCATTCTCGGGATCTTGCAAAGCACCAGGCTGAGTGCTAACAGCCTCTCTTGTTTTCCCAAAGATGGCACTACAGCTCAAGTTTGTGATCTCTCTGGCCTGCAGATCCTACCAATTTTCCTATTTATTTATTGAGGTAACATTGGTTTATAATGTTATGTAAATTTCAGTTGTACATCATTATATTTCAACTTCTGTAGAGACTACATCATGTTAAACAGCAAAAGTCTACTTGCTATCCATCACCATACACATGTGCTCCTTTACCCCTTTAACCCTCCCCAACACCTTTCCCCTCTGGTAACTGCCAAGCTATTCTCTGTATCTATATGTTTGTTTGTTTGTTGTTGTTTTATCTTCCACATATGAGTGAAATCATATGGTATTTGTATTTATCTGTCTGGCTTATTTCACTTAGCATAATACTCTCAAGGTCCATCCATGTTGTCGCAAATGGCAGTATTTCATCTTTTTTATGGCTGAGTAGTAATCCATTGTGTATATTTACCACATCCTGTTTATCCATTCATCTGCTGATGGGCCCTTAGGTTGTTTCCAAGTCTTGGCTATTGTGTATAATGCTGCAATGAACATAGGGGTGTGTATATCTTTTTGAATTAGTGTTTTTGTGTTCTTTGGATAAATACCCAGAAGTGGAATAGCTGGATCATATGGTAGATTTATTTTTAATTTTTTGAGGAGTCTCCATACTGTTTTCTATAGTGGCTACACCAGTTTGCATTCCCACCCGCAGTGTACAAGGGTTCCCTTTTCTCCACATCCTCTCCAACACTTGTTATTTCTTGTCTTTTTAATAATCATTCTGATGGGCATGAGGTAATATCTCATTGTGGTTTTGATTTGTGTTTCCCTAATAATTAGTGATGTTGAACATCTTTTCACATGCCTATTGGCCATCTGTATATCTTCTTTGGAAAAATATCTGTTCAGATCCTCTGCCCATTTTTTTATTGGGTTGTTTATTTATTTGTTGATTAGCTGTATGAGTTCTTTATATATTTTAGATATTAAGCCCTTATCATAGATATGATTTGCAAATATCTTCTCCCAATTGGTAGGTTGTCTTTTCATTTCATTGATGGTTTCTTGCTGTGTAGAAGCTTTTTAGTTTGATGTAGTCCCATTTGTTTACTTTTTCTTTTGTTTCCCTTGCCTGAAGAGACATATTCAGAAAGATACTGCACAGACCAATTTGACTGATTTTCTGTGCATGCTCCCTAGCAGTCTGCCAAAGCCTTCTTGTGCTGCTGTTGGGAGTGTGCATAGGAGCTGGCCATGGGGTAGGATGTTATGTGGGTGAGGCACACAAAGAGCTGGGGGTGTACTTGGGCCAGTTGGGGGATTCATCAATGAGGCATTCCCAGTGTCTCATGGGCATGCTTCTTAATGGAATCTGCAACACAATTAGGATCTGTATCCCTTTAATGTCCTCCAAGAGTCCTATCTGCTGCTCTCTTTCCACGCCTAGTCATGGATCTCCTGATTTAGTACTCTGGATAGGGTGAAAGAGAAATGAGCCCCTTTGGAAGCATTCCACATGGTTCACTAGCACTCTCTCCCTTTCCCCCACAGGATAAATCATAGACCAAGAAAGATCTTTCTTGACCCTAAGCTGTGCCTCCTTGGGGAATGGGTGACATGAGTAAAGTCACACTGTTCCTCTTCCCCACTCCAGTGTGTCCTAACTTATATTTTTTTTTTGCTCCAATGGAGTCCTGGAACTTCTCTGGAAACCTGTACTTTCACAAAGGCTCTCTCCTCTATGAGTGATTGTTTAAGTCAGTATTCTCCAGGGGCTCCTGGACCGCAGCCAAGAGGGGCTGGAGTCAGTTCATAGGCCTCTGCAAGGTCCGCAGCCAGGACCAAGGTCTGTCTGCCTATTTCCCAATGCACAGGTAGGCAAAACTCTTCCCAGGTCCCTTGGCGTTTGGAGTTGGAGCCGACAGTGCCCCCAGAGGCTCTTCTGTTCATGGATGGATGCTGAATATTTGCTATTGAACGGGGGGACAACAATGATGGACATCTTTGTGCTGCCATGAAACCGATGTCACTCTGGAGAAGGCTTTCAATTCCTTGGTTTCAAGGTGCTAGTTTCAACACCAAACACTTGAGTTAGTGCTTGTAAAGTTTCAGGGACTTCTTCCCCCACTTTCTTTCCCTCTCTAGTCATGTGTTACACGTTTTCAGTGTGTAAACCTCAGAGGAAAGTTGCAGGCTGAAAATTGCAGTTCCAACCCTGCAAGGATCCTTTGGTGTTTCTAAAGAGGCAAATGGAACCCAGTCCAATCTCCAAGAGGCTGTGTTGCTTCAGACATTAGGTGCTTTGTGTTCTGTGGAGAGGAGACCACAGAATCTTAAAATGGAACGGCGGTAGCAGGAACCATCAATAGGGAGCAGGCCAGTCTAGGATCTGGGAGTGGATCTCCAGTCTATACCAAGCCATGTCTGGTGTCTTAAGCCTTTTGGGTTCGAGATCAATACTGTCACTCTGCTCCCACCTGCCTCCCTGGACCCTTCTCCCAATGACCTGGACTTTCTCAGGCTGACCCTTTTAGGCGGTGGTATGCTGGAACTAGCTTGCTTTGGCTCATGAAAGCCGATTGTTAAATCTTCAGGAACTTTGCAAGCTGGTTGTTAAACACGGCCATTACTAAAAATTAAATTTTATAAACTTGCAGTGTAATAAGCTATACTAAAAACAAAGTTAATAAATACTCAACACTTATCCCTTCCTAATTATTTTACTATTATCTACACTCTTGAGGTTAGTTATGTCTATGGTCTCTGTATAGTGGAAATACCATATTATGGTGGCTACTGGGCATCCTTTCCCAACTGCCTATTTGGTGACATCACATTGGTAGCTTAAAATTTGGCCACAATGTTAGTATTTACAGCACAGAAATTAGCAAAGGCTACAAATCGAGGCTTTTCGGCATACCATGCTTTTAGGTGACCACAGTTGACCGGACATAATGGAACAAAGTACATCAATTCTGTCTCTTCTCAAACTGGCCCATGGTAGTTACAGGCCGTGCATGTAGAATGCCTGGGAGCTGTGCCTGTGCACTGTGGGAAACCCTTGACTAATGAAAGGTTTTTAACTGTGAGTTCGTTCTTCGGCTTGATAGTTACTTTGGAGGAGATTTGAGTCATCACTTTGCTGCAAATTGCTTTTCATAACTTTATCCTGGCTTACCTTGACATCTGGTGTTTACTCCAAACTGAGATTTCAAGGAAGGGCAGTTGGAGGCCAAGGGCGGCTCCTAGAGACAGATGGGCAGAGCGTCTGCTTTGGCATCATCCACAGCATGGGTAGCTCTGGTCTAAGTAGGCATCACTGACCTGTGGGTGGGTAAAGCCGGCCAGCTCAGCCATGCCTTTGGCATCAGGCAGAGGGGATCAAAGCTGGCAGTGGTCACAATGAGGGCACTCTGATTGTGGAGTATTGTCACCCAAAAGGGACGGGTGACCGTAGGGCTTTTTAGGTGGAAGCCTGAACGGTACAGTGCACATGTGTCTATAAATGCACCTGCTTGTGAAGACAAGGCCACTGAACATATGGATTTCTAACAATCTCAGCCTTATGTATTATCCTGTAGATCTGTATAGGAAAAACAAGAACAACAACAAAACTTTCAGTTTTGCTCTGCAGTATAAGAAAATTGAAGACACCTTTGTAGTGGAAAGTACCTCTGCCACCTGGAGAATAGATAGCAGCCAGTAATTAATGTGTTTTTATTGTACAAGTAAAAAAATAGTCCATTAAGTCAATTTATTTTTTCAGAAAACACACACACAAAGATGCATTTGAATGCTCCCACAAGTTCCTATTTCAGAACAGTGTTTCTCAAATCAGAATAGTTATTTGAAAGAAACCCAAAGGAAAAAGCAGACACTTCCACAATATGTCCTTGCTCTGTCGCAGTCTATAATTGTGAACTTTTGTGAATTGTCACAACCTGGGATGAATGATGGGAATATAACAGGTTGTAGAATTGGAGAACGTTAAATCTTTGTTCCTAATGGCAAAACATGTTTTTCTCATTTTCATCAGAATGTGTGATCCATGCCATTTGAAATCAAATCCCAAACACAATGAGCCATTAGTGTAATAGCTCATTACTAACAGCGGTCTTATAAATAATACATTCTTATCATGCACATGCAGCTCGCCATGAAGCCAGCAAAAGGTATTTCAGGCCATCGAAGTTTTGTTGCGCCAGCGTGGCTGTAGATTAGAAGGACATCTCCATGTGAACCAAGATGGATGCCAATTTTCCCTGCCGAGAGTGAGGCTGGCCGTCTCTTTCTGCACATATGGTAGATGGATTGGTTAATCAGCGTCTGCTGAGTCTTGGGCCTAAAATTACAGAGAAGCCAGACAACTGCGGCTACGCAGCCTTTGTTCACGCGTGCAAACAAGACAAACAATCACTTGTTATTTGGGAAAAAAATTAAAATGTTTATTTTGGACTTTTATTAAAGTGTCAATGGCTTTATAAAACAGCTGTGTAAATCCAGCCTTTTACAGCTAGTATCATTTTGGGGGGCCTGTAAAGTAAAGAATATGCATGGAAAAAATAATTTTTAAAATTCCCTTTGTATTTCAGCATTAGGGAGAAAATAAAGGGAGTCTCACATTTATTTTTCAAACACATGTTTGAAAACAAATGGTTTTAAACTAGACAACACATTTGAGAATAAATAGTTTAATATCTAGTTTTTCTCTGTGTCATTCAAAAGACTGAACATTGTTGTGGCTTAATTCTCTGCTTTACTAGATTAAAGTAGTAACCATTTTCTCCTACTGGCCATTGATGGGATGATGCTTAATTCCTGGGACTAGGGAGTGCCTATGATTGTGGAGTTCTTCCACTGCCTGAATGGGATGGTTGTCTCAAGAAATAAAGTCTGAACACCTGAGGGACAGGACTCAGTAGATGCTGGTTTCTAAAAAGAGTTGTCAGAGTCAAATCAGTCAACTAGAATTTGTTTAAAACCCGAATTTGCTTAAATCAACAAGAATTATTTTTGTGAAATTTATTTATTTTTCTTTCTTCCCAATTTTATTAAGATATAATTGACATATGATGTTGTATAAGTTTATGATGTACAACATAATGATTTGACCTATGTATATATTGCAAAAGAATTACCACAAGAAGATGAGTTAAATAAAGAAATATGCATTCTCCCTTGCTCTCTTTTAAAATTTTAAATGCTTTCCTTGCAGAGAAGAATGAAATACGGACTTATTGAAGGGACGTAATAAACAATTTCAATCACAGTCATCTCTCGATGTGGAATATGATAGAATTAAATTTCATTGTTAATTTGTAATATTTCAGTACTAATAATAGGTGCAGATCAGCTAATTACTCATTGAAAGATAACTTTTCTCCTCTATTCACAGCACTTCTGACACTAAATGTATAGGGTTTCCCTATAACAACCAATTCTTGAGCTCTCCGGACACCGACTAGATGTCCTACAGTTCAATTCCGACACTGCCCAGAGTTAGCACAGACCCCACAGATTAAGGGTTCAGGCCTACAAGACTGCCCCCACTTCAGATGCCAGCCGCAGGTCCCAGGTTGTCCCCTGTACTTCTGACTGACTGGCTATAAATCAGAGGTTCTCACAACCCCTTATTGAGTTTGATAATTTGCTAGAACTGCTCACAGAACTCAGGGAAACACTTTGCTTACTATTATCGTTTTATTGTGAAGGATCAACTCAGGAACAGCCAAATGGAAGAGATACATAGAGCAAGGTGTCGGGGAAGGGGGAGAGCTTCCTGTCTGGGACATCACCTCCCAGCACCTCAGTGTGTTGACCAACTGGAAGCTCCCGAATCCCATTGTTTAGAGGTTTTTATGGTGATGCTATTAATGATTAATTATATCATTGGCCATTGGTGACTGAACTCAATCTCCAGCTCCTCTCCCCTCCCTAGAGGTCAGAGGGTGGGGCTGTAAGTTCCAACCCTCTAATCACATCGTTGATTCCTCTGACAACCAGCCCCAATTCTCCAAGAGTCACCTTATTAGCATAAACTCAGATATCACTGAAAGGGGCTTATTATGAAAAAACAGGAAATCTCTTAGGAAATTGCAAGTGTTTTAGGAGGTTTGTGCCAGGAACCAGGGATGACTGCCAAATATATATTTCTTAGTATATCACACCACACACACATCTTCTCTCCTGTGTATTCCTCACCAAAGGCCTAAAATCGTGGGGCCATTGCAAGAGATTCAGAATCAGGTATCTGTTAGGATGCTGGGGGGCGATGCATTTGCAAATCAGACCCACATGGTGAACCTGTGCTATGAGTATACCTCTCTTGAATGTTCCCACCAAACCTCTTTCCTCACATCTCCTCCCCATGAGACCATTCAATCAAATAAATAAGTAGATTCAGGAAAATCAAAGAGTTCCTACCTGATAAAGAGTGAGTGACCATGAACTTTCTCTGAATCATGGGTCCATCAGATGGACACTGGAACAATGGCTGGTCTTACTGAGAACTGTGCATGGTGGAGGGGAGGAAAGTGGACAGGAAGACTGGACTTACAGTGGGATAATAAAAAGGATGTGGGGTAGGCAGTCTCAAGTTAAACTGTCTGGGCAAAGAGGGTACGTGTTATGTTCCAAATAGTTTTCCCTCAAGAGCTCTCTGGTAACTTCCCGGTTATGTATCTGCTTCCAAGATTGTCCACAGTGGTTATTCATTAGACATTTTTGAGCATGTTTTGTGTGCCATGCATTGTGCCGGACACTAGAGCTACCAAAGGAAGACAGTGTTCCCTCCCTTAAATATGTGCCTGCCAAACTACCAACCACCCTTATGCTGCAGGCAAATGGAAGTTTCAGGATGAGAATTCATTTGAGGTCTGATAGAGTAATGAGATGTTTTGGATGTTTCAGGTGGAAGGTGTAGCTGTCGGGTTCATGAGTGTGTGCTCAAGGGTGAACATGCAGCTCCTGCATGAGTGCTTTGACTTGGGGCCCTTCCACGGACTCTGCATCCCGCATCCCGATGACATTCTGGAACCACCACCTGAGCTAAGCATTCAAGAAAGTCAAGGTACAGTGGTTATCACAGGAAAACATGAGGAATTAAATCCATGCCCTATTCACAACTGTGCTTTTTGCGAAATGATGGCACTACATGGCTCAATTTGTATGCCCTTCTTCAATTCCCTTAAAGGAATAGTTCCCATGGTTAACCACATCCTTGTGCACCTATTTAGGAGCACGGATAGTCAAAAGTGCATAGGTATAGTTAGACATAGTGGCCTTGTAGCTTCTGGTTTCCTAAATTCAGAATGCCAGCCTTCAGAATGGTCGTCATTAGAGTAGATATAAGTTATGGTGAAATAATTGGTAGCATTTCAGGATTTTACTCACACACACACACGCACAACACAAAACCTAAGTATAAGTGAATTTGTCAAGTCAATAACTTGAGAATTTCTATATGTCTTTAAGTTTTAATCCCAGAAATTAGTGCTTCTGTGTTTATGTCTTTGACAAATTATTATGTAGTACAGGTCTATTGCAAATAGTCTTTTTAACTTGCTTAACTTATTTACAGCCATATGAAATAGTAAAATCGATTTTAAAATATTGTCTTCACCAAAATAGGATCTTCACCAAGTGAAATTAAGTAATTTCAAACTTTGGTATTTTAATTTAATGAGGTCCTACTGCATCCATGGGTATCTTTGCGGTTGAGTGTTTTGATGCTTAAATCAGATAGATGCAGGCAGGGTCTGTTAATTCGCTTCTCTAAACTTGAGTTGCTTCATTTGTAAAATAGAAATAACAGTAATACCTCCAACATAGGGGCATTGTGAAGTTTCACTGAGATTACCCATGTCAAGGGCTTTACTCAGTGTCTTGAGCAAACTTAGTGCCCAATAAATGTTGATTATCATCTTCAGCAATTATTATTTTTTTGTGATTGGCCTTTCACCTTCTTGAGTCTTCCCAGGTTAAAATTAGGGCATTTTGAATTGCTGTGCTTTCTTGTGCCTGAAAGAGTATGTCAAGATTGTTCAAAAATAGGAAAAGGAGCACGTTGGGTGGTGGCAAAGGACTTGTCCATCTAAACTATGGCAGGTGTCGATTTGGCTGATCTTATCCCCTAGATGGGAAACCAAGTGCGTGGATGTACGGAGCTTGTCCAAATGTTCACACTCATTACAGAGAGCTTGCAGAGCTGTGGATGGAGAGCTGTTTCTCTTTTGTACTGATGATAGCACTCTTCCCAAAAGAGAGATTTGATGTCATCATTGTTTAATAGTGAAGGCTGGCTCACCTATGCTTCTCAGCAAGGAGATATTGGCATGTTCTGAAGGGACTTTTCAGCATGAGACAGTCCTGAACCATAAGTTATCCTTGTCATTTTCAAATGTATAAATTCTTCTTTGAAGTGGCATTAAAAAGGTTTTATTGCTCAATTTTCTCATGTTTAAATGGAGATAAAAATCATATCTAATGATTTGTTGGGAAAGTTAAATGTTAGAATCCAATGATTTGCTTAGCTCAGTGCCAAGCACAGAGTCAGTCCTGAAGAGATTTGGTCTTTTTTCTCCCTATGACTATTGTTGTTATTAAAAATAAGTTGAAAAGATATAGTCCTTTCCAGTGTGTTCCTGAGTGGCTCTGAGGCTGTTGATGTTCCATAGAGGGAATGAATGGAAAATTCCTATCTTAGAAACTTCATGGTGGGGAACAAAATTCAAAATTTAGGCTGAACCCTGGACTTAAAAACACACATAATCTAGTATATCTCTGTCTTTCAAAAGCCCATAGAGATGTGGAAGCTGAAAGAAGTCCTACTTCTCTCCACTGCCTTTAATATTTTTACTTAAAATTAGTTGATCTAGGACAGAATAGTAAGTAAAGGAAATGGGAAAACTTCTCTTATCTTCTGTGCCTTGTTTGGTTTTGAAAATATAGCTTTATATTCACTGATACAAAGACAATTATGAAATTTTCGCCAGGGAGCACTATTGTAGACTTCCTGTAACTCAGGGATGGGTTCACAAATCATCAACAGCTCATTATATCTAAGAAAAGAGTCATCAGCACATTTTGCTGCCATCTTCCTGTCAACAACAACAAAGAATGAGGCTCCAGAGAAAATCCTAAATGTGCTATGATCTACTGTTCACTTTTTTTTCTGATGAAAGTCTCAAGTTAAAGGAAATATAATTTGTCTAAAATATGAACTAAAATTCTTGTTTCAGTTGGGCGCGTATCATTGTGCCTTATACTTTGTATTTTGTTCAGTACTCTCTATTTTTCAAAGGGTTTTCCTGTATGTTATCTCATTTTATCCTTATAGCTTGATGTAGGAGGGCTAGGACAGGTGATCTTGTCTCCTTTTTATACCTGTCCAAGTTCATGCAAGGTGTTAAAGCTCACCAGGGGCTGACCCAGAACCCAGACCCCGCCCTTTCTGCTTGGCAAGATGACTTTTTATTTTGGATAGATTTGACTGAAAATTCCAAGGTGTCTACTACACTAGATACATGATCAGTATTTTTACTTTGCTGAGTTATTTAATGAGTTATCACTTTAATGAGTTCTCAGTGACCCGCCCATATCCCTCAGACTCTTTTTGTGTGTATGGTCTGGACAACTTCCATCTGCTGGGATCTTCACCTCTGTGTCTGCAAGATTTGCCAGAACTGTGGAAGGCCCTCTGCCCTGCGTGAGAGGCAGGCCAGTGGTGCCAGGAAGTTAATACTCCAGGAGCAGACTCTGCTTCCCTGTCTCACCTCCCTGCTCCCCTACTTCTACTTTCTCTATCAACTCCCAAAAGAACAGTTATAGTTGAATCCTTGACTCCAGGTCCGCTTCTGAGGGAACCTACACTGAGACACCGCTGGTCTAGTCTCTTCCCACCAGCTGTGAAAACATTTGTTTATACACAACTGACATAAGCCAGAGTATAAATACCCTAGCTCCCTCACCCCTTAGGTGGGATAACCCTGAGACGTGAACTTTATACTGTTTCACAGGGTTCCTCCATGGGATTAAGTTCTAGCTGTCCATAGTGGTAATATGTGTAATGATGTGTTTTATTAGCTGCCTTCCCTTCCTTTTCTCTTCTCCTCACCACCTTACTGGTGCTTCCTGGAATCACCTCCCAAGTAAACTTCTTGTTCTCAGATCGTTGACTCAAGGTCTGGTCTTTTCTCACCAGCTGTGAAACCTGGAATTTCACACCAACCTCAACCCTTCCAAACAGAATAATGTTGTGGCTCAACATGTTAAGCTAATACTGTGGCCCTCCTTCTTTAGCCTCTTAGATACATTATGATTAGCCTGTTGTCCTTCATCATTTCAGCCATATCAGAAGTTTCCATTGGATTTTAAAAGTTTAACCGCGCACATTCGATTTGTATTTTACCTGAGTAATTTGTATATGTTCCCATTTTTTTAGCCACCCATTTTGCATGTATAACACACACTATTACACACACTTGTACATTTTGGTTTTATCTTCCAAACCTTAGGACTAAATTGGGACCAATGGGAACAAAGTCTAAGGATGCATATTTTTTCCCCAGTATAAGAAAAACCTAGTAAAAGTTTACTTTTTATTTAATGGAGTACCTAGTTTAGAAGTAGAAATTTCACCAAATGTTGAAAGAGTTTGTAAAGAAACAGACGTAGATGCTCAAGAAAGGGCTTTCTGCTTGTGTGGAAGATTGTACTAGATGAGATCTAAGATCCTCCTCAATGCTAAGAGTCTCTAAAAACGAAGTGAACACACATCGGGATATTCCACGTGCCTGGCAGTTTATGAATATTTTCCTTCAGTGACAATAAACTGGTTCAAAACAGTATTTTCTTCCCAGTTGGCCCCACCACTGGCCTTGCCTGGCATTTGCAAATCAAACTGTGTCTTTTGTTCACTACGTCGTCACAATAAAGACTTTGGAGTGAGAATTGAGCTGGCAATTTTCTTCATGATGCATAAGGCAAAATAGGGCACAACCTGCATTTCCACGGTTGTACTGGCATCACCACTTTTACTAGTTAAAATAAAAATGTGAAAACAAACAAAAAACAAAAGTTTTGTTTGTTGTGTAGGCCAGTGTGACCTGGGAGGGAGCAGGAGTCTGTTCTGAAAGAGTGCTGTGAGGTTTAGAGCTGTGTGTCTCATTGCACACCCAGGGCCCTCCATACAGAATCTCTGTGGAACTTGACGAGCTGCTGGCAGGGAGAAATATAATTTTACATAGCAGAATTGTGGGCTTTGAAAAGAATAACCAGTGTAGCTCCTTATGCCCAACCAAGCAGGACAAGTGCTGCTTACCACATTTAAAGGCCCTTCAAAATGTAATTTTTGTAACATTTCCATATAAAACACAGCAATGTTACCTTTTAAATTAAAAAAATTGCTCTTGTTGTCAGGAAATCTTTCTTTATGCGTGTTTAAATTTCTTTTTATTGAACTTGCATTTACTTCTTACCTCAGATTCTTCCGTAGGGGGAGGGAACATCTGGAACCACTCTCTGTTACTGCACAAAGTGGGGTTTCTCTGCCTGATGCACATAAAGAAAACAATTACTACAGCATCAGCTTTTGAGAAAAGAAGTAGCTTTATTGCGAGGTCAACCAGCAAGGAGACAGGAGGCAATGCTCTCAAGTCTGTCTCCCTGATCCGGGGCTTGGGGCGAAATTTATGGGATGCAGGGCAGGGCCATCTGAAGTGTGGAGACGGGATCGGAGGTGAGGAGAAGTGAGGTAGTTGACGATCTGCACAAGTGTAGTCAAGCTCCATGGCTCTTCGTAGGACGCACGTTCACAAGATGGTGGTGTCAATATGACCTGCAGGTGGAGTTCTCAGCCCCTTGATGTCAAAAGGGTCACTTATTGGGCATTTGCACAGGCCCAGTTGATGGGTTGGTGGTCTCAACTGGTCTGAACTGGACAAGAGATCAACTCTCAGTTCCTGAAAAGCAACTCTCAATTGCTCGTTGATAAGATGGGGTCAGTTGAACTGGTCCTGGTGGGCCGTCGTTACATCTCCATGTGCCAGAGCTAAGAAACAATGGCTAAATCAAGTCTTATTTGTTGTGTATCAAATAGACCCAGGTCTTTTAGCCTTTCTTCCCTAAGGTTCTATTTTATGTGCCTGGGTTACCTTCTATTTTACTTTATTCTTCTTTTAACATGGATTCCAAATATGGATGAAACACTTGTCTACAGAACATAGCAGCATTTCTGCTAAAATATTTGTATTATCTATCTCAGAACATATATTTTAGTACCCAGTACCTTCTGTAGTTATTTAACTAGCGAGCCACTAGGACTCTGGGACTCTGCATTTGTTTGTTTGGGCTGTCATAACAGAGTACCACAGGCTCAGTGGCTTGAACAACTGAAAGTTATTTTCTCACAGTTCTGGAGGCTGGAGGTCTGAGATCAAGGTGATGGCAGGGTTGGTTTTTTCTGAGCCCTCTCTCCTTGGCGTGCAGATGGCTGTGTTCGCCCTGTGTCTTCACGCGGTCTTCTCTCCATCCCTGTCTGTGTCCTGATCACCTCTTCTTATAAGGACACCAGTCATTTTGGATTAGGGCCATCCATATGACCTCACTTTATTTTAATTATCTTAAAGGCCCTATCTCCAAATATAGTCACATTCAGAGGTACTGGGGGTTAGGACTTAAACATATGAATTTTGTGGGAACATAATTCACCCCATAACACCTAGAGTCCTGAGTGCATGGTTCTCTGGAGCCTGTGGCCAAAGCTGCAGGTCCAGGCAAAAATGCAGATAGTGGCAAGGAAGTCAGCTCTACTTGATGCTCATACAGACCCTGATACACTAACTTATATTTGTTGCAATTTGAATTTTGTTGTTTTTTTAACCACTAAATATCTTTTTAGGATATGAAGGTAACAAAATTGCATTCTTCCAAAACTTTCGCCACTTTTGCCAACTTCAGTATTCTAGGATTAACTACAAGAGGTTCTAATGCTTTGCTAGGGATGTTGACAAAACAAGTAAATAATACCAGACCCATGCCTGGCTGACGAGGTTATCTCCAAGGTTAGCAGTGTAAACTCTTGCAAGCGTTCTCAGAGGGAGCCTTTGCACTGGGAACATACCAGGAAGGAGATGATTCAGACTCGAAACCCTGTGTTGTTGTCAGCGTCACTACCCAAAAGCTATCTTGGTGAACCTTTTGATTATTTAGCAAAACCTGTTGCTGATTTTCCATCTTCATTCAAATATTGGGTCTAAGCCCTTTCGAATGCCTTTAAAAACAGCAGCAACAAATGATGGCACCCACTTAAGAATCTGTTATTTTGCCAAGAGCAGGATGACTGGGAACCATGTTTGTACTCTCCTCTTCAGCACTGGGAATGACTTGTGTTATGACTCGGCCGTGCTTGCCATCAGTCAGATTCGTTTCAGGATGGTAGAAATACAAATGCATTTTTATATAGGGCCTGGAGGTCTTTCAAAGAAAAGTGGTTTTATTTATATTCGTTATGATCATTATGTGCTGGGATTATTTTCTCAGTAGGCAGTGTCTCTTTTGCCCATATTTATGAAGCAGGAAAGAAGGCGTTTAATGAATTTCAAGAGTGTATTTGACTGTAAAACACATCTCTCTTAGTATATTCACATGTAAATAGCCCTTTCCTTTGTTCTCTCTGGTGACCTTTCTTCTTTTGGGGGTAGATCACAGTTTGTTGTTGTTTTGCTTTTCCAAATGGGAGGCTGAATTATAATAATGAAAGATTATGCAAAAAAATCCGTGTTTAAAATAACGTTGATATGCCACTTGTGTTGCAGGATAATTATAGTAATTTGGCTATTACGCTATGTGGAGTCAGGAGTTAGTTGCTAGAAAACACAGTGATAGGGGTGATTCAGGGGATTTTCATCCCAACAGGCTGTTTGATCCTGCTGACTTTTCTCTTGAAAATCAATTGCTTGCAGCGAATACTCTGAATTCCCCCTTGATTAAATTGGTTGTTGGTGGGCTGCACCCATTGCGCCGGGGTCACTGTGAGTTCTGTGTCTGTTTACACAGGGTTTTTGACGACTCTTAAAATATCACGGACCAAATTTAATCTGAGCAAAGCAACTAAGGAAGCAATTACTAGAAATCACAGTCTTTGCATATGGCAACAAACAAAGGAAAATGTATGAATTCTCAGCCCAACATGAAGCCAGTTATTTTGCTACTGGGTTGCAAGCCTTTCCTCCACTGCATATTGCGCTGGCCTTTGGTGTTTTCAGACTTCCAGGAATATGTAGGCTCGCTCAGTGGAAGACCTGGGACAGTCACCTTGGAAGCTGGCTCTGACTTCAGGTTTATCTTTGATGATGTCCCATTTCCCCTCAAGGTTATTAATATATTCGGATTTTCTGATTTTTAGAATCAACTTTAGGACATTAGATTTCTCTAGAAAAGCATCATTTAGTATATGAAGATTAAATAATATTATAGTTGGGGATATATATGTATTATCTCCAGTGTGTATGAGTGTATAGTTATATATACATATATGTATATATATATACACACATACATACATACTGTTAAAAATGATTAGAGAAGACAATTTAGGTGATATAAACAGACTTTATTTAACATGTCATAAAGTGGACATTCTCTGAGAACTGCAAAATGGGACAGAAGACAGGAAGCTTTTATAAGAGAAAGAATAAAGAACAAGGAAGAGAAAAATAGAAAATATCTGATTGGCTGGAGCTGCAGAGTCAGCCTTGTTTGGGATGAGAAGGCCCAGAGCTGGTTTGGCATTTGGGGATTGGCTGATAGACTGCATTTCTGCAGTCAGGGAAAGGAGTCTAAGTTTTGGTTTGCCCACATGGCACCCCAGACAGGAGCAGCTCCATCTTGGGCCTAGAAAGTTATTTCAACTATATATATAATATATATCCAGCTCCATGTGGAAAAAGACTTCCTGTGTTTTTTATTGAGTGCTAATTTCAATCTACATGAAATACTTTGGAGAAAAGAGAAGCATAAGCAAATCGCAAAACTATACAAAAGAATATGTTATTCATAATAAGCGTGGGGAAATATTCAGCTTCCCTAAAATCGGAATGCACATTAAAACTCGAGATCTTTTCTCCCCCTTTTGCCTGTTAAGTTATAAGCATGTATTGTAATGAAGACACTTAGTTCTAGGCAAGGGGCTCCATAACTAGCGCTCAGAGCTTCTGACAGCTGTGAAGGTTGACTGATAGAATACTCTGGAATACAGTTGAGAAATGGTTATCAGAACCTTTAAATGTTCCTTTTCTTTGACCTCAACTGTAGCAAGTCTGAGGAAATAATCCTAAATCTGTAAAAAAGATACATATTCAGGACTATTCACTAAGCTTAATCATAATACTAAAAATGAACCCCCAAAAACCAAATAAATAGACAAATAAATTAAAAACCCCAAAATCTTCCACAAGAGAGGGGTGGCTAAACTTGTGAGTATCCACCAGACAGCTGTGCTGCAATCTTTACAAAGGTTCCAAACAGTGAAGGGAAATGGTTACAATATAATCTTATGTGAAAAAAATCAATACAAAATGCCGTATGAATAAAACTACTTAAGTAACTTGCTATAGAGTACCGGAGGGCAATGAATTAAAGTGACAAAATCGACCAAGTCACAGAAATGACACTAAGGCAGTGCTTTTATTTCTCCTCTCTATTTTTTAAAATGTGAAAACAATCTTAAATTTGCAGAAAAGTTGCAGGTACGTGTTTTCTTCCTGAACCGTTTAAAAATAAGTTGCTGACGTGATGCCGAGTCATCTATGAATACTGTAGTGTGTGTTTCCTACAGAAGGACATTGTCCTTTACAACCCCAAACATCCATCAGAATCAAGGAATTAATTTGAAAATGTTCGTACCTTCTAATCCGTAATTCACAGACCTCATTCAGGTTTCTCCATTTGTCCCAATAATGTCCTTCATCGCAGAAGATCCAGTCCAGAATAACAACTGCATTTAGTTGTCATATTGTCTTTCATTTTGGAACACTTCCTCAGTCTTTCTTTGATTTTCATGACCTACACACTTTTGGAGATTATAGGCCCATGATTTTGTAGAATGTACTTCAATTTGTGTTTTGTTTGTCTGATGTTTCCCCATGATGAGATTCATGTCATGCACATTTGTCAGGACAATTGAAGAAGGGACCGGGTTCTCGTTGTGTCCTGTCTGGTGTTACACATTTTCAGTCTGTCCCATTACTGATGATGTGTGCACTTTGATCACTTGATGAAAGTGACTCTTGTAGGTAAAAAACTAAAATTATTTTAGCTTATCCTTGTCTGTGCAGAGGTCTGTAATAATTTCTCTATTCCTGACCTCTATGTTGGCTCTGCCCTAATTCTCACTTAGAATCAACAACTTCAAATTGCTGAGCCGATTTTAACCCCTTCTTGGAGTTTCAGCTTTGCTCTGCCCAACATCCCACCACAGGTACTTGCTGCTGCTGCTGTCTCCTTGGGTAAATGACATTCTTTGTTTCTCAGTGAGTCAGTCCTTCTACACCTGATCTGGCTTCAGCCTCTGGTAATTGCTGCTATGTGGTCCATTTCGGGGAAATGGTTCCTGACTTTCCTTGTAATCAAAATAGACTTCACCCAGGTTGGCTGTCCTGCCACCTCCAACTAGGATGCTTGCAACCTACATGGACCCAGCTTCCAAGTGCCCAGCCTGGAGCTTTACCTACAGTTTCTTCTCTTCCATAGCTTGTATCTCTTTCTTCTCCCTAAAGTTGTCTCTGCTTTGTACCTTCCCTTAAAAAAAAATAGATTCTTTTGCTTGATTGATCTTTTCAAAGAGCTAGCTCTTAGATTTATCTATCAAGTGTGTGGGTTTATTTCTTTTTGAATCTATTAGTATCTGCTTTTATGCCATTCTCTTAATTTCTCTGGATTTGTTTTGTTCTTCCTATTCTAATTGCTTGATTAATTTATTTTTATTTTTTTCCTTCTTTGATATAAAATCATTTGTTGGGAAGGAAAACTTTTCTTCTGCCAATTCAGGTCTGAATGGTCAGAGGCCTGCAAGCTAACTGAAAATAGGCACGTTAACAGGAGAAACATGTATTACACTTAGGAGAGTAACTCACTGAATAGCCAGAGGGAAAGGTGATATACCAATTTAACAGAAGGCGGGGAGGGTTAGGGCTTTAATGAGAAAATGTGGAAGGTTGTAGTGGGTTTTTAATACTAATGACATTATGCTACTGAACTTGCCATGGATAGAATTATAGTAGAACAGGTAGACTGTGTAGTTGAGGTCAATGAAGAGGTCACTGATGGTGACAATGTCCACTTTGCCAGAGTTAAAAGGAGCCCTAGTGACCAGGCGCCCAATATGGCCAAATCTGTTTTCTCTGACCTTCACTGCTGTGTCTCAGGAACGCCGCTCATACCGCAGAGGAAAATGCAGCTGTGTGTCAACCAGGGAGGAGCAGAGAGCGTGCTTTGCAGTGATTTTATAAGGAAGCTTAAACTAGACTTTTGAAAGCTTCTTGAGACTGGGATGCTAAACCAAGAACTCACCCCAGATCTCACTTGCAGTACCTGTAGATTTGGGTGAATTCCTTTCTTCTCAAGGTCCCCAAAATATCCTTCCCCACTCACCTGTCATGCTGGAAACCCTGTAAGCCAGGCACCAGATACCCAAGAAGGCATTGTTAGCATTAGCTTCATAAAATCAACCTTCTTTCCTTAAAACTGTCTGGTCATATTTGATTCTATGCGCATCATTTTCAAATATGACATTCCAATCAAAGCCTTGGTCATATAACCAATGTTTCCAATTATGTTCTGTTTCAATGAGGACAGATTCTTACTGAACCTATGAAAATAACTATATTGCTGTAAAAATGAGAATAATCAATAAGAGTTTCCAAATTTTGGAGGGATCAGGCAGAGAGAAAAAGATAAATATTTCATTTCTGTTGACAAAAGTATAATCTACTAAATTGTAAGTTAAAAATAGCTTAAGAGAAAAAAAGATAGTGGTTCCTTAAGTCCAGGAGCAATATTTTATTTTATTTTATTTTTAAAAGATTTTATTTTTTCCTTTTTCTCCCCAACCCCCCCCCCCCCCCCCGTACATAGTTGTATTATATTCTTCCTTGTGGGTCCTTCTAGTTGTGGTATGTGGGACGCTGACTCAGCGTGGTTTGTGGAGCAGTGCCATGTCCGCGCCCAGGATTCGAACCAACGAAACACTGGGCCGCCTGCAGCGGAGCACGCGAACTTAACCACTCAGCCACGGGGCCAGCCCCCAGGAGCAATATTTTAAACGAAAGACATAATTATCCTTTCATCAGTTTATTTAGTATCATGTAATTAATTCTTGTTCTGCTTGATCTTGGGTTAGCAGTTTCATGAACCCATTAGCTTCCCCACAAGAGTTTTATAAATCCTTGCTCAGTCCAGTGGTGTGATCTCAAAGTTATTTAAACAACACCACCAGGACCTATACTCTGGAGTACCTAAAGTACCTCTCTTTCCCATGGGTCTTTGAGACAATTCCTTTTGCTGAAGACAAGTTTTCTGGCTTGTAGCTGATTGAAAGAGCTTTCAGGAAAGCATCAGAGTATAACTATCTGTGGATAGCAAAAGACTTAAATGGCTGTGGCTACGGATCTTATGAGAGTTCATTATACAGATGACACAATTGACAAGTAAATTTGGTTGTTTCTGTGGCATATGCATTTTAAAATAATAACTGGAATGTTGATAACATTATATTGTTGTCGTCTAATATCAGGCAAAGCAGTACCAGGACATATGGACAGCAAGGACACTGACAAATTTCTAGGAGCTTCATATAATTCCTGAAATATTTATTAGTAACATTTACCCATATAAATATAACCTAGGGAAAGTTAAGCATCTCTTCTTGTTTGACAGTGCTTTTCATGCAAGTCAACATATCTAATTAATTTTTGATATCTCTCTTTTTATAAGGTAAAAGATCAAATCTTTTGAGATTCTCCAGGAGCCCTTTGGGAAATCAGTTCAGGATAAAGATTTTATTTAGGATTTGATTTTGCGAAGGCAAAATAGCAAAAGTTGTTAAACATCTTAAAAGGCTTGAACACCTGATTTTATAGGATCATAGGTCACTATGAAAAAATACTTAGTTACCTATTTAATCAAAGTAACAATAAAGAATTCAGAAGTAACTATAGGAGGTAACATGGTTGTAAAAACAAGCAAACAAACCTTAGCTCTCCTTAAAAGTGAGAAGACTTGGTTCTCTTAGTCAAGGACATGACAAAGGTTCACATAAAGCACAGAAAATTGTTCTGATAAGACACAGAGTCTTTGTTTCCTAGGCAGATTACTTTTATTTTCCTCTTATTGTGGTAGCATTGGTTTATAACATTATATAAATTTCGCGTGAACATCATTACATTTCAATTTCTGTGTAGATTACATCATAATTCACCACCCAAAGGCTAATTACAATCCATTGCCATACCCCAGGCAGATTACTTAAAAGGTAAATAAAAACCTTTGCAGTCTCTCATAAAGAGTAGATCAGTAATCCAAGAAAACTTTGTTGTTTTAACAGAGAGAAAACCAAACTCTAGTTTTGCATTCAGTCGTTATTAATATTAAAACCTGAAAAAAAGAGAAACCTCATAAATAAACCCATCCAACCTTAGCCAGCTTTGACCACTCAACATAAAATTTTTTTCCATAAGCCTTTTACTACTTTCTGTATCCATTTAGGTTTTGTCCTATTCTTTCCCTTTTTCATTCTGGAACAACCAGTCAATTTCTTTCTTTTTTACTGTAATAAAAACAATTCCACATTTCTTGCATACTTTTCATATAGAATTGTTTTCCTTCATCCTTAACATTTCTGGTAATTTCATTTACATATATTGATTATAGTTTTTAGCCATTAGTAACCTTTATGTTACAGAGAAAATGAAGAAGTAGACAATTGTGGATTGTCTGTCACATACCAGCATTTTCTAGCAGACTAGCAAATTTTATGAATTTCATAATTTTTACAAGTATACCCCTTTTTACAGCACAATTTTTCAATGTGGCAAAACCAAATATCTTTATTAACAGATTCAAATATCTTTAGACTTTCTGTAAACGTAAGAAGTCAAAAGTATATAAACTTAAGCTCTATTTAATAATGAATGTTTCAATATTTTATCTTCCTTAGAAATGATTTAGATATTTGATGAATGTTTATTGTTTAACATAGCATAACTTTAAGGTTGCAAGTTACCAAAAAGATTTTGTAAACTATTTTTAGGCAGGCATATTATAAGACACAATTATAGTTGAAATAAAGTTTGTGAGAATAATGGCATAATTTGATACAATCAAATTTATAATTTTTATAATCTTAAATATCTAGTAGATATAATATTAGCTATTGGCTGTTAAACCCAAGTAGAATAAAACGCACACCTGTATTATTAATGCTGATAATTCTGGACATACCTATTTTTATTAAATCAATAATACCAAATTAATCTTATTTACCAAAGATTTATCCAAGTCACATGAACTTGAGAAGCATTTGGGTTGGCTCCCATATTTCTGGAAGTTTTGGGAATATTTAATTTTATAAGCACCTATTTTTCTCTAAGACAATTAGAATCGAGCTTCTTTAAGGGATTTTATAAATTTAATTTGGTAATACCATCCAGAGAGAGAGAAATGTCACATACACATAATGTACATACATGCATAAAGACAGGTGCAAGTAGGGACCTTATAGCTTTCTTCCTAAGATTTTAGCCATGACTCAGGCATAAATACAGTAATATAAAACTCACTACTTTATGTGAGAGTTGGTTCTTATCTTTCCCCACTTTCTAATTTTATCTGAATTGTGTTTCTGGCAGATGGAACAAGTTAAGGTTACTTGCTTAATATGAAGGCTAAAGATTTTTAACAACATTTGTGGGGGAGACTTTTAAGATTTTATTCTGTTCTGACATGTAATCTTGGAGGCTGTGGACTGAGTTTTGGGCAAGGACTGAGTCATCAGCAAGCAGCTGTCCGAGTGTCTCTAACGCTCGTCTGAGTGGATAAAATATCCAGGCTGTTTTTCGATTAGCCTTATTTTTTTTCCTTTTCAGCTTCAGGTGGTTGTTTTTGGGATCCCTGAGTCCCTGAGAGCCCCCAGCATGGGGGCTCAGGGAGCCTAAAGTTAGTAAAGTCATGTCAGTAAGAAAGGAAAAGGACAAAGTTAGCACCATAGTGGTGGAGCGTATTGTCAGCCAGGGGTTGGAGAAAGGAGGTTTCAGTTGATTGAGACATTCCTACAAGGGGAGCCCAAACAAGTAAGGAGAGCAGAGGGGCCTTGAAACAAAAAGCCAAAAACTCCCAGTCCAGGAGTTAGGGAGTGAATTGTCACATGAAACAAAGAGGCAGGAAGAGGAATTTCCAGCCCAAGCAGGACCTTTCAAACAAAGAAACCGGAGATTCTAATACAGCTTCAGAGAGTGTACTCACTGCATATGTGACTCAAACCAATAACCATGGATGCAAGAGGCATCCCCAAAGAGGACACAGAAGATGCATCCTCCATACCCAAAGATAGCCAAGGAGAAAGAAAGCAAGGACCTCTGTTGCCACAGGAGATGAGAATGGCGCTTAGGTGTTTGTGTTTCCAGTCCCCCACAAAAGTGAAATGCTTCTGATCATGGACCTGTTAATCTGTGAATCTGGACGGGTGATACTGAATTCTCAGCACTACAAAGGCAATGGGGAAGAGATGACAAGGGTCTTTATGGGCTGAGACCCTTTAGGCTTTAGACTTAGGCAAACCCCCAGAGAGCTGGCAGTGGTTGGTCAGAAAATGTTCCTTATGCACTTTGTGTTTCTGGCCCCCAGCCTGATGATTGGCCTCTTCCAAGTGCAGACCTGACAATCTGCATCCCCCGGCAGGTAGAAAAACAGAGAGGGCGCTCTCGCTGGGTCCGAGTCAAGCTCTCAGGACACAAAACTGAGAAGAAAGGAGAACCTCATCCAGTTTTACTGGTAACCCACAGCAAAGTTTGTCCAAGTGACTTCCAGTCTGGTAAGAATCAGAAACTCACCAGCCTGTGAGACTGACTTGAACATATAGGATGTATGCCTATGTTCTACCCTATAAGTCTCCTTTTTTTTTTTTTCTGAGGAAGATCTGCCTTGAGCTAATATCTGTTGCAAATCTTTCTCTTTTTGCTTGAGGAAGGTTGGCCTTGAACTAATATCCATTGCCAGTCTTCCTCTATTTTGTATGTGCGTCACTGCTGCAGCATGGCCACTGACGAGTGGCGTAGGTCTGTGCCTGGGAACTGAACCTGGGCCATCAAAGCAGAGAGCACTGAACTTAATGACTAGGCCAGCCCCTAACTCTCCTTCTAATGACAAACAGCATGACAAAAGACACAGACAGACAGGACACAGTGGCCATCTATAACAAGAGTCACAATATCAAAAACACTAGTTCTTACCATAAACGTTTCTTCTGTACAGTCATGCACCACATAACAATGTTTTGGTCAACAATGGACTTTATATATATTAGTACCATATAGCCTAGGTATGTAGTAGGCTATCTCATAGAAGGTTATGTAGGTATACTCTATGATGTTCACACAGCGATGAAATTGCCTGACATCACATTTCTCAGAATGTGTCCCTGTCGTTAAGTGATGCATGACTGTATAGCTAGATTTTGGAAAATCTTTTTTAGAAAAGACAAGGAAAGAATCTTCTTACTCTCACTTGACTGGAGCCTGAGCAGAATTCCAGGAGTCTGACTGGTAAGAAAGCTCACTTTTGCTTGCTTGGTCAGAGGATCTGGGCTTTCAGCTACAGTCTCTGGATCAAGCAGGAAGTCCCAACCATCACCAAAACCATTGGGAGAAAAATCTTTTCCTCTTACAACTTGGGTCTGAATGGTCAGGGACCTGCAAATTAACCGACAATAGACAGATCAGCAGCAGAAGTGTTTATTGCACGGGCAGGAGTACTCTGTAGTGGTGAGTAACTAGCTGAATAGCCAGAGGTAAAAGTACATAAAGCAACTTAACAAAAGGGAGTGGGGGAGTTAGAGCTTTCTTGGGAAAGTGTGGAAGGGTCTATTGGGTTTTTGATCCTAATGGGAATGGCCAGTCTCACTCCTTACTGGGAGGTTCCCGGGAGTGTGTCTAGGGGAGTGTGTCTAGGGCGGGTGGTTTATGGCTGCTCAATTTGCACTTCCCTGTGGAAAGGGTCAGTCTTCTCCCAAACAGGAAACTCTCGGAGCAAGTCCATGGCAGCTGTATTTTCAGGAGGCTCTGCTTAGGTTTAGATTATGTTTCTGTGACTGCTGATGGTTCAGATGTTTTCAGTTTAAAGTAATCTTCATAATTCTTTGGTGGGCTGTTAATCCCTCACATTTAAAGCTATGAATCTTCCACTCAGTATTGCCTTGTCTATATCCCATGGGGTATTATCAATTAATACTGATATTAATGTTCGCATTCTCATGTTGTTATTTTATGAATAATCTGTGGTTCTGGTTTTAATATCTTCTTTCATCTAAAAGTTATTTAGGGTTTGATTTCCAGTTGGTGTGATTAGTGTGTGTGTGTGTGTGTCCTCTTGTCAGGAATTTCTAAATTTTTTGCATTATGCTTAAAAATATGACATGTAATTTCTACTTTTAGTTTAAATTGAGGTCTTTCTTTACAGCCTGATCCTAGTATAGGATCAGTTTTTACATATGTCCACGGACTTCTGAAAAGAATGTATATTCTCTGTTTATAGAGTTTAAACTTTGATATAGCGTTATTAAATACAGCTTACTGATGACATTCAAATTTTCTATCTTTATTATTGTTGATTTGGTCTATCATATTCTGAGAAGGTAAATTAAAATTTCTGTTTATTGTGGTCTTGTCTATTTCTCTTTGCGTCTGTAAAACTTTGGCCTTAGGTACTTAGATGCTAGGCTCTTTGGTGCATGTGGTTTCATGACAACGAGGTTGTCATTGTGTCTATCTTTTACCAATATAAAGTAACTATTTTTGCCCCATCTGATATGTTTAGGTTTGTATTATATTTAACCTGATGATAGTATTTCCATTTCAATGCCAACACTATACCAGAAGAAATTTTATAATGAATTATTCTAAGCAATGTCCTCTAAGTCTAGGGCATAGGCAGTTTTGACATGAGGTAATGAAGAATGGATCCTAAACAACTTCACTCAAATTTCCCACCTCATTTTGTTTTACCTTTCACATTCAGATCTACTATCCACATGGAATTGATTTTCATGTATGGTGTGATATAAGAATCAAGCTTCATTTAAAAAAATATGGATATCCAATTGACCAAGCACCATTTATTGAAAAGCTCATCCTTTCCCCCAGTGCAGTGCCACCTTTGTCACAAATCAGTTGTCTATATATTTGTGGGTTGATTCTGGAATTCTTTTTTCTCTTTGTCAGTACTATCCTGCCTAATTACCATAGCCTTATGATAAATCCTGATATCATGTAGAGCTAGTCTTTTTACCTTATTTTTTAATTGACTTTTTTATTCTTAGTTATCTGATTTCTCACATGAACTTGAGAGTCAGCTCAAAAATGATGATAGCTTTAGAGATCTTGAATGAGATTGCTTTGAATTTATAGATCAGTTTGGGGGAACTGATATCTTTACAATATATTACGACTTCCAATCTATGAATGTGGTATATTCCTCAATTTATTTATGGCCTCTTTAATTTCTTTCCACAATGTTTTATAGTTTTTGCATAGAGGCTTTTCACATCTGTTTATTCCTAGGTATTTGATATTTTCACACTTTTGGAAATTACATCTTTAAAAAATTTTGTTTTCAAATTGTTTGTTGCTGTTATATAGAAATGCAGTTGGTTTTTGGATATTGACCCTCCATCCAACAACCTTGCTACAGTGACTTATTAATTCTATGAATTTATCTGTAGATTGTTTTGAGTTTTCTCTGTATAATGTAAATTTTAAGTTTTTACTTTCCAGTTCTTTTTCATGCACTGGCTAATACCTTGAATACAAGTTGTGTTAGCAGACATCCTTATGTTGTTCTCAATACTAAATGGAAAGCTCTCAATATATCATCATTAAGGATGACTTTGTGAATACCCATTATCAGATTAAAGAAGTTTCTGCATTTCTGGTTGGCTAAGAAATTTATCAGGAATGGTTGTCTTTTTATTGAATTGAATTTTATAAAATGCTTTATTTGTGTATTTACTGAGATGATCATATGATTTTTATCCATTATTTTGTTAATGAGGTGAATTATGTTGATTGATTTTTCTATGGTAACTATTTTGTTAATAATAACCATACGTTATTCTTTTTATGCAATGCTGGGTTCTTTTTGCTAATGTTTTGTTGAGGATTTTTGCAGACATGTTCAGGCGTGAGATTGGTCTGTGATTTTTACCCCTTGAAATGTCCTTGCAAAACTCTGGAAATGAGATTATGCTGGCCTCATAGAACAATTTGAGGAGTATTCTCTCTTCTATTTTTAGAAGTTTTTGTAAGTTTAGAAATATTTATTCTTTAAATATTTTGTAGCATTTGCCAGTGAAGCAGTCTGAACCTGGTGTACTTTTTTGGGGAAAGTTTTTAATTGCAGTTTCAATTTTTTAAATTGTTATAGAACTATTCTTCTTTGGTCTGTTTGGTAATTTGTAATTTTTTATAAGAATTTATATGTTTTCTTTACATTTTCAAATGCGTTAAGATAAAATTGAAGCTGTTCTTCATTTTCTCTTATTAAACTGTTAATATTCATAAGCTGTGTAGTGATGCTGCCTTTTTCAAAATTCCTGACCTTGATATTTGTATTCTCTCTCTGGAGCAATCTCGCTAGTGACATCAATTTTATTAGTCTTCGCAAAGAACCAATTTTTGGCTTGTTTGATCCTTCCTATTTAATGTTTATTATCTATTTCATTTCTGCTCTTTTCTTTATTATTTCCTGTTTTTTATTTTTGGGCTTAATTTGATGTTGTTTTCCTATATTTTAAGATAGGTTCTTGACTCATCGATTTTCAGTTTTTCTTCTTTTCTAATATGTGTTTAAACTATAAATATTCCTCTATGCTTGGATTTAGCTGCAACTCACAAATTTTGTTGTATAATGTATTCATTATCAATATTTTTGAAATTTTATTTTACTCATTCGTTGGCCCATAAGTTGTTTAAAACAATATTTATTTCCAAAAATATGGGGATATTCTATTTATCTTTTTATTTTATTTTATTGTGGTAAGAACACTTAGCATAAGAACTACTTTCTTAAATTTTTAAGTGTACAATATAGTTTTGTTAACTACAGGCACAGTTGTACGGCAGATCTCTAGAACTTGTTCATCTTGCATAACTGAAATTTTATACCTGTTGAATAGCAACTCCCCATTTCCCCTTCCCCCAGACCCTGGCAATCACCATCCTACTCTCTGCTTCTATGCGTCTGACTATTTTAGATACCTCATATAAGTGAAATCATGCAGTATCTGTTCTTCTGTGACTGGCTTATTTCACTTAGCATAGTGTGTTCAAGGTTCATCCATATTGTCACATATTGCAGAATTTCCTTCTCTTTTTAAGACTGAATAATATTCCATTGTATGTATGTACCACGTTTTCTTTATCCACTTGGGATGTTCTAGCTATCTTTTTATTACTAGGTTTTAGCTTATTGCATTGAAGTCAGAAAGCCTACACTGTGTGATTTTAGTCCTTTAAACGTTTTTCAGCATATGGTCAATTTTTGCAAATGTTCCTTGAGTCCATGAAAAGAGCATATATCCTATAGTTGTTAGGTGCAAGGTTCTATAAGAATCAGTCATGTTTGATAGCAATGTTGTCAAATATTTTATCCTTATTGACTTCATCACTTGTTTGATCAATTCATGAGAGGTGTATTAAAATCTCCTGCTTTGATGGTGAAAGTACCATTTTTACTCATAGTCTATCATTTTTTCATTATATATTTTGAGTCTATATTATTAGGTGCATAATTTTTAAATCATTATATCTTCCTTTAACTTTTCTTTATCAATTATGAAGTGTCTTTCTTTGCCTTAAAGTCTACTTTTTATGGTTTTAATATGGCCACACCTACTTTCTTTGAGTCATGTTTGCACACCATGTCTTTTTCCATCCTTTTATTTTTATCCTTCCTATTTCCTTACCTTTTGGATGTGTCTCTTATAAATAGCATAGAGTTTGGTTTTTGTTTTTAATTTGATGTGACAACCATTGTCTTTTTAATTGGGGTATTTAGTCTATTTATGTTTAATGTTTTAATGGGTTTATATTTACCATCTTACTTTATAGATGTCCCCTATGTTTCTATTTTTTATTCCTGGTGTTATTTCTGCCTTTTTCTTTCTTAATCTCACTAATGTCAATTTAATTAGTATTTTCAAAGAACCAGCTTCAGGATTTGGTTGATTCTCTCTGATATTTTTTCTGACTGCATCAATAATCCATTGCTGCAGTAATGCTGCTAACAGACAACCACAAAGCCACAGTTACATACCACAGCAAGCATGTTTTGCTCATGCAGTTGGGGTCAGCTAGACAGATCTGCTGATCTTGACTGGGTCTTCTCACATGTCTTGGGGTTGGTTGCCTGTTGGCTAATCTAGGCTGGCCTTGGCTCTGTTCCATATGCCTCTCACTCTTTAGCAGGCTAGATTGGGCATGTTCTCATGGTGACAGCAGAGGTGCAAGAGACCAAGTGGAATCACACAAGGCTTCTTGAGGTCTAGGCTTTGAACTAACACATGTCACTCATCCAAAACAGATCACGTGGCTGAGCCCACAATCAGAATGAGAAGACACTACATGGCAAAGGGCCTAAATACAGAGAGAGTGAAAAATCGGCATCATCATAACAACCCATGATTAAAAAAAAGAATAATGCTGATGATTTTTGTCATGGCCTTCTTTCTCCTGTCCTAAGGAGACACAAACTCCAGTTTAGCCTGGAGAGGGCTAAAACCTATAGTCTCATCTCAAGACAGTGATCTGGGAATTACTAGTGCATTATGCTCAAGTTCATCATACTGTCTGGCTTGGAGTCTGCACTGCAGTCTAGATGGGAGGAGTTGCCTTGAAAAATATGAAGAAAGCCCTTTGTCCTCCTGTCATGCAACTTGCCTAGTGTTTTTCTTTGTATCATTATGGACTCTATTCGCAGCCTCTTGCTGTTCATTCAGCTGTTCAGCAAATGCTGAGTATATCCCATATACTAGACTTTAGGAACCTAGTCTAGTACATGGTAAGTCTAGTACTATCTAATGGCAGGATAAAAATGCAAGACAAATGAATTTATAATCAGAGAATTGTTTTGAAGGTTAGAAAATTGTGGTGGGACCATAGCAGAATTATACCTAAGTCATCTTTAGAGCACCAGCATAGACTTTATAGAAAAGAAAGCTCTTGAGTCAAACTTCAAAAACAAATTGGAGCTTTCTAGGTAAATAAGCAGAAAGATTTTCCTGGAAGAGGGAACAAAATGTGCAAAATAAGGAGGTATGAAGTGAGGGAGTGACAGGAGATAAAGCAGAACAGGAGATGGAGGCAAAGCAATCAAAGCCTTGCATGCCTTACAAAAGAATTTAGATTCTATTTAATTACAACATATCTGATGATGAACCACTGGGAATCTTTAATTAGAAATGGATACATGGTCTTCCAGTTCACAGGAAGACTTTCCAAGGGTCACTAGAGTGTCCGGGACAGAGATAAGAAGAGAGTGAAACAGAACAGTGATTATGTATGAACCTGGGATATATTTTGGAGAATTGGTGGAACTTGATGTTTTACTGCATATGGGGAAGGAAGGTTGTGGAAAAGGGAAATATCAAGGATGACATCAGAAATGAGGTGGATGATGGAACCATTTTGCAAGATGGCAATAATAAGAGTGAATGACTTATTTGATGGAGATGCTGTGATTTCTGATTTGGACAAGTTTGACCTTCCTAATAAGGATTTGGTTGGATACACAACACTCAGTCAGCAACCGGTGCCTACTGAGGTAGACAGAAACATGACCTCCCCAAAGATATCCACATCCCAATCCCTGGGACCTGTAAATGTTACCTTAGTTTTGCAAAAAGAGTCCTTCTAGGTCTGATTAGGGTCTTGACATGAGGAGATTATCCTAGATTATCTGAGGGTCCCTGAATGCCATCACAAAGTGTCCTTATGTGAGAGAGACAGAGGGAGATAACACAGACAGAAGAGGAGGAGACCATGTGACCAGGGAGGCAGAGATTGGAGTGATGTGGCTACATGGCAAGGAATGCCAGCGGCCATCATGAGCTGGAAGAGCCAGGAACAGATTCTCCCCAAGAGCCTCTGGAGGGAGCGTGGCCCTGCTGACACTTTGACTCATTGCCAAGTCCCCAGCGTCTAGGGTGTTAGTGTCTAGCAGATGGTAGGTGTGAAATATAAATTTTTTAATGAGTCAATGAATAAATAAATGAACACTCAGTGTGCTTTGTTCGTACCTCTGCTTTAGTAGTTTTCACACGGTAAGATAGTTAGGGGTGTGTGTGCGCCCACACACGCCCACACACCCTGATCGCTTGTGAGCTTTTTAGAGTAAGAATGATGCGTCTTATTCCTCATTACTTCTGTGTACCTCATAGAGTGCCTGCAACTCATTGTTCTCCATTGACTTTTAGTTGAATAAATGATTTCACTTGAGCCTCTAATCTTTTCTCTTCTGAAAACTGAGTGACTTAAATTCATTTGTGAGTCTTTTCTGAAATCATCCATAATATTAAAATATTAAACAAAAATGACTGTTTTGTAGGGGCTGGCCCTGTGTCCTAGTGGTTAAGTTTGACATGCTCTACTTCAGTGGCCCAGGTTCATGGGTTTGGATCCCTGGCACAGACCTACATCACTTGTCAGCCATGCTGTGGCAGTGACCCACATACAAAATAGAGGAAGAATGGCACAGATGTTAGCTCAGCGACAATCTTCCTTAAAAAAAGAACAAACCTATTTTGTAATATTTTGAAGAAAGAAATTTACTTTTATAATGAGACATTTTTTGAATCTTAGTTGCACTGGTAATACATGAAACTGTCCTCCTTTAAAAAATTAGGATACTAGTTAAAGTTGAGTTCCCTTTGATCAACATCCAAGCCTGGTTCTCTCTCTCTTCCCCAGAAATAGCCATTGTTAAAACTTTAGTATGTATCCCTCCAGATCTCTTGTTTATACTTTTGTATGAAGTCCATGTATTCATAGAAAAAATACTACCATTTTGTGGCAGTGTTTTTTATATAAATGGCGTCTTTTGGGTATGTGACATTTCGAAGTTTGCTTCTTCACTCATCTCTTTGGGATCTGACAATGTTGATACGCATGGGTCTAGGACACTCCTTTTGCCTTCTGGGTAGTATTCCGCTGTGTGGAATGTGCCACATTTGTCCATCTACGTAGATAAATTTTCAACAGCATTTACGTTGCTTCCATTATTTTGTTATTGGGAATGATGCTCCAGTAACATCCTTGAGCATGTCTCCTTGGGGCCCGTGCAAGAGTCTGCACAGGTTGTATTCCCAGAATTGTTCTTGCTGGGCTTGGAAATGCCTCACATTGCCACCAGCGTGATGTCATTGTTTTCATTTTATTTCTCCAAATATTATTGAGGTTGAACATTCTTTGTTTATTGATTGTTTACATTTCCTGTCCATTTATTGCCTTTGCCTTTTGGGTTTTTTCTTTTCTTGAAATATTGGTCTATTGCGTGTATTGTGAATATTTTCTCCATGTATCTTTTTGTTTTAACTTTTTTTTAAGGGTACTTTTGACAGATAGAACTTCTGGATTTTGATGTAGTCAAATATGTCAATATTTTTCCTTTATGACTTCTGCTTTTGCATTTTTAAGAAAGGATTTTTCCACCTGCAAGATCATAGAGATATTCTTCTGTATTTTCTTCTAGTAATTTCAAAGTATTTTAAAAACATCTTTAGGCTGTTAATATATCTACCATTGACTTTTATGTATTATATGAAATAGAGGCCGAAATTAACTTTTTCCTATATGGTTAGCCAGCACTACTTATTGTATAATTTATTCTTTCCCCACCAATTTGAAGTGCCATCTTTAACATATATCAATGCTTCGTAATTGCCTGGCCATTTCTAGATTCCATTCTGTTCTATTCCTACTCTGATAACTTATTATTTTAATAACTATGGCTTTATAATATGTCTTAAGATTCATTAGGAAATTTGGCCCATTCTTTGTTCTTATTTCTTAAAATTTTGTTGACTATTGCTTCATATTTACTCTTTTAGAATCAGTTTATTTCATTTCAAAAAAAATCTTATTGGGATTTTCAGTCAATATTTAAAATAAATGTTAAAAACCACCAGATTGTATACTATTATTAATTCCTAAAGCCTTCATGATGTATTATTTAGCTTTCCCTATGTATTATTGCTGTTAGACAAAGAGCAGGGCAGATCCAGGTCTTGTGGCTCCTGAAGTCTGTACCATTTGGGAGCCCTCTTTAAGAAAAAGCATGCCAAATTATGAGTGCCGTGGGAGGTGCTGTGCCTTGGGGGGGCCTGTACTGGGGAGGTGCTGGAAGCTCCAGCTTTATCAGCTTCCTGGTGAACCCACCTCAGATCAGCAGTCTCCCTTGGAGAGAGAGTCCTAGCAAATTGTGCCTTCACTCCCTCTAGAATAAACTACTAGTTCATGACTTCTAAGCTACTTAGGTAGTGTAAGCAATAAAATAACAATTAAATTTGCAACCTCAGTTGTGTTTTTAGTTGTGTGTTATATAATACCACTGCCTCAACTTTTCCCTGGGATGGCACCTCACGTCTGAGGATCTCAGGGCACATTATGAACATTAACTAATTAAACCTCACAAAACCCCAGAGACACAGGGAGGAGAGAGCGAGCATCACCTCGCCCAGTTCTGAAATGCAGCCACCTCTGGGGACGAGCATGGCAGCTGCTTAATAATAATCTGCAACACCCATGACAGTTTAGCCAAGACAATTAGTCATGGTAGTTGGTAATTGTCTCATGAACATTAGGCTGTCAAAGAGTGAAGTCACCAGGATTATTAGTTCATTGCAAATCTAATTCATTCTTTAAGATTCTTCACTTTTTAGCAATTTTGTCCTAATTGTAAAAGAAACACATGCACAGGGAAGGTCTAGTTTCTTTTTAGTTGTGTTCTTTTGTAGTTCTCCAAATTTAAAGCTTAAAATAGGAGACAACTATCTTTTAAAAAAATAAAGTACAACTTAAGAATAAGGAGTTATGTGGGTTTTTTAGTTGAAAAAGTTTGCTGATGAGCAAAACAAATAAATGATGGTAGAAATCAGAAGAACAGCTACATTTAAGATGTGTTGCTAGTCAAGAGGATGAGGGAAACTTCTGGGTGCTGGAAACGCTTTCAATATTCATCTAGGTGGTGGTTATGTGGGAGTAGATATCTGTAGAAATTCACGCACTTTACTGTGTGTTATATCTCAATAACAAAGTAAATTAACCTAAAAAGCACACTGCTCTTGTCCTCTTGAGATGCTGGAAACCCTGTCTAGACTATCTGGAATGTTTTGCAAGGAGCAGGATGCATTCAGGAACTAGAGACGTGATATATTTTATTCCTCCCAAAGCGTCTTTCTCCAGAAGGGGCGTTCCAAGTCCTTTGCTTGTCTCTCCTGACATTTTCTCTCTATGGCGGGCTACCCGTCATGCTGGGATGCGGTTCTCTTTCCTTGTACCTTCAACATTATGAACCTCCTCATCTGTGCCCTTTACACCTCCTTGGGTATCTAATTTTTCTCTTAGAATTTCATTCTATTTCATTCACCTACATCTTTTCCAGGAGCAGATATAGGGCATGAATGATCCAGGGATATGAATGGAGAGGAATCTGCAGGAGCCATTGCCCTGGCTGGTGCTGGAACAGCACAGTAGGAGGAGAGGAAGCCGAGGGCATCTAGGCTGCCTCTGGCCCACAGCATCTGATGTGACAGTTACAAACATAAGACGGAGTGGCAGGCCCATGCTGGCAGCAGTGTCTTGGAGCCTCCAGCAGACCCAGGGTCCCTCCTGCATCTGCGGCAGCCTCCAAGGAGGAGCAGCCCCTGAGCAGAGCGTGCTAGGCTGCTCTGAGCTAAGGCCCAAAGACTGTGAGCAGATCAGGCTGAGAGGCCCCCAGCAGAGCAGGCACAGAGTGAGCCAGAAGGGAGGAAGTCGGGGCGGGGAGAGATGAAGAGGGGAGAGAAAGAAAGGGGAAGGGAGAGAGGGGGTGAGAGACATAGGAAGAAAGAAAAGAAAAGAAGGCAGAAGGAGGAGGATGAGAAGGAGGAGGGGAAAAAGAGCTCTTTAGGCAATAGGAAACTTTTTTCCTACTGTAATTTTTAGTCAAGCTTAAATACTTGAGCACTACTCTGCTTGTTGATTTTCCAGGATATATTAAAGCAGCTGAGCTCTGCTCCAGTTCTTCTCACTTAGACAGTAGAAAAGTGAAAATAGTGGCCACTGTCAGACCGTGTGTTCACAGCATTTTCAAGAAAGGGAAGGCAGCGCTGGTGCTGATCTTAGGCTTTCACGTGGCACTGACAGAGCTAACTGTGGCTTTTCCACATTCTGTCTTAAAATTTCAAAGCCTGGCATCCGGCAAGTTGACAGTCAGTTGTCTGTAAACGTCAAAGGGGGCTCCTCTGACAGGATCACAAAGCTCAGTAGCCTGCAGAGGTTGAGGGCGGCCTGGGGGCCAGGCCAGGCCCAAGCCCATGGCTGGCATCACTTTATCTCCACGACACTGGTAGGGGCGGGTACATTCAATCTCCATCATGTGGGCGAGGGCACAGAGAGGTCAGAATTGGCGTGGGCTGCAAAGACCCTGTTCTTCCCACCTCATGGTACTGCCCTCGGCAATATAATTCTTTAGGTATGCTGCAGTTTAGAAACACATTACTGTGCTGTCTCCAATTTCTGTGGCTCTGCAGATAATTATCATTTATTTTCTGTCCTTGTGCCACTCTTTTTCTCAAAGATGCTGAGCTCAGGAGTAGCAGCCAGAGTTCCCAGAAAATAGTCGAGGAGCTACAGGAACCTGTCTCTCCAGAGGCCATGGAAAGAGTCCAGGTAATGGAGACCATTCACTCAGGCCTGGGGCCTGGGGGCGGGGGCTGGGAGCTGCTTGTGCCATCAGGGTCAGGGGTGTTCCTTGTGCTAGGGTCGTTACCAAGAAGTTCTAAGGTCTTGGAGAGTTCTTAGGTCTTGTGGACAAGACCTCACTAGCACTAAGATCAGGGAGACAGCGGGCCGGGAGTCAATAGAGGCTGTGTGTTCATAACAGACAAATTCCAGCCTCCCTGCTGTCTCCAAGAATACTGGTCAGAATGGAATTTCATCCCTTCTCTACCTTCCTTCTCATACGTTCCCTGATTTCAGGAGGCTGAGATAGATAAAGCTGCTCATTTAAAGCCAGTTAAAAGTCTAGACTTTCTGAAGAGACTTACATACTGTCCACATACTCAAATGAGGCAGCATGTTCCTTCCTGCTCGAATGGGCTCTGCAAGCTACAGAGACTCCTTGGAGAGCTGCTGGCTCTGCTGTCCTTGCCTGACCTCAGCAGGAGCCTCCCCGTGCTCTTGCCCCCCAGCTTGCCAGGGTGATGCTGATAGAGCTCTGCATCTGCTGCTGCCCTAACCTAAAGAGGGGCAAACTCACACCAAAGGAGGCCAGAGCCAGTCACGGAATAGACTGCATAGGATCTGGTGCATGGGCCCAGGGATCCAGCCATTGTTTCCTCTCTGCCAACCTCTGGCCACTAATGGGTTCAGAGTAATATAAATTCCCATGTTTACTGGGCTCTGGGTCCTCACATGTCTCAGGGCATGTCTCTTGTATCCTCAGGAACAAGGCCCCACTAAGGGGCTTGAGTGGGGCAGGAGTAGGGAGAATGAATGGGCTCACTTCTAGGCTAATGTTGTCAGCCTGGTCCTACATCAGCACTGTGTGTGGTGAGAATCCCAAGGTGCGTTTCACTATGCAGCTCCTTCAACTTCTAGTCCTCCTGACTCCTCCATCTAGCTGGACCCAGGACCCATCCCTGAGCCCAGGATGGGGGACAAATGCAGTGCCAATTCTCTCTTTTTCTCCTTTCCAACCTTGGACAAAACAATATTTACCTTGCCCATCAACTCATGCAAAGAAAATCTTGGGAAGACAAGGAGGGAGGGAGGACCTTTATCTTAGTGCTAGGCCACCTGGCTCATCCTCCTGGATTTTCACATTATCTCTGTGGAAAATGCATTCTTATCCCCCAAACCACAAAAGAACCCAAACTGTAGCTGGTTGGGTGTTATATTTCAAGTGCTGATTTATTCTCTGCACAGAGGTTGGGCACTCACAGTGGTCAGGCACTCTGCTAGGTGTTGAGGGTACTCAGGAGAATAAAACTCAGCCTGAGCCTTCAAGAGGTGTGACATCGTCAGGGAGAGGAAAACCCCCTAATTCAGTATGTGGAAAGGAGGATGGGAAACACCCCAGAAGAGACAACTGAGGAACACCTGAGCTTTTTAAAGAAGGTTGTATGGCATGGATTAGATTGAGGGAAATGAAGCTGATGAATGGAATTAATTTAAAAAAAAAACAACGCTGCAAGGGACTACTCCTTCTGGCAAAGATGAAGTAACAAAGACTGGATTTACTCTTCTGCCTGAAACAACTAAAAAGTGGCCAAAATACATGAAATAACAGCTCGTCAGGTAACAAAGGATAGGGATACCTGAGAGGTGGGAAACAAGCCAGGTGGATCTTCCAATTGCCCTGGCCTACTGTCTTGAGAGAGTTCCAGCCCAGTTCTCCCGCACAGGGCAGGAGAAACCAGTGGGAGCCCACTGGACCTCCTGAGTTGAGGAGACAGATCTGTAAGTCCATGGAGACTAAAGCCACTAAGGTTTGTAGGACAGAGTGCTAGAGAGGAGAGAGCTGCACAGAGAGAGATGTTAGACACTAGCAGATGGTCGCTTTGTGTATTCAGGTGAATACTGATCAGCACATGCATAGGAGGAAACTACTGAAGGTCAGGCTGAAGAAAGAACCTCCCAAAAGGATTAGAGTTAACAGTGCCCAGTGTTTGTACAAGGCTGGGAATAATATGTGTTCTCATCAGCCATACAGGAGAACCTTATGTGAGGAGACTCACAAGGCATTGGGAGAGTGCACAGAAGACTCTTGCATCAGTGGTGGGGACTAATTAGTTCTGGAGAGAGCCCTGCTCCGGTCCTGTCTAACAAATCTTTAGAGCAAGAACCAAAAGGATCAAACTGCTTCCCAAGTAACTTAACTGAGTCCCAGAACAAAGTTCAAGAATATTTGTAGGAAAACAAAATTATCCAGCACTCGACTAGGTTAAATCACAAAATTTGGAATCCAATAAAAGATTACCAGGTGCTCAAAAAACTGGGAATTTATGATGCATAATGTGGAGATAACTCAATAAATCGAAACCAACGCAGATCTGAAGCAGATGTTAGAATTAGTAGACAAGAACATTAAAACAGTTATTATATAAGTTCCAAAGGTTAAGGACAGACACAGAAGACTTAAAAGCACCTCAAATAAAACTTCTAGAGATAAAAACTACAATTCATGAGTTGAAAAATACACTGGAAGGATTAGCCATAGATTAGACACTGCAGAAAAAAGGTTAGTGAGCTGGAAACAGAAATGAGAATTTAAAAAAAAGTATCATTGTATCAGTGAGCTATGGGATAACTTCAAGAACCTAATATGTGTGTAATGGGAGTCCATAAATAAGAGGGGAGAGAGGTTGAAACAGGAAGAAATATTTCAAGAAATAATGACTAAAAAAATTCTAAATTTTATGAAAACGATAACCCACAAATGGAAGTTCAATGAACGGCAAGCCCAAGAAACATGAATAAAACTATTCCAAAGCTCATCATAATCAAGTAGTGGAAAACAGTGATGGGAAGAAAATCTTAAAACCAGCCAGAGGGAAAAAAAAGAGAAGTTTGGGAACAGAGGAAACAACGCAAGCAAGAGGACAGTGGAGTCACATCTTTAAAGAACTGGAAGAAAATAAACTGTCAACCTAGAATTTTATACCCAATGAATATCTTTCAAAAGTAAAGGTGAAATAAAGACTTTTACCTACATATAAAAGGTGAAAGAATTCATTACCAGCAGACCCATGCTACAAGAAATGTTAAAGGAATCCCTTCAGGCAGAAGGAAAATGATACCAGATGGAAATCTGGATCTACACAGAGGAATGAAGAGCATTGGAAATGTAACTAAATGGGTAAATGTATAAGATTTTGTTCTGATTATTTATATCTCTTTAAAAATAATTGACTGCTTACATAAAATAAAAACAACATAGCATGGGCCTTATAACATATGTATAAATAAACTATATGACAAGAATAGCACAAAGACCAAGAGGGGAGAAATGTAAGTATGCTATTTTAAGGTTCTTATACTGTACCTGAAGTGGCATAATATCACCTGAAGATAGACTGTGATAAGTTAAAGACATCTACTATAAACTCTACAAAAGCACTAAAGTTATAAATCAAATTCAGAGAATTATATCTAATAAGCCTACAGAAAAGATTAAGTGGAATCATCAAAATATACAATTAATCCAAAAGAAGGCAATAAGAGAGGAAAAAAGAAATAAAGAACAGCGGAGACAAATAGAAAACAAATAGCAAGATGACAGACTTAAACCTAACCATATCAATAATTACATTAAATGTAAATGGTTTAAATATCCCAATTAAAGAACATACAAAGCAGATGTAGATTGGATAAAAAAGCAAGACTCAGTTATATGTGCATTGCAAAAATGTGCTTTAAATATAAAGATACAATAAGTTCAAATTAAAAGGATGCAAAAAGATACTCCATGCTAACACTAATTAAGAGAAAGCTGGAGTGGCTTTACTCATTTCAGACAAAGTGGATTTCAGAATAGGGACCATTACCAGGGATAACAAAGTTCAAGAGGACACAACAATCCTGAATATTTATGTACCTAATAGTAGAACTTCAAAACACATGACACAAAAATTGATAGAACTATAAAGACAAATAAATAAATAAGCTATCTTTGGAGATTTTAACATCCCTCCCTTAATAATTGATAGAAGGTGTAGACAGAAAATCAAGAGGAATATAGGAGATTTTAAGAATGCTATTGACCAATTTGACCTAATTGATACTTATAGAGCACTCTGCCAACAACAGCAGAATACACATTCTACTTATGTGCATATGGAACATATACCAAGGTAGACCATACTCTGGGCTACAAAATAAGTCTTAATAAATTTAAAATGATTCATTTCTCTAAAGTATGTTTTCCCACAGCAAAAGACATTACAAGAAAATAAAACTACAGATCAATAGCTCTCATGAACATCAATAGAAAAATTCTAATAAAAATTTTAGTAAATTGAATCGATATATAAAAAGGACAATATGTCATGACCAAGTAGGATTTATTCTGAGAATGCAAGGTTGGTTTAACATAAGAAAAGTAATCAATGTGATTCACCATATTAACAAACTGAAAAGAATACCTGTATGTTTATCTCGTAAATTCAGGAAAGACATTTGAAAATTCAGTATTCATTCCTCATAAAAACTCTCGGAAAATTAGGAATAGAAGAGAGCTTCAATTTGATAGAGGTTATTTTTGAAAAACCTGTAGCTAACATCATATTTAATGGCAAAAGACTGAATGCTTTTCCACCAAGGTCAGGAACAAGAAAAGAATGTCTGCTCTTACCACTTATATTCAAAATTATACTGGAGGTTCAAGCCAGTGCAAAGACAAGAAAAGAAATAAAACGCATCCAGATTGGAAAGGAAGAATTAAAACTATCTTTTATTCGTAGATAACAAAATTGTCTAGAATCTACAAAACAGCTACTAGAACTGATAATTAATTTAGCAAGTTATTAAACATATGCAAAATTAATATGCAAAGTTCAATTTTATCTCTATGTAATATTAATGAGTGGTCAGAAATTGAAATAAATACCACTTATAATAGTACAAATATACAAAATACTTAGAGATAAATCTGACAAAAATATTCAAGGTGTATACACTGAAAACTGCAAAACATTTCTGAGAGAAATGAAATAAGACCTAAATGGATATCCCATGTTTGTGGTTTCAGAGACTTGATGTCATCAAGATGTCAATTCTTCCCAAATTGCTCAATTCAATCCCAGTCATAATTTCAGGTGGAATTTTTATAGAAATTGAAAAGTTGATTCCAAAATTCATGTGGAAATAGAAAGGACCTAGAATAGCCAAAATAACTTTAGAAAAAGAACAAAGTTGTAGGATTAATACTACTGTAGGATTAAAACTTATTATAAAGTTCTCATAATTAAGAAAGTGTAGTAATGGTGTCAAGGTCAACAAATAGATTAATGGAACAGAATAGAAGATCCAGAAGTAGGATCAGCATGTGATCTATAGTGACCCAAAGCAGGTCATTGTTTGCCTGTGTTTGGCAGAGTGGCACAGGGTGGGAGGGAGGGGCACATAGAAACATGCAAGCTTTTGGAAGTGATGTGTATATTCATTATTTTTATTATGGTGATATTTTTATGAGTGCATACATAGGTGAAAACTTTTTAAAAGGTATACTTTAAATATACACAGTTTACTGTATGTATCAGTTATACCTCAATAAAGCGGTTAAAAAACCCTACTGCATCTTTTAAAAGTTACACAGAAGGAAAGGAATAGTGGAGTAATAACTGACATCTGCAGAGAATTAGGAGTTGCCAGCACTGTGCTGGGCATCTTCTCTCTATCCACCTCTCCTTATTTTATCCTCATAACAACCTTATGGGGTAGGAGCTGTTCTTAGCCCCTTTTTACAGATGAGGAAACTGAGGCTCCTTAACTTTCCCCATGCTACACAGCCAGGCTCTGAACTATTGTGCGTGTTAATTACTTCTCATGTCTTGTCATTGTCATTCGCAGGGAAAAATCCCAGAAGAATCTGCAACTGAGGAACTTTTATCAACAGTCCAAAGTGGAAATACTGGTGAAATGGAGGTAGGGCTTGCACAAGGCCTCGCATGGCAGATTTCGTTGGCCCCCAGGCGGTTCTCTCCTCACCGCCTGAGTCTTTCTGTGCCCTCCCCCGCTCCAGATGTCCTTGTCTCTCCAGCAGTTCATATATGCCATCCTCTCTGGAACCTCCACAAAGCCTCCCTCGATTAACTCTCACTCTACTGTGACTAATCTTTTATTTTTATCTCCCTTGCACAAGTTGGACCTAGAAGTTATACTTTGTACATCAATTATTTGCAACAATTTCAGTAAATAGAGTTTTTCTCTTCCCATTGTCCAGAGGGAAAACATGTTGGAAGGGCAAAACATTTGTAAGAGTTTTCTCCTACTATATGTATCATATACACATATGTACACTCATATACACACCTGTATGTATTGTATATCATTCATGTGCATTGCAGGTTCCAGTAACTGCTCCCTTCTATTTCAGATTCAGGCTGAGGGGTGGTAGCATCTTCCACTAGTTGCTAACCCTGGGCCACTTCCTCAGCCTTTGTTTGTTTCCTTTCACCCTGCCCACACCTTCACACATGGTCCTTGTTAAACATGCATTGTCCACTCCGTTGGAGTGAGCTGTCTGTTTCCTCCTAGAACCTGAGGATTCAGGTAGAGATTGGCAGGGCTCTGTGGATGCTGATCCGGATTTTGAACTTTTCTTAAGGATCAGAGGAAGGCTTTGAAGGTTTTAAGTGGGAGGTTGTCACTATCAGACTTCCTCATTCCCCAATGATGAGCACAGTTCGGAACTTTCAGTGGATTCCCACGTGCCTCTTGTTGGTAGGTCAACTGATTCAACGTGAGTCAGCCTGAGAAGTCTAGAGAACCCTTGAGGGGGCAACAGGGAGAGGAGGTTGAGTCATCTCCATGGAGGTCCTGGGAAAAATTCACTGAACCCTAATCCTAGACGTTAGAGATCCGAGAGAGAGACAGATCACTGTCCCCTTCTCCTCTCCAGATGCCGACCAATTAAGAAGGCTACACTGAAGTCAGCTAGGGATAAAAATACCACTTTATTCACTGAAGCTGAACTGGAGAACAAAGCTTGGACCTGTAACTCAATGGGTTTCCTATTTCCCCTACTGAATTAGATGTACATACCTGGCTGCTGGTAAGCCTCACCCTTGGGGCAGGGTCTGTCCTCCCAGGCCAAGTGCTAGAGGAGAGGAGGATGCATGTAGGCTAGGAGCAGGATGTGCTGCTAGAGAGAGAGTGCTTAGCAGGCACAGGGTCCACTTTCTGAATCTCACTTTAGTGTGTGCTGTGGGGCCCCTACCCACATCCCTCTGGCACTGCTCATTCCTCAGCACTGTGAGGACAGGGACTTCAAGTGCCCAGTCTTTTTCGAGTGCTGTGCCTACAGGCAAGTCATAATCTTTGGGGAGCAGCCATCAGCCAATGACTGAAGACATTTGGAGAATCAGTCCCCTAGCTCCTTTGCCTCTTAACGTGGCACAACTCCGATTGTGTCCCCACAGTCTCCCAGAGATCTCAGCGGGACTGGGTCCAGTGGTACCCACTCGTTAACCATTCTGCGTTGGTGTCCTTCTCTTCCTTGCCTCACTTCCCCACTCCCCTCGTGGAATTTCCTGGCATCACTCCCAAGTAAACTTAGCTCACAGCTTGCTTCTGGGGAACAGACGTCAGGGTGCTCACTGCTTAGCCCTGGGGAAGAGAGAGCGAGGCAGGCAGCAGAGGGGAGCAGCTTTCTCTCAGTATTTCTAAGAGGGTAGCTGTTCTTTAGGGACCCAAACAAGTATGTAGAGAGGGGACAGGATGATCCCTGCTGCAGTAGATGTACTGGAACCCCAGAGGGCATCTGGATCAACAAAATGGATTGATCTCCCACGTTTATCTCCTCTGGAAAAAAACACTGAAATGACAGTAAAGGAATAAGAAGGGCACAAATGCACAAGGACGAGACGGGGGGGGAGATATGGGAAGAGGAGCACTTTAAAAATGTTTAGAAAGAAGAAAATCGATGGAGGAGTTTACACTGGCTTAGCACAGCGGAGAAAGGTGAAAGTCAGACACCATTATGAGGCAAGGGACCAGAGAAAAATGTATGACTTCTCCACGTATATCCACAGAAAGCTGAGGGCTTGGAGCTTCTGCGGAGGCAGTGGAGGACCAGGCTGAAAGGAGGGGTCTGTTTGAAAGCCTGCTGTGGAGAGTTGGGACTCTAGATTCCCTGCAGACGGCACTTATTGCCAACAATACGGCAAGTGAAACAACCAGATGACTATTCCCTGGAGAGATCAGACAGAAGCAGCTCCAAGTCCAGGTTCAGCCTGCACTGCAGGAGGTTGCGTAATGGAGAAAGACAGAGACTAGATGAATAAGTAGAATTCTCCATTTCAAATGGAGGAACCCCTGCCCTCTCCTCCTGCCTTGTCTCCAAATACTAGAAGCCAGGTCTTTGTATTAGTTTTTTATCGCTGCTATAACAAATTATCACAAACTTAGTGGCTCAAAACAACATAAATTTATTATTTTACAGTTCTAGGGGTCAGAAACCCAAAACAGGTCTTAAAGTGCTAAGATCTAGGTGCAGGCAGGGTCCTGTTCCTTCTGGAGACCCTAGGGGAAAATCTGTTCCTTTGCCTTTGCCATCTTCCAGAAGCCACTTGCATTCCTTGGCACGTGGCCTCTTTCTGCATCTTCAAAGCTGGTAGCATAGCATCTTCCAATCTCTCTCTGACTCTGACCTTTCTGCCTCCCTCTTATAAGGACCCTTATGATTACATTGGGCCTACTCAGATAATCCAAGATAATCTCCTTGTCTCAAAATCCTTAATTTAATGACATCTGCAAATTCCCTTTTGCCTTGTAAAGTAACATTCACAAGCTCTGGGGATTAGGCCACGTACACCATTGGGGGCCACTGTTCTGCCTATCATAGTCCCTCATGCAGGAGATCGGAGAACTTAATTCCCCCCAAAACCTTACAGGCCCAAAGGAAAGGCCTCCAGATAGTCACTCAATGAAATGCTGTGTCTGCCCCATCAGTGCATGCAGTGCCCCAGTTAGCTAGTGCCTGTTGAGTTTTGCTCCCTACCAAGCACTGTCAACTTTAGGAAGCTAGAAATGTGCTCCAGTGATAAAAGAGCATGAACCAGGAACAAAGAAAACAACAAAAAGACCTAGAATTTAAGAAACAGGAGCTGCAAAGCCAGAAAGCAAGTGGTACAGCAGGCAGGTTGAGCAAGGCTGGACCAGAGAAGGGTGAGAAAAAAACAAAGTCATAGATTGTCTCAAATTCCTGGTTGCTTGGAAAATAATATTGATAAACACTTGGCACACCTGACAAAGCATGTGAAAAAATTAGGAAACCAAGCAAATCAAAACAAAGTGCACAAATGAGAACATAGTCATATTACATTTCTTTGCTCAGCAACAATGATACATACATATTCATAATAATGTAAATACCTACTGATTTAACCCTGAATTGTGCTGTAATTATATTGAGGGGTTGGGAGAACGGATATGAGGAAGAGGGTTACATCTACCCAGCACATCAGTATCCAACAGGACATTTAAAAAACTGACGAATTAAGAAATAACAGCATAAGCATATATTCAGAAATATAGAGGTAAATACCAAAACAAATGAGCAAGTTGAAAGTGCTAGTCAATGGGGAGAGGGACTTGGGGGGGCAGAGGACTCCTGATTTTCTTTGTAAGTTTTTAGCGTGAATATTATTTTAATTTTTACTATATGCATGTATTACTTTGATTTAGAAGAACTCTGAGAAGGATCTCAGGATGAATCATCTTCCTCAAACTGAGGAACATCTTCTTAGATGCCCCTAAAATGAGACTGGAAGGACTCAGTGCTAACTCCCTGGGTGGCTGTGGGTTTGGACCTCCCCGGGCTCCACCTCACCACAAAACTGCCCGAAAAGTCCCAAGATCCAAAAATTCTTGTAGCACAAAGTCATAATGAAAACACTTTTGGGGACAGAGGTATTTTGCTTATGGAATTAATATGTCTGTTATACTTCCATGCTCTAACCTCTACCCAGTGATGCAGTTAAAATATGGATCCTTGGGGCTGGCCTGGTGGTGTAGTGGTTAAGTTTGCACGTTCTGCCTCGGTGGCCTGGGGTTCATGGGTTCGGATCCTGGGTGCAGACCTAGCATCTCTCGTCAAGCCGTGCTGTGGCGGCGTCCCACATAAAGTAGAGGAAGATGGGCAGAGATGTTAGCTCAGCGACAATCTTCCTCAAACAAAAAGAGGAGGATTAACAACAGATGTTAGCTCAGGACCAATCTTCCTCACCCACACACACACAAATATGGGTCCTATATCAAAGGCCATCTGAAACCATTCATTTTCTGACTTCTGTGTGAAAACTTGTTTCAATCCTTTTATCAATCTTGAATATTTCATTAAGAACATCCTCTTAAAACTAGGCCTGGCTCAGGACGATTTGTTTCAGGTGAGACAGTTACCTCTGTCCTAGGAACAGGATAGCGTAGAGATGACACATCCACTCTGTTAAATTACAGACAATGAATAGGATCACCATTTGGTTCCTCCTCTCTCCTTGCTCTAGGACATGGAAAAACTCAGTCAGGTGTCCACTGTGATTGATACAGATTACTATATCAGCAATACGAGTTTGGCGTCCATCTCGCCACCAGAGGAGACCAGCCACTTCCGCCCCATCTACAGGGGAGCCTCAGCCGCTTTTTGTATTCAGCTGTTTTGTATTGATGAGACACACGAAGCAAGGCAAGTACTGTCTGCATGTTGTCTGTCACGGTAAGACTTTCTCATAGCATTAGTGGCTCAACATTTTAATCTTGCAGAGCCAGTGGTTTCCAAACCTGGCTGTACATGATAATCTCCTGGGGAGTTTTTTAAAAGCACAGATTCCTGGGCCCCATTCCCAAAGATTCCAGCCCATAAAATTTGGCTAAGGCCCACAGAACTAGGCTGCCCAGGTCTGCCTCACCTATGTAACAGTTGGGCATATGGAAAATTATCACTTATGTAACCATATGCTGCTCCCCATTCTCTCAAATTTGCATTTTTGGGGGACTTTGGATTTAGGTTGCTGCTTGTCTGTAGTCTTTTGGTTGTAAGTAACAGAAAATTCAACTGAAACTGGTTTTGAGAAAATGGAATAATTGTCTCACATAAGGAGAAGTCCAGTGGTAGGACTGATTTTCAATATGGCTTGATCCAGGACTTAGATAACCCAATCAAGGACCAGGTTTCTCTCTCTACCTCCCAGCTCTGATTCCCTGCTGCTGGCCCTGTTCTCCGAGGAGCGTCCCCATCGGGGGCCGAGAGAGCGGACAGTGGGCTTGGGCTCTGGAGCAAAGGCTAGTGAGGAGGACAGTGTGGAGGACAGCTTTCCAGCCAGAGCCCCTTTGGGCCTGATGGGGTTGTGCGCTCATTCCTGAGCTGATGGCATGGGCCAGCCTGGCCATGATGACAGTTTAGTCCCTTGCCTCATGCTCCCACCTCAACCTGGGGTTGGAGGCTCACCCAAACATAATCTGAGAGGGAGGTTAGTGACACACTGCACAATAATCCAGGCCAGCTGCTGGAAGGAGGAGGCGTGGTGGGTGCCGGGTAGACAAAGCCCAGGTGCCCACCAGACCACTCAGTCCCCTCGCTTCCTGTCCCTCCAGAGCACCGTGTGTTCAGTGCTTGCTGCCCCCTGTGATCTGGATGTGGGCTCCTGCCCTCAATGCCCAGATTGCACATCTCCTTTAGGATGCCCACCTACTCCACCATTTTGTCCGCAGAACCATCTTGAAGAGGAAAAGATTGGCCCATCTTGATAGACTGGAAGGTTCTGGAGTACCTTTTAGAAGACCAAGAGCACTGCTGGACATTTCCTTGTTAGAGGGTGTATTTAAACACATTCCCAGTCTCGCAGCCTAGCTTAGAACCATGTTTTACTTGTACTTTTTTCCTCTTAAGTTTTTTATTTCATTGGAAATCTTGGAGGTTGGAAAAGGAAATATTTTTTATTCTAATTATATTGTAGATGTCTAAAAAGCCTGTAAACCCTTCTAGATTTCTTGTGTATATTTATTTTCCCCTGTGCATTCAGATACGATTGTGCTTAGAAAGTGATTTTTGAATTTTCAAATGAAATTCGATGATCAAATATAGTTTGCCTGTGAATATACATCTGCAGCTGGTCAGAAAATCTTCTGCATGTAAAAGAGAAGAAGATGAGAGTAGCTTATAATGTGCCCTTGCCTCCCCCCAGCTCTTCCGAAAAGGAAGGAGGAGATCATGTCCACAGAATGACCATCTTGCTTTTTGAATGTGCAGAGGTTATCAATTGCTATAATAGTACCTTCAGTTCTAGAAACATACTTTATTACTGACACTGAAGCTTATGACTTCTACAACCGATAAATGCTCAGCTAGACACAAATTCAGACTGTAGGTGGCTAATCACTGCCCAAGGGGGAGAGAGCCATAAATCTCTTTAAATATACACCGATGCTGCATTTGCTTGCAGATCAGTGACTGTGCTTACTGTCTTGTTTTATAGGTCGCTGGACTTTATGAATTTTGTTTTCAGTCTTTTTCCTGTAAGTACGTGCTGAATTTTGAGTAGTATAATTGGTTTTGTAAGCTAGAAAAATCATATAAGAGTAAATGCCATATTCATTATCCAAACATTAAAATGCTATGAATGTTGAGGTTTGAACTCCTTCTCTGCTCCGAAAATAGGGTTGAATAACATGTCATGAACTCTTAAAAATAGAAAGTATTGTCATTTTCGATAATTTTTCTGTCATGCTGTTTCAATAGTTTTCTTTCAATGCATAATTTCTTTTAGAGATAGCTTTACCAGTGTTTTATTAGGATCAAATTATTAATAGAATGCTGGTAGTACATGAAAATGTCAGAAATTATACTAAAGTGAATTAGACTGTTCTCTTACTTTATGGCTTTTGTTGACTCAAAGAATTCTGAAACCATTATATTGCTTTCTGAGGGTAGGAAAGTGGGAGCTTGTGGTTGATTTTCTGGTTGGCATTGCCTGACACAGTGCTTGACGTGTAGCCGGGGCTCAACCCAGGTCAGCTCCTCTGGTGAACGGGCCCAGCAAACATTCAAGTGCAGTCAAGCCGCGCCCCGTTCAGAGTGTCCCGGCCTCTTCCTCCATTCTGGTTTCATTGCTAAGGTCAAGGGTTGGGGATTCTAACCAACCTCTTATCACTTTATTGGAGGGAAGAAAGTGGGGAGGGAAGACAGTTGAGGAACAAAATGGATTTTGACAAAGACTTTTTCCATGGCTGGCCTATCAGTTCTGTAAAGTCAACAACTATGCTGCTTCGGGGGGCTAATTACAAGCAAAATACCTATTGTCTTATTTTTCCTTGATACTCTATAAACTGAGACAAAAAATAAATATGGTTTAATTATGTTACTGAAAGCTATGTGATCATAGATTGTACTTCCGCATTTTGTTAATGTAATGAAGGCCATTGTAGTTTTTTGGATTAACTTTAAGCCATTATCGTAAGGCAAGGTAGATGGCCCTGAGGTAGAATTTACAAGGCTGCTTTCCCTCAGAGATGTCCCAAAGTAACCTCACTAAGTTTAATTCATTCCTATTTTGAAGTCCAAGTAAAGGTAGATCTTCGGCTTACAAAAAGCAAAGCTGGCTTTACAAAGGTAAAAGACATGTTTACTTTTTAATTCTATTTTATATGGGTAGACAGGAAAAAAATACCTCCATTGCTTCATTCTTAATCCTTCAAATCCAAGTTGAAGCAACTCATTATAGTCTCCTCCTCCCAAAGGAAGCCCACCGAGACTTGGCACCCAATCCTTATTTTCAGCTTGAGTATTTTGACAACCTGTCTATAAAGTTCCCCGAAAGGAGCTGTATTATTTTGCTAGAAAGAAGGAAGGTAAGGTTGAACAATGATTCACTCCTTTGGGTTGCAGAAATGTCCCCAGGGTTTTGGATTAGCACAAGTAATGCCTTCACAGGGTTCAGGAGGAGGCGAGGTCCCAAAGGGACAAATTAGCTGTGGGAAGAGCAGGCTGTTTCTGCAGGCACCTGGCAGAGGGTCAAGTGAGATGTGTGGAGCAGAGGCGGTCTAGGGCAGCACTGTCGGGTAGACATTGAATGCGAGCTGTATAAATAATTCTAAATGTTCCGACAGCCACAGTAAAAAAAAGTAAAAAGGAGCAGGTGAAATTAATTTTAAAAACTATATTTTATTCAACTCAGTACATCCAAAATGTAATCATTTCAACATGTAATTAGTATGGAAAATTATTAATGAGATATTTTACATTTGTTTTTCTCAGTTTTTGAAGTCCAGTGTAATTTATACTTACAGCCCCTCTCAATAGAGGCACTAAATTTTCATCAGAAATACTTGATCTGCATTTGGATTTCATAACGTTTACAGCTGCATAAGTAGATTCATATACCCAAGTTGTTCCAAACATTCATAAAACTTTTCCAATACCTGAATTGAGTATCAGTGTTTAAATTCCAAGTAATTAAAGTGAAATAAAATATAAAATTCAGATCCCCAGTCTCACTAGCCACATTCCAAATGCTCAGTGGCCAGATGTGGCGACCGGCCACCGTAGTGCGCAGCGTAGATCTGGAGGTAAGTGGCTGCCATTGGGACACGCGGATCCTCCCCTGTCTGCTATTTAAACCCACTACCCAGGTTAAACATGTCCTTAGATCTGTTCACCCAAATGGGATCACGTCATGATAAAACACACAGACATCTGTTCATGTAGAGCCACAGGATTTTAGAGCAGAAAAGTCCTGGAGCAGCACCCTCTCACCTCACGGAGGAGGGGACTGTGGCTGATACAGTATCACTTAGTAAGCCCATGGCTTTTGCTGCGACATCATGCTGTCTCATTTACTCCTGGATGCAAGTGAATTTGCAAATGCAAATGTCCTTAGTTTAAGAATCTACTTCCCCAAAGACCTATACGGAGTGGGTCCCATTGTTCACAATACTCATTTATTCAGGCTTCAGTCAGACTTGCAGATATTTTCTCCTTTTTCTTGCAGTTGCTTATCTGCTTGAATTTTATATGATTGCTTTCCAAATCCTAGGAAAGTTTAACTTGAATCACCTCTCATTTACACATTCTACTCCTGTTTTCTTTAGTGCTTTACAGCGGGAATTTGTTTAGCTATAAGTGATTTCTGATTCTCTTTCCACGTGTCCTGGTCTCCAATCATGTTAGGACAAGAACTTCTGCATCATTTCTGTGCCGCATCTCACCCCTGAGTTTGTCCTCATCCAGAACTTCGTGAAACTGATCCCCTTCAACAACTGCACCCTGGAGCAGGATCTCTACGTCTTCCACCGGGCTGGGTTGCTCAAGTAAGCAGACTCTCTTCCACCGGGCTGGGTTGCTCAAGTAAGCAGACTCACGTTTGGCCAAAAGACAATCCGCAAAGTTAAAAAAAGAGAAGGGAATAAAGAGCTCCCTTCCATTTTAATTTAATGATTTACTTTGAAAATTGTCTTACTGGTGGAGGGCTTGATCAAGTGATTTTAACCAGTATTTTTAGGGAAAGAGTCATATTGAAAAGTTACTTGTCCAGTAGTATTAGAACATAATATAACCCCACAATAATCAAAACAATACCATGTTGACAGAGTCTATGGATGGAACAAAGTAACACAAGAAAGAGTTCCACCACAGACCCCAATATAGTAAGCATTTAGTGTGTGTGAAGGTGTGTATAAACATACATGTATGACAAGATTTGTGTTACACCAGTGGCAAGAGAAAGGATTATTCTGTAAGTGGGGTGGGACAAAATAAAGATAGAGACGTTCTTCATTTTCTACAGTAAAATAGATTTCCAGGTGATTGAAGAGTGAAATGTAAATACTGAAAACATAAGAAATTAGAAAATATGTCTACAGTACTAGGTTCTGTGCCAGATTCTACAGATATGACAGTGAACAACATACAGATGTGTTCCCTGTCTTTTCAAAGCTTATCAACACTCACATAATTGTAAACCTGTGGCCGTGATGGGCGTACCAGCAATGGGCATGTGGTACCATGAATATGTGTCGTCAGGAGGTTGAGCCCAGCCAGAGGAAGCTTTCCTGAGGAAGAACGTTGAGTTAGCAAGAATGAGACATCACTTTTGATCAATTGGCAAGAATTAAAACATAGAAAGCTTCAATTCTAATGAGACAAATGTAGCACTGGTCAGGATGTAAATGGATGTGAAGTTTCAAAGGATGGTTTGGCCAGAACACTAAAGTAGTTCATATCTTTTAACCCTTTAATTCCACTCCTAGAAATATATTCTAAGACACTTGTTGCAGAGATGCAAACAAAAATTTATGTATGAGGATTAAAGAATATTGGAAATACTCTAAATGTCCAACAGTAGGAGAATGTTTGAATATTCATGGTACCTATATGAAGGAATCTATACATTAACAATTCATTTAAAGAATAGTTAATGATTGGTAAATGCCCAGAAATGTAATGTTAGGCTAAAAACATATCAATATATAAAACAGCACTTAAATATGACCTGAATTTCTAAAGGAAGAAAAACATGTGAATAAAATAGACTAAGAGGAGACATGCAGATGTAGCGGGTACTGTGGTGCGCCACCCAGACCCCTCTCATTCAGGACCGAAGAACTCAGTTCCCAACTGCGGGACATGCAAGTGCCAACAGCTCGAAGCTGGGTCCCCCACAAAATAGATTGCGCAGGACTGAAGAGAAGGGCTTTGCCTGAGGTCTGCCCCTCCCAAGGGCAGCCTCCATCCAATGACTGGTCTGGGTGTGGGGAGAGGGAGGGGAGGCAGTATAAAGGGCCAGCAGCTCCCTGCTGCAAGGAGGGGCAACTCGGAGGAGGCTTCCCAGGGCCAGAACTCCCCCTGGAATCAGCTGGGCGTTTGCGGTGACCCCATTGCTCGCAGCCCCACTTCTCCCTCTGCCTCGTCCTGCTTCCCCACAGATGTGGAGGGTCTCAAGAGCCTCCAGCATGCAGATCTCTGTGCGAGGCTGCCTCCCAGGGAAGCTGGCCTGCAGCGCTGGAGATGGTCAATGGTTGCCTGTGGGTGGCAGCAGGAGCATCATGGATGATCTTTAATTTCCTTCCTGACATTGCCTAAATTTTGGAATTTTTCTATACCAGGCTTGAATACTGACTGGGATTCCTTTGCTGGCAAGTAGTATAAACCTGTAAAACTGGCTTAAGTCACTGGAGAATTTATTAGTGCATACAGTGAAGTGAAGAATCCAAGGGCAATGCTGGTTTCCTCCGTAGTTTAATCAGAAAGCCAGCCCTGCCGGATCTGTCTCTGAGACGGTAGCCCTGTCTCAGACCTGTGCTCCCTCAGTGGCTGCAGGATGGGTGAAGTGGCTTTACACCTTTTATCACTCCAAGTCCAATAGGAAAAGAGTAGTGGGTATGCTTCTTTTCAGAAGCCTGGACACAGAAGTCTATTTGCATCTCATTGGCTCAGGGTGGGTCCTGTGCGGACCTTGAACCCATCACTGGGCCAAAGACTGCTGGTTGGCATTGTTTATGTCTGTTCCCAAAGCTCAGGAGTTGGTGGGGGAGGGATGCATTGCCAGACACAGATCTGGGAGCATTGCTGGAGAAATGAGCAATGGAGCTGCTCCCCATAGCTATGTTTCAGGACAGGACCATCTTGATCAAAAGGAAGTATATCTCTTATAGAAATAATATCAATAGCTTGCATTTTCTATAATTTAACTTTTTCAAGCTGTCTTACACATATAGTCTTATTCTTACAAAATATTATGAAGCTCATCAAACTGTGCATTTTAAATTGGGGCAATTTTATTGTGTGTAAATCAGACCTGAGTAAAGTTGCTACAAAATCTTACAACATAGGGATTAGTAGAGTAGTTTCAGAGACCTTTCTCTATAATTGACATTTTGGTCTTTTAAGTGAACCTTTGAGAAGCATCCTAAATGATCACTTTATAAGTGGAGACTAATTAAATGAGTTTTGGCATATTCATTCAGAACATTACTCGGCAGATTTTGAAAAAATAAAAACAGATCTATATATGTCCTGTATGGAATGATGTCTTGGATGGTGAGAAGAGCAAGGAGCCAAACAGTAACAGTAATAGTGATAACAGTAATGATAGCTAACACTCATGGAGGGTTCCTAGTGTTCCAAGCACTTTCTTGATCACTTTCCATATATCAATATTCACAGTGACTTTATTAGTGAGCTACCATTATTATCATCCCTATTTTACAGATAAGGAAATAGACTCAGAGAGGTTAAGTAACTAGTCCAAAGGGCACACAGCAGAAAGTGGCAGAACTAGAATTGGAACTGAGGCAATTAGCTACCAGAGCGAAATTATAACCACCTCACATATTGCTTCTCTGTACTGTGTTTCAGTGTAATCCTATTTGATCTTTTAAAAAGTGTACATATATATCAGTTAGCACTTAGGCTAAGCTGTTGTAACAGAAAGACCCTAAAACACAATGGTTTGAGCCAGAAAGAAGTTCCACCTCTATCACACAGCAGTCCAGACATGAGCAGGTGGTCTAAGGAAAGGAGCAGCTTTTTCCCCCGTGAGGTCGTCCAGAGACCCAGGTTCCTTCTCTTCTTGCCCCGCCATCCCATAGAGCAAAGGTATCTGCCTAACGACTGCAGAGTCAGGGGCTCCGTGAATTTGGATGGGAAGAAAAACTACATGTTGATCTTACGAACGTCTAGTTGAAATTTAGTGTCCTTCCGTTGTGAATGGAGGCAGCAAGCCTCACAAGTGTTAGCAGAAACCATGACTTTGTAACCAGGTGAAATCATGGATGTTTTCATATCATGTTTTGTCTGTTGCAGATAACTCAAAATATGTATGCTCATCCTACTTAGAAATTTCAGTAGCAATTTTATTCTCAACCAGAACTTGTTATTTAATGCATTAATAAGGAGATACAGATATTACTTTAACACGTTTTTTAACATTTTGATAACTGTATTTTAATGTAATTTGTTATCTTTTATTTTACACACTTAAAAACATTAGTCTAAGGAGGGGTCCCTAGCATCAGCAGGCTGTCAAAGGGGCCCGTGGCACACAAAGGTTTAGACCGGCTGCCAGAGTAGGCTCTTGTCCCCCTTGTGATGGGAGCTGGCTCAGAGCACCACAGCCACATTTCAGCTGGCGGGGAAGGGTGGAAAGAGGACGGAGGGGAAGCACTTTCCTCTTATGGGCTCGCATCACTTCTGCTCGTGTCCTGTGGTCAGGAAGTTGGTTGCATGGCCCTACCCAGCTGCAAGGGTGTGCCCGGTGGTGTAGAGGAAGACATCCTTCCAAACCCACATGTTTGTCACCATCAGGGGATGTCCCATTTGTGGATGTGTCAGTGGGCCATTGTTTTCTAGACAAAGCTTAGATCTTTAATTCTTTACTTTAAATTAAATTCTAAGCACAGAGATCTTTTTAAAGAAATCACACATTTAAAGTTAGAAGTCAGGGCTGGCCCGGTGGTGCAGGGGTTAAGTGCCCACGTTCTGCTTTGGCGACCCAGGGTTCGCTGGTTTGGATCCTGGGTGTGGACATGGCACCACTTGGCAAAAGCCATGCTGTGGTAGGCGTCCCACATATAAAGTAGAGGAAGATCGGCACGGATGTTAGCTCAGGGCCAGTCTTCCTCAGCAAAAAAGAGGAGGATTGGCAGCAGTTAGCTCAGGGCTAATCTTCCTCAAAAAAATAAAAAATAAAGTTAGAAGTGGTGGTTTTTCCTGTCAGGATTGCTCAGTTCCTAAGAGGAGTATGATGTGGAGAACTGCCGTCTCCCCTCTGCTCTTGTAAAGCCAGACCCCTGCGCCCCTTCAGATGGCTGAACAGGGCCGGGTGACAGCCTGGATGCCCCGACCTGAAGACGCAACTACAAAACATGGAGGAAGGAAAGATTCACACTGTTACATCCAGAGATATCTGAATTTGTTAAACAAGGAGTTTGAAGGAATGTCATATCTCACAAAATGAAGTTCAGAAATGTGAGTGTGGGAGTGACCTCAAAGAAGACCAACTGTCACCTTGGCTTGGTCCCTGGCAGTTTTACTGGAGGTGGCACCACCTTCACAGGGCCTTCCCTTTCTGCCCGTGGTTCCCCACAGCATTCTCTAAAGGTTCCAGGGTGTTTTCAGAGGCATTTCCCTGCACTGGCACCTCAGCCAGGGTGCAGGAGGGGTCCAGGTGCCGCCCCAGCGTCCTTTATAAGCCAGGGGCCTGAGTGGGGAAGCTCTGTGGCATGCACCTTGGTGTCTCAGGGACTCACACTAGGCTTTTAGTCAGTGAGGCCTTACAAGGGTTTGTTTGTTCCTGATGTCAAAAAAGACCATCCAGGGGTGGCTGGCAGATCCACAAGGCCATCGTGGACCATGACATCTTGCACCTTCCTGCCCCATGGCATGTGGCTTCCCTTCTCCAGGTTCCCATGCCTTTACTCGAGAAGAGTTCTGTATTTCATATGCTGTTTGGTTCTCCAAGTGTGGTCCGTGGATCAGCAGCATCAGCATCCGCTGAGAACTTGCTAAAATGCAGAATCTTAGGACCTGCCCTGGGACTTCTGAATCTGTGTTTACCTGGGAATCTGTGTTGCTGGCAAGTGCTCCGCTTGATTTTTCTGCACATTAAAGTTTGACAAGTGCTGGAGGTGCTTCTGACTTTTTATGGATATATCATTTGGTAGAAAAGAATTGTGATTGTGTCTCTCCTCCAAGTACAGATTTTCTATAACCATGTAAGCCACATCTACTTTAAACCTTTTGTTATCTGGTAATTTTTGGTTCAGTCCAAGTATTAAGGCCCTTCTGTATTGCATAAATAGAATCTTGGGCTAGATTTTATAAGAATATGTGAACTATGACAGTCTTATGGATTTTTATCTACTTATACAAAGTAATGCTTTAATTTTTCTTATCTTTTTCTAATTCTTGTCTTTTCATACACACCTTCCCATTAACCTATGTTTGTCTAAAACCATCTTTTTAAATTTCAGAACAGATTATCAATGGGAATGCTTTCAGATGGAAATAAAAGAAATCCCAACTAGGAATGGCTTCAACCATAGGGCGTTTATTGGCTCACGTAACTAGGAGGTCTAGAGAGAGGCAGGGCTCTAGGATTTGAATCTTCTGGGTCTTGCTTTCTTTCCTTTCTCCACTCTGCTTTCCCCAGTGTCAGTTCCAGCCTGAAGTTGGCTGCCAGCACATTAGCCAAATGGCTTCTGGGTTCCGGGCTGACCTCTCTGCACCCCTGCGGAGAGAGAGGGAGCAGGCTGAAGGCACGTGCTTTCTCTCCCAGAGGCCCCCAGCAAACCGCCCTCGTTCATCCAATGCACAACGTTGACAGCGCACTGTGTACCAGCCCTATTCCAGGTGCTGGGGAAGCAGAAGTGACCCAGACAGACAAAGATCCTTGCCCTCGTGGGGCCTGCATTCTAGTTAGAGGAGAAAGACACAAATAAAGGAAAGAGATAAAATAAGTATAGTGTGTAAATGATGAGGGCGAATGGGAAGAGGAAAGCAGAGGGGAGGCTGAGATGCAGGGTTGCAGGGGTGTAAAGGGAAGGCCCAGGGGAGGAGGTGAGGGAGGGAGTCCTGCGGGCACAGCCAGGGCACAGATCTTTGACTCTTGTTATCCCACGGTTTTAAAATATATCATGGTCTTCCATTTTTTGCTTCACTTCTCTTGACGTTTGGGATGAATTGTTCTTGCTCTTAAGTTTGGTTACTTTAAATTTCATGGCCTCAGGTTCTGGTGTCCCCCCCAATCTCATTCTTCTTCCCTTGGGAAATTATATTTGTGTCTGTCATCCACCCTCTGGCCGTGCTGGCGAGCCCTGGGACAAATCATTCCTTCAATTGTTAGGGATGGCTACCTTTTCTGTCAACAAGTGCCACGCTAAGGTTTGCCTCATTTCATTTATGACTGCTGGTCTTTGAAAAGAGAACCTCCCCTAGTATTTATGTCAATTTTCACTTGAATGTGTATGAACTAAATGCGTTTTAACACTTTTTACTTCCTATAGTAATCTCTAGGATGTTTCCAAACTTAGTAGGAGGTTAGAATGTGATGTCAATGATTCTCTCTCCTTTTTCTCCTGCATGCCCATTCTTAACCTTCACACTGGCGTTTCCTTCTTCTTTATTCATGAGCGGAGGACACATTTGGGTGAACTGGCCACTCATTCCATCTTTCTGCCCTTCCAAACTACTCTTTTTTGAAATTTGCCATTTTTAATTTGGGGGACTATGTTTCAAACTTGTTTATCCAACTAACACATTGAAATTATTTTCTATGAATAAATAGTTACTGCTAAGTTAAATTATACTACCAATTGTCAACTGTACTCAGTGAATAAAAATGCTCTTAGGTAGCTGGCTTTTGAGTCCTTCCCTCAATGTTTTGTTTTATTTGTTTTTCCATGGGTGACTCACTCATGCCTGGTTGTCATTTTTTCTAGCACGTCACCGTTATACCTATTTCAGGCCCATGTCGTCATTGAGAGTGTTTTGGTGATATGGGTCCTTCTGGTGCTTTTAATCAGACTCCTTGAGTAGAACTCAACAGAAAACTTTATTTCGTCATTATTGTTTTATTTTTTGTCTTGGTTTAAACTGAAATCCCAGTGACTATTGAACTGTTTTATGTTTCTATTACATAGATTGCTCCTTTGGAATTCAGAAAGACTCAAAGTACTTTCTCTTGTTTTCATCGTTTTGTTTTAATTTACTGGCATCAAAATATTGCCCTATATTCTGCAAGGCTGAGTGACTACACACATACACTTCTAGGTGTCTAAAACAATTCATTCATTCAACTTGAGTTTGCAAAATTAACTGTTAAATCTTTTTCCTTCTACTTTTATGTATGATTTTCTATTTTGTTATGTGTGCAGTCTGATTAAAAATGATAAATTCTGGTCTTTGAGACCAGAGTCCACCAAAAATGGGAGAAGAAGAAAGACTCTTGTTGTAAAGCAAGTGCCCAGGGCTGCAAAACTTTCACGACCCATGAAGGGATCCCTGGGCAAGGGCTTTATTTCTTCATGGAGGTGACGTGTCCTGAGGAATCACGGCTTTGGGCATTCAGATACATCAGAGAGGATGTGCAAGAGGGAGGTGACCTGGGGAGAGGTAGGACTACTGGAAGAGTTGAGAAACAACAGCACCCTAAACAGGACCCCTCAGAGGACTGGAAGGGGGAAGCCATGTGGATGGATAAGGAAAACCACAGCTGATCTCCCTCTCTGATTCAAAGAGGCTTTAGAACCATGCCTGCGCCCTTGAGAAAAGAAAGGCTAACTCATCCCGGTTACTGAGCAAACACGTTCACTTCCGGGAGAGTCGGGCAAGGTGACGTGCAGAACAGGTAGCGAGCTGGGACTTCTTCCCGGTTACGCAGCCTGGGCCAGAAGGAAGGGGCCTAGCACAGAGCTCAGAACACAAGAGTGAAGATCAGAAACTTCGTCTCTGAAGCTTGTGAAGAGAGGAAAGTAGGGCCACTTTTAGCTGTATCCAGTAAGCCCACCATCTTTTGCAGTTCTGCCAGGCCTAATTCTGATAAGTAAACATCAAAATGGATTTTGTCTTTTTGAATATTTATTTAGCAGATTAAAAGTTCATTCCACAGAAGGTCTTGGTATCATTTTATAAACTCTCAATGAATATTCAAAGTCTTTATGATTTATCTGAAAATAAGGCAAGAAATAAAGATGGCTGCTTGATAATTGGACAATAAAGACTATCTCCTTTTGATGTGTGTGTGTGTATGACATCCATATGTATTTTAAGATAATATTATTTTAATTAAGGATCACTCATGTTGAGAATAAAACACTAAGCATCCTTACAACCTTGTTTTGAAGTCATTTTATTTTTCAGTGGGGCTTCCTACAGCTAAAACACAGACTGAGGTCTCCACGTCTCCCAGTCCATTTCTAACCTCATTTAAAACTTCAAGAGATTTCAGAAGTATTTCTCAGAAGATGGTTCTGGAATCAATAGCAGGACAGCTCCACGAGGGTAGGAATTGTGGACTATCTTGTTCCTGATGGATCCCTAACACCCAGAACACACTGGGAATGCAGCAGAGTTTCAATCAATATTTGTGACTGAACGAATTAATCATTTTTAATAAAGCCACTTTAGTAATTGATTTTTAAGGACTGCGTTTTATTTGAGGACCTATTTCTTATGCATGTTCCTTTTTTGCTTTCTCTGGATGCTCCTGTCATTTGCTATATAAAAACAATTAGGACATGTACCTATTGCCATGTTTGTATTTCCCTTTTGCCAACCACAGGTCCCTGTCATCTCATTCCAGTTAAGGGCAAAACAAACAGGCGGCCGTTGCTGGCGCCTGATGTGTAAGCAGTCATGTATGCACTGGCCACTTGCCTCAGAGCCCTTGGTGAAAGGGTCACCTGTGGAGTAAACCTACATTCTGCTTTTTGAACTCAGCAAAAACAATTGAAAAATAGCTCTTAGAGGCAAATACTAGACAACAGAGAGCAGCCTTGTCCAATAGAAGTCAGAGTGAGCTACATATGTAATTGTAGATGTTCTAATAGTCACCCTAATTAAAAAATAAAAAAATAGGTGGAATTGGAATATTTATTAGCTAACCCCTTATAGTTAAAATATTACTGTTTCAAGATGTAATCAATATAAATAAATATTAATGAGATGTTTTATGCCCTTTTTTATACCAAGTCTTCAGAATTCAGTGGAGGTTTTACACGTGCAGCTTGTCTCCTTTTGGAGCAGCCGCGTTTCAAGGGCTCAGTAGCCACGTGTCGCTCGTGGCTCCCGTCTGGACAGCGCAGATTTAGAGTAGGGCACAAACCTACTGCTGTTGTCCATCCCCCCCCCCAAACTCTAGGAACACGTGAAAATGGTGCCGTATTCTTTGGCAAATATAAATAGCAGAGGGAAGAGCTTCACAATATAACACAAAATGTTGTGTCGCCTAATCTACGGTAGATTTTCGTGGACAAACTGGTGAAATAAAGTTTGGGTTTTTGTGATACTTGGCAGTCAAACAGCCCCATATCCCATTGAACATTTGTGGAGTGCTACTGTGGGCTAGGGAAAGCCCCAGCCTTTCGGAGCGGAACCTGATGTGGTCTGAGCTTCGAGCCTTGCCAGAGGGAAGAGGTCGACATCCCAGAAAGCACAGGATAGTGCAATAAAGATGTGCAAAAAGTGTTACATGCTCATTCACTCTCCTGGCTCCCACAACACTCTTAATAACGCAATTGTAGCATTTATCAGATATAGAAGCATGGGGAAAAGTCTCTGGCCATCTATATGTGAGCTGTATAACTCACCCACTTAACAGGCATTTCTTGAGCACCTCTTATGTGCTAGGCATTGTGCTAGCCATGGGGTGCAGCAGTGAGCAAATGGACCAAAATTCTTAGCCTCATGAAGTTTTATTTTAGTGGGAGGAGGGAAACAATGAACAAAACAAGTAGGAGGTAGGAAATACTATGGAGAAAAATAGAACAGGGAGTGAAGATGGGAGTGTCAGGGTTTCTAGACTTTAAATAGGGGGTCAGGGGTAGGGAGGGCCTCACTGAAGGGAAGTTGAAGTGAACACTTGATGTTCAGGTGAGGGAACAGGCTTGCATATTTGGGTGGGGCTGGCAGAAATCTGTGTAAGAACTCCTGATGAGGGAGTGTGCCTAGAATGTTTGAGGACACCTGTGAGGGGAGCAGGGAGAGCAAGAAGGTGACTGTTCAGAGATGAGTCAGAGGGAGGAGGCTCCAGGCATGGAGGGGCTCTCAGCCCTTCTAGGACTTGGGCTTTTACTTGAAGGGAAATGGGAAACATAGCTGAGGTCCTAACCTTGGTCCATGGGTAGAAGGCAGGGGGAAGATTGCATGTTTATTAAGCTTTAACTGAAAGTTAGCACTGCCTTCTATTGTGAAAGTAGACAACAAACCACAATAGTATCAGTAGTACCTGTAACTTTCTCTTAAATTGAAAGGACAGGTATTTTCCTATCATGTTACAGGATTTGCAGATATCTGCAAATATTAGTTATGGCTTGTACTCATCTATATACAAAATTATGGAAATTATTAGACTTCTTCTGAATCATGTTATTATGAGGCTAATGTATTGTAATCCTACATATTTTATTTTATCAATTTAAAAATATTATTCTGAGAGGGGTCCTTGGCATAATGGATGTTAAGAACACCTGTATTATTGGGATTTGAGTATCAGAGCCATATGATCTGCCTTAGTGCTTAATGAGCACCACTCTATCTGCTTTGTTGAGGATGGATTGTTGAGGGCAAAGGTGGAAGCCTAGAGACATTAGGATGCTGCTGCAATAACTCAGGCAAGAGGTGGTGGTGCTGGGGCCAGCACTGGAGGTCCTGAGGAGTACTTGGATTCTGGATGCATTTCAAAGGGAGAACCAACTGGATGTGCTGCTGGGCTGGAAGTGAGGCCTGTGAGAAAGAGAGCCAAGATGAAGCCAAGGGTTTGGGCCTGGACCACTGAAAGGATGGAGTTGCCATTAACTAAGATGGGAGAGAGGGCTGGTGGAGGGCTTTGGAATGCTAAGATTGAGAGGACTGTTAGATAGCCAAGTGTTTTCATTTGGGAGATGCAGGATCGAGCCTTTTGTCTGATATCAGTTTCTGAGAGAGGTGTATTAAACTTTACGGATATTGGTCAAATCGTCATAATTCTGTGAACTTTTATTCAATATTCTGAAGCTATATTTTTAGATCCCTACAGATTTGATACTGCCATATCTTCCTAGTGAATTTTTTCAATAAATATATAATTGATATTTAGAATATATATTGATAGTCATTTGATGAGTCAAAATGAAGATATATACTCTACATAGTAACTCCTTTTTTTGTTGAGATATAATTGACATACAATATTTTTACTTTTGTTATTAAATAGAGACTTATTTGCCTCCTAATGCTTTTGCCTTGAGGTCTAGTTTATCCGTTATTTATATTGCTACACCAGCTTATTTTTTGGCTTTTAGTTGCCATTCCTCTTTCCTTTTCCTTTCAACTTGCTTTGGTATCATATACTTTTTGGTAACAGCTTCGTTGAGATATAATTCACATACCATACAATCACCCACTTAAAGTGTACAATTCAATGGTTTTTAGTACATTCACAATGTTGTACAACCATCACCTCTTTCTGGTTCCTAAACATTTTCATCACCCGATAGGGTACCCCATACCCATTAAGAAGTCACTCCTTTTCCCTCCTCCCCACAGCCCCTGGCAGCAGCTATGTTACTTTCTGTCTCTATAAATTCGCCTATTGTGGACATTTCATATCACTGAATTATACAATATGTGCCCTTTTGTATGTGGCTTCTTTCACTTAGTGTACTGTTTTCAAGGTTTGCCCATGTTGTGGCATGTATCAGTGCTTCATTCCCTTTTAGGGCTGAATAATATTCCATTGTGTGGGTAGACCACATTTTGTTTATCTGTTCAGAGTTGATGGACATTTGGGTTCTTTCCGCCTTTGGGGCTATTATGAATATTGCTACTGTGAACATTCACGTACAAGGTTTTGTGTGGGCTTATATTCTTAATTCCCTTGGGTATTTTCCTAGTACTTTTGTGGTCTTGTTTTTTACATTTATATCTTTAATCCATCCAAACTATCAGATGTTGGTGTAAGATGGCCATATCAGAACCAAGTTCTTACCATTTACTTAAAAATTGCTCATAAATATTATTAAGGTGGTATTAATTGATAATCTTTATACCAATTAATTATAGATGTAGGTTGTTCTTTGCGAATATGCCGCTTTGTCCATAGTATAGAAGCATGCCTTAAAATTTAAGCACAAATATTCACTACAATAGAAAGTAGGTATTTTACTTTACTTATATTAGGAAGAGTAGCCTATTGAGTATTAATACCTGTTTAGCAATAAATTTAATAATTTATCAGTTCTATTTAGTAATAATGCCCTAATGACCGGAGAGCATTCAATGCAAGGCCAGCTACATAATATGCAGAACCCATTACAGAATGAAAATGTGGGGGTCTAGCCTAAGATGAGGAAGTCATCTCTCCTTCCCATGGACCCACCACTCCAACCCATGGCAAACAGGCATCTTCCAATGGCTTGCAACCTCTGCACTGGGATGCTCTCAATAACTGGATGGGGGTGAGCAAGAGGTTCACAGCGAATTGCCAAACACACCATGTCACTGCCTGCCCCAGGTGGGGATATCTACCACCTTGCTCTGACTAGAGACTCCATGAGGCAGGTGCCTGACCCCTGACCCTCCCTGTGCCCGTGTCCAGGACCCCACTGAAGGTGGAGCATGATGGCTAAACGTGGGCCTCCCCTTACGAGTGCAACCCAGTTGTCGCCCCTGGCAGAGGTCAGCAGCAGTCATGGGGCAAGGATGGGGAGGCCTCTTGGGGCCCAACGTGCCAGGGGCAGGGAACAGATGGGAGAGAACCCACCATGGATTAATGGTGGGAGGTGAGTACTATCTGTGAGCCAAGGCTCCAAGCCACTGGCCTTGCTCCATTGTCCAACTTAACTTTATGTAAAAACACAAAATCAAAGATAAAATTATTAAGGATTTTAAAGACTCATGAAGCCAGCCGAGGTTCAAGGTATTTTCTTAACTCCTTAACATACTTTAAAATTTGGGGGAAGAATTTGCCTTTATGTATGAGGTAAATATAAAACAAGGCATGGTACTGAACATTTTAAATTAAATGAATTTAGAGTGTAACTCTGTGTTGTCTCTGGTTAATGGAATTATCAGTGATTTTTACCTTATTCTTTGCACTTTTTTTACATGTGTTTTCTAGGTTCTCTAGAATGAAATGAGTTACTTTTGTAGTTAGGATACTATTTTATATAAGTGCGATATGTTACAATTTTGTCTCCATTTTTGGGAGGGAATACATATTTTAGTACCTTAACCTAAAAAATATGTCTCTCTCCTTACCCAGGTCCATTAATATAAGATTTGCCACTTTCTCGGATACTCCTGGTGTTGAAAATCTCGTCAGCACCCTGATGCTGAGTAAGAGCATACTGGAGGATTTAAAACAATACAACAAGGCTCACAGAGACCCTGTAAGTACCTGCTATGACCAGACGGGCTTTCTTTTCCTCACGCCATGGGACTGTTATGACCCATGTAGGTTCAACTCTGAAGTTTCCTTGGACCTCACTTGAAGAATCACGTGCTGGGAAGTGGCAGTGGTGGGCTTGGAAGATGGGAGCAAGAGGAGAAAAACAAGGGAACTGAGGTTTAAGGAAGTGAGGCTGTTCTCCTCACTGGGGGCCCGAAGGGGCTGATCAGATAATCTAAATCCTTATCACGAGGATGGAAAATTTGGACTTGATCCAAACAAGTGTCATGAAACAAGATAGATCCCAGCATTTGGAAGAGGCAAATCTGACCTAGGTTAGTGAACGGTAGCTCAGGAATCTGTGGGTGCCTCGTGCCCACTCCAGCAGCACTGGATATCAGATTTAGGGCATGGCACCCCATTTCCACCCTACTGGATGATGAGTGTGTCCATATCTTGTTGTTGAGCTGGCTGCATCCTCAAGGATGGCGTGGGCTGGAGAAGATCCTGTTCTCTTTCTAGTATAGTAACTATACTGTACTTTTGCCATGGCACAGGGCAAGCTAGCAGAGGTCCTTACATTAACACTGCTTTCTTAAGGACCATGCCAGTTAACATAATCAGATGTGAAATAATGCATGTAGTTAGAGAAATGCTTAGTTACTTTTTTTTTTAAGATTTTTTTTTTCCTTTTTCTCCCCAAACCCCCCCGCCCCAGTACATAGTTGTATATTCTTTGTTGTGGGTCCTTCTAGTTGTGGCATGTGGGATGCTGCCTCAGCATGGTTTGATGAGCAGTGCCATGTCCACGACCAGGATACGAACCAACGAAACACTGGGCCGCCTGCAGCGGAGCGCACGAACTTAACCACTCGGCCATGGGGCCAGCCCCTGCTTAGTTACTTTTTTTGATAAATTTTATTTAAAAAATCTTCATAGAAGTATAACCGATAAACAGTTTGATGGATTTCACAATTTGAATGTACCATGTAATGAGCACCTGCTTCAGGAAATGGACTAACCCCAGCCAGCTAGAAGTCCCCCTCATGCTCCCTTTCCGTCACTTTACCCCAAGGTTAATACTGCCTTGACTACTAAGATCATAGATTAGTTATGCCTTCTTTTGAATCTTATTTAAAGGAAATCATACACAGTGTTTTCTGATACCAGGCTTCTTTTGCTCAGCAATGTTTGTGAGATTCACCCATATCATGGTGTAAAGTATTTCATTGCATGCATATGCCACAATTTATTTCTTCATCCTACTGTTAAGGACATTTGGGGAGTTCCCAGTTATTGGCTCTTTTGAATAAATCTTTTAGTTAATTTTTAAGTCATCAAGAGGGAGACCCCAAACACAAACGTAGTGAAACATTTAATGTTTGTAAAGACATTGAAGTAAAATAAAACTTTCTCCAGCATATGTTTTTGTTTTGTTTTGTTTTAGTCTCTGTTTCTTCATTTTTTGTTCCTTCCCTCCTGGCTTGCCAACCATGTAGTATGATGTAGTGCCCTGGTTCTCAAAGTGTGGTCTAAGGAACCCCAGGGGTCTCTGAGATATGAATTTTCAGGAGGTCTGTGAGGTAAAAATTATTTTCATAAAAGAGTAAGAAATTATTTTCCTTTTCCACTGTATTGATATTTGCACTGATGGTAAAAGGCAATGGTGAGCAAAACCTTGGGAGGCTCAGTGTGGATCAAAGCAGTGGCACCAAACTTCCCAGTGGTCATCAAGTTCTTCCTGCAATGCACTCACAGTAGCAACAGGAAAAGAAAACCCACAGTGGAATATCACTGCACACCAAATAGAATATCTAAAACAAAAAGGGTGCCACCACTAAATGCTGGCAAGGATTCAGGGAAATCGGATCACTCGTATGTTGCTGGTGGGAATGTAAAATGGTACGGCTGCTCTGGAAAACATTTTGGCTGTTTCTTAAGAAAACTAAAAATTTAATAAAGGCCATATATGACAAACCCACAGCCAACATCATAGTCAATGGGGAAAAACTGAAAGCCATCCCTCTGAGAACAGGAACAAGACAAGGTGCCCACTCTCATCACTCTTATTCAACATAGTACTGGAGGTTTTGGCCAGAGCAATTAGGCAAGAGAAAGAAATAAGAAGAATCCAAATAGGATATGAAGAAGAGAAACTCTCGCTGTTTGCAGACAACATGATTTTATTATATATAGAAAACTTAAAGAATGCATTAAAAAACTACTAGAAATAATCAACAACTACAGCAAAATTGCAGGGTACAAACTCAACTTACAAAAATAAGTTGCATTTCTATACTCTCATAACGAGCGAACAGAGAACTCAAGAATACAATCTCATTTACAATCACAACAAAAAGAATTAGATATTTAGGTATAAATTTAACCAAGAAGGTGAAAGACCTATTCAATGAAAACTGTAAGACATTACTGAGAGAAATTGCTGATGACATAAAGAGATGGAAAGACCTTCCATGCACATGTATTGGAAGAATAAACATAGTTAAAATGTCCATACTACACAAAGCAATCTACAGATTCAGTGCAATCCCAATCAGAATCCCAGTTACATTCTTCACAGAAATAGAACAAAGAATCCTAAAAGTCATATGGGGCAACAGAAGACCCCAATTAGCTAAAGCAATCCTGAGAAAAAAGAACAAAGCTGGAGACATCACAATCCCTGACTTAAAAATATACTACAAAGCTATAGTAATCAAAACAGCATGGTACTGGTAAAAACAGACACACAGATCAATGGGACAGAATTGAAAGTCCAGAAATAAAACCACACATCTATGGACAGATAATCTTCGACAAAGGTGCTAAGAACATGCAATGGAGAAAAGAAATTGTCTTCAATAAATGGTGTTGGAAAAACCGGACAGCCACATGCAAAAGAATGAAAGTAGACCGTTATCTTTTGCCGTACACAAAAATAAACTCAAAATGGATCAAAGACTTGAAGGTAAGACCTCAAACCATAAAACTTCTAGAAGAAAATATAGGCAGTATGCTCTTTGACATCCATCTTAAAAGTATCTTTTTGAAAACCATGTCTACTTGGCCAAGGGAAACAAAAGAAAAAATAAACAAGTGGGACTTCATCAGACTAAAGAGCTTTTGCAAGGCAAAGGAAACTAGGATCAAAACAAAAAGATAATCCACCAAAGGAGAAAATATTTGCAAATCATATATCCGACAAGGGGTTAATCTCCATAATATGTAAAGAACTCACACAACTGAACAACACAAAAACAAACAACCCAATCAAAAAATGGGCAGAGGATATGAACAGACATATCTCCAAAGAAGAAATACAGATGGGAAATAGTCACATGAAAAGATGTTCAACATCACTAATCACCAGGGAATGCAAATCAAAACTACACTAAGACATCACCTTACATCTGCTAGAATGGCTATAATCACCAAGACAAAAAATAACAAATGTTGGAAAAGTTGAGGAGAAAAGGGAACCCTCACACACTGCTAGTGGGAATGCAAACTGGTGCAACCACTATGGAAAACAGTATGGAGATTCCTCAAAAAATTAAAAATAGAAATACCGTATGACCCAGCTATCCCACTACTGGATATTTATCTAAAGAACTTGAAATCAACAACTCAAAGAGACTTATGCACCCTTACGTTCATTGCAGCATTATTCACAATAGGCAAGATGTAGAAGCAGCCCAAGTGCCCATCAACTGATGACTGGATGAAGGAGATGTGGTGTCTATATATATATACGATGGAATACTACTCACCGTAAAAAGACAAAATTGGGGGCTGGCCCCGTGGCCGAGTGGTTAAGTTCGCGTGCTCCACTGCAGGCGGCCCAGTGTTTCGTTGGTTCGAATCCTGGTCGTGGACATGGCACTGCTCATCAAACCACGCTGAGGCAGCATCCCACATGCCACAACTAGAAGGACCCACAACAAAGAATATACAACTATGTACTGGGGTGGGGTGGGGTGGGGGGGGGGGGGCGGGTTGGGGAGAAAAAGGAAAAAATAAAATCTTTTTTTTTAAAAAAAAAAAAAGACAAAATTGCCCCATTTGCAACGACATGGATAGACCTGGGGGGTATTATGTTAAGCAAAATAAGCCAGACAGAGAAAGACAAACACCATATGATCTCACTCATATGTGGAAGATAAACACACACACGGACAGAGGGAACAGTTCAGTGGTTACTGGGGGAAGATGTGTTGGGGGTGAGCACAAAGGGTGAAGGGGCGCATTTATGTGGTGATTGACAAATAATAATGTATAACTGAAATTTCTCAATGTTGTAAACTATTATTACCTCAATAAAAATAAAATAAAATAAAACTAAAAATGCAGCTATCATATGACCTAGCAATTGTACTCCTGGGCATTTATCTCAAAGAAGTAAAGACTTGTACACGAATGTTCATAGCAGCTGGAATCGGCCCAAATGTCCTTCAGCAGGTGAATGAGTAAGCACCCTGTGGCCCATCCATGCCGTGAAACAGGACCCAGCAATACAAAGGACTGAACTGTTGATACAGGCATCAACTTGGATGATTTCCAGAGAATTATGCCAAGTGGAAAAAAGGCCAATTCTTAAAAGTTACATACTGTATGACTCCACTTATGTGATGTTTTTGAAATGACAAAGTTTTAGAAATAGAGAACAGATCATTTGTTGCCATGGGTTAAGAACAGGAGGAGGGCGGGGGCCGATGGGTGTGATTATAACAGGCAACTCAAGAGATCTTTGTGTTGGAACTGTTCAATATCTTGACTGTGGTCATGGATAAATTTGTGTAGAACTTACACACACACACACAATCACATCACTGTGCATTCCTTGCTTGTCATATTATGGTAGAGTTTTACAGAATGTTTCCATTCAGGGATACTGGGCAAAGTGTACAAGGCATCTCTCTGTATATTTTCTTACAACTGCCTGTGAATCTACAACTATCTCATGAATTTAAAAAAGAAAGGGGAAAGCTGGTATCACATGAAGCAGGAAACATTATCAACTTTATTAGATCTCTATCCTTGCGTACATGTATTTTCAGTGTTCTGTGTGGCAAAATAAGAAGTACACGTACAGCTCCTCTGCTGCAGGCTCAATTATGTTGGTTGTTTCAAGAAAGAGCATTTTTGTAGTTGTTTGAGTTGCATTCTCAATCAGCCACTTTCATGTGTTTTCATGAAACACCATTTTTACTTGAAAGAACAGCTGGCAGACAAAGTATGATTATTCAGTCTTGGGTAGTTGGCAAACATTTTCTTAAAAATGAATGAATGAATGAAAGAGGTGAGCCTTTAACTCTAAGAAAACAATGGACAGGAACTGGCCCAGTGGTGCAGTGGTTACATTCATGTGCTCCACTTTGGCAGCCTGGGCTTTGTGGGTTCAGATCCCAGGCCTGGACCTACACACTGCTCATCAGGCCATGCTGTGGCAGCGTTCCACATGCAAATTAGAGGAAGAGTGGCACGGATGTTAGCTCAGGGACAATCTTACTGACCAAAAAAATGAAAAAAAAGAAGAAAACAATGGACAGCATTTGTCCCCTATGATAAAATCCAAGCTTTCAAGAAAAAATTAGAATTTTGGAAAATTAGTATCTTTTCACATGAACTTGACAGCTTCCCGATACTTAAAAGACTTTTTCTGATGAGACTGGTGGTGATATTACCAAATGTAATGTTTTGATATTTTGTAATGAAGTAGGTCAACCTTTGGAAAAGTTTGCATAAGGTTGGTGAGTCATTATTTTCCGGATAAATAATACATGATGTTACAAAACCATGCATAGGTAAAAGAGTCATTCAAAGTGCAAAATAGACCAGTGAATTTTAAGGTAGTGATATATAGGAAGTTCACTGATGTGGTTTCAGATTCCATGTTGCAACTAATCGTTAAAACACTCCCACTTGTTGAGTTTTGGTGTAGCAGCAAAGAAGTATATCCATAATTATCTAAAAAGATTATTTAAATACTTCCCTGTTTTCCAACTATGTATCTTTGTGAAGACAGATTTTTTTTCTTATACTTCAACCAAAATAACCTATTGCAGCAGATTGAAGGCGGAAGCTGATATGAGCATCCAACTGTCTTCCATTAAGCCAGACATTAAAAAGATTTGCAAAAATATAAAACAATGCTACTCTGCTCTCTAAATATTTTTGTCAAATTTTAAAATTTATTCAATTAATAAGTTAAACAAAAGTTAATAAACAAATTCGTAATTTTCTCTGTTTTAATTTCTAATATAGAAAATAGTGATAGATATTACATACGTAAACCAAAGCTCTTTGGAATCCTCAGGGCATAGGGGTCCTGAGATCACAAGATTTGAGAACCACTGATGTAGAGCTAAAGAAAACAGATTCTGAGTCAAAGGGACCATAGTGTGAATCACAGATCCATCCCTTACTAGCTGAAGATCTTGGCGTGTTACTCAGCCTCCCGAGCCTATTTTCCTGTGAATAGAATAGAGGTACTGATTCTCCTTACCTCTTGGAGGTGGAGTGAGGGTTAAATGAACACGAGGAGGGCATTTAACTTCCTACCTGGTCCATAGGGAAGTGTTGATAGATGTTGGTTTTGACTATCACTGTCATTATGGGATCATGGGTAAAATCCATGTTGACTGCTTACAGGAACATTGATAGTGATATTTTTAAGGGTCTAAAAATTTATGCTTATCTTTTCAGGATGGGACACCACTGCAGGCATTTGTAGCTGAAGTTGCAGAACAAGTAGTTGGCATTGCAGTGATCAGAAATGAAATGGTAAATTGTGAAATGGATATTAGTTTCCTTAATTGTGTCTTTTTATATCATGAATTAGCATGTAATGCCTCTTTTGAAGTTTCATTTTTATTTATTTAATATGAATGCTTCCTTTTTCTGAAGGATATAAATCATCATCCGTTTGCATCCCACTTGGCGGCTTTTCAATTCTCTATTTTTTTCAGTTCAAAATGTTTAAAATATTATAAAAATACATAAAAACATTCATATTCTAAAAATTCAAGTAAGCTTTTACCATCAGCAAAAACAAAAGTTCCACTGCTCTCCCCAGAGGATTCCTACTATTAACAGTTAGACATTTATTCCTTCCAGTGTTCTTCCTTGCACTTAATTACATGCATCTTGTATGTATGTGTATGTTGTCAAGTGGACATCTAATTTTTTTTTCCCAATGTATAGCCAGTTATTCCTACGTATTTGTCACTGAGTAGTCCATTCTTTCCCTACTGATTTAAAATGTCATCTTTCCATTATTAGATTTCCATGTGTCTGTGTCTATTTTTCCTCTCTATTCTGTGCCATGGATTTATTTATTGATATCTGTTGCCTTATCATGTGCTTTGGTATCTGGTAGGAGAGTCTTCTCTCATTTGTCTTTTCTAAATTTTCTTGGTTTACTTAGATATTTCCTCTTCCTGATAAACCTTGTACTGCTATGAATTTATTTGCTCCTATGTGGATTTTATAGAACAGGTTAGGCAGAAATGACAATTAAAATATTAAGACTTTCCCTCTAGGAGCATGGCTTCCTATCTTGTCATTGTTGAATCCTTTTGGGTTCTTCAGAAAAGTTTTGGGGCTTCTTTCTTACAAGTTTTTTGTGCCGGATGCTTTGTTCGCCCCACAGGTTCATCCTCTGCCCTGTTCTGTCCCAGGGAGCCTGAGCTGGTGGGTAGCATCACGAGTGCCTTTACCCTTCAGCTTCTGATTGGGTTTGGCCAATGGGGAGCCCTGATGAGAGGGCGGGAGGAGTGAGAATGGGATGCCTCGAGCTGGCTCATCTCCCCAGTGAATTCCCTCACCTTTTCAAGGTGGCTTCTTCTCCAGGACCGTTTTTTTTGGATTCTGGTAACCAGGACCTCCCATGCCACCCACCTAGGGTGGTAATAGCTTGCAGTTGCTGCTATGCTTTCCCTATTGGTTTCCCTGCCCACGCCCCCTCCTTGTAAATAGTCCCTTTGTTACACCCACCTCCAATTACCCTGATTTGAACATACCATCTGTTTCCTGCTGAGACTCTGACTGATACAGTCCTGGACATTTATGATTTATTTCTACATGTTTTATATTTTTCTGGGTATTGTGAATAAATACTTTTTTTCATTGTATGTTTTAAATGTTTATTTTGGTGTATGGGAAAACTACTCATTTTTGTACTGTGATCTTGTACCCAACCACCTTTTTGAAGTGTCTTATTAGCTCTGAGAGTTTGTCAGTTGATTCTCTTTTGTGGTACAGTGTCACTTATAACCATATTTTATTGGTTAAAACAGTTACAGGGCATGCTCAGATTCCAGGGATGGAGAAATAGACTCTACCTCTTGATGGGAGTGTAGCTAGCTCACTCTGCAGAAGAGCATGTGACATGTGAATTACTGTCATGGCCATCTTTTTGGAAAATAGAATCTGCTGAACTTTCTTTTAAAAATATTTATGGGGCTGCCCCGTGGCATAGAGGTTAAGTTCAGCCTGCTCCCCTTTGGCAGCCCAGGTTCATGGGTTCCATCCTGGGTGCGGACATGCACGACTCGTCAGCCACGCTGTAGTGGCAACCCATATACAAAGTGGAGGAAGATTGGCACAGGTGTTAGCTCAGGGCTAATCTTCTTCAGCAAAAAATAAACAAATAAGTAAAAATTTATACTTATATTTTCCAATTTTATTGTATGTTTAGAATAACATTGAATAGTAGTGTTTGTAACAGGTGCTTTTGTGGTGTTCCTGATTTTATGAATGATTCTAGACTTTCCTCCATTTAATATAATATTTGCTGTGCTTTTTTTTTTTTTTAAAGATTTTATTTTTTCCTTTTTCTCCCCAAAGCCCCCCGGTACATAGTTGTGTATTCTTCGTTGTGGGTTCTTCTAGTTGTGGCATGTGGGACGCTGCCTCAGCGTGGTCTGATGAGCAGTGCCATGTCCGCGCCCAGGATTCGAACTAACGAAACACTGGGCCGCCTGCAGCGGAACGCGTGAACTTAACCACTCAGCCACGGGGCCAGCCCCATTTTGCTGTACTTTTTTAGAAGGCATGCTTTATCAAGTTAAGGAAATTCCCTCCTATTTCTAGTTTACTAATAGTTTCTATTATGAATGAGTGTTGAATTTTACCAAATGTGTTTTTGGCATTTATTGAGATGTTCATATGGTTTTATTCCTCTAATGTATTCAAACTATCCTCCTTCTTGGATTCATTTCTCTTTTGATTCAATATATCTTTGAATAATTCTTTTAGAGAGAGTGATAGGTGGTAGGATCTCTGAATCCATACATATCCAAGAAGTTTTCATTATGTTCTCACACTTGAATACTCATTTGGCTGTGTATAGAATTCTTGCTCAAATTGTTTCTCATCAGAATGTCGATGTGTTTACTCTCATTGTCTTCCAGTATCCAATGTCACCCATAAAATATAATCTGATGTATCTTTGTTTTCTTTCTTTCTTGAAAATTAGTTTTTTCTTTTTATCCCTGAAATTCTGAAATTTTACTGAGGAGTGTCTTATGCCTCTTTAGAGCTTAGGAACATCTTTCTTCTCTGTTTTCAATAATTACTTCTTCCCTTTCATTTCCTCTATTCTCCTCTTCTTGAATTCCTTTTTAGGTGGATATTGGACCTTTGGAATTGATCCTTCACTATCTCTTATCTTTCTTCTCATATTTTTTAATCTCTTGTACTTCTTACTCTTTATTCTAGGGGCTTTCCTTGATTTGTCTTCTGGATTCCTAATTCAGTGTTCAGCCTAGTCTATTCTATTATCCAGGCCTTCTATTGGAATTTAAATTCCAGGGTTCATATATTTAACTTCCAAGTCTCATCCTTGTTTTCTTATTGCTCCTTTTTGTGTAGCAGCTTGTTTGTTATACTATATGCAAGATCCTTCTAAGTATCTCTGAGGACAGTGAGTAAAATTTTTAAAAAATTCTCTTCTATTCCCTGGATACTCTGTTTCCTCTGGAGTAAGTTGTATGTTTCTCTATTCTGGTCTTTTGCATTTGTCAGTTTTCCCCAAAAGTCTGTCCTTGTCATGAATGAAAGATTAAATTATCAGTATGGCTGGCTGGCATGGGTATCCTTGACAGTTGTGCGTATCTGCTTCTCCGTTGCATCTCTCCAGTCTCTGGGAGGGCTGCCCACCCCTCTGTCTAGTTGGGAGGGAGCATCAGTCATCTGGCTTCCCCTCGTGGTGCTCAAATGGAGGCCTGGCTGGCAGTAGACAGGGACTCTCAGTTTGAGTGGCCCAAAGTAGGAAGGTTTAGCTTAGTGATAGAGGACTTGGTATTTTTCCTTCCAAGGTAAGTCTGCCTTACTCTTCCATTCCCCATCACTCCCACTCATTATTTAAAAAATAAATTTTGGTTGTTATTTTAAGTGATTTGGGATGGGAGGAGAATTAGATGCACATGGCCCATCTGCTGTTTTGAGCTAATAACCTCTGTTGGCTCTTTGTTTTTCTATGATTTCTCAGCCCTACGTTTGTTACTCATTTTATTTTATAATGAGGGATGCCTCCTTGGTAATTAAAGAAAAGTCTTAGGGTGTAAAGGCAGTCTTAGGGTCAGTGCAGAGAAAAGGTCAGACATTGCCAGAATTGCCCTCAGGTACCACCACTGGTCTGGTTACCCTGAGCCCCATTTCCTATGTGCTTTGTGGTAAAAGCTGGAAAGACAATGAACCATGGGGGCATGGACACAGACTTCACAGTTTTCCTGAATTTTCTAGTCCCAGCTTTGCCAATTACAGGGCACATCAAGTTCCTTGCATTCCCTAATTCCTCTTCTTGAAAGTGTGCTTTTAGGGCAATTTTACTGTGAAAATTAAGAAGAAATATAAATAGGTGCTTTCCAATGTGCATGTGGTTTGATTTTTTCCTGCGTATCAGGTGTGTTTACTGCTCCTGTCATGAGAGAGAGACACACTGACTCTGGAGAGTGCCCCCACCCCCACAGGGTGCATGCTGGGAGGAGAAGCAGGACAGGCTGACCCAGTGCACAGTTAGCGCGGGGGAGGCCCTGGCTCCCTCCCCCTGATGTCGGGGACAAAAGATGGTGATAGAACCAGGCCCATAGAAATAGGGGCAGGGTGCCCATTATTTCCTTTTACAAAGAAATACCAGTCCTTTAAATTACCTTCCTCCATGTAAAAATGTAATATCTCACAGGCATAAAAAGTTTAAGGAATGCTTACAGATAAGGCCCAACCTCCCAGTTTTATTACAGGCCAACCCAACCACGTGTGCAGGTCAAAATGCGTGACTTGTGGGAGGGCAGCTTTCCACGTTAATAGGTGACTAGAGGATAGTGACGGCTCCAGAGAACTGGTGGGTGTTTTCCCGCTCCTGAATTTTGCACACGCTTGGTCTGTCGTGCTGACCAGCTGGTGCTCCCTTGCCCAACAGCAGTAAAGAGCTGCTGTCCTGCCGCCTGGCCACTAGCAAGACTCAAGGCTCTCTGAATTGTTGGCAGGCATGGCTGTAAGGAGCAATTCCAAAGCTATGTAGCCATCCTCCAGAGACAAGCCATCAGACACAGGTGACTTTCAGGAAACATAACTTTTAACTTTTAAAAAATTAACAGTGAAAATGAGGTAGTATATAACAAGAGAGAAAAACACATTTCTTGCTATTGTACGTAAAGTAGTTTTTAAAAGATATTTCTCAAAAAATGCATGCCATTTGTTTAAAACATTCTTGGATGTCCTTTCCCCGCCTCTTTTTCAGGATGTGGAGTACATACGATCGCATTACAACATCGAAGACTTCATCTACTTCAGTCACCACCAGCGCGAAGAGCACGGGCACTTGTATCACTTTGCCCTGAACCCCATTTTCCGGCACTACACCAAGTTTTTTCTGAAGGAGATCCTTCGGTTAGGCTATAAGTCCTGTCTCTACTACCCTATTTACCCGCAGTCCAGGGAAGGCAAGGTAAAAGAACATCATTAATTCACTTTTCCAGCAGATCGACATTCGCGGTGTCATTCATGTTGTGTGCCGTATTTTGTTCCTTCCTCACTCGATGGACTTTGATTATAACATGGCTCTGAATTTCACATGCCATATTGAGTTTGGCCCTTTTCTTACACTGCAGTGAAAGTTCAGAAGGCTTTCAATTTCTGAAACAATCACAACCAATATAATTAGTAGAACAATTTGTTGGCTTTTCTATATTGACAAAACAGAGACTGAAATCTAGGCAGGAATACTCTAAGGCACATGAAAATCAAATTATTTCTTATGGTGCACTAATGAAATGAAAGAATGATCTTATCATGTTCTTCAAGCAAAGAACATTTTAGTAGTGAACCCATAGAATAAATGAGTTCAACCCTCTAAGATTGGTGTGCAGTCATGGCGTTCCAAGTAAGTACTATAACCATCCACATAAAAGTGATGGGTAAAAAGTGGAGATACGTGATCCTCGTGTAACCTTTGTGCAGTAAAGACCTATGGTGGGGGCTGGCCCCGTGGCCCAGCGGTTAAGTTCGCGCGCTCCGCTGCAGGCGGCCCAGTGTTTCATTGGTTCGAATCCTGGGCGCGGACATGGCGCTGCTCATCAAACCACGCTGAGGCAGCGTCCCACATACCACAACTAGAAGAACCCACAACGAAGAATATACAACTATGTACCGGGGGGCTTTGGGGAGAAAAAGGAAAAAATAAAATCTTTAAAAAAAAAAAAAAAAAGACCTATGTCACTCTGCATAATACTTGATATACTTAAGTAAGTAATACTTTTGCAGTAAACACATATCTAACACGCATACGTTATGTAATGTGCATGCAGAAATAGCAAGCTCTTCGTCTTGCTTTCATTTGTCCTGCTTTAGTCTTCTTCATAGCACTTTCACCAGCTAAAATTATATATTTTGCCATGTAAGCAGAGGTGTTTTTCTGTCTTGCTCAAAGCTGTGTTCCAAATGCCTAGAAGAGTCACACACATCTGCCTCACACACACACACTCATATACAGTGTCTTGGTTGTTCCACAGGCAAGGACCTCTTCAAGTTGCATTCCTAGGGTGTCATTTCCTGCAAGTTGGACCCTCTGTCACTGACAGCCTTGCTCCTTAGCTTGATGTAGACTCGCGGGGTGATGAGAGCCAACCACTAGGCTGGGTAGAAGTTGTCCGATCAGATCCCATTCATGATTGAAAACTTTCCCATGCTCTGCCTGGGGTCTTTGACATTGTCACATTTCTTCCTAGTTACCACAAGTGAGCTAAGTAGATTTTTAAAATGATCTTATTATTAAACTTAAAACCACTCTAAAGTATATTAGTACATACACATAACAGCAATTTTACCAATGAATCTTATTTAACAAAAGCCTTTTGGAGATGTACAGGGGAAATGGGGAAGAAAGAAGAAAATGCATGGAAAATATTTTTAGCAAGATGCAGAATATGTGCTAGTGACCATTTTTTTCCTATCAAAATGCAGCAGTGTGAATGCCCAAGATTTGAACTTAATGAGATGGGAAGGTAACTGTTTTGCTGAAAATCCTGGTCCTGCACAATTTCTTTTTACTTTGCATTTGGCCAAGTGCCAATTTGGTGACCTTCAGGATGTGATATTAAATTCTTAGTTTTTATTCATGATGTTGCCTGCATGTGCCAAGTTGGTAGAATGTCCTTTTGCATCCATAATAAAAAATAATATCTCGGACATTTCATCAAATGTTACATATTTTCCTCAATTCTAGAATTTGGAATATGTTATGCACTATTTTATGTAGGATATAGAAACAGATTTGGAAACAAATTTCTTCTCAGTCTGCCTTTCCAGTTGATTTACACATACTCATCTAAACAAGTGTAAGAAGCAGTACCAAATAATTTAGATAAGAATTTCCAAATTCTGCTATAAATCTTTGGTTTATTGTAATAAGAGTGAGCTTTTGGCTCACATAATGAGGGTGGTTTTCTCCACACCCTCCAGTCAGAGCGCATCCTGAGAGGTCGTCCAGGCATAAAACAGAGCTCTGGCTAGGATTTCCTGGGTTCTGTCTTTCAGTGTGTAAAATCAGGATGTGAAGTTCAATGGCAAAAGATTTTAGAAATGCCTTTTAGAAGCTCTTAGAAATGCCCAGGGGCTATTTTAAGAACAGCAAATAAGTCATATGTAAACCATCTTTTTATCAAATTACGCCCACAGATCCGTTTTGCTTTCTTTGCTTTCCAGCTTAAATTCAATAAATATATTAAAAATTTTGGTTTCACAGTTTAGCTCTTAAGGTTTAAACGGTTGAAATATATCCTGAGTTGGTTTCATCAAAACCCCTACAATTTCATAAATGTGAAAGAAATGAAGATCACTGTGTTCAATTTTCTGTGCCAAGTTTTAAAAATTGAGTAAAATTAATATTTAAAGCATTCTCCTAAAACATGATTTATCATACTCCATTTCAGTAAGCATAAATCCAGCTCATAATTTAGTATTAATATAAGTCAAAATAATACGATCCAATTCCCCCACCCCACCCCCACTTTCGAGTTTCATCCTTTTGTTTTAAAACACTTATTTTATCAACAGAGGTCCAGTTGAAGTAGCTGTGACTTTCACAGACAGAAGGATTTTCACGTCTGCACTCAGTTGCCCCTCAGATGACATTTTTATCTATGCACTGTCTTAAAGCAGCTTGTGCCAAACACACAAAGGTTAACAGGACGCAGATAACACAGCTTAATGGGGTCAAATCAAGCTGATTCATGATCACTATGGAGAAGAATATCCTCCTGGGGAAAATACTCGTACTGAAAAATCCCATAAACCAAACCACTTGTTTATCTGTCATTCCCACAGAGATAGTAATGTAATTACTCTCCTAATTATCTTCATTAGTGTCAGGCATTATCTACAATTCATTCCTCTGCTCAAAGAGTATGTTTGTTTATTTGCTGATTTTTCCCCTCTCCCGGTCTGGCCGAGTTCAGAATTTTGTATTTGTAAAGCTGCATGCAGGCATCTGTGCTGCTGCGCGCTCTGACGTTCTCTCCCCTAAAATAGAGATTGCTGTCTTTCAGTTCCAGAGCTCCTACGCCCACTCCCTGACATCCGCCCTTCATTGCTTGGTTCCCGTGCGACCACGACGACAGATTGTCTATCCCCTGGAAAAGCTTGGCATCAATGCTCCATCAAAGGCGGTCTCCAAGGAGCCGGTGGGTAGCCGGGCGGCAGCAGGCAGGGAGGCGCGGTGCCAGCTCTTGCGGGCGTGGCAGATGGGGTGGCAGCACTGTCTTCGAGGGAGCAGGCTGCTTCTTAATTACAGGGAGCCTGGCGCTCATGCCCTTACAGGGGTGCCCTGCGGAGGCTCCCCTGCAGCCCTTTCCCTCAGGTGGTTATTTCACAGTAAGCCTAAAACAGAAGCGGTGTGATCTCTCGGGTGGCAGAGCCCTGGGGACGCCTTCCTGTGCTGCTGTGTCTCAGGACAAGTGGCCTGGAGTCAACCTCTGGAGTCAAAAGAACCTTCTTTTTTCTTTCTCTTTCCTCAAAAGCAGATTCCCCCTTTCCATTGATGTTTTACTTTCAAGGCAAAAGTGGTCATTCAAGATTCAGACAAAGGTGTTGGAGAAAATAAAGCTGGCTGCATTTGAGATGTTTGGGTCCCAAGTCCTCAGCTGGCTTGCTAACTCCTCTGAGGGGAGTCAGGATGATTGGAACATATTCTCTGTCCTGGGATGGCAAGGACTTTTGACCTTAAAATGAATGGCCCCTGGTTGCTCTACCTACCAGAACAGGAAAAGAGATCAAAATGGAAGCTAGATTTCACTTTAAGTGGAAATGTACGTGTATATGGACACACAGTTCAGTAGCAACTGGAAAACTGTGATTTTGTCCAGTTGACTCACATGTAGGCTTGTAGTGTTTGTATACACTTCCACTTAAATAGGTTGAAAAAACTCCCTCAGTGGGCTGACATTTGTCCTTTGTGAGAGAGAAAAGAGGAAAGTGGAAAGTTTAAACTCTCCAAACATTTAGCCAAAAAGTTGCTGGTTGGAGCTAGATACAGTGCTCCGATAAACGACTCACGCCGAGCTGAGTGCCGCGGGAAGCGCATCGTCTGCCACCCCAGCTCCCACCTACACCAGGACCTGTCCTAGAGCCTGCTGCTTACTGTAAGTCTTACATTTATCTACATATTTGTAAAATAAAAAAATAAACTTGTGTTTATTTTCTGATAAGTTCTAAATTTTTGAGTAGAGACCAAAAACAAATAGCAATTCTCCCCCCACCTCGGCTCTTTACTGTGGAAAATATCAAGCATATGCAAAAGTAAAGAGAATCATGTAAAGCAGTTTGTCATTCTGTCGGTGCTGAGGAGCCTTGTCTTTTAATACATAATCCATCATAGACTGACAGTTTTGTGAAAAGTGAATTCCTAAAACAATTAGGTTAAAAAACAAAGACAGACAAAATTCAAAATTACTAAATTTAGCAGACATTGAATGACTCTGTCCACTGGCTATAAAAGCTTCTGAATGCTTCTCTCAGTTGCTCTACTCACCTCTTCACAGAGCAGTGACAGTCTGCAGATGGCACCTCTCTCGGGCCGCATGTTGAAGAGCACTGAAGCTCCCGCACACTCGGCTCTCAGCTTCAACAATGTTCAACTCTTTCGTTCAGGATCTTCTACACACCTGTCCATTTCCCCTTCCCTTCCTCCCTTCTCATTTGGAAGTAATCCCCAATGCATATCATTTCATCCGGGGTCACAGGTGTGTTCGTGGGTAGCAGGGCTCACAGCATGGCAGCTCCCGCTCTGTCCACTCTAGAGACAAGGGTGCCGCGCCCCCTGGAGTACCCTTGGGATGGCCACCAGGTGCTCTGTTTGCCTGTGGAGATCCTGGAAATGGACTCATTTGGAACGAGAGCCAAGACCCACGTGAATGGCACAGAGATAGTGTGTTGGGGTCAGGGAGGGTGGCTTCATCTATGTCTGTCACTGAAACACAGCCTATGTAGAGTCATGCTGATCCCGGGAGAGAAGGTGCCGTGGGTGCTAAGTATGTGGGTGCAGCTTCTGTGTCAGATCAGGGTAAGAGGAGAGATGCTGCCCTTTGGCAGCCACTGCTGAGACACCTTCAAGTGTGGAACGACTATACCACTGAGCCAGGAGAAGCCCTCACCCGTCAGTGGCCGCCCGTGCTCCGGTGCCTTCAGTCAGTCCTCTGGTGGCATTTGTGGTGGGGCTGGAGGGGACAGGAGTGCGGAGCTGTCATGTGGATATCAAAGAGCACTGTTTTTCTGAACACCAGGAGCATCTCTCACCCCCCACCCCGCCACCCCTGGGGATCTTCAGAGTTGGACAATGTTGAGGTGAGCTGGAGCTCCAGGTGGGGAGAAAGCCAGAGAAAACATTTTGTTTCATTTAAAACAATCCTATCATTACTTCCCAGGTTGGTATGAGTTGAAATCATTGCTTACATTTAATAACCTTTCCCGTGGTCATCTCCGTGTGCTATGTCCCTCCAGAGCCCCGGCTTACTTCAAGATGTAACAGAGGATGGATTATTTAAATCCCTAGTCCAGGAAGACAACCCCTTACCCGATGGGTGGGGCTGCGGCAGGGTACCTGCTGCTGTGCTGTAGTGTTTGTGGTATTGGCGAATTCTGGTACTTTTTAAGAAACGCTTTTCCTGCCACTTGTTGTGCTCATTCTTGAGAAGGTTTTAGTAAAGATTTATATTTAGTAAACAAGATTTAGTAAAAATTTTAGAAATCTTAAAAGTTTGATCAAGAGCATACTCCACATGGGGTGGCCTGGATGGTCAAAAGTTAAAATGCTACATTTTATTATTTTTAATTATTTTTTCTTTTTACCATTTTAGATGAATTTAATGTTTTAGGCTGATTATCTGAGACAAGGTGAGCCAAATATGAATCTTCTTAGGAGTAATTTCTAGAGTCCTAGGTACACTGACATCTTAGCAGAGCGAATAGTATCGCAGCCCTTGAACTGAATGAAGTTGAATGATTGATATTACTAAATGAATTCCTTTTTTTCTCTCTTTTAGTTTTGCATCCCCTCTTTGCATGGAGCTTTAGATAGGCTCCTCAGCTCACTCACCATGTCCACACATTTCTCTTGCTGGGCACTTGCCTTTCATACCTTTTATCGTATTTAAGCTATCTCAGAGTGACCATCCGTTCCCTCGCTTTCACGTAGGAAGCCAGTCTTCAAGGCAACAGATCACTCCAGGCATGAGGAATGGGATAGGAAGCGTTTCATCTCAGTGGGTTGCCAATTTGAATCTGGCACCAGCCAGCAGTGATTGAAATTCATCACCGCATGGCAGGGAAATATGCCCCCTCCCCACCCCAAGGCCCTGGTAGTTTCTGCCTGGTTTGGATGGTAGGTGTCCCTGCCACAATACCTTCCCTATCGTTTCTATTAATTGACAGCCTGCCCCATATCAGGTCATAAGAAAGGACCTGGAAAACATGTAAATGATTTTCATCACACTTTATGGACTTAGGCCCCAAAGATTCATCATAATATCTCCACCGTCAACCAGTATAGCTTCATGGATAAGAGCGAGGGCTTTTTCCTGACCATACTCCACGTGGGATGGACCTGGAAGACTCGTTTCTTAGCTTGAAACGGCCATGTTGGCCTGTGCATTTATATTCTGAGAATTATTCTGATGGAAAATTTTTAATAAATGAATCCATTTAATAAATGAATCAGCATGGCTCACTTTCATGAGAGATATGATCAGGAAAACACTCAAAATTTGGCTGAATGAATTGAATGACCATATTATTTAAAGACTATGGAGCAAGTTGACCCATACTTACTTTGAGATGGTTCTATGTGCAAACCTGTTTTTTTCCTTCCTGCCCCACTCCAGGGATTCAGAGATGACTGTGACACTGTCCCTGCCCTCAAGGAGCCTACAGTCTAGTGGCAGTCTTACTGTGGGACTGCTCGGGCTACTAAACCAGGATGGCAGAGGCCTGCACAGCCCCCTACGGTGAAAGCCAGACTCGGGAGGAAACCCAGCCACACTGGGTTAGACCCATCCTGCGGAATCCCTTGGGAGGGAATGTGTTTGGTCCAAGGCACCATTTCCTTTGAAAGCTAGGATTTAAAGTGACTCTTATTTGTCATATTAAACACCAGAAAGTCTGCTTTGAACGTCAACAGCTCCTGCCCTTTCTTCAGTCTCAATAACTGCTCCCACCATTCATTTCAGTGCTTCCTCTTGGTTTATAGTGTTCACAGAATTATAGTGTGGACTCACGTCTCTCTCTCTTTTTCAGAATTTTTTGGGACAAAATCAATTCATCATTTTTCCTGAGGAATCTTACTTTCGATCTGCGCCTGTTGTTATTTTGGGGGAGAGGTTGTTTATTAGTGATGGTCTGTTTAAATCTCAACTAATGAATTCTTTGAGGCCTTCACTTTCCCTTTGTGCTTCTGCAAGGAAAAATGACGGTTTATTTAACCCCTCTTCTAAGAGCTAAGTGCTGGCCTGCTTTTTCCTGGTATGTGATCTCTCAGGAAGATGTCACTCACTGGCATTCAGTTACCCTTTGAATTGTCCCTTTTCATCTCGGCTGTTCTTCCCCAGTCCAGCTATAATTACCATCTGATGGACTGTTACTGGATACTGTTTCACTTGTACATCTGCTGCCCTAGGAAATTGCATTATTCTCCCAGCACCTGCTGGATTTTCCCAGCTTCATTGTTTCCCAGCCCCTTTCCTTAAACCTGGACACTCTCACTGCCCATGGTTAGACTTCCCTTGGTGGTTGTACTTGTGGTACGTGTGTGTATGTGTGTTAAAATCAGCTCTTTAGCATCTCCTTGGTCAGGGTTTCTGGAAGTGCAAACCCATACTTTTCAGCACCCTATATACACTGGTCATTATTAATGTGACTATGGCGATATTTTCCTGAAATGAAATTAACCCACTTTCAATCACTGCCATGAGTCAAGTTTGCTTTTTCAAGTCATTTCTCAGCCATTTTCTCTGTATTTATACTACCTATGGTAAATGCATTTCTTCCTATTTATGGTGAACCCTTTTCTCTGAGATTCTTAGAATAAATTTATATAAACTCCTTCATGAGCTCTTTTTTTTTCCTCCAAACAAAGAATACAAGTTCTGTGGTCATTTTTTCCCAGTTCTCTGAACACTACCTAGTTCGGTATATACATAATATGTATACATTCTTCAGAATGACTTATAAATCAGTGGTTTATTCTCATTATCATCATAATTCCTCCCTCTTAGGAAGGCTACAGAGTAATAACAACTACTGCTGCTGACATGTATGAGCTCTTGCTAAAGGCTTCCCCATGAATTATCTCATTTAACCCTCACATCAGCCCTTGTAAATAGTTACTGCTATTGTCAACCTCAATGCACCTAAAGAAAACAGGCTTGCTGGGAGGGAGGGTAAATGACTTGTCCAAGGGCTAATTCACTGACAGAGCTTCACACCCAGGCAGTTGGCTGCTAAATCTCTACCTTCAACCACTACATATATACTCTCTTATCTAAAACACTGAAGTGCTGATATCATGAGTCATTATAGGAAAAACAAACCACAGAAAAGGAAGATGGCTTGACAGAGACCTTTTGGAATCTCCTAGATTTTTGGCACCAGCTACCTCATCAAAAAGTGACCCACAGACAATTGGCTTTCCCCCAGAGCAGTTTGGGTTTTCCTCTTGGCTGAGTCCTCCACTGTGGGGTTTGATCCAGCGCCAGCCTGACCCTGGCTGGGCTTGGCTGGGGAGGAGCAGACATATGGGTCCCAGTAGGTGTGCCAGGGTCAGTTTTTGGACACCATCTGATCCAGGCTGTCTGCACTTCTCTCTCTGTTGCATCAGTTTGTTGTTATAAACCTTTTGAAATTGCTGGTAAAGGAGGAAAAATATTGTAATCCCATGTGCAGGTTTCGTTATAAATTTCTCAAGATGCAGTTCCACGTTATGTGTGGCTTCACAGTATTCTTATAGAAAGTGCTCGAGTAAATGCCCAGGATGAGTGGCTGGAGGTTTACTTGGGAGGTGAGGGATGGACAGGATGTGCACTGATGAGGTGATTGACAAGCCCTGGACGTTGTTTAGAAATCGGGCTTTGGGGCTGGCCCCGTGGCCGAGTGGTTAAGTTCGCGCGCTCCGCTGCAGGCGGCCCAGTGTTTCGCTGGTTCGAATCCTGGGCGCGGACATGGCACTGCTCATCAAACCACGCTGAGGCAGCGTCCCACATGCCACAACTAGAAGAACCCACAACGAAGAATATACAACTATGTACCGGGGGGCTTTGGGGAGAAAAAGGAAATAATAAAATCTTAAAAAAAAAAAAAAGAAATTGGGCTTTGATAGAGTGGCAAAATGACGTCTTTAGAGTGTGATAAGAGAAGAAATTGTGAAAAGTAAAGTTAGTTCTTAACATCTCGGTATTGTCAAAAAGCAATCCTACATCTTATCCTCATTTTCTAGAATAAATATTGTAGGACGATTACCTCTCTCTTTCAATCTCTCCCCTCCCCTCTCTCTCTCTTTTCAACATCTTTATTGAGATATAAATCACATACCGTACAACTCACCAGTTTAAGTTGTACAATTTATTGGTTTTAGTATATTCACAGAGTTAGAACATTTTTGTCCCCCCAAAAGGAACCTGTTAGCAGTCACTCCCTGTCCTCCCACCCCCAGCCCTAGATAACCACTAATTTACTTTCTGTCTCCGTGGATTTGCCTATTCTGGACATGTTGTTTAGAGGGAATCATACAATATTTGGTATTTTGTGACTGGCTTCTTTCACTTAGCACATTTTCAAGGATCATCCATGTTGTAGCATGTATCAGCACTTGATTCCTTTTTATTGTTGAATAATATTCTATTGTATGGATATACTACATTTTATTGAGCCATTCATCAGTTGCTGGACTTTTGAGTTGTTTCCACTATTTGGCTCCTGGGAATGATGTTGCTATGAACATTTGTTCACAGGTTTTTATGTGGATATATGTTTTCATGTCTCTTGGGTGTATATATCTAGGAGTAGAATTGCTGGCATATGGTAACTCTATGTTTAACATTTTGAGCAAGTGCCAAACTATTTTCCAAAGTGACTGCACCATTTTACCTTGTCTCCCTCTTAGATCAGACCCAGCATTCTGGCTAGTAAGTGGTGAAGTGCTGGCCGACTCAAGGCCATGGATGGGCAGGGGCGTGCCTTACTGTTCCTTCAGTATCAGGAGGGAGCTTTCCCACCACTCGGAGAGAGCTGCATACGCATATTTGACAGCACACCACTAGTAAAAGCTTCAGTTCTTTTAAAAGGAGAGATTTTTCCAAACTGCAATCTCTCCTGCTCTTACCTTCCCTGCCTCGCCCCGTCTGGCTCATCAGCCTCCCGTGGGCCTGCACAGACACTTAGGAGGGCTCCTGCAGCAGAGAAAATGCCCATGGAAACCACAGCAGTGAAATGGAGGACTTCCTGTTTTTTAAAGCCACCAGCATGTCCTTTGTTTCGGTCCACCTTTAGTAGTGTTATTGCTCTTAAAAAAAGCCGCCGCAGCTCCCAACAGAAAAAAAAAAATCCTGAGGCTTTCTTGGATGCTGATGGGGTTCTCAAAACAACCCAGTAGGAGGAAAAAAAATGCATTCTGTTCCCTACAGAGCCGGGGTAATGAATGCCATGGAGGTCCAGAAGTGCCTCGGGATACATCAGCTGCCTGCTGCTGCGGCTCCGGAAGGCTGCAGCCAAGCCAGGCTCCTGGGTGGACCTGAGCTCCCCGGGCAGTAACTGGCCTTTGCAGCGAAGTGGCTTCTTCAGAATCTGCCTTCAGGGAGGAAAAGCATGGCAGCGCCAACAGGAGGCTGTGCTTTGTGTATTTTAAAGTAGCTGGGGATATAAAATGACAAAGGGGACAATTAGAGCTGCAGATGCTGCCTAGGGAAGTTACATCTTTTCCCCTTGACTAAAAAAAATACATTGTTACAAAAGCAGTACATATTTATGGCAGAACTTTTAGGAAAAAACAATAGAGAAAATTAAAAAACTGTAATCGTCTATCTCTAGATGGCCTTTGTTAATATTTCGGTGTTTTTATTTCTAGATTATTTTCTGTGAAAAAAATATGCAGTTAACCCTGGCGTCATGGGAAGGGAGGTTTGAATCGCCCCGTTTCTCCTAGGTCCTCAGGAACGTGTTTGTGTCCCTGAGTGTCCCCCGGTGCGTGCGCAGGGCTGCGCTGTCTCTCCGCCGGCAGTCCCTCGCCTCGCTGAGCGCCTTCTCTGGGCTGCGCGCTGTTAGGAGCTTTCGGGGATCGTCTCGCTGCGTTCTCACAGAGGCTGTGTGTCATTTTCCCCATTTTGCAGTGGGGGAAACTGAGGTCAGGAGAGGTTCGATTATGTAACTGAACGCTAAGCCGGCAAGACTAATGGGAATAATAAGGAAGTCACTTGATTTCTGTCTCCCGACACCCTGTAAATATGTTCGGTGTGGCCAGGCTTTCTCTTGCACCCGCATGGGAAGTGGGCAAGTCCTGTGACTTTTCTGGTCCATTTTAGGTAATTAAATTTGTGTGGGTCACTCCAAATCACAAAAACATGGTCTTAATTCCACAAAATGTCCAGTTTCATTCCGTGTAATAATCAAAACTCAATTTTCACCCAAAGGTTGGATCCCCTCCCACTGCTGAAGCCGGCAGCGGGGGAAGGGAGGGGGCTTTCTCGCTCTCTAACTCGCCCTGCCCCCCACTTATTTAGCATCCGTTTCGCTTATTTAGCTGTTTTTTTTTTAAAGCCCATTAGTTAGTTTCTTCTTATTATTTAGCCGTATTTCTGGTCCTTCTGAAATTGAGGTCAGGATTGGGGAGCGTTTGGGGGGTGGGCATGTCTGCACTCGATCTCTACTCTCATGGATGACTCCTGCTGGGTTGGCCAGACCCCTCTTCTCTTGGCCCATGTGTGGAGCTTCTTCAGAGGTGCCTGTCACTGGGGGCCTGCCACCTGCACCCCCATAATGCAGGCAGTACGCCCTCCAGCTGTGCATGCAGCCTGGTCTTGTTTACCCCAGGGGGTGGTCCTACAGGAAGAACATATAATGAAAGCTCATGCCTGTGTGGCTTGGGACTCTGCCAGCGCAGGCCGCTTTCCCTTCAGCTCACCCAGCGGCAGCTGGCCTGACTGTCGTGTCTTTTAGATTTCTTGGGCAGGAATCACACACCAGTCCACTGTGTCCACCAGCTGTGGGACTCAGGTGAGGGTCTCTGAGGCCCCCTGAACCCTTTTCTTATAACTTGAAGTGGAAGACGAGACAACCCCCACCTCTCCTCTTAGGAGTGGAGTGGCATGTGGCCCAAAGCACATCAACAGTCCTCACTGAGGAAACACCCAGAAAAATCCTCTCTTACATCCATTCTTCTAAAATAATCCTTTCATATCTTGATTGTGAATGAGGGGTTTAAAAGTCATTTAACTGGTGCTTGCCCACCTGCTTTGACATTTTTACAAGAGGAACTCCTTTGGAATGCAGCATCCATTGTCTTCATGCCTCAGATGTCCTCTGTGACATCAGCTTGCCCGAGGCCACACAGCTGTAGGCTGAGGCTCTGCACAGCAGCGTGCTGACGCCAGATGCCAGGATTCACCGCTGCTGTTTGTAGCCAGTTCCTAATGCTGGTCATTTAAGACTTTATCCAAATTTTTTTCATTATAAACAATGCTACAATGCCCATTCTTACCATTTTTGAGCACATCCATAATGATTTGCTTTCAGTAAATTCCTAGAAACGGTTTTGCTAGGTCAAAGGTAAAGCCACTATCTCTTTAATCAAAAAGCATAACATTTTAGAATTTGAAAATGAGAACTTGTAATTCTGACTGTAGAAAGACGATTTCTCTTTGCAGTGTGTGGCCTTATCTGACTACACCGTCCGCGTGCAGAGAACTCTTTCTTTTAAATTGTCAGATACAGCTTTTTAAGACAGATAATCAAGTGTGCAGAATGGCAGAGTCTCCCATTTTCCTCTAACTCAACTGAGTCTCTGCTTGAGCCTCCATTCCACCTGCTGGGGCAAAAATAACCTCCCTCCATTCCAGGTGGATATAACTGTTTAACATGTAAAGGAGTCCTTTCAGCAATTGTCTGTCTTTTATTTTTTGGCTGGAGAAGACATCCCTGTCCTCTGCAGTCGTGTGAGTGTCATGGCCTCAGGAGGGCAGGGACGCGGTTGGGGGAACAGTTGTCTGGTGCTCAGGTAGTGCCCGTCTTCACAGGCATCCACTGGGTTTCAGAACCTCGGCTTGTCCTCAGCCGGCCCTTATTTTGCCATCTAGGTCTCTAGCCAGCCCTCCCTTTTTGCAGTGGAAGCATTCTCTCTTCGTAGCCTTAAGAACACTGTGCGTCCGGCGTCCCATCGCTGGAGCATGCTCTCTCTCTCTCCCCCTCCCTCCTATACCTCTTGGAGCTTTGGGAAGCTCATGACCTACCTCATCTTCTCTCTTGCCCTGGCGCCCCCCCTCAGCCAAGTGCACCCTCCTCAGGACAGATGGCAGGGCCATCTCCATGAGGCACAGAATCCTCTACTCCTAAGTTCTCCAGAACGTCTGTGGGGACCCTGCCCTTTCCTTCTATGTTCATGGCTTTAACCAGAGGCCAGGAGAGGCCTCTTACTTTCCCTCTGACTTTCCTCCTCCTTCTGGTCTTGGGATAACAGACTCTGCTATCGCAAAGTGTTCTTCCGAAATCTGTTGTTTGAGGCATCAACTCTGACTTTTGGTACTCAAAAACCTTGCAGCCTGCTATCTGCCTTGAAACGAAAAGCAGAGAACAGACCTGCTTGTTCTCCTGTGGCCTGTCTGCCCAGTGGCTGGTGTCCCCTGGTTGATGCCTGAGGGGCCGGGAGGGGTAATGAGTCAACAGGGACTTGGAAAGAATGAAATTCTTCTGTTAATATAAGATCGTACCCCCCTATGATGATAACAGTAATATACAGTCACGCGTTGCTTAGTGACAAGGATATGTTCTGAGAAACGCGTCGTTAGGCAGTTTCATCATTGTACCAGCATCCTAAGAGTACTTACACAAACCTAGGTGGTATAGACTACCACACACTGAGGCTGTATGGTACTAATTTTATGGGACCACTGCTGTATCTGTGGTCCGTTGTTGACCGAAATGTCGTGATGTGGCGCATGATTGTACACACGGACTGGAGGCCAAGAAGGGCCCTTGTGAGGCTGGCTCGCTCCTCTGGCCCAGGGAAGAATTATAAAAACATTGCTCCGTTCATTATGAATTGATTTTACGTCAATAAATGCATATATTATAAGGTATTATAAGCAATTTTTAGATCTTTTCATGGACGCTTTTAGATGTTGAATCTTGTTAATAAATTCTAATTTAAAAAAAGATAGGATATGCTGTCTTTGAAGATGTGAAAGATTAGGGGAAAAAAACCCCCAAGAACCTAGACAGGTTTTACATTCAAATCGAGGTCAGGCAGATTAAAAGTCTTCCAAAATTCAGTAATTTTCATAAAGCCATCTGAGTTTAGTTACTATCATTGTTTACACACTCACCAAGTCTGAAGGGAAATGGCATTTGTGTTCATCAGAGGCAAAGGATTCCCTAGGCCTTGGGCGCTGAAGCACTGCTTGTCGGGAGAAGCGGCCTTCCTTCTCACCAGGCTGCCCCAGGCCAAGGAAGCACAGTTTGCCCTCTGTCTGGCCCGCACGGCGCCGCCTTCAGACAGGCAGCTTGGAGCCCTCAAGCCTCGGGCCTCAGGCTGGGGCTGTTCACTGGGGTGGAACCTCTTCCAAGGAAGTATCCAAACCTGGATGTGGCCTCAAGACCGTTAAGCTTAGTCAAGATTACTGATGTCATGATCTCCGTAGTAACCAGGTTAATAAGTAAGAAGAAAAAAAGGAAGACTTAAAAACAGAAAGAAAAAAATAGAATAAATAAGATATGGAAATAACGTGGGAGCCATAAAGGTTTTTTATTGCTGCTTGTTGGCGATATCAAACATGACTCAGCTACAGTGCAGGCGGGCTCGGGCCATCCAGGCGGCTGAAACCCACAGGAATAAACATGAATTACGTGCTACACTGTTGCTTCTCCTTCTCGTGCTCTTCAGTAATGTCCCAGGTTTTGTTTGTTCTGTCTTGTTTTTTAATATAATTCAGCGCCTTGAAATGATCACCATGGTAGTCATTATAATCACGGTTTTTATGGTAGTTTGTGTCTTTAACTGAAAGGAGCTATGCTTCCGGGGAGTCCGTCTCAGGCAGCACTTTCTGGTCACCATCGTGAAGCTCTGCTGGCCAAAACTACCTCTGTGTTCACCGCCATCTATTGATCCTCAGTGTGGTGCTTCCAGGAAACCAGAGGTGGTTGATCACCTATTTAAAAAACTGAACCGGGCATATCTATCAGAAGTTGCAATTTGTAAGCAGGTCACAAAGATGGCCCGATAGTGTCCCATGGAATTATATACAACGGACAACTATTTTGTTTCCTAAACAGCTTTGCTCGCCACACACTGGATCTTGGGTCACTCTGTGTTGGTAGTACCATGGCTAGTGGCCCGTCAGGCCATGTGACTTCTAACAGCTCACCACTCCTCCACGTCATTGATAGAGACACAGAGACAGATACACACCTGGATGATTGGATTCACCTCAAAGGCAGGAGCAAATGCCAGAGGTTGAAGGAGTTTGGGTGGCTGGGCTCGACTCCATGCCCAGTGACCTGCCCAGGCCATTGGCTCTCCATCCCTATTGTCTTCTCAGGTGGAGATGCCTGACTCGACTCCTCATGAGGATGTTCCCACTGCCTCCCTGATCCCTGTGCATTCTGCGCTGACAGCTGTCTGTTCTGGAGGATGTTGCCTGGGGTCCAGTCACCCTTGGCCTAGCTCAGGGCTGCCACGCTGACATCCAGCTTCCCTTGAGCATGAAGAGAGATGGAACACGAGTGGCCTGGCTTCTCTTTTCCAGCTGGCCTGCCCTCTGGGGACCCACCTCCACTGGAGAGCAGATGGGGGATACAGCCTGCCAAGCCCAAATTCCAAAAGAATCTCCAGGCCCTGAGTAACCAAATGCTTTTTGTTGTTGTTGCTATTCAAATATGGATTTATTTCAACCATGTAGAAATATGCATGTGTATGACAAAAACAGGAAGGAAGTATATACAAACAAAAATTGTTGTGTTTAGTGCTAATATTAGAGGGGATTTAAAAATTTTTTTCTTAATATTGTTGCCTTTGCAAAATAGAACATAATGCATTTCAATTAGTCTCATATTTCTTTTCAAATAAAAAAGTGTGCTAAAAGTGAGAACAACCAACCTAAGTCAGGAGAAATATTGATAATAGTTAGCATTTGTTAAGTGTTCCATGTAAAAGGCGCTATTCTATATTCTTTATAAGAATTAGCTCATCGAATTCCCACAACCACCTATGGTCTAGGGACTCTTCTTATTGCCATTTTGCTGATGAGGAAGCAGGCATGCAGAGGTTTTGTAATTTTCCCAAGAATATACAGCCGATAAACCACAGAGTTAGATTTCAAACCCATGTCTTCTCAGATGCTTCTTATGAACCTCTCTGTCTCTGTCTCCATCTCTCTCTGTGTCTCTGTCTCTCTCTCACAGACACAGAATACATACCATCACCATCCAAAAATGGCCCTGGAGAAGGGCTCACATTCCACATTCCAAGAACGTCTACGCATATTCAACTCCCAGAGCACAGAGGGTGACAGCAGCCTAGTTTCGTGGAGTTCCGTTCCTCGGCCCGCCTCCCCTGTCCAGGTTGCTCCACCATGAGCCAGGAGGGTTTGTGCCTCCCTGAGCCTGCTTCTCTCCCCCACCACACCATTTTTCCAGGAGTCCTGTTCCTTGTCCACGACTCTGAGACACACCAAGTCTGGATTTGCCTTTTGTAGACTCACCCCCTGCCCCTGTGTGGGCAGGCTCTCTGCCCCGGCTCCTTCCTCACCCTGGGCCCAAGGCCTCTTCTGCATCGCTGGTTAGAAAGCGTGGAGGTGGAGACTTAATTTACGTTGTTCGTTCTGTCAGTAATTATCATCTGCTGACCACATGGTGAGCCCCATTCTTGGCACTGGGGCTGCAGCAGTAAAACCTTGGACAGATCCCTGCTGCCTGGTGCCTGCGTTCTAGTGAGGGAGGCAGACAACGGACAGACAGACAAGGATGCCCTGTGCCAGGTGGCAGCAAGAAGAAAGCCCAGGAGGCCGTGGAGGGTGGAGGGGCCTGGAAGACCTCTCGGTAGGGGTCATTTAAGCAGAGACCTGATCTTAAGGGGCAGAAGCGGGTGTGAGGGCCAGGAAGAAGGAGCTCGCTTCACTTCTCCCTTGATCCTCCTCAGAAACCCAGCCTGTCCCCGGGCCTGCCTCTGGTCCCTGGGTGAGAATCCACTCTGACAGGGGCACGCTTCCCCTGGCACACACCCAAGGACCCAGCGTGGGTGCTTTGACTTTTATTTCGTAGTTATCTTAAAGAATTTTAATTTAAAATTTTAACGAATTTCATGCAGGAAGCCCATCAGATGCAATTAAAACATTTCCAATTATGTTCTTAAAACAAATCCTCCCCTTCTTTTCAACCTTCCACAGCTTGCTCACAGCAGAGCTGGAGCTTCGTGGGCTTCTAACTTCCCTTGAAATGATGATTTCTATTTTTAAAAAAGAGGGGGAAAACCCAGGTGGACTCAGATAACAGTTTAGAATTTCAATATCCAAGTATTTGAAAAAGGTTAAATATTTTACCTAGATGGCAGTTGGCTTCCAGGAATTCCTAGGGAAGGCATTGTGTCTGTTTAAGAAAAAATGACAAAGTAACCGCTATTTTGAAGGCTCTATTTAACAGATGTGTAGAGTATAGAAATCTATGTATTATTAAATAATTCTTTATAATATGTTCAAGAATAAGCAATTTGTAAGCCTGTTTACGTTCTCACCATCTGGGTGCATTCTGTCACCCATCTGTTTCATGTAATTATGTAATTATCAATATAAGGAAAGAATAGGTGATATAATTAACAAGAAAAACTGATCCACATTGAAGAGTAAAAATGACATGCATCTGTTGAATTGCTTTTTGTTTCTCTTCCCTCATTGTTCACTGTGTTTTCGTTTCACAGTTGCATTCAGGCTGTCGCCTTGTATCACACCCTCAGGAGAGCTGTTTGTGCCATGGAGCTCTGTCTCTCTCTGTGTCTCTGTCTGTCTCTGTCTCTCTGTCTCTGTCTCTGTCTCTCTCTCTCTCTCTCTCTCTCTCTCTCACACACACACACACACATAGTGTAGAGAGGCAGAGCGATTAACAAAGTATAGGAACTGACACAACTTTGAACGAAATGAGCAAGGCCTTCTTGATGTTATTCTTTGATTCTCTAGCACTGAGAGAGTCCTAATAGTCATTTCCAGAACATGTAGTATACCGGCCAGAACTCTAGGAAATATCTACATTAATTGATGACAGACGGAAGGACAGGACAACTGTGAGTGACCCTTTCATAGAATGTTGGACAGACAAACTGCTTTAGAAGAATTTCCCTACTTGGTGCTTGTGTTTTAACATCAAGGCTCAAGCAATGCATACTATTTCATAACAGTACAAGAGTCCCAGTGGGTTGGGTTAACTTCCACGTAATCCCACCAGAGCTAGTCACTAGAGTGTTTCCTTTGTGTAACAGAGACTTATGGAACACAGAGGGAACTCAGGCGACTTCCTCCAATAAGGAGACAATGGAGGGCAAGTGGCCACCCACCCCTCTGTTTGCCCAGGCCAGACTCTGAAGTTCTCCTCCCATGACTTGCAACCAGCAGAGAGACGCACGCGTGTTTTTATGGAGGGGGCATCGCAGTGATCTCTCCACTCCTGTGTCGCCACCCCGAGCCTAATTCTCCAAAGGACAGTGCTCACCAAAGGGGTTCTTCCTGACAACTGGGGAAACCAACATCGCAGACTTAAGGTCTTGACAAAACCTCAGATTTCAATCCTAAGGCACACAGAGGGGGTAGTCCCCTAGACCCCTTTGGATGACAGTCACTATTGGAGATGAAGGCACTAAATTATTGACACTTCCTTCCACTGATTCAATGGTCAGGAGCAGGGGTTCCATGCAGGCCTCCTGATGTGTTCTGTAGACTGTCTTCTGCCTCCCTACAGGGATACACCACCCAGAGAGCTCTCACCTGGTTGCTGTTAGGGTGTGTGCCTGGGAAGGGGTGGGGGTAGTTGAGAGAGGGAAATCAGAGTGTTGCAGCCCATAAAACTACAAAACAGCTCTCAACATGGAATTAAACTTCACTCACAAACTGAGCTAGAAATCTCTAAGTCAGTCATTTCTTGACTTCTGCCTAAAGCTATTTTTTTTTAAACAATGCTGCTCACTAAAAATAGGACTTACTCTGTTTCCTCTTGCTAGGTGATCATTTTACATGTTGAGGTTGTGTTGTTTTAAGAATCTGTCCTCCTTGCAGCATCGCGTGACAGAGCCTCTTGAGCAGTCTGTCTTGGTCCAGGCGTGGCTTGCTGGCTGACCTCCTGCCTGAGGAGGTTGTGTCAGGGCGGTCACTGGCTTCCCACCTTCATTGTTCTGTGTCCAGGAAGATAATAAATAACTAGTTCCCACCTAGGTTTCACTTTGTTCCTTTGAGTCCAACAGTATTCTTTGATAAATCCTCTACAAAGCCAATAGCCGTCTCCCAATCTATCTGTAGTTTGAATTATTTCCATGGATTTTTTTTTAAAGCAATGGATAGCCATAGAAGAAGCGTATAGGAGAGAATTGCTGGGCGCCCTGTTGGGAGAGCATTTTGAGTCAGTAATGGGGGACAACTGTGGCTAGATTACTCGAGGGATTTGGTTGGTTTTGACTTTAAATTTACTTGTCTCCGCAATTCAAAATTAAAGAGATTTAATTGCTACCATAACTGACTAACCCATTAAGGGTTTTAAAGGGAAGGATACCATTTGATTCCTAAAGAACCTTTCTTTTGTCATTTCTAGTTTTGAAAAGCTTTTAACAATAATTCTTTTTTTCAAGAAACTTTTCAGTTTATATTTTTGAATATTTTTTTAACAAAAGAGCACAGAGTGGTTGTTCCTCAAAAGAAAATTGTTATAAAAGAGCTATTTACATATATATATATATATATATCATATTCAACTAAAAAATTAAAATTAAAAAATCCTTGTATTCTATTCTGAACCATATTAAAAATCATTAAAGCTTAGACTAAATGGTTTTCATTTAACCCTCATAAGTGGCATTAATTTTTCAAGTGGTAACTGTTGCTTAAGATGCTATTGTGCCTGTGTGATAAATGTTTAATGATTTGGTAGTACATGCATGGCTTAAAATCCATTATTTATTGCACCTTCTCTTGCCTGGCAAAGGTGACGATTTTATAGCCCCAGCAGTCATGCAAACACATTTATACCAAACCGACGACTGATAATAAATTTCCTTACTGTAAATGTCAGTGGGTTTCATGTGTTGCTGCCATTACATCTTGTTTGGAAGCTGAATGCTACACAGTTATGGGAGGCGCCAGATGGTGTCATTAACACGAACGCTGGGACTGTTTACCGCTGACATGCATGTGACAAATTAAAAGTGCGGAGCCTGTCTTTGCACTGAAGCGCGATGTCAGTGGTGCACAGGTGTAAAGACAGTGCAGTATGCTTGCCTATTCCCTTCCATCTCACCAAGAGGGATTTTAGGGGTTTAAAAAAATAGTTTTTGTTTGAATATATAACAGAGTGAGCGAAGGGGAACATTTTCCCAAGGATTCCTGCTTGATTTTGTGTGTGTAGTCTCAGACACCCTGAAAGTCACACCTGCCATCCCTTAGGTGGCTCCCTCATGAGTGGCAAGCCAGCTTCCCTTTTAGGCCTCCCAGGCATGGCATGGCCTTTTGTACTAATTAATTATAGCAGGATTGTTATTTCTCTGTGTGTGTGTGTGTGTGTGTGTGTTTTGGTAAGTTCAGATATTTTAAATACCTAATATTTTGGAAAAGTTTCTGTTGAAAGCATGGAATTAGTATTTCTAAAAAGTGCTGTCAGAACCATCAGGAATTGATTCAAAGAATGAGGAGAAGAAAAAAAAGTAGAAATTTTCTATACCAATTTTTTCTGTGCAATGGGCTGTTCTTTCCACAAGAAACAGCAGTGGAACCAAGACATTTACTTTCCCTGGTCTGATGTAAAATATCTGAACGGCTGAAATTAACTCCCCATGTTTTGTTAAAATGTGTCTCTAGTTTTGCTCAGCACTGGCCACTCCCATTTATCATATTTCAGTTTCCTTCCTGTTGAGGTTTCTGCTTAGCTCTCTACCAAGCTCTCTTTTCATTTCCATTTAAAAAGAAGCTGGATTTGTTTTATCCTCCGTGCAAGTCCTTGCCTTGAACCAAGAGGCTATCCCATTGATTCTGACCAAATTCTTTTGAACTTTGTTTTTAGCCTTGGCATTCTCCATAGGAATTTTCAGAAAGGCTTATTCTTTCAAAACAATCGTTGTGCATTGCTCTTCAAAAGCTGAGTGAACCTTTTGGCGTGCAGAATTTTAAAGTCATGTGAAAGAGAATACAAACCATTGTTTGTGTTGAGATGAAAGAGAGATGCTTAATTTCTTCAGACTAACTCGGAGATACAATTGGATGTTAACAGAAATAATGAACCTAATTGAAAGACTCAAAGTGTTCATGAAGGCACACCTTAAATAGAGGCATGCATTTTAGCTTGCTTATGGAGCATGCAAGAGTGTGGTGAAGATATCCAGGAGGAAAAAGAAAGAAATTTCAGGGAGACAGCAAGATTGAAGACTTGTTTCTGTGGAATAGTGCTTGCTTGGACAGACATTCTCAGGAAATGAGTTCTTTTCTTCCACTGCTGTCATTTTCCTAGCAAATGAACCAAAAGCCTAAACTAGTGGTACAAATAGCCATTACCCGAGCTGAGCAGCCAGCTTTTGCTCTGGGAGAATAGACAGTTCTTGTCTTATTCCATGCCTGCAGGTGGGAGGTGGCGGCAAGGATGCAGTTGGTCATCAGCTGTCTCTCCCAGCCTTCTCTCCTGACCCTTCCTCCTCCTCTTGTGTCCCCTCTGTCTCTGCTTCCCATATTGCCAGGCAGGACCATTCTGCCCTCTGGGGACATCATCTGAAAGTGCTGTTATAGAGACTGATCTGTACCTCAGTGGGACTGTCACCCTTCCAGACCCTCGCACTGGCCTTTCCCTCTCATCCAGAAGTTGTTCTGTCCCTTGTCCACCTGGAATATCTTATTGATCCTTCTAAATCCAGCTCAGCTGTCGCTTTCTCCAAGAAGCCTTCCCTGACATCCGAGACCAGCCAAACTTCAGCTGATTGCACAGCTTCCCAGCTGGGTCCCAGAAGCCCTGCCGAGCTCAGCACAGCCTAGCTGCTGACCCACAGAATCAGGAGGTGAATGAATGCTTGTTCTTTTCATCCACTCAATTTTGGATTGACTTGTTACACAGCAATACACTGCCCTTATCACATGTGCTGCATTGTATCTGTTTATGTGTCTGTCTCCTGTCCTGATGAGAATTCCTTAAAGACAAAAACCAGGCCTCATTCTTACCTCAGCACTTAGGCCTGTGCTTGGCACATGGTAGGTGTTCAGTGTGTATTTGCTGAATTGCAATTGTTGAATTAAGCTCTGGGTTAAAACTTTGACGGTAGAATTTCAGGGATTGGGATACTGGCTGGGCTATCCTCATGTCCTCAGAATTGCTCCGTATATACAACTGCCTGATCCACCAACGAGTTAGACTGGCCTTGTTGCTCGAAGGTTGATTTCACTGAAATATTTCTTTTCTAGAGTTGCTTCTCCAGCTGGGGAAATGACTCTATGACATAGTAACTCTTTGCTATATATTTGTAAATTGCTTCTATGGGAATAAGGGCAGATTCCAGTCTACTTTGGGATATTAAATACAAAATATTTTAAAGCCTGTGGCTAAATATCAACTGTTCATACATCCCAGATAAACCACATATCCTACCCGTCATGATTTGGGATGGAAAGAGAAGGATGGCTTGAAGGCCTCTTTCTTTAAGCAAACGATGTTCAGACAGATGATACTTCACACCTTCTCCGGAAACCATCCTCTAAACAATACAACTCTTTTCATTTGACAAAAATCTCAAGAGAATACGTTTATCACCAATAATTTCATATATTTCTCTGATTCCTTACCTAATTATTAAGACATTCAAATTCTATATTATAAACATATATGCATTTTGTGTTTAATATACGGAGGACCATTTTTGCCCTTGGATACCTGTAGGAAAACGCTATCATTTCAGAATGACATTATTTAACAGGAAGAATGCCTTCCATCACTTTTGTAGTTGAGTATTTTCAGATTACATCGTTACAAGGGGGTCTTTCACGAGGAAAGAGGAGGTGAGAATGATTGGGCACCTAAGATGTTGTCAGTCTGTTTTTTCAAGAGATACATATGTAATGTAGTAGTAAGTTGTGCTTTTAGAACAGTGCAAGTCAGGTAATGAATTCTGCAAGCCATTTCCCTGCCATGGATTGGCTTCATTCCTGCCTTTTGCTGTGTGTCCAGCCAGAGAAGTCATTTCTCCAGTTTGTGGCTGACACTGCATTGATAGTGATCCCTCGAGCGCCGAGTAGCTGAAACATGACAGACAGGATTTGATTAGAATGCTGCAGAGGCTCAGAGGACATTTCTAAACACTTGACACTCTTTAGGTGGGACGGGAGGGACGTGGAGCTATTTGAGCTTCTCTTGGTACATGTGCTAGCGTGCCCTGTATTGGGGATCAATGAATCTCTGTGTCACCGAAAAGCCAACAATGGATCTCCTTTGCCAGTGTTCATGTATTGCATCAAAGCAATCAAATTTTTAATGATTATATGAGCTACTTGTTCAGGGCTATTATTTAACTACAAACAAGTGAATTAATCACCTTTATCAAATCTAAGATGCTATCAATTATAAGATGTACCTTTATTTGATGTGCCATTAAGAAAAAAATGTGGCCAATTAAACTGTCACACAATGTCTTAATGAGAGTCCTGAACGGAATGTAAATCAGTCGTATAAGTCTTATTGCTTTGAAATTTCTTTCATCTATTCAGAGAGGAGAGGCAATTTACATTCTCTTCAACTGCATTGTTTGCGGTTGGATGGGAAAAAAACTTTTGCATGTTTTAGTAACAAAGATAACACGACTTCATCTACTTGTGGGTATCTGTCATCCTGTATTTGCTCCTGTAAAGCACTCGATTGTGCATTGCAAGAAAATGTGGAATTACAGCCATTCCTCCAATGACTAATATTTGCTTCACTAATATCAAATTTGCACCCTGCTGCTCAGTTTCCAGGCCTTTATGGGAACACAGTAAGTGTTCATTTCAATGCCAAATCACGCTGTAATCTCTTTGAAGACATTGTCAGCAGCAGTTAAACTCAATACATGTTGTCACATAATACACACGACTCTCCAGAAGTGATGACAACAAACAGCTATGACCAAGACACCCATGCCCAGGAAAGGACAACTGTGTCACTGCTGCTACCTGGCTGAGCACAGTGGTTAAGATGACATTGACTGTGAGGCTGATTTCAGGGATGCTAATGTGGGGAAAATGTGCATCTTAGAATTGATGAAATCCAATCAAGTCACTCAATTAAACTTCCAAAACACTGTTTTTGTAATATAGATATATAAGAATGGTTGCAAGTAAGTGTCATAGGGTGGTAATAATGTTAACTTTTTAAAATGTTTGCAAAATACTGGTAATAGCCAGGTGGGGAATATGGGTGTAGGTGAGATTGGAACAGATGGACTTGATAAGAGAAATATAAGAAAAATGGAAGTTAAAGAAATGTACTGAATAAATTATAGAAGCTTAAGAAACTTACAGAAACTTAAGAAAGACCACTAGTTCCCCCCTATATCCATTCCTCCCTTTAGCCTTAGTAAGGGGACCTCAATTTTGTTCAAGGCAGCAATGCACCCAACTAAGAAAATATATTTCCCAGCCTCCCTTGCATCTGGCATGACCATATGAATCAGTTTTGGCCACTGAGATGGAAGTAGAAGTAATTGGAATGGGAGTCTGGGAAGGCTGCTTAAAAGGAGTGGCTCAGCTTGGAGGAAAGTCATTTTTTTCTTTCCTCCCTTCTCCTTCCTGCTGCCTACAATGAGGACATGATGTCTGCATCTCCAGCAGCCAGCCAGGCCGTTCTTGAGGATAGAAGCCTTGCCCTAGGATGGAGAGTTAGGCAGGTAGAAATCTGGGTCTTTGATAAGTTTATGGCATTGACTCAATGGCCCTGGACTACATATTTCCAGATTTCTTTTGCATAAGAGAGAAAGTATCTTCTATTCTATTTAAGCTACTGTTTTCTGTTTAAGCTGGGTTTTCTGTTGTATGCAGTCAAGTCCAAAGCTAATTGATACAGGAACCCTCTTTCTTCAGCTAGGATTCAATCTATGTGGGAGAATGCCATAAGAATCTATTAAGCTCCCACTGTTTGCCTGGGATAAAGTGAAGAATGTGAAGGAATTAAAGTCTTCATTGTCTTTAAAGAAATAATAATTCTTCACAGGTAGTACTACTGATAATTTTGCAGAGAAAAGATTAGTGCTTCATTCACTTCCCAAGCGTTTGACAAGTGTGAGTGTGCCTGCTGCAATGGTGGGAATGCTACAGTGAGCAGATCACACAGGAACTACAGCCCACTCTTTGCCCCATGTTGCATGGTTTTGAGTATGCCCTTTTCCATGTTGAGAAAGCAAGGCAGAGCACGTCCTTGAGTCCTCATTGCTTTCAGCAGATGCCGTAGACAGGACAACGTGCATTTTTCTGAAGTGCTGAAGCTAAAAAAGGGAACCTTCCCCAACAAAAAGAAAAGTTAAGAGAATCCTTCTTACAACGAGGCTCAAAACCACGGCATCTTCTTGACAGCCTTCTCACGCTCTGCTGGGCCATAGGTGATGGCGTTCACATCATACTTCTGAATGCTTTTAATAATTTCAGCAGAAAGGCTTTTCAAAATTGTGTTTTGTATCTGTGGAAGAGATTTCCAACTTATTGGTTCTTTTGTAGGTGTCTATATCTCCCAACCCATTTTTTATTTGGTAAATATTGCAATACTTTCCCTCCGAGAGGTAAACTTGGGAACTTTGAAACTAACGCTGATATCTATAGCACTGTCAATCTGTCATCATTTGTTTTAATAAAATTGGGACACAGAGGGCTTCTCAAAAAGAAAAGAGAGAATGGAGAGGAATAAGAAAAAAATTACATTTATAAAGCAAAAGTAGCCTTATTAAGAATGTCAGCAATTCTATTCCTAATGGCTTTGAACCTCTCCGTCTTCCATTTCCTTGCATGGACAGAGCTCCCTTTGAAGTCTTTGGAAGCTTTCTGAAAGAAAAACTATATATACATGGGTGTGGAGCTGAAAATTGAGCTCATTGTTTTGCCCTTTTAAAATGTGTTTTTCGAAGATTTGCCTTTCATATTGCAGATGGGAGAGAGGATGTGCAATTTTACCTCGGGTAGCATCTTTGCCTGAAAAGCTCAAAGTATTTGTAGACGTTTTTAAATGAATAGTTTCCATGTTTGCCTGCTGAGGAAGGCAGAGGTTTGTGTAATTTACTTCCATTTTACACCTGAGGAAACTGATATTTAAGGAAAAGAGGCTCAAAATTTCAACCAGCAGCAGAATTAAGAAAACAAGCCCAAACCTTGCCACCAGGCTAATGATGCCCAGGCTAATGATCCTGACGGTTGAACGTGACCTCCAAACGAAATGGTATCATTAGAAAAAGTTCACCATAGATAGTGTCATGTTTCATTTTAGCATGAACCTTGCATTTATTATGAAAGATCATTTCTATTTATTTTGACTTCTTTCTAGTTTACTGGTCTATTTGTAATTCTACTGACTTCCGATTTGGGTCTATTATTGAAAATGAGTTTCAATAATGCTTTTGTAGTCATTCTAACTCATTCTAAGTGTATAAGAGAAACCAAACCAGATGGGAAACACAGAACTCAAGTCTATGTATATCAGATAAAATTATATTTTAACTAATTTTTTGTACACACGGAACAATTAACACCATGCATAAAACTCAAAACTGTGTATTTAAGATCTCTTGATAACTGTATGTGAATCATGGTATAAACCCAACTGAGCATGTACATAACATCGCTTTTACTAGAAAGATCAAATTTAATCCTAAATAGTTCTAATTATATCTGAATCATTTGTTTGGTCATTTAAGCAACTGGAAAAGAACCAACTGAAATAATTTGAATCAGGAGAAATTATGTCAACATCCTTTAAGAAGGGCTCATGAAATGCAAAGTTAACATATCTATTCTTTCATCATTTACCGAATGTCCAAAAGTGTAAGGCAGGAATTGTTCAGGTAAAACAAAATCCTCTAAAACCAAAGATGTCGTTCCTGACCCCGGGAAGCAAGCAGTCCAGTCGGAGGGCAGAAGACAAGCCAAATGAGTTAATAAAAGCAACCAAAACCCCCTCAGTGGCTCACTCATCACATGTACAGGGTCTGCTCTTCCAGAAGCTCATAGGAAATTACCGATAAATAGGTTAAAACTTAAACATTTGCTCATTTCTATTCCCTATTTTGCTCATCTCAACTCCTCTCCCACCGCCCAGCTGACCTTTATTGTTGCTTCTGTCTGAATCTTCCACACCCCTCACCTCCCCCACCTCAAGCCCAGCTCTAGAATCCCCTAACAGGGGTTTGCGGTATTATCATTCCTTCTCCTATCTGAGGGATGGAACTTAAGGTTTATGTTTTAAACTCATCATCAATTTTAAGGAACGTTTCTTTTAACCTTGCAAGCTTATATACCATGAAATATGGTTTATTCCTTCTTGCTGGGGTACATGTTGATCTCTACGTTTAAAATCATCCCTTTGTCTAAAAATGCTAGCCTAGTGTCTTTAGAAAAATAGAATCATAAATGTCTTGAAAAGAAATGGAAGTAAGAATCTGATCTCCCACCCATATTATCACTGGTATGGTATGTAGTTAAATAGCTTACAGAGTCTCCTCTGTTTAATCTTTGAAATAATTTACTCTTACAGGGCACATTTAATTTCTGTCTATAAAATATGAGTCAATAGATAGGGTTTTTATTTATACTTTACTATGAAGGAGATCAGACCCGAAGCAGGATCTCCAGTGCACAGAACACTTTTGCTACGTGTTCAGACCACAAAAAGGAAAACTGGCTTGACCCAGAGAGTTTTCTATAGCTGTTTTTCTCTACCATGAAAACCTGTAGTTTGAAGGAACATAAAGGAAGGCCATGTATTCTGCTTTCCTTCAAAAATGACTTGCACTTCCTGCTTATGGGCAAAATAAACCCTTTATACAGCGGCAGACGCTGTCTTCATTTGCAGTTGTCACTGAAAGATGTTTCCAGGCTGGGAAGAATTTTTTTCAAGGTATTTAAAAACCGTCTATCCTAACAAAAGAAAAATGTGGTTTTTTTCAGGTCACTTCATCATACCTGAGGATGAATATGTTTTTAATTAAAGCCTGGGCACAAAATTGGGTTTATTGAGAATCATTGTGATCCCTGATCACTCTCCTGAGACACCCACAGTCGTTGGTACTGATGCTAACTCTTGACACCCAGAGGCCACTTTGTGTATTCAGTAGTTAGAAAGGTGATTTCTGAGGCCTGGCAGCTGTTGGTGTTAAAGCTGTTGTGCGGGAAACAAAAGCCATTCTGTTTGTTCCCCAGCTGCCTTTGTATCATTGATACAGGAGCTGTTTCATAAATGGGGTATAATTCTCTACCATGGAATTTCATTACTGCCCACGTTTCAATATTAACATATGCTTCTGGACAGCAGTGGGGAGTGTCTGAACATACCTCCTATGGAAGGAATCTTGGGTTCTGACCTCTGTTAAGATGCTTGCATTTTAAGTTTGTTAATTAGACCTGCAATTGGATGCCATCATACCAAGATCTATGCTTCCTATCATCTTGTAAGCCACCAGACCCCAGACTGGCTAGAATGAATTTCCTGCCAGCCTTCTTGTGTTTGAAATTAATCAGAACACAGTACATGGTGGCACCCACATGTACCAGTACTAACTAGTTTTCTCTCAGAATTCCTCATCGACCTGTCCTGGGACATTCTCATAGAGCAAATCAAAGCTGATGTTTATTTGAAGAACAGACACTTTTTCACCCAAACGGTATATTCATTATTGTCATTTAGAAAGTATATCGTTTAGGAAGTTACATATAAAAGAAACTAACTGGCCCAAACAATCAAGGAAATGCAGTGGGCTGTGTCATTCTCCCCAGCCGTTCCTCCCTCCCTGGGCCTTGCCCTTGCTGTGTGACTTTGAGGTTCCTCCCACTACAGGTGGGTCTACTTCCCCACCTTGTGACTGTTGGGCTCGGCCCCGGGACTTGCTTTGGCCAGGCTGAAGAAGTATTGCTCATTTTCACTTACTCTTCTTGCAATTCTACCACTGCCGTGAGAAGATCATGCCTGAGCTATCTCTCATCAAAAAAGATGAGAGAGATGTGAGGCCAATCTGGAAGCTGTAGCTCGGAGCCAAACCCAGCTGAGTCCAGCCTACATCAAACTACTCCCAGCTGACCCAGGAGTGAGAATAGATGACAATTGTTTTAAGCCAGTGCATTTGGGGGTGGTTTGTTACACAGCACTGTTGTGGCGATAGCTGACTGATATTTATTGCTCATATAACTGAAGAGTCTAAAGGTAGCATGGCCTTCAGGTAGAGTTTGAAAGGAATTCCTTTTCTCTTTCTCTGTGATTCTCTTGGAACTTCAACCCAGATGATTTCCCTTTTTGTGGCATGATGACTGTATCATTTCAGTCTTAACATCTATACCCTCTCCCATTCAGAAGGCAAGGAGGCTTCTCTTCTCCAAGCATCATAGAAAAGCCCTGGGCTTCACTCCAATTAGGCCAACATAGGTCATATGTCTATCCTGGGCCAAATGTTGAGCAAGAAGGGTGGGATTATGCAACTGGCTTATGCCAGAGTCCCCTCTTAAAGATGGGAGTGGGCTCGATCTCTTTTAAAATCTATGACGTGCCTCATTAAAAGTGAGAGTGGGGATGGAACAGATTGTGAGAGGCACCAGTAGTGTTAATTATGGATAGGGTCTAAAATCTCCAAACTTTGTTTTAAATTTCTATTAATACATTATTTGCCTCAAGACATTCTTCTACCTCCATGTTGCTTGGCTACCTAGAACTAGAGAGAGGGCTTTATCCTCTAGATTTCTCATGTTACCTGGCAAATGGCAAAGCATGTGGCCACACCCGTGCCACCTGAGGCACTGGAAGGTGGGTGAGAGCCCAGCTTTACACAGGACTTTACTAGTAGCCCATTAGACTCCCAACTCCTAGTATCTCAGCATTTTAAGAAAAGTAAAAACAGGTTTGGTCTATTAGAATTTGAAGATGTCTGACCTAGAGGATGAGTTAATGCTGATGTAATGAGAGTTTAACTGAGTGAGGTGCATTGGTAAGGATGTCATTCCGCTGACTTCTGGCCTCCACTGTTTGTGATGAGAAGTCAGCTATAATTGTTGTTACGGTCCATACATGCAGCAAGCACCAAATAAAAGCATGTATTGAATTAATAAATTAAAAATAGAAGCAAGGTCTTCTGACACAGTCTAACATTCTTTCAAGAATACCCCACCACCTTTCTGTAAAACCTTCCTTTGTACATTTAGCGCTCCTACTGAGGCCTCTGTGGGAAAGAGAAACAAACTATCGATCCAGGTAATTTTTGCAAAAAAGACATCAAAGTGATCACAGTTAATTTCTGTGCTTCTAAGAGAACTCCTGACCCAAGAACGTCTAAAAGATTGAACAACTCTTATCATCCAACATGTTTTTGTCATTCAACAAATATTTGTCCTTCTACAAATATTATTGAACACCCACTGTGCACAAGGTATGGTGTTAAGTAGTGCGAGGGATGCAGAGTTGAATAAGAGATAATACTTGCTTTCAAGTACCCAACTTTTATAATCTAAAATATATATATTTTATATATAATAAAATATATAAGAATATAATCTTGTTCATGGTTTCAGGGAAACCCGGGGCAGAAGGATAGACTTGGGACCTTTCATGAAACTACAGATTCTCAGGGAGCAGTTTTTCTGTCTTCTTTCCTTATCATCTCTAATCATAAAGGGCCTCAGTTTTACATGAAACATCTGTTGGCAATAAGACCAAATGATCTAAACCAAACATTTTGATATGAACCAGCCTAGGTATTAGCTATATTCCCATATCCTTACATTAATTTCTTAAAAATACTTTCCCATAAATTTCACCATGGCTGTGCCTGGGCATTATTCAGTTTGATTTCCCGGTAATGTCCTAGTTTAATAATCACACGTAATTGCCAATTTGGGAGTGCAGACTCAGCTACGTTTTCTTCAAGTCCCTCTTTTCTCTTTGCATTTTTTTCCAGTTGAGTTATGCCTTGAACCATACAAACAGAAAACTAACGTTGGAACCTAAAATAACTGTCAATGCCAAGATCGTTGTGGTTGGTGCATCCAGTGTTGGAATTTCCTTCCTAGAGACCTTGGTATTTTGGTGAGTTGTTTTACTTTATTTATTTGTTCTCTTCCTATACTTGAGAGGATCCCTTGAAACAGACCTGAGTTTTTTTACCACACCACACACGTTGCCTATGTGGATTAATGAATCAGTGGAATATTCTAGACCAGGGGTTAGCAAACTGTAGCCCCCAGGTCACATCTGGCTTTCCACCTGCTATTGTAAATAAAGCGTCATTGGAACACTACCATGCTTGTTTATTTACGTGCTGTCTGTGACTGTTTTCTTGATACAAGAAGATCTGAGTAGCTGTGACAGACGCTGTTTGGCCTACAATGCCTAGAATATATGTACTCTCACCCTTTCCGGAAGAAGTTTGCCAACCTCTATTCTATACTAGTGTTTCCCTTATTGGTCAGATCATAAGAACCACTTAGAGTATTTGGTAAGGATGCAGACTCCCAGACCCTGCACCAGACATACAGAATCAGAAACGCCCAGGGGAGGCTCTGGGAATTTGTATTTTAACAGGTGCTCCATATAATCAGGCAGGTTTGGGAACCAATTTTGACTTTATGCACCTCCAATAGGATTTTGGAAATGGGAGACAGGCCAAGGCATTTCTTCCAACCCCTGTGTTTTGGGTGCCTGGGTAGAGGGTAAAACCCTGCAGGGACACCTGAAGCCTGCACGTCTCTTCAGATGCTATTTTCTATTACCCTCAAAGCAGTAAACCAGGTTTCCTTTCAGAGCCCATTTTCCTGAGAGATGGTTCCTGAGGCTTCTCAGCTTCCTTTGACTAGCACTCCACAAGGAGGAAGAGCCATGAGTTACTGTCCAAGAACATGGGTTCACAGCCTGGCATCACCACTACCTGACACGGAATCCTAGATGCATTGCCTAACCTCTCAGACTCAGTCTCCTCATTTATTTTTTTAAAAGCCTTATGGACCCTGACTTTGGGGAACACAGACTCCTGGAATAAAAGTGCAGTTTTTTCCAAATCTGTTGCTCAGGATCACATGAGAAACTTTAGCTACTGTTCAAAACTGCAGGTGCTAAGAGGTAAGTGGAAAATGGGAAAGAGCAGCTCCCCAGTGACTCCTCTGGAAGCCAGCTAAGTTGTGAAATGTTAGACAAGGAAAGAGATGGAGGAAATGACCCCTAAAAGGGTTTTTGCCTGGATCATGTGGAGACAACCTAACCCCAAATAGTTATTTTGCTCATTTGACGTCACATTAACCAGATAAAGATTTTTTTCACTTTCCAGCCAATTTGTTCAGTTATCTGGAACATACCCTTAGTTAACCAGAATAAGTCTCATGTCACTATTGAAAATAGCAACAGGGTTCATAGGCTTTCAATATTGTTGTCAGTCTACAGCAAACTTTCATGGCAAGAAGGGAATGATGAGAAGTGCCCAGGAATATCCATTTTCCTGTGGATACCACATGATAGTCTGAGGGGTCACTTGTTCTGATGAGTCTCTTTATCAAAGACTCTGAACAGCAAGTTATGTGCAACCATTTTGAATGATGAATTATCAGGGTGAGTTGTGAAATGATAGTAGTCAAGAAGTTATCATAAACAGGTCTTAAATCTTAATTTAGCTATATACTTAGTCATTATGTTTTATTTAAAATGATTACATTATATACATATAATTTTCTTTTTGTGGAATCAACTTAGGTTTAATAAAGACAAGCATAAATTTTGTTATAAGTACTTGGTTGATTAAATTCCTCAATCACCCAGAGCTTTTTAAAGCATTTTAAATTACTCATAATTCTCTATCATCGTTACGCAGATTACATACACTAAAAATACACTGGCATCAGTTTACAGATCTCTAATCCTTAAGAGAGGAAATAGTTTTCTCATTATTTTCTCTAATTATTTTAAATTAGCAGTCACCATAGTAACCTGCTGCATATTTTACTTTACCAGTTTTAACTGCCACTTGAACTAGAATTTATAAATGATTTGAGCTGGAATGAAATTGAAGAAAGAGTTTTCACCAAACACTGACCCCCAATGTATATTAAATCCACATTTCGGAGGCGAGAGTTAGAAAACTCCCCCTTCTTGTGCTCCTGCACTGCATTATCCAACTCAGCTAGGGCAACAGAGTTCCTGGAAAATCCATTTGAGGCCCAGTATAGCGACTTCTTTTTCCAGAAAAATCTGGCTTTTTCCAAAAAATCTGGTAATCCTGTCTTTCACTGACAAAACAGACACAACTCTTTGTTCTTCTATTATTTACATGCAAAAAATCACAAAGCACCTTTGATCTCCTCTTCAGTGGACACCAAAAGCAGTCCTTGCATGATTTCCTTTCCCTTGTCACATGCTTCACCCTCCAAGTGCTAAGGTGCTAGCGGGGAGCTGACGTGATTTGACCAAAGTCACCAACTAACGCACCAGGAGACAAGCTCCGTGCGAGGAGGGAGTAGCGAGCGTGATGTTTGGATTGTTTTCGGTACGACAGTCTCTCTGGTCCTCAGCTGCTACCCAGCCACAGCTACGTCTGTATGGACGCATCTTCTTGTCTGACTGTAGTCCTGTGGGTTACATCCTCTTCTTGTCCTTACTAGGGCAAGTCCTCCTGGGCCCTCCCATGCCAGATGACATGTGTGACAAGTGTTTTGCTAGGGACACATACCAGCAGATCTCCCCATCCTCCTCGTCCTGGTGAACCCTCCAGCACTGGCCTGAGGAGTGGCGGCCCTGCGCTTCGAGCTTTCTGCAATCTCCATCAGCCCAGCCCTCCCCAGGTCCCTGACTGGCTGGTGGAGAAGGGCGGGGGGAGGGGGGAGGATAATTCAGGGTGGGGTTGAGGCTCAACTAATTTGTGCCCTCCCCCCGCCCCCTCCACGGATCTTGGGAATTTGTCTTCTGAGGGCACTGTGCCCAGCAACTCCATAGGGAGCTGAGGAGAAAGCATGTTCAGGCCCCCACACCCCCTCCTGCAGCCACTGTGGGCTCTGGCCACATAGGCATCCTGGCCTTCCTTCCCCATCACCTGTCCCTCCAGGGCATGGGTCGCATGGTGGGAACCAGGAGCTGAGCAGGGGAAGGACAGCAGGTGAAGAGCCAGGACCAGGGGAGGGGCTTTCTTTCGGCGGAAAGTGTAGAGGAGGAAACCTCTGCTCATCCTGTGATGTAGAGGGCAGTGAATTGGAGGGAAAGGCAGCTCCTAAGACATTTTCCTGTGAATTATCTATGTTCTTCACCAAGCCCAAGGCATTCGAGTGATGGATCTGAACTATTTTAAAATTGCCGTTCTCCTGATTGATAGGTTGTGTTCGTTCAGCTGCCCTGGCTCTTTGGAACTGAAAGTTCTTGGCTTGGGCAGTATAAGTGTTTCATATACATTATCCTTCTCAGTACTTCTATTAATAAGACTCTCTAAAAACCCAGCCACTGGAAAGAGCAGAAAGAACTCATCCTCGGCCGTCAGCCCATCTCTGCTGCCAAGTGCTATGGCCCTGACAGGTGGTCCTGTCCTCCTCACTGTGTGGATGGAGGGTCCCGGCAGGGCACCCCCACGGTCCTACCAGCCTGGAGGTGCTATGAGGCTAGGACCTCCACGAAGCCTGTTAGAAGTCTAAAGGGAACTCCCTGCTCTTAGATCAAAGGCCGCGTCGGGAGGTGAGCTTCTATCATCCGTCAAGGGAACACTGTTTCCGGAAGGAGGGCTTTGCAATGAAGTCTGAAAGCTCTTTCAGGAACACAAGAGGCCTCTTTCCACAAAGCTGAGAAAGTTGTATTTTTACCAGCCACTTTGTGCATCAAATCTAGCCTTGCTGAACTCTGCAAATGAAATACTTTGAATATCTCAGGCTTTCCAGAGAAGTACTCCAAAATCATCTTTAAAAAGAAATATGGAAATGCTATACCAAAAAAGGGGCAGGAACCAGGTCTACAAACTCATCTTATGTTTTCTGTCCTTTTTACTCAAAGTGGGGCCTGTGGGCCAGCAGCATCAGCATCGCCTGGGAGCTCATTATCAACACAGAACCTCAGGCCCTGCCCCAGTCCGTGTCCCAGATAGATAGATATTTTCCAGAATTATACAGAACAGCTTCTTCACTGTCTCTCGGGCATCATCTCACTGAGCTGAAGCAGTTATGATTTTATTCTGTTTCGGTTCATGTGTCCCTATGCTTCTGAGTATTACATTCTTTATTCCTGATTATGGAGCAGTTCCTTTTAATCCGTTATTTTAAAATCCTTCCTAATTCAATTCTGATGTAAAGAATCTCTTGACGTGCCTGTAACGGCACTAGAAAAATGCATCAATGAATCCTGGGGTGGCAATACCTGAAAGCAGCCCCGGCTGGCATCCCGATGACCCTTTGAGTGACTAGAGAAATACACACCTTGATTCACAGAAAGCGCTGAAACCTGGGCTTGCCCTTGTCTCCCACTTCCACCACTGGGAAGAAGTTTCTCAAAAAACTGACCAGATATTCTCACCAAAGGATGAAGTTTCCGATTTTCAACCTAGACATTGATCCCTCATCTGATCGGGTGTGTTGAGGTAACTAAGAATAGCTTGGAACAAGGAAGGCATGTTTGTGAAGCTACAATTTGTGGCCGGATGACCATAACTCCTGTTATCGGGCCGTGCAGGACCGCACAATATCCGGCACAGCTGTGGGGTCTGGCAGCAGCCAGCCGAGCGCTTGCAGCTTAATTAGGCTTTTTATCTTTGCATTTGTCTGAGGACATCTGAAACCTTCAGTGTGGCCTGTCACTAATTAGGTGACTAATTAAATAGTTAGTGCTTACTTGCTGATCTCAGAGCTAAACCCTGGTGAACAGGTTGATGATTGTTATTCTTCCATACTGTCAGTCTCTGCCACATAAATTGATGGACATTTGCTCTCTCTGATTGCCCTTTTGGTACCAAGGCGAATGCAGCGTGGTGGCCAGGCCCATGGCATGTGCGGTGCTGCCCTCCGCTGTGCCTAGGGAACAGGCAGAGATCAAGGGGGCAGGTGGCATCTTGCCATATTGTTATGTTGGCATCACAATGAGACCTGTCAGGGGCTGATACAGAGACCCTCCGGTGGCTGAGGTGGGGGTGAGAAGGATGGGGACAGTTATGTGTTAGGCTCAGAGGCCCACCTCGCAGGCAGAAGGATATGACACTCTGTCACCAGAAAATAATATCCCGGAACGCTCTCTGGTGTTGCTAATCACAATCGGGTTTCCTAACCTGCTTCCAATATTTAAATGTAACTAAGGTTAAATGAAAATATCTTCATTTACTCAAAGTATCCACTCCTGCTCGTTTCAGGGTAACTTTTCTTATCTCCTAAGACCCCTTGGAGAGACTCCCAGAACAAGAGAAAAGCAATCCTCTTTGAACAATATTAGGCCTTTTTGGGGGATCAGATTATTGTCATTTTTTGTGGGTTCTTTCGGGTTAAGGGCGTTAAGTAAGTAATGCATTATTTATGATCCCACAAAGCGCAAACCACGTCTGTGGACTGAGTGATAGACCTGCCCACACAGTTTTCATCCTCTACCATCAGATCATTTTGAAATGAAGGCATCAGCACCTGTCTTAGTTTACATTCCTTCAAAAGCTGAAAACAAAGAATTTGGGTGGGAGTAGTTTAGTTGGGAGCAATCCTAGGGAACTGCCTGAGAGAGCAGGGAAGTGAGATGGGAAAGGGAGAAAAGTCAACAGAGCCCCCAAAAGCATTGTCAGCAGGTCACTGTGGGCAACTGGGGCCCCCGGAGGGATTCAGCTGGAGGGGTCCCTCTGCCGCGTGAGGAAGCTGGGTATTTACCCACCATTTCCTGTCCTTATTGTTGCATGGACAGCCTGGACTGTTCTACCAGCCTGTCTCTCAAGCTTCCGCAGTCAGAGGATGCCCCCAGACAGAGAGGCAGGAAAGCATGAGGGTGGCAGAGCTGTTTGCAGGCCATGTGGGCGGGCCCCACAGCATCTGTGAGAGTGTCCTTACCGTCCCAGTTTCTTTAGTCTGTTCTCCTTTCTTCATATTCACACCGGTGCCCTTTAACAATGCATGTGGGCATAGACAAAGGCAGAGAAAGGCAAGGCTACAGAAGACCGTGACGAGAGGATTTCGTGGCCAGCTCTCTTCCCAGGCATTGTTGCAGCTCTAAAGAGAACCCCAGGTGTACTACTCTGCCAAGAACCTTTGGTAGAAAAAAGATGGCCTTTGGGGCCTGTCTTGGCAAATGTTTTGTTTCTACTTTGGAAACGAGATAAGGTTAAGTTAGTAGTTTTCAAAACACGGTCTGTGGACCAGCAGCCTTCAGCATCACCTGGGAACCTGTTAGAGGTGCAGATACTCAGGTCCCACCTTGCATGGATTGAATTGGAAACCGGGTGGGGCCCAGGGCTCTGCATTTTCATACCCCTCCACGGCGTCTGAGAACTGCTGAGTTAGGGTGTAGCGGAGAGAGTCAGTGCTCTGCCATGACTGATGGGGCCCGGGAAAATCATCCAAATCTGTGAACCTCCGTTTTTCTTGCCTGTGTAATGGGGAAGTACCCCAAAATCTCTCCTCCCACACTGGTGTGAGGGGTAAATAAGGTAATATATGCAGAGCATCTAGAAAGGCTTAGCACTCAATACTCATTAGACTGACACCTCCCCACTAATTAAATTTGCATATCCGGATCCCTGGTGAGAGCTCAGGATTGTCTTTCCAATGAGGCAAGTGATGGGGACATAGGGTTTTTGTAAATGTGGAAGATGCTCCCTTCCCCAAGGATTAGGGATGAACCAGAGGTGTTTCCTGCCAGCAGCTGCATCAGCTCCTTGTGAGAGCTGCTCCTCTGGCAAAGACATTCCCTTGGAGTTTGCTTAAAATGGCCACCACCTCTGGTTTAGTCAGGAGGACCTAGCAAGCAGCCCAATGCTCTGTGGTGTTTCTATTTTGCAAAACTGCTTGACTCTAGAGGAAACTGGAGTTGTGCGCTGCCCCTTTCTCTCTCCAACGAGACTGAGGACAAATCCAGATCCCTCATAGACCAAGGGCTTTCACGGTCTTAGGGGCCACATCTGTGGCTCCAACTGCCCCTCACTGCCTTATAGGCTGCCAGTGGATGTTTCTTAGGCCTCTTCTTGATATTTGGATGCTAGAGAATACTTGAGTCCTCTATTCTGCCACTCACTCACCTCAAGTTTATCATGTAAGTCTTGGGGTCCTGAGTGTACCCCCCACACTAAGTCTAGGAGTTCCACTGCATTAAAGAAAGAAAAAAGGCCAAGACAAAGATTTCAGTCCTTACTCATGTCTCTCAAGTATTTACTGGGATCATATACTTCCTTCACAGAAACTTGTATTAAACTCTACCCTCCTTTCCTGAGCGCCCCAAAACCCTGGAAGCCTCTCAATTTTCTCTCCCTACAGCAGCAGTTCTCAAAGTGTTGTCCCTGAACCACCAGCCTGGACATCATTTGAGAACTCGTTAGAAATACAAATTCTCAGGTCCCACCCTGGACCTGCTGCTGTGTTTTAACAAGCCCTCCAGGAATTTACTCGGTCTTCAATGCCACTCAGTCAATGCCATCTCCACCCTACTGTCCCCACCTTTCTCATATGCAGCCTCACTTCCGAAAAGACAAAGGACACTCCTCGCCCTCAGCCACAGCCCCAGCCCACCTCAGCTCTGAAGCCACTGGTCACTTTCTTTCCTCTCCGCAGACGCAGACGGAGGATTAAGGCTTTAACCCCCACCCGCTAAATTCTTTTATCCTGGTACAAACACATAGAAGTGTCTCCAAGCACACTCAGGGAATAAGGAAGTATCACACTGGCCCCCCTCTTGCAGCGTTTGATATTGGGTGGAAATTTGGACAGGAAGCCTGGACCATGGGCATGGGGGCCCTTCCACAGAGGTGCCAGGTAGCCATCCTCTCTGGGAATGGGGGCACTTAGGCACGGCTGGCTCCTGAGCACACGGCTTCTGAAGACTGTTTACCTCTAACTGTAGTTCCCCGAAGATAATTCCTTTCAAAGGGATAACCAGAATCTTTCCAACATACCAACATCATAAGGCACTTGGGCTCGAAAAAAACTGCTTTGAATTTCCCTTTTTATTTTGAAAAATGGTGGTGGAGAAAAATGTTGTGAATCAGCCCCCTAGACATGGGGTTAGTGTTGAGTAACTCTTTCTATAAGCAGCAGATTGCAAAACTTCCCGACTCAACAATTCTGCACATCAGAGCTACTTGCAGGGGCAGGGGTGAGGGGAGGGGCTGGTCATAAAAACACAGTTCCCTGGGAGGGCACAAAGGGGGAAGTGGTGTACCCACAACAGGACTAACAAAAATGTACAACTGAAATCTCACAAGGTTGTAATCTATCATAACATTAATTAAAAAAAAAAAATACAGTTCCCTGGGCCCCTACTCTTGGGGTTACAATTCAGTGGGGCTGGGGGGGGGGGGCGTCCCAGGAATATGTATTTTTAACAGACTTGCCAGGTAATTCTGACATGCAGCTGGGTTTAGTAACCATTTATGTATACATTTCCTCAAAATTGGCAGTGTTATCTATAAGGAAACCCATTTCCCCCTAGAATTGCTCATTGTAACTAACCTATTTTTATGGGCTTGTTTTCCAAACCACATTTTCTAATTCTCAACAAATCATATAACTTCTAATTCACATCATTACTTCAGGGCTTACTAGGTCTACTTATTAACTTATGAATCATTATATAGCTGAGGTTATTCCCGCATGTTCATAGTATTTGCATGCTGAATTGGACCTAGTAGAAAGCATTTCACAAAGTTTCATACTTAACTTATTGCCATTAAGAATGAAGGCCCAAGAAGATGTGTCTGCCCAGCATGAGGCAACCTGCGCATGTGGTGTTAATAAAGCCTTGCTAACCGCCAGCGTTTGCCCAAACCATAAAACCCTTCCTCAACTTCCCCACCAGATGTGATCTCACTCTTTTTTGAATTCCCATAATGCTTCATTATTCCCAGAACTGATTGATTTGTGGCTTATATTTTGCCATCTCTTACATCTGAAGGGTTACTGACTAGTCTTTTGTAGCTACCATCTTGGTATTTACAGCTTGTGTACGCTCAATGTATATAAATATATGCTCAAAGTATAAATGTATGATGACGTTACTTCATATATATATCTGTATAGATGAAAAGATCATTAATAATTCCCCCTAAATCATAAAGCAAAACTAAATTTCATTTTAGTTTATTTTTCCAGAACTCCCAAATTTTATTCTTATTCATTCAACAGACATTTCAAACATTACACTCATTTTCATTTTTTCAGTGAGGATCTATATTCTACTTTTATGCAGAGATACATAAGCTTTTCATCTGACATCCTAAATCCCCAGACCATCCCTCCAGCCCCTTACCCTTCCAGGTCCCTGGAGAGTCCACAGAGCACCGAGGTCACACCAGGCAGACGCATGTACCTTATTGTTGGGTCCAGTGTTGATTCCTGATCCCTTGCCCTAGGTCACAAGCCTCGAGTCAGGCAGGCATAAGAGATTTGCTGTTTGGCCCCTTTCTCCAGGCCCCATCCTGGTTCCCACTGAGGTTTCCATGAACAGGTGAGCCATGCAAGATGGCACCCAAGAGAAGAGAGAAGTAGGGTTAGGGAAAGGGCTTTTCACCTCTTCCTCTCCGCAGGAACAGTCTCCCCCTTCCAGAAGTGCTCAGAATCCTTCATCCCACTCCTCATCTTTAGCTGTCTCTCTGGTCTCCCCCTGGAGGTCAGAGTATGCTATTACTGACAGCTGTGTGGCCACAGATGTAGCTGCCGTGTTATTTTTAGTAATACAATAAAAATGAAGTAAGTAGCCAAGGACATTGGCAAAAAAAATCTCTTTTGTGATCTACACAGAAAAAATATTGCTGAAGAAAGTTAAAAATTTTTCAGGGAAAAACTGGTAGATTCTCTATTCTATATTTGTAATAAAAATTTTGTTTTCATTTGTTTTGCCCTATATTTTTCATCTAATATTGGGTGTTCACCTAACTCCTAATTTTAAAACTCCACCTTTAGCATTTTATTATTAATTTTGTGACATTATGTGGTCACTGGGACCAAATTAAATCCGAGTTACTCTTTGATTAGTAGAATATGCTGTTAGGTTAAATACCTATCTTGAGCTAGGATTTACTGTCGTTTGGCAAACATTTTTGTCATTGTTTTGAACAATTCAGAAAGCAGAGACTCTAGTGGATTAAACTGTAACATTTACATTGATGGGGATAATTATTTTCTCTCTACATTGTCTGTTTGTTCCAATAAAAGCAGTAATGAAAACAGTTAAGTCACTTGCTTTGGTTGCCCTTGCTATGCCAAAAAGAAAAAAAATCAGCAAAACATAAAAGTAAAAAATAATAAAAATAATCAGCATTCACCTGGCAGGTTGGCAGGTCTCTACCGCCCAGAAGGGTAAGCAATGTGAAAAGCTTTATGTTTCTTTTATCATGTTCACCATAAACTGGCAATGTGACTCTCTTTATTTGAAGGATGAGGATGTTTAGACCTAATTTTGTGCTGTTCTCCCCAAGCATAGGATGAAACGCAATACCTTTTACTTATTTCCCTGGATACTCTAATCCCTCTCTGCTTTACGAGTATCTTTGAGCTGTTCCTCCCTCTGTATCCACAGCAACGTGAAATCCCCGCTGGAATTATCTGCTCGAAAATGCAGGTGCACTTGCTTAATGTTTCATTGGCTTGAGCACTTAACTTGAACTTTTTTTTTCCACGACATGGTGACCTTTGATTTCAGAGCAGAGGGCTCACAGTGATGTTCGATAGTGTTTGTATACATTAAGCCAATACCGGGAGAGCTGGGAGTCATGCCTTCTCTGTGGTTCTGCTGTTCCTGCCGTTTCATCTACTGCGTGTCCGAACCCAGGAGGTACCCCATCACCCGCTACTCCATTTGCAGGAACTTTTTGAATATTCATAAGTAATCAAATTAAAGTCTTAAACATTTTATCTTCATATTTCATCCTCAGAAGAGCCAAAATCTATCAGAATTGCCCATTATAAACATCGTGATTTTGGACCACTACTCTTAAATAGTTACAAATTTAAGAAATTAAATATCTGGATGTTTCTAAATCAGATTACAGAGGTAACTGTTACAGCAAAAATTTGAGGTTGGAGAAAGAAATAGACATGCTGGTGATAATTTCATATAAAGGCCTGGAAGAGGCAGGGAACCTTCACAGAATCGCAGGAAGGTTGATGTTACAAAGAAGCTTGAGGAGTTAGTTTAGGGCCTGACCGTAAGGACCTTATAGGCTGTGCTCATGAATTTGGACTTCATATTTTGCTAATAAAATAGTTAACATTCATTGAAAATGTAAACTTCTAAGCATTTTACAGATACTATTTCATTTAGTCCTCACAGAATCCCTAGAAGATGGCAGGTTCTGTTTTTCCCACTTCATGGGCTAGGAAACTGAGCCACAGAGAGGTTAAATAACCTGCCCCAGGTCAAAAAGCTAGAAAGTGCCAGAGCCAGGAGTCCAGCTGAGGCCATCTGACTCCTGGGCCCTCTTAGCTGCTCTGCTGCTACCAAAGTGGTAAGCAAACACGGAGACTTGAAAACCAGAACAGCTGAGATCTGATTTAATTTAAAAAGAGTTTTCCAGTAGCTGTGTGGAAGATGGGCAGGAGGGAGAGAGATTTGTGCCAGGGAGACTAACCCTGAGACTATTTCTCTAGGCAAGAAGGTGGGCTAAGGCAATGTGTCCTGGGAATGGCAGGTGGGGGCCATTCAAGAGATATGGACGAGGTAAAAGTGACTAGACATGGTGACCAGTTGTGGGAAGTGAGAAGGAGGGTAGGAGTCTGGGGTTGGCTCCCAAATTGCTGGCTTGAGAGATGGCTGGTTGGCATGCCTTTGATGGAGATAAAGGAGGAGTGGGATGGGGTTACAAAGACCTTTGTTTGGACACGTATTGAATTTGGGATGCCCAGGGAGCAGTCCCATTAGCACTGACAGACATTTGGAAATTAGGTTTGGCTCTCAGAAGAAAACTATAGCATAAATATGTAAGATGAAGTCATGATGGTAGACCACATCACCCACGGAGATGAGCATAAAGGCTGGGAAGCTTGGTGAGGGAAAGATGAGCAAAGGTGGAGGAGCTGGTAAAAAAAAAAAAGCAGTCATAAAAGAGAACCTTAAGATAGTGCTGTCGCAGGCAGCACGTTCTATGGCGGTAGCTCCTGGATAGGGCCTCCTGCATGGCCCTGGCTGTCTGTTTTCCCCTATCCCTTCCTCCTTCAGGATTGGCGTCAGTAATGGCATCCCACCCACCAGTGCTAGTCCCTGGTTGACTCCCATCCCTTATTGGTTTCTAGAAGTCTGTACACACCTCTGCCTTCATTCAATAAAACCCTGTGGAGTCAGCCATCTACTTCCTGCCTGGACCATGATTGATACAAGCATCTTCCCTGATCCCCGCCCGCCCTTCCTTCATGAGTCAACATGAGGAGAGACTTCGAGTTGCCTCCCAGTATTTATTTTGTACTTTATCCTCAGTAACAGAGCCCTGGGCAATGTGGTTCTTAGAAAAACTACTGTGTTTCTCTTTGGAAAACCACGTTTTCAGCCTCCCTTGCTGCTATATATGGCCGTGTCACTGAGTTCTGGCAATGTAAGCAGAGATGTCGTGTAAAACTTTCAGGAAGGCTCCTTAATGGGCACCCCTTTCTACCCATTCCTCTTTCCCTCTGCCTGTAATGCGGATGTAGGATGTGATGCCTGGAGCTCCAGGAGCCACCTTGGAACTGAGGTGACTTTGAGAATGGAAGCAGAGAAGCAGGGTCATGGCCCCTGTTGACTTCATGGCGCCAGCTTATCAGCACCTGACTGGTTCCTTCCAGGTTTCCTAAGAACAGTTGTGAAGGATATTTGCTGGTATAGGGGTAGGGACAAATAGGAGAGGATCTTGATGAGGAGACAGGGTTAATGAATCAGGGGGAATGGAAGAACAGTCTTGTAGATTTATCTGGAGGTGGCAAGAAGGGACACAGTGGGAGAGAGTTGCCTGGTGGCTGGTCTCTGTTTTCTTTATGATGTGGAAGATGTTGTCACTTGAGAATGAGGAAGGGGGATGGCAGGGAGAACAAGGAAGTTTAAAGCGGTGAACTTGAAGACTGGAAAAAGGACCAGAACAGTGAAGGATGCGAAAGGAATTGGGCTGAGGCTAAAGGAAAGGAATGGAAAGCTGGTTTCTTTATATATAAAAATCCAGAGAATGCCCCCCTCATATTTTTTTGAGAAATCTTTAATTGGATCATAGCATAATTCAGGATACTACAATGTGGCAATTTGTAAACTTACAAGTCATTTGATCCATGTTGTTAGATAATTCAAATTATTCAGTGCCAAAGGGGTTGTTTTTGTAGTAGAAAGTGTAGCTGGATAATTACTAAGCCCTCTCCTCACATAGAGATGTAAGAAGGGCCTGTATGTAGTTGTATTATCAGTACAACATAAACCACGTTTCCGTCACATAGACTTGAAAGTCAAAATAAATTTTAACTGCATGTGAGTATAAATATGTATTATTATTATTTGCATTTTCCATTAAATGGTAATAAATCAAAGGCCTGTCATCGGTGTGCATTTGCAGACTGGCAGCCATAAGTAGCTGGGGTTAATTGTGACCTTTATTTTATTTGAACATATTCAAAAATTTTATTCTTATTATTAGAGGATAAGATGTGCTCGGTTTTCTTTGTACCAAACAAGAATATTCATTCTTAAATGACACACATCCTTAGAGACTTTAGAGCAAAACCTTTCATAATATTTAACTATTTTTAAATGTCAGCTGCAGTTGAGTTTATTACATTGCTGGCCCATGCCATCACCCAAAGTCTCCCGCTTTTAGTGGCACTTAGATTGTCAGCAAACTGATAGCATTTTCCAATCTCCTCCTGAGAAAGGAGGGCAGGTGTTTTCCTCTGACTTGGTGAAGGTTTCTTTTTTGGCATTTGGTTGGTTTAAGGGGAGATGTGAACGAAGAGGAGATTTTAGGGGAAAAAAAAAATCTTTCTCACCATCCTGAAGTCCATGAAATGATCAGCTCACCCATAATACGTTGCTGACTCGAGCTGGAGGGCAAATTTGCAGCAGGAGTATTTAATACTCGCAGGGGGTGGATCTTAAAGCTCATAAGTGGGGCCGGCCCAATGGCGCAGCGGTTGCATTTGCACGTCCCGCTTCTCTTGGCCCAGGGTTTGCTGGTTCGGATCCCGGGTGTAGACATGGCACCGCTTGGCAAGCCATGCTGTGGTAGGCATCCCATGTATAAAGTAGAGGAAGATGGGCATGGATGTTAGCTCAGGGCTAATCTTCCTCAAAAAAAAAAAAAAAAGCTCATAATTGCCTCAGAAGCCTCCACTTACATGCACTGGGTGTGCCCCTAACATTTCCCGCAGGACAGGTTAGAGGGCGCTGCTTGGAGTCAGAAGACATGGCTTTCACTTTAGGCCCTGCTGCTTATGAGCTTCATGACTGTGAACAAATTACCTACTGTTTCCAATCTTGACTTTCTTCCACATGAAATACGGATAATAAAGACTTGTTCCTACCCCCTTCACAAATTGTCTTGAAGATTAATCCCTAGGATAATGCCTATGAACGTGCCTCAGGCCCTGGAAAGCCTGATGCAGATAGAAGGCAGTTTTGCTCTTACAAGGAATCCTCTAGAACTTTCTCCTCTGAGATACTTTGGTTTCCTGATTTGAGCAATTGTATGTCTCTGAAAGTAATAAAACTAATGTTGACTGAGGGGATTAGGTGATCTTTGGATCCCTCTCAACCATTTGGGGTCAGCAGGGTGGTGGAGGCAGAGGTTAGACGAGAAGACCCTGGAGCCAGACAGCCTGGGATCACGCCCAGCCTCCAGACTTCCCAGCTGAATGGTCTTGGGCAAGTCATTTTCCCTCAGTTCCACATAATAAAACAGGGATAATGATATTACCGACCTCACTGGAATGCTGGGAGGACTACGTAAGGGCCATGCAGAAGGCTTGACGGTAGGCGCCCGGAAAGTTTTAGCTGTGGTGGTTGTAATTCCAAGCAGTTTCTTATAGGTAGCCTGAAATTCGAACTTTGCATTAACTTATACTAAATTTACGTCCCTCCTCCCAATTTTTGTGCTTGATTTTGTTTTACTTTGAGAAGCAAATTTTTAAAAATCAAACAGTGTCTGCCATTACCCTGTTGTAGCTTTTGGAAGTTTCCACCATTAGCAGTTCCAGTGCCATCCTCCTCTTTTCCTTTGAATGGTCGGTTCTGTTTGAAGGTTTGTGCAAAAAGTGTTGCTAGGTTCAAAGAAAAATCCAACAATTGGATGCCACGTGACATAAAGTGAAATTGAATTATAATAATCCTTCCCTGAGCTGTGCGTCACCTCTCTGTGTTTTGTTTTGTGTCTTTCTCCTTAGTTCTCACCTGAAGTTTAGTAACCTCACGCTGATTTCAACCCACGGACTCCCGGGAAAGAAACTTCTGAGCACTGAACAAAGGAAGTTCTTAGCAAGCGAGTATGAATTCTATTTGCTTTTTCATTCTGAGGCCTAAATGTCCTAATTTGTGTGCAGCCATTTAATAGTGGATTTCAGATTGGAAAGGGGAAAGGGCGGGCTTTTCTCCTGATGCTCAGATGTCACTCAGGAGATCCAAGTACAAATCTGTGAACAAGTGAATGGCAGGGCTGGGCTGCCTTTTTGTGTTTGTGGGAGGCCGGCTGCCCTGTTCCAAACAACTCGGGTGGAGCCTGCTGACCCCGCCACCCCGGCATTCAGGTTCTGGGTGCCGCTACAGGGTAGGGGAGCTTGGTGACTATATTTACACCAGACCAGGCAATGCCCCCAAGGTTCAGAGTTGGGAGATGAAGGTGGGGCACCTCACTGGGGTCTGGGTCTCACATCCCCCTGGCCGTTTGTAGTCAGGGGCTCATCAGCCAGAGACATTCTATGCCAGTCCCGGCAAACTTTGTTTCCATCCCAATAGAATCACTATTTGAAAACATCCATTCTAGAAAATGCCATTTCATTATCTCACAGCTTCTATTAATTTTAATTTCCTGTAGCAAAACATGGGTCCAAGAATGATTAGTCTTCCTGCCTCTAGAAAGAATGTCTCAATTTTTCCAACGACGAGGAAGGAAATTGTTCGCTCTCAGGGGGTTCATTTTAGAATCCATGACGAAGGGATCTTCTTCCCTCTGTGAAAGACTTCCTTTGCCTTCAAACAGTGAGAAAAACCACAGCTTCCTTGCCAACACAACCAGGTTCATTTTGACCTAATACTTTTTCAGACTGTACACTTTGATTTTTTTTTTGAAAGACATAAGTAGTGTGTGGTAAAAAAGGCATGGGTCTGAGCCCGGTAGATGCAGCTTCAGACCCTGCCCCTGCCACAAAGGGGACTTGGTTTCTCTGAGCTTTGTTTTTTTTCCCATTGTGAAAAATGTATGATAAGCCAAGCTTGCTGGATTTTTTGGTTAAAATTAGTATAACATCAGCTCGTGATCAACACGTGCATGTACATCCCCTTCCCTTCTTTGCCCTCTTTCTAAATTACGTGATTTCCGGGTAATGTTGGTGTTATTGATAAATGTCTTACTAGGCATTTAATTGATTCAGCTTGATAAAAGTTTGTGTTAGCCCCCATGTTAGTTGTGTTATGGGAAAGGTGTGATCCTGTGTAAACTCCTTAACTGTCTAGAACCGCTCCCCAAGATAGTGGCTACTAACAACATGTGGCTATTTAAATTTAAATTTAAGTTAAATGAGATTAAAATTTCAGCTCCTCAATTACATAGCCATATTTTAAGTGCTCAATAGCCACACGTGGCTAGTAGTTACCATATCAGACAACATAGCTACAGAACATTTCCATCCTCAGAAAGTTCTAGAATGCTCCAACCTAAAATCTATCCCTGTCTGCTTATTTCTCTGACCTCACCTTTTATTATTTTTGTCCTCATTCTCTCCACTCTAGCCACACCAGCCTCCTTAATGTTCTGAAAACACAACAGGAAGCTCCCCACCTTGGGGGTCTTTGCTTAAATGTCAACTTTTCAGTGAGACCTACCCTGACCACCCATTCATTTGTGACCAACACTCCAACACACTCCAGTCCTCACTACTCTGCTCCAATTTTTTCTTGTAACTGAAATCCTTCTAAATATTATATAATTTGCCTTTTAAAATTATCTTTATTCTTTATGTTCTGAATCCTTCAACAATGTAAACTCTACAAGGGGAGGACTTTTTTGCCTTTTTCTTCACCGATGTGTTCCCGGCATCTGGGACAGTGCTTGCACACAGCAAGTGCTCAGTAAATCAGGTCGAATAGATGAAAGTTACCTCCAAAAGTCCCCGCGGCAGTTCTTTCAGTCAGGTTACAGAGAGAGACTGAATAACAGCTGGATGCCTCTGCTAGGTAACTGCATGTTCTCATAATTCTTAGAAACCACAAATGGAAACGTAAACAGGATGTTGCCTCTCGAATGGTCCTCACACCCCAATAAAGGAAATGATCTCTGGTCATGGAGTTTAAAAATAACAAGAGTATTGACATCCATAGACTTAATAATTTAAATTCCTCACTCTAAATACAAGTTCTGAACTCTCCCCTAACCAGTGTTTTATTTTTGTTGTCACTAGTTTGTGAATAGCCAGTTTTTGTCTTCTTTCCCCTGCCCTGTCCAGCATCTGGTGGAGGTGCTAATGACATGTCCGGGATACAGCAGAAAGGAAGGGAAGGAGAGACAGGAAGCAGGAGGAATCCACTAATTGGACAATAACCTTGAAAAACTGAGAGTTAGTTGTGATGCTCCTTCTTCTGAGAGTGTCACAATAAATCCTCTATGAAAACCTCTGTGGTTCTTCCCAGTTCTGAAGGGTTCTGAGTCTGTGAAGCACAGGCCTGCATCATCCTTAGGTTTGCTCCCTGGAGTTTGCCTCTGATTTTGCACCTGAAGCTCTGGGCTGAGTCTTCTGGCCACTAGTGGGGGAGCACTGCAACTTTGAGCAAGCCAGTCACTCTTCACATGTGTCCTCTTCCAGAAATTTCCCCATCTGGCATTTGTGTTGTTTTCTCCTCTTTATTACCTGTCTCCAGAATATTCTATGAAGACAACCTTTCAATTATTTCCAAGTCAGTGTCAAGCTCACTTGAGAAACATGAAGTTTCATTGATGTTCTGTCTTTGGTTCCTTCTCTCTCTTCCAGAGTACCCTAGTGGAGGTATTCCTATTGTCACAAGCTGTGAGACAGTCTCTATCATGTTAAAACCATGATGCTCATTAATCTTCTTAGGAAATAAGTTTGGAAAAATATCACTTAAAGTCTCCAGTGTCTAGTTTCACCTACCTCGTGGGTAAATTAAAGAAGGTCCAGAATGGATAGTAATGTCCAGAATAGATATCTAGTAGTCACCTACCCAGTGATATTTTAAACTGAGAGATGCCATTCAGTGTAGTAACGGGCGGTAAAAGTAAGCATCCCACATTCTTCAGTGCTCCCTCAGGTTGCTAAAAAACCAGTGTTCCCAACTGCCAGTTCCCACTGGACAGAGCTTCAAATTTTAACTCTGAAATATGCATTCTGACCTTATGAACTTTACCGTCCTACTGTCATTAAAAATAACATTGTCTTAGCCTTCCCCAAATTTCCCCTGAGAACTTTCATCTTTAAGCAAATTCTCATAAGAGTAATCCCTGCACACTAACTATATTTAATTTTTCCTCATCTTGGATGACAGACAGTGCTATTCCTATTATGAAGTAAGAACAGTCCTCTGTGGGTCTCTCATCAATGTACCAAATCAATGAAGTTTCCTGCTCTCCTGTAAACCTACCAACATGGATTTTTAAAAGGGAATTTCATCTCACTATCTGTTATTTTCCTGTAACAGGCCAGCCTCTGATTTTCTTTTCTTATTAAGAAGAAATTTTCTTGTTTTTAAGTGTTGTTTCGTGGAGAGATACAAAGCCCAGCGCTCCCTTCTCTTTCACAGGCCCCATAACAGGGTCTAATGTGCATCCATTACTAGGATTCTTTTTGTGTGGAGAGAGCAGACTCACGTGTGGATCAAAAAGAAAAAATGTTCTCCCATTACCACTTCAGAATCCTGTTTGCCTCCAAGGAGAGTAAACAGGATTATGTATCATTAATATTATTTAGAATAATACCCTTCACATATGCATCCCACTTGACAAAACAGCGTCTCTTACATCCTCATGTTTGTCCCTTCCAATGATGGAGGCAAGAAGGGAGGGATAGTTGTCCCATGTTGAGAGGGGAGGAAACCGAAGTATTGGAAGGGGATGTAGAGTCCCCAGGGTCCAGTCTCATCGGCAACAAGGCAAGGACACAGACCATGACATAGCACACCCTAGATTTGAACACAACACTGACTGTTCTGCCACCCTACACTCTTGATCTTCAGAACAGGATCATTGAGAGGTCACGTACATGAGGTCAAACCTTTCAGCAAATTTTGCAAACAACCCTCAAAAAACACTTTAAATAAACTTTAAGCCACAAGAAACCCACTTTTCTCACATTACAGTATGGTGCTCGTGCTCACATGGGACCCAGAGAAGAAAACCCATTCACCCTGGACCTGCTTTTCGTAGAAGGCCCAGTTCTCCGTAAATCACCTTGGTTGGCCCTGTGGAGCAAATCCCAAAAGTCTCCAAGGACTGTACTTGCTGCAAACCTAATTCCCAAACTCATATCCTCTCTAAATAAAATGTGTTTTGTCGTTTTGGCACAAATCCATGCACTAATTCTGAGAATGGGTCATTTATTGAAAAGCCTTAGCAGATAGGAGGGGTTTCTCAATATTCAGGACCTTGAGCCCTGCCTTTGGGAATCTTCAGTGATGCTTCTTTCTTCTTCCTCATTCCATCTGAGTCAGTGGTCCATATGACAATTCAACAGCTGAAGTAAATTTGTACCCACCATGAAATAGAGGCAGAAGAAAGAATATATTTTATAATCATTGATACACACACACACATCCTCCCTGTTGTGAACTGGCCTGCATCAGGCGGAACAATTTAGTTTTAATGGGAAGATGTCAATTTGTGACTAAGTGTCTCATAACAAAAAATCTCCTAATATCTAGCCTCAGTCCTGGTAAACGCACAGCGCGAGCAGACTCGGCCCACTAGGGGCCTTGAACCAGCTCACCAGATGTCTAATTAATGCCTGCTGTCAGCTGCTCAAATGTCACTGATGGAGCTTCTCTCTCCGCAGCCACTGTTTTAATGATAAAGATCACGCGTTGATGTCGCTGTGCTCCTGGGTCAATGTGGTGGTTGGTAGAATGACTGCCATAGACCGAGCAGCCAAGTATGTCGTGGTTTCCAAAGAGGAAATCGTGCTCTACGACCACCTCGTCCTCTGCACCGGACAGCAGTACCAGGTGAGGCCGCCCACGGAGATCTCAGTGATTAACTGTTAATGTGTTTACTGGGGCGCATGCTCTAGGGGTAAAGAGCCTGCCTTCTTGCCCAGACAGCTGCCACTCTGTATTCCTAAAAGTCCCTTGCAAGGCCTGTGCAGGACCAGAAGTGTGTCTGAAACCCTCATGGAAATCCATTCCAAGAAAAACATTCTGCTCGAGGATAAAAATCACAGCAAGTTGGAGAAATGTCATTCTTTAAGCTGTTGTCCAAAAGTCTAACACTTACTGCTCACCAGAGCAGAATCCAGATACAACCCGGCATGCATTTATGGTAAATTAATTTATGCCTCAAGAAGCTAACATTTGGCGTGGTGATGGGCTCACGCGAAAGTATTTCAAACATGCGCACCTTCTGTCGACCCTTATTTTATTTTGTCTCTCAGTTATAAAACTAGGAGATGTGACTGATTACCCAGTGACCATGCTTTCCATTTTGATTAAATTCTCAAGCCACACTTGAAGAAATTAATGCTGGATACAGCTGAAACTGTTCAATGTCTTGGGGCAGCAAATTTTAATATTCTCCCTTTGCAATATACGTATGCATTTCAAGTGGTCCACAGAATTAGGGCATCTCTTTAATGAAATGAGATTGGCCTTGTAACTCAAAGGTGGGGTCTTTTAATTGCATTTCTCCTGGGAACCTGGAGGCCTCCCTGTGGTGGGTTTGTTCCTGACAAGTATGGAATAATCCACCCCCCATCCCAGGTGCTGCTGTGTTTTAATCTGGTACTATCTTAGTTAGGCCATCTCATGAACGGCCGTGCATTTGACACGGGGATGTGTGTGCAGGTTTTCTTTACATTGCTGAGCCAGGAGGAGGCATTGCATGGTGGGGGGCAGGCAGCTGGCCAACTCCATGCCTCACTTACCCAATGTTCTCAGCCTTGGCTACACATCATGATCACCTGGGGCACTTCTGATACACCCATGGCCAGGCCCGGCCCCCAGAGACTCTGTTTTAGTTACTCTGGGGTGGGACCCAGTCATCAGTATTTTTTTAAGCTCCTTGATGATTCTACACTAAGGCCAAGAACCACTGACCTGAACTTTCTTGACCTAGAATCTCTCATCTGTACCTTAGAGCAGAACTTAAACTGAAATGTGCTCACATCCCCTGGGCATCTTGTTAAAATGCAGATTCTGAGCAGAGATGGGGCGTGGCTGAGATACTGCAGGTCTAACCATCTTCCAGGTGAGGCCGATGGTGCCAGTGCATGGACACCCTGAGAGTGGAGGCTGGGATCAGCCTCTGAGTAACTTCTTTTCTTTCTTTCTTCTGCTTCTTTTTTTTAAAAGAAATCCAATTCTCAAAGTGTAGAAAGGATTTTTTTTTTCCTAGTTAAAGGATAAAAAGAGACTGGAGAAATATCTTCATTTTGATACTTAAGTATTCCTCTTTTTAAAACATTAAATCCGAAGAAAACACCACCCACCCCTTTAGCTTGCCCCCCCTCACCTGCCCCGCCAAGTTCCAGCTGCTGCCTGCAACTGCAGACTTTGGAAAATGTGAGTGGAAGACCCAGCCAGCTGTCCAGAGACTAGGGCATCTGCTCATGTGTGTCCAGCTGCCCCTCAGCTTTAGTCTGTGGCACATTAAGCTCTTGCCCTTTTTACAATGGGAAAAATGAAATGAAGAAATGATAAAGGGAGTTCGAATTCAATTTTTCCAGAAGGACCTAAAAATTAAAGGTACATAGAGTGATATAAAAAAGGCAGCTGACTTCACTGGGGAGCTTCCAGGTTTTTTTCTGTTCCTATTTCTTTCTCCTCAACTCTCTCATGGTTTCATCCCAATTTTGTGATTTTTATTTTTAAAAAATAAAATGATGAAAATAAAAGTTAAACTCAAAGGAAGAAGATGACTCATTATAAAATATAACTACAAACCTTAACCTCTAATCAGACCTTTAAATGGAGTGTATTATTAGAAAATATTATGAAATATTTTTGATATCCAAATACATATCACTTAATTTTTTATCAGAAAATCCATGCACAAGGTAAAACATTAAATTGTGCTGCAAGGTTGCATGTGAGGAGGGCTGGTCTTTACTTCCAAGCCTTCTCTCCAGGGGCAACCCCCTTGAGGCATTTCTGTTGTTAGTTCTTCAATGGTTACCCCCAGAACTCCAAATAATGTCTCTGTAGAAGTTGTGATCTATCAACTTCTGAGATTACCTGTGACCTTCCCATTTTGGAAGATGATTTATCCAGCTCACTTCCAGTACTCTCCAACTCCCTTCTCTGTGCTGCCTATCAATTTTGATTATTTTTATTGGGGAGCGCATGCTGGTTTTGAAAGTCACTCTGAGAGAGCTTACAAATGAGGTCCCTGAATCACTCTCCATGACTCGTGAAGAATCGTGGAGATATGGAGAGATTTATGCCCTACACCTGGATTTGGGTCATCTCAAAAAGTTGTCATCTTTGTCAACTCAAAGTCACATGAGTCTGGCATTGACCATGAGAAGACTGTGGCAGGGACTTTCAAAGGGGTATCACTCACTGGAAGCCAGCAGGTGGGGCAAGAACATCCAACCAAGTGGGAGAGCACGCCAGGGACTTTAGTTATGGTGAGCTTGATGTGGGTCAGCAATATCATGTGGTCTCCACAGAGGTGAATTATGTCTTAGATGGGGTAAATAAGAGCAGGGCATCTAGGTCGGTGCAGCCCCAGGCGAGAGCCTGCTACAAATGGGTAGAAGAGAGAGCTGTGTACACCAATGTGCCACTCTGGTAAGACCTGAGAAAGGTGCTTCCCCTTGTCATTTGACAACATTTAACATGAAGAGACCTCACTGTGTTTGAGGATGACTAAGGGGGAACATAACAGCATGAGGTCAAAGAAAAGTAACTTTAAAAGCAAGGCTTGTGGGGCCAGCCCTGTGGCTGAGTGGCTAAGTTTATGTGCTCTGCTTTGGTGGCCCAGGGTTTCGCCAACTTGGATCCTGGGTGTGGACATGGTGCCGCTTATCAAGCAATGTTGAGGCAGCATCCCACCTGCCATAAATAGAAGGACCCACAACTGAAATATACAACTAGGTACTGGGGGGATTTGGGGAGAAAAAGCAATAAAAGAAAAAAGATTGGCAACAGTTGTTAGCTCAGGTGCCAATCTTTAAAAAAATAACCAAGGCTTGTTTTAAAACAAGGCTGCAAATTCTGTGACGCTTCTCCAATCTGAGAGTCTACATCTCCTCCCCTTGAATCTTGGCAGGCTTGTGACAGCCTCGACCAATAGAGTACAAAGGAAGTGATGTGTTGTGGTGCAACTTGGAGGCTGGGTCAAGGGCTATGCAGCATCTCCTTGTTTGTGGGAACAGTGGCTCCTGGAGCCCTGAGTTTCCACATAAGAAGTCTGATACCCTATGATCACTGTGCTTGAGATGCCAACATGGGTTCTCCAACTGATAATTCCAGCTGAGACCAGCCATCCCTGCCAAGGCTCAAGACATGTGAGTGAGGACATCTTGGATCCTCCAGACCAGACCATCCAGCAGGTGAATGTCACCAGTAACACTTGGAATAAAAGAATTGCCCAGCCAAGCCCTACCAAAATTTCAGACCCACAAAATCATGAAAAGTAATAAAATGGTTATTTAAACCACTAAGTTTTGGGGTGAGTTTGTTGTGCAGCAAGGAACAACTGGAACAAAAAGATAACATAGAATAAAAGAAAGAGAACAACATCTGGAAAACTTGGAGAAAGAATATACTTTTGAAATTATTTCAAAATGCAGGATATACACACACACCCTACAGGAAGCTATGTATCATCCTCAGGACAAGTTGATCACCCAGCCTCTGAAATTGGAGCTGAAGCCATCTAAAAAGCAGAAGCTGAGCTGAGAAGACCTCAGGATTAGATGAAGAGGGAGATGGGTGAGTAATAAAGGATTGAAATTAAATCCCCATCAGGAGACAGGACTGCTGCTGTAAGAAAGTTGATGATGCTGAAGACAAAGGAAAATGTTCCTCTGGAGGGAAGAAGCAAAGGGCAAAGGGATACATTTGGTACAGGAGACAAGGCTCTGATATGATAGAAAGATATGATATGAAAGATATGATAGACATGGAGACAACATGTAAATAATTGGTCCAAACAAATGGAAAAGAGACAATAAAGATATGCTAGAAGAAAACTTTCCTTATCTAAAAGACATATTGCCCAATTGACCACATTCCAGGCAAAATAAAAGAAAAATTTTCTCAGCTAGTTATATTCTGAGGAAATTTTGGTTTTGTGAGAATGATAAGGGAAAAAAATGACCAAACTTCAAGAGAAAAAGAACAGATTATTGATCCCTTACCCTCAAAAAGAACAAAAATAAGACAGGCGTCAAAAAATTACATCTCCAAATTGGCAACAACATAACAATAGTAGGGGATTTGAACACCCCACTTACATCATTGGATAGATCATCTAGATAGAAAGTCAACAAGGAAATATTGGCCTTAAATGACACACTAGACCAGCTGGACTTAATAGGTATATATAGAACATTCCATCCAAAAGCAGCAGAATACACGTTCTCCTTAAGTGCACACAGAACATCCTCAAAGATAGACCACATGTTGGGAAACAAAATAAACCTCAATAAATTTGAGAAGATTGAAATCATATCAAGCATCTTTTCTGACCACGATAGTATGAAACTAGAAATCAACTACAAGAAAAAAGCTTGGAAAGTCACAACTATGTGGAAAGTAAACGACATGCTACTGAACAACTATTGGGTCAATGAAGAAATCAAAAGAGAAATAAACAAATACCTAGAGACAGATGAAAATGAAAACAAAACCTACCAAAACATATGGGATACAGCAAAATTGGTACTACGAGGGAAGCTTATAGCAATACAGGCCTACCTCAACAAACAAGAAAAATCTCAGTAAACAATCTAACACTATACCTAAAAGAACTAGAAAAAGAAGAACAAACACAGCCCAGAGTCAGCAGAAGAAAGGAAATAATAAAAATCAGAGCAGAAATAAATGAAATAGAGACTAAAAAAACAGAAGAAAGGATCAATGAAACTAAGAGCTGGCTCTTTGACAAGATAAACAAAATTGACAAACCCTTAGCTAGACTTACTAAGGAAAAAAGAGAGAAGGCTCAAATAAATAAAACCAGACATTAAAGAGGAGAAATTACAATAGATACCACAGAGATACAAAGGATTATAAGAGAATACTATGAAAAGCTATCCGCCAACAAATTGGATAACCTAGAAGAAATGGATAAATTCTTAGAGTCATACAACCTCCTGAAACTGAATCAAGAAGAAATAAAGAATCTGAATGGACCAATCACAAGTAAAGAGATGGAAACAGTAATCAAAAACCACCCAAAAAACAAAAACCGAGGACCAGACACCTTTTCTGGAGAGTTCCACCAAATATTCAAAAAAGATTTAAGGCCTATGCTTCTTAAACTCTTCCCCAAAATTGAAGAGGACAGGATGCTTCCTACCTCATTTTATGAAGCCAACATTATCCTGATACCAAAACCAGACAAGGACAACACAAAAAAGGAAAATTACAGGCCAATATCACTGATGAACATAGATGCAAAAATCCTCAACAAAATATTAGCAAATTCAATACAATAATCCATTAAAAGGATCATACACCAGGATCAAGTGGGATTTATTCCAGGGAAGCATGGATGGTTCAACATCTGCAAGTCAATCGATGTGGTATACCACACTAACAAAATGAAGAATAAAAATCACATGATCATCACAATAGACACAGAGAAAGCATTTGACAAGATTCAGCATATATTTATGAAACAACTCTCAGTAAAAAGGATATAGAAGGAAAGTACCTCAACAAAATAAAAGCCATATATGACAAACTCACAGCCAACATCATCTTCAATGATGAAAAACTGAAAGCTATTCCTCTAAGGAACAAGACAAGGATGCCCACTCTTGCCACTCTTATTCAACATAGTATTGGAAGTCCTAACCAGAGCAATGAGGCAAGAAAAAGAAATAAAAGGGATACAAATTGGAAAGGAAGAAGTAAAAGTGTCACTATTTGCAGATGACATGATTCTATATATAGAAAACCCTAAAGAACCCACCAAAACCTATTACAAATAATTAATGATTACAGTAAAGCTGCAGGGTACAAAATCAACGTGCAAACATCAATTTCATTTATATATACTAACAATGAATTAGCAGAAAGAGAAATCAAGAATACAATCCCATTTATAATTGCAACAAAAAAAATAAAATACCTAGGAATAAACTTAACCAAGGAAGTGAGAGACATTTACACTGAAAACTATAAAGCATTATTGAAAGAAATTCAAAGAAGACATAAAGAAATGGAAAGACAGTCTGTGCTCATGGATTGGAAGAATGAATATAGTTAAAATGTCCATACTACCTAAATCAATCTACAGATTCAATGTAATCCCAATCAGATTCCCAATGACATTTGTTATGGAAATAGAACAAAGAATCCTAAAATTTTATATGGAACAAGAAAAGACCCTGAATAGACAAAGGAGGCCTGAGAAAAAGAACAAAGTTGGAGATATCACACTCCCTGAATTCAAAATGTACTACAAATCTATAGTAGTCAAAATAGCATGATACTGGCAGAAAAACAGACACACAGATCAATGGAACAGAATCGAGGGCCCAGAAATAAACTCACATCTATGGACAGCTAATTTTTGACAAAAGAGCCAAGAACACACAATGGAAAAATGAAAGTCTCTTCAATAAATGGTGTTGGGAAAACTGGACAGCCACAAGCCAAGGAATGAAAGTAGGCTATTATCTTACACCACACACACAAATTAACTCAAAATGGATTAAAGACTTGAATGTAAGACCTGAAACCATAAAACTCTTAGAAGAAAACAGGCAGTACGCTCTTCCACATCAGTCTTTGCAGTATCTTTTTGAATACCATGTCTCCTCAGGCAAGGGAAACAAAAGAAAAAATAAATGGGACTACGTCAGACTAAAAAACTTCTGTATGGCAAAGGAAACCATCAACAAAATGAAAAGACAACCCACCAACTGGGAGAAACTATTTGCAAATCATATGTCCAGTAAAGAGTTAATTTCCAAAATATATAAAGAACTGATACAACTCAACAACAAAAAATGAACAACCCAATTAAAAAATGGGCAGAGGATATGAACAGACATTTTTCCAAGATTTAGAGATGAAAATCTGTACATGAAAGGGCACATGAAAAGAAGTTCAACATCACTAACTATTAGGGAAATGCAAATCAAAACTACAATGAGATAGCACCTCACACGGATCAGGGTGGCTATTAAAAAGACAAGAAATAACAAGTGTTGGAGAGGATGTGGAGAAAAGGGAGCCCTCATACACTGCTGGTGGGAATTTAAATTGGTACAGCTACTAGGGAAAACAGTATGGAGATTTCTGAAAAAACTAAAAATAGAAATGCCATATCATCCAGCTATTCCACTTCTGGGTATTTATCCAAAGAACATGAAAACACTAATCTGACAAGATATATGCACCCCTATATTCATTGCAGCATTATTCATAATAGCCAAGACTTGGAAGCAAAGCCAGTGCCTATCAACGGATGAATTGATAAAGACGATGTGGTACATATATACAGTGGAATACTACTCAACCATAAAAAAGACAAAATCATTCCAATTGCAACAACCTAGATGGACCTCCAGGGTATTATGCTAAGTGAAATAACTCAGAGAAAGACAAATACCATATGACTTCACTCATCTGTGAAAGATAAACAAACAAACACATAGATATAGAGGACAGATTAGTGGTTGCCAGAGGGCAAAGAGGTAAAGGGTACAGATATAGGGTGATGGATGGAAACTGGAGTTTTGGTGGTGAACACGATGCAGTCTATACAGAAGTCAAAATATAATGACGTACACCTGAAATTTATACAGTGTTATAAACCATTGTGACCTCAATTTAGAAAAACAGAAAAGGAAAAAAAATTACCTCTCCAGCATTAAATGGCATAAAAAAATAAAACTAGCCACACAGCATTTTGAAGAAAAGGTGGCAATTCAATAATTATATGCCAAGCTAAGTCTCTCCTATTTAAGGACAACAAAAAGCCATTCTTTATGAGCAAGGCCTCAGAAAAATGATCTTCCCTGTTCTTTAACATGTACTCTGAATAACTGAGACAGAGAAGAAAAAGACAAATGGCAAGCACCACAAACAATATAAAAAGTAATCTTAATGATTTTTGTAAATCTGAGAATAGATGCAAAATAGGCTATAATGAATCTAATCTAAAGTAATCGAATTGAGACCAAGTTGTTGGAAACAGGGAGCAAGGCGACCAGGGGGGAACAGCAAGGTCTTCGAGGGGGACACCCAAGTACGATGCTTCGGTCTTGACTCTTAAATTTCGAGGAAATAAGGTCAAGAATGCTTTTGAACAGCATAACTAAATTGGCCTTCCAAACACCAGAGAAGCTAAAACAGAAGAAAACATCATTCATGTAATCAAAGGGAAGAAAACGAAGGAAACAGCCACAATACTTCCATGTGAAAGTGTAAACTGGAATGGTATAAGGAAAAACTACGACACTTTTAACAGTGAATGTCATGATTTTAAACTGTCCTGTTGTAAGCCCAAGGCTCCGTTTTTACACAGAATTCAAAACACAAGAGAAATACCGTAACAAAATGATACCTAAAGTTTAAAATGAAGAGAGAGTTAAAAGTGCCCCAGCAAAAGGTGTCAAGCAAGTTCAAAGAGCTATTGGAAGCGGCAGCAATATTAGTATCCAGCAAAGCAGAACTAATTGGAGACAGGAAAGCATTAGTACTGACAAGGAGTAAAATTTGTGACAACAACGTAGAGGTCATGAGCTCGTTATGTGCTGAACGTGGTTAGGTCAAAGAATGTGTCACAAGAACAGAAGTACACCTGGAATATTGCGTTCATTTTTTGGAGTCACATTTAAGAAGGAAAAGAACGAGCTGAAGCACATCCAGAGGCTCAGAGTCACTCCAGATGTTTAGCCCGAGCAGTGACGGTTCAGGATGGTTGTCCTCAAATACTTGAAGGGTTTCTGTATAAAAAACGAATTAAACTTGTGCATGATGGCCTGGGGAAGCAGATCTCAGACAGACCACCGTAAGCGATGGGAATACAGTGCTTACTCATCCTGAGAAACAACTTCCTACGTCTCCTCCTAAAGGGAATGTCCAGCCCCAGGAGACAGTGAGCCTGCACCACGGGGACCTCGGGAGCGGTAGGAACACCTGACAGAGGTTGAGGGATTGCCCTGTGCCACACGTCTGTTAAGTGATTAATCCTTGCAGTAACTCTGAGGTCTGTGCCACTTTCATCCCCATTTTATAGTTGAGGGAACCAAGGCACAGTGAAGCTGAGGTAATTTGTCCAAAGTCAGACAATGACCTAGTGACAGGTGGGATTTGAACCCAAGCAGTCTGCTCTGAGCACGAGTTCTTCACCAATGTCTCTCTCTCTCCTCTCGCCCTTCCTCCTTCCCTCCCTCACACTCTCATGTGGTCCAGGGACTACACTTGATGGCTTTTAAAAGTCTTTACAACACAGAAATTCTAGAACTTACTGTTTATAGCTAGAGTCAAATAAACAGGTGCCCCCCCCCCCCCCCCCCCAAAAAAGACGTTTCTTTCTCTCATTAAAAATATCTGGAGAAAAGCAACTCAGGTCTGGTAAGGTGGATCCCTGGTGTCATCAAGAACCCAGGACCTTCTATCTTTTATTCTTCCATCTTTAATATGTGGCTTCCATCCTCAGCATCTTGAGGTGGCTGCTGTGGCTCCAGCCATTCCATTTGCAACAAGGAGAAAGGACTAGAGTTTTCACGTTACACCACCCAAGGACTCCAGCTTATATCTCTTGACCACCTCTTAGGTCATGAGTTGGGAAATGTTGTTTTTCAGCCGGGCATTTTTCCCAGGAGTCTGTTCCTAAGAAAGAAAGGGAGACAGGATATTGGGTAGGCTGCCAGCAGTCCCTACCAAGGTAAGTTATTAACTTGCTGAGGAGAGTAGGGTGACCAAGGAGCTCCCAGCAGCCAGTGATGCTAGCACCATTCAATCCTGAATCATCTGGCGGAATGCCTGAAAATTTGTCTGCTACCCTCCAATCACAAGTTAGTAGCAGTTTAATTAGTGGCAGAGGGCTCTCTAGTTTGGATAGCCCGCATTGATGATGCGTCTTCATTAAATATACCCATGTCCTCCTATTAAACTTTATTCCCTCTCTTACTTTGGTGACGTAATAGGATTATTTCCATAGATCCTTTTTGATTTACTGAGTTCCACTAAACTCTAGGTGGACAAATTCATTGGCCTTGGGATTTAAAATCTTAGCTTCAATTTTGCCTATTCTGTGAAAATGCTGTTGTGTGAATATGAAAAGTACATTATCCCATTAAATTTCCTTTAATTTCACTAATTCTTTATAGTTTAGAAGTGTGCAGAAACAACCCCACACATTTAAGTACACACAGGAATTATATGGGTTATTAGAATGCAATTATGTTTCAGGATTGAGTAAGCTAATTTTCATTTTGGACCTTGTGTTTTTTCCCCCTTCTCTTCCTTGTTTTTTTAATCTAAATTCCCACTGTTTGGAATGATACCTCATTGAAAGTTTTATAAGTTGAATAGCTCTCAATTTTTTCTTCAGCCGTGCAGCTTTCTGCCAAGGTCTTTTCCTGATTCGTTAAAGCATGACCTGCTAAACTGGTATAATGTTACTCCAATTTTATTTTCTTTCACTACAATGCTCGTTGTACTTCCGGTGAGGTTTCAAACCTCCAAAGCACAGTATTCAATATTGTGCACTTTAAACCATTCCCCAGAGCGCTCAGTGGACTGCTTACGCTAACTGTGGAGATAAAAAAACCAACATTTGAGTGTATATAAACAAATTATATTGCTAATAAGAAAATTTTACCTCCACAATGTTAGTTGCAGTAAATGACCACTGCTTGTGGAGTTGGTCCTTTTTACTAAATATAATTTTACTGCAGCCTCTTCATGGAGAAAGCACATGTAGCTTTAAAAATTGATTGTTTTTTTTAATTATTATTTAATCCAGTTTGAAATTGAATTAAATACAGCACGGTAATGCACCAAGGCTGTACCATTTCTATTGAGGAAGGATAGAACCAAAAAGTTTCCTAAATGTCACGTGGGGTTTCGTGAAGCCCCATTTGTGTAAGCACCAGCCAGCATTCACATCTACCCAGTAAAACGAGGCATTTTCTGTGTTTGTCAAGGGAGACTTTCTCTGCACTCATTTTAGTTTCTACTGAAAGTGAACGTTTTGCCCGTGATCGCTGTGGAACAATCCCTGACTTACAGCCCATAGGCTCATACCGTGAGGATGCAGGACGACTGGTGTGGGCCTTCCAACAGGGGCCTCAAGGTGCTTTTACGTCTTGCCGCCAGTGCTGGCCTCATTATCTTCTACGTCATCTCCACCTGGCCACTGAATGAAAATTGGAGGGGCATAGTGGTGGCCCACCGGGCAAACTTGCACCACTGTGCTGTTCCTTGATTTTCACAATGTCATTTGTTTGATTCTAATTTGAACCAGAATAATGGAAAAATCAAGGGTCCACATAATAAAAGCAAGTATCTGGCATTTCTTGAGACTTCAGATCTGGCAACTCTGAACCCATGCTATAACCTGGCAACAACTGGATGGAGTTGAGTCATGGCTGAACTCTCTGGCTGGGCATGGGCCCTCCAATTTGCCATTGTATCCTTGACACCAAGGACGAGTGTCAGCCATCATCCTTTATTGCGTTTTCACTGTTGCTTTCCCTGTAGTAAAGGAAAGTGTCTGTTTCTACTCATGTCTGTGTCAAAAGTGAGAGAACAGAAGTTATGCTGGGAGGGCTCTGTGTTGAGAGAAAGCGAGAGAGGGATTGAGACAGAGAAGGAGAGAGATAGAATATTTCTCTGACAAAGTGAGGAATAATACCATAATTTTCATAAGTACATAGTAGTCCACATCCCTCATTTTCTTTTCTGCCTAGCCCCTCTATGCACTTGGATTTTAATCCTTGATATAATTGCTTTCGTGCAGATTGTTTTTGCCAAAAATGGCCACATCAAATCCAGTTCCATGTGCTCTTCCATGGCTTTGCCACTCCTGCATGGAGAGGTGGATTCTAGTTTCCCTCCCCTTGATCCTGGGCAGGCCTCTATGATGACCTCCACGAACAGAATATGATAGAAGAGACATTGCTTGACATTCTAGATTAGAAAAGAACATGGAGCTCTCTGTACTGGGTCCTCTCTCTCAGGAGACTTGCCCTTGGAACCCAGCCACCATCTCATGAGGAAGCCCAAGCCACATGGAGAGGCCACATGTGGTGTGTTGGCCAACAACCCTAGCTAAGATCCCAGCCCACAGCCAGCATCAATTGCTAGATATATAATGACAATTGTTGTCATTTTTTAATACCAAGCATGTTTTCTGGGGGAAAGAAAAAAATTGAGATGGTTTATCTCCAGATGAATAGAACCCCCAGAAATCGAGTCCTCCCCGGCCTTTAAGTGCTCCTAGCTGAGGCCTCTAACATTACACTCAGAGATAAGCTGTCCTCACCTTGCCCTTGTCTGAATTACGGACCTACAGAATCTGTGTGCCTAATAAACAGTTGTCTTGCACCACTGAGTTTTGGAATAATTTGTTATGCAGCAGTAGATAACCAGAGCAACTCCGGAGAATTGTCTCCAAGTGGTCGTTCGCCGATTTGATTCTTTTCAATTAAAACCTGATTGTGTCTGAGGACATAAAAAAACATGTCTATACTGGAAATTTGCCATGTTAATTTAATTAATTTATTTACATACTGCAGGTCCCTTGCCCTACAGGGGCCGATATTAGTCAACACCTGACAAACAGAGAAGTTCCAAACAGCAGCCAACGGCGGTACACCGGGAAAGTTCCCTGCAATCATTTCACTCTCAACGATGAGGAAGATTGCTTCAAGGCCCTGACTTGGATAAGGAACAACTCCATCACCACAGAAGGTAAGGATGTTGGTAACTGCGCATCTTTTCAGAATAGCGTTTTATTTTTATAATGAGTCTCATTCTTCATCTAGTTCCAGTATATAATTAGTGCCTAATTAATTCCAAGCAAATCATTCATCTGTCATGCTTTGTTTTCCAGATTAATTTACAACTTGTTGTCATTTTTGGATACCCAGCATGTTTGCTGGGGGAAGAAAAAGGCTTGAGATAGTTTAATTATCTATAATTATTTTATTACACAAAATGAATATCCGAAGAGCAAAGCATGGCTAAAATCATTAACTAATTAAAGAATAATTTAATAAGCAAACATGTTTAGCAATTATATGGAAAATATGTCTCCTTTTGTGAAGCTGAAAAGACCTAGGAAGAAAAAGAAAGGTCTGCATTGGAAGGGCTCTTTTCTTCTTTTCAAAGTCCATCGTTCTCCTTCTTGGTGTTGCCTGCACAATCCTTCCCACAAACGCACATATTCGAGTTGTGTACCACTTTGTGAATCAAAATGACAGAGTGAACTATTTGTACAAATGCTTCTGCCACTCAAAAGTGTTTTCTCAAGCATCTTCCTCTCTGTTGCTTGGATTAAAGTAAACTTGTTTGACTAGTAAAACAACCAGAATAGGGCCTGGCTACCTATTTGTTGTTAATGGAAAGCCGGCAGTCAGGTTTTAGAGATGACTGAGTGCAGCTCCTTCGTTTGACATAAAGCTCTTGGTTGGGTTTTACAACCGCACATGGTGAGCTGGGATTCTAACTCAGACCTTCATTCAGTCCAGGGAGGTAAAAAGCACTAAGTGCCTAGAGTGTGGGAATAAATAAATCTATTTAATGTATTTATTTAATATAATTTAATTACAGATTTATGTATTAATTAACTTTTTATCAAGTTACTACAGTTACTTCATTACAAATAAAAAATGGGTATCAAGTGGCATTCCATACATTGCTGGATTCAATTTGTTAATATTTTATAGGCTATTTGCATCTAAATTCATAAGTGAGATTGGCCTGTAGTTTTCTCTTTTATGCTTTACTTGCCAATTTTTGGAATCAAGGGTATGCTAGTCTTACAAAGTATTTTTGGGAAGCTTTCCATGTTTTTCTGGGGTCTGAAATACTTTTGTGTAACCTAAAAGTTGGACAGAAATCACCCATAAAACCAATTGGGCATGGGACCTTTGGGCAGAAGTGGGTTATATAGATATGTACCAGGGACCCAGATTTAAAACTGGTCAAGATATTTTCATATTTGCCTCAGAACTTGTTATTATTTTCAGTTTTGCCTCTGTATGTGTTTAAACCTGTTTCAACATTTTAGTCATTCTTTAATCACTGCCCTACGACCTGCATAGACTTAAAGAATTCCCTAATCTGAGGGTCAGCAAACTCTTACTGTAAAAGGCCAGATAGTAAATACTTTAGACTTTGCAGGCCATATGGTCTCTGCCCAACTACTCAGTTCTGCCATTATAGCAAGAAAGCAGTCAAACATAATACATAAATGAATGAGCATGGCTGTGTTCCAATAAAACTTTATTTACAAAAATAGGTTATGAGCCATAGTTTGCAGAATATTGCTTTTATGCATAAAATTTATAACAAATCATTACCATTTCATCAAGTCCAGACCTCAAAATGTAACTTAAACTCCCTAAAAGCACAAAAGCCAATGGTTCAGTACAAAATACACAGTATGTCTTAGGACCATACCCAATCCTGTTTTAATGCAGTGTTTTAACTTCGAACTGTTTGATGTTTTAGGTATTAGGAGTGAGGAGCATTTTGATCAAGAAAAGGGCCTTTGAAGGTGGCAATGCAAGTTCTTAAGGTTGAATGTTTATGGCAGGGATTTAGAAATCCCAAAGCAGGAAGCACTATGCTCTCCTTCAGATGCCTTCTTTTTCATGCTCTTGTTGTCGGATGAGGGAAGAGCATCAGTGCTATTCTGATGACTTGACTAGTTGTCAGATGGTGTTACCCTGGTGCCCACGTAAAGGGAAATGCTTCTGCAAGATTTAAGAATGTCTCCCCTCAGCCACTGCATAAAACCCTGTGAGGGCCTGCTTTTGTCCACTGAACAGCCAGGATAAGAAGTATGTAGAAATTAGTTTCTTGTCTTAAATGTAGGCTATTTTCCCCAGGTCCAGTGCTAATGACACCCCCAGGGCACCTGCCAGGTATGTACTCTTAACAGTCAGATGCTGGGCCTGACTCTGGGAGGCATCTGAGAAACTCAGCCCGGCCAAGTTAATTCAAGTCTGTGTGGTGGTCCTTCTCAAATGGCTTTTCATGTAAGAAAAGTTAGAAAGAAAAATGTTAACCTCCTGCTTAAGCAAGCTCTTTCTTTTTGTAGCTTTTCTATGGTTAGAGTCATAGTAAGATTTGAGTTTAATTAGTCCCACTCCTAAGAATATCTTCCTCACATGGGTTGATGTAGGATTAAATGGGATAAATAACATATTACACGTCTGATACATGACAGTGTCTCATACATAGTAGGAGTTCAATAATATCGGCTGTTGTTAGCATTACTATTACTACCACTGCATGTGATGGAGTTGTTGCTCTGCACTGAAGGTTCCCCAGAGTGTAAGTCTCAGCCCTGCCATGCTGGTGATGGCGCAGCCCAGGACACAGTCTCTACACAGAAGGCGGAGTCTGTGTACACCAGGGGCCAGTCTGGTGGGAGAGAAGTGCTGTGGCCTTGAGGAGAGTCCTGGAGGCCTGAAGGTTGGAGGAGACTTCCCCAAGAAAAGAGGATTGGAGCTCAGCCTTAAAGAAGGGCAGGATAAGCAAATGGAGAGAGAGGTTGGGGGAGTTTGCTTTGTGTCCAAAAGATAATGGCCAACAGCATGGCCTGGGCAGACTCTTGAAGGGCGGCCATGTGAGATGGTGGCAGAGGAGCAAGTGGAGGACCTCAGGGTCCAGCCAGGTCCAGGTTTAGCTGTTTACTTTTTAGGGATTGGGGATAAGCAGCGCACAAAACTTCACTTTAGGAAGGTGAACCTTTCATCTGTAGCATCCACCCAGTAGAAAGAAAGCCTTCTTGTAACAATGGGGTAGAGAAGACTACTGGAGGCAGTTGGAGGTGGGGCAGCCATGCATTCAGGTGAGGGTTGGCACAGCCACTTCCAGCTTATTTCCAAGTCAGTTATGGAATGACGGTGTTTGAAGCTAGAAACTAGAAGTCTGGCACATCATGAAAAACAAGGAGCAGGGCTGCATTCCTGTATCCATTTCCATCCCTCTGCCTGTCAGCCCTTGCTTCCTCTTCATGTCGCCTTAATAACACTAGGAAGAAGGTGGATATTTTTCATGATAGTTAGCTTTGGCTCCCTCAGTGCTAATTTTCCCCTTTCTAAATAGTTCAGGGTGGGATTGGCAGGAGGGAGCTGAGGACAGGGCCCTTCTCAGAAGAGTCTGAGAAAAAATCTTGTGTATCTCATTGGCTGTGATTGGGTCATGTGTCCATCCTGGAATCATGCCCTGAAGCCAGGGAAGCTCCAGGCCTAACTTTGCTGAAGCACAGAGACTTGAGGGGAGGGGCTTATTTGCTGAGGATGGTGGGAGATTGTTCTAGAAGGAAAGGTGGATGCTGGGTAGCAGAAACAATGGATGGTCACTAGGAGGAGGTTGGCTCTCTGAAATCCTGTCGATTGAAACTACACAGATACCACCCCAAAGCATCCGCACTCTCCCCCAGTTGCTGTTTTATCACTCCTCCCTCTGCTTCCAAAGGAGAAACAGTTGTTTCTGTGATGGAATTAGTTCAGTATGAAGGAAGTGGGTTCCTGGGCTCTAGAGTTGGATGGATTTATAGATGTAAATTATCCTAAACTATCAGAACTGCTCCGGTATTGCAGAGAATAGCTGACATCACTGGCTCAAATGCCGCTTTCAACTGCAAACCAAACCTGGAGAGTTCAGCTGGGGTGGGGGTTCAGATAGAAGCCGGCAACCTAGTACATTATACCACTTTATGGCATTAATTGAAACTAATTGAAATTCATCTGCTATTACTTCTGTACTTTCCATGAAAATGAAAAGTAGGATGAAAGTAAAGTAAAAAAAATAAAACTGCCTTAATGGCCCAAAATGGATCAATTATTTTCATCTTTAGCTAAACACAGTTTACTGCCTTATTAAAAGCATGTTTATAGGAAAAGTATAACATTAAAATTCCAGTGCACGAATCACAGAACAAAGCCTTTGTTATGTTATAACTAATATATTCTTCCCTTTTTATCTGGCAGAGCAAAATGGGACAGGTCAGACTCAGGTCATAGAAATCTTATGGCTTTGACTTATAAAAATTAAAAAGAGCATTTTCTGGTCTATTTGTGGACATAATATGTTTTTTCACTGAGTGTTTATTTCGTAATTTATTGAGATTCTATGATATCTATCTAAAATTCTTTCATTATCTAGTTATTTGCTAAAATTAATTATACAGATAAAATGCCAAGTTGAGTGTTTTGGGGGGAATGTGTTGCATATTTATCTGCAATCATAGTGTAGTGTGAGCACTGGTTCTAAACTCAGGCTTGGCAGGTGTGCGTCCTGCTGAACGATCTACTTGCTGTGTGACCTGGAGCTTGTTACTTATCCACCCTGTCCTCAGTTTTTTGAGAACATAATAAAACTTATCTCATGGGCCTGTTCTGAGGATGACTGAGGTCATACATAATCACTCTCTGCCTATTTTGAAGTGGAAAAAGGAAATATAATTCTTCATTAAAATACAATGGAATATGTAAATATCATAGAAATAATTTAAAATACACACATTATAAATTGTCATCTATAATTCTTGTTTTCTCTGGCCTTAAAAATATATTAACTATGAAGAAAAATTCATATTACTATCTGTGTGCATAAATCCTGAATTTGTTTCTTGTACTCTTGAGATGTGATTACATGGCTAGACAACCAGGTCAGGAAATCCTTCCCTTTTGCTGTTTTCAAGTGATCGTTTCTCCCGGGAGAATCCTTCATCTTTGGAGTACTGAGCGTGGTCATGAAAGGGCAGCAAAGCATGTTTTCTAGGCGGTTAGAGCGCTCAGTTCAAAAGAATAAACTGCTGCTTTAGCACCTACTAAAAACAACTTGTTAAAAAAGTTGTTCCATTACTTTTAGGGCAAATCTGTGTCTCAAAAAATTAACACCATATTTTATTTTTTGAACCCAACAGAGACATGAATGTAGCATTTCGTTTCTATAAAGCCATGTTACCTTTAAATATGAGTAAGCTGTCTAGCTTCTGAAACTATTATTTACCTCCTCTATGAACCAGGATGATGAAACTGGCATCTTTTTCCCCCTGATTAAGCTAAAGTGAAGAACCTCTTAAATCTGGGTGCATTATGATAGTTGAAATTATAAGGTGCGTTACGTTTTTTTCGTGGTCACAATCTAAGTTGCTAACGTATTCATATAGACCTTCCAAGAGTTTGTATCAAAAAGCAAAAAGATCACCTTTACGTTTATGCCAACATTTTAAACTGCAAGTCGTGGTGCTTTTTCGGTCTGAGGTGGAGAGCCGACCGCTCGCAGAGGGAGCTATTTGAGTCATCGCCGTCCCCCTCCCCAGCTGAGCTGTCAACACGCAGCCCCTCTCCTCTCAGAAGCGCCCCTGCACATTTCGTCTCAAAGGTGGTTGCAGGCCAACAGGGAGAGGACTGAGCGCTCCTTCTTGCCAGCTCCAGTTTTCGGAGCTTTCACGCGGTCGTCCTCTAATGGTGCCCTCCTTGCACTCCGCTGTCTGTGTCAGATCTGTAATCTTAGTAATGCATAATTTATTCCCTAAAAGGAGCAACAAAGATTGGCCTTCCATGAAAACGGCTATAGTTATATCCATTATCCTTTATTGAAAATTCACCCAGACTGTTCTAATCATCAGTTATCATTTGCCATTTGAAAGTAGGGCAGCCCAGCATTTCACCTCTGTCACCTATCAGATCAAGTGCAAAAACTGGTCATTTCTTGTCTGTTAAATAAGCTGAGCTGCAAAGAAGACAGTGACCAGATCTTTTAGCATGAAACTGATATCCAGGGGAAATCCTCAGCTTTCCCACTCTATTTCTTCCATATATGCGTAGAAACTTCAAAAGAATATATATGATATCCCAATTATGTGAAGGAAGCCCCTGCAGGGTGTCACCTCCTTCTAAATATTTGCAAAGACTCCATGAGTTATAAAGCACCTAAATGGTTGAAATACACTGGCTAAATTAGTCTTTAACTAACTGAAGTTGTCTGACATTAAATGCATGCTGTAAATGAGTGTATGTCATGGGTCCCCATAACCTGGAGCTGCTTCAGCCCCTCTGTACAGCCATTGGGTGTTCTGCTCCCACAAAACCCCATCCACCCTGTGTCATACACTCTAGCAGGGACACAACTATCAGACCCAACGTCTCCCTCCCTTTTCACTGTTGTTATTCATGGCTCAGTTCATCTACCCCCTCACCTCACCGTGAAACTACTCTCTTTCACCTACTTTTAAACTCTTTCTTCCTTCTAATTCTTACTCAGCGATTGAAGAAAATCTATTTCTCTGAGGCTCTCTCTGTTCTTCTATCTCTCTGCCCTTTCTTTCTCTCTCCATTTCCTTTCTTCCCCATCTTTCCTCCTTGATTCAACCAAAAATTGACCGAATTGTCGCAACATGATAGTTATAGAGCAGGTAACCTCTGTATGAAATATTCTCATTTCCCTGTGTTCAAGTGCCAACCAATATGGCGGGAGTACTATTTTATACTGTTGTGTTGTAGGCGCACACAATTTTGGTTACATTTAGGATTATGTAGCATTTTGTGAGCTAAACTGGAAACCTAATGACCAGATCTAACATTGTTAGGGAGAACATGTTTCTATCTTTCAAATCTCAGGTATACAACACATCCTGGATATTTCTTGTAGTGCCAACTTAATAGTGAATACCAAGTAGAAATATGTAGTAGGAAAATCTAGCCACAGCAAGGTTGTTCTGTGATAAATATTTAGAGGGCACAAAAGTAACACCCAGTTAGCATAGGATCAGCAATCTGATAAACCTCAAACATTCATTCATGCATCTAATCAGGAAACATTTTGTCACATCCATTGTAGGCCAGGCACTGTACAAGTCTCCAAGGATAACATGCTGGGCAGGGTAAACTCGAAGTATCTCACTGGTAAGCCTAGGTGTGTAGACTGTGGTGAGTGCAGAGAAGGAAAAGTAGAGACTGCCACAGGCCTACGGCACCTCACCTGCTGGAGGCTGGACAATCTGCTGGGGCCCAGGCTCAGCCACAGGCTGTGGGGAGGCCTTGACAAGGGGGCTTCAAAAGCGCTAGTTCCACCCCTTCCACGCTTGTAAAATTACTCCCATAAATAGAAGTAATCATATTTTTATGCCTAGATTGATTTGTCACAAAATGAATCAATGAGTAATTAAAATCTTTGTCTATTAGTTTTTTCTGAGGGACTCCCCAAAATAGAAGAATTTGGTTATTATATGAATTATCTTCATGCTTATATTTTTGCTGTTAGCTTATGAAAAAGTTATTTATGGGTATCTGAGTGAAGCCAACCCATTATTGTTAACAACTCTAAATGTTATTGATGATAATAATAATAGTAAGAGATTGTGTATAAAGTGCCTAGCTTTGTACCTGGTATATGGAGTCACAAGATAAATATGAATCTAAAAATTCTTTACAAAGTAAAAGTGAGAAATGATGTAGAAAGAACTCACAACTGCACAAAGATAATGAAAAGAATAATCCCCTACAGAATGGAGACAGTTAAAAGGCAGGAGATCCAGCTGCCAAAGAGTAATAGGCCGGCTCTGTTACATCAGGTCTTGTTACATATGTTTAGTGATGTGATTTGACCTGTGACATGTTCTTATTTAGTAGCAAATTATATTATAATGAGATTCGACTATATTTTATAGGTAATGAGAGAAATATAACTAAATAATCATGTAAACCATGTTTAAATGAAAAATTTTAGATGAAATCACATACGCATTTATTTAGGATACGCCCAATATGACTGTGATAGTTTGGACTACTGTTGAGCAAATATCCACAGCCCTCCCCCTCCCACTGTGGGCACGGTTTGCTTCCTGCGCCTTTGACCACGGGCGTGGCGGTGGGACTTGCTGCGGTCGATAAAACATGAGTGGATGTAATGCGAGGAGAGCCTCAGACAGTGCTCGTGCAGTTGCGCTTGCCCTCCTGTGCTCTTGCGTTTCTCCATAAACAGAATAGGCCTCAGGTATCTGTTGGTCCAAAGAGGATGAAAGATACATGGTGCAGACCTGACCCCAACCACAGCTTGAGCCAGATCAGCTGACATCAGCCAGCCCACAGATGTGTGAGCCGACGTACAACAGGCTTATTGTTGTTTGACATTGAGTTTTGTGGTAGTTTGTTAGGTAGCATTATCATGACAACAGCTGACTGTTATGATAACCAACTCTCTTATTGGGGAGGTGGTTTCAAATTAAACTTAAGGGTAGATACGATTATTTAGACGTTAGAATATCTATAAATAAATGTCTAGTTTAAATAGTAGAGGTTTTATAAAATGTATTACCTTTTGAATTGAATGCATCATCCTCTCATACCTGCCGATAATCTGTGGGCACCCCTTGCTAGATGGTACAGCTTTCCAAACCCCAGTGGCATTGCCTTGCCTAGGTTTTCACGAGCCTGTAATGAAAAGACCCATCGCACAATATAGTCACTAAAAGCTAACATGAAGGAGACTGGAAAAACATTAAACTCTGAGTTGCATGGGGCCTCAACACTTAAATTTGTTTCACTGAAAATAAATATTGTTTTGGCATGCATATTTTAAAAGGGCAGAAGACCTCAAACCTTTGACAGTTTTAGGCTCAAGCTTTGGCTTTCCTGGCAGGCTGGCTCTTTGTTGTGCCAGACAGCCAGGATTCATGTTTCGCAGCAGGTGGGAGCCTCAATAATTTAAGCAAAATGTTGGCTCTTTCAGCCAAGGAAAATGCAGCTCACTGAGGAATGTTGCATTAGAGCATCTGAATAGAGAGAGAATCATAGCCACAAATTGGAGCATTCTGGTGAAGGCAGGCAGGAAGGACCCTGCCCCCAGGCTTTGGGACATCGTGGCATTCCATAGGTGAGCAACAGGAAGCATGGGAGAACTTTCTAGATGCTGTTACCCTCGGAGAAGCAATCTGAAAGTTATTCTAGTTCATTTTTTTCTAAGCAAATAAAACAAGCCCTTACATCTCCTCTCAATTTTGGATCAAAATACATTTTTGCATAATTTATTCAACCAAATTGAATAAATATACTTGCCATTTATTTTGCTTCATAAAATTCCTTTTCATACTATTCATAAACAGGAGAAAAAAGTGAATCTATCAATTTTTGTGGTAAAATTGTTACAGCTACCTGGAATGTGAGTCTACAGCAGTTTCTGTCTTCATGAAAAGGTAAAAATGCCAATTTAACGTCAAAAATAGCATACAAATAGCATATAATACATTTTACTCATTTAATAGTATCATTGATCTTAAAAACTGATGAAATTAGTAGAATAGCATATATAATTACTTCTGTAGTATTTTTAAGAAATAATAAATAGTATAGACTGTTACCATCAAAATGTTGTTATACAGAGGAAATCTTTCAAGAAGATTTTGTGATTTTATTTTTACCTACCAAAAAAACACCCTTCATCCTGTTTTGCTAGGTCTTGACATATTAAATTTTAAAAATCAGAGTTTGAATCTTTATAAAATTATCCATTGAAAAGCAGAATATCAAAAAAGGAAAAATTTCCTTGAAATCAACTCAGTTCAGCATTTAAATATTAAAATATCGGTACCATCATGTACACGAATATTTTTTACCATTGTCCTTTTCATCACTTAGGAAGAACTTGTATAGATCGCAAACTTCAGTAATTTTTTTCCCTTAATAAGTGTAGCAAATAGGGAACAAAAACAAGATAAAAGGTTTTATTCTAGGTGGTTTCATTTAGCATAATTTCAACTTTCAAATTATGAGAATAAAAATGAATGTCCTACTTCTGAGTTAAAAGTACTTGACTACTTTGTGGGATGTTTTGTGCCGATTCTTTACTAAATTATCTTGGTCGCCGTTGCTAGGTAACACCGCTGGCTTCCTGCGGTAGAAAAAAGAAGAGGGTTATAAGAGCAATTCGGCATTATTAGATTTGACTAATAAGGTTGTTGGTTCTTTTTTAACTGTCTGTCTTAGCGTTTTCCCTCTTTTCTAGGGAATGTCATTGTCTATGGGAGTACAATTGACACTTACACCACCGTGGAGACTCTCTTAAACCTTGGAGTGAGGGGCTCCTGCATCCACCTGGTGCAGCCCCCGCCCAAGTCCACCATCACCTGCATCAACAACTACTCGGTGGAAGGCGCAGTGGAGGACGCACTCAGAGCCGCGGGCGTCACCGTTTACCGGGACGCCATCCTGGCTCAGTGGAACGACGGCCTGCACCCAGACCCCATTCAGAGCGCCAGCTTCACCACCCCCACCAAGCCTTTCAAACTTCCGTGCGCCGTAAGTGGGTCCCTGTGAACTTCACCCACAGCCTTGGGGAGCCCATCACCTCCAGGGACTTGGGGTCTGGAAGATCGTGGGCGGTGAATTTATAGTCACAGGTTTTGGGTTTCGTTTTTGAACTCTTCAGATTATCCATTGCTGAGTAACCAACCACCCCAAACTTAGGGGCATAAAACAATAACAATCATTTATTATCATCTCTTCTGGTCCTGGGGTTTGACCTGGCTCTGCTGGGCTGTTCTCACCCAAGGTGTCTCATGTGGTTGAAGTCAGACTGTGGGAGGGGCTGGAATCATCTAGAAGGCACGTTCACCCACATGTCTGGCCGTTGATGCTAAATCAACTTCAACTGAGATTTTGGCCAGAACACTTGTAAATGGTCCCTTCATGGGACTGAGCTTCCTCTCGGCGTGGTAGCTCGGTTCTAAGAGCAGCTAGGAGAGAGAGAGAGATGCCCTATCACCTTTTGTGACCCAGCCTCAGAAGTGAAGCAGCACCACTTCCACCCCATTCTGTTCACTAGAGGCAAGTCACTAAGGCTGGCCTGTATTCAGGGGAAAGGGAAATAGACCTTGCCTCCTCATGGAAGGAATGTCAGAGATTTGAAGAGTGGTAATGTTGAATGAGAGCTGGCCGTGTCCCAGGCACAGTGCTGTGTGCTTGCAGTGCATTCTGTCGGGCCCTCACGACAGCTCTGCAAAGTGAAGCATCCTCATTTCACAGGTGAGAACACCATGACTACAAGTCAATGGTGTGCTGAGATCTCAGCCCAGGTCAACTGGGCCCCAAAGTCTCTGCTGCTGTTAACCTCCTAAGATTCTGAAAGAGCAATAGTAGGTCTTTCCACATGGAGTAGAGGCTTAGAAGATATCTATATATCTATATCTACATGTGTCTATCTGTATATATATATAGAGAGAGAGAGAGAGAGAGAGAGAGCAAGAGAGAGAGGGAGGAAACTTCTCTTTGGAGTGTGTAATGCTCGACTTACAACCCGTATCCTCAGAGTCACCAGTTTGGGAGACTAGCAGAAGCCAGCAGGGAAGGAAAGAGGGGAGAGGCCAGTCAATCTAATGGAGAAGCAGGAGACGCCTCACAGAGGGGAGGCTGAGGTCAGTGTGAGTGTTGGGGCTGTGTAGGTCAAGGGTGTATGTTAGTGGCTATAGTAAAGGATACCAGCAACGTCTAGTGGGCAGACTGTTAGGGGAGGTCAGTGGGGGTCAGAGCAATTCCTTACCTAGGAGTAGGGGGTGGTCAGCCTAAGTCAGGGCTTCTCAGCCAGGTGTCCCTAAGTGTAGATGATGATCCTCATCCCCCGAAGGCTAGACGGGAGCTCAAAGGGGATCACCACCACAAAAGAGAGTTGTGTGGAATTTCTCATTTTATCCTGATAATCCATGGAAATTTTGCATTCTGCTCTTTGGTACATTCATTTATTCTCTCATTCCACAATTTTATTTTTTTGCTGAGGAAGATTGGCCCTGAGCTAACATTTGTTGCCAATCTTCCTCTTTTTGTTTGAGGAAGACTCACCCTGAGCTAACGTCTGTGCCAATCTTCCTCTATTTTGTATGTGGGTTGCTGCCATAGCATAGCCACTGACAGACGAGTGGTGTAGGTCTGTGCCAGGCAACCAAACCTGGGCCACTGAAATGGAACGTGCTGAACCTAACCTCTAGGCCATATATTTTTTTAACAAATATCTTTTGAACGCCTACTAGGTCTTAGGCTCTGTGTGTGAGAGATACAGCAGTGAAAGAGACAGAAAAAGTTCATTTTGTTTTAACATAAAAATGACATTATCTATACATGTATCTCAAAATACCTATTTAAGACAGGAAAAATCAAAATGTTTTCACCCAGATTTTCCCCCAAAATGATAATCTTGAAAAAATGCCAGGTTTATCCTGGGGGACCTCTGGAGGTGAGCACACACCCTGTTTAGGAAGCAGAGGTGTAAGAAAACCTCCCCAAATATCCAACTGAGGGCAGGTTCCCTAGCAGCCCTCTGGCCTTCACATCCCTACTCAGATCAGAATTGCGATCACGGCAAAGACATCTTGCAAATATTCTCAACTGCCTTGATCCAACACACCTTCCTGCTAGAACTCCATCCTGAAGCAGTCCGAGGCAGGCTCGGCCTGTCTGCCGTCAGGTGCAATCTCCTGCTTCTCCCATCTGCACGCTCCACAAGGAATGACCCCTGCAGATGGCACTTCCCGGGCCTGGTTGCTCTTGGGCTTTCATCTGTATGTGGCCAACAGTGTGTACTGGCAGGAGATTAGAAATAGGAAGAAGGGAGAAGTCAGGGTATTTATCCATCCTACTGGCAGCTTTGGGTAGCATCTCTGTCAGGACATTAGGAAACTTTTGATGGGGATGAATATATTCATTATCTTGGCTGTGGCCCTGGTGTCGTTGGTTGAATTATGTCCCTCCAGAAAGATACGGTCCTAATCCCCAGTACCTGTGAATGTGACCTTATTTGGAAATAGGATCTTGGCAGATGTAATCAAGTAAAGAGAAGGTCGTGCTGGACTGGGGTGGGCCCTAAATCTAATAACTAGTACCTTTATATGGAGAGAAAGATTTGCTGACACAGAGGAGACATATGAATAAGAAGGCCATATGATGAGGGAGGCAGAGGTCGGAGTGATGGCAGCTACAAGTCACAGACCAGCAGGGATTGCCGGCAACCACCAGAAGCCACGAGACAAGGAGGGAGTCTTTCCTTGAGCCTTAGGAGGGAGGATGGTCATGACAACACCTTGATTTCGGACATCTAGTCTCCAGAACTGTGAGAAAATAAGTTTCTGTTATTGTTTTTTTTTAATTCAGTTCCTTTATTTATTTTTTCATTTTTCTGAGGAAGATTAGCCCTGAGCTAACATCTGCTGCCAATCCTCCTCTTTTTTTGCTGAGGAAGACTGGCCCTGAGCTAAAATCTGTGCCCATCTTCCTCTATTTTTTTATGTGGGACGCCTGCCACAGCATGGCTTGACAAGTGGTGCACAGGTCCGCACCCAGGATTCAAACTGGCGAAACAGGGGCCACCAAAGTAGAACATGTGAACTTAACCACTGCGCCACCAGGCCAGCCCCAGTTTCTATTGCTTTATGCCACCCAGTTTGCAGTACTTTGTTACAGCAGGCCTAGGAAACTAAAATAGATGGTGTCACAAGTATACACACCTGCTAAAATGAGAATTTTTACAACTGGAATTATACATTATTTACTATTTTATATTTGGCTTCTTTCACTCAGCATAGGAACATTAAGATTCATCCATATTATTCCATGTATCAATAGTTCATTCCTTTTTATTGCTGAGTAGTATTCCATTGTATGGATATACCACATTTTGTTTATTCATTCACTTGCTATGCACATTCTTGGACACATTTTTGTGTAGATATATTTTCATTTCTCTAAGCTATATACCAAAAGAATGGCTAGGTCATATAGTAGATGAATGTTTACCTTCTTAAGAAGCTGCCATACTGCTTTCCAAAGTAACTGTATCATTTCACATCTCTACCAATAATGTATGAGAGTTTCAGACGCTCCATATTCTTGGCAGCACTTTGTATTGTCAGTCTTTCTAATTTTAGCCATTCTAGTGGGTACGACATGATGTATCACTGTGTTTTTAATTTGTGGTTTCCTGATGATTAATGTTGTTGGGCATCTTTTTACGTACTTATTGGCTATTGGTATATCTCCCTTTGTGCAGTATCTGAGCTACTATAAATGAATTTTTAAAATTTTGTTTTCCAATTGATCACTGCTAGTATATTAAATGCAGTTGATTCTGTATATAAACATTGTAACCCAAGACATTGCTGAATTCACCTATTAGTTCTAGAGTTGCTTTCTAGATGTATAAACATACCATCTGCAAATAGGGGCAGTTTTACCTCTTCTTCCAATATTTAGGCCTTTTATTTCATTTACTTGCTTTATTCTGCTGGCTAGGACCTCCAGCATAATGTTGAATAAAAGTGGGGAAAGTGCCTTTTTCCATATCTCAAAAGAAACCTTTCAGGCTTTCACCATTAAATATGAGGTTAGCTGTGGGATTCTCTTTGGTGCCTTTTCTCTGACTGAGGAAGTAACTTTTCATTCCTCATTTGTTCAGAAGAATTACCATGAATAGCGGTTGAATTTTGTCAAATGAATTTTTCATATCTATTAAGAAGATCATATTCTTTTTTGCTTAATTCTATTGATAATGGTAAATTACACTGATTGATGTTCAAAATGTTCAGCCAACTTCACATTTCTGGAATAAACACTGGTCGGTCATGATGTGTTATCCTTCTATGTATTGTTGAATTTAATTTGCTAATATGTTTTAAGGACTTTTGAAACTATTTTACAACTAATTTATGAGGGATATTTGTCTATAATTTTCTGTTTCTGTAATGTCCTTGTAACTTTTTGATATTTGGGCTATGCTGGCCTTGTAAAGTAATTTAGGAAATTTTCCTTCTTCCTCTATTTTCTGTAAAAGTTTGTGTAAGATTGGCATTATTTCTTTCTCAAATGTTTGACAGAATTAACCATTGAAATGATCTGGGCCTGAAGTTTGTTTTGTAGGAAGATTTTTGATAAATTCAATTTCTTGACTAGATATAAGCTTATTCAGATTTTCTGCTTCTTCTTTTCAATGTCAATTTTGGTAAGTTGCATTTTTCAAGAAATTTGTCCATTTCACTTAAATTGGTCAAATTAGTTGGCCTTGAGTTGTTCATATATTCATACATTATCTATTTAAAGTCTCAGATCTGTATTAATAATCCCTCTTTCACTCTTGCTGTTGGTGAATTGTTCAATCTCTCTTTCTTGAACTGATGAGAGAGAAGAGACGCAGAGAAAGAACTATCTAAATTTCTCTGTCTAGCCGGATGTCTGTCAATTTTATTGATTTTTTTCAAAGAACCAGCTTTTGAGTTTGTTAATTTTCTCTGTTGTCTGTTGGTTTTCTCTTCTGTTGATTTCTACTCTTAACAATTATTTCCTTCTCTGTGCCTGCTTTAGTTTACCTGGCCCTTCATTTTGAACCTTAGATCATTTTTATATAAGCATTTAAAGCTGTAAGTTTCCTTCTATGTTTTAGCTGCATCCCACAAATTTTAATATGCTGAATTTTCATTATTATTTAGTTCAAAATATTTTCTAATCTCCTTTGTGATTTCTTTCTTTTTGATTTCTTTTTTGGATTATCTAGAAGTGTGTTGTTCCTAGATACCATATTTTTGTTGATTTATAATTTAATGCCACTGTGGTCAGAGACATATTCTGTATGATTTCAATCCTTTAAGATTTGTTGAGACTTGTTTATGTCCAAGCATATGGACTATCTTTGTGAACATATAAAGAATATGTAGTTTGTGGTTATTGGGTGTGGTGTTCTATAAATAACAATTAGTTCAATGTGATTGATAGTGACATTTGAATCTTCTGCATCTTTACTGACATTTTTTGTCTAGTTTTATCAATTGCCAAGAGAGGGATACTAAAATCTCTTACTATTATTGTGGAATTTTCTATTTCTCCCTTTAATTCTGTTAATTTTTGCTTTATCTTTTTGAGCCTCTGTTATTAAGAACATGAACATTTATAATTTTTATATCTGCCTCTTGAATTGTGCTTTCAATTATTATGAACTGTCCCTCTTTATCTCTGGTAATATCCCTTATATTAAAGTCCACTTTGTCTGATATCCTTATGTTTACTAGTTCTCATGGTATATTTTTTCATCCATTTACTTTCTACTTATGTGTGTCTTTATATCTAAAATGTGTCTGTTATAGGTATCATAAAGTAGATAGTATGTGTATTTTTATTGCTGCATAACAAATTACCACGAACTTAGCAGCCTGAAACAGTGTTCATTTGTTAGCTCCTAAGTCTGTAAGTCAGAAGTCATGGTATGGCTGTCTGCTCTGCTCAGGGACTCTCAAGGCTAAAATTAAGATGTCAGCCAGGCTGCACTTTATCTGGAGCTTGGAGTTGTGGTAGAATTTAGTTCCTGAGGACTGAGGTCCCTTTTTTCTTGCTGGCTCAGACGGGTCCACTCTCAGTTCCTAGGGGCCAGCCACATGCCTTGCCACATGGCCCCTTCCATCTTCAAGCCAGTAACAGAGAATCTCCCTCATGTCAAACCCTCTTCACACTTCAAATCTCCTCCTTCAGGATAAGTCTGATCTCTTTGTAAGGGCTTACCTGATTAGGTCAGGCCCACAGAACATATCTTAAAGTCATCTGTGCCATATAACATCACCTAATCGTGGAAGTGACTATCTCATCATATTCACAGTTCACACCCACATTCAAAGGGAAGAGTGGGAATCTTGGGGACCAGCTTAGAAAATTACCTGCGTGCTTTTTTAATCCTTTCTGACCATCTCTGCATTTTAATTGCAGTGTTTAGATCATTAATATTTAATGTAATTATTCATATGGTTAGATTTAGGTCTACTATTTTATTATTTGTTCACTGTTTGTCTCCTCTGCTTTTTGTTATTCTATTCTCCCTTGCCTGCTGTTTTTAAATTAGAGTGTTTTTTTAGTATTCTATTTCAGTTGACTTTTTAATTATACCTTATTTTACTTTTTGGTGGTTGCTCTATGGATTATAATATACATCAGTAATCTTTCACATTCTAGTTAGAGTTAATATTGTACCATTTCACATGAAATGTAAAAACCCTGCAACTATACAGGAAAAAGGGCAAAGGCGCTATTGGTTCCTTGAGGGATAACAAAGGACATCACAGAGATGATGGATCAGAGTCCAGCACTGTCCAATGGAACTTTTTGTGATGATGGAAATGGTCTATATCTGCACTGTTCAATGTGGCAGCCGCTAGCCACCTGTAGCTTTTGAGCATTTGGAATAAGCTACTACAATTGGGGATCTAGATTTTTAATTTTGTTTATTTTTAATTATTTTAGATTTAGATGTGTATAGTCACGTGACTAGTGGCTACTGCAGGATCATTCATGGATCATTCATCATTCATGCATGTGGGGAAGGGATATGAAAGGGGTGTCCCTCTGGCCCAGAGCAGCTGATTTCTGTACATAATGGGGCAAGTATAGTGGGTAAAGCAGGCATGTAAAGGAAGCAGGGAGTATGACGTCCATCAGAATGATGAGGGTCCATGTCATATGTTCACTTTTTAGCATGCTTTTAACAAGGTGGCAAACTATATTTAGATGAAGATAAAAAATATTAAACTTAGCTACTTCAGTGACATCTGAAGACTTAAAAACAACCAACTTGGATTGCTTTAATGACTTTCAACATCAATGTGGAAGAAGATATCCAGATGAGCATGAGAAAGCATTGAAATTTGGGCAGAGAATGGAGGGGGCTTACAGATTGCTTCTAAGGAGCATGCAGAGGGGTCTGTGGCCCCTCTGTATAACACAGGGCATGGCCTATGGTAGGTACCCCATAAATATTTATTGAATGATCATCTGCCATACCAGGGCAGGAAGCAACAAGGCAGGAACCCAGACCTGATAGATACCGAGGCTGATGGGGCTCTCCTCCTCTCAGAGGCATCCTGAAGGGACAGGCTCTCTGGGTTTAAAAGGCCAGGAATGGGGCAATCTGAAGACTCAAGACTGGATGAGGTGACCCCAAGAAGGAATCTAGAGAGACCTAAGTGTCAGACACAGGAAGAGGAAAATAGAAGGAGGCTGAGATAGAGCTACTCAAAATGTAGGAGAATGAGGAGAAGGTGGTGCCTCTATGAATGTAAACCTCCCTACAGGGAAAAAAAATTTACTCCTGTGTTAGATATTCCATCATTTGGCATCCTTCTCTCCACTGGATGTCTAGATAGAATGATTAAAAAAAACGGACATTGAGTGATCTTAATTTGTTCTTTATACCAAAGGCAATCAGTCTCTCTCTCTTTCACACACACACACACACACACACACACACACACCATTATGACAAACTTTTAGTAGATTCAGGTTTTTTTGCGTGCCCCGAATGATAAAATACTCTAGAGACTATTCACAGTCTTGGGAAGGTAAAGTGAAGAGTAATAACTGAGTAATAATGTGATTGTTCATTTTTTAGATGTTTTTCAGCTTCTTTGAGAAGAATGTGGATTACGAAACATTTAAAGCTTTCAATGATGCGTGTCTGGTCTATGATGGCCGACTTGTGATTGATGCCAACTTCCACACCAACGATGTAGCCGTCAGGGCTGCCGGCTCCCTCACCAAATTCTCCAATAGATATTACTCAAATGAGTGGACTCATAGCAGCTTCAATTCCAAAGAAATTGGCTTCCAGCTGGCAGCAGCTATGCTCAGTCTCTTTGATCCAACCCTCGAACCTGTGACTGAGCCACCGGCTGATCTGGACCGACTCATCCCCATGTACAAGGGAGCCAAGATCCAAGGTGTGTAGTAGGCCTCTGATGAAGTGCCGTTTGATCTGGACCAGTGCTCAGGGCAGCCCACCATATTCCTCTTAGGCTTAGTGAGGGGACTCCTCTGTCCCTAGAGGATTTGCACAGAGACAGAGTAGGGCTCTCTTTCTTTTTTTTTTTTTTTTGAGGAAGATTAGCCGTGAGTTCACTACTGCCAATCCCTCCTCTTTTTGTTGAGGAAAACTGGCCCTGAGCTAACATTCATGCCCATCTCCCTCTACTTTATACGTGGGACACCTGCCACAGCATGGCTTTTGACAAGTGGTGCCATGTCTGCACCTGGGATCTGAACCAGCAAATCCCAGGCCGCCGAGAAGCGGATGTGCAAACTTAACTGCTGCGCCACTGGGCCAAGAGCTCTCTTTCATTTTTAAGCATCTATTATGGACCAGACATCATTATTATGGTCCCTTGCATTTTGAGCTTTTATTATGGACCACATCATAACTGTAGTCCCCATTTTACAGATAAGGAAACTGAGACTAGGGGATGATTAGTAACTTGCCCAGACAGGGTCACTCACAGTTGGTAAGTGGTGCGATGCCCTGACATCTTACCAAACTTTCATTCCCACTATAAGTTCAGAGATAAGGAGACCCTTCCAAGCATCCCAGACCTTGGCCCGCTATCTGAATGGATAAGCTAAACCATTTGCAACTGTGAAATAGTCCACTTTCATCACATAAGCCTTATTGGCCCCTAAGGAGATCATCATATGAATAACACAGGATTTCTTTATGTTGGGGAGGTGAGAGATACCTTTGAAAATAGTCTTTGAATATTGTGGACCTTCTATCAGAAAAATGCACATATTTACAAAATTGTATTTTCGCTGCCAGGAAGTTGATAGACCAAACCCCAAAGCCATCCATGGACCCCCAGGGTGTCCATGGACCCCAATCCAGTAAACAGAATATTAGACTAAAGAGACAAAAGCCCTACATTCCAGTCCTGGTCTTTTTCTACCTGAGCAAATGGTCTTCGAGGTCTTCCTCTGCTTCGCTCTGGATAAGACCTTAGGAAACGTGGTGGCCATGGGAAAGGAAGAGCAGGCGTGGGTGTCAGAGACCAGAGCCAGATCAGGCTCGTACTTCTGGGACAAGCTAGAAATATTAAGAATTTCATAATGATAGTTTTCTAAAGCATTGAACAAGACTTTTGTTGATTTTCCTGATAACATTCACTTTTTACAATATTTTGGTTATGTATTGAGGAATGATGGGGAACGGGAAAACCACTGCAACATTTAAGGCCTCTATACGTCTTGGTCTGGCTTTGGCAGGTGTAGGTTAAAGTGCCAGGAGTTGTGGGAAATGACAGGATACACGGGACCAGCTTGGCACATCTTCTTGGAGCTTCAGTGGCTGTATTATGGGGTATAATGGCACATTCACATTGATTTAAGTGAAATCAATCCCAGCTGGTTCCTTGCTAGTAGCAGTACTTTAGTGGGAAAGTTATGAGGAGCATACACTATGGTAGGCATCTCTCTTTGTGCTGTGCTACAAATAAAGCTCTGTTACCCACTTCATTAACAACTAAATTAAATGTGGAAAATTGCCATTTCCTCCAGGAGGCATTCTTCCTGGGTCTTACCATTATCTGCATATTGCCAAGCCCGCCATTCCCACTCCCTTGGAGGTACAAAAGGCCCAGCCTGATTTTGTAAGTACTATTCTTGAATTTCACTTTAGTGAATATAACACTTTGTTTATTATATAAAATATAACACTTTGTTTACAAGGGGGTGAAATTCTTTATTAAGAGTCTTTAGCGTAATGTATTGGTTCATGCATCAGAAAGCCACTGTGGTAGCCAGTCCCCAAAATGGCCCCCAGTGATTCTTGCCACTTGGTATTCGTGCCCTTGTATGGTCCCCTCCCACAATGAATACAGCTAACCTGTGCAGCCAGTAGGATATTGTGGAAATGACAGTGTGTGACTTCTAAGGCTAGGTCATGAAAGACATTACAGCTTCCAACTTGCACCCTCCTGGATCACTTGGCTGCCATGTTGTAAGGTCTCCCAGGCGGCCCGTTGGAGAGGTCCATGTGGTAAGGAATTGAGGATTCCTGCACCAGCCATTAGAACTTGCCAGTTGTGTTAGGGAGCCACCTTGGAAGTGGATCCTCTAGCCCCAGTCAAGCTTTCAGATGATGCAGCCTTAGCTGACATCTTGACTACAAACTTATGGGACACTTTGAGCCAGAATCCCCCAGCTAAGCCACTCCCAATTTCTGACTCCCAAAACAAAGATAATAAAAGTTTATTATTGTTTTAAGCCACTGAGAGTTTTTTAATAGACTTTATTTTTTAGAGCAGTTTTAGGTTCACAGATTTCCCATAAATCCCTTGCCCCTATTCATGTATAGCCTCTCCCACTGTCAACATCCCCCAGCAGAGCGGTACATTTGTTACGATTGGTGAGCTTACATTGATGCATCATCGCCCCAAATCCGGTTTATATTAGGGTTCACTCTTGGTGGTGGACGTTCTGTAGGTTTGGACAAATGTATAATGACATGTATCCACCATTTTAGTACCATACAGAGTAGTTTCACTCCCCAAAGAATCCTCTGTGTTCTGCCTCTTCACCTCTCCCTCTCTTCCCCCAACCACTGGCAGCCACTGATCTTTTTACCGTCTCCATAGTTTCGCCTTTTCCAGAATGTCATAGAGTTGGAATCATGCAGTATGTAGCCTTTTCATATTGGCGCCTTTCACTTGGTAATATGCTTTTGTTTCCTCCATGTCTTTTCATGGCTCGATAGCTCATTTCTTTTTAGCGCTGAATCACATTCGGTTGTCTGGATGCACCGCAGCTTATTTACCCCTTCACCTACTGAAGGACATTAAGCCGCTAAGTTTTGAGGTAACCTGTGATGCATCAGTAGATAACTAAAATAACCACTTTTGTGGCAATGTAGCAGGTAAATTGCTTAGGGTCTGGGATATCCATCCAGACCCCATTGTTCTCCTGCCCTCCCTGAATTACACAGGGAAGATGACCCAGGAGAAGCAGAAGCTGTGAGGTGTGGTGTCCCCTGGGTTCAAGGTAACTAGAGAGGACGCGGCTTGGTGGTCAGTTGGTGTGCTCCTCAGATAAGATTCTCTGACAGATGGTCCCAAACTAGTGTTTATCGTCAACTGTTTCCTTTCTGGTGTGTCTTGTTTGCTTTTTTGTCAGTGAGGCAGACATTGGAAGTTGCCTACTTTCATTCCCATTTTCTTATCTATTATCTTTGAATATTTTTGAGGGTTAATGATCTGACCAACTTAAAATAAACACATTTCCCAGATTCCCTTGAGAATAAGGTTGGCCATGTGGCAGATTCTAGCCAATGAGGTGTAAGTAGAAGCTATTGGAAAATTCCTTAAAGAGAGCAGACTCAAAATGGCATAGGCTGTTGGCCTCTCACCCTTCTCCCTTCTGGAAATCTCAATCCCAGCTCTTCCACTTACTTCGCATGGACTTTGGACAAGTTATTCAACTTCTCTGTGTTTCTGGGATTGTTAATAACCCTGCCTTTAAGCAACAAAACAGCTGAGCAATCAGTGTGGATGTTGTTGTTAATCAGAGTTCCCGACAAATCATGAAATCTGGCTTTTCCAGGGAAGGGACAGATGCTAGGTGTCTAAAACTTACTCCCCTTCGCCTCTCCCAGATTCTTTTAGGTTCTTTTAGATGGTCTGATGCAAAATTTGCTTACAAATAGAGAAAGGATCATAGCAAATGGCATTCCAGTTCTAGTGCTACGTAACAGAAATGAGCAACATGAAGCAGCTGTTTAATTTTGCTCACAGATTCTGTGGGTCAGGAATTTGGACAGGGCACAGTGGGAACAGCTTGTTTCTGCTCCACAATGTCTGGAGCCTCAGCTGGGAAGACTAGAATGTCAGGGGTGACTCCCTGGTTGGGTCCTCTGAAGGCTCCTTACGCACCTGGGCTGGGATGACTCGACCACAGGGAGTGCTGACCAGAGCCTCACCCGGGGGCTGTCTGTGTGGCCTGGGCTTCCTCACAGCATGGCAGCCTCGGGGTAGTCAGACTTCTTACCTCACACCTCAGGGCTCCAGGGCAAGTGTCCTCATTAGCAAGTTGGAAGCTGCATTTCCTTTTATGACCCAGCCTCAAAAGTCACACAGTGTCCTTTCCCCCACATCCTCTGTTAGAGCAGTCACAGCCCACCAGGATTCAAGGAGAGGGGCAGAGAGTTCTTCTGTCGATGGGAAGAATGTCAAGGTCCCATTGAGGAAGAGTCTGCAAGATGGGGGTATCGTTGTGACCATCTGTGGAAAGTACAATCTGCCACCCATGGGGTGGGGCATTAAACTAAGCAGGATGAAGCCCTGATGATGTGTTCAGAGGCTGAGCATTTTGGTCACTGTAGATAAGTAACTGGAGCTGAATATGTACAAGAGCTTGAAAATACTGGACTTGGCTCCAGACAGAACCAGATTCTTCAAGGATAATGTGTGATTTCCCACATGCAGTGTTATTTATTTATGAACCACTGGCTCTCTCTGAATGAAGTCAGAGGAGGAGCCAAAAGGGGTTTTTAGATAATGAGAGTTTTAATAAGAATGCAACTTAAATAGATTCTTTGTCTGGTGCTATGACAGTATTTGAACAGGACCCCTGACTTTAATTAACCATTTTGCCAGGTGGGCCTCCTTTTTAATTAGTACAGAAGATCTAAACAGATTTTTTTCCATTTTATTCTCCGAGAAAAAAAAATGTAGGATGGTTCCATGGCAATCTTTGGGGTTGGAATTAATTTGATCAAGTAAAATTGTTGCCAAAATGGTCAGACAGTCACCTAAATATAGCCAATTGATTGAGAATGGAGCCCGTTGAACAATATTTCGCTAGAGAAACTAAATTAATATTCTCACAATAAATGTAGTACAGATGAATCTTATCAGACTTTTATAGCAGTCACTAATTGGAATATTTAAGTAAGAAGGCACTTCAGTAATTCATGAGCTCTCTGAGAGGTAACCTGACAAAAGGAAGAAAGGGGACCCCAAGTCGTCTACATAATAAACTGATTTACAGATTCCAGTCCACATGCTTTGTTGGCTTAAACACCATGGAATAAAGAAATTTGTCACAACAAATTCTGCCTTGGATACCATTAAATTTAAAATTGTGCGTTCATCATGAGGATCGGGAATGTGATTTCCTGCACATCAAGTCTGATTAATCCTGTGTCTTCCATTTGGCATGAATTCCAGAGCCATTTTCCAACCATTGTCAAAATCGTAAAGGAACTCAAAGGATAATTGTATTCAGGAAAAAAGGAAGGAAAAAAACCACAGCAGAACCAGTTACTCCCTCAAAATCTTAAATTCAAGATCCCAATTTCCTGACAATTTACTTATATAGTTAAAATAAAAGAAGAAACTAGACACATCCCACAGAATAGGAAAGTGTGTCAAACGATCATCATTTCCCTGGAACCCCTCATCCGGGGGCAGGGCTGGAAGCCGGGCAAGTCCTCATTGAGTGGAGTGACTTTCTGTCGGAACAGGCAGACGGGGGCCTGGGCCTCACTGGGTTTTCCTGATCTGCAAGCACCTGTGAACAGGTATGACCTAAGAAATTTAGGTGAGTCTGGCCGACCTCCAAGAGTAACTTGTGTCTGAGAAACCTGTCGATAGGTGAATTATCTTTAATGTCAATGCGATATATTTCGATGCATTCCACATTCCCAGAATGGCCCCCCGGTTATGCTAAGACAGTGCCAAATCTAGTTAAAATGGACGCAGTTGCTTCCATAGTTAAGATTAGCTGTCATGGCACAACTCCGTCGTTTCTTTCTCTGCAGTGTGGCTGTTTGGTGCACTTGTTAAGCCCGCATGGTGCTAAAACATACAGAGGCAACCCGAAGATTGTAATTCCATATTTAAATTTGAAAATAAATTAAAACAAACAAACAGAATCATGACAACAAATCACTGAAAACAATGCTGACAATGCCGCCCTCGGGGAACAGGCTGCCATTGGAGGCACAGACCGCTCAGATACCTGGCCAGCAGCCTGCCGGACGCCGAGCTTGTCGAGACTGCCCTCGTCTTGGGAAGCTCAACCTTGGCCAAATCAGCCTTGTAAACCCAGAGTTCTTGTGAGGAGAAGGTGAAACTCTGCTTTAATTTAGTGAAACTGCAAAATCAAAATTTTGTCACCCACGTGGGCAGATCTCACGCTGCGGCCCTTTGATGCCTGGTTTCCTGTCTTCACCGCTCAGATTTTTAAGAGGAGGAGGATGAGACCAAGACCTTGTGGGATTGCTGACTCTGCTCTCCAGTGAGCCCTGGGGAAACCTGGCAGCTGGTACTATGCCAGAGCTGTTGACAGTGTCCCCTCTTTCAGACGCTCAGCTGCCACCAAGGCGAGGGAGCGGCCTCTCCCTCGACACTCAATTTTTCCACCTAGCCATCCCTGCTGCAAAGGGACCCCCCACCCCTGGGGTGGAGGGGGTCGGGGCTAAGTCTAAAGCTGCTGGTGCCAAACTCGAATGGTCTTTAAAGTCTTGTGTTTAATCATAGAAATGCACGTGAAGGGCACATTCTTCACTCTCATAGATCTGTGCATATTTAATGCAGAAATAGCATTTATGGTGACGGGCCACCAAGTAAAGTTGATGGCAAGGATTATTCTATGTCATGTGCCCCAGCCCAGATATGTTCATCGCTCAGTCTGAGAAGTCAAAACTTAAAGAAATAGACCTGAATGAAAAATCCATGGGGTGATCCAGGACAGAGATCTAGGACTTGTGGCAAGAGCAAAGGGTGAGGGGATGACCAGCCTGCAGCCAGGGGCTCCCCACCCCAACCTTCCTCCCTTCTTTCTCCCTTCCTCCTCCTGCTTTCTGTTTCATGTCTCTCCCTCTCAAGTTTCTCATCAAAAGTCTAATTCCTTGCCACAGCACAGCCTGAGTATTTAAAAATAACTACATTTTCTTTTTTCTTGCTGAGGAAGATTAGCCCTGAGCTAACATCTGTACCAACCTTCTTCCACTTTATATATGGGTCGCCACCACAGCATGGCTGACAAGTTGTACAGGTCCACGCCTGGGATCTGAACCTGGGCTGCCGAAGCAGAGCACGCCAAACTTAACTACTAACAAACTTAACTGCTGTGGGGCTGGCCCCTAAAAATAACTTTTTATCATTTTAGAAGTGATAGTCATTGTATTAAAAAAATTAGAAACTATAGATAGTCAAATGAACCAAAAGAGAAACAACAAAAATGACCCAGTCTCCCAACCACAGACAATGACATTTTGTTAAAATGTTGATTAAATTGCTTCTGTAGCATAATAAAATGTACTGTGAATATATTTCCCTGTTATGAAGTCTAGTTTACCAATAGTTTTTATTGGATGCGTTGCGCCTCACTGTGTGGATGTACCATTGTTTTCTTAGATAGAGCCTTAACGAGTGGTTTTTTATAACACTTCGCTGTGGTGGTGGATTTCCTCTCTGTCTCCATCCACCTTGATGAGTGATGGGCCACCTGCACCTCCTTGAGGTGCCATCTGCCACCCCCTTTCCTGAGCTGTCTTTGTTCTCTCCCCAACCCCCAAATCCTCAGTTTCTCACACACGCTTGGGGTTGGCCCAGGATTTGCGGGCATCCCTCCTGTGCATCTCACCCGTGCCTTTACAGTTGGCTGACTCTCCTCAGGGCTTCGCCATGTGACACCCAAACACCTACCAGTTGCTTCAATTGATTTAAAAATCCAGTTAAACCGTGTGTCCTTGTTTAGACAAAGTCCCTGGAGACACCCAAGACTAAGTCAATGTTTGGGATCAGTGCTGGCCAACTTGCCTTGTATTTCTAAATGCCACGTTCAAGTTCAGAGCCAAAGCTTAAGTCTATATGCACTCAGGAGGGAGTTATTGAGCATTACTGTGTGCTAAGTTCAGAGTCCAGGGGCAAAGCGCAGGTTCAGCCACCACCCACAAAGCCTGTGTTTGGCCACTGAGGAGTCTCGGTTGGGTTGCCTGGGCCGGTGGGGAATGCGTGTCCATTGGGTAAGTCAGTAGCCATTAGGGGCTGAAATAGAAGAAGTCATGTGATGGAATAGAGCGGATCTTTCCTTGTCATCTGGGTATACATGGCAGTTTCGGCCAGTTCATAGGGGACATAAAGCCATGACTCCATACCTCTGACAATTTACAAATTAACAAGCAGCCTGCAGAACGTATATGTGTATTTCCCATAAACTTGAACCTTCTTGCATAGAACAGACCTTACAAAACAGCTGAACCTCCCCAGGCCCCGCTGTCAGAGATTCACCTTTTACTTGTTCCTTTTGTTTAAGTAAACTTTAAAAGCTGAAATACTTTCTGATCACTTTTCACCAGGAGGTTTTTCTGAAAATGGTGGTGCAAAAAAACTAAGAAAATTAAATCTTAAAACACCTCACAGAAGAGAATAGACCCAGTGCCGTGTGAGGCATCAAGTAATAGAGAATTGCTCGTAACCTAGCAACGAATTTAGAAACGCGGAGCAATGCAATCACAGTGTAAAGTGTCCTGTGGAACATTTAGTCATTAAATACAAGTATGTGGTTTCTGACATGGTTATCTTCTGTTGAGTTTAGTCAATATCTATAACTGTTAGTTGCAACCGCGATAGTATATAACCTGTTTTATTTGAAAAAGAAATTGCTATGATAAAGTTCCCAAAGTCCGGAAATGTTTCTAATGTTGTTTTTCTGATCCACCCCCTGCCAGGGTTTAGAAATAGTAACAGGTAATGCGAAAAATGGGACTTACTTCCGCATACACATTAACAAGTATAAAATGGTGGAAACCATCACATGCCTTTCTAAGGAGCCTTTTCCTGCCTCCAACTACATCCGCTTGTTTGGCCAGCACGAGCAACTCCTCAACAACCTGTGTGCTCGGTACGAGGACGAGCTGATCACAGATCTCTACAGGTAAGCTGGACACTGCACTGTACTAAGGGACATGCAAACATACATCATGTCTTGTGATGCGCCAGAAAGCAAAACAGGAATCCCTGGGAGATGCTAGAGTGGCAGAGATGTTGTCCTAATATAACAAAGAGTATCTGACCGCTAGCATCGGCCATAGAATGGAGAAGTACATGGACTCCTGATGAGTCCGCACCTGGCCCCCATGGCCGCGCACAGGCCCGAATCCCAGATACACCCATGCACGGCCTCCACACCACAGACGGGCCTGGATGAGGCGATACTCAAGTCCCTTTCGACACAGGCTGCTGAAAGAGAGCAGTGGTCAGAAATTTAAGAGGTAGATTTGGGAGCAGATTGTGGAAGCACGTGGTCCAGGTGGGACTACCAGAACCATGGACAGGCTGTTTATGACTCCAGCCTTCTTCCTCATGGCACGTGCTCCGGCAGAGGGGGCGGCCATTTGTCCAAATATTGTTAAGGGAATTCTACACTGGCAGGTTGGTTAGACTGGGTGGTCTAGATCTCAGACTTTTCAAATTCTAAAACACTCTTTTATCCTGTACCTCTAGGAAGGCTAGAATTTTAGATTAGAAAGCTACTTCTGGATGCAGCCTGCTGCTGAGAAAGAGTAGGAGAATTTCCCTCTATCCATGAAACAAGATGATGACACAGCCAGTACCAGATAGAGATGTAGGACATGAGTCATAGGATTCCAGGATCCTCGTTACCCTTGGAGGTGACTGCCAGGATCAGAAGTAATCTCTCTTTCCTCTTAAAAATTTTTTTCAATTGTAGGATACAACACAAAGCATACAGGCAAAAAAAGTATTTAAAACATGTCTGTACACTTTAAGGGATAATAGTCCTGGAAATCTATGTGCCTACTGCCTATGTTAAGAAATAACTCCTTACTTCAGGATGTTAGACACTCCTCTCTCATCACGCCCGCCTCTGGCTCCTTGGAGGTAACGACTGTGCTGAAGTTTGGGTTAAGTATTTCCTTTCTTTCCTGTAAAGCAAGGATCAGCAAACTTTCTCTATAAAAGGCCAGACAGTAAGTATTTTCAGCTTTGCAGGCCAGAGGACTTCTGTCACAAGTACTCAACTTTGCCGCTGTTGTTGTGAAGCAGCCATAGACCATCGTAAACAAATGGACATGGCTGTGTCCCACCAAAACTTTACACAAAAATAGGTGCCAGGCCACCCTTGTTTTAAGGTTGTGCCACATATATATGATTTCCTAAATCATATATTAATTTGTTTTGCCTACTTTTGAATCACTTCTGTGACCGACTAGAGAAAGCCAGCACTCTGTTTAGCACTATGTCTGTGAGGCCCATTGTGACGATGTATGTGGCTGTGGGTCATTTGTTTCCCTGCTGTATAATATTCTCTTATGTAACTGTGTCACAGTTCATCCCTCTATTTTCCTGTTGGACGATGTCTAAAGTGTTCCCAGTCTGATGTCATTACAAACAATGTTATGGGGCTTGTGCACACACCTCATGTGCAAGAATTTCTCTCGGGTGTACGAGGTGATGCCAGGATGTTCCCTAAAGTAGCTTTATCTGCCGCTGTACCTCATGGACTTGAGCGTGTCTCCGCAGCCCTGGTGGTCCTCGGCGCAGGCAGACGTTAGAACTGGGCCAGCCTGGTGGGGTGAAAAGATGTCTTCCTGTGGTTTTCATTCTCCCTTCCCGATTAACAGTGCAGCTTAGTGCCTTTTCCTTTGTTCCTGGGCAGTTTGTGACGGCTTCTGGGAAATGCCTGGTTATGACATTTGCCTATTTTTCTTTTGGGTTGTCTTCTTCTTACTCATTCACAGGAATGGTTTAGATATTCTGGATACAAACTTGTGTTGGTTATGTATTCTTAATATGTCTTCTCCCATTTGAGGCTTCTCTTTTCACTTGCTTTATGGTGTCCATTAACAGGCTATTCTCAATTGTAATGTAATCTGTTTGTCTTCTTCTTCTTAATCTGTAACATTTTTGTCCCTTTGCTCTGCCAATAGTTTTATAGTAAACTTGTGAAGCTCTGTGAAGAGCCCCACTGGATTCGACAGGAAATGCATTAAACCTTAGATCAATTAGATGAGAGCTGACATCTTTGACATTAAGTCCAATATCTTAGCCTAGTATAGGTTTTGATTTATTTATGTCTCTTTAATATCTTTCAATAAACGTTTATAGTTTTTTCCATAAATGGCTTGCATAATTATTGTTTGATATGATCCAAAGTGCTTTATGTCTTTATTGCTCTTGTGAATCTTATTGATTTATGCTGTATAGTGTATAAAAATGCACTAACTTGTTGTATGGTTTTGTATTCTGCAATTTGCTGAACTCCCTCATTCATTCAAATAATCAACCTGTAGATTCTTTTAGATTTCTCATGCAGAAAAATTCTATCATCTGGAAATAATGATGGTTTTGTTTCTTCTTTTCCAATCTTTGTAACTAATTTCTTTTTCTTGTCTTACTACACTGACTAAGGTTTGCACTAAAAGGTAGGCTAGAAGTAGGAAGGGATGGCACCCTTGGCTTATTCTTAATCAAAAGGGAATGTGTTCAATATTAAGTGGGTGACATTTGCCATGCATATTTTTGTAGATACTGTTTATCAAGATAAGAAAGTTTCTTTTTATTACTGGCTTGCTAAGCATTTTTATCATGCATGGATTTTTCTCTGTTTCCATAAAAAGTGCTTAATTTCTGAAACCTTTTATGTATGAAGATATCTTCCTAATGCTTGCAATTATAACCTATATTTTAGTAAAATATCAAATTCCTTAATCAGGCTTTCCCTCCTCAAATCTTTGTAGTCTTGACTCCAATATTTATTTAAAATAAAGAAAAATACCAATAATTAGAAAATTAATTCATGTATTCCTTAGTTTGTGCATAGGATTTTATTGTTGCTTTCAACCTTACCCAAAATATTTGAGTTAAAGGGGAATCAGTTGTTTGTTAAAGAAAAATTTTACTTGATGGGGAACCATACGCTTCAGTCTTCTCTGAAAATGTTTGCATGTTTGACCAAATTCCACAGCCCTCGCTGGTTTGTTTCTCCCTGAGAAGAAGGTAATGTTGAAACAGACAGACTGCGTGACCTTGGGACTACTAGTCGGGGTGCAGCTGGTAACTGATGACAGTAATAATTTTAAAAGTTAATTCGATATGCTAAGAGTGAATATTTGGGATGACAAAACAGGACGCCACTGTGTATTAGGATATGCCAATTGACTTCTGTAAGAAAGAAGCTGGTGGGCAGGAAGATGATGGCTGACGATTGAAGGGGTCACCGGTCATTTTTAGGTGAGGCACTGAGGGCACTGCCCTGCCTCATCAGTCACTCCCTTACGTGTGTTAGCGTGCACATGCAGCTATGGCCACATTCTTTTCAAGTGCCACGAAATGCTGCCAGGTCCCAGTGCTAATTCTTGGCCCAGCATTGCCTGCCCTGTCTGTTGTCAGATGGACTGGCGAGGCTCTTTCCAAGCAGGCCGGGTGAATGGTTTAGCTTATTTTGGCCACAATATGAATGCTGGTTGTTTCCCTGACCTTGGCAGCACCAGCAACATTTCTTGTTTGAATCCGGGCATTTTTCCATGGCCGCATCTGGGGGCACCTTCCTCCACGCTGGGAGGGCTGACCGCTGATCAACTGCTCTGTCTTCTGAAAGACAAACATGACCTCAAGATCAAGTTCCTCTCCAGGTTCAATGAAATCCTCCAGATCCTTTCTCTCCGCTTCCCCCAATCTATCATCTTTACCCCATCAAGGGCCTGGACAGAGTAGGCACTGGCAGTGCCAGCGGGAATGGTGGCAGCCACGGGGGCAGATGCTGTAGCAGTCGGGGCCTCACGATCAGTGGCTCTGGCTGCCTGTGGAGGGGCTCGCTTGGAGCCATTTGGGGACATGTGGTGATGGCCGAGCAGTCAGCTACTGTGATGTACAAGCGGACAGCTGTCACAGGACAGCAGTACAGCTGAGGGTTGGGGCCCAGGCTGGCTTGGATTCTGTCTATATTTTATTCTTTGTTTTCCCCTCGGAGTGCCAGTACAAACCATGGAGATGAAGAGAACAAATTCACCACTGGTGACTCTGTGCATGTGTGCGTGCGTGCGTGCGCACGTGTATGCATGTGAAAGAAAGAAGGACAAATAAAGTGATCAATTGATTGATTTACCATTTTGGAAAATGAATGGAACCCATTTTTATCATTTGTTCCTTTTTGAACCAACCAGCGTTTAAAGTCATGCAATAAGTGTGTTGCTAATCTGTACTTCTTCCAATCTTCCCCTTAAGAGCACTTGTGTCCCGTGTGCACACATACACACAGCCATCCTGAACCTTGCCATCCCTCGGCTAAGTCCTTCAATGGTGTCCTTCCACCCTGTGTATCTTAGTCCTCCCTGGGGACCCTGGGGGCAGAAGGAGCTTCCACAAGGGTGCTGAGAAGTTGGAAAATGGGAACCGTGAATGGAGAGGAGAAGGGAGGCTGAGGCAGTTTTCTGAGAAGTCTCTGTCACAGGGCTTTAACAAGGCAGGCCCCGTGCCTTCTCTGCCTTCTTAATTCTACTTCGACTTCATTTACCCCACTTATCGATGGCCCTGCAAAGAAAAGGTCTTGCCTACTGAATCCCTCTCCCCCCTTAGCCTTAATTAACAGTCTGTAGCATCTTTTATCCTCACGGCTTGAAGAGGTCTTGCCCTAGCTTCTTTGTGTGAGCCCATCAGATACTCATAAACCTTGATTAAGTCACCTCTTTTCACATCTTAACGTGTTCAGCTCTCAAAGACTGCCCTGAGCTGGCCCTTTCCTCCTGCCAGGGCTGCCATCCTCCTCCACACTTCCCCCAAACACTCGAATGGCCTATATTTAGTGGGTAAGTGCTGCTGTGCACAATATTCTAAATGGCATTTGAGCAGGCCCTTTAAAAGGCTGCCCATTACCTTTTTGAACTGTGAAGCTCCAGAAGTGACTCCCTCAGGAAGCTGCCTTGTGCTCTCTCTGTCTTTGGGGCTGCAAAGCAGGATGCTGCCAGCCCACACTGTCTCCTAATTCACTTACTAGATTCCAATCGGAGCCATTTAATCATGACTTCAATGTTTTTCTGCTCGTCTGTACTCAGCGGCCTTGCACTGTGTCCAGTAGAATATCTAACACCAAATTCTAGGCGCCCATTTTTCCAGACTTATCAAGATTTTCTTGAAATACGACGGCCCACTCCAACTTGTTGATTTTTTTGTACATATCTGAAGGTTGTCGGATAATAGTTCTCCTAAGATACGAACTTCCCTGTCGGCCACTTAGCAAGCCAGCAACCTGCCTTTCTGTAGGCTTTGAAGTGTTCCTGCTCTTCGGTTTCATTTCGGATAATGCCGGTTCTGTTTGATAGCCTTGTAAAGAATTATTTCTCAAATGATTTGCTAAAATCGAAATCCGTTCTCTTCGTTCTGCTTCCCAGTCATTTAATTACAGTTTCTCTGCCCTCGTCAAAGGCGATTTAGATCAGGCTCACTCGGTCTGGGGGCTCCGCACTGATCACTGCCTGGCTTTCTGGCTCCAGCAGGCAGCTTTTGCAGTTGGTGTTTCTCATGCTATCACATAGCCTGTGAGACTGAACCCACGTTTTTGAACATCCCTCGTTACTGAGATGGCCAGCCTCAGATCTGGAAGAATAGGCCAGCGTGGAGGACAAATTCCATTTGACACAACATATGTCCATTTTTATTTGACATATTGCTCTGATTAGAAGACTGTGGCTTTTTCTTCCTGGTATATGTCACCTCCCTCCTTCTTCCTACAGTGACATTTGTGTGGAATTAACCTTTCCTGAGATGAAAGCGAGATTGTTTCGAACTGTCCTGAAATTATAGCCAGCACATGTCCCCTCAGATATTCATGCCAAAGATTATAACGTGAATGAAAAAACCACACCTATTCACACAGTCAGGCATGAATGCTAAAAGTAATGAGCATGTGGAGCTCTGCAGAAAGCATGGATCTTTTTTTTTTAATCTCTTATTAGCTGATGTGTTCCAGTAATTTGCCTCATTTGTCAAGAAAATATTATTTGGCATATCATGTTAGCATTTATCAGACAGGCCTGAATTGAGATTTTTTTTATGGTTTTGAGATCTCCAGGAAGGTATAAATGCTTATCTCAAGTACTTTGATCTCATTCGTGTTAGTAAGAATCTCTGCCTTGAGGATGGTGCCCACGAATGAATGAAAGAAAAATGAGGATCCCATTGCAGCCAAGATTTTTTTTTAGTGTTAAAGGCTTTTATTAATGAGAATTTCAGAATGAACATGCAAATTTGGTACCCATAACATCAATCTAAAGTGGAAGGTGAGGGGCGGGAGCTCACATTTATTAATGGATTACTCTTCACTAGCATTTCTCTACCCACTTTGTTCAACGTGAACTCCAAGAGTCCTTATGTCACCCCTTCCAAGCAGGCATTATTACCTCCTACAACAGAGGAGCTTGACATTCTCCCCACTATAAAAGAAAACCAGTGCTTTCATTATCTGGAAGGAAGTATTATGTTTAAATCATGTATTCATACGTGGGGGAGACAACTGCAATGCAGGGATGGCCCTACATCCCAGAAGGCAATGCTGGAGTATGAACTTTACATGGGACAAATCACCTCAAGCGTGAGACGTAACTCACATACATGTCTGTTGGACCACATCTGTTTCACCAAGCTTCATAAAAGCAGGGAAATACCTTGTGGTGAGACCACCACTATCACCTGCAAGTTACCTGTGGCCCCCACCTCCACAGCTGCCACCCGACCACCATCTTTGTCACTCTGTGCCTGTGCAGTCTTGGTATAGATTCTAACTGAATTTGGTTTGAAACTCTGACAGTGTGTAAAAGTGAATTGTTACTTCTCTTTCCCCAGAGTCAAAAGGACACTACACTAAGACAGAGGGCTCAATTCTGGCATTGTTGTTCATTAGCTTGTGAACTTGAGCGAGCCACTTACCCTCACTGAGTGCCAATTTCCTCATCTCTAAGTAGAGATGTAATCTATGACAAATCTGCCCACATCACAGGATAAAAGTAGATGATCATGTGAAACTATTTAACAGATGTAGGGGCCGGCCAAGTGGAGTAGTGGTTAAGTTCACGCACTCTGCTTTGGCAGTCTGGGGTTCACAGGTTTGGATTCCCGGGTGTGAACCTACACACTGCTCATCAAGCCATGCTGTGGTGACAACCCACATACAAAACAGAGGAAGACTGGCACAGATGTTAGCTCAGGGACAATCTTCCTCAAGCAAAAAGAGGAAGATTGGCAACAGATGTTAGCTCAGGGACAATCTTCCACAAGCAAAAAGAGGAAGATTGGCAACAGATGTTAGCTCAGGGCCAATCTTCCTCACACACACACAAAAAAGCGGGCCAGCCCCATGGCTGAGTGTTTAAGTTCCCATGCTCTACTTTGGCAGTGGCCTGGGGTTCACAGGTTTGGATCCTGGGCATTGACCTACACACTGCTTATCAAGCCATGCTGTGGCAGCATCCCACATAGAAGAACTAGAAGGACTTACAACTATGTCCTGGGGCTTTGGGGAGAAAAAAAAAAAGAGGAATATTGGCAGCAGATGTTAGCTCAGGGCCAAACTTCCTCACCAAAAAAGAAAGAAAGAAAGAGAGAAAGAGAGAAAGGAAGAAAGAAAGAAAGAGTTGTAAAGTACAAGTGCAAAGTTTTGTTTTCGTTCAAAAATTCAAGTGAGTAAATGTTTTAAAATTGCACTAATGTATGCACTTTCTAGATCTTATTTTAAAAATTATTTAGTTGGAGGTGCCCATGAAATTTCATATGATTTTTTTTTTCCCAGGGTCATGCTCTGAGAAAAAAAAGTTACTCAGGGAGAGGTCATTATCAAGAATTAAATAAGTGAGAAAACAGGTGCTTCATTCGGAGTCAGTAATTAGTGTATGAAGACGCACCTCACAGGGCACTTTATAGCAAAGGAGTGGATCAAGTGTTTCTGTATAAGCAACACTTAAAGATGATTGCATTTCAAGCCACTGACACCAGAAGCAACCAAGTATGTTCTGAATATCATTTAAAATTTGAAATTATGAGCTGTTAGTTGTATAGTCATTCTAGAATCTAATATCATGGAGTTTTACAAACTGCTCTGGAAAATTGTTCCACACATTTTGGAGTTAGAAACACCTTAGACTGGCGCTGTTCATTATGATAGCAATTTCCAGATATGACTATTTAAATTTTAATTAAGATTAAATAAAATTAAAAGTTCAGTTCCCTAGTCACACTAGCCACATTTCACCTGCTCAACAGCCACATGTGGCTAGTGGCTACCACACTGAACACACAGAATAGATAGTTCCATCATTGCAGAAAGTTCTGTTGGATTATGCTTCTGTAGACCAGTCACATTCATGGAATTTGTAGTCAGTGGTGTTGGACACGGCATCTGCGGACAATCATTTCCTAAAATGCTAATCATCAGCCCCATTTTGTTAGTTGTGGTAACTAACAGATGGATGCTCAGTGAAGGCTAAGTGGGTAAAAGGAAGACGTGATTTCTCCTCCCAGATCATGGACGAAAGGTGGATAGATGGGAGGGAGAGTGGTGTGGGAGAAAGGGAGGAGGAGGCAAGCTCTCTGGGGGATTTGGTCACGCCATATGTGAGGCAAAGGACACGTGAGGCAAGGGACACAGCTGGCTGAAAGAAAGACTCCATCCCACCACACATATTCCTCCCTATCCATTTATCCTCGTGTACACTCAGCTGGCCAAACCCCAAGCACCCTGCCACTACCTCACCAATTATCCACAGCTGTCTGGATTTCTAACATCCTATCCCACTGTCAGACCCCAGGGCTTGATTTTGGATTCAGGAGATCTGACTGGCACATTCAGAACTGACTTCTGTCCCTCTGAGCATCTTTGTCATAACACTTTTCTTTTCAAACTTTTGCTGCAGGAGTTAAAGTCCTTTATACATTTTCTTCCTCCTCCTCATCTGACAATATGTGGGTCAAAGATTATTTATGAGTTTAAAATAATAGCTGATGAGTCAATGGTTATCTACAAGGCTACCAAATTGCTTTAATATAAATACCTTTTTACCAAGCTCCAAGAAACAACTGAGTTGTTCTATTGTTATTGGAATTGTTAAAATAAATGCATTTCAGAAATCATGTTTTCAGTCTACTGAACTGTGAGAAGACTGGCCCACCTGCCTAAATTTTTTATGGCAACTAACAACTGTAAAGAGATGCTTTGAAGCCAACTGGGCAGCATGGAGTTATCACAGATGCAACATTCTTATTCCTTTCCTCCTATGTCTGGATCTTTTTATATCTCTTTTTGGGGATTATTTTGTACATATTTGTTTACTTTTTACTATTTTCTGTTACAAAAGCAATACATGTTTATTATAGAAAATTAGAAAAATCTTTTAAAAGCTAAGTAGAATACAAAACCCGTACCTTGTCTTACCACCCAGAAGATGTTTCAGATGATTGAGCTATATGAGGTGAGAAGAGTTGAAGGGTAACTGCTTTTTGCTCTTAGAATTAATACCTGCAACAAGCTCCTGACAGTATAACTTACCTCTCTTGGAACCTAGGTGCTAGGAAAGACCTTAACTGCAGCCCAACACACTCACCTCATAGAAAAGAAGACCGAGGTGGAAGGGCTTGCCATGGGTCACAGTGAAGATGGTGCCATCAATGACACTGGAACCAGAGTCCCCTGACTCTCAGTCTAATTCCCATCATACAGGACAAAGGGGTATGTTTTCCACTATGCAGTGACCATCTTTTAGAGAAAGCACTTGTTGTGTTTGACTTGTCATTTACCTCTTATAAGAAGATCAACCAGAAATACAATTTATGCTTGGGACATGAGAATAATTTTACTTCTCTGACAAAATACCTCAGGGGATGCGCAGGATAATTCAGGTGTGGAGGAAGAAAATGTTAAAACTTCTATTTGTATTTTTATTTTTTAAAAAATAGAGAGGAATCAAGCATTATTAGTGTTTGAAGCACAGAAACCGGTGCACCCTTGGGCCAGATGAAAGTCAGATGTGTATCCTATGTGGACGCAACACATTCGAGGTTACGGGGGATGTCACAGTTTAGAGGGGTCAACCTTTTTAGTGAACTTTGGGGCATACTGCAGTTTTTGTGTATCTGTGTATTTACAAATACTCTTTGGTTTTAACTAAACTAACCTCCACAAAATGGACGAGAGCATTTAAAGGACTCCTCCAAAGAAACCACTGATTGAAAATTCTGGTAAAGCATTCGTGAGCAAACCAGGAAGTGGCAGAGCCAACCTGTCTCCCATTTCTCAGACAAGCTTTTTCACCCACCACACTATGAGTAAGTACAGTGATTAATCTATCAGTCAGGCTTCAGCTACAGAGAACAGAATCCTCTCTGGCCAGTTCAAACAGAAAGCAATTACTGTCAGTTTGGGATAGTTTGTAAAATTCCTTAAATAGGCTGGAGGAGCAGGTTTTAATCTGGCTTCCAGAAAAAATTCAGAAAACAGTTCTGCAGACCTGGTCAACCTCTGCCACAGAGAGGAATTTATGGAGTCAAGAAATTGCCACAACAACTGCCAGCACCATGACCGTATTTTCTCTGCCAGAATGTACACCAGGAAAATGGGTACCCCAAGTGCTGCCTCTTGCCACCCCTACTATTCTGCTATAGCTGACACCAAACACTACCATGACTAGGCTTACCAGCAAAAGCAAGAGAAGCAGTGGAAACAGAGTCTCCCCCTCGTGGTGTTCACATCCACCTTCCAAGTCTTGCATGAGGGTGTCTCTCTGGAGGTAGCTCAGTCCCGTGTAGAACCCACACTGTATGTAAGTCTGGGAAATGTAGTCTTTTGCCTTCTTACCTGTGGCATTTTGGGTAAGTCATGCTACAAAAAGTCTGGAATGCAGCTGGCTGAACTAGTCTGTGATATCTTTCATAACTAACTAATCAAACTTGATAAAAAAATCAGCCAACGCCACCCCCCAAAACTATCAAGAAGACCATTTGAAGTTTGGATTTAATCTATTATCAATCAGGATGAACTTAACCCTAATTATATATAGGTCAACAAATCCTTATCCAAAATCCTAGGAGCAGATGTGGTATTCAATTTAAAAAAAAAAAAAATTGGGGGGGGAGTAGGTTTACTCTCTCACCTGAAACAACTCTAAAACTGCACAAAATATAAAAAATATTTTTTTTCAAGATATTGGACATAAGGCAATGAAAGACAGTGATCTCCACAACACTGGAAACAAATAACGTGAACTGTGATTGATCCAGCTTGCTGCCTTGAGAAAGTTTCCAGGCACAGCAGAGGGAGTGGAACCCAGGCAGACCTCAGCAGACTCCCTGAGCTGAGGAATGGAGCTGTGAGTCTGAGGGGTCCAAGGAAGCTAGTGTTCACACAGGGCTGCAAAAAATGTGTGTTCCTACCAGCCAGCCTAGAAAACAGCAAGATTCATGGAGCAGTGGGTACAGTACATACTAGGGTCTCCCCTCAGTAGCAAGAAAAACTAACAGGCATCCAAAGAAGGAAGAAAATATAACCTGTAATGAGAAAAAGCAATCAATTGAAACCAACCCAAAACTGACACAGATGTTGGAATTAGCAGACAGGCATATTAAAAATTATTATAATTGTATTCCACATGATCAAAAAGTTAAGTAGAGATGTAAAAGGTATATAAAAGACTCAAATCAAATGTCAAGAGATGAAAACTACAGTGTCTGAGATGAAGAAAATACACTGGATGGGATTAATGGAAGATTAGGCCTTGTTGAAGAAAAGATTAGTGAACTTGAAGACATAACAATTGTAATTACCCAAAATGAAACGTAAAGAGGAAAAGGAATTTAAAACAATGAGCAGAGTATTAGTGAGCTATGGGACAACTTCAAACATCCTACAGAAATAATGACCAATGTTTTTTCAAATTTGATGTAAACTATAAACCCATAAATCCAAGAAGCTCAATGAATCTCAAGCATGAAAAATATGAAGAAAATTACACCAAGGTGTATCATAATCAAACTGCTCAAAACCAATGATAAAGAGAAAACTCTAAAACGCAATAAAAGAAATATTGTTTTCAGAGTAATAAAGAATGACGACACATTCCTCATCAGAAACAGTGCAAGTGAGAAGTCAGTGGAGCAACATCTTTAAAGTACTGACATTTATTTCAAATTTTAGAACTCATTTATTACATATTATGTAGCATCTCCAGCTTAATACATGGCATAACACTTCCCTCATATTACATAGATCACCCTACCCACCCTCAACCAACATCTCTGAGTCATTCTCCATCCGATTACCCTGGTTAATTTCTCTTCCAGTTTGCTCTCCTAGTTGATAACCCCGCTGTGACCCCACTGCTGTGGACTGAACTGTGTCCTCTCAGAAGTCATATGTTGATGCCCTAATCCCCAGTGTCACTGTATTGGAGATAGAGTCTTTAGAACGTAATTAAGGTTAATTGAGAATAATAAGGGTGGGGACCTAATCTGGTAGCCCTGTGGCCTCTTATATAAGAAGAGGAAGAGCGAGGTCTCCCTCCTCCACATGAGGACACAGGGAAAAGGTGGCTGTCTGCCAGCCAGGCAGAGTCCTTACCAGAAACGAATCATGCTGCCACCCGAATCTTGGGACTTCCAGCCTCCGGAACCGTGAGAAATAATGTTGTTTAAGCCACTCCGTCTGTGTTATTTTGTGATGGCAGCCTGAGCCGACTAAAACAGATTTACACCCCCAGTTTGGTGCTGCTTTGTCTCCTAACAAGTCACTAGGCTGCCATGCAGCCAGGCAAAGGAAATCTTGCTGCTTCCAACAGCTGCTGGCCGTGCTGTCCAAGGCATGTGGTACCCCCCTGGGCACTCCCGTTCAGCCACCATGGGAATAACCTCCATGTCAACCAGTCCTGGGTTCAACCCCTGCTTCTCACATTACACCAGCTTCAGGTTTCTTTTGAGGCGTAAAGGGACTCTCCTGGTTCTCACTTAGTGGCAATATCATGTGAAAAGGAGAGTGCACTCCTCAGAAAACACACCCAGGAGGTCCTTCGGACCTCGCCTACCCTGTCTTGTTGTCTTAAACAGGTCACTCCGTTCCTCTAAGTTTTGTTTCTCTTATCTGTAAATGAGGGCTTATAACTATATCGTGGGGCTGATGTGGAGACTAAACGAGATGACGCACAGGAAGTATCCAGCTCAGAGCCTACCTGGAGGAAGGATTCAGCAGAGGGTGGTTGTGCTGCACTCCTACTCGAGGGGCTGGAGGCCCCAGCCCTGGGGCCTTACTGCTGCAGGCCCTGCACATGCCCAGACCTGCTGCGGGTGTGCTGCTTGCTAGTCGTTCCCACACCCGCTCAGGATAACTTTGTGGAGTGACAGATGGCATAGCCCCAGCATGGCCTCACCCACTTCTCCTGCTCTCTAAAGACACTTTTTGTCACCCACCCAGGAAACTCTGCACTGTGTTTTATGACTTATTATTCACTCTATCTAGTAATTTGGGGAGAAGAGAGCACCAAATGCCACCAATGAGGCCCCACAGCTGCTAATAGGAACGATTGTTTGCATCCCACGGTACTCTCTTGGCCCCAGCGGCTCTGGCAGCTGCTGGAGCACTGTCTGTCAGGGCAGGATACGTGCTGAATGCTCCAAAGGCAGAATAGAGCCCAGCACAGTCACACTGGGATCCCGGAGGCTGGCAGCATTAATAATCTATAGTTCAATCATTAGGAGCAAATCCAAGTGAAATAGGAAAATATGCAACATGCTGGAGGCTGCAAAGCTGCTGGGGGGTGGCTGTCCTGCTCTGCGGCAGCCTTAATGATTAGTTCCCAGCCACTAGCAGCCCCAACTGACAAGCGGCGCCTGCAAGCAATAGGCTTTCTACGTGTGATAATTGAACAAAGCTAGAACTAGTTCAAGATATTAACATGGACTCGCTGCTAGGGATCTGCTGGGCTTGTCAGGCCCCCAAATTGAACCCTTTCCTGTGCACTCTGAAGAATGACCATTGGGTCAGTTATGCCCACTAGACAGATCTGCAAGTGTATCTTTCTGGATGCAGGGTCCAAGGCTGCTGGGGTCCTGGCAAGAATTTAATATGTGAACTAATATGACCCCATCCTGATTTCTCCAATTACATACTGGACAGAAGTGCTAACCTAGGCCTTTATTGTAACAGGTCAGCCTGTAGCACAGTAAGTAGGAAGATATCTGTAGTGGAGAAGCATTTTTAATTTGTTTTGTTTTGTTTAAAGATTTTATTTTTTTCCTTTTTTCTCCCCAAAGCCCTCTGGCACATAGCTGTATATTCTTTGTAGTGGGTCCTTCTAGTTGTGGCATGTGGGACGCCGCCTCACCGTGGTTTGATGAGCAGCGCCATGTCCGTGCCCAGGATTCGAACCAACGAAACACTGGGCCGCCTGCAAGGGAGCGCGCGAACTTAACTACTCGGCCACGGGGCCAGCCACTAATTTCAGGTTTTTAAAAAAAAAAATCATTCATTTCAAGTTGTCATTGGATCAAAGGTTTATAAAAGGCTTTGTTGATAGCCTTCCTAGTCATAATCATTAGTCAGGAGCCTCTGCCTGCAAATGACAGAAGCCCAGCTCAAACTAAATGAAACCCCAGAAGAGACTCGAACGTCTCGCAGAACTACACCAAGGGAGGGGCAGGTGGCCTGGAGTCAGGGCCTCTGGAAGCCCAGATTTGAAATGCCATCGGAAGTCTGCTTCTTGTCTCTCCATGTTGGCTTCCTTCTCTCAGACTGGCCCCCGCAAAATGGAAGTCACAGGAAGCTCCGGGCTCATGCACCTCATAGCTTGGTGTTTAGAAAGCAGAGGGGCCTCTTTCCTAGTGCCACGCTGAGAATTTCTGGAGAAGAACTCAGAATGTCTGGCTCCTATGATGAGTCCATCCGTTCAGACCATCAGCACAGCCACATCCCGTCCCAGTGCTGAGGCACATGTCCTCAGGCTCTCCCAGCCTTGCTAGTTCCCCTGAGACTTTCAGCTCCTCCTCCCGCTTCAGGCTCTGATGAAGCCCTGCGCCCCAGGCTGTGGGATCTGGCTTCCCAAGCAACTGCGAAAGAGGCTGCATGATGCAAGGCAGAAGTGCAGAGGCCTAATTCTCTGTGGACGGGAGGGAGCCAGAGAAAATAAACCCCTTTTCCTTGCCTCTGAGAGACTGTCCCAAGACCCAGTTTCTCCATAAAGCCTGTCCAAAGATATCCTGCATGGCTGAGAAAGTGCCCCTGGCTTAAGCACTGGGCTGTACATAATGCATAATCCTGCATTGCTCTCCATCTTTCACCACCTCAATTCTCTTTCCTTTCACTCTGGCTGTCCTTGGATTATACCTTCCAAATAAAACATTAACACTTAATCCTTGCCTCAGGCTCTGTTTCCTTGGGAGGGCAGGGAACACACTTGAAAAGCCTGAATGATGAAAATCACGACCACATCCTTTTTATTATGCCAAACATCCTCAAATCTGTGAAGACAAAGAACTCAGGCTGATCTAGAGGCAGTACCCAATGAATTTCTCTCCCAGAATTAGAATTCCATGAGACTAAATTTAGATCAAAGTTTGGTGAAAAGACTTGCTGTTTAGGATTGTATTGAAAAAGCATTTTAGGGGCTTCTGGTTAAATATGGCAGATTGAACATGCAAGTTTACCTCCTCTCCCTCCAGAAACCCCCATAAAGTGACAATAAAGCAAGAAAAAACTTATAATCTACCCATAAGGAGAAATAAAACTGGAGAGAAGATGATGGCAGATGAGAGACGGCAGTGTATTTTGGGAGGCTGGCAGTGGCAGAGCAGAGAAAGCTGAAATTTAAGCACCTATAGAGGGAACACTGGAGGATACAAATGATGATGGGAGGCTGGGAGGAGGCACAGAACTGATTAAAGTAAGAAAGACACTGCCCCTCTGGCTAGTCCTCTCCCCTCCCTCAACAGCCAAGCAACCTGCCCCATAGGAGGCGGGAGGTTTGCTCTCTGGAAAATGTGAACTGGACACACTCCAGATGTGGAGACGCCAGATCCAGCAGAGGAGAAGTGTGAGGTGAAAGTCCCAGTGCTGACTGGTAGAGTTCCTTGTCCCCTTCTCCTGGCCCTGTGTCCAGAATGGCAGCAGCCAGGAGTAGAGGTACCGGAAGATAAAGTCCAGGAAATTTCATGAAAAAGAGAACAAGGCCCTCTATCTGACTAATAGGAATTCCAGAAAGAGAGGGCAGAGACAATGGAGTGGAGGGGTCTTTTAAAGGCATGGTAGTAGGAAAAATTCCCAGAACTGAAAGACATCAATCTCCAGATTGAAAAATTCACAGTAAGTGACAAACAGCCCAAGCCTCTCTATCAGGAAATTCCAGAACACCAGGGAGAATGAGAAGCTCCTGAAAGCTTACAGAGAGTAAAGCATGTCATTTAAAAAAGGAACTAGAATCAAAATAGCATCCGGTTTCTTAATAGCAACCTCAGAACCTAAGAGTTAATGGGGCACTGTCCTCAAAATTCTGGAAGGAAATAATTTCAAGCAGTAATTCTAAGACCTCAGGTAAGTGCCAAAGGAATAGGACTATTGCTGTTCATAAATGAAGGAGAAATGGTATGATTAGAATATCACCATTTTGCAACCCCTAGTTGTTTAATTAATTTAATTAATTAATTAAAGAAGTATTGAGCATCAGTGGCTGCTGCCACAGAAAAAGAGACACCCAGACAACCAGATACCATGTACTTCCTGGTGGGAAAACATGCCGCCTTGAAAAATAAACTGAACCTGACTCCCGCCAAGACTGTAGACTCCCTGGCAACTTAAGGAAAATACAGGAGACAGAGGAACGTGTTAAACAGTACCATGGAGCTGCAGTCCACAAAGTTCAGGTGTGGGAAACTAAGGACAAACAGCCTGATTCGTCTGAAAAACAAATTGCAAGAAATAAAACAGAGCTGGAAGGGGCTGCCCTGGATTAAAACAGATTTTAAAAATGTATCAGGGGCCCGCCTAGAGGCACAGTGGTTAAGTTTGCACGTTCCACTTCTCGGCAGCCCAGGGTTTGCCAGTTCGGATCCCGGGTGCGGACATGGCACCGCTTGGCACGCCATGCTGTGACAGGCGTCCCACGTATAAAATAGAGGAAGATGGGCATGGATGTCAGCTCAGGGCCAGTCTTCCTCAACAAAAAGATGAAGATGGCAGTAGTTAGCTCACGGCTAATTTTCTTCCTCAAAAAAATTTAATTTAATTTAATTTAAAAAGTATCAACTTATTTGAATCCTGATTCAAATAAACCATAAAAAAGAAATTATACCATTTATGACATTACTGAAAATGTAAACACTGGATATTTAATGATGTTAAGGAATTATTAATAATTTTTTTAATGTGAAGACAGTATTGCAGTTAAATATATATATTAAAAACAGAATCCTTATATTTTGGAGAAACGTATTGAAATACCTGGGACTTGCTTCAAAATAACCCAGGAGAAAGAAGAGTAGATGGGGCTGGAAATGACACAAGATTGGCCATGAGTTGATAACTACTGGAACTGGGTGATGGATAATGGGAGTTAATTATGCTGTCTGTCTAATTTAAATATATTTTAATTTTTAAAAATAATTTAAACTAAAAAAAATAAAAACAGTTCACCCATTTCTCCTACCTGCCCCCCCCATCCTCACCTCTGGCAACCACCAATCTGTTCTCTGCATCTATGAGCTTGTTTATTTACTTATTTATTTTTAGATTCCACATATAAGAGAGATTGCATGGTGTCTGTTCTTTTCTGTCTTATATAATGCCCTCAAGCATACTTTTAAATTCTTCTCAAAACATTCTTTAAACATTTTTTTAAATGTATTTTTAAATTCTGTATAATAAACAGTTATTTTTAAGAAACCAAAGTTGTAGCCTAGGAAGGAGTAAATCAGGGGCTTGAACCTGGAGAAGAGTGTGGGGAGTCCCTGGGACCCAGGGACAGCCAGGCAAGCCAGACAGGAGCACAGGAGGTGGTGAGAGGGAGGGATCCTGGGGAAAAAATTAATTATTTCGATTATTTGATATGTTTATATGGAAAATAATATTAAAGGGCATTTTACAGAACTGCTGGATCAGTTTGAAAAATAAATTGTGCTAGATACAGTCATAGATCACTTAACGACAGGGATATGTTCTGAGAAATGGGTCATAGGCAGGTTTTTCATTGTGAGAACATCACAGGGTGCCCTTACGCGAACCTAGGTGGTATAGCCTACTACACAGCTAGGCTATATGGTACTGATCTTATGGGACCACTGTCACATATGCCCTCTGTCATCGATCAAAACGTTGTTATTTGGCACACGACTGCATTGAAAACTAAGAAGAAAAACAAGGCAGTTATTAGCCCTAGAAAAGCAAAAAGTTACACAAGAAAGAAATGTGGTTAATATTTGCATTGTTAAAATAATATAACCATAGATACTAATTTACCCCAAAATTACAATACAAACTTTTTGGGAAGTTCAGAATAGGGAGAAGTGGGACTTTCTGTTTAAAAAGATAAATCCTCATTTGCCATAACAAGAAGTCAATAGGTATGCCTGAAACTAATCAATAAGAATTTATATCATGTTTATAAGCAAGCACATTTATGTCAGTAATCACTTGAAAAATCAGATGATAGTCTCTGAGTTACTTAGGATTCTTTGGTTGCAAGCAACAGAGACCAAGCAAAGCTAGATTTAAGATAAAAAGGAGAATTTATTTTAAGGATTCATGGTTGTATCTGATGGGAGCAAAGGGCAGAGGTATGGCTGGGCCCGGGGAACGACCACAGTCAGGAAGGACAAGGCAGTTAGAAACCAAGCAGTGGCTGCTCCTTTCTCTCTGCAGACTGGCTTTCTCAGCTTGGCCCAAAGCTCCATGTTTACATGATACAAATCCCAAAACCCACAGAGATGAACCAGATGCATTTCAGCCCCCAATCCAATCTCCTGGAGAGTGATTCAGTGGCATGGTTTGATGTGGCAGTTTCAAACTGACTGCAAGTTATTTGGCACTCCTCCCGTAGAGAAAGCGGGGTCTATGTCACCTTCCCTTGAAGCTGGGCAAGCTTTTGATGGCTTTGACCGTGGAGTCTGGCAGAAGTGAGGCCATGTGACTTCTGAGGCTGAGTTATGGAAGGCCACCTAGTGTCCAGCTTGTTTGCTGGAACATTGACTCTTAGAGTCTTGACCTGTTATACAAGAAGTCCAGCCATCCTGAGGCTTCCATGTGGTGAGGAAGCCCAGGCTATGTGGAAAGACGATGTAGACAGTCTAGCAGACGTTCCAGCTGTGCCAAGCCTTCACGTCATCCCAGCCCAGGTGCCAGACATGTGAGTGAAGAAGCCTTCAGATGATTCCAGCCCCAGCCATCTGAGTGGCCCCTAGTGATTCGTCTTCTCGTCTGAAGCCCCTGCAGTCATGGAGCAGAGTCAAGCCCTGGAGAGCATAATAAAATGGCTTTTGCTCCATGCCGCTAAGTTTAGGGGTGATTGTGGCGCATGAACCTGTAACTGGAATGCTTGGATCAGATGACTGTCCCTGCTTCATGGAATCATGAAGTCACAGCATGACTGCTGGGGATCTACCTCCCAAGTAGGTGGGGATGGCAAGAAGTGGAGCAGCGTCCAACAAACTATGGCTTGACAAACAACCCTCAAGTTGTCCGCTGCATTTTCTGTCTTGGTTTCACAGCAGCCTGTTGCCTACCCTAAACAGAAGGAAGGACATTTGGGTTGAGAACTCCTGAATTCTCTTATTTAAGCCCACTTCTCAGTTCTTGCTCTCCTACACAGTAAGCCAATGAAAAGGAGGGAAGAGTCTATGTGCCATGGGAGATGGTATCATTCATTCCCTTCCCTCCCAGTTCCATGGTGGTCTTCTAGCAGAAACAGTTGCCAAGAAATGGGAAATATCCTCAGAGCTCTGGCATCTTCCCACTGTGGCCTCTCGAGTACAGAGGAGATAATTAGAGAGTCCTCATGTTGCCTAGCAACCAGTGAATGCTGTTTGCCATCATGTCATTAATATGATATGAAAGTGTTTCATAGAAGACATTCATCTTGCATTAATGAAAATCAAATTTGCTAATATGACACAAAATCTGTTCTTCCTTGTGACTTTCTATACTTAAGTAGCTTATTTATTGAATTAGGCTGTGAGTGGTTTTCAGGTTTGAGACTGTTAAAGTATCGTAATAATGACTTTGTTTTCAATAATATCAGATGGCTGTTAATGATGCGATTATGAGCTATAACCCTGTGATCACCATCCCAGACGAAGCCCCCTCCCCTGAGGTCCAGCCCCAATGCCAGTTTACTCTCTGCCACCCAACTTGTTACTGCTGAACCTCAGCTAGGAGAGGATTCTGGTCTACTTTCCAGACTATCCAGATCTTTCCTTGGAGCTCAGAGACAGATAACTGAAGAAACACCTGTAGCCTAAAGAGGGTTCCAATGAATAAATGGATCTCATGTCATCGTAAGCATGAAAGGAACTACCAGAAATTATTCAGCTGTCCTCTTCTTTCTAAAAAGGATAACGAAAGACCCTAAATAAGTCAGGCACTAAAAAGAGGATAAGAAATACAGACAGTCCCCTTCTTTCAAACACAATTCATTCCTGAAAACAAGTATGGAATTCAAATACACAAAAGCCAAATAATAGACTAATATAAGGGAAATTCCCAGAGAGTTAAAAAGTGACTGCCCAAAATGTTCTTTAGTATCTTTAGCACACGAAAGTCTGAATTCAGCACACAGAAAGCAGTTTAGGGGGTATCAGTGGCTGAGATATGGACAGACAAGCTGCGCTATAGTCAGATACACAGAACCAACATCCATCAGTCAAGGGCTGCTTCTCAAGGCATCCAGAAAGAAACCTTTCAAAAATCTCAACTGCAGAGCTGTATTTCTAGAAATGTTATTTTTTTACAGAGAATTTTTTTCTATTTACAAAATTAATGTATAATCCTCACATAACCCAAAGAGAGTGGGGTGTAAAACAGACAATCAAAAAGAAGAAACCAAAAGAGATGATCATTGTACAATTTTTGGTGTGTGTCCCTCTAATATTTTTTCTCTGAATATATAAAATATATATGTATGTTAACAATATTTTACATACTGACTAACAGCTTGCTATTTTGGCTTATCAGGATATTCTAAACATTTTCTATTTCTTGAACTATTATTTTAATGACATGATTTTTTAGTGACAGAGGGTTCCACCGTGCCAATATGCCTTATTTAGTTAATCAGACTGCCTCTGACTTCTTGTTTTGATAATTAATGCTGCAGTAAACATCCTTAATGATACATCTTTTTGGCATATCTCTGTTATTTCCATTACAGTTTTTAAAATGTCATTAGTTCTTATTCATTCAATGCATGCTTACTGAACACCAGTGTGCTGGGGACCTGGGACACAGCCACCAACAAGAAAGACTTGCTTTCTTCCTTCACAGAGCTCAAAATTAAGTAGTAAAGATAGAAAATTTTAAATGGCTATTAAAAAATTCTGCCACCACCCAAATGAGTGTTCCTCCCACCTCTCGATCCTACTTCTCTCCCAGCGCTGCCGCATTCTAGAAGTGCGAATGTGTGTGTTTCTCAAAAATACTGTGCATATTCTTCTTTATTTTTCTGTTTTCACTTAATAATACCAACTGAAGATCATTCTGTGTCAGTACACATAGATCTCATTCTTTTTAATGGCTTCCTTATATACCACAGAATGGCTAAATCTCAGTTTACTTAACTTTTTTCCTATTAATAAACATTTAGGTTATTTTCAATTTTTTCTTGTTATTGTAAGTAATGTTTTCACTGAACATATTTCTTTGTGTGCATCAGTGGAAGTTCTGGATCAGTGGGTATGCACATTTAAATTTTGATCAAGATATTAGCTTAAATTACCCTCAAAAAGGGTTACGCCAATTTATACTCCCAGCAAGAGTGTTGGAGAGGGCTTGTTTCTTCCCATCCTCATCAACATTGGATATTTTCCCCATTTTAATTTTTGTCAGTGTGCAAGAGGAAGAAAGGGTAAAAAGACTATCTTGTACTTTCAATTTGCATTTCTTCAGTGTCAAATAACTTGTTTTTGTCCATTTTCCTGTTAAGTTGCCTTTTTCTTTTTGATTTATGAGAGTTTATGATAAAATAAGACTAGTAATTCTTATTATATATATTGCAAATGTTTTCCAGCATATCATTTTTTTTCTAGTTAATAGATTTTTTTAGAGCAGTTCTAAGTTTATGGAAAAATTGATTGGAAATTTCATAATCCCATATACCCTCCCTGCCCCCACCAGATTTCCCTATTATTTATATCTTGAATTAGTGTGGTATATTTGTTATAACTGATGAGGCAGTATTGATACATTATTAACTAAAGTCCATAGTTTACATTACCTTTTATTCTTTGTGTTGTACAGTCTATGGGTCTTAACAAATGTATAATGACATCTGTCCATCATTACTGTGTCACTGTCCTAAAAATCTCCTGTACTCCAAATACTGATCCTCCCCGCCACCTCCCAAAACCCTTGGCAAAACTGATCTTTTTATTGCCTCCATAGTTTTACCTTTCCCAGATATTGTATACTTGGATTCATACAGTATGTAGCCTTTTCAGATTGGCTTCTTTCACTTAGCAATGTGCATTTAAGGTTCCTCCATGTCTTGGTAGCTCATTCCTTTTTGTTGACGAATAATAGTCCATTGTACGGATGTACCACAGTTTGTTTATCCATTCACCTATTGAAGGACATCTTGGTTGCTGCCAAGTTTTAGCGATTATGAATAAAGCTGCTATAAATATGTGCGGGTTTTTGTGTGGATATAAGTTTTTAACTTATTTGGATATATACAAAAGAGCACAATTCTGGATCATATGGCAAGAGCGTGTTTAGTTTTATAAGAAACAGCCAGTCTGTCCTCTAAAGCAGCTGTACCCTTTTGCATTCCCCCAAGCAATGAGTGAGAGTTCCTGTTACTCCACATCCTTGTCAGCATTTGGTCTTGTCAGTGACTGGGATTTTAGCCATTCTAATAGATGTGCAGTGGTATGTCATTGTTGTTTTAATTTGCAATTCCCTAATGACATATGATGTTGAGCATCTTTTCATATGCTTATTTGCTCTCTGTATATCTTCCTTGGTGAGGTGTCTGTTCAGATCTTTGGTCCGGTTTTTAATTGTTTTCTTTTCTTATCATTGGGTTTTAGGGGTTCTTTGGATATTTTGGATACAAATCCTTTACCAGATACACGTTTCACAAAGATTTTTCTCCCAGTCTGTGGCTTATCTTTTCCGTCTCTTATATCATTTGTCTTTGATATCTTTTTTCATATAAAAGTTTTAATTTTTTCATAATCAAATCTTCTGTGTTGCTTCTGAATTTTGTCTCCTACTTAGGAAAATCTTTTCCTACTGAAAATTGCAAAGTATTCTCCTATTTTCTTCTATCACTTTTGCATTCTTTTTTACATTGATATCTTTGAAGTCAGCTGGAATTTTTTGTGTGCATGTGTACAATGTAAGGTAAGAATCTAATTTTACTATTTCTAAGTACAGAGACAATTTTTTCAACAACTTTTGCTAAATAGTCCATGTTTTTCCTCTTTAATTGAAATGCTACTGTTATGATATACTGATCTAAATTCTTTTACACAGATGAGTCAATTTCTGGACTTGCTGTTCTGATTCCATGGTTCATTTTTTCTATTTCTGTATTCTTCCATGCTGTTTTAATTTAACACAGTTTTTTTGATGTCTCTGATGAACAATTTTCTTAGCTAGTTTTGCACTTTTTTTCCCAAATGAATTACCATGTGTAATCTCATAATGATTCATTTTGAGATTTTTAACTGAGTTTGAATTGAATTTTTAGGTTAATTTAGAGTATATTTGTAAATTAATTATTACCATTCATAGCTTCTTTTGTCAGTAAACTCTGATAGATTTCTTCATAGAGCTTGCACATTTATTTTCAGGTCTGTTTTAATACTATTTATAGTTTTGTTGCTATTGTTAAATGGGATATTTTTTCCCATTACATTTTCTGATTTTTTTTTTTTTTTAGAGATTTTATTTTTTCCCTTTTCTCCCCAAAGCCCCCCGGTACATAGTTGTGTATTCTCCGTTGTGGGTTCCTCTAGTTGTGGCATGTGGGACGCTGCCTCAGCGTGGTCTGACGAGCAGTGCCATGTCCGCGCCCAGGATTCGAACCGACGAAACACTGGGCCGCCTGCAGCGGAGCGCGCAAACTTAACCACTCGGCCACGGGGCCAGCCCCTACATTTTCTGATTTTTAAAGAACACTGGTAGATAGGGAAGATACTGGTTTGTAAGTTGCTTTTGTGTTGACTTCTCCTTTTTGTTTAAATGCATTTTAGTAGGTTATCTTCAGATTTCTAGTCAGATGATTATCAGCTGCAAATAATGACGGCATTTTTTCCTATTTATTTTTCTTGTTTTATTGAATTGGCTAGAGCACTAGTACAATATTAAGTAATAGTGGAGATAGTTGCCTCATTTGTCCTCTTCTTGCCTTTCATGGAAAAGGGACAATGAACAAATAATTTTTTTTAAAAGAGAAACTAAGTCAAGGACTTCTAAGGCTGGTGTATAATTTCATGGATTGCAGTCAGATAACACTGGTGTAGCTTCTTACTATAATTTCTCTTCCCTTGGAAAAGTTAAACTGAAATGTCCTAATGAATATAGATATGCCTCACTTTACATAATGATATGTCTCCAAAATGATTGGCACAAGCTCTCATCTTGATTTTAGGAGACTTTCTTTGTTGCTAAGATTACATGTTTCTATCTTTGGACTGCCATTATCTTAAACTTTAGGTTGGAGAAATATTATTTTTATCTTATGTTACAACCAGATAACTGTGACCTTCCCTAAAGAGGAAATGACTTATCTATTCCAGCTTAGGGAGGTAGTTTAATGGAAGAAGGGAAATGACCAGATATATTTTATTAGATGAATTACCAAATTTCATCCCAAAACAGACGGCAGAAGATATGGGAGTCATTTGAATGCCCTGAAGGTCCCTATCCCCAGGATTTCCTGCAAATCTTTCTCCTTGGTAGATCAGATCTCTCGTGTAACATGAATTGCTGGGTGGTCACTCATCACGATGTTAGGTCTTATCTGGGTGAGCACTTGCAGTCTTAGGAGCATCCCACCTTGCTCTCAGGCACTGCCTGTCTCTCCAGAGCCCATGCTCTAGCCATGCCCATGGTCCTGCCAACATACAGAACAGACTGGGTGCACTGCTTCTTCACTTCGAAAAGTAAGTAAGCCATTTTAAAAACTGGACTTTAAAGAGTCACTTGGAATTTCAAATTAACTTGCTGGGTTAAACCTGCTAAATAATCAAAGCGAGTTTGTTTGTGTTGATAGGACCCATGTTACCAAACACTATTCAGATTGACTGTGTGCCTGACGACAGTGGTCATGAGGCAAGACAAAGTGACCGTGACCTTGGGCCCACGGAGCTCGCCGCATTCCACACTGGGGCACCATCGCTGGGGTTCCCTGGTCTCTGAGCACCGCAAAACAAGTACACATCAGGGATCCTGGCACGTTGCATGGTGCTTGGCACATAAGGGTGGGTGTCCAATGAATGTGTGACTGTCACTGACTTACTAGGTTTGTCTGTCTCTCTTTGTCTGAAGGAGTAGACTATGTTATCTCATTTTGCTCATTTCAACTGAGACTTCTCCAGTTAATATTCTAATGGTCTCCTAATTGCCAAATCCAATATAATTTTTGGTCTATGATTTTTATTCATTCATTCATTCAGTAAACATTTATTAAGCACCTGCTGTGTACCATGTTCTGCAGATACGGTTGTGCATAAGACTGAAAAAGTCCAGCCCCTCTGGATTTTATATTCTAGAGGAGGAAGGCAGACACAAACAAGTAAATAAATATGTAAATAAGACCATTTCAAAGAGTGGTAAGGGCTATGAAACAAATTAAATAAAGTGTGATAAAGCAGACTGAGTAGGAGTTGAGGTGGGTGGGGCAGATGCTCTGAGGAGGAAATAGCCGAATCCTGGAGGATCAGACTCAGCCAGGCATGCATGATCTGGGGGGAGAGGAGTCCGGCCAGAGGGACCAGTAGGTGCAGAGACCCTAAAGTGGGAGAGATCTGGGTATGTCTGAGGAATGAAAAGAAGCCCCGTGTCGCTGTCGCAGAGCGCAGGAAGGTCAGAGGAGCTGCATCATGTCGATCTTGTAGGCGGAGGTTTGGGCTAGATGCGTATTTCCGTGACTGAAGGACAGTAACGTGCCAATCATAGGAGGCATCTTCAGAGTAGAGAAAAGGGCCGAGAGTATCCCAACATTTTGGTGCCCAGCAGAAAATATAGTTCAAAACGTAGAAGAACACGATGTGGGATTTCCCAGAAGCTGAGAGAGTGAAGTAGTGGTCAGCCATGTCGGGTTCTCCTGAGGCGCTGAGTCAGTTGAGGACGGAGAATTGGTTCCTGAACTGGCTTTGGAAAGAGCCGCTTCAGAGGAGGTGGGGGCTGGAAACAGCTTATGAGAGAGGAGACCTGAGGAGCTGGACATGTAGCAAATAGAGCCGAAGCTGGAGTTCTCTGTGAAGTGGGATAGAGAGCGGCGGAATACTGTGGAGAGGGGACTGGAGTCGAGAGAGAGTTTGTTAAAGAGGAGAGATGGTGAGTCTTGTCTGTAAGCAAATAAATGACGCAGAAGAGAGGGGGACAGTGGCAGAGCCAGGACAACTTTCTATCATAGTAGCCGAAGAGGCAGAGTCAGGGGAGAAAAGAAGGCGAGTTGCGACCTTTAGGGGTGAAAAGATAAGGCAGTCCTCAACCCTTCCTGTCTTCTCAATAAAGCGTGAGTAAGGTCATCAGCTGAGAGCAGAGAAAAGCAGTCGGGGGTATTGGATGTGTGAGGAGAGAGGAAAAGTCATCTCAGAGAGCAAAAAAGTGAATTCACCAGGGCAATGTCTGGGATTGCCAGGTAATGTTGAGTGCGTATTAGGATCTTCGAGGAGAAATGTGAAGTGAGATGGGGCTGCGTGGTTGGGGGGGTGGTTTTTTCTACCCGTATCTGGCTTCTCAGGTGCAGGAGAGAGATAGGCGGAGAGTGGGTTAAACAGAGGGACTGGATGAGGGAGTTATGGGTGTTTGCAAGACAGGGATCCTTGAACTTCATCTCTAAGGAGCAGCTGATGTTGTCGGCCACCGTGTCATCCTGACTCATCCCAGCATCCTGGGTCCATTCTGAGAAGGTGACAGCTGACCCTGAAGCTGACCTGTGGCAGCTAGGCAGTAGCGAACAGTGCTCACAGACCAGGCCCCCTGGGACCCCATCTGAGACAGGACAGGGAAAGGGACAGTGCAACAAAGACAGCTACACGCCCTCTCTTCTAACACGAGTGACTGCTGCTTTTGACCAATGACAACTCGGGTCCTGTTTTCAATCCTCCTGCCTCCTGGATAGAAAGCACCAAGACAGCCAGTCACCAGACTGCCAGTCCTCCCCTCCCCCCCAACAGCAGGCTAGCCACCTCTGCCTTAACCTCCCTTAGAACCACCCCTCAAACCCAAATCCTGTTATAAGCCCCTCCCAGCTCGCTCTTATCAGGATCCCGGCAGCGCCTCGCTCCCCTGCTGTAGCAACTACATAAACCTAACTCTGCTCTTCCCCAGAGGCTGCCGGTGGTCTCTGGCTGGTGGGAGTCAGCAGTTGGCTCCTCACTCTCTGCCTATATTCCTGGTCACTTCTGATGACGCTTTGCTTCAGCGTCTCCCTCTGCTCCTCCCATCCCGCCAGCCCCTGTGAAATATTGGCGTTCCCTGGTTTTGTCGTCAATCCTCTTAGCCTCTCTTTCTTGCACGGCCCCTCCTCTCCGAGGCCCTCATCAGCTCAGTCGGTGCTGCTGTTGGTCTGGCCGACTGGACGTTAACACTGGTTTTCTGTAGGCACTTCTGCTTCTACCTCGTGCTACAAAAGGAACGCACTCCTCACCCCTGCCTTTGCCCTGTCTACCGCCTCGTCCTGGATTCTGCTTCCTACGTGGTTTCTCAAGCCAGGACCTGGGACCACCTACGCGCCCGCCTCCCTCCCACGCTGCTCCCTCGTGTGGCTCACCGCAAACGTTCTGCGCCACCTCTTAGATCGCCCTCAACCATGCCCTCCAGTCATCGCAGCTGAACTTGCCAAGTCCCTTTGCTTCTGGCCTTATCCCGTTCCTGTTTAGCTGTTCGAAGACTTAAATATGATGACATCGTCACTCTTTTTAAAAAAAATTCCCCATGGTTCTATAGCACTTAAGAGAGAAAAGTCCAAAACCCATAGACCAGCACTAGACGTAGTCCCCAATTACCGCCTCCCACGTTGCAAAACCTGATGCTAGAGCCACAAAGCATTTGTTCTTCCCAGAAGCCCCCCTGCGGCTTTGTGCCTCCACATTTGCCCATGCTGTTCCTTCTGCCTGGAATAGCTGAGGGGAACACCGACTCCTTCTTGATGCTTAGATAGATCCTCCTCGATATTTCTGTAATCAGCTCCCAGCAGGTTATCGCCGGGACTCTTCCCTGCTCTGTTACAGTGCTTCTTGCCCACTCTTAGGATTACTTTTTACATGTCCGTTGTCTCTTCTCGTCGGTGAGCCTCTGGATGTAGGCCCCGCCGCAACTTTGTCTTTGGGTTTGGAATATTTCTCACAGTAGACATTCAGCAAATGCTTGCTTTCTATTTTTCTTTTTGTCTAGACCAGTGCTGTCCGGTAGAAATATAGTGTGAGCCCTATTTGCAATTTTCACTATTTTAGCAGTCACATTAAAAGAAAAAGATGAAATTAATTTTAGTAATATATTTTTATTTAACTCAATATATCCAAACTATTGTCTTTTCAATATTTAATCAATATAAAAATATTAATGAAATATTTTATTTTCTCTCTTTTTTAATACTGTCTTCAAAATCCAGTGTGAATTTTCACTTGCAGCCCAATCATTTCAGACCAGCCACGCTGCAAGTGCTCAGTAGCCACTATGCGGGTGCCTCGTGGCTCTTGCACTGGGCAACACTGGTCTTGGCAGTGGCTGCTCTGGACCAGGTCTCCAAGATCTGCAGTCTCGCATCCCTTCCAGCACTGAAAAAAGGGCTGTGATATTTCACGTGAATTGAAGAGAATGTCTCCTCTCTCAGAGTGGAGAGTGTCCTTCCACCATTGACCAGATGGGCCCCAGTCATTTCCTTGTATTCGCCCGTCCCTGTGCTCACTGTGTACACAACCCTCAGGAACATGGTCCAGCCACAAAAATCCTGGGGGCACAGATTGGAAAACTCAACCTATGGCTATTTCTTTACTAAGAGTAATGGAATAAAGAAACTAAACAATGAGTGATTTCTTTTCACTTTTAATTTCAAACTTCCGAAAGCTTACGTAAATAGAACAAAGAACAGCTGCACACCCTTCACCCAGAATCCCCAAATGTTAGCATTTCACTGCACGTGCTTTATCGTTCTTTCTCTCTCCCTCTCTCTCTTTACATACACACATACACACACAGTCTATGGACAGAAAGATATAGCTTTTTGTTTTATTGAGGTCATAATAGTTTACAACATTGTGAAATTTCAGTTGTACATTACTATTTGTCAGTCACCATGTAAGCGTGCCCCTTCACCCTTTGTGCCCGCCCCTCAGCCTGCTTCCTCCTGGTGACCACCGAACTGTTCTTTTTGTCCGTGTGTTTGTTTATCTTCCATACATGACCGAAATCGTATGGCGTTTGTCTTTCTGTCTGGCTTATTTCACTCCGGATAATACCTTCAAGGTCCATCTGCGTGGCTGCGAATAGAACCACTTTGTCTTTTTTTATGGCTGAGTAGTATTAGTATTCCATTGTATATATATATACTACATCTTCCATATACCACATATCCAACCATCAGTGCATGGGCACTTGGGTTGCTTCCACATCTTGGCTATTGTGAATAACACTGCAATGAGCATAGTGCTGCATAAGTCTCTCCGAATTGTTGATTTCAAGTTCTTTGGATAAATACCCAGTAGTGTGATAGCTGGATCATATGGTATTGCTATTTTTGGTTTTTTGAGACTCTCTGCACTGTTTTCCATAGTGGCTGCACCAGTTTGCATTCCCACCAGCAGTATATAAGGATTCCCTTTTCTCCACAATCTCTCCAACATGTGTTATTTTTTATCTTGGTGATTATGGCCATTTTAATGGGTGTAAGTTGATATCTTAGTGTAGTTTTGATTTGCATTTCCCTTATGATTAGTGATGTTGAACATCTTTTCATGTGACTATTGGCCATCTGTATATCTTCTTTGGAGAAATGTCTGCTGATATCCTCTGCCCATTTTTTTATCAGGCTGTTTGGTTTTTTGTTGTTCTGTTGCGTGTTCTTTGTATATTACGGAGATTAACCCCTTGCCAGATATATGATTTGCAAATATTTTCTCCCAGTTGGTGGGCTGTCTTTTGGTTTTGATCCTGATTTCCTTTGCCTTGCAGAAGCTCTTTAGTCTGATGAAGTCCCACTTGTTCATTTTTTCTTTTGTTTCCCTTGTCTGAGAAGACATGGTATTCGAAAACATCCTTTTAGGACGGATGTTAAAGAGTTTACTACCTATATTTTCTTCTAGAAGTTTTATGGTTTGAGGTCTTACCTTCAAGTCTTTGATCCATTTTGAGTTTATTTTTGTGTATGGTGAAAGATAATGGTCTACTTTCATTCTTTTGCATGTGGCTGTCCAGTTTTCCCAACACCATTTATTGAAGAGATTTTCCTTTCTCCATTGTATGTTTTTAGCCCCTTTGTCGAAGATTATCTGTTGGTAGATGTGTGGTTTTATTTCTGGGCTTTCAACTCTGTTTATTTCTGTGCTTTCAATTCTGTTCCATTGATCTGTGTGCCTGTTTTTGTATCAGTATCATGCTGTTTTGATTACTGTGGCTTTGTAGTACATTTTGAAGTCAAGGATTGGGATGCCTCCAGCTTTGTTCTTTTTTCCCAGGATTGCTTTAGGTATTTGGGGTCTTTGGTTGCCCCATATGAATTTTAGGATTCTTTATTCTATTTCCATGAAGAATGTCATTGGGATTCTGATTGGGATGTCACTGAATCTGTAAATTGCTTTGGGTAGTATGGACATTTTAACTATGTTTATTTTTCTGGTCTGTGTGCATGGAGTATCTTTCCATTTATTTATGTCATCCTTGATTTCTTTCAATACTGTCTTATAGTTTTCATTGTATAGCTCTTTCACCTCCTTAGTTAAATTTATTCCTAGATATTTCATTCTTTTTGTTGTGATTTTAGATGGGATTCTATTCTTGAGCTCTGTTTCTGTTAGTTTGGTATTAGAATATAGAAATGTAACTTACTTTTGTAAGTTAATTTTTGTAGTCTGAAACTTTACTGTAGTTTTTGATTATTTCTAATAGTTTTCCAATGTATTCTTCAGGGTTTTCTATACATAAAACCATGTTGTCTGCAAACAGCAAGAGTTTGCTTCTTCGTTTCCTATTTGGATTCCTTTTATTTCTTTTTATTGCCTAATTGCTCTGGCCAAAACCTCCAGTACTATGTTGAATAAGAGTGGCGAGAGCAGGTACTCTTGTTCCTGTTCTCAGAGAGATGTCTTTCAGTTTTTTCCCCATTGAGTATGATGTTGGCTGTAGGTTTGTCATATATGGCCTTTATTATGTTGAGGTACTTTCCTTCTATCCCCATTTTGTTAAGAGTTTTTATCATAAATGCATGTGGGATCTTGTCAAATGCTTTCTCTGCATCTATTGAGATAATCATGTGGTTTTTATTCCTCATTTTGTTAATGTTGTGTATCACATTGGTTGATTTGCGGATGTTGAACCATCCCTCTGTCCCTGATACAAATCCCACTTGATCATGGTGTATGATCTTTTTGATGCATTGCTGAATTCAGGTTGCCGATATTTTGTTGGATCTTTGTATCTATGTTTATCAGCGATATTGCTTGTAGTTTTCCTTTTTTGTGTTGTCCTTCTCAGGCTTTGGTACCAGGGTGATGTTGGCCTCATAGGATGTGTTAGGAAGTTTTCCATCTTCCCCAATTTTTGGGGATGGTTTGAGTAGGATAGGTATTATATCTTCTTTGAACATTTGGTAGAATTCTCCAGGGAAGCTGTCCGGTCCTGGACTTTTATTATTTGGGAGGTTTTTGATTACTGTTTCAGTATCTTTACTTGTTATTGGTCTATTCAGATTATCTATTTCTTCTTAATTCAGCTTTGGGAGATTGTAAGAGTCTAAGAATTTATCCATTTCTTTTAGATTGTCCAATTTGTTGGCTTATCGTTTTTCATAGTATTCTTTTATAATCTTTTGTTTTTCTGTGGTATCCATTGTAATTTCCCCTCTTTTATTTCTAATTTTATTTATTTGAGCTTTTTCTCTTTTTTTCTTACTAAGTCTGGCTAAGGGTTTGTCAGTTTTGTTTATCTTCTCAAAGAACCAGATCTTTGTTGTATTGACCCTTTCTACTGTCTTTTTTGTTTCACTTTCATTTATTTATGCTCTCATTTTTATTATTTCCCTCCTTCTGCTGAATTTGGGTAGGCTTTTTTTGTTCTTCTTTTTCTATTTCTGTTAGTGTAGTTTGAGATAGTTTCTTAGGGATTTTTCATGTTTGTTAAGGTGAGCCTTTATTGCGATGAATTTCCCTCTTAGGATTGTTTTTGCTGCATCCCATATGAGTTGGTATGGTGTATTTTCATTTTCATTTGTGTCCAGATATTTTTCCATTTGTCCTTTAATTTCTTCAATGATCCATTGGATGTTCAGTAGCATATGTTTAGTCTCCACATCTTTGTCCCTTTTGCGGGTTTTTTCTTGTTAATTTCTAGTTTCATAGCATTATGGTCAGAAAAGATGCTTGTTATTATTTCAATCTTCTTAAATTTATTGAGGCTTGCCTTGTTTCCCAACACATGGTCTATTCTTGAGTATGTTCCATGTGCACTTGAGAAGAATGTGTATTCTGCTGGTTTTGGATAGAGTATTCTATATGTATCTATTAAGTCCATCTGGTCTAGTTTTTCATTTAATTCCACTGTTTCCTTGTTAACTTTCTGCCTGGATGATCTATCCATTGATGTGAGCGGAGTGTTGAGGTCCCCTACTGTAAGTGTGTTGTTAATATATCCTTTTAGGTTTGTTAGTAGTTGCTTCATGCACTTTGGTGCTCCTGTGGTGGGTGCATAGACATTTGTAAGTGTTATGTCTTCTTGGTGGAGTCTCTCTCTTATCATTATATACTGCCCTCTTTGTCCCTCTTTACCTGTTTTATCTTAAAGTCTACTTTGTCTGATATAAGTACGGCAACACCTGCTTTCTTTTGTTTGCCCTTATCTTGGAGTATTGTCTCCCATCCCTTCACTCTGAGCTGTGTTTGGTGTTGGAGCTGAGATGTGTTTCCTGGAGGCAGCATTATGTTGGGTCTTGTTTTTTAATCCATCATACCACTCTGTGTCTTTGACTGGAGAATTCAACCCATTTACATTTAGAGTGATTATTGAGATATGAGGGCTTAATGCTGCCATTTTATCACTCATTTTACTGCCTGCATTTCCTTTGCTTCTCATCCCATGTATTTTGGACTGCTAATTCAGTTAGGTTGTTTTCTATGCTGGTTTTCCTAGTTTTCTCCTTATTTATTATTTGTGCTTCTGTTCTACTTATTTGTTTAGTGGTTACCATGAGGTTTGTATGAAAAATCTCATAGATGAGATAGTCCATTTTCTGATATCCTCTTATTTCCTTAGACTAAGCCAATTCCATCCCTTTCCTCTTCCCCTCCTAAGTTGTTTTTGTCACATCTTATTCCATCTTGTGTTGTGAGTTTGTGGTTAAAATGACAAGATTATATTTAGCTTTGGTGTTTTCCTTCCCTTTATCTTTAATGTTATATTTGAGTGTTTGCTAACCTGTTCTGATGGATAGCTACAATTTTCTGATTTTGTCTACCTATTTATCTCCTTACTCAGGGCTTTATAACCCCTTACTTCTGTTTTTCTTCAGGTATAAGGGCCTTCTTGAGGATTTTTTTTTGTAGTGGGGGGGGGGAGGTCTTGTGGCAATGAACTCCCTTAGCTTTTGTTTATCTGGGAAAGTGTTTATTTCTCCATCATCTCTGAAGGGGACAGAGTATTCTTGGCTGAAAGTTTTTGTCTTTCAAAGATTCAAATATATCATTCCACTCTCTCCTAGCCTGTAAGGTTTCTGCTGAGACATCCAGTGAAAGCCTGATAGGGGTTCCTTTGTAAGTTACTTTCTCCTGCCTTACTGCCCTTAGTATTTTTTCCTTTATCATTGACTTTTGCCAGCTTCACTACTATGTGCCTTGCAGTAGGTCTTTTTACCTTGATATAGTTAGGAGATTTGTTGGCTTCTTTCACATGTATTTCCATCTTCTTCCCCAGGTTTGAGAAATTCTCTGCTATTATTTCTTTGAACAAGCTTTCTGCTCCATTCTCCTTCTCTTCTCCCTCTGGAATACCTATAATCCTTATGTCCCATTTCCTAATTGAGTCAGGTATTTCTGAGAGACTTTCTTCATTTATTTTTAGTCTTAGTTCTCTCTCCTCCTCCAAATGATGCATTTCTCTATTTCTGTCCTCAATGTTACTGATTTGTTCCTCCAGGATATCAGCTCTATTGTTCAGGGAATCCATATTCTGCTTTATCTCATTCATTGTGTTTTCCGTCTCCAATATTTCTGATTGGCTCTTCTTTATAGTTTCAATCTCTTTTGTAAAGTGTCTCCTGGATTCATTGAACTGTCTATCTGCATTTTCTTGTAATTCATTGAGTTTTTTTATGATAGCTATTTTGAATTCTCTGTCATTTAGATTATAGATTTCTGTGCCTTCAGGATTGATTTCTGGGTACTTGTCATTTTTCTTCTGATCTGGAGATTTAATATATTTTTTCGTACCGCTAAATGGCATGGATTTGTGCTTCCACATGGTGGTACTATTTGATTGCCACTTCCACCTGCTGCCACTAGATGGGGATCAAGAGCTGCATGTTCTGAGCCTGCCACGACTCACAGCACAGCTCCCAGCTGCTGAACTGAGGTGCCAGGTGGGGGGAGGAGTACTTTCTTTCTCCTGTGCCATCTCGGGGTTTTCTCACTCTGCCCTCGCTATCTGCTTTCCTGAGCTGTTAGCTTGATGAAGACAGACCCACAATAGCTAGTCACTTCTGTGTGGGGCATTCCCCTGGGCTGTGAGGGACCTCAGAGAGCAATGGTATTCCTGTGGATGGCCACCCCCCACCCCCTCAGAGTGGCACGCAGTCCCTGGGTCACTGCCCTTCAGGAGGAAGAGAAGATTTCTCTTATCTCACTCCCCTTCCTCCAGCGGAAGGCTCCAGCACCTCCACCTTCCGACATGTGGCTGCATGGGTCTCTCAGGCGTCTTTTGTGTTGTGTGGATGTCTTCTGTTGGAACATTAATGTCCTTCTCGTTGTATCTTAGAGGGCAGAGTTCACAAGGAGAGCTCACTCCACCATGGTGCTGATGTGACTCCTCAAGATGTGACTTTTTTTCTGATGTTTGAAAGTAAATTGTAGACGTAATACTCTCTAAGTACTTCAGTATTTAGGATTCTCAGTTCCTAAGAATAATAACATTCTTGCATAGCCATAGTACAATTGTCAAAATTTAAAAAATGATATTAATACAATACAAATTTGATCTTCAGGCATTCACATTTTGCCAGTTGTCCCACTGATGTCCTTCTTCCTGTCCGAGGTCCAAATCCAAGATTCCACACTGCGGTTGGTTGTCATGTCTCCTTAATCATCTCCAATCTGGGACGGTTCCTCAGCCTCTTACTTCCATGAGGCTTCAAAATGAAGTGAAAAATACAGGCCAGTTATTTTGTAGAATGCTCCAGTTTGGGTTTGTCTGATGCCTCCTCATTATTCGTTTCAGGTTATGCGTTTTGGGCAGGAATCACAGGAGTGGTGTTGTGTCCGTCTCAGTGTGTCGCATCAGGAGGCACATGGTGTAGATTTGCCCTTTCACTAGTTTTGTGAACTGTGGTCACTTGGTTAGAGTGGAGGTTGCAGGTTTCTCTGGGGAGACGTACTATTTTTACCTTCAAAATCAATTAGTGATACTTTGAGACTAAGTAAATATCCTATTTTTCATCATTCTTTTTTCCACTAGTTTTAGCATCCATAAACAGTTCTTATCTGAAACAATTGTTCCTATGTTGTTCACCAAAGGGTGATTTTCTAATTCCATCATTCATTCTACATTTATTACTTAGCATTTGACTGTAAAGAAGTGTTGTCCCTTCTCCATTTATTTATTTATTCACTTGTCTATATGAGTGTGCACTGATGGATTCTTATGCTATTCCATGGGTTATAATCCATTAGCCTCATTATTGTGCTTTTGGGAAGTAAGAACTAGGAATATGTTAGTTGAATTTTAATGCTTTATTTTAGAAACTACAAACCTGAAAACATAAGAGTCACAAAGAAAGTGAAGGAACAGTTTCTAGTTTGTCATTATATCTGTTAAAGCTTCAGTAAAAAAAAAAAAAAAAAAAGAAACACATTAATTAGAAAAGCCTGTTATGAAAGGGAATTACTTTAAATGTATTAATTATTTAATTTTTATAAACATATATTAAACATGCTTTATATATTCTGTACTAGTGAATGATAGTTCTACTGAGCACTCTTTTAAAATTTAAAGAGCAGTTAATTTAACCAAAGGAATAAGGAAGTAGCAGAATTTCTTGCTTTCTGGGGTTTGCTAGTTCTGGTGGCCTTAGTCTCATAAAAGGTAGTTCCAGTGAGTTCCTTTGTTCCCCACCTTGGACTTGTGTGTGGGACTTACGTGCATATATACACGTTTTTTCTTTTCCTACAGAAAATAGATAGGAAATGGGCACGGCTGTGAGCGTGGCTGAGAGGCTGAGTGGCCTAATGCTAGCCTGTGCTCTCCACAGCCTAATTAAAGGAAAATGGTTCTGCTTTCTATGAAGAGAGGAGCAGTATAAGAGGAGACGGACACAGGAAGGGGAGCTGAAGCCCTAAGAGCTTTCCTTTTTCTACAGAATTAAATGCTAAGCTCGCCTCATACTCTTAGTCCTGAATTTATATAACAAATCGATGTAAATAGCTGGACAGCTTCCAGGGCACTAGATTTATCATAGAAATTCAATTAATGCAGCCCCTCATAGACCAGCAATGTGCAACGACATACCTGGATGGAATAAATGCCGACCTGTGCCCCATGCCCTAACGCTGGGTCTGGGGGGTGTTCAGAGCCTGCCAGGCCCAGATCCCCACCACGGTGAAAGGGCTGGGCAGACGACATTTTGACTCTGCGGTAACTGGTAAGCTTAAAGAGAAAGAAAATTCTTACGTATATAAAAATCATGCTAGTTCTACAAGAAGACTGGTTTTCTCTGGCAAGTCAGGCAAAAAGTCAGATCAGTCAGAAGAAAATCCAGCCAAATGGGCCATGGGCGGCCTGCACCTTAACCCCAGTTGCTTTTCCTGACTGCCATCTTAACACATCCCATGAACAACTGGTTTCACCATTTTGACTTAATTGGCTCACTCTTCAAAATAAACAGGCAAAAAGAAGGACCTCCACGTGACACCTTTTCTTTAACTTTCATCAACTCAGACAAGAAAAGTATCGAGGCCTCAGTTTAATGATCGCTATGTAATTTTTATGGATTTCCACATAACTCATTAGTGCAGGACAAAAATTCACGAAGGCTTTTTATGAAAAGGAGAAAAATTGCAGAGTAGCACCAAAGAAAGACTTTCTATTGATTAAACAGCAAACAGAGTGTTTATTTTAATAATGTATTTAGTCTCTAATTCACACCAGAAAACATCTGAGGCAGCTTACACAAATATATACAATAGGATAATAAAGAACAATAATAGTAGTGGTAATAATAATAGCACAATACCTATGGAACCCTTGCCCTGTGCTGGGCGTAAAGCCGGCTTTTTCCTGGAGGGTCTCCACGCTCTCATAGTAACTCTTTGAGGTAAGGACCGTCATCATCCCCCTTTACAGCTGTGAGGACTGAGGCCGGGAGAGCTTACGCTAACTAGCTCAAGATTACGTAAGCCAACAAGTGGCAGAACTGGGAGAAAAAGAAAAAGTCATCAGTAAACGGGGAGCTAAGAGCAGGATGGCACCTGAAGGGGAGCTGAGGTGGCGACTGTGTATTCAAGCTCGGATCTTGATTCAGTAAATTCACACATTTGGCTCTGAGTTCCTTCAAGGTCAAAGCAAGGAGGGAAATGCTGGCAGTGGCTAGATTTGTAAGGTTCGTAAGATAAACGTATTCCATTTTCTAAAGTGAAGCACCGTTTTTCCTGGGCTGAGTATCCAGGATTCAGAAAAACAAATGGACAGCAGACAGATCTTTTGGATAATTCTCTAACAATAGTACTTCTGAAAACCAAGACTGTGGTGGCCAGGGTGACAGGCAGCCTGTGGTCTGTCCTCAGCACGATCTGGGTGCTGACACTGATTCAGGACAAATGTGCTCTGGGATTCCATGTTCTTACTGACACCAAGGAGCCTGAGAGAAGCTTGTGCTTGAGAGAGAGCACGGCCTGCAGCTCAGTGGGGTGGGTGGGGGGCGTAGGGCCTGTGGGCTGGTTAGGATCTCCATCCAAAGACAGTTCTGGCTGTATCCAGCTCACAGACACAGAACCAGGCCTGTTCCTGTGGCCTCCAGTGGCCAGCAGCCTCTGCACTCTGGGCAGAGACAGCTGTTCCAGGCAGTGCGGCCCAGCCCCTCTGCAGCAAGATGAGGGCTCCCAGGGGCCGCAAGAAGCCACTTTCAAGTGGTGTTCGCTTCTGGTTCCTGGGTACCCAGGGTAATTGCCAGACGCAGCCTCTGTAGATCCAGACCAGCAGGAAGAGAGAGGCTGCTCACGAGCCAGTCAGAAGATGGCTGACTTCTGTCAAAGGTCAGGATTTTGATTTTAGGGCCAGTGTATCATAAGCCGTTTTTCCTTAGAGAGTAAACATCCATTATCCGTCCAGGCCAGTTCTAGATTGTATATTCGGGGGAACTTGTTTTTCTGTTATCTAGATCTTTAGCAGGTGACAGTTACAACTGGTTATCAAATAACTAGTCAGTTTTACTTTCAGAATCGTTAATCCTTCCTTTCTAGAGCTGCCTCGAGGCGATAAACTGACTAGATAGAGATTCTGGCAAACTCAAGTCAGACAGGAGATATTCACCATCAAACTTCCATTTTGGTCTTCAGGGCTTTTGTCACAGTGCGTCGCACGGCTAAGTCTGCTCATGTGATATGTGGCTTCCCCGAGTAAACGCCACTGCCCCAGAAATGTGTAATTTAATTTCCGAGCAAACCTAGGGTTGACTGGATATACTCATTTGTTCCTGTTCTTATTTTTGAAAATTGTATTGAAATGCACGAATCCACTTTCTTTCATGGGCAGAATAAAGTGGCCAGAATGCTACCCGACAGTGTGAACACAAAGCATTCCTCTTCTCCTCTGCATTTAAGCCGACTTGGGCCAGATGAGGACAGGGGGACGCCGGGACTCTCCCCCGGGCTTGGAGGTGGCTGTCACACATGGACAATATTTTGTGTGATTTTTCCCAGGAGTTTAATTTGAGGACAGCTTTGAATCTAGAGCGATAGATGTATTCTAGTTCCGGGAACTTCAGCTAAACACATTCTCCTAATTTTCATAAACTTAACTTTAAGAAAAGATTTTTGTTAACAGCCGCTGGTGTGATGTCTATTGGGTATCATAACAGACACAACACCTGTTCTCTCTTTACTCATCAGAAACAGAATCTTTATGTATATGATGTTACACTGTACCTAAAGTAGAGAACAGTGATTCCAAGTCTCTCCTATAGCCAAGGAAGCCATATGATCAACCTTTGGCCAGTAAAATATAAATAGAAGTACTGTGTGAAATTTCTAGGAATTCTCCCTAAAAGAGAGGAGAAGGGCCCTCATTTTCCCTCTCTGCATCCAAGAACAAGTATGTGATGACTGGAGCTCAGCAGCCATTTTGCACCATGAGGCCCAAGGCCCTATGAATAATACTGTGATCTGACATCCATGGAACCACCATGCCAATCTTGGACACCCCACCTAGACTTTCTTTATATGAAAAAATGTATGCTATGCCTTTTTAAAGCCAGAGTTATTTTGAAATTTTTTATAACTGCTGGAAAACCTAATTTTAGCTAATGCAAGGAAACTGGGGTGATTCAGAAAGTTGCTAGAAAGGCTCAGGAATGAGCATAAGGAAATAAGGTTTGCCTGTGCAGTTATTCATAGCATGAACTTTTGGGTCAAGTAGAATTACAGTTATGATCTAGTTCAGCCACTCATTACTTGTGTGACCTTGGGCAAGTCATTTAACCTCTCTGAATCTATTCTCTCATCTGTAAAATGGGCCAGCAAGTCCCACTTTAGAGGACTGGAATTAGGATGAAGGGAGATAACGCACAGAGACTATTTGGCACAGTGTCTTTGAATTTGTGTCCCCAGATGAGTACAACAGCACCTCTACCACCAAGCTGCTAAAGCAAATGCCATGTCCCAGAGTGCACTGAGCATCCGCGGGTGGACGCCACACACCTCAGGCAGCAGAGCCACACATCTTATAACTATGGAATAATTTCAGGAAGAGTTAGAAAAAAATGTACGAGCACATCAAATCTGTGATTTCACAAATATTACTGCTTAGGACAAGGCAGAAGTAGTTATTTCAGTTAAAAAAAAAAAAAAGACAAATCAATCTAAAGAGAAATTTTGAAGTAATAATGTCCATGCAAAAATAGATGGGTTCCCCTCATACACCGCTGGTGGGAATTCAAACTGGTGAAGCCACTATGAAAAACAGTATGGAGATTCCTCAAAAAATTAAAAATAGAACTACCGTATGATCCAGCCATTCCACTACTGGGTATTCATCCAAAGAACTTGAAATCAGCAATTCAAAGAGACTTATGCACCCCTGTGTTCACTGCAGCATTAATCACAATAGCCAAGACATGGAAGCAACTCAAGTGCCCATCGACCAATGACTGGATAAAGAAGATGTGGTATGTATATACAATGGAATGCTACTCAGCCAGAAAAAAGACAAAATCATGCTATTTGCAACAACATAGATGGACCTTGAGGGTGTGATGTTAAGCAAAATAAGCCAGACAGAGAAAGACAAACACCATGTGAGTTCACTCATATGTGGAAGATAAGCAAACACGTGGATAAGGAAAACAGATTAGTGGTTGCCAGAGGGGAAGGGGGTCAGCGGGTGGGCGAAAGGGATAAAGGGGCATATATGTATGGTGACAGATAAAACTAGACTATTGGTGCCAAGCACAATGCAGTCTATACAGAAACTGATAAACAATAATGTACACCTGAAATTACACAGTGTTATAAACCATTATGACCTCAATAAAATAATTGAAAAAGAAGAAAAAACATCAATGGGTTCCCAAGTAACTGAAGCTTGGCAAGCACTTGCCCAAGGGAGGCAGACCAAGCAACGCACAGGCAGAGAGGACAAAGAGCTGAGGGCAAGTGGACCACAACTTCACTCCAGGCTGAGTCACGCTCCAGCCTTTGGCCTTCCGGCCACTGTCCCCCTCTGCACTGCCGTGGTGGGGACCACGCCTTCACCGTGGTACCGTCAATACCAGCAAAGCGTCTGGCGCATAATGGCCATACTTGATTAATGGCGAAGAATGGCCCCTAGGTCTTCCCCTTCCTTGCCACTTTAAAGCCATTGAGATCAGAAGCCCTGGAAGACGCCTGGGACAGAGAAAAGAGGGGAGAGAAGAGCCTGATGGGGCACAGCAGGGAAGGAGGGAGCATTTGTTGAGGGGTGGATTGAGCCAGCAGAGAACAGAGAACCGGAGGAAAGGGGGCCTTGGAAATAAAGAAACAGGGTTTTGAAAGGCCTCGTTGTACCTGTTAAGAGGGATGGACAGACAGAAGGAGGTATGGGCTGATGGATGGAAGGGAAAGGAAGATAGGACATGGCGTATGTGTTCTTCGCACACCCCCCAGCATGAAGAACAGGACGTGGGGCAGGCGGCTTCAGAAAAAGTGTTTACAAACCTCCCCCCTCTCACCCAAACCCCTTAGCCAGGCGGGGCCCACCCACACGCCCACCGTGGCCCGGCAGGGAGGATGCCGGCCGGGCTGGGAGGTGACAACGATGAACCACGGAGCGCATCACTTGAGCTGATTGCTGCCATAAAGCAATGAGGACCCAGCATCGCCAAATCTGATTTTTTAAAGAAAGGCCGAAAATCTAATTTCCAAATGTTGTTCAGACCAAAGCAAACACGTCTGTAGTCACAGCTGGCCCCCGGGGTGTCTGTTTGCAACCTGGATTATATATCCTGACATTTATCACTTCCTACCTCCTGTGTTTGGAAGGTAACGGGAGAGACGAGACCCAGTGCCACGCTCCAGCCACGGGACCACAAGGTTGAGACTCGCTGTTGAGCGTAACCTACCACTGGGTGTTGTAGACGGAGAACTGTCTGTCCTCGCCATGAATCTCAGATGCTGTCAGTACGAGAAAGAGCACGGACAGTGAGAACATCATTCTTGCCAGAAGCCTGCAGGCCCCCAAGCCAGAGTTCCCCGCCAGGAGAAAAGGCAACTCTTGGGCTAGTTTTCAGCTCCAGCGAGCCTCTGTGCGGGTGTGAGTGGCAGCTGGGGATCCTCTTAACAGGTCTAAAAGCAAAAACTGACTACTATCACACCAAGTTAAAATTAGAATGCTTTTCATTAAAAAAAAAATCTTGGAGAAGGACTGTGTTGCTTCTCTGCCTCCCACCTCCTTTCTCCTAACTATTGCGGAGTTTAGCAATTTCCAGTTGAACCTTTGCATGCCAGGGAAGGCAGCCTTGCTCTCCTGCAATTCTCCTTTTCTATCCATGTGCCAGAAGGGCCTTGGTCTTGGAGTTAAGATCTAGGACTTGCAAGAACACCACCCTTTCCCCACTTTTCTTTTCCCTTAGACATGTTGTACTTGCTCCTAAGGCCGGTGAATGCAACTTCTTCAGCGTGCCTCGTCGATTTGCTTTTCTCAGCATTCAGCATGGGCAGTGGCTAAGCTAGTTACAAGATCCCCACCCAGTTTGTTTGATTTTGTCAATATAATAGGCTGAATGACCAGATGAGGATGAGCTCTGGAGAAGTCTGATCAATTGCTTAATGATTGGACCATATCGACCAGAAGTGGTTAATTCAGTTCCACGAGTCGACATTTCCCAGGGCTTCTGAGAAAAGTGTATTATTTGCAAAAGTGATGGAGAATTTAAGTCCCCCCCGATAAGCCAGGCCAGCCATTGGCAAAATGAATAGAGACAGTAATGTCTTCTGTTTGGGCCTGGAGAATTTGTGTAAACGTTTCTCATGGCTGTGTAGAAATGATTTTGGGGATGTTAACACCCAAATCCACACAGCCGCTTCCACACCTCATTGTCGCTGCATTCTTCCCTGGCATTCTCTCCTGAAGATTCCTAGGCAACTAGCTCTGTAGGTTACTTAGTGGCTCCTGTTAGTCTTCCCTTGTTTAATATGAATTGGGAAAGAAGTTAGTATTTTCTAGTTTTTAAAAAAATTCACACTATTCATGGAAATAGAAATTTCCTGAAAGGGCATCACTAGTTCTGATCATCCATAGCACTTGGGACCCATTAACACAGTCCTGCTCCCCGGGCTCGGTGAGGATTCCAGTCCTCCTCTCCTTGGACTGGAGAAGGGAGGAAACTAAAGCACAGAAGTAATTCAGTTTTGGGGAAAAAACTACACCTAAAACTTTTCTTAAAGTAAAACTTCTTTCTAACATCCTTATGTCAAAAGGAGACAATCTTCGTTTGACTCAGTGTTAGCATCCATTGCAAAATGAGTTTGGTGAAATTGAGAGCTTTTCTGACTTTAATAATGCAGGCTGCCCTGTTTCTGGGATGACTTAGGGGAGGCTCACAGGGGTCTGTGCCACTCTAAATTGGGTCGCCGCACTGGTGCAAAATCTCCCCATGGAGAGGAGGGGCAGCGGGCTGAGTCTGACCCCTGCCGTCATCTGCAGATGTCTGCAGGAGCTTCGACCCCACCTGCTCCTAGGAGCGTCTCTCGAGGCCCAGCCCTGTGCTGGACGCTGTGGGGACCCAGAGTGCATGGTGTGTAAGAGAACACGACACGCACCAGGTTAGCACTCCTGCAAGGTTAGAAGTGCCCCATGCAGTGAAAATGGCGCAGAGAGAGTGAGTGGGAGCACCCAGGCCAGGCATGAGCTTTGAGGAGGAGGTCTGTGTTAGACTGGAGCACTGGGTGGCACTGGGGAGGATGCAGGCATGGGCTGGGGTCCTCTGGGCTGCAGAGACTGTGCAGAGCCCGTCAGGCAGGAAGGCCCAGGTGGAAGGTATTTGGAAGAGCAGGGAGGGGGTGAGAATCTTAGACCCTCCACAGGGAGGGGGCAGCGAAGGGAGCAGCCAGGCAGTTGGGATTCGGATTTTGAGTGGGAAGAAGCCTGAGCCAGAAGGAGACTCAAGGGTGTGCCTGACGCCGCCTGAGTCAGCTCCCCCCCGCCCAGAGCTCCCCAACCTCGCCCCGGGGCAAAGGAGGACCCTGGAAGCTCTGCACCCACAGCTGGTGTGGAAGGGAGTTGACCGTGGCTTCCCAGCCTTCCAGCTCCCGTGCAGCTGAGATGGTCTGTGTAGGAAACGCTCAGCTGGGTGCCACTTGCCATTAAGGTTGGTGTTGTGCTTCCCATGCAGTGTTGGAAAAGAAATATAATGCAGGCCCTTTTCACTTTTCCATAACGGGATTAAATTTGCCTGCTGTTGAATGGAATGCCTAGGCACCTGATGGAGGGGAACGGGTCCTGACTGCCCTGCTGCTGGGGTGTCCTGGCCCACCGGAGAGGGTCCTGTGCAACGAGGGTTTGCAAACCAGGACGCTCAACATGCAACTTCGTCCTGTCTGCAACGAATCTGGTTCAGAAATTCTCAGTGAACAAACCTCACCTCAGCTTCACAAACGTTCGGCTTGGGAACGAAAGCACGTGGAGTTTTAGCAAGTAAATTATAATGCCTACGTTTAAAAATCCCCCGGAAAGTCGTAGCCCCTTGCACATTATAGAAAACAGAAATGCAAATAGCTTTCATCCTAAACTGATGCCAAAATCCAGCACCTTAGGAAATCAAAACCTGAAGCCACTGGTCTGAGGGGCTGCTGGCAAGGGTGGGGGGACAGTGTTTGTGTGGGGAGAATTCTACTCTGTTTCTAAAAGAAACACTAGAATATAGGGTAATGAAGATAGTTTATGAAATGGTTCCACAGCCCCATTTTCTCTAATAAAAATCAATTTCCTAAAATGTTAATGTGCCAGGCATTTGGAGGGAGGGGAAAGAGGAGGTGCGCAGGGGGCCCCAGGGCCGTGGGACTGCTCCCTGTGTTCCTGTAGTGCTGGATACAGGACATGATGCATTGTCGGAACCCAAAGAATGCACAACACAGCAAATGACCCGAGAGTAAATAAACCACGTGCCTTAGCTAAGAATAGCGTATCGTAGTGGCTCCTCAGTGGTAACAGAGGTGCCTCGCTGATGCAAAGTGTGCATGCAGGAGGCTGAGCAGCGATGGCACGCGGGTTCTGTGCTTTCGGCTCCATTTTTTCTGTACAGCTAAATCTGCTTTAAAAATAAAGTCTATTAATAAAAGAAAAAGCTAATTTGCCGGAAGCAAACAAGCTCTTGGGGAGTGTGGAAGTGAATTATGGGCAGGGGCTGAGCGACGTGGGGGCCGTGAGCGGCAAAGGAAGTGGGCGCCCTCAACACAGTGGTCGCTCCGAGGTCATCCGGCGAGCCCTTTGAAAACCACCACCAAAATAAGAGCTTCGGTAAGAACTGAGGGAAAAAACTTGCAAGTAAGATTATTCGCTGGATAGATTTTGGAGTATATTTTTCCTTCCTATCAGAGGAACCAATTCCTTTCATCATTATCCTAAAACACCTCATTTCCAACACTTGCCCTACAAGATAGCAGCTGCTTCCTGAGATGGAGATGTTGCTAATTATCCACCCACTCAAGACCTGGCCTGAATCCTTTAAACACAGCAGACCAAGGGCATCTTGGAAACTGCAGATTATCTGCTGGTCATTTTCTTCCTAAATTCTAATCAGTTCTAAGTGCCTTCTGACTAGAGTTGCACTTGGAATGGTGACCTTCCAGTGGGACTCCTGCTTCAAGGATCGACTGAGCCTGAAATCCTTGTTTTTCCCCTGGCTCAGGCTGTTGCTTTGTACATATTTAGCTTGATCCGTGTGGCGGGCTGCGAGCAATCTGGTGTTGCAGACAGATGTGCAGAAGCTGCTCTCCAGGTGGGAGGCTGCACACTCGTCTTGGCGAGGCACGGGTTCTCCGGGGGGCGTGAGCATTGTTGTTTCATGACCCCTACGGAAGTGGCCCTAGGGACCACCCCTGAAGCTGCGGTAAAATTGAGATGGAGCCTTCAGAAGGTAGCTTGTCGATTTGGTTTCTAGGGTATCGTTTGATTATCACACTTGCTTTAACAGAACCCAAGAGTTCTTTCTTGAGACAGAAAGAAAATCCAAATAGAGCTCTATACACCTTTCTCTTTTATAAATAAAAATGGCAGCCATAGGAGAATTCCGGGAATCTCGGTTGCAAACAGTTTGCTACAGAGATTGGCATTTTCTGGACAAGGGTCCCAAAATGTCTTACCACAGGGGGCTGTGGTATGGAGTGGAAAAGAGAGAAAACTTCAGGTCTCCTAGGTCACTGCTCTATAAACTGTTCAATGTCCTGTGATGAGAACAGCGGTCCTCAAATGTGCAGGTACCATTTCTGCTGGACACTGGTGCAAGAGGCTAGGGAGAGTTTCAAAGGCAGCAAAAGAAAGACTTTGGAAAAACATCCAACTTCCCTTCTCCCTGCCCCCCCAGCACTGTGCAGACAGGCTTAGCAGCTTTATTTTCAGAGGATTAAGGGCCACTTGCTTCTCCAGCCATCTGTTTGGCTTCGTGGACAGAGGCTATGGGAATGTGGGTGTTAGATGGTGGGCCAGAGCCCGAGGTGGGCAGCAGTGTGACCTTAAGGGAAGTGGGGTTTCCCCAGATCCCCCTCTTTGAAGCAGACAATGAAGAGTCACTGATGGGTGGCACAGAGGGCGACACTGGGAAGGCCCTGGGCAGTGAAGACTGTCTGAACAGCACCTGGGTTTTTGGAACAGGGCTGTGCTGGCGTGAGGACAGCAGAGACAGAGCTTATGGCACCTAGAAGGACGTGGCTGTAGACCCCCGAAACCAAGAGGGTGGGAACTGCTGGTGGTGCCATGGAAACACACACAGGGCATCTCAGCAACTGAGGGATGATAGCAACAAATCTCAAAGGGCCCATTGGTTTCTAATTTAGGGGTTATGATAGTTTCACGATTTGCACATCCACAATTCCCTGAAACTTTTCTAGAAGCTGTTCAGACCTAAGAGGCAGGGACCATCCTGGCAAAGCTGTGCTTGAGTGTCTGGACTTAGGCTATTATTGTTGCTTTGGTCCAAGAAGCTACACTCTAAGGAAATGTATCAAAACATCACCCTATTAAGCGGGTCCCTCCTGAGGCAGCCAGCCCCGGCCCAGGACCATCGCTCCAGGAATTAGATGGATGTTGGCTGTTGGCCAGGTTGTAGGGGCCCAGAATCCCAGCTAGAAATCCCACAGACTCGACTCCATTCATTCAGGATTCAGTGGCCTTGAGTGACTCCAGAGCCGAGCACTCCTCTGACAGATTTCCATTTAGTGCCCTCTGACACCCTTGGCCTTCCGTGCTGCAGGGCTCAGTGAGACCATCCTTAAAGCCTGGTTTCACACAGGGCTTTCCCGCTGTTCCCAGCAAGGCTCCCTTTTTCCTAATACTGCCCATTTGGGGGCATTTTGTAGAGTTCTGTTGCCTATTTATTTAGCAGAACTTTATTCTATATTAATGACAGACCAATCAGGGCCAGGCAGTATAGAAGAATGTATACAGTGCAATGCACATTCTTTCACCTATTCATTCATTCATTATTCCTTCATTCATTCAGAGAACATCCATAGGGCCTGTTGTGTGCAAGTGCTGAGCTAGATGGCCTTGGAGACACAACAGGTCTGCCTGGACTCCTGCCTCTAGGAGCATCCTTCCCCCATCACCTCCTGAGCTCGTCTCCTGTCACTCCCCCTTTGTTTACTTCCACTCCGCCTCCCTGAATGGTCTGTGCACACGCACACTCCTGCCTCTGGGTGTTTGCACCTGCTGCTCCTTCTCTCCGGAAGGCTCTTTCCCCAGATCTCCATGTGGCTCGTTCTCTCCTTTCCCTTGGGCCTTTGCTCACTAAGACGCTGCCTTAGAGGTGAGCCTTTCTTTGGTCTCCCCTGCCCTTGCTTGATTTATGTTTTCTCCCTAAGCAATTCTCACTATCCAACATGCTGTATATTTACCTATTTATCCCTTGAATATAAGCTCCGTGGTAGCAGGGATGTTTGTCTGTTTTGGTCCCTGCTGTTTCTCCAGTTCCCAGAACAGTGCTGGGCACGTAAGGGGTATGGAGGAAATATTAGTAGAATTAATAGTTGGATGAATATGTGACTGGAACGACAAAGTAGGGAGTTAAACATGAAATTAGGTCATAGTTTGGTCAAGCGAATGGGTGATAGGTACTCACTGACATAGCTGAGTGCTGTGCTGATGGTGGCACAGACTCTTGTCATTAGACTTGTCTTTTAATGGCTCAGTGGTCCCTGGGACTCATTACCTCCTTCCCTAAGAATTAGCTTTAAGTTTCGGAAAACAAAAGGCGCCCATCGGCACGTGGGCACCAGTGTTTTCCTCCCCTGCACACATGTGATATCCATTAACTGAAACGGGAACAACACTCAAGTCCAGAGGTGAGTGAAGCCCACACAATTGACATGTCTCTAACCCTGAAGAAGGCAAGTTATCTGTTCCAAGACACTTAATGTTAAAATAAAGTAAGAGTTAAAGATACTAATAAATGTCCTTGATTCTTCCAAGAATGCATCAAATTTTCAGCCATCACCTGTGAATAAAGGATGGCCACGTTGCTCTGCATGCAAGAAAGCATTTGTTCAAACAGTTTTCAGTGAAAAGTTAGCAAATAAAAACACTGAAAGAGCTGCTCTCCTAAAGAGATTCAATTAAGCATCAGTGCAATTGTACGGAGACCATGTTGCAACACCAAGGTGGCCTGTTTTTCTGGTCATTATTAATCCAGAAACCTTAATGATGAACAACATTTGTGTTATTGTCTACCCAAATTTAATTTGTTTATGCAGCAGTTCAGTTAATCCTGCAATCTGGTTTTCTCAAACGAGGGCAGATAATGGAGACATCGTTCTTTACAAGTCTTCAGGCTTTTAAATTCTGATAAAATCAGGATTCTTCACTGGGTCTTGCCCCAGCTCTGAATTAAACCACTTTAAATGTAATTATGGAACCTGGCCTTACATCAGGAACATCCATTTAAAAAATTGATTGGTCAGGCTGTTCTACAAGGCATTTTATGAGCAAACGATTGCAATGGGGCCAGAACTGTAATTTATAAAGGCAAAAAAGCAGGTAAATACTTTATTAGTGGTAATGAGAGGGTTTCCAGCTAACTGAATCCTTTCTTTCCTTGCTAGCTACTTCACGGAGCCATGGTGCATGGCCCTCTTTCACGATCGTTTTATTGATCTCAGGAAAGAGTTACACCAAATCCTAACCTCCAAAGAGGTAAGAATGATTAATGGGTATGTGGGCTATTCCTTGCAAATTATAAGCAGTTTATAGTTGTTGGTCATTTAGACTTTTCCCTACATTCCCTCTTTATGGTTTTACTTTTAAAAACCAACTCTACTTCATATAAACTATCTACAGAGCGTGTAAACATAGACAGTGAGGTTCCAGGGAAAGAGGATTGTTTAAACCCTTTTATGAGGGCAGGTGTCTTTTTCCTTTTTGCAAGTAACTGCATTTTCATTATCAGCTAACGGTGTTGGCTGAAAACTGAGTATGAGTTGTATCTTCTTGCCCTCAAGAATGAAGATTGCATTCCTTTAGTTTCTGACCGTATTTGTCCAGCCATGCTTGTGGATTTTCTAGATTTCTAGAAAGCAAAACCTCTGGAGGAAAAGCCTGCAGTGGGGGATGGTTCTGGTTTCTGCATTTACAAATGGGAAGGCCGCAGGAAGAGGGGGTGCATCCAGTGGGGTCTGCCTCTAGCTCAGACTCCTGTGGAACAGGGACTAGCTATTCCCACCTCAGAGAGCTGTGGGAGAGTAATGGAGTGCAAGCAGTGTGTATATATATAAACAGTAATTCCTTTTCTCAAATATTAAGATGACATAACCCATTTCATTTCCCTTTCTACCTTGTCTTCAGAGAAGTAAAGAAGTTCAATCCCATTAACTATGATATCCTAGAGCTCAGTAGATCTATTTTTATCTCCCTCCACATGTGGAGAAAGAAATAACAGACTATTGCCTACAACTGTTATTATAAATAATTTCAAATCTATATATGACATTAAAAAACAAGATCATTATAAGATATCTCAAATCCTTTTATGTAAGTAAGAGAGGCACAGATTATAAATCCACTGGTACTACATTTAGCTGTGACTGAAGCCAAAGAGTTCCCTACCAATGTGAAGCTTTGTGCAGTCAAAATGATCCTTCAAAACCCTCTAAGAAAGGTGATAATTATAAACATATATGTACCTAACAACAGAACCCCAAAATATATAAAACACATGTTGATAGAATTGAAGGAAGAAATAGTTCTAGAAAAATAGTTGGAGACTTCAATATCTCACTTCCAATAATCAATAGAACAACCAGATAGAAGATCAGTAAGTAGACAGAGGACTTGAATAGTACTATAAACCAACGAGATCTAACAGATGTATAGAGAGCACTCCGTCCACCAACAGGAGGCACATTCTTCTCAAGTGCACGTGGAATGCTTTCCAGCATGGGCCATATGTTAGGCCACGAAACAAGTGTCAATAAATTTTAAAAGATTTCAATCGTACAAAGTATACTCTCCAACCACAATGAAATAAAACTAGAAATCAAAATCAGAAAGAAAACAAAAATGCACAAATTTGTGGAAATTGAACAACAGACTTTTAAGCAACATCTTTGATTTTAAGAAAATCAAATGGGATATTAGAAATACTCAGAGACATATGAAACTAAAAACACGACATACCAGAACTCATGAGATGCAGTGAAAACAGTTTTCAGAGGGAAATTTATAGCTATAAATGCCTACATTTAAAGAAAAAAGTGAAGATCTCAAATCAGTAATTTAATTGTGCTCCTTAAGGAACTAGAAAAAGAAAACCAAACTAAACCCAATGCTAGCAGAAGGAAGGAAATACTAAAAAGTTAGAGTGAAGATAAATGAAATAGAGAATAGAAAAACAACAAATTAATGAAACCAGAAGTTGATTCTTTGAAAATACCAACAAAATTAACAAAGCTTTAGCTAGATTAAGAAAAAAAGACTCAAATTACTAACATCAGAAATGAAAGTAGGGACATTTCCACTGACCTTACAGAAATAATAAAGGATTATAAGAGAATACTATAAACAATTGTATGAAACCCAGTTAGCTATCCTAAATGAAATGGACAAATTCCTAGAAACACACAAACTACAAAAACTAACTCAAGAAGGAATAGACAATCTCAACAGACCTGTAACAAATAAAGGTATTGAATCAGTAATCAAAAACCTCCCACAAAGAAAAGCCTAAGACCAGTTGGCTGCACTGGTGAATTCTACCAAACATTTAAAGAAGAATTAATACTAAGCCTTCTCAAACTCCTCCAAAAAAATAAAAGAGGAAGGAACACTTTCTGGTCCTTTCTATGAGGTCAGGATTACCCTGATACCAAAGCCAGACAAAGACATCAAAAGAAAAGAAAACTACAGAACAATATCCCTTATGAATTTAGATAATCTTCAACAGAATATTGGCAAACTAAATCTTGCAGCATGTTAAAAGGATTATACAGTATGACCATGTGAGATTTACCCCAGAAATGTAAGAGTGATTCCCCATATAAAAATTAATCAATGTAGGGGCCCTCCCTGTGGTGTAGTGGTTAAGTTTGGCACTCTGCTTTGGGGCCGGGTTCACAGGTTCTGATTCCGGTTGTGGACTTACTCCACTTGTCAGCTATGCTCTGGTGGCAACCCACCTATAATGTGGAGGAAGATTGGCACAGATGTTAGCTCAGGTCTAATCCTCCTGAAGCAAAAAAAAAAAAAAAAAAAGACGAAGATTGGCAAGAGATGTTAGCTCAGGGCTGATCTTCCTCAGCCAAAAATAATAATAATCACTGCAATACACCACATTAATCAAAGGAAGGGGAAAATGCTATCATCTCAACTGATGCAGAAAAAGCATTTAATGGGGGAATCTCGTCAAGATGGCAGCGAAAGCAGACTCTGGATTCATCTCTTCCCACAAACACAACAGGTTACAACTATTTTTGGAAAAATTACCCTGGAGAGAAAACTGGATAAAAAGAACCCCCACAACAAGGGACAGTCCTGACTAAGGAGGAAGAGGCAGAAATTCCTGCTGGAGAGGAAAAAAGCCACCTTTAGGAGCAGTGGAGCTTCTCAGCTGGTGAGGTGGGAGCCACCCTAAGGTACGCAGCCCTCCCTGGAGGAGTGAGGTCTGGAGTGGGGGCGATACTGCTATAAGCATCCTTCAGACTCAGCCCAACTGAGACGGGGGTCTTACTGTCTGGCTTTGCTGGTTATTAACTGCAGTGAGGACACCTCCAGAAAAGCTATCAGCCGAAAGCCGAAAAGATTCAGGTCTTAAAGGGCCCACGCACAAACTCACTCATTGCGGCAACCTAAAATCACCAGAGAGAAGGCTGACAGTCCTTTGGTTAAATGAGACACACCTGGTGGGCTCTGGAGGCACCTTGGTGAGAGGAGGGACCTCTCCAGAGACTGACACATTGGTGGGGGCCATTGTTCTGACCTGGTCCAGGTGTGCTGACACGACCCTCGTGGGAGCCATTGAGGTTCATCCCTTGGCCAGTTAGCCCAGGGGTCTGCCACACCCACTAGAACACAGATTTAATCCAGTTCAGCCAGGGCAGGCAACCCGCCCTAGGGACCTACACCACCTAACAGCAAGCCCTCAGGCTACTTTCAGCCTGCATTGACTGGGTGCCTTGATCCTCTACAGGCAGGCAAGGGTGTCTGCCTTTATGGGGCAGGGCCTGTGTGAGGACCAGGTGAACTGTGGGGGGCATCGGTGGAGAGGTGGGGGCTTCTGCAGTGTGGCGTCGGGGTATGCTCCAGGGGGTTGAGAAGTGTGCACCCACCAGGACTGTGTTGATGGTGTGTGTGGTCCTGTCAGAGGTGAGGCTTATCAGTGGCAGAAGACCTGTGCTTCACAAATAGCCGTAAAAAGGATCAGTCCCACCTTCCAAAGCCTGAAACAATTGAGTGCTCCCATGCCTAGGGCCAGCCCCACTCAGCTGCACCCAAGAGAACTGACAACAGCCTTGTAGGGCTGAGGCCTATCACAACTGTAAGCCCCTGAGCCTAGCAACCAGCTACCTGGGTACCAACCCAATTGAGAGGAAAACTTCAATAGGAGTGTGCCGATAGACTTTGTAGCCAACAGTGCTGAGGCTCCCCAAACTGGATTTACAAACAGCTGGCCAGGGAAGGAAAGACTAGACTCCCTGGGTTCCTGCAGTGGGAGCAACCCTGCCACAGCAGAAGGACACAAGTAGCCCACAAAAGGGTCACTCCTGGGTCTTCTGGACTGGTGATGAGAGGGAAGCACACTCCTGGGCCTCATAAGACATCTCATACATAAGGCCACTTCTCCAAGATCAGGAGACATAGCCGACTCACCTAATACATAGAAATAAGCATAGAGAAAGAGCCATAATGAGGAGACAAAGGAATACTTTCCAAGCAAGGGAACAGGACAAAACCCCAGAAAAAGGAATAAATCAAACAGAAACAAGTGACCTATTCGACAAAGAGTTCAAACAGAATATCATGAGGATGCTCACAGATATGGGGAGAAGAATGGATGAACACAGTGAGCACATCAGCAAAGAACTGGAATATATAAAAAAAAAAAATCAGAAATGAAGACTACAATACTGGAAATGAGAAATTCACTAGAGGGTCTCAGTAGCAGAGTAGACGATGCAAAAGAACAGATCAATGAGCTAGACGAAAGACTAGAGGAAATCACCCAAGCAGAACAGAAAAAAGAAAAAAGAATTAGACAGAATGAGAACAGTCTAAGGGAACTCTGGGACAATATCAAGCGTGCTAACATTCGGATTATAGGTGTCCCAGAAGGAGAAGAGAGACACAAAGGGGCAGAAAATTTATTTGAAGAAATAATAGATAAAAATTTTCCTAATCTGAGGAGGGAAACAGACATCCAAGTTCAGGAAGCACAGAGAGCTCCAAACAACATAAGCCCAAAGAGGCCCACACCAGGACATATTATAATTAAAATGTCCAAAATTAAAGACAAAGAGAGAATCCTAAAAGCAGCAAGAGAAAAGCCACAAGTGACATATAAAGGGAAGCCCATCAGGCTATCAGCGGACTTCTCAGCTGAGACCCAACAGGCAAGAAGAGAATGGCATGACATATTTAAAGTGCCAAAAGGAAAAAACCTACAGCCAAGAATACTCTATCCATCAAGGTTGTCATTCAGATTGGAAGGAGAGATAAAGAGCTTCCCAGAAAAGCAAAAATTAAAGGAGTTTATCACCAAGAAACCAGTTCTAAAAGAAATGCTGAAGGGATTTATTTAAGCAGGAAAGCAATGACCACAAATAGAGATTAAAAAAAATTATTATCAAAAAAACAAAACAACAACAACAAAAAAACAGGCAATAAAATCACTTGTAAAGGTAAAAATATAGTAAAGGTAGCAGATCAACTACCTGTGAAGATAATATGAAGATTAAAAGATAAATGTACTAAAATCACCTATTTCAATGATAAGAGGGTAATGGATGGGCACACACTAAACAAGAGACTACATATGATTTGAAAAACATAAAATGTGTGAGGAGGAGAGTAAAAAAGTAGAGATTTTAGAAAGAGCTCAAGCTAAAGGGTCTATCAACTTGATATAGACTGTTATATACATAGAATATTAAACAGGATCCTCATGGTAATCACAAATCAGAAACCTATAATAAACAAGCAAGAAAGTAAGATGAAAGAAATCAAACATATTACTAAAGACAGCCATCAAACCACAAGGGAAGAGAGCAAGAGAACAAGACAGGAACAGAGAAGAACTACTAAAACACCCAGAAAAAAAAAAGTAACAAAATGGCAATAAATACATATTTATCAATAGCTACTTTAAACGTCAATGGACTAAATGCTCCAATCAAATGCCATAGGGTGGCCAACTGGATAAAAAAACAAGACCCATGTATATGCTGCATACAAGAGACACACTTCAGACCTAAAGATACTCACAAACTGAAAGTGAAAGGATGGAAAAAGATATTCCATGCAAATGGCAAAGAAAAGAAAGTGGGGGTAGCAATACTTATATCAGACAAAATAGACTTTAAAACAAAAACTGTAACAAGAGATGAAGACAGGCACTACATGATGATACAGGGAACAATCCAACAAGAAAATATAACACTTGTAAATATCTACACACCCAACATAGGAGCACCTAAATATATAAAGCAATTATTAACAGACATAAAAGGAGAAATAGACAGTAACACAATAATAGTAGGGGACTTTAACACTCCACTTACACCAATGGATAGATCAGCCAAATAGAAGATCCATAAGGAAACACTGGCCTTAAAGGACACATTAGACCAGATGGACTTAGAAGATATATACAGAACATTTCATCCCAAAACCAAAGAATACACATTCTTTTCAAATGCACATGGAACATTCTCCAGGATTGATCACATATTAGGCCACAAACAAGTCTCAATAAATTTAAGAAGATTGAAATAATACCATGCATCTTTTCTGACCACAAAGGAATGAAACTAGAAATCAACTACAGGAAGAAAATCCACAAAAATGTGGAGATTAAATAAAATGCTACTGAACGATGATTGGGTCGATGAAGAAATCAAAGGAGAAATCAAAATATTCCTGGAGACAAATGAAAAGGAAAATACGACATGCCAAAATCTGTGGGATACAGCAAAAGCGGTTCTAAGAGGGAAGTTTATAGCAATTCAGGCCTACCTCAACAAAGAAGAAAAATCCCAAATAGACAATCTAAAGGTACTGGAAAAAGAACAACAAATAAAGCCCAAAATCAGCAGAAGGAAGGAAATAATAAAAATCAGAGCAGAAATAAATGATATAGAGACTAAAAAAAAAATAGAAAAAATTAATGAAACCAAGAGCTGGTTCTTTGAAAAGAGAAACAAAATTGACAAACCCTCAGCTAGACTCACCAACAAAAAAAAGGAGAGAAGGCTCAAATAAATAAAATCAGAAGTGAAAGAGGAGAGATTACAATGGACATCTCAGAAATACAAAAGATAATAAGAGAATACTATGAAAAGCTATATGCCAACAAATTGGATAATCTAGAAGAAATGGATAAATTCTTAGAAACGTACAACCTTCCAAAACTGGACCAAGAAGAAGCAGAGAATTTGAATAGACCAATCACTAGTAAGGAGATCAAAACAGCAATCAAAAACCTCCCAAAAAATAAAAATCCAGGACCAGATGGCTTCCCTGGTGAATTCTACCAAACATTCAAAGAAGACTTAATACCTATCTTTCTCAAACTCTTCCAAAAAATTGAAGAGGAGGGGAGGCTTCTTAACTCCTTCTACGAAGCCAACATTATCCTGATACCAAAACCAGACAAGGACAACACAAAAAAAGAAAAGTACAGGCCAATATCACTGATGAACATCAATGCAAAAATCCTCGACAAAATACTAGCAAATCGAATACAACAATACATTAAAAACGTGAAACATCATGATCAAGTGGGTTTCATTCCAGGTATGCAGGAATGGTTCAACATCCCCAAATCTATCAATGCAATCTATCACATTAACAAAATGAAGAATAAAAATCACATGATCATCCCAATAGATGCAGAGAAAGCATTTGACAAGATACAGCATCCATTTATAATAAAAACTCTAAATAAAATGGGTATACAAGGAAAAAGCCTCAATATAATAAAGGCTATATATCACAAACCCACAGCAAATATCATTCTCAATGGAGAAAACTGAAAGCTATCCCTTTAACAACAGGAACCAGACAAGGATGCCCACTGTCACCACTCTTATTTAACATAGTATTGGAAGTCCTAGCCAGAGCAATCAGGCAAGACAAAGAAGTAAAAGGGATCCACATTGGAAAAGAAGAAGTGAAACTGTCACTCTTTGCATATGACATGATTTTATATCTAGAAGACTCTAAAGAATCCACTAAAAAACTTTTAAAACAATAAAGGAATACAGTCAAGTCGCGGGATACAAAATCAACGTACAAAAATCGGTTGTGTTTCTATACACTAACAACAAAGTAGCAGAAAGAGAAATTAAGAATACAATCCCATTTACAATTGCAACAAAAAGAATAAAATACCTAGGAATAAACTTAACGAAAGAGGTGAAAGATCTGTACACTGAAAACTATAAAACGTTGAAAGAAATCGAAGAAGACACAAAGAAATGGAAAGATATTCCGTGCTCTGGGATTGGAAGAATTAACATCCTTAAAATGTCCATACTTCCTAAAGCAATCTATAGATTCAACACAATCCCTATCAAAGTTCCAACATTTTTCACAGAAATAGAACAAAGAATCCTAAAATTTATATGGAACAACAAAAGACCCCGAATAACCAAAGGATTTCTGAGAAAAAAAGAACAAAGCTGGAGGTATCACACTCCCTAATTTCAAAATATATTACAAAGCTAGAGTAACCAAAACAGTATAGTACTGGCACAAAAACAGACACACAGATCAATGGAACAGAATTGAGAGCCGAAAAGTAAACCCACACAATTATGGACAGCTAACATTCGACAAGGGAGCTGAGCATACGATGGAGAAAGGAGAGTCTCTTCAATAAATAGTGTTGGGAAAACTGGACAGCCACATGGAAAAGAATGAAAGTAGACCATTCTCTTACACCCATGCACAAAAATCAACTCAAAATGGATTAAAGACTTGAATGTAAGACCAGAAACCATGAAACTTCCAGAAGAAAACATAGGCAGTACTCTCTTTGACAGCGGTCTTAGGACCATATTTTCAAGTACCATGTCTGACCCGGCAAGGGAAACAAAAGAAAAAATGAACAAATGGGACTACATCAAACTAAAAAGCTTCTGCACAGCAAAGGAAACCATCAACAAAATGAAAAGACAACCTAACAATTGGGAGAAGATATTTGCAAACCATGTATCAGATAAGAGCTTAATATCCAAAATATACAAAGAACTCATACAGCTCAACAACAAAAAAAACCAACAACCCAATTAAAAAATGGGCAAAAGATCTGAACAGAGATTTCTCCAAAGAAGATATACGGATGGCCATCAGGCATATGAAAAGATGCTCAACATCGTTAGCTATCAGGGCAATGCAAATCAAAACTACAATGAGGTATCACCTCACTCTGGTCAGAATGGCTATAATTAACAAGACAGGAAACAACAAATGTTGGAGAGGATGTGGAGAGAAGGGAACCCTTCTACACTGCTGGTGGGAGTGCAACTGGTGCAGCCACTATGGAAAGCAGTATGGAGTATCCTCAGAAAATTAAGGATAGATCTACCATATGATCCAGCTATCCCACTGCTGGGTATTTATCCAAAGAACTTGAAAACGCAAAGACATAAAGATACTTGCACCCCTATGTTCACTGCAGCATTATACACAATAGCCAAGACTTGGAAGCAACCCAGGTGCCCATGAAGGGACGAATGGATAAAGATGTGGTATTTATACACAATGGAATACTACTCAGCCACAAGAAATGATGAAATCCGGCCATTTGTGACAACATGGGTGGACCTTGAGTGAAATAAGTCAGAGGGAGAAAGTCAAATACCTACCGTATGATCTCACTCATAAGTAGAAGATAAAAACAACGACAAACAAACACATAGCAATGGGGAATGGATTGGTGGTTACCATGGGGGAAAGGGGGAGAGGGTAAAAGGGGTGATTAGGCTCACATGTGAGGGGATGGACTATAATTAGTTTTGGGGTGGTGAACATGTTGTAATCTACACAGAATTCGAAATATATTATTATGTACATCCAAAAGCTATATAATGGTATAACCCAATGTTACTGCAATTAAAAATGAATAAATAAACAAAAAAGGAAAAAGCATTTAACTAAATTAAACATGCTTTCGTGGTAAAAACACTAAAAATCCCTAGGAATAGAGGGGAACTGCCCCAATCTGATAAGGGGTAGTTATGAAAAACCCACAGCTAACATTGCACTCAATTCTGAAAGACTGAAAGCTGTGCCTCTGAGATCTGGAACAAGAAAGGATGCCTGCTTTCATCACTTACACTCAACATTGTACTGGAAGTTCTAGCCAGAGCAATTAGGCAGGAAAAAGAAATAAAAAACATCCAAATTGGAAAGGAAACTGATCTCTGTTCTCAGATGACATGATCTTATATATAGAAAATCCTAAAGAGCCACAAATAATATTAGAGCTAATAAATGAATTCAGCAAAATTACAGGATACAAGACTGACATACAGTAATCAGTTGTCTACATTAGCAATGAATAATCCAAAAATGAAATTAATAAAACAATTCCATTTACAATAGCATCAAAAAGAATAAAATACTTGGGAATAATTTTAACCAAGAAGGTGCAAGTCTTGTACACTGAAAACAACAGGACATTTCTGAAAGAAATTAAGGAAGACCTAAATAAATGGAAAGACATCTATGTTCATGGATTTGAAGACAGTATTTTTAAGATGGCAATGCTAGCCAAGGCAATCTTCAGATTTCAACGCAATCCTATCAAAATCCCAATGGTATTTTTTGTAGGCATGGAAAAGCCAATCCTAGGGTTCATATGGAAATGCAAGGGACTCCAAAAAACCAAAACAATTTTGAGAATAAAAAGAAAAAGTTGAAGGACACAACTTTCCAATTTCAAAACTTACTACAAATCAACAGTAACCAAGACAGTATGGTACTTGCATAAGGATAGATACATAGATCAATGGAATAAAATTGAGAGTCCAGAAGTAAACCGATTTACATGAAAAGATGTTCACATCATTAGTCATTAGGGAAATACAAAGCAGAATCACAATGAGATACCACTTCACACCCACTAGGATGGCTATAGTTAAAAAAAAAAGGGGGGGGGAGGAAATAACGAGTGTTGGCAAGGCTATGGAAAAATTGGAACTGTCACACATTGCTGGTGGGAATGTAAAATTATGCAGCTGCTGTGGAAACACAGTTTCATGGTTCCTCATGACTTACATACAGAATTACTATATGACCTAGCCTGAACTCCTAGTTATATACCCAAAAGAATTGAATATAGGTATCCAAATGAATATTTGTACAAAAATGTGCATAGCAGCACTATTCAGAATAGCCAGAAGGAAGAAGCAACCCACATGTCCATCAACAGATCAATGGATTAACAAATGTGGTGTATCTCCACAATGGAAAAGTATTCTGCCGTAAAAAGAAATGACGTACCGATAGTCTGCAAAGTGGGTGAACCTCAAAGACTATGTTAAGTAGCAGAAGCCAGACACAAAAGATCAGGTATTGTGTGTGGCATTGTGAGGTGAGCTGTACGGATGAGCACTGTGGAGGGGAGATAGTCACCCTGAGAGAGCAGAGGGTCACCCTGAGAGGGGAGAGTGTCACTCTGAGAGGGGAGATGGTCACCCTGAAGTGGGGACGGTCACACTGAGAGAGGTCACACCCTGAGAGGCAAATGCACGAAAATATGTTTATAATCTAGAGCAGCATTTGTCTTAGAAAAACTTAAAAGTTCCGTTTTGTCAATGTACAATTTTTACCCCAAGGCAGAACAGCATCATACAATATGAGCCCCAAATCTTCTGTAATTTTTGTAAGTTCATTGTTTTTGATTGATACAAGTCTCCTGAAAAATTAAGAAAGAACCAACCTCGTAGGTATTGCAGAACATATGCTTGGGGGTGTGCTGGTGGCGCTCCAATGGTCCAGCTCCTCTAACAGTTGGTTCTCGGTGGCAGTTGCCTCTTTCTCTCTCACCGTCCTGTTGAGTTGATTTGCAGTCCTGTGACCCCCACTGACTTTTCTTCCAAATGTATCATCTCCAATGCCTGGCAGTGGCTTACTTAAATAACCAAGAGATAATTACCTTATGCCTCCATACAGTTTGAATCTATTTTTCTATCGAAGTTCTTACTATTAATAAATTAATGATCCAGTAGAACTCTGCAAGTTATCCACTTTTTTTCTGTTCGAAATAGAAAGAATTATTAGAAGTTCAAATAAACACACCATTGAGGTCCACGTGACGCTTCCTTGAGGGTAATCGTCAACTGTTTCGGTGTTCAGAAAGCACGCAGCTCAAACCTTGGTGAAGTGTTCTTTGACACAGCCCCTATAGATGGGCAGATTTGTGACACAGCAAACGAGGGGCAGCGTTAGCTGGAGAATCCAGGTGGTGTGTGTGCAGGTGCTAACAGTATAATTCTGTCAACTTGCCTCGGTGTTTGAATATTTTTACAACAAAATGTTGGAAAACAATTCCATGTTATAGATATGCACAGCATGTGATTCTCAACTTCAAATAACTTTATTCTCTCAGCCCTATCTTTAAAGATATCAATGAAATTTAACTTTACTAAGAATTTATTCTAAGGCTTTCTGTGTGTGTGTGTGTGTGTGTATGTGTGTGGAAGATGGGCCCTGAGCTAAATCGGTTGCCAATCTTCCTCTGCTTTATGTGGGACGCCGCCACAGCGTGGCTTGATGAGTGGTGGTAGGTCTGCGCCGAGGATCTGGGCCTGCAAACTCCAGACCATCGGAGCAGAGTGTGGGAACTTAACCACTATGCCCCGGGCCAGCCCTGGAATTTATTCTAAGGCTTTTTTAAGTCCTATTTTTGGGGAGTGTAACCAAGTAAAGTAAACCATGTAGGAGTTTTCACGTAAAAATGTTTAATCACTTCCTTTCTTATTTCTAAAACAAGCATGATTTACAGATAATTTTTATCTGAAAATTGAGCTTAAAATTACTATCCTTGCCGAACCTTGAATACATGATGCTAAGTGAAGTAAGCCAGTCACAAAAAGACAGCTACTGTGTGATTCCATGTATATGGGACACCTAGCGTGGTCAAATTCCGAGAGCCAGAGAGTAGAGTGGTGGCTGCCAGGCGATGGGAGGAGGGGCTAGGGGAGTTAGTGTTGAATGGGGACAGAGTTTCAGTTTGGGAGGATAAAAAGTTCTGGAGATGGATGGTGGTGATGGTTGCACAACACCCTGAATATCCTTAATGCCACTGAAATGTACACTTCAGAGTGGTTAAAGTGGTAAATTTTATGTATATTTTGCCACAATTAAAAATAGTTTTTTAAAAGATAAAAAGTAATGATCCTTGGGGAGCTGAGCACTATCTTTTCATTGTAGTGAAGCTTCCTTCTTACTGTGGGCTAAGTTCTCTCTCTGGCCTCTTCCTGTATTTTCCAGGAGGGAGACCTTCCTTCCATGGAACAGTTAGCCCGTCAGATAGAAGATGAGGAAATTAGCCTGAAGGAGAAGCCCAGGAGCTATCTCAAAAGAGTTTTCCAGGAAACCATCTACAAGCCGCTGGTGGAGAAGAGCATCCTTGACTACCTGCACTACAATCAGTACCACCTGCCCATGTACGCGTGGCCAGGCATCATTTAGTCGTGGCCCTGGTCTCCACTTTATTTTCTTCACACATGTAGTTCCTGGAAGTGCTCTGTATAAAAAGGAAACCTCTCTGAAGCCTGGCTTGATAGCCAAGGCCCATCGCATTGTGGTTTTGCCATTTCTTTCCCGTGTCCTTTTATGCTTGTAGTTTTCTATCATCCCGGTAGGTGGCGCACGGCGGTGAGTCTCTATTCTGGGGCAGGGAGACACCTTACCAACACGAGGCGTGTTCCTGGGCAGAATAAGCCCTGTTAGCAATAAAATGAGATTGTACTGTATAGAACTCGTTTTTACCTTGGGTGTGATTCTGTTTGAGTCCCTGAAATGTTCTGCCACCAATTTTGTTAGGTCTTCACATGTTTACCCAGTAATACTCCTGGGCGATAAGAAAGAAAATCCTGTGCCCAGAGTGGAAAATTGGTAAAACAGATGATGAGACATTAACTCTGTAATCTAACATCGGAAAGACAGATTGCGTTGGAAAGTCTACCTGAACTTTGGAAAGGAGGAGGCTGCTGTCACAGTCCCTGTTTTTTTAATGTTGCAGGTCCTGAGCATAAATGCACTGGAAAACTAGAAGATCAACACACCAGCTCGGGCACAGCTTTTTAGATCACAAAAGTGCAGGAAACTAGTGGGAAATTAATCTGGTTCATTTCCTCTGACCTTTAGCACTGTCGCTTTGCAGTGGGAGCCTCTGGTACATGTCACCTGTAATGTGGGTCAGAAATCCCCCTTCTTACAAATAAAGCAAATTAAGTGTCTGCTAGAAAACATACGAATTCGGGAACAACACATAAGATTGTTTTCATTTATTTGGATTTCTTTTAGCAGACTGTAACACAATTTGTGACTGAATTTTTTACCAGCAGGGCTTAAAACTGGTTTTCATGCACACAATTCCAGTTTTTGTTCATTTTTTTGTATTTATGTTAACATTTAGCAAAAGCCTCAATACAAAGATTGCATAGCTATTAGGAGGAAAGGTCATAGTTGGCATTACAGAATTATACACCCATTATCAAGCTGATACTTCTCAAAAATAAATTGTTCCAGCACACTAGACTCCGATTTTTCTAAGACAGGCAAAAGCAAACAAGAAACTCCACTAATTCCTTCACATGTGTGTTTTACACAAATGCATGGGTCATTTAAGGGGAGGGCCCAACTTCGGCCAGATGGTACAAACTGTGTAACTTGAATGGAGAGCGATCCCTACTGGTTCACCCTTCCAACTGCAAGCCCAACACACCAGAAAGCGGATTGCAGGGGCATGCAGATGAGTCAGTTTAGAAAACCACCCTCCCCTCGGCCCTCCCCCACCCCAGAGGCCCTGGGTCAAATTCATCAGCAAACGGAGCGAGTTTCTGGGTGGACACGAACAGAACCACCTCATTTAGAGATCAACAGTTATGATTTCTGTGACCAAGGATTACAATTAAAAAGCTTCTAGTTACATAAATGTGACCCCAAATGACAATGCCATCCTTAATACTGAATCATGCATAAATTTGATGTTTTCTTTTGCTGCTAAAAAAAAAATAGTCTTGAACCTCCATAAGTATCATGGCAGATTTGAAAATGTCTAGAAAATATTTTAGTCTACGGAATATGTCAATGAGTTTATTCTAATCATCGTCCCATATTCAGAAGGTGAGCAATTTCCTGGATCTGGACAGGAATTTTAGCAAATAAGTGCAGACTTGAGCATTTTATCAATGAGGAGCAACTTTTCAAAGAATAAGAAAGGAATCCAAGAGTCGTTGATCGTAACTTGAAATGGGCTGTTTTAAAGGGCTTCAGGAGAATAAAGATGCTTGCTGATGACAAAGCCTAGCCAAGGAAAAGGCTTCAAAGAGACCAATATTCGGACTTCTGTCGATGTGCACAGGCATGGATTCTGCAGAGACAGATGAATGTGTGAAGTCCCTACGTGCTCCAGCATTTGCTGCTGAGCTGGGGACATCTTAGGTTCTAAGCCTGATCCTGGCATTCTATGGTTTTCAACAAAGAACACCGACGAGAAAATATCCAAGTTTTATTCCCCCAAATCTCATGCCACAACCATGCCTCACAGATGCCTCTAACAGTCCCTGACAGATGTGGGTTTGTGAGAGGTAGCCTCCTCCTTTCCAAAAATGGCTCCTTATATTACCCCCAGACACCGCAGGAAGGCAAAGCAAAATGAAAGATGAGGTGAGAGCGGATAAAATGCAAAGCCAGCCAATCAATATTTACCCTTAGAAGAGGGTGGGTTTGCGTGCGTGTGTGTGTGTGTGTGTGTGTGTGTGTGTGAGAGAGAGAGAGAGAGAGAGAGAGAGAGAGAGGGCTTGAGTGCCCCGGGTGAGCGAGTGTTAGCCAAGCAGGGAGAGAACTGGAGAGTCGCCTCGTGAGAGGAGCTGTTGATTGTTTTCTGGTCGAGAGAAGAGGTGATGATCGGCTGGGATAAAGTGAGCGCCGGGCCGGGGCAGGAGCCGGCAGCTGTATGCTAATGCTCACAGAAACCAAGCCTCCGCGTCCCCCATTAAAGCAGGCGGCCAGGAGGCCACACATCACTGAACAAATAGGCTCTCTCTAGACAAATAAAATAACACACGTTGGCCTGCAGGAAGGGGGGAGAGCCAGAGGGGGCGAAGAGTTGGGGGAGAGTGAGGAAGGGGGGAGAGAGACGGGAAGAGAGTAGGAAAGAGGAGAAGGAGACAGGGTGAGAGGGGAGGGGGAGAGAGGATGGACTGGAAGAGAGAGAGACCGGGAGAGAGGAAAGGGAAGAGAGAGGGGAGGGGAGAGGAGGAGAAGAAAGCGAGGTGGGGGGCGGGGAGAGACCTAGGAGAGAGACGGGGAGAAAGAAGGAAAGGGACAGTCTGAGGGAGAGAGACCGCAAGGGAGTCAGAGAGAGACAAGGGGAGTGAAAGACGGGAAGCGAGAGAAGGAAGGAGGGAGAGCCGGGACGGTGTAGGGAGGGCGGGGGGGGGGGGAGAAAGAGAAGGGGAGAGACGGGGAAGGAGGTAAGGAGAGACCGGGAGAGACAGGGATGGCAAACAGGAGGGAGGAGAGGAGAGGGAAGGAGGCCAGGACCGGGAGTAAAAGAAGACGAGAGGGAGGGCAGGAGGAGAGAGGGTGGGCGCGGGGAAGAACACCCCCAAACCCAAAGGGTAGCAACACGAAAGGGGGGACCGAGGCCAAGGCGAAAAGGGCGCCCCTTCTGGCCCCCAGGAGCCTGGCTGCCTCTTCGTCCACCCTGGGGCGGGCGGGCGGGTGGAGGAGCGGGTCGCCGGGGCCTTTCTGTTCAGCTTTGCTGGGTTTTTGTCGGTCCCTTTTCCGAGACAGAGGCGCGCGGGTGGAAGCAGGCCCCGCGTGCGCCCCACGTTCAGTGCCATCCCGGTCGGGGCATAATTCTCTGGTGATGACTTTCCCACATTTTCTGGCGTCGCCTCTGCCAACACCACCCTCCAGTCGCGGCCCGGGCCCTTCCTGCCCTCTCCCCTCCCCAGCACGACGGTCCCACCCGAGGCAAAAACAAACAGCCCCGAGGGCACTTCAAGGAGCGTGCGGTGGCCCCGACGGCACGCTCGGGAGGATAAAAGAGGCGGCAGCCACCCCGCCGGCCCCCGGCCGGATAATGGGCGCCGAGCAGATTGCCGGGGGCACTTGAAACTCGAGGGGAGGGAAACACTTGAGCGCCGGCCCTCCCCGCGCCCGGCGGCCGGCGCAGCCGCGCGGACTCGCCCTTGTTCGCTCTTTCATGCGCTCGCCTTTTGTGTGGAATTATTTAAACGGGAGATCCATGGCAGCTTTATGCTAATGTGCCGAACAAAGGCAACGGCCCGCGGGCGGGGGGCCCGGAAGGTGCCTGGAGGGCCGGACCGGGCCAGGCGGAGCGGCGGCGGGCGCGCTGCGCGTGGCTCTCGCGTGCCCCGGGGACCGCCGCAGCCACCCCTCATTCCTGCAAACACAAAGCCTCTCCGGGCCGGGCCGGCGCGCTGGGCGCACGGGGGCGCGGGGCCGGACGGCGGCCCGGCGGCGGTAAAGCGCAGCTCAGCCGGGCCGTGGCTCGTGGGCAGGGAGGGCCAGGGGCGGGGCGTCGGTGAATCCGGGACAGGGGTCCACAGCAGCGGGGGCGGGACGCTGACAACTCCCTCTCGCCCCTCCCGGGTGTCGCTAAACGCTCAGCGATTGCGGACCCTCTGGTCTTCGCCTCCCAGGGGCTGCCTGGACTCATCGACACCCCCGGGGCACCTGCTAGGCCGAAATTCTCCGCTTTAGCGCTTATTTCTAAGCTTCGCGCTTTCTAGAAACTCCTTGGAGATAGACTCTTGAACCCGGGGTCCCAGCGAACCCCGACGCGCTCCCCGACGGCAGCCTGGGACACCAGGACAGAGCAGAGTGCCTGCGGCCTCCAGCTCGGCAGCCGTCAAAAGAAGAACCCACAGCCGGGTCTGCAAGGACCCGAAGAGGAGAGGCCGCCTTACTTTTCCAAAGCGCCGGCCAGGACCTCGCAGGGAGGGGGGGAGTAGCCTGGGGGCTGGGAAGGACACTTCGGGGCCCAGCCTTGGAGCCCTCTGCGAGCTGACTCCGGTGAAGCTCCCCTGGAGGGAGGCAGATCGGCGCTCGGCTTCGCCCAGCCCAACTGCACGCCGCCCCTGCTCCGAATCGCAATGCTCAGAGGCCCGCCGCCGGGGCGCGGCGTGGTGGCGCTTTGCTCCTCCCGGAGGAAGACAAATATCTCGACTCGATCCCCCCATCCCCGCGGGCGCGGAGATTCTGAAAAATAAAACCACGCAGAAGACGACGGAAACCCACGACCGGGTGCAAGGGTGCCCTTACTGGGAGGTTGCTGGTGTGTGCGTGCGTGCGCAGCCCAATTCTTCCCCAGCCCTAGGTTATGAAATTAGTTTCTAATACTTGTAGCTTTCAAGTTTCCATTTATTTTGACCATACCGGTCTGAAAGCAGATTTCATTTTCGCTGGCAAGACTAGAAACCACAAAGAAAAAGAAACGGATCCATTGAAAATCAGTATCTCAATAGTGTTCAATAGATTCTCTTGGCTTAATTCAGAGCCCTGTTTGAATTCGCTGCTTTCAAGGAGGGGTTTTGTTTTTTGCCCTCCCCTCCCCCCCAACACCCCTCTTTACAATTATGGGTGTTGTTATTTTTAAAGGATTTACAAGGTGACTACCTCTCCCTGTTATCTGTTGAATGAAAAGAGTGTTACACAGGCAGGACCAAATACTCGGCAGTCAGTTGGGGATGGCGGGCCGAGCCCCCGCCCCATTATTCCACAATCCAGATGGAATTCGTGATTAGAAAATAAAATTGGCCGAAGCTGTCTCGGAATCCCATTTCCACTTCTAATTTCATCAGCAGTATTAATCAGCGCTCAGAGGAGTAAGGAAATAACAGTTACTTTTAGATTGAAACGTATCCATAAATTCTAGATAAACTAATTTTAGGATTTCTAACTTTTCTCAGGACTAGCATTCCTCCCAGTTAGCATTTTCAAAAAGAGGCAGAAAGCTTTCAAACTACATTTCATTCTATGTATTCTTCTCTTTTCAGTCTGAGTTAAGAAAATATCATAAACATAAAATCACCAATATTTTCCCCCTTGATTGACCAACTTGATTAACCCCTTGGTTAACTAATCCTGATAACCGTCCCCATTACAACTTATTACTCATATGGTCTGCATTTTTTAAATGTTTAATTTCCACGCCAGGGTATTTTCAGAGGGAAAATCCAAAACAGTTTAATACTTTCAGTGGAATTGAGCTTAAGCAAAACTCAGCAAAATCTATTTGGGTGCACAGAGCTTTGCAGAAAAATGTCCGTTTCCTTCTTTTTCAATAAAGGGACATTTTCCTCACAACATATCACATTTTTTGAGGCTTTGCTATTTGCTCCCCAGTGATAGGCCATCAGGGCCACGACACAGTCTTGGGGTCTGCTCTCACCCCCCAAAGATGCTGCCTTTTGTGTTTCCTTGGGGCCAGGCTGGGAAGCGGATGGAAGCAAACGGCCGGGTCTGGGTCCAATTGGGGCGGGGGTGAGGGGTTGCGGTGGGAGGTGGAGAGTGGATCTTCGCTGTTGTCTTTTCCTGGTGGCACGGAGGAGGCAGCTTGTCCTTTCCGAGGCCACAGCCTGCCTCCGAGGACAGATTGCCCCCCCCACCCCCCCGCCCCGGCCGGCAGCACGCGTCTCTTTTGCGTCCAGATTGGCCGCGACCGGCGCTCAATAGCGGGAGGTTAATTTCCTTCACAAAGGTGAAGGGGGCACGGCTCCGGGGGGCCCCGCGCCCAGACAGGCGGCCCCTTTATTCGCAGCGCCTTGATTGGAGCCCTTGATTTAGCATCTGATGTCAACCAGCAGACAAAATGCCCGCTCGGAATGAAAATGCATGAGGCCGAGCAGGGAGAGCGGAAACCAACTTCACTGGGGCGCACGGGCTTTGGCCGCGCGCGTTTCGTGCTTTGGCCAACTCCATCTGAATCAACCCAGCGCTGGGCGATGCGGAGGCTCCGAGCCGCCTGGACCAGGCCCTTCCAAAGATGCCAATCCCTGAGCCACGGGGAAATTAAAAAAAAAATGTTCAGAAATTCAAGTTCCTTTTGGAACCCAGCCCAGCATGCCCCCTCCCGCCTCCAGCGCCGCATCTGCTGGCGATTGAAGAAGTGCGGGGCCAACTGTTTCTCAAACTCCAGAGAAACCGTCCCGAGGCCCGCGGACACGCCAAGGCTGCGGACAAACATCGCCCTCGGCAGCAGTTAGACGGCCAGAGCCGATCCTCTACCAAACTTGAACTCCAGGGTCTCATCTTCGCTTGGATCCTGGGTCCCGCGGCCCACTCATCCCAGGCACGGGCGGGGGCTCTTGCCCGCCCAGACTTTGCAGCTATTTTCGAGTCTTAATTATTTCCCAAATACCGCGAGGAGTTCCTGCGCCTCTCCCGCCCCAGCGGCCGCACTCAGATCTCCCCCTCTCTTGCTGCTGCCCACCGCCGCCCCTGCCCAAGCAGCGCGCACAACTTCCCCCTCCGCTCCGGCTCGCGGCTCGAACCCTCCTGACATTTTGGGGCCATTCTTCTCCTTTGTTGCTATTTTGCTCTCGACCCGCGGGTAATCCCCGCGCGGGAGGGGGGGTGTGCATTGTCGTGCTGATGGACGGGCCCATTTGGCTGCTCCGCGCCCCCCGGAGGAGAGACACAAAGCCCAGGCACGTGCGCTTCCCCATAGAGGAGCAGCAGACCGTGAAGGGAGGCGGGGCCGGGCGTGTGCCTGGGCCGGGCGGGGCGGTGGCGCCGGGCGGGGCGGCGGAGGGGCGCGCGCGGGGGCCCCGCGCCCTCAGGTACATCTGCCGCACCTACCGGGCGACCCCCGAGTCCCGGCCCCCTTTTTGCCGCCCCGCCGCCCTCCCACCCTACTAGGCGGAGGACCTGCGGGCGCGCTGATTGGCTCTGGGGGAAGCGGGAGGCGAGAACAATGGCCCCCTCCCCCTGTTAAAAGGGAGCGGCTCCTGCGCCCGGGGACAGGGACGCGCGAGCAGGGCGCAGGGGCCGGCTGAGCCGCCGCCACGCGAGTTCCGCAGTCGCTGCTCACGGGCCATGGGCCGGGGGCACTGAGGGCCGCCGGGGCCGAGCGCGGAGGTGGGACCGAGCCAGTGCCTTGCCCTCGCTCCGCGCCAACATGCCCCGCGGCTTCCTGGTGAAGCGCAGCAAGAAGTCCACGCCCGTGTCCTACCGGGTCCGCAGCGGCGAGGACGGCGACCGCGCGCTACTGCTCTCGCCGGGCTGCGGGGGCGCCCGCGCCTCGCCCCCGGCGCCGAGCCCCGGGCCCGGACCGCTGCCGCCGCCACCGCCACCGCCGCCGCCCACCGAGCGTGCCCATGCGGCGCTCGCAGCCGCGCTGGCCTGCGCGCCGGGCCCGCCGCCACCCCCGCCGGGCCCGCGGGCCGCGCACTTCGGCAACCCCGAGGCTGCGCACCCCGCCCCGCTCTACAGCCCCACGCGGCCCGTGAGTCGCGAGCACGAGAAGCACAAGTACTTCGAGCGCAGCTTCAACCTCGGCTCACCGGTCTCGGCAGAGTCCTTCCCCACGCCCGCCGCTCTGCTCGGAGGTGGCGGCGCCGGTGGCGGTGCCAGCGGCGCGGGCGGCAGCGGCAGCGGCACCTGCGGCGGCGACCCACTGCTCTTCGCGCCCGCCGAGCTCAAGATGGGCACGGCGTTCTCAGCGGGCGCCGAGGCAGCCCGCGGCCCAGGGCCGGGCCCCCCGCTGCCTCCGGCCGCTGCCCTGCGGCCCCCGGGCAAGCGGCCCGCGCCCCCCGCCGCCGCTGCTGCTGCCGAGCCGCCCGCCAAGGTAGCCAAGGCCCCGAGCGCCAAGAAGCCCAAAGCCATCCGCAAGCTGCACTTCGAAGACGAGGTGACCACGTCGCCTGTGCTGGGGCTCAAGATCAAGGAGGGCCCGGTGGAGGCTCCGCGGGGCCGTGCGGGGGGCGCGGCGCGGCCGTTGGGCGAGTTCATCTGCCAGCTCTGCAAGGAGGAGTACGCCGACCCGTTCGCGCTAGCGCAGCACAAGTGCTCGCGCATCGTGCGCGTGGAGTACCGCTGCCCCGAGTGCGCCAAGGTCTTCAGCTGCCCGGCCAACCTGGCCTCGCACCGCCGCTGGCACAAACCGCGGCCTGCGCCCGCCGCCACCCGCGCGTCGGAGCCCGAAACCGCTGCCAGGGCTGAGGCGCGGGAGGCGACAGGCGGCGGCAGCGACCGCGACACGCCGAGCCCCGGCGGCGTGTCCGAGTCGGGCTCTGAGGACGGGCTCTACGAGTGCCACCACTGCGCCAAGAAGTTCCGCCGCCAGGCCTATCTGCGCAAGCACCTGCTGGCGCACCACCAGGCGCTGCAGGCCAAGGGCGCGCCGCCTGCGTCTCCGGCCGAGGACCTACTGGCCTTGTACCCCGGGCCCGACGAGAAGGCGCCCCAGGAGGCGGCCGGCGACGGCGAGGCTGCCGGCGTGCTGGGCCTGAGTGCGTCCGCCGAATGCCACCTGTGCCCAGTGTGCGGGGAGACCTTCCCCAGCAAGGGCGCCCAGGAGCGCCACCTGCGCCTGCTGCACGCCGCCCAGGTGTTCCCCTGCAAGTACTGCCCGGCCACCTTCTACAGCTCGCCTGGCCTCACGCGGCACATCAACAAGTGCCACCCGTCCGAGAACAGACAGGTGATCCTCCTGCAGGTGCCCGTGCGTCCGGCCTGCTAGAGCGCGCCCTCCACCCCGGTCCCCCGAACTGTGCCTTCGCTTGGAGACCCACGAAAAGAGCGCGCCCCGAACCCGCGTCCGCGCCGGGGGCGCCCACCCCCGGTGAAAGTGTTGTCTCCGCTTCTCTCGGTGTGGCGTGACGGTAACCCCGATCCTCTCGTTGTGACTCCTTTTGGACACCCACCCCCCCACCCCGCCATTTGCGTTACGTCCCCTTCCCCTCTTGGCGCAACAGGAGCCAATCTCTTTCTGTACAAGGGAGAAGAGCTGTACGCGTTTGTCTCGTGGTTGGAAGCCTCCCCTTGGCGAGGAGAGCTGTTTTTCTTGCTAGTATTCGCTGTGTTCATGGTCTAGAAGCGCGGTTTGCTCTCGCCTACCAATCTCTGCTCTCTGTGTCTGTAGCGTACGGGTTGTTTTGGGTGAATCTTGAGGAAGAAATGCCTTTATATTTCACAGGCTGTAAATTGAACTTCCCACACGATTAGCTTTATTATGGCTTGTGAACTGCTGGAGTCTGGCTTTACCTTTTTGTATGTGAACAAATCAAATTGCTTAAAAAAGAGTTTTCTTTAGCATAGCCACAAATGCCTTGAACTGTTGTCTGTTTGGGATTGTTTTTCTGGGGGGGGGGGAGGGATTTTCAGAAGATGCTGTAGAAACTGCCTCAATATTTCATGTAAGCCTTTTTGGTTTGATCATCTTTGTTGAGGTAGGGCTATATGAGTTCCTTCTAAATGTATATGTTGATTTATGAGTAATTGTTATTTATTCTTTATTTATTTATATTAATTATGAAGATTATGATATTATTTGATTGCAGATCTTTTTTTTTTTTTGGTGAGCTTTTTTCCCCTGCCACTCTTGACATTTCACTGTGCATTTTAGAAGAGAGCCTTTTTCTAAAGGGATCTGCTAAAAGTTTTAACTTTTATACCTATCTGAGCGAATTACAGACAACCTACCATTTTATTCTGCTTGGAGGGCCCTGAGGCCCTGTACAACTGACAGCTCTTACTTTTAAATGCAATCTCTTTTCTACATACATTATTTTCTTAATTGTTAGCTATTTATAGAAAGCTTCAATAGAACTGTTTCAACTGTATAACTATTTACTATTCAAATAAAATATTTTCAAAGTCAAAGTAAGGTGGATTTATTTCTGCATCACGTGGTTTCAGCAAGGATTTAAAATAGAGCTTCCCATGATTTCTCAAATGTCCCTTTATTTTTTTACTAAGGAAAAAACCCGGCCACCATCACTAGACCGTGTGTTTTTAGAGCTCAGCCCGCACTGCTAGGTTCTGCACTTCTGACGGTTCGAGGGTGTAGCCTCAAAATGCTGCCTGGAGCTGAAGGCCTGTTCAAGGTCCTCAGGAATGTACCGGAAGGTGGGGTTAGAAAGAAAGCTGTGCTGATGTTTCTCGGAGAAATCTAGAGAAGTCTCCACAAGAATCCATCCTTTCAACCAAGATGTGGGGACACTGCTTTAATTTAGCGGCGACTTCGTTCCCTGATGATCTGGGGCTCTGTAACAGTAATTCCGGAAGTAAATTAAGCAGGTAGTTTTTGATCCTTAAGTATCAACTGGAGGAAAGAAATGATTTTATGGTCAGACTTCCAAAGTAAGGGAAGCAAACCAATTCACACTTGGATGCAACTGAAATTAAGCAACTGGCTTTGGGGTAGGGTCTCAGAAATGATTTTCCAGTCAGGTGAGCAATCCATTTTGGGGGAAGAAATGGAACACCATCTGTTTGGGGTATTAAATGTAACAACAGGTAATTACAATGTTTTCCGTTATGTGTCACTCAGCTCTTAGAAGAACAATTCTGATGCTCACCAGTTAGTATTTTGAATCCTTTTCCTCCGTCTTTGAAACAGTTGATTATGGAGCTGTGTTAAACACCATAATTGCACATTCCCTTCCTTTTTTGATCTGTTTTTGCTACTTTTTTCCTGAAGCCCACTATATTTCTAATTTTTGCCCAGCAAAGAGATGTTGGAATCTGCGCAGTAAGGGGCTGCGTCTGGAAAGGCAATGGCTGGAATGAGGGTGGGAGGGGCAGTCCACCAGAAACTTGCAAGGAAAAATTGACGAAAGAGATCATTTTCAGATTTGGAAGCTAAGCTTCCTGTGGGAGAGGGTAAAAGGCTCAGCTGTCAGGAACACATATTTCTCCCTCTGTGAGGGTCTTGAAACAGACTCAGTAATAAAGAAGGAGAAGCCACTACAGGTAAGTTGCCTCTGGGACAAATTGCGTGTCGCCTTTTATCGCCAATGACCACACATTTACCAGTTTGGGAAATAGAGGAAGACGAAAGTTCAGTGCCAGCACAACGTGAAAGCACAGGGACAAAGCAGCGTCCATAACGTCCTGAAAACTTTGAATCAAACAAGGAAAAACTCAAATGTGTGGGCTAATGGCTGCTCCCTCTGAGCAACAACAATATGAGTGTTTTTAAAATGTTCTCTCTGAGTCACACCACACATTAATGGATCCCTCATCCTGAAGCCAGTGTATGCGCTGTGCCCAGGTAAAGTTTCCCTAAAAACCTGATGGTTGGCCACACACAACGAGTCGAGGCCTGTCTGCAGACATTGTACCTTGTTAGCTGTTTGGCTTTGCTTTTCTCTCCATAGTCATAAAACATAAATGCTGAGATCCACCTTCACGAGGGTGAATAAAATTTGGTTGTTTGCAAATGTGCTCGTATGTCCCCTGTGGAAATTTATTTCGATTGACCAAATATATCTTTTCTAAAATAGAAACCAACATTTCATTTATGTGAAGTAGTAAGTGAAATTGTATAGTAAATGGAGTATATTGAAGTTAACTAAACAGTGTAGAAAAAATAGAAAAATTTGATCAATTTATTTCAAAGTCGTGCCCTATGAGTTAGGACATTGCACAGGAGGCAATGCAGATTCTTTCTTTCTCTTTTCTTTTTTCTTTTTTTGTTAACCTTCCCTGGATAATAAGTTCAGAAGGGCTCCTATTATAGGATACCAAGTGGAAACGGATTCACTTCTTTATAAACATGCAAAGGATGCCGAGGACATCCCGGGCGTCCGAGGTCGCTCCAGGCTTGGGACCATCAGCGGACACCGGCCCAGACTCCCAGCCTCCCCGCGGGGAGCGACTCGTGGTAGGAGGGGTGAGGGGTCAGGAAACTAACAAGATCAAGGAGGGCGGAGCTAAAAGAGGGAACAAATAAAGGAAAGGATTTAATTTTTGCCAGCGGTCTCCACACTTCTCTACTTCCACACAAATGTGGTGTAATGAAAGCCAAAGGCTGCTCAGCACTCTGGTTCCGAAGGGAGCCCGCGGCCGAAACAGCTGCCAGACACGCCGGGGTAGCCCTTCCTTCAGAGCTGATAATGTCCTCTGGAGGCGCGTTTCCCTGGGGACCCGGAGAAGACCGGGCTCTTACAGCCCTCAGAGCGGGAACGTCGTAGTGAAACGGGTTAAGCTGGGTCAGCTACTCTGAGGCCAGCGCTGCAGAGGCGCACGTGCCTCTGCGGAGTCCCGGCCGCCGCGTGCTCCGCCTCCACATGACCCCGGACCGGCCGTGGCTGGGTTCAGGCTGGAGGCAGCCGCTCCAAGGTCACCTATGAGCACAGTCAGCAAGGCCGGAGGCTCGACAGCAGGCCATGATGACCCCGCAGAGCACAGCAGAAGCCTGGAGGCTGGCTGGACTCTGGCTGCGCAAAGGCACGTATGGGTATGATGAGGTGCCCCGCAGAGGCCAGGGTGCAGAAGGTTGGGCCTGGCAACGCTTGTCACCGGGGGATGTGGCCCGGCGTGTCTGCGCCCAGATAGTGCTGAGGAGGATGGGATGCCCCGGTTCTCGTTTGCCTCCATTTGCTCCACTGCAGACTTCCCGGAGCAGCGGCCTCCTCCCACCAGCTACCCCTCCATCCCCTTGGACCTAATCCCACAGCCATCCACAAAGCCTTCAAACATAACAAAGCAGAAGGACCGCTTAGCAATCCTAGTGAAAAGGTAACAGCATAGGAATTCTTCACCCACCAAATGGCTTGCAAAGGGTCTAGTAACAGGCTCGGCCAAGCCCCTCAGCTTCCTACAGGCCTCTGTCTCCTCGTCTGCAAACCAGAGAATATGGGGTTCTGTGAGACACAGTGAGACGTTCAGGAGGATTTCCGACTGAGATGAAAGGCAGTAAGGACCCCAAAGGGAGTGGAGTTCTTCATACAAGCAGGAGAAAACCTCTTTCTGGGTGGGGGTGGTCTACGGCATTTTAGATTAGTTATAAATCCACTGGCCTGTGGCAGGCAGGCTTTGAGAAAAACTTGCTATGTTTTTGCAGAAGGAACATTTTGGCCTTGTAGAGAAATGTTCTGGCCAATAGGCCCTAGTGTGTGGAGTCAGACACATGTCATATATCCATATAGTGTATGTGTCACTAGTTAGCTTGTTACAGGGCCAGGTTAAGTTGGAGTCTCTTGGTGGCAAGTCTGGAGAAACCTGTAATGTTTGCTAATTAAAGGTACAAGCTGTGGGATTTAGAGAAAATAAAGGAGGAAACTGAATTGTAGAGAGAGACCCACAAGGCGGGGAAACACACCTGTGTGAGAGAACCCTCTGAAGAGCAATCTGCAAGGATCTTGATTCTGTTTGATTGCCAAGGTAGTGCCAAAGCACTGAGCACAATATGGTGGTCTAAAGACATTTAGGATTCGAATCCTAAATTAGGGAAACATCTGATTAATGTTTTGGCAATATAACCTGAAAGTAATAGCTTGAAAATTCCACTGGCTGAGAGAGCAATAAAGTGCATCTTTAAGTTACAGCTCATCTTATATATTGAAGAAACATTGTTTCTTTATCACCAACCTGCAGTATTAAGTGACCCATACTCACAGAGAAAGTCTGGAATACGTGTTACTCCTGGGCTGTAAGTGGCAACCGTCTTTAACAGGTACATGAGCAACACAGAGAAAAGTTCAGAAATGAGACCTAGTCACGGGGCCCACAAGGTTGTTCCCACCAAGTGGCCCTTGGAGAAAAAACTATTCCTACGCACCCAGAGAGGGAAGACCATCCTCTGTAGGCCTGCTCTACTCCTGGGGCCTCCTGCCATCCCCCAGCACCTCGGTTGGCCAAGGCTCCCAAGTGAAGCCAGGTACACTGAGTCTATAGGAAGAAGGGGCGAGAGAAGACGTCACCTACCTGCCCAAGGATTTCCATGAATAAGGAAATCTTGTTTTCATCGGGAGAACTAGGGAACTGCCTCCTCTGAGACTGCTTGGGAAACATAAATAATTTTCAACTGATTCATCAACATCTCATTGTCTTGTGCAAACAACCAGCTACAGATTTTAGTGTCATCAAGGCGATTTCCCAACCAAGAGGATTTTCTGAAGACAAATGAATCCTGTTTCTTTGGACATTTCTGATGAGGAGCTGCAGGGGGAAATTACTATAGGCCAGATTGGGTCTCGAAAGCAACAGAGCTCAATGAGAGGTGTCACCAGCAAGGAACCTGTGATGGACCTTTGTAGGGAAGGGAATTGACTTCTTATGGCCGGGTGAGAGAAACAACTTGGCTTACAAATTTACCGTCCATAACGATTTTTTTTAATCACCATTAATGCCTGTGCTTCTTAGAATCATAGAACAAATTTGAGCATATGATTTGAAGTCAGTTAACATATTTTCACTAATCCAAACACACACCCCTTCATCTCTTAAGCCCCAACTCTCATCAGTTGTCTACCACATACTTTTATTGTGGGCTGATTCTGTTGCATCTGGAAAGTGGAATGTTCGGGACATGCATGCTTCCTCTGGCAGTATATATGGTGAGCAGATGGGTTGTGGGGTAAACATGTCCATGTTTGTCTTGTTTGAAGATTTCTATACTGTGTGGTCTTCCTGGTGGTATTTCCACAAAAGCATCCATACTTATGTTTTTTCTTTAGCTCATCATGTAAGCCTGTGCTACTGGGACAAACCATGCTTAGAACATTTGCCACACTCAAATGAAACCTAAAGAATGTTTACTGCCAGTCAGAGCACATTCAAAGGCATGATTATTGACAGCCAGTGTTTCAAGCATGTCATGTTCATGCTGTGCAGTGTCACCAACATCTATAGGAAGCTTGGCCACACAGTTTGCATTCATAGTTTACCAGGACTGCCTTCCCCTCGTCAGAACCCAGGTGTCCACTGCTCCTTCTACTTGGTTTGAAGCAGTAGACTAGGCATGGTGTGGAGGAAATAATGATGGCGGAAACTTCACCCTGAATGCATTATTCTCCTCTTTCACTCATCAAAGAAGGCCCTTTTATTTGAATGAAACATCTGCTTCATCTCTGTTGTTCAGGACCAGAGCCCTGACGCAATGCCCCTTTTCAAATGCCACGGCCAGATGACAGTCACACCTGATGGTGACAGGATGAACAGAGTGAGCCAAGAGGCTATTGTCTGTCGAATCTGATAGAAAGCAGAGGAGGTGTTAGTGCATGGAAGGGTTTCAGAGAAGGCTCTTTCTACAGGAGGAAAAAAATTAGGCTAAAATTTCCTCTGAGCACAAAGAACAGAAAAGGATGGAGAACTTAGGCTGGAATACGTGTACAGTATTGCCATGTAAAATCTTGTAACGCCAACTGATTGCAGTTCTTTTCGATTGCTGTCTATGCTACCGTATTATGTAAAATCAGCCTTTACCATTCTAGAACAGAGTCACAAAAAGGTTATTATCAGGGGAGAAGCTGATAGGAATAGTGTACATGAAAATGATCAAACTGAGAACTGTCAGGGACAGAAGGGGATGAACCAAATCGCAGTCTCTGGGTGTCCAAATCGGGACAGAATCATGTCAGATCTCATCAAATATTTACACCACAAAGGGACACACTCTTTTTTCAGGCATCTCTTTCACAGAAGACCTTTATTGCTTCTTCTGAACAGTATTATTATCCTTGATATCTTCTGGGCGTCTTCACATGAATATCTTGATAAATCACCAAACACCAATTATAGTTTTAAATCGTTTTAGTGAAACATTTACATGATTAAGATTTCAGATTTGTATCAGAAAACTTTTTGCTCTGTTAACCACAGAGAAAATCATGATTTTTCCCTTTTGTATTTTTAAAATTTCATAATTCATACTAAAGAGAACTAAAAAAAAATTAGACACATATTATAACTACTTTGATCTGTTTGTTGTAGCAACAGTGATCTTACAACTTCCAAGGTTATACTGAGTTTCTAGAATTATTGCCACCATTGTAGTATTTCACCATCTCTATCATTTTAACAGAAAAGGCTAAACCAGGGGTCTGCAAACTAAGGCCCGCTGGCCAAAACCAGGCGTGAGCCTATCTTTGTAAGTAAAGTTTTACTGTAACACAGCCACGCCCACTCACTTACTCCCTGTGGCCGCTTCCATCCTGCAATGGCAGAGTTTAGCCATTGAGATAGAGACTGCATGGCCCACAGAATGTAAAGTATTTACTGTACGGCTCTTTATAGAGAAAGTTTGCCCACCCCTGGGCAGTAATGAAGTCACGCAGTAATGTTTTCTAATCCTGCCCTTGATTAGACGGGAACTTGTACTTTGTTCAGCTGTGTGTTGAGTGCCACAAACTCAACAACTCAGCGTATATGTTCTCAAAAATCGCAAAATTGAGTACCACTATTTTAACAAGTGTCACCACCTCAGGTACCACTTTTAAAATCTTGATTGTTTAAATTGGAAAGTTTACTGAGTAGGAAGCTGCCTCCAAGATGGTTTTATTGAAACTGCTCATGTTTGTCTTGTCGATTATCGCGGCTCATAGGCGATACATACAATTTCTAACCTTGCAGAAATCTAATTGGAAGAGGAACATTGTCTTCTGGTGTGAAGGGTGTTTCCTCATTGCAATAATGGCTGAATTCATCGAGTGAAATGGCAGCTCAGGTTGACTTGTAAGAAATTACCATTTTTATAGGTAAAAATAAAAAGTTTAATATCAACAATTTTGTATGGTTCAACCGAACATTTTAAGGATTTTTCGTAACCATTAGCTTAAAAATTGAGTTAAAGACAGAAGATAACTTTAATTCAGCATTGATCAGTTTAAAAATAATAGTACTTCAAAAGTAACAAGCACTTTTCTGACCACTGCTGACCTCCTTTAATTGTGCAAATATTTGAGCATTTGGGACATTTAGATCAATATCCAACTGTGAGAAGTCAGCTCTGGTTAGAAGTTCCCAAGCTCTACTTGAAACTTTTCTAAGGCAGGTTTCTGACCCAGTTATGGCAACAACAATGGAGAACGTGTTGTACTTTCCCAGCGTGTAACTTTTAGAGCCTTGGTACTCAAACTATGGACCATGAACTTGTAGCATCAGCATCTCCTGGGAGCTGGTTAGAGATCAGAATTGCAGGCGCCATTCCAGACCTATCAGAATCTGCATTCTGACAAGATCCCCACGGGATCTGTGTGCACTGTGATGTTTAATGTGCTCTGGTGGAGGGTTTGAGATCTTGGTCATACGTAGAGTGCTCCCAGGTGTTGCCACCGACAGTAAGTTTGGCCCGGGAAGAGTTTATGTCTTGCAGTCTTACCCAGCAACCACTAACCCCAACTAATGATGGAGTTGTAAAAGTACTAACAGCTGAAATTCATCGAGGTTGTAGTGGTCACCCCCATTTAACAGATGGGGAAATGAAAGGCCCTAAGAGGTCACATGACCAGTAAGTGGAGAAATTTAGTTGAGAGCAAGGAGGAAAGTGGCTCATAGAGAGAAACCCTTAAAGGGATGAATGTGCCAGTGCAGGAGAACTCAAATGGATAGTGAAATACAAGAGTCTTGATTCCATCTTGTTGACAAGGGGCTACCAAAGCAGGGAGCATGATGTGACAGTATAAGGAAATATACAGTTCTAACCCCAAATCATGGAAACCCCTGATTTGTGTTTCAGCAATTTGACTCCAGAACGATAGCCTGAAAATTCCACCTGGGTGAGAGAGAGTCAAGTATAGCATCATTTCAAGTTATCTCCTATCTTATACATACGAGAAACTTCTTATTTCTACACAACCCAACCTGCAAACACAAATAACCAGTACTCATGAGAAACAGGTTAATTCAGCAGGCCGCGATTGTAACTAAGGCTCTTGCACTGGCACGTTTGCAGTAGGAAGCTCGTAGATTCTGAAGCACCTTTGCTTTGTGTGAACATGCTGCAGATGCAAACTGTAAAAGGGAGACCCCTACGAATTCATCGTAAATGATGGCGTTTCAGGTGGTACTGCAGTGAAGACATCTCTTCGAGCTAGTGTGCCCGTGCCGCCTTCCGTCAGTTCTCTACCTTCCACTTCGGTTCTAAAAGCACTTGGTTGTGGAAATCACTTACTATTCTACACCTGCAAGCCAGTTAACAGGCCATCCCAGAACCATGGCAACCGGCAAGAGTACAACAAGGAAAAAAATCCCCGAGCACAGGTCATTAAGCACTCCCTGCTTGGTCTCAAACAAGGGCAGGCAAAGGGACGCCAATGTTGAGGAAGATGGGCCAATCCCAAACCCCAAATCTGAGACTTACAGTCGAGTCACTTTTAAGAAAACGTTTCAATAAAAAATTTAGTTTTATCCCTCAAAGAGAGTGCCAGTGTTGTGGCTTCCAAGTAGTGGATTCTGATAATGCTGGCAGGTCACTCCCTTTATCTTCCCTCTAGGGTGGATGTCATGAGCTCAGAGGGACCCTGTCTCTTCCCCAGCATACTGTGGCTGTTAGGTGCCAGAGGTGTGGAGCACATGTGACTGCTTTCATCATCTTGTCTCCACCACTTAAGAGCTGTGTGGCCTTGGGTGAATTACGTAACCTCTCTTTGCCTCTGTTTCCTCAATGATAAAATGAGGAGGGAGTAGTACCTACTTGTGGCACACATTTATAATGCTTTCTGCTTACCCCACACCTTTTGAACACCTTTCCTATGCTCTGGTAATTTCCCATCGGAGGAGTCCTGCCTTCCCAAGGCAGAATCCAGAAACTTGCTTTTCAGCTTCCCTTGCAGCTAGGCTCTGCTGTGAGGAAATGGAAAAGGATCAGTGTCCTACAGTCTGGTCGCCCTCACAACTTGGATTTGAGGCACCCAACCTCTAATCAGAGGCACCCACGAAACACGAATCCAGAGGAGAGAGCAGAGGAGGTGGTGCCAGGTGTGGTCAGCACTGGTAAGGGGAGTGGAGAGGGATTGGTCCCTCAGAGGGGGCCATGGTGAAGGCCCAGTGCCTTGATGGGGGCTGCAGTTGGACTTGTCTGGCAGGGCGATTGAGGTGCTGTTCCTGGCTCTTTTAGCCCCAAAGCCTGATTGCCTGGCCCTCCTGGGCAGCCTGTGAGGTAGCCAAGAACTTCTAATAGATGATTTATCAACTTCAGCCAGCTAAAGTGCTTTTGGCCGTCTGCAACTAAGTACTGACCTGGCCTGTTGTTGAGATTGAGTTATTCAGGTCCAGTGCTCGTGAGAACTCACTCGTTGTTCTTTTGAGTTCTTTGATGCCCATCACTTCCATCTACAAGATGTGAGAGAATACTGATTCGAAATTTTACATAATGTTAATGGCGCCTGGGGCAGGTCTTAAAACATTTCTGCAGGGGCCGCCCCGTGGCCGAGTGGTTAAGTTCATGTGCTCAGCTTCAGTGGCACAGGGTTTCGCAGGTTCGGATCCCAGGAGCAGACATGGCACCACTCATCAGGCCATGTTGAGGCGGCATCCCACATGCCACAACTAGAAGGACCCACAACTGAAAATATACAATGATGTACCAGGGGGCTTTGGGGAGAAAAAGGAAAAATAAAATCTTAAAAAAAACCCGCAAAAACATTCCTGCAAACTCTTTGACATGCCTTCCATTGAGAGGTGGCGTCTGTGTCCCCCCCTTGAAACTGAGTGGACCCTTGAGAGTGTTCCTTGAAAAATGCAGAGGAGGTGACACTGTGTGATTTCTGAGACTAGGTTAGAAAAGGCTCTGTGGCTTCTGCCTGGGGCTCTCCTGGTGGTCTCAGACTCCACGCTGTGGGGAAGCCCAGGCTACACACAGAGGCCACATGCAGGTGTTCTGCTGACAGCTCGAGACAAGATCTCAGTCAACAGCCAGAATCAATCCCAGACATATGAGGGGGCAGGTGAGCCCCCGAGGTGACGCCAGCCCCTTCCACCATCTCAGAACACCTGCATGAGAGAGCCCAGGGACAACAACCCAGCTGGGCCCTGGCACCCCCAGAACCGTGAGAGACAGTATGAAAATGATTGTTGTTTTAAGTCACTAAGTTTTGGGGTGATGTGTTATGTAGCAATAGATAAGTGGAATATACCTTATGTTTTTAGAGTGTTGCCTAGTTTTCACAATGCTTCAATGTGAACTTTTCTATTTGGTCTTCATATCAACCCTGCATGGAAAGTATTCTAATTCACTAATCTGGATGTGAAGAACATGTCTGACTGTTGAATGCCTTGCCCTCCATTACAAGGCTCTTCATCTGAGACACAGAGAAGTCAGAGCCCAGGTCTCTGGCTCCCTGGCACAGCACTCTCTACGCAGTGATGTGGTCAGGGTCCAGAGAAATAGGGTTTATAATCGTTTTACCCATCGTGCCATTTACAGTGCTATTATAAGGAACTGCTGCATGTAAGTGCCGTCTGCACATTGTCTTCATCTCATCTTCAAAACACCCGTTAGGTCAACGTCCCAGTTACTATGACTGTGTAACAAGTCATCCCAAAACTTAGTGGCTTAGATAACAATAATCATTTATTGTATCATTGTTTTGTGGGTCAGGAATTCAGAAGCAGCCTGGCAGGGTGGTTCTGGCTTGGTGTCCCTCATGAAGTTCCACTTAAATGTGCCCTGGGGCTGCAGTCAAGGGAAGGCTTGAGTGGGGCTGGAGGATTCACTTCCAGGATGGTTCCCTCCCAGGGCTGTTGGTCTCCACAGCACTGCTTGAGTGTCCTGACCGCATGGTGCCTGACTTTCTCCAGACCAAGTGATCCAAGAGGCCAAGGCACAATCTGCAAGACCTTTATGACATGATCTTGGAAGACACACACCATCCCTTTTGCTGTGTTTTCTTGGTCCTGCAGGTCATTTCTGAATTACAGGGGGAGGGGCCATGTGTGGGTGTGAATACCAGGAGGTGAGGATGGCTGGGACCCTCTCTGAGGTGGCCCCTGCAGTCAGTGCTGTTCCCCTAACTCACAGGAGAGGACACAGAATGGTTGGGACTCAAGGGCTCAAAGGCCACAAGGGCAGCGTGCAGCCAGAATTTGAAGCCAGTGCTATCTGATTCCCAACGCCATGTTCTTCTCCATCTACAGGAAAAGGTGGACTTATGGTTTATTTTGATGCAGTTATGTTAGTATGTTCAGAAATTTCTTCAAAACCAGGAAACTCTTCTGAATGCTATCATGAAAAGAAGTGTGTGCCATGGGCCAGCTGGATGGCGGCCTTTCTTCAGCCTATGAACGCCCCCTTTACCCAGTCTGAAATCTTGCCTTTTACCCAGGGCTCTCCTTTAAAAACATTTCGTTTCTTAAGCTGATGGGTAATTTAGTGAGTTCCTCTGAAGAAACATGGGAAAACATGGATCCCAACTTTACTTTTTTTATAGACCTCAAAAGCTGACTTTGTTGAATTCTGAAGAGATCAAATAGTCTATTAGGGCTAAAATTACATAAACTCTCTGCCTCAGTAATTTCATTTTAGGAATTTATCTCACATAAATAAAAGCAGTGTGACGTCAGGCTATAGGTGTGATGGTGCTCGCTGCGGGGGCATTTGTTATAACAAACCTTGGAAACCATCAGAATGTCCACAGATGGGTTGAGTAAAGAAAGGTACATCTATATTAAGGAATAACACGCAACTATTAAAAAGGACAAATCAGAGGGGGATGCCCATGACAGATTTTAAGTTCAAAAATGAAGTTATAGAACAATGTGTATTGTATGATGCTATTTCTGTAAAACAGAAAACGCTGTATCTTTGTGTGTGTTTGCATTAATTTGGAGAGAAGGGTAGAAAAATATTCTTTCGAATAATCTCTTGTCAATCTGGTGAGGGGGTGTGGAATGGGGGCAGATCATTAGTTCTAGAAGAAAGAAAAGTATAGAGTACCTGGTGTAAAGAACACATCCATACTTTGGCTGCTTCATTAACATCTCAATGGCGATTAGTAACTCAATCCTCTTTGACTAAGAGAAGCTACTGTTTTGAGTTTCCCTCGCAGCATTGTGCTCTCTTCTTCAGGTTGAAAGGGTTCCAGGAGTTCACTTTTCCTGGTGCCTAAAGTGAAGATGCCAAGATTTCCCTGAAGGAAGGCTACAGAAACAATTGTTTCTACTGGTCCCATAATCAGCTATCAACACGGAAGACAAAATGAGGTGACGCTTTTTTAAAGGGAGGAGAAGATGATGCCGTTAATGTGCAGTCCTCCCTGGGTCTGCCTGTTCAGGAGAGATTTGCTGCAAGTGCTCTGCAGGTCTGGGGGAGGCCTGTTCCTGAGGCCCTCTGCTTGCACTTAGCCCAGCGGCCATTTCTCAGGGAATATTGATCAGAAGTACTCACCTCCACCATCTGAGGAGCATAATGCAGTCCCTCAGTATTCTTAGAAAAAAGCTTTTCTTTGCCAGGCTATTTTCCGAAGTCAAAAAGATCCTTTCAGGAGCTATAATAGCAAGCCCCTTCCCACTTCACACCCTAGGTGAGAGGCGCACTCCAATTTTCAGACCCCCAGGACCTCGTGTCAAGGGGGAAGCTGACAAGTGTGACCTCTTTGTATTAAATCTTCTCTGTCAAACTCAACAAGCACTTTGCTAGAGGGAGAGGTGGGAGGTGGGGCCTATAAGTGGAAGATTAAAAATTACACCTGGACACATAGGGAAGCGTACTCTTGTCCCAGAGAGAATCTATTCATTTATCCTTTATTTCCTATAATAATGTTTTAAATAGAATTTTTGATCACAAATACAATGTCCGCTGATATCTGAGGCAGGAATATCTTGGTGTGAATGTCAAAAAAAAAAAAAAAATCTAGTCAGTGTCTTTCATGTCTGACATGGCACAGAAGGGAAGAGGCTAACTGGGCCTTCCGAATTTCTCTTTTGTTCTGTAAGAGGCAGAATCTTCCAGACTAGTATTTCTTAACATGACAGCTTGTTATAAATTCTCACGCCTTTCATCTTATCCAATTTAACTTAAGACAGTGGAAATTTAGGTATTAAATGTATTTTTAATTAAAATTTTAACAACAAAAAAGAAGCAATCTCCAATTCCAGCAAATTCTTTTATATTACTCAGAAAGAATATCACCTCAGAGTTCCTGCAGGTTTTGTTGCTGCTGTTTGATTGTTTAGGAGGCACATTTGAGAGGATAGTTGGGGCAGAGAGACTATTACTGTTATTTAAAATGCTCCTGACTCCCTGGGTTGTCATCTGGTCTTGTTATGTTATCTGAGGGCAAAGATGTGGTTGGAGATGCAGGGGGCGACACCCTAGGACCCTCTGGCCTCGGTTTTGGGAGCAAATCTCTTTCCACTTCACTCAAGAGTGGTCCTTGGGGTCTGTAAGGACATTGATGTGTCTTCACCTTCTTTCTCTTAAACTCCTGAAACATAAAACTTTTTTCAGGAGACAATGAATAGAAAATTTTGGCCAAACTGTAGCAAGTGCTAAGTCACTCTGTGGATGTGTGTGTGCAGAGAGCAGAGGGGGACCTCCTGGAGCGTGGCAGGCCTGCCCATGCTTACCACCAGCACCATGTGCAGCTGCGCCTGCTCCTGTTTCTTTGCGTCAAAGTCTATTTTTCACATCTGAGGACATGAGCAATTTGTCTTTTCAGAGATGTATTATCCAGTGGTTTCCAGAGTCATAGAGAAAAGTCACTTCCAGTGTCCTCTTCTGTGCCCGTAGGGAAAGTAGGTGGGCGTCTCCAGTCAAAACACGTTCCCCAGTGCTGGCAGATCCTGGCCTGTGTTGTGCCCGGTCCGTGAGAGGAGGGTCAGGGTGGCTTCAGACTTGACCTTAGGGAAATCTTCACAGTAGCCAAAAAACCACGGAAACTACATTATCAGCAAACAGTCTGTGCTCTGGTTAAGAACAGAGACTGCTGTGAAATGGGGGTGTCATCAAGAAATGGGGCCCAGGAAACTCAGCTCCTGCCTGGAGCTCCACTTTCTACCTCTGGGAAGCCCAGTGAGCCAGTGTCTTGAAGCATCTTCTATATCCATAGAAAAAGGTGGTTGGAAGTGGGGGGACGACCTTTCTGACTAGAAGTCTGTGCCTTGGGTAAACCAGATACACAGGGATGAAGTTTACTGTGTGTTCCATTTCCATGACCTTCACTTTTTGACTTGAAAAATGAAACGTAATTAAAACCACTTTCACTTACAGAAGGATGAGCAAATGAGAATAGTTCCCCTTGACACAAAACTATTAATAAATAAAAGGGGCCTCAGTTTAGTTTATACACATACACAGGACCATGCACTAGCTCAAATGTGCACAGAAGTGAAAATATACAAATGTCTGAGCCTTATCGCCAAGAGAGATTCTCCACTGCAGCAAACATAGCACACGCCGGCACTTTTCCTGGAATACTTAGAGAATTATACTATGGCCAGGGTGTACCTTAAGGGTATTCCTTCTTTAAATTATGGCACCTAGCAAAAGCCAAGAAAGGCCAAGGAGAGCACTGTTTGTAGCGATGGTCCTTTTGGAACCACTGGGAGTTGAAATCTTTTTGGAATTCTGCTGAAGGTCTTGGATGGTATGGCCTAAAATTTGGTGAGTATTTTTTGAAGATGACCAGGATCCTTCACAGGAAGTGTAAGTGACTGGAATACCGCTCCCTGCCCCCCCCCCCCCAACTTTTTGTTATAAATAAGACAAACTGCTCTATGAGATTTTTCATAATAATATCCTGTGAAATTCAAATGATTGTTTCTAGAACCGAAAAGAATCCATAATTGATCCTGGAGGTTATACGGGCATCTCTAAAGTGGAATCATGAGGCGGGGACACTACACTGAGCGGTTGCAGAGGACCCAGCTGCTCCTCAGGGAGTCCTCGCTCATGTTCTCTCCACTCCAGGGTAGACACGCAGGCGGGACGGGAGGTCAGGGCTGCCCAAAGCATCACAATGGGGCTGCTCCAAGTGCCTCAACCCAAGTCTACCTGCAGGTCAGAGTCCTCAGGGGACAGGGGAGCTTAGAAAAATAGACATGCTGGGGCCCTACGCAGGCCTGGTGGGTCAGAATCTAGGTGGGGATTGGGTGGCACTCTGCATCTTGTGGAGCTTCCTAAACAATTCTGATGCACAAGGCTGGGAACCACTGCTTCTAGGCAAGGAAGCTCTAAAACTCTGTGTGAAGCTTCATTCTATGAGCAACCAAGTATTAAAAGCACCACATACCTTCAAGCAAGTTCTTGCTACCAGTCAAAAGCTAAAAAAGCGCCAAATTGATTCAGGCTCTACTTGGTTACCAAGAAAGCATCTGGACCCTTTTTGAGGTCACTGAAATGTCTTGTAAGTGATAAGTACTCAACAAATATTTGCTAAACAGACAAATGGATGATTTTAGAAAGGTCGATTGCCTAATGTCCTGGAAGTTCCCTGCTGCCCAGAGCATAGGAGTAGCCCAGGACACTGGTAGAGGCCACCTGGCCAGGTTGTCAGAATGTGATGGTTGGAGTCCTGAGGCAGGGCCATCAACACTTCTTCAGCCACACCAACACGAGGTTGTTGTAACATCTTGTCTATCACTTACTCACAAAGACAAACCCTCAAAGTTGGCCTCTTGCTCCTCAGGGCCAGGGACTCCAGACCTCTGGGAGGGTGGCTAGTGCAGAGAGCTGCCCTGGAGAGATGAGAGTCAGGGCCAGGGCCCACTGTGCGCCTGGATACAAATCGCAGGAGATTCGGACCCAGCTATTTGTAATCATGAAGACAGGATGGACTTCAATATGAGATGGATGGAGCTTGGACTCAAATGTTCTTATGAGTGGATCTTAGTATTCTATGTTAGGAACTGAGAGGCCAACTCTACATGAACACATTTGTAAACTTCCCAATTGGTACTGGCTACCATTTTGGACACGTACTTAGGCTTTGAATGCTTTTGAACAGCTTCATCTGATAATAATGCAAACCATCTGTGTTAGATGCCAGGATAAACTTTATTTTCCTGCAAACTATATTGAAAACAAATGAAACATATGGCACTCAAGTGCTGTGTTTCTACTTTATTAAATCATCACAGTAAATCAGAATTAAAGAGAAAAAGAGGGTAAACTGGAGGCAAGTGGCGGTCATCGGGGGAGCTGTGTGCTTTTCCGGGCGTGGCACGCTCTGCTGCAGTGTGTCGTGGCGCACACACCCGCCTGCAAAAGTGGGTTATACGTAAAGGCCTATCTCACCTAGACATAAACCTAGATGTGGAGCATTAGGAAAATTAAATAACAAGAGATAGCAAAATAAAAATCAAGTGACACACTATAACTTAATTTACCATTTTTATCAAATTTTTTCCTTATTTACATGTACTAAATATTGTAGACCTGAAAACATTCACTTAATGTGTATGTCATACATAGATATTGAGTGCAACTAAAACGATGGTTGTCTCATGTTGAATTTCCCTTCAGTGCGGACATTCCCCTTTACTAGGTATTAACGTAACACAGTTACATATAAGACATCACAGTAAGTTTTAAAGGACCCCTCAACCCTTCAGATGATACAAATATAACAATAAAGGAAGCACAGGTGGTCACGCCTGAGGAAGGTCAGGAGGATGTGATTTGCATTGTCTACGGATCTGCGCGATCTCTTGCTTGTAAGGCTAAGGGTCCCATCGGTCAGCCCCTGTCACCAAGTCAAGGCTTAAACCACCCCATCCTCTCAGCGGCTCTGAGGAGCTGCAGCCTTAACTGGATGAAGATACTGGGACAGTCACTTATCCAAGCTAAATTTCCTCACTTCTGTTTACTTAAGGTTTTACTATTTAAAAAAGAGTCAGTTTGTAGAATTACTATGCTCTTTTAAGTACAAGAACCTACTCACTGAGACTACAGAATATCAGCTTTGCTTTAGATGGACATCAGCGTGTAGACAAGTGAGGGGGCTGGCCTGGCCCAGCCTGGAAGCCAACGGGTCTTACCATTTTGAGCCAATTAGGGCCACTCTTGTTTACAGATGGCTGCCCTACTAATGATGAGTCAGCACTGTGACTCAGGCGGGTCCCCACCGGGTGAGTGACCCTCTGCAATTCTGCTGAAAGGCATTTATTACAAAAGCACAATGTTTGCTTTTCTAGGTGAAAAAAAAAAAACCTTGATCATTTCAATTTTCCACCCCAAATAACAAAATGATTCAAGTCTACGTGATTATGAGCAATCTTGTCGCCAGATTCCCTGTTCCCCCATCCCAAATCTCCCAACCAGAGTCGTTACTGAGAAGAGTCGGCTTAGAGAAAGCTCCAGTCACAAAACTGTTGGCAGTAACCTGGGGTCGTGAGTTGTTAAAATCATTAGGGATCACAGGAAGGTCTGGATATTTGCTGCCTACAACCGAGTCTCCCACTCCAGGGTCAGGAAGACTGGCTCCCACAGAGAAAAGGGAACCATGGAGCAAGAGTCCAATGTGACTTCCAACTTCTGACACTTGGACTAAATCCAAGAATTCTGCAACGGGGGTTTCTAGAGCCTGAAGGTGAAGTGCTCTCCCAGAAGCTACTTGCGTCAGAGACTACATGGGACTCTGGAGCCAGGAACATGTGATGCCCTTCTCTGCAGGAACGAGGTCGGGGTCCTTTGTAAATGTCACACAAAGCAGCTTGACCAGAGTCTCGAGTCTGAGCAATATGGGCCAAACCATGCTGACCAGAAAGCTCAAGTCATCAGAAAATGGGGGAGGGTGGGAAGGTAAGAATCATGACACTTGCTGACAGAGCGGAAAATGCTGTGACTATCAGTCACCCTCCATACTGCCATTGAGCCCCTCAATAAGTGAACAGATCAGGCCATTTACAGAACAACCCACGGCTCGCGTCTTCTGTTTGGACTGCCCCTCGATCTCTGATGTTCGGAGTGTGCTCAGGCTGCTCTGTCTCTGGGCCTGGGCCTCCAGCCCTGCTTGCAACCCTCTATAAAGGAGAAAAACAAATTCTCTCCAGAACTAGAAGGTCCATCCTTCTAATAGAAATGACTGTCTCAATCCTTTCTCACTTGTCCCCAAGGCAAGTCTGGCTCCTGGGTCTGCCCGTCTCTCCTGCAAAGGTCAGGTACCAGCCAAACCAACTCCATGGCTGATGGAAAGAACTGACAGGTCAGTGAAAATGGCGGCTGTGACAGGGTGATTAGGCTCAGTGGGCTCACCAGAAAGGTGAGCAGAGCAGGCTGTGGGTAATGACAGTGGGCACAAGAGTAGAGAGGCAGAGGGCAGGGAGAGGCAGGAGAATATCCTCATGGCCAGCCTTTCTTGGGCCCTTGGTTAGTGGCAGTGTTCTTCGTGCTGCTCTCCGTCGTGGGCCGAGGGCTTGCTATGGAGACAGGCCAAGGGCCTGCACCAAACAGGACTTCTCTGTTGTCTGACTTCTCTGTTGCTGACACCCACAGACCCCAGCAAGGGTGCTGGGCAAGCACAGATGGAAGGGGAGCTTTTCATTTTTTTCCAAACAGGCTCAACATGCCTTTCTTGGATCCTGTCTCTTGCTTGGAATCTGTTACCCTAAGACTCCACGTGACAGGAAGGGTTTCTAGGGCCCCTGCCGTGGCACCCTCTCGGCAGCGGGTAGGGGAAGCTCTCGGAGGCAGACAGACATTCCTGGGGTGCCCGTCTCAGTCCACTGCCCGAGCTGGGGGCACCTTGTGCTGACGCGGCCCTGTGTTGAGTGGAGCCTTGGAAGGTTTCCTGACCTACGGGAACTTCGCAGGGACAGGACCCTGCACTTCTAGAACCATCTGAGTGTTCTGTGACAGGAGCATCACTGTCACAACCTGGAGGGCCTCCAGGATGGTCAGGAAAACCTCTCCCCAGTTAGTGGGTCTCAGGCACCAGGTGGAAAAACACTCAGCAACTGAGGTAAAACTTCTCATGGGCTCAAGACCCCAGGGAGAGCCAATTTCCATGATGAAATTTTTGAGTAAATCACAAATCCTAACATAGGAAGAACTAGCAAAATCAATGCAGAGAACATTCCTCAAACAATGTGACAGTTGTTTGGCTGGTCCCTCTGTTAATCTCACTTGAGTTTATAAATGAGAGGAGGTAACTTCGGGTACAGAAACCAGCTGCCCTCTGCCCTCCCTGAAAGCCCAGAATCTTCTCCTGCTGGCTCTGCCCGGGCCAGCCACACCAACGCCCACGGGAGAGCGGGGCAGACTCTCTGTTGGTGACTTTTTCTTTTCTTCCTTCAAAGCCCAAGGTTCATGAGGTTTCAGGCAAGATGACACCGCCTCATTTGAAGGTTCAATCCACAACAATTCGGTGGGTTCACGTCTAACTTCAGAAGGCCATTAACAAGCACACTTGCTGAGGGTGCTAGCAAAGCAACGTGTCCTGGAGTCTCTGGGTTTGGGGGTTTGAGGTGGGGCGGTAGGGCAGTCTCCTCACCAAGAGGCGCCATGTGGTGGGCTGGCGGCTAGGGCCCTGCAGAGAAAGCAGAGAAAGATCATGTCAGGGCGCCAGGCGAGGCCCTTCTGGGTACAGATTCACGGGGGTGCGTGGGGGGGGGGGGGTGTGTGGCATTCACAAGAAATGGAACCATGTCCCCAAGAAGAGGGTTTGACAACTTCCCTGTGCGGCACATGCAAGGATGTTTGTTGAGAGAATTAACAAATGAACGTCCTTCTTCCCAGTCTTTGCTCTGGACTTTCCTGAAGCATAAAGAAACTATGAATCTTTCTGAAATTAACTCGGCCTTACTGTCCAATCCACAAGTAAAGAATGAAGAGAAAAGGCATCTGATTGAAGGGAGGAGGAGCCAATGAAGCACACTGTCCAGAGTCAACGAAAAAGCAAGTAAAGCCTCACAGGCAGCTTTGTGGATTTCTGTGGGGGTTATTATTTAGACGTATTTACATATTGATACTTTACAGAGTGAGTTACAACTTGATTACTCCCCAAAGGATCTGAGACAAGAGGTCAGGACTAGGTTGCCCGTCTGAATGAGTCCAGATGAGCACAGCGCTATTTAGCACTGGAGGGAGAAAAGAGTAAAACGAAGTGCGCGTGGCTGCAGCTCTCCCCTTCCCCAGGCTGCCCGGGCTCCTAGGGATCCAGGAACGCCTGCTGCAACACCCAGCCGCTGTTGCCGGTGGAGTCTGCTCTCCCGGGGGCCGCTCTGCGAGGGAGACGATCATTTCATCACCCTTCCCCTCGTAATCTATTTTTAAACCGTGCTGTATTACACCCCAAGCTTCCAGGCTTGGAATGAACCTCAAAAGCAGGCTTCTATCTTCCTCCCAACATGCTTCACTTCCAGGAGTTTGGCCTTTGCAATTTTTATTATTAATGGCATTTGAAATTAATTTACGTAAGTTATCTTATTCACAGACAGCCTCTTTTTTCATTTTCTGACCTTCCCTTATTGTTTCTAGGAAGAGTCTCTGAAATCTATACTTGCAGACATGCTTGGACCCGAGGAGGCCAACCTTCCCCAGTGTGTTCCAAAATCCAGCATTAAGACTCCCACAGCTGGGGCTCTGCTGTCTCCTCCTTCTGTCCCAGGAAGGTCAGGCAGGGAGAGGAAATGCCGCGGCTTCTCTCCTGCTATTTTTGCCTTTGAAAACAGGCTGCTTTTGACAAAGGCAGCACAGCTATACCATCACCCATAGCAGAAACGGCACTGGTAACAGGCATCTCTCCATCCCCGGGTAGCTGGAGGTGGGAGTGGGAGCAACATTGGGGAATGACCCTGATTTAATTTCAGATAATATTCCATTTTGAAATAACTTCACTTCAAATTGTATAAGATTTCACATTATTAAGTAGGAACCACCCCATTCACTATTGTAATCAGATCAATTGGGAGAAGGAAGCCAAGAAAAAGCAAGTAAATGAAAGAGACAAAGTGATGTTCAAAGATCTGATGTTAAGTGAAAGAGTAATTCTGGATCAGAAGGGGAAACATTTAACCCCTCCGCCCCCACCCAGGGAGGGCACAGAGGGGAGCACTTCACAGCTCCGCAGGACGGCAGGTGGACAGGGTGCCGCCAGCTTTGACAAGCTGCATGAAGCTCTGCAGCAAAGCCGCCTTTGCGCATCTGACAGCAGCGTCCTCAACCAGTGGGGCAAAGGGAAGGTCACACCTGAGCAGGAGCCTGCACTACGGTGCCTCCTGCATTTCTCCAGTCCCCAGCTTCCTGCTGGCACATCCCCAGCTGGGGATGGCTCCTGCCTGCCTGCTGCACCTGGTGACTGATGGGAGGCAGCAGATGTGGAATAAGCACAAAGGAGGGCATTCCACTCGCAAGCTGCTGGCAGCCACTCCACTCACTTGGCCTTTCCTTGTGCTGGAAGCTGGGGGTCTGTTCAAAGGACGCTTGAGTCCCAATTCACTGCTTCTGGGGCGGGAGCAGGGGGACATGAATGGATTGGGGGGCCCAGAAAATAAAGACCTTTGCATGAATTCCCGCTGCTGGTGGGGACTGAAAAGCCCTGCTCCGTCCCACCCAAAGAGAGCACCTAGGCTTTGTGGGTCACGTCGCTTCTGGGGGCTGACGTCAGTGAACCCAGTTTGGAACAATTCAGGGACTGGGCCAAAGCTGAGGCTGAGGGGAAAAGAAAGGGCAGCGGGCCAGAGGGTAGTGGCTGCTCGTCTGGCCTGTAGGTGTAAAGCCCATGCCTGGTGGAGGGGGGCGCTGTTTTGGATAAACCAAAAAATCTGGACCCTCACATCCCACTTCCATATTTACTGAGACAGTGACTGCCCTCTGTGCCACGCAGACTGTGGGCGATAGTGTAAGAAATGACAGCTCACTCACTGGTATTCTCCATTATTATTATTTTTATCATCATCATCATCTGATCTCCCTTCCACCTGTGAGCCCATGAGTGGGTACAGTTGGGCCACCCTAGAGGGTTTCCAGCCAGCAATGCCACGGGGGGAAGGACCTAAACCCCAACCTGGGCAGAAGGAGAGGCCCACGGGGGTCACACCTGCCACGGCTGGCCTGCCCTCTGGGTCCTAAACCGCAGCCGATCCCCGGGTTCTCCACCCTCTGAACTCCCCTAGCTTTTGTCTGCTCTTCCTCCCCCAGCTGTTCCATTCAGCAGCCCCTTGGACAACCTGCCCTCCCCTCTCAGAGGCCTCCATTAAGGCGAGCGGTCAGAGGCCAGCCCAGCACGTGCCTCGTCTTATCAGCCCATCTCAAGATCCTGCTCCTCCGGCTTGGGCAACAAAAAAGGAGGCGGCCCGGGTCCACTGGCTCCCCGCAGCCTCACACACAAAAGGGCGGGCGACAAAGACATTTTCCGGGATGGCAGGTGTTGGTGTCAGATTCCGCCCAGACAGCACGGGGCAGAAGAAAGGCGAGGCTGGGTTTCCCCGGGCAGCGCAGACATGCAGGGGCAGGAGTGCAGGCAGGGCCCCGGGGGAGGGAGGTGGAGGCAAGGAACCCGAGGGGCATTTCAGCGCGGTGTTAGCCGTGGAGGGAGGCTGTTAGTGAATTCACACACCCTCCCTCAGAGCAGGCTGCCTGGGGAAATCTGCTGCATGTCAGTCTTACCTTGCTCAAATATTGCAATGAGACCTTTATGTATTTTAATCTGAAGGAAAAGAACATAATACCAAATGAATACAAGCCCAGCACCCACAGCCCAACGTGACAATGAACATAGTGCTAAGCATCCATTACTGCTGGGCTGCCTGAGTGCTGCCGCAGCGCTGGAGATCATTACAAACTGAAAATTCACCTAAAATTCGACTTGGCAGGACAGAATTCTAGCTGCGGTCACATTGATAAATGTGACATGAACAGACATTAGCGTTCCTAGGATGTATGACGCAGATGCTGCTGGGAGCCCTACAGGCACTGGGCAGCATGGACCACTGTATCCTCTCCTTGCTGCCCAATATTTCCTGACTGATTGGGTCTAAAACATGGTCAAAGATAAGAGTTTTCAAGACAAGCATTTAGAATTCAAAGGATGACCTGAAAAAATAATTGATACCCTTTAAGTGTGCCATGTTACATGTCTGTCAAGTTTCATTTTCAGGTTTCTGAGTGGTACATAGTGTGTTAATTCAGTACTAGTGTCACCTTCAATGTGACAGACTGGGAGGAAGCATACAGTGTGCTGTGCAGAGGGTGGCTTGGGAAGGGGACCCTCGGTGGTGAAATGGGACACAAGGTCACCCTCACAGAGCAGTGGATCTTAGCAGTTACCCCAAACCCGAGAGAGGATCTGAGCTTTTCAACCTTGTGACAAGTTTTCCCACTCCCCCAGCCCTCCCACAGCCATCCTATTTCCTATGTGGGTTTGCCTTAGCAAACGCAGCCTCTGTCGGCATCAGGCAATAGCTCCTCACCCCAAACGCCACAACACTCCTGAATTCAGCGTCACTGGACCACCATCAAATTGGGACAAAGGACACTTATCAGTGACACAGACTGTTGTGTGCATGGCCACAGGTGTAAACTTGGACTGTCTGCTGACCCCACCTGCCAAGGCTGGCACAGTGGCCAGGGCCAGTTTCTAAGATGGTGGTTCAGAATGCCATCAGAGGAAGGACCACTGCCATACTCTTAGGTGGGGCTCTCTGAAAGAAATGTGGACGTCTATGAAGCCATAGTTTCCAATCTGCTGAGGAAAACTCATTCCCTCTCCCTCCAAAAAAAAATTATTTGGGGTAAGAATTTCAGGATAAATAAGCGATCACAGATGATCCTGTAGCATCCTGTTTTACTTGATTTCCAACCTCTGTTAACTGCTCCTTGTCTACATGTTGATTGTGCTCTAGGGGCACAAGAAGTTCTTGGGCTGGTGGTGATTGTTGGTAACAGACTAGAATGTTTTCCGTGGATCCTCTAGATAATGTGATTATCGAGATTTCCTGTTTTCCCCCAATGCACTGTGCTGTGGGGCTGTTTCCTCTTATGGAAGATGCAAACATACAGGAAGCCTGCGTGGGTCTTCCTGGAGTTGAGGAAGTTCAGTTTTTCAGGGCACCATGCTACTGACCCTCTCCAGTGGGAGCAAAGGGTCTCTTCATGAAGGGGCTCCTTGGTCTCCCTCCCCGGCTGCCCCCTCAGCCCTGGTTATACTGGGCGTACAGGCACTGGATTGGTAGAAACCAAGAAAACAGATGGTACAGCTAACAATGGAGGGCTTGTTTGTAATTGCTGATGAGGACTGGTTTGCTCCTCTCCCCAGTGCGTCCCCAGATGCAGCCTGGTGTGGTGTGCTGGACCAAACAGAATGTCTTGATAACTGCCAATCCATGGTTGAGTTAAGGAGATACAAAGACAGACAGTTGGGGGCTGCCTTAATTATTCCATGGGGCTCGAATGTCACTTGCCCTTGACACACAGGCAATGCTACCAAGGGGTGGGGGCCCCATTCTTGGAACAGAGGAGTGGGCTGTCAGCTTCCTGATACATCCCTGGGGGCAAGCATGAGGTTCCAACCAACTGGGCAGTGTTGGAAGGCACCAGAAGAGACCACTGTGCTTGGAGAGGAGGGATGGAAAGAGAATAGGAGGCATGTGATGCCTGCAGGTGTGGGGGAGAGACACAAAGCATAACTATGTCATCCTTTCATTGCTGGGCCCCTGATCTGTGCCCGGGGCTGTTCTAGGCTCTGGGTTACGGCAGTGAACACAGCAGAGAGGCTCCTGCCTTTGACGGCCTTTCGTGGAGGAGTTACGGCATGCCTTCTAACAGGATGATATCACCCCTGGGGGGGAACAATATCTTACTCTTTATATCTATAAAGCTCAGATAGAAGTATGGTGAATAAACAGACACACAGTATTTCTGTGGTGTTTCAGGGGAGGGGATAAAGGGAACAAACATGTCTTAGAAGGCTCCACAGTGAGGCAATAATGAGAAAAAGGTTGAGGAACATTAAATGGTAGGGTTAATAGGTGTCTTTAATTCAAGATGTTTCTTATACATTAGTGGTGCTGGGGATCAGGAGTCAGCCCAGCTTGCATCCAAGAGCAGCTGAGTGAGACACCTCTGGGGAGAGCCCTTGAAGTGTAACTCAAGATACTGATGGGCCACACTGCGGCCACTTAGCAGCTCAGATGCAGAGTGGGAGCCCCAAGAATCCGGAAGTCGCTTTTGGAGAAAGATGCCTTACATCTTTGGTCTCCTGTGACTCCTCTGATGCTCTGGATATCAGCAAGGATTTAAGAAAACACAGGAAACAATAGTCTCGGTTGGGGATATGCTGTGTTCTGCACAGCTCGGCCTAGTGGAGGTTTTTCAAGAACTGGTGGGTCTTTTTATGGCATGTTTTCTCTGGCTGTACTCACTAGGGGAGCAAAAGAGCAAGGATTTGAACCGAGCTGCTTCTCTCGGAGGAAAGGCTGACATCCAGAACTGCCACCTGGGATAATGCTGGGCAGGGTCAGACAAGAAAAGTGGCTGCGTCTCCCTGGGTCCTTGTTACTGAACAGTCAGTGTGGAAAATGATTAACTGGTTCAAGATAATTAGGGAAGGGAATGATTTTGAGAGCTGGCATGGATGAGGGAGAGAAATAGTGGACTAGGGTTCCAGCTTTAGGCAAGTGCTAAATATCCTCCCAGCAGGAAGGCGGACAGAGCGGGAGATCAGAGAGCTGTCTGGGCTATTCAGACCTCTTGGAATGGCTCTGAGGAAGGGAACAGGTGCAGCAGTGGATGGGGTAAGCCTACACACTCAACTCAACACTGGCAACCCAAGACCAGTGGGAATTAGCCAGCCTAATTAACATTTCCAAATGGCCCAAGGATGGCTTCCAGTATTTCCAACCCAGCAGCAGTGGCTGTGTCCTGGCCCCAGCCCTGGCTCTGGGCTCAGCTTACTCTTTTTGGTTGTTGGTCTTGCTCATCAACTTTGGTTCCGAAGCAGAAAGCTAGGACAGCTGGACCACTCTCTCTTAGGCAGGCAGAGAGAGAGTGCATGTATTGTGTGCCTGCATGTGCATATGGACCTGTGTGAGGGGCTAAGCGAGCGGGTGGAACATTCATGAAAAAACTTTTCTGGTATTTTTCTCTTCCCTTCCACAACTATAATGTACTCTTATTGATCTATGACTAAATTTAACTAAATTATAAATTAAAAATTAATATCTTGGTGTCAACTTTCTTTTAAGGCCCTCATGGAGAAGGAGGTTTCCAGACCCTCTCACTGTCTCAGAGAACACGAATATCAAGATCTCAGTTACAACTTAGCCATGGTAGGCTGTTCATTTTACCAGACTGAATCCACATCTCAAAATGGGAAAATAGCACACAAATGCTTGTAGCAGCAATATTCATAAAAGCCAAAAAGTAGAAATAGCTCACATGTCCTTCAACTCATGAATGGACAACCAAAATGTGGCCTACCCTTATAATGGAATACTATTTGGCAAGAAAAAGAAGTAAAATAATGATACAGGCTACAAGATGGACAAACACTGAGAACATCCTAAGTGATAGAAGTTAGTCACCAAAGACCACATATTGTAGGATTTCACTTAAATGAAATGTTCAGAATAGAATGTCTCCGTAGAGACAGAAAGTAGACTAGTGGCTGCTTAGGGCTGGGGGTGGAGTAGGGGGCATGGGGATCAACTACTAGTGGGTTTATTATTATTATTATTATTATTATTGCAGGGAAAGATTTGCCCTAACACCTGTTGCCAATCTTCCTCTTTTTTCTCCCCCTCCCAAAGCCCCAGTACATGGCTGGATATCCTAGGTGTAAGTTGTTCTAGTTCTTCTATGTGAGCCACCACCACGTCATGGCAACTGACAGATGGGTGGGTGGTGTGGTTCTGTGACCCAGAAACGAAACCAGGCTACCGAAGCGGTGAGCACCATACTTGACCCACTAGGCCATCAGGGCTCTATTATTTTTTTATTTTTTAGGAGGGATAAAAATGCTCTAAAATTAGGGGCTGGCCCCACGGCCAAGTGATTAAGTCCACAAGCTCCACTTTAGCAGCCTGGGGTTTGCCAGTTTGGATCCTGGGCACTAACCTACACACTGCTCATCAAGCCATCATGAGGCGGTGTCCCACATAGAAGAACTAGAATGACCTACAACGAGGATATACAACTATGTACTGGGCCTTTGGGGAGAAAAGAAATGTTCTAAAATTAGATTGTGGTGATGGGTGCCCTACCTTGTGAATAGACTACAAACACTGAATTCTTTACTTCAAATGGGTGAACTGTATGGTATGTGAATTAATCTCGATAACACTGTTTGTAAAAATGGCAAAATCGACTAGAAGGTGGTCTGGGCGCACTACTGCCACTACTTTTCCGAAGGTGACACAACAGAAGGGCCTCCGAGCTCCAGGAAAACAAAATCCCCTGTGGGCACCTTGGGAGGCAGGGGCACAGGGCTGGCTGTGAAGGTTAGCAGATGCCACCAGCAACTCTCCCTCTGTTTCACGCTACAGACTTTAACTATCCTCAAAGCAAAGAAAATGGGGCTACCCCTCAGGCAACCCTCTTCTCTTCTCTTCAGCGTTGTCTCTTGGGTTTATTGCAACTTGAATTCATCTGTCATAAAAAACCTCAAGAGTATAAGGTGGGATTACAGTGTGACTCCCTGGGACACACTGGGATTTTGTGTGTAGTTCAGGACTACTTTTTAAACTCCCTAACAATCAACAGCTAAGGAAACGTAGCAGATGTTAGCAGCCGCAGCGAGGTCTGTGGTGACCTGTGGGAGGACAGTGAGTTCTAGGTATTTGTCTGAGTTGTCTTCAGACATTAAAGAAGCAGTGGAACCATCTGGTAGTTTCACTGATACAAGCTGTCCTGTTGTCTTCAGACATTAAGGAAGACATTCTAGTCCATAATTAAGATATTTTCTATATGTGAATTCTTTCTACGGTACTCAGTTTGCATCCTGAAGTAGAAACACTTTGGTTAACTTTCAGTTAAATTTCTCGGTTACCTGTGTCACAGTGGGTGTGCGTTTGCCACTGTAAAAATTGTACAGGCCATCTATAAAACAGACCTTTCTGCCTTTGGGAAGTCACATTTTGCCTTTGCCACAAAAGAAGGGTTCCTCCCCTCCACCCCACGAGCAGGCACCGAAAGGCAGGGCCTCTCAGGTAGGGGCAGTGAGTCCTGCCTGGGAACAGAAAGACCTAAGGGCCTGAGCCCTAGTCTTGGCCACTTGACCATGAAAAAAACCAGCTGCTCTCAGTTCCAATACTGCCAAAGAGAAAAATCGTGCCCTACAGAAAGCAGACTGTGAGGAGAGTGTGCAGTAAGCTGCAAATCTCCACACATATGTAAAGAGCTACTACTGTTCATAGGTTGTCCTAGAGATCATTTTTACAAAAGTGAAACAATGCGAAGGGAGCTCAGCCTCACACGCGAGCTCTTCGGATACTGGGGGCCATTTTCCTCTCTGCAGTGTTCTGTGCACCAGGGATAGTTATCTGCCATGGTTCTGCGTGCCAGCGCACGGGTTCAAGGCCACTGAATTCTGGTGTGAGTCTGGCGGTCTTAACGAGGTGGGGAGATGTGCCTGCAGGTCGGAGTTCTGTCCATCTCCTTTTCACCTTCCTCCCACCACGCAAACCTTCCCCTATAAAGAGGCGGGTGGCACCATGCTCCCTTCACCTGTGCAGTCCAGGTTAGGGGCTGCGTTCTGCGGCACTGGTGTGAGGGGACCCCCTCTAGTGGGCCCCCATTGGGAATGTTTGGGGAGAACATCTCTTGAATCGCCACAACATTCATTCACTAGTCAAACATGCATTACATGGCTGCTGTGCGCCAGGGGATGGGAATACGTGGCGACGAAGTATTGTCTAACTGGTCCTCCTCCTGCCCTCCCACGGTATATCCCACCCACAGAAGCACAGTGACCCGTTACAACAAAATTCACATCATGTCACCGCACTGCCTATGCCCCTCCAGTAGCTGCCCATCTTACTAGAGTAAGAACCAAGGCCTCTCCCTCTGCCTGCATGGTTGCAAGGTCGCTCTGACCTGCCTCCTCCTCCCCATCTTGCTGCTCTGCCCTACCAACGCAGATTCCTCACTGTTCCTTGACAGGCCAGGGAAGCTCTTGCCTCAGGGCCTTTGTGCTTCCTGTTCCTCTCCTTGGAACGCTTCCCCACCAAATGCTAAGTGACTTGCTCCCTCGCCTCCTTCAAGTCTTTCCTCAAATGTCACCTTCTCAGTGAGGCCCTCCCTGACTCCGTTTTAAAGTGCACCTCATCCAGTGTACATTTCTCAGCAGCACCCCTGGTCCTCCGTCCTGCTGTCTTTTTCTTCTTAGCTCTCCTCAGCGCCTGCCAGGAGACGAGCGTCCTTCTTGCCTATCTAGAGGAGAAGCCTCAGGGAGGGTGGAGCTGCTGTGGTTTTGCTCATCTGTGTGTCTTCCATATGAAGTATTTAGTAAATGTTTATGGAATGCATGCTGAAGGTTTGGCCCTCGCAGGGTTGATGTGATGTCCAGGGTAAAGCTGCGTTCTCATCTACCTAAGCTGTACCAAAGGTGCGTGTGTGCTCCCAGGACTAGTATTAATATCTCAATATGGCCTCTAGCAAGTTGCCAGCTTTGGGTAACTGCGATAGAGCAGAGCTGGCCTAGTGGAGCCCCATTTCCGGCTTCTTCCTTTCTTCTCTGTGGTGACCCCTTCCTCTGGGACTCACCCCAGAAGCTCTTGGGTCGGCTAACCACCCCTGCGCCCACCCCCCAGGTCAGGAGTGCCTGGCCTTGGAGAGCCGCAGGCCCAGGTGTTATGGAGGGCTCTGGTGCTAACTGGAGTGGGGCGGTTTCTCTAGCTACTCCTTGGAGCCCTCGGGACGTAGCCAGGGAGCAGGGTTTCCCTAACTACCATGAACGGCCCTGGGACTGCCTGCCGCAGAGTCTGCACTAACATCCTTCAGCAGCAACGGAAGGGCAGTATGCGCTTCTCAGCTCTGTCTGCGATTAGGGCTGGAGGACGAGACTTTACCAGTGAGTCCTGGAAGACCCCAGTGGCTTCCTCACCCTCAGGCCATCTCACATGAGAAGAGAGATGCTGGGGGATGGTGTGGGCCAAGGTTCCCACCACAGGTAATGCTGAGCACTGTGGGGCGGGAAGAGGGACCTGGTGTGGGGGCACAGGTAGGTGGATGTGTTCTCTGTGCATCTGGCATCTTAGTGTCTCATAGTCTTGAAGTGGTCGAAAAATAGCCTTTTGCTTATTCTTTCTCAGCACTTTTCACAATGATGCCACTAGCCTTCTTATTTGTTGAGAAATGACATAGCCATGTCAATGCTGTAAATACTTTATGTATTTTTTTTTATACAGTTGACTGGCATGTTCCCCATTTTTAAGGGTTTTCTTTTCAGCCCTCTGAGGGACTTGAAAAGATAACGGGAAAAGAAGAATCAGCTTTTCTCTTCATTATGCTATTTAGAGGTTTATTTCCTGGTTATCATCATATATCCTTCTGGAAAAGGAGAGTATAAAATATTCTTTCTTTTTTTCATCAGCAGACTTAAACGCTAGTAAGAGAGGTTCCTTTTGGCCTCTGCTTTGGTTTGGTTGTTGCTAAATAGAAATTCAAGCAAAACCACTGAGTCTTCCAGGAAACCACCCTAATGGCTGAGGTTGTACAACTTCTACCTGGGACATCCAGAAGACCATGAAGGTCACAGTCACGGTTTACAAGGAATGTGAACCTGGGTGTCAGAAGCTCCAGGTTCTTCTGAAACAAATTCTGAAAGTTATTCCAAATAAGCTTTAATTAAGAGTCACTTCCAAAAACTGTCTCTGAGAAAAATTCTTGGTACCTGCTGGCCATCTCTTGGCAACTGCTCGTGTCCCCGGAGCTGTAATCAACAGTTAGGCAGGGAGGAAGATGCCACTTGCGCTTAAAACCCAGCAAAGACTGAGAGACCAAAACTAACCCAATGCAGCATTTCATAGAAAAAGCAGTATCTTCAAGTTCTTCCAAAGGAACAAATTAAATGTAATGTCAATACTTTAGAATGAATAATCTCAGGTCCCTTATTTTTCTGGGAACCTGTGAACACCCCCGATCTCTGCACAAGTCCCACGGGCAGGAGGGTCCCCATGTCAGCTCTGAAAGGAGTCACCTCCTCCTCTCCACTCTTCCCACATTTACTATCCTTCGTCTTCCTCTTCTTGTCCACAGGCCTCCCAGCTCTCAGATGTCCCAACTCTTAGCCAATGTGGGAAAGTTCAAAAGCAACTGGAAGGATGCTGAGTATATCTAATACATATTCAGCAAGTTTTCATTCTCTCCCAGGCTCACAGGCAGATGGCATGGCCCATCTCAGGGAAATCTCAACCCAACTGACCCAAACCATTGGCTGTTTGTATCTTTTTTTTGTTTTTGCACTGTTATCTTTTTGACATGGAATTATAGTTTGGAGCTAACTAATCTGGGATTATTAACAATTAGCCATTTTTGGTGGTTCACGAGTATCTGCTTCTGCCTGACGAGACTGAAAGCTCCGAAGAGGAGAGACAGAGCACAAGGTGTCCAGAGCCTCTGTGCCCTTAAAATGCCCAGCACAGTCCTGCTTGGTGGCAGCGGCCTAGGGGAGGAGAGGGGAGGGCCAATTCAGAGACGGCAACATTTGACAAGTAGCACCATCATTTTCTAGAGGATCAAATGGAACAAATGTTTGTTTCATCTCTTTCTTCCCCCTTCCAGAGCTTACATGGAGGAGAGTAAAAGAGTGTTAAGAGGAAAAAGGGATGAACAAGCATGAGGCAAAATGTGGTGCTAACCAGGACAACTGAGAATTCTCTTTAATACCCCCGACAGCATTTACAAAAGCATCTCAAATCAAGTTTCAGTTATTCAAACTGCATTATCCAGTCTGTGGATAACCAGGCTTCTGGCTTCCCCCACCTTTCTCCACACCCAGTTTTGGCCATATTGCTCATCACTGGCCTTACACTATGAGACCGGGAAGGGAGGGAGACAGATGAAACAATTACAGGTGTTTGCTCTGCATCTTGCATCAGGCGCAGCACACATCTGTGGTCTGGAGACACACCTGTACCTCTTAAAGCAATCGCCTGAGTCTTTTCTGTCTGCATTTCTCTTACTGTTGTTCATGTTATAAGAAAGAAATTATATGCATCGTTCCCTAAAGAATTTACAGCCTATTATAGATAGAAGAAACACACACACAGAGGACAAAGACATATGCTAAGAAAAATCAAGATATAAGTAACGACAGGTTAGATGGCACTAAAACGAGGACCTAAACATTAGAGAGATGCCTTGATTTAGGACAGTGGTTCTCAGTCATGCTTGCATATTAAAATGCCCTCAGGAGTTTTCAAAAGAAAGTCCCCATGCCCAGGTCACACCCCAGACCAATAAACCCAAATCTCTGGTGGAGGGACACAACATCAGGATCCCTATGCCTCCACAAGTGATCCAGTGTGCAGCTGGAGCCAGCACCACTGGGTTCAGGTGATGGGAGCACGGGTAGTTAAAAAAATTCCTATGGATGCTTCATCATCTTTTCAGGAAGAATACATTTTAGGTTTCAAAAAAAAGTGTCATATGCACGGGGGTCAGAATTAAGTGGGTTATGTGGGAGGAAGATTTGGGCGGGGTCTGGGAGGGATTACTGAGGGGAAGAAGTGTCTGTGTGGGGCGGGCAGTTGTTTGCAGGGTGCGTGGTAACAGCCAAGCGTGCTGAGGATGCAGAGTGGGGTGATCCTGAGTTCTTGAACAGACAGTGACATAAGAGAGCTTGTATTTAAGGGAAACTTCTAGATGATCTGAATGGAGTTCTGAGCTTCGATCCTGGTCTTTAACTAGTATTAATAAAAGGCCAGCAGCCGTGGCTCTGATTTATGGGACTGTCAGCTAAGGGTGGGCCCTGGGCTAGCAGTTCTACGTGTCAAGGTCCCCAGCTTGCACTTCTCCTTCTAGGAGACAGGGTGACGGGCAGGCAGCAGTGATTCCAGGATGAGAGAGAAGAAATGGGAGGAACATGTTCACCGTGGAAGACAGAAGGAAGATGCGCAGGAAGAGGCAGAGGGCTGCACAGGACAGAGTGAGGAGAAACCTGGACATGCTGGTGGGAGGCGAGGATGATAGCAGAATGAACATCTGCTGAAGGCGCCCTGTGTGCCAGGCACTGTTCTCATCTCTCACACATACTCGCTTACTGAATCCTTATGAATGCACTTTAAGGAAGTACTATTGTCAGGAACGTTTTACAGAATCAGACTCTGAGCCACAGAGTGACAGGTAACTTGGCTGAGGCCACATGCCGAAGCATGGAAGACACTGGCTATCTGCAGAACCCAGGCCTCTCCTGAGAATACATTCTCCCCATGAGGAGCCTCTAAGGCAGCTGGGGAGGCTGGCTCCAGGTGGAAGGTTCTTGTTCCCTTGTTGAGCAAGGGAGGACAGGAAAACAGAGGAATTTGAGAGACTGGAGTGGCCGTGTGTGAGGAGGAAAAGCAAGGGAAGGCAAGTCTGGGCTGTATTAAGTACCAACGGAGGAAAGTGTGCCAGCCCTGGCAATGGGAAGTGAAGAGTCAAAGGTCTGCTGATGGGCACTGCTACTGGTCCTTACTCCAGGGTTCAGCTGTGGTGTGTGGCTGCACAGGTCTGGGCTGTGTTTCTAGCCTCTCAGAACCTTAGAAGCCCTCTAGGCCTTGGGATGATCTGCCTGAACCCCTGAAGCCTGACCCACCAGGGGCACGTGGAAGCCTGCGATGCACGTCTGTTGACTAAATGAATCACTGTATATTCTGGGCTTCAATTCCCTCATCTGTTCAATGTAGTTGGTTAGAAGAGGGAATGAGAGGACTCCTTAAAAGATTTTGCAGCCACAACTACTAGGTAACCCCACACGCTATCACAATCACATGAGTGTACTGGCTAAAGAATTTATAAATTGTCACCTTGATAGGAATAACCATAACCACAACATCATATATGAAGTTCTGTAATCTGAGTTTCTGCTATGTTTCTGGTCATGTTAATGTCTTTCCCAAACTTCATTCTTATCTCATGAAGACTTTCTGAAGTCTCATGAGCACGCTTGGCTCACGAGAAAAACGAGGAAGGTACAGCTTTCTTGAGCAGGCTGTATGAGAGACACTACATGGTTTGTGTGCATTTAAAAATTCTCTTATAATTGGCTGGTTAGGAACTCTGTGACCAACGTAAATGACAACCAATGTTTGGTGACAGTTCACCAAGTAGGGGAGTTGGTAACCAGCTGAGCCTTTGATGACGTCACTAATACCTGCATTGACTCTGCCTTGTGGAAGAAAAGAGAGTGTGGAATGAGGGGTGAGGGCTGAGTTGGCCCTGCTGCCATTTGCCCACGGCCTTTGTTGTCCTTTCATGGCTTGGTCTTCCTGTGCTTCAAAATTGATGTGAAGAGGTCATACTTAATATCTCTTGAAGCCCCTTCCAGCTCTACATTCTATGATGTTCTTTGCCGGTTTTGGCAAATTTATGAGGAAGGTAAATACATAAGGAGTGATACCAATCAAAACCTTATTAAGACCACTTTAACAAGGAGGGAGGAAGGAAGGGAGAGGAGCGAGGAAGAGACAGAGAGAGAAAGGAAACACTGAATGACTCTGTGACATGACCACTCTCAATGAATGTGGACAATCTGTCTTCTTTTTGGGGTTAGAGTTAGGGTCTACCTTGTGCTGTTTCTGGGGATCAACTTGATTGCTAACTGCCCAGTGAAATGGCGTATCAGGATCTGTATGCAGGATGACCAGCCTGCAATATCCTGGCACATGTAACCACTGTGGTTGGTTCGAAGGTCTTAGCAAGCGAATGCTGGGTGTAGCTTTACTCCTCCAGGCAAAGGTTGGTGAGGTATAAAAGTAGTTTGTATAGCATCGACATGCCAGATTCACTTTATGACCAATGTGTAACACGTCTACAGTCTTATGAAGAGATTTTATTGGCCACCAGAATGACCCAGTGACATCAGGCAGAGTCTTCTGATAGTTTTTGTGAAGTTAATATAATGATGTTTTGTAGAAAAAAATTATAAAAGTCTTTTTTATCAGGTAGGTGAGCAAGAGGGCACCTGTGCAATTCCTGAGTGTGAAAGACGAAAGTGTGCAGTTTTGTACAATAGCAGCAGTGGTAGCAGCATCCTGAGACTGACTGAGACTAATCTGGTTTAAGCTCCAAATATGACCTACATTACAAGTGGCAGAATCTCATGGAGCCTAGTGAGGAATTTTCTCCCACTTGTTCTAAATCCTAGAGCCTTTACAATCTAGCCTATCATGAAGGAGAAAGTGTTTCTGACCATATCTTGGAGAAATCAAATGCTGTGTTTATGTAGGGCTTAGAAATAAACAAAGATCTGTGCTCCCTCTGCTGGCTCCCTTCAGCAGTATTAAAGTAGAAGGGAAACATAAACAGTGTTGGCATCTTCAGCAAACGCAGTCAATTCAAGAAGAACCACTCACGTAACTTGGTTTCAGACATTCTTTCAGAAAAATCCATCTTTATCAACTTCTGACGAAGGTACTTGGAAATTCTTAAAAGGCAACATCAAATTATACATACCTATAGTCCTCAACTACCAAATTGCTAGCTGTGATTGTAATAGTGATTTGGGGATTCATTTATCAACAGACACCAGTGGATTCCGCCAAGATTTTAAGGTCCAGATACAATCTTTAAAGCAGTTCTGGGAAAAAACCTGAAGTCCAAGATAAAGTTTCTTTTTTTTCTTTTGTTTTCTAAGAGTAGCTTCCAAAAGTAAAGATTTATACTATTTATATCCTTTCCGATAATGTCAAACATTAGACTTGATTTTCCAGATCATTAGCATGCAGAAGAATGACCTCATGGTGAACAGATGCACTTGGCTGTGAGCTGCAGTGATTACATCAGTCCCTCCCAGCAGTGGAGGGTGCCCATTCCAGTTAACCCTTGAAAGGCCTCTCTGCCAGCCCCCCTAACCTAGTCCCTCATCCCAATGTGTGTGTGTTAATTGCAGCCAATATTTTCACACTGGTTACTTATTGCTGGTAAATAAGGAAAGAATTAAAAGGAACGCAAACTATAAGGCTAGGTAAAAAAGCAGCTCAAATACCTATTACACATGGGGCATCATCAATACAAGTAATGGGCAGAATAGATATGAGGCAGGTGGTGTTTTAAAATAACATTTTCTGATTGGAAAAAAAAAAGTTTTTTGAACCTCTTTTAAAAAAGCTGAGCACTCATTATTAGCCTAACACAAAAGACCGTACCTCCTCATTTGGGGGTGACAGTGCATCATGAATAGAAGCCCGCTCACTTGGCCAGTGTGCCCCTCTGTGGCTGCCTTGGGTGACAAGCAACAGTGCAGGGGCAGGGAGAGTCTGAGGAGAGGGCATCTTTGGGCACAGGCCACTCCCACTTAGCACATCTCTTACTTATATCCAGGACTTAAAGGCTGATATGAGAGGCCTTCCCTCTAGAAAGGAGGGCGGCGCGCTGTTACACAGAGTGTGGAATGAATACAGTGTTCAGGTTATTCTCCCTTTGCATTAACAACAAAGCCCCTTGTTGCAAGGATACAAAGAAAACCTGGGAGCCCCTAATTCCTCCGATTGTGCATATGCATGTGAGCAGGAGCCCAAGGCCCTGCTTTGATGACACTGCTGGCCGAGAGGGTCTGATTGGGTCCTAAGTGCACTGTGGGAGCTTAAGCCGCTCAGGGTCAATTTTTCCAGTTGGCTTGCTGCTTGGAAGAGGAGACTTCACTTCAATTTCTTAGTTTAAGCTGACTGGCTCATCTGGGTTTGACTGTACTTGTCCCAAAAAAATAAAAAACACCGTGAATAAATGAAAAATGTTTTCATCTGTTAAAGTGGTAACAGACAGGCACAGGGATTCCTCAAAAGCAAAATTGGTTCATAAATGAGAAGAGGATGTGGTTCTGAAAACGTGCCTGTATATGGTACAAAAATGCTCCATCCTCATTGCACTGCCCCCAAATTTCAGTTCAAATCAAGCTCATTTCTAGTTTCTTCCTATTCATTGTTGTGGGCGGATACACAAAGCCTTAAAAGAGAACATTATGCCCAGAGTTAAAATTACAGTCATGGATTGATGTCATATGCATATAACAAATTTTATCACTCAACACCAAATACCCTAAACCCTGAACATTATGAAATGTAAAACTGATGTTAACAATTTGAAAAGAGGAAGGACCAGCATTTGTCTTGCTACCCGATCTTTGGTTACACGTTCCTTTCGCACAGGCTCCAATGCCCATTCTTCGAGCTGTCAGAACCTTTATCTGCTAAGTGAGTTTGGCAAATGCGATGTTCTTGAAGAAGCCTGTCAGCAATCTTCTCCAAAGAGCAGGGCTTAAAAAATCCAATCGCTTCTTGGAGTCTCACTTAAGATGTTACCTACACACTGACTCATTTAAATTGGTTTAAATAGTTATGAACTTTTGGAAAAGATCAAGTTAATTTATACAGAGGCTAAAATACATGTAGAAAATAAAGTTTATCAATATTTCTTTCAATAACATCTTAACCATGAACCTTAAGGATGTAACACTTGAGTTAAGGAATGTAAATAGTTAGTTACTATTTCATTTCTTTTAATTTTAAGAAACAAAAAGCTTTATCAAGAGTTTACAAAACACAAAACACTGCACTGAAAAATTAAGTTCCAATATCTCATGACTATGGGAAAAAGCTGAATGAGATCTTTAAAAAATTAGCTTTGCTACAGATCCTTCATGTTCTTTCACCTAAAAATTAGAAACAATTTAAACCTCTAGCCAGACTGGGTATGAAATCTTCATTTCCCTTGAAACTGATTTTTTTTTTTCATTTTAGATAGAATGTTGGCAGAGTGTATAAAAGAATTCAATTCACAGCTGTTCTACTTTTTTAATGTAAGAAACATTAATCAAAGCTTTAAGTTATAAGCTTTTCTCATGTTGTTTAGTATTCCAGTTCAACAAAGATCAATAGAGGCCATCCCTATGTTTCTTGACGCCTCACCAGGAAGCAGCGGCGTGATTATGTAAATCATGCAGCTCCACCTCGGCCAGCTTGCTTATCTCCCAGGCCTTCTGCCTGCTGCTCCTGGCTCCCTGTGCAAGTGCAAGCCTCTCCCTCTTATCTCCCAACAAAGCTCCGAGAGGCACCGACGGAAGCCAGCGATGTTAAACAATGATGCATGGCTGATTTTATTTGTAAGTGATTTATTTCACTGAATTTAATTTTTTTTTCACTTTGTGTGTAAGATATTTGTTAACAAGTCAGAATAGGAGAAGTAAGGCGGTGTTTAGAGACAATTGACACAGGTTAGAAATCTATTAAGCTCTCTAGCAGTTGTGTCTACACTGGTGGAAGAAGGAAGCCCCTCATTGAGAATTTCAACATGCATTGACTAAATATCCCATTTACTCTCTGAAAGGCAATTAATCTCTAATTACATGCAGAAATTTACAAGCAATTCTATACTTTGAAAAAACCCCACAGCCATCATATAATCAGTTTAAGTGGCAGTACAAATTTTTTTTTTCAAACTGGAAATATAAAAAGAGTAAAAACTAAAAACAAGGACATTCACGGAAATTTTTGAAATTTCCATTGGCATAATAAATGAAAATGATTGTAAGCTAGTTTCTAAACAGGTTCCACACCAGGTGCTGCTCTGGTCAGCGGCTTGTCCATGTGACAGCGACCACTCCAGAGAGAGAACGTGCACGCTGCACTGCTGTAATGATGGCCCAGGGAACACTGTCCTTCCATTTCTCCTGCATTAATCCCTGACCCGCGCATCTCGGCAGCATAATCCCCATTTAGCATTAGTAGCAACGGCTTCGACTGTGAGGAACTCTTTTTTGATAAGTAAGCACTGATTCGGGCATCGCTTTTAAACAACATATTCCCAGCTCAGCAAGAAACCCACACTTCTGAATGAACCGGAGCACATTACTGAGAAAAAGTTCATTAACCTTGCTAGATTTGGAGGTTAACAGGATAGCCGAAGAAAAGAACTGAGTGAACAGCTCAGATACAAAACAAATTAAAATGAATGTCATCATTCCTTTTGATATTCATTAGCTGATTCAGAGGGAGAATGCTCTTCTTAAATTTGCAAGCATTTATCTGTGAAAAACAGGTGTGCATCTGCTGCTCGAGTGCGTCTTAGGCGCGTGAGGGAAGAATAATATAGACACTCACCCGTTCCACCGAGGGAGGAGCTGGGAGAGGGAGAAAAGACTTGGGCTGCGAAATCCTCAAATGTCATTACTTCACGGTGGTTCTGAATTACTGCTTCAAGATACAGAGCTCGCTCTTCATAGCTGCAGTGATCAGTTAAGGAAAGACGGGCATGTGCAGAATGACACCCATAACAATGACATAGTTCACTTTGTTTAAATAGTTAGGCAACTTTTACATTTGTGTGGGGAAAAAAGTACCTTGCAAGTCTGTTAACATCCTGCCAAAGAATGAAATATTAGTCAATAATTAATGACACAATTCTGATTTTGAGACTTAAACTTCTCTTAGACTTTAACTGCATCCAACACTAGTATCACTAAGAAATATCTACGCCAATAGTCACAGAAGTGCATCCAGATCATTAAGGTTGATCCAACACACAGAACAGAGATGCTGATTGTGACATTTCTTTTCAGTGACAACTGTGGGACGACTTTGGATCTTCCCTTCCTAGTTCAGAGGATAAATGTTCTTCTCAGTCTCCTGATAAAATGAATTGATAACTTCAAGCAAGAATTGGTGATAGGATGGTGCACATACTTTAAAAAAAATAAGACAAAGCACATCCCTGGGAAGAGGGAAGGCCAGGAAGGTATGCTCTGAAGGGGGACCAGAGCCTCAAGACAAGATAGGCTATGAGCGTTAGAAAATAAGAACCAATATGTGGGAGAATCTAGCAGAGAGTGTACAATGCAATAAAAAAAGACTATTGCCTTTTAATTAAAACTGCAGTCTGGAACACACGCATTCAAATGTGTAATCAAAAACCAGTCACCAATAAAACTTACAAGCGTAACACACTGAAGCAACTTTCCAGCTGTCTTAATAGGACCCCTGCGTGTGGCAGCCTTTCATATGGCAGAAAGCAAATCTTCCCCTTTTGTGTGTGGCTTCTGTTTCCTCAGAAGGTGAATCATGCACTTCCAATAACAGGATAACGTCAGAACAATTCAACAGCGGATGGAAGCACCGCACTTACAACTTCATGAATTAACACTTGGGGAAGTCGGCACTCCATCTCATTTTCCCCTTCCTCATTATCAACGCAAAAGTTAAAAATCATGCTAATTCCCCCAGGAATATAGGGAATGTGGATCACCATCGCTTTATTCTTTGCAGCTCCAGAAGAGTAAAAGTAATTCTAGCATTTCTCACTGTATTTTAAAACTATCTTTTCAAAATGGCCTACTTAAAAATTTAAGTTGGTGAAAATTATGTCCTTCCAATTAGCTTTCAATAAGCATGTGTTTTAAAACAGGAAAATGTTTTGCTCTCTTCTTTTGCCAACGTACGCACATGGATTTCTCCAGGCAGGCTCTTCTTCCTCCTTTAACTACATTCAGAGAGAGGCATTCTGCCAGGAGGAGACCAGGGGCGTTCTAGGGCTGTCTGTCTAATTCAGCAGCCATGGGACACATGTGGCTATCTAAATTTAAATTAATTAAAATTAAAAAATAGAAATTCAGTTCTTCTGTCCCACTAGCTATATTTCAAGCACCCAACAGCCACATGTGGCTAGGGGTTACCGTCCTGGACTACACAGATACAGAACATGCCCATCGTGTGGAAAGAGCTATTGGACAGCACTATTTCAGAATTTCTCTTTAGGCTTGCTCTGTGGAACTTTAAAAAAGGAAAATGAGTTGGAAGATATCAAAAGTGGCCCCTCTGATGATTTATAATCTTTTATAGAGATGGTCACAACAGCCTAAGGCCTGGACAGCGTGAGCCTGAGCTGGCTTCTCAACTGCAGGCTGAACTCCTGGTGACTCGCCTTAACGAACAGACTGCCAAACTTCCTCAGCGAGAGGCATCCGCTCAGGCCCAATTCTAGAGGGACCCACTAATGCCATTCACGTCTCATTATGAACACGCTTATTCTGCACAGCACTTGGCTGTCGCCACAGCTCAGCCCTCCGTGCATGGCCCCAGCAAGCCGCTGGTCCGGGGAACAGCAGGACGTTAGGCCTGAGTGGCCGTCTGGCGAACAGGCACTCTGACACTAAGCTGGCACGTGCTGGCCCAGCAGGGGCCGAGCGAGGCGTGACAAATTACTCAAAGAGCTGAGCTAAACTTATGGCTGACAACCACCTGAGCCTTTGGACAGCCGTGGCCCGCTGTCAACGCTCAAGTCATGGCTCCCCCTTTCAGGCCACAGTCTGCTTGTGGGCCTGGGTGAGAGCAGGCGCGTCCCTCTAAAGACCTGTCATGCTCTGCCTAGAATCGTCCTGCTGTTTCCTGAAAGGCCCCACTGCGTCTAACACATCCACAAACAGTGCTCGGGACAATGGTGAACAAAACAGAAATGCGAATGCATTTTGCTAAATATGCCATGGAAGCCGTGTATCTGGAAGAGTGGCTGCTATGTTAATCACGTCACCATCAAACCCACACAGGGATGCGTGTATAATACCATGCAAACTGACCCCTGACAGCAGTCTGTCATCCTCATCGTGGATGACACTATCTGGTTGTCATAAGCTTGTCCTTGTCAAGGCTGAGAGATGTGGGCTCCTAAGACCAAGTTCAGCACTAGAGTTATAGGGGGTAACATTAAGTTTTGAGATTCTCTGATTCAATGAATATTTATGATCTGACTCTAAATTAAGGCACTATGGGAGACAATGTAAAAAGGTGCTTCCAGGGGCTGGCCTCGTGGCCGAGTGGTTAAGTTCGTGCACTCCGCTGCAGGCGGCCCAGTGTTTCGTTGGTTCGAATCCTGGTCGTGGACATGGCACTGCTCATCAAACCATGCTGAGGCAGCATCCCACATGCCACAACTAGAAGGACCCACAACAAAGAATATACAACTATGTACTGAGGGGCTTTGGGGAGAAAAAGCAAAAATAAAATCTTTAAAAAAAAAAAAAAAAAAAGGTGCTTCCAGAACTGAGTATTAGGGGAGGAAGTGTTTACTTTATAGAAGGCTCCTGATCTCACCATTCAAGCCCCCAACTGTCACACGAAGCACACACTGCCCCACGCTCAGGCTGGCCCTAAGCTGTGGCACTAAACTGGGTGTTGTCATTCAGACAAACATCCATTAGGGACTGGGGAGAGGCCAGGAGATCATCAAATGCATTATCACTCGTGGCCCAAGCCAGGGCGTATAAACACCAGGACAAAGAGAAAACAAACATCCCCCCAATTCTGGCAGTGTTTAGAAACAGCCAAGGAGCTCATGGGTGCCAAAAACCATTTCCTTTAGTAGCTTTAAAAAACGTAGCTCTGGGATCTTAACTGAATTTATTAGTAGAACTACTGGCAAGGGCAATTCCAAGCAGTCTCATCTGACATTTTCTTACCTAACATCCTCAGGGCATCAATGCTGGTTGCCTTCTATAAAAAAGGCATTTATAATTTCGACATCAAAACACTTAGAAGGTTCTTTTCCTCACACATGAGACACGTTAAGATATGAACTGAATGCTGGAATGATGCCAGGCAGTGGATGGTCAGTGGCCTTTGACTGAACACAGGTAGCTAAAGAGGCACCTGGTCACAAGTCCAATACTCATTTCAATACTAGCCATTGCCTTTTTGTTCTCTCAGAAAGTCCACTAACAAATGTGAACCCTAGTTCTTTTCTGAATTACTCTCTCATTAAAACCCACACACAGTAAAGTACTTTTTTAAAGAGCAATTTTCCCCTTGATTGTTCAACTCAGAGAACATTCACACTATTAACTAGAAACCCATCTTAGTTTCTGGATATTTCTGAGTTTCTTTAGTGACCCACTCTGTCTACATTTTCACACAAGGATTTATCAATTATCAACATGGCTCTACTGGAATAAAGAGGCCCTATGTCTTCGTTGGTTACATTTTATCAGAAACCTCCGAGAGAACTTTCCAAGACCATCAACACACACTCTGCTGTGCTGCAAGAGCCTGAGAATCCAAACCCGACCCCGCAGCTTTATTCTGATTATTATTTGTCTTAATTTTCAGAAATGGTAGCAGCAGCATGACAGTCAGGAAGGAGCTTGCTTTTTGAAGGAAGACGGCCTAGGTTTGAAGTCCAGCTCTCTCCCCCACCAGCTGGGGGACTTGGGGCAAGCTATCCCAACCCCTCAGCCTTGGGTGTCCTATGTGTGAACTGGGCCACTCACATCTGCTTTCATGGCTGCTGGGAGGATTAAATGGAATCATGTGATGAAGCATCGACCCAGGTTCCAGGACACAAGAGAAGCACGATAAAAGTGGTTTGCCTGCTCCCCCTACTCCCTTAACGTGGGCTTATGGGTTCCTCTTCCAGAAAGAACATAGTGGATAAGCTCAGGGGAATCCTGGGCTTTACGACAAGCAAGCCTCCTTTATACTAGACCCTCAGGAGCTGGGGGGAGTCCCATGGTCTCCACGTTACTGATCAGGAAACGGAAGCTCAGAGCTCCAGTGATTTTCTGGAGTCACAGTTACTCAGTGGTGAAATTGGGACTAGCATCCAGGTCTTCTAACCTTTACTGCTTTCAGCTAATATCTTGAATTCTAGAATACATGAGATTAAGTTCAAGATCTTGTGCAAGGTTGGGAGCTAAACTCCAAATGAGAATAAAGCAACTGACTTAAATATGTGTGGGTAGAAAAATCAACCTGCAATTTAAACTTGAGTACATAGGTTTTAGCTGCATCTATACCCACAGACCATGCTGACTTCATAAATTCATAAAAATACCAACGACTTCATTTTAATTTCTTTTTACTTATTCAGGTTATATGTTTTTTGACTGTCATTTAGTACTGTCAACCTTCTATCTTGCAGTAACTTCTATCTTGGAATAACTCCATTTTTTTTTTTAATCAAAGAAAAAAGGGATCTGTTTGAAAGTCTACATTGGCAGATTGTATTTTTTTCAACCCTTGAGACGCTTCTTGCCTGGACCTTCTCTAAATTTGCCAAGAGTGGACACCATACTCAAACCAACAAAGCAGCCTTAGAGGAGGCTGCCCCCTGATGTGAGCACGTGTGTGTCCTGTAGCAGTTTACACACCCCTTATTGCCGACACAAGCCAGCCCAGAGCTAGCCATTCTCGTGACTCCACAGACTACTTCCGACAGCAGTGACCTGCAAAGGAGGGAAGCTATGCTTCAGCACTACTAGGGGAACTTCGGCCAACCCATGCCCCTCTCGTAAGCTGCGGCGCTCCCAAGTTTTGCTGACATTGGTTGTTCTATCCCTTGAGTATATCAGGGTGGAGAAGAGAGAACCTCTGGCTATAGTTACCATGTACGACCATCTCATCTTAAACATCCTTCTATCAGCTTCCCGTGGCTGCTGTAAATGACCACAAACTGGGTGGCTTAAAACGACAGAAACTTATCCTCTCACAGTTCTGAGAGGCCAATAACTTCAAGGTCAAAGTGTCAGCAGGGCCTTGCTCCTTCCAGAGGCTCTAGGGAAGAATCGCTTCTTGCTTCTTCCAGTTCCATTTGGCTGTTTGCATTCTGAGCTTGTGGCTGCATCACTCCTACCCCTGTCTCCTTGGTTACACTGCCTCTTCCTCTTCTCTGTGTGTCTCTTATTAGGACACTGCCATTGGATTTAGGGCCCACCTGAATGATCCAGGATGACTCCTCATCTCAAGATCCTTAACTTTACATTTACAGAGACTCTTATTCAAATAAGTTAACAGGCTCAGGTTCTGGGACTAGGATGTGGATACGTATTTTTGGGGGCCACCATTTAGCCCACTACACTCCTTAAGGACACTGTATGAGTCAGGGTCATCCTCACATCACTCACACCATCCAGCTTCTATGTGCTTTACACAATATTTATTGAATGGATAAATGATTGCCTAGGATTTGTGCCCATTGCTCTGGGCTAAGATACAACTAGACATATTCTAGGCAAAGGCAGGTCATAAGGAGAGGTTAGAGAGTTTTCAAATTGAAGTAAAATTCTGCATAGATAAAAAACTAAGTGATACAAAACTTCTAGAGGAAAGTGTGTGGCAGATTCTTTACTATTCTGGGATGTAGAATGATTTATTAAATAGGAAACAAAAAACATGAACCATAAAGAAAACTGGTACATCTGGGCACATTAAAATTAAGAACGATGGTTCACCATAATACCTTAAAGATGGTGAAGCTGCAAGGCACAAAGTGGGAGAAGGCATCAACAACACATAAGTGACAAAGGGTTGGTGTCTAGAATATATAAAGAACCCCTAAAAATCAATTGAAAAAACCCCAAACAATCCACTAGAAAAACGGGCAAAAGACATAAGCATTTCCAGAACATAAACTATGAATGGACATTAAGATGCTCAACATCATTAATAATCAGGGATTATTAGAGCCACAATGAGATACCATTTTATATACATCAGATTTGCAAAACAAAAAAATCTAATAATGTCAAACATCAGAGAAGACTGGGGCCCAGCAACTCTCCGAGCCTGCTAGCGGGAGGTAACTGCCCCAACCTCTTGGGAAGGCAATTTGATATTATCCAGGAAAGGGCAGATGTGCATACTCCGTGGGCCAGCAATTCCACACGTAAGAATGTTTATAATATTCTATAGACAACAGCAAAAAGAAAAAAGAGAGAAGTCATTTTTAACGTCTACTGACAAATATAGTTACACAGTGGAATACTACACAGCAGTGAAAATAAACTACCGGTATGTGTATAGTATGGATGAAACTTAAAACAATGTTCAATGAAAAAAAACAAGTCACTGAAGAACATGTACACTGAAACTCTATTTACATAAATTTTAAAAACAGGCAAAGTGAAAACACATTGCTTAGGGATACACACATATGCAGTGAAACTATAATCAGCATTATCTCCGGGGTGAGGGAGGAGGTGGCACATGGGAGGGTCTCAAATACATTTTTTGTGACATACGGAGGAGCAGTACAGGAACACCTTTTATTATTCTTTAGAATTTATGTTCATATTGTATGTTTTCTAGTTTGTATAAAATATTTCATACATCTTTAAAAGTAAGCAATCTGGTGAGAATGGAATATAGCACTAATCAAATGGATCTTTTCTCACCCTTTGGAAGAACAGAAGGAGCTTCTTCAAGCCAAAGGTGGATATAAAAGGTATAAGTTTGGTTGTTAGAGAGAATGATGACAGAAATGTCCATTTGATTCAGCCACAGAGAAAGCAGAAAAGGGGCTGTGCTATTTTTAGGGCCTTAGTTCCAGAAATACACCAAAATATTAGAGCTCAAAATTTTCAGAAAGTCATGGAGCACTTTGACAGATGGGGATTTTAAGTCAAACATGGACACAAATGCCATTCATGGGGGGTACTGCTCCAGAAAAAAATAGGTTTTCTACAAGAATACTTTTGCTAGAATTACCATGCACTAAGAATGACAAAATGGACTGAACTAGAGAATGGTCAAAATGCTACATATATACATGGGCCTATGTGTATGATTTCTATACACTATCCTACTCTGCTCAGAAAACTTGATCTTAAGTGACTCTGCCATTTTCCAAAAGCAAGTGCAGCTTCACTCAAGTGTTCATCCATTCAGGACCATTGCTGAGTGCCTATCTGTGCTTGGTGATGGGCATGCACCTGGGAAACAAGACAGATGCTGCCCCACCCTCGTCAAGCCTGCATTCTAGGAGGGACAAGTCCAAAGAATAAAGCGAACTGTCCTTACCTTAGTGTCAGGTAGGAAAGAGGGGACAAGAAGAGCAGGGAAGTCTCTGAAGGGGTGGCAGGGAAGGGGCTAATCAAGAGAGGGTGAGGATAGGGAGTGGTAAGAGCATTTCAGGCACAGAGACATCTAAGCTGGAAGGAACTTGGGCTGTTTCAGGAGGTGAAAGAAGACAGGGTGGCAAGAGAGGGCAGGAGGTGCAGGAGCTGGTGCTGGTTCATGGGAGGCCTGGGGGTCTGAGGCAAGGGAGCAATAGGATCTCACTTAGGTTTGCAGATTGCCCTTAGAAGGTCTGCCACCACTAAGCAGAGTCCAGAGTGCCCTCGAGCTTTGAAGACGTCAGTGCTGACTTGCATCTCTATGTTCAATAAATGGACTTGTCCAAACATCTCAATATTTTCTACTTATTCTTACCTATTTTCAGAAGCAAACGACACATATATTTTGGGCAAGTGGAAAAGGTAAGAAGGCTACCTGCAGATGTCAAATGACCAGAACCTCTGAGAGTGGTCAACAGAGAGAGAGGCTGGCTGAGTGACACACCTGACTTGGAGGGAAGAGGAAATGGAGCAGATGCTGGGGTGGAAGCAGCCCCCTCTAGGTGAGGCAGAGAACAAAGCATTACAGATGAGAGGCTGGGTGCATTCCTCACACAAGGACACACACTGGGCTCACGGAAATCTGGTGAAAATGAGAATACATAAGACAGCCATGGACTGAGGAATGCTCCCTGAATCACATGCTTGAAGTACATCCACAGATATATTTTAAACCCAGTAAAAAGATGAGTCAACAGTGGCAGAGAATCTGAGCTCAGAGAAGGAAGGGCTAAGACCATTTTGCAAAAATAGGAAATTAATGAGCTGATTTCTTCTGTTAGTCCCACTACCAGTAGTTTTTGGAATACAGGATGCAGAGGATGATAATAATACATTTTCACTTCTTGGGCAATGTTTTGAACAGCGATCAAAGGATAAAGCTTTAAAATGCTTACTGGTCTTAGATATGACACCAAGAGCACAAGTAACCAAAGAAAACATAGGAAAATGAGACTTCATCAAAATAAAAATTTTTTGCATTTCAAAAGACTCTATCAAGAAAGTGAAGAGATAACCCATAGAATGAGGGAAAATATTTGAAAATCATTTATCTGATAAGAGTCTCATATCCAGAATATATAAAGAACTCTCATAACTCAATAATAAAAAGACAACCCAATTGAAAAATGAGCAAATGATCTGAATAGACATTTCTCCAAACAAGATATATACATGACCAACAAGCACATGAAAAGATGCTCAATATCATTAGTGATTAGGGAAATGAAATCAAAACCACAATGAGATACTACTTCAGACCTACTAGGATGGTTATAATCAAAAGGACAAGGATGAACAAGTATTGGTGAGAATGTGGAGAAATTGGAATTGTCATACTCTGCCGGTGGGAATGTAAAATGGTGCAGCCACTACGGAAAATAGTTTGACAGTTCCTTAAAAAGTTAAACATATGATCCAGAGAATCTATTCCTAGGTATACACCAAAGAGAACTGAAAATGTATGTTCACACAAAAACTTGTACACAAAAGTTTATAGCAGCATTATTCATAATAGGCAAAAAGTGAAAACAACCCAAATGTCCATAAACTGCTGGATAAACAAAATGTGGCATAGGCATACAATGGAATATTATTCAGCCTTAAAAAGGAATGAGATACTGAACATGTTACAACATGGATGAACCTTGAAAACACTATGCTAAATGAAAGAAGTCAGATACAAAAGACCACGTATTGTGATTCCATTAATATAAATGTCCAGAATAATAAAATTCATGGAGACAGGAAAGAAATTAGTGATTATCAGGGGCTGGAGGAAGATGGGGAATGAGGACTGACTACTAATGGTATGGGGTTTCTCTTCTGGGTGATGAAAATGTTCTGGAATTGGATGTTGGCAATGGTTGCATAACCTGGTAAATATATTAAAAACCATTACATTAGACAATTTAAAAGGTTGAATTTTATGGTATGTGAATTATATCTCAATGAAAAACTGTCCCCTCAAATGCCTATTGGTATGCAGTACACACGACGTATTGTGGGGATGGTCTTCTCATAAAAAGGTCCTCACTGACCACACTCTGGAACAGATGGAAAGGCGGTCTGGCAGAGGATAAAGCCCTCTGAGCACTATTGCTGGATCATTTATTCATAGAAGACAGCTGAAGAGGAGCATACCATGTGCCAGGGACTATGCTAGGAGCTGAAGGGAGCAAGATGAAAAAGAGATAGTGTTGTCCCTCGCAGCTTTCACAACTTACATGGAAAGACAGACACAAAGCTATCACATGCAAACTGGTAAGTACCCCATGAACCAAATGGACCCAGAGGGTGGCATGTTTCCCTGTGGGTGGGGAGTGGTCTAGGTCAGGGTGCTAAGGGCCTATCACACAGGAGAAGCAACAAGAGTCCCTGGGAATCACTGAAGGTTTTTAAACAGATGAACAGTAAGATCTGACCTGTACTTGAGAGATAATGGTGGGGGAGGGCCTGTGTAGGAGAGCCTAGAAATGAGAGACAGTGGAGGAAGAGAAACTAGTCAGAGAGAGAGTGAGGTGACATGGGCCTCAAGACAGCAGTGATGGAGGGAAGGAAGGGGAAGCGTCTGATTGTAGGGTTGCTCTGCAGGCAGACCCAGCTGGGCATGGGGGTGCTCACTCTTGGTGAGAGAGAGGGAGAAGTCAGGACAAAACTGTGGGGACCAGGGCTTAGGTGACTAGGCAAACGGTGCAGATGCTGATGTAGAGGGACTTGAGGAGGGAAGGCAGGGCTGAGTTGAGTCTGGAGGACCTAAAGGGGTATCCAGGAAGAAATTTTGGGAGGTGATGACTGTGTCTCAGCAGAGGCCTGGGCTGGAGATCAAGAGCTGTGAGTCATGGGTTTGGAGATGATCTTGGAGGAAAAACAGGGAGAATGCAACACTGGGAACTCCTTCCTGCCCACTTCACAGGGGCACAGAAGTAAACGCACAGGACAGGGACATGGAGGCGGCATCCGGGGAGAGCCATCACAGAACCCTGGGAGAAGGGTTTCTGGAAGGAGGAGACTCTGCCAGATGCCCTTCCATTTCCTTAACATCTTTCCTGGTACCTGCCAACCGGAGGGATACGCCATAGGTGGGCTGGGTTGGCATTTAACAATCCTACATAAGTGGACGGAATTCCATAATAATCAAGACAGGAAGAGATGCCAGTTACAGCCTGAAGCCACACATGATTTTTACAAAGATTTTGTTTGTCTTTCGGTATACTGCAAATTTAAATTCTAGGACTGTTTAAGACCCCAGATAAATGAATCATTCAAAGTAAATGTCACAACCTGGTAATGGATAAAGAGGGTGACTTTACTGAACAATGTAACCAAATAAAATGGATGTTTTGGAAAAGGAAATTAAACACATGGAGGTATGAGATATTAGATTAGGTTCCAAACCCTAATGATACACTCCTAGAGAGGAAAACAGTCCACTACTGCTAAGAAAGAAGAAAATACCATATAACCAAGTTTAAGAGGAATTCTGAGGAAATGATAAGAGCAAATGGAAATGGGAAAAAACAGATTTTCTTCAAGCTATTAAATTACAGACTTTTGGAGAAGGTCTGCTCTCATATTCCCACGTCCTTCCGGTATAAAGAACAGAAGGTCTCCCTCTCAGAATCGGAGATGCTCCAAGGGTGCAATGGATTTGATCTCTATTTTTATTAGAAACGTTCAAATCAGCTCCTCCTAGGGGGACTGATTTGTGAAGGAGTACACCCATGATTACAGCATTGTCCATTCCCGTCTTCTCCTAGTGCACCTCACCTTCTATAAATCAGCAAGTGAGAAAGGGCTCCACTGCCACTCCAAGTCTCACATCAGCAAAAACATAAGTGACAAGAAAATCAGCCATTTGGCCTATTTCACATCCAGAGGATGCACTGTCAAATGAGTGAGCAAAGATTCCAAGGCTGCTTCGCTGATGAAAATGAACCAAGAGAGGACAAATCAATACAAACAATGGAAAGCCCGACAGCTCTGCCCTGCTTATGCCCATAATGTGATTTCTGGGGGAAGGGAGTCATTGTCACTCGAACTGTTTCTCTCACAGATTTTCATTCATCCTAAAGATACGGTAGGTTAAAAGAGCTAAAAAATGTGCTCTCAACCTTAGCTATAGGAATGGATATTGCTGACATTTCATTGTCATTTAATATCCATGAAGTTACAACTAACTGTAGAATAATAAGAAATACAGAACTGGCTCTAAAGGTCTTGAATCCTCTTTGTGGCAAGGTATAAAAAGGGTAGACAATTAAACAGCAGTACACATGGATTTTAAACTCTAACTTTATCATCACTGACTGTAAGAGAAAAGATATTACTACACACATTACAGATATTGTTTAGAGCAATGTGATTTGAACCGAATCATCCAATATTTCCTCTTCAGCCACTCTCATTTTGGAGGTGAAAGCCCATTCCATTGACCTACGGGTCAGTTTATATCCAGGTTGATTCTAAAAATAAAATAGATTCATGATGATTATGATAGATAACAACAGAACAAAATTGACAAGGACAAAAACATCTTCTGTGGCAGATCTTCTGGTTATCACACTCTTGAAATATTCTCAACTGTTGCCCATCAACAACCCACTGGACCCAGACAAAGATGGACTGGGCTCAGAGATGGCAGAATTAAGTTTTTGTGGTCCAGGGTATTTGCATCAAGCTCTGTATAGATTTTCTTTATTTTTCGCTTCTGAAAACAATTCTGGGGAAATATTCCTTATGATGTTTATAAGTTTAAGCTATATTTTTCTTCTGCACATTTAAAAACAACAAACATCAATTTATTTAAAAACAAAATAATATTTCTATAAAATAATAATGGCTTAATGGTGTCTGAGTTTTCCAGGAAGATACTTGTATTTACACCAAATTATCAGATGACAAGAAGAAACTCCGAGAAAAGTTAGGGGTTTACCAAATGCAAGTGACCTAGAAACCGAGGAAAGCAGCTTGTGTGAAGGGGTCGAAGTGGCCTATTCAGACTCTGGTCTAGTGGGTGAAATAGGGCATCAGAGCACACCTGGGGTGACAACTGCCACTGCTGACCCACACTTGAAACTCAATACCCCCACAGACTTCTCAGAGCAAAAAAATATGGCCACAGTTATAGAAACCTAACTGGAAATTTGGGGGAATTCTAATAATACAAAGCTCCTCCATGCTCAGAAGTAGCAAGACTATGTTTGCCACTTAATATTAAAGCACTGATTTCTGGTGATTAAAAACAGTGTGTGATGCAAACGGCTCACTGGGGCGGAAGCCACACTAAGTGGACACACGGGTTGAGATGTCATGCTGAGCGGCCCAAGGTGGGGACGAGCACAGATCAACACTCTGAAGAGCTGTTCCTCTGTAGGCATGGCCAGGCCTGTCAACAGGTACGGGCCCTGTGCAAACCCCAGATGGTCAGATGACCATGGAGAACACTGGTTTCATTAAAGTTGTGACTATGAAAGTGGTTTTAGGTAGCTGGAGGGCAAAAAGCACCTCTTTTACTCCTTCTACACTTGTTTTAGCATTTGAGTGTTAGGTAAAAAAAAAAAAAAAGATTAGGAAGTATATAAAAGTTATTTAAACAATGTAGTGGAACATTTTTATGTTTTGCTTTCAATTTCACAAAAAGTCCCAGGGGCTGCTGGAATGACTTTGATTTCATAGGAGACTTCACTGTGTGGTCCTACAACCTCTGCTAATCTTAGTTCTAGGCTGTGCAAAGACAAATACACACACATATAGTTCTGTGTCTGGATGAAGGATTAGCTGCTTGAGTGGACTAGGAGATGTTCTTGCAGTGCCTTCCAATGAAAGGAGTAGAGAGACAACCTGTTTCCTAATGAAGTGCCAGCTGAAGTGCACTGAGCCAAGGACCACGCAAGGGGATCAGGCGTTCCTGTGCCACTCCTGCTTCCTAGGGAGGAAGGGAAACTCCCTGCAATGAAACCAGAGGAGGCCTTAGGGAACAGTCTAGGGTGAGGTTCAGGCACAGCCACTGCATATTCTCAGAGACAATGGGCAACATGCGCGGTACAGGACGCCCTTTTATGAATGTGCTCCAAAGGGAAAAGTTGTCCTGGCAGCCTTTCGGGTGAGGTGTCTCTTTGTGGCATATGAATCAAACTGCATCACGAGTGCAAGCTTGCCCCAGGCAAGAGGCACCTCCGCTGATGAGGCGTCAATCACAGGTTATATTTACATAGTGATACCAACTAAAATGATCGAGTGCTTTCCGGGGCCCAAGCACTGTGCTAGGTGTTTTATAGGCTGTATGTCATTTAATCCTCACAACCACACTGTATGGTTTGTATTATTATCACCTTTTCATTAGAGGAGGAAACTGAAGAGCAGAGAGCAGAGGTGTTTTGCTCCAGGCCTCTAGGATGGTCAATGCCAGGGCCTGGACTCAAAGCCCAGCAGTCTGACTTTAGAGCCCTGCTCTCAGCCCAGCCCTGCCCCTTGACATCGGAATTCTCCCCTGAAGAGGAAAGACCGGGGGAGCCACAACTAACAGAAAACCCAGCTCCATCCACTCACTGGTGTTTTTATGGAAACCTGAAGGAAGAAATGGAAGTTCTTCTCCCACTCCCTCCAAGTCAGACTGTATTACCTAACAACTTCAGGAGAAAGAAAACTTACTGTGTTTCAAATAGACTTCTTGGGGCTGTCCCGTGGCCAAGTGGTTAAGTTCGCGGGCTCCGCTTCGGTGGCCCAGGGTTTCACCAGTTCGAATCCTGGGTACAGACATGGCACTGCTCATCAGGCCATGCCGAGGTGGCGTCCCACATGCCACAACCAGGACTCAATTAAAAATACACAACAATGTACTGGGGGGCTTTGGGGAGAAAAAGGAAAAATAAAACCTTTAAAAAAAAAAAGACTTCTCCTCCTGCCAATTAAGTCAGTCTCAATGCTTGGATCTCAGGTAAGCACTTCTGGCCATCACGTGTCTGTGAGAGAAATTCCTGAAGGTTAGAGCAGGGATGAGGTGACTCACTCAATCCCACTGGCGTTCGCAGGGTGGGCCTTCTGCAGCATGGGCACACCACGTCCTTCCATCCTTGCACTTATCAATGCAGACATCTCTTTCCCTCTGTCACTGTTCCTTAAGTAAAATGCCCCCCTCCAGGCTCACCCACATGCTGTCCCCATCCCCCCACGGCCTGGCACCTGGTATTTGATGGTGAACAGCATGGGGTGGCCATGTGCATCCTTTGTGTCCTCTTGCTTTTGGTGTTGTTACCATTTACCTGCTGCAGTATCCTCCACGGCTTTCAACCTGATACTGGACAGTGTCATGCCAATGACCCCACAGGCGTCATTTACAGGAAACCAATTTTCACCACGAGCTATGGCTACAGCTGGCTCAGGGTGAATTGTGGGAGGAAGAAGATTTGTTTTGTCTTCTTTAGTGCTTGGAGAACACACGTCATCAGGTGCAGGGTGGATATTCAGTCCCATTTGAGTCTGATATTTGTACAACAGATTTAGCATCTATACTACATTTCAGTAGGTACCTTTAGGTATCTAGAAATATATATATATATATTTTTTTTCTTTTGAGGAAGACTAGCCCTGAGCTAACATCTGCTGCCAATCCTCCTGTTTTTGCTGAGGAAGACTGGCCCTGAACTAACATCTGTGCCCATCTTCCTCTACATTATATATGGGACACCTACCACAGCATGGCTCGACAAGCGGTACGTAGGTCCACACCTGGGATCTAAACCATCAAACCCCAGGCTGCCAAAGCGGAACGTGCAAACTTAACTGCTGCGCCACCGGCCCAGCCCTCTAGAAATTTTCCATTTTAAAAATTAAGAGTAATGCAGAAGGAAATCAAGAAACAAGGCTGATCCGGTGGGAACACAGACCAGAATTAGAAATTCTCTCAAGATACCACACACTTCACAGTGACAATGTACAGATAAAAAAGTGATGAGTGTTTACATTGCGATTTTATATGTCTTTATATTCTGGGATTATTCTACTTTACATTTTAAATGAAAACTACCTGCTTTTATATTTTATATGCAAAATTCCATGTCAGAGATCCCATTCATTCTGACTAAAATATATTTGTCACATTACAAACAGACACAACCCTGAATGCTGTTAAAGATAAAATTCCCAAATCACACAATTCTCTGGGACTTTCCACATTTGAGCCTCATAGAGTCACTCAATATCATCTTCATGACTAAAAATATAACTGCGGTATTACTTAAAATTATAATCAAATCATTCTCTTGCAAATTAAGACACTTACTCTTGGAAAAATAGCCAAATTGAATTAGGTGTGTCTTTTCTTGACAGATCAAAAGCAGCTCCATTAAATCAGCAGTTTTATATTAATGACATGAGACATGGCCCAGATGAGGAAAATGACCTTGGAAGCCATTTTGTATTTTATTTAAAGGCAGTTGGAGATGTTTCTCACAAATCAAATATGAAGCAGAATTGTATCACAGGTCTCCAGCCCAGAAGGCTAGATTTGATCCCCAAGAGGTAGCCCATCCACACCAGAGACCCTAGGTTCTTCCTTCAATTCATTATTTCCTCCTATTATTGTGCCTGCTACTCACCCATCCATCCATCCATCCATCCATCCACCCTTCCAATCATCCATCCATCCATTTATCTATTCATCAACACACCCTTCCTTTGTGTCCTCCATCCATCCATCCATCCATCCATCCATCCAACCATCTATCCATCCATTCATCCTTCCTTCCTTTCATCCACTCATCCATCCATCCTTCCTTCCATCCACCCATCCACCTATTGATCCTTCCTTCCTCCATCCATCCAACCTTCCTTCCTTCCATCCAACTGATATCTCCTGAGTGCCTCCTATGTATCCATTATTCTTCCTTCAGATATAAGAAAAGTACTTCCTTCTTCTTAACTCTGTTCTAAGTCTTGGTTTCTACAATTCTTAACCATCACGCTGAGTGTTACAGTGTTTTGGCGGGATTCTAAAACACATCATGGTGAGGTGACAGTATAATTAGCCTGAGTTCTATTAGGGCAATATCTCACTTAGAATAAAAGACAACCTTTATGAAATAAGTAAGAACAACCTACCCAGTGTTCGCATAATGCTCTGCCCTTTCATAGCCATGAACCCATTGGATCCTCCTGCAAACCTCAAACCACAGATGATAAAGCAGAACAGGGAGCAGAAATGATCCTTCTGAGAGCACCCAGCTAGTAATGAGCAGGGCGTGAACTCAAGCCCATGCCAATTTGTTCCAAATGCTGGCCCCTTCTACTCTCTTATACTGTCTCAGTTTAATTTGAATATTATTTTATTTAGGAGTTTGTAATGTTCATGCTAAGTTAATTCATAAATCCTGTTGTTTGGTGCTGAGAGGAAGGATGAGAATAGACAAATTAGATCCTTTTCTCTCGCTCCAGAACCAAGAGGAGTGTAAAATAAATTGGCAATTTTTATAGTTAATATGGCATAAATGGTGACTTCCTAGCTGAATTATTATATGTATGATTGACATAAGAAGCCAGAATTTAGAGTAATAAACTATATTAACTCAATGCTTTCATTTATGCAACAGAGATTGGGAAATCTAAATGAGCCCATTTAAGCAAAATTGATCTTACTGTGCTTATTTCTGGTCACTTTTGAAGATAACCAGTATAGAATTCTAAAGTTTTACTAATTAACTATTGAGAATGGACATTTTTGATGAGAGATTGATTTAGCATCATCAGATATGGATTTTGAAATTATAACATGCTTCAGCACTGGAGAACAACAGAGCTTCGCAATGTAAGATCCATTTGGCTTTTGTTCCACCATCAAAACAGAGAGGCAATAAGAATAGATTGTTAATCTCCAACTGCTATCTTCAAGGGTAATAAAGCATCTGGCAAATCCCTATTTTTAATTATGGGCCACTTACTGTCATTAAAAAACACCAAAGAGGGTTAAATCATCTGTGCAATGACTGAGCAAAAGAGGGACTAGAAACACAGGCCTCACATTCCACATGTCGTTGTGGATGGCACGGTCTAAGTCAAGCCTGAGTTCAGATGCAGGCTCCTCTGGGTCTGGTCCACGTGGCCGTAGGCAACTAGCTTGCCTAGCAGAACCCTGGCTGCTCATCTGGGAAGCGGATTCAGAGCTCATCTGAGGGACCGCGGTGCAGTGAGGAGGGATGATGCCATATGTGTGCTGAGCACGGGGCCAGCAGAGTGCCTGTTCGTGGCTGGGGCAGTGGCTATTGGATCTTGTAGCATGTCACTGTCAGAATTCAGCATGAGAGCAAGCCTTTTTTTCCCCTTGATGATCCTACCATTATAGAATAAAATACCTGGGTCATTTTCTACAGAGATGGTCCGAGAATGTGATTGTCTTGTTGACTCTGTCCATGAGCGACTACCAGGGCTCTTTTGGTGATTATAATTAGCTGTGTGGTGTCACAAGCCAGGTGATCATCATGGGACAAAAAGTGGGGGAAAGGTGAAAAGTTACCAATCTGTGGTTCCCCTGAGCTTTGTGACAATACTAATCTTATTAAAAGTGAGCAATGTCACCTAATGAGCTTTTATTTTTGAGCTTTTTGGAGGACAAAATTAAAGGTACCTACCTTGACTCTTTATCACTTAGTAATGCCATCCAATTCCCTTGATTAAGAAAGAATTTAAAATAAAGGCCACAGCATTTCCTTAGAAAACTGTTATGTAAAGTTAATGATTTAAGGGACACCAAGTTTTTGTTGTTGTTAGTGCTGTTGAATTGATTCCAACTCCTAGGACCCTGCGTACAGCAGGGTGGAACCCTCCCCTGTCTTTTTGTGCCATCCTCTCACCTTCTGGTGCTATATCAGACAACGCTCTGCTGCCATTCACAGGGTTTTCACAGTCAATTTTTTCAGAAGTGGGTGACCAGGTCCTTCTTCCCAGTCTGTGTTAGGCTGGAAACTCCACTGAAACCTGTCCACCATGGGTGACCGTGCTGGTATTTGAAATCCCATTTACATACCTTTCAGCATCACAGCTGCATGCAGCCACCACAGTAAGACAAGCGACAGACAAGTGGTGTAGTTCCCTGACCAGGATATGAACCCGGGCCACGGTGGTGAGAGCGCCAAATCTTAACGACTAGACCACCAGGCTGGCTAAAGGACACTAAATAGCAGACTAATTCAACATTGGGAAAATAGATTCCACCACTTTACATGTACACGAGAAAGCAAAGAATTATTTACTTACTTAGAACGATTTATTTTGAAAGAACAAATTCTGATCTCTCTCCAAATAGCCTTCTCTCTGGGTTTTTTGTTTTTTAACTTTTTAATCAAATGCAAGCTCACTAAATTATATCTGAGGGACAAGACTAGGAAATAGGGGTCACCTCCTTACTGTAAAGGCTGTGGTACAAGAAGCTGAGAACTCTCTCAGCTCCCGCTGAGGCAAGAGGAGGGCAGAGCAGTGTCTCTTCTGGGACAGGAGAAAAGAGACGTGGCATGACACCACTTTTAGCAAAGAGAAGGGCTGATGGCAGAATTGTTGACAGGCTGCCCTGGAGTCCCAGTGTGGTGAAATGCGGGGCTTTTTCTCTTCATGTGGGAAGGAATGAGGGGACTCGATGCGGCGACAGGTCTCCAGACCTCCCCACAGGCAGGAGTGGCATTGCAGCCCCTCTCCAGGGGCTGCTCTGGATTGAACTCACATGGACAAGAATCAAGATTAAGTCTGTGGGCAGAATTAGTAAAAGTGTTTGGAGATTTCTTGCTCCAAATTCTGTTGAAATGAATAATCCCAGAAATACTACAGCTGCTGAAGTCTGAAAATGGGGTGAATTATGTATTCAGTTGAATCATACAAAACTACAGATTTTTACACTAAAAGAATCACAATTTCATGTGGGTACCTAATTCAGAGAGTCACTGATCAGTCTGGAAGGCCCCTGAGGCCCAGACATTTCCCCTGAGCTGGCCTGGGCCACAACCCTACTTGTGGATACTTCTCCTTCTCTCTCAGGCCACAGGTCACGTGCTCATCAGGGAAGTAGGTGGCCTCCAGTGTGCAGTGCTCTCAGAACCCTTCAAACAAACCCCACAAAGGAACCATGGAGCTCCTGAAATCCTTAGTGCCTCCAGGTCCCACCAAATCAATTCAAGACCTCTACAGATGAGTTTGCATGAGTTTTCTCAACAGATCTCAGTCTATTTGTCAATACCATCCCTACTAAGCCAAACAATTTAATAAGATAGATCTTTCTTTGCTCAAAGGTGTTATTTATCTATTCCTCCTTCCAATGCAGTTCCTAACAGGAAGGAAGAATGAAGTGATGGCTGAGAGAGAAGGTGTACTTAAGTGCTGTGGCAATAAATGAGTAACAAGGCAGAGTGTCCCCACCAGGCAGCCAGCACCTGGCCCAGGCCAGTGCACAGAGGTCTAGAAACAGAGGTATGGTAGCTGAGAGCAGCTGCCTACTTCCCCCAGGGAGGCAAACAGTGGGATGGCTCTCAAAGGTTACAATGGGTGGACACCGTTGACTCTGCTGCCATAAAACTAGAGGCAGGAGGGTCATTTAAATAGAAGGACTAAAGACCTGGCCTTGCCAGGGTGTCGAGTTCTAGGGAAGCAGATGCGCCCTGCTGAGCCTGAGGCTCCTGTGAGGGAAAGAGCAGAGTTATTGTCTTGATAGCCATGCCGGAACCTAGTCCCTGTCACAATCCTGTGGCCTCTCAGTCTGAGCGAGGAGCTTGGCAGGGCCCTGCCGCATGTCAGAGAGACCAAGCTCCAGGATAACTGAGGGGATGCTCAGAGTTCTGAGTGCTACCTGCAGAACCTTGGCAAGTTCCCCACCCTTCCTGAGACCCATGGCCTCCTCTATAAAATAGGCATATTACAGAATGCATCTGTTAATATATGCGTAGTATACAATATGGATAATGTAATGTTAGCTAAATAAATGTTGGTTATTACTATTAATTTAAATAAATGTTTACCTTTTGTAAATGGGGAAATTAAGTCAGACGTGTGACCACAAACTACCCTGAATGTCCTGAAAACCTGGGTGACTTAGGACACTCGTGCCTCCACTTCCTCTCACATGCCATATCCCACTTGGTAGAAAATCCAAATCTATCCAGAACCCAACCACATGTCACCACTGCACACCACCCCTGGGCCAAGCCATCATGATCTCTTCCCTGGATTATGGCTACAGCCCCTTACCTGGTCTGCCAGCCTCTATGTACCAAGCAGAGTCTTCATGGTATGGTGTCCCTCTAATGGCCTCCATCTCACAGTAAAAGCAAAGTCCTTAGAGCAGCCAGCGAGGCCCTTCCCAACCATGCCCCCACCATAATCATCTCAGACTGACCTCAGTCCCCCTCTGGCATTCCAGGTACACTCTGGAGCCCTCTTTGTGTCCTCTGCCTGGAATGTTCTCCCAAGATCCCTCCCTCACCTCCTTCAGCTCTTTGCTCAGATGATGCCTTCTTGGGAGGCAACCAGTCCCTTTGCTCTTCTCTATACTCACCGTACTCTAACATGCACTGCATCTTAATGATTCACCTTGTCTGCTGTCTGTCTCCCTGACTAGAATGGAAGCTCTGTGAGGCAGACACTGTGGTCTGTCTCGGTCAGACTCTGCCCTAGAACCCGTAACAATGGGCCTCCTTACCTACAGGCATCAGTATAATTCCTTGCATGGCTGGCTGGCTGGAGGAATGCTTCAGTGAGTGACTGGCTTTTTATCCCAGTTAAGAGCATCCAATTGAGGCCAGAGTGAGGGGAATCCTGACTGTGGTTCTTGTGAATTCTCCAAAGAGTGGTTCTTAATCCGGGTCTACGGACCCCAGAGGTCTCTTTTGGGTGATGATCAGAATTCAAGGGGTCCGTGAACTTGGATGACACAAACTACATCTTTTTTCACTATCTTCTAACTGAAATTAAGCCTTTCTTTCCATTATGAATATGAACAATGAACCATAGTGGCAATCCCTGTGGCTGTATCGCCAGCAGAAATCACAGATATTTTCACATCACATTATGTTGTTGCTGATGTCTCAAAATATCAGTTTTGCTCATCACTGCTTCAAAATTACAGAAGTTGTAACACCCACCACTACAGCTTAGTATTTAACGTATGAATAAAGATATTCATATATTACTACATCTGTGCTTGATTTAAAAAGTATTTTACCGTAAATGATTTACTTTGTAATCCTATGTGTTTTATTTTCTCATTTATAAACATACTGAGAAGGGCAGGAGGTCCACAGCACAAAGACGGTTCAGAGACCCCGGCAGTGGGACCGCCTTTAATGGTCCTGTCGAGTTCTAGCGTAAGCTCAAGGTCAAGCCTCAGAGGCAGTGATAAGGGTGACAGCCTCCAGGGACCACTAACAGTGTGGTTTGTGCTGCACACACGCTAACCATTGAATCCATCCAACCTCTCTATCACTGGCACTGCCTTCAGCCCATCTTATAGATGGGAAACAGCCACGGAGTGGTGGGCAATGCTGATGCCCAACTAGGAGCAGGATTCAAATCTAGGTTTCTAGCTCAAATGCCAAGACAGCATCAAGGAGGGGATGCCAATAAGACTCTCCAGTTTGAGCAAACCAAAATAGAATTCCAAGCTAGAAGACTAAAGGTTAAAAATATATATATAAATATATAATTTATAATTTCTATAAATTATATATATAAATATGAATTAAATATATATATAAATTATATACATAATTTAATATAAATATATAATATATGTACTTTTATATATATTTCTTTTTTCCAACAACTAAATTTATATATATTTACTTTGTCCTTGCAGAGTACTTATGCAAAATGGAGTCTGAAAAATAAATCCTTTAGGAAAAAAAGGCATGACATGGAGTCATTCTCCACGGGAAAAAACCCACTGTGTGAGAAAGAGGAAGGAAACTCCATTTATGAAGCCCCTGTCTGTGGCAGACCTTGCTGCAGTAACAGCTTTTCACGTACCATTGTGTTTACCATTCCTTTTCACAGATGTGGAAACTGAGGCTAAGAGACATGACCCAGCTTGGCTCAAGTCAGTCTCCCAATTTATAACTAAGTGGCCCAACTGCTATTTGATAATATACTGAGAAACACTGCCGACCTAACACTTGTCCTTCTAAGCAATCCTGGTAACTCTATTCACAGTTAGGTACCACTGGACAGACTAAATACCCAAGTGGAAACATTTTTCTCATTTCTATTTTCTAATGATAGATACTGACTGGGGGGGGGGGGGTGGCGGGGAGGATGGGATTAACCAACAGAAAAGCTACAGGCAACAGTTAAGCTCCCTCTGAATCAAAAGCCACATGCACAGCTTCAGAGCAATACAAAAAACAGGTAATTTAATTTCATAAAAGGATCTTTCTACAGTTTGTTTTTTCCATCCCAGCCTATTGAAATGTACACACCACAAGTACAAAGTACAAGGTACTGTTCAGCTGTAATTTTACTTCTGCACATATTTAATGTGCTGCTGGGGACGAAACATTTCATGGTTCCTGTGCTTAGCAAAGGAAATAAATCAATGTGTTAAGAGAGAGTGATTTTTTCCTTGCTGTTTGGGGGCAGTGCTCTTTACTTTTCTATTAACATGAACTTAATGAACCATTTCACACTCAAAACCCCTTAGAAAGGTCATAATGCCTATTTCTTAATTAAATTTTTTAAAAGTTAAATAATGTTGATTTTCTTTTATATCTCCACAAGAATCAGTGCTTTAAAAAAAATTACCGAGAATGAACAACAGCATAGAGTGAGGACTATTTCAGTTAGTTAACATAGATGCTTGTAGGGCTTTACAAAGGAAGATAAAGAGGAATGACCTGGCCCAGGATTTTATTAAGTATAATCAAAGAGCCAGAGAATTTGGGTTGCCATGGAATTCAGGCCCAAATAAAGTTTATCGTTTGGTGACGACTCGGCGTTATGTTTCCAAGCAGGCAGCACATTAAGCCCACGTGCTCTAAGAAACAGTGGTCACTCAGTATTTACGTTTTCTTAAATTTCTTTTACGTTTTTATGCTTAAACTTCACAGCCTGTACTAAAAGGGCCGAGGCTTCCTATGATGCGGAAATAGGTACTTGAGGCTCACTGCTGCTTCATTCTCAGGCCAGCCTGATTTTTTTTTTTGTCCTAATTGCAGCAGACAGCATCAGAGCTTTGTCAGCATTACCTGCTCTGAATAGAAGCACTTTCAGCCCCCTTGTCAAAGACCAGGGAAGAAAGCAGGCTCTCCGGTTGGCAGCAGTCTTGGATCCTCGCCCCCGGCCATACTGTGCAATCACGCTGTTTATTCCACTGTAACAATCAGACAGCCCGAGCAGAGCACCTGGTCCTCCCGGCCCGGGCCTTCCTTGGCAGCTGACGGGCAACCTCACTGCCAGGTGGTTGCGCTTCAATTACATTAGCTAGCCATTCTAGGGTTAACGAGGACCCACTTTCTTCAGAATGCCCTGGGAAAATCAGTTATTCATAAAGGACAGTATGCCTTTTGTTGATCACTGAATGATGTTGCTGAAAATCCATTAAATTAAATTCTCTTTATTGGACTGAATAATGCAATAGCGATAGCCTCAGCTAGAAGTTTGCACATTTATTTACTAAATTTCTGAATAATTTATACATAGATCCTGGCTCTTTTCTCATTTAGTGGCCAAATGCTTCTTCGGAATGGCATAGCGTAGCTTTGACTTCATTTTAACATGGGTTAACTTGCAAATAAAAAACAAACAAAAGCAGAATTTAACTGAGCAGCCAGAAAACAATGTCTCATTTTAACTCAGAATTCATGTTCCAATTTTCTTTTTGCAGGAGGACTTTCAAATATGTTGGCATGAGTTTACATAAGATTTTTTTTTTGGGTCTTTCATATGATCACTATTTTCATAATGGGAAATGACAGAGGAGGAAACAAGAGTAGGAAGTGTGAATGGCTGCTAATCTCTAAGTCAGGGAACTGTTGCTTAGGGGGAAGGTGGTCCTGAGGAGGTGAGTTTGGGTGGACCTGTGGACACACAGTAGTGGAATTAGATGGACAGCTGAGACGTGTCCCCCCACCCCACCAGAGAGTTGCTCTCTGCAGGCCTCAATGGGGCAAAGGAAGGTCACGGCAGGACAGCAGCAGAAAGGAGCCTCCCTTCCCTCCTCCTCCTTTGCTTTTCTCCCCCAAGTACTGAGAGGGGGTCACCGCAGGAGCCTCCATTTCTCCTCCCAGCAGAGGCTTTAGGCTTCCTATGGTTAGACAGCCAGGCCAGCAGCCTCAGACACATGGCTGCACAGTTTGAATGTGCTGGGAAAGCTTGAAGTGGAAGAAATGTAAGGAAAACAAAGGTACAGAGAGATCAGATAGCCATTTAAATAATGTTGGCATAGGGATTTAGCCTTCGCTGTTTGGGACATAATTTTAAAAGAGAATTTCTTTTTTAAATTCAGAGGTAGCATTAACAAAAATATCAACAAAGAGTTAGATTATCCTGAAACACATATTGTCAAAAGGACATAAGCCAAGCAAAGAAAAAATTTCTACTGGACTTCACTTTCATTTAAGGAAAAAAGCCCTGCTTTTTTTTCAGAGATGAAGAAGACCGTCTGAATAAATGTAGGGAGAAAGGTGAAAATTTTAGTTGATATGCAAATTCAAAGTACTATGTGAGAATATTTTTAGCAATTAGTGACACTGCAGTCGGGAAGCTGGAAGACATGAGCACAGTGGCTAAGGGTGTGAATTCCTTTCCACTTACTGACAGAGAGTTGGGCAAGTCACTCAACTTCTATTTGTGCCTTAGCTGCCTCTTTTGTAGAACAGGGCAAGGACCTCACTTCCCAGTTAGGATTAAATGCACACAAAACAGCACGTTGTACACATTCCAGGAGCTCACATAAGGATGACTAGCCAGCAGACATTTTGTGAGAATGTTCTCAACTTTCAGTTCGCTAAGGCATCTCCACTCTAGCCTCCATCATCTTTGCCTGATTCAAGTTGGGAGCACACACTCAGGCACACTCGGCCCTAGAACGTAACCACTTCATTGATTTCCTTTGCAGTAAAAACTCAAAAGCAAAAGCAAATTAGAACCCAGTGCCAGAACAAAGCAAGCACCAAAGAATAACTCTCTGTTATAGGGCTGATGAAATATCAAGAGCAGATTACAATCGGACATTCAGAAACAAATGTTTTAGTTTTGCTTCCTGATCATTTTCCATAAATGCTTTGGCTTCGCCTTGGCATTTATCTTTCCGAGGCAGACTGGTGTCTGGTCACAATGTACGGTTCTAGTAACATTATCTCTGAATTGTAAGATCCACCTTGAACAAGGCTCCAACACAAAAGTATTAGAATATGCCAATGACAAGCGGATGCTCTTCTGTGGCTCAGAAACAATGGCTGACACTTCTGTATGAATAGACAGAAAGCACATCAAAGGCGGCCTTTTATCGAGAAAAATTGTGTGATGCCCACTTTAATCTCTCTGAAAATCTATGCACAAACTGAACCCAATTTCATTTTTCACATAAATGCTAAGGCTTGCTACAAGGACGTTTTTTTCTCTACAGTTAAAAGACAAGGAGACAAAGACATGCTAGCATAGCCTTTGAACTTTTTAAAGCTATACCAATGGGCCGGGATACTTAACCACTGATACAGGGCATAGATCTGACAATAGCTGCATTTAAAGCATTCTGACTAAAACCAGCCATTATTACAGATTAAAGAAAGATATTAATATCTACATTTTCCTTAAAGCTGTACAGTTTTTATACTTTTAACCCTTTGATCAATTAACAAAAGTCTAAAAAGGTAAGATGGTAATATCACAAGGGTTTATACGATTACAGTGGCACAGGGATGTGATTTGAAGGGGATCATATTCATTTCTTGGATGAAGGATGCAGAATAAGCACCTTTTTGGGTAGAGATGGGGGAGATGGTTCTCCAACGAACAGATGCCTTGGGCCTGAGATATCCAGGCAGTGACTCTTCTGACACTGCATTATTTTGGGGATACCATGAAATGGTGCCTCAGATGCCTCCTGATTGCCACCTTTCTCTCCTTGTATTTTTGGGTCCCTCTCAAGCTTTAGGTGTCCCATAGCAGGTGCCCTAAGTGTGAGGCTAGAGCTGTTTGTCATTCAGTTTCCAGCCACCTCAACATTCCACCATCCCCAACTTCCTCCTGCCTGCCAGGATGCTTAGTCCAAGTCTTACCACGTGACATTCTTCTGAGACGGAGCCCAGGCTCTGCAGTTAGACTGCCCATGCTCCAAGCCTACCATCACCCCTCATCTGGCTGTGTACTCTTGAGAGAGTCAGGGCCTCTCTGGGCCTCAGTTTCCTCCTGGGTAATGGGGAAAACAGTGGTCCCACATAAAGTGCTTAGTATAGTGCCCAGCACAAGCTCAGCCCTAGATGGTTGTTAGCTACCATTCTCAGCTCTGGAAGAAACCACGGAGGTTCTTAATTCCATCTCCCACAAAGCACTAGCAATCTTTTCATCCTATTCCTTGGGGCTTCATGAATCCCTACTAAGGGGACTGCTTAATACCTTATGGCAGCAGCTCTCATTCCCGGCTGCACATTAGAACCATCTGGTGATTAATCAGCATTGATTAATCCCCACTCCAAACCAAGTTAACCAGAAGCTGTGGAGTGGGTCCTGGGCATCAGTCTATATTGCAATTCTCTATGTGATTCTAGAGTTGAGAACTATGGCTGAAAGCCCTGAGACACAAATATTTCCCCTAGAGTCCTCCCACTCTGCAGAGGGGCAGAGAATGGGAGGGCAGGACCTCCAGAGCCCTGGAAGCTGGGTCTAACAGACTTGCAAGCAACAAATGTGTGAGATTTCTTATCTTAAAAATAATGCAAATTCATGGCTCATGTTTACTAAAAAATGTTGCAAATGATTAACCACCAAGCACGGCTGATGATCTGCAAAGATACGTTATGCTCTCATGGGGCCTGCCTATGACCTGGCTCACTGCCTGGCTCCCGATTTAAGAAGCTCTAATTTAATGTTTGGCTATCTCAGGAGTGTCTGAGTTTTGAAAGGAGATTCATAAAGACAGAGAAGCCTATTACCCAAAGGGCTGAAGTCAGGATGGCGGAAGGGCAGATGACAGGACAAACATACTGGTGAGAGGTTGGCTCTGAGTATGAGGGCCACTGAGTGACATTCTCTTTGCTGCTAGAGTCGGAAGCTCAGGAAAGCCTTTAACCTAATCCTGGCTTTGGCTCAGCTCATGGCCTTGACTAGTCCACAGCACCTGGAAAAGGCTGCTCCTGCAAGATCTTGTTTTAAAAACAAACCGAGAGCAAAAACGACGAACTCCTCCCAGCCCGACAAGGCTATCTTCCCCATGGCCACCGGCAGGGCCGAGAAAGAGGAGCCTCTCCAAAGTGCCGCCCCTCACAGCGCCAGACGCCTCCATGACCTGACGGTCAAACCGCCTTTAAGATTCTCAGGTCAGCACGATTTTAATCACAAATAGATTTAATCAGTTTGTTTAATGCCTTTGCCATTCTTAGAACTAGCCTTAAAAGAAGGATACTCAGAAAGAAAAACTGGCAAAATCTAACAACTGCTATAAAAGACATGATAAGAAGATCTGAATTTGTAAGCACTTTCTGAAAAGCTGAAATCATGACATAGCCAAAATTAATGCATTCTATTAGCCCTGAACAAGGCACATCTGTTTTGAAAAAAAAAGTTTTTAAATGACTGAATTTACAAACATAGTCCATTTTCTTCTTAGAGCCAAAGTATCATTTCTCCTGTGCGGGGCCTTTCCCCACCTTTAACAGGAGTTGTGGTCAGTAAAATTTCACCTTCTTACTTAACTATATGTTCTTTACAGAAATCAAAACTGTGACCTCCTTGGAATATATGTTTCCAGTTAATAGGTGTGTATAGTTAAAAAACAGAAAAATTTGAGGTTTTTTCCCTCTCAATTTCTACATCTTGAGGGTTTTACTTCCCAAGTGAAAACCATTTAGAGAAATGAAGAAATATACTAAACTAATTATAAATTAAACACATACAGTGCAGGTTATAAGCTTTTTTGGGAAAGCACCACATCTTCTTACTGTGAGAGATGTAAATTTTCAAACCGGGTTTTGAAACTGATGTGAAGGAGGAGGAGGAGGAGGAGGGAGAGAGAAGGAGACGCAGCAGCCAGCGGAAACACATTACAGCACCCTGACTTCACAGGACTGCTGCCGGGACTAAACGAATTAATACAGTAAAGAAAGAAATTGTGTTGGCCAGCACTGCCCCTGGGTGACACAGAACAAAGCTGACCTGGGCAGCCACAGGTATGATGCAGGGGCCAAACATTCCATTGGGGCCAATGGTTTTCCACAAATGCTAAAGTGACTTACTGGATTGGACTAGGTCCTGCAGCATCAAGATGTGTCTGGGGCCACGATGGGGTGGGGACATTGACAACTTCTCTGCATCGACGAGTCACTGATCTGCTTTGGCTGGCTGTGCCTCAGTTCACACTCAGGAAGCCCTCAAAGGCCAAATCTTGCTCTGGAACTCTCTGGCTGCCATGGTTCTGCTAAGTTTTAGTTTCATGGCCTATTTGTCATGATTCAAAACCCACTTAAACTGGTCTCCCAGATGACTGGCAGGGATAGCATTTTAATCATCTGCTTGTAAATTTTCATACTTTTAATAAAAATTGCATATGAGGCAAAGATACTTCTTTTCGATTTACAATTTTTATTGCATTAATATAAAGGTAGTTCGACTCCCTTGGCTGGTAAATGAAAGAGGACTATTCACTGCCCCACACTAGAAGGTGGTTAACAGTTGGGGTCTGTGGCAGTCTTGAGAATTTGCTAAGCTGGCAGTCAATTCAAAAGTTTCCCAGGTACAGATGTATTTCATTTGTTAATTGATTTTTAAAATCCTTATTACTAAACAGGATTGGAGACACAGCACATAATAACAATAATAAAATAACACTGACTGGGCACAATGCCCAGGGAAACCAGCTACACAAACACAAAGGCTAAAGGAAAAGGATGGCCCCAAAGAGAAGAAAACAATTCAAGATGTAGCCACCTCAAGAGCCAGGGGTTCCCTGGAAGCAGCAGCCTTGCAGACGCAGCCCTCGCTCTGTTAGGCAGTGAAAGCCTCTGCAGAGCACCCCATGCACACGGATTTCTCTGCACAGCTAAGGGAGTTGATGTTCATACACAACATACATTTTTATAATGCAAAAAATTAGGCCGAAGTATCTGAAAATGCCTTTTTACTAGGTCAAAAATAGTCAAATATGAGCAATTTCATGTACTTCCACCCAATTTAAAGCAAGGTGGAACTCATCCTGTTACCTAATTTTTTGTGATCATGATGCTATTTTTCTGAGCACCTTTAAGGGTGATGGAGTGCGACAGTTCCAGATCGGGCCACATCAAAAGAGTCTCAGGATCATTGCCCCTTATCAATGATGTCTCCAAGGAGGGTACCACATCCCCAACTACGTTCTCCTCCACAAATGTTAGAGAAGGGAGAGCAAGAGGTGGTATCTTCTAAAAGTGCTACCCCCACTTACCCACATGTGACTGTCCCGTAGCATCATTCCAGCTGCCCTCCGCTCCGGTTATTCTTCTAACTCTTAATCCCTTTCGCTTTTACACTCACTGTACATGAGGTATTTCGTTTGTAAGAACTTTAACACTGATTTTCAAAATTTATTAACTTTAGAATGATTAAACGGGAACACAGATATAGTTACCCTTCCAATTTTGATGCGTGTAGGTAAAAATGTTTTTTGAAGCAATGAATATTCAGCCGTATTTTTTCCTCACCATTATAGAAATGAGTTAATACTGTGATGAAGAAAAATGAATATAATATGAATGTGGGATGCTGTCACGTTCCAGGATAGAAAGAAATTCTCTGACTTGAGAGCACTTGACAGGGTTGAGTGGAGTTTAATCTCAATACTAAATAGTCTTTAAGAAAAGGCACATGAACCATAGGTATGATTTTAAAAATCGGTATTAAACCCCTGGTCTTAGTTTGTAATAGATGTTTTAAATAAATGAGTGTGCCTAGTTTTACACCATTTGTCATATAATATCAAATTTATCAGGTTTTTGAATAGATGCTAACAAAACACCTCTAAATCCAGATGGAACTTTACAACACACTAAAAATAAAAGATACTGAAGTGTTAAAAATATTTTACTTGAGTCTTAACTATTTTCCCAGAAGAAACAGAAACTCAGTCGCTATTCTATTACTTTTAACAAAATCTATGCTACCAAGTTTCTTAGACAATTCCATAAAACAGAGATACTGGAAAACAGAAATAACATTTTGACTTTCATCTATAACTTTAATTTCAGAAGGGAAAAATCTCAAAATAACAGGCATATTTTTACTTTATTGAAAGGAAAGACAGCCTTTTTATGTGAAACATAGTCTACTCTCACCTAAGAGAAGAGAAAGAAATTATAACAATTTACTTACTTAAAAAGTAATCTCACTTTGGGTTTATGAATATATAATGAAAGAAAAAGTAAATTTGCTTTCAAAGTAAGACTTAACAGAAGTTTGGGTCGTCCATAATTAGCACCTACCATGGCGGGCTTTCTAGAATCTCAACATGGAAAACCTGGAATGCAAGTCCCATTCAACAACCTGAGAAGACGGAGAGCTTTTCACAGGCAAAGAACACATTATGAAGTTCATTAATTAAACAGTGCGGGTGGAGCAGATGGATGCTACCTACGCTCGAATGACGCTAAATTGGGACAGAGGTTTGCAGTCCTTAATGAGGCTCCATAAAATGAATGATTACATAGTGATCACAAGTAAACAAGCCTGCCAGAAGAGCTAGATTATCAGGGCAACAAGTCCTGCAACATGGTAACAAGAAGACTAACGTGAGTGGAAGTATCTAATACACAAAACGCCTTTGAGGTCATTCAATCCTAGACCATCCCAGGGGCTGAGGAAAGTGGTACGTGTCTACAAAGAGTTAAGCACAAAAAGACAGTTAGTGGAGCAATACTGTGAAACTGCCTGGCCATGGAAATCAATGGAACAGAAACCTTTTGTCACATATTAAATGCATTATGGAGAATGAGACACTCAAGTTTCCTTTTATCTTTATAGAAACACAGATGTAAAATGCCAGGCACTTGGGCTTTTTACACTAAAAGGCTTAAGCAGCATCTAGAAAATGTGCACATTAAGACTACTTTTTAATGATATTTTTCCCCATATCACTAATTAATTCTTTACTTTTTCACCTATGTCAAACCCTTAAATTTCTTTTTTCATCCTAATTAGCCTTTGCGGCACGTGGAATTGTGTATCAACTCAAAAGATATTTTTTGGAACAAAAAATAGAGAACAGAAACTTACTCTGATATTAAAAATTTGCTGTAAATATTTGTTGCCTGGAACATAAAATTTTGAAATTAGGAATATATTTCTTTGGAATGATATATTACGTTTTCCAGTTTAGATATAATATACTCTCTTTAACAGTAATTGAAAACTTCGGCACAAGGATACACAGAGGACACAGGCTAGCTATACATTATAGTGAAGCTGTAGAGGTCAGCAGTAGTTAACAGGGACCCCTTGCTTATGTCACTGAGGTCCCCAATAGGAAGCCACATGTCATGATGCCTGATCCTTACTTCCTTGGCTTCAATTTTTCTCTTTCTCAGTACACATGGCCCTTACTGTAAGTTCCTTCAAGTCTATTTTTGAAAGAGGTAGAATAAAATAGCTTCAACATATATGAATAAATGCCTTGATTGCAAGACCAGAAATATCACCATGATGGAACCATGTTCTCAACTATTTATCAAGGCAAAAGCACCAATCTGGTCCTTATTTTGAGCTAGACTCTGTTGTGAGATATGTCATTGAGAATATTTAAGCTTAATGTTTTCATTGCTTTTTAATTTGGAAGCTACATCTATTTAGGCATAAGGGATGTACATATGGTATCAAAATGGGAAAACTTTCCATTCTAATTTACAACAGTTATGTTTTCATCTTTATTCCATAAAATCAAGGCTTAAAGACTAAAATCCTCTTGGTAACAATAATGATAGAACAGACTAAAATTAACTGCTGCAGTTTCTCAAAGCTATATAATTTTGATGGTTTCCTGTTCTCAGGTGAAAAGTGCTGAACCAGTGAGAAACAGGAGGGGGGCCTCAGAGTCACGCTGGCCTGGGCTCCCATCCTAGCCCTGCCATGGCTGTGGGGTCTTGGTCAAGACCCCTGCTTCCTTGAGCTTCACTCTCTCCATATGGGGAGCTGGATTGACACAGCCCTATTCTGCAGGGCTGTCGCCAAGAGTGGGAGTGATGGACAAATGGTCCTCATCTTCTGGGTGCTTTTGATCAGCCTGTGCTTCTGCACATTATCCACCTCTGTCCCAAACTGCCCTTTGGATGCTGAGTTTGGTTGCTGGTCCATGATGAGAGAGCATTTTACGGGTCACATGCAGACACTAACTACTGACCAAGAATTCAGTCTCAGTAGTGTCCCCACCTCTATCCTTATGCAATTATTTGGAGATTCCACTGCATTCCACTCACATTTCATAAAAATGAGTGGAAATAGGACAAAAAGAAAGCACTGACATTAGTAACAACAAACATAGCTCTCAAACTCAAGGGAATGGCAGAAACTGGAAATTCGTTACTTGGTAACCTCAAGTAAAATGTTTTTAAAACTTCAGTATCTATTTAATTTCAATTTAACTGTCACGGTGAATTTTAAGTGTCTAATGAATTTTTAGGCTCACTGAATACATACCAGCTTATTTCCAATGGCAAAGGGCAAGAACATTAGAGAACATGCTAGAAAAATAGCATCAAACACTAGGATCTAGAAAGTGAGGCACATTTAGGAATTTTATATATTTTGTTTCATTTTCTGAAAACAGAATGCCCTTTATAAGAAGGTAGGTTCACATCTGAATTCCTATCTGTAGATAAATAAAAACTTTGGATTTGAAAATGGAACCAAAATGAACTATCAATATTGAGAATATGAGTCTCCAGTTCCCTCTTCCAAAGAAACCTTCAGTGGCGGCACAGACTAACCTATTAGAAAACCCGCATCATCCTCCTAGGGTGAAGTTCCTTTAAAAATTCATGCATTTGCCAAAGTCTGATTGCAAAAGCTCTCATGTGCCAGACTGACTAAAACACTTAGTGATTAGGTCCATAATTAAAAACTGTCTAATCATTTTATGTTGGCAATTCTTGACTCTAAAATGTTTAAATAAAATGTTCAATAAAGGATTATTTATAAAAGAAGCAATATTTTGATCACTAATTCAACGGGAGACCTGATTGCATAAATGCAAATAACAGTTGTATTTTAGTACATAAATACAGATTAAATTTAGACATCTATTAGCACAACTGATCCTATGTATTTAGTACACTAGGAGAGACGGTGCAATATCATATTCCAGAGAAGAATCAGCATTCTCTTATAACATTAAAATATTCTAATGCGAAGAGCTTGAAATGCTCCACACTTGAGTTGACACAGTATCAGGCAGTACTCTGTATGGAACTTTTAAAAGAAAAAGCTGACTTGTAAACAGTTTCTAGTGTTCTACTTTACAACAGTTCTAATTTACAACAGTTATATGCCTTGTGGCTGTTTTTTTAATAATAGCTTAAAAAAAAATCAGTCTACCCAAGTGTTGGACAATTCCATTGTGAGAAAGAAATAGAGTTAAAGCTTAAAAATTCCACATCTCTGGAGGGGAAAAAAAGGCCCAGAAATGTAAAATAACCTCACCCCAAAGCAAAGCAAGATATTTCATATGCTGTCCAAAAGTGTAACACATTTTATATAGTCATCCAGAAGCCACCTTTCTGGAGCCTTGCAACTAGACTTTTTAGCCCGAGGGGTTAAAAGTGTGGGTGTGGAAGTCAGCTTTTGTTTGAAAAATTAGCAATGCTATGAGTCATCATGCATTAGCAGCAGAAGAGTTTTGCATCTTGTACGAATCCAGACACCATATGCCATGCGAAGGCCTATTACTTTATTCGGTGCCACCGCTGACAGGCAGCCACGTGGGTATCCCCAGCGGAAGGGCTGTCTCCTCCCGGCGGTGGGGACAGGAACCCAGTGAGCTGAACACATCCGACATTGTAAGGAGCAGCAGGAACAGCTGGTAAGCTAGCGAGCAGAGGCCGAGTGAGGAGCGCGGATGCTAATGAGCCTGGCGACAATGCCGGCCTTCAGAGGGGCAACTGCAACGTCCACGCGTCCCCACAACAGCCTCAAGATTAGAGCCTGCTCCTTCATGCCTTCAGTCTCATTAAAACACAACACTGGTATTTGTGGCTTATCAAAATTGTTTGTAAGTCACAACTTATAAATCCACCGAACAGATCTAATCTGCTTTAAAAAGTTGCATTGAACGTATGTACAATTTCCACAGGCATCTTAGTACTGCGGGGAGTGGGGGGCAGTGGGGAGCAGGTGCTGCTGGCTCCAGGTCCTGGCTCACCACTAACATAACTGTGTGACCCCAGCCAAGTTATTTAACCTCTTTGGACCTCTGCACCCTCAACTATATTTTTCAGGTATAATAAAATACATAACAGATTGTACTATATAAGACATTGTACTGTGTTTGCATAATATACTAAAATAGGATAGTAACTGTACATTCCTCACAGCATTGCTGTAAAGATCAAAGTATTGAATACACGCGTGAAGCTCATAGTGTCTTGGACACAGCAAGTGGTGGTGAAGCTAACAAACTGCTGTCTCTCCAGGTGACCAGAGAGTAGAGCTCCATTACTCGTCCTGGAACCACAGCGACGGCAAGGTGCTCAGCCTCCCAGTTCTTCTCCCCAGGTAAGGCAGGAACACATCTCCTTATGAGTCAGGGGTCTACTACTTGGGGCTGGGAGAAGGTGACTAGCAGACACAATGAGCAGATGGTGGTGAAGAGGGAAGTGGGGATGGGGGCCCTGTGGACCCTGGGACCGACTACCTGTGATAGGTGGGTTTGGGCTGTCAGTGGCATCTGGAGTCCCCAGAACATTAAGTTCCTTCATGGTTCTAGGTTTACTGAAGGCTCTGCTCTGCTGAAAGGCGTTTGCTTTCTCTGAATGCTCCTTCCTTTGATCAAGTCCCCGTGACTCCTAGAAATCCTCTAAATGCCAAGTCAAAGGTCCCTCCCTGGGATGCTTTCCTTGAAGCTCTGGGCTGAACTCTTCATCATAGTCATTATGAAACTGTGTGGACCCCTCTTTCCTTTCTTTCTTTCTTTTTTTTTTGGTGAGGAAGAGTGGCCCTGAGTCAACATCTGTTGCCAATCCTCCTTTTTTTGCTTGAGGAAGATTGTTGCTGAGCTAACATCTGTGGCAATCTTCCTCTATTTTGTATGTGGGACGCTGCTGCAGTATGGCCTGACAAGCGGTGTATAGGTCTGCACCTGCGATCCGAACCAGCAAATCCTGGGCCGCCAAAGCGGAGCGTGTGAACTTAACCACTATGCCACTGGGCAGCCCCCTATCTCTTCCTTAATGTTTTCCATACTCAGCAAGGAGCCTCTTGAGGAACGATGCCGTGCCTTCCATTGGGCACCCTCAGCAACAGCACAGTTCCTGGCAGACAAGAAAGAGCCAATGGATATTTTGTTGAAAGAGCAAACTAACGGAAACATTGCTTTTGGACATGTCATTTTCAGAACTGGTGTCTGGGAGTGTGAATGGGATTATCGGAATGTTGATCACTTCTTTGCCAAGATTCTTTTATAGCTCTAAGTAAAAGACACTTTATTGAAAGATCATCTCCAGCAGCAAATGCACTTTCCACCTCTATCTCCTCGGGTTGGGTGTGTGTAAACACAACGAGAGAAGTGGTACTTGAGAGGAAATCTTCTCTCCTCCAAGTTTTCCTGCAAGGTAAGCTCAACTCGGAGAGTCTCCAAAGGTGACATCTGTACTTTCCGAAAAACAGAAAGCATGCAGTTGCCTGTGGAACGGAGATCAGTGAGACGATCTGCCACAGTGCAACAGGCTATAAAGATTAGATACCAGGAGACTTAAATTTAAAGAAGTGCAATGATAAACATCCTAAGGAACTTCCCGTAAAACACAGCATGGAAATCATTGATGAATTTAAGCATGTTTTAATTCAGAAAACTGCGTTCACAGAGGAAGCCTTAGCTCTCTCCACGCAGCAGCTGCTGGTGCTCTCGGGGCGGCGGGCGCTGCACTCAGTTCTATTGCCACTGGCTGTCTGCTCCTCAGAGGGGAGGCTTACACAGCGGTCAGTTCTGACCCTTGTTTAAATGTGTCTCCCATGTATTTGCTTTTTTATATCCAGCCCTTAATTTCCTGTTCTATTCAGAATTCCACAGACAAAATCAGGATAACTAGGTATGGAAACGAAGATTGGAAGGCCAGGTAGAGAACTGGAGGGGGCTTTTCCTGACTCCCACCCTGCTTACAGAGGATGCATAGGGGCAGTTCAAGAGCTGATCCCGAGGCAGCGGCTCCTGAGACAAGGGTGGTCCTGGAAGAGCCAGGTCTTCATCCCTGAGTCTCTCACTTGGTCACAGCCATTCAAAGACGGGAGTGACATATAATGTTCATGATCTTCTAATGATCTTTTGTGGGAAAGTAGTTGCTAGAATAAAAATGCTCTTCAGACACTGAGATTTCCAAGATGAAAAAAGAAAAACTTGTTTATGTTTGAAAAATACCCAGAATAGAAATAATTATAGCACAAGGCTCAAGTCTAGACAAAACTGCCAGGATGCAGTTATGATCAGGAGCAGCACAAAATAGGGAGAGGTGGTTGAATCTGGGAAGGGAGCAAAATATGTGTCTGAAATTCACCCCCCACCCCCCCCCCCCCCCCGCAGTCCATTTCCCTGAATCAAGTTTCAGAGGAATGGTGATCCATGGAAGAGGGTATAAAAAGCACATAGTCCAAATGGAATGTGCCCCTAGGAAGGTTGCTATGAATCTGAACCACAAAAGCTGCTGCCTCCGCGGTCCCGTGTAATGTCACCTAAGCGCTCCGCCTCGCATGACTTGCTGCAGGCTGCTGCAGATTAGAGCTATCGATCGCTCCCTACAGAAGGGTCTCGCTGTGCGAAAGGAAGGTAAGCAGTGGAGACAGACAGCTCAAGTATTGATTTGCTCCGGCGGGGGGCTGCGCTTCCAAATGAGGGTCAGCACTCCTTCACACCCCCTAGGAGAGTTACTGTGATGTGCATCCAGGCACAGACGGAAGGGGGAGCGGGGCCAAACGTGGGAGTCTTGAGGCCACCTCTCGTCACATTAGCTGGTTGCACTATCTCTAGCAGAAGCCAAGGATGCATGCGAAATCTTGGACTTTTCAAAAGAAACAAACAAAAAAAACCCCCAAAAAACATTGCAACAGAAGCCTGGGATGAGCATTCATGCATTCCTGCAAGGCAGCCTGCCCACTGCCACAGAGAAATGCCAGAGGCCATGTCAAAAAACTGTCAAAGTAATGTGCATGCATCTTTAAGAACTCCCTCTACTGTCTGAGAGGCTCCTTAAAGCCCAAAGTCAGCTCTTTTATAAAAGACAAAAACCTTTTCCCCTACTAAAAGTTGACCCCTCCCTCACTTAAAGATGAACATTTTAAAAATTGGCCCAAATGGACATTCTCAAGGAAATCTCAATGATATGATCTACACAGCTTTCAAAAGATTTTCATGGAGACAAACTTCCACAGGCACAAAAACATAAACTCATCTGAAAAGTCAAATACAATTATGAGGTACATCACAATTTGTGATTCTCGAAGGCAGTATAAAACTAAAAAAAGGATTAAGGAGAGCAGACTAAAGTGAAAACCAAGGAAATCAAGCTAAGAACCAAATGCACCCTTTGAATGTGTGTTTCTGTGGACATGGAAGCAGTGTTAGCTCAACTTTTTTGCTTTTATGATTAACTTCTCTGGATTAAGAAGTCATTATTTAAAATCAGTTATCTCTTTATGGTATCCCTTATAAGTCATTTCCTCCTATGCATGCATAAAGACATCTAGCAGTGTCTTTTAAGTACCATTAAATACATGGTACTAGAGTCTACTTTCTCCTAATTAAAAATTCCTTAAAATGTTTGCATCTCAGACTTTAATGCAACTAACACCTACTGAGTTCTTATTACATGGGATGTGGGAGACTGAAAGATGATTAAGGCATGGTCTTTGCCTTCACAGAGCTTGCTATTCAGGGGAGAGGGAGGCACATCAGAATGAGCCCTGACCCAGTGTGGTTGCACCACACTGTCTGTGGAAGAAGGCAGAGATGTCCCTGGGCGCCTCCCCTCCCTGCACAGGCAGGCTGCTGCTCCCCTCTACAGGTTGATTCTCCTCCCTTGAATCTAGGCTGGCCTTGGGACCTGCCTTGGCCAAGAGTTCTGGGACTTCCAAGGTTAGACTGTGAAAAACCTCGTGCCTTCCACTTGGGTCCCTTGGAGCCCTGAGCAGCCAAGTAAGAAGTCCAACTGCTATATTTACTTTGCTGTGAGAAGACCCAAGCTCACCAAGTGGAGAGGGAGCCGGAGAGTGAGAGATATCCCCAATTGTTCCAGATCCTCCCTCTAGCAGCTCTCCTTCAGAACCTCTGCAAAAGTCTTTAGACTTTATCCTGCAGGTCTCCAAGGTGAGAGGAAATGCTAGGACTGCCATTAATATTTATTTTTTAATCCAAATTTAAGAAGGAAATTAAACTTTACTGAGATTTACAACATGGCCTGACACTGACACCCTCCTTGCTCGGTCATTTATCAGACTGTCCTGGGTTGGGCTCAGTCTTGAGGGTGAGACCGTGTGTGTGTGTGTGTGTGTGTGTGTGTGTGTGTGTGTACATGCGCGCACGTGCGCATGCATGTGCTGACGGCAGCTCCCTCATTCACCACATTGTGATGTATCATGGTTTTCATGACCCTCCATATTGAAGTTTTGAATTTTACTATAATAGTATCATCTTTCCAATATGTTGTATTGAGGCAGGTCATGACTATAAAATCTTTCATAGCACATAAAGGTTTGTTCTTTATCTCATAGGAAAGTTCGTAAAAGCTCTTGAACATAAAGATGAATTACTCCTCTTTCTTTTTTACAGGAGACCAAATGTTCTAAATTTGGTGACCTCTTCTGTGATGACAAGGGGCTGAATTTATTCATTCATTCAGTAAGCAGTTATGGAACCAATGTTTGCTCTGCGGCAGGTGCCAGGGCTGCACCCAGGGTTGTATCCACCTGGAAAATACAGCATGGGCAGCATCCTGGCCAGCGTCCAACTGGTGCCCCTGTGGTACCTGATGTTAAATATTTCAACTATTACCCTTGGAGGCATCAGTAAACAAAACAGAGAAAAATCTCTGCACTCATGAAGGGGGCACAGCATGAATAAAGTAAGTGAATTATATAGTAAATTAGAGGGTGACAAGGGCTGTGGAGAAACAAAGAGTGCAGGTGTGCCACAGGAGGTAGTGGGAGGTGTGTGTGTCCATGTGTGTGCAGGTGGGTGAGCTATTCCCCAGGGAGGTTGGGGAGAGCCTGGGAGGAGGTGAGAGAATGAGCCAGGTGGACAGCTGGGGGATAGCATTTTAGGCAGAGGGCACTGAGCATTCGGGCCTCCCCTGTAGGACTCTGGCCTTGGCTCTGAGTTGGCTGGGGGGGGGGGGGGTGTGGGAGGGGGCGGGGAGGGCCTGGAGACTGCAAGCAGGGCAGAGATGTGGTCCGACTCATGTTTCAGTGGGCTGGTTCTGGCTACAGGGCTGAGTACAGACTGGAGGTAGAGGTGGGGTGGAAGCAGGAGATAAAGTCAGGAGACTATGGTCAGCAGTACACCCTTAGCTGTTTTCTTAGGAAAATGATACCTTCTATTCTCTCGAGGTAGAAGTGACGTTTTGACATTGAATGAGAGAATAACCGCTACTTGAAAGAAACGTGCCATGGAGAGAACACCTTGAATAGAAATGTTAGGAAATGCCTGCTTCAGCATGGTAATTTATTGTGGAAGATGGTGCATGTTTTCAGAAAGCTCACAGATCTGTACCACAAAAAAACTCACAAACAGAATTCTATAAGCTGTTTCTAACCTTCCAATTGGAGACTTTACTATCTGTTTTCAATGTGTTTCTTAAAAAATATAACAGTGCAATAACCGGTACGACATCAGGGAAGACGGGACATTTCCAGCCAAACGTCAGTGAGAGCCTTCCTAGAACTGGTGGCTGGGAATGAAACCTGAGCATGAGCGCTGTGACTGAGCAGGCCAAGACGGTGACCCCTTGCTCCTGCGGCTCTATGCATCTCTGCAAGCTTTTGTTTTCAGCTAGGAAACCAAGTATCACAACAAACTGGGTTTAGACTCCTTAGAATCACTGAATCACAGAATATTAAATCAAGTTTATAAAAATGATGTAGCACATTTAATCCCAGTGTAGTCACTAAAATACCATTAAGACCATAGTAAAAGCAAAACAGTTTTATACTATTAAATATAAAATACTTCAAATTATTGTTTATTTCACCTTTATCACATTCTTTCAAATTCTCATTACTGAGTACACTTTATAATTTCCTAATATATTAGTATAGTAGAACCTGTATATACTTTACATAAATCAATATATATGTTTGAACGGCATGCTTAAAAGTTGTTTTTTTGGCCTTTGATGGGGTATGTAATAAGAAAAAGACCAGACAATGGAGGTGGGAAGCGTGTTCAAGGCGGGAGTCCCTACCCCCCGAAGTGAGGAGGTAACGGCAGACCTCTCCTCTGCGATGGAAGGAGGAGCAGCTCTGCGCACCGACAACACTGCTCAGGAACTTCACTCACTGAAAAAAACGCCTCAGCATCTGGCAATAGGCTGCGGGCATTTGTGTCATCAACTGTAATTAGATTATGGCTACCCTTTGGTAAAACAAATAAAATCGTTGTGAAATTTCTAGCCTATTGAGTTGTAGATAACATACACTACACGTGATCAGAGACACACAAAAATACGTGAATGATTTAATGATGCAACTAGAAATACTCTTTTCCCTAGAGTTTCCATGACCTTCTGATTCTCTTTTTTGGATCTTGTGTTTCAACGACTCAACAGATGCCCATCGGCACTAACTGCACATGTCTCCTCAAGCCCGGGTCACATTCTCCTTTATGTCACAGTTACAATCCCCCTATAGGGTAGGAAGCCTCAAGCCTCTTGAGAGCAAGGCCACTTTACTTTGCATCCTCCAGTGCTTGCCAGGGCCTCCCTCCCACCCCCGATGTTGGCTGAAGGAGGAACATGGAAGTCCAACTGCCCTGAGTTACCATGGTGTGTGTGGCAGAGTCTGGGACCTGACTCATTCTCCTGTGCTGGGGGTGTGGTGCAGCTGCTTCAGGTTATAGAGAACATGCAGGGTGCCAGGCCCTCCTCTACACTTTATGAGCATCCATCAGTTTGTTCATGCACCATTCTCAATCTATTCTTAGGGAGAGCATGCTCCTATGAGGTCTTGCCCTGGGCTCTAGGTGTTAGAGATACAGCAGTAAACTAAACAAATTCCTACTCTCATGCAGTCTACATACTAGAGGGAGAAAGAGACATTAAATAAATGATAAGTGCTAAGGAGAACACGGGTGAGACTGCCCAGAGTGCTTGCTATTTTAGAAAGCTTTCTGATGAGTGACTTCTGAGCAGAGACCAAAGGGAAGGGAAGGGGTAAGCTATCTAGATATTGGCACGGGGTGGAGGAGGCAAGGGGGAGGAGGGGATTCCTAGCACAATGTGCAGTTCCTGAGGCTGGAATACATTTGTGAGTCCTTATAAGGATTATGGATTTTTCTTTCTTTCTTTTTCTTTCTTTCTTTCTTTCTTTCTTTCTTTTCGGTGAAGAAGAGTGGTCCTAAGCTAACATCTGTTGCCAATCTTCCTCTTTTTGCTTGAGGAAGATTGTCGCTGAGCTAACATCTGTGCCAATCTTCCTCTATTTTGTATGTGGGACGCTGCCACAGTATGGCTTGATAAGTGGTGCTGGGTCCACACCTGGGATACAAACCCATGAACCCCAGGTCGCTGAAGCAGAGTGTGCGAACTTAACCACTACACCACTGGGCTGGTCCAGATTCTGGACTTTTCGGTGGGTGAGAATGGGAAGTAATGGGAGGGTTTTGAGCTACGACATGCTGATTTCCATTTTAGAAGGATTGGCTGCCAAGAGTTTTCTAGGGAGAGAAGAGACTAGGGAGAGGCTGCCACTCTAGCCCAGGGAGCAAGGAGGGCGCCCAGACCAGGGTGGGGAAATGGGGCAGTAAGAAGCAGCTGGATTTGGGTTAGGTTTCATGGAGTAATTAAGTTTATACATATTCATTCCATAAATCCTTCAATAATCTGTGAGGGATTATTTTCCTCATTTTACTGATAAGGAAACTGATAGAGGTAAAGACACTTGTTAAAAGCCAAAGAGCTAGTTATTATTTAAAGGTAAATTGAAACCCAGGGTCTCTCTGAGGCCAGCTATCACACGTTGCTTGCTAATTTTAGCACTACAACAAAAAGATCCACCTTACAATTGACCTGACACTTGTAGGAAAACTGCTGCTTAGGAGGGAAGAGGATGTCTCTGAGCGCCTTTCAGTGAGAATCGAGACTGGACCAGGAGGGTCCCCTGTCAGGGTATCAATGATACCGCCCAATGCGAGATCTAGAAAAAGGTTTCAATTGCTTTCATACGTCTTCTCAGAAAAAAAAGTTTCCTACCCTACTGAGTTATCACCAGTGGAACTTAACCACTGGTCTACACAACAAACCTAGCACAACTGGGGGCCCCAGTACCTGTCTTTCAGCAGCCACTCGAGCAGCTCTGCAGCTCCAGAAGCACAGCTGATCTGCTACCTTACTTAATCTTTATGGTCTAAAGGTGATAACTGGGCAAATGAATCCAGAGGAAGGGAATGATTAAAGAGGGTGGAAATCTATCTCAGATGGAGACAGTAAACTAAAAGGAAAGCACAACCCATCCTGATCGGATCTGAGCTAAAACCAATACTGAGAGAAGTCGGAAATTCTACAAAACAGGGAGTAGTGTACGTGAAGTGTTTAATGCACAAATATACCGGCACTTGTTTGAGGAAATTATAGCTCATAAATACAGAAGTAATCTATTGTCTTCATTCAGATAATTTAAATGCTGTTTTCTGACGTAGACTTCTGATGTGCATATATGTTGTTATATGCAGAGAATGTTTATCCTGTCAGAAAGGAATAAATTCTGTTTTCCCAAATTAATGAGTAGACAGTATTTCTGACCTTCTAAAGAGGCTCTCCTTTATTTAAAGGGGTTAAAATCCTATGAAAATACTCCTTAAACTTAAAACTAATTTACATTTCTTCCTCATATTCATATTAAAATTGGTTTCTTGGGTGTGTAAATTTAACTAAGTTGAATTCATTTAATTTTAAATATGTGAAGAAAACACACATCCTACTTATTTTCTCCCAGCCACACTGAACTCTCATCAGGAGAATATAAAGTGATGACAATTTTCATCTCCTGGGACAAAGTTATGGTTCTCGGATGGTAAAGGCAGAGAACACAATGGTAAGTAGCAGCAGTTCTTTCCCTCAACTCTACGCCTTCTTTAAATTCCACTAAGGATGGCAGTTTGGATGGATACCCCAAAATCTATTCTGTCCATCTGTTTTATTATTCTTAGAACAACTGTCAAAAGTTGCCCAGGGATCAAGTTGCAAACATACTAATTTGCCTTTGAAAAGTAGGCCCTGAGGGAATTCTGGAACTCTGCTTATAAATTCAGAATCCCATCAGCTAGCGAGCCTGTGTACCCTTTGTGGAGGTATGAGCCTGCTCTTCCAGGCACACATCTGCCTCAAAGCCGGGATGCGCTGGTATACTTACATCCCACTTCATAGGCAAATGAAGAGAGAACCAAAGGGACTTGGCATCTTAAGGGCTGGTTTGTTCCATGAGGAGCAGACCCCAAGTTTCTAGGAGGCAGCCCCTTCATTGATCATTGATGGATTAAGAACCAAAACTTTGTGCTGCAGAGTTTAAATGAGTGGACACGGCAGAGGGACACATATTCTGTACCTTTTACATCCTAGGACCAAATTAAGAAGATTGAAGACTGAAATGAAGCATTAGAAGAAATAAGCTGAAGAAAGATAAATATCATAAGCTACTAAGTATTGTATTGTTTCACTTTTGTGATTCTAATGAAAGTGACAAGAAGAGCATTTGGACATATATAATTCTAGATGTGGGTCTGTAATTAATAATGAGCAATATCCAGGGAGGTATCTGTTTAAAATATTATGGGATTTTGGAAACACGCCACTCCTATTGGAAACTAAAGCAGCTGCCTATTCTCACGTTGGCTATGTTAAAGGCATGTGCAAAATACAATATAAACATTCAAGTGACTCCCTAGTCGCTTGCACCCTGGACACCTGATTGTGGGGGGTTGGGAGGGGAGAGGCGGGGTAGGCATTAGAACTGATCCTCAGAGCGTCCATCTTCCCCCGACCCGGGCCCCATGGTCTCCATCAAGTACCAGGGCATAAAGTCAAATGCTTTCAAGGCACAGAACCCCAGCAATACATCTGAAGCACAACATCAAAGTACTCATTTCAGAGTTTGGTAAAATTCCACAGTAGTAAACTATAAAGAACACCCTTTCAAGGCTAACATGATGGCATTTGGGTTGTACTCACCCACAGATTACCAAAAAAGTATTCTGCTTTGATTAAAAAATCTACTTGAGCGTGTTGCAAATTACTCTAGCGCTGAAACCTGCTGGGAGCTCGCTGCGTACACTAAGGCAGACGGGCACAGAAGGGATCACCATTTGGACTTGCCTGCTTTGTCCTTCTTTGGCTTTGCACAATCTCTTATTATAATAAGGCATGTATTATCCTTTTCGGAGATTTGAATAACAGAAAGTCTCACTTTCAAATATATTGCTTATAATCCCAGAGTCTACTAAACATTCAGCGGATGCTGTTTATGGCATTATGTTCCTTTCGAAATGGGAGCGATAATTAGTAAACTGAAATTTGATTAATGTTGGATTAAGAGGTTCTGATGTCTCGCTGCAATGTGTCATTTCAGTCTGTGGGCACTGGAAGAGACTGTCCTTAGGAAACTTGTTCCTTCCCCTTTTCAGAATGGGAAGATGAATTTAAAACCCTGATTTTTTAAAAAGAGAATGCTGTTTGTGTTCAACAGTTTGCAATGAAGGATCCGTTTTTTCTCACTCTTGTTTGTTTTCTTACTTTGAAGCTGGAGCCAATGAATTAACTATTTGAGAGAGAACTAAATAAACTAGAAATAAAAGTCTTCCTCCAAAAATGCCAACACTGAGCCCTCGTGGTTCTAACACAGTAATTTGGCGTGGGTCAACGGTTCAGACAGTTTCAGCTTTCAGTAGGCTCATGTGCAGAACATTGAGAATATTAAGACCTTTTCTAAAAACAAAGGGTTTGTCTGGTATAAATATAAAAGTGTGTGAAAATGACCACAAGATAATATGTGAAGGAAAAACGTAAAATTAATACTACTTTGTGCTTTTTAAAGTTAAGGTTCGGGACACCTCTTTAAGTTTTGTTAGGATTATAAAAAGGCCTGTAATGGCCAGAATTTTTTCCACGCTCCACAGTCAGAGGATTCTATGTTTCTTCCTCGCCTGTGTTTTTAATTCTTAATCTTGTTTGCCTACTGCTGAAGAGTGTGGGAGAATCAGGAATAATGGCTCCCTTTGAAGCTGCGTCATTCCCAAAGTAACCAACTGAATGCTAAAGAAATATTGTCATTTATGGAATGACCTTTTGCTCTTTGAATATTCAGACATTAATAAATGTTAAAATGCCTGGAAATCCTAGCAGCACTATGAAAAAAGGTAAGGAGGGTCAGCAAATACCGTCTTGCATGCTTTTGACATGATGACCACTTCCACTTTTCTAACAGCTTTTTAATAGCAAAATGTATTTGGGAACAAGAGTGGAATGTGTGTCATCATGACCAAATGATTACGGTGCAAACCCAAGATTCTTCTGGTGCCCAGCAGGCTTCTGGTCCCTATGGAAACGAAACCTCAGACATTGTCCTCCACTCAGCTGGAGGACGGAGCAACGAAGGCTTTTGTGCTTGGTGAGATTTCTTCCACAACCTTCCCGCACCAGACCCTAGTGCTTCCTCTGGACTCTTTTCTAATTGAGATGCAAATTAATCTCTCTGGCTGATTACACTTCCCTTAAAGCTACTGACAAATGCAGCTGTAACCAGAGTTTGCAGACTTTCCAACAAGTGACTTCAGCTGTCAGTATTTGCATGCGCAGCCCAGGCCCAGCCTGCTCCAGGTCTCAGACATGCGGAGAGCTTCCCTTAGGCATTGCAGGCGTTTTATTTACGTGTATAAAATTTACATACAATTAAGAATTTAAAAAAACACCCTACTTCTACGTCCCTAGGATTTAGAAATAGACTCTGACACTAACATTATTTAAGGCCTTTCCAGACACTTCTTTCTTATCCCGGACCGGAGGGTCAGCCCCCTCCAGGGGGACCATGGCTTTAAGGCAACATTATCTTTCCTTCTCACTTCTTTCTAGTCTGTAAGCTTTCTGATTTTAACACTGTTTAATTCCATATCTCTCTCAAAAACTAACTAAATAAATGTATCACTTTAAGAAAATGGGATTACTGAATAGCCTTCATTTACGTTTCAAGGCTCTCAATAAGAGTCCATTAATTTCAAAATCAAATATAAAGCCACCATTCTCATTGTCAGAATTTCCACATAAATGTCCTTTGAGAACTTTTTCGGGTGGTGATGGAAGGATTATTATTTAGAATGTGCTAGAAAAGTAATATGCACAAAACACTATATTGTTTAATACAAAGAAAAATACAAAATACAATTTTTCAGTAAAAATTCTAACATTTTTCCCTTGAATACTACTATGTATTTTTGCCAATACAGCTCACTAAGAACTATTTATTAAGTACCTGCTATGTGCCAGGTGCTGTTCTAAGTGATGGGGATCCAGCTATAAACTAAACTTTCAAAAATGGAATAAAAAGAAGTTAAAAATGTAGCTATATATACATATATTGGTACATATTCTATTTGTAGAGTGTATTCGTGTATTTCTTGGACAATTAAGGTTTTCAACTTTTTAAAAATGCAGTTTCATCAAATATGATTTGCTTTTGTCTTCTAATTCTGTTTTCCAAAACGTTTTTTACCAAATTACTTTCTCCCTCCCTTCCTTTCTCCCTGTATACGCACGCACACAATATTCATAATGTTCTAGGAAGTATATGTGGGAGGGATATCAACAGAATGGAAACAAGGTCCCCCTTGGGCAACTCGTAGTCTAATTAGGAGACAGAGGAGGATAGAGGCAGGCCCAGTCTGGCAAGGAGCGTCTCAGAGGGCAAGATGGCTGCAGAAGGCTGAGGGATCTGTCACAGGAGAGACCCAAGGAGAGGGCTTGGAGGGGGGGCAGCAGAGTAGCCAAGGGGGGAATCCCTGAGGCGGCGGTCATCATACCAAAGGACCCCATGGGAAGGAGCACACCCCCTGTGAAGGACTAGCCATGAGAGGGACGACCCCACAACCACGGATGTAAGAGTGGGAAGAGAGGAAAGCTGGGGCTGATACTGAATTTCCCTAAGCACAGCGTAGGCCTAGCTTCTGCACAGACTGTTAGACTTACAATAACTTTTCCTGAAGGCATGGTCTTTTGTCTAACAGTTATATGTCACATCACAGCAAAATTGCAAAATGATTTCCTCTTCTCCCTCTTCGAAGATTTTCCCTGCACCACTGTGTGCTTCTCACAGGCCTCATTTCCATGCACCCAGGGTAGAGGGCAGCTCTGGCCTTAGGGAGCCAACCACAGTCAGGAGAACTTTCTACAAGTCACTGAGGGAAGAGTAGTCTCCAGCCTTTATCTTAACATCTGTGATGGTAAAAAGTAAATACTTCCCAAGACCTGACTCCAGTTGGGTGGTTCCAGTTTTTATAACTGAGGTTTAAAACTCTGACGCTTACCGGGGCGGGCTGGTAATGTGATAAGGATAAACTCGGGAACACTTACTGGGTTCTCACCAGGGCCAGGCACTGTTTGACCTGCTTGACCTACTAACTCACTCACCAATCCTCAGAGGGAGATCACCCAGGGGTGCCTCACTGATGGTAGTGCCTGGCGTTAAGTCTCAGTGCTGGGGAGACACGTGGATGAGGTGGGCTGTGGTGAACAGGAGAGCACAAGGCCTGTAAGGAGGCTGGCTGCTGCCAGCAGGGAAGGAGGCTCAGCGGGGTCAGAGGTTCTGATTCTTCAAGAGAAGTCAGAAATCTAGATTTTTTATTTTTTTGGATGAGGAAGATTTGCCCTGAGCTAACATCCACTGCCAATCTTCCTCTTTTTCTTTCCCTTTGCTTGAGGAAGATGAGCCCTGAGCCAACATTTGTGCCAGTCTTCCTCTGTTTTTTGTATGTGGGATGCCTCCACAGCATGGCTGATGAGTGGAGTACGTCCGCACCCAGGATCCCGACCTGCAGAACTGGAGCATGCAGAGCTTTAACCATTTGGCCATGGGGCTGGACCTAGAAATCTAGATTTCTTAAAACGCAAACTCTCCCAATTTTTCAAAGTGGCTGACAAACTGAACTTTTATGAGTAATGGTGGAGGCCAGCTGCAGTTCAAACAAAGCCCGTCTGGGGGCTGGACTTGGCCTGCAGGCAGCGGGTGTGTCGGCTCTGGAGTGTGAATGTTTGCTTTGACATTGAGCTAAAAGCTGCTTCCTGGTTGCCTCTGTTCACTGGTGCCAGTTCTGTCGCCCATCTCCTCTTTAAAACCCCTGGGCTCCTGAAACAACAACTTCTCGGTTTTAACGGCTCCCTGACACCTAAGGAGCAAGGGTCACGATTTTTCTGGACTTACTCCAGGTTGGCCGAGGTCGTTCTTATAGTGTAGCTCCCAGAGCAGCACACAACACTTCTAGTGCAACCTGAGGCGGTAGGAGCATGGAGATGACGCCTTGTTCCTGTGACCCAGACCTCACGGTCCTCGTGCTGTGGTCCAGGGACACCAGTGCAGTTGGCTGCTGCATCACCCTCATCTCTCATCTCAAATCTGTGCTCAAGCAACGTTTTTCAGTGACTGCTGTCATGCCATAGCACCCTCACCTTGTACTTACATAGCTGAGCATCTAACCCAAGCGCCTGGCATTACAGTCTACCTCCTAAAGCTCATCTTGTTGGTTTGGGCCTCGAAGTCTCATCTGTTAAGAGAATCCTAACTTCTGATTTTGCTTTATATCAAATTAGTTAACCCTCTTAGCTTTCTTTTAATGGTGTTTTGATAAACATGTGTTCTAGACCTTTGTGAAAGTTGCTTATAAAAAAGATCGTGAATGGAAGAGGGGTTGACCCAAGCCGTGGTACACACACTGCGCTAGAGACAGAGAGGCCCAGTTGACTGGTGGTCTATGAATCAGTGCATTTTCGGTCTGGCCACAGTGAAGTCACCCAGCTCCCATGGGCCCATATTTCTCTCTCCTATCTGCCAGATGATTATCATACTTTATCTTGTGTTTTACTGGAATTAGAATGTACATTTATAAGCTTTCTCTAATCTCTGAAAATAGTAATTTTATCTAAAAAAGACAATGAGTGTGTTTGCGGTATTTTATTCTTTGTGAGCTCATTCTTTTCTGACGGCTCACAAGCTATTTAATAACCTAGCCTAACAATTTTACAAGGGTTGCACACGACATTCCAAAATTCATCCTTAATCATATTTGAAAATGAGGAAAATATTTTCTTGTCTTCAGCTCTGGGTGCATCTTTTATTATACATGATTTCTAAAGATACAGTTCTTGTGGTTCTGAGACCACTGTTGTAAGTTTGTTCTACAACTTGACACATGTGGCCTTGAAGGCTAGACCTTACCTTCAAGGGCCAATTCTTCTTTTTCTTATAGTGTTCGCAGTGATCTGAGTTTTAATTCATCCTCTAAGACACTTTTCTGTCCCCTCCCATACGAAGAAGAGGGAGGGCAACTGGGATGTGGGTTAACAGTGACGACCTTCTACCAGCACGGGGTGGAGTTCCTCTTTTAATCTTGATGCACTTATTTTATTTTATTATGTTTTTTATTGGTGAGGAAGATTGACCCTGAGCTAACATCTGTGCCAAACTGCCTCTACTTTTTTTGTATGTGGGATGCTGCCTCAGCATGGCTTGGTAAGCAGTGTGTAGGTCCATGCCCAGGAGCTGAACCCGCGAACCCCAAGCTGCCGAAGTGGAGCACACAAATTTAACCCATAAGCCATCTGGCCAGCCCTTGATGCATGTATTTTAAATATGAACTTATCAGAGTCCACACTCTACACCTACACTGGCTTCCATGCCTCCCCTTTTTCTTTCTCAGACAAATAGTTTTAATTTTATAATAAAAAATCTCTCATTTCTTATTCCCTTTTACAGCCTCAATGCACCCATGGGGATATGCCATTTCTTTCTCTGAACTCTACTTTTCGAAATGTTTCCCAAGTGTCAGGGTACAGGTCTACTTGCATCTTCTCCCATTCTTATACAAACTCTAGTACAAACTCATTACTTTCTGCAACAAAGTCACAAATCTAATCTTTTAAAATTGCTAAGGAATGGATCCAAAACCATAGTTCCCCTCGTTTGCTTCCTCTGTCTTTTGAGAGATGAGATTGTTTGCCAGCCAAGAATTTATCGCATGCTTGTTGCCTTTAGTAGAATGTACCTTGAAGCTAATACTGAGCAGTGTAAATTCCTATTATAACTATATTTTTCCTTTGGGCTTGTTTAGAAATGTGGATTAGAAAGCACTGTGCATGCCCTCCCATGTGGAGTATGACTCCATTCTGGCTGCTGCTCCTAAATCCAGCCCTCTCCCATGCATTTTCCATTCTCAGGCACTCAGGCTCCCACCCCGGAGTGTTTTACTTCTTTTCGGAGCTGCTGTTATCTGATATGTTTTTGCCTCTTTCCTTGAAGTACTTCAGTTCTAGGTCCTCATACACCTGATTCTCCAGGTGAAGACTGAGACTGCTAGAATCAGCCGTGACTGAGACCCCCCCACCAGGAGGATGTGTCTTGCTTGACCACTCTGCTGACGGTAACCCTTCTTTTCTCTCCTTCTCACTTTTCTGTGAAACTATTCTCTCCTTTCCTCTGCCTCTCTATCTCTACCTCCTCTTCCCAAACCTACTCTTCAAATGCGATGCTCCAGAGAGTTCTGCCCTTGATCTTCTCATCACTCTTCGCACCCCAGCAAATCTTGCAGGTCCCACATTGAATTAGTCTACCCACTTTACGTAGGTATCCAGTCCATCCCGCTGCCACTGCCTTAGGTCTGGCCCTCACTATCTCTCAGAACTCCCTCTGGTGCCCCTTAAATGCCTTCATCACCTCCATTCACCCTGGCTATGTGTGTGTTGTCTCTCATACTCTGCCATATGGAAGCATCTGTGGTTCTCAATGTGATGTGCTCTGTCAGAGCTCAGTCAATGAGCAAATATTGTCCCCTCACTAGAATATCTTATTCATATTTCTATTCCTAATGGCTAGGACAGTGCCTGGCACATGGCAGGGACTGCAAATGTTGACAGATGCATAACTAGTTCTACATGGCAAAATAAACCACATGGTACCATCTGACTACTTTTCATACACTTTAAGTGTATGGAGACAAACGGAGGAAATTAAAGTTCTTCCCAAGAAAAAGAACCAAAGATCACACTAGAGAGGAAAGAAACAGGATTGTTACAGCTTTAGAGAGAGAGGTCATTTTCAAAACTGTGTAAATTGAGGAAAACTTAGCAATGATATTAAGAAGTCATGAGTCTAAGAGAGAAGCTCCAGTATTATCAAATACATCTGCTAATTGAAAATGAAACTAAATTTCACTAGTGAAAGAATGAGGTGCAAAATTACCTTCTCTTAGACAGCCCAGTTCTGTCCATTAAATGCTGATAGTTCCAGAGAGGAGAGATGGCAAATGCCACTGAGACTACTGTTCTATTGAAGTGGACGTTTATTTTAAAAAGCTACCATCTGTTTGATTTGGGGTGAACTCCTTCTAATGGGCACACTGCATATTGTGTGGCAGTTTTTTCCCTAAAAACAAGTTATCTGAGGAGGAGAATGAAAGCCCTAGCTGAAATGGTTTTGGAAACTTGTATCAGCTGACCAGGGTTTGATTTTGGAATCTTCAGTTGGCTTGGGAACTATAAACATAACATGTGGCAAGCTTCTCATTTACAACACTCTAGGCACAGGAAGGCCCTTCTATTGCCCACGAGGGACAGAGAAAGCAGATGGCAGGTGAGTGGGCCCTCATCACTCAGAAGAGCATGGCCACAGGACGAAGGCTCCACTTGACAGATTCGATTTAGCCCGCTGAGGAAGTTCCCAGAAAACCCAGGAGGAATAAAGGGGCTAAGCTGAAATGCTACTGAGGGTGCTTTCCAAGCACATTCCTACTGTGCTCCCTTTTTTTTGATCATGGAAGACAACGGTATTTTCAGTCTGCCATGTTCCTTCACCTCTCAGTTCCAACTGCTTGATCATTTAGCCAAGGGTACCCCAAAAAAGAAATCCTTTGATATTGATTCTAAGCTGTTCAAAAAGATCCTAAAAATGCAAATTCATTCCAACAATGCCCCTAGTCCTCAACCTAATAAGAAATGTTGCATTTCTTGAATATTACTGAACAAACTTGATATGGAACTGCCCCCATTTCTACATTTAGTTAAATATATAAAACTGAATCCCAGGTGACACTATTTTAAGGAAGTGAAGCATCAATCATTAGCTGGGGAGGGGATGGGAGAATAAGTACTGCAAAGCAATTCCACTGGCTCTTTCCTCTGTCATCAGGTTCAATGTTTGGCTATTTATGGTCAATACAGAAAAGCAAGTGCTCCCTCTCTAAAGGATTTCTAGAAGGTCTGAACTAAACAATATGTTCCTTGGTTCATAGAATAGTCATTCTGATATCTAGAAAGGGAGTGACATTTGGGTGAAATGAACAGTTTGGGAATGTTTTACTTAACAATTGTAATCTAAATATTAGAAATAAAATGGGAATATAGGATTGCCCTTATAAAATGGTCTGTGTTGATAAAGAAATTTCCCTTTCTTTGTCAGCACCCACTGCTATACCTAATATCTCAGGGAAACAGGTAATGGTAATTCTTTCTCAGATTTTTGGTCTCTTAAATGAACTGTGTCGTCTAGGGCCATGCACACAAGCTGCTTCATTTCTTAAAGGGTCTTGGTTCATAAGCCAATAAAGTTTTGCCAAGGGATACACTGTACGGCTTTAGGAAGGGAATCAAATCTACTAAATACCCAAGAACAGAGTTCCCCAATTCATACTGGGGGGTTTCGGGATGAGTTTCAGGTAGAACTTCACGGGTGTGTGAACTGAGCAGTTACACAGGGCCCTGTGATTACAACGGGGCCTGCTTGCTTTAATGCTCTGCTGCTGCCGTCTTGAAATTCTTAATAATTTATCTTTGATCTTGTGTTTTGCACTTGAAGTCTGGTGAGACAATGGAGCATGCACATGGGCAGAGGAGATACATACAATATGTGGTCTCCTGGCTCCTTGCCATCTGACCCATTCACACACAGTCTTAGCAATGTCCCACAAGCATGGAATACCAGTGGACCCACAATGCCTGGGAGTTCAGAGAGACTCAGAGAACACACGAGAAGTGTGTTACCTCTATGATTGAGTAAGCGGGATGTTAACTATCACACTCCTTCTGAACCAGAACTTTCTTTAAGGCAGAAGGAAATCAATGGTGTCCTAGGAAATATGAATAACCAAGGAATCCTATATATCCCTAGTTGTGTTACTTCCCTGTATTAGCCAACAACTTACTCTGAAAAGGATGATATAGAAGGGAAGGAAAAAACAGGTGACCCACGGTTCCCTTTCTTGTCAGTCCTTCCTTACCTACATCAGTAAACTGAAGGTAGAATGTTGGTACAATATGTGAAGAGTAAAATAAAAATAGGTAAGTTAGTTTTGTTCGGTGTTTCCACTGTTCTGTTAAGAACAAAATATATCCACATATGAGTTATGACTATGAACTGTGTAACTTTGCTGATTCCACATATGAGTTAAATGCTTTTATATTTGCATGTTAAACTGGCATTGCACAACATAAAGAAGAATGATAAAATTAATACTACTAAGTTTAATTTTTAATATTTCCTTACTTAAAATGACATTAAATAGCAAATAAAAAACACCATGACAAGTCAAGAGAAAAACCGCAGAAGAATGGAAAAAGCTTTATATTTTAGCATCTTTGGAGGCACTTTTTCCTGCTTTTTGAACAAGGGTCTCCACATTTCCATTTCACACTGGGACCCACAGGTTATACAGTAGGCCCTGGTTTCAGGTGTATCCAAAGTATTACTGATCTTTCCAGCCCTTGCAGGGGCTTGCAAAGGGCTTGGGGTGGTGGTCCCCAGACTCCCTTCCCACCTGTTGTCCTGGCAACAGGCAGCCTTGATGCTGTACCAGAACTCTCAAGGTGGGCCATGAGGTGAAAGGATTAGGGAAGCCAGGCTTCCTCGGGTATCACCCAGCAAACCATCTCTGCTGGAAGCTCGCACTTGTGTCTGTCACAGGCACTCTGATGAACTTGACAATGCATAAAATCCTTAAAAACCCAAGTTCAACACTTGAAAACACTCTGAGTCCTTGTACTTGCTATTGTGTTCTCTGCCTGGCATGCTGCCTCTGCTCCCTGGGCATGGCTTCTCTCTCATTCCTCCAATCTCAGCCTACAAGCTCTCTCTGCACAGAGGTCTTTCCTGACGCGGTGTGACCCCCCTCTATCTAGTTGTTTGTCTTCTCTATGAAGCATGGGGCAAGAACCTTGTCTGCCTTGTTCCCTGTGTATCTCAAACCCCTAGCACTGGGCTTGGCAGATTGTACGTCCACACTGACTGTTGGTTTGGTAAATGAATAAATGGAAGGAGACGCTCATGATCAGGATGTTAGATTATTCAGTGTTTTTCAAAGTTCAAATCTAAGACTTATCTCAATGAAGCAGCGAGTTCCAGATATCAGCTCTGACACAAACTAGTTTAGACTTTTGCCAAAGTATGTGAGGACCAGGATGTTTTAAGAAATGTTAAGGGAGCAATTCATGGTTAAATACATATGTATTTAAAAATTTTTTAAATTAGTATTTTTTTATCAGTTTTTCTTTCTTTTAAAGATTGGCACCTCAGCTAACAACTGCCGCCAATCTTCTCTTTTTTTTTCTTTTTTGCTTTATCTTCCCAACCCCCTCGTACATAGTTGTATATCTTAGTTGCAGGTCCTTCTAGTTGCGGGATGTGGGATGCCGCCTCAACGTGGCCTGACGAGCAGTGCCATGTCCGTACCCAGGATCCGAACCCTGGGCCGCCGCAGCGGAGCGCACGAACTTAACCACTCGGCCACACAGCCAGCCCCTAAATTAGTAATTATTAAAACTCTCTTTTTTCTTAGTTTTTCCACTTTTCATCTTATTATACCTTTGGTTTCTGATCTATTAGCCCTTTTGCAGGCAGAAATTAAAGAATAGAGTAGTTAATGCTTGCAAAGTTTTCCCCATTGATTACATTTGTATAAAAAATTTAGTATTTCTTTTTTTAAAGATTTTGTGTTACCTTTTTCTCCCCAAAGCCCCCTGGTACATAGTTGTATATTTTTTTAGATATGGGTCCTTCTAGTTGTGGCATGTGGGACGCCGCCTCAGCATGGCTTGATGAGCGGTGCCATGTCTGCGCCGGGGATCTGAACCAGCGAAACCCTGGGCCACTGCAGCAGAGTGTGCGAACTTAACCACGTGGCCAAGGGGCTGGACCTTTGTTTTTTGTTTTAATTTATTTGAATAGTATCAATTAAATCTTCTCAAGGTATAAGACAAAAGAAGAATATTTTAAGTTTTTATAATGATGAACATAATAGGTTTTGTTATTTTTTCTTTCCTAATTTCTATGCTAAGTTATCTTCCAAGATGTCAACCTGGCTATTTTATGAATTATTTTAGAATACAGCATTTACTAACCGCTTAGCATCAGTAGCTCTAGCTGGCATCCACATTAGTCCAATATGATTGCTTAAAAAGTTTTTAAAGTGATACTGAATCCAATCCTCTGAACTTTTAAAACCACTGTTTTTCCTAAACCTGATTATTCTGATGCCATATTAATTCTTATTTGAGAAAGCAGTGTTCAACAAAATAACAAAGCATGTGTTTCGTAATGAGAAGTTCGATAAGTGGAGAAGGTGACGTGACAAAAATCACAATGGACTTATATAAAATGGAATTTTCTTGTTTGCAAATGATTTTTCTTGCCTTGGTCCAACATACTTGACTGATGAGTGTCCAGCTCATCCTAGTTGACATGCAAACTGACAAGTCAATCGCTAACTAGTTCTTTCTCATTTCTGCCAAGAACCTCTTTTTAACAGCATGTGAAATAAAAACTCCATGCTGAAGGCTGAATCGACACCAGCCCTGAGATTAAGTCTAGAGTACTGTGGAAATCACTGCAAAGAATGCCATCTCCAAAACACGCACCACAAGCTTGGACAAAGCACGAGGGAGCACGCTGAAGGGAATAATGCTGCCTGGCCCCCGGGGAGGGACCAGATGGGACCTAATAGCTCTTTTCTACTACTAATTTCTATGATAATTCCAAGTTGCCACATGGCATATGTATTTTTTTTTCAATCTAAAGACAGAATATCACTCAATGAAGTGACCAGGATTTTAATGAAAGGTATTTTTCATGAACTGTATCTATCCACACACGATATTTCTCACCCACTCATTACCTCCACCCCCCAGTAACACATCACTATGGTTAGGTTGGGAGAAGTATAGAGAGGTCAAGCACAGTATGTTTATAATCATTAGCAATACCAATTAGAAACAAAGAGATTCTAAAGTTTTATTAGGTAGTCAGATGTCTTTTGCAGAAATTTTATGAAGTCACCTTAACTTCTTTTCTTATAATCAGAAATCATGCCTGGATTTAAAGATTACAGCATGCCAGCTAATGTTTGGGAAAAAGTTAAACAGAGTGAAATGTCTTCTGTTTTTAGAGATAACATCAGGTATTAGAGAAGGAGATATTAATGATTTGGGAAAATTACAAAAGAATTTCTAGCCACTCTTGCGAGTTCAAATGCAACTTTCCCTGTCCTCCCCACCACATGCAATTTCTCCCTCCCCTCACCTCCGAGAACACTGTTTGTATTTCTCTGGTGGCACCTGCCACGTTCTTTGACTTACGAGAGTCATTTCACTTGCTGTCGGTTTCTGGTAGGCAGTCTGAGTGACCCTGTCACATTTTCCTCAGCATCCCACCTTATACCCACAACAGACTGTGACTAACAGGGATGGATGAAGGAAGAGACTGAACTTGGGGAAAAATACCCAAGTAGATATGAGCATCTTTTGATAGTCACAGCTTCTCAGCACAAACTTACGTGACTAGATTATGAAAATAAACTCTAAGTTTGATGCAGCACAAAATTATTAATATAAATCAGAAAACAGTATGAAAATCACACTGTTATTTTCAATACAGATTGAAGAAAATTCTCTTTCTTTTTCAACCCAGTGGTGAACACTTACCTCTCATGAAAAACCGCCAGGAATCTGGATTCTGGGATGGTTAATAAGTTACACATTTAAAGCAAAAAGATACAAGCTCTGGTAGAGTGGGATGAGGCACTTCACAGCCCTGCTGGCATTGATGCACGTGGCACATATAAGGCTTGGCAGTAGCTTCCCACTCACTATGGCTCCATCAAACAGAGGCCCAAAAAATGGAACCTGTTGATTCAAAACAGAAAAACACAATCTTCAAAAACCAGTAAAAGTCAAACCAAAGGCATGAGAACAGCTGATTGATGACTCAGACCTGCAACGACCACAAAGGCTGTCACTCACATAATAAATGCTGAACTTAATGGGATACAGGTCGAGGGCTTTCCAAACAAGCAAAACAGGATTGTTCCACAATGCTCCTCTACTACAAATTCTCCAGCAAAACATCTAACAACAAATTATCACTAGGTTACTGTTTTCTTTTCTTGTGTTGCCATTTACAGAAATGGTATTATTCTTCTAAGGGCCTACATTGCATGGATTAGGCACAAAACACAGCTGTGCCTCACTGCACACCTCTAACCTTTCATCCTTTTGGAACCAGTTTTGGAATTGGTAATACTTCTGCATGGATCCTGATGCATATTAACTCTCAAAGGAGATGATGACTATTCCAGTTAACAACTATAAGGTCTTACTTACAGTGCTCATTCTTAACCTTCTTTCTCTCTGCTTCTAAGATATTGCATTATCCTCATTTCCTTCTACTTCTTTAATAGAGACCTGAGTTTCCTTCAGTGGACCCACTTCTACCATGTGGGCAACCCACAAGGTTTTGTGCCTGTCTTTTTTGGATTTCTTTCTCTCGCTCACGTTTTTTTCCAATTAGAATCTCGTTGACTCCATTCACTAATATGGAGATTGTCAACTCCATGAGGTCAAAGACTGGGTCTGCCTTGTAACTTATATTTTATTCACTCTCTCACTTGCTTATTCATTTATTCAAAAAGGAATGTTTATTAGGTAACAGATACTATTCTATTCACTGGGGATACAGCAGTAAATAATAGAAAAAATTCTTGATTTCATTGAGCTTAGAATTTATTAGAGGTTCCAGAGAATAAACAGTTTAAATACATAAAATATATGATATGTTAGGTAGTAAAAGCCAGCCCTGGTGGTCTAGTGGTTAAGACTCACTGTCCTGGCCCAGATTTGTTTCTTGGTCAGGGAGCCACATTACCCATCTGTCGGTTGTCATATTGTGGTGGCTGAAAGCTACCTGTGATGTTCCTGTGATGTTGAAAGCTATGCCACTGGTATTTCAAATACCAGCAGGGTCACCCATGGTGGACAGGTTTCAGTGGAGCTTCCAGACTATGACTAAGAAGAAGGACCTGCCCACCCACTTCTGAAAAAATTGGCCACGAAACCCCTATGAAAAGCAGTGCAGCATTGTCTGATATAGTGCCAGAAGGTGAGAGGATGGTGCAAAAAGACGGGGCAGGGTTCTGCTCTGCTGTCCACAGGGTCACTGGGAGTTGGAATCGACTCAACAGCGCTAATGACAACAAAGGTAGTAAAACTGCTAAGGTGAAAAATAAAGCGGGGAAGAGCAATAGGACTCTTTTTGAGGGGCAAAGTTCTCTAATTTTAGATCACATGACCAGAGAGGGCTTCAAGGAGACGATGACATTTCAGTAAAGATTTGACAAAAGTGAAGGAATGAACCTCAAGCTATGAGGCCATCTGATGGAAGAGCATTCCAGGCAGAGGAACAGCAAATACAATGACCCTGTGGTGGAAGTGGAATTACTATGTTTAAGCAACAGTAAGGAAGCCACAGTGGCTGGAGCTGAGCGAGCAAGAGAAAGAATAGAAGGAAATAAAGTTGGACTGGTAATAAGAGGGGCCTTGCAGGAAGTTTTAAGGATTCTGGATTTCTGCTCAGAGTAAGATGAAAGCCTTCTGGAGGGTTTAGGGAAGAAGGGAACAGGATGTAAACTACATTTAAAAATAAGTATTATTCTGGCTGCTGTGTTGGGAAAACTTCAAAGGGTAAGCATTATAGAGACCACTTAGGGAACTACTGAATAATCCAGGGGAGGGATGATGGTGGCTTGGATCAGAATGGAAGCAGGAGAAATGGGGAGAGGTTGGTTTCTGGATATACTCTGAAGGAAGAGCTGACAGGATTTGCCAAGGATTATTAATGTAGTAGGAGGAAAAGAGAGGTGTCAAGATGATGCCACGGTTTGTTGGCAATTGGAAGGTTGGAGCCACCTTTTCCTGAAATGGAGACGACTGAGAGAGAGGGTCATTAGCTCAATTTTAGCCATGCTAAGTTTGAGATGCCTGTTAGATATCCAGTGGAGATGCATGGAGGCAGCAGTGGATATGACAGGCTGGCAGTCAAGGGAGAGGTTCAGGTTAGAGATTTAAGAGTTAATCATTTATAGATGATGTTTACAGCCGTGAGGTTGGATGATTGAACAAGCACGAAAAGAGGTTCAAGGACTACATCCTGTGGCCCTCCAATGTTTAGAGGTTGGAAACATGAGAAAGAATTAGTAAAGAAGACTGAGAAGGAGTGACTGGAGATGGAGGAGACAAATTTCCAATGAGAAGCACCATAACTGGCACACAGTTGGAATGCAAACACCTGTCAAATGAGTGAAATTAATTAATATTTTAAATAATTTAAATAAATTAATGAATGTGGGTCTCCAACCTAAGTCTTCTGACTTGTGTCAAAGACTATTTATTTGGAGAACATCTTTTCTGTGGTTGGCAGTGGGGGAGGGGCTTGGGATACAACGGTAAATGAAAGACTATCTTTGCCCATAGGAGCTGACACAGGAAAACTACAGACTAACATCCCTCAGAAAAGATGCAAAAATCCTTTACAAAGTTTTAGCAAATTAAATCCAGCAACATTTAAAAAAGACACTGTATCTTGACCAAGTGGTATTTCCCATAAAAAAACAAAGTTGGTTTAACATTCGTAAACCCATCAAGGCAATTTATGACATTAACAGAATAAAGACGAAAAATCATATGATCTTCTTAATAAATACATAACAAGTGCAGATAAAATTCAACTCTCATTCATGACAAAAAAAAAAAAATCCTAGCAAACTGGGAATAGAAGGGAACTTCCTCAACTTGACGAAATCTTAGAGGAAAAAAATTATGGCAACATAATTAATGGTGAAATATTAAACGTTTTCTAAGCTCTAAAAAGGCAAGAATGTCTATGCTCACCTCTTCTATTCAATATTTTTGAAGGTTTTAGTCATTACAATAAAGAAAAATAAGAGAAAGAAAGGAAGTAAAAGGAAAGGAGCATAAAGATTAAAAAGCAGTAGTTATTTTTATTCACGGATAACATGATTATGTACATGAAAAATCCAAAGGAATTTAACTAGAACTAGTAAATGAATTTTGAAAGGTCAAAAGATACAATATACCCTCCAAATCAATTGGATTTCTGAATATTAGCAACCAACAACTGAAAAATGACATTTAAAAATACTGCATCAAAACATCAAATACGTATAAATAAATCTGACAAAAGACATGCAAGACATTGTACTTAAAACTGCTAAACATTGCTGAGATAAATTAGAGACAATCTAAATAAATGGAAATATGTACAATGTTCATGGATTGGAAGTTTCCACATTGTTAAGATGTCAAGTCTTCTGATATTGAGCTATAGATTTAGCACAAACCAAATCAAAATTCTAGCAAGCTGTTTTTATAGATATGGACAAGCTGATTCTAAATTTATATGGAAATTAAATGACATAAATTAGCCAATGCAATAATAAGAAGGTTTAGATTACCTGATTTCAAGGCATACTATAAGACTATAATAATTAATATATCATAATATTAGCACCAGGATAGACAAATATATCAAGAGAATAGAATATGGAGTCCAAGAATAGAGCCACGTATATATGGTAACTGATTTGCAACAAAGGCAGCACATCAATTTTACGGGAAAAGAAAAGTCTGTTTCAATAAAGACACTGAAACAACTGGATAGCCATATTGAAAAGGGAACCTTGACCTCTACCTCATATCACACACAAAAACTGAGATGGATTATAGATTGAAATATTAAAGCTAAAATCACAAAGATTCTACAAGGAAACATGTGAGAAAATCTTCACAACCTTGGGTTAGGCAAAGATTTCTTAGGTACAAAAGGCACCAACCATAAAATAAAAAATAAATAAATTGAACTTAATAAAAATTTTAAAAATTCTATTCATCCTGAAAGTGAAATTGCAAGTCACACATATTTACCAAACTGGATATACCCTAAAGGTCCATCAACAGGAGAATGAATAAAAAATTTGTGGTCTATTCACCCAATAGAATCTTCCATAGTAACGAAATGAACAAACCACAACTACATGTAACGTCACGGAAATGACCCAAATATAATGCTGAGTGAAAGAAATAGACACATAGAAGTTCATATTATATAATTCCATTCATAGAAAGTTGAAAAACAGGTAAAAGTAATCAGTGCTGACAGAAGTTGAATAGTGGCCCTGTTTGGGGGGAATTAGTGCTTGGGAGGGGGCATAATGGAGATTTCTGGGACTAGTAACATCCTATGTTTAGATATGAGTAGTATTAAATTGTTTGCTTTGAAAACATTTCATCACACTGTACACTTAAAATTTGTGCCTTTATTACTGCTATGTTTCAAAGAAAGTATTTTTAAAAAAACAAGCAAGACTATAGAAGATTTGAACAACACAACAAACTCATTTTAATGGATACATATAAAATACTTCATCCAAGAACTGCAAAAGACACATTCTTTTCAAGCACGCATAGAATATTTTTAAAAAATTGACCATATTCTCAGCCAAGGGTTCACAAACATGGCCTGCAGGGCCTAATTCTAGCCTGGTGCCTTTTTGTGTATGGCCTGGAAGCCAAGAATGGTTTTTATGTTTTTAAACAATTGAAAATAATTTGTTTTGTGACATATGATAATTATATAAAGCTCAAAATCAGTCCAAAAATAACTTTTACTGGAACACAACCACACTCCTTCACTTGTGTATTGCCTGTGCCTGTTTTCGCACAGCAATGGCAGAGCTGAGTAGTTGTGACAGACACTGTGTGGGCCACAAAGCCTAAAATATTTCTTCACAGAAAAAGTTTGCTGAGCCCTGTTCTAGGTCATAAAGCAAGTCTCCACAATTTTCAAGGGATGGAAATCATACAATCCATATTCTGTGCCCAAAGAGCTATTAAGTTAAAAATCCACAACAAAAGGATAACTAGCACAAATCTCTATGTTTAGAAATTAAGAAACATACTTCTAAATAACTCAAGGGTCAACAAAAATATTGAATGGAAATTTTAAAATATGTTGAGCTAATAATAATGAAAATAGTAGATACTATAACTTATATGTTGAAGCAATACTTAGAGGGAACGTGTGGGATTGAATGCTTAGAAAAGAATAAAGGCTGCAACTTAAGGAGATAGGCATCCATCTCAAGTAGTACTGAAAAACCAAAAGAATAAAATAAACTCAAGGAAAGTACAAGGGAAGAAATAAAGACAAAAGTAGGCATTTTTGGATAAAAACAAACCACAATAGAGGTAGTAACCAAGATCAAAGTTGGTTCTTTGAAAAAAGTCCAATACAATTAACTGATAGATCTTTGGCAAGATGAATCAAGAAAAGAAGAAAGCACAAATAAATAACATCAGGAATAAAAGAGGGACACAACAACAGACGCTTAGAAAATATGTACAGCTTTACGCCTACACATTTGAAAATGTAGATGAAATGGTCAAATTCCCAGTAAAACACAACTTAGCAAATACAGATACAAGATGACATATAAAAACTAGAATTCTATAAGCTTTAAAGTAATGGAATCACAGTGAGAAAAGCTATTTTGACGAGGAAAAGCCATCACACATAGCTTTATTGGCAAATTCTACAAAACCTTCAAAGAACAAATAATTATTATTTTAGAGAAACTTCCAGTCTAGGAAAAGAGAAAACAAATCCACTCATTTTATTAGGCTAGTGTAGTCTTAACAAAATCAGGGGCCAATCTCACTCATGAACATACATGCAAAAATCCCAGCAAAACATTAGCAAACTAATTCAATAATGTGCAAAAATAATGAAACATCCTGACCAAGTTAGGTATGTTCCAGGAATATATATGTGGGTTTTCATTAAAAATCAATCTGTACACTAAACCACATTAGTAGATTACATGAGAAAAGTCAGATGATCACCTCAACAGATGCTTAAAAAATTGTTTCATAAAATTCAGAATCTATTTATGAGAAAAAAATTCTTAGCAATCTTGGAATTGAAGGGAATTTCCCTAATCTGTTAAAGAATATCTACCAAATCCTACAGTAACCACTAAACCCAAGGGTAATATGTTGAAAGCTTTCCGTGTGAGACTGTAATGGAGAGAAGAATGTCCCTTAGATCACATCTATCAACTTTTGCACTGGAGATCCTTGCCAATACAGTAATGCAAGAAATAGAAAGAGAGGATTATGAAGTAGAAAGGAAGAAGCAAAACTGTCATTATTTTGGATGACATGATTATATTCACAGAATCTCCAAAAGAATCTACAGAAAAAGGTCAGAATTAATAAGAGGGTTTATCAAGGTCATTGGATACAGAATAAACTAACAAAAATCCTACTGCATTTCTATCCATCAGCAAAAAATGGTTAGAAAATGACATGAAGAGATACTATTTACAACAGCAGAAAAACATGAAGTCCATAGGAACAGATTTAACAAGGAAGGTATACAGAAAGTTTTAAAATTTTACTGAGCAACATTAAAGTAGTCTAAAAAGTAAAGCAGTCTAAATAACTGGAACGATGTATCTATTCATGGACTAGAAGACAACACTTTTGTGACTTCCCTTCCCAGATTGATCTATGGATTCAATGCAATGTATATATGTATCTTGATGAGCTGATTCTAAAATGTACATGGAAATCAAAGAGGTCAAGAAAAGCTAAGACCTTCTTGAGGAAGAACAGAGTAGGGACTTGCCCTACCTTAAAGCAAGATATATGGTGAGCTGTAGTAAGACAGTGTGACAGAGGCACACTGGACCAGTGGAGCTGAATGGAGGAGCATAGGCACAGCCTTCAGCATATATGACGACTGTTGAAAACTCATTTCTGGTGCTAACTGGGATATACTACCTTGTGAAGTGGGGATATTGACCTAAAAGATATGGTATATCCTTGGAACCAGGATCACTATATGGTGGCATTTCTTCTATAACCAGAATACTCAAGTCTAGGTATAGGGGGAAAGGTAGTGCCTCTCACTTTACTTCTCCTGACCCATGTGCAGTTTTTTCTTCTGTTCCTACGGTGCTAGTCTTTGAGATTAGTTTTCAGTACTTAAGGGAGCAGCACTCCTATCATAAGACACAATGGTTCCCTTCAACTGGAAGTGGAAACTGCCACTGGCTATCGGGCTCCCCAGACCACTGGACACCAAGGCAGCAAAAGAGGCTCCAGGGTGGACTGGTGAGTGGCCCTGCCCAGGGGAATAGTGCTGCTGCTACACAATGGGGATGGGGAAAAGAGATTCTCCTGGGCCACCCCATCCCACTCCCAGGCTCAATGGTAAATTTAATGAAGACTACATCAACCATTAGTCCTAATCAGAACCTTAACTCAGCATTTCACCCCTATTGAGCATGTATATTCACAACCAACTAAAGACTCTGAATGATTTGTAACTGCCCTCCATGACACATGACGACCAAAGTCTGGAGATTATTAAGATTTTCCAAGACTGCTGACAACCTAGATTTCCTCACTAGCTGCAAGTTGGGAGATACATGTGGAGCCCTTATCATGTACTCCTAGACTAAAGGAAGTACAACTGTGAGAGGAAGCACAAACCTAGAAAGTGTAGCCCAAACAATTTTCTCCTTGTCAGGCCTGGGTCCAGGAAAAGACACTGTCACACTCAGGTTCTCTTGGCCAGATACCGTGAAAGCAGAGAAAGGTTTTTTTCTTTACTTTTGTTTTGTTTTTGCAGAGAAGTGATGACACTGAAGTTCACGCTGCAATAATGGCTCAGCATGCCAGCACAAGGACAAAGGAAGGACAAAGGAGAATCCTTGGGACACGAAAATGATCTGAAATCTCTATTTGATTGTGGGAATTAATCTTTCAAGGACTCAGTCGAGACATCTTGATGTTCCAAAGCATGGTAATGAACAATTGAGCTCTGTTCAAGTTCTTCACAGAGAACCTCCCGTTTCTGGAATAGGAATATTGCCATGAATGGGCCTACTGAGATCCAGGCCATGCTGAAAACCATAAATGCAGAGTATGGGTGGCCGACTTACCCAGTTTGGTCAGTTATGCATCCCTTTTTAAAAACTAGTCATGCGTTCGTAACAAAGAGATGGCCATGATTTTTGTGCCCAGCTTTTTGGCACTGCCTTTATTCTGCAAGAGGTAGGTGACTTAATGCAAAGGTCTAGGATTTGAGTTTCTGTTGAACTCCACACATATGCCTGTAAAGTGTACAGAAGATGTGTACACAGAACCACACAAGTATAAACAGCCCTCCATTAATAAGCATCTGCATACAGGTGTGAAAATTAACACCTTTCTACTATTAAAGAGATTGAGAACACTGGAATTGGAATTCTGGACCTGATTTGGCTGCCCAGAAACCACGTCCCCTTGGATAAACTACTACACATGCACCAACTATGGACGTATTTGGAACCCAGGAGCAGCGTGCTGCCCTACTGCCCTCAGACTGGCTGAAATGTTGAAGTGCTGTATTAGCCCCTAAAGTGTGTTGCAAGTAGTACTGTAGTATAAGAGGCAAGGTAGAAAAGTCATCTATTTTTGACATAAAGGTGAAAACTTTTAAGAGAAATGTATGTTTGTGAGAAAGAAAATGTTTATTTCTACATATTTTTATCTCTATATTGCAGAAGTAGGTTCTTGAATTATCAAAATAATTTTGGGGAAAAAGGGATAATCAGAGGACTCTAAAATTTTGCCTGAAAACTCTGAAGATTGCATAGACTCTTTCTAGGTCAAAAGGGGCTGGGATTTCAGATTTCATCTGTTTAATAGTTACGCATTTGCATGCTTTGGTCAAAGCCCTAATAAGAGCTGCAGAGAAATACAGAGACAAATAAGTCAGGGCTCTTACCCATAGCAGTTTGCAGGGGAGATAAAAATATGTATTCAAGAAGGCAAAAAACGAAAAGGAAAAAATAGCTTTAGGGTGGGTACAGATAGAAAGTTCTGAAGCAAGAGTCCTCTTATAGTTGAGCTGTGGCTTGATTTTGCAGGTGGTCATGACCATGGATGTTGGCAGAGAGTCGTGGTGGAAGGGGAGGAGCACTCCAGGCGAATGGTGCAGAACAGGAACGAAAGGATGAGGCATCCCTGGCTTTCTGTGCTAAGGCAGTGCCCCACAATGTATTCTAGGAGGGGCTAATTTTGCTGAGCATTAGTTAGTGTCATATGAAAACACCTGCCTAGAGTTAATGATTAAAGCATTACAGATAAATAAAGAGAAAGACTGGCTAGAACAAGACAAAGGGCTGTACACAGCTGCTGAGAGACCTCCTGTAGCAAAGTGGGGAAGTCAGAGGCAGGGCCGCTGGAGGAAGTAAGGCAGGAGGGGAGGCCTAGACTGTGGACTTGAGAGGAATGGAAAGCTCCAGAATAGGTATCTTGGGAAATGCACGGAGCGTCAATATCACTGAGAGATAAATGAAAAGACTAAAGAACAACCATGGGAACTCAGCTGACGATGCTGGACTCCACGAACGCCCAGCGGAAATAATCCGCTCTTTTTCCCCGACTCCGCCCTGCTCTATTTGCTGACTCCCAGCCTATCACCCGCTCACGACCTGGTAATCCAAATGAAAGCAACACAGAACACCAGGTAAACTTTTTCCCTTTCCTCACTAAACACAGAGGCCAAGACGAAAGCACACTCATTAAGTCTGTGTATGTCACTAGGAGGTAAGACCTGGTGGGTGGTGAGAAGTGTGGAGGTTGTAGACCTAACTTTGAGATTGTCTTTGCAAATACATAATCAAAATGCTAAAGTAAGGCAGGGAAGAGTGCATGTTTTTATACCCGGAGGGAAATATCATAATATAAAATCATGAGAGTAAAGAAAGGTCCTGTCAGGGCCAGCCCCATGGCGGAATGGTTAAGTTCATGCGCTCTGCTTTGGTGGCCTGGGGTTTGCCAGTTTGGATCCTGGGCGCAGGCCTACACACCGATCATCAAGCCATGGTGTGGGGGCATCCCACATAGAAGAACTAGAAGGACTTACAACTATGTACTGGGGCTTTGGGGAGGAAAAAAAAAAAAGGAAGATTAGCAACAGATATTAGCTCAGGGCCAATCTTCCTCACCAAAAAAACGAAAAGAAACGAAAAGAAAAGAAAAAGGTCCTGTGAGGTTAATAATAATCGCAATAATGATCACAATCTCTATAAAAGGATCAATGTCAATGATAAAGAAGAGTGCAATTCTGAGTTAGAAAATAATTTTAGATTAAGAGATCAATAAAGAAAGAAACTGAAGAGAAGAGCTTCTACACAGATGGGAAAACAGGCATGTGGGGAGTTGCCAGTGGGTTGAGCAGGCCAGAGCTGGCTTTCCATTAACAGCCTGGCTAAGGACATTCCTCCAGAGAAGCTCGGCTCCAGTTTCTCCAAAGCCTGAACTACCTCGTCAATAAGGGATCAGGACCATCCATCAAGACTCAATCCATACAAGACCCATTGAACCTCACATTGAGGGGCAGGTCTTCATATCTGCCAACAAAAAAGCACTGAGGCACAAGGGAGAGAGCAGCCTCACAATCGGAGAGACCATACGCAGCGATCACCCTGAATCCTGCCTACAAAGTCAGGGGAAAAGAACTTCTTGGGGGGCATTTCATTAAATCCACAAACAACAGAGTTTCTCACATTTCTGAGCAGATCCCCTAAGTAAATCTAAAATAATCAAAAAGTCAAAAAGAACAATGAGAGAACCAAGCGCCAGGTAACGAAGGGTCAAAATGAGCGGCCCAAAAGGAAAGAAGTCATTTCTGGGAGTGGTTATTCACAGGACTTCACGCTCCAGGGGTGCCGGGTGTACAGACACAGGGCCCTCCTGAGGCATCTGTGCACAAGTAAGGTCAGAACAGACGACCTTTAAGGGCCCTTCACCTCTGCAATCTACGATTCCAGGACCTGCTACGGTTTCCCCTCCTGGGACATTCACAATCCCACAGTATGAACTTATGGAGTGCAAGGGTGTGTCTGGACCTATGGATTTATGCCCGAGGTGTCAAAGTCAGTGACAGACAAATTGGTTAAAAAACTGCACTGAAGTACAACAACTTTCCTACTGGAAAATAACACCAGTATTTGCCAGAAAGACTGAGGAGTCTGTGGACTGAAAATTTTATAAAAAGTAAAATGTGTTAAATTCTAAGCACTTATGCGCTCTGCAGTTCAGAGTGGGATGTGGACAGGGGAGGGCGTGGCACTGTCCACCAGGAATGCACAACTCCACAAGGGCATCTGCAGGGCGGCCCTCTCTGAGGAGGGGCAGCCGGGAAATGGCTCATTAGATTTGGGTAACTTTCTTGAAAGATGAGAGAAAACAGATTTAAACTCTATTTTGCAGAACCTGGGATAGACACAGAAAAAGAATTTCCAAATAGTGAGAAAGTCCCCTTAGGGAACAATTATGGCATCTCTATGAGTGCTTTTAAAAGTGGCTGATCACTTAATTGGGCTTATAAGTCATTCTCCTTTGATGCCTTTGAAGTCTATGATTCTTAGTAATTGGAGATGAAAGTAATATACATAATTGATCTATTTTTGGACTAATTAAGAGGTTATATTAAGACATAATAACAAAAGAATCTTAGAACAAGGGGTTAAAAAACCCAGAAGTATCCGATTTTGATGATGAGCCCAATGGCTGTGGCTGCTGTTACAACTGTTACTAAGCTCCCGATGCTCGGCCAGGTTCTGAGCTCAGCGCTCAGTGTACAATCTGTAATTCTTACAGCAATCCCATGAAGCCGACACTTCATCCCTACTTTATAGGGAAAAAGATGAAGGTTAGACTGGCTTACTGCCTGTCTAAGCTCTTCCAGGTCAGGACTCAGGCCCAGACTCCTCCCCACCAACTCAGAGCTCTGCATGACCTGTTCTGCCTCCCTCAGCTCCTCCAGCCCTCCTCCTTGCTCCTGAAACTCTGGCCACAGCAGGTGTCTTCCTTTCTTCAGACTTTAAAGCTCAAGCCCTCTGCAAGGACTTTGCCCTCACTGTCCTTTCTGCTTGAAGCTTGCTGAGGGCTGGCTCTCCTGCTCCATTCGGGATCAGCTGAAATGTCACCTCCTTGGGGAGCTTTCTGTGCCCATCTGTAATGACCCTCTTTATCCCTGACAATTTTCCTTGCTCTGAAGTTGGCTTTGTCTGGTATTAATACAGTTACTCCAGCTTTCTATTGATTAGTGTTAGCATGGTATATCTTTCTCTATCCCTTTTAATGTGTATTTATATTTAAAATGGGTTTCTTGGGGCTGACCCCGTGGCCGAGTGGTTAAGTTCGCGTGCTCCGCTGCAAGCGGCCCAGTGTTTCGTCGGTTCGAATCCTGGGCGCGAACATGGCACTGCTCGTCAGACCACGCTGAGGCAGCGTCCCACATGCCACAACTAGAGGAACCCACAACGAAGAATACACAACTATGTACCGGGGGGCTTTGGGGAGAAAAAGGAAAAAATAAAATTAAAAAAAAAAAAAATGGGTTTCTTGTAGGCAGCATATAGATGGGGTCTTGTTTTTCTATCTGCTCTGACAGTCTCTGTATTTTAATTGGCGTATTTAGACCACTGACATGTAAAGTGATTATTGATATAGTGAGATTAGTATCTACCATATTTGTTACTGTCTTTCATTTGATGCTCTTGTTCCTCTTTGTCTCCTACTCTTTTTCTGCCTTCTCTGATTTTAACTGAGTATTTTATATGGTTCAATTTTTTTCTCTGCTCTTAGCATATCAATTATAATTTTTTTTACTTTCAGTGGTTGCCCTTAAGTTTAACACATACATTTATACTTAATCCAAATCCTCCTTTAAATAACACTATACTGCTTCACAGGTAGTGCAAATGCCTTAGAGTACAGCATTCCAATTCTTCCTTTTAACACTGCTGCCATTCATTATTTATCCTTGAGCTATAATCATTGAATACATTTTTTCTATTATTATTTGGAACAAATTGTTATCTGTTAAATCAATTAAGAATAAGAAAAATGAAAGATTTCATTTTACCTTCATTTATTCCTTCTCTAAAGCTCTTTCTTTTTTAAGTAGATCTGTGCTTCTGATTCATCTCATTTTCCTTCTTTTTGATAAATTTATTTTAACCTATCTTGCAAGGCAGGTCTACTGGCCACAAATTTCCTAATTTTTGTCTGAGAAAGTATTTCTTCTTTCACTTTTGAAGGATACACAATTCTAGGTTGGTTTTTTTTTTCTTTCTCCACTTTAAATATTTTACTCCACGTGCTTCCTATCTGCATGATTTCTGAAGAGCAGTTCAACATAAAACTTATCCTTGCTCCTCCACAGTTGTTATTTTTTCTGGCTTCTTTCAAGATTGTTTTGATTTTTTGTAGTGTCTTAGTCTGTCTGGGCTGCTATAACAAAGTACCATAGACTGGGTGGTTTAAAAGAAGTTTACTTCTCCAGGTTCCGGAGGTGGGAAGTCCAAGATCAAGATGTCAGAGTTCAGTAACTGGGGAGAGCCTCCTTCCTACATGGCTGTCTCTGCTCCGTGTCCTCGCGTGGCAGAAAGGGTAAGGGAGCTCTCTGATGCCTCTTTTATAAGAGCACAAATCCCATCCCTAAGGTCTCCACCCTCATGACCTAACCACCTCCCAAAGGTCCTACCTCCAAATATCACCACATTGGGGGTTAGGTTTCAAAATATGAATCCTGGAGGGACATACACATTCAGGTCATAACATGCAATTTGAATATGGTATGTCTAGATATAGATATTTTGGCATTTATCTTATTTGGTATTCTCTGTGCTTCCTGGATCTGTGGTTTGGCATCTGTCATTAATTTGGAAAATTTTCATATATTAAAATATATATTATACAAAAAATACTTAAATGATAATCTCAAATATTTCTTCTGTTCTTTTCTCTTTCTTTTCCTTCTGGTATTTCCATTAGGTGTATATTACACCTTTTGTAATTGTCACACAGGTCTTAAATGTTCTGTTTAGGTTTTTTCATCCTTTTTTCCCTTTGCAGTTCAGTTCCAAGGTCTCTATTAACATATCTTCAAGCTCACAGTCCCTTTCCTTGGCTGTCCAGTTTACTGATGAGCCCATTAAAGGCATTCTTCATTTCTGTTACAGTATTTTTGATATCTAGCATTTCCTTTTAATTCTTCCTTGGAGCCTGCATCTCTCTGCTTACATTCGTTGTCTCTTCTTGCATGTCGTCCACTTTTTTTATTAGAGCCGTTAGTGTACTAATCATAGTTATCTTAAGTTCCTGGTCTGATAATTCCAAAACCTCTGCCAAATCTGAGTCTGCTTCTGATACTTGCTCTGTCTCTACAAACTGTGGTTTTTGCCTTTTAGTATGCCTTGTAAGTTTTTGTTGAAAGCTGGACATGATAACCAGGCACAAGGAACCAAAGTAAATAGGCCTTTTGTGTGAGGCTTTGTGTTCGTCTGGCTAGGAGTTAGGCTGTGTTTATTGTTTTCTGAAGCTGTAGATGAAGGCGCCAGAGGCTAAAATTTCCTTGGATGCCCTTGTTTTTGTCTCCTCTGTCATCTTTGGGTTTCCCTAGAGACTTCTCAAATAAGATCTTGGATGTGCAGTTCTTTCAGTTGTATCCTGTTACTACCAAAGCTCTATTAATGTAGCAGCTTAATAGGGAGGAGAAGTGTTCTAAAGACCTATGACTAGATCCCAGTCCTTTAGTGAGCCTGTGTCCCTGGGCTGTGACCTTCACAGGTCTTCTCAGTTTTGTTTTCTGGTCCCCTCCCTAGGTGAGACAGCAAGGCTAGAGGGCACTTGAGTTGGGTACTTCCCTTTCCCCAGATTGACTAGGTGCTGGTAAAACCCCAGCAGGTAAGGCTCTGGTAAAACACTTTCTCTTGAGGGCAGACCTTGTTAAGAAGCGGAATGCTCTGGGTGCATTTTGAAATGGCTACTTTCCCCTCCCTCTGTTGAAGCTTGAGGGTTTTTCCTCCAGTCTTCACTGTGAGAACGCGGTAGGGCTCCTAGAGGGAAAACTCACAAAAGTGTGGGAGTCTCCCTAAGACGAGTCCCCTCTTGACTCTTTAACTCTCAAATTTTTGTATACTGAGCCTCTAGCAATCAGTCAATTACAGCTGACATTTTCCTACCCTGGTGTTGGTTTCCCCAGAGGTTTCTGCTCCTGGGCTTCTGCTTGGCAAGTGGTGATTCTCTGTACCTGCCTGTCTGACCCTCCAACTCCTGAGGCAGTGGTTTGCCCTGTGACTTCAATTCTCTGATAGATCAAAGACGATGCTGATTTTCAGTTTGTTCAGCTTTTTTCTTGTTGTGAGGATGGGAGTGATGACTTCCAAAATCCCTAAAGGCTGAACTGGAAACCAGATCCCCTAACTGGATTAAAGCAGCTTCCTTCCTGCCATCCTATCATTCTGTCTTATTTTCTTTCCAACACCTTCTACTGTCTGAAAGTCTGCAGTTCAACCATTTACTTACTTATTTGTTGGCTGTCTCCCTCACTAAAATTTAGATGCCAGGAGTAAAGATCCCCTTGACATAGTGTCTGGCATGAAGCAGCCTCAACAGATAAATGTTGCTTGAATGACTGGGTGAAGGCCTCTGTCTCCAGAGGCTCTGACTGCCGGACATTAACTAAGTCTGTTGTCCCTCTTCACATTTCGAGAACAAGATCTGTTGTGACCATCTGTCTCTTGCTTCATGGAGATGCCTGAAAGACCAGGGTGAAGGGGTGACAGGGGAGGTCCTGGGGTCCAGAGCAGGCTTCTGCTGCCACACCTCTTCTTCCATTTGGTGAGTTTGAGGAAAGGGCTCCAGAGTTAAAACAAGAGATGTAAAACTGCAAAGTTGGATAAACCTATTTTGAGATCAGCACCTATAGCACAGAGGAAGCATTCAGACCTCAGGAAACTCAAATGGGAGCAAAGAAGGATGGGACTGTTAGTTCTACTAGTGATGACAAATAATGAGTGCTTCCCCCTTATGATAATACTGGGGCGCGTGGGGGGGTGGAGAGTGGGCATCATAATTCCAAAGGGGAAAATCAAGGAGCGATTCATAGTCTAAAATCATTCAGTGTTGCTTAGAACAGGCAAAAGTGATAACAAACAAACAAATAAGGAAATAAGAAAGAATAACTCTTTCCTTCTATTTTAGCAATACCACACTTAAAAAGTTTACTTAAAATACATTCCTTAAAAAAATAAGTGCACTTCCTCCTATGGCACACTAAAAGCAGTCCAGCAATCGGTGAGATGGAGTTATGATGAAAGTATGCATGAAGAAAACAAAACAACAAAAACCCCAACAACAACAAATAATGAATTTCAAGTATAGCACAGAAAATACATCTCTAAGGATAAATTCTCTAATTCCTGGGCCAGGCGCCTTGTTTCCTTCTCACAGAGGGGTTCTGTGCTCCTGACACCCTGGCCACCCGCCCCACCCAGCTTTGCCAATGGCGTGAGCAACTGTGTGCAGGAACTTAGGAAGCATGTGCCGAAGGGTCAGGAGAACGTGCTTGTCCTTAGGCCAGAAGGCTCTTCCTGCTGAGGCAGCTCAGAGGTAGAGGACGGGAAATGTCTTGCTTTCTGACACAAAGCAGGCTCTACTATTTGCCACTCAGTGTACATTTACACAGTCTGGCTCTAGCTGGCAAAAGTAGGGAGGCTAAGGCAAAGAAGTGGAAGATGTTTATATCAAAGACCAACTAAAAAAAAGGGGGAAACAATGTCAACTTTTGAGAAAAATCAATTGAGAAAGAACTTTCAATAGCCAAATTGTCATGAACGATAAATCAGGAGCTAGAAGTTAATAATAGGTCATAGATTTTTTTCCATCTGTATTGAGGCTTATCTTAAAAATAAATGTTCTTTATTATTCTTTGGCAACTGCTTGTGGGTGACTCAGATAGTCTTTCAAAAACTGGACAAAAGGAACAATATACATCCCTTGTATCCAGGGAATTCCTCTAATTAGGAATGACAATGAATTAGAGAAGAAATTTGATTTTGCTATAAAATCTGCAAATGACAGCTGCCTTTTCATAAAGTTCTCAGTGTCACTCCTTTACTAAAAAAATCAGTAATAATAATAAGTTATCAAAACAACATATTGCAGTAATGCATTTAATAATGTATTTTAGTAAATTCTGATTATTCAGTATTTTCAATTACCTTTTCAAAATAAACGATTCTTTACGTATTCAAAAGTTAACAACTTACCTTTCCCTGAGAATTTCCCAGAGTATTTTAAAGTGTATGACTTAATCTTATAAAAGGTTATTTGGTTGGGGCTGAGATAAATATTTAAGAAAATTGCACATTTGAAATAAAAATAAAGAAATGTACATAGCCATGTTGCAGTCAAACACACTCCCTACATAATACTATAACACTATTAAACGATTTCCTTTCAAACACAGGTGCCAATACTGGCTCCTCTCGACCTCACATGTGCAAATGCTCTTGTGACTTCTGGTGCATCAGCCTTAACCAGCATTTCTGGGCATCTGCTTCAGGTGGAAGTTTTGGGCTAGCCATCATCCTGAAGAGGGTCACACACACACACACACACACACACTCACAATGGCTGCTGAGTCTGTAAGGGAACCAGACACCACCTCAACAGCAGCCTGGTGAGTAGGGACAACTTAGGGAAAGGATGCGCCATCTAGGAACAAGAGGATCCAGCGAGGGCCCATTGACTTAAAGGGGCACTTAGAATCCCTGAAATGACTGCATAGATACCTTGGTCCCAACCTGAATGTTACAGCTGAGGAAGCTAAGGTCCAAAGAAATAGAGAGACTTGCCCAAGACACCCACCCACTTGTAGCAGCACAGGAACTGGAACCCTGGGGTCCTATCTTCTATCCTATTACTCTTTCCAGCTAGGCTTCTCAGAAACGATTGCATCGTTATCCATTTTTCTTCCATGTCCATATCTACCAGGGCCAAGTAAGTAGAGTTTGGAGGACATAAACATGTTTTTCATTTATGAAATGGACACTCTGGTTGAGGTGACAAGGAAGACACTTCATCAAGGCTTCCTCCTGTCTTAACTGCTCCCGGTCAAGGTTGCTTCAGCAAGTCTACCCTTTGGTCAGACAGTCACCAGCCAGCAACTAATGTGCCTGGAGAGAAACATGGCAAAAACACTAAAACTTACCTTCACAAATTCATAAAAGCAAATGTTCTGAACACCAACATTATTTTCAGTTACTGAAAGAAGGAAAGAAACCTGGGTACTCACTGCAACATGGAGGCTTTACCAACGATGTTCTGCAGAACAAACTAGGCATTTTAACAAACCTTTAAATCACTCATATTCTGCTCTAAATGTAAGTCTTCCCTGACCACTGACTTAGTGAGAAAAGTAGGAAAAAATAGAAGTCTGACGATAGCACATTTCTTTTCCGTGACCAAAGACCAGTGTGTCAATATTTATGGAGATTGACTTATTTTAAAAGTAACAATCATGTTGCTAAGTCCACTGATTTTTATTTATTTATTTAAAAAAAAGTTCAATAAAAAGCTAGAAAAGTGAGCAGGGCTTCTGAGATGTGAGGGTTTTATGAGCTCACGCAAGCACACCCACACTTCTCCAACATACCATTTCACAAATGCTGTGTATTATTAAGAGGAGGCGGATTCTGCCAGGCACATAATTTGTATATTTAAGGGAGGTGTATGGAATGAAAAAGCGAAATATGTTAAATTTCAAAGGACTTGGAAGCAATGCTGCCTGTGAGCTTGTATTACAAATGGCCCTACATTATTACATACGCTATTAATGAGGCTGAGTGAATGAAAGTACAATTTGAATATGCATGACTCTATCCAATGAGCAGGACTTTTGTGTACTGATGAGGTTTTTTTCCTCCTAAAAAAGGATTAAAATTATTCTTACAGAAGTATGGCTGCTCAGAGACCAGTAAAATAAATGTACTTAGACCACAGAGTCACACTATATTCAGATGAAACATACAGGTGCTAAAAGAATGCCTTTGAGTTTACCTACAATTTCTGAAGCTTGTGCATATCCCGTCCTCCCAAAAGGAATATTCCTCAACTTTAAGCAGCTGTGTCATTACAATTTCTAAGCAAAAATAGTGATTTTGGTGGAGATCCCTAAAAGTAGACAAGGTTAAATAAACCTTTTGAGTACAAAGCCTTCACTTCCATAGTAAGGAGCACTAGTTAAAAGACTGGGGAATGGGTAAATTATGGCACCAAATGGCTGAGAATTAATCTCTGCTGACTAGCTGTAATCTAACGAGGCGTCTGTGTCCCAGGGAGCCCGCAGCATGTCCCTGGCGGTATGTGCAGTGTGTCGAGTCTGCGTGGCACCCTTTGTCCTCGCTCACAGGCGGCCTTTCCCCTCATTGTCCATAATATCCTCATGCATCTGGGACGCGTGGAATGCATTCATACTAACAGACTTACCATTGTTTTCTCTCAGAAGCTTTGTTGAGCAAAGACTGCATCACGGTTACTGATAATTATATTGCTTAATTAATCAAGACAAAAAAAATTTGCAAATCATTGCCTGGTTGCCAAGCAGGGAGATAAAAAATGACAACAATACAAGCTGAAGCAATATAACAAAAGTAACAGCTATCTGATCAGAAATTCTTATATAATGAAGCTATTAATGCTAAATCGGTTAATGTTAACATTGCTCCAGGTGTCTCTACTTAGATGCAAACAAAAAGGCTAACATTATGGATATAAAAGGCCAAATGTTGCCATGGATTCTGTAACCTGATAGAGAGGACAGCCTTTTCATTTGATTAGGGAATGCAATTTAAATACCAGGGACTGAAGCCAAACAAACAGACTTTCCCTCCACAAGCCTCTTGCATTCACCCTGGGGTCAGTGGTTGGTGAACAAAAGGTCAGCCACACTTGCCCTGGAAACGTCGGGATTAATTTTATTACATTGTAATGGTTTGTACTTTAAACGTGAGGATAACACTAAATTTCCAGTTGGCCATTATTCTCTTCTTCCCTTTAGGCTTTTTGAATTGAAATATTAAGAAAGTGATTTGCTCAATTCATCTTGTCAGAATTTATGACCAAATTTATAAGACACACATTTTTTAAAGAAATTTGAAAAGGTATATTAATACTTGTTTTCATGCATTATAAGTGTAATAATACCTTTTTAAAAATCACTTTAGACACCAGAAAGTGAATTGAAATATCTTTTTTATGTTCTTTATTTACTATTAAAAATAAGCAACATTTTTAGGACACTAAATGGCATTTTAGAGGGCCATGCTGAAAATGAACTAATAAAGCCAGTTAATCCATACTAAATATTAAAGAAACACATTTTTCAGTTTTGAAAGCTAGAGGATAGTAAATTTACTCGTTGTCTAATATTAAAATTTTCAGTTTAATTCTTAAAATTAAAGCAGTGTTCTTCATGGTCAAACACAAATATTATTAGCAGAAGAGACATTTTCTTATACAAAAGTGAAAACTTAACATACACAGAAACCTGAATGAGCGATAAGATATATATTTAAAATGAAGAACTTTTGGCATCTTTGCTCCCGGAACAGAAAAGAGAGTTCCTTTATGTCAGGCTCCTCACCAGCCAGAGTGGTTCACTTCTGTGAATTCAGGAGTTGAACCACACTGAATCTAGGCTGAGAAATAATAAGCATGCTAAACCTGGGTCTCATTATTTAATCTATTTTCAATGTAGTAACTATAACAAAAAAAAAGGTAACAACAGCAACAACTAACGCTTAAGTAGCTTTTGCTCTGGGCCAGGCACTGTTCGAGCACCTTTCAATTCTCCACTCATTTAATCCTTACAACTTTAACACTTTAGATTAGGTTATAAATATCAAAATCTCAGTTACTTGTTATTTTAAAGATTAAAAAGAGAGCGTATTTAGAATGGTAACTTTTACTTTCTTCAGGAGAACAATTTGACATGAAAATGAAATTATATTTAATATCAAGCTGAAAGATGCAAAGTCATCTTCTTGAAGAGGAGTGACTTAATAAGCTAAATGTTTAATTAAAAAACTTAAAATAAAAAGCCCTTATATTAATAATTCCGAAATGAAAACAAGTCACTATATAAAGCACCCCTAAAATACCAGTAAAGGCATGGTAAGGATGGAAACTGCAGCCAATTTAGCACACGGCACACAACCATTGGATTGTTCTAGCCGTTCCCATGATCAATAGCAATTGACACAGCCGGACTGATTCTGTGTCAAGGTACTTCAATTGTTGAAAATCACCACACGGGCTGTGCTACAGAGGTCCGGCCTCTTCATGGACATGCCACAGTTCTTCAGGACTGACCCCGATCAGCACAGGCAGAGGCTTGGTGAGCAGCGCCCATCTGTCAGGCAATGTTGGATCATATACTCACAGCCATGCACAAAATGCTAGATGTAATATGGGCTTCGTTCAACTCTTACTGTTATTAATCAATGCGCCTCAAATTTAAAATTATAACTTTATCTTAAATTACAAATTTTTAAAAATTTAAAACATTAAAAAAATCCTAAATGTCTTTACATTATAACTTTCAAAGAGCCTAAGTAATAAAATACAGATTTCTGTACTCATGATGAAAGATTCTTTGAAAATCCCAACTCATATTTAATTCTATATAGCATATGTGATTCATATACACGTCAGACATTCATCAGTTAGAAAAAATTCTCTTTTAGCATATTACTATCATTGTTGTCAATAATGGTGAATCATATGGCAAATGTTGTATGAGTCAGAGCAATAATGTGGTGAAAACGTACCTCGGGTTTCTTCGTGATAGCGATAAAGAACATGTGATTCTTCATTGGGTAAATAATGATTGAAACATCTCCAAAGGCAGTTGGGATAATGCCCCTGCGGTAGTCCCTGGAGTGTTCAGACCAGACGATGTGGACCTCATCATTCCCCAAGTGACGGAGCTGCAACAGCAAATTGACTCTTTATTAATCAGAGTGATAACAGCAGTTTATGAGGGGTCATGGCTTACAAATTGAATTATAATACTCAGAGGCAAAAATATTTCATTCCCCAAAAAGGCTACAACACCAGTGTCTTCTATGAGGATTTTAAAAAGCACATGTGCCTGAAAACACAGCTTGCCTTCTATGAAACGCATTGGTACTAAGATGATGCACGTATGCATCACAGGTACATTACGGCTGGATGGGAACAAGATCTTTTCAAGGATTTCTTAAAATTGAATTTTACTCCTGCATCAAAGCCTGATGCTTTATATTGCTGAGCATGTTTTAAACAATTAACAATATGAGTCTTTTATTCCATATTACAGTAAAGCTTCATAAAACTCTTAATTCAATGGCTATTAAAGATAAAAAGAATACGAATATAGGAGAACATAAGTCATTAAAACCAACTGTTACCGAATGTATAAAAACCAGACTGTCACAAACCTTTAAGAAAAAGTATGCATAAAATTACCTTTGTTTAAGAAACTAATAAATATTGCTTAAACTTAGTAAGAACACTAGTACCCAACATTTAAAGAATGCCATAGAAAGTATGTTCACACGTACTGTTTTGTTTAATTTTTCCACTAACTCTCTGAGGTCACAACATCATCTTTATGTTATCTAACGAGGAGGAAGGGGGCTCAGGAAGGCAAAGGTCCCACCTACCCAGGGCGTATGAACAGTATGTGGCAGAATGGGCCTGCAACGCTGGGCTGGGGTTCTACTCCAGTGCTGTTTCCACTGTTCATGGCCATCTAAGCCTGCGCCAAGAGCTAATTGTACTATCACAAAGAGGCCCTGGAGTCCAAAAACAAGTCAGAGACTCCTGGGCTTTCTGAGGAGGGCTTAGCATGTCTCCCAGGAAGGGACCCCTTGACAGTGCTTCTAGGGCCAAGCTCTGTCAGACGCAAGAAAACCCTTGTTTAATAAAGCCCCTGCATAATGACTACATAGCCTGGGCTGCATATGAAATCATCTGAGTAAGACTGAAAGTGTGACTAAAAGAAACTGGCTTATAAAAATTAAAAAATGTTGGCCAAAATTGAAGTGCTAAAACAATAAAGGTTGACTAGGAACGTCCTTTGACGCCTGTCGAGAATTTGAGATTTTGGTCCTCTCCCCTGCTGCAGAAGACACTATGCACCATGAGAAAGTATTTCTTGCTTCCTAGCTTATTTAATAGATGAACCTGAAAAATGATTAAATTTAGAGGCACTTTAATGAAATACAGAGGTTCTGTCAAAGCTAATGCTTTAGTTTTATGTTAAAATATAAAAAAGGATGCTCTGGAACACTCTGTATTTAAAACAGGTTAGTAGAAATACAATTTTCTTTATAGATTATTTGACCACAAATGGAAAACCTGAGGTGACCCCAACATGGTCTCCTTTGCATTTACAAGGATACAAAGGAAGTTGGTTTACTGCAATGTCTTCTTATTCTTCACTCTCTTATACTTCTGGGAATACCTGTACAAGTCAAATTTTAAAAAAGAGACTTGCACCTGTACCTTTGAACCTATAGTGAGGTACAGGTGCAAGTACAGTAGCCCCTATAGTGAGGGGCACACGATTCCACTGTGCCTCAGTACAGGCTCTGGGACAATGCAGCCACGGGTGTCAAGCACAAGTCATGGTGATCCAGAACAACTTAATGGTGTTTATCACTTTCTAAATGTAAAATTACCCAGTACATCCGTGCCCAGGATCCAAACCACCTAACATGAGCATTCTGAAATCCATCATCCAGAAGTTTCAGTCACAAGGCATTAACTCTGAAGTAATACCGTAATTACTGAAATTTTGCAGTTACTCTCCCTTTTCTAAATTAGCTTACTCAATTATATAACCCAAGTAAGTCTCTCCTAATTCTGTTTGCAACTGTATTCTCAGAACTAGAGCAAGCGAGAATAGTATCACACTAATACAGCCATCCTCCCAGTGTGACACTTCTGTAATTAAGGAAGAGCTATTTTTGTGTGAAAATAATACAACATTCATCATCTCAAAGCTGCTTTCAATGTCATGTGCCTCAGACCTCTGGACACACCACAATTTAATTAGCTAACTCACAAAACTAAGAGCTAAGGCCCCAGGACCACTTGGCTGATAAATCCAGAGTAAAGAGCAAAAATACACCCTCTTCTGCCTATGACAAGAACACAACTAGGTAAAACAAATAAAATTAACCTGGTCAAATTGTTGACCATGTCAGAACATAAGGGAATACTCTGGAAACTACAGAGATGGCATTTTGTGAGTTTTGGAGAATTTTGATTAGAGGTCCTCAAATTAGAAATCTACCAGTGAGTTAGTTCCATGCACACAAGTCAAGTTGATCTGACTCATGCATAATCTGGCAGGAGACTGACAAGTCACATCCTGGAATGGAGCTGTCATTCACGCCAACTATTGCTTCAACCTCACAACAGGCTCCAGAATTCGAGGATGCTTAACAGGCTCAAAACAAATGCTCTGTTCTTAAGTCTTAAGAAATCAACCCCATGTCCTGACACTTCTTGTCCTGACAGAGTTTTAAAGTCCCTTTGCCTGGGTCCTTTTGCATGCTGCTGCCAGGCGGCACGCACTGGTGACACTGGTCATGGTACACACCTAATAGGCTGACCTCCTTTCCCGACTAATTGCATTACATCGCCAGCTGGCTCCAGAAGGAGTCGTCTGTTTGATTGAAGAATTCCTGCTCCTCAGTGGGCCCGGCTGCTACTTTTACTAAGTAACAGTCAGGCCTGACATCCCCATTGTTCAGCTGACAGTGTGCCCATCCTAAAATCTAAGTTTTATTTGCAAATTAACCAAGAAACTTCCTGCCAGAACAGTGCTGCCTGGAGACTGATAATGTGGGCCTTTCATCCCTTTTCACTCATACTGTATCACTGCCAATTTGTTTTTTATGCGGCTGGCCAGCCTGAGGCTATAAAAGCCTTGTAAGACATAAGTGCAATTATAGTCCTGGAGTCAAATGAATTGGACAAATCCAATAGCACAGCTCTGTCCCCACTCTGCAAACCCCTACAGCAGTTAGATTAGCTGTGAAAAATCTAATCTAGCTAGAGCTAACAAATTTCTGCAGTGAAGGATCAAGAGTTCAGTATGGGGTTGCAACCGGATTGCAGAATTGAAAAAGTGGCCCCATGACAGGGGCAGAAGAAAACATGAATCACTTTAGAATTTTGCAGCGCATTTTTAAGCTGTTAGGGACAATTTAGTGAGAATAAGACAAGGAACTGTGGGGTGCTGTTACTGTGACTGATTTTTCGTCTAGCTGTGAGACATCCTGATAAAGAGAACTTGTCATTAATGATGTTAAATCTTGGAGCTGCAAAAGGTATCAGCTGAATTTTGATTATTACAGTAGGGAATCTTCCAACCAGGCCAAGCCTTGGAACATTACTTATAGTATGGCATTTTATGAAGAAAACACTATATCTTATCTAAAAAAAAGACAATCCTACTTTACTTAGGAAATAATTTTTAAAAATATTTTAAATATAAATCTATCTTTTAACAAAATAGTGCTCAGTCATAAGAAAATCATGGAGGGGCCGGCCCCATGGCTGAGTGGCCCAGGGTTCAGATCCCAGGCGCGGACATGGCACGGCTCGCTAGGCCATGATGAGGTGGCATCCCACATGCCACAACCAGAAGGACCCACAACTAGGATATACAAAACTGCGTACTGGGGGAATCTGGGGAGTTAGAAAAGAAAAAAAAAAAAGGAAGATTGGCAACAGTTGTTAGCTCAGGTACCAATCTTTACAATAAAAAAAAGAAAAAAAGAAAATCATGGAGGGGCCAGCCCCATGGCTGAGTGGTTGAGTTTGCGTGCTCTGTTTTGGTGGCCCGGGGCTTCACCAGTTCATATCCTGGGTGCCGACACAGCATCACTCGTCAAGCCATGCTGGGGCAGCATCCCACATGCCACAACTAGAAGGACCCACAACTAAAAAATATACAACTATGTACCAGGGGGCTCTGGGAGAAAAAGGAAAAAAGTAAAATTAAAAAAAAAAAAGAAAATCATGGAATATAGTGACACATTTGCAAAGTAGCAGCAATTTACAAGGTACTACAAATAAAAAGGATGTGTAAGCCTTATCTAGGGTCTTGGTAATCTGAAATAGCTTCTCTGAGAGCAGGGTCCCCTTCACTAAGAACACTACAGTATTAGTACTTAAGATGTAGAGTCAGCTCCTCCATGCCCGTAGGAGCTAGCACATGGCTAGCAGGAGGCCATGCTAGCATGCAAGCTAGGGAGTGACAGACAATAGTGCTTTGCATATCTGAGACACTTGGTCCCTGTAAGAGTTGTCTGTGATTGTGCTGTAACTTGAGTTCTGAGGTGTCATGAACACTGCTGCCCACAATGTACATGGCCCAGACGTCAGTGGCTGTAGTAATGAAAAAGCAAAACCGCAAAGAAGAGAAAAGAGGCAGGTACAGTGAGGCCCATCAGCCAATACTATCTGCCTATTGGGGCAGGGGAAAAAAAGAATCAAATAGACCAATGGGCAATGATGAAGGCCGATGGTTAGAGATCCTATCAGGCACCATGCTAAACAATTTTACAGGCAGTATCCATTTACTTCACAACAACCTTGTGACATAGGCCGTGTTTTTAATCTCCTTTAATAGATGGGGAAACTGAGGCACAGGCTGGTGAAGTAACTGGATACACACTGGAGCCCAGGTCTGCCTGTTTCCAGACCTTGGCTATAACCACCAGACTAGATCCCCTATCAGCCAGCCTCAGTCGCCGTCTGAATGACCTGTTCTCCAACCACCCAGGTACTGTCCTCAGTTCCTTGCATCCTTGCAGGGAGAAAGTAGGTGTGAAGTAATGATTCCAGGCTCTGCCACCCACTAGCAGGCTAAGTTGCAGTTGTACTTCTTGTGTGAACTCACAGAAGTGGTTCCGATTTCTAGGCTTCTGTCCCAGAATAAAATTCCTCTTCTATTGAGGCGCTCCTCACCTCTAACGGAGGATCACTTGAGGTGAACATCCTGCACGTTGGAAAGTACAGGGCTGTGTTCCCCTAGGGGGTTTCTCCTCAGAGATACAGGAGGTTTCCTCTGAATTCTAGAAAAAACTGCCCACAGGGCCCAAGTTGAAGGAGAACACAAGGTAAGTGCCAAAGACAGGCCCACTGGGCAGCAGCACACCTGCACTTGGCATTTTGACAGACACTGCCAAATCGCCCCACGGGAAACCTGAGAGGTGCCTGCATTCTCAGATCCCCATCAGCACAAGGTCACTACATCTTACGACTTTCGCCAACCTGAGAGGGCAACACCATTACTTTCTGTTAGTTAGTAGTCGTGTGAGGATAGATCCATAATTAACAACATTTAAGACCCTTCTTTTCCATAAATCTTAATCTCAGGATTTAAGACTCAAACGATTGATTGCTTTTCACATATTTCTTTATCTAGTTTGTTCCAAGCTGGATATTTCAGATTAACTACAACTGTACCTTAAGAAGAGCGACCCTGAGGCCGCCTCCAGAGGAAACCGGTCTCCGTGCATGCTATTGCATGCTATCCGTGACCTTCATTCTGCTCTAGGAGAGCCTCGCCTCGCCTACAAACCAGGGCAGCTAAGAATGGTTCCCAGGAGGCCCCTTACCTTTTTGGTGAGTGAATCATCTGAGTCTGACGGCATCCGAGTTGAAACGTGGAAAATCACTTCCACGGTTGAGGTAGCATAATAAGGGGCGGTCTGCCCTGTGCTGCCGTTGCGCTGAAGTCCACCCATGAACCCACAGTGGGTTGAGAGATCCACCTGATGCAGGTCATAGAGAGGAAGAGTGAGGGTCAGACACGAGCTGTGCTTATTCACTAAGCAGGAATGTAGATTTTTCCAAATGATCTAATTATTTTCCTTTTTATAGCTGATTACAAACAACTGTAATACAAAGCTAGACAAAATAAAATATTAAAGAAACATAAATAATGAAAGTGCTCCAAAATTCTACCCACTTAAGAAAACCACTATCAAAAGTTTGGTGCATATTTCTCTAGACGTGTACGTCTATGTGTGTGTGTATATTTATACACACATATATGTACATGTATGGTGTTATATGTACACCATACATGTACATATAACATGTATGGTATGTTGTGTACACATATATATATATAAAATGATTTATTGGAAGTGCAATAAATCTTTTAGACTAAACCCTACATGATATTTTAGAAAGTATATGTTCTTGACCTTAACGTACCCTTACCCTGTCCCTATCTCCACGTCAGTCCCCTTGCTAACATTCAACTCTCAGAGACAAGTCTTACTTATACACCCAGAGTTTCCCACAGCACAGATAACCAAGAAACCAAAAGTAAGAAAAAGTAAGAACATTATTCAGCTGTGCTGATTTCCATTTGAGCTACTCTCAATTCTTTCAGATTCTGGGAATATACTTTCCTTTACATTTATGTTCCTGGAGACAGATATATGTGTGTGTGTGTGTACATGTGTATAAAGGTATATATGTCTGTCTGAGTACCATTTAGTAAAGAAAAAACAAATGTTTTCAATATCAATCATCCTGGGATCTACCTTATGGAAATAGGTTGATAGCTAAACCATCATGGCTACTATATTCTATTTTCGTTTCAACTTTTGACTTCATCCAACTCTTTCTCCATTTTTTCACCCATCAAGTCATTGATTTCTTCTACAATTTCCATATTGTGGCCAAAGCCATTGCTTCTCTGCCCATAGGTGACTTCTTTGACTATAAACTGTCTATGGCTGGGTGAGCTAATCTGACTACTCAGTTCTTAGAAAAAGCAAATGAAATTATAGTAAGAGGAAAGTTAACAGGAAACAAAAGTTCACGTATAAAGTACTGGAAGGCAACTAATAGAAGATGTCAAATTCAATATATTCTTCAACTCCAGAACTCTACCCACACTACTGAATGTAAAAACATATGTAAAAACTTACACAATCAATGTCTAGTTTATATACATCCTTAAATAGTGCTGGTCAATAAAACACCTCCTGGATGAAATGAATTACCTCCCATCCAAGTCCAGCAACAAAGTCTTCATATGCTTGGCTTCCTCTTTCATTGGAAAGGATTGAACACTTGTCTTCTTGACCTTCAGCAATGTAAAATACTGCAATTTTGTGTGTTTCACGGCTATAAATTTTTAAATTTAAAGGAGTTAGAATTCTTACATGTAAAATTTTATTTTAGTACTACCACCAGCATGACTCCTACTATAGAGATTACATTTACTGAGAACTTGCTAGAGGTCAGTCACTGTTCTAAGTTGTTTCGACGCATGATCTCATTTACTCTTCACAATCACCCTAATGAGACAAGCATGATCATCACCCACCTTGCAGAGGTGGCTGAAAGAAGGCACAGAAAGGTAAACCAAAAGCACACACAGCCAGCAGGACGGTGGGGACTAAAGCAGGGCAGTCTGGCTCTTGAGATCACTCTCTCAGACATATGATATACCTAACAGCATGTCGGAGCACACCATTTGACAAATTCTCTCCATCTTTGGTGAAAAATATCTTTGAAAGCATTTCAAATAGATATCAATTGTGAATAGATCTATGTGACCACCCGTATTTCACTTTCCACATTCTGAGATAAGGATATTGGGGAGCTCCCTGACTGGAACTATAAAATATGCTGAGACTTTATGAGAAAGAGAAACTTCTTCTAAGCAGAACATACTTAGGTACTTTCTTTGTGAGGGGTATACCCACCATGTGCTCTAACTAATCTGAAGGTGCCTGGGAGGGTGGACAGCTGTCCAGGGAAATCTCTTTGGCCATATCAAACCTCATTCACTTCCTCCACAATGGGTTTTGGGCAGTTTGCTGTTAATTCAAGCACATGTGATGTGCACTTTGAGGAAAAGAGCCCTGCCTTCTCACCTTCTGCACATCTGGCATAGTCCTTGGTACATAGTAGGTGCTCAGTTAAATCTCTCCTGCATTGACCAGAGGTATGATGACATATTTGAATATGTTAATAACCAACTTCTACAAATTATACCCTGGATTAAAGTGTCAAAATAACTAGACCTACACCAAGCAATCTGGTTATAGTTTAGAGATGAAGACATTGTTTTCATTCAAACAGGGCTTTAATCAAGAACTGCTCATTCCACAGCCCCATCAACCAAGAGTTTTTTACTCTCATTTCAATTTTCTAAAATTTCGGATTACCACTTACAGAGAAGTTCCACTCTTCTTATTTTTGCACTACATTCTTCAAAATCTCATAAGAAAAACTATCAAGTGCCTAAACAATATGGAAATGTTTCTACTGTCCAATTGTTCAATATCTCAACATTAGAATCTGATTAGACATCTATATTGGTGGAATTTGGGTTCCATACTTTAACATTTTCTCAAATGTGTCCTTCTGCAGGAGTTATTTTTCTACTTATTAAGCAGAACGAATTGGAACACAACTCAAAAATCATAAAAATAAATCAAGGAGGAAAGTACTCTCCTTCTATTCTACTAGATAGCTTATTCATTTCCCCCATAGTTTACATGTAATAAACATACTTAGAAGAAAAATTAGAAAATACAGGAAGTGAAGAGAAGAATAAAAACATCACTATGTTCTTTGCTCATAGGTTGCAATCACAACTGCTACCATTTTAGGATGCATTTTTGCATTAAAAAAGAGAGGCTACTATATCCTGCTTTGCAACTGATTTTTTTCACTTAAAATATTTGTGAACACTTTTTTATTGTGTGAAATATACATAATACAAAAGTCACTATTTAAACCATTTTTGAGCATGAACACTTTTATAACGTGTTTGTATAACAAAGCTACTAATGGTTGTGTAACCTTCCATTATTTTAATATACCATATCCCAAATCCTTGTTATTAGACATTTAGGTTGCTTCCATTTTTAAAGACATTTTCACACTATCTTTGATATGTCGTTAAAATAAATTCATAAAAATGGAATCTTGGTCCCTGCCCATCTTTAAGGCTTCTGATGCACACTGTCTCGCTGCCCCTGGAGAAGGTAGACATCCTGGATGCCCTGACTGGTGTGGCATAAGCACACTGCTGGGGGTGCCTCTCTTAACAGGAACAGCTATTGTGAGGAGAGGGGAGTTTCTTGGTTATGGATCCTAGGGGGCCAATGCTCTGGTAGAGACCTTGTGCTCTCAGACTGTCAGAAAGCTCGTCCTCATGCAGTAGAGAGTCCCGAAATGGCAACACCATTTACTCCCTGAGACACAGGCAGGACACACCAGCAGTCTAGACTCTGACTAGCTTATTCTAGAGCTATAATAATTTAGGGGCTTGGATGGTAACAGAGGCCATAACCTATGAGGCCATAACCTAAGTCTCAACAAAAGGAGAAAAAAGTATAGTTACTCGATTTCTTTCTGTAGCTCTTTCTATATATTTAAAAGTCCTCGGCATTTAATTTTTCTCTATTCTATACACTTTACATATATAAAAACAATCTTAGTTTTATCTGAAATGTTTGTTTATTCTCCTTCTAGTCCCCGCTTTTTACACTGTAGCTGCTCAGAGGTCCTTGGTCCTCATTAACTCAAGGTGGAGCAAAACAGAGCCAAGCCCAACGACCGCCTAACGGGTGTAGGTGTGAGGAAAGGTGACCTTTAGCTGTACACATTCATCAAATTTCACATCCTCCAAAATGTTAGCACCACAGAGAGCCTGCTAGGATGCAGATGCTGGGTCTGGCCTTATTAGAGCCAGGCTTTTGAAATGATAATTAGCATCACCAACAGCGCTTCATAACCATAAGCTACAGGACCAACGCATGAAGGAGCAGGTAATTCAGGAACACACACACATAAAATCAACAATTTCCTCTCCCTCATTAGAATGCATTTTTCTCTCTTATAAGGAATAGACCAGAATAGTTCAGTTTCCTCGTGATGTCCCATTAAAAAGCCAAACAAAGAAAAAACATGATTTTAACTTTCACCTTACCATGTGGTGACAAGAGGCATTAATATTTAAAAGGGGAGACCACTGTAGTCTGTATGTACATTCATAATACTATTTACATCTCTGCTAACTTCAAAGTATATAGATAATAGTTGCAAGATAGTCTCTACTTTTCCTAAGAACATGCTAAGCAGGAACTATGCCTCGACAGCACGGAGGTAAATTGATATCAGAAATAAATAGAAACATACTAATTGAAAGTTGAGGGACAAGATATGTTATTACCTGCTAACTGACCAATACACGGGACAGTGTAGATTTTTCATAGGTAGAGTCCCCAACTTATTTCTAGTTTTTCAAAAAGAACCTGGAAAACACCTTTTGCAATAAAATAAGTTGATACCTTTTTAGATGTCAAGAAGACACTAAATCCAGGCGTTGGGGTTTCAAGCAAAGGTTAATCAAGGGGCAGAGGATCTGCCACTCAGCTCTCCGAAGCCATATTTTACTGCAACAGCACCCCAGGGAGCTAATTCAATTGTACCTCATGCAACTAAAGTGCATTAACACTCAACAAATTGGCCACAATTACAAGACACCAATATATTCACTTAAGACTACGAAGCACAGAATAATTTAGCATACGCTCGAAAAGCTGAGTCTGGAGCCCAAGTGACTGCTTGCTTAACACTGGAGGACAAGAGAGAGAAAAGTGAATCCCTAAGTCCTTCAGAAGAAATCCCTCCCAGAATTTCCACAGAGAATTCGGTCTCTATTGCTCTAGAGAAAAAGAAGCACAACAACAATGGGGAAACTGACTGTGATGAAGGGCAATGCGAGGAATGATGGCTTCAGGTTTCTCCTCTCTAATGAGAAATTTAAAAAATTTTTTAAATGAGCTTGTTAAAAACTAAAGATTAAAGAAGCAGTTTATTCAAGACTTTCAAGCACCTGTTATGTACCAAGTACTATACTTAACTCTTGACTGAGATGTTTTTGGAAGCACACATTTCCCCAAATCAAAAACTGGTTGTGAGCTCATCTTATGAATTGCTTCTAAGATTGTAGGGAAAGAGGGCAGATCTGAGATTTGGCCTGCTTTGGAGAGTGAGGCTTACTACCAGGGAGTTACTAGTTATCGCACACTGGTTTTAATTTTGTCAACACCGCAGAGCAGAGACCACAGAATGCCAGTGCATCAGCGTACAGCACAGGTTATGAAGTCAGACTCATTTGCTTCAAACAACATGGTATGTGTGAGCACAGGCAGGCTGTTTGAGTTAGGAAAGCCTGTGTTCCTCCCTGGAAAAAGAGGTGGCTGCAGAGATTCAATGAGAATGAACGCCCACTCTGCCATGTGGAAAAGTCCTCAATCAAAGGCACAGATTAGGTGGGAGCAATGACGACTTAGTGTAGCAAACATGTAAGTTTATCCCTCAAGGGTAAAAATACCAAAGGTATGGCACATGCAAATGTCACCGGATTCCAGCTTACAAAACTACCCTTGGATGTCTCTGTAGGTGTATTCATTTCTCCATCTATATCTGTCATCCAAACACCCCCTAAAGATAAACAAGTATAAAGTGCTTTGATATACTTTCACATACCACTGACGGGAGTCCAGATTTTTTAGCTCTCTCAATAATTTTGAATTTTTCTTCAACAGATGAAAATTCTTCCTATAAAGAAAAAAAGATGTAAGAAAAGTTGTGTAATCACAGACCAATTTTGCCCTTTCCAATCAATTAACAAACCTATCTACTCTCCGTCCATCCATCTACCAACACATAACCTGCCTCATTCACAAAAGATTTGTGATTGAAGCCTACAGAATAAACTCCATTCTCTTTAAGACATACATTCAAAGGCATCAAAATCCCACTGCATCCTATTACTATCCAGTGACGCTGGATGGCTCTGCGGTCAATGAGTGTGTGACTTGTGAGCGTGTGCCTATGTTTCTGTTTTCACTATCAGCTCTGCTGTGAATCTCTTTTCCCCACCTCTGTCCTTAAAACCTCCACTCCACTATGAGAGTCCAGCCAAACCCAGCCCCTTCCACAGAGTCCTCTCCACTGTCCAGCACTTCCTATTGGATTAACTGTTTCCCTTGAGCTCCTGTGTCATGTTACTTTTCATGAGAGTTGTATTAAATCTACCTCCCTCACCAGAGCTAAGGTGAGACTGTGGCTTATTTATCTTCATAGTCCATTCACATCTTTCTTGAAGGCAGAAGCAATAATGGGCAGAGCAGTAATTAACACATATACACACACAGAAAATGTTTGATACCCTTCAAAATATTCAAGAGATGTTTGGAATTCAATCTGCACATCAGTAGAGCATAGTTAGTTTCATTCCTAGCTTTAATTTAACAGCAGAAAATAAGCTGTAAATGCTAAAATAGAGAAAAATCTCCATTTCTATTCTTTGCTTCCCAAACCCCAAATTGATAAAAAGAACGATCACACAAAAATAACAATAAAATAATTGAAAGTCTAGAGGGGATTGTTACCTTTTGTCCCAAGAATTCATTCCCAAGTCATCAAGCAACAGCCTGCAGAAATAAAAGGGTCCTCGGGGCTCCACTGGTGAGGGCTGCTCCTGGCTGGTGACTTTCATGGCCAAATCAGAGTTACACCTCTGAACATACTCGTCTTCTTGTGCATTCTGGTGCAAAATGACCTTGATGATTTCCTTCTCTTGGTCACGGTTCATTCCACGTGGGGGTGGGGAAGGCTCATTTAGATTTAGCTGCGATGGTAAAAGGCACTCAGGACTTGTGTGGCCAATGTTTTCAAGTAATTTGTCGAGGACATCATCTCCCTCCTCAGTTTGAGAACAATCTTTCTGAGGTCCAACTGCTTGATGATGCCAGCCTGAAATCAGAAATGCAGGACTTCTGCCTTTTGGTGCTAAGCAGCCTTCCGAAGGTCCATATAAAACCTTCCCATCCCAAGAGTACTTCCCTGAGATATCCCTCACAATAACTCTCACATCCGAGAGGGCGCCCACTGGTGATCCGCCTGCCGGTCCTTCTGAGGGCGTTTGAAGGTAGGAGATGAGGGTGCTGTCGTTAAATACAAACAGCTGCAGGTTTGGGCTCCTGAACACTTCGGAGGAGAGCTCAGAGGCTTCCGCATGCACATTGTCATGGTTCTCGCTGACCAGGCTGTGTAGCACAGCAGGGCCCCCACGGAGGGGGAAGTGCCCCAGGTGGTTCACCAGGTGGGCCATCACCACTCTGGCAGTCAGAGGGATCAGCTCCAAACTTCTCCTCCTCCTCTCTGTGAACAGCAGGAAAGAAATACACAGACCATGGAGAACAAAGATTAAAATCTGTACTCAGAATGTTTGATTTTTTCAATCTGGGAATTTTTTTCACCTATTTTCTTTTTTGACACTAATTCTATTTGAATTTAAAAGCATAATTTAAAGAGAATGATAAAAGAACCAATTTACCTGAAGATTTCATTCTGAAAAGTAAATTTAAATATCTGTAGACACAGTAATAAACAAAAGAGAAAGGTCCCTGTTCTTAGAGTTGATGGTTCTGGGAGCTCTGGGAGGTCAAAATCCGAAGCTGGAGAGGATGGAGAGGGGGCTGGGGGCCTGGGCCAGAGAGGCGACCTCACTCCCCTCAGTGAGGTAAAGGTAGACATTGAAAAGGAAGTGAACAAAGCCTGTGACTGCTTCAACATATTGAAGCAATCCAAAGCATTGTGACAATTTACGTTGTTGTCAGGGCATTTGAAATATTTAACAGAATCTGATATATTTGTAATTCATGGCAATACTTAGAAGGCTTTAATGAAATCTGTAGTTGATAAAATGCCCAAGAGCAACTGATTTACAAAATTTTTAAGACTTCAAAAATCTAGAAAGACTTTGACTATAGCATGTAAAAGCAGGCCTTGTAAAATGTTTGAGGCGTAAGGGCAAAGCAGATAAACCAAATCCCTAAGTATGAGTTGAAATGACTACTTAAGCTTGAGAGTAGTTAGGGAAATTTTAATTTGCCAAATTCATAAAGAATAGTGTGTTAATCTAAGAACAAGTGAAAATTAAACCTCTTGATTTCAACAACAAAAATCACTAGATATTTAAATAAACTAAGATTTATAATTTGGACTTAAAGATTTAGGAAATACCTGGTTTTTAAATTTATAACATGAAAAATCAAATATTGATTAAAACATAAATAACTGTAAGTATGCTTTTTCAAGCTAAACACCCTCCCTCTCAGGCATTATAAATCCAATTGACTGACTTATACAGCATCAATTGTATGATGTCTAATTCCCAGAAAGAAACAACCCTGGAATCTAAGAAATTCTGTGTGATGACTGAGGGGAACAAGATTTTCCTGACTTTTCTTCTAATTTTTTCTTTTCAATGAACAAGAAATCACCTGCATTCAATAATGTAAAATAAAACTTTATATTAAAAAAATTCATTTTTTATAAGCAAAGGAGGTCATCTACATCTGTCTCTGAAATTAAACTCTTCTTCCCGGCCCGCATTGAAGTGTGTATGATTTCCATACAGCTGAGAAATTTAAAATACCTCAACTAATTCCCTTGAAATCACAGTTATGAATGCCTTTGCTTTTGTGTCCATATTAACTTTTTCAAAAGTTACAGATGCTTTTTATTCATGCTTATCATTCCATATGAATATATGCTCCATCAGAAATGTTAATGTCCCCAACGACAAAGGTGCAGCCAGCTGGGAGCTCAGGAGTCCACAATGTAAGACACTGCATGGTGATGACATGGTATAGCAGGCTAGGAAACTAAGGATAAAGGTCCAATTTGATAAAGCCCAAGGCAGAAAATAACAACTGGAAAAGCAACTTTCTTCTACTTTTACTTACGCAGGTTGTGCTTTCAATTTGAGATGCATTATATTTTAATGATTATGTTTGAATTCTACCATGGGAAATTAACTGGGAGTCCACTAATCAAGTCACAAACCAAGACACATCCAGTAAAAACCCGAAGTATCTTTGGTACTGAAAAGTAACTGTAGGGAAGGAAGACGATTCCTCTGCCCTCTAGGTCTTTCTGGCTGGGCTATGAATTAAATCGACATGAGACAGAATAACAGGAGAAAACCAAACAAAACTTTGTAACATGTATACATGGGAGAAACCCAGGAAAACTGAGCAACTCGCCAGAAATGGCTGAAGCTGCCACGCTAAATACCATTTTTAGCTGAAGACAAAGGAGGGTGTCGGGGTACTGGTTTGGGACTTCAAGGAGGAGGAAGGCAATTTAGAGACGGAAATGGAAATGAAACTGGGCCAACTATAGACAATGTGACCTAAGAGACACATTTTACGTTACATTACAGTTATCTTATGGGTATTAGCTTCTTTCTGGAATAGGCCCTTCTATTTTAAACTCTTTTAGGCAAGTGGGGGAAAGTCAAAGTTTTTTTTTTCGAAGTCTTTTGTTCTTAAAAATATCAAAGAGACACATTTTGGGGTAGCCAATTCTGATCCCCCACATAAGGAAAGGGACTATTTATGAAATGAGAATTGTTCTTCACTGGAAGACTTCAGCTGAATCAAAGGCCTGTGAGTTCCCTCAAAAATAAAGAGAAAATCTAGACTCCAGTATTGAAAAAACAAGCTCATGACTTGAACAAACTATGAAGAAATATATTTCAAATATTTATTTTCCCAAATTTAGAGAGGAAATATAAAAGCAGTAATTTTAGGTTGTCCTTTAACTTTCATGTTTTAAGGCTCTTCCCTCCCCTTCACTTAGGTATTAATGATGAGGAATTTGAGCACCTGTGTGTGCCTTGAACAGCGTTTCCTTGAGCTGGGCCAGCAGCCACCTCAGCTGTAGGTGTCTCTTGTTTGTAACTCTACTTTTTTTTTTTTTTTAAAGATTTTATTTTTTCCCTTTTTCTCCCCAAAGCCCCCCGGTACATAGTTGTATATTCTTTGTTGTGGGTCCTTCCAGTTGTGGCATGTGGGATGCTGCCTCAGCGTGGTCTGATGAGCAGTGCCATGTCCGCGCCCAGGATTCGAACCAACGAAACACTGGGCCGCCTGCAGCGGAGCGTGTCAACTTAACCACTCGGCCAAGGGGCCAGCCCCTGTAACTCTATTTGAAAGCACTAACTACATCAAATAGTCAGCATTGGCCTATGAAGAATAATAGATAAAAATATACCATTGCTTATCAGAAACATTATCTGAGAGGAATAGTCTGGTTGTGAATGATGAATTATGACATTAAATGGAAAAAAACCCCTCAAATATGAGCATATTTGTTTAACCTAAAACACGTAAGCTATCATCTTTATTTTTCCCCTTCACTCTTAACAGGTTGTAACCACTCAGCAAGAGAGTGCATGCCAACGTTTTAAGCTTCTTTGCTTTTTTATTTAGTTAAAATGCTAGTAAATTTTAAAACTCCTTTGCCATAGAAGTTTAAACAATTATTTTATAGAACTACATTAGGACAATTTTGCACAAGGTCCTGAGGTTTTTTGGAGAAGGAATATTCAAGTCAAAGAGTGTTATACATCAAAAGAAAAGCACTGCCAAAATTTAAATGTGCATTTTTAGGTTTATTCTTTTCCACTAACTTATTAATCTCCCATTATTTTCAAGTGACAAGTCATAATAAGTGGTGAACCTATTTTAGGGATAGCCATGTGGGATGAGTGTAAATTAATGACTTTAGGAAAAAGTAAGTTAATTTTCTTCTAAGACAGGAACTGCAAGGTAGGAAACAAGAAAAGAAATAGATGAAGGGTCATTTCGATTATTTTTTTAAAATATGGTTTGAATTTAGACAGAGAAAGACAAATACCATACGATTTCACTCATACATGAAAGATAAACACACGGACAAAGAGAACAGTGGTTGCCAGGGGGGAAGCGGGCTGGGAGGGGTGGGCACAGAGGGTGAAGGGGAGCACTTATATAGTGATGGACAAATAATAATGTACAAGTGAAATTTCACAATGTTGTCAACTATTACGCCTTCAGTTAAAAAAACATAGGGTTTGAATTTACAACTCTGGGGAAAAAAGGGCAAAAAAATATTGAAGTAAAAGTACAGTGGAACTCTAGGAAAAGACAACTAAATGCAGGTCAACCAAGGGGGCAATGTGAAAATATGCCATGTAGCATCCACTAGCAACACAACCAAAATGAGTCCTTGGTCCACTCTGTGGCAAAATCTCAGAGTAAATAATAAGGATATTTCAGGAACTTGGTCATTAAATCTTAAATTCAAATTCCACCTCCATTACTTCTGACTTATACATCCTTGGGAAAATCCCTTCACTTTTGTTTGCTCGTCTATAAGACGGAGCTAAAATCAGGACTGGCCGATTCCACAGCCCTTGCTCCCAACTGGTACCCCGCCTCCTGTCCTCTTCATCCTCACCTCACCCATCCCCTTCCCCTTAGCCTGAACCACACTCCAGACTCTGCAATCATGCAAGCAAAGCCCTGGACCTCGTCCCCTCACTCAGCTTCTGCCTGCTGTGTGCTTCCTCTCTCTACCAAAGGCCCCACAAGAAGGTCTGTCTCAGGGTTCTGAGTGGTCATCCCCCAGGTCACCTGCTTATGCTATGTGGCTACAGAGCAACTGCTCTACCCAAAGTACTTGGCAAACCCCACCACCAAATGCTTAGTTGGGAGATAAAACGGTTCCTGTTTGTTCTCACCCTCCCTGAGCTTTCTGAAGCACCTGGCAGTGGTGACCTTTCTGGCTGTTTATTCACTTTCTTCCCTTGACTTTCTAAAAATGACTCTTTCTTGGTTCTTTTTCTATTTCTTTGACACTGCTTTCCTGGTGACATTCCCTCATGCCTTTTTCTTTAAGGACGTTTTTACCCACAAGTTTCCATTCTTGGGCCCAGGTGTTTAACTTGTAAAGTTTATAAAATTTTCATGGATGATCTAACACTCCACACCCACATTTTTTTTTAACTTTTAATTTTGAGACAATTGAAGATTCACATGTACTTGTAAGAAATAATAGAGAGATCCCAAATATCCTTCATCCCAATGGTAACATCTTGCAAAGCTGCAGTACACTATCACAATCAGGAAATTGACACTGACACAACTCATCAATATTCAGAGTTCACTAGTTTTACATGCACTCATTTGTGTGTGTGTGCATTTGGTTCTATGCAATTATTTCACATGTATGGATGACAGACCCACATTTTCACTCACATTCCAAGGCCCAGAGATGAGCTCTTGTCATTTTGGGGAGAAGAGTGGTTGAGGAGGACATACAACAGTCCCTAAGTCCTGACAATACCCACACAGTCTAAAATGGACCTCTGCTATGAGTAGAGCAATCCTCAAACTGTGGCATGTAAATTCCCATCTCTCTCAGCATGATGTTTTGCTGGTCGGGAATACTCTATCAGCTTCTTTCAAAGTCTGCCCATCCTTCTAAGTCTGGCTTAAGTCCTTCACCATGGGAGGCCCCCATGGTGCCACCAGTCCACAAATTCATCTTTCTGCATTAATCCTGTCTCTCCTATTACATGTAAAATTCCTTGAGGACAGAAAATGAGCCTTTATTGTGGGTCCAATGGGTCTGAAACATACAGGTCCTCAATAATACAAAATCCACCTAAGATGGGAAAAGAGAGAGGAGAAGAAACAGAGAAAAAAGGAAGAAACAAGGAAGGCAGAATTTGATATCACAGAGGACTTTTTCTAGCAGGATTTCAACAACTAGATTTCAAAAAAATAAAAGCAATCATGGACAAAAGCCTACAATCCTTCCTTTTCCTGCCCATAAGAATTAATATTCTGAAGAATCTCACCCTCTTCAACAGTAAGCAGGTTTCCCAGTTCTGCTGATGAATGATATTGGACTGGCTCAGAATTCCTCACATTTGCCAGCGGCAGGAAGGGGTCGTAATCTGTGGATGACAGGTCGGCCAGGGTCAACGTGTAGTGACTTTGTTGGGTGTATGTGCTTGAGCCACAAACACAGCAGTGCAGAACCTGTGAAAAACAGAAGGGAATGTGTGCCATGGATGACACTAACCTCCCGTCCCCTGACAATCTGTCAAAACTACAACAGCACTCAGAAGGCAGGACATCTCCTTGGTAATACTTGAAAACAGAGAATTCTTTCCATTTCCAAAGTATCTTTGTGCTATTAGCAAGTTAATTTTGCTCCTTTCACATCAATGCCAATAAATATATTCTCAAGGAAAAAGGAAGGCAAAAGTGAAAAAGCACTTCTTGAGCCATTCTATGTGGTTGCACATACCTAAATCCTGCTTCACTCCACCAGAGGCAACACAAGTGGAAGAAACTAAATCAGGAGATGAAGAGTAGCTGTGGGGTGAGCTCCAGAATACACAACCACCACCCATGGTGGAAGGCAGAATGAAACCAATAAGTAGAGACCATTAGTATACTTTATAACCATTCATGAATTTGAATTAATGTAACTTGTGACCCCATGACTTGGAAGGGCAAATTTAAAATTTTTTTTTTTTTTTTTTTTTTTTTTAAGATTTTATTTTTTCCTTTTTCTCCCCAAAGCCCCCCGGTACATAGTTGTGTATTCTTCGTTGTGGGTTCCTCTAGTTGTGGCATGTGGGACGCTGCCTCAGCGTGGTCTGACGAGCAGTGCCATGTCCGCGCCCAGGATTCGAACTGACGAAACACTGGGCCGCCTGCAGCGGAGCGCGCGAACTTAACCACTCGGCCACGGGGCCAGCCCCGCAAATTTAATTTTTAAAAGTACAATTAATGAAAGTAATTTAATACAAATTTTTAAAGTTTTCTTATTTTTAAAAGATTAATTTCCCCAAAACTCACTGGTTATTTATGAATTGCAGTTGACTTAAAGCTCTAACTACTCTTGTTTGTGCTTTTGTGCACGTACAAGCCATGTACACACAATTCATCTTGAGTATGCCAAAATGTATAAAGGAACTAATAACTGCACTAAATTTTACTTTTTGATCATAAATTCAAAAAACCTGATTTTTATGAAAATCAAGGTAATATTTTAGAAACTAAGGACATATCTTTGGGTTAAATATATTTATACAAAGTAAATTCACATATAGACGACTGGCTTTGATTTGCCCACGTGGCAGGAGGCCTTGTGATCAGGTTGGACATCTTCCGATTTAGTTCCTTCTACTTGTGGTGCCTCTTGGGGACTGGAGGATTTAGGTGTGTGCAACCTTTGCACATGGCTAAAAAGGACCAAGAATTATAGTCAGCAGGGGACAACTGTATACATCTTCTTCCAAGCAAAAAGGCAGTATAGGAAAATCCTTATGGTAGCTTTCTTATTAACATAAAAATTGAGCTTCTGTCATTGAGAGCATTAATTTCTATTAGTCAAATGCAATAAATATAATAAATGCAAATTAAAACCACAATGCCATGGCATACCTATCAGATAGCAAAGTGTCAGCAAGAATGTAAAGCAACTGCAATTCTCAGACACTGTTGGTGACAGTGTTAATTAGCACAACCACACCAGAAAATTATTTAGTGTTCATTACTAAAGTAGAACACATGTATTCTAGCAACACCTCTCCTAGGTATACACCCAACAGAAATGCATACATCTGTGTACCAAAAGACATACTAGAATGGAATGTTCACAGAATTATTTTATGGTCCCAAACTCTAAACTACCCAATGTCCATCAACAGTAGTATAAATAAATCATAGTTTATTCTCACTGTGTAATACTAAATAGCAATGACAGTGAAAAATCTACGACTATTCATAACAGTATGAGTGAATCCCTCAAAAATAATGTTGAGTGAAAGACGTCAGACACAAAAGCACACACTGTATAATTCTATCCATACAAAATTAAAAAATAGGCAAAACAAATCTATACTGTCAGACAGGATAGGGGTTACCCTGGGTATGTTTATGGGGGTAGTGACTAGGAGGAGACACAGTGGAGGCTTCAGGGATGCTAGGAATGTTCTGTTCCCAGAGCTGGGATCTGGTCTTATAGGTGTGCTCACTTGGCAAAAATTCATCAAGCTTTCACTTATGATTGAAGTGGTTTTCTGGATGCATATTATATTTCAATAAAAAGTTTCCTTTAAAAATGCAATAAAGAGTTATTCAATAAATTTATGAATCATGTTAACTATGAGGTGACTTTTATATTGGTAAAGCAATTTTAAGAGAAATCTTTTAAGAAATAAATTAGAAAAAAGATGAATTTAAATGATTGTGGCTACTTTAGTTGGTTAAGCCAAACCTTATACAGGTTTATAAGCCAAAAGTATGCCACAAGTATCTAATTAATCCTAATATAGTTATTAAAATCTTTGACCACTGAAGAAACCATTTAAAAATACACAATACTTTTTAGTAGAATTTTAACCATGGTTAAGTGGTGTTTTGTTTAATTTAATATATTTTAAAATAAAGCAACAAAATAATTAGTTAATGACTTGGAATCTTTTTTTTTTACTATTATTAAAAGTTTATTACTAAAAACATAAACAACAGAATTGTTCCTAGGCAACAGCAATTATTCAATGAACACACAAATGCTAAATAGATAGAGAGATAAACAGACAAATAATGACTAAATTGGGCTTTCACAGGAGGGACTGCCTGTAAGGCTGATAGGGAAGGGTAGAATAAAGGGTCCAGAGCAAAATACCACACCTGGTCATCAGTAGGGTTTGAAATTCAAATATTTTAAGTACTATAAAAAATGAGGCTAATTACTTTCATGTGATATATTTTCTTAATTTATTTCTTAAGGTCTTTTAAAGCAAAGAGATTACTGGAACCATTAATACTTTTTTCTTTCTTTGATTAACAGATTTTGTCAAACTAAGGCTCTGGATATTCCTACAATATAAACAGTTCTTTTTTAAATGATCACGGTCTTTAAAAAGACCACGTTACATGAAAATTGGGGGATTCTGATCAAACTGCAGTTGTTTAAAGATGACAGTCATGTAAAAATGCATGCACCTTGCATTTGTTAACCAGTTCTTTACAATTATATCTGTTCTGTTTTCACTCCTTAAGTTATTCATTTCTTTTAAAATGTTTAAGCCTCATAAATCCTTTTCAAAAGGGCATAGATAAAGAAGTAAATGCATAAAATGTATTTTGGTAATTCTCCAATGCTTAATTCCATAATCCACACCTTTGAGGCCCAGCTGGAAACTCACCCTGTAGATATAATCCAGCAAAGGGGCTCTGGCTGAGTGTTGCTCCTCCAGGGCCGCTGTGGACACTGGGTGGAGAAGGGTGTTCACCGGCAACGCCATGCACCAGTCCAAGAGGCAGAGCAGTAAGGACACAATAAACTGGAAGAGGAAACAGGCCCAGTACCATATACTGCAGTCTCTTAAACTTCACTACATGTAATAACAAACAACAGAACTGTCGCTGCACAAAAGTAATTATTCAATGGACACACAAATGCAAAAGGAATGAATGCATGAACAAAGTTTGCATAGGAGAGACTGTTAGAGCCAATGCAGAAAAATATTATAAAGGATATCGCTACACGTAACATCATTCATCATTCTGTCTTACATATTTAAAAACAAACTCTAGCGAAAACTTAGTTAATATGCCACCTACCTTCTTATCTGTTTCCACTGAGGAGTACTCCGCACTTGGTAAAAGAAAAGCAATTGTGGCCACAAGGATCTGCATAAAAGACAAATCCCCAATCAAACAGACCATAGTAATACTTTTAGAAGCCATATGATAGGAGTCCCAAGACAGCTTTGCAACTAAATCCAGCTTGGTGTCAATTCCCTAGAGGAAGGTGACAAAAAGCAAAGAGCCAGTTTGGAGATATGCATGATCTCGAAAATCGGGGAAGGCAATGGGGCCTTGCCTGGTTTCTACTCGACTTTACTGATGGTCAAACTGGGGGCCCCAGAGAAAGGAATATTTCTGTAGTCAGACAATTTCCATCATTGGCCTCCACACCTTTCACAATGAAAGCAAAAAGTATTTTCAAAAATAATTATGAAAATGCTCCCATTTAATTATCTTATAAATACCCCAGTTCTCTACCTGCCATCCTTGTGTCACAGCATCCCTTTCATTCTCAAAGGTATTGCTGTTTGGAAGATAAATTATATGGTTGCCCTAAAACGCAACTTTACATTTTGCAGAATCTTATATTGCTATGTCCAAAGTTCTATTTCACTCTAGGTCTCATAAGGTCGAAAATCACTTACGATTTCTGATGTATCTTTGAGAGACCAAAGTGGTCTCACTGGTGAAATCTGTCTAGGGCTGAGAGAAAATAAATCAATCTCTCTTCTTTCTCCCTATAACACCACATGGAGGAAAATCAAATTTCCTTGAAGAGGTACCATTGGATGTGTAAAGAACAGAGCATGTTTTAAAAAGTGCAGCTATACCAAGAGGCAGGAACGGCTGTGCCTCACCACTAGGCACCCACAGGATGATGGTCCCTGCTCCTGTACACACAGAGCACCCTGAAATGTCGCTGACCTCCAGGACATTATCCTTGAGATGATTCTTCCTGGTCCTTCTGTCCTTCTACTCCACCAATTACCCCACAGAGGGTATTATAGTAGTAATCTCATTAGAGCTGAGTAATCATGCAACGGCAGAGCGCATGGTAGGGGCTTCAGTCTGGGAGAGACTCCTGTTTTACACAACCATGCCCCCAGCCCCGCCCCCACATGGAGGGCATCATAACCAGCTGCCTACTTCTTGTTGGCACCATCCAAATTACTCTTGATGAATGAAGCCCAATCTACAAAAGGTCTCTTTGTTGTGATCGTGTCTGCCTTTCAAACTCCCCAAGTGTAAGGCTCTGCCCTGAAACACTGGTGGCTTCTTTACGTAGTGCTTGAAATCACAGCTGAGAAGATCCAGTGCACTTTAATCTTAAAATGAATGACTCATATGGCAATTTAATACTCAGTTCTCTAACAATTATCTGAGTATCTATAATTAATTAAATATCAAATATATTAAAGGAAATGCTTACATTTTAGCATTACAAGAAAAAGACTTACTTCTGCAATTTTCCGAGGCAAAGAGGTTTCAAACATCTGAAGCTTTTCCCAGTAGGAAACCAGCAACTGAAGAACATCACAGGCTACCTGAGCCACGATTTTGTTAGGAAACTATAGAAAGAAACAAAACCCCAAAGTAAATGACCCAATTTAACATGTACATTATTTCTAAGGAAGAAGAAAACAGTTCTTTCTTTCCAGCTCCATATAGGGATACACTTCCTTGTTTTGCATGAAATTTATGAAACATGTATCCTATTACCAGATAGTTTATACACAGCCCCTACTCTTGACTGCCTCTTGTCTAGACTAGCTGTACTAGTTTACATAACATACAGAAACAGGCAGCTGTCATTTAATCACTTGGAAATTAAAACAATAATTTCAAAAGCCTTCAGATCATATAAATCATAGTTTTGACAATTAGAGGAAATTAAAACTTAGCAAATTATTGACTATCCCCTGTGTGCTGAACCTTTTACAAGGATTTTACTCATTCTCACATTGATAACTCTTCATTAACAGCTCTGCACGGGAGATGGTATCTTCATTTTACACATGGAGAAACAGGGATCAATCAAATGACTTTCTATCCTATGAAGTTAAACTTAATCTGCATGCATAAGATACTAAGAAATGTGAAAAATTTGGGACTATGAGAACATAATTCATAAATTATGGTACACAGTCATGCATCACACAATGACGTTTTAGTCAACGACAGACTGCATATACAACAGTGGTCCCATAAGATTAGTACCACGTAGCCTACATATGTAGTAGGCTATACCATCTAGGTTTGTGTAAGTATACTCCGTGATGTTCTCACAATGACAAAATCGCCTAACAACGCCTCTCTCAGAATGTCTTCCTGTCGTTAAGCAACACAACACCGTATTCAATTACTTTGAGCATGTTTTCTGAGTCTGGCTTGTGTCCAAGATCCTCTGGCTGCTTCTATTTCTTGTGAGATGGTATGTCTAAGGGGCAGTACCTGTAAGGACCATTGGCTGGGGATGCACAAGAGGGATGAGGGCATCCTGTGTTTCTCTCCTTGGTCAGAACCTGGGCTACCCTGCTATCCATATCTCGTTATCTAGAGAAGAGAGGTTTGTCACTGATTCTGCATCTTTCTCTAGGGAAACTTCTGGATATGTAGCTTAGGTACTTCTACACCAAGAACTCCAAGTCACATGAAGCAGACACCAGCTGACATGAGCAACACATAAACACCAAGGAAAAGACAACATTTAGCATCTCACTGACAAATGCACAGGATAAGGAAGAAGGTAAGGGAAAGATGATCAATTTTTTAATTCTACAGAATAAACAGTTACTGACTGCCCCTCCCTGACAGGCACAAGGTGAACCTAGGGCAAGAGCATGTGCACTCAAGGGGCTCTTCACAGCCTCCTCTGGCCATCGAAGTTCCAGACGACCTGATCCTCATGGGTCTCTTCCCATCTCTCAAATGTTCTAGCTTGTTTCTGTCCCAGGACCTTTGCAACTGCTCCCTGCTTTGCCTGGGACTTGTTCCCCAGGTCTGCATTTGGCCAGCACTGCCATATCTTTTAAATCATGGCATTAAATGTTATCTCTTTCAGAGGGCCACCATGCCCATCCAAAGGAGTAGCAGTCTACCCCCTCCAGGTCTGCAGCTCCATCCAGTTCCCCTGTAATAGATTTTTTATGGTATCAAAAGCTATCAGACCTGATCTTTTGTGTTTGTCTGCTTGCTCTTTTGTGTGTTTATTTTCCTGCATCTTACTCACCACTGTATTCCTAATGTCCAGCACAGCCCCCTGAGGGAAAATGCATGGTGTGTTTGAGGTGAGGATAGAACATGGAGGGAATGGAAGAAGACGAGTGGGCGCTGGGTGTGTTTCTGTTGCATCAGAGCAATCAAGTCATGGCCAAGTCATAGAAACATCAGGCTAGAAACAGACGAGGAAAATGATGAAATGAAAGCTATGGCAGACAAGACAAAAAGGCTATGGACAGAAAGGGGTGATGTGAGAGAGAGAGGGGCAGATAGCAGAGAGAAAGCATCAAAGAGGGAGGGAAGAGCTGGGCTAAGACTGGAGGAATGCAGAGCCAGAGTCTTTCCTTTCAGGCAGTGGGCAGCCGGGCAAGGCACTTAGGCAAGAAAGGTGAGTGCGGAGGGTCAGAAGTGGGATAGTATTACTGACAGATGAGTGCTGTGGGGAATGGCAGGATGAAATAAATCATTCATTCACTCACGCACTCATTGGGCACATATTCATGGAGTACTGACAATGTGCCAGCACTGAATTAAAAGCACAGGGCACACGATGTACCAGGCAGATACAGTCCTTACTCTGAAGGACAGATCCCTCCGGTGGCAGTATGGCGGGCAGATCTGTTGGGGGCTAAACCAGGGCCATGGCGTGGCGAGGTGTTAGGAAGCTCAGTTTCCGGTACAGGGAGCTAGCCCAGGTAAAAGATGGCCCTGGGGCAGCAAGACTGTGACTGGAGAGGGTGGTGGGGTAAGGAGGAGAGAAGGTCAATGATGTCTCATAAGATGGGGTAAGAGAAAGGAGAAGCAGGTGGAACTGAGGGCGGGGGCTCAGGTCAGGCCTCCTCTCACTCAGGTGCCTGGGAGGCAACTCACCTGAGCTTGAGCCCATGCTGCCACTCTAGTGCCCTCAGCCCACGTCCTCTTCCTCAATGGGATGCTAAGTGTATAAGTCTGGCTTCAGCTTAGATCAACTCCCCACCTCCACTGCTGACAGGCTACCCCACCAGAAGCAAACAACTAGCCCAGCGGAATTCTCCAGGCGGCTGCGCAGCTAGACTGTTCCCATTCACTGTTGTAGGGGCAGGCTGGTTCTCATCTACACCCCTTGGGGAACACTTCCCTAGCCCATGCTGACCATGCTCTTCCCACAACTGAGGGAACACCTGGGTTGACCGCACCCATTGTTTCTGAGGGACACAGTTACAGCAGAGCAGTGCCTGGAGCTGTGTGAAGCCCGTAAGGCAGGAACCCTTCCAGGGCTCGTGCCCCCAACTGCCTGCTCTGCCACCTCCTCCTCTCCCTCCACCTCTCTCCCTCCTGGCAGAGCCCCAAGCCTCCCTTAGGCCCCTTTTCTCAGAGTGGCTGCTGTCCCCTTGCTCCTGTGGCGACCGTTTCCCTTCTTGTCCTTGGTTCTCTTAGATTTATGCACTAAGTCCTTCGGTAAAAACCCAACTGGCACAGCAACAGAGGTATCAGAGGGAGGGGGGGCGGGTGCTGTCCCAGAGACCAGGACTTAAGTCACGAGTCTTCCTCTGTTCTTAATAATGGTTAAAGGGAGACTGATTTGGCTCATCCTGGCCCTCTGATTTGTCAGCAGTTCAAGCTGGAGCAAGTTCCTTGGCCTCCCTCAGTCAGTCACTTTCTCCTTTATCTCTTAAATAGGGAGAGCAGCAGCACCGGCCCAGGAGCGGCAGGATTCTATGGACAGTCCATGCACTGTGCTGGCACACCCCTGACAGAGCAAGGGCTCAATACATGGCAGTCACATTTTTCTGGTGCCATTATATTTTTCCTCATGATTATAGAAAAACTACAAAAACTCCTGAAAATTTGTGGAAATATAAAGAAAAAATGTAAGCCATCTTATATCCTTCTACTCTTGTTTCAAAGTCCCTCTCTCTCTTCTATACTATATAAAACCATATATGTAGAAGTATCTTCATTCTAAGATACCATTAAATTATTAACACCTTTTCCAGGAAAGGTGTAGAGGTGGAGGAACCATATCACATTAAATATACATTTCTAGATTTAAGAAAGATTAAAATTTGAGAAATAGATCTTAGAATTGAGAAAAATGGGGATTAAAAAAGTGAATTGGAAGCTATAGATATACAATTGATATCCAACCTTTTTCACTTTAATAATTATATGTGAATATTTCTCCAGGTCTTTGGGAGTCAGGGGGAGTGTCTTGAACACCACAGTTGTGCAAAAGCCCAAACGTGGGGCCAGAGCATCCTGGGTTAACCCTGGGAAGCTCCTTAGTTCCCACTCAGCTCATTTTCCTCATCTGTGAAGTGGAGGTGCTAGTAACCCTTCATCTCATTGGATGATTCCAAGGATTAAACACATAACAAAGGTCAGGGGTTGGCACCATGCTCAGGCCAGAGGGAGCACCCCTAAGTGATACCTTGGTTTGAGCAATTTTCCATTCCTCACCACAGGGATCAGCAGCAAGAGTTTTTCCAGCTCTCATGATATAACGAGCATCCCCAGGTGTTGTGGAGGATGAGGTGACAAGTAGAGTGGTCAGAGGGCACACTTAGGGAACTGGAGGCACCAATTTTGGCCAGGGGGAGGGGTGGGTGAGGAGGGCTGCCAGGAAATCAGGCTGCAAAGGCAGGCAGGGGCTGGAAGCCAAGGCATGGGTAGGGGACGCCCCTGGCTGGTTATCCTGTGGGCTGAAGCAGATAATGCACAAAGGGTGACATAGGGACTGTTGCTGGCTTGGGGATAACTATCCCAAGGGTAGCTGCAATGGCTGTTACTATTATAGCAGCACGTGGCAGGCAGCAGAGAAGGGCAAGCAAGAACCTGGAACAAGGTCCTTAACTCTCCTGCACCTGAGTTCCTCCACTGTAAAACGGGGCACTTACTTTGCAACTGAGAACTTGCACAAACTGTCAGCACAGTGCCTCGCAGGGACTGGGCACTCCCTGGTTCTGAAGGTGTAACAACAGCAACGCTAATTATTACCACCATTTCTAAGCAGGAGCCAGAAAGGACACAGCAGGATTTGAGCTCTGTTGTAGGAAGTGGCCTAACAGCGCATATAGAAGTTCAGGTGTGTCTTTACTGTCACACAGCTCTGCTCTCAGTGCTGGTTCCATCGTTATACCTACATGGCTATGGGCTCACAACCTGATTACTCTGGGCTTTGCTTTCCTCTGGCGTGTCAAAGGGATTATAACATCTACTCTGCAGAGCTGTTGTGAAGATTAACAAAAGTATTTAGAAACTTTGCCATGAATCTGGCCCAGCGGGAGTGCCCAGTAAATGGTAGCCCTTCTTCTCATTAATAAAGAAAGGGAAAAAGATGTCCTAAAAGTGCCCACGGCCCAGCTGGACGGCGAGCACTCAGGGCCGCTAACTGGGACTGTCAGGTCTCTCCAAGTCCTGCTGAAGACACCAGAGCATGAAATTCCACTTTCTTGTCACTCCCACCAGAAGGTGACAGCTATCTTGCTTGCCACAGGAGCTGCCCAGTCACCAGAGGAACCCCATCTGGCCACCAGGCTTGGGCTCAGGCTAAAGCCATGAGTGCTCATGCTATGGACAGCCGGGTTGTGGCTGCCAGAGGGGAAGCAGCCGTTGGTGGGCTCTCCTGGGAACCTCACAACACATTCAACATGGCTCTCATAAAAAGAACTTTTGAATCCCAACCTCTCTGTAAGGTAGGGGAAAATAAAGATGGGGCTAATTCAAACTAAAAATGGGATCTAGCTTAATGTCAAGTACACATCACAAACTGGTAATACCTTCAAAGTGACACCTATCACATTGATGGCTGCTTTCAGCTGAGGATGGCTTGTACACTGCGCAAGTTCTTCACAAATCCAGACCCCAAGGGAGCAAATGGCAATGCATCTTTTGAAAGAGAAGGAAAAGGAGGAAAACGCTCATGAAATTTAATGTATTTTCTTGGTTTTTTTCAAATGACAAAATATTTTAAATCTTTTTATATAAAGTAGCAAAAATTATAGATACATTAACAGAATGTCTTCTTGAGAGAGAAGATGAGATACTCTCAATAGGCTTTCAAATAGTATTTTCAGGACAAACAGAAATACTGGTAATAGTTAGCACATAAAGACTTAATGAAATAAATGGTATATTTTCTGTTGTCACAGCCCATATATCACTTATTTTTGCTGAAACTAATTTTTATTATATTTTATTTCTTCAAGATATTTTTGAGGATGAATCTTAGGAAATTGTTAGAAGCTGAGTTTGTAATGGTTTTCCTTACAATAAAATACACAACACCTACCACAAACAGAAGACAAATCCTGTATTTTATTGTAAAGAATATCTGAATACAACTTTTAAAATAAAAATAAATTTCACTGCTATTTCTTTTAAACAATGTGTTAAGAAAAAATATTCTTTAAGTTGCACAGTTCTTTAAAAATTATCTTAATTATCAATTTTAAATGGTAAAATTCTTTGAAATTGATATACTCCACTATCTTTTGCAATGATCAAAAACTCATATTCCTGTTAATTTTTTCTGAATGCCCATATATAAAATTAAAATACTTGCTCCCAAATGTGCTCACTTGCAGGATTCAAACTACAACCTGGAAGCAGACATTAGCTGTAATATGTACATGTTGTTCTTTGTAAGAAGAGGATACATCCAGTGCCAATCAAACCAGAAATACTGTCCAGTTCTCCATACTGAAAGTTCCTTTGTATTCGATATAATTCAGCAATTAAAATCAATATACTTTGAGGTTTTAAAACCACCATATTCCACTGGATTCTCATCTGTTTAAATTAAGATAGACAAAGTGCTTCATAACTAGTTTATTTAAATGAATTAAAAACCCTTTGGAGACCATGTCACCATCCACCAAAATTTACTCAGTAAAAGCAGGGCAATGCAGTGTGCAAGGTGTGCCAGGCCCTTTTGTTTTTCTAACAGCAGCACGGAGTTCCACACAACCCTAATCCTCGACTTCCTCACTGTGTAGAACTGTCTAAATTTATCTCTCTTGCCTAACTCCTACCCTTATTCTCAGTCAAGAAACTGCACTTTGCATTCTTATCTTTGCAGTAATTCCCATGTATTCTATATTCTTTCCAAAAGCCTCTTTATTCCCCCCTCAGCTTAACTCAAACTGATTGTTCAACCCACTAAAATCTATACAACTTGGAATTATATCCAAAATCATATTTTCACCATTTTAAGACTACACATTTATTTTTTACAACCCAGTAACCTATTTGTTAAATATAATTTGTTAAGAACAAACCTCTCTCATGTCTACGAACACCTGCATTACTCTGTAACCATTTAGCCTGGCACTATGGAGAATGTTTGTGACCCATAAAATGATTTTACAATCTAAACGACCCTTATTTGCCTTGAGTTTTAAACCACGCTAGCTTATAAACGGCTCTTTCATACAATTTTATCTCTTTGAAATTTATCATTTAACACTCTACTTAGTATCTTCCCGTTCTAATACTTTGTTACTCCTCATGTCTAGGAATTCCTGTCAATTAAGGTTCTCCATATTCCAAATACGTCCTTTGTGATCCCAAATGAGTTTTATCTACCAAGACTCTTTTTTTAGCTAATGGCAATACTATCTTCACTCTCATTCTGTATTCTAACACACTCTTTTGATACTATTTGTTGTTACCTCATATCACTCCAATTTATATAACAAAAATGTATTATTTTTCCTTAATTTTTCTAAATTATCACATAGTTATAACTATATTCTAAGTTAATTATCCTCCATTTATTTGCAACATTGATCATATTTCAGTCTGCTTGCTTACATACACTTACATGGACTTAATTTCATTGTCTAACTCCTTTTATACACAGCTAAGGAAGACTGACAATATCACACATTTCTATTCCATTTTTAACTCCTCGAGAAATTTGGCTTTCTACGCCAAAGAAAAAGGGGGGGAAAAGTATTGTCAATATTTATTGAAGTTCTGAATGTGGTGGGTATGGGAAAAACAAGGATTTTCCTCAAGTTTCTGGATTGAAAATCTGGGTAGATAATGGTGCCATTTACTGGAAAGTAAGGGTTTGGGGTCAGACAGCAGACTCAAGGTTCAGTTATGGTTGTGTTAAGTTTGGATGTGCTAAGACATCCAAGTTGAGATGTCAAGTAGGCAGTTTAATATATAAGCCTGAATATCTAGGGGGTTCACAGAAGGGTCTAGGTAAATAAATTCAGTATCATCAGTAAGTAGGTGGTATTTAAAGTCTGGTTAGAATAAATAAGAGCACCTAAGAAAGTGATGGAGAGAGAAGCAGACCAGCCCTGAACCCTGAGTCACTCTAACATTCAGGGGTTAAGTAGAGGAGGGATACCAGGAAGGAGCAGCTGTAGAGCTGTAGGAGCAACATCAGATGATGTTCTAAGGAATTGGCATTATTCAGGAAGAGGGTAAAGACAGACTAACTTCAGAATTAGGAAATAGAAGTACGCATATTAAAATTTCTAAGGTAACCTCTAAAAGAACTGAGAGTCTGAAAATTCCAAAAATAGAGGTAATAAATGGAATGTAGAAAATATAATCAATCTGAAAGAAAAGAAAGAAGGAAGGAAGGAAAAAAGAAAGAACGAGAGAAAGAAAAGAAGATAAAAAACCAAACGAAATAAAAAGGAGAAAATGAAAGAAATATTAAGAAGGAATAAGAACAAAGTATAAAATAAGATGTAAGAAATACATCCAAATATCTCAGTAATTGTAATAAATGTAAATGAACTAAAGCTTCAGTTAAAAGATAAAGATCAAATAGGGTAAATGCATAAAATCAAGTATGTACAGTTTTTGCAAAGAGATTTAAAAAGAACAATATAAAAAGGTTAAATTTTAAAACATAGAAAATATTATTAAAAAATAGCTGAATCAATATCAGACAAGTGGCCTTTAACATAAAAAAATCATTCTTAAAGATAAAGAGTGTCACTATATAAATATAAAAGATTTGATCCACTATAGAGATGATAATTATAAACTTCTATGCAGCTAATAACATAGCTTCAAAATATATAAAACAAAAATAGGCAGATATACAAGGAGAAATAGATAAATGCACCATAATAGTAGGAGATTTTAACATCTCTCTCTCAGTAAATTATTAAGATGATGAAAAAAAATTAGAAAGGATATGAAATATTTGAAGCATATGGTTAAAAAAATTAATGGACACATCTGGAGCACTGCACTCAACAAATGGAGAACAGTGTACACATTCTTTTCAAGCATATATGATATATTTGCAAAAACTGTCTACATATTGGGTCATAAGGCAAATCTCAACAATTTCAGACTGTTATCAGTCAGACAACATTTTGGATCCACAATGCAATTAACTAACATATCAGTAGCAAAACGATAAACAGAAATGACTGGCTGTTTGGAAATTAAGAAATATATTTCTAAATAAACCATGACTCAATGAAGGAATCATAATGGAAGTTGGAGAAAATTTGTAATGGAAAATATTACGCACCAAAACTTACAGAACTCAGATAAAGTTGTACCTCGAAATAAACATGTAGACTTAAATGTTTGTATTTGTAAAGAAGAAAGGCTGAGAATATACTAAATGTGCAACTTAAAAAGTAAGAAAAGGAATAATGGAGTATAAACAAAGTAGGAGAAAGAACATAAAAAAGAGCAGAAAGTAGGAAATAAAAACAAATATAGAACAGAGAGGCTGAACAAAGACAAAAGTCTATTCTTTAAAAAGATGAATAAAGTTGACAAATCTGTGGCAAGTCTAGTGGGGAAAATCAGGGAACACATAAAAAGTGTTAGAGATTAAAAAATGCATATAGTTACAAAGTGAAAGAGATAAAGGACTGTAAGAAGACAATGGACACATCCTGTATGCCAGTATATTTCAAAACTTGGAACGGACAAACTTCTAGAAAATTTTAGTTTATGTAAACTGTTCAAAAAAAAGAGAAGAAAACCTCAATATTCCTAAAATCAATGAGGAAAATAGTCAGTGGTTAACCTTCTCATAAAGAAAATACCAGACCTAGACAGTTTTACCATTAAGGTCTACTAAATACACAAGAACTCTAATTTTACAAAAACGCTTGCTGACTAAAGAGAATGAAACAATACTTCACTTATTTTGTGAGACTATATAACCTCGCAATTAAGCCTGATGAGGACAGGATGGTAAAAGAGAACTACGGGCCACGAACACGCATGTACATGCAACTTCCCGGAACAAAACACTAGTCAAACCAGATCCAGCACTGTATAAATGAAGCTGGGTTTATCCCAAAACGCAAAGTTACTTTAATATTAGCAAACTGATAATGAATTTATAGCTTCTAGTAATGGCAGACTAGAAAATTTAGACTAAACCATCCACTGAAGACAACTGAAGAAGTTAGATAAAATACAAAAAGAAGGAATCCGTTAAAATCATCAAAGAGCTAACAAGACAGTGACGGGTGATAGGCTGCTAAACTGGAATGAGCCTAGACCAGGGAGCAGGGCACGAGCCAATACCTAGGAGGCAGCAGGAGGCTGAGGTGGGCTTCTGCGGACCTCATGGGGTTGGAGGTTAACGATCAGAAAGGATAATTCCCTTTCACCAGTGCTCCCTGCTTTGGGCTTTACCTTGGGAGAAGAAGTAGAAATTTTTCATCATGTAGGTGACCTGGGGAAATCTAGTGGTTAAGATTCGGTGCTCTCGGGGCTGGCCCCGTGGCTGAGTGGTTAAGTTCGTGCGCTCCGCTGCAGGCAGCCCAGTGTTTCGTTGGTTCGAATCCTGGGCATGAACATGGCACTGCTCATCAAGCCACGCTGAGGCGGCGTCCCATATGCTACAACTAGAAGGACCCACAACGAAGAATACACAACAATGTACCGGGGGGCTTTAGGGAGAAAAAGGGAAAAAAAAAAAAAAAAATCTTTAAAAAAAAAAAAAAAGATTCGGTGCTCTCACCTCCACAGCCCAGGTTTGCCTCCTGGTCAGGCAACCACACCACCCATCTGTTGTTATCTTACTGTGGCGGCTGCATGTTGCTGTGATGCTAAAAGCTAGGCCACCGGTATTTCAAATACCAGCAAGGCCACCCATGGTGGATAGGTTTAGCAAAGCTTCTAGACTCTGCTGAAAGGAGTCCAGAAGAAAGACCTGACAATCCACTTCTGAAAAGAATTGGCCATGGAAACCCTGTGAACAGCAGTGGAGCATTGTCTGATACAGTGCCAGAAGGTGAGAGGATGGCGCAAAAAGACTACGCAGGGTTCCGCTCTGCTGTATACAGCGTCGCCAGGAGTTGGAATTTACTTAATGGCACTAACCACAAAAGGTGGCCAAGAAAGCCTCACACCTTGGTCACAGACTGCTAGCAACCTCAGATGCCTGGCAGAAACAACCAAAATGTTTCCAAACATTGCCAAATGTCTCCTAGGGTACAAAAATCACCTCTGGTTGAGAATCGCTACCCTATATGTATATCATTTTTGTAAGTTTGTGGTTTATCCTTCCATTTTATTACTTATTAAAAATATCCGTGAATACATTCTTAATCTTGCTTTTTCTTACATTAAAGGTAGCATACTACGTATAATCTTCTGCATCTTACTATATTTACTTAATAACGACACCTTTTTAAAAAATAAAGTACAACATCTTCCTGACATAATTCTTAGTATACTTTTTAGTATGTCTAAGAGTAATGTGGAAGAATAAGTGTTTTTTAACATCAACTGTTTACACATAAATGTGTGTCTTAAAATTCTAAAACAGTTTACCTTTTATTCAACATTTACCTTGCACATTCATTTGGTTCCTCTGTGGCATTCTTCAGTAAAATATTTATGAGGTAATGCTAAAAACACAAAATTAAGTAAAATAAAAACTTTGTTTCACAGTTGATTTCCCACATGTTCTGACCGTGTTCCAGGCAGTCAGGAGCTAGTGAAGGACCAAGGAGCTCTGAGAGGCTCCCTCGGGGAGAACCTGGGGGGAAGGAAACAGAAGGCTCGGAGGAACAGCATGACGAAGGTGGTCTCAGGCGGGCCGCCCTGGGCAATGAAGCCGGCCTAGAAAAGAGAGCTTCTTGGATACAAGAAAAACCTAGCAAAGCAAGTGAGGCTTCCAGATAGGAAAATCTCAGTTTCCTTTTACTTCAATTGGACTATCTATTGTACCCTGAATCACATAATGTAACCACCTACTACAGGTAGGCTGATTGATTCCAGGATTTGAAAAACATTTTTGTTTGCCCCAAAGTCAGTTGAGAAGAGAAGAAATGCTTACTTTTATTCTCCAAGGAATAATGTGGAATTTCAAATTATTAGTAGTATTTAATCAGGCCAACAATGGGCTTGAATAGTTAGCTTATTTCAATTATTTCTCATAAATTCAACTAATGCACTAATGCAGCATAATTAATAAAATTATTACAAAGAAGGATTCATTACATAATTATGATCTGTAAGCATGACAAACAGATCTAATAAAAAACACTCAAGGAACCTATCAGTTATAATGGCAATATGCTCTGAGTCTAATATATTTAATCCCCCTAAAACAGCCTTCTGAAAAAACAACCATTGAAACATTAAATGATATAGCAAAACTTTCAGGGATTAGTAGATCAATGTATAATAATGGAAGAGAGAACCACATAGCTAGAGGTATAAAACGCTAAGCTTGAGATTCAGTCAAAACATCATGTACCTTGACATCTTTGGCTCCTGTAATGACTTCATTAACCTCTGGCACTGACTGCAGTAGAGGGATCTCCCGGTAGGCATTTGGAAAGCAGACAAGAGAACCAAGAATGGTGAGAGCTTCTGAACGAGGCGCCTGCACACAAAAAAAGTAAAACACATTTTTCTTTTTGAAAGTTAGAAACTTTAGATAAGTGACAACATGTTTTACTTTTTCACGATTTTGAGAGAGAATCTTTATAACTATCTTATCCTAGCTAAGAAATATCAGACTATGCCTGGTTATTTTCCACTAGGTGAATATTTAAGCGAGAGGTTTTCCTAAACGAAAAAAGCAAATTTCCAAGGAATGGAAAAGATCACTATACTTGGATATAAACAAGCATTGTGAAAACTGGTCTGCAGATTCATTTAGAGTCAGAAAAGCAAATAATTCAGTCATGAGTGTTTTACCTTTTTTTTTAGTCAATCTTCTTGACAAAACAGGGTAAGTGATATCAACTTAATATTGTTTTTACTGTGAAGAGAGTTAATGAAAATTTATAAGGAAGAGGGGTTGGGGCTAACTATCAGAAAGTAGAGAAGAAGAGAAAACACCAGCTACCATATGTTCTGTTTCACCAAGAACTACTTTGCAAAATAACATAGCATTTGACATCTACTGAGATACAAAATCACTTGTTTGTCCATTGCTGGAATTAGGTATATATTAAAGGAGGCACTTCACTAGATTTCAATTCAGCCACCACTTACTAGCATCTATGATTACCCAAGAATGGGGGCGGGCACCAGGACTACAAAGGTATGTGTATCCACCCACTCGCCTGTCCATCCATCCCTCTATCTACTGTACCTAATAATTACAACAATGGCAGCTAACACTTAAGGACTTCTCACTCTGTGCTAGGCATTGTTCCAAGTGCTATACAAGCATTTTCTCACAGAATGCCCTCAACAAGCCAATGAAGTGGATACTATTATTATTTCCATTTTACAGGTAAGAAAACTAAGGCTCAGAGAAATTAAGTAGCTTTTCAAGTGACAGACCCTGATTTGAACTGAGGCCATCTAACTCCAGAGTCCACACTGGGCCTGTACTGTTAAGCACTTGGGGTATGAAATGACAGAGAGCTTCCCTCCCTCAGAGAGATGACAGCTGGTGTGTGGGGTTGGGGAGAAGAGGCAAATAGTTATGTACAATTCAATGGAACATGTGCTATGAGAGCCACATACTGAGGATATGACGAGATCCCAGTAGATTCATTTTTTACCTCGCTTAGTCTCACCAGAACCACATAAATAAAAGGCAATATAAAACACAGAGAGAGATATTCTATGGGAACCCAAGCGAGGCAATGATTTGTTGTGTTCAGATGGTTTGTAAACACTAAAACAGACTATTATGAAGAGTCATCTGGCAGAGTAGGAGTCAGCTAGGCAGGTGGAGAGCTAGGGAGTAAGTTGAGGAGGCAAGAGGCATGATGAAGACAGTGGGAATAGAAAAGACAAAGGCACCCAGGGCACCTGTGGAGCTGTAAAAGGTACCACGTACACAGAGCCCAGAGAACATGTGAGTGTGCATACAGGAACTGGGAAAGCTGTAGTAGGAGGAGTCTGAGAAAGGGGCCACCTTGGAAAGACCCACAGGCCACATGGCACAGTCCTCATCTCATTCTGCCTGAGGAGTGATGCTGTCAGACTCCTAACCCCAGCAGCGGTGTGGTGCAAATGGATGCTCTCAGGGAGAGAAGAGTATCAGGCAGTCACTGATGTATAGTCTAGGCAAGAGTGATGACAGCTCCAAATGGGGCAATGGCATCAGGGATGAAGTCACTATATTTTTAATGCTTTACTTAGTTTTTTAAATATAAAGATTTGAAACTACTACAGCAAAATGTTAGGATTTGCCAAAGTCAGTTAGTGAGTAAAGAATTTCTTGTTACATGACTTCCACAATGCAAAACCCAGTGGTCACCATCCAGGCCTTATCTCACTTGACCCCTTGGTGGCACTGGATGCAGCTGATGGCTCTCTTGTACCTGGGAACACGTTAATCTTTTGGCCTCTGGGACACCTTTCTTGGTTCTCAAGGAGATCTGATGGTCTCTGTGCTGGAACTTCTCATTTCCCTCAGGATCTAAACTCTGGGATGCTGGGCATAGTTCTTTGCCCTCTTCTCTCTTAAATCTATACTCACTCCCAAGGGATATCCAGATCCATGGATTTAAAAGCCTCCTACAGGCTGCAGACTCGCCGGCATCTCTCTCTAGCCCAGACTTCCTTCCTGAAGTCCGTATTTGTAGATCCAGCTGCTTGTTTGACGTCTCCACTACGGGGTCAAGTAGGCATCTCATACTGACAGCTCCACCTTACCACGGAGCTCTGTAATTCTGTGTAACACTACTTCACCTCCATCATTCTGTCCTCTCATCTGCTGCCTTTACTTTTATTTTTAAGAAAAACTTTAAACATAAAAGTAGAAAGAAGGTTATATCCATATACAGTATGCAACACCTAGATTCACGATTTTACCACTCTTGCCTCATCTATCTCCTTTTCACTTTTTCATTCCAACATTAAATATTCACTTAAAAGTTTCCACTTTCAATATTTTAAAGCAAATTCAAGGCACTGTGTCATTCCACCTCGTGTTCTCAGCATCCCTGCTTTGGGTTTTTTCTTTGCATTTGTCACTTCCTGATACATTAAATATTCATTTAATGTTTGTGTTCCCTGTGAGACGAAGGGGTTAGACAGTCTTTATCACTTCTCTACCCCATTGGATGCTCAATAAACACTGCCCTGAGATAAGGGGTGGCTGCTGCTGTCCTTATTTACTGAGTGAATCCTGATCACCTTTCTCTGCTTCAACATCACTTCCTCCAGGAAGACTTTTCTAACGTGTGTCTTCCCTTCCACCTCTCACCAAGCAGAATTAACTACTCCTATTTTGGTGCTCCTCTGGGTTCTGGATGTGATTCTATTGTGGCCGCTAGAAACTTATGTGCAAACAGTAACACTAGTTTACATGTCTGATTCCTTGAGGGCACGGATCCGGCACATAGTAGGTCCATGGTAAATGTTTCTACAACACACCTTGCTTTGTCAGTCCTCACTAACTGCTGTCCTTCACCCACTAGACAGTCTTGGTTTAGACTTCGCTGGGGTTCGTCTCCCTGAGTGGACTTGAACTACGATGTAGCCTGTGACTTGGCTTGCACTGTGGACTTTTAGATTGAATGTGAGACTATATAATAACTGGATGCAAACATTAGCTCTTAAATAAAATAAAGAGTTGTTACACAGCTTTATTCAAAGAATGGAGTAAATCTAGATAATATTTTTGCCTAAGCACTGAGCCTATTGTGAGCCCCAATTAACAGACAGGAAAATGAGGCCTGCATGCTTAAGTATATTGCCCAAGGATATATAATCGTCCAAGGATAGTACAAAGCAACGATGGGATTCAACCCAGGTCTGACTCTATGGAGCTACAGGGTCAGGAACAGGAAGGGAATTATCTGTAATACTCTATCTTATGTGAACACCACAATTTACCTGTTCTATTATTGACGGACATTTGGAGTGGTTCCAGTTTTTGGCTACTACAATGTCTCCTGAGCACAAGCTCCTACCCATCTTTTGGTTACTTGTGCCTGCATTTCTCTTTCCCTCGTTGCCTCAGCAGGGCAGATCTATATAGAAGGGGCACTCCAAACTTGTGATTAACTTGCGTTAACCAAAAATTTTGACTGAGCAGATATGCCCTACCGAAACACCTCTCACCAGTTCTCCTATAATTTTAAACCTCAAGTTTACAGTAAAAGAGTAACTCAAAGTAATTCAAAGAGTCACTGTTCCCTTATGTAACTCTGACATTCACATTTTAATATTTTTTCTCTCCCTTTTTAAAAAACGTTTCGGAAGGCTCCTTTAATAGCTCATCTAGCCAAAAGATAAATTTTCATAGAGGATGACCACCACACATGATATTATCTCTAGAAAAGGTGCCAACATTTTCACAGGAAACTCTCATAGCGAGTAAAGAAAATTTCAGTAAAGAAGTATGACTTTCCTTCCTGCATCCTGTAAGTTTTCTCAATGTTGTTTTGAATGGTTAAAAATAAATTTGAAAGTTCGTTGGTAATGATTATCCTAAAATATTTTTCAGAAATAATGAAATATGAAAGTTGTCATATCCTCTACCAAAAAAACAGCTGAACAAATTCAACATATTTCTTCTACTTTCCTTTTCTTCTCTCATGCTTCCCTTTTGCTCCTCTTTTCCTTTCCCTTTGTTTTTTAATTTATCCTTACAAGGAAAAATGAGTGCTTGAAAATACCAGCATGAAATACCAGCTATACAAAATATTAAAAAACAATTTAATTTAAAATTCAGGGTTAGAGTTTGAATATACCCGGCACCAAAGAAATAAGCAGAACTAAAACGTAACAATGTGTCAAACAAAATTTAGGTAGCTAGATACTCATATTGATTTCAATACAAGGCCCTGGCAAATGGTAAAGCTAATTTTATTTATACCATTTGAAGAGGAAAAAGATGAGCCTGAGCAAATAATGGCTGTACAGAACACAAACAGGAAAGGCCCTTTAAATTTAAAAGTATAAGAGTATTCTCAGAAGGCATTAGGACATTGCCCTAATAGTGGAGGTAAATGCAGAGATTACAAATAAATGTTTTTTGTAGCCCTAACACTCTATTTGCTTCTAATTTTTAGAATAAGAATTCTGCCAGTTTTATTGCACATTATTAAGAAAATATATTTTCATTTTCTTGTTAAAATTTTAGTGTTCTAACATTTTAAGAAGTATTTTCCATTAGACTTACAATAACCAAGACTTAATAATAAAAAGAAAACCTCATTGATAATGTACACTTAAAATTCTCTCTTTACTACAGGCATCTATGCCACCATTTACTGGAAAATGCTAATAAGATTCTAAGAGACAAGTCCTGCTTCTGACTGTGTAAATGTGCTGAAATATTAGTGAGGATATGATTTCTCACACTCTGGCCTTTTGATGAAACGCCTTTCCAATACGAGTGTGTCATCTTATCCTACAATTTCACACATCAGCTGCCAGGGCATCTACCCGAGAGCCCAGTTTCACATTGCACTAATGAGTCAACACCTGTTAAGAGTGGAGAAATCTGAACCTTGTTAGTGCCTGTGAAGCCTCCTGGGAGTTTGGATGTTGAGCATTGTCATACTCACCGCCAGCATGTCTGTACTGAGGACCCTGGCAGCGGCCGTGATGAAGTCCCCCACCAGCATTGAGAAGCCAGGCAAACCCAGGGAGAAAAAGCGGGGTGGACAGTGCCTTACAATGGTATTTAAGATATCCTAAAAGGGAAGATAAGAAAACACAAGTGTAATTTTCAGGACCAAAATTCCAAAGTAGTCAGTTTGCCTATACATATGACTACTGTACGATAGTCTAAGAGAACACAGAGGACAGAAAGTTTTCAGTGAAAGGGGTACTAATGTACCCATTTTACAGGGTAGATAACGGCGACACTAAACTATAAGACAACTTGTCCAAAATCCAAATCATGGCACTGGGACTAGACACTTCTTCCATCTTCCACCTAAAGGTGAGCCTCTTGGACAAGCTACAAGAATTGAGGTAGATATATAAATAAAACCTCTAAACATCTATAACTTTCAATTTTCAAAAGTTAAAGCATACCGTTACATTAAAAAAACTTAAAGTAGACAAACAGATGAGGACTTTCACTTTTTGGGTGATTCCCTGTATTAAACAACGGGAATGTATGGAGTGCCACGGTAAGGTGACTGCTCATACTCTAAGGTCAGGCAGTTGGTGTGGCTCTGAGTGTGATCATGAGGTGCAAGTATAAAGTGTAGCCGTCACCGTTTGCACAAGGTACAGCATGAAGATCATCAACTGCTCAGACACCTGGTGTTCCTGTGTCTGTAATGGCTTCTTACTGGTGAGTGGCTGGCTGGCCCCTGCCCACCGGCTTTGTTCTGAGGCAGTAAACTCATTCCAGCTTGTGGCAGACCAGAGCTCCACTACTGGACAGTGTTCATGGCCAGGCCACATCTCTGAAGCCATCTGTTTTAGTGTGTGTGCAAGGGGGATTATTAAGAAAACCACAAATTTCTTTTATGCAGTTCTAGGCCACGCACATTAATCAAACATACTGAGGTACGTTAGTATGTGACTTGTGGTTACACAACATATAGTTAGTCTCAAAATATGAGGAAGAAGCAAAATGCAAAAAGAAATCTGGTTTCTTTTCTCAGATTTCAGTGTGGCTATTTGGAAAATCCTTTAAAATAATCCCAATTTAATTTCATTAAATTAGAGCAAAGTAGTAGCAACACGCTGAATTCTAACGTGTTAAGATCATAATAAAAGTAACCTCACTTAACAACTTTTAATCCTAAAAGAAAAATTTTGTGTGTTCACAAAACATTTTTTTCTAAGTAAAGACTTATTTTTTTCCTCATTTAGTTTCCACAAGTCGTATTGTTTATAACCTTAAAATGACTGTACAATGCTTACTCTGCTAGAGCTCATACATGGTAAATAGTTTAGCAAGTACTAATTTGAAGTTAGAATTTCAGCAGATTTTTTCCTATAGCAAAAATAAATGACACATAAATAGACAGACAGATAAAAGGAAGGAAGGAAAAAAGTAAAGAAAACCCTAACCATGCTTCTTCCAAGTTAATGTTTAAACCTGCTTTAATCACATCCTTTGATACACTTTAGGGTCCATATCAGCCAAGGCAAACACTCTGAGGGGGTGAGCAGATGGATGCTGCAGTTTAGAAAGTGTGTGGTAAACTCATGCTCCAAGAGTGGAACAAAAGATCCACCTTTTTCATAATTAAGCCTCTGATTAATGCCCTGGGCTCCTCACCACACACCTGTAATTACTCACAGAGGTACGCATTGTGCTGGGCCTTGTCTCGGAATATCAGGCACCAAGCTATCCGGCAGCAGATGGAAGTGCATTTCTGTTGACATATGCTGCAATGAAAGGATTTGGGCAAACCTGGCTAGCAAGGTAGCAGAATGCCATGCATTTGAAGATTAATAACGCAAACAACCATGATGTTAACTTGGTTATGTTTGTGTTAATTCCATCTGTTGAGATGAGGAACTAAGCCTTGAACTCTGTAGATTTTTAAAATCTTTAGCACATACGTAAATCAAATAAGCCATTTTCACCACTGGAATTTAGAGTTTTAATTTAAAAATGTTTTCCTGTGATAAGTTTATAGAATTATACACTAAATACTTTAAGAAGCTAAAGCTGGAATTTGTAAACAAAATTCATTTTGCTTCCTAAGATTCATATGTGTGTAAAGGCAACGATCTGTAAATGGAGCATTCACAAAAAATTACTAAGTTGCCACTGATGCTAAAGATAGCAGAAATGCGTGTAGTTGTAGCCGAGATAAAGTCACACAGCTCCCCACCCCCTGGATCTCAGCCAGTCACTTCAACGGAACCTGTTTCTATGGGTAAGAAGATTGGAAAGAGAGGGCAAAATAACAGATGGCTAGCCTACCCTACCCTGCCACCCACGTAAGACAGAGCCCCGAGGATAACGGGGCCTGTTCCGTTGTCGCCAGTTAAAGACAGCACTGGGGTAGGGTTAATGTGGGGGTTAAAGAGGGAAATATATGCCCAGTCAGCCAAATTATGGCCATATGCCTGCTTATTTTGCTCATCCACACTGAAAAGGAACAACCCAAAGATTATATCTTTCTGATAACATTTTAAAATTAGGAATAACTGCATGGTGCTCCAAAGAGAGCAGTTGCATATTCCCAATAGAAGGACATCTACAAAGTCCTCCACGCTTTTCTAGTAGAATCCTTCTTCCACTTTCTCCTCGATACATTAAGATCACAGCTATAACTGGAATCTCTGGAAAAATAAAAATCTTGAGACTCTGAAATTTTCTTCACAGTCCCAGGATTTTCTATATAGACAGGCCAAGATGGTGCTTCTAAAACATCAATTATTCATGTACAACTCTCATACTTTTTGTCATATCCACATCCAAAGTGAACATTATTTGGTCTTCGAAGCAACTCACTTTTTTGAACTTAAATAAGATTATTCTGGAAAACACGTAACCTGTGTCATAAATAGAAAACCCTTAAATCAATACAATAATGGTAAACCAAGCCTACTGAATTTTTGCTAAATATCACTGTCTGATGGAGGCTCTCCTTGTAAAACAGCAGTTTGCATCCTCAGGATGGTGTGACAGAAGTTCTATACCTGCTCCAGCCCACCTGCTGAGGGTCACGAGGACTGGCAGAGATGAGAAAGGGTCATCGTTCCCACCGTGTGATTAGATGCCATTCAGTGCTGCCTCCATTGTGACCACCAGGAAACATCCCTATACTCAAACTCTGGTGTGGTGAATAGAACTCTAAAACTGGGACCACAAGGCCTGGTTCCAAGGCCTAGAGTGTGTGATTGCGGCAGAACACGTCATGCCTAGAGCTCCACATTCCTCCTCCATAAACTGGGGTAATTCCCTCTTACAAAGTTGTATCTAGCGGATAGTAGATGTGAACACTTGCCTTAGTAAACTTAAAAGAGCCATAGGGAAATAATCAGAGTGACAAGTAAAAAAATTTTTTTCAAAAAAGGGAGGATTCTGAAGAATTTTACTTTCTAGAATTTATTTTGTAGGTATACTTAGAATTCAGTGAACTATTATTTTGCTGCTCTACAGAAACAGCATTTTAAGACATTTCAAAGGTGGCACAATAAGCCTCTCATATTACATTACCCTAGAAGTTAAAAAACTCTAGAAATTAATGCTCTCAAATAACATCCTTAGCAAAGAATTACAGAGATTAGTCAAAGTGCGTATAATTTATAAGGTAAATAATGAAATAAAAACAGGAAAATGATCTTTTTGCATTTTCTAGGTCTCATTCCTCTAAAGAGTTCTAGAATTTACCCCAAATAAGTGAGTGTGGTAGCAAAAATTACTTTCTTTTCCACACTCTAAACAGTCTAAAAACAATAAGCTAAACAATAAGCTCAACGAAAAACGGGCTCTAAAATAATAATTAAGTTTATTCTTGAAAACTGACCAGCATGAAGCACAGACAAAATTCTTTCACAGGCTTTTGTTCAAAGGAAATAAAATTCATTCTGCAAAATGTTGTAATATAGTGAACAGACCACCAAACTAGTATTTTTCCTCTTTATTTTGGTTAAAAGTCCACACACATGCTACACATTGAGTGTGAAAACTAGATTGTGAGATGATAATTGCAAATTTGCAGCTTATCAGAAGATTCAGGTTTATGAGAAAGTAACTAGTGGGAACATCTGTCTCTTCTCACTGATCTTACAAAAATCAGGTAATTCAAACAGAGGCGTGTTGTCTCCTCTCCTCCAAAGCACAGTTCTATAAACATGAACCGCATTCAGGCTGGTAAATGAATCGCTTTAATTGAATGCTATGTACACAGCAACTGGAAAAACCATAAGTGATAAGAAAAACATATGGTGATGGCAATAGAAATTGGTTTATTCATTTTGCATAGTGTTGTTTCTTTAGTTCTCTTATAATTGACCTTTAGAACGATAAATGTGTAAAATAATTTTGTTTATTATGGCTCCAAACCTTCCAACAATTACACAAAATGAAAATTTAAAAGGAAGGATTCATTCTGGAAGCATTTCCATTGTTTACATAATTGCACAGCTATAATTTAGAGCTCGTGTTGTTATGGAAAATAAAAAAAGGGCCATTACAGGCCATTTCAATTCAAAATATTGCACAGTGGTGTCAAAAATGGGGGAAAATGCTCACTCTAAAGCTGTTTAAAATGGATTAACCCTGTAAACAAAAACATTTTAATATACTATTCTTTGAAATACAAATGTTCAAGAAGTAGCCATCCTCCAAACGGAATTAGAAATGTTGCAACTGTACTTTCACACCAATTACGTATATATTATTCACTTAATATTTGCTCACGGCCCAGCAGATGATGGTTGTAACACAATAGCCGGCCATCTGTCTCCTGCCTTTCCTTAGCGGACTCACGCCTGCTCCTCAGGAGCAAACAGATCCGGTTATTCCACCTAAAGTCATTCAGACCTTCCAGGAGGCCAAATAGAATTGTTAAGAAACAAAACCTGTCTATGCAAAATCATTGAACTCCTCTTTTTACTTTAAGAAAACTAAAACACTACACCATTAATGACTCCATCACTATTTTTCAAAGAAGATACCTGTCTTTTATCAGAAAATCCTGTAAGATACTCTTTTATTTGGTAAAATGGGGAGCATTCAGATCTGGCTGTCCCATTAAGCTAGTTAATAAAAAGGTACAACTCATTCCACACTCAAGTGGAATTACTGATTATCAAAAAACTTGAATGCAACGGGACACCTTTAACACCAAAACGGGATATAATTTAAGCTTTCTTTAACAATTAAAAAGACAGCCACAATCCTGTACTACCTTGATTGAGGGCAGATTTGTATCAATTATCACCTTATTGACAAAGTGCAGAAATGCTGAGTGACAAAAAAGTTTCAGTTACCAGAAGAACAGATCTGAAGAGCCCTCAAAGTCCCAAGGCCTGGTCCTCTCGTTTCCGCTAGTGGGTCTTTGCTCCTTTATCCCGGTGCACAAAGACATCCTTTACATACCACAAGCTGCTACCTGGCCTCTTCATGCTCTACATTGGTTCAGGTAGGATGTTTGTTGATAAAAATAAAGGCTTTATGATTATGGCCTTTAAGAGAAAGCACAGCAGATCATGTCACCAGCACTGCACTTCCAGAAAGTCACTGGAAATAAAAACATTGCAGGACAAAGCTAAAAATTACTGTCAAGATCTGAGCCAAGGAATATGTGGTATTTGCTATACACTGTCTGTTAAAATGGCCAAGTATGGTATAATCTGTTTGGAGAAAAAGGTGAGATTTTTCTAAGTGCTGGACAAATGTGACTTCTGTGGCTGTAACTATGTTACCAAGACCAGGAGAAATATGACAAGACAGAGTAACTGGGTTCTGTGGCTTGAAAAATAAAACCACCTAGTACTTCTCACTGCAAAAAATGCCATCGAGAAGACACTGAGTTTCCTTGACAGCAGTGTGCAAAGGAGAAAGGGAGTGAGAAACGTAAAACAAACTTCTAATGGTCACAGGAGCTGCTTCGACTATCCGCAGGATCAGGATTCAAGAGTGACAGAACAAGGGGGCAGATGGCAGCAAAGTCGCTCCAATCTTCAAGCCCTAAAGAAGAGTGATGAATATTTCTTACGATTGCTTTACAATTAATCCCTCATCTGTGAGGAAAAACTCTGCTGGCCTTTAAACTGATGAAGACTGTCTGACTGCTTCAGGAAAAGTAGAGATGGATTGATTGATTTTAAGAAACACTAAATGAATTTTACTTTGTGCTAGAGTTGATATGTCACCAGGTTGTCTTAACTGTTTCTTTTTCTTTTTGTTATTTGTAACAGTTTTACTGAGATATAATTTACACATAATAAAATTCACCCTTTAAAGTGTACAACTCAGTAGCTTTTAGTATATTCACAGAATTGTGCACTAGCACCATAATCTGAGAACATTTTCATTACCCCTCAATGGAATTCTCTGCCAGTTAGCAGTCATTCTCCATTCCCCTTCCCCAGGCAACCACTAATCTACTTTCTGTCTCTATGAATATACATATATTGGGCATTTCAGAATATGGAGTCATACAATATGTGGAGTTTTTTTAATCTGGCTTCTTTCACTTAGCATGTTTTCAAGGTTCACCCCTGTTGCAGCATGTAGCAATGCAGCATGTAGCAATACGTTATTCCTTTTTATGACCAAATAATATTCCTTTGTATTGATATACCACATTTTTATTTATCCTTTCATCATTTGATGGACATTTAGGTTGTTTCTACCTTTTGGCAACTGTAAATGCTATCACTACGGAAATCTGTGTACAAGTTTTCATTTGAATACCCGTTGACAATTCTTTTGGGTATATACCTAGGAGTGGAATTGCTGGTTCATAAGGTAATTCTATGTTTAACTTTTGAGGAAGGGCAAAACTGCTTTCCAGAGTGGCCTTACCATTTTAGATTCTCACCAGTAACATACGAAGGTTCCAATGTCTCTTTCTTCTTCAACGTTTTCTGTTTTTTTAAAAGTATTATTACAGTCATCCTACTGAGTATGAAGTGGTATTTCACTGTGGCTTTGATTTGTAGTTCCCTGGTGACTAAGGACGCTGAGCATCTTTTCATGTGTTTATTGGCCATTATTATATCTTATTTGGAGAAATGTCTAAGTCCTTCACCCATTTTTAAATTGGGCTGTTTGTCTTTTTGTTTTTAAGTTGTGAAACTTCTCTATATATTCTGGGCACGGACTTTATCAGATATATGATTTGCAAATATTTTCTACTATCTTGTGGGTTGTCTTTTCATACACTTGATAGTGTCCTTTGATGCATAAAAGATTTTAATTTTAATTAAGTAAAATTTGTCCATTTTTTTATTTTGTTGCTTGTGCTTTGGTGTCATTTTTAAGAATCCACTGCAAAATCCAAGGTCACAACAATTTACTCCTATAAGTTTTATTATTTTAGCTCGGACATTTAGGTCTATGATCCATTTTGACTCAATTCTTGTATACAGTGTGAGGTAGGAATCCAACTTCATCCTTTTGCATGTGGATATCCAGTTGTCCCAGCACCACTTGTTGCAGAGACTACTTCTTCCCCACTGAATTATCCCAGCACCCTTGTTGAAAATCAGTTAACCACAGACGTATGGGTTTATTTCTGGACTCCCAATTCTATCCCATTAATCTCTATGTCAAGTCTTTTACCAGTACCATGCTGTTTTGATTACTGTACCTTTGTAGTAAGTTTTGAAATAGGAAACTGGAAGTCCTCTGACTTTGCTCTTCTTTTTCAAGATTGTTTTGGCTACTTGAGGTCCCTTGCAATTGGCATGTGAACTTTAGGATCAGCTTTTCCATTTCTGTGAAAAAGACAACTGGAATTTTCATAGGGATTGTGTTGAATTTGTGGATCAGCTTGGGGAGTATTGCCATCTTAACAGTACTAAGTATTCCAATCGATGGAATATGGGATATTTTCTTATTTAAGTCTTCTTTAATTTCTTATAGAAATGTTTTGTGGTTTTCAGTGTACACATCTTATACTTCCTTGGTTATATTTATTCCTAAATATTTTGCTCTTTCTGATGCTACTGTAAATGGAACTGTTTTCCCAATTTCATTTTCAAATTGTACATTGTGGCATATGAAAATGCAGTTGATTTTTGTATATAGACCTTGTATCCTGCAACTTTGCTGAATTCATTTATTTGTTCTAATAGGGTTTTTTGTGTGTGGTGTGTGTTCCTTAGCGTTTTCTCTATACAATACTATGTCATCTGTGAATATAGATAGCTTTCCTTTTTTCATTCCAGTCTGGATGCATTTTCTGTCATTTTCTTACCTAACTGCCCTGGCTAGAATCTCCAGTACACCAGTGATTAGAAGCAGTGAGAACGGACATCCACATCTTGTTCCTGATCTTCAGGAGAATGTGGAAGTTTAAAATGGAAATGCCTGTTGTTTCTTTGGTGGTAAGAAAGCCAGAGCCTATGATGTGGCATCCAAACCCAGAGCAACATTTTCTCAAAATATTTTTGGAGATCAGCGAATTAGTGCTTTCTATTGAGGATGCTCAGGGTACTATGAGAAAGAACTTACCCTCCATCACATGAACTGGCTCATCCCCTCAGCCCGAAGTCCACAGCAATGTAAACAAAACATAAAGTCCCTTTACTCAGACCAATACAACACGCTGCTTGCAGCCCACAGATCACAAGGGGCTGCTTTCATGTATGCTTCCTATAATACGTATTTCACAGCTCACTTGGGAGACTGACAGGGAGATGGCAAAGCTATCAGGAAGTTCTGCCACATTTATGATTTCATAAGACAAGGGAAACTGTTGGAGGGTCCTAGAGAGAAGTGACTTAACCAGCTGCACCAATCAGTGAAGACACCACAGCCTATATAAGGACTGTCTTAGTCGTGACCCTGATAAGCCTCAAATCCACAACATTACAGTTTGTACAGCAGGCTGGCTTAATGAGGTTGATGCAGATGCTCTAGAGCAGTTATTAACCACTCGCAATGAGATCTGGCAAATGAGGGCTTCAACTAGTTACTACTGGTAAGTGATGACAGTGGGAGTGTTGAGGCTGCATCAGACTCAGGGGTGTGTAAAGTGCTTGCAGAGCACTCTGAAAGAGGACCAAACCTGATGGCCAAAGCTGAGAGACACAAGACTACACAGAAAGGCATTTGTACATCCTAAGAATTTACAAGGGGCTGGGGCGCGGGGTAGATAGGGTAGGATAGGAGGATACTAAAATCTGTTTTTCCTGAGGCAACCAGCTGCCGGTTTCAGAAGAGCTAAACTGAATCAAGTCTTTCCACTCTCTCCTCCACCCGACCCCTCTACTGCTTTTACACTGTTCTGGAGCAGAAGCAAAAGCAGAAAGTCACTGCCATCACAGATAACAGAATGGTTATAAATGCGCTTACAGTGCATAATCAATCATGCAAGCAATATCACTAAGATAGGAATTACTGCAATGAGTAAAATATGCACACATATAATTAACATAGGTACTAAAGAGACAGGCAGCCATACCGTCCCCAGGATTATTGTTCGTCCTGTCTCAGGAATGCATCAGTTAGAAATACATTCTTCTTAGAATATTGAAAAGAAATTCTTGGATAAAACCATAGGTTTAACATACTCAGGTGCTGCCCAACACAGTGGCTGCAAGGCGCAGTGAATGTTTAATCAACATCAGTGATGCAAAACAGAATAATCATCTCACTCTCACTCGTGCTGGAACTCAGATCAGGATCCGACTGCACACTTGTGTTACCTTAGAATGAAGTATAGAAACTTAGAAGGAAAAACACACCTCTAATGAATGTGGGTAACGAGGGTATTTAATTTGGTTCTTTGGAACTATGAAAACTTAGAGAAGATCTAAGAGATCATCATTCAATATTTTCATTTTATAGACACAAAGTAGGAGATTAATCAAGGCCAGAAATTGCCATAAGGTTTGGACAGAAACCCAGATGTGCTCCTCTTCTTATAGAAAGAGAAACGTTAACTCAGGGTCAATGGAGCACCATTTGACATTTGTGAATAACGGCCTCATATATAGAGCAAAGCACCATCCTGAGGATGTTACTTATCTCTGAAGTGTAAATTACTCTTTCATCTCATTCACTTTGCCTAATGTTCACTTAAAAATGCAAATAATACTTTTTAAAGCTACACTTTCAAGTGAAGTCAATAAATGACTGCCATGGCTTAAGAACGAGCTTCCAAAATAACATATAACTCTTACTCTCACAGAAATATTATTACATGCAGGAACTAGGTCATAAATGCTATCTTCAAAAAAATCCCTGAGCCTCCCACCAAAGTATTCTTCTTAGGAAACTGCTGCACAGAACGTCTGTGTTTGTGTCTGTGTCTGTGTGTTTGTGCAGGCACAGCTGTGGGAGGGTGGTAGTTTGAAGGCTTCTATGGGAAAACACCAAGACATTTCCCAGGATTCCAACAAGAAATCAGGACTTTTATTTTTCCCTCAAAATGAACACCAGAGAACACATACCATTTGTGGCTTCTATGGTCCCTTACTGGTAGCCTCAGCTCTGCTAAGACTGAGGGCTTCTGACGCTGTTAAAGACTAGCATCCGATGCAATTAAAACCGTTTCCTGGGAGATCTCATCAAGATTGCAGCATAAGCAGACTCTGAACTCACCTCCTCCCACAAACACAAACAGGTTACAACTATTTTTGGAAAAATTACCCTGGAAAGAAAACTGAAAACTGGATAAAAAGAACCCCCACAACAAGGGACGGTCCTGACTGAGGCAGAAGAGGCAAAAATTCCTTCTGGAGAGAAAAAAAGCCACCTTCTCCAGCTGTGAAGCTTCACAGCCAGCCAAGTGGGAGCCACCCTAAGGTACACAGCCCTCCCTAGAGGAGTGAGGTTCTGAGCTGGGGTCCCGTTACCGCTATAAGCATCCTTCAGAGTCAGCACAACTGAGATGAGGGTCCTACTACCCGGCTTTGCCAGCTATTAACTGCAGCGGGGACACCCCTAGAAAAGCTATCAGACAAAAGCCAAAAAAACCTGGGTCTTAAAGGGCCCATGGACAAACTCACCTGTCTCAGAGAGCAACCTAAAATCATCAGACAGAAAGCTGACAGTCCTTTGGTAAAGAGACTCACCTGGTAGGCACTGGGTGCATATCAGTGAGCAGTGAGACCTCTCTGGAGACTGAGACATTGGTGGTGGCCATTGTTGTCACCTAATACAGCCATGCTGCCATAAACCCTGGCAGACGGCATTGAAGTTGTTCCCCTGGCCTGTTAGCCCAGGGGTCTGCCACTCCCACTAGAGTCCAGATTTAATCCAGTTCAGCCAGAACAGGCAGCCCACCCTAGGGACTGGCCCCACCCAACAGCAAGCACTCAGGCTACTTGTCGTCCTGCATGCACTGGGTGCCCTGATCTTCTACAGGCAGGCAAATGTGTCTACCTCTGAGGGGCATGGCCTGTGTGAGGACCAGGTGAACTGTGGGGGGCATTGGTGGAGAGGTGGGGGTCCCTGCAATGGGGTACACTCCAGGAGGTTGGGAAGTGTGCACAGACCAGGACTGCATTAATGTTGTGTGTGGCCCTGTGGGGGGTGGGGCAGAAGACCTGTGCTTCAAAAATAGCCATAAAAAGGATCAGACCCACCTTCCAAAGCCTGAAACAATTGGGTGTTCCCATGCCTAGGGCCAGCCCCACTTAGCTGTGCTCCTAAGAGAACTGACAACAGCCTTGCAGGCCTGAGGCCTACAGAAAATATAAGCCCCTGAGCATAGCAACCAGCTACATTGGATACCTACCCAATTAACAGGAAAACTGCAACAGGAGTGTGAGACTAGACCTTGCAGCCAATGGTGCTGAGGCTCCCCAAATCACATTTACAAATAGCTGGCCAGGGAGGGAAAGACTAGACTCCCTGGGTACCTGTAGTAAGAGCAACCCTGCCACAGTAGAAGGACACAAGTAGCCCAAACAGGGGTCACTTCTGGATCATCTGGACTGATGATAAGACGGAAGCACACTGCTGGGCCTCAAAAGGCATCTCTTACATAAGGCCACTTGTCCAAGATCAGGAGACATAGCTAACCCACCTAATACATAGATATAAGCACAGAGAAAGAGGCATAATGAGGAGACAGAGGAATACATTCAAGCAAGGGAACAGGACAAAACCCCAGAAAAAGAACTAAATGAAACAGAAATAAGAAATCTACATGACAAAGAGTTCAGACAAAAACTCACAAGGATGCTCACTGATATTGGGAGAAGACTGGATGAACACAGTGAGAATGTCAACAAAGAATTGGAAAATATAAAAAAGAACCAATCAGAAATGAAGAATACAATACTTGAAAGGAAAAATTCACTAGAGGGACCCAATAGCAGAGTAGATGATACAGAAGAACAGATCAGCGAGCTAGAGGAAATCACTCAAGCTGAACAGAAAAAAGAAAAAAGAATGAGAACAGTCTAAGGGAACTCTGGGACAATATCAAGCACACTAACATTCATTTTATAGGTGTCCAAGAAAGAGAAGAGAGAGACAAAGGGGCAGAAAACCTATGTGAAGAAATAATATCTTAAAACTTTCCTAACATAAGGAAGGAAACAGACATCCAAGTACAGGAAGCACAGAGAGCTCCAAACAAGATAAGCCCAAATAGGCCAACACCAAGACACATTATAATTAAAATGTCCAAAATTAAAGATAAAGAGAGAATCCTAAAACTGGCAAGAGAAAGGCAATAAGTGACACAAAGGAAAGCCCATAAGGCTATCAGCAGGCTTCTCAGCTGAAACCCAACAGGCTAGACGAGAATGGCATGACATATTTAAAGTGCTTAAAGGAAAAAACCTACAGCCAAGAATACTCTATCCAGCAAGGTTATCATTCAGAATGGAAGCAGAGACAAAGAGCTTCCCAGACAAGCAAAAATTAAAGGAGCTTATCACCAAGAAATCAGTTCTACAAGAAATGCTGAAGGGACTTCTTTAAGTGGGAAAGAGATGACCACAAATAGGGATAAGTAAATTATCAAAAAAAAAAAAAACACAACAGGCAATAAAATCACTGGCAAAGGTAGAAATATAGTGAAGGTAGCAGATCACCCACCTATGAAGATAATATGAAGGTTAAAACACAAAAGTACTAAAATTACCTATTTCAATGATAAGAGGGTAATAGATAGACACACAAAACAAGAGATTAGATATGATTTCAAAAACATAAAATGTGGGAGGAGGGGAGTGAAAAAGTAAAGATTTTAGAAAGAGGTCAAGCTAGAGAGACTATGAACTCAATATAGGTTGCTATATACGTAGAATATTATAGAGGAACCTCATGGTAATCACAAACCAGAAATCTATAATAAATAAACAAATAAGTAAGAGGAAAGAAATTAAACATATTATTAAAGAAAGCCATCAAATCACAAGGGAAGAGAGGAAGACAAAAAGAAAGGAACAGAGAAGAACTACTAAAACACCTAGAAAAAAAAGTAACAGAATAGCAATAAACACATATTTATCAATAGCTACTTTAAACGTCAATGGACTAAATGCTCCATTCAAAAGGCACAGAGTGGCCAGTTGGATAAAAAAAACAAGACCCACGTATATGCTGCATATAAGAGACACAATTCACACCTAAAGACATTCACAAACCGAAAGTGAAAGGATGGAAAAAGATACTCCATGCAAATGGCAAAGAAAAGAAAGCAGGGATAGCAATACTTATATCAGACAAAATAGACTTTAAAACAAAAACTGCAACAAGAGACAAAGACAGGGACTACATAATTATAAAGGGAACAATGCAACAAGAAAATATAACACTTGTAAATATCTATGCACCCAACATAGAAGCATATAAATATATGAAGCAATTATTAACAGACATAAAATGAGAAATAGACAGTAACACAATAATAATAGGAAACTTTAACACACCACTTACACCAATGGATAGATCATCCAAACAGAAGGTCAATAAGGAAACACTGGGTTTAAATGACACCTTAGACCAGATGGACTTAGTAGATATATATGGAACATTCCATCCAAAAACTGCAGAATACACCTTCTTTTCAAATGCACATGGAACAGTCTCCAGGAGTGATCACATATTAGGCCACAAAACAAGTCTCAATAAATTTAAGAAGATCGAAATAATACCATGCATGTTTTCCAACCACAAAAGTATGAAACTAGAAATCAACTACAGGAAGAAAATCAGAAAAGCCACAAAAATGTGAAGATTAAACAAAATGCTACTGAACAATGGTTGGGTCAATGAAGAAATCAAAGGAGAAACCAAAGAAGACTTGGAGACAAATGAAAATGAAAATGTGACATGCCAAAATCTATGGGATACAGCAAAGGTGGTTCTAAGAGGGAAGTTGATAGTAATTCAGGCCTACCTCAACAAAGAAGAAAAATCCCAAATAAATAATCTAACAGTGTATCTAAAGTAACTGGAAAAAGAAGAACAAACGAAGCCCAAAATCAGCAGAGGGAAGGAAATAATAAAAATCAGCAGAAATAAATGAAATAGAGACTAAAAATACAATAGAAACAATTAATGAAACCAAGAGCTGATCCTTTGAAAAGATAAACAAAATTGACAAACCCTTAGCTAGACTCACCAAGAAAAAAAGAGAAAAGCCTCAAATAAATAGCCAGAAATGAAAGAGGAGAAATTACAACAGACACTTTAGAAGTACAAAAGATTATAAGAGAATACTATGAAAAGCTGTACACCAACCAAATGGATGAATTCTTAGAATCACACAACCTTCCAAAACTGGACCAAGAAGAAACAGAAAATTTCAATAGACTAATAACAGTAAGGAGATCAAAACAGCAGTCAAAAATCTCCCCAAAAATAAAAGTCCAGGACCAGATGACTTCCTTGGTGAATTCTACAAAACATTCAAAGAAGATGTAATACCTATACTTCTCAAACTCTTCCAAAAAATCGAAGAGGAGGGGAGGCTTCCTAACACATTCTACGAAGCCAACATTATCCTGATACCAAAACCAGACAAGGACAACACAAAAAAAGAAAAGTACAGGCCAATATCAGCATGAACATTGATACAAAAATCCTCAACAAAATACTAGCAAATCAAATACAAGAATACATTAAAAAGATCATACATCATGATCAAGTGGGTTTTATTCCAGGAATGCACAGATGGCTCAACATCGAAAAATCTATCAACGTGATACACCACACTAACAAAATGAAGAATAAAAATCACATGATCATCTCAATAGATGCAGAGAAAGCATTTGACAAGATATAGCATCTATTTATGATAAAAACTCTAAATAAAATGGGTATAGAAGGAAAATACCTCAACATAATAACGACCATATATGACAAACCCACAGCAAATATCATTCTCAATGGAGAAAAGCTGAAAGCTATTCCTGTAAGAACAGGAACCAGACAAGGATGCCCTCTGTCACCACTCTTATTTAACAGAGTATTGGAAGTCCTAGCCAGAGCAATCAGGCAAGACAAAGAAGTAAAAGGGATCCACATTGGAAAAGAAGAAGTGAAACTGTCACTATTGGCAGGCAACATGATTTTATATATAGAAAACCCTAAAGAATCCAGTAAAAATCTTTTAGAAATAATAAATGAATACAGGCAAGCTGCAGGATACAAAATCAACATAGAAAAAATCGGTTGTGTTTCTATACACTAACCATGAAGTAGCAGAAAGAGAAATTAAGAATACAATCCCATTTACAATTGCAACAAAAGGAATAAAATACATAGGAATAAACTTAACCAAAGAAGTGAAAGATCTGTACACTGAAAACTATAAAACATTGTTGAAAGAGAGTGAAGAAGACACAAAGAAATAGAAAGATATCCCATGCTCTTGGATTGGAAGAATTAACATCGCTAAAATGTTCATACTTCCTAAAGCAATCTATAGATTCAATGCCATCCCTATCAAAGTTCCAAAAACATTTTTCACAGAAATAGAACAAGGAATCCTAAAATTTATATGGAACAACAAAAGACCCGGAATAGCCAAAGGATTCCTGAGGAAAAAGAACAAAGCTGGAGGTATCACACTCCCTGATTTCAAAATATACTACAAAGCTAGAGTAACCAAAACAGCACGGTACTGGCACAAAAACAGACACACAGATCAAGGGAACAGAATCGAGAGCCCAGAAATAAACCCACACATTTATGGACAGCTAATATTCGATAAGGGAGCCAAGAGCATACAATGGAGAAAGGAGAGTCTCTTCAATAAATGGTGTTGGGAAAACTGGACAGCCAGATGCAAAAGAATGAAAGTAGATAATTCCCTTACACCATGCAAAAAAATCAACTCAAAATGGATTAAAGACTTGAATGTAAGACCCAAAACCATGAAACTTATAGAAAAAAACATAGGCAGTGTACTCTTTGACATTGGTCTTAGCAGCATATTTTCAAGTACTATGTCTGACCGGGCAAGGGAAACAAAAGAAAAAATGAACAAATGGGACTACATCAAACTAAAAAGCTTCTGCACAGCAAAGGAAACCATCAACAAAACAAAAAGACAACCTAACAATTGGGAGCAGACATTTGCAAACCATATATCAGACAAGGTCTTAATATCCAAAATATACAAATAACTTATACATCTCAACAACAAAAAACCCAACTACCCAATTAAAAAATGGGTAAAAGATTTGAACAGACATTTCTCCAAAGAAGATAGATCGACGGCCAACAGGCACATGAAAAGATGTTCAACATCATTAGGTATCAGGGAAATGCAAATCAAAATTACAATGAGATATCACCTCACGCCAGTCAGAATGGCTATAATTAACAAGACAGGAAACAACAAGTGTTGGAGAGGATGTGGAGAGAAGGGAACCCTCGTACATTGCTGGTGGGAGTGCAAACTGGTGCAGCCAATACGGAAAGCAGTATCCTCAGAAAATTAAAAATAGATCTACTATATGATACAGTTATTCCACTGCTGGGTATTTATCCAAAGAACTTGAAAACATAAATGCATAAAGATACATACACCCCTATGTTCATTGCAGCATTATTCACAATAGCCGAGAACTGGAAGCAACCTAGGTGCCCATCAAGGGAGGGATGGATAAAGAAGATGTGGTATATATACACAATGGAATACCACTCAGCCATAAGAAATGATGAAATCCAGAAATTTGTGACAACATGGATGGACCTTGAGGGTATATGCTAAGTGAAATAAGTCAGAGGGAGAGAGTCAAATACCATACGATCTCACTCATAAGTAGAAGATAAAAACAAAAACAAACAAACACATAGCAACAGAGATTGGATTGGTGGTTACCATAGGGGAAGGGTGGATGGGGGAGGGTAAAGGGGTGATTAGGCTCACATGTGTGGTGATGGATTATAATTAATTTTTGGGTGGTGAACATGATGTAATCTACACAGAATTCGAAATATATTACGATGTACACCTGAAAGTTAAAAAAAAAAAATAAAAAACCAAAACTGTTTCCTTCTCACTTGGTGGCTCTGAGTTCTGCTGGGCTGTTTCCTAGCCTATGACCAGGGGCAGGTTAAAGAGGAAAAACTACTTCTGTTGGAGCTTCCCATGTCTTCTGGTGCATTCTCACACCAGAAAAGAAAGGAATTTTGGAATATGATTATACTCATTCTTTTCATTCTAGGATAACACAAAATGCATGCTCCCTAGTTTGTTTCCTTATATGTAAAATTATTCTCTCAGCACGTACAAGCAAAACTGAAGCTTCCAACATTTTTGTGTTCTGTAAAAAAATTAAAAAAAGGAGGGCAATCCAGTGGTCATCTAATTCTAGGAGTCTAGAGACCATCCCACCAATGTGGAATGGAGGTCTGGATAAGATACACAGAGGAGTCCCGACAGATAATGTTTTTAGTCTCTGTTTGGGCAACAGAATTACAACTTCTTCTTTTTTGTAATTTAATTTGTGTTTGGACAAAGAGCTCCCAAGAATGGCTGAAATTTAAGAGAAAAATCCCAAAGGGAACCAGCTCTGTCAGCCTACTTCCAGTGAAACCTCAGGCCAGAACCACTAACAAAGCAGCAGTTTTGACAAACCTGAGCCATCACCTGGCCTGCTAATCCTATGATGGAGAGCCCATTACACTCGAAGCCCACCATAGCAGGAAGGAAAGAGGCAAAGGTAAGGAATCAGACGTCTAGAAGAACTAATCGACCTCTAGAGTCGACAAATGGCTCACTGCTTCAAATTCTAGGAATACCTCTTTAACATTTTCATTTTTAATTTACACATAGTGAAATTCATTTTGGGGGCTTAAAAAGTACCTTCTTTTTTTCTTTAAACAGAGTTGCTTTCAGGCAGATATTGGGGAGAATGATGAAGCAGGAAGAGGAGGGATGTGGAGATAAGACTCCTAAAAGATACCATTAATTTGTTCTCTGATCTTGGGCAGATACTTTTGTCTCCTGAGCAGCAATTTCATGATGTGTAAAATGGGAGTGAAAATACAAGAAAGCTATCCCACAGTGCTCTTACAAGGGGCAAAGGAGACTGATCTGAGAGCATTTTGCAAGTTCTAAAGCCTCATTCATCAGAGCTTTCATTAAATTATAGCAGTATTATTAATTACGATCTTATTAAAATAAGTTTTTTCTAGCATCGATTAAAAAATAAGATGAAACAGATTTGATTAAAAATCTACTAATTAAAAAAGCGTGTGAAATGAAAATCAAGTCCTTCCACTAATTTAATACACAAACATTTAACGATAAGTTGACAAATTTCTCAGGTGCTACCTGGGTTGAAGGTACCACGTCAAGCACTGTAAGGGGACTGAGGCAGAATAAAGCACAGCTCCTGCCTTCCAGCAATGACCTCTGAGGGGTAAGGAGACAGCTATGCATAGCTGAGGGTGAAGCCAGGCCAACAGCATAAGGTTTTTGCAGGGGGCAGCAAGTACTCATGGGGACTCAAGGGTGAGAAGCAAACAGGTGACACAGGGCAATGGGTCTTGACAAAAGGACCATGCTGCACACATTCAATGCAAGACTCCCGTACAGAAAAAAATGGTAGGTATTTTATGTTAATGTCTTATTACTGAAAGGTTCTCTTTTTTCTAAGATTTTCTCCAGCCCACAAATACCTATCAAAGAATATTTTTCCATGGAAGAACAAAAGAAAAACTGTTGTTTATTGTTTCTTTAGAAAACAATGTTCTCTCCAAAGTGTGTTCCACTAAATAGCATTAATAGCTTAACAAGCTGCATTACCAACTACCACTTACTGTTATGTGCTAAAAAGAAATCAACAGACAAAAAGAGATTATTCCCCACAAGGAGAGTACTTTCTCACAGAAACAAGACTTGCAATTTAAAGTGCTCTTCTTGATGTTATTTCCTTGTATCTAAACCTATCCTTTATGGATTATAAACCACAGTCATGATTTAAAATCTCTTCTATTCAAAAATCACTCCTTTTCAACGGGACTTAGCAGCATCCCCCTGTCCCTAGTACAATTTAGTACTTTACATGCCTCTAGAAGCCATCGCTCTGTCTCTCAGTTCTTCTCTGCCTAAAGAAAAAAGTGAATGTTCCTTAAATCTTCATGGAATTCTAAATGGAGAAAGACGATCTTGTAGGTCAACAAGAGATATTCCAGACAACAGGGAATCCCTACTGTAGTGGCAGCACCAGTGCCTACTAAAGACCCAACTGTCCTCGCCTTTCCAAGGCCCCAAAGAGAGCCATTAGGACCCCGCTTCACAGAACAAGAAGCTCAAGCCAGAGAAAGCTATGTGGTCACTGGTGCAAGGATGCAGAGACTTAACTGCAAGGCCAGGGCTCAAGCTCTAAAGTGGACATCCTTTTTCCCCAGGCTGCCAGTGAGGGGGCCAGGCCAGATAGCCTGGATGGATACTTCAGAGCTTGAGAGGCTTACAAACCCCTAATCAATCATCTGCTATGCCTCGATAGGATCGGGTTAGAAAGTGTCTCTGGTGGTGAGCTGGTGTCTACCATCAGTTCCCCACTCTGGAGGTAAGACAGCCCGATCTCTCTCTCCCCACAAGCATGGCTCTAGACATTTGAAGACAGCAATGATTGGTACCCATGTGCCAACTCTTTACCAGGCGAGCTGTTCTCTCACCATCCTTCTTCCTCTTAGCTACTTGGGCAGTGGGGTGAAGGTAGCAGAGCTACCCTGAGCTTCCTCCTGGCCTCCATTCATGCTTGTAGTGCCTTGGGCTTTGTGACTGCAGACCACACCAGTCATTCAGATTGGGCTTTTGGACAAAATACAACTCAGATATTTTTCATGTTAACTCTGAATTAATCAGATCACACAATGTTTTACTTCTTAAATTGATTTTTAAAAATACCTTGAATCATATGAAATCACACCCCCCTTTTTGAAAAATAGTCCAATATTGGCAATTTTCATATAGTTCAATGTAAAACATTTGCAATTCTTTAAATGTCCCTGGTTACATTTTTGCATGGTTTAATTTCCTTTGTTAAGTTGAGAGAGCTAGTCTTTCACACTTTTTTTGATTACTGAGTTTTGTCATTTAATTTATACTGCCTGGCTCTTCTCCTAGTCTAGTGTCGTCTACACAGGTTCTCTTCTAGGACAGGGTCTCTCAATCTCAGCACTATTGACACTTTGGATCGTAAATTCTTTGTCGTGGTTGTAGGATGTTTAATGACATCCATGACCTCTACCCACTAGCTGCCAGTGCACTCCCCTCCCCACTTGTGACAACCAAAATGTCTCCAGACATTTCCAAGGTCCCCAGAGGGGTGGAGGATGTGTGTCAAAATCCCCCTGCATCCCAGGAATCACTGCTCTAGGGTAATGAACACTGGCTAGCTCATCACTATAGAAAGTTAATGCCTGCTTTGAAATTGACAATTGGAACCAAAGTCTCAACCAGAAGAGTTCAGCTCAGCTACTTTGGTCACCCATTCTTCCCCATGGATTTAAGGAGGTCTTTCTTTTTGTCTTCGATTTTCTATCAATCAACACATTTACTGACTCCCTACTGTCTTGGAAAAGACAAGATGTACTCCAGAGAGTCTACTGAGGAAGATGTTGATAACTTGGAGCTTGTGAGAAGCCACAATAGAGTCTCCTTTCAGAGAGACCTGAGGGGCAAAAGAATATTTTCTCTACTGAAAAATGTAGGCCAGCTTATACATTGTATCATATGGTAACAGTTTACTGAGAACAAAATCTTTCAATTTTCCATAAATATTGAGTTGCTATTATATTGCATTTTTTATGCTTTAATTTATTTCATAAAGCAGGTGATTATTAAACACTTACGGCAAAATACATATAATTCATATTCTTCACTGATAGCATTTACTTGAAAGAAAGTCTTTATACTTTAATTTCAAAAATGGAAATCAAACAAAACTCTAGTTTCTGGGCTCCCAGGTAAACTTTTTCCTCTCAGATCAGCCTCCCATGCGATCACTTACACTTGTTAAAGCTGTGAAGCGAGTTCACTGCACGTGTAAAACCTCATAACTGGAACCTCCACCATCTGTTACCTTCTATATATTTCTACTTTTCTTATTTAGGTGTAAGTGGGTTCAGTCTATAGCTTAATGGAAAATAATTATTGGTTTTACAGCTATAAAAGAAAAGAAAAAACACTCCTGTTTATTATTTTGGTGCAATCATCTATCTTAAGAGTCCATGGCTGAACAAAAATATAATAAAATTTTCTTCGATAAAATGAGTAATCTACGGCTTGTACATTCTCATGAAACCTTAGGGGAAACATTCAGAAACCAATGTTACTTGATGGTATAACACTATATGATAGATTCTACATGTTATTACTCTGAATTTGCAAAATAAGCACAAACTAAGAACTACCATTAACTTAACAATACAAGTCAGGAGAGGCGACATACACCACCTAACCTTGCAAATATTATTCCTCCATCAAACCTAAGTCAAACTTGAAAGTTTTGTTTATTGCTGTAGTAAATCTTTATATTCAGTAAAATCCCAATAATTTGAATGAAGTAAATTCAAGCTAATAAAAATTATATTTCTAGGAAAATAAAAGAATTATTTTGTCAAATTACTTTCAAAAAAATAGTAACAACATTGGCTAACAAAACCATAAAATAACAGAGAACTTTGGAAGTTCTAGCTTAATAAGTGTAAATAAATTTACGGTTTGCGCCCTGTTTGAATTCCAACAGGGTTAGAAAATACATTCTCTTAAGTGGAGAGACAATGTGCCTGGAAATCTTTCCCACACGTTTCTACTTCCTCACAGGCAAGGATTCTTTGAGGACACCTTCCATACACTTGATTAGCCTGCCACTGTGTTACAATGTCCACAGTGAAGAGAGGGGTCCCATCCTACCTTACGCCCTGCCTTTTCTCAATTCATCTTTTTGCTTTCTAAATCGACTTTTGCTCTGAGAGATAATGGGAATTGTGCCAGGAGGTTCTGCCTTCTCAGGGCACTTATCACTCAGCACTATATCCCACCTGTTCAAAATACTTCATACACACACACAAATATATATATACAAAACATACATGTGCACATGGACATAAATATACACATGTGCATATATACACACATATAAATAGATAAATTTACACGCCCAAACCCCATCTGTGTCTCAGTTCTTGTTAGGCCCTCATTACCTTGCCCCTGGGCTATACTACGATTCCCTTTCTGTGCTTGTTGTCATCATTCTCTCCTGACTATAATTTATCCCACATAACCACTGTGGTTTATGCTTCTTAAAATGCTTTTTGGTAATTTTGAGTGTTGTGTTCTAAAACATTCAACGGCTCCCCATTACCCAAGAGATGAAAAAGGCTCTGAATCAAGGCTCTCTATAGTGCTGCCTGGATTCCTATCCACACATTATTTCCATGCCTCTATCTGGCACTAAATCAAAACCACTCTGTTCCTTGAACATAGCCTGAGAAGGTCTGTATATTTGACATGTGAAATTTCATCCTGCTTCTTGTCCAGCTATCTAAATCCTATCCGTCTCTGAAAGTTCTGCTCAAATTGCACCTCTGTGAGCTACTTTCAAACCAACTCAGCCAGCAGGGTATTCAACCAAGTTCAATTCCTATAATGCGTATATCACTCATCTGGCCCTTTGCCAAGCTGATGGAAATTACAGATACTCATTTATGTGCATCATGCTACTGTACATACTCTCAGAACCTGACCACGTCTTTACTATGTTGAGGAAAAATATTCAACTTGAAAAACTTATTGAACCTTTGGCTGTCTTAGAAAAGAATGATGTAACTCCAATAATAAAATGCCTGAAAATAAATCAGAAGATCCAAGAATGCTCAGTAGGAGGGGGCCTTAGAGACCTCCAGTCCAACTCATGTACTTGACCACCTGCAGTCAGGCAAGGGCCCCAGAGCCCGTGGGAGACAAAGCTGAATCCAGCTCCAAGGTCTTTCACCTCCCAATATGAGGCTTGTCGTCCATACACGTCGAATGTTGACTATATCCTGAAGCTGGTTATATCCTGAAGCCTTGAAAGACACATTTCCCTATTCTTAAAAACCTTAAGAATAAGCTCTGGAATTAGTCCTATTTTTACTCACTGTACAACTCTATAGTTTTTTAAAATTGTTTTTAAATGAAGCTTTTAAGTTGGCCTTCTAAAGTGACTCCACTGATACACATCAAGGTTATTATTTAATTCTTTAAACATCAGTTGGACCTTTAAATTTATAAAAATGCTCTTTATCCTGGGAGCATTTAGTTAAAATCCCATGACTTCAAACCTTGGTAAAAATCACTTGCTGTACAGAATAAGCACTTTAGCGATGCACTGGAATTATTTCCTTGGATATGAGATAAACAAGGTCCCTAAATTGCCATCTTAATTCTTCACTTTTTCTGAAACTGAATACTCACTTATGCTTAGTCTTAAATATATTTATAAACTTATGTGTATCTAAAAAATATGGTTCTAGTTATAAGCGTAAATTTTCAGCAAAGAGAAATTCTTTGTCTGAGAAAAGGTGATGCAATTATTACATATCACTGCATGATACAGGCTGTCTGGGGTTATTAAAAGAGTCAGGTATGACCAATTTACAAGCATCACCCCTGCAGCTTGCTTTCACAGCTCACTGCTGAGTTTTATGCTCACTGAGAGGCCCCCTGGGATCTTTTTACAAATGACTGTTTATTATTATATTATTCCATCATATATCTCATGGGAGGAGGTTGTAACATCCGTTAAGAAAATCATGAACTATTTTGACTTCTATGATAGAATATTACTCTACATATGTTTAAAATTATGTTTTCTTTAACACTGGTGTGGCAAAAGCTTAATTAAAATATAAAGTTAAATGGAAGCAAAAATGTTCCTAAAAAAAGTAAATATTCTTCGCTACAAAACAAGTGGCTAAAATTAAGGGGAAAAAAAGAAATGCTACAAGTGCATTCAGCAGCTGAAACATGAACCAATGTTGATCCCGCACCTCTAGTGCCCAGCACAGCACTTTGCAGTGTAGTCACTGTCGAAGCCAGTTTCTTCTGCGCAGACAAGAGAATCCAGTCCGCTGAGATTAAGAGGAAAGGGATTTATATCAGGGCATTAGATGGCTTATAAAATTTCTAGAAGTGCCAGGGAACCAAGCATGAACCCTCCGCAGCCAGGAACAAGGCAGCAGCAGAAACGCCCAGCCACGCCACAGAGCAGTTCCTGTGAAGGCTCCCTTGCCTGCTCCTGTCGCCTGCGTAGCAGGTGCCTGAGCAGAATCCCCCTGACAGCTGCTGCCCACTGCTCCCTACGTCTGCCTTCTAGTGCCACGTAGATGCTTCTGCTGGACGGGACCTAGGCAAGGTCCACCAAGCTGCAAGGAGTTGGGGACACACAGAGTTTAGTTTTCTAGCTTTCACATACAGAAGGCACACTGGGTGGGGTGAGGAGCAGGTAGAAAGTGAGCCAACAGCCAGGGACACAGAAGAAACATTTTTGAATTACAAAAGGGCTAAATAAAGATTTACTACTTATGTCTGACCCACAGCATGGGAGTGGCTATTTCTCTACATGTTCTGAAATTCCACAATGGCTAGTTATATTTTTCAGTCAAATCGTTACTTCAAAAGTAAGAAAATGTAGGGGAACAGAAAAAAACCAACATTTTAGGATATGAGAACAATAAAATACACTCAGTTACTCAAGGAGCTGGTTTTGTCCTCCTCATCCTCTTCAGCATCATTACAGGGGCTCATGCTCACTGGGGACTGTCGTGCCCCAGCTCTGAACTGACTGCATTACATGTTTTACCTCCTCCAAGTCTTCAAAGAACCCTCTGAGGTAGGCAGTGTAATTATCTGCATCTTACAGATAAGGGAACCAAGGCACGGTGAGGTCAAACGACCTGGCTAATAAGAGGTATAGCCAAGTTTGGAGCTCAGCCAGGCTGTCTGGAAGCTCATGCTCTGAACTGCTACACTATATCACACTGTATCACACTAAATCATAACTTTATACTGTTATGATTCAAATTTGTAGCTGGATGGTTGCCTCAGGGCAGAAGAATACACATTTCTCCACCTGGGAGCCCCATGCTTTTTTGGTGCATTACAAATGATACTACCGCGTTATAGATGACAATGACAAAGACATAGTTACCAAAATTTCTATATGCAAATTTGCAACAATAATTTTGCATTAATGTAAGCTTTGCATTTAAAGAGAATTTAACTTTGATGTATAACAGACAAATTGTATCAAGACCTTAAATCTGTAAGTCATTGTTAAAAACAGTTTACTTATTTGAAGTAAAGAAAACTTTCCAGTTTTTGATATATGTTCTTAGAGACATGAAAATAAAATTCCTTTCCTCAACTGTCCTTTTCCATTTCACACATATTGATCTTTCCATGTTTTAACTAATGATGAAATTAACAGGAACTGTTTTTAAGAAATCCAAATCATAGCTCCTTTCATGTCCAAATATTTTGCGGAAGACTGAAGGTGAAAAAGCTGCTTAAGCATTAGGAAAAACTAAGAACAACCAGGAACAGCTTTAGAAGAGCGGTTGAAAGATGGTGAAATGGGAAGGCAATCACGGAAAAGTGTCTGCAGGTTGGGGATGGGAGGGTACTCAGATAAGGAGTATTCTGAAGCAGAGCAGGACCAAGGCAAGAGCCCAGGTGAAATAAGACAAAAGGGAGGAGTATGACCAAAGACTGTTTGACCCATGTGTTAGCGGTGAATCAATGGGAAAGACATTGCCTGTAGAATAAGCCAAGCCTATCTGTGAACTCTAACAGCATTTTTCAACATGTGGCATTAGGCCAGTGTTCCCAATACTTTTTGAACCTTAGATATTTATACAATGGGTCATGTTATTTATCTAACTGAACTGCGAAGAAGAATCCATGGGACAGCATACTGCAGTTCTCGACACAGAGTGGCACTGCGGGTGCTAAGGAAACGAGGATCTTCTATCCCCAACAGACACAAAGCAGGTGGGCAGAGGGAAGCGCAGGAAGACCCCTTCACAAGCAGGCTGGGCAGTCCTATGAATCACCTCAAATTTTCCACATAATTTACAGTTATTTTGAAGGTCTTTATGATCCTAATTATTTTCTAAGCCAGTAACAGGATCAATTTTTAAAAATTCACTGTTGAGGAAAAATAAACTATTTCAAAGCATTTTTGCAATCATCCTAATAAACCATAAACTCACACTGTACATGTACCGTGGGAAATACTACTTGATATGGTCATTATTTTAGCTATTAAATTATTAAGACTACTACTCAGCCATAACAGAAGAAAAATTCCACATATGTGGAAGATAAACACATAGATAAGGAGAAGAGATCAGTGGTTACCAGAGGAGGAGGGGGTGGGGGGATGGTGAAAGGGTTAAAGGGGCACATATATACAGTGACAGATAAAAACTAGACTATTGGTGGTGAGCACGAAGCAGTCTATACACAGAAACTGATATACAATAACGTATACCTGAAATTTACACAGTGTTATAAGCCAACATGACCTCAATAAAATAATTAAAAAAAATTTTTTTAAGTTATTAGGATAGCTAAAACTGGTCCAAACAATATTAAAAACAGTTGGTTAGGAAGGTACCACATTTTAAATTCTGGCTACTTGGTATATGTATTATAATTACTATTTTTTAAGTATAGAAATGATTATATTTGTTTACATGATGAATTTGCTATCCTATTAGATGAAACCATGATTTTATGTGATTGTAAGAACATGAACAGAACCAAGGATAATCTGTGAGACATCTAGTTTACAAATAGTTTCTTTTTTTTGATTAAAAAAAGTCTTCAATTACTATAAACACTCTTCTGTCTGGAACATCTCGGAGCTTATTTCACTTGATCTTAGCCAAAAGACCGAGAAGCGATTGCTTACTTCAAATTCCACACTTTATTAGTCATTACTGACATAATTTTGATACGGTCAGATTTCAGAAAGCATCCGTAAAGTGACCAGGCCACAGCATAATGCTCACGGGGCCCTGGGTCTTGCCACAGTTTTAAAGCTCTGGTGGCCCATGAGCCACACAAGGCAGAGTTGTGCAGACAAGTTTGCCACCCAGAGGCAAAAGGAGGAAATTCACCTTGGATTCTATTTGTAAGACAAAACTAATAAATGTCAAAAATTTTTAAATTATTTGTTATTACTTATTTAAAAAACACAGGAAATTCTTTTTAGGGTTCTCCCTGCAGGAACGAAGACTTTTAGTGCCAGGCTACATAAAAGTGTGGCTCTCTGAGAACTCCCACAAGATGGAAACAAGCCCTGAGACGGTACTAGTTCACCAATTAAAAAATCAAATTTAACTGTATTCTCTACGGTAGATGTTTTCTTTTTATAATTAATATAACGTGTTTACATATAAGTTCTGCAACAACCACCACGAATCTATTTAGCCATGTTCACCAAAAGTTAAACTAACTATCAGAGACTTTTCTTACTTAAACGAGAAAAGTTTTCTTCCTTAGAAGGTCTTCTGCGTAATTTTCTTCTGTCAAAGGAATAAATTTTATTTAGAGTAATTCTGTTTGGCAAATGGTCAGGGCTTCTAAGACATACACCAATAATTGTTAAGGTTAAAGCAAAACAGTCAACTCTATTAAACACACAAAAATTCAAGCTTCTAATAGCTGAAACAATAGGCTGACTATAAAGTAGAGATTTATGATATCCTCATTTTGTCTTAGAAGTCTGTACATTGGGATTACTACTAGCAATGGGCCATCATTTAAGATTTATGTAATTTACAGTGAACAACAAAAGATCAAACTTAAGCAAAAACATGGCATACACTAAAATGTGAAAATGATTTTAAGCATAAAATTTGAAAACTCCTTATTTTACACCGTAAAATCCTATTTTTTGAAATAATTTTTTGGGTTCTCAAAGGTTATAATATACTCATTTCATCCCATATTATTGTTTCATTTTCATTCCAACACACTTTAAAACAGAAAGATGAGTCTAAACTCACACCTATTTATGTGACTTTCTAGAAAATTCATTCTAGGAATACTAAGGGTTTACTGCTGACTTCAAACTTGTTTTCATTAAATCAGAAGATTCTACAGTTGATTACTATTTCCAAGTAAATTTTTTTCCTGCAAAACCTTAGCAAAATATTGCTTTAAAGTACAACGGTGTTAACTAACCATTCTTCCTCTGGTTCTCTCATTGAGGGATTTCATTATTATCTGTCAGAGTTAATTCTCTTCCCTTTTTATACCCCTTAATCTTCCACACGCCCTGAGTTGTAACATTCTGTTAAAGATGCTTCCACCATCAATGATGGCTGTATGAAGATGGCTCCATCTGAGCACGAAGTACAAACAGTTCTATTCTCACATCTCTATTTCTACATTTATTTAGGAAATAAATGAGACTATGGGTGTAAGTCCAGCCTGCTGTATAGATGTCCTCTACACACTGCTGAAATTGGAGCAAAATCTAACAATGTCAACTCAGTAGGACAGTATGGTTATTACTTCAGATAAAAGCTCAATGATGAAAGCTCAAAGTGTTTATCAGGGAACATATCGCAAGAGTTTTAAATAGGGCCCAAAGGTTGGCAAGGTTCAAGTGTATTCTGAAGCAGCCAAGGAAAGCTGGCCAATCAGGAGAATGACTTCCTACATGTACCCCAGGGGTATCAAAAGGTCTGTGCGTCTGCATCATACAAAGGATAAGAGAAACACAGAAAGGATGGCTACTTGGTAGTTCATGAATGATTCAAGTTCACTGTTAAGTATCTACAAGTTAAAGGGTAAATTGTAAAACATTCTCTATATCTCTAATTTCTAAAGAAGACCTCGTGATAAAAGTAAATGCCTTAAAATTTCTTGAATTTTTCCTATTCCTTCCTCTTCCCATCTCCAATGCTACCATCTTACTTCTCATCATTTTTTAAATCCATATTCATTTAATCACTTCCTAACTAATCTGTCTCCAGGCCCACCCCCTCCTACTCTATCCTACCACTGTCAGATTTTCAAATCCATCCTCCAGACAGTGTCCAGAATAATCCCTGTGAAGTATAAACTAATCACATCATTTGCCTGCTTGATATTCAGACAGCAAGTCAAGAGTCAGAGTGTCCCTGTCCCACTTTCCCACCCTCTGCTCACTGGCTGGCGTCTTCTCAAGGGAGGAGCCCAGGGGCTGGCCATATCCCACCCAGGGGCTACAATGAGGGGCTGTCATTAGTGGCTCCTTTGGCCTTTCTGCTTCAGCTTAACCACAAATCATATTTTTGGCGGATAAATTAAAATAGGTCCTCATCAAGTAATGTCGGGACCCCTGATTCATGGGTGAGGTCATTCACAAAAACATCTTACCTCCTAAAAAAATAGTTTTCAAACATTATTAAATGACCAGAATAATTTTCTTCAAATATTAACTAGTGTAGAATCCCAAGAAAAAGTGGTTGAAATAGCATTTTTGAGGCTGACAACACAGGCAGAGGTTAGATCATATAGAATTGTATAGGCCATGGAATAAAATTCAAATCTGGTTGGTGCAATGCAAAGTCAGTGGGGAGAAGAAGCAGGGATGTGATAAAATCTGATTTACATTTTTGAAAGACCACTGTTGTTGCTGTGTGCAAGAGTTGAAACTACTGAGAATTTCAACCTTTCTAATATATTTTCATAAACCTCAATTTAACCTATAAAGTGTGAAATGCACTTTCCAAATAAGGGACCACCATGATAAAGGAGTCACAGAATACCTGATCCTCACTGGTTAATCCAAGGTGCATCACAAGGTAAAAATGCACCAGGAAGTCCGAGTTTGGCAGCACGTCCTGGCGTCGGGTCATCATGGCACAGATCAGTTTGTAGGCTTGTAGTTTGCCTTCCTTATATTCATTTGGCAATGTTGTCGCCTGCCAAGGAGATGATGTTTAAAGAGTTAACCAACTCCAGGTGCAGGGCATTTCAGCATTTCATTTACTTCTCAGTATTCCATAAGAGTTGTTTATGGAGCTGTGGGATACCTTGGCTTTAGTTAGACAGCCTGTCTTTGAAAGATGCAGTCTTGGGCAATTGCATATTTTAAACTCAATCTCAGAAAGGAAGAGGAAATTACAATAAAGGAATAAACACATATTCACTTGCCTTAAAAAGCCATGATGCAAACATTCTGAGCGGTGGGATCAAGACCGGGGGAGATGGAGAAGACTGGTTATCCAGGCTTATTGCTAGATTATCCCGTATCTAATTCACAGAGAGGAGAATTTTAGGGAAGGAATTATACAGTTTATCCCAATGATACTTCAATATTGTGTCCCATGGGCAAAGAGCTGCCTCCAATTAAATTTTTATAAGTTGAGTGAGAACCTATAATATTTACAAGTTTTTCTTTTATCATGAGATTTCCTGTTCCTTTGAATTGTGTGCCTGACTTACTGTACCTGATATTAGATTTAACACAAAACTAGAGTATTGTTTTTCTTGAATGTTAATGCCTGGAGAGGTCCTGAACTCAAAATGATAAGGAATGGTTTAACAAGTTATACTGTATAAACATGAATCATGTTTTTGAAGAAAAATGTAAATTTTTTTTTTTTTTGGCAAGGAAGAGAGTGGCCCTGAGCTAACATCTGTTGCCAATCTTCCTTTTTGCTTGAGGAATACTGTTGCTGAGCTAACATCTGTGCCAATCCTCCTCTATTTTGTATGTGGGACACTGCCACAACTTGGCTTGATGAGCAGTGTGTAGGTCTATGCCTGGGATCTGAACCCGCGAACCCCAGGCTGCTGAAGCAGAGCACACGAAGTTAGCCACTATATCACCGGGCCAGCTCCTGTAATAACGTTTTTGTTATAAACAAAAACAAAAACCAGAACGAAAATTGTATATACTTTTGTAAAATGTATTTATCCACAGAAATAAGACTATATATTAATATTGGTTATCCCCATGGGATGGTGATGTTAATTCTCTTCTATTTTTCTACATTTTTCATATTTTGTATAATAAAACCAGTATCATTTTTATAAAGAGAGTAACTAAAACTACTTAACACCTTATTCTTTAATATCCTGTAGTAATATTCTACATATGCATTAAATGAAATAACTTCTGCATTTATAAAACGACTAAACTGTAGTACTATCATTTATTCTTTGATAATGAAATGTACTTTGTCTAGTCACCTAATTTTTGTTCCAGGATATGTTCAGCAGCTAACTGCAACATGGATTTTATGTGAAATGATAAATTAATTTTCCCTATTAGAATAGAAGGTGACGTGGCAGCAGGACGTACCTTTGCTAGTTTGTACCAGAGTTCATAGAGATAGCCAAAAACCTTGGCATGAATCTTAGGTGACTGGATATTATTCACATCTCCAAGAATTCCCAGGACTCTTCTCCACAACACAGCAGCCGAGTCTGGATGCCAACCAGCGAGGGTCCCTCCAGCGACGATGCTACAGTCATCTGCAAGGCATTCGCTGCTATCTGCGGAGGGAAACGTGTCAACCCCATAAACACAACCTTGATTCCATCATCACAACCTGTCTTCTTTAATGCAAATTACCTATGTTTGAAAATTTAAGTATTCAGAGTAAACCAATTAAGATGAAAAGTGTGAAATGGCTGATAATTTGAAAGGACAGAAAAGCAGGATCAATGAAGAAAGGTCAAATGATTTTGACTCTTCAAACAAAAAGGGCAACCACCTAGAGATGACAAAAACAGTTTCTGGAGACCCTGTGAAGGGTTTTACAGAACAGGGGTGGGGAAGGAGGAGAACGGTGAGCAGCATGGGTAGGGAGCCAGGCCGTGAAAAACAGGCAACCAGGGAAAGTCTCATTGCCAAAGGGACATTTGTGGTGGTTGTTATTGTTAACTCAGGTTTATTTGGGTATAATTTGTTTACAATATATTTTATCCTTTTTAGATTCAAGGAGTTTTAAGAAGTGTATACAATCATGTAACTGTCACTATAAACTGCCACCATAATTGAGACATGGAACAGTCTCATCACTACAATTGTGCCCCTTTATAGTGAGTCCCCTACCCCTACTCTCTGCTCCTGGCAACCACTGCTGTTTTCTGTGCCTATAAGTTTTGCCTTCTCCAGAATGTCATATAAATGAAATCCTACAGTATGTAGCCTCTCTGTCTGGTTTCTTTCACTTAGCATAATGCATTTGAGATTCATCCATGTGGTTAGACGTATCAGTCTGTTCCTTCTCACTGCAGATCAATATTCCGTTTTGCAGATGTATCATAGTTTATCTATTCACCCACTGAAGGACCTTTGGATAGCTTCCCGCTTTGGGTGATTATAAATAAAGCTACCATAAACATTCATTTGCAGGTTTTTATGTGATATGTTTACATTTCTCTTTTTTAAGACTAGAATCACAAAATGGCATACATCATTTCTTTGCTTATTCTTTCCTTTTTCTCGGACCACATCCAATTAGTGGCTGCCTGAGAGACAGGCATGTCCTTACGTATCTGAAAACGTTTGTTCCCTGACTTGTGATTCCTAGTCTGGTTGGGTATAGAATTCTGTGTAGGAAATGCTTTGCTCCACTTTCCTACAGTTTCCCTCGTAATTTTAAAGTCAGCAGCATTCTGACACTTGAAATATTTTAATAAAAAGTTATTAACTCTGGAAAATTTTTGTATCCTCTTTTTACACCTAGTATTCTGAAACCTCATGATGGGCCTGGGTATTATCCATTTTCCACCACTGTGTTTGGCACTCATTAGGTCTTGTCAACTACATGAGGATTTCATGTTCTTTAGTTCTATTTTTTCTCTTTCTTGACCTTCTATTTGAGGTTCAATGTCTCACACAGGTCCTTATTTTCTGATCTTTTCACTCTTATTTCTCATGTTTTTGGTCTTTGTTCTACTCTGTAAATGCAAAGTGGATGTCTCCAACTTTGTCTTCCAATCCATCCATTAACTTGATTTTATTTCTGCCATCATATTTTAATACCCCAAATCTCTTTCTTGTTCTCAGTCCATTTTGATACTCTTGGTCCTCATTTTATGGATGCAATTAATCTTCTCTCTCTAAAGATATTAACAGCTTTTAAAATTTTATTTCTTCCTGCAGTCTCTTAAGATGTTGTCCACCCTACCTCACCCCTATATTCTCATATTTGTCTCATATTTTCATATTAGGTGTCTTCTTCAAATGGCTGGGGATCTTTGGCTATCTGCTCATATTTAAGAACAGTCCACAAAAGAGATGAATGGAAGCTTAGTCCACAAGCATGGTCTTTGGTGAGTTTCACCATATTCTTGGAGAATCTCAGACATATGTATCTTTAGGGTTTTTTCCTAGAACTCAAATTCCAGGAAAAAGACTTGATCCTGCTCAGAGTATGCAAACTCTAATTTAGTCCCTTTGTTTTCAAGACTACACCTCTAGACTGGGCTGTGCATTGGTGACTGGAGGCTAGAAACCTCCTAATTTACTCTCTCCATCTTCTAGGGTAAAGTTTTAATTACTTAAATAGACTTAACAAACAGTCTTCCTGTTTTTAGCCCATTACCTTCTACCATCTCATATGGGCAATTTTCTAACCCTTTTAGGAAACCTACAATAACTGTAGTCAGGTTGCTTCTTAGCTTTCCCACGACTGACATAGGATTCAGTGTTCTTGGGTCTGCTGATTCCTTTACCACGTCATCTGTTTGGAACTTTTAACAGTTGGTTGCTACTATCGTTTTTCCTGCCATCTTTGTCCTTGTAGATTATGTCTAATTTAACATAAGGCCATTAATGTGGTGTTGGTGAGGTTTGGGGAACAAGTGGGGCTATCTGTGTTTGTCCATTCTACTATCTTTGACTGGATTTTTTAAACGCCTCTGTCAGTCATTTCTTTAGCTTATTTTTAAAAGTCAATTATTTCATTTTCTTATTTGATCATTTTTAGTTTTAAGGCATTTATTTTAAATTTGACAACTTTTTCCTGAATTACGTTTTTAAAAATAAAACTTTATTTTTTAGAACAGTTTTGGATTTATAAAAAATTGCAAAGATAGTACAGAGAGTTCCCATATACTCCACATCCAGTTTCCCCATTACTAATATCTTACATAAGTATGGTACACTTGTTACAATTAATGAACCAATATTGAAACATTATTGTAAAGTCTATACTTTATTTGGATCTCTTGAGCTTTTAACCTAATGACTTTTTTCTGTTCCAAGATTCCATCCAAGATATCACATTACATTTCAGTGTAATGTTTTCTTAGCCTCCTCTTGGCTGTGACAGTTTCTCAGACTTTCCTTGTTTTAGATGACCCTGACAATTTTGAGGAGTACTGATTGTATATTTTGTAGAATGTTCTTCAATTGCATTTGTCTGATGTTTTTCTCATGATGGATTATTATATATATTTTTTTGCTTTTGCATTTCTGAAACGAACTTTTCTTACCTCTAATGTATGAACTTCTTCCAGTATTCTTGGATTTTGTTTGCTAACGCTTTATTTAGGATTTTTACTATTATATGCTTTTAAGTGAGATGGATTCTAATTTTCCTTTTTTGTTGTTGTTTTTTTTGAGGAAGATTCTCCCTGAGCTAACATCAGCTGCCAATCCTCCTCTTTTTGCTGAGGAAGATTGGCCCTGAGCTAACATCCATGCCCATCTTCCTCTACTTTATATGTGGGACGCCTACCATAGCATGGCTTGATAAGCAGTGCATAGGTCTGTACCCAGCATCCAAACCCACAAAACCCTTGGCTGCTGAAGCGGAACATTTGACCTTAACCGCTGTGCCACTGGACTGGACCCTAATTTTCCTTTTTTAATACTCACCTTGTCTGGTTTTATTATCAAGATATCACAAGGTAAATAACAGAAGTTAGGGAGCTTTCCTTCTTTCTAGTGCCTGGAATAGGTTGGAAAAGATAGTTTCTCTTTTATTTGAAGCTTCAGTAAAACTAAGAATTGTACTTTATTTTATAAATCTATTGAAGTAACCTACTCTATAGATATATGCTTTTAGCTTTATAAGTCCTTTTTTATTAACTTTTATATATTATTCTGCCATTTTTCCTAATTTTTTGACTAGGACACACAGATTAATATTTTTCTCTTCTAATATAAACACCCAAAGCCATATATTTTTCTTCACATAAAGTTCAGCTACATTCTAGAGCTTTTGCTATGTAGTTTTCACTACAGTTCAGGTTGAAATACTTTTTAATTCACAATTTGATTTCTTTTTGAACCTTATTTGAAGTGGTTTTTAGTTTCTTAATGTATTTTTCTTATCTTCTTAATTTATTTCATCACATTCACAGAATGTGGTATAGTTTCAAATCATGGACATTTGTTGAGACTTGCTTAACAATCTAATTGGTCAGTTTCTATAAGTGTTCCATTGCATTTAAAAATCACACATATTTTTAAATTAAGTTCAAAGTTTTATATATATACTCTCTCATATCTCTATTCAATCAAGATTAATTGTATTGTGTAAGTCTTCCCTATTCTAACATTTTTTTCTGCTTAACTCATCAATTAATGAGAGTTAATATTAAAATGTCCTACTATGATTATTGTTTTACCAGTAGTTCCTTGTAATTCTGCTAAATTTCACTTTATATATCTGGAGGCTTTGAAGTTCATTATAAATTCAGAATTACTGCTTCACTAATAAGTGATTTTGCTTTAAAGTTTATGTGACTGACATACATATAGGTAGACCAGTGATCTATCTTCCTTTCTTCATATCTATCAATGTTCTTATTTACTCACTTAGGATCTCCCTATACATTATGTATTAGTGGTACCTCTTATAAACATCATATGGCTGGATTTTATTTCTTCAATCTAACTGCAAGTTTAAATTGTTTATATTTATTGTAGTTGCTGATTTACTTGATTTCATTTCCAACACCTTACTTTAGGCTTTCTGTTTAAGTCACCTTTGCTTTGCTTCTCTTTTGAATCTTTGGAGGGAGTTTAAAGGGTTGTATTCCACCTCCACCACTAATCTCCTTTACCTTATACCCTTTGTTATTAATGTAATCTTTCTCAAAGTTCTATTCCTCACCCCACACAAATAAAGAGAGACTGATTTCTAGGCAACTACCAACCTTCACTGAGTGTCATTTTGAGTATATATGTTGTTGGTGTTTTTAAGGCCAATCAAAGAAACTGAAGTACAATCTATGGAAGTGAGGAACTCAAGAAGAGGAATGACAAGAGCCAACAAGGAGCAAGAAGGAGTGAATGTGACAAGCAGCCAAGGCAGATCCAAGAATGGTTCTGTATCCTTCCAACACTGCACCTACAACAGATGCTAACAGCTTACTATATTAGTTATAGAAAGATCCTAAGACCCTGAAACAAAGGATTCAGTAAGGACGGCACACAGTGTCACGGAAAGGCCTTCCCAAACACAGGAGCATGTTCCTTCTTAGAGGAAAGCCTATCTGTATTTCACACATAAGTATCATATAATGAATTGGGAAGACAAATTAAAATGTGCAGCTATAATCTGAGCTGGAATTCCTACACACTGTGCCTGAAAGACAAGAGGTATAGAGAACAAAAGCTTAATTATGAGCCTTCTGGGTTCTCTGAGTTTTATCAAGCCTCAGAAGAGTGACTTGTCCTCCTAATGTTTGATCTGTAAAATAAGTGCAGTATCAAGCATCTGTCAGTCTGAGAGGGTATGCTGAAGCTTTAAATAATGCTTATAAATCAACATAAGCCCTCAAATATAATATGGCATTTAGTCTTCTCATAAAGAATGCCATGATGTCTTTAATCCCCTGAGGGGTAAAAAAATGTAAGAGGATTAGATGATTTACAGCTTTGTTTCATCCCCTACCCCCATCCCCCAAATGCAGCCATCCAAAACAGAGACTAGCCCCCAATGTTCCAATCATGCTGGAACTTGCTTGAGTAGCAACTCCAAGTAAACATCGGCTAGGTATCTCATCACCTGCACCTCCTTGTTGCCTGCCAACTAATACATTCTCAGTTATGCAAAGATCCCATGTAGAAAATCTATTTCAATACTACTTTGTTCTCAGGAAAATTTATACATCAATGATAAAATCCTAGGTAACATCCTTCATCACATTATCAAAACATGTTGAGTCTTTAGAAGTATTTGAAATGACTGCACACTCAATATTACTGTGAAAAAAAATTTTTGAGTTGAATATTTTTGTCCAAAATTATTCCACTGATGGCATAAGTAACAGAACAGATGCTGACATTTTACATGTAGATGACTCCTCAGTGAAGCAGCACTTAATTAAAAATGGGGATTTGAGAGATTCCAGAAAATTTCATGTTCACCCTAAAAATGCCAAATATTTAGTTTATTTTCTTTTTCATGAGCAGGCTAGTATGCTAGCCTAGTATCTTTTCATTTCATTATTACTAAATGCTACAGGGGCATATAAAAATTTTTATTAAAGTGGAAAGTCTTGCAAACAAATACAACTATATCATCTTTCTCAAATCACATACATGATTTTAACAGAGCAATCTAAAGTTTAGAACATTGCAAATATGCAAAGGATTTTAGCCATGAAATAAGTCTTGGTAAGTGGTAAAACAGGCACTTGTGACCAAATCATGATTTCACATGACTGCAATTTTATGTAGGTTTGGTAGAATGTTGAAGAAACATAGCCGGCACTTTGGAAATGAATTTCTCTTTTGATTTGAAAACTAAACAAAAGGCACAAACCCAAAGGCTCAGTTGAAACACCTTAATTGCGGGACCAGAAAAATCAAGCACACACTTTGATGGTGAAAGTAGAGAAGCACCAGGCTGGTGTTCTGTTGACCACCACTATGGCCTGACTCTCCTCTCTTTCCTCATCTGCTTTCCAGGGACATACGTGGTTCATTTCAAAGATTCTAAAGGTGAGCAACCAATCCCATGGTAGTTATTACTGTTATTTTTCTTTATAATATTCATGTCTTCAAAGCAGACAAAAGCCTTCAAAGCCTGGTGAAAACGCCAAAAATGTGTACAGTGGCAGAGAACACTGACAAACCACTCCTGCAAAAACCATTTTGGTGGCAGGTAACAGTGAATGCAACTCATGCGCACAGCTACAATTAAAAGCAGAAGTGGTAAAAGGATTTCTGTAACAATCTTTGGAGGCAGGGCTGTGACAAACATACTAAAGAGATTTTAAAACTGAATCTTATGTATTTTTTACTAAAAAAAGGTTAAAATTTAATTGCTGTTTTTAGCTAAATAAAACAATAGCCTACAGCTTAAAGCTTACTCATTCATTGATTTGGGTATTTACTGAATGTTCTTCTCTGGCCATGCACACACCATTCTAGGAGCCAAGAATCAGCTAGGAACACGACTGACGACAACCTCCCACCCCACAAGCTTATATTCCAGTGGTGGGAAACCACTGACCCTCTCCTAACTAAACCAAAATGGTGGATACTATTTCTTACTGAATCTTATCTTAAAATGTATCACTGATCTGAAAGGAATCTGGAAAGGAAAGAACACCAAAACTGGCTTTTACCCTTCAGGGTTCTGCTAACCCGTGGAATTCTTTTTTTTTTTTCCTGAGGAAGTTTGGCCCTGAGCTAACATCTGTTGCCAATCTTCCTCTTTTTGTTTGAGGAGGATTGTCACTGAGCTAATATCTGAGCCAATCTTCCTCTATTTTATGGGGGATGCTCCCACAGCATGGCTTGACAAGCAATGCCAGGTCCATGCCCAGGATCCAAACCTGTGAACCCCGGGCCGCCGAAGCAGAGCACGCGAACCCAACCACTATGCCACCGGGCTGGCCCTTAACCCATGGAATTATTAAAGATTTCTTTGATAATGAAAAGAAAGCTTTAATTATACTGAAGTTGAATTAATGATTGATACCTTTCTTATGGGTAGCTTTGTGTGTGTGTGAGTCTCATTTAAGAAAACTTTCACTAATCCAAGGTCTTAAACATATTTTTAGAAGATATTTTCTTCCAAAAGTTTTTAAATTTTCCTTTTCTTATTGAAGGATTTTATCCATCTGGAATTGACTGTGGGCATGGAGTGAGGTAGGGATTCTATTTCATTTTTTTCCATATGGCTAAATACTTGTCCCATTGGCATCTGTTGAACAGCACTTTCTCTCCTTGTCAGATCTGGAGTGCCACCTTTCATCTATCACAACTCCAAGCCTGTGTGGATTCAGTATCTATTTTCTACTCCGTTCCTTTAGTCTATTTGTCTGTCCCTGTGGTTAAAACTTTCTTTAAATAAACCACATAGCATTTATCACATTATTTGTGGCTATCAGCATAAATGTCTTATCTTCTGCCCTCTTACTAAGCTCTTAAGTCAATCGTGGCTATGGTTTATTCATCTTTTTATTTCTTACAGCAACAAAATCAGTATTCTAGATTGTAAGCTTATTTGCTAAATAAGAGATAAGGTCAACAGCAATCCTGATTCTTAGGTATAGAGTCATAAATATTCCCTTCTCCAAAATCATTACCTCAACAGAACAAAATTTATGTATGTATTAACTATATTTTCTTATTTTCTATATTGATGCTCTTGCATCTGGGGCCTCCTTGACAATAAAAGGACTGCCCTTCCCAGGGTTAGCTAATTTCTAAAGATAGCAAACAACTCACCGGGAAGTGTGCCTTTCATATGTAAACCCAGCAATCCACAATCTTACCTCCCAACTACCTCCTTTATCTAGTGCCTACTCAGCAAACCAACATCCTCCCCAACCCCCCAGCCCTAATAACCCCAGGGTCTGGTACCAGGCAACCAGGGATAGCATCTATATAGGCTCCAGAGTCTGCTGAAATTATTCAAACTAGCCAATCCTAAATCTGCTTAGCCTGCTCTGCCTTGTCTTTCCCAGGGAAATGACAATAAACGTTGTTCCCCATGTTTTCCCCTCTCTCCTTCTGCCTCCTGACCAGCCTTGGTGTTTCCCCATGTGGTCTCCCTGCACGGCATGCTATGCCTCTGTTTCTAGGGACCTGTGAGTATAAACTTCTTCCTTCATGACAATCATTTTCATGTCTGCATGTCTTGCCATACCTGATTAAGACAAATCCCAGGTACATTTTGAAATAATGTGCAATAAATTTAGCTGCTATTTTCAGCAAATGTGAAGTGATTTAAATGAGAAAGCAAATATAAAACTAAACTGTTAGTTTGCTAGTGATGAAGGAATTTAAGATTTTACAAGCAGTTTATTATTCTAAGCATTTGATAACTGGCAGGATTATTCAATGAGAAACAAGAGATACACTCAAATTGTTTGATCAGTCTCTTTGCATGTCCTAAAGATTAGGCTCACACAAGTTTTATTTTGTACGTTTACGAAGAAATTGTTCTCTTAAGAACAGAAAGTTAAATTCAGAACTGTGATAATCCTTAAACCTTATCATATTACGGTTTGTCCTTTTCACAGATGACAAGATGAACTATTGAACTGAGCGTACTGATTCTCTATACTAGTATTTCAAAGAAGAACTAAGTATTTGGAGGAATTAATCACACTATAGAGTGCATCATATAAAATTACCTCACACAAGTTTATTAAATTGAGCTGTCCCATGCATACTCTGAAATGGGATCAAAACTAATCTTCCCAAAGGACAGACAAAAGAAGTAATCACCCAATTTTTTTTTCTTTTCAATAAAAATAATTAAAACTAGTTCTTGTTTAAGTAAATTCAGCTTACTAAAAATTCAGTATTGCCTTTGATAGTACCATGATGAGGATTCCCCTTGGATAATCTGTATATTGGACCCAAAGAAGCCGTTAATTCCATAAATGTATTAATGATTCTCAAATAGTTTAAAGGGGTCTGCAGTTGTAATTTTAACAGCAACGTAGTAGAAAGGAGTAGACATAACACTGAAATTGGAGTCAACACACTGTGGAAGCCAGTTCCAACTCTGGCACTTACTTTCTAGTTAGACCATATGATTTCTCTGGGTCTTAGTTTCTCTATCTTTAAAACAGAATTTGTAAGACTTGGCCTGTTTACCATACAGAATCAAAGAGGATGCCTTAGAGTTCTTTGTAAACTATTAAATCTCTTATAAATTATAGTATTATTATTCAAAATCATTATATGTATCTACACATCATTATATATATAAAGAATTTTAAATCATTTTTAAAAGAACCAAAAATTTGAGAAGCATAAATTGCTACCCAATAATTTATCAAACTAAGCACACGATTTTGTTAATCATTTCCTCATTGACTTTGCAAGGTTTCTACCATGGGCAGATTTGAATACATAGACCAAAAAATGTCCATTGTCTTTTAAAGACAGCACTACAAAGGCAATAATACATTACTCACATACAGCTGACTGGTTTGTTTTTCTTTGTTTATTATTCTACTCTTAATTAATTAAAATGCACACATTAAACACACATTAAGATCATGCTTCTTGGTCTTAACTATCTCATACATAAAAGATTTTATCTAATACCATTTTTCTATGTAAATTTTATGAAGTTTTAATGTTACTCCATCAGGGATTTCCAAAAACATCAAAGACTGGTTAAATTTTATATCATAATTAATAGAAACCAAAGTTTGCTTAGTTACAATGAACTAAGGTAAAATTTTTAGCCTTTATTTATAATTTTAACTTTTAGCATTTTAATAACACTTTTTACTCAACATGGGCTAATTTGTTGTTTTCATAAAAGATATTGTATGTAAGCATGGATATGGTGGACCAGGAAGGACTTGGCTATGGTCAGCATTTCCCACACTGAGTTCTTCAGAACACTAGTCTCTCTCGACAACTATCAAAATAAAAAACCACCTGTCTTTGGTGTCGCCCTTCTCATCAGCCCTGTCATACAGGTGAAGGAGCTGAGCTTTGAGAGGTTCACTTACCCACAGTCAATGTGCACGTGCATGTGTGCGCATGTGAACAGCTAAAACTGCAGAGCACTTCCTACACACACACTGTTCAGTGCACTTGACTCATGTGTTCACTCATTATTCCCCCAGCAACCCTATAACAGAGACTATTAGTATTCCCATTTTCCAAAAAAGAAATAGAAAGAGAGAGAGATTAACTTGCTCAAGGTCACCCAGCAATTCCTTGGCAGAGCCCAGATAGAGACCCAGAAACTTTGGTTCTGTAGTCCATTCATGCATCTCAGAAATACAATACTCAGGGGGGGAAAGTTGCAAAAATTACAAAATATGACACCATTTTTCAAAAGTTTAAGACCAAAATTAAAAGATATATTATTGAGGATCAGATATATATGGTAAAACTATAGAGAAATCAAGAGAATTATTATATTAAAAAATTGGGCATAAGGTCACAGAATGATAGGAAAAGGAAAGGAACTTGAGAAGGGGCTTTCAAGAACCTTACTGGTTTGGGAGGTGTTTTATTTCTTAAGGTGGGTAGTAGGCTCACTGATGCTCATTTTATTATAATGGCCCATAACTTATGTATATGTCGCAACTTATCTTGTATGTATCAAATATTTTACAGTAAAAATTAAAGAAAATATTAATCAATAAGCTATTCAAACTCTTTAACTTATCCTGGATTTATGGCACACGTAGGTTGGATAAACCACTCTTCTGTGTTTCCAGAGTAAAGCAAATTTGGTCAGGGACAGCAAAAGCTTGGCGCGAATATCAGCACTTCCTCCCATGATGGACAGTGGTTGTCGGCATGGCACACTTCTGCCCACATCCAGCCACTGTTTTAGAACCCTTTCCAAAAAGGACTCTGGGAATTAAGAACTAATTATGAACAAGTGGCTGGGGCTGCCATGCCAGTTTGGTTGGAGGCGGCACCTCCATCACCATTGTGCTAAAGGAACCCTGAAGTTCTTGCAACTAGGAAACTCTGGGATCTCCTAGTGGTTAATACTGGTGCCTACTTTTCAAAGACACAGTTACCTGTTAAGTTTGAAACATCGGTGGGACTCAGTTGTAACCAATGGCGGGCATCGGAGTCTGCCACAACATCTGTAGGAGTGTTCAGTTCTGGGTCTTCCTCATAGGTCTGCCATGGGCTCATGGACAGCTCGGCCTCACCGTTATAGCCCAGAGCTGTGTCACTGCTGACACTTTCACCTGGCACAATGGAAGAACCAAAGTCTGAGATAACTAATAGCTGGGAATCAGAATGTTCACAATTACCAATACACAGTAACCAAACAGCTGACACAGCAGGAGTCATTCAGGAATAGGGGCTCAAAAGGTGCCTGTCTGGGGTTCCTGGTCAATGAAACAAAGCTTTCAAGTGCAGGGCATTAATAGTAGTCATGAGCTCCACTACATATCACTCAGGAGGCATTCTTTTCAAGGGGTCTTCAGCTCAGTTATCCCATGTACCCAAAAGATCACATCAAGTCGTTAAGTTTTCTCCTGCCACTTATTCAACCACAAAATGAGGATGGGTGAAGGAAGAGGGTGGGAATTTATTCCACCACAAATGCAAGTTTATTCTGCTGGCCAGAAGAGCCTCAAGATGTTTTATTCCTTGACCTCAATGTCTAGACCTAAACCCAGGGTCAATCATTCAGGATCACTGGCAGATGAAGTGGCCCACGCAGAAGATTTTCTCCAACAGAAATTCTCCCCTTTAAACACTAAAAAGTTCTAATTTGTCATAATACAATGATGCTTTCAAAGACGATTCAGTCTTTTAGGGCTATTTAGTCTGACAACAAAACAGACCGAGCCAGTCTACTCCTCAAAGTCTTCTATCTACTTCATAACAATTCCACGTGTCTCCCCTTTCTGTGTGCTCACTGTTCCAGCTGCTTTTTTTTTTTTTTTAAGATTGTCACCTGAGCTAACAACTGTTGCCAATCTTCTTCTTTTTTTTTTTTCTGCTTCTTCTCCCCAAATTCCCAGTACATAGTTGCAAATTTTAGTTGTGGGTTCTTCCAGTTGTGGCATGTGGGACGCCACCTCAGCATGGCCTGATGAGTGGTGCCATGTCCACACCCAGGATTTGAACTGGTCAAACCCTGAGCCACCGAAGTGAAGAGTACGAAGTTAACCACTTGGCCATGGGGCTAGCCCCCCAGCTGCTCTTTCTATCTGCTGGTGACAGTCGCCAGCCTTGCTGCTTCTAGTCTCCTGTCCTCTCTTCCCTTGCAAAGGACTAAAAGTTGTCCCAGTTAGCAGATAAACTGAAAGTTGTTCTAGTAACCAACCTGTAAGGTCTCTAACTTCATCTGGCACAGAACTCTAAGCCAACAGGGGCTGAAGGTGGAGCCTAAGAGGAGCTCCTCTGCACTCCATGCAGAACCATCCTAGATCTGCAGGGGTGTTTACTATGCTACTCCGAGAAGGAGGTGGCCGGGCACCTACTTCAGGGAAGTAGAGTATTAGGGCTACATTTTACAGTATATATGATAACACGTCACAGGATTCCAATCAAATTTTATTTTTTAAATACTTATACTACTGACTTCAACGTACTTCTGAGGCTTTTTGCTGCTAGTCTATGGGAACTTTCTAGGGAAGATCATTTTCCTTCTGGGTCGGTCTCCTCACCCAGCCATCAACTTTGGTTGTGCCTCTCACCTAGAGAAAGGCCCAGGGGTGGAAAGACAGGCCTTTAATGTACAGGTGAGTGACTGGAACTGTTCTATTCTATGTGTAGGCTAACCGTCCATCAATCCTGGGATTTCAGGAATAAAAATGTCGCATTTCACAACCATGTCTCTTCAGATACTAAGATATCATTCAAGTTAGAAAGTAAAAAGAAAACAAAATACAGGAGCTCTGAAGCTGGATGAACACAGACCACATTTCCTGGAACTTACTCTTCTGTCTTTCTCTACATTTTCCTTGCGTCTGTTGCAAATCATCTTTTAAATCCAATTCAGCAGGGCTGCTGCTTCTTCGAACTAAGATCTTCAGACAAAAACAAATATTGCATTTGCTACAGGAAAGTTTTAATTTTTAAAATATTGTTCAGTTTCTAGTTCACATTTCTAAATAAATAGAAAAACAGTAACAAAAAATCGAATGATGTTTTCCATTTGAAGGATACGTGTTCACAAATTACTATAATTGAATCATAAATTACTCAAGATCTGAAATTTATGGCTTCTGCATTCTTAAATGACATCCAATTGAATTGGTCTACTGAGAAAGGATGCCAAATTATACGGAAATACTTTATTTTAAAGTTCTATTCCTTATTCTGCTTAAGCACAGGTATATAGTGAATACAGGTCTCGAGAAGGCCTAAATTACTCATAAATGGTGAGTGTGCTGGCAGGGAAGGTATAAACTCCACCTAGACTTCTAAAGGTCACTCAGGGCCTTCCTTGTTAAATGTGCAACAGACTTTCCTGAACAGTGCTCAACACTGGACCTTGTGTTAAACACAGTGAATGAAAAACTTGGAGGCAATCTGCATCCTCTACAATGTATAACTTGCTTGGAGAGACAAAACATACACAAATTACACAAAATGATTACAACGTACATAAGCAAAATATGCACGTAAACTCTCTCTATAGGTATGCAGAATAAAGCGTTACCTTAATTGGCTCACAGTTACAGGAGAGCTGTTCAAGAAGGCAAGACATGAAGTGGTAGAGAGAAGGCAGGAGGGATTCAAGGCAGGAAGCACTGAGTGGTAATCAGCAAGTTCTATGTGCAGGAAAAGAAGCTGATTATAGCAGGCCATGCAGGATAGTCAGGTAAAGAGGGAAAATGATAAGAAGAAAATGTCAACCACCTTCCAAAAGAGGCAGCTGCCAGTGGGCCTTCAGCATCAGGCTTAGGAATTTCCACCCAATATTGACAAAATGAGCAACCGTATGTTCCAGATAATAGCTTACTGTGATTAAAAAATATAACTAGAAAGATAAGTCTAGTCAGTTATCTGTGGGACAGATTAGAGTTAAGAAGAAAATTGCTATGGAACTGTCATGGTGATTCAGGGATGAGTGGACAACGCTTTTGATGGTGGAAAAGGAGAATAAGAGATAAGAAAATGCTGCAGAAGGACAGACAAGAGCTTATATGAGAGCTTATATAAGAGCTGTAAATGAGAGTGGAAGAAAATTAAATCACAAAATGATATGAATCTAGGGGACCATGAGAATGAGGGTGATGAAGGAAGGAAGGATGGAAGGAAGGTCAACGGACAAAGGAACTTAAGAAAGTTTCTGAAATTTTACTTTTCGTCTTTGGGCTGAATATCCAAAGAGAATGTCCTATAAGCGGAGGACAAAAATCCAGAACTGGCGACAACAGGATAAAGGCAGGAATGAAGGTGTAAATTTAAGGTCCTCCAGTGCAGAGTGCATAAAAACCCTGGGATTCAATGAACCAACTAAAGGGATGAACATTAAACAAGCAAATGAACAGGGGGGACCAAACTGTATAATAAAAGATAGAATAATTATTAAGCTAAAACACAGAAGTAGGTGATGAATAAAATATTTAGAAGACTAACAGTATATGAAAAAATATTACTCAGCCTTAAAGAAGGATGATATATCTAACATGATAATGCTAATATACCCAGGATATTTCCTTAATAGAAAAGCAGGGTTCTGCTTCTGACTATATGAGAGACAAAATATCCTCCAGCTATACAATTAGATCTTACACAAAAATTTGAGGCTCACAGGAAGTAAAATAAACCTCCAAGTGATCCACACTCTCCTCTGTCCCCAAAAGTGAACAGAAACCAGGGCTATTGTAAGGGTAAATCTAATATTATCACTGCCAGAGGCAAAAGGACCCCAGGATTAAAGTAGCACTCCACGGTTCCCAGAAGAAACAAATGCAAATCCTGTCCTGGTGAAACTCCATCACTTCAGATATCCAGGGTACTGTAGATTGAGATCAGCCAGCTAGGAACTCACAATCAAAGATCACCAAACACCAAAGGAAATAAATCAGCATACATAAGAGTTGCAGAAACAACAAATACCACATTTAGAACCACCCCCCCCCCCCCAAGAATTTCAGATAATCAGATAAAGAATTGAGAATTGCAAATTGTGACTATTTTAAAAGAATAAAAGAAAGGAATTACAAAAATGGGCAAGCAACAAGAGATTATTAGAAATTACAAGATATACTTGAAGAGAATTAACCTGAACTTTCAGAAGCAAAACGTTTAATTGTTGAACTAAAAAACTCAGTAGAAGTATTAAACAGTAGATCATCTATGACTAAAGAGAAAAATATTGAACTGAATGAAAGACCCATCTGACGAATTATCTATGTACCCAGAGGGACAAGGAGAATGGGAAATATGAAAGAGGGCTTAAGAGACATGGAAGACAGAATGAGAAAGTCTAAATATATTTCTAACCAGAATCACAGAAGGAAAGAGCAGAGAGAACAAAAAAGAGGAAATATTTTAAGAAATTATTACAAAAAATTTTCCAGAAACAAGAGAAGAACAAGCATTCACAAATACATGTCACACAGCATATACAAAAAAGGACAAACGTATAAACCAAAGGAAAATGCACCTAAATATACTGTAGTGAAACTGAAAGACAAAGACAACAGCAAGGAACAACAAATAGGATGGAAAAACCATTTCTCAATAGCAACCATGAAAGACAAAAGATAGCAGAAAAATAGCTTCCCTTAGAAGGGAGAAGTTAAGGGGGAAAGAAGCGGGGAAACTACTGTAATTAAGATGGTATACTGTCCAGAGAGACAAAGTAACCAATGAATCAAGATAAGAAGCACAAAATAAAGCCTTACGCATTGGCAAAACAGTATATATGACAGAAAGGTAGCATTTCAGATCAATGAAGGAAAAATAGATACAATGTGACCTAGGACAAGTGGTTATCCACGTGGGGAAAAAAATAAAACTGGATCCCTAACTCACTCTGTAAGTAAGAATCAATTCCAGACAGATGAAAGACTTAAATGTGCAGAACAAAACTGAAACACTTATAAGGTAATATTTTTATCCCTGTAGAATTGGCATTTTAAAATTTTCATAAAACCTAACCATAAAAAATGACTGATAATCAAGAATATCAAAATTAAGAACCTCTGTCATCAAAAGACACCGCAGAGAAAGTGAAAATATAAGGCACACCTTAGAAGAAAATAATTGCCAGAAACATAACCAAAATAGGTCTGTATTCAGACTATATAAAGAATTGACACAAACAAAAGAGAAAAGACAAACAAATCAATAGGAAAATTGCAAAGACATCAGACACACATGAAACACACATGGTCAATCAGCATGGAAAGATTTTAAACTATACTAGAGACCTGAGAAATGCAAAATAAAATGGAATCCCATTTTCATCCACTTGACTCATAAGAATTTTTAAATCTGACAATAGAAAGTGTTGGCAAGAACGTGGATGAATGGGAACTCTTTGTACGCCGCTAGCAGAAATACAAGTGGTGCAACCACCTTGGAAAACACACATTGTCCTGTAAAGAAGAACAATCTTCTACTCTATGACTCATTAATTCCACTCTTAGACAGCCACCATAGAGAAAACCTAAAACAAAACATATACAAGAATGTACATAGAAGCTGCATTTTCCATTAAAAAAAGAAAACCTGAAACAATCTAAATGTCCCTCAACAAGAGAATGGAAAAATAAATTGTGGAATATTCACAGTGGAATATCATACAGCAGAGAAAACTTAATGAACTACGGCTACAAGCCATAACATGGATGAATCTTAGAAACACATAACTGAATGAACAAAGCAATAATACCACTTTTATAAAGTTTAAAAATAAGGAAAACAAAAGGATATATTGTTAGGCAATATACACATATAGAACAAAACTCTAGAGCAAAGCAAGGATATGAGAAACTCAAAGCCAACATAATGCAGATCTCGGAGGGGACAAGGAAGGCACTTACAGGCCAAAGCAACAACACTGGAAACATTCTAGTTCTTAAGCTGGGTGATGGGTTTGTGGGAGTTTATTTGATTGCTAAAAAAATACAAATAATAAACACATACATACAGAATATAAATACATGTAAGCTAGTAAATGTCCTTTTAAAAAATAAAGACAGAAGAAACTTAACACTGGTTATCTTCCAGGTAGGGAGGAATAGGGAGAGGCTTTCTCTGTTTATTTTGTACCTTTCTGTGATGCTTGAGTTTTCTATTTACACTACACTTTTAAAAATTGAATAAATAGGAGTTATCTGCATGAATGAGTTATGAGCTACTTTTAAATTATTTTCTTAATACTTTACATTTGTTTTTTAAAAAAACAAAAAATGCTATTTCACACTTTTTTAAAAAAGAACCCCATGACAGATCTTTGCAAAAACTCACTTATCTAGCAACTCTTGTGAGGCAGTAGCTACCACCCAAAGCGACGTCGAGAACAGGGAATCTGAACATACACTTGACAGGCAAGGATACCTGTTTAAAAACAGGGTGTCATATACAGACCAGGTGGTAAATTCCATTTTCATGCTAATTTTTTCTATTTTTGCAATGGGACTGTAAGTTTACACAGAAAGCAAGCATGACTTTAAAAGATCTCAAGGCCATTTAGGCTTATAACCCACCTAAACGGAAAAAGTTTTTTAAAGAATGCATCAATGCCACTAATGAATTTATTTATTGTGCCACTAATTTATATGTTTAATGACAAACTGATGCAGTTTGAAAACATTTTACTGTTACCCCTTCATGTTCTTTCTTCACATGTCCTTTATCCTCTTGAACAGGCTTAGGCTCTGAAGAACTCAAATTCTCTGCATCTTCTACTTTTTGACCTAGAGCTTTGGGGAAAAAAAATCAAGAGAATGAATATTTCAGATGGCAAAATTGGAAACAGGTTTTTATAGATAGGTAATTATTAAATTTAGCTATCCTAAGACATGTAAACACAGGAATCAGGGATCGACAAACTGGTAGCCTGTGGGTTAAGTCTACTTTATAGCCCCAGCCTCTGACCCTCAAAGAACTCCTCAGAGGGCAGACTGAATGCCACTCACTGTAGCCAATGGGTCCACTCAGCACAGGCGAGGGCAACAAGACCTGTCCTGGGGGCTGTGGGGAAGGGATCTCAGAGAACAGCTGCCTGATTTTGCCAGGGGAGCTGACAGGAAGAGAGCAGGAAGGCAGCTCAGTATTGCCTGAGAATAAAGACTGATGAGAGGGAGCACAGGGAACCAACATCAGTCATAAAAAAGGGAGTTATTACTACAAAGCCTGCAAACATAAAAAGATCGTAAGACGATTTTGTGAATAATCTGGGGCCAACAAATTTTTTAAAAATATATGAACTGAACAAATTCCTAGAAAAATACAACTTATCCAAATCAAAATAAGAAAAGGAAAATCTGAATAGTCTTAAAATGATTTTTAAATTTGAATGATATTTTAAAATCGTCCTACAAGAAAACTCCAGGTAACTGGTGGATTCTATCAAAGATTTCAGGGGGGAAAAATCACAACAACCTTACAAAACGTTTTGTGGAAGAGAAAATATTTCAGATAATACATTTCTCAAACTATTTTTTACTGTGTTTTCTTCTTTCAAGAGGATTTCTAAGAGGGACTCCTTCCCTTTTCATTTGATGAGGTAGCATGATCTCGACATTAAAAACTATGAGATAACCTGTTGATAAACAAGGTTGGTTTATTTCTTACTTAACTCATGAAACTAAAACTAAGTAACTTCATTGACACCAGACACAGTTTAAACATGTGCTTTCATCGTAAAATACATTATTCACTGTTTACAAGTCTCACCATCTGCCTCTTTGATTTCCATGCCCGGTTGTTGCTGAAAGTTGTTGGAGAAACCACGCAGATTAATGCTGTTACAACTTGGAATTTTCAACCTCAGCAGAGTCTACAAGCCGCGAATAAATTTTTTCAGTCTGGTCAGCTTTCTGTTCTCACTGATAACTTTTATGCCTACTCACAACCCTTCTCCACATCCTCCTTATCCCGCCGCCCTGCCTTCTGGCTAACTTGCTGCTCTCCCTGACCTTGTGGTGTAACATTCTCTGCCTCCCACCTACTCTAGCCACTGTGAACTTCTTTCTAGTCCTCAAACATGCCACATTTGAAAAACGTGCACATGTGTATAGCTAATTTAGATAGTTATAGTAAAATAGTAAAAATATCTCATTGTCAGAAATCTATGCTTGCAATCAACTTCTAAAATAAATTTTCTTGAAATAGAGTTGGAAGAAATGTAGAAAGCAATATGGCACGCAGCTTCTTCCCAGTCAGAATCTACAGTACTGTGTTGGTGACTGGAGCCCCTCCGTACCCTGAGAAGAGTCTGAGCAAAGGGGCTCAGCGACATCAGGCGAGCTGCTGCTCCGGAAAAGCTGCTGCTGCTCAGCCGCCAGGCGGCCAGACTCAACTGCGGGTGCGTTTTCCAACTGCTGACACTCTTCCACTTCTGTGGGTATGGACACAAAACAAGCATGGATGAATCTCAAGATTTTTAAAAATAATTTCACCACTTAAAACCACTGATTCTAAAAATGTAGTTTTAGATACTTTTTTCCACAAAAATTATGCAGGTAGATATTCTGCATTTACATCATAAAGTTTTCCACACTTTTTAACAGTAATATTCCACTCCAAGAATACATTTTCCTTTTAAGTTCTAGAAAGCATTTATTTTTCAATCAAAGTGAAGAAAAAAAGAAGAGAAAAGCCCCGAGAACTGTACAAGTCATTTGGAATTTTGAGGACAGGCAGGCCAAGGAAAGAGAGATCAGGAGATACATGAATAGGCAATTGACATTTGAGGAGAGAAAAAGTAGCACACACATGCTTAAGGAAAAAGAAGTGGGAATTTCAACTCTATTATCCCTTTTAACAGATAAACACACAGCTGTCCAAAATACAATATTATAATTATTTAATGGTTTATATCACCAAATGCAATGTTGAATTAGTCACTAAAGTACAAAAATGATTCACTGGTATTTTTAGAGAATCAATACATATGTGTCATAAAATAGAAAACCATAGCTGAGTACTGACCACTGGATAATCTCAGCCAGCATTATTACCAACCATATTCTCCTAGAGAATGAGTCCCCTTCTAGCTCATTTCTAAACTTCCCGGTTCATTTTAATCTCCAAAGACAACCCAAGGCACTGGAAGAATCACCCCACCCTCTCTCTCTAGAATCACAGCTTTGGGGTTGCATCATCTTTTGCCTAGGTCATTATAATAGCCTCCTAACTGGTCACTGTCCCCCTTTTCTTGCCACCCCCTATGCTCTGTAGTCCCAGAGAGGTCCTTCTAAAATAAAGATCTTATTGTGCCATTGCTCTCCTGCTGGGGCTCTCCTTCACTGTACAGTCGCCTGTGCTCCTCACAGTGCACGCAGCGCTCTCCTTGACCTCACCCCACAGATCTGACCCCCAACAAGGAGCTCTCACTCACGTCAGTCTCCAGCAATCCTAGCCTACTTGGCATCTGCTGCTCTCTCCCTCCTGCTGCTCACTCCTCTATCCCAACCTCAGATCTGTTCCCTCTCCCCTCTCTCCCATGCTGCCTGGGCACCCCTCCTACAGGACTTGCCATGTGTGAACCCCACCACCGCATCCCTCACCAGACTCCACACTCACTCATGTAGTCATGAAACTTTACATCCATATAACTATAACATCATATTTTCCAAAAATTTTAATTAGCTAAAGTTTCACTCCTTCTAAGAAGAGAGTGATCAAAATTCAGCCTATATTATCTTACCTCGCAGTGTCACCCAATTCCTGCAATGAGACTCGCTGTCAATGTGCCACACTCTGTATAACCCTTTAATCCAAGCTACATGTGAAAGTGCTAGCTCACCCTAACCAAGAAGTTGTACGTAGGAAGATTCTAAGTATAATACACAGGATTTCAACAAAGGGTTGCTGCTTTATTTTTACCATCCAAATTAAAACCCCATTTTCAAGTACACTGATACAAGTTACAAGACCTCAGAACTATGAAATCTGTGTGTTCCTTCCCTTATAATTCAGAATACGGGGCCATAATCTAAATTTAGATACTGACGGGAAGCTGAACTTAGGATAAAAGCAAAGGCAGGCCCAGGTAGCAAAAGCAGACAGAGCCACTAAAGCTCCCTCCTTCCCAGGTAGTCTTTGTTCTTCTCGTCTCATGAATAGCCAAGAACCATTCATTTCCTCACAGAGAAATACAAGACATACGTACATATTTGTGATCTATCCACTCATTCCAGAGCTTAGACTAGGCCCTTTTCACAGGTCTGCTTCTAGGCTCTTCAGCATGAGGCAACAAAAGCCAGATAATATCATGGGGCCAGCCCCATTTGGCTGTCTTCTTTCATTGGTTATTCTAATTATGCAAAACACTGAAACCTTCCGGGAAGACTTTATATTTGTTAATGAACCTACTTGTTAACCCAAGATCAGTAGAGGGAGCCCAAGAGCTTCCTAATTCCCTGAAAATAATTGGCAAGTGTCAGTTTTTATGGACAGTGGGAAGAGTGGGCTTTATTCACTTCAACTTCATGCCAAAAACCGTTAGATATTGGTTTCTGGGCTATGAGCAGAAACAAATAAGAGCTGAGCCAACACTGGCAGCATCTTTTTAAAGATAAAGAACATTGCCATCTGGCGGGATGCAATACAGCCACAGCATCATGGCTTCTAAATTCGAGTGTCCCCACTGGCCCTCAACACAACAGACGGACGAAGAGCCTGCCACCACCAGCTGGTCTGCCTTCCCAACAGGCTGGCCTGACGTAGCTCTAAGCCTTTGTTTTTGTAAAACTGTTGGTAGGGACTTACATGGAGAAAGTCCAAGCTTGTAGAACTCACTGGAAGTGGTGAGAGCGGGAGGATCCATGATGAGGGGGAGAAAGGAAGGGGAGAGTCAGTGTGTCAAGTGTGCTGCTAGGGCTGTTGTGCTACCAATGCCCTGAGCCTCTTCTGCAGTTGACTGTTATGTGACACAGTGTGAAAAAAGAATTTTAAATTCTCCTTACCCCACAATTTAAACACAATTTCCTGATTGGTAAGTGTACATTTCTTGGCCTTCTCTCACACTTTGTACTAAGTATATACTCAATATATGATTTGTGTAAATGAACAAATACCAAAAACATTTTCTTTTCGGTCTCCCTATTTTTTAAACAGTTCTTGAGCTCCCTCTGCTGGCTTTTTATTTCTTAAGAAAGCAATTAATGTTAAAGCTGCTCCCAGCCTACAGTGTCAGCTGTAGCCATTACTCTTTCATAACAAATTAAAACCATTTTAACAATATTATGCAAATATTAAGATACAGGATTATCTGATATTCAAAACAGAAAAACAACAATCTAAGTTATATAAAAATTACATTATAAATTCTGGAAGGTCTAAGGCACTCTCTGTTTTGAATATCATACAATTTCTGTTTGAATCACTTCAGAGGGCTAAATTCTATCTCAGATTCATCAAATCATTCACTTTCTCTCAAGCATAGCAAACCCAATAATTCAAATTTTAAAAGCACTACCTTTCTAGCTTCTTGATAGTATAAATTACACAACACCATTACTAAATCATTGCTTTCTAAAGCTCCATTCAAAACCCCAGAAAAATGATCAAATAAGGATTACTCAATTTCATTTTTTCCCCACTGAGAGAAGAATCCATATGATTAAATTAAATTAAGTGTGTAAACTCTTCAGAAAATTCTGTTTATTCCATATGTCTCACTATTTTTCAAAGCAATTTCACTCTTTAATCTAAGGTTTCCTTAATCTAAATGGAGGGAGACTCACTCTTCAATTACCAAAGTTCTGGGTTCATTTACGCCTCACACAAGGTTGCACAAGCGAAGTTAATAGTATAATTTCCTAACTTTTAAAGCATTGTGCATGGCACCAACTTGACCCTATACAAAGTGCCAGAGATGAAAATCAACTCAACATCTTAAGGTTTCCCACAGGTCCAAAGGTGAATCAGCCCAGACCCTGACAACAGCCAGGTCCTGACAATCAGCAACTGCCTGGAAGGTGGAGAATGAGAGGCAGAGAAAGCTAAGTGAGGCTTTCCGTTAGGTCCCATTAAGTCTCTTGCAGGAAGAGAGAAGATCACTGGTCCTCTAATTACTACTTTTACAATATTCCTAAAAGAAAAATAAAATCTACCATCTGCATAGCCTGTAAACACTACAGACTGATAAATGTCCCAAGGTAAAAGCAGTTAAAACTGCAAAACAGCTGTAAAGAACTGTTCTCACAAAGGAGAAAAAGAGAAATCACTGAAAGTGCCAGTTCTGCCTCCCATGTGCATGTTTATGTAGCTCTTCCCATTAATGGAATACAGGTGGTGTGACTTTCCCAAAATTCTGCTGCCACCAAATGAAGAGTCCCAAAGGGATCAGAACAACATACGATAGCAGGTGAAGGTAAGTAATTCTCTATTGTTTACATTATTAAAACAATTTTGGTTGGTTGATTAGTCATATAGATTACAAACAAAAACAAGAAATGTTAACAAATGAAAAGAAAATTACAATCATCTTTATAGTAAAGAACTTGTAACCAGAAAGTCAACATTAAAAGAGTCTGCTTATTACGTACAGGTGGATGTACACCCATCTATACCCATACTTAGCAACAGGTTAGCCAGGTATGCCAACACTCTAGGATTTAAATTGGAGCACAAATTTAATACTCTAGTGCCTCAACCAGTGAAGAATTTATCATCTAAAACTGAGGACTGATATGCTTTGCTCTTGGCCAAATCTCTTGATAGGACAGGCACAAATGACAATGGCATCCTTTTAATAGTAAAGAACAAATGGCATCAGACTAAGGAGGAGCTCGCTACTGTAGCTGTCAGAGGAAACAGATAGAACAGCAGATTGTTCTCAAAGTCATATACCACCAAGTCCCTTTATCCTTTGCACTATAAAACCAGGAATAGGGATGGCAAAGACAGGAAAACACAGACCCAGCATGGCCTGCTACATTTCACTCTAAATCAGGGTCTCTCAACCTCAGCACTATTGATATGTTGGGTTAGACAATTCTTTGTGGTGGGGGCTGTCCTGTGCATTGTAGGATATTTAGCAGCATCCCTGGCTTCCAGCCACTGGTGTCAGTGGCCCTGCTCCAGTTGTGAAAAGCAAAAATGTCTCTAGACATTGCCAAATGTTCCTTTGGGGGCAAACTCATTCCCAGTTGAGAACCACTGCTTTAAATCATATTCAACTTCTTTGGAACTGTGTACATATATATGGGAATCAAGACTCTGAGTAAACTAAAATACAATATTGAATGAGAAAAAAGTTTCCAAAATGAGATTACTAACAGGAGGAGATTTCTTGTGAGAACACATTCTGGATAAACTAGTAAAACACTTAAATGAAACAATATGGGGAAAAAAATGGACTGTGAAAAAAGAAAACTTTTCACCATGAAAAAAAAATTCCTTTTGGGTATATATCAGCCAAATAGAAAGTAAAACTATTTTAAATAATTTATTAATCATCTCTAGACAGTAGTTTTATTTTTTTTTTTTTGCAAACCAAATTATCAAGTAGTTGAGGGTCACCAGTAATTTAACCGACTGGTGATCATCTTCCCATGTACCATTCCTATTATTTTCCACCTTTGGTAGTGAGTAGAGAAAATGAGTTTTCTAAGAAACACAGTCCTCAGTCTCAATAAAACTAACTTCTTCCCCCATATTCTGTAAGTTCAATAATATGATATTTTACATACTTATCTGGAAAATTAAGCTTTAATTTGGCTTTGCTAAACCACAATATGATGATGGTGCTACAGAAAGCCACAATAAACAAATACTAATCTATAATGTCATCTTTCTGAAAATAAAAAAGACATGAAAATATTTCCCTCTTTAGTAAGAAGATTCAGCTCATCTTGGAATCACTGAAAAATAAGTAGACATAGACCTAATTATTCACTGTAGAGCAAAATAAATTCTTTTATTGAGGTCTCTATGCCAAAAATCACTTTTGGTGCTATCATATCTTAATAAACCAGGAAATGTACTGTGTAAACCACATGTAGCTAAACTCAATTTTAAGTGGCTGAAGCCCAGAAACAATGTTTCTTTGTTTTGAAAATTAGCACTTTTTTGCATTTTTAACTCAAATCTCAATAATCAGTATGAATCTACATAAACTGATCATTACTTTTACACCATTATGATTTATTAACTCCAAGGCAGCCTTGCCTGCATAATTTTTCCAGTTTATTCATTTGAGGGGCACAGCAAGCATTCTAACATTGACATGCTCAAAACTTGTGTAAAACTTCATGAAAATTCCCTTCCATTCTAGACACTGCATAGAAGGCACACTGAGGCAGGCATCACTGTTTTCCCCTATTAAAAATGAAGGGCCATGACGACTGGATAAAGAAGATATGGTATATATACACAATGGAATACTACTCAGCCATAAAAAAGGACCAAATTGTTCCATTCGCATCAACATGGATGGACCTTGAGGGTATTATGTTAAGCGAAATAAGACAGACAGAGAAAGACGAACTCTATATGACCCCACTTATAGGTGGAAGTTAACATATAGACATGGAGAACCGATCGGTGGTTACCAGGGAAAAGGGGGGTTGGGGGGAGGGCACAAAGGGTGAAGTGGTGTACCCACAACATTACTAACAATAATGTACAACTGAAAGCTCACAAGGTTGTAATCTATCATAATCTTAATAAAATAAATAAATAAATAAATAAATAAATAAACGAAGGGCCAAAAACTCCTCTAGCTCTCTTAACTGGGAACGCAAAGACCAGCCGTGTTACAGAAATTTTTCTTGACACTTCAATTGCTGTTAAACATCTAACTACATAAAAAACAATTATTAATATTCACTGAAAATAAATGCAAAGTGCAATGGCCAGGCACGCATGCGTGATGTGGGCACATTAACAAAGGAAGCAAGGCCCAGAGGCAAGCATGAGAAGCCCAGGGACATTGAGGGACAAATGAGACAGCATTACAGTACCTGACAGCCTGTGAGAACAAGAGGAGTAAGAGAGACCAGGGAAGAGAGCGCTCACGGTGTGAAGGAGGAGCGGGACGCTTTTAGTGGCAGGCAAAGCCTCAGAAAGGTGAACACAGTTGCTGATAGACTGGCTTCGCTTAGCTTCCAGGAAAGATAAAGTAATAATTACGTCAGAAGAACATCAGGATCTTTCACTTCTTGTTTTATTATAATTATTTTTCTGGGTTCTCCTTACATATTTAAAGAAGGTCACTTTAAACTTTAAGGGCCGTCAGTACAGAGCACTGTATTTAATCATTGTCTCTAAATACAGCCAACTTTCAGTCATTCTGATGACATGGGAGAACGGATAATTCACTGATAATCTTATTTTAGAATGCTTTATTGGTTTAGTCTTTTCTTTTTTTTCTACTGTGTATCAGATTCACATTTGAGTTGCTAGTTTGTTTGGACAGAACTTATAATTAGTTCTCTCTTCCTAAAGGACACAAACAAAATGACCACAGTGAGAGAGGGAAATCTAGCCTAAGATTAAAATTGTTCTATAAATCATAAATGATTCAAAAATTGGTTTGCTGAGAGCTGACTGTATTCAAAAGCAAATCATTTAGTAAACTAAATATCCTAAAAGCTCGAGAACACATAAAAGTCAAGTTGAACATTAAATGATTTTGTATCTAGAAAAAAAGTAAAAATCTTCATGAAATCCATCCTTCTATATTACATTTCATGCTTAATAAATCCATAATTTCTTAGCATGAACTTTATGATGTTCTTAAGTTTATTATATACCATTAGTCAAATGATCATTTGGGAAAACGGAGGGACACAGGAAGAGAATATGCCTCATATATATGAAACCACCATCAGTAAAATCAGTTTTGTCTTTAAAACAAAAATATACTGTTTTATTATTACCTGCTGTTTTATTATTTTTACCTGGTTTTATTGAACATTAATGAAATAGAACTACAAATGGTAGTGACACATTTACAAAAAGTGAAATAAAGTTTTTACTTTCCTGTCTTTTCCCCCAAACTTTAGCTATCAGAATTTCCAGCTCTAAAGGACTATCTGCAAGGTGTTACAATATAATTCACAGATCTAATAATATTTAAGTGAAAACAACTTCCCTGTAAATGTCAAAATGACTTATTTCAAACTTCCTAGAAGATTTGTTCATCTCTCAATGTCAGAGATATTTCACTTGAGTGTTGTTTTAAAAAATTTTCTTCTTACAAATCAAACAACTGTGCATTTTTCCAAAATTGATCACTGGGTATTTTAGGAATAATAAAATATAATTATTTTGTGTGGAAATTGATTTGCTTTAACCACTCATTTTAGACATCTAAAATTGGAGCATCATTCACATTCAGGAACAAACTTTTACTTTATAATTCTGTAAGACTCTCCTTGCCAGTCCGTTTAAATTGCAAACTACTGCATCCTCTGTTAAATGAACAGTCATTTCCCGACTCTGCAATTCCTTAGTTTACATTTCCCTCTTGCCACCATCACTGACATTTTCTCAACTTAAACGTAGACCGTGGGGCATATCATAGTATAATAATCTTAAATTATTCTCTTCCTGGGTTAGGAAAAAAAAGTCACTTTCAAATGGGTCTTCCGTCATAAATATTTTAATGTTAAAAGTAGCAAAAACTAACTTCTTCATGAGCTGCTCTTCTCTCATTAAAAGGTGGCCTCTACACAAATCAAAATCTACCATGAAAATGTTCTGGGCCTTTTTAAAAGATGAAAAGGTGAATTATTATACAACGTAAAAATAACAGAACTGAGTAAAATCACCAATATTTAGTCTATATAGATTAATTTATAAAACAGCATGATATAATAAAATCTTCAAAGACTACTGTTTTCACAGGCAACAAAGATTCATAATATTTTATAATTTTAAAGAATCTAAAATAAAATAAAAAATACATACATACGTAACCATATAGATGTATGTGTAAAATCCATGAAGGTAATACATCTGTCCAACTCAACAGTTCTCATCTTCATTATCTTTTAAAGGCTTTGGTTCCAAGTGTTTTTATTTTAATTAATCCTACAAAGGCTAGGTTTATGGTTTTTAAGTGACATACCCTACAAATGCCTTTACATGATTTTATAAAAGTTCTTATTTTTGCAATACCATAGCTTTTCAGACAACTTAGAACACTGATAAACAGAACCTCACTGACACAAATGTCTTGAGGATTTTCTAAAACATATCAGTGCCTCTACCATACCATTGGTCTAAAATACTTGTTGAAAAACTAAGATGTGGTCTCTTCTATGGCTGTGTTTTGGCCAAGTAGTGGCGTATGGAACATGCAATATACAATAATTTGCTGCTCATTAAAATGTGAGAATAAAGTTTTAAGGAGTGTTTTGAACCATCACTTTTATTATCATTGTAATTCAAGGGTTATGAGGGGCAGGAGAAGTCTGGGCAGCTCAGGCATGATGCCATCTTTGTCACAAACTTCTGTTCTGATCCCTTTCAAGTATCCAGTGATGGAAAAAAGGAGTTCTTAGGAGTTGGGATGAGAAAGGAAATCAGTGAATAAGCCTCCCCTAAAACTGTCTGTTATTGGGAATTGGATCTCTCCTCAAGGGAGAGGACAAAGGAAAGCAGAAGTAGAATAGGAGGCGTGTGTAAATAAGGTGATAATTACCAATAAAAGCTACAGCTACAGGCAAAAAAGCCTGAGACAGTTTGGACTACGGTACAATACACTTTCATAAAAACTCCAAGAAGATTCTAAGACATCTGTATTAAGCCTTTACTAAGCACTGTAGAATATGTTGAGTATAAATAACTCTTTGATTTAGGACCAGAGGATATGGTGACTCTCTGCAGTCAACAAGCTGAGTATCAATGACAATTGCATGGTACTACTGATGTGAATAACGACAGGAAACTGAGACACATTTGTTTTAAACTTGAGTTACAGCCTCAAAGTCACGGTGCGGGGGTGGGGAAGGGCCTTTATTTGTTCTTATTAAATATTGGATATAGGCCTACTTTTGACAGATTTCTTTTTGTCTTAAGGGTAAAGTACAGCAAAGCAGTTTGATTAACTGGGGGTTCTTGGTCGAGTCCCTGTTAATTCTAACAGACTGTAACGTCATCTACAGGCATGTAAAGCTCAATTTTCCAAAGAAGCAAAAAAGTTAAATGTCTCTGTCCAGTCCTGAAAACTAAGTACATTATTCTCCTTTTCTTTGCTGGAACAAGTTGCTTCTCTCTCTTAAGATTAATATTGTTTAACAACAATAATAACACAACTACTTGTGTGATTACTATGAATCTATTTTCTTCAAGGTTCAAGCAAAAAATCTATTTTGTCTCTTTTGCACAAATATTTCACTCAATATTAACATCTCAAGTTCTTTTTCACAATGAAGAATTTAGAAATAAGCATCAAAAAAACAATTTGAAAAGTAACCAGGATAGAAAGTTAAAAAGATATAAAGATATCTCATTTAATAAAAAGTCTAGTATTTAAGTTCTGAGTGGAATTTTAAAACTTTTAAAATATTTTATTCCTACAAATCCATTTAGATAGCAACTAGACCTTTGAGAAATATTTAAATAAATGTTTACCAGTTGCTTTTTGGCGAACAATATTTCTTGCTTTCTCGACTCCTGGCGCCCCTGATGTGGTGGCACTCCTAAACCGCATTGGCTCCGTCACATCTGGGTGGCTCCGCCAGCTGAGAGAAAAGGATCTCCCCACAGTGGTTCCTTTCTGAGAATCCAGAACACAGCCTGATAAAAAATAAGGCAAGAAAAATAATCTAAAGGCTGAATTATTATTCATTTCATAGCCTATGTTGCTCAGCAAATTTCACACATACAATTATATATAACCAGCAGGTTCTCTTGTTGCAAATTAGGTACCGCTTCCTTATACTGCAATTTAGGAAGTTATTCATATATTGCTAATCTAAAAATTCCTGTTGCCAAAGTATTTTTCAAGCATCTTCAATAGTCTCATGAAAATTATCATCTCTTCATAGTACTCCAATATACAAAAAAAAACATATTAATAAACCTTTCTCAACAGAAAAACAATGTCAAATGAAGTCACACCACTGCTCCCAGGACACTCCAAAAACTACTTTTATAGACCAGAAAATTAGAGAGCCTGATTTTGAATAGTGTTCCATCCTGTAGACGTCAACCTTTTCATAAATCCCCAAAAGGAGTTTATGCTTATAAACTCTAACTAGAGTCAGTCGATTGAGCAAGGACAATGAAAATCTTCAAACAATAAAAAATTTTATTTTAGTGAAGCTCCAAAACAATAAAATATTGCAGCTCTGCAATTCAAATTCTCCTCTTTCCTGTCATATTGCTCTGGTCACTTAGTTCAAATGAGTGGTCAAGGATCCAAAAGAAATATAGGAGAAAAGAGAATGAGTCATGTAGAGACCTCTGCACAGGTGTGATGTGGCTGGTGGCTGCCACCTGTGGCTTGTTTTTACACCCAGGCTCCTCAAGAGTATATTTTGTTTCCACGTGTCCAGTGCTTAGAAGGCAAGTATTTCTACAATGGCTATTTAAATCCATTTTTATAATACAGCAATATAATAAATCAATCAAAAATATTTACCATAGCCATTAATTAAATAATTAAATTTGTCCTGTATCATTCTGAAAATAGTGTTTTTAAAGTTGTTTACCTCCTAAGACGAGCCTATCTCTTCCCATGAATCTGTGTTCACACAGTGAGAGTGAAGAGAACATTGCGGGGGCTGAGGGGCAGGGTAGATTACAAGAATTTCAGGAGGCAAGATATGCATTTAATTTGAGAAGGTCCTTAACTCTGGGGATGGTTGTCTTAGCAACTACCCTCCATCCTGAAGGGTGCCCCTAGTCAGGTAGACTCTCCTTCGGGCTGAGAACCACAGTCTTAGAGCCAAGTTCCTGGCTGGAACCATCTTGATTCTCTTAGGCTCTGGGTTTACACAGAGGACCTCAGAGCTGCTGTAGAGGACACAACAGAGAGGCCAAGGGCCCAGGTTCTTGGCTCCCTGTCCCTACTTCAATCCCAAATCTCCAGACTAATATATTTTTTTAGGAAGGGGCTCTGTACAGCTTCAACTGGGGAGAAAAAAGGATCTGCTGCTAAAATATGTTAGAAAGTCACTGCATTAAACAGTCTAAATCTAAACTGGGATTAAAATGTTCCACTGGAATGCCATGGACTTAAACTACTTTGTTTTAGCTTCTTCCTAACTTGTTTTTATCAACTGGTTCTTTGGCAAGGCACTCACAGACTGCAATGAGGGTATTTTAAGAATCAGTCATGTTAATTACATTTCTCTATGGTTAATTAATCACTGTAATTGGTTCACACCTCCCCATATCAACATCCTCTGTTGTCCTCTCCCACACTGAATCTGGGCTTCAGAGCATGACTTACTTTGGAAGCAAAACTGAGCAAGTAGAGTTTTGAAATGCACTTGAAAATTTGGGCTTGCCCTCTTGCTGCTCCTGGAACCCTAAACCATCATGTGAACAGTCTGAGCTAGCCTGCTGGGTGATGAAAGATATAAGGCCCAGTCACCCCCACTGTCCCAGCTGACAGCTAGCCAACCCCTAGAAGGAGAGCTGCCTAGCTGACTATCTCACAGCCTCGTTGACTGCAAAAACAGGAGTGAATCCAGCAGAAGAACTGCCCAACTAAGCCCAACCCAAACTGTCAACTCAAAAAATCATGACCTACATACAGGGTTATTTTAAGCCATTATGTTTTGAAGTAATCTGTCACATGGTAACAGCTAACTGACAATCTATAATAAGGCTATTATTGAGGCTGTAGTCTGCCCTAGCAAGCAATGTACTCTTTTTGAGTCTTTGGAGGAGATTCCCCCTACGTCTTAGGACCAGGAAAAGCTATGTATCACCTAAGCAAGTGGATTGGTTTTACCTTTTGTACTCGATGATTCTCTGAAGTAATCCTGTGAAGATCAGAGTCAAATCCAAGGCTGTCCTCTTCCCACCTCTCCAGCAACCACATGAGGCTCTTCGGCACGCATTTTGGCATTTTAATCATGCCTGTTGTTCCAGCCCCTTTCATTTTGCCCCAATGTCCTTATGTATTTTATCTATTGTATTATATGTTTTTCTATGAGTTGTCTCAAAACCTTTACACAGTAAGTTTGAGTACAACGGAATTAATCCAAGAACTGCGTCATAGCCTTAAAAACAGTAATGAAGACAGAGGCTGCCAAACTGTCATCCCCAACAGACACCACTGATGTTCCTCACCTTGATCTGACTCCAGGTCTCAAAACAACTTTTACCCAGAAACACAACAAAACTAAAACAACTTCCATCTGAAGCATTCAGAATTTTTCCACCTTTCCTAGGGAAGCAGAGAATACATCTTTAATGGTGTGGCGTCTTGAGTTGGACTTGCCCTTCTGGCTTCACCACTTCTTCGTTATGTGACCTTGAATGAGTCAATCACTGTGGACTCTCTGTACTTCAGTTTCTTTGTCTGTGATGTGGGAATAGTAGTGTCTACTTCAGAGGTTACCAGGAGGGTGAAGAGTGACAACATATACACGGCAGTAGCCACTATTATTACTGTTATTACTACTACTACTACCACTGCTACTGCTCCCCTTCATCCTCCTCCTCCTTCCACAGCCTCTCTATAAATTCATCATCCTCATTAAGGGGACAGAGTGCTATGAGACACAATCTAATGCCACCATTAAAAAGACACTGTCTATGGCTAGTTCAGTTTATTGTGAAAATTCATGTAATAATTGCTGACGTGTAAATACACACTCCTCCACAGTCTCAGACATCTAGTGTTTCCCTGTAAGAATGGAAATACCTTTGCCTCGTTGCTTCTTTTCCTTTTGTTCACTTAATTTGTCCAGAGGTAGGTTTGTCATCTCAACTCCATAAACGGTTCTCGCAAGCACTGCTGTCAAGGAGTCCATGATGTTGGCCCACTCGTTTATGAGTTCCTCCCATTCCGTGAGGGAGGACAGCACACCAAGAAAGTCATCCCAGAGCTCTCGAGAAATGTACACACAGAGGTTTGCCCGGATCCAAGCCACAAGGAGCGTCTAAAACCAACCAACCAAGAAGAGAATTCAATCATCTTCAATTGGAAGAAGTATAATCTTCAACAAGATACTTTAAATTACTAATAATAAAATGAATTTTAAAACAAAAAGTGCTTTTGGATTTTTTTTTAATTTCTCAAAATTCATTTGATCAACTGTAATCAGGATTTGAGCTACTGTGAAATTAGTTATCTTTATGAACAAGCTACCGATTCAAAATTATTCTAGTGTCTATGGCTGGTCCTGGCCATAAGTGGGGAGAAGATGATGCTCTCTGTACAACTATTGTCTCCTGAGACAGCTCTTTCCCTCACTCTCCACATTGGCTACTTCAAACCTTCTCTCCTACATGTAAACCTCCAACCCCACCAACTCCTCTCTGACATTTAGCAGATGAAGTCGCTGCAGACTTCAGAGAAAATAGAACCCATTAAACAAGAATGTCCTGAACCTCTGCCCACAAGACTCATTTTTTCGCCCAGCTTCTTCTCCATGTGGAGGGTGTAAGCAAAGACAGTCTCCTGCTCTTCTATCCTTGTCCCCACCTCTGCTTTGGCCCTCTCCTTCACAGTCTCTGTGTTTCTATTAACCACACTTCTCCTTTATCTCCAATCTATCCTACTCGCCCAGTTCCTCGCCATCCGCATTTAAACATGCTCCAGTTCTTCCTCATCTTAAAAAAAAAGGTTCCCTTGAACCCAGATTCCCCCCTCTAGCAGAGTCCTTCTGCTTCGCATTTCAAAGCCAAATTTCTTGAAAGACTTTTCTGCACTCCCTCCATCTGCACTTCCTCACCTCCCAGTCAACTGACTGCTCTGGCTTTCTCCCTTCCTACCCACCCCACCTTCTGCCTGAATTTTGGTCTCCATTCTAATGACTCCAGTTACCATCTGTATAGCGCTGACTTCTGAATCTCCATGTTCAGCCCACGCCTCTTTGCTGGTTTCCTGACCTACCTATCTGCTTACTCAATAGCTCTACTTGGATGTTCTGCAAGCAGCTGTAATACAGCATAATAGTAAAAAGAATCTGATTTCTTCCATTGAGATGCATCCAATTCCTCGACCTGGTGTCTTGCTCCTGGTTTTTGCAAATACTCTTCCTTCCCTCTCTTCCCTCCTTTTTGCCTCTTTAATTCCCACTCATTCTTCAGGTCATAACTTGGACATTACTTCCTCCAAGGTGTCCCTGACTGCCACCTCAATCCCAGCCTCCAGTAAGTAGCCTTCAGTTCCCACAGCTCTCTGCATGTTCCCCTCAGAGCACTTATCACTCCTTTCCTTAGGAGTCTGTTCACTTCTCTGTGTCCCTCCTCTAGCCTTATGGTCCACAGCACTACAACTGGTCACATGTGTGGTCCATTACGCATATATTCCAGATATTTCCTTACCTTGAAATTGCCCAGTTCCTTACCTCTCCCAAAATATTCCAAATACTTCAAAATTCAAATCAAAATGTGTCTCCCTTGAAAGAAATGCCAAGTCCATCTCAGATGAGCCTCAGATCCCTGCCCAATCTCAGTAGAGGGAATCTTTATATCCAAAGTCTGTGTAACTTTCCTGATCTGTTGTCAGAGCTAAATGTACTTCTTAAAGTGCCAACTTGCAAATATTTCTGGTCAACCCAGATGCAAACTGGGTCCCACTGTCTTCGGGGGTTGTACTGTGCACGGGTTACGGATGAATTTGCTTTTTAATTAAGAGAGAAATTGTTCTTTAACATAGACACAGGAAAACTATGAGAAACAGAAAGCAGTCTATAATTAGGCAGGCCTGTTCTAACCACTTGAAAAATCATATTTAAAGTGACCCTTTTGTAATGTACCTGTCCTCTATGTTTCAAAATCATGTTTACTACACTTTTTTTTTTTATTAAGGTTATGATAGATTACAACCTTGTGAGATTTCAGTTGTACATTTTTGTTAGTCATGTTGTGGGTACACCACTTCACCCTTTGTGCCCTCCCCCCAACCCCCCTTTTCCCTGGTAACCACCAATCAGTTCTCCTTGTCTATATGTTAACTTCCACCTATAGGTGGAGTCATATAGAGTTCGTCTTTCTCTGTCTGGCTTATTTCGCTTAACATAATACCCTCAAGGTCCATCCATGTGGATGCGAATGGAACAATTTGGTCCTTTTTATGGCTGAGTAGTATTCCATTGTGTACATATACCATATCTTCTTTATCCAATCATCAGTTTCTGGGCATTTAGGTTGGTTCCATGTCTTGGCTATTGTAAATAATGCTGCAATGAACAGAGGGGTGCATGGGACTCTTGGGATTGCTGATTTCAGGTTCTTAGGATAGATACCCAGTAGTGGGATGGCTGGGTCATAGGGTATTTCTATTTTTAACTTTTTGAGAAATCTCCATACTGTTTTCCATAGTGGCTGCACTAGTTTGCATTCCCACCAACAGTGTATGAGGGTTCCTTTTTCTCCACAACCTCTCCAACATTTGTTACTATTTGTTTCAGTTATTATTGTCATTGTAAAGGTGATATCTTAGTGTAGTTTTGATTTGCATTTTGATGATTAGTGATGATGAGCATCTTTTCATGTGTCTATTGGCCATACTTATATATTCTTTGGAGAAATGTCTGTTTATGTCCTCTGCCCATTTTTTGATCGGGTTGTTTGTTTTTTTGTTGTTAAGCTGTGTGAGTTCTTTGTATATTATGGAGATTAACCCTTTGTCGGATAAGTAGCTTGTAAATATTTTTTCCCAATTAGTGGGCTGTTTTTTTGTTTCAATCCTGTTTTCCCTTGCCTTGAAGAAGCTCTTTATTCTGATAAAGTCCCATTTGTTTATTCTTTCTGTTGTTTCCCTCAGCTGAGGAGTTATAGTGTCCGAAAAGATTCTTCAAAATCATGTTTACTACACTTTTTAAAGGGATAAAAATGTTAAAGTTGAGCTAAAATACTTGAGTACATTGAAAACAAGGTTTTAAACACTCAGACTTAAAATCTGATTCTAAGGTGAATGAATTTTTTAAAAAATTAAAGACAATACAAAATAAAACATTAAAATAATTTTATCATTTATTAATATTTTACTATATACTTTTATTATGACTAAAATGCCAGCTTCTGTGTATTCCTTTTTACACTCCTATTTTCAAAATGAGTTTGAGGCCATTACCATAAAGTACATACATACAATAAAATTAATAAATAGTAGATAAAAATATTATCTTAGCAGAGTAAGAGGAGAAAGTAGAGACTGGCAACGTTACCGGGACTCAGCCTCACATCTGGTTATAGAACTGGCTACAGGTTTAAAGGCACATGCTTTGGTGGGGGAAGATACCTGTATTGGGAATCTTGCATTGGCTTCACTTTATTGACTAATCATAAAACAAGGACAGAACGATGACTTCCTTCAGCTTATAAAATTCATCTTAGCTAACCTTAAAAACATGTACACTGACCTGTGGAATGATCATCATTATTCACAACTAACAATACTTCCATACAGAGCAAAACCATGAAATACAGTCAGCGGGTGACGGGCAGCACCTTTGGACATCCCTTTAATAAGTTACCCTTTTCTAAGAGGAACAGGGAAAGAGAGAGCACCAAGACTCGGTTCTGTCACTAACTTGGTTTGTGACCTTGGCAATTTACTTGACTTTTCTGGAGTCATATTTCTCGTTAAAAATAAAAAGCTGAGCAAAAGTATCCCCAAGGTTCCTTCAGCACTGAAATTCCTGTTTTATCAAATACATCTTGGCACACAAGCTGTATTAAAAGAACAGCTTCACTTGTAAATTGCTCCTTTTCTTATATACCTTTCCTAACCAGCCACCTTCTGCCTTTCTCTACTCGACATGTTAGGGGACTACACAACTTCAAAGTAACGGCTCAGACTGTAAATAGAAGGACCATAGTCCAAGTTTTCTGATGTACCTTCAGAGCTTCAAGCACAAGGTCATATTTAGCACTGACAACAGATTAACACATCATTTAAGGCAATCATCATTATTTGGTAATACTTAAAACTAATTAAAACTCAACTGTCATTTGGAGAAAATTTGCCAAACCAAGTTATCTACTGACAGAGAAAAAACTAAACACTAAAGGAAAAATTAGAAAAAAATAAAAGGCTAATGGCAACTTAAAATTTCCTGTCCCCTTTAATAGTCTCCTTATTCAAATTTTTAAAAATCAAGTATCAAGAGGCAATTGTAGATGGTCCACATGACCAGATGAATAACGATGAGACGGCGCATTTTAATTTTAGTATAGGACTAGGATGATGCCCACTTGATTGTCTGGCAGATCTGTCTAGACTTTTCATATTTTTCTCCCTCCTCGGATCTCACAAAAGGACTGGGAAGGTCAACAGATGATCATAAATCCCAAAAGACTCCTCTCTGATTCTTACGGCAACCCTGCAAGGTAGGAAGGAACCCTTTCCTGATTGTGACAGATTAGAGCAGAGACTCAGAAAAGTGACATGATTTGCTCAAGGCCACACAGTCAGGAAATGTCAGATCTGGGATCAGAACCAAGAAACTGCCTACCTCCAAAAAAAGATCATTCTTTCTCCACTATTTTGTGGTTAGTTCTTAATGTAAGCATTCTTCTTGCTCCATCTAACTACTGCCAAAATAATAATAATAACAATGACATCAAAATCACTGATCATGGATTCAAAACTGATCTTCAAGGGAGATCTGACAAAATTTCTCCATTAATGAGGGGGATGTCCCCCCCAAAACCCAAAACCAAACGAACAAACAAAAAACACAACTCCACAATAGATTCTTGCTTAATTCAGTAACAAATTCTCGCTCTAATTCCCACACACACAACAGATGCAGGGCCAGGCAACTGGTGCGGAATGAGGCCCAGGAATGATCCTGAGCCTGGCTTCAGTCCATGTCACTTGGCAGTCCCAGTCCCATCAGAACTGGGAGATCAGGAAGGTGCCAAAAGTGAGATGCTCCATGAGAGTCAGAGCAAAGTGAGGAGAGTGTCTGTGTGTCCACATGAGGAGCAAAGCAAGTGGTCAGTACCATCCTCGAGGCAAGAGCACAGCAAAGTTGGACCAACATGAAAGGATGTGGTGGACCACTTCATGTACCCAATAACTAGGCAAGGCAATCAAAGTAAAAGTGATTATATCATTTAGGAGGTAAGTGAGTGCATGCCAATTATTTCTTCAGCCTCTCATACATTTTTCATCAAGTCAAGATCATTCAATCATATTAAATTATTAAAAATTGATATGAATCGGGTTCTCTTATATTACAATGGGCATATTTAGCTTTAAAGAACTAATTTCCTTTTTTGTCATCTTCACCTACACATCCTACCTGTATTCTAGATATGCTGTTAATATATATCCTCCAAAACCACCTTTGAGTCAACCGAGGAAGGAAGTTAACTTCTTCTCCCTGCAAGCATCACTTCCAGCTCAGGATCTACCACGCTTTCTCCTAATCAAATTATTCAAAATCAGGTCTATCCATGGTATTGATGCCTTTGTTTGTGAGGATGTCACATTTTTCCAGAGCCCTTCACACTGTTGTTTTTCAGAAATGCTTTATAAATTCTACACATCCCATAAGTATTAGTGCTTTCTAGAATAATGTTGCAATAGGCTACTGCCCTCAAGACCCTTTAAAACTTTTACTTCCCAGGCAGTTAGTTCATCATCTGCCTTCTCTTCTCTCTCCCTTAGGGCAATGTCAGACTACTTGTGTTCTTGACCTTTCTCATCATGTGAGATGCAAGAAACACAGCCATCTCCTTGGCTCTCTGCTCCTACCTAAGGCCAGCCCAGTCCCCACCTCACCCAGGACTTCACTTCTGCAGTTCTCCTATCTCTCCCCTACACTATCCTATTCTCTCTCACACTGGACCATCTCCACTGGCAAGCAAACATACTATAATACCACCCACCTTAAACTCTGCCCTCCATGCATACTGCTGACTCCAGGTAGCTCCCTTTTCCCTTCTACATCAATACCCTTGCAAAGCCTTGAGTATACTTGCTACCTCCACTGCCCAGCTCTCATTTTCTCCTCCATCCACTCCAAGTCAGCCTCATTCCCCTAGAACATTAACTATCTACATCTAGTCAAAGCCAATGGTCAACTGGCAGTTCTCCTCTTACCCAACACTCTTCTCCAGACATCCAGGACACATGCCCCTGTAGTTTCCCTCCTAGCTCCCTGGCCACTCTTTCTCAGCATCTCTGGCTGCCTCCTCTCCTCCACCAATTATAGAGATGGTCTTCTTGTCTCTATGGCACTATTCTTTCCCTAGGTGATCGCACCTAGTCTTTAAACACAATTGACCAACACAGCAATGGCTCTTGCATTTTTATTTCTAGCCTGAACCACTCCCTGACCTTATTCCCATTCCCAGGCTTCCATTCATCCTTTACCTCTTCAAATCTACCTGGTCCTCCACTAAGGCCATCAGCTGTTCTCATCTTCCAAATTTCTACCAACCTCAAGCACATCAAAAGAGGAAGTAGATGGCAGAGAGGTGAGAAAGCCTAAAAGAAGCCCAGTGCTAATAGTAAGGAATAGATTAGAACCTTCAGGACAAAGCAAAGAAGAAAAATTTCTAGAAATTTAAAGTTAGTTAAATTTTACTCAAAATTCTCAATGATTCAAACTAATTTGCTGTGAAATCTAATTCATTTCTTGCATTTGCAGTGTTTTAATAAAAAAGACTTACCCTAAACAGTATCCCTGCCAAGCTCTGGGCAAACAAGTCCTTTATTTGTTTATCCTTTGGCTTCTGCATGACAGCTTCTGTTATCCTGAGTAGTATTTGCAACATCTGTTCCCTGGGTCACACAAAATAAAAGCTCATATTATTAATCACATCTCCAAAGCACCTTAATTTATGTGTACAAGAAATTCTCTTAAGAATTCAGTAACATTGATAATCGTGTATTACTCAAAAGTATTAAAAATCCAAACGCCAATTACATAATGAATACTATAATTTATCAAAACAAGCTACCTTATGTTACAACAGTTCTAAGCTACCTTATGTTACAACAGTTCTAAAAATATGTCAACTATTGATGCCCATATCAATAGGCAGGATAAAACAGGTATCATCCTGGCCTGATTTTCTCCCCTTGCACAAAGGGAGGCAAGATTGTTTCTCCAACGGTGCCAGTCCCGTAAAGACACTTAGTGAGTAGCTGTGCCTGTTTGAACTTACGCAGCAACCTTTAATTTTCACATCCATTATTTTATTAACCTGTAAGGTCTCCCTATCTATCTTTGTGATAGAAAATAAAGTTGACTATCAAAAAATGCAAACCTGATCAAAGCAATAACTGACAAAGACACAGGGTTAATTTAATTTCTGAACCTATGGAAGCTTGGAAAGTCATGAAATTCCCAGAGTCTTCTGGAAGAAAATGAAGGTAAAAAATTATCTCTAGTTTGGAAAAATCTTTCCTAACAATTTTGACTCTAACTTGTTCCTTCCTATTTTGTGAAACGCTGACTTTTGTGACTCCTCCTCAAAGGAGAACTGCCCGAAGAGTGTAACAACTCCTATCAGAGCACATGAAACGATGCGCACGTGCTGTTCTGGTGTTGGCAGAGGCACAGGACTTTCCTGCACTCTTCATTCTTTACTTTGTCCTCATCTTCTCACACAGATGGTGTTGTTACTCACTCACACACCAGTTATCACTATTTCAGGACCACTTCTCAGTACCTCTCTGGCTACAAGCCCTGGTCAAAGCCACCATCATCAATGGCCACAGACTTCGTGCTCTTCCCCACTGTCTCTTATCCACATGGCAGTCAGAGGGGTCTTTTGGAAACATAAATTAGATTGCGTCACTCTGGCGCACACACAGAGAGGTAGTAGTGTGCTTCCTGAGACCTGAAAGGCCCCGAGAAACCTGGCTCTGGCTTGCCCCCGTGTCATCCCCTCCCACTCTCCCCCTCCCTCTTTCTGCTCTGCCACATGGGCTGTCATCTTGTCCTGCCTGGAACACACCATGCTGGTTACTTGCTGCTCCTTCTATCAAGATGCTCTTCCCACAGATCTCCCATGGCTCCCCTCCTCTTCCCTCGGACCTCTGCTCAGAAAGGCCTTTCCTGACACCTGATGAAAAAAACTCCCCCACCCTCCACACTGTCCCCTTCCCCAGCTTCGTTGTTCTTAGCACTTAATCCTACTAAAATTGCTTCTGTGTTCATTACACTTCTCAGTCTGTGAGGATGGAAATCTCATGAGGGCAGGAACCTTGTCTATCTAGTTCACCCTATATCTTCACAGAAGTTAAGTAGTTATTTACTAGAGGGAAGAAGGGAGGGACAGAGAGGAGGGCATAGAGGGATTGTCTGGTACTAAAATACATAAGAAAATCTGCTACGGAAACAGATCACATCCCTTTCTATGCTCTACTGACTATTTTTTGGTGAGTATTTTCATCTATTTCTATAATTTGTTTTTTTATACTTTTATCTGAAAATTTCTGATTAAAGAACAGAGAAGAATTGCTTAATTTTATTTCCTAGAATTTTCACCCAAAAAAAGATTATCAAAAATATCAAAACAGTGCTGATACAATGGCATGCTGAATTCATAGAGTTCCAAAGAAAAAAAAAAGCCATCAAAAACACTATTGATATAACTGTGGTATTGAGGAGCACATATTTCAGTTGAAAGTATACTAGCAGTTTTCATTACTTTCACTATTACTGATGCAACATTTAACTTGACTTAAATCATATTGTTCATCACAGTAATATTTCCAGCTTTAACAACTGCTTCTTGGCAAATGGTGCTAAGTTTAAAAATCTGGGAAAGAATGACATTGAAATTTACATCTTAAAATAATCATTTTGATACTGTAGTTTCCGTATTAGTGAACTTTCTGCATGACAGGATTCTCTAGGCTCTCCCCTCCCTCAACTGAGAAAGAAAACCACTCGATGGCCCCGGAGGTCCTGCCAGCTCAGTCCTGCCTCATTTCTGTGGTTACCACCAACTGCAGAGAGATCCTTCCAGAGCACCTTTACTGCTGACGCAGAGACGTCCAGAAAGGGCATCCAGAACACAGCTGGGTAATGGGGACCAGAAGACTTCCAGGAGAGAAGTGTGCCACCAGCGCAGGTCTGCAGTGGCCTCAGCAGACTGAGAGCCGAGCCCAAAGATCACTGGGAGGAGTGTTGACCACAGCCGGGCAAGCAGTGAGGGCGTCTTGTCTGCTTGAGTGGTTGGGTGGGGGAGCATGCAAAGGATGGACTTGAGAGGCATTTTAGAGGCAGAACAGAGAGGCTGCCTTTCCAATGCATGAAGGAAGAGAGGATTTGAAAGTGGCTATGAGGAACTCTGGTCTGTTGCCGAGAACCTCTGAAAACACCTCAAAACCAGAGTGATATGAAGACATTCATTATGGGAGAAGGGCATGGAAAAAACTTAATGCATTGTTTACCTTTAGGGATATAATAAACACAAAAACACCAAACAAAAATGAAGGATGAAAATGAAAACACTTTGTGTAAGTATATTTTAATGACACTACTATATATTTTTTTTAAAGATTTTATTTTTTTCCTTTTTCTCCCAAAGCCCCCCAGTACACAGTTGTATATTCTTCGTTGTGGGTCCTTCTAGTTGTGGCATGTGGGACGCTGCCTCAGCGTGGTTTGATGAGCAGTGCCATGTCCGTGGCCCAGGATTCGAACCAACAAAACACTGGGCCGCCTGCAGCGGAGCGCGCGAACTTAACCACTTGGCCACAGGGCCAGCCCTAACACCACTATATTTTTGACTGCACTATTTATTTAGCCACTTTTGACAATTTATCATTTAAAGTAATTATTTTTCCAAAATGAATTTAAAACTTCAAGTTTTGAAGCAACAAAAATCAGTTAACAGCATTTTGGAGCAATTAACAAACTCTCCTGGGCTTCAGAAGAATGATACTGTAAAACACCAGTTATACTTTTTCACAAAACTGTTTGATGATAGTTAAAATGGAAAAATCTACTATTATGTAATATGACTACTTACTCTTAATTCAAGAATAGTTTTGAAACCAATAATGAAAATAAATGAACTATCAAAGTACTGGACACTTACCTTCTTCATAATTCACAGAAACTGTTACAAAAGACTAATCATCACTTTATTGTTAACTTCATAAAGCCACTTAATAAATGGAAGCTTTAACATTTTAATTATTATGTTGAAAAACAGAAACGTCCGTTTTACAATATTAATTAATTTGGAATAAACTTACCATGTCTTTTTATTCATTGTAAGCTCCATTATCATGCGCCTAAAAATAATCAAAACAGCTTTACAAGCATCAACTTGTTCTTTCAAGAGCATGGGAACTTCAGCACATGGTTCCAACAAAAAAACATTTGCAGCATTTGTCAAAAACACCTTAAAATCAACAAATTTTACATTAGAAAACATAATTAAACATATAAATCTGAACAAATTTTGCTTAAAGATAATATTAATTTCACTCTACCAATGTCACCTTTGCATTATTTCAATTAAGGCAAGTGGTACCAACATATACTTAAGATTTTTTTTAGTTCACCTCTTAAAATACTGAGACACCTGAAAGACCTTTCCTAGAAAAAAATTACTATTACTTATTTATATTGCAACTTCAGAAATTCCATGAATCAAAAAAGCTTTTGGGGACTTCTTTTTGACATTGCTTAAAAAAAAGGGGTGGAGGGAGAGAGAAAAAAGGTAAGATAAGATCACCACTTCTGGGTGAGAAATTTTGGGGTGGGAGAAGGGGAGAGGAAGAGGAGTTGTGGTCAGACAGTGGCTAGAAAGAACTATCTGATTACTGTTGAATCTCCCAGCACATAAACAACTTGCTGACAGGAAGCACAGCCAGGCCAGCACCACCCAACAAGGGTGTGGGCCTCTAGGAGCACTGGCGCGCCAGGAAACAGCCAAAGCCACATGATCAACACTGCGCATCTTCCAGGAACATGTATTTTTAATATGAGAACTATATTATGCAGTAGAATATAAAATATAAGTGAATTCTTAATATAAAAACATTTCAAAAAATCTTAGGTAACAACCAACTGCTCTACGTTGTGCCTCAGACCTTTCGGATAAAGTTCACTGTTCTCTACCATCAGGGGTATTTTTGTAGAAGATTGTGAGAAGCGCTGATTCAGGTTATGATATAGTAAGTTACTGTTTAGGGGCATGTAAAATAACAATATTTTACCATTTACACAGATGACACTAGTGACCCCTCAATTTAGGAGATTTTGAGTTGCCAACCTAGATGAGGGTAAATCTGCTCCATCTATCTACAGCTATATTCTCTCTTAGGTCTCCTTTGTGTTCAACAGTCCAAACTCAAAAATCTGGGAACAAACAGAGCCTCTTTGGCTCACCTGTGGATGGAAATCCATTAACACAACATCTCAAAATAGATGCACAAACTGACCAGAGAAATTAAAATGAACACACTTGAGGCCAGCCCCGGGGCCAAGTGGTTAAGTTCATGCGCTCCGCTTCGGCAGCCCAGGGTTTCGCCGGTTTGGATCCTGGGTGCGGACATGGCACCGCTCATCAGGCCATGCTGAGGCGGCATCCCATATGCCACAACTAGAAGGAGCCACAACTAAAAAAATATACAACTATGTCCCGGGCGGCTTTGGGGAGAAAAATGAAAAATAAAATCTTTAAAAAAAAAATGAACACGCTTAAAAGTCAAGTGGGTGAACTAAAATGTTGACAGCCTCTAAGATTACCTTAAAAAAGTATCATGTCTCAATTTTCTAGGAAGAATTACTAAATAAGTGCTATAATAGTGGATAATAGATAACAGCAATCATGAAGAACTTACTAGCCTTCAAGCAAGAAAAAGAATTTTTTGACTAACAAACTACAGCAGTTTTACTGACTTTATTTTTTAAAGATGTATGCCATAGATGACATATTGCCATGCAGATCAGTTTAATTCAACGTCTTTAGCTTCTTGATTTGAATTTGAAATTACTGCATATTCCCAAGTAAAAGTGAAGAGTCTCCATATATCACACTTCGTTCACTTTGCTTTGTTAAAAACATCAACATGGTAATTCCGTAATTTCTTATTACCACATTAGTATCAGTTAAGGTAAAAATAAATAAAATTAATATGTCCAAATTAGACTTGTCAAAAGCAACTACAGAAGAGTACTATCTTATCAAAGCTCCATTTGGCCACTTTCTCCTAATGAACCACATAAAGGACCAAGGTACTGGATACAATGAGAACAAAAACAGCTATTTAAATCCAAACTAAATATTTTTTAAAACTAGAGCTATAAGCAAGTAGAAAATTTTTTTCTTGGTTCATCCAAGCAGATGTAACTTATCCTTTCAGAAAACAAATAACATTCTTCTGAACCCAGGGAGATAACTGGCATCCACAATCCCACTGGCTGACAGTGGGATGGCTGAGGGTGGCAATCTGGCAATCAACTTGGAGGAAGGGGGCTACTGAGGGACACAGGGCAGGGAACCCTGCAAGTATTTCTCTGGTGAGGACACAGGTTATAATTATGAGCTGCACCGAAGTTCTTTGAAGCTACTTAAGTAAAATCATCTTGATTTTTTTAAGTTAATTTAAAATTATTTGCTGATTTGATTTTTGAAAAATGAGAAAATTCATTAGTTAGCGTATTACACTGCTAAGTAACTTAAAAAGGATACCATGATAAGGAATCCTATCAAGAGACAGATTTTAGAAATATAGTGTCATTTAAAACTGGGTACCATGCATGCCATGCCCAGGCCATCCCAAGACTCCATGCCTGGCCTCTGTGTGGGAGGCCTAACTGGACATTGCTACAAACATGTTTACGGGATGGAGGGCATGCCTGGCAGCAGGGGAAAGAGAGGCAGCCTGTGTTTTCACTTATGTTCTTAACAACCTTCAAGCTGAATGGGACCCAAGAAGTAATCTCCCAATCTCCATCTTTGAAATAAAATCCTGAAGTCGAGGGAGACTAAGTGATGAGCCAAAGTTATTATTTCCAATGTCCTTAAATGGTATCGGTTCTATTTCATATATTCATTCAGATAAATATCTAAAAATTAATGGATTAATCATCATTCTTCATAAACACAGGTAATTTTTAAGAGGACTATTACTTGTAAGATTAAATAATCACCATGCTGGTCTTGCAAATTAGAGTCTGGGTAACTAACTACCCATATGTGTTCAGAAGATACATTTAAGATTTAAATCTTAGTCCTTTTACATTCACTATATAATAATTCCTCTTAAAAAAACTGCAACCAGTTCTTACGTCTCCTTTGACTAGAAAAAAAATTTTTTCAAATTGAAAGTGAGAAATCAGGAAGAAAACTCAGAACGAGAATTTAAGAGCTATTTACTGACAGATGGTTAAAAATACCACCATACATTATACAATGTTACCCTAATAAACAAAATGTTCAAACCAACTCCAACTGGGGGCATGTCGTCTCTGGCTGCACACGTACCTGCAGCATGGCCTGGGCCCCGGCTCTCACATTCTTATTTTCCTCCTCTGCCACACACCCTCTGTTCACCGCATTTGTGAAGGAGTAGGTTCGTCCCCAACTGGAAGATCGCTTATGACCGGAACTTTCAGACGAGGTCTTTAGAAAATAACAACCAGTTAACAGAGGGGGAAGAAGCACACATTCGCATATTTAATTCCTCACACTCACCAGAATTTATGAGAATATGGGTTCTAGGAGGACAAGTCTTTTTCCATTGTGTTCACTACTCTACCTTTAGCACCTAAAATAGTTCCTAGCATTCAGTATGTGCTGAAGAAATAAACAAACGTCCAATGACTGAATGAGCATGTAGTACTGACCTTTAATATGTATGATAAATTCCATTTGCTTATTTTACATTTTAACTTCATGACTAGTTATTAGAATGACTTCACCAATATTAAAAAATCAAAATTATGGAATTAATACAGATATTTAAAAGTGATATGTCTTTGGTTACAAATATGTTTAAATGTTTGTTGTTAATTGCTGTGACAAACCCTGACTTTTAGAAATAATTTCTCAGACTAGATTCCAAAACAGAATGTGTAAATATACATATATAAATATGACTTAAGCTTCTTTTGTGTTTCAGGAACAGGTCCCACTCTGTTGTTTTAGATTTACCCAGCCTCTAGACTTATCCAACATGAACCGAAAGGCCCATTCCAGCAGCACTGGTTCTCTGAGGAGCACCCAGCCACACAGCGAGGCTTACCAATGGGGAAGGTAACACTCGTCACTGGGTTAGTCCTTTCAAGTGGGTATCATAATGACTGTTTCTGGTACAGGCCACTGCACAAGAAAAGGCTGCCCAAACATTCTAAATTTAGTTTCTCAAATGCTAATTAACATGTCAACGATAAGGCAGTGACATTTTTAGTCTCATATAGAAACATGTAAAATATGATGGTTTATTAAACAACTCTCACATGATGGTGAATAACAAAGCTTCAGTGCACATGTGAGCCTAGCCTGCAGGTTAGGAGATGACAGACAATCCTGAATAGAGCACAGAAGCAGCCTCACTGAGGCAGGTCCTCACGGAACTCAGCAACTAGAGAACATTAGACACAACAAAAAAAAAGATCCAACTGCCTATGTCCCACCGACTGGGACCCTTGACTGAGCAGGTATGCTTTGCTTAAAAATATAGACTCCCAACTGAAACAATAAGTGATAAAATATTACCTCCTTGTTGTCAGTCTCTGAAAATTCTAATTTTTCAGAATCTTCTTGGGCAACTTCTTTTTTATCTGGTTCCTCCATGAACACAGGTTTGTCCTGGAGGATCCACTTTCTGTACACTTGAACTACTTTTCTTGTTACAGCTATGTCACAGGAAGGCAATAAAAACGCCTAAAATGAAAAGAGAAAATTTCCTTTAACTCCACACAAGCTCAGATCAATAAAGAGCCACAAAATAGACATTTCTATTGGCCATCACCAATTTCAGACTTTCCTTTGAAACATAAGGCTTGTGAATATACTACACAGAGCCACATATTGTTGTGCACACCAAACTTATCTGACAAAAAAAGGTATTTTCATAATTGGGCCAGAAAACATAATGCAATTTAAAAATAACTTCCATCTTCTGAATAATTTTTCCACAAGAATAATCAAAATGCACACCTATGCAGATATTTTAATTGGCTAAAGAATAATAATTGTACAACTGGGAACTTTTCCCAATGAATCAGAAATAGATTATAAGAAAACAGACACACTAGTACAGCCAGTTGCAGCCAATTGCCACATCTCTTCCCAACTCCAGGTTCAGTGACATGACGTTGGTAGCCTGAATTCGCCACGGCAGGAGTATTTATACCATAGAAGTAGGCAAGTGCTACCAATCAGGGCTCTTCTTTTCTTGTCTTTTTTTGCCTTTTTCCTTTCCTTATCTTTCTCTTTCTTCCTTTCCCTTCCTTCTTTCTTTCTTTCTCTCCTTCTTCTTTCCAACCTTTCCATCCTTTTTTGAGATCCAGTTGTTCAACATTTACCAGCACACCAATGAGGACAGATACCGATGTAATGAAAGCCACTGGCCAGCTGTAGCACTGTGCATACTTATGCGAACTTTTTATCATTCAAGAATCCCCTTACACATCTGAATTAATGTATAGAATAAGAATTTTGATTTAATGTGATAAGATTCCAAAAATGTAAACAAAAATGTAAAGGGGAAATGCATTTGCTTTTTGAGTGCCAGCTTTAAGGAATATTTCTATACGAGGGGTGAACACAAAGGAGAGGTACTCAACACTCCTATAATTGCTTTAATTCCATAGATGAAGAATTAAGTTCAGGCTCAGAATACCTGAGATATTTCCCAAGCTTACAAACTTAGTTAGTGATGAATCCAAGTCTTGATCTCAAGGTTCAGAGATTTGCTTTAATATCATCCTCAAGGTTCACGCTACAGGATCCAGTTACAGGCAGATTTCACTGTAACAAGGCTTTGTGCAATATACACATTTTCCATAGATAGTGGTCATGTCACATCAAACTTCAGAATAGAGGAGTTTGTGTTATAACAAGGCTGCAATGTATCCATATATCAAATATTTGGACTCACATCTTAATAAAGATCAATAAAGACAAGAATATGACAAAGTACAATGGTGCTCATTTTAGTTTTGTTCCAAAATTTTATTACAAATATTTTCACATATATAAAAAGTTGAAAATCTTTTACAGTTAACATCCATATACCCACCCTCTAGATTCTACCATTAGCATTTGTATATCTGCTTTACCACATAGCTATCTGTCAATCCTACCCCTCTCTAACCTTCTTTCAATCCATTTTATTTTTGATGCATGTCAAAGAAAGCTGCAGATATCAGTACATTTCACTCCTAAACATTTCAGCATGCATATCACTGACTAGAGTTCAAAATTTATTTATTGTACTTTAGGTAAAATTTATAAACAATGAAATGTACAAATCTTAAATGGATGATGAGCTTTGACAAATGTAGACAACTATGTAACCCAAATCCAGTATCAAGGTATATCATGTTATACTCCTCCCAGAAAGCAAATATAAATCATCTCTGGAGGAAAATAAAATCACAGTAAAACCAAAATTACTTGCACAGTCTGGCTAGTATGATATACAGCATCTTAAAAAATCAGAAATATGAGAAAAGAAGTCAATATTAACACAATCACAATAAAAATTAGACAATAGTTTAAACATATATGAAATCTAGATAAAGAACCAGAAAAAGATATAAATGAAATTGAAACATGAAATAAACAAAACTAAAAACAGCATATATGAGTTGACAACAGAATGGACATAGCTGAAGAGAAAACAGAAGAAAATATCCAGAAGGAAGCACAGAGAGACAAAAGGATGGCTAAATCAAAAGCTAAGGTAAGAGAGAGAATACAATGAAAAGGTTATCCTATGGTTGGAGATGCAGAAGGAAAGAAGATTAGTAAGAAGGGGCAGAAACAATATTTGAAGAAAGAATGGCTGAGAATCTTGCCAAAATTGATAAAAGATATCAATCCACAGATTCAACAATCACAAAGAAATACAAGCAAGATAAACACAAAGTATATTATGGGAAAACTGCTGAAAACCAAAGACAATCAGAAAATCTTAAAAGCAGCCAGAGGAAAACAGACACATTTCCTCCAAAGGAGCAATCATGTAACTTAGCATAACTTCTCAAAGAAACAATGGAAGCCAGAAACAAAAGAATGAAATAGTCAATGTAAAGAAAGAACACAGGTACCTATGCAGAATTTAGCACCACACAGAATATACTTCAAAAACGAAAGCAAAATATAGACATTTTCAGATAAGGAAATAAGAAAATCTGTTACCAAGGGACTTGATCTAAGAGAAATACTAAAAGTTATTCTTTAGGCAGAAGGAAAATAATGCCAGGTCAGAGATTTGGGAAGGGAAAAAATGCAACAAAAAAGGGTAATTATTTGAATAAATCTAAATGAATAAAATATATATGAATAAAAAGAAAAAACCTGAGTAAAATATAGTTCTGAAATAGATTATACATATATATTATATTTTCATAATATGGATTTCAAATACATAATAATGGCATATAAACTGACAAGGCGCAAATGGAGCTAAAGTGCATATTAAGAGGGTAAAACTTGAAATTGACGCAAGATTTCAAGTTAGAGATGTGCGTTGTTAGGCATTAAAGTATTACAAATGAGTATAAAAATATTAATCTAGAAGAGAAAAATGGGATGCTAAAAACCATCAGTCTGAAAGAATTCAAGACAACTAGAAAGTAGAAAGTAAGATAGTAAACTTAAATACAATTACAGCAGTTGTCATGTTAAATGTAAATAGAATAATGCTCCAATCAACAGACAGAAATTATATGGTTTAAATAAATTTTTAAAACAATTCAATTTTAAAAACTATACGCCATTTATAAGAGGACATCCAAAACATAAGAATATGGAGAGGTTGAAAGTAAAAAGTCAGAAAAAGATACATGATGCAAACACAAATCAAAAGAAAATTGGTGGAGCTAAATTAAGATCAGGCAAGATCGACTTTGAGGCAAAAAGGCATTACTAGAGATAAAGAGAGAAAACTTTTCAAAGGAACATATAGTAATTTTAAATCTGTACTGCAACTAATAATTTTGCCTCAAATATATATATAGGAAATACTGATAGACTTTGAAGAAAAATGTGGATAAATCTACAGCCATAGTAGAATAATCTCAGTAACTGGTAGAACAGCAGTCAAAAAATATGAAGAGCAGAGAGCTGAACCCATACTTCATACCTTCCCATCTATCCTCCATGACTCAACCTCTCAGATTTTTCATCTCTTTGTCTCTCTGAGGTGCATTCAGGATAATTTCTTCAGATCTATCATCCACTTTATTCTCTCTTGAGCTGCATCTAATCTGCTATTAAACTTATCCTTTGAAGTTTTTCTTTACTATTTCAATTATTACATTTTTTTCACTTCCAGAAGTTCTATTTTTTCCTATTCAAATCTGCTTAGTCTGGTTTCACTTTTACCTGTCTCTGTCCATGGCTGCCTGCCTGCCTGTCCATCTAGATCTGCCTGCCAAATTCTCTGTCTGCCTGTCTGCCTGCACCCACCCACCTGTACATCTTCACCTCCCTGTTTATTTCCACCTCTGCCAGCTGGCCTTTCTCTACCGATCTGTCTGTTCTTCTACGCCTGCCTGCCAGTTTATATCTATCAGCTCATCTGTAAGCCCTTCCTGTCTGTCTGTCAGGCTGCCTTCTGTTTACATCCTGTCTTACCCTTTCCCCTTTGCCCGTTTCTTGCCTATCTATCTAGCCAGGCCAGCAGCCATATATACACATAGAAATACCTAGAATGAGCTCTTCTAACATTAATAGTGGTTACTTAAATTACTTAAATGGTAGTGTTTTGAGTGATTTGCTTTTGCTTTCTTCTCCTCTACAATTACATATAGAGAGAGATTGTTTATCTAATGAACATTCATCTTTCTTTAACAAAAATAAAGTTGTTCTTTAAAACAAAACAACCTAATGAATAAAGATCCTTTAGAGCACTGCCTTGAACTTTTCAGACCATAAACTAAGATATTTTACAGAAGGATAGCTGCCTTTGTATATACAGTATATACATAAATAAATCAGAAGTTTCACGAAGAAATTCTAATCCTTACAATATGCACTGCACTATGAAATGTTTTGGTCTATTTTATTCTATTCCATTATTTTTTTTAAAATACTAGTTTTTGACCCACTAAGTAGATTTTATGACCTACAAATGGTCACAACAGGCAGTCTGAAAAACACCAGATAGAAGACAAATTTCCAATGGAGCAACCCAGAGACTAGAACTGCCCTACCTGAAGCACTCCACCACTGCTGGCCTCCTGCTGGGGGTGGCAGGAAACTGAGGCTGCCCTGAACCTTGCAGAACCTCATCTCCCCTCAGTTACTATTTCCACCACCTTCATCTCACTGAACCATCCAGTCCAAGATGACTTGCACCATTGTCCCTGCTGTGAGCCTCCCTGCTTCCAGGGGCCACTCATCTGCATTTATTCCCATGTCACACACGTGGACATCTGATCTTCTGCTGTCTCACACGGTTCTCTAGTGTGAGAACACACTTACATCCCCACTGAGAACATGCACTTCTTGAATATGCATTTTAAACTTTAATAGCCTTGAGGCTTAAATAGTCTCTGAATACTTTAACTTAAAATTGAAAAAGACTATTAGAAAAGAAGTCACATTTCGTGCTCCATAAAAGAAAAATTCTTCATTGATCAAGGGAGGGCAATAGAATGCAATGTTAAAACCCATGCCCCCTTTCCTAAATGTCTCTATTTCGGTATTTTAACAATGTATAATACTCATATTTTAAAGTTCAAATATACACTTTCAAACTAGATTTGATTAAGAATAAATATAAAATGTAAATAAAATGTTTTTGAGCTTCATGGCACATAGATGTCTCATAACTTCAGTCATAAGTAGTCTGCAGTCACCTCAATGACTCAGCTACTTCCAAATTAAATTTAGATTGGATTTAGGGTTTAGACTGAATTTGGAATTTAGAGCACACTAATGTCATGAGTAGAATGTCAATAATGGATGCAGATAGAACTATGTGTATGATAAGTTGACAATTATACAATAAAGGTAAACCATATCAACTTAGCACACTGCAAAAAACTGAAAAGCTTTGTCAAAGATATCTAGTCTTATATTTTAAGCATTTTCATCCAAGAATTTAAAACATTACTATAGAACAGAGTCAGCAAACTATGATCTAAAATCCAAATCCAGCCTGCCACTTGATTTTTGTAAATAAAGTTTTATATGAAACAGCCATGCTTATTTGTTACATACTATCTACGGCTGCTTTCTCACTACAAAGGCATAGTTGAGTAGTTGCAACTCAGAGAGCAACCCAGAGTCCATATGATCAAGAAAGCCTAAAATATTTACTATTTGGCCCTTTACTGTAATAAAGTGTACTGACCTGTGATCTCTATCATATGTCCTCTAGGATCTCGACTATTTCAATTCAAATTAAATCTTTACCTTCCATGTGTACAACAGGAACACGATTATAGCAACATTAATGGAGGGAATAGGATAGATTTTTAAATCATGGACTATTATAACAAAAGAATATTTTGGCAGCACAGTGTGTACAGTATAGATTTAAAAGGGATGACACAGAAGCTGTGCGGCTCCAAGGAGTGTGCTGCTAACCATGGTCAAAGGAAAAGGAGAGAAAGTGAGTGAGAGAGCCCCCTGCATGACTTGCCCAGTGACGGCTCACAGAGAAGCTGACAAGGAGCTCAGAAGGGTGAAAATAAATATGTACGTAAGAACACAGGTCCCTTTAAAGAAGCAGTCAAATCAAGAGGAGATGCTGATGTTAGGGAAGGAAACAAGATAAGGTTTGGCCTTGTTATCATTAAGATACCACAACAATGACAGATGAGACTGCAAGTGGGCATTTTAAAGGGCAAGTGTGAAATTAAGAAGTGAGATCTGGACAAAAGGCTTGATTGGGAATCATATGCCACAGTGGTTGATGGCACCGGGCAAGCAGTTGAAGGCCCCAAGGAGGCAAGTATGGAGTTACAGAAGCAGAGGTTCAAGGCCAGAATCTTGGCTAACTCTGGTAATTTGGAGTGAACAAAAAGGACCAAAAAATGAAACAGAAGAAGACACTGTCAGGGAATGAGAAGAACCAAAGCAGTGCTGTGCCACAAACATCAGGGAAACATTACATAAGGGGAATTTTAATTGCAGATTCAACACATTTTCTCAAGTGAAACTTTCGTGTTCATTAAAATACAAAATATGGTAAAACCTCTAGATTGCTGTGGATTCTACTGGGAGTTTCATTCCTGGTTGACTTCTTTTTAATGAAAGTCTCAGAAGCGAAGGGTTCATTACTCACTATTTGGAAATCTTGCCTCTCTGTAAAAAGGTCTTCATGGTGCAGGTGCACCGCTCATATGTGTGCAGCAGTCTTCCTGCTCTCACCAATAACACGTCTCTGCCATTTGAGGGTGTCACCTTCTGTTCTAGCGCATAGACTAAACAACCATTCCCCTATCATACACAAGCCCCCACCAAAAGAGCCATGTTCTCTGTTTTCCGGGACACCAGTACCACGATGCAGGTGGTTAGTGGCTCCAGCCCAGGCTACAGAGCTACTGTCTTCTCAACTACATCAAGGGTTCTGCTTCTGCTGTCAGATGGCTATAGCTCAGAGTTTCTCCACAGCAGCCACTACTGACAGTTTGGGCCAGATTGTTCTTTGTCATGGGTTGGGGGGAAGCTGTACTGTGCTTCTGGATATTTAACAACATACTGGGCTGCTATCCACAGATGCCAGTAGCACTGCCCACCCCGACACTGTGATAACCACAATGTCTCCAGACGTTGCCCAATGTCCCCTCGGGGGAAAGATCAGGCCGAGCTGTCACCCATGGCTGCTAATCATTGCCCCAGCCTCTGATCTCTTCTGTGTTCTTCCCTTGCTTGAACCGTTTTGCTGTTTGCACTTGTTCTTCCCAACACCTTTTTACCCACCAGTTTCCACTATAGGTCTGTTATTTCAATGTCTCGGCCTCAAATCCTTTCTTCCCTTTTATTCCTTTTCTCACTCACCTTTTTCCTCTTAAGACATAAATACTTCTATCATGTGTGTTGCCATATTCCTTTGCAGCGAAAGTAGAACTGTTTGCAGAAACTTGCAGCTCATTAGAGAGCTCCCCAAGGCCCGGGAAACACTGCAGCCTCAGGCTCGTCTTTGCTACGTTCATTTATTGATGAGCATTCAAGAATGGCTTTCTTCCCATGTAACTCTCAGTTGAAAGTTTATTATGGAAACATGAGGGTATTTGTGGGATGATTTTGCTCAACTATGGAATTTTCCCTCCATATGTAGGAATTTTAGAAAAACTTTATTTTTTTAATTTTGTTTTTATAGCAGTAACATTGGATTATAACTTATATAACTTCTTTCAGATGTACATCATAATACCTTTCGAATTCTCTGTAGATTATATCATGTTTACCAATCAAAGACTAATTATAATCCATCACCACACACATGTGCCTAAACACCCCTTTCCTCCTCCTCCCTCTCTCCTTCCCCTCTGGTAACCATCAATCCAATCTCTGTTGCTATGTGTGTGTTTGTCGTTGTTTTTATCTTCTACTTATGAGTGAGATCATACAGTATTTGACTTTCTCCCTCTGACTTATTTCACTTAGCATAATACCCTCAAGGTCCATCCATGTTGTCACAAATGGCTGGATTTCATCCTTTCTTATGGCTGAGTAGTATTCCATTGTGTATCTATACCACATCTTCTTTATCCATCCGTCCCCTGATGGGCACCTAGGTTGTTCCATGTCTTGGCTACTGTGAATAATGCTGCAATAAACATAGGGGTGTATGTATCTTTATGCATTTATGTTTTCAAGTTCTTTGGATAAACACCCAGCAGTGGAATAGCTGGATCATATGGCAGATCTCTTCTTAATTTTCTAAGGAAACTCCATTCTGCTTTCCATAGTGGCTGCACCAGTTGGCACTCCCACCAGCAGTGTGCGAGGATTCCCTTGCCCCCACATCCTCTCCAACACGTGTTGTTTCCTGTCTTGTTAATTATAGCCATTCTGACCAGAGTGAGGTGATATATCATTGCAGTTTTGATTTGCATTTCCCTGATAATTAATATGTTGAACATCTTTTCATGTGCCTGTTAGCCATCCGTATATCTTCTTTGGAGAAATCTCTATTCAGATCTTTTACTCATTTTTTAATTGGCTTGTTGGGTTTTTTCTTGCTGAGATGTATGAGTTCTTTGTATATTTTGGATATTAATCCTTTATCTGACATACAGTTTGCAAATATCTTCTCCCAATTGTTAGGTTGTCCTTTCCTTTCATTGATGGTTTCCTTTGCTGTGCAGAAGCTTTTTAATTTGATGTGGTCCCATTTGTTTACTTTATCTTTTGTTTCCCTTGCTCAGTCAGACATGATACATGAAAATATGCTAAGACCAATGTCAAAGAGCATGCTGCCTATGTTTTCTTCTAGAAATTTCATGGTTTCAGGTCTTACATTCAAGTCTTTAATCCATTTTGAGTTGACTGATGTTTGTGCACAGTGTAAGATGATGATCTACTTTCATTCTTTTGCATGTGGCTGTCCAGTTTTTCCAACACCATTTATTGAAGAGACTCTCCTTTCTCCATCGTATGTTCTTGGCTCCCTTGTCGAATATTAGCTGTCCATAAATGTGTGGGTTTATTTCTGGGCTCTTGATTCTGTTCCCTTGATCTGTGTGTCTGTTTTTGTGCCAGTGCTATGCTGTTTAGGTTACTCTAGCTTTGTAGTATATTTTGAAATCAGGGGGTGTGATACCTCCAGCTTTGTTCTTTTTCCTCAGGATTCCTTTGGGTATTCGGGGTCTTTTGCTGTTCCACATAAATTTTAGGATCCTTTGTTGTATTTCTGTCAAAAATGTTTTTGGAACTTTGATAGGGATGGCATTGAATCTATAGATTGCTTTAGGAAGTATGGACATTTTAACTATGTTAATTCATCCAATCCAACGGCACACGGAATCTTTCCATTTCTTTGTTTCTTCATTTTCTTTCAACAAAGTTTTAGAGTTTTCCGTGTACAGATCTTTCACTTCTTTGGTTAAGTTTACTCCTAGGTATTTTATTCCTTTTGTTGCAATTGTAAATGGGATTGTATTCTTAATTTCTCTTTTTGCTACTTCGTGGTTAGTGTATAGAAACCCAACCGATTTTTCTTACGTTGATTTTTTACCCTGCGACTTGACTGTATTCATTTATTATTTCTGAAAGTTTTTAGTGGATTCTTTAGGGTTTTCTATGTATAAAATCATGTTGCCTGCAAATATGGCCGTTTCACTTCTTATTTTCCAATTTGGATCCCTTCTATTTATTTTTCTTTCCTGATTACTCTGGCTAGGACTTCCAACACTATGTTATTAAATAAGAGTGGTGACAGTGGGCATCCTTGTCTGGTTCCTGTTCTTAGAGGGACAGCTTTCAGTTTTTCTCCATTGAGAATGATATTTGCTCTGCATTTGTCATATATGGCCTTTATTATGTTGAGGTATTTTCCTTCTATACCCACTTTATTTAGAGTTTTTATCATAAATGGATGCTGTGTCTTGTCAAATGCTTTCTCTGCATCTACTGAGATGATCACGTGATTTTTATTTCTCATTTTGTTAATGTAGTGTATCACACTGATTGATCTGCAGATGTTGAACCATCTGTGCATTCCTGGAATAAAACCCACTTGATCATGATATATTATCTTTTTAATGTATTGTTGTATTCAATTTGCTAGTATTTTGTTGAGGATTTTTGCATTGATGTTCATGGTGATATTGGCCTGTAATTTTCTTTTTTGTGTTGCCCTTCTTTGGTTTTGGTATCAGGATAACGTTGGCTTCATAGAATGACTTAGGAAGTCTCCCTCCTTTTCAATTTTTTGGAACAGTTTGAGAAGGATAAGTATTAAGTCTTCTTTGAATGTTTGGTAGAATTTACCAGGGAAGTCATCTGGTCCTGGACTTTTATTTTGGGGGAGGTTTTTGATTACTGTTTCAATCTCCTTCCTGCTGATGGGTCTATTCAAATTCTCTACTTCTTCTTGATCCAGTTTTGGAAGGTTGTATGACTCTAAGAATTTATCCATTTCTTCTAGATTATCTAATTTGTTGGCATACAGCTTGTCATAGTATTCTCTTAGAATCTTTTGTATTTCTGAGGTGTCTATTGTAATTTCTCTTCTGTCACTTCTGATTTTATTTGAGACTTTTCTCTTTTTTTCTTGGTGAGTCTAGCTAAAAGTTTGTCAATTTTGTTAATCTTTTGGTTAGTTTTTTAATTAATTTTTTCTGTTGTTTTTTTAGTCTCTATTTCATTTATTTCTGCTCTGATTTTTTTATTCCTTTCTTTCTGCTGATTTTGGGCTCTCTTTGTTCTTCTTTTTCCAGTTCCTTTAGGTGCACTGTTAGACTGTTTATTTGGGATTTTTCTTCTTTGTTGAGATAGGCCTGAATTGCTATAAACTTTCCTCTCAGAATCGCTTTTGCTGTATCCCATAAATTTTGGCATGTTGTATTTTCATTTTCATTTCTCCCTAGGTCTTTTTTTGGTTTCTCCTTTGATTTCTTCATTGACCCAATCATTGTTCAGTAGCATTTTTTTTCCATCTCCACATTTTTGCAGCTTTTCTGATTTTCTTCCTGTAGTTGATTTCTAGTTTCGTACCTTGATGGTCAGAAAAGATGCTTGGTATTATTTCGATCTTCTTAAATTTATTGAGACTTTTTTGTGGCCTAATATGTGATCAATCTTGGAGAATGTTCCATGTGCATTTGAAAAGAATGTGTATTCTGCAGTTTTTAGATGGAATGTTCTGTATATATCTACTAAGTCCATCTGGTCTAAAGTGTCATTTAAAGCCAGTGTTTCCTCATGAATCTTCTGTTTGGATGATCTATCCATTGATGTAAAGTGGAGTGTTAAAGTCTCCTACTGTTATTATGTTACTGTCTATTTCTCCTTTTAAGTCTGTTAATAGTTGCTTTATATATTTAGGTGTTCCTATGTTGGGTGCATAGATATTTACAAGCATTATATCTTCTTGTTGGATTGTTTCCTTTATCATTATGTAGTGCCCTTCTTTGTCTCTTGTTACAGTTTTTGTTTTAAAGACTATTTTGTCTGATATAAGTATTGCTTGCCCTGCTTTCATTTCTTTGCCATTTGCATGGAGTATCTATTTCCATCCTTTCACTTTGAGTTTATAAGTGTCCTGAGTTCTGAAGTGTGTCTCTTTTTTTCAGCATATATACCAGTCTTGGTTTTTTATCCCAAAAACATAATTTAAAAAATCACAAAAGAATGAAAACCACAACACTCTACATGACAAATTAAAAGCAGGATTAGAGGGATCATTATTCTGTCCTGTAATTTAGCCCAATTCATCAATGGTATTTCTTGGAGTATTATGATTAAAAGAACAAGAGCAAATATCTCTTCAATTTCATGAATTTATAACACACACATACACACACTAACCTGGCGAAATACTTCATTGACAAAATTGACATAACCTCGTGTTGACAAGAGAATCCGCTGCACCATTTCATACACGGTTCGGTGCTCTTCCTCAATGCTACAAAGGCTAGAGTTGCTGAGTCTTCGGTCAGACAAGGTGCTGCTGTTAGAATGGCTTTTGTCCTGCTCTGTGGGCCCGCCACCATCCATCTCCGGCGCCTTCTCTTGCCCCGCACCACCACTAACAGTCTGGAAGAAAGTCATTACCACTTCTGAGTAACCCTCTTTGACACTCAAGAACACCTACCAAAACTGAAGACTTGCTTTATTTTAAAGAACTCTTGTTTCCATCAACTTGACAACAAGCTGGAAACCAGCGCTACTCAAAGCACAAGGGGCTCCAGGATCTATATTTACCAATTTTACAGTTCACCAACTAACCCCTCCCTGACTCAGTTGTTTTAACAGGAAAACTACTAAATTATTGCAGGGAGGAAGGCTGTGAAGATTTATCAACCTGGAAAGTTTAATTTACATTTGTAGAATCACAGAATAGATTAATGTGTAAATGAATTTATATTATCATCACCTTTGGTCTCTACACTTCAGCACTTACTCTATGGTCACAAAGATTTGAAAACTTGGTGGATTTTTTGCAGCCACAATGTGGGAAGCATCATTTGATTCTTAAGACAAAGTGACACCTTGATGGAGGAATGCCAATATCTTTAAAGGGTATTTTATGAGAAGAACCTTGATCTGAGTTTTATATTCATAATCTCAGATCAAACTTAATATATTTATAAAACCTTAAATATTTAGAAGACTTTAACAACACAAAGAAATAAAATAATTCATGCAATGACTCACAAAGTTTAACACTGTTCTGCTCTCATTCCTCCATAGAATTAAAGGTTTCCACCAAACATAATACATGTATAATTATGCTTCATCTTTGTAAATTCTACTATTATTCTTTTAAGTGTCAAAAATATATACTCCAAATACCACTAAAACTCTACCCACGGTGAATATTTTGTACAAGAAGTGATAAGATATGAGTAATATAAAATAGTAATTTCAGCGACTACCAAAGACCATTTGAAAGCAAAGTAGATATCCAAATAGTAATCTCTGGGAAAATTAATGGAAGATTAAATTTATAGTAATTTTTCTCTTTCTGCCTTATCTATTAAGCCTGTGTGGCTTATCATGTCACACTGTGAGATGAGCTATCCTATAATAATTAGTTCATCTTTTTTTTTTTTAAAGACTTTATTTTTTCCTTTTTCTCCCCAAAGCCCCCCGGTACATAGTTGTGTATTCTTCATTGTGGGTTCTTCTAGTTGTGGCATGTGGGACGCTGCCTCAGCGTGGTCTGATGAGCAGTGCCATGTCCGCGCCCAGGATTCAAACTAACGAAACACTGGGCCGCCTGCAGCGGAGCGCGCGAACTTAACCACTCGGCCACGGGGCCAGCCCCTAAAATTAGTTCATCTTTTTGATGGATCAACTATCTTCCATAGAAAAATAAAATTTTACTCATTTTTACTGATACATGTTTTTTTCATCTGTAAAGCATGGAGGTTGGATTAAGCCTAACATCTTTTGCAGCTCAATAACCTGTGACTTTTTGATCAATAAGTCCTATCCATTTTCCCCACAGGTCAGAAAAGAAAAAAAAAACTCATGTACATACACACATATGTAGCAAATTAAAAATGGCCACAAATTCTTTGACACTCCTTCCCTAGAGAACCAAAATCTACATCCCCTCCCTTTGACCCACATGTACTGTGCAACTGTGTTAACCAGTAGAATAGAATGGAAGAGACCTGTATCAGTTTCAGGCCCAGGACCAAGAGGTAGACAGTTACCACTTCCTATCTCTTGGAAGATTTGCTCTTGGAGCCCTGAGCAGCCAGGAAAGAAGTCTACCTAGCCTGCTAGAGAGACGACATGGAAAGGGAGGCACAGTTGAGCCCAGCCTTCCAACTGCACCCACCAAAGTAAAAGGCATATGAATGAAGTCATCTTGGACCCTCCAGACCAACCAGTTGCCAGCTGAAGACTACCATCCATTGACTTCAGTTAGTGCCACAAGAGGCAAGAAAGGATTGTTGTTTTAAGCTACTGAGTTTTGAGGTCATTAGATAACTACTTAGATAACATAACAATTAGATAAAACTAAAATAATATACATAAAGAATGAAGTTTAAAGGCACCAAGTCATTCAAACAATGAGCTGTTATCCAAACAGAACATAGCAGTAGCATAGATGGATTTCTCATCATGCCATAAATTGAAAACTACTTCTCTTGATAAAAGGATGCTTTTCTTAGCCTCTCCTAGTCCACTCATCTACAAAAGGCTGCCTTCCAAAAACATCTATATGTTTTGACAGATACTGATAATTATAGCAAGTAATAAGAGTAAAAACAAACTGATAATCCAAGTCTACTCATTTCTTGTCTCTTTTACGAAGATTTATAGTACGAGCATGAATAAGAATTAACCACAGAAAGAGGTCCATTTTGCGCCCACTACATTCAAGCTGGAATTCTCAATGACTATTAGTATTAGTTGATTTCAGTGGTAAACGCAAAGATGACTTTCACTTCTTTGGTGTATGAAGCAACCTTAGTCAGTGAAACAGACATATCTGCTTGGACCAGGCCTGCGCTGCCGTGGCTCAGGAAATTGCATGATACAAACTGTCACTTAATCCTTCCCCTCTACCCTCCCTACCACCCTGGTTTCTTCTCAACCCACAGCTCACACTGAGACTTGTTCACCCTCAGGGTCAGGTTAAATGAGGAGATCCACAAAGCAGGTGTGAAACAAGAGGATGTAACTGTAACTCTGTTGGTGATGCCTAATGTCACTCAATCCCCCAGTGGTGACTCACCTACATTGTTGGGGGCAGCACACATTTGCCTTGGTAGAGCTTAAGAACACAGAGAGCACTACAGTGGTAATCAACAAACAAATGAGTGTGTACAATATACAAACTCCTGTAGGGTTGTCAATTTGTGTGATTCCCTTTTTCTAACTGTTCATCCCACAAAATACAATTTCAGGAAACCCACAGCCCATGAATCACTGAAGGGCTGGTTCAGAATTAGTAAAAGTGGTACTTTAATAATATAACTAAAGAGTTATTATGCAGGTAAATGTGATCAACTGTCTTAGCATCTCAAACTTTCTTTTCCATTCCCTAACGGACTTGAGTTTTAATGTTTAATTCATGTGCATACAGAACTGGTAAAAACAGTTACTGCTAAAATTTTTAAATCACCACTCTGCTTTCTCTAATGTACTATCTCATACAAAATGAATTACTAAGGAATAATACTTCACTGAAAACATTTTCATCTGAGGCACGAAGAATTTCTGCATCAGTGCAGATTTAAGAGGAGGACTGTTGTTGCCAACACAGTATGGGATGTATGAGCAGCTGTATTTTCATTCTCTCATGAATGACACCACTGAACAAGAAAATCTGTTAAACCAGATTGTCCAAGTGGTAAGTAAGCTAAGTCTAGAAGATGCACTAATTCCTTTTCTCCCTGGTGAAAAACATTGTCAAAGTTATTAGTTCTAGATCAAAAAGAAGTAAATTCACTTTGGAAAAAATACCTCATACATGACATTTAATGTAGTAATAGTGGCAAACGTGTGAACTCTATTTGGAAGCAGTACTTAAAAGACTGTTTTAAAGGGCTTTTATAAGAGCAGCATATTCCTTGAAAAGAGATTTTAGATTGCCTGACTTGGACAGTAATATTCACTTTACATGAGTAAAATTACACTAAATTTGAAACTTCAAACAAAAACTTTCAGAAGACAAATGCAATTATATGTGCTTTTTATTCCTGTAACTCCATTTCCAAAATTTAATATTCAATTGTTTAAATTGCTGCTTTTTCTCACATACAATGTAAATGAAGAGTAGAACATAGGAGAGACATGAGATGAGGTGGGAAACACAGCAGCAAGGCAGAGAAAGGAATACAGGAAACAACTGGTTCACTGAATAATGACTGCCCCCAAAGATGTCCCTGCCCCAGTCCCAGAACCTTTGACTATGTTACCTTACCTGGCAAAAGGATCTTAGGAGGTGTGGTTAAGTTAAAGGTGTTGAGATGGGAAAATTATCCTGGTTTATCTGGGTGGCCCCCGTGTAATCACAAGGATCTGTAAGGAGGCAGGAGGATCAGACCCAGAGAAGGTGATGTGAAGATGGCAACAGGGAAAAAAGGTGATATGATGATGGGCCATGAACAAAGGAATGCAGCCTCTAGAAGCTGGACAAGGCAAGAAAACAAATTCTCCTCTAGAGCCTCCAGAAGGAACACAAACCTGCCCACACTTTGATTTTATCCAACTGAGACTGATTTTGGACTTCTGAGTTCCAGAACTGCAAGATAATAAATTTGTGTTGTTTCAAGCCACTAAGTTTGTGACAACTTGCTACAGTGGCAATAGGGAACTAATACAACAACAGTCTCTACAATGGCAGTGGCCATTTCTAGGTGCAGCCACCTGCAGGGCATGGTAGCAGTGGGCACAGATGGTTGTCTGCCTAGCATCCATGCCCCCTCCCTAACAAAACGCCAGTGCTCCTCGTACCTGACTCACAGGAAGCTGACGCCATCCAAGTACCAGGGGAGCATTCTGTTTCATGGTAGCCAATCACAGCCCTCCTCTGCCATTCAAATAGCCAGCTGTAAGCCAATCAGTGCCTTGTTACTGTTCTAGGAGGGGCCAAGTAACCTAAATTCTTCCACTCAGACAAAAGGGAAGGCCTTCATATTTCAGATTGTCTCTGTAATTGAACAAAAATAACAGTGCCCCAGCTGCTGGCAGCCATCTTGTAATCATGGGGGAATCGAAGATAAACCAGCCAGAGGGAAAAGGGCAGAGAAGAGAAGATTGCGAAGAATCATAGAGCATGAGTGAACCATATTCTCAGCCACCCTCATCATGAGCTTCTTTCATGAGATTAAAATATTTCTTTTATATTTAAGAAAGCTGGAGTTCTGGGATCTTTTTTTTCTGTTAAGATAATAGAACCATCCTAATTGATTCAGGAGGTCAGGCCCTTATGACACTGAAAAAGCTAGATAATGAAAGTAGATGACTCACAAGTGTGAAGAGTCAACTACAGGAAAAAATTAGAACCTTAAAGCAGTGGTTAATTTGCTATTCTTGCTACTTATCATCATCTAAACATATTTTTCAAGAATGAGCAACTTATTTTCAATAAATCCAGGTGACGGTTTTCTGAAATTTTGAAACCAGGTAGGAAAAAGTTACATCCTTTAAATAGACTGTTTTGAATTGACTGAACAATCACACGAAATGTAATGTAAAGTTTATCAAAGAGTGTGACTGAATGTCTTATATATAATTTCATGCAAGTGTTTGCGTGATGATTTTTAGTTTTTGTCTACCTGGTGCATGAATAAAGGTCTCTCATCATGCTTCAGAACTGTGTTTCCCTGACTGCTGGTGAAATCGGGGGCATTTTTATTTCCTCTTCTGTGAACTTCCCTTTCATCTCCTTTGTCCATTTTTCAACTGGGTTGTCTTCTTATCAATTTTTAGGCACTCTTTACAGCACGAATATGAACTCTTTTAACAGCCATGATGTTACAAATGCTTTTCGCAGTCTATTGCGTGGGTGTGGCTTTATGCTATCTTTTTGACACGTAAGTATTCTTCTATTTTTTTAAATAAAGCTGAATCTCATTTCTTCTATGGCTTCTGGGTCTTATCTCTACCTAAGTTGGTCTCCCACTTCCCAAATTTATACATTCCCCTAGATTTTCTCCTAAGTTCTTCATATTTTTGTTTTTATATTTAGACATTAAATAAATTTAGACCTTAAATCTATCTGGCATTGGTTTATGTATGTAAAATGAAGCAAGGTTCTGAGAAAGAGAGAGACAGACAGACAGGTTCTTTCAGCTTTCAGGGCTATAAATTAGATTAGATATTCAATGCTAATCTCAGTCTCACTCCCTTGAAGGAACCTCTGGTTTCTGTCTGGAAGTCTGTATAATTTTTCCTTAATCCCTGAAAGTCAAATGTCTGTTTAAGTTTGTGTCTGTTTAGCTAATTCTTCCTGGGACTCAAAAACCTCTTCAGTCTAAGGCATCACCTTTTTTCAGCTCAGGTTAACTATTCTTTTTATTAGTTCAATTACTACTTCTCATTCTTTTCTTCTTCTGCCCTCACAATATTTGTAAGTCTGGACCTATCCTCCAGTCTTATTTATTAATTCCTGATTTCCACCTCTTTGAATTTTTGCTCAGTGTTGTGGGATATTTCTTCAGAAAACCAATTTTGTTCTCAGCAGTGATCATTACCTTTTCCAGGTCACCTACTAAATTTTTAAATTAAGACACTTAAGGTTTTAAACTTTCTTTCAGCAAGTGTTTTGTTCTTACTGCAATTCTATCTCCCTCAGACTTCTTTGAAAATAAGTTCCTCCGGTTCTTCAGTCAATTCTTGTCAATGGAGCCACGTGCTCCTCCTTCAAGGTACTAACTACCCCTCAGGTGTGTGTACTCTCAGCTAGGGCCAAGGTCACACTTCTGGAAACTCCAGGAATCAGCAAACCTGCACTAAGTGGCCCATACTTCCTATGCCTGCTCTTGGGAACAACATAAAAAGCACACAAAACCACAACCCCTCTGTGCAGTGTCTGCTCTCTGGCTTCCACAAGTGGTCCCGCTCTACCCAGCGCAAAGTCCCGCAGCAACTCAGCCTGCTGGGAAAGCCCAATTTGTGTCTAACCAAGGCCAGCCATAGAGAGAAGGCACCACAGGCCCCATAAAGAAGAGGTCTTCACCAAAGGCCTTGAGGAGAGGCAGCCTTCTCTTCCAGGGACCCCCATCATGGCTCAACAACCACCCTGAAACCCTGAGCTGCTAATCCACTCCTTCCCTTGAGATCCAGAGGGCACCTGACAGTCTCACAGGTGCTCTCTATGGCCCACTTGCATGATTCCTGAGGGCATTCCAGGTGCTGGGAACTGGCGAAGGTAAAATAGGTCCCTGGTCTTATGCTCAAAGGTGACTGGTACTTGAGTGAAGGAGAGAAAATGAGAGGAGGCCAGGAGTGTGCACACAACAGCCATCTTCTCAGAACGCCTCCCTCGCCACAAGATTGCCTCATCGTGGCAATGCCAAGAGAGCACAGCAAGTGCCTGTAACTCACAGCTTCCTCTGAAACCTCAGCATTACACAGCACACCAATAAAATCAAGTCCCTATAACCAACAACCTGTAAAAACCCAATAACCCTAATAATCAATTTCTCTGGTATGTGTTAGTGTGTTATTACAAAAGTATTAGGAGATAAAAAGATGATGAGTGACATACCTGTATGATTTTAGGCAACACATCAACTCCATTTTTAGTGTTTTGTGTTGTAGTTAGATACTTTTTTTCCAAAAAGAAAGTTACAATCCACTTAATAAAAACAACCCGAGCTGCCATGTATGGAATTTTTGTACTGTAAATGTTTTCATTGTCTCGAGTTGTAGTAACGTACACTGGCTTTGGTCTCAAATGGGGGATGTCTGGAAGAAAAAAGAACACATGATTAGGTTAGTGGATCTTAACATTATATAGCCCCTATAAATGTTTCAGTTTCCAATTAAATAGACATATATTTGGTTGTTTAAATAGCAACTAAGATTAAAGAACCAGAAAGGATTAAAAGTGGCATCTTGTGGTCGACTCATTTCTGGTTCCACCTTGCGATCTGACCAAGACGAGGTAGTGGTAATAGTGACTGTTCACTTACAACTATGATATATAGCTGTGGAAAAACTAAGCTGATCTTTTTAACAAATTTGAGAAATTACATGTGACTGTAATAGTGAAAATCTTTTTACATGTTAAAACTAATTTAATCTTACTTTATGACTGGAACAAATGTAAAAGCATGCATAGACATTTTCATCATTTTAGGCATTTTAACATCCAACACTACACTAATCAAATCCTTTTCCCTTTAAATGAATCCAAAGAAACAGAATCAGTATAATCTACTTCATGTCTGAAAGAATTCAGAAAGTCATATTTCATCTTTGAGGTGTCGGACACCACAATTTTCAAAGAATTAATAGGAGGTCCATTTCTCATTCTTTAAATTCCATAATCAATATGACAATTCTATGGCATTGGATTTGAGATACTACTTGCTGTAAGTCCAACTCTCTTACTAATTTTTCTACACCTGTAGGTAGCTGCATGTACCTGCAGAAAAATTCTCAGCAAATAACTTTTAATTTCAGAATATTAACAATATACTATGTTTCCTACAATGAATATAGACTACTTATGCAATCAGAATTTTTTAAAAAAATACCCACAGAGATATAGCTAACAAAATACATATCCAGTACCCCCACAAGTCAGCACTTCCACATCTTTCAGAGTGCACTGGGCTTCCATGGTTTTCCCCTTGCCCAAGCGTGTGGGTACAAACACACACCCAGAGACGACTGAATTAGTTGTCTACATTCCCCAGATGGATTAACATCTGTTGTGACCTTTTCCCCTCCAAAATAGTTCTTGATTATTCATTTTAACTAATTTAACCTGCTTCAAAATAACAAGGACAGGAAGATTTGCCCCCCCACCTCCACAAATCTAAGGAATGCTTCTGTCTTATGAGTCTTCATTGCTTATAGAAGGAAAACTTTAGGAGCTAAATTGGAAATTCTCTGATGTTTCTTTCCCCTCTGGGGCTTACTGTCCCTGGGTTACCCAATTGCCCAAACATCTGTCCTTTCATAAGCAGCTGTAAGTAGAACCTGCTGGATAAAAGATCCAATATAAAAGTAAGGGCTTACTGTGTGCAGCTATGCGGCCTGGGCTGGCCTGCCTGGCCAATGAGCAAGGTCTGGGGTCACCATATCCCACCACTCTAAGAGAGGACTTAAGGAAATGCAAGCTTATTTTTGACATTAAAAGATTTTAGGGGCCGGCCCCATGGCCGAGTGGTTAAGTTCACGTGCTCTGCTTCGGCGGCCCAGGGTTTCACCAGTTCGAATCCTGGGCTCGGACATGGCACCGCTAATCAAGCCATGCTGAGGTGGCATCCCACATGCCACAACTAGAAGGACCCACAACTAAAATAATACACAACTATGTACCGGGGGACTTTGGGAGAAAAAAGGAAAAATAAAATCTTTAAAAAAAAAACGATTTTAAATATAATTACACCAAAGAATCATAATACATTTCAAATTATTTCTAAGTATAGGAGCCACAGTTTCTCCTTATTGCTGTGAGCTGAGGTACATCTTAGTTTGTACAAATAGTTAAAATCATTTATTAGAAAACCTTAAACCTCTTACAATAAAGTTATCTTTAAATATAGGAATAAAATGACTATTTTACTTTCAGAATACAAAGGTCTCTCTGAAAGAGACTGTACAGCCTCCCTATGGACATCCTTTATACATGGCTCAATCAGTACTTACCAAGCACAGGTTTGTAGATGTTTGTTAACTTAGTAAATGATGGAAATAAATGAGGAAGATAATACTTTCGAAACAATGTAAAAAGAAATTTAAAACCAGTATCTTGATTCTCCTTATTCTTCCACTCCAAGCTTGCAGCCTTTGGATAATAAGTGGAGAAGAACACATGTATATTTACATTTCAAATTAATGTATACTAAACTGAAATGCTCTTATACTATTAAAATTCCTATCCTAAATAAAAAACTTTATAACATTGACAATCATGTAACGAAATCATAGCTTAAAACTCAAAAGATGATGAGAATGAATACTTTAAAACAAAATGGTAACTATGTTAAAAACAGCATTTTTACTGAGTATTAAAAAAAAATGACCCAGTGACGGCATATCTTTTGAACTTGCTCTACTGCATCACGCCCACATTTCTTCCCACACGTTCTGTGTAATGATGTCACATTCCTTGTGCCTTAAAATGTTTAGTTAGATGTAATCAGATGCTTTTATTTTTTTAAACTCAAAAAAGGCCATTTATAACAAGCAGGAATTACGGAAACAACCCCTAGCAAGGATTTCATCCAATGTTACCTACATGCAAAATCAATATCAAAAGGCAAAGCTATGGAACCTTGTAAAGCGCATTTTCCTCATTAAAAGCAATCCACAGGCTAAGATAAACCAAGCCTGCCAGTCCAGCTACACCTGTTAGTGGTTCTTAATACTTGCTAGACCCCAGAGCACTCTAAAGCAAACTTCCCAATTCCTTCATGATACAGCCCACTTAGAAAATGATGACATTTGTGCAGCACCTGAGGTAAAGGGACGAGGGGCTTTGGCCGCCCCTGCGGCAGAGGGGCTCAGTGTCTGCAACCTGTCAGAAGTTCTCCAGGGTGAGCCAAGAGAGAAACTCTGCTCTGAGGACTCACCTCAGCAGACAGGTGAGGGAAGGACAGAAGGATGGACACGCACGTACAATTCTGTACACAATTTAGGTGATTCACAGTCTGCATTAAAACCTCTACCCTCTATCAATGGCATCCTTCTTCTACTGGAATCCTGGAGATTACGTGTCTTATCCAAGGTCACACAGCTTATTAGTGACACATCTAGAATAAACACCCAAGTCCCCCAACACATCCAAGTTCTAGATACTCTATGCTGATCTCCTGGGACAGATGGAATGCTCTACCACTTCTGGACAAATAAAATTTGAGATGCACATAGAACGGGCCGATAGAGCTAAAATGGGGGCTTCCAGAAGACAACAGAATACCCCAGTCAGCTCTCAGGATTTTAGAGTCCTTGTGTTTCTGGTGCTGGCTAACGGAACCAGGGGAGAGAAGAGCAGAAGAGATCACCCGGACAGAGCAGTGAAAAAGGGAAGCCAAGGACTGAATCCTAAGGGACAGCAGAGAGAAACACTGTCCCCTAAAGAAAACTGAAAAGAATAAAAGAAAGGGAGGAGAAAAGCCAGAAAAAAATATCACGGGAGGAGAGAATCTCATGAAGGAGGGGCAGTCACTGTCAAACCAGCTGACAGATTCAATACAGCAGAAAGTGAAGCATGTCCTTCCCCTGGACGTGACCACCAGATCCCCTTCACGGTCTTGGGCCTCCTTCTTAGCAGTGACAGGCAGGTAACAGTGAGTGTCAAAGGAACACCAGGTGAGGAAGTGCACTTGGCAGAGATTATTATGTCAACAAACTTGGCTGTGAAGGGGAGGACAGAGACTGGACTCTTCCCAGGAGGAACTAAGGGATGAGAGAAGTGTTTGCTAAGAGAGATGAATTCAGTAGCATTTTTTTGAACCATATTATGCTCAGAAATATAGACCAAGAGACATAAATCACCTAAGGAAATCATAAACCAATGATTTTAGTTCTGTATTCCCGTGCGCCCCTCTTCTGCATCCCCCTGCAGACTTCTGAATTGAAGTGGGCCAGGGCTGGGGGTGGAAACAGGAGCTTTCATTCTAAAATAAGTTCAGAGATTGTATTATTCCAGTTGGTAAATACAATAGAAAGGAATACGTAACACAAAGCAGGCCTCTGCTGATGGCACGATGAAATAATTACACATACTTTTGTTCAAACCTCCCTGCCTGCCCTGCCTATTCCTGAGCCACCCTTTCAACCTCTGGGCCTGCCTCCTTCTCCGTCCTGTCTCGCAGGCATAGAGATCAGGGTTAGGGAAGCAATAAGGAGGCAAAAATAGTTTCATACACTATGAGATAATAGAAAATATACATATTGGTCTCTCCCCCCGGTTCCTGGCATAGAGCCCTAAAACCCCTGTAAATCCCTAAGTGACAAGAGCATTAGGAGCATCTTTTGTTCTAATGAGGTGACTCTGAATGGGTTCCTGGATGGGGCTGGTCACCAGAAAGACCAAGCCATGATAAGAAGTTGGAATTTTCAGCACCCCTCCAGTTTCTCCAGATAGGGGTGAGGGGCTGGAAATGGAGTTAATTGGTAATGCCTACGTGAGGAAGCCTCCATCAAATCTCAATAGCAGAGGTTTCAGGGAGCTCTCAGGTGGGTGATGCACCCCAATTCCATGAGGACAGAAGCTCCTGCACTCGGGACCCTCCCAGACCTCGCCCTATGTATCTCTTCATCTGGCTGCTCATTAGTATCCTTTATCATATACTATCATATCCTCTAATAAACTGGTAAATGTAATGTTTCCCTGAGTTCTGTGAGCTGCTCTAGCAAATTAATCCAATCTGAGGAGGGAGTCATGGGAAACTCTGATTTGTAACCAAGTCTAATAACAGAAGTTGTGAGTAACCTAGGACCTGCTACTTGCAATTGGCATCTGAATGGGGTGGGAACAGTCTTATGGGACTGAGCCCTTAACTTGTGGGATCTGATGCTATCTCCAGATAGACAGTGTCAGAATTGAGTTAAACGGTATAACACCCAGCTGGTATCACAGAGATTTGCTTGGTGTTGGGAAAAAAAACCCATGCATTTCCTGACTAGAAGCGTCAGAAGTGAAGTGTTCTTGTGAATGTGGTAATAATATGAAAGTAAAGGATACACCCAGATGGAGAACTGAATTTTTTCCTTTATATACACACTCACACAAAACAGTATGTATGCCCGGCCTTTGCTGAAGTGACCTGGCACATACTCTATGATTAGTGAAACATCACACAAAACAACCTCAAAAAAAAGCAAAAAAACAAAATATGAACAAATGGGAAGAAAAGAGGCAGGTTTTCTTTTTCCTACCGAGAATAAGACTATCATTGAATTATCTACAATTTTGCTCTTACCTGAATAACCATATATTTCAACAGTATTTGAAGAAAAAAGCACGTTTGGTCCTCAGCAATCTTTTCCCCTGATACGGCTGGCAGGAGTGGAGTAATTTCTTCTGGATATATCTTTGCTGCAGAGTGGAAAACAATGAGAGCTCTCTCGGCAAAGTTAAATTTTAAATGGGGTTTTAAAAAAAAAAGAGGCCTCTATTAAAATGCATCTACCCATCCATTGGAACTCCTCAGAATGAACTCCAAGCCAGTGTACACGAAGGGCTTGGAAAAATGGTACAGATGCCCACAAAGCCACCTCTCCCACTGGACCATTTTCACTGCTTTCAAATTCCACCTCAGTCAGCCTAAGATCAAATATCTGTCAGTGGGCAATAAAGTGATGAGCAGCAATCAATCAATGGCCCTAACAGGCAAGTTCCTTGAAAACTCACAGGACACAAATGGCTGCCATTAATAGTCCCATGAGGCCACTACTGTCCTTCCATGAATGCTGCATGAAAATACACAGCTGGCAACAAAGAGCCTGTGAGAACACTTACATCCACTTATGAAACAACAGTGATGAGGACAACAGACAGAAGTTTTGGATAGCAAATTTAAATCACCACAAAAGCATTCCAGACATACCATGTGTTTCTACTTTCTGCTATTGCCAACATTTATCTCCTCCTTTCCATTCCTGTTCCTATCACTTCAGTAAATTTCTCCTGTCATCATTTCATATAAAATAGGCTCCAAGTCTTTTCAATTCTAATGTTTCTAAGAATCTACTGTGAATAGAAATAGGGAATAATTCCTCTTCAGAACCTATCTATGAAATCAAGAATTCTATTCAGGAAAATGACAAACCAAGGAATTCTTCAATGTAACTCGAAGAGTTATTTCAGCCTGTAAGATGGTTAACATTACTCACCATCAGCCGCACTAGGGCTAGGATTGATGAGTGTCTCCAGCGTGCAGGGCCCTCTAGATGACATGATCGCTGGGAAACCAGGCACGAGGCAAGCAAAAATCAGCACCTGCTCTTCGGCACAGTTTGTCTGAAGTGCTTGAAGCCACAAAAGAAACAGTCTGATTCCTTCACATCTTATCTAAAAATAAAATTAAAGGTAATGAAATTAAATACTTACGTGTATTTGTAGAAATGCATTGCAACTTAGCATCAGTTCTGAGAAAGAAAAACTAGAAGTTAAAGGCATTGTTAAAGTATCGCACCAAGTTTTTCACTTAGTGACAAGTAAGCAAGGATGCTGCAATGCAGCACAAGAGTTAAGAGCTTGGGTTCTGGAGCCAGAGAGCCTGGGTTCAAATGCAGGTTCTGCCACTTTCTAGCTTAGCTGTGACCCATGGAGAACCACTTAACTTCTCTGTGCCTTAGTCTCCCTATCTGTAAAATAGGGATAATAACAGAATTTACGACAAAGTTCTGGTGTAGGATTAAGTGAGTTAAAACAGTGCCTGACTCATGCTAAGCGCTACATATTTCCTATTAATAGTATTTTATTCCATCGGGCAACAGTGCCCATATCATCAATGCTCAATTATCCATGAAAACAATGCAAGGATAATCCGCCTCCGAATTTACACTATGCTTTGTATCACGTTCTTGAAAATCAGAACACCTGGAGCTAAATAAGACCATGAAGACCTGGCTCACTGGGATAGGGCAGCTCTCAGCTTCCCTGCCTTATGTCTCTACTCTCTCCAACATCGTCACTGTGCTCCGAATGGTCGGCATCCCCTGGTAGAAAACATTCCGATAGGCAGATGTGTTATTTTTCCTCTTCTACATTTACTTTCAACTTCATCCCATTCCTAGAATTCATAAACACAGGTACTTCCATTTCTATATTCCTAAATGGCTGAAAAGATAATGTCAATAAAGGAAGTTAAATAAGCAAAAGAGATGAAAAACCGTCAGATGCGGCTGAAAGATGTAGAAAGCTCCAAATGTAGGCAATTGACGGACTGCCTGATAGCTTTTCAATTACACCCAGGTGGTGCGGATTCCTCCAGAGCAAGTGTTCAAGCCAAACACTCTGCAAGGAAAGGCTCTGCAAGGCTCTGCAGGAAAGCCAAGAGAGGCAAAAAAAAAAAAAGAAAGAAAGAAAAGAAAAAAAAGTTTGGCTGACTCCCCACAGAAGTCAATTACACCAAGATAGACACCCTGTCTGGTGACAGTGCTTCCTCATGTGGATTATACAGTGCACTTTCAGACATGCTGTGGACTCACCATTGCTCTGCATAAACCTCCACACCCACTGACACTGTCCTCCTCTCCCCAAGCAGGGAAAATAACTACTGGGGTGGACAGAATTAGGCACGTTAGCTTTCAAGCTGAGAGAGGAACCGGTTCAACCTCTTCCCTTTTCCGATAATGGAACAGGAGCAGTTAGCACCTTGCCCGTGGTTCCTGAGCTGTACACAGCAGAATCAAAATGACAACTCAGAACTCCAAACTCCAAACTCTAAACCCAAGCCGCTTTCTCCTAACAATATTTAAAATGTCTATCACAATAAGTTACAATACAAGAATAAAAACTCTAACAATATTTGTCATACAATATCTCTATTAAAAATAAAAAACTAAGTGATTTTTACAGTTTTTTTCCAAAATGGTCTAATTTTGTCACTTTATGGCATTAATAAATTAAAGGGTAATGAAAAAATGCCATTACATTTTCTTTTAAAATAAATACCTTAATAGAATTTCCAGTGTGTAGAAGCTTCTTTAAAGTTGAGCCTGAAAATTTAAAACAATGAATTAGAAATGGAGTATATGAAAGCATATTTAAGATCTATTTTTAAAAGATCAGTTTTACAAAGAAAAAGTGTACTTGTGAAAAAACATATAATTTTTAAAAAATAAAAGGAAGAAAGCTGACCTTCAGAAGCAAAGCAATGTCATAGAGGGAGAGACATATTTAAGATAAAAGTACTTTAAGTATGAACCTCTTCAAAATTCTTTTAAAAGAGTCAAAATGATTGATATTAAGGTAAGCCAAATGCCCACAGTGGATTATGTGCACATATCTCTTGTCAAGCATAAAATGAATGATTTTTAAAATCTCTAAAAGTAAAAATAATATAAAACCACCACTCATAAAACACTTTTACAAGAACATTTTACAAATATTCCGGACATCACGTTTCTCTCCTTGCAATGACGACCACATTTATGGGTTCGGTCCATCAATAAATCACCTAGCAGAGCACTCTGGTCACTTGTCAAGGAGAGGGAATCGAGGTTTACTCAAAACTACACCAGCCAACTGCAAAAACTGGTGGTGTGTCCCACTGCACTGAGGAAAGTCTCTCTTCTGAGGATGGAAACATAGTACCTATTACTCTATAAGTGTGTTCATGCCCTTAATATGGAGATGGCTTGGCAACCCCACCTAAATATCATATGCAGACTCTAAACGGGATCTTAACTTCAAGAAAGGGAAGTAATCTTTGAAATAAAAATATATTGAAAGTCTTAAGCAAGAAAATCTTTTCTCCCAATCAAATTTTGAGGAAAAAAGTTATTAGATCTCCTGATGCAAAGTTTTGTGCAATTTTTAAAAACTGAATATCACATCACATTTACTCCACCAACCTATTTCAAAGACATGTTGCACCAAGAAATAGAGGCAGTGTCTCAACGATTGCTACAGGTCACATCTATGTCGACAGATACATGCATGTCAGTTAAATGCATACATTTTAGGAATTCATTAGCCAGAACAAAATCACTGGTTACCTGAAGGAACCTTTTCTAACTGCTGTACTGTTTATAATACCTAACACGGGGGCTCAGTGGAAATTCACCATTGTCATGACTAGGTTACAGCATTAACACATTACTGGTTTGCTGAGTAAGGAAGTTAAAGTGCCCTCTTCCCTCTTCTTCTCCAGTCACCAAACCACGCCCAGTATTTTTTGGTCTAGAGTCAGTATTTAGCAGGCTGGGCTCTCTCATAGCTAAGGTTCAAGTGCCTGTGCTCAAGGACTGTTTTATCCCACACCTTTCTTCAACTTAGGGTCTTGCCCCTTGTCTCCACATTCATCCATTCTTGGAAAAAGTCCATTCTGCCTCAGCTCAGTATTTGCTTCCTTAGGCCTATGTGGACCTCATGACGCTTGGCAGGGCCAACAGACACTTCACCTCCCAGGAGACTCGGGATAAAGTCTACACAGACAGTTCTCCTCCCAAACATCTGGCAAATCCATCATCTTGCAACATATTCTGGGGAACACTTTCTCCTGATCACTGGGTGCGACTGCTGAGGCTTGTCAGTCTTTCCCCTTCTTGGAATGGGTCCAACATTTTTAACTTTTAACCTACCCATAGTTGTCTATACCAACTCTTCCCTACACAGGGAGGAGAAAAATACACAGAAAAAGAATAGACTTTAGAAAAAGACATACAGAACCTATGTCCCGTATCTGTCAAGAATCCCCAACTTTTTGAAATTAATCTGGTAATTTGCTACAGCAGCAATAGAAAACTAATACATATATATTTGATCTATTCCATTCTCTTGTACTCAGAAACTCTTGTACATGTGAAGCAGTACAGTTTAGCAGTTATAAGCCAGATTTGGGAGGCAGACTGCTAGGGTTCAAATCTAGGTTCTGTGTTTACTGAGTAATCTGGGTCAGTTACTTAATTTCACCACATCTGAGTTTTCTCCTCTGTAAAATGGGATAATACCAGTGTCTACCATAGAGAATTGTAATGAGGTTTAAATGAGTTAATATATATAAATGCTTAGAACAGTGTCTGGTACATGGAAAGCACATTTTCCTCAGAAGATAGGACATCAACTATTCTCTAAGGAACTCTTTTTAAACAAGAACAATACTGGAAAGAAAAATTTGTGCAGTGGGGGTACATAGCAGAGGGTTTCAACATGAGAACTGGTGAGAAGTACCTGAGAGCCTTGCCTGGCCACTTCGGGTATTCCCTAAGACCTTAAGTTCACAAAGATATTTCTACTCTAACTTTACCATTATGAAATCCTTTTCATTTTAATCTCAGAAATTTCTCTATATATATCATTCCTGTTTGGATTTTTAAACTCTTCATCCAAACTATGATCATACCCACCCCATCTCTTTTATGTGCCTCTTCAACCCTACTGGTTGTCATTACATTTACTCAAGTGAAAAAAATAAATAAACTAGTAAATAAAATCTAATTCGTTGGACTGATTCTATGAAACTCTAACTTCTATTGGCTAACTTTTATTGTATTTTAACAATAAATATCCTTTGAACATAAATCTTACTACTTTGTTTTTTTTTTAAAGATTTTATTTTTTCCTTTTTCTCCCCAAAGCCCCCCGGTACGTAGTTGTATATTCTTCGTTGTGGGTCCTTCTACTTGTAGCATGTGGGACGCTGCCTCAGCGTGGTTTGATGAGCAGTGCCATGTCCGCGCCCAGGATTCAAACCAACGAAACACTGGGCCACCTGCAGCGGAGCGCGAGAACTTAACCACTCGGCCACGGGGCCAGCCCCATAAATCTTACTACTTTTGAGGCGGCAGTAAGACTACCAGGACAGGAACTAGGATGAGAAGAGGGAGGGCTCTGCACAAAATTTAAGAGGGCACCAAAAAACTCAGTAATCAAATAATATTTTAACGCAATAGCTTTTAAAAAACAAACAAAAAAAAATCAGTGCAAAAAACCCATGATGAACAATATTAAAATTTTAAGTAAGTACCAGTGTTGAGCTGAGCCACACTGGAGCCTGAGGTAAAAGGAAAAATGTGTATCCCTATCTATATGGTTTCATGTCTTTTTATCTTTCCAGAACATTAAAGTAGTTGAAAAAATATTAAAAAATTTAAAGGCTCAATACTGAAAAGTCAAAAGGTATTAAAACTCACATTAGTCTAAACATTTTATTTGTAACACAGAGTATATTATAATTTTATTTTCCTGGATTTAATGGAAGCAAATTCATCAATATTTTAAAAATCTACTTCTTTGTTTATCTCCTTTTTCAATTGTGAGAAGTGCCATGCTTGACAATTTCTCCTGATGAAGTAGCAATCTTTTAAAGATATTTTGAAGGCCATAAGTTCACAAAGATATTTCAAATCTAACTTTCACATTATAAAACTGTATTTAATTCTTTGAAAGCTCCCTTTGTGTATCATGCCTCGAATCAATTAACAAGCAATGGCAGAACACCACCAGGGAAGGGGCAGGAACACAGAGACCCTCTGGGCTGGTGGGGTGCAAGGTCTGCTCAAAGCTGCCGGGGAACAGGAGCACAGAACTTTCCGCACTGCCACATCTACACTAAGCATGTGAAATAAACAAAAAATTTCTCAAAATGGATCAAGCACCTAAATAGAACTTCTAGAAAAAAAGACAGGTGAAGATCACTGTGATCCTGAGTGGCAAAATTTCCTTAGACAGGACACCAAATGCATAATCCATAAACGAAAAACTGTTAAATTGGGCTTTATTAAAATTAAAAATTTTGACTCTCTGAAGAACACTATTAAGGAAATGAAAAGACAAGCCAGAGATGGGAAGAAAATATTTCCAATTCATATATCTCATAAAGCACTTATATCTGGAACATGAAAAGAACTCTCAAAATTCAATATTTAGAAAACAACTCAATTTAAAAAAACAGGCAATAGATTATCACATACACTTCACCAAAGATATACAGATGGCAAATAGCACATGAAAAGATGCTCAAGATCATTAGTCATTAGAGAAATGCAAATTAAAACCACAATGAGATACCACTACCACTAAAATAAAAGGGCTGATCATACTAACCATTGACAAGAATGTGGAGTACCTGGAACCTTCACACTGCTGGTAGGAATGTAAAATGGTGCAACCACTTTGGAAAAGAGTCTGGCATTTAAACATATGCCTGTGTATGATTCAGCCACTCCATTCTCAAGAGATACGAAAGTGCATGTTCATACAGACTTGTACACAAATGTTTACAGTAGCTTTATATGTAGCGAAATACTAGAAACCACTCAAATGCCTATCAAGTGAAGAGATAAACTATGGTATATCCATACAATAGAATACTGTACAACTCAGAAATAAAAAAGAATGAACTATTAACATATCCACCAATACAGATGAATCTCAAACTAATTATATTGAGTGAAAAAAACAAACAAAAAAGAGTATACACTGCACGATTCTATTTCTGTAAAACTCTAGAAAATCAAACAAATCTATAGTGACAAAAAGCAGATCAGTGGTTGCCTGGGGACTGGGGGGTGAGTTGGGGAAGAGTGGGAAAGGAACAAGAGAAAACTTGTGGGAGTGACGGCTATGTTCATTATCTTGATTGTACAGGTGTATACCTATGTTGAAATTTAGCAAAATGTACATTTTAAACATGTACAGTTTATTGTATGTCAATTATACTCTAAAAAAATTGTTTTTTTAACAAAAGAATAATAGAGCAGGTGGCCTGGCAGTGACTGAGTTCAACATCAGAGGGATGGAGGTTATGGTCTGAGGTCTGCATGATGATGAGGATCCAGAAGAGAAGTCAGGAAATCACAGAGGGTGAGGGGGTCAAGGGGCTGATGGGTAACTTGGTATGAAAGAAAAGGACTGGGAGAGGGTTCAGCCATTTAAAAAAAAAGAAAAAAAGCAAGTAAGCAGGAGATCAGAGACACGGCAGCAACAAGGAGGGATAAGGTGGCATAGTCTAGGAAGAGAGATTTCCACTGAGGGGGTGGTCAATGATGTCTAGAATTGACCTTGGAGGAAAAAAAAAGGACGACGATCTTATCCCCATACCCCTGAGAGAGAAGAGGAGCCTCAAAGAAAACCCAGGTTTTAGTAGCCAAGGAGACGAAGGCAAGAGGCAGAAATTGTAGGGCTGTTGCTTAACTCAAGAAGAGGTCTTTCAGAGGGCAGAGCACAAAGAAGGGGGAAGGAGGGGAAAAAACACAGAGCAATGATGGTGAAAGCACCCCAGAGAGGACTCTGGGAAGACACCAAGTGAGCTGAAGGGGCACTAGGCCAAGCCACCCCTGGTGGACACAGACACATGCAGGGTCACTGGATTTAGCTCAGCCTGGCTGTGATGTCCCTCTGAAGGGGTCTTAGTGTGAAGTGGATGGGGAGACCTGCTTCCTCAGGAAGAGTGGACTGTGGGGCGGCCTGACTGTGAGGGCCCCAGGGAGGGCTGTCAGACAAGCTCCTGAGGAAAGCTTAGAGCCCAGGGAGCAGTATAATGAGAAACGAGGCTGCTCCGAGTTTGCTCAGAGGATGCATTACATCCCAGGCAATGTGAGGCCACTGAAGAGCCGAAGGCATAAAGCCAGGGACACTCTTAAAAAGTCATAAACAAATCTACAGTGTAGTTATGCACTTAGTTTTTATACTATGTATAAGAAAAAGCTAGTTGAGCAAACTAGATTTAATAATGACATATATAAAAACACATATGAACAATACTGTATTCTGTATTCAGCACTGTACACTGAATGGGACAGGAAATCTGCTTTCTAGAGGCTTGTGAGCAGGAAACCTTCTTAAAGCAAACACACATGTAACTTGAGTCCTGTACTGATAACACATGGGCACAAGAAAGGGTGCCACTGACTGCCCTTGCACCAAATTTCCCGGTTTGCTCATGTGCCATTCGTCATCTCCTCACTCCCTGTCAGTTCTCATTATCGCAAAGAGATAAGACTTCAAGCGGCCACCTTCATCCACCATGACTGACTGGCCTAAAAATCACTTTAAGAATAGTTTGACAAACCAATTTTTTCCATTTTAATCAACAATGGAAATTTACAAATAGTTGAGTAGCTGGTTAGTATACATTACAGAGTCATGAGTGTTGTGTCAGCCACTTCCCTGATCTTCTTACTCTCCAAACATCACTTGAAGCAGTATCTCTAGATGCTTGGAATAATGAACCAGTATTCACTTCACATGGCAAAACTTAGAGTTCAAATACGCTTCCTCATTCAATGATTTGTATCAAGGAGCCAGGATTAAAAACCTTAAACAAAGAGAAACGTACAGACTATTTTTTTCCCTCTAAAAACAGTTTTAAGAGAAATAGAGTATCTCTCTTTGCTACAAACAAAACAAGTTGACATGATAAGAAACAGACTTCAAACACTGGCAGTTGCTGTTTCAAGTTATTTTCTTCCTTCTCAGGATAAACGTGGCTATCAGGTAGGTCTGAGAGCTGTTAAGACTAGCAGAATACAGGAGTTGCTCTGATGTTAGGTTTCTACGCCTACTAACACTGTCATCTGTAGTGCAGGACAGGAAGCACACTGAATCAGTGGCGGCAAACCAAGCTTCAAGATTCTAACCCGATATTTCAGAGTACCTTGGCCACTAGCAGCTGCAATAACATTCAATTACTAAGTTTATCCAGCAGTGTTGTTCCTATTGGGTAAGGAATACTAGATGTCTAGACTGTAAAAAGCCTAAAGTGAGGAATATTAGATACCTGGAATGTCAGGTACTGACTAGTAAAAAGCTTCCTGCCTTAGTCTCAGAGGCTTTTCAGAAGATGCCAATGTTAGAGAGATATTTAAGGCACATTCCTTTCCTTTGAAATCTAGTGTTTCCTTATAGTTTCTTAGCTTCTACAACTAACTTGGACAAGACCTTGAGTGACAAACGGTAACAGTTTTCACAAATCCAAATAAACTGGGAAGAATGCAAGAATACATGCAGTGAAGCACGTAAAAAAAATGTGTAGAATTACAAATCCATAATCCCTTATCAGCAATTTCAAAACCCAAAAACCCATGAAAACTGAAGCTTCTTTTGTGTAATTCCTTAGTGGACAGGACCTCACCTGATCTGAACTCACGTGGCAGCAACACCTGACTAACCTGACTGAGGCTATTTGGGGTTTAGTTATCGCACTGATGATGAATACTCACATCTTAGGCTACAGAAATAAGAACTCTCTGGGTTACAGGGTACCGCCCAGACCCCTAGGCTGTTACCTACGGACGTGATATCATCACGCTAATGGTCGTTGTATATCAACACACCACACTGCCTTTCTAAAATATGAGAAATTCTGATTCCAAAGCACATCAAGCCTGAAGATGACCATAAAAGAGATGTGGATCTGTACAAACACCAACTTCTATCCAGTTTGACAAATCATGCAAAAATACGCTTATCCTAAAACAGCTTTACTTGCTTATTTGATTCAAGCATTAAGTATATAAGCATCAATAATAAGGATGATTTTATAGCAAACGCCATACTTCAGCATTATGAAATATGACTCATTCCGACCATGCTTAAAGCCAGTTTATTCTACGCACAGATAAACAACACCAGCTCTTACGATGGCTCAGGAGACCTAGCACTCTGTAATCCCAATCCAAGAGTCACTGTGCTCAGGAAGACACTATTAAACTGGGTAAAAAGCTCCTTATGTTTTTACTTTAATTTAAATACACAAGGCCAAAGCATCAATTAAGCAGAAATGCTATTGACAACTCTCTAAAATTTAAAGGAAAATTTTCTTTATGTGTTTGAAAGATCTAACGACCAAGGCACCATCTTAAAGTAAGATTTATTCATTCATTTCAATAGATGTATTTCCTATATATACTTTATTTTCTTTACATTTATAACATATAACAAAATAATTCAGTTTATATAAGGGTCAGTTACATTCTCCACATAAATAATCCTAAATTAAATTTAAGTTTCTGAATTTTGGAATATCCACTGAATCTGCCATGTTCTTTCAGGTTCCATGTCTTTTTTTTTAATTAATTAATTTATTTATTTATTTATTTATTTATTTTTGAGGAAGATTAGCCCTGAGGTAACATCTGCTGCCAATCCTCCTCTTTTTGCTGAGGAAGACCAGCCCTGAGCACACATCCATGCCCATCTTTCCCTACTTTATATGTGGGATGCCTGCCACAGCATGGCGTGCCAAGCGGTGCGTAGGTCTGCGCCCGGGATCCGAACTGGCGAACCCCGGGCCACCAAAGCAGAATGGGTGAACTTAACTGCTATGCCATGGGGCCGGCCCCTCCATGTCTTTTACACATTGATCTCCCACCTAGAAAGAACTTTCCACACTTTCCATACTTATCTTTCAAGGTTCAGATCGAAATTACCTCTCTTGAACCCTTCCTCAATTCCTCTGAATAGAATTATTGAACTTTTCTTCTTTGCAACCATTACACTTCTTTCACAGCGCCAATTATACTGTAATTACTTTTTCTCACCTCTCACTAGGCAATCAACGTATACAATACAAGCTACTGAGAGATTCTTTGCTTTTGCCCCAGAACTTTGCACACGAATGTCTCTCCCTCAATAAATATTTGAATGAATGAATGATCAAATAGTTAAGATTCCAGTATAAGGTTATGCTCTCCTCAAATATGACCATCCGGCAAGGAAGAAAATATGATCATAAAAAAGATAAACTGGTAAAAAAGAAAAATTGTAGGAAATATCAGAGTCTTCTAAGGTAGAAAGATTAAGCCAAGCATTCTTCAAACAGACAAGAGAATACATAATCAACACCACAAATTATGCCAGTTGTGCTGTGAATATTAAATTGAGATGAAATGCTATTCGACGTCAAAATGCAGACAGAAAAGGCAGCCATGGTAACTTGCTTTATTTCAAGTTTCCTTTTGCTGCCGCATTCTAAAGCATTGGTCCTACATCAATGTTTCTCAAACTTATTGTGAAAATGTTAAAAATGCAGACCATGATGTGGCAGGCCCGGCCGGGGCCTCAGACTCTGCATTTTCCAACAAGCTCTCAGCTGAGGCTGATGCTGCTGGTCTATAAACTACACCTTAAGTAGCACTTTCAGAGCGAGAGAGAGACACCATCTTTTCCTCCACAGTCCAGGTTGGACTTGTCTCAGTTTTAATTAGCATACCCTTGCTATAACCTATCTTCATGGGTTTAATCACATAAAACATTACTGAAGATTCAACTGGAAGAAATCCATATTACTTAAAAATTTTTTTAATTGTTCTTACCTATACTCTGGTAATGCCATCGAAAGAAAATTCGTTCAGGTAGAAACTGCAGTATCTTCTATAAAACAAAAGAAAATCAATAATACATAAAGAGAACATAAAGTACAAATGAAATTACACATTTTCATGATAGCCCCATACAACTTGCTATATACATATTTTAGAAGTAAAAAGAAAAACTCTTTGTAATAATATAAATACTGTACTTTATCCTGTACCCCATAGGACAGTTTTTACTTGCCCCAGATAAGCTTCCTTCTCTGAATGTTTTATAGAGACTACTGTTCCAAGTTTAACTCATCATAAAAGAAAACAAGAAAAAAAAACTACAATGATAATTTTATCTTAATTAAATCTAGCCATTACTTAAACATTAAAAGAATAACTTCTCAAATGCCAGATTCCTCAGGTTTCTTCTTTTTCACTTTCCATTTCCCATTTCACTTTCCACTTCCATTCCTACTTCCCAAACACACTTACACACACACACAATGTGCACAGGTGAGACAAATCCCATTTAGTGAAAACATACTAGATATCAAGCCTGGCATGTGAAATGTAGAAATAAAATAAATATGAATAAAACAGTTAGTTCTTACTTCCAAGGGTTGAATGATTAATGGGCAAGAGAGACGGTAAAGGAACTATCTCCCAGTGGCGCAGCAGTTAAGTGCACACGTTCCACTGCGGCGGCCTGAGGTTCGCCGGTTCGGATCCCAGGTGCGTATATGGCACCGCTTGGCATGCCATGCTGTGGTAGGCATCCCACATATAAAGCAGAGGAAGATGGGCATGGATGTTAGCTCAGGGCCAGTCTTCCTCAGCAAAAAAAGGAGGCCTAGCAGCAGTTAGCTCAGGGCTAATCTTCCTCCAAAAAAGAAAAGAAAATATCATCCAGGAAAAAAAAAGCCTGACAGAAGTTTGTCTGAGGTGCTACAGAGGTGAGGGGGAAAGCACCTTATCTCAGTAGGGTCTTCATGGAATGCTTCCTGAAAAAGAGGAAGCTTGAGCTGAGACTTATAGGATTAATTAAATTAGCCTAGCACAGAACAGAAGCAGAAGGAAGAGCATGTGTGAAGGCCAAGAGGCAAAGACAGCCTGGTGCCTTAAAGGAACAGCAGCATCAAGAGGGTCCACTTGGCTGGGAGGTGGATGAGGAGGGGAGGAGATGGGACTGGAGAGGCAGGGGAGGCCGCAGGTTGATGTTCTCACGGAGCAGTTGCAGTCTCTGAACAGGTTCCAGCTGGAGGTAAATGTAAGATGGCTGAGAAGAGAGGCAGAGCTATCGAGAAGAGGCGATGATAGTACTCCAGATAAGGAATAAAATGGCCTGGACCAAGATCAGCAAGGGAAAGAGGAAAAGCATATGACAATGATATTCAGGAGGTAAAACTGTCGAGATGGGTGGGTGGAGCAGTTGTGGTAAACGGATGACTCAAGAATGACTCCCCAATGGCTTAGTAGATGGTGATACCTTTATCTAAGGCATGAAGTCCAGAAAGAATCTCAGAATTGAAGCGTATCAAGTTTCGTTCTGGACATCCAGGAATTTGAGGTGTCAATGGACTAAGTAGAGATGTTCTTCTAGGCAAGTGGATTTATTGGTGTAGAGTGCAGGACCAGGATTTGGATGGTAACAGAATACAGGTAGCAGCTGAAGATGTGTGTATATGAGATCCCTCTGGGGAAGAGCTTAAAATGAGAAAATGAGATGAAACCCTAGAGATATCAGTGCACTGAGGTTCCCCTAAGAAGGTAGAGCAGAAGCCAGAGAAAAGCGTGCACAGGTCAAAGGAGAAACTTGTGATGCGATACTTTTGCTGTTTAGATGTTTATTTCTTTTAAAGATTAGAAATACTTACGACTATTTACATGTACAACTAGTTACAAAAAGTTAAAGATGGTGGAAAATGTGGGAAAACTGATGCCACGTAACAAAGTGACTTCAGTTACCCAGATATTTGTGGATGTAACCCACAACCTTTGTCAGTCAGACACCAAACGCCAGGCAGGATGGATTCACCTATAAATTGTGCAGAGGCAAGTGGCTCTTTGCGGGGAAAAAATCAAAACAGGTCTTCACCTTGCAATATACACTAACATGAAGTTTAGATGGACAACACACAAAAGGAACTAAGTGTAAAAACTGGGTTATATTTAAGCTCCAGTACATTAAAAGGGAATCAGCAGTTAAAAAGAAAGTTCTTTATAGAATATTTTAATAAGAACCCACACAAGCACTGTCCTACCAACAGAATGTAAACCTGAACATCCCCATGAGCTGTAGAAGATGACAAAGACAGGGGTAAGATCCCAGAGAGCTGTCCAGAGATTATGGGAAAACATCACAAGCCAGGAGATTAGCACAAGAAAACCAATGACTGAACTGATAATAAGGATGAGGGTCTCAGTAGTCAGGCTGCTGCCAAGCCAAATAAGCAACCCTAGAGCCCAGAACAAGCATAGTCAGGGGGTGGGCTGGGAGGTCTCCAAGCTAAAGAGAGAAAGACAGCCTCCATTTGCACCTAGTTTTCCGATTCTTTAGTTCCAAGTTCAGTATGTTTGATAACAAATGAACAATGATAGTTGAAGGGTGAGTTCTCTGGGAAACAGACACTGTGGTGGAGTTAGGAGTGCCAATGTTTTACTGGACAGTAACATCTGTGAAAGTGAAATGAGGAAGCAGGACTGGGCAGGGAGAATCAGACCATCACACAGAGCTGACAAATCTCTGCCAGCCTAGCAGAAGTTCTGGAGTAAACACAGCCCATTAGAGGAGCCCCAAGAGGCTGAAGATGGTCAGGCCCTCATACTAGTGCCTTGCTCAGGCATTGGCTGAATACAATGGAAGAGCATGACCAAGGCTAGAAAGCTGAAGGCCTTAACAGCTGGAGGGTGCCAGCTAACCCCATTCCTTGCAACTAGGCAGCAAATTCTTTCTTGAAAGAGGATGTAAGCAGTACATCTCTATGTCTCCCACAATAATCTTCAATCACTAATTAGAATACTCTCATCATATTAAGAGGCTGATGTACTGGGGGAAGTGTACCCTACTTTAGGGACATAGCCTCTGCTGGCATTGTTTCTCATCAGTTGGCTGCAGCCTCACGATGATAGAAGCCTGGGCCCACTGAGTCCTTCCCATATGTTTTCTGCCTCCTTCCACGCAGTTCACTATTTCTGAGTGAATAACTGTAACTTGGTATCCTACTTTCTCATGCATTTTCCTCCAAGGGGACTTGGCAACCCAGGTATGTTCCAGGATCATATTCTGATCCCATCTTGCCACTTAATTTTAAAACGTCATATAGAAGGTGCTGAGAAAATTACTCTAAAGATCAGGATACATCTTATCTTGCACTAGATGAATGCCTGGCATGCCCACTGTTCTTCAGATCTTTACTTTAGTCAGGAAACCAATTTGACACTGAATCACACTTTTCAGCTTTCAAAAATACTTATCAGTCTTAGGTTTAGTAGGTTTACTTATCGGATTTAGGTTTCTTTTCTTAGTAGGCAACAAAGAAAAATGTCTTTTTAATATAATGAAAAATAAAGAATATAGCACAATGGTGTGTATCTAGATGCTTGGATACTGTTGGTTGGCCACAAGTAGTTTCCACCTTGTTCTGAGGGCACGCCTATCATTATCACCACTTCTGGATAAAAGTCTTCAGATTTACAAAATGGATGGACTTTAAAGACACTCAAAAGAAAAATTCAATAATGTTTGGATATGAAACGCCATGCCCAATGTCTGAGCTACTAAAACTATTCCCAAACAGACAGAATCTTACACAACAATTCAAAGACTAAAACATCACCCACATTGATGCTTCTTTTCACACCTAAATATTTCAAGGGCCATTTTTTATGCATTAAAGTCTATGTAGTCAATAAAAATAAAGCCCCACACAACCATCTGTGTCTAAATGCTAAGCCTGTCCATCAGAAAGTCCCAGATGAAGCCTATCTTTTCTGAGGCAAATACAATACAGCCAATAGTCTAAGCTACACTACTGTGAATGCCACATAAGCTATTGACATCTTGTTTGTAGTTTCACTGGAGAGTAAAACCAAAAAAATTTTTCAGGAAAGCCACACAGTGTGAATAAATATTACTTTTCTGAAAAACACATGGCTCTGTTTAATGCTCAGTACTCGGCTGCATCTATATGGTAATCCATTATAGCACATGAAATCGAAATTAGGTATTACTACTGATCAGCACATCAGGGAATCTGTCATTCTTGTAACTGATTATCCATAGTTCTTTTTTCTTCAGAACCGACTACATGACCAGGAATAATGTGAAAAGTAAGCTGGAGTTTATACAAGATGCTACACTGTACTTTAAAACTGCTGATCTTCGTTTAATTTGTATGGGAAACATTTTCTTTTCAAATTATTAGCAGATGATTGCAACATATCCCAGTAGATTCACAACTGATTTCAATTCCACTGAGAAAGGTAGTACAGTGAAGAATGAGAAAAATATATACCAACTCATGTAATGTAATCTACTAAAACAATGGCCAACTAAACCTGTTACATCCAAAACAGAGAACGTGAGGAGCAACTCTCCCTGACACTAGCTGCATGACAAAGAGCACTAGGTAAAGAAAACGTTGACCACAAAGAACATACAAAGTTTGGTTTAAAAGAATAGAAGTCTTAGTTACTTGACCTCTTGAGTAATAAATGTTCAAAAACTCATGATGAGAACTGGGCAGTTAGGTTTAAAGGAGATGTTCTGTGAATGGCTGTGCCACAAGGACAGACTGGTTTCAGAAGGACCAATGTGAGAAGAAGCCCAGGAGCATGGACACTTCCAGGGAGACCCATGGAGAGGGCAACTCGTTATTCAACTGTCTTGTCCATTCATCTCTTTAAAAATGACTAGACTTTCTGACGTGGACAAAATGTTTTCATTGAACTCTGAGTGTCAACGCTTGCTTGGAACCTTAAAATTTAAGAGAAGGAGAGCAAAAATAAGGAACTACATAATCTTAAAAAATAAGATCACTACATTTTTAGCTAAAAAAGTAATGCTTTTCTTCTTGTACCATCAATCTCTTCCAGTACAATACACTGTCTATCTAATCACTAGCCATGTTGTTCCTGAGTAAGAGAAGCACAGCTCTGTCTTCTTATATCCCTTTCAGTCTTTAAGACCAAACTCAAACATCACCTCTTGAGAAAAGCCCACCACGATCACACCTCTCACCACATCCTTCACTGCATGCTTCTCAGCTAAACGGCCACAGGGCCCATTCCATCACTAGATAACTGGATTTCTTGAGAAGGGACCCTCTATTAGCCATCTAGTATCCCCAACACCAAGAACAGTGCCTGGTACATAACATTTGCTAACAAGCACTGCATGCACAGATAGAGGAATGAATGAAAAATGAAAAAAAGGAAGACAAAGGAATTCTAATTTTAGTTCACATGTACAGCAGACACTCAGAAATGCCCAAGTTTAAGGAAGGTGCTTGTACCGTAACATAGTAGAAACACAGAACCTGGCAAGTAGGCACTTGATAAAGATAACTGAGAATGGAACTGTGCTTCCAAACATTACTGTTAATCTTCATTCTTGATTAGATGATCACTCAAAAGGCAATACTTTTCTTGGCTTACAAAAATGGCTTACCATTTCTTCTTACAAAAAAATTAATAAAAATATTGCAAAAGAGAGACTTTAAAACACAAGGCAGGGAGCTGACCCAGTAGCATAGGGGCTAAGTTTGTATGCTCCACTTTGGCGGCCCAGGGTTTGCAGGTTCGGATCCTAGGTGCAGACCTACACACCACTCATCAAGCCATGCTGTGGTGGCATCCCACGTAGAAGAATTAGAATGACCTACAACTAGGATATACAACTGTGTACTGGGGCTTTGGGGAGAAAAAAAAAGAGGAAGATTGACAACAGCTTTTAGCTCAGGGCCAATCTTCCTCACCAAAAAGCATACCTTAAAAGAAAAAAAATGCATCCCTTTGAAGACTAGATAAGCCTTTAAAAAAAAATACAAGGCAAAGACATCTAAAAGAAATATGGAATGTAATGAAAAGGGAGGGCTATCTAATTTCTCCCTCCTGTATTTCAGAAATCAACCAATATTAAGTGTTGGAAAACCTCATTAAGCAATGAAAACTTGGAAAGGGTAAAGGATCCCATGTACAAGCAAAACACTTAGAGGACTGGCTCCTTAAAGCACAGACGCAACTGCAAAGACATGAGAAGGTGGGGGTGGTCCCCTTCCCATGAAGGTAGAACATATCTAGAATATGCAGCAAAGGAGGAGACCATCCTAAAGAGAAACGAAAACTCTTCCTTCTGAAATAGATGTGCTGAAAGAATAGGGTAATTTTTTAGTATTTTTTATTCACATTCTTAAAAGATCCAAGAAGACAGTGAATCTTTTTTAAGATCTGGGAAAACAAAGAAAGCAGATGCACAAGTGAGTAACATTCTGATAACAGAAAACATTACATGGAGATGAAAAAGATGGAAAGCATGAATCTAGTGAATCTGCTGCAGAGTCCGCCACCATAACCCTGCAATGAGACACTGCACATCACAAGGCCTCCCTAGAACTAAATAAGCTGGAGAGATAAATATTTAGACATAGCAAATTTGAAGATGTAAATTCAATATATAACTAAAAATCCTACACAAATCTAAACAGAAGAAGTCGATTATCCACAAAGGAACAAAGATCAGGAGACCTCAGACTCTCCTTCGGCAACATTAAGCTCCAGGAGATAATGTAGTCAACTACCCACTGCAGGCCAAAGTGAGTAGAATGGCCACAACATATACACACATGGAGAATAGAAGCCTCAAAGCAGACAAGGTGCCTATGTAAGAGTCCAATGTATGACAGACTGCTAGAGTAAACTATAGCTATTTTGGAAAAAAAAACAAAACTCAGAGTTTTGAGTTTAAAAGATTATGATTCAAAAATTATATAGCCAGCTATGGATGTCTGAAGTCAAAAGAAAGATATTTTAGAGTTGGAAGTATACAGCCACATACCTCACTTCCTCAACATACTAAGTGATTCATATTCCAGCAAATACAGAGAGTAACACAAACAATGCAAAAACAAGGGTGCACGGGTACAAACACTGTGACAGTGAGCTATATTTACATAATTGGAGTTAGTGTGATTATAAAACATCAAGTAAGTCGTCAAAATGATTAAAATAAGAGAATGATTAAAATTCTAAAATTATTATAATAAAATAATCTGGATCTAAAATGCTTAAAGTAGCTGAGAAGTGAGAAGTACAGAAGACATATGAGATTAAAGTAAATGCATCAAATACTGCTTTATTCTTGAAATGGATAATTAGAAGAAAAGGTTCAAACAGTATTTTGTTAAGTTAGAGATAATTATTGGAATGACAGAAAATAGGAAGTACATCTTCCAAATCACAAAGCATATTCCATAAAGTGAAAGTCAGTGACCTCTCCAAAAACAAAAGTAGAACAAAAACAAAAATTGTTGATTATCATACAAAAAATAAATATAAATAGGTTCAATTCCCCTACCACAGACCAAGTCAATCAGAATCAGCTTTCAAACAGAAAGATTAACAATAAAATACAGAAAATGACATATCAGGTGCACATTGGCACAGACACACAGCAAAGCAGGATCAACATCAAGTGAAAAGACTCTAAGTGGGACAAAAGGAACTATTTCAAACACATTGAAAATGTAATTCACAATTTAGCTTTAATACTCATGAACCTTTATGCAAGAAATAACATAGCATAAAAATAAAACAAATACAAAAATACATGAAAATGAAACATATACAGAAACTGAGGGGGGAAACATTTATAATGGGAGATTTTAACGTACTCTATCTTTGACAGATAAAACAGGCAATAGAGTAGAATACAGCTGATCTGAATATAGTAAGGCCAGTTAATAGATATACGTATATAGAGAGAGAAAATTTCACTTCACAGATCCTAACGTTCATGAAACATCTACTAAAATTTCCTTTTCTAATCCTTGTGACTAAAACCCTCAGTGTAGGAGTTGCACAGGCCACAAGTAAACTCAATGCACTGAAAGTCCACCACTGAGAGCTTAAACTAAAAAATTCTCAATTACTTTGGAGATTGTAAAACACTCTTCTGAGCAACATTCAAGTTAAAAACACACACACATACACAACTATAATTATAGACTAAAAGTCATCAACAATGTAAATGCTGTATAACAAAAATTAGTCAAAGCTGAAACAAGAGGCAAAAAACAAAAGCAGGTTTTAAAATCAAAACGTTGAGAAAGGTGTTTTAAGGAAGAAATCAATAAAAAGAAAAGCAACTTTCATAATAATGAAATCCTCTTCAAGTACTGCAAATCGCTAAGCTATAGATAGGGATTTGAATTGGCAGTAGTGTAGATAATTAAAACAAATATCCCCTGAATCAACCGTTTATTTGATTGGTTAATAAATATTCCTACTAAGGCCCCTTTTGTGCCAGATACCATGCAAGGGATTAGAGAGAGAGAGAAAGAAGGACACTGTTGCTGCTCTAAAAGCTACAGCCCTAAGGGAAAAAAGGCAAGACCATCAGGGACGTCAGTACCTGCAAAGGAAGGAAGGAAGTACAGACAAGGCACACTTCCAAAGGGAGACCATCCTTGAACTGAATCCTGAAGGGCACACTTGAGCGAGCCAGGAAAAGAAGGGCCTTTTAGGCAGAAGAAGGGCATTTTAAGCAGCAGGAGCATCAAAAAAAAAAAAAAAAGCCCTGCTCTGTCTGTGGACCTTCAAAAGGTTGCCAGTGGGGACAGAAGCAAGACGAGTGACAAGGGATGGAGAGGGAGGCAGAGGTCAGAGAAGGAAGGGCCTTGAGTGCCCTGCTGGGGAGTTCGATCGACCTTTGACCTAAAGGCCATGGGAATCAGAATTACATTACACAGAGAGCATTCCAGGTGGGTGAGGGAGACAGCAGGGGCAGAATCACAGACCAAAAGTCTAGTTATCAAGATGCTCCAGTAGAGGAGAAACTGAGGCTCTGAACGAAGGCTGAGGTAGTACACAGAAGAGGGTATCAAAGAACAGCAGCACACAATGGGCAGAACCACGGAGTGGAAACCCTATCAGTATTGATCAAAATAAACAGACAGATACAGATAGGAAACCATTTTTATTAGGTACTAAACATACAATATTCAAAAACTTGGAAGCATAGGCAGTTGACAGATTCTAAGAGTTTATTTTTTCACTTTACTTAAGATCATGCAAAGGTCTAATGTCTTTTCAAAGAAAATCAAATTGCACTAGACTCTTCATTTTTAATGAGAGAACATCCAGCAACCTTCATAAATCCCCTAATTAGTAGCATATAATCCTGACCATAATACATGGTTTTGCCCCTAATAAAGCACTCACTGAAACAGATTCAACAGTCTTCTTCTTTTCACACAAGCATCTTACATGGGAGATCTGTCACAATCAAATCTGCCGTGCTCTTCTTCATTTAATGGAAGCTTCTATTTTCTGGCTAAAAATGGCATTTTTTCATATCTCTTCAATTTTGGTACCAGCACAACCAGTTGGCTGTCTTTTCTGTGCCATTTTCCACAAAACAAAAATTCACTTCCAGAGAGTTTCCAGGTAAGTGATGAGTAGAGAAATAACAAAGCCCCAGTGAGATGCCACCAGGTTGTTCCCACCATCCCAGAAACTTAGAGGATTGAAATGCTCGACTCAGCACAATTAGTGTCGCAGACCTGTAACAGGCTCAGGACTGGCCAATCCGCCAAGTTCACTCAGCAAGTGTCCAAGGTCTGCAGGAGCAGCTGGTGCACTGCAGGCTTCAAGCCAGACTTGTCCCTTCCAACCCGCCCAGTGTCACAGCGCATCAAACACTAGGTGTCACTCTGGAACAGCCACACTACACATCCAAATAAAACAAGCCACAGAAAATTTACAACACAGCAAATATTTGTACAACTCTCTCCTAAATTTATAAAAAGACAAACTCATCTAAACTGTGTTAACCCATTAATTCCATTTAATTTAAAGGGAGAGAGAAAGCTCTTTACAAATCTTCTGCTGTTCTAACAATAAATACAACATGCTCAAGTCTTACTGTGAATTTTCCATATATTTAGCCCTAATGCGGTTTCTACATCTGCCTTTAAAGGGTTCTTGGAGGCATTTGCTAGTGCTGCCTTCCAAGAGACCTGCTCCTAAGAGTGTCAGTTACCGACAAGTCGAGTGGCACACTACGTGATAAGGGCCAGCATGCCAGGAAACTCAGGGCACCTGGGCTGCAGAGATAATCACAAGAATGTAATTTCAGACTTTCACAAAAATCTTGTCTTCAGTTTTCTCTCCCTCAAGGTGAACTGAGTAATTCAGTACACCCTGTTGGGTCAATCCCAAGTTTCTCACCTATAAGTCTCAAGGAATAAGGAAAACTGTAGACTTGAATATTAAACTTATAAGTTAAAATGCCCATTGAAAATGGCTCCTTTTAACTCAGACACCTGTAGTCTAATTCAAATTATTAATATGCTATAATAAGATAATCAAATTTTAACCACAAACAATGCATTCAAAGAATCTCCAGAAAGAACTAGATGTTATGTTTTGTTTCCATCTTCCTGTTTGCAGAGAATTATAAACTTTTCATGACCAAAAGCAGATACCAGAATAACCTCATGCTATAGAAATAAAAGACCTGGGCCCAGTGTTTAATCATTTCCCTGGTATCCAGTATAGGGCATGGCACCAAGGCGCAGGTAATGAGCTAATTCACCATCAGAGGCAACACATGAGACCAGTGAGAAAGGGTAGGACTGGCTACCCAGCCCTCTACTGTGATCCCTGCAGAGGGGGTCTCAAGGAATATCAGAAATCATCCCACTAAGCCATAACAATAATGCTATCATCTGGAGTTGTTCCCAACCAAGGGCTCAACATTAAGAAAAACAAGTATGGTTAACATTATGAAGAAAGCCATGATAATTATACATCTCTATCATCATTTAAAAACATATAACACATTAAAATATACTCCTGATGTCATAAAGGTGACCCAATATGCTGGTCATAACAACCAGTGGCACTGATTTTGCTTGCCAAGTGGAACTCAGGACATGTTTAGGGATGAGAGATGGGTGTCTCTGTAAGCTCAGTTCTTTTTAAAATGTTCTCCAGGAAATTTGAACTGACTCAGGCTTTTTTTCAGTTGCAATCAGTCATTTAGAATTATGTGAGTGACCCAGGAGCTGCATTCAAAATTGGAATCTTTATTTTAAAAGAAAAATATTCACTGAAGCATCCAAATATTTGAAACCCTGAACAAGAACTTAAATTCCAAAGACTTAGAAAGAATCTGTATTTCTTGTTCATTTTATTTGTTCTTGTCCCTCCTCCACTCAATAACAGTAAAGTTATATCTTATGGGTACAAGAAATAAAAAAGCAATAACAGCGTGAGAGGTTTATGGAATAAAGTCCTTTACCTCAGTGTGAGGAGGAGGGAGGAGCATGGAAGTATTTCTGCACAATGGATAATCTGGAAGAAATAATGACAAATGAAGCAAAAGAAGGCAGGGGCTGTGGAAACTAGTTAACTGTAAAAGTACAATTCTGCTGTCTTGCCATGTGTTATTTGCTCATAAGAAAAGGCATTAGTCATCGTATGAAGAAAGAAAAAAGCTTGTGACTTAATCCTGTAGAGCACCTGCCCTGAACGTGTTGACTTACCTATGATTCAGCGCAAGCATTTCCATTGAACCTCTGCAGAACTTCTAATTTGTTTTCATTCACTGTATATCTTATAAAAGATATACAGTCCCAACAAAAGGAGGAGGAAGATGGCGGAGGGGAAAAGAGGTGTGGGGGAAAACGCAAATAAACATCTCAGAACTGTTTATAATCCTATTATATTCATAATTCTAGTTTTTCTTCAGGCAATTCTTCTTCATTATTAATATCTGAAGTAGAATGGTACTATTAAATGTGAAAAGTCATAAATAAATGCATTTGTATGGGAAATAAAGTCAATACTCAAATTATCAGGTGGCATATACAAAGTAGTTGTAACGAGAGTGAAAACCAGTCGTTTGTTTCACCTTCTTTTCCACAATTCCGGGCACTGCACTGGATCCAGTTGTGTTATTATTATCAAGAAAACTATTAAAAGTCCTCTCCCTCTATTTTGAGAAAAAGAATTAGAGGCTAAATCCACCATCTATATAAGCTCACTTGGAACAATGAAGAACAAGAGACCCAGTGTTGAATTCTATTAAAGTAAGACAGAGATTCCACTACAGCCCTGGATTCACTGCCAATCAATTATGACTCCCAAACATAACTACACCCAGCAAGACTCCACACACATACAATTCTGCCCCCAATCCAGCACTACGTCCACACTGCAGGGAGGGAAGGGAGACAGTAGGCAGGAGCCTACAGTAAATTTCAAACAACCAAACTGTCATCTTCAACAGTAAAAGAGAAACAAAAACTATTGGCCATAGTATTACTCCTCTTCCTCTGTCTGCCTCTGAAGAAGCCCACATATTATCTGCATCTCTGGGTGGCTCAGCTGCTACAGCTTGCCTCTTATGTCCATGCTTCTCCAACCCACAACTCCCCACCAAAGGAGGGGTGAAGGAGAAACAGATGCATTTTCCGGAAATGACACTGAAGGTGTTTTCTTTATCTTGGAGGGAGCGGGGGGTGGAGGGAAGGTGGAAGGTGTGGTGGGGAGATGAGTACTATGTAATTTGACTGACCATTATTTAAAATATTATTTCTATCTTAGGACAAGCATGAAGAGTAGAATGAAATTGTGTATGGATTTTCAATTTTCAGAAGGCCACTTCGGAGCCATGCTTCCCTAACCCATGGAGGTAAATGCGCATTCCCCTCAGCCAAGGGCACTTTGGTAACAACGCCTGAGAAGCCTAGGGAAACCATTTCAGTAAAACCCTAAACCTTAAGTCCCCTGCCCCATGAGGAAACAGATATGCAACATACTGAGGATTTAACCAAGTGTTGACAAAGAAGAAGTCTTTCAAATGAGGTAACAAGGCTCTGCTGGAAGAATACAGAGCTTCCCTGTCTAATCAGCAGCCACCAGCCACATATGGCTATTTAAATTTAAAATTTAAATCCAATAAAATTACTTTAAATTAAAATTTAAGTCACTCAGTCACACTACTCACATTTTAAGCACTAAATAGCCCATATGGCTAGTGCTTACCTAACTGGATAGCAGATACAGAATATTCCCATCATCACAGAAAGTTCTATTGAACAGAGCTACTCTAGAGACAAAAAGCAACTGAGATGTTTAGATATGCAAAAGCTAATCAGAGTCAAATCAGTTTAATATTTAAGACTAAATGAAAGCATAAAATTAAATTTCATGCTAAAAAAGACTTCTCCATGAACTTCTTGTTGTGAAGACTCTTGTTCAGAGACTTCAAACAAAGCCATATTTGTAGTATCCTAGGTTGGTAGAGCTGGAAAAGACCCCAGAACTCATCCAGTCCCATTACCTCACTTTATAGTCATGTAAGGCAAGGTAAGGAAAGGTTAAGACCCTAAGACCACACAGCCTGTCAGTGTCAAAGCCCTATCTAAACTTAGCCAGTTCCTCTGCTACCTTTTTCCCATCTCTTTTATCTAGGTGAGAAAAGAAAATGGTTTTAATATAAAAATACCAAACAACCCCATGAGAGATAAGCTGAGAATTTAAGAGGGTTTAATCCAACATATATAATGGAATACTACTCAACCATTAAAAAGAATGAAATCTTGCTATTTGCAACAACACTGATGGGCCTAGAGGGTATTCTTAAGTGAAATAAGTCAGACGAAAGAAAAATACTGCATGATTTCACTTACACGTAGAATTTTAAAAACAACAATAAACATTAATAGGTGCAAATGACTGAGGGGGACACAAAGAATTATAAGTAACGGTTGCTGGCCTCAGGAACTTTATAGCCTCATTAGGCAGCTAAGACAGAGCCACCTTAAGGGAAAACTAAGAACACTCAGCTACAACCAAATGGTAACAAGCGGGAGCTGTACTGTATGAGTTCACAGAAAAGAATGGGCATCTCTAGCTGAGCTGCCAAAAGAAATCAGTGAGTGTGAACAGAGCCTGAAAGAACGAGCAGATGAGGAGGAGAGCAAAGGGCAGACCCTGAAAAGAGAATTGCATAAACCAAGAGGCAGAAGTGAAACCATTCGAAAAGAGGTAAAGAGGCAACAAACAAAGCAGTATGCGTGTGACAGAGCAACATCAACAACCAAATGCGCAAGAAAGCACACAGGGACCCTGGGATGGTTCTGAGTTTTAGACCAGCTTGGGCCACACTTGGCAGGCCACAAAGAACCTGTTCAAGATTCCAGGAAGGAAAAAACAAAAAAACAGAGTTTATATAATCTGGTGGAGCAATTTGGATAAATTTAAAAATAAGGAGTCTAGAAATCAAATGTCCTGTGTATCTGTGATTTCTAACTCTGTGATATTTGAAAAACAGCTGAACGAGTAGCATTCCAAGGCCAGAACATGTGTAAGTTTTGAAATTAAACCTTTTTTGTCCATGTATATTTTAATTGGGGTGTGGGAGGCTAACGAAATACCTTGCTATCAAAATCTAGATGCTTTCTTAACCATAAAATAACTCCAAACTATTCCATTTCTCTACTAAAGAAGGATGACGTATAACATGACAGACAGCTTGAAACAATACCTCTGTATTAACTATATTTTCTTATTTTCTGTATTCTTGATGCTCTGACACCTGGGGCCTTGCTGAGCTGGGAGGGAGTGCCCCCTCCCAGGAATAGCTAATTCCTAGAGATAGTACCTACCAGCATGCCTTTGATATGCAAACCAACCAATCCCAGCCCAAACCCATACCCCCAACCACCTTCTTTTATGGACTCTCACACTCTGGGACACTATCCCCCTGCCTGAATCACAGGGGGACCAGGTACAGAAGAACTAGGGACCACCCCTACAGCCTGGAGCCCACTGATATTACTCAAACTATCCAATCCTAACCCTGTTTAGATTGCTTACCCTGCCTTGCCCATTACTTCCCACATTATTGCCCATGTGTGTAAAAATCACGATAAAGCTTCCCACCCTCAATCTCTCTGCCTGCTCATTTTACCTTTGTGCTTCTCTGAACAGCCCTGCGTGGCATGCCACACCCCCTGTTTATCTGGCACCGTGAGTACAATAAAAACTTCTTCCTTCATGCTAATCATTTTCATGTCTGTGTGTCTTACCATACCTGATTAAAACAAATCCCATGGACCATTAAAACAATTAATTCCTCAACTGCTGAATCCAGAAAGTTCTCAAAGTCAAGTGAATTATTTGACCTTGAAGCCCACTCACGAGGTGCCTTACATTTCTACATCAACCCTCTTTTTCCCCTATGCAGGTAGCCACCTCAAGGGCCACTACCAAAGTGTCACTTCTGAAAAGGGCTATGCAGAATTTTCTGTGACTCCAAAGGTCATTACTAGAGCTCTGACATAGTCCATTCTTACCAGTGGACTCTTCAGTTTACCATGAAATGTAACATATGCTCCATGAGGGCAGAGAGCTCTGCCTATCTTACCCACTGCCATATCTCTAGCACCTAAAAGTGTGCCTGACATATACTAGGTACTCAATAAATGTGTCTAATAAATGAATAAATTGTACAAGAATAGGTACACATTGGTATAGATGGCCTGTGGATTATAGCTTGAGAAGCAGGAGAATATCAGGACTCCTAAGTGGTAAGCAGCATGGCATCAAGTTAAGGAAATGGGTTCTAGAGTGAAACCAGAGGTTAAATCTCTATCATTTGATGATGTGCTGTCTTGGATAAATCACCTAACATCACAAAGGCCCCATTCCTTCATCAATAAAAACTGGGAAGACAGAATCTACCTCAGAAGGAAAGGAGTAAACAGGATGGCCACGTAAAACATTTACATTCTGGTCAAGACGGCAATGTAAACTCATTTTACAGGGTCCCACACCATCATCCCCACACTCCCATTTGAAACACATAGCAATGATAGAGGAAACATGTTTTTAAAAGAAGAGTAAAATTAAAGAGTGATAACCTCAATAAAAATCGTGATAAACATCTCCATGAACCAGCAACAACAGAAACTCTAAGTGGTACACAGATTTGAAGCTATAGGCAAAGGAGGCTGGAGGTCAACCTCCAAGGGGTACAGGTGCTCCCACTGGAGATAAAAAGGCAGACAGAAAGGTCTGTTCCCTGCCTGAAACCGCGACTCGGACCAGGCGTGCAGCCTCGAGTGCACATCACTCACTTTATCAGAGCACTGTCATGTCTCCAGTAGCTCACTACATCTGAAAACTACTGTTGCCTTTTAAAAGGTTCCCTTCTAGACTGCCCCTGACTTACAAAGGCGGGCAGCAGGTCTCCTCACATACTCTTCTTTCACGCCTTCTGAACTCTCTCACCTCTATGCTTTCTTCCAAGCCATTTCGTACTTACAGACTATCTTCACACAGTATCCCTTCTGTGATTTAGCATGTCTTAATAATTCTACCTCTTCTAAAGGAAACCCCTCCCAATTATTTACACCTTGATAAGTATTTACCTTCAAATCCTCATAAACCATCTCTTTATATGGCACTAAGTTGCAGAAAGTAGTAATGAAGTTACTGAATTCTCAGAATGAACCATAGAAATTACAACCTACCTTCTAAAGCTAGAGACAGAGAGAGAACATAAGCATAAATAAAAGTAATGTAAGTTCATTACTCATTCATATTTACTATGCAAAATGAAAGTTTTACGAAGCTTTGAATAATATATATTTGTTCTATTATATAGGCAACTAATCCTCTGTAGTTAGTAATGTATCAGTAACAGCATCCTCCCTAATCTAGAATTTCCGGACACGAGGAGAAGGTATTGAAACTTCCTCTGTGGGAGGTAGAGGACCACGGCCTCTGACGGACTTTCCTATTGCAGGACAACTAGACCTGAGATCAGTGACAGCAAATGTAATTCTCAAAACATTTCTGGGCTTGGGAGGACAGAGGGAAACTAACAAGAGATTTAAAAATCAGTTGGAGAGAAAGTAGGAGGGAAGGAGGAAGGTGGGAGAAGTAACCCAAAATCCTATCTGTAAGCAAAAAGCTCAAGAAAATCAACGCAGGGTGCCAGAGAGCTACTGCCCATTCCACATTAGGATCTATAAATGTCTGTGCCCTCCAGACCCCACTCCCTACCACATCATATGTTTGAGGAACTGAACCTGAGATTCCATTGATAAACCAGGACCCTCAAATGGAGCCAAAGTGATCCCAATCAAGAGCACTCTCAGACTCCCACCAAAAGCAAAGACAAGCCTTCCAAGATTAAAGAGATTGAATCTCTGTTCAATTAAATTTGATCTCAAAATCCTATCACATAACATGCAAGAGAAGAAGCCATTGTGAGAGACAGCAGAAATAACCAACAGATTTAGACCACAAAACACTTCAGATATTAGAATAATCAGACACAGAATATGAAATATTATGTTAAATGTTTAAGAAAATAAAAGATGTCTAAAAATGAACAAGGATCAGGGACTATCACAAGCAACCAGCCACACGTGACTACCAAACCAAAAGAAGTTAAAACATGAAAAAAAAAAAGTCATTGAAATTTAACACTCAATAGAATAGTTAAGAAGCAGATTAGACCCAAATGAAGAAAGTGAGTGCACTGGAAGAAGGAACTGAAGAAATGTCCCAGAATGTAACACAAGGAGACAGGGGAAGAGAGTATAAAAGCAAGCTTAAGGGACACGAGGATAGATCAAGAAACTTAAGTAGGAATCCTAGAAAGTATGGCCAGAAAGAATAGAAATGAGTCAGCATTTGAGAAGACAGCAGCTGAGAATTTCATAGAAATGATAAAAGATTTGAATCCAGAAAACAGGAAGCACATACACACCAAGCACGATAAGAAATCTTCAACTAGACATTTTGTGGTGAAACTGCAGAATACCAAAGACTAAGACAAAGATTTTAAGAGAAGCCAGAGAGAAAGGGCATTTAAAGGGACAACAATTAGACTGAGAACAGGGTTTAAAACTGTTGCAATGGCAACTGGAAGATAGTAAAATAATACCTGCAAAGTGTGACACAAATACTATCACTACTATTACTATTACTACTCATAATGTGTCTAATACAAATAATTGTTTGAAGACAGCAAAAATTAATACAGAGCAGATAAAACTGAAGAGATTTATGAAGAGTCACAATAAGTTTTAAAACTTTGGTGATAAGTATAAATTCTTAGAATTCTTCAAATTCTTAGAAAAACATATAATTTACCAAGCCTAAATCAAGAAAAAATGGAAAACTCAAATAATCCTAAAATAATTCTAAAACTATTGAAGAAATTGAATGAGTGGTTAAAATCCTCCCATTAAAAAAACAAAAACAAAAAAGCACCAGTCTCAGATGGTTTTTACAGCAATGACTGAAAAACATTCTAGGCACAGAACATTCCAATCTCATACAAACTATTTTATACAACAGAAAAAGAAGAGGGGCCGGCCCCGTGGCCAAGCAGTTAAGTTCATGTGCTCTGCTGCGGCGGCCCAGGGTTTCGCCGGTTCAGATCCTGGGGGTGGACATGGCACCGCTCATCAGGCCATGCTGAGGCGGCGTCCCACATGCCACAACTAGAAGGACCTGCAACTAGATTATACAACTATGTCCTGGGGGGCTTTGGGGAGAAGAAGGAGGAAAAACAAAACAAAACAAAGAGTGGCAAGAGATGTTAGCTCAGGTGCCAATCTTAAAAAAAAAAGAGTATGGGCTTTATCATCATGCTTCAAAACTTGCATGTGTTATAGATCCTTTAGTAAACGCATCAACTATTACACAAATAAAGTAAATTAATAGAATAGTCGAAACAAATGGTGGTCAGTAGATACACATTTAAGTGATAGACTTAAAGCTTCTGTTAAAAACAACTCCTCTGCACAGGTTTCATTCACAGGAGGGTTACCACAGGAAACACAACAACCACCGCAAAATACGCAGTGAATCAATGTCTGTTATTCTGGTGAAGGAGGACAGTCCTCAAAGGAGAGAAAAGGGAACCATAGTTATCAAGCGCCAGCTATGAGCCGAGCCCTGGGCTGGAGGTTTCCATATGTGTTTTATACCACAAACCCAGAAAGCCCATGGAGAGCCATGGCCTCCCTCTCCAGCCAGCTCTGCAGCAAATACATATTAGGCTTTTCCTTCACAGCCATAAAGTTGATCCCGCATCAACCTAAGTACATGTCTCTTCAAACAATGAATAATTTCTAGATAACCAACAATTAACTTTCAGAACCTATAATTTGCTTCTAGTGTAGTTTTCAAGGTATGGGTATTCCGGCCACTGATCTAATACATTTGGACAAGAGAGACTTTAAGCTTAATAGATCAAAAACCACACCCAAACACTATTCCAAATTGAAGAGAACATACGATCTACACACAAGGACACATAAACACATAAAAAGATTGCAACCTCACTAGTAGTCAGAAAAACATTTATTAAAAACAGTAAGTTTTTATATGTCAGTTTGCATATATTACAAACACAAATCATCTCCACTGTTGGTTACAGAAACTGATATAAGACTTACATATAGTTTACATGTAAGCTTATATGACCTTTTTGAAGAGCAATTTGTCAATATCAGTTATTTAAAATGTGCATACGTTTCCATCTAATAATTTCAAGTCTAGGTATCCTTACAGGAAAAATTCTCCCACATTTGCAGAAAAAAAAAAATCACAAGAACCTTCTTTGCAGCATTGCTTGTAAAAGCAAAAGGAAGGAAGGAGGAAGGAAACACACGTCCATCATTTTTGTTTTGTCTGCAAGTTAAAGATTTAAAATACCATATTTTTGACAAGAATCTTAAAAGCTAAATGAATTAACAAAAACTTACTTCAAAAAGAAAGAGGATGGAGTCCAGCTCCTCCCTTTGTGACTTATTATTCCCTGGAATACAGGAAAAAAAAATTAGTTATTATGACAATGTGTAAATTTTAGGATATTAAAAATTATGTTAAAAGGTATCTTAAAACATTTAAGCCTCAACATACATTCATTTATTCAAAAAATACTAGGAGGTAATGTGGAGCCCGTGTTAGGAATGCAGATGGACAACTGAGCCAGACTGTCTGGGTCCAGAATCCAGCAGAACTGCTCCTTGCTAAGTGTTTTAACACAGATTCCATGTTTCCCAAGTTGTTAACAACCTGTGGCAGGTAATTTATTCATTTCTCAATTAGTTACTTATGAGCTCAAATTATGATAGAACACCCAACAAAAATAAAAAGTTCTAGCTTTGTGACACAAAGAGGCATAGACCAGTAATAACTATAAAAAGTCATATACCTCTTCAGGCAATTGCACACTGTCCTTTTGATAATAACAATAATAAAACTACAACACTGATAGCAGCAGTTATGACTTACTGTCCAGTCTCTATGTACCAAGCACTGTGCTAAGTGCCTGGCACATATCACCTAACTTAGGAATCAGTAAACGTTTTCTGTAAAGTGCCAGATAGTAAATATTTTAGGCTTTGCAGGCCTCTCTTGCAACCACTCAATTCTGCTGTTATAGTACAAAAGCAGCCATAGATAATACACAAATGAATGGGGCTGACTGTGTCCAACCTTTATTTATAAAAACAGGCAGCGACCTATAACCTGTGGACCCCTAATCTAACTGAATCCCCACAGCTCTATAAAGTGGATGTCATTCATTCACTGAACAAGTACTAAAGAATGTCTCTATGTCAGGAATTATTCCAGAACCTGAGGATACAAGAGAGAACAAAACAGAACAACCCCTACACCAAGGGAGCTTACATTCTGGCAGGAGGAGGCAGTCAACAATGAGTAAGTGAGAAAACCACGAAGGAAGGCAGATGGGGAATGCCAAAAAGGGTAGTTTGCAGTTTTGACTAGGGAAGTCCAGGAACATCTTGCTGATAAGATGACATCTGAGCGGGGCTGGCCCCGTGGCCGAGTGGTTAAGTTCGCATGCTCCGCTGCAGGTGGCCCAGTGTTTCGTTGGTTCAAATCCTAGGCGCGGACATGGCACTGCTCATCAAAACACGCTGAGGCAGGGTCCCACAAGCCTACAACTAGAAGGACCCACAACGAACAATATACAACTATGTACTGGGACTTTGGGGAGAAAAAGGAAAAAAATAAAATCTTAAAAAAAAAAGATGACATTTGAGCAAAGATCTAAAAGACGTAAGGAAAGAAGCCATATGGAAATTTAGAGGAAATGTGCCCCAGGCAGAGGGACTGGACAGTGCAAATTCCCTACAGCTGAGCAGGTTTGGCACAGTCAGGAAACAGCGAGAAGGCCCTTGTGTCTGGAACAAAGGGGGAGAGTTGTGGCAGGTGAGATTAGAGAATGGGTGAGGTAAAGGAAGGCAGGTAGGTAAGGTCTGAAATCACTGTAACGACTTCAAGAATGAGAAGCCATTTAAGGGTGTGGAGCACTGAGAGTTGTGATTTGACTCACATTTTAAAAGCATCACTCTTGCTGCTCTTTTAAAGAGATTTTGGGTAGGGGGGTGCAATGCGGAGGAGGGAAGACTATTTCTGAGGCTACTGCAGTAATCCAGAGGAGGATAATGAGAACTTCAGCATTTCCAGTATAGGCAATGAGAAGAGGCCAGTGATGATTGATGTATTATGAAGGGAGAGACAGTAACTCAGGTTTTGGCCTGAATAACTGGAAGGCTGAAGTTATCACATGATTATTTCACTATTCCTAGTAAACATTTTCCTTTATTCTTTTGTTTTAGTACACTTTCTGCCATACACTCTAATCAAAACACAGATTTTATTAAAAGCAAGAAACTTCAAAATCTCACTCTGTTTTTATTGGTTCTTCATTATGATTCTTTGCGGTAGACTGCAAAAGTGCAGAGTTTCTCCCCTCCCATCAAGAGATGTCAATTTCTTCATGCCTTAAATCTGACATGCCATGTGACTTGTTCTGGCCAAAGTGACATTAACAAATGTGAGACAAGCACAAGCTTTAAAAGCCTTATGCATTTACTGAGCTTGGAGCCCTAAGGCCACCATGTGAAGGATCCCAAGATAGCCTGCCTGCTGGAGAAAAGGGGTCACCTGGAGAACCAAGGTGCCCTAGTCAATAGCTTGCCAACCACAAGACACGTAAACAAGACCATCTGCCACCAACTGCCATCAAAGGCATGAACCAGCCTAAACCAGAAGAACTGCCCAATAGACCCAGAAAATCATATGCTAAATGACTGGTGGTTGTTTTAAGGCACCCAGTTTTAGAATGGTTTGTTATGTAATTTGTTATGCATCACAAACTAACCGATACAGTCTTGAACAGCTACACTTTTGAAAAGGATAGAGGGAACAAAAAGGGGAAGAGGGAGGGAGGACTCTTTAAAAACAAGGTTTTTAGGCTGTAGAGGTTTGGGTTTTTTTTTCAGATATGGGGTTTAAACTTTTTTCTTTGCTATTTTGACTACACATAATATCACACTTTCTTACTCCACACACTTTCAAACAAAAGTGAAGTGGAGCAAAATTAGGAAGCAAAATAAAAACCAGATCATTTCATACATGAAATATCTGCAAATTTGGGGGAAAAAATTTAAATTTATAAATCACAGGAGAAAAAGCTAAAGAACTCATTAAAAAAACATTTGGCATCCTGGACACACACCCATATATGACTTGATGACCTACTAGAGCCTGGTGCATTCTGTAAGACTCTGAGCCACCTGCTATACGTCAGAGACCACCACAGTGCCTCACCCCAAATTCCTTCCCCTCCAGCTTGCCATTCGCCTCAGGTTCTACAGAAGCAATCAGAGCATCTACACACTCCTCTCCATGTTCTCTTCTTTACACTTGATCCTGTCTCAACCCACTTCTGCCAACCCATTGCACCATCAGTTATCTCCCTTTCCTCAGCCCTCAAACAGGCAAACACATCCTTTAAAATCTTCCCATGATCAAGCTACTCGTTGAGATACAATCCTTTGTCTCCATTACCAAACTTCTGGGAGGGTATTCCCACCTATAGCCTTCACTGTCTCACCATCCAGTTACTCCATCTCTCTCTGTCTGGCTTCTGATCCTACTACTCCCCTAGAATTTTTCTTTCAGTAGTCAGTGGCAACCTCCTCAACGCACTATCATTTCCTAGTCCCACTGCCCCTCAACTTTTTGCATCATCAAGCATTGCTGATCTTTCATTCACTGAAATTCTTCTCTGGGCTTCTGCGACAAAACACTTTCCTGGGGCACACGCATGCCCACGCCCACACCCACAACCACACCCACAACTCCTTTATCTCTCCTTAATCTACCCAGTAAAAGAAGGAGTTACCCCAAATCCCTGACTATCACTCTCTTTCTCTACATATCCTTTCTCCCTTGGCAATAGCATGACTGCATCTCTCTTCTCCCAAACTTCAGAGCCTATATTTTTACTGCCCAGCCACAACCAACACCTGGGTGTCCCACAGGCACCTCAAACTCAGAGCACCTCAAACTCAGATTGCTCAAAGCTGCACTCATCCTCTTATCTCCCAAACCTAGCTCCCCGCCAGGGTTCCCACTGTTGTAATGGCAGCTTATGAACCAGACTCAACATCCTGAAGCATCTTTGACTTCTCCCTCCTGTATTCCTTCTCCTTATATTCAAGTCTCATGAATGGTGAACCCATTGAGACACAACACTTTCTCTGCTCTTAACTGCCACCTCCCTGGATTAGGCATCACCAGCTCTCACAGGGATGACAGCATCAGCCTCCTAATTGGTCTTCCTGCCTCTGGTCCACTTACCACATTATAAGACACTGTCTTAGTAGCAAACATTTTCAAAAGCTCTAACTACCTAAAGAACAAAGTCCAAACTTCTTAGCCTGGAGTTCAAAGCTCCTTGCAAGTCTAGCATAATCTGATTTCCTGCAAGTCTCTTTCACACATCTTACATTGCAAGAAAAAAAAAATGCTATCTCCCCACATGCCCTAAACACAGGCTCCTGGCTCTCGCTCATTTTCTACCCTCCATCTGCAGTGCCCTTCTCCTCCACTTGAAATCCTACATCGCCTTCAAGGTCCATCTCCAAGGTCACCTTGTCCCCAAAGCCTCACTCATATGCTCAACAAGAAGTCATCTCTCCCTCTCCCCAACAACCATAGCACTTTGTGTATATCTCTCTTATAGAACATCTCACTTTCTAACTTGTTTCATAGTTAACTACGCATATGGCTTATTCTGAGACCAGTCCACAATCACTACCACCACCACTCCCCCATGAAACATGTTCAGCATCTGATACATCTCTGGATTCCTCAAGGACTTTAACATAGTGCATTGAACATTGTCAGCATTCAATACTGGGATGGGTGAATAAACGAAGGATTAAACAGAAGAGAGACACAGAGCTGCCAGAGGCAGGGTCCAAAGGCTGAGCCCTGAGAGGCACCAGCAGCAGAGGCATGCTTTGAGATGCTAAAGCACGTATGGTCTATGCCACAGGTATAAGACACTCTTATCTGTAGGTGAGCAACACAGACTACTGACAACAAAGATGACATTTCAGCATGTGTCTGGTTGACCTAGCATCAGTGTTTTTTTTTTAATAGGAGAAACACAAAACAGAACAGTGGTGTTCAAACTTGAGAGCACATCAGTATCATCTGGAGAGCTTGTTAACACAAAGTGCTGAGTTGCATCCGCAGAGTTCCTGATTCAGTAGGCTTATTAACAAGTACCCAGGTGATACCCATGCTGCTAGTGCAACAACCAGGCTTTGAGAACCACTGGTACAGAAGGAGCTCTGAACTTAGCATCAAGAAAGCTGGCTGCATTTCTGGCTATGCAATTAAATAATCTGTGTGGCCTTAGGCCAGTAATATAACCTGTCTGGACATGGTTCTCTCAAATCTAAAATGAGGAGTGTGGACAACCCAATCTCTTGAGCCCCTTCCAACCTTAAAACTCTGATTCTGACCCAGTCACTCAGAAGTCACTTATCCAGAATTATGGCATTTCTATTCAATGCAGTACTATGTAACTATTTAAAACTGAGGTAGAAATAAATGTGCTAACATGTAAGAATTTCCAAAACAGACTACATGAAAACGAAAGATGATGATCACAGCAGCTAACACTTACTGAGCACATATGATGTGCCATACTCTGTCCTAAAACCCCAGGACCCGTTTAATGCAGACAGGAGGGAGCTTCAGAAAGACGTTAAGTAACTTGCCCAGGGAAAAACAGCTGGAAGGGTAGGGCCAGGATCAAACCCAGTCTGGCTCCCCAGGCTACACTATCCTGCCACCTAAATACAAAGCAGAAAGCACAGTGTGACCTTATTGGCTTGATTTTCTAAGAATATTTTATGTAAGTATACATGGGCATAACCATAAACATATATAAACATAATACATTAATAACATATATAGAAAGAAATACAGAAACTTAATAGTGGTTGCTTCTGAAGAGTAGGACTGGAGGTCTGGGCAAAACAGACACGTCAGTTTTCATTTCAAATCCTTTAATAGAGTCTGAGTTCTTTATATAGTGTGCATATATTAATTTTCTTTCTTTCTTTTTGAGTAAATTATTCCTTTGGAATTCATGCCTTCTGTAGGTTTCTTCTTTTTCTGTTTTCCCTTTAGCCATTTGCCGTGCAATTAACACCTGTAGAAGAGAAAGCTCAAGGGAAACAGATGCCAGCCACTGTGATCTCGCAGCTCTGCTAAGGGCTTGGCAAGAAAGAGGGCTCAAAGCATATCACTTGTGGCTCTGGACACATACAACCTCCAAAAACGTCCTGAATATTTTTTTAAAAAAACCTTGTATATAAAAAAAACCTTGTATATATAAAACCTTGTAGAAATGCTTACCTTTTAATTTCAAACTATTTTCCAGTGTTATAAAATTTTCATAGAAGATGAAATATATCTGAGAATAGTTGGTCTCAAAAAACTGCTTAAGATCACTTGTATCCACATTATCTGAAAAGAAAAAGTTTTCATTTATGACAACAACCTTATACAATTATCAGAATTCACAAACAACCTTTTCAGAAATTAAGGAAAATAAAAACTAGCTTTATTCTCTTATGAGACAAAACAAAACAAGAAAACAGTATTTCCATTCATTTAAGGGAGCTCTGAATTGGCCAGGCGCCGTTCCTCCATGTGCAGACCCCTGCAGGAGACTGACTCAAGATCAGAGCCACAGGGGCATAGCACTGACAGACCAGCTAGAGGGGCAGCAGCAAGTGAGGGTCTGGGGAGGGACAAGATGACTTCCTGTTAGGGAACGGGAAAGTAGAAGTTCATGGAGGACGCGGCTTCTGACGTAGGCCAACAAGGGGTATGGGTTTGTTTGTCTGAAAAACAACTTTGCGGGTGGAGTTCCACATGGCCCAGTCTCTTCTCTCTCCCTGCTGACATAAAACCAGCTGAAGAGAACCAGCAGGTACTCCCCACCATACCCACCCACTTTCATCTGGGCCACTGGTCACCACCTTCCCTCCAGCTTCTAGGTGACCTGTTCTGCTCTGTTTGGACACGCAGGGCCCAGCACATGTTCCTAGAGTCGCCTTGAGCAGTGTTTCTCCTTCTTGCACCAGATTTGCTAAACCAGGTTCTTCGGGTAGATAGGCTGTGCAGGGAACTTAGCCCAATGACAACTCCTGCTGGGGCCAGGCAGCAATACAGCCACTTCTTCCTGGGGCCCCAATCATTCCTCGCAACTCGGGTCAGAGCAGTTATCCACTGTCAACGCACCTTTGTACATTTTCCTTAGCAAACAAGTTGTTCGTGCCATTTACAATGGGGTCCTGACCAAGGTGTCGGCTCTTTGGAAGAATACACTAGTAACCGTAGGAAAATTAAAAACAGCTTCCCTTAAAATTCTACATGGATTACTCAAGGAAAAAATGTGTTGCTATTCAATCTGTAACAGAACGGTATCAGTTGCTTTTGGGGTCTAATACTGTGAATATATGTGAACACACCCATTACTATTTTTTAAATTCTATAAAGTTAACACTCATGCTGGTGAATCTAAAAAGTCGTTTTTGAAAACAACTAGCTAGATAGGGCCTTTAGAGAAGTAAAGGCCTCTAGATATGCAGATGGGGTCTTTCATGCAAAAATCTGCCCTCGTTCTTTGAAATAATGCACACAAGGTGTTTTATAAAGTCATATGAGCTGCCAATTTAACATTCGATTTCCTGCCCTAAAACAGAACCGAGCACAGAGCAGTGGAAGTTCCTAGTAACTAACAAACTGATCTGTGTGAAAGCAAGTAACAATGAAACTAGTATCATTAACCCACATGAATATTACCATTCTAAGGAGCCACACAATCTTGCCAAGCAATCCTTGAGTGCCTTCCGCAGAATGTGCCGGTTCCAAGAAAGGGTTTTGTTCATTTTCGCTCCGATACACACTGCTAGCCCATCCACCACTAACTGTTCCCTCTGAAGCACGCTTCACCCAGCTGGCCTCTACTCACCACTTGCTGGTCAGCTCAAACATCCCAGCCTACCCCAAGACTAGGTGAGTTGCCTCTGCTATGTGCCCCACCCCACTGTTCTGCCCTGTCATAGAAGGTGTTATATTTACTTAACTCCTGATGGAATTCCGACTTACTCCTACTGGAATGATCTGTCTTCTCTGCCAAAGATACTCCCTACCCTCACAGAATTCCCAGTCTATCTCATGCATAATTATGTCCCCTACATGTAGTACAGTATTTAGTTCAATATTTTCTTGAATGAATTGAATAAAAGAAACAGCCTATAACATACAATGAGAGGATAATAACCATAACTTGTAAACCATTAGATCATATGCCTACAGGAAAGAAACGGCCTAATCCTCCTTCAAATCCTTGAGGCTATCAAGAGAGAAATTTCATACCTCTGCCCCAGACTCCCGATTTCTATCTGTTGCCCTGACACTCCCCTCGCCCCTGGCGATCTCTACTCTCACAGCCTGCTACCAGCTGGATCTCTCCACGTAAGGGTCCAAAGGCTTCTCAAATTAAACATGTCTAAAGGGAAACATTGTTCTCCCCCTCAAATTCAGTTCTTCCCTCAGGAACCACCATCCATCCAGCTGCTCAAGCCAAAACCTAGACATCATCTCGGGTTCTTCTTGCTCCTTCACAACCCATCTGCAGTGTGTCAGCTCCAGCAGGTTCCAGTCTTGGGCCGCTTCTCACCCTCCAAAGCCCTGCCTGGCAAACGTAGCCATGAATTCTCACCCAGGCTGCAACCACACCCACTGCCTGGGCTCCCTGCTTCCACTCCTCCCCTCTGCAGTCCATTCTCTACACTGCAGTCAAACGAAAATTTAATAGTATCAATCAAATCAGATCATTCCTTTACTCAAAACCTCCCAACAGCCTCCCAGAGTACTTAAAATAAGATGCAAACTCTTCACCAAGGCCTGCAAGGCTCTGCATGATTCCCTCCATTCAATGCCAGCTTCATTTCACACTACTGTCTCCTTTACGCCCTGTACTCCAACCACTGCAGCGTCTTTCCATTCCCCAAACTTCCCAAATGTGTTCCCAACTTGGGGCACCTCCAGTATGCTGCTGCCACCCCTAGATCTTCATACAATTCATTCCTTCTCATCCTTCAGAACTGGGATCACACATCACCTCCTCACAGAAATCTAAAGATGTCCCTTATGTCCTTCTTCACATTTCATCATATCACCCTGCCTTCTTCCTTTATAGACTCTGCGACAGATAGACACCCAACTGCTCACCAGTAAGTGGGCCTCAGACACAGAATTTCCCTGGCATCAAGGATGTGGGTGCACTGATGGAGCAAGATGGTACAGAAAGGTCACTGGGCAATCAACAACTCCCCCATCTTCCCCACGCCTCCCTTGGTCCCTCAGAGACACTTAAATATCAGCAACCTGAACAAAGAAGGTCCCTGTCAAGGTTGAGCAGCCCTCCTATAGACTGAGATGCTCTCATGAAGCCAAAAGTCCAGGTAACAGCCGCCTTCTTCCTCAGCTATTCACTATCTTTCTTGTGGATGAGGCATGGATGGTGCTGAGCTTAAAATACTAACAAGACAATTAGACACCTTCAAGGTAAGCCAATATACAGTGAAACTAAGAGCACAACATCTGTAATGTACTCAGTTTATTTACAAGTATGAGAACTTCTCATTGGTCTGGGAGTCCTCTTCACATGATTCTCCCCTACAGCACTTAAGATCAATTGAAATTATCTTATTTATTCATTTATTTCTTCATTGACTGGCACTCTACTAGAATGGAAGCTGCATAAGGGCAGGAATCTCATCTGTTTTGTTCACTGCTGTAGTCTCAGCCCCAGGAACAGAGCTTGGTACTTAACACATATTTGTTTAATGAATAAACAAAAAGTAAATATCAAATATTTTACTTCTCTAATTCAAAATCTAGAATGATTCCTTGATTTGTCTTACTTTTGAAGCACAAGTCTCATCAGATGATTATTTATAAAGTAAGCATAGATCCTGGGGAAGGCAACCATAGGCACTGGAATTTAGCATCCTGGAAAAGGGAACACAAGAAAGCATCAAAGGGCTGCTTTTTAACAAGGTTAACTTCACTTTGTTCAGGGATATAGTAGGAATGCTTTGTTCACGAAAAAAAAAGAAGACTATGACCACAAACTTCCTTTAGACATTCTTCACCTATTCATTCAAATATTTCTGAGGCCCTCCCCATGCCAACTAGCCCTGTGCAGAGTGCAAGGAAATTCAAAGAGATTAAAACACAGGGCCCTCAAGAATACACAGGTAAACAAATAAGTAACAGGAAAGGCACCATGACTGAAGCTGAGGCATCAAAGCAGGAAGTGGACAAGGCCACATGGGGAGGTTGGGAATATTAATAATGCTATACATTTATGTTTTAAAAGCACTTTCATGAACTTATTTTATTTGACCTTCACCACAGCCCCGTGACGTAGATGGGGCAGTTGTGATCAAGATAAAGAAACCTGAGGTTCAGAAGCTGAGGCAACACAGCCAGCCAGGAATGTGGGCAGAACTGTCTGGGTCTTCTGACTCAAACCTAAGCTATACAAAGGCCTCAGAGACAAGTGGGAATAAATGAAAACAAGAAATCAGGTCAGGAATATAAAAAAATAAGTCATCACCTTGGGGATGTGCAGGAAAGCCAGATGAAAAAGAGCAGGAGGAAAAGAAGACACGTAAGAAACGAGGGGAGTGAGCGGCACTGAAGATGGGAACTGCTGAGTTCCCAAGAAGGAGCTCACAGTGACCTCCCCACAGCCTCGTGGAGCCAGTAAGGAAGAGAGGAGAAGGGAAAGCCCTGAACTCCAGAGCCCAGATGGTGAGCCGCCTTTGAGGTGATGGTCTTCAGTGTGGGTGGCACATCACGGGCCCACCGCCTCACTATAATCACAAAACTCAAGGAAGTGAGTTCAAGTTAACCACAGGGAAGCAAGCAGCAGACAGCTTAGCAGAGCTAGGGGACATTCCTGAATTTTCAAAGAAATCTCCTTTAATTTCTCATTCTCCTTCACCATCAACCAAAACCCAATAAACTGTTTCTATTATTTTCCCATTACATTTCAAAAATAATCTTTTAGATTCCACACTAAAACCTACTCTCTCCCGGCCCTTTGTCCAGCTGAACCTTTTGTTGACGACTATTTCTCCACATCCAGCTGAAAGGCAACAGCAAAGGCTGAGGGCAAAACCTTCAGAGCCGACTGCCTGGGTTCAAGTTCAGAAACTACAGGACCTTGGACAAGTTATTTGAACACCCTGTGCCTCAATTTCCTCATCTGAGAAATGGGGCTGACAATGGTTCTTTCATCACAGGACTGCTATGACAAAGAAATGAGCATACGCAAGGTGCTTATAAGACTGTCAGCCAGGATTATATAAATGTTGGTTGTTTTACAACTATTTAGCTCCTGGCAAAGGCCCTCTCACTAGGTGGGATTAACCCACCTACCTGTGAACATCTACCTGTGAAGCCATAAAACTCTGGCTCATGAAACTCTTACACTGAATGAGACCGTCCCTTATTAAATGGCACTCAATCCCAATACAGCAGTAAGGACTACCCACAAAACCAGAGAGATGATCCCTCCATTTCCTTCCACATATAATCCTTTTCAATAACAATTCTATTCCTTTTTACTTGGAAGGATCAGAACAGAATCCCACAAAAACCTGCTTCCGCAGACCCCCGGAAAGAACCAAAGGAAGAGAAAAAGGCTTTCTCCCACTCGGGAGCCCGAGTAGAAACTGTCAAGAGGAAGAAGGAGCTCAGTTCAGCTCCTCCCTAGTGGGGACTGAACCCCCAACCCTCCCTGTCCCTCCATCCCCCAGCCCCAGCCCCAGGCCAGAGCCAGGGGCCATCCTGCCTGCCTACACATCTGTACAGATGAAGACCGTGTCATTTACTCTTTTACTCATATTCCCTAGAGAATGGCACTGAGGCATGATGCTCAAGATCACAGCCTGGTGATAGGGAAAAGGGGTAGGTGAAGAATTCAAGGTGACCATAACAACTTAATAAAACATAGTTTAGAAAGAATGAGAAGAAGGAAAATAAACTATTTAGACAGAAGACAGAAAATGCTGACAAGGACGAAGGTCACTAGTAATGTACCATTACTTAAAGGCTAATATGAGTCTGGTGATTTCACTTTTAACAACTGCCTATATCCCTGCCCTCTTTCCCTCTTGTGACAGTTTGTAAAAACGCCACAAATTATTCCTTCCCTCCATCCACACCTTTGGATAACACCCACCCACAGTGATTTGGGGCTGATCTCCTGACTTGCTTTGGTCAGTCATCAGAAATATGACCCAGCAGCAGCTGGAGAGCCTCTGGTAGTCTCTCGTGCACGGGAAATGAGGGAACTCATTGGACTCAGCCCACAGTGGAGTCAAACCCAGGCAACCTGCAGCCAGAGGTAGAACCACCCCAACCAATGCAGACTGGTGAGGGAAAAAAATAGATGCTTGTTGCCATGAGGTTTGGGATGGGCTGTTAGGCAACACTATTACAGAAACGTTGGTGGAGAAAAAGAAGAAACTCATCACCAAGCAGCTTCACGGGCCATGATGGCCGACAAGCCCATGAAGAGGTGCCCGCAAGTATAACACATCATCGCCTCCACTAAAGAAGGAAAAGCAGAAAAAATGGATCCAAATAACAGAGGCTGCCTGTTGATACAAACTTTCTGTCAACAGTGACACATGCTAACAAGAGTGCAGGCAGGGACTCCTTTTCCTGACAGCAGGCAGTAGGTTTAGAACCTCCTGTGTGTGCAGTACTGTGCCAAGGGAAGGTAAAAACCCTGGAGCCTTCCTGGTGAGGAGGTAAAATCTACACAATGAAGCCCTTTCAAGACTCAGCTGGTAATCAGGTGATAACACAACAGGTATGTTCACTGTGCTTCCACGGTAATCAATACTTTTATCATTATTGTTAAAGAGAAATTCACATCTGAAAAATGCATCAAATACAGACCTAAAAATGCCCCCTGTAACGATTACATGCAAATATAAAATCTTTGTGTGGATGGAAATACTAACTTACACAGCAAACGAAAGGCTCCAACCCCAGTGCATCAGGGCTCTGAAACATGAGGTCTGGTTGAAGACGTGGTATGAGAAGTCTGGGAGTAGAGGATGAATTGGGAGGTGGGCCTACTCACCCACTAAAGTCAGCTCACAAGTAAGGACACCTTGCCTAACACAACAACCCCCCACCACAACAGGCAAAGTTATTTCTAGAATTTCTGCAAAGCTTTAAGAACTAAAAGATCAAAGTCCATTCTACAAGTACACTTTTTCTAATGCCATGGAGATTTCATATTTCAGAAAACCTCTCTCAAATGCCATGTTTTCAATCTATATCCACTTTTAGGTATAAACATCATTGAACATATTTGACATGGAATTACTCCTGGAGTCATCCAGAAGTTAAAGAATAATGTACTGAAGATAACCCTTATACTACCCCACCCCATCAGACTGATGGGAGGTCCTCCCCTTGCTCCTTACAAGACACCCAGCCTTTCCTCCTTACCTCCCCACCACAAGCTGCCTAAGCAACCAGACTCAATAAGGAGACTATAATTAGAAGTGATCATAGGCCACTCCCTAGGCACACAACAGGGATGTCTCCTCAGGCCTTGCATGCATGTAATTTACGATGCATAATAATAAACACTTTAGACCCACCCACCTAACTAAGCATCTAATACAATCAGGCTTTTGCCCCATCACTCTAAGAAGTTCCACACTGTGAATCCAATTTTCAGCCCTCTCCAGGGCCAAAAGCTGATGATACACCTGTACTTGGTGCCCAAGACCACTAACCTGGCCCAATAGAAGGAAAAGGAGACTAGAACCCTCAGATAGTACTTTGGAAGCATGTTGGGCCTAAACTACATACTCCTATTTGCAGGAAATGAAATGAACTCATCTTTTAGCTTCACTGATAGTTTTCTTTCTTACATACATTATAGCTTTGTTGTACCTACCAGTTATACTGTTCTAAAGTTTTTTTTAATTTTTCCCTAAAAATATACATATATTCAAACTTCATCATAGTTGACTATTTATTTCCATAGGTGTTCTTCATAGCATTTAAACTAAAAAGTGAGAGTAGCCTGGAGCAGACACTGTTGCTTTCCCTCTGGCCCCTTCACCCCACTCACTCCCACAAACTGACCCTTCCTCTCCCAAACAGAGCCCCCATTTGTTCAGGGATCATCCTCCTCCACAAGCTGTGCCCTTCAGAGAGGCTGGCTTGTCCCTAGCCCCAGAGGGTGGGACCTGGTGCTGTCAAGCCAACTATGGTGGCAACATGCCACTTACCAATGATTTGTTTAGGCTCAAGCCTGTGACCCAACGTTGCTCAATATGAAATGGGAGGAAGTCTGATGGAGATGTCTGGAAAAGATTCATTGTTCTTAAAGACACACAAAGAAAAAACGTCTTCTTTTTTCCTGTCTCTGGACATTGCTCTACCTGGGCACAATGCTTGCAATGTCTGCAGGCATTTTGCCACCCTGAGGACAAACCTGGCACACTGAGGACACTAAGGACAGCAGAGCAGGGAGGCAGAGAGTCCGGACTGTTGATGTCACTGAACTGCTGAATTAGCCAACTCTGGGGCTGCCCAGCCTTGAGACTGCTTTTCATAGAAGAAAAAGACAGTCCTTATTATTCACATTTATATTTGGGTTTTCTGTTACTTGCAACCAAAAACATCCTGTAGATACTAAAATAAAATCTGACAGCAGAACAGGAAACAAATACTAGTATAATTGAAAAGGTCAAAAAAGTTATATTCCTCCATTTCATTTCCTAAGATGTATTATTTTCATTTATTTATACCTACAATGGAAACTAGACGTAGAAAGTAAAATTCTTAGAAGTCAGAAAGGTAAAACTTTGTTATCCAGGACTGATAGTCCATGTATAAAGTAATTCTGTATGAAGATATACTCCAGATATCTAGTGCGAAACTTTTAAAAAGTAGAGCTATTTTTATTTTAAACATTTTTGATACACATTTCTTAAACGCAGGATTCCAAAACTTTATTGTTAACAGATATTAAGTATCAATATTATAAAACACAATATATATACCAATGAAATATAATATTCAAATCAAATATGTTTTATATACATTTTAATATATTTATTCCTTTTATAGGAATCACATTTCATCAGACTTTTTGAGTCAATGCACAATTGCTTCTACTTTTCTTGATCTGAATTGGGGCTAGCCTACATCACAGTCAAAACCACTCACTAGGGAAAGAGTCAGAGACAGAAATAAAATGAATGAAGCAGGAGCTAAATGGTAACCTCCACCCCTCCATTTCCAACAACGAAGGAAGCAGAAAAGTGGTGATGAGGGCAGAGAGAGCTGTCTTCCTTATGTCAAATAATTATTAATAATTCTAATAATGGCCTACAAAAGAGCTGTGCATATATTAACTCAGTTAAAACTCCAACAGCCCTAGGAAGCAGGTACCGTCCTTATCACCAGTGGCAAGTCAGAGAAGTTAAGTCACTGCCAGGACTGGAACCCAGGCAGTTAGGCTCCCACAGTGCTCACCTAATTAAGCCTAACATTAACAGAAAGTGATGGAGGAGGTGCAGGAAAGCATACTTTGAAAATAATTTTTTTTTAAATACATAATAGAGATCTGGTAGAAGTCACAGAACTAAATAGCTATTAAATCCAAAAGAGGACCTGGAAGTTGGTTTACTCAGGACACTAGAGTCAGCCTGCAAGCAGAATGATCTTCCCCTTGGACAGGTTAAAAGCAAGGCTTTTCTGTGATATTAACTCAGCACAGACTAAATGGCCTACCCCAACGGGCTGTCTTTATCTCCAGAAAATCACCACACTGTTCCCTGTCCTGTCGGCTGCCACAAACACTGTCACGGCTGCTTTATCCCTTACATAAGAAACCAAAGGCCCTTCTGGTTGCTGGGCAGCCACTCCTCTCACTCCCAGGCCACAATCTGCTGACAGCAGGGGAAGGCCTGAAATTTACAACCTGAAGACTGGGTGGTGGATAATTTGTTACATGAGTCTAATGGAACAGGATACAGCCATTTAAGTATTATGTAAGTCTTCACTTACTGATGTGGAAAAATGTCCAAGACATGTTAAGTCAAAAACACAGTGTTAGACCATGTATAATGACTACTCATGTAAACTGCGTTTGTATGTGTGCACACACAAGATAGAGAGAGGGAGAGAACACACACAAGCAAGAACAAGCATAGAAAGCACGTCTACCAAACTTTGAACAATGGCTATCAGGGGATTGTAGAATTTAAAGAGCTTTTTCATATTTAAATTATTTTTCGCTTATTCATATTATTCAAATATTTATAACGAGTACGTAAAATTTTATAACCAGAAAAAAATATAAAGCTATTCTTCATTTTGGAAAAAAAAGCTGCCAGGGCATTTTAGAAAGAGATTTTTTTCCAAAGCCTGAATACTTACCATAAAAAAGAAAAGAACAACTCATCAGACATGACACTAGGCCATAATTTTCTCCAAACTTGTCTTACTTTTCAACTTTGAAGAACACTCAAGACCAAAACAATATAAAATAGCATCTTTACCAAGACTAAAATGCCCTAAAAACAGAAAGTAATTTAAATTTCCTCTGTCCAACACTGTAATTAAACTTCTGTAATAACACATAAATGTACAGAATGCCTTGTAATGATCTAGTTATAAAGGAGTTTTGCTGTCTTTAGGGAAAGCTATGTTTCTCTAGTTGTTGTTTACTGAAAAATATAGAAAAATAATAGAACTGGGCAAGAAGAAATTGTCTCTGTCCAGTCATTCAGTAGCTTGTACTGAATGAGAATGAACAAACGTGTGATACCTTTGAATGCAAAAAGGTGATGAAATTTCCAATCATGTTAGGATTCATTCATATGACCTGATAGCCTTAGCCCACATAAGTCAGCCGTTCCTCATTCTGCTCAAACACGACAGGTTTAAGCTGCCACAACAGAATTCCCTTCAGTGCATGCTCAGTGAGCAACACTGGTTCATAAAAATCACATCTTTTCCATTAACACTGAGCCAAAGATTAGGGCCTTTCCACTAAGAAACACAATATAAAGCACAAACGGGGATGTAATTTAGCTGGGTACATGAAATGGAGCCAATCTGCAGCGTTTGCTGCCTTTTGAAATCATTTATATTGATAAATTAATACTGTACTGACCCATCAACATTTTTCTGTGCTCATTCTTTTTCAGCCACTAGCAGATCTCCATTTTTTTGTCATCATCAGGAGCACTTTCTAATATGTCTGCAGTTTGCATCTTACTAGAATTCAGAGAACCACAGCAAGCCCATCTCCACACTGTTACATGCTGGGGCCGCTGTGTGGGCCCCATTACATGGCCCACTGCACTCCAGCTTTCCTGTCCCATTGCCCACAGTGTTCCTAGCCTGTCTTCTCATCACTACTTGCTGCTGCTGTAAGGAAAGACACAGGCCATGTATGTCCCCTGTCTTCCTCAAAACCTGTGCCTGCCATGGCTTCCATAGCCACTCACTCCTCTTCTCCAGCACTTCTTTCTCTTCCCTCTTCTCTCTTCCGTCTCAAGCCACTGTTCAGTCTTTGTGCAAAGGATCTGACCTTTTAAAACGTAAGCCAAAGGAAGCTTTCTTTACAAAGAAAGCTTGCAGTCCGAAAACCAGACTCTGGTAGCCTAACCAAGCAAGTCTATTCTCCGTGCAGAAATCATAGTGATTCCTTTAAACCTAAAGGTCAACTCGGGTCACTCCCCTGCTCTTAGCCCCCCTGGGCTCCCCATCTTACCTTAGAGAAAAAACCCAAGTCCTCACCAAGACCTGTAAGCCCCACCTGGTCTAACCCTTACCTCCCCTCTCCCACCCCGTCCTTTCTCCGCTCCCTCTCTCCTCCAACTCTATTGACTTCTACGAGATTCCCAAGCCTATTTATGACTCAGAGCCTTTGCACTTACTGTTCCCTTTGCTTGGAACACTCTTCCCAAAAATAATCACAAAGCTGCTCCCCACTTAACCCAAGACTTGGCTATAAACCCTCTTCAGAGAGGCCTTCCCTGACCCTGCTCTCTAGACCAGCACACACAATCAAGCTTCATCTTCCTATAATATTATCTTAAATGGTATTATACATTTGCTTGTCTTTTGTTTATTGTCCATCTACCCCCAAAAGAATGGAAGCTGGGGCTTCATTTGGCACACAGCAGGCACTCGATAACTATTTATAGAATGGCTTAAAAACAATAAGGATAGTCTAATCCAGGCAGACTCAAAGAGTGGCCAATCCATATCTTAAAAGAGTAACCCTAACTTCCCTCAAATTAGATAAATCCTCAAATGTAACTCTGCAGTCTTAAATAGAACTTAATGAATGTCACTTAAGGTTTTCTCAATGATCTAGGATTATTAACACAAAAGTTAGTCAACTTCACTTTGTGGTATATACGGCCACGGACAGAGATATAAGCAGTGTCATTTTGTGTGGGAATGAGCCAGAATGCCTTTCTAGAAGTACGTGCTCAGACATACATGAGCCAGAATGAGATTCAGTTCATAGGAACAGGGCAAGTAATCCAGGCTAGCCAATCAGAGTCCCCATCTCCCTTACCCAGTGATCCGCACAGGAAAGGTGACATGACCCCAGTAAGGCCAATCAGAGTGGTTCTCAGGTACTGGTGTAAGCCCTAGGAGAGAGGCCTCACTCTTCTCAAGGGTCACTAGCTGTCATGGCCAGGACCATCTCTCCTGCACCTGGCTAAGTCAGCCTGAGAATGAAGCAGAGGCACAGAAAACAAACAAACAAACACAGAACAAGAGTGGAGAGGTGTATTTTCCACCAAGGGAGGAGATGGAAAAAGAGAGTAGATGTGAGAGTGGGTGAGTGGACATGAGAGTGGGTGAGTGGACGTGAGAGTGGGAGATACCACTTACATCCTTGTTGATAGCCATACCTAAAGCCACGTTCCTTTAGGCTAGTTGCATATGTCATTAAATTCCCCCTTTTGCTTAAGTTAATTTGAGCAGGGTTTCTACCACTTGCAACTAACAGTCCTTACAAATACCAATACACTCAACAGGTACCATTCTGATTCTGGTGGAACAGAAGAATTAAGAGAAACAAAAAGAAGGCCCAGGCCGGTTAAACACACACACACACACACACACACACACACACACACACACACACACACACAAAGGTTGCCAGGGCCTGGACAAAGGAGGGAATAAGGAGTGACTGCTTAATGGTTACAGAGTTTTCTTTTGGGGTGACGAAAATTTCAGTTTGGGAACTACATAGAGATGGTGGTTGCAAAACATTGTGAATGTACTAAATGCCACTGAATTGATCACTTTAAAATGGTTAATTTTATGAATTTCATTTCAATAAAAAAGACTTAACATACAAACAATGCTGCAATGTACTTCTTAATATAACAGTCTTTCAGTATATCTATCATAATTTCCTAGAAGAGCAAATTGGGTCAAATGATATGTACATTTTTAAGACCATTGATACATATTAACAAATTAGTTTCCAGGAAGATCATGCCAAATTATAGTCCTATCAAAGGTGTGTTACAGAGCTAACACAGTATATTGTCATCAGAAAAACACAGCAACTTTGTTAACATAATAGGTAAACACATTTTAATCTGTAAATTTATATATCTTAGATTAGTGAGGAGTGACATTTAAAACACTGGGTCTTGGTATTTCTTCATTTGTGACATGTATACATATATTTTAAACATTTATCATAATTTTTTGTTAATATTTAGGAGCTCTTTATATATTGAAGCTATAACTATTTCCTCTCCTGTAAGTTTCAAATATTTTTCCAGTTCATTATTTACTTTTTACTTGAGTTAAAAGTGATGTGTCTGGGACCGGCCCAGTGGTGCAGCAGTTAAGTTTGCACGTTCCACTTCTTGGTGGCCCGGGGTTCACCAGTTCGGATCCCAGGTGTGGAGAATGCACCACTTGGCAAAAGCTATGCTGTGGCAGGCGTCCCAAGTATAAAGTAGAGGAAGATGGGCATGGATGTTAGTTCAGGGCCAGTCTTCCTCAGCAAAAACAGGAGGATTAGCAGTAGTTATCTCAGGGCTAATCTTCCTCAAAAAAAAAAAAAAGTGAGGTGTCTGTTTGTGTATGTATCTATTTTAGGAGCAGGAAGAGAAGAATGGTTCCATTCTCTCAAAAATAAATACCTGCAATATGATACACACACACACAAAGGAAGATTAGGTGATATTTTACTTCCACTCCAAGAGGTCAGCACCATGAAAGAATATCTGGGGCACTTGCCCAAGCCTCACCAAGCCTGTCCTCAGCAACAGCCCTCCAGCCCTGCTGCCCCTTCTTCCCATATCCCAGTCAAGGTTTTCCAATCTCTTCTCCCTTTTGTCCACAGAAACAGTCCTTTCTTACAGTTACTCCCCTTGGGATCCAAGGGGTGGGTCTGATGATGAGTGCACGGAGACAAGGGAGAAGGTTAGAGGGATCTTTCAGGAGACCTTAAATCATGTTCTTGAATCGCTACTTTAATGATAGGAGCTTCCGGCTGGTGAAAACAATCTCTGTGGCAGGAAGGCTTTCAGGAATTTTTCAAAACATCCACACAGGTGGCTGCCCCTCCCCCACAGACTTAGCTCCATCTATTTGGAAATCACATTTTGGGGGCTTTTAAAGAGTTATTTATTCCAGACTTAGACTACAAGCTCTGGCATCCCAATGCTGTGCACAATGCCCAACACATGATTGGTACTGGAGAAAAAGTAACTTTTAAATGAATAACAGGACTCTGGACCCAGCTGCCTACGTCCAAATCCCAACTCTGCCACTTCCTAGCTGTGTAACCTTGGACAAGGTTCTTAACCTCTCCGTGTCTCATCTATAAAATGGGGATAATGAGATTACCTAACTCACTTGAGAGGATTAAATGAGTTAATACACATAGAAGTATCTCTGGCAGTGCTTGGCACACGGAAAATGATGATTAAATGCTAATTATTATTATTATTATTACAAATGAGGAAGTCTGTTACTAAGAGGAATCAAGATGAACAAGAAGCTATTCACGTTCTCAATGTACTTATCATCTAGTGGGGAAATCAGGGAACATAAGTAAGTAGAAGACAAAGCCAAAGGCTTTAAAAGACAAATGAGAGGTACAGATGCTGTAGGAATTCTGAGGAAAGATCACTTCAGGGCAGAGGGATGAAGAAAGCTTATATGGAAGATGTAACATGCTTATGCTGTCTCCTGGAAGAATTTTAGATGGCAGGATGGGCAACACCTTCTAGGAAAAGAGATGATGTATTAGCGGGTTCTCTGAGAAGTAGATGCCCAGTCACGATTAGACATGCAAGAGATTTCTTGGGGATACTACTTGTGAAGGATAAAGGGGAAACAGCTGAGCAGGCAGGGAGTGGCTTCAGACCACAATACAGGTCTGACCCTGCGAAGGAGAAAAGAAAGGAACGAGGGCTGGCAAGGAAGAGTCTCAGACTTCAACTCAGTTCTGAGAAGGTGCTGGCCAGGCCAATAGGGAGTCCTCAAGCCAAAGACACCCTTCAGAGGCATCTGGGTCTCAAAAGAATGGGCCACATTAATACTCCTGTTGGCTCAGTAACTGGCGGGGAATAGCCCAAGAGAAACTAGGCTTTGGCACTGGTGGTAAATTCAGAGGGCAGCAGTCGGAGCCTTCAGTCAATCATGCTCCCTGAAGTGGGAGATCTAAGTGGCGCATTCTCATGGCTCCCACAGTTGGGCACAAGCGATGTCGCTCGTACTTTATGTGTCCTTGAAAGCATGGCTGAGGTTCAAGGTTCAACAAATATGTGCCGTCACTTAAAATCAAACACAAGACAATATCAGTGGGATCCTTATCTTTTTCAAAAGGGATATTTTTTAACTAAACCACAATTGTAATAGCAAAATGAAAGTACATATTCACTTTTAAAGATTACAACTACTTTGAAAATAGTATTCAATATCTTCCAGATGTGGTTTCAGTTTCTAAAACAACACAAGAGACATAAAAAGAGTTATGAGACATCTCCTCTCTAAAACTCAAAGCTAAAATCCTGAATTGAGGATACAGAACTCATGCAGTAACAAAGCTCTACTAAGAATCTAGACGGTAGATCCCTTATGAACTGATTGCTTAAAGCAGCAATTTGGTCAAAAGATACATGAGAAAACATTTTGCAAAGTGTAACGTGCTACATGAATATGAGATAACAATACAAGAGAGCTACATCTCATGTGGGTTAAGGCACATTAAAGGCAAAATGGAGAAAGTCAAAATCACTCTTAAACACTAGAGTCACGCCCAGCAGGGAAGATGCTACCACAATGAGAGGCACAAAGAAAAGAAGACCACTGAGGACACAGCACCCTTGTCGCACCTCACGCCATTATGAGGAGCGTGGTCACTAAGCAGAAGGGCAGGCAACATCTGCACTACTTAAAATGTCCTGATTATATATATATACGTCCCCCTTCCAGCCAAGCTTTTAATATGTAAGTTAAATGCATTTATGAGATCACTCCCCAAAAGAACAACAACAAAGTCTCACAGATTACATTTCCTTTATTTTAAAGGGACACTTGACACAGAAGAGGAGCAAGACATACTCAGTTCCTGATCACCACACCAGCATGAAAACTGGCTCAGCAGTTGACTTGGCCTCTTCTCACATATAAAAAAACAGAAGCCATCGTGTGAGCTCCCTAAACATCCCAGTCATCCAGCATCCCCATTCCTGCTTCCTCCAATTGGCTTTAGAGGAAAACGCGTCCCTATTGTCAAGCCTGATCTCCTGCCCGACACTCTTGATCCCACTGCAGACAACACCTTTCTCCATTTATATCCCCTTTCTCTCTACCGTTTCTTCAATTTCACTCTTTTATTAGTTCCTTCTCCTAAATATAAACTGAAATTCACCTAGGTCTTAAAAAATATAAAAATCATATTTATACACACACACACAAATACATGCACACACTCATCCAGCCTTGATCTGGAATTTCCCCTTCTCTTTCTGGTATATTAATCTGCACTCTTTCCATTGCAAGACTCGGAAATACAACTCAAGCTAGCTATAGCAAAAACAGGGTCTTATTTCCTCCTGCAACTGAGAAGCTCAAGGTGAAGATGGAATAGACATGGCTGAATTCCTCCACTGGGCTATTCTCACTCTCCATCTTTCTGCTCTGCTTCCCTCTGAGTGTGAACTCAATTTGAGGCAGGTGCTCTCCACACGAGAGGAAAGACAAACACTGGCAGTCCAGGCTACATCCTCATGGTCTGCAATCCGAAAGAAGGGGAGCTCTCACTCTCCCAGCATCCATGTTTCAAATCTCAGGGAGACTGGGACTCCCGGACCATTCACCAAAGGAAGAAAGTGAATTTGGCTCCTCCTCTGCTTAGAACTCTTCCCCGGGTTTCCTGCATCTACCTACACCACAGGATAAAAGTCACCGTACACTTAACTCCATGATGGCCACACCATTACCTTTGCACAAGCTCCTCTTTCTGTAGTCCCCTCATCCTCAACTTGTCCACCTGGGAAACTCCCGTATTCATTATTCCAAACCCACCTCAGACCCAACCGCCTTCAGGAGGGACCACTCCAAGAGGCCTTTCTGCTGTGCCTCCTCTGCACCTTGTAGCCACCTCTACAATTTCATCCCACTCCACCAAGGAACCTAGAGCCTTATGGCAAATGTAGTTGTTTATGTGTCTGTCTCTCCTACCAAACTATAACTCCTGAGGTTGTTTCTCATTAATCTCCGAAGACACAGCCCTACTGAGCAAACACACACACACGAAAAAATGTTTGTGAAGCTAAATTTTTTTTAAAATCCAAAGACAAGATAGTTGTTTACCACATTTATATATTAACTATTTTTAATTTTACAGTACAGTAACTTATATCCCTTCTTTTAAAAATAATTTAAAACTTAAATTGAATCAATTTGCTATGTTGAAAGTCAACTTTTTTTTAAAAATAAACAATTCTCTACAGTTTTATCCATGGTACTCGTTTGAAGACCAAAGATCAGTACTCTAAACAGCTAGTAAAAGTATTTACGCCCATCTGCAAATAAAGCACTTACAAAACAAAATAAAAATTACAGAAGTTTACATCAAAATCTTCTGCACGTACCAATTCTCCCTCTTCCCAGGATAAAAGGTAGAAGCCAGCCCTTGTCAGTAATCTCAAACAAAACATCTGAGCTCAACGAGACTTTTATCCCAGGTTCACCTTTCTCACGTCAGAAGTCTAGACAATCTCAAGCCCAGGAAGCAGGTATTTGTGCTACACATGTGTGTCCAAAGTTCATTTTATATTCCAGAGGTTACAGACATAAAATGTCAGTAATTGATTAAAAATTAGCAAAGGGAACAAGCATACGACAAAATTACTTTGCTTCAAACAACTGAGAAAGACCATACCAAGACCATCTGAAGAGCATGAAATTACACCTCCCAGCTTTGTTCCAGTTGTAGAATGTCCATGTGGCACCAATGGCCATGCAAATATTTTACCACCTGCTAGGCCTGCCAAGGGCACTGAGAGGCCAATGAACATGAATACACAGAAGGAGCTTCTGCCACGTTCAAATCAAATAGAACCTCAAGTCTCCCTAAAAGAATATGGTAAAACAGACCAGGAAGAGAGCAGCAACACTCAAAGCAATATTTTTGAGAGACACGCAAAAGCTGCTGAGCTTCTGTTTATATGGTAACATTCATTCTGGTGGGTAAATATGTTTTTCTGGTGTGTAAATATGCTTTGAGTCAGATAACTAGCAGAAGCACAACATGGGCTTTGTAGTCACATGAATCCCAGCTCTGCCATTTATCAGCTGGGAGCTGGCAGACAAGCAGCTCACCTCACTGAGCCTCAGTTTCCTCCTCTGTAGGCTGGGTGCAGGGACATCTCCTGAATCATACGTTGCAAGAAGATTCAAATGAGATCATGAGGATAATAAACAACCATATCATAGCTTTCTACCCTCTCATTAAGCTCCAGACCCCATGTCCAACAACCTCCTAGACATTTCCATTTGGATCTTACCTTTTTCTCAAACTCATCTGCCCCTGTCATTAGCCAGCATCTCCTCCCAACTCTTCTAGCTCTATCCACGACACTCCCATTCTCCCAAATACCTAACCACCAATTATCAAATTATAAAAACGTGTTTATTGCTAGTCAGACTACAGTGGAGATGGTAGTCTCAACCCTTGCTGCTTCCAGGGCCAATGGGAGCAACACTCAGGAAAGCACTGTGAATCAAGTCATAAACTTGCTCAAACCCAGCAATTCAACTTCAGTGGAATCTATTATAAGGAAATAATGCAAATTATAGAAGAAAGTGCTTCATAGAAAAAAAGAAAAAGATGTTTACAGCAGTATTATTTATATCAGAAAAAAAGAGAAAAAGAGAAAGAAAGGAAGGAAACAATTTATCTAAGAAACGGTAAGCTCAATTATGGTACATAGTCTCAACAAACGTTTGCGGTTAATAAAAATGAGAGAAACAAAATATGGGGAAATGCTAATAATAAAAGGCAACATTTAAAACTGTGAGTGAACTTGTCCCTACTTAAAGCATCAGAGGCACAAAATGGAAACATACCAAAATGGTCTATTTTGCTTTATCAGTATATAGGACATTTGTGAGAGACTGTTCTCTCCTCTCTGGTTCCAAATATTTGGTCCAAACTCTGGTGTCACTTGAGTTGACTTGACTGTGGCCTCTGACCCCAAACCTCTTCTCCTTCACATTAATCCCTCCTCGCCTAGCTTCTGCAAACGTCGCTTTCAGGACTTCATGTAGAGAATCACTAGTTCCTGCTGCACTGGTCCTTTATAATCCCACCCCTTCTCCAGTCATGGAGCGTCTTATTTCAGGTCCTTGTCATTTGTCTGTTTCATCATTGCCAATCTTCTCAGCAGTCTTCCTGTCTTCAGCACCACCCCTCCCATCAACCCCAATCCAGGTTTCCCCCCTGCTGGTAGAGAGGCAGGTCTCAGATCCTATCACTCGACCTGCTAAGATTTCTCCAAACTGGCCCTCTCACCTGCAGAATAAGATCTGAGCTTCTAACTAAGGCAAACAAGGCCCTTGAATCTAGCCCCAACCTTCCTCAGCTTCAGCCAGTCAGGCCACCACCCCTTTCCTCCGCTAATACCCACCAGTCTGACTCACTGTCCTGCCCCTACTGCTGGCGTACACAGTACTCTAGTCACTTATCTGACACTGTGGACGCCCTCAGGGCCAGGGTTCGAGCACCCTACCCTCAGTGCCCAATGTTACCCTCACCAGACCCCCACTGGACACAAAGAAGAGTCAGGCTTGTGGTGTATAATGGTGGCTCACGTTATACTTCTTTTGGACAGAGCTAGTCTAACCATTCTTCAGGGCCCAGCATGAGGAAAACCTCCTTCAACATGCCCCTAGCTTTGTGCCATTCTTAATGATCTTTCTTGCCTCTTGAAATCCTATAATGGAGTCTACCATACGAGCCACTATCTAATTACATAACACACTTTACATTTACTACTATTTTATACCTGTTCTTCCTGCTATACCAATGTCATTTCCATACCCTATTTGGGGACACATAGTAGGCACTCAACTTTTAATAAGACATGGACTCTTTGCTGGAGCAATATGCAGGATGTTTTTTGTTTACTCATTTACTTTCCCAATGATGATTTCAACAGTGGAGGAAGAAGTGCAAGTCAAGGGAATGAACAGCTCTCTGTTCTTCCTCTAATTAACATAATACATATAAACCATTTAGTACATGGCTTGGTCCCTTGTAAGGCCTGTCTGTGCCTCAATTTCCCCCTCTGTAAAATAAAGTTAATACTATCAGGCCAATCTAAAATATATAGCCAAGTCAAAGTAGCTAAGCAAGTTCTAATTGGAGTCACTACCATGATAATAAGAAATATTCTACTCTTCACAGCTAATTGTGTTTCTCAGCCAACTGTCTTAAATACGGACTAATTTTTATGAAAAGAGAACAAACACACAACAATTATCAAAATAAGAAAGGGGGGGACTACCTGTCAAAATGCTTATTCTATCTCATTAAAGATGGGAGACAAGTAACAACAGGAGAGGAAACTGTTCAATGCCTACTCCAAGCTGAAGTAGTTTATACATCCTACTCACAACAACCTTTACAAGGCAGACATTACCATACCCATTTCACAGAGCAAAAAAGCTGAAGTTCAAAGACAGGCTAAGTAACTAGCCCAAAGCCACACAGCTGCGGGCTGCAAATCCAGGACGGCAGCATCATCTTTGTACATAAAAAATAACATTTATTATCACCTGAAGATAAAAGATGTGGAAAGCAAGAGTATTATATAAATATACAAGTAAAAATACAATAATAATTTCTATTCATTTCCTTCAAATAGTTTTCTTGATTTTGACTAATTCCTATTTTTCACATCAAGAGGCCTTTTGTTCTAAGTAGACTTTTCTTAAAGTAGCAAACAAGGTATGCAATGTGGTAGGCACTAGTGCATTGATGTACTATTTTCCTTTAAAGTCTTTAAACCACAGTTGTAAGCAGAAGTTTACATTAAACATTATGACTAGAACTCCTCAGACAAATGTCCAAAAATCTAGTCCTTACAGATAAAGATTACAGTAATAAAGTAAACTGGGCCATTCCACAAACGCACACATCAATAAAAAACAACACAGACCTAAGGAAATATCACGGAACTTTTCCATGTTACAAAACTGAGGTCATCATGAGCTCAATGAAATGATAAAAGAAAGTTCCTCAAAATAAGACACATACCTTACAGTGAAACCAAATTACACAGCCTTGAAAACTAACTACTTTCTCAGAATGGTAACAATGTACTCTGTGTCTCTAAGAAACCAAACCGATCTAGGTTTAATTGAGGCTGCCTTTATAAAATGAGGCCAACTTAATCCTGTAGACTTGGACAGAAGTTCAAGTTCTCCACCTCAGAAAAAGTCCCAACGTATCAAATGGTTTAAAATACTGCTCAACTCTCCTTTATCAAAAATGTCCCTGCAGTAGGTGTTAATCAGTCACTACTAGGACTCTGCACAATGCAACCTGTGTGTACATGGTATTTTACTACAGGAAGTAGAAAGTTCAGTTTACCAAGAACACCACATTTCACTTTCAAGGGTCTCGAGAACTAATCCCTCTAACAGTAACTAATTTACATTTCATTCCAACCGAACAAAACAGTGTAATTTCAAGAAATCCAAGACTGGGTATAACTTCACTTCGCAAAACCAGGTATGTGGGGTTTTTTTCCTTAAAGGTGCGTCATAGCATATAAATAGAAATAATTTGCAACTTTTAATCTCATGAATAAGATCTTTATTTAAAACTCTCACAAAGATAATGAATTCTTTTATGCCGTATTTCCTCAAATGACAGACATATTAAGACTCTATGCCCTAAACTAGGTGATGCTGCTCATCTTAAGAATAAAAAAGACATCTAAAAGAAACCTAAGGTGTCCTTTTCTCAGTGCCCAAATACACAAAGACAAGTCTGTCTATAGACAGCAAAGGTGTTTTCATCCTAAACAAAAGTTAAGACCAAAGAGGTAAGAAAATAGAAAACAAAACATAGCTTAGCAAACTAGCTACAGATCACACACAGCAGGTGACAGGAAGCCTTGTGGACACTTCACACCCACAGGGCTGAGCTTCATCTCAGGTCAACTGCAGGCCCACCTGGACTCTGCAGAACCTCCACCCAGCAGTCTCATAAAAACGGAAGAAGGTATATAATCATCACGGTCATCCTGGCAATAAAGGAGAAGCAGCCTCCTTGAACCCAAGAAAGTCACTCCTCCCTCCAAGAGACACCAGGAGCCCCCTTGACACCAAGGACACAAAGAAAGTGAAGCAGCCAGACCCAAAACAAAAATAAAATTTAAAAGAGGGGCATGGGAAGAGGGATGACAGTTAAATTAAATTTATCCTAGGACCACGTGGAGTCTCAGGCTATTTGGGGACTCAGACTCAAAAGTAAAAATAAAATTTAAAAGGGGGGTAGGGCGCGAAAGAGATGACAGTTCAATTAATTCTATGCTAGGACCACTTCGGGTCTCAGTCTACTTAGGGTCTCGGACTCAAAAATTAAAACTAAAAAATGGGAGGGGAGAAGACAGTTCAGTGTGTGTGCGAGAGGACCACTTGGGGTCCAGTATTTGCTGGGGAAGGGAGAGTCACGGCTGTGTCCGGCCTCGCGGTCACCCGGTGAGAATCTGGCTAAGTTTACACTCGAGAACGACAGAGCAGTGCCCGCTTTCCCGGGAACAATGCCCGGACCTGGAGAAGAGGGTCTGAGGGCCCCACTCACTCCCTCGGGATCCCGGCCCCGACCCCTCACCCGGCCCGCGCCCGTGCAGGTGTCCCCGGCGCCCGCGCCCCTGTGCGCGCCTCACCCAGCAGCGCCCGCAGGTGCTTCAGGCGGGTCAGCACGTCCTTCTTGGGGTCTAGCACCTTCTGGGTGGACTTCTTCACATCCCCGTGGCTCCTTCGGGAGAACATCCCGCCGCGGGAATCCCGGGCCCCGCCGGCGGGGCAGGAGACGCCTGCGCCGCGCGAGTCACCACATAGAGTCGGGGCCGGCGCGTGTCGCGCGGGCCACTCGCCGCCCCCCCGCTGGGCCGCCGCTGCCGCCGCCTCAGCTGTGGCTCCAGGAAGGAGGGGCGGGCCGGGCACGGCGAGGGGCGGGGCAGGAAGGCGGTGTCGACGCGGAACCGACCGCCCCGCCCTGCGGGAGGCGCCGGCTAGCCCCTAGGATGCAGCGCACGCGCGCGCGGTCCAGACCCGCCTCATGGGGGCGGGCCGGGAGCGCCGAGCCGGCGCCGCGAATCACAAAGAAGCTTGCAGCACGCTGTGCTCGCTGTACTACCTGTCCCGGGATGCATCGCGACAGGGCCCTCCAATTAGGCTGGCGTGACTTCCGTACGACGGGAGTCAGTGGGCCGGCTCTGAGTATTTCCCCTGTCCCCACCCCACCGTAGGCCGCAAGTGCTGCTGGGAAATGTAGTTCTCGAGGAGGCGAGCCGCTGCGACCCCCTTCCCAGGGTCCTAAGCAGCTGGGTACCGTCGCCCACCCCGTACCCCGGAGGCCCGGGGCTCCCGTACCTTCATTCTCGGATCTGTGCGCCCACCCCAGTTCCCTCTAGTGCAACGTGAACCACAGGAACATCTCAGTAAAAAAAGTTTCAAGGCTTTTCAAATGCAAGCCGCTTTAAGTTTTGGCTTCTTTCACACTAGGAAGCCAGGGAGCGAGTGGGAATGCCTTTGACCATACCACAATCGGAGCTCCAATTTCACGCTAAAATGAATAGCTTTAGCAGCAGGGCATGCCTAGGTGAGGAGTCCAGCCAGTACCCTTGGTTCCTGGGACCCAACCTCACGGAGTCCCTCACTGGAGGGCTCCTCAGGATCTTGCGTCTTGCTTTGTAGGAAGTGCATGTTCTGTTGTGCAAGATATAGTAGCAGAACCAGAAATAGAACCTGAGGGACCTGACTCTCAGGCCGGTATGCTTTTTAAGGCCAGGCCCCTGTAACCCGGGGCAAGACTTTGAGATGGAAGATGATCTTGAGATTTCTTACAAGAGATCTGGAGAGTTATTTACTGGCATCTGGATCCTTTCATGCTCCAAATTTTGACAACATTTTAGCAAGTACTTAAGCTGGATCTTTAAAGTCATGTGCTTTCCATCAAATTGGGACTACGCAATTGGATCTTATCTCATTCAGCTGAACTATGGCGGGCGGTGCAGCTGGGCATTTAGACAGCTTTGTATCCTCGTCACTGAGCACACTATTTGGCCTCTAGACGCACTCAATAAAAATTTGTTAAATAAAATGGAATAAAAAACTGAAACAGTCCTATGTATTTATCCAAGCATGCAAAAACTATCTCCTAGGGGTTGGCCCTGTGGCCGAGTGGCTAAGGTCCCGTGCTCTGCTTCGCAGGCCCAGGGTTTCGCCAGTTGGAATCCTGGGTGCCGACATGGCACTGCTCCTCAAGCTACGTTGAGGCCGCATCCCACATGCCACAACTAGAAGGATCCACGACTAAAAGTACACAACTATGTACCAGGGGGCTTTGGGAGAAAAAGGAAAAATAAAATCTTAAAAAATATGTGTATGTATATCCCCTAGTTGTTGGAGCCTCTCTCTATTTTTAGTATTGTCAAAATAGCTTTGATAGAACCCGGATATATTCATACAAAGAAATATTACTCAGCAATAAAAAAGAATGGACTCCTAGTAAACCCAATAACACGGATGAATCTCAGACCCTGAGATGGAAGCCCTACCCTCAGGATAAAGGCAGAACTGCCATACCAGCCTAGGTTCCTAGATGACATCCCAATCAGGACCACAAACCCTCCAAAACTGTTAGAAGAGAGAAATAACCTTATCTCTTAAGTCAAGGCATTTTGGGTGTCCTTGTTACAGCAACTTAGCCTATACTGATTACACTTAGTAAGTCATAATATTCACTGCCCCATTCCTTTAGAAGAAGATACCTTTCATTACCTTGATTGAAAAAAATAGGATGCACTTGTCTTAGGGAATTCAATTTTTCTATCAAAGCAACCTGTCATCAAAGTCATTTATTAAGCACCTACTGTGTGCAAGGCATGAGTCTAAACCTTGGGGATAAAAAGATGTATAAAATGCAGCCTCCTGACCTCCAAAGCTTCCAATCTAGTTGACGGCCAGAGCAACTAGATACAGTCACACACCCCATAACAATGTTTTGGTCAAAGATGAACTGTGCAGATAATAGTGGTCCCATAAGATTAGTACCGTAGAGCCTAGGTGCATAGTAGACTACACCATCTGGATTTGTGTAAGTACACTCTGTTATGTTTGCCCAACAACGAAATTGCCTAAGGACACATTTCTCAGAACGTGTCCCTGTGATTAAGCGATGCATGACTGTAAGTGAAGAGGTAAACGACAGTGTACAGTGAACACATGACACTATCAGAACTTGATAGTACCAGAAACAGGCATTTGTGCATATAGGTTCATCTCATCCATCATATCTAGACTTTACTTACTGATGAAAATGCCTTCTCTAAAAAAGGCAAGGAACATAAATTCTTATTTTGATGCTTTTTCACCCACATGTATATAAATGTGGGATAAGAGTACTTCTCATTTTCTGTTGCTCTCCAAAATCTTTCCTACTGGACTGCGAGCTCCTTAAAGACATTCACCTGCTTTGTAATTAATTTTTTATCCCTAGAGGTTCAGAGTGCCAAGAATTTTGCAGATAAAAGTGCTATCAAATAATGTCACTTTCATTAATAAATCAAGATAATGAAGTCAAGAGTCAAAAACTTGCAATGCAAATTAAAACTACCCTGAAACACCATTTGAATTAGCAAAAAAAAAAAAACAAAAACAAAAACAAGATTTAACAACATGCTGGTAGCAAAACTATAGAAAAACATAGCTGATAGGAATGTAAAATAGTACAACCCCTATGGAGTGGAATTTGGCCAAATTACATATTATTTGCCCTTTGACACAGAAATCCTACTTCTCAGAATCTACTCTGAAGATATACCTCCACAAATACGAACCCACACGTGGAAGTTTACTCCTTCCAGCATTGTTTATAACAGCCAGTGGAGTGAGCTGAACAGATGTGTCCATGTCCTAATCCCTGGGACATGTGATTGTGACTTTTTTTAGAAAAGGGGTCTTTGCAGGTGTGATGAAGTTAAGGATTTCAAGGTAAGATCACCCCGGATTATCTGGGTGGGCCCTAAGGAGTGTCCTTCTAGAGGATAGAAGAGGAGAAGACACATAATTAGAGAAGAAGGCCATGTGAAAATGGAGGCGCAGGTGGAACTCGTGTAGCCACAAGCCAAGTGACGCTTGCAGCCACCAGAAGCTGGAAGAAGCAAGGACAGATTCTCCCTGGGGCTCTTCCAGAGGGAGCCCAGCCCTGCCAAAACTTTGATTTCAGACTTCTGAACTCCAGAACCGTGAGCAAATTTCTCTTGTTTTAAGCAACATAATATGTGGTAATTGGTTGAAGCCGCCCTGGAAAATGAATACCAGCAGATACTGGCGAGAACTCAGTGTGACTGTCTAACAGGATCTGATTGGATCTAGTGCATGTGTACACATGTAAAAGTGGCTGCTTGAATCCAGTGCGTCCACATAATGTAGTGCTATGCAGTACTACGCAACCATAAGAAAGAATGAGAAAATTACCTATGTCCTCATTTGACCTAATCTCCCAGATACATTGTTAAGTATAAAAGCAATGGACAGAACATAAAATACGTCTTTATTTGCTTATTTTTTCAAAAAGAAGCAGTGGAAGGATAAATCAAAAACTAACATTAATGCCTACCTCAGTGGAATGGAGGATAGGGCGGAAAGGAGAAGAGATGGCACAAGGTCCTCTCCAACAACATCATTTCATATAGTTTTGACTTTTGAATCATTTAAATGCTTTACATATTCAAAAATTAAAAGAAAAAGAGGAAACAAATCTAAAAATTGAAAATAAACAGAACAAACAAATGAACTCAACCATATATCTAATTGGTAACATAACTAAACAGAGAAAATAATTATTTCAAGTGACTTTTGAAAACAGTATCCTGATTGTACCTCTGTAGAGGGATATATTCTTTCTTTTTATTGAAGTCACATTGGTTTATAACATTGTATAAATTTCAAGTGTATGTTATTATATGTCAGTTTGTGTATCCACTGCATCTTGTTCACCATCAATAGTCTAGTTTTTATCCATCACCATATATATGTGCCCCTTTAACTCTTTCACCCTTCCCCCACCCGCTTCCACTCTGGTAACCACTAATCTATTCTCCTTATCCACACATTTGTTTGTTTATTTTCCACATATGAATGAAATCATATGGTATTTCTCTTTCTCTGTCTGGCTTATTTTGCTTAGCATAGTACCCTCAAGGTCAATCCATGTTGTCATAAATGGCACAATTTTGTCTTTTTTATGGCTAAGTAGTATTCCATTGTATATATTTACCACATCATCTTTAATGAAGATGGGTATATTCTAAGGGCAAAAAGATCTGAAAAGAAATATTAACTGTTGTTAGGAATTAAGATTTTCAATGTAAGAGAAAGGAGACACACAAATATCAAAATCAAAGAAATTAAATAAAAATTCTGTAATATTAAATTTTACCTGGAAATATCAATTTGAACTCTTGATTTAAAAATACATGCATGGGTCAAGGTTCATTTTTTTTCAGTAGAGATATTTAGTTGTTCCAGCAATATTTATAAAAAGACTTTCCTTTTCCTCATGGAATTAACTTGGTACCTTTGTCAATTATCAATCAAACATACAAGTGTATCTCTATTTCTGGACTCCCTGTTCTCTTCCATTAATCTGGTTGTTTAACCATAAATCATTAGCCCTCTGTCTTAACTACTGAAGCTTTATTGTAAGTCTTGATTTCAGGTAGTATATATCTCCTTGTTTAAGCTTACTTTGCCAATTTAGATCCTTTACAGTTCCATATAAATTTTAGAATCAATTTATCTATCTATTAAAAAAAAATCTGCTGTTTTTTCTAGTTCTTCTAATCTCTGAAAAGGCCCAGAAGAAATGGCACCCAGTGGCAATGAGCACACCCAGCACCCATATCTTCGTTTCCAAATATCATTCCCCACCCCAAAGTAATTAGAGTTCTTTCAAGAAATGGCTGGTTCCAGGTCTGGAGCAGGGAAAATAGAGAGTGAATATAAGATCAACGGGAAAGTCTCTAAAACACAGACGCCAGCTGGAAGGGGTTCCTTATGGCTAAATATAGGATAATGCGCTCATCAAAAAGAATAGTGACTGTTATTGATTATAACACTATGAATAAATCAAAATTCAGGTATCCATATGATGTACAAAAGAAATTTTTTTCGACGTACCAGATGAGTATTTCAAGTAGAAAACCTTTCTTGCACCTTTGATGATTTGGGGAAGACTTAAAAAAGAAAAAAGAATTTAAGAGCCCTCAGGTGGCTCAGACCCTTCCTCAGGAGCAAATGGGGAACCCACTCTGAACTGGGTGTGTTTCAAGATCCTACCTAGGGAAGAGCGCAAGGCTTTAGGGCTTTATAATTCCCTCCCTTCATCACTTGCCAGAAGAGCATCATGTTTTCCTGATGACACCAAATGGGATTTGGTTATTCAGGAAGACAGTCACCAAGAGACCAGGAAAAAGTAAGGAAGGTGAGATTAGAGACCAAGAAGGACCAAAGAATAAACAGGAACACTCATCAATTCCAGATGTTGTCTGGAGCAGAATTTTAGATTTTTTGTTTTTGTATACTATTTACATAAATTCAAGCAAATATTTATTGAACAACTCCTGTAGCTAAATTGTGATGACCATAGTTTTGTACTTTCCCACTCTTTTCTGTTGTAGTGAAAATCGGTCATTGATGGGTTTATGTGAAAACTGCAACTCCCGTCATCATTGATGTTAAGTATTTATCAAGCAATTCTACAATTCATCGTTGCCACGCTTGTGCCCAGGACAGGGCCAGGGTCAGCATTCAATCAATATTTGTTGAATGAATGAACTCATTCTTTCATTAACATCTCAGCATAATTAGGGAATGTTGTTCAGTATAATGATTTTGCTTTAAGTAATGTATTATGCACCCAAATTTTAAAATTCTACGCTTGTTTTCTCAGAAATCTTTCTAAAATATACCTCAGGCTTCCCCATCTTCTTAAATAGATTATTCATTGTTTATGGAACCATACTTTATCCCCCCCAACTCTGGGCCCTTCCTTTCCTCCTAAATTGGTGTTGCCCCTACAAACAAAGCAGAAATGCCTGATAGGGCTGTCCCATATAACTTCTACGACTTCTTACCCAGAAGTTCAATCATTGCTATCAGAGACAATTTGTTTGCCTTTTTAACTTTCATAGTTGGAATCGTTCTAGATGCTTAGACCTGCCGGTTCTGTAGTTTCCAGATAACCTAAATGCTGATATATTTTATTTCCCAATTTTTCACTCATCAGAGTTTTTCAGTTTGGAAGAATTTGTTTTTTTCAAATTGGCTAAAATATCTTGTGCCTGTACATTAATCCTAATTGTCGTGCATATTATGTCAATTTTAGTATATGGAAAAATTCAACTTAGGTACATATTTTCCTATCAGAAAAGCTTATTGTGACTGTCCTCAGGAGTAAGATCTTTTAGAATGTCAGCATACTTGGGTCATCATCTGGATGCTTTTGCCACAAAGAGCAAACCCCTGGTGGACCCTTGTGACACAGAGTCTGTTTTTATTGATCACAGGACCCTTTGCATTCTTATTTTCTAAAAAAAAAAAGCTACAATCTAATAAAGTCAAGTGTTTTTCATGTATCAGCTTTCACCCTGCAATGTCCACCTAACATCCATTCAAGAAGCCTGTTGTGTCCCTGAGAATCTACACCTACCTAGGACTCCAGGAAAGAAGGAATGATGCCCCTTCATAGGAATGAAACACCGACCTCAATGCTTAAGAAACAGGAGACCAATGTCTCTGTTTTCCAGATGATATATTACTGTAAACACTGACAATATATATTTTTGTCCTCCAAAAATATTTCCTATTAGTTTCTTCTCTAGTAGGAAACCATTAGTTTCTTTTCTTTCCAACTATCTGTCAAGCAAGGAGATTTAATACTTAATATTAAACTTGACTATAAATCATTTTATATGAGAATTTTACTTCAGGACAGACTTGAAAAAGTTTTTGAAAATATACTGGCCATTTTGATATGTCTGATGAATGCCTGGTGACAAAGCAATGCCGTAAGGGAAAGAAACCTAATCATTTTTCTAAATTTATTCAAGCAGATGTTTTTGCAGCTGTGCATTTCAACCACCATGTCATCTGCTTTGGGTATATTTTCATTTTTTAATCATCAAAACAGTAGTAACATTTCAGTATTGAATCATGGATACACATCAACATTAGAAAAATGTAAGCCCATAAGTACCATAAGAACTTTTATGAGTGAAAAAACATACCTTTGAATGATAATGTTGGAAAAATGAGGAATAATGGAAACTACCTAAATAGTAAATAAAACTTTAATAGAAGATAATGCACAAAGGCAAGATAGATGAAGTTACATAAGGTGAGGAGCCTGGGAAAATTTGTTTGTTATCTCACATTTGCCACCAATACTCAAAGTGCTACCATTAGGTTTAATATTAGGTCAGATTTACTTCCTAATTTAGAACTGAGTGCTAGATTTTCTAAAAAGGAATGCAGATTGTAGAATGTCAACAAAACTATTCATTCAAAATGGAGAAAATCATCACATAGTTTGTTTTACTAATAAATTCCTGTAATTTTCTAGAAAAATGAATCTCACAATAATTCTTTGGGGGGGCCAGCCCGGTGGGGCAGCGGTTATGTTCGCATGTTCTGCTTCTCAGTGGCCTGGGGTTCACCGGTTCAGATCCGCGTGCGGACATGGCACTGCTTGGCAAAAGCCCATGCTGTGGTAGGCATCCCACATATAAAGCAGAGGAAGATGGGCACGGATGTTAGCTCAGGGCCAGTCTTCCTCAGCAAAAAGAGGAGGATTGGCAGTAGTTAGCTCAGGGCTAATCTTCCTCAAAAAAATAGTAATAATAATTCTTCGGGAGCATAGCAATTCTTGGGAAACACAATACAAGAATACAAATTCTTTACTAATCCACATATAAATGTATGTCTTAAATTGATATTATTTCTACCTGGTATTTCAGACAGGATCTAAGTTGCAAGCAACAGGAATTGGCTATCTATTTAAGTGAAAAAGGATCCATTCAAAGACTGTCAGGCTTACAAAATCAATGGGAGGTTGGAGTACCAGGATTGGAAAATACTAGAAAATTAGACACTGAGGCACCTCTCGGAGGCCTGGACAGGTCATAGAGCAGAGCACATGGGTCAGCACACTATGGCTTCCATAACAATGAATGACCTCCCACCATCCCTCACATCTTCAAGTTCAAAGCCTCAAGAATATTCAATTGGCTAAGTCTTAGTCGGATGCCCAGTTCATGTGTCCACCCCCCTGGCTTCCCCGGGTCAGAAAATCTGAGGTGCTAACCCTCTTGGTAAGTAGGAGGTGGGCACTACCTCTCACCAAGACTACGTAAGATAGGACATCTCCCCCAAAAACAATGGAGTACTTTGCTGGAGGAAGGGATGTTGGATGCCAAATAGATAAAACAACAACAAGGACAAATAAATACATCTTCCACAGAGCAATAAAGAGAACGGAATCATCACTATTTACAATTCACATAAATTAATATGTGCCCTGGAATGTGGAAAGTATCCACCTATAGGTCTGATTTATAATTAAGATCTTGTACTTAAGTAAGATGACTGAAAGACAGTTTACTGCTTTCAGTAAATCTTTAAGGAAGAGCTACATTTGATAGGTTTTTCCCCAAATTTTAATGGGGAAACCCATGATTTCACTTAGACATAGGGTATATGTGAATTATGCAATTATTAAAATCATCATAGTGAATAATTGCAAAGAATTGAATCAAATTTTCATCTAACCAAAATTGAAGAATTCGCATGCCACAGAGAACATTGCTAAGTACCTCCCTTTATATTTTCCTTCTCTTATGTTATTTTTTTCTTCTTTCTGAATTGAAGCACCCCTCTGTGAGCCACTCTAATATTTATCACGTTTTATTGTCCTTCTTAGTAATCTTTTTGATCCAGTCAGTAGACTAACTGAGTACCTACTCTGTAGTTTTATGCACAGCAATGAAGTGACAGGTATAATGAGGATACAACCTCAACCCCCAGAGAAGTCGTAGTCTGATGGAGGAGACAGACAAGTACCTAGACAATAGTAATTAACAATGGTGATACAAGTGAGGCTTTATAGGAAATACCAGGAGGCACTGGGCAGTAGGGATGAGGGGAGGGCTCAGAGAAGATTTCCAGGAGGAGATGGCACCTGAACTGGGGAAAGGAGCTAAACACACCCCAGGCAAGGCAAGGAGGTAAGATGCAATGGGCTGTGTGAAGACCTCCAGAAACAATTTGGTTTTGTGTGGTTGCTACCTAGGTTTGTGCTTGTGGTTATATTCAGCATAGTGTAGGGGTTGCAGAAATGTGTATATGTTTGCGTAGCTTTGTAAAAACAGCAGGGCCAAATGATAGTAAAAGGTGATGATGCCAAAGTGGGAAGAGAACAGTGCACTTCTGTTGAATCTGTGGAAGGCAGGATGCGAAGACGGCAAAAGCAAAGGCTAAGGCTGTGATGCCGGGTCTTTCCCCCTTACCAGCTGTGTGATCTTAAATGGGTGACTTAATTCTCCAACCCTCAGTTTTCCTTATCTGTAAAATGAAGATAAAATTGCACTGAGCTTTTTATTCTAAGAAGTAAATGATCATAAAAAGAATTGAGGACAATGCCTGGTACAAAAATATCCAATAAATATCTTTTGTTTTTCTCTTCTCCTCTACCCCCACAAAATACAAACAAGGCAATTCCTGTTTGCTGATTGTCCATTTGTGCGCACACTTAATTTCTAAATGTGTTGAAAAGAAGGGCTTACACAGCTGTGGTTTCCCATGATTTTACATAGTCCACACTGGACACCATCAGAATAGGGGGAAGCAATGTCCCAGAATCCCTTGTTCCCCATTTTTGTTATGTGCACTCCTTGGCAAGGAAGGGTATTTTCACTGATGCCCCCATCATGCCAGGTAAAATATCTGCTTCTTTCTGGACTTTAAGTGATACTGGATTAAGAATGCTGGGCAAGGGCTCTTGGACCTAAATGTGTGACTCAGCAGTTTGTTCCAAGGCATATTTTACTTCCTTTGGTTGCTGTAAGACCAAACCCATGAATAGTTTATGAGTACTTTCAAAAGGTAAAGTAATAATTCAGATTAATATAAATCAGATTATAATAAATCAAATAATAATTTAAGCTATAACAGTCATAAAAACAACAAAGTAATGCTTCAGAGACTAAAAAGTTTGGCTTGAATAATCTATCAGAAGACTCTAATTGACATTTTTCACTGTCACTTTAAAATTCAAAATAATAATCTTTTCTGGAGCCTCTTCACAATTCTAGCTTTTTCTCATTCATTCATTCATTCATTCAACAAGCACTTATTGAGTTTCTTTGGGCCAGGCACTTATTCTAGTCACTCAATAAAAGATAAAAAGACAAAATCCTTGTTCCCAAGGAGCTCACTATCCCAACTATCCGAAGATGACAGTTTGCAAAATAAATATGAAGTTGTTTTTATTTTTAACTTCCAGAAAGTATTAATGAAAGCCCCTCATTTGTTTTGCTTTTGTATAATTCAGCCTCACTCCGTCCCAGCCTTGGTTGTGATATTGCCTTCTGTAAATCTAGGTTGAATAATTTTACATAAACATCAAGAATTATTACCAAGAAAATCCTAGAATCATAGAAAGTTTTGAGAGTAAAATGTGACTGACTGACGGATGTATTCTTTCTTTATAAAGAGGAAAAATAAGAACCAAAGTTGGTTAGTAATTGCTTGTTAGCCGAACTGGGGATGGAAACACTTACCTGACCCCCACACGATGCTTCCAGAGTCATTAAGGTGGCCGGAAAATACCATCATATCAGAATGCCATTTTGCAAAGCAGTTTCATGCACTTTCTCCCATTTAATCCTCATAACAGCCCATGAATTAGGGTTCTTATCGCCATTTCATCTATATTCAGAGAAGTTGTATGGCTGGCTCAAGGTCGTTCAGCTCACAAGAAGCAGGTCAAAATGACAAATCGAAAGGACTTAGAAAAACAGAGCATAGAAAGTAAATAAATGATTTGGTTAGTCTCCTGGTAACTGGAGATCAAGATAGACCAGTTCAGCGAGAGTAGGAAAGGCTCTTGAAGGAGAATAAAAAGTCTCATCTTGGAACTGAAAACCTACGAAACCTGCAAAGACCTAGGATTCAGCATTAGAGCCAGAGGCTGCTTTAAAATTCATCCAGACAAGGAAACTTGCAGAGTTAGGTGACTTCTCCAAGTCTCTAAAGCTAATTAATAGCCAAGCTAGGTGAGAAACTCAGGTCTCCTGACTCCTGGACAGCGTTCATCTAACCACATATTTGCTGGCAAGAAATGTCAGTGGAAGCTCAATTTTCAGTAAAAACTGGAAGGACAGTGGGCTAATCTTTTATAATGGTAGCTCTCAATGAGCCATGCATCCTAGTATTCATACCCCTGTAATTTTCCTTTCCCCTTGAATCTGGACTGATTCTGTGCCCTCCTTTAACAAATAGAACATGGAGGAAGTGACAGGGTGCCAGTTCCAATCCTAAGCTTTAGAAAGGGCTGGCAGCTTTCATGTTTGCACTCTGGTAGTAGGAAGTTTGACTATCCAGAGACTGCCACCCCATGAGAAGTCTAATCTAGCCATGTGGAGAGGCCATGCAGAAAGGAACTGAGGCCCCTGGCTAACAGCCTAAGCCGAGCTTCATGATGACAGCCCACACCAACTTGCCAGCCACAGGAGTGAGGCCATCTTGCAAGTGCATCCTCCAGCCCCAGTCAAACATGTCAGCCATGTAGAGCCAAACTGTTCCAGCTAAGCCTTACCCAAATTGCAGGATTGTGAACAAATGAATAAAATGCCGTAGTCAGCCACTACATTTAGGGATAGTTTGTTACATAGCAATAAGCAGCTGAAACAGAGAGGGTATCTGCTTGTGGTCCCCAGGATCTGAAACTAACAAATCTCGAAGACTCATCTCCTCAGCTAGACAAAGCCAGACACTGTGTCCAATGGCTTATTTCTAACATCTTGTGATTCTAAAATTCTTTGAGCCTGTGACTCTCTCCTTGGTTTATCCCTATGACCTCAGACAAGGTATCTACAAGATAAAGAGATTTTTGTTCGCAGAAGGTGACCAGCCTGACAGGGGTTGCTTTTCCCACCTAAGAGTAGGAATGTAAGTGACAAGAAGGGAGGGAAAACAATCTTCCAGAGGTAGATGCAAATAGAAGAAGCTCCAAGAGTTTGGGTGGGGCAGCAAAGAAAGAAAATCCAAAGCTTGTCTTTGTAGAGTACATTGGAGGTATTTATAGAGTAATTAACAGAATATTCATAGGAAAAGCACCAGGCAAGCCAGAAACAGGCAGGTCAAGAGAAATTGACTTGAGAAATTGACTTTGATTCATCCAGTATTATAGGAAGCACTTGAAAATGTACTTGGCTTGTAACTAGTTACTTGCAGCTGGTAAGCAGGCAGGAACATAGATGGAGTCTCCAGAAGAGTTGGGAAGAAGGTGTATCAAATATCTATGCCACTAAAATGCTGCATAGCAACCAACCACAAAACTTCAGTGGCATACACCAATAAACATTTTTTCAGTTCCTGTGTCTATGGGGTTCGTCCGATCTGGGTTGGGCTTGGCTGATCTCGGCTGAGATCACTTCCATGTCTAGGTGTTCACTAGCTATTGGTTGGTCTAGGGTGGTCTTGGCTGGGGTGACTGGGGGTAACTTGGCTTTGGTCCAGATTTTTCTCATCTTCCTCCTTGGCCCAGTGGACTAGTCTGAGCATGTCGTTCTCCTGAGAATGACAAAGGGCAGGAGTGAGCAAGTCCAAGTGCACAAGCAGTTTTAAGCATCTAATTGTGACAGATTTGCTATTATTCTACTGGCCAAAGTAACTCATGTGGCTCAGCTGGGAGTCAGAAGAGGAAGGCAAAGGGAATGGACATAGAGAGGGGTTAAGAATTGTGACCATTAATCAATCTACCACAGAAGTTATTTTGTAAAAATCAACCTTGAAAATGGACAAAAGGAGATTTTTGAAGGATCTATCAGGATCTTCTGTCTGATTAGGTAGCGTTATTAGCCCCTGGGGACTTGAAGCAAAGGAAACTTGCACCTTCAACAAGAAGTACCTGCTGCTTTGCATGGTCCTCAGTCCATTATCCACATTAAAGGAACTCATATTTCTGCCTGGTCATTCACACGCCTATCCTTTTGTGACCACCCTTCAGTATCCCCTGCCTTTTTGAAGTCACATATAGACCACTGGACTTTGGAGTCTGAGGAATGTGGCTGTCCTGAGAGATGGGGAATAAATGCGTTAATTGTGATACTAGTGGGTTTTCTAAGTCCCTGTTAAGAGACCCAGGTATGTGCTTAGGAAGGAATTGCTGAAATGAGAATGATACAACAGACAATTATATTACACTTTTCCTATTACAAAATAAAGGTGACCTGGATGATTGATTGAAAGGCAAATTAAATAGTAAGACATTGCCAATATTTATCCAGGACTTTGAAGGGAGAGAAACAGTGCACCTATCAGCCATAACGCTAATGGTTACTGAGAGGGGAAAACTGCTGCAGAGTGGGAAGTAGCATTCAAGAACCGCGAGTGCCCATTGCTCTGACTTCGCCTGAGTTTACAAAGTCTTTATGAATTGGGTTGTTTGGCATGGGCTAGTTACCCACAGCTTGAAAGACACAAGCAGACATTATAACACTGAGTTTCTGGACCTGCATAACCAAACTCCAGACACCAAATTCATGGCGACCCTACCAACAAATTCAGACCTTGTAAGGCACTCTAGAAAAGCAGCACCCCTCACCAGGTGACATTTCTTTAGCCACAGAACACTACATTAGATGAGTCCCTAAAGATAGAGCCCCCATCTTCTAGAAGCTCTGACCCCTGGAAGTATGTTCAGTGTCCTGACACAAAGGAATTTTTCCAATAAAAAGCGTGGCATTCAATACAATATTTATATGGTTTGTATATTTCTTGCTTTGGAAAGTGAAATCCTAGGAAACAGTTACTTGTATTTTACTGGCTCTGGTAGACCGCACAATAAGTTTTTTCTCACTGTGGAAGCATACTGGGTCCATGCATAGGGCAATCTGCATATGCCAGAGTTAATGCTCTCAAAAGCAGTCCTCAACCAATGATGCACAGGAAGCTGATGGATAAAGATCCCAGCTCCTCCACCTTTGGGTTGCAATAACTCTGAGGAATATGTTCTCTACAGTCTTGCAGGGGTTGCCCGCTTGATAATGAACCCACATGGGCCACCTCACCTGCCCTGTCTCACTTCCCCACTCCCCTGCGAATGTTTCCTGGGATCCCCTTCCAAATCAACTGCTTGTTCTCAAATCTGTGTTTCAACCCAAGAGAGCATTCAGTCTCACAAGAGAAGACAATCAAAATAGTAAGCTGAGGTTGCTAGAATAATACCTAGGATTTTCAATTTTTCTTTGTCAATGATGAATTCAGCCAAGTAGGAACTGATATGATAAGCTAAATGAAAGTGAATCGAGTTGACGAGATTCAAGCAAGACAAATCCCAGGGCTTCTAAGTGGGTGACAGACAGACAGACAGATAGAGGAAAGGATGACTCAGCCATCTATGTGACCTATCAGTCTGGGCCTTAGCCAGGGGGTCAGAGGAAGACAAACTGGAAATTTGGGGAAAGACAGTCTCCAGTCTTTACTACCTAACTCCTTGAAACCTCATAACGCTGTATACAAAAGATGACATCATTCTCCATGGCTCCTCCTGCAACTTGCTTTTCTTACTCAATATTACGTGTCTGAGATTTTTTTTCAATATTGATATATGCACTCATTTTAATTGCTTCAAAGTAGTCCACGTGTGTGAATATGGCAAAATTTATTGATTCATTCTCCTGTAGGTGGATATTCAGACTGTCCTAACGTTTTATGATTGCAGCCCATGCTGTGACGATCAATCCTGTCTGTGCCTGTCCCCAGTGCATGTGTACATCTGCATGTGTGCGTGCATACATGCGCACGGGGTTGCTAGGGTATTTATGTGGGAGTGGGCTTGCTGGGTGGAAAACACCAAATCCACAACAGAGATTACCTCTGGTGGTGGGCATAGTGATAGTGGGGTACTTGGAAGGAGTGTAATCATCCAATGAGTGTTGACCTCATTTCTGGACTTCTTTGTATGTCTGAAATACATTGTTCATAATTTTAAAATACAGTCATGCACCGCTTAACAATGGAAATATGTTCTGAGAAATGCATTGTTAGGCGATTTCGTCAGTGTGCAAATATCATAGAGTGTACTTACACAAACCTAGATAGTATAACCTACTACACACCTGGGCTGTATGGTACTAACATTATGGGTCCACCGTCATGTATGCAGTCCATTGTTGACTGAAATGTCGTTACGCGGTGCCTGACTCTACATAAATCTGCTCTGGCTTTGAACTGGCCCAGATACAACCCTTTTCTGACTTTACTTTGTTGCCTTTACTTTTTAAAAGTTTCTCTCAAGCACACTGTAATTACTGATGACTCCAAGAAGCATATACTAAAGAAATATAGAATCGGTTCTGTGGAAAGTTAGCAAAACTGTCAATAGAAAATAGGAATTATTTAATCTGTGACTAACGGAAAGCTTTTCTCTGACTTTAAGTTTTTTCTTTTTCCTCCAATTTTAAAAAGAATCTATTTTCAGAATATTGACTTGTGTAAACAGTCCTCACCTCTCGGGGAATTCCAGGATCTGCTTTATCCATTGGGCACAGAAAACAAGTAGCTCTGTAAGAAAAGTGATCTGGGTCATTTCAGGCTTGCATCCTTTGTTATTTCAAGTCAATAAAAATAGTTGGCCAGGAAAGTGACTCAGGATTTGGCTTGCTCCGTCTTACCTGATTAAAATAATAGGTTTATTTGGCTTATTTCATTCCTTTTCACCTCTTTATTCTTGCTAGAAATTAGATGGAATGGCTATTATTCCTGTCCCACTTCCAATCAGTTAACTCTGAGCAAAAAATTATTTTCACCAAATTGATGTGATGGCACACGAGATTTCTGAATTGATAGCCCAGTTTTCCTTCACTTCCTCACCAAAAATTCCCGCCATGAAGGTGTATTTCAAAAATAGAAAGTGAGCAAAATGGCCATGTGAGTTTCCATCAGGCGGAACCAGGCCAATGACTCAGCTGTTTGCGGGCACTGGTTACCTAACCAAGGGAGCAAGGCTCTGCCATTTAGAGGTGATACCCTGAATAAGGAAATCATTCTCCCTTTGAGGGTTCCCTTTAGTTTAAAGATCTCAAAGTGTTTTAAAATATTAATTAGACCTCAAAGCACTTCTGTGGTAGCAGATAATCAAGCCATCAGTAGTTAATCTTAACTACTCAATAGACATAATACTTTAAATATAAAAGCTAAAATTCATAAAGCACATAATATGTATGAGGCTTTTTTTTTACATTATCTCATTTAATCCACACAATATCTTTATGAGGTAGAGATTGCTATTATCCCTCCAGAAGAGGGGGCTGAAGTACAGAGAGGTTAAGAAACACCTAAAGTTGCACAGCTAGTATATGCTAGAGCTGGGATTTGAACTCAGGCAGCCTCGCTCCTCGCTTCATGTTCTTGATTCTGCAGCCATACTGAGGCTCACAAGGGCTAGGCAACTTGCAAATGGTCACACAGCCATTGAATGGTGGAGCCAAGGTTTTAACTCAGGTCATCTTTCAAAGCCCAAGATGTTAATTACTACTTTTCTAGGAAAAAACCCGTAAGTCTTAAGTCCTTATTCAAGGTGTTTCTTTAGATTGTTGGTAATTCGTATAAGAATAGCATTTCTCCCAATTACCAGGCCACCTCTGAAATACTAGCTAGCAGTTTCAAATGCAAATATTATAGAGCACGGATTTTACATATACAAAGTCTTTAAAGATCAAAAGTTAGAAGAAGGAAGTAAAATATGTCTTTATGATTCCAGAAAAGAAAAAAGACAAAATTATCAGCTGTTCTTGGGTGGCGTGGAGTTAGAAGTGATTCAGACTTTTCTTCTGCTTTAGAGCATAAAGACAAAAAAAGTTAAGTGAGGGGCCACTGGAGTGAACACTATAAATAAGATGTTTAAGAACTTAAGTCCAAATGATACTTTTTCTCTAGGAAAATAACCAGCTCTCTTAACATGGCCAAGGGTGATATGGGGCAACAAATAGGAAATTGGCCTGGGTGAGGCACATAGGACCCAAGATTTAGGTGGCAAATGCTGACGGGCACAGAAGTGAGGCTGCATAAATTTTCCCAAGTCTGACTCCTGAGTGCAGGTAAAGAGCAGTTTCCCTGAAGTCCTCATCCTGAGGTCACCAGAATAAACAGATCAGATCCAGAGAGAAAGCTGAGCCAGCTCTGGAGAGTGCTGTGTGGGCATTCAGATGAGGCACTGCCAGTATCTCCTGTTCATTCAAAATGAGGAGAGGCCCACCAGATGGACTGTGTATCCAGAGACGTCTTCCTTCTACTCGGGAGGAACTTCTAAGCAGTAAACACCATACTATGGCTTGAAAGTCCTGTGCCTCTGGTGTGCCCTAACCTCTCAGACCTCTTTTCCTACAATCTCCTCTCATCTGTCCCATTCAGTCCACTCTGACTTTCTTCCCCTTGAATGTTCCCACCTCATGGTTTTATACTTGCTGTCACCTTGACTGGAAACCCATCCCAGCTCTGCACATGGCTGACACCTGGTCATCCCACCTCCACTCCAACATCACTACCTCTGGGGGCCTTTCCAGCTCCCCCAGACTAAGGAGCATGCCCTCTATATCAGCTGGCTTTATTTTCCTTGGGGCACTTTTCACAATCTGAAATGATCTTGTTTAAGTATGTGTGGACAATCCTCTCTAACGAAAGCCCCTCTGTAATGTGAGCTCCGCTATGGCCAGGGTTTCATTTTATTTACTACTGTGAAGATTGCTTGGCGCACAATAGGCATTTAATAGATGTGTGTGGAGTTAATAAACTCCATCTGCCCATTCCAGACAGAGAAGGCTGTCATCTCTACAGTTTGTTCATGCTCCCTTGTGATATATTTATTGGGTCCACCCTCTCTGATGACCATCTATTTGAAAAAAGAGATCTTGGAATGTGAGTTTTCTTGTCTGTGACATTATGGGAGTCACACTGGGCTCCAGAATTTTGTGTGACATGAATATGAAAAAATATCTCATCTCCGAAATAACGCAAATGTCCAACAGGAAAAAGGATGGACAAACTGTCCATCAACCCCACAGAACACTACTCAGAAATAAAGAGGAAAGGATCGCTATTCACGCAGTGACGTGGGTGAATCTCAAAAACATTATGCTGAGTGAAAGAAGCCAGGCACAAAAGAGCACATATTGTATGATTCCATTTATAAAAAGTTTTAGAACAGGCAAAGCTAATCTCTAGTCATAGAAATCAGAACACAGTTCTTCATATAGGGCATGGAGGCTGGTTAGAAAGATAATGAGAGAGCTCTCCACGTGAGACAGAAAAATTCTACATCTGGTTTTGGGTATTGTTCCACAGGCCCATACTTTTGTCAAAAATCGTCGAACTGAATATTGAAGAACCGTCTATCTTGTTGTAAGTGAAAAAAGTTATTTTAAAAAGCCCATGCTCTACAATCCCCAGGTGAAACAATCAGACAAAGCCATGTCTTTAATCACAAGGAGGAATTAAAACAGCAGAGTGTGTTTGGGGTAAAACAGCGTAAGGGCATCAATAAGACTTTTTCTGGTGGAGCTCTGAAGAAGCCCAGCTCAAGCTGGTGGAAGGAAGAGAAGGGACTTTATTATTTCATGCAACGGAGAAGTCCAGGCATGGCCTTGGCTTCAGAGTTCGAGGTTAACAGATGACCAGGCCTCCCTGGCTTTCAGCTCCGTTCTGTTTTCTCTCTCTGCTGGCTCATTTGCAGGCCCTTCCTGTAGCAGAATGGCCACAGCAGAGCCGGGGCTCAAGCAAAAGCCTTGGACTGAACCCGATTGGGTACCCCCAATCACTGTGGCTGGTGGGTGGAGGAAAACCAAACCTCACGCAAGAGGATGAGGGACGAGAGCTCCCCAAAAGAAGATTGGAGGCAGTCATGCAAAGTCCAGTGAATGACTGTGGAAGGAAGCAAAAAACCCCACAGAGGCCACTACAGAATTAGAACAAAATGACAGATGGAAGTCTGGCTCCTCATGAACTTCTTAAACGCCACCACTCACTCTACCGCCTACCAAGAAAATAAGTGTACTGACATCAGCTAACTCACTCCAGTTCGGTGGGCTGGGGAATTTTTTGTGTGAGGAATGTTTTCAATTTTATTTTCTTGCTGAAACATCTAAAACCTGCTAGAGATGGGTAACAAACATTAGATCATTGTTCCTGATGCTTCCTCTTTCACATAAATATATCATCACTTCATTCCAGGAAGCGAAAACACTTCTGTATTAGACAATTGCCTGAATAAAAGGGCTTCCTCCAGTCCCTAAGACCCAGTAGAAACATAACTGAGCGAGGCCCTGTGGAAGGATGCTGAGGAAGCGGCATCTGAATGCCGGCCTGCGAGTTTTCAAGCACTCACAGAAAATCCCCAGGTGAAAGCATGGGTTGTCTCTACTCACCCCAAGAGGTGAACAAGACTCTCCACTCTCCCGTGATAGTTTTTTTTAGAAACATTTAGGCCTTCTGAAACACTTTTTGGTCTTTCATTTTCTGAAATCTGAATCAACAGTTTCAAGGAAGCAAAGAGCATTTGCAGATTCTCTCTTTTTCAGTTTTGGACAAGGTACAACTTTAGCTACAAGTATGAAAAAGAAAAGTTCTAGTGCTCTTCACCTAAAATACTTAACTAAATGGTAGCTAAACTTAAAATAATTTGCTTATAAAATAATAGTAGACCATTGTCTCAAAATAAGTTCTGGAGATGGCAAGGAATTAAACGTAAAAATTGAAATCATTTTTCAAAACTAGAAATACATGTGGGAAATTTTATTTTAAACACAGTAAGTTTAAAGTCTCATGACAAACTAGAAAAATATTTGCAATAGGTGTGATTGACCAAATCCCTCTTTTTCTGTCGTGTGTAAACTTTATAAGAAAATCACTAAAATTCCGGTAGAAAAATGGGCAAAGGACATAAACAAAAAGTTCAGTGTAGAAAAGATCAACCTCACTACCAAGAAAAGAAATGCAAATTAAACAAAATTGGGATGCCATTGTTCTCCTATCAAGTTGGCAAAGTGGTTTTGGAATGAACAGTGAAATGAATATACTGATACACCACTGGTCTGAGTATAAATTGGGATGGCCTTTCTAATGAGAAATTTGGCCTTAAATAAGTCTGTACTCTTTGGGCCTGTAATTCCCCATATAGGAACCAACCTAAGGAAATAACAGGAAAATCGAAATATGTACCTGGATACCCATCACAGCACCATTTATGTACAGGTATTACAGCACTGTTTAAAAAACCCAAAAATTATAGTTTACTTAAAAGTGCAATGGGAAAATAAAGAGATTATAGTGTATGATTCAGTGGAATATCATGTATGCAACCACTAAAATTAATTTACAAATGTATTATAACAAGATAAAATGGTAATATTGTAATGCTAGATAAAAATAGAAAAATAGGAAATTGTATGATACAGATTTTATTTTTGTTAGTGCTGTGGAGTGGATTCTGACTCCTAGGGACCCTGCATATAGCAGAGCAGAGCCCTGCCTGACCTTTTTGCACCATCCTCTCACTTTCCAGTGCTACAGCAGACAATGCTCTGCTGCTATTCTTAGGGTTTTCATGGCCAATTTTTTCAGAAGTGGGTGGCCAGGTCCTTCTTCCTAGTTTGTCTTAGTCTGGAAGCTCCGCTGAAACCTGTCCCCCCAGGGTGAGCCTGCTGGTATTTGAAATACTGTTGGTATAGCTTTCAGCATCATAGCAACACGCAGCCGCCACAGTATGACATCTGACAGATGGGTGACGTGGTTCCCTGACCGGGAGACAAACTGGCCGCCACAGTGAAAGCACCAAATCTTAACCACTAGACTACCAGGGCTGGAGATTTCACAGATTTTATAACTCTATGTAAATGCACACATGCATCTACAATTCTGCATAATGCATTAAAAAAAGGAAACACAAGACAGCAAAATGTTAACCTGGATTTTATGCAGACAAAGATTTTTATTTTTAAAGCTGTGCCTTTTCAGATTCATTACATGAGCATGTATTACTTTTGACAGAAAAAAAATCATTTAAAGTAAAACAGGTGAGAACTTGAATGGCATTCTCTTAAAGAAACAAAATAATTATAAGAGTAAAGCTTGGCAACTTTCTACCTGGATCATTCAACTTCTTTGTTAAAATGTTTTCCTTTTCAAGCCTATACAGGTCCATAAAGAAAACAAAACATTTCCAACAACTTAATAGAGAAATTAAGTGGACAGTAAGGTTTGTATTAATCGCTGCTGACAGGAGGTGTCGTGCCTAACTTCCAACAGGGCAGTTGGAGTCTCCTCCATGTTGTTAACTGCCCCTGCAGTTTAGGCTGGTCTGCTAATGCTCGGGGTCCTGGGTTCACTCTTTGTTTTGGGAAGTTAAAGAATTCACCATGATGAAAGCTCTCCTGGCTGGCTCTTTAGGTCTCCCTCAACTGGGTTTTATGACCTGAGTACCTATTTAGCATCTGAGCTGTGTATACCTGTGACAGCTTAGCTAGGCAGGACCAGAATCATAGGGAGAATCCAAACTCCTGTTTCTCAGATTTAGAGTGTTGGGGAGGTAAGCAAGATCAAGGGCCACAGGCCATCCCCAAAGGTCTTTGAAGGAATTAGAAGTGGCCCTTTCCATCAGAGACAGAGAGAACCTAAGGCATCGGTTTACGTGCGTTGGTAGAGAATCCCCTTTTCCCAGTGTCTTTAGCTGGGGTTCTCTTTAAAGGCAGACTCTGAGACAAGGATTTGGATGCAAGCAGTTGATTTGGAAGGTGATTCCTGGAAGCTCAGTCACGAAACGGGAAAGTAATCAAGGAAGGTAGGACGCCCGATATAAGGTGTGTCACTGAGCAGGTTGTCAGTGTGGGCAACAGGAGCTCCATCCCACTGGAGCCTCCTGAGGTAGCATGAAACACAACTCGCTGTGGTCCTGCTGAAGGGCAGGGAAGCTGAGCTATTTGTCCACCAATTCCCATTTGTCAATGGGTAAAGTGTGTGCCTTGGGCATTAACTCCAACTCCCTGGCACTTGCAAACTGCCCTGTGCTGGCTAATCCCCCTGCTGGCCTGAAAAGGCCCTGGGGCACAAAGATGCAGGAAGCTCTGGGTGGAACTGTCTGCTGGTCACCTGGAGGAGACATGCAGCCTCTGCTACATCAGGCCACACCTCAGCCTCCTCACAGCGCTTCCAGTGGGCTCCATCCCTCTAGTTTTTTCCCTCAAGAGCTACATCGTGTATTCTGAACTCCTTGAGATCGCCCTGCTTTGCTTCCAAATGGCGATGAATCCTTGTCAGCCTTCCTCTTTGACTTCTGGAGACTTCCTCTCAAACAGCTTCTTTCCCCTGTCCTAGTTTCCCCTGTCTGGGCCTCAGCTCAGCCCGTGAGGGCCAGCTGAGTATGGTTCTTTGGCTTTATCCATCCATCCGTCTACTCACCCATCCATCTATTTTGTTGGGAAGGTTGGGAGAGATATGGAAAGGAAAAAGTAATGCAGGCCATATCTCTGAAGGGGATAGAGAAGCAGAGAGGAAGAGTCTTCAAGACATTATCATATGAGTAGTCTGGAAATCTGCCTCCATATAGCAGATTGGAATGCAGAGACCAATCACGTACAGAATGGACAAAAAGAAATGCATAATAAATGCAGTGGAAGTGTTTTTAAGGTATGTAAATCCACTTTTTAAGTCTTATCATGTTTTAAATGTAGAGGGAAACAGTATTTAGTAGAATAGTTAATTTTTTAGTTAATAATTTCTTAACTTTTCATTTTCAAATAATCACCAAAAAGTTACAAAATCAGTAAGTACTGGAATTTCTCCTATACCTTTCACTCAGCTTCCTCTAATATCAATATCTCACATAACCATGGTTCAATTATTAAAACCAGAAAATTAACATTGATACAATACTGTTAACTAATCTATAAACCTATTCAAATTTTGCCAGTTGTCCCGCTAACGTCCTTTTCTTCTGGTCTAAGACGCAATCAGAGACTCCCCATCACATCAAGTTGCCCTGTCTTCTTAGTGTCCTCCAATCTGGGGCAGATTCCAGTCTTTACCTTTCATGACTTTGACACTTCTAAGGAGTTCTAGGCAGTTATCTTGGAGACTGTCCATCAATCTGGGATTGTCTAATATTTCTGAATGATTAAATTCAGGTCACACACTTTTTGCAAGAATATACAGAAATAATGTGCCCTTCTCAGGGCATCTTATCAGAAAGTACAAGATGCCAATATATCTCATTATGGTGATGGCGGCTTTGATCATTTCATTAAGGTGGTGTCTGCGGGGTTTCTGCAGTGTAAAGTTATTACCTTTGTCTTTTGGAATTAATGATTATCTTGTGGGAAGATACTTTGAGACTATATAAATAATTTGTCATACTTTAGTCGCCAATTTTTTTTCCTTGATGTTTCTTATCTGGAGTAATTATTGCTGTGATGTTTGCCAAATAGCGATTTTTCTAATTCCACCATTCCTTCTGCATTTATTTATTTATTTTTTAAAGATTGGTCCTAAGCTAACATCTGTTGCCAATCTTTTTTTTTTTCCTCTTCTTCTCCCCAAAGCCCTCCAGTACATAATTGTATATTCTGGTTGTATGTCCTTCTAGTTCTTCTATGTGGGACATCACCTCAACATGGCTTGATGAGCGGTGCTAGATCCAGCCCAGGATCTGAACTGGCAGAACCCCATGCCACTGAAGTGAAGCATGTGAACTTAACCACTTGGCCACAGGGCCAGCCCCCCTTCTACATTTATTAACTGGAATTCATTAATAACTATGTTATGCTGGCTTTTCTCCATTTGCCTCCCCTCAATCCACTCTCCACCCTTCTCTGCCCTGCTCTGTGCCCAGGAGGCTGGCCTCTCCAGGCAGTATCCCCCAGGAGCCTGGCCTGCCAGTTGGGTGTGACCAATGGGAGCCACTTGTAGGAGATTAGAAGGTGGCAGGAGAGAAGTGTCAGGGATATTTACGTTACTGCGCCAGGTTCGTTTTTGCCTGTCTCCCAGAAAGCCAAACACCCAGACGACAAGATTGCAGCAGAGAAAGAGTTTAATCACAAGGCAGCCATGTGAGGAAGCAAGAGCGTGAGCCTCAAATCTGATTTCCTGGAAATAGAGACTCAGGGATATTTATGGGATGGGGGCAAGATGGTTTGAAATGTAGAGAGAGGTGATTGGAGGTGAGGAGAGGTGAGGTAATTGATGATCCATGCAAGCATGGTTAGACTTCATGGATCTTCATAGGACGCATGTTCAAAAAATGGTGGCGTTAGCGTGATCTGAGGGGAGAGTTTCTAGCCTCTTGACGTCAAAAGGTCATCTATGGGACATCTGCGTGGGTCCCATTGATGAGTTGGTGGTCTCAACCAGCCTGGGGTGGCCAAAGGGGTTCTAATTCCTGAAAAACAGCTCAAACATCCATTACCCTGGTGACCCAGGCTCCAGGGAGATGTTATCTATGGGAACCTAGTGGGAGTCAGATAGCATATTGCCTAAGCAGCACAGTTAACAATGGGTGGATTAAACAGCTAAAAGCTATAACCAGTAATTACGAAAAGGAAAAAACCTTCAGTTCCCAGCTACTTAATCATCAATGGCTGATTCTTTGCTGGTTTCATTTATGCCTTTCTCCCACCTCCCCTCCCTTCTCCCCACCCCCCATGTGGGCTCGGTGAGCAGAGGAGTCCAAAGAAAAGGTCTGGCAGTAGTGCTCTTTTATTCAGAGAATAGCAAGGAGTAGCATGGGGATAGGACCCATGGGCAGTAAGGAGCTGCAACATGGGGACAGGATCCATGGGCAGGGAAGAGCTGCCTATGAGTCCTGTCCCCATGCTACTCCATGCTATTCTCTGAATAAAAGGGCACTACTGCCAGAACTTGAGAGTGCAAGGAATCTTTCTTTCGACTCCTTGGCTCTGTGAGCCTGCATCACATCCACCCACACTCCCTTCAGGCCCAGGCTGTGCATGTGGCCGCGTTCTTGGCAAATGGCCCCCTTCTGCGACTCCAGCTCTCACCAGACTATTTCCTCCCTTGATCCTTCAAGCCTTGGGTGCTAAAGGCTTTCCATTATTGCTGTTTCGTGGGTGCCTCACCATCTCCTGTTGGTTCCCTAGCCCTGCCCGTACCTCTGTAAATATCCCTTGACTGAACTGCCTTCTGTTCAACTTTTTGAATGCCACCTGGTACTTGCCGGACACACAGAGCTGCTGGGAGGAACAAATGAATATCCCCCCAAAGCACTTGGCCTGCTACCCAGGATGTCAGAAGCACTTCAGAAACGTTAGTCGTGGTGCTGTATCATAGCTTTTCACATTACCCTTGGAAGCCGCACTGGCTGGTGACAAATGCAGAGTTCCTTTTGAAGGGAGCAAGGGAGGGTGACGTCTGGAGCATCCTGATATAAATGGGGGCAAAACATAAGAACTAGAAAACCAAGCACTGCAGGGTAAAGTTGACACTGGAGGGAATTCTATCCTGGTACTCCAGGCACTCGGTCGAAAGCAATTAGCACAAATACAGATTGACACGGATTAGGGAGGCTCAATGGTGCTATTATATAACCTGATTTATGAAGAAAAGCCCAACTGAGATGATTAAAAAATTCACCTCTTAACAAACATTTGAGAGTCATTTTGTATGTATTGTTACTGTGGAGCAGAGGAAATTCCAGCAGAAACCCATCAGGTGGTGGCTTCTGTTCCCTAAAATACACAAACGCTTTAGTAACACCTTACTGGATCAACCTAGTCTCCCAGAACCAGTTTTGAGAGGGGGTCCTGTGGCTTGGTGACAGTGGGCACATAGAAATAAGAAATGTAAAGTGACCATCCTATGGCATACTTTAATGAATAGTGGGCTACAGAAAACAAGGTCACATTCAGTCACCTTGCTGCCTCTTGTTTTCAATCCTTGGAATTGGTATGGAATATGCATACATTTGTAGGATGATTGACATGTAAGATAAAGTTGGTATGACTGAAACCAAACCACATGTACCACTGTGGAGTCTGAAGTACAATTTGAATTCACGAATTTAAAAATGCTATATGGATGCAGACAGTTTGGCATTCATTAACCTTGTCTGGGATGTGGAGGGAGGAAAATGCACTCAGTGAAACGCCTCTGAAGACATGCTTTATTTAGTTGGGAGGAAGAGAGATGGTGGCAGCTCTCTTTTCTGCCTTGTCCTTGTTCTTCCGTCGCATTTCTGAAACTGGAGCAAGAGTCAGTGTCAAGAGGTAAGAGGAGAAGTTCTGCAAAGGAAGATTCAGCATGTCCGTAACTTCAAACAAAGGTCACCGTGCTTGTTTGCCAACGTGAGGGGAAAGTGAGGCTGTGCACAAAGGCGCTGAAAAAATCATTTAAATAAAGGTGAAAAATTTCAACCCGCCTACTCTACTTACCTTGTGACAAGGTGGAAAACAAACCCATGGCAGATAACAAACACCCAGTTTTCGGAGACGTTACAGAATTTTGGAATATTCTTTTATTTTATTAAAGTCATGAATGAAGTGACTTGATTTTAGACCTTTGGGGAAAAAATTGTCAACAACATATCTCAATTTTTGATTTGTAAAACCAAAGGTTTTGAACATAGTTCCAGAGAGACAGAACGACAAGAGAGAGAATGAAGATGGTGAGTAGACCGGGATTGTAATTTTGGCTTCTTGGTTTAGTCACTCAGCAATTGTAGGATCAGAATTTGAGGCAAATTCCTTCTCTTTGCCTAAGTTCCCTCAAATATAACATGGGGACAGTGATAATAGGGGCTGCTCTGGGTGCAGCGAGGATGCCTAACACTGCCGGGCATGAGAAGGGGCTCAATGCATAATCCCTACGATTAGTGGTGTTCATGTTGCTGCTATGGTTACGTGCCTTCCCTCCCCATCGTTAGCCGCAGACGGGCCTCTGACCCTTACATTTTGAGTTTATCCTTGTGAAAAGTCACTATTCTGCCAGTAAAGGAAATGGCCTGGAGCCCTGTCCTCAGATATTGTTCAGGACATAGGAACCAGTACTCACTGTGTGTTTACTCAAGCGAGAGGGTTCAAACTGCTTCCTCTAATGGTCGCAGAGAAGGGCTGAAGCTTTGTCAGCTGAGTATTTGTGATCTGGCTGGCTGGGAATGAATAATTAAACTCTTGCCAAGACAAAGTGCCGTGTAAATTCCTTAGAGCAGCCTCCTATTTTCTCTGTACAGTGCATCTCCCAACTCCCAAAATAATCATATCTGTGTTGCCATGTGAAGCTCGAGTTTTAAGGTTTAAATGCTGCCTTTCCCCTCATGGGCAGTTTCTCAACAGCAATTGTGTGCCAGCCTTGCAGGGAAGCCAGTGGCCCCCATAGACCTGGGCTGGCACAGGTCCCACGGAACTGAGTGAGGCCAGCTCCTGTCTTAGCAGGCTGCAGAAAGAGCCACTCCAAGGGCATACAAAACAGAGCGGCAACAAGTGGCTTTCTGAACATTGATACCCTCATGGAAGGAGAGGCCCGTGGAAAACTTGGCCTAATTGTGTGACATCCTGTTCCTAGAGGGCCAGAATTCATGGGTGGAGAGGTACTTTAGAACAAACAAAGAGCATTCCTGAAAGTGTGCTAGGACTGAAAAGAGACCAGTTCAAATCCAAGCATGTTCGGAAGATATTGTGAAGCGTTTGCTGTCTCTCCCCATCAGCCATGCTGTGCAGCGTATGATAATTCTCTAAGATACTTGATTCCTAAAGGAACTGGCTCCCAGTGTGGACAACTGCAGCTCAGCCCCACGGGCTGCTCCACTGGAATCGCACATTTTAATTCACAACACAGCTCAGCAGTGCCCAGAAAAGAAGGCTCATCTTATTGTCTGACTTTGATCCTGAGCACCCAGGAGCAAGAGAAAACAATTAACTTTTAATTCTGCCAATCTGATCATTTCACTGTCTTATGAAGTGATGCTCAGTCTTTCAGATTGCTCTCTCCTGCTTCTTTCTCAGAATCCTTTGTAAGATGGCTTTTTGGATGTTTGGGAAGAAGATTTCGGGTCCTTAGGGATGGTATCCTCTGGCTCCTTCCTGGGGTGATGGCCTTTGGCACCCCTGGTTCTTGAATACCTTGCTGGTCTTTGGGATGGCACTCTGTGGCGGGGGGACTCAGGGTCTGTCTCATGCCCACAGGGAACGTCCGCCATCTTCCTCTGGCTGGTCAGCACAGCCTTAGCTCCCCGCTGATGGCAGACCCTCAAAGCACTCCAAGTCCTCCAGCAGCCTGCTGCCTGAGCATGCACCCTGGCCTCTGCCAAGGCATTACTGCCCCCAGGTAGTTCTTAACTCAGAGCTCTCAATGCATAGGGCCCCTGAGGGGCCCGGGAAAGCTGCACCTCAGAGCCCTGCTAACCATGGTGACTCAGCTGAGACCCTGACACGAGTATGTGTGTGCAAGTAGTTCATTTAGGAGGTGACACTGGGAAACAGTGGTAGGGAGTGAGGAAGTAAACAGGGAAAGGAGAAGTCATTAAAGCTTGCATTTATCAAGCAATTTGTCACTGTGGCCAAATGGAGCTTAACATCTCTCCTTTCCCCGGGAATACTGAGAAGCAGTGTAGAACATGCTTCAGAGTTATGGACATGTTAATAATTCATAAAGTTAATTGTGAAGATGACGTGGAATATGCATACAAGGCTATTAGCACAGAACCCAGCACACAACAAGGGATCCGTAGATGTAAGCATACCTGCTTCCCCAATCTCCTGCTTGCGGGTTCTTTCCATGGCTTCTTTGGCTCTTTTTTTTTTCTTATGTCTTTGAACACTTCTTTCTGTTCCCTCAGTCCTAGTGACCAGAACAGTTCATGCTGGATGATGGAGGTCAGGTGTGCAATAAAGGAACTCATTGGAGAACTCAGAAGACTAAGGGTAAGAGCTGAAATCTTGGGGCTTCTTGCACCATCCCTGTACCTTCTGCCTGCTTACCCTGCTGTTTTACCCTCGAGTTGTGATGGTGAAGAGCAAACCCAAGGTGGTCCAGGAATACAGGCGGGTACCACATCTGCACTGGCACAGGATTTCAACTCTGAACAAGTTACTCTTTAAGGTTGCCTTACCTAACTTCTCACCCTACCTCTTTGCCCTTTTAGACATTCCTACCAGAGTGTCAAGTGTTTCCTTACACTCAGTCTGCATTGTATTCGGCTTCCTTCCCAAGCCAACCTTCCTTCACCATGTCCCCCTTTCTGTCAATGGCTCCAAATTTTCAAAATGCAGATGAGTCACTTCTACTTCACCCTTTCTACTTTTCTTCTCGATTGAAACTTTCGTTAAAGACCATTTCTTCCTACATTGAAATTTCCTCTGAGTCATCCCTTCTTCATTTCAGCATCCGCTACCCTTGATGAGGAAGTCATTACTGTTTAACTGACCTTTCCTTCACTGTGGTCTTGATCTGTTCGTTGCTTTCTGCATCCTGCTGTCAATCATTCCAACTCTTCCCCAGCACCTCCCCAGAGCCCACAGCAGCCTCCCACTGTCCATCTCATTAATTTACTTCTTGGTCTTCTTTAGTTTAATTTCCCATATCCAAGAAGTCACTGCCTTATAGGTTTTTTTCCTTTGAATTATCTCGTATTCATCCTTTTTTCATCATTTCCATTGCAGCCCCCTTAATCCTAGCACTCATCATTCATGAACGCAGCAACCACTGGCCTCCTTGATTTCAGTTTCTCTACTCTACCCTATATTCCACCACTTCAGTAATCTTGCTTAAACATCTTTTCAACAGGCCACACCTTAAGAATGCACAGTGGCTTACTACTTCTTATCACATCAAATCTAAACTTCCTTTCCTGACTGTCATCACCTGGCCCTATACACTAATTTTTCCACCCACCCCCACCTTTTTTCTCTTCCAAAACAAGTTTCCTCCACCCTCTTTGTTCTATAAGCTTAGTTCTAATCATACATTTCTGCTCAGACTCTTCACCTTCTGTTCAATCAAAACCTGTTTAACTTGTTAAGATCTATGGGATCTTTCATGGCTATCCATCTACTCCCATCCCATGCTCTATCAATGTTAGGACTAGTATTGGGAGCAAGAGATCAGATTCTACACAGGCAAGCTGAGACTAAGAGTCTGAAGCCTACAGAGGCAACTGGGCATCAGGGCTCTAAACATAGGCCTGAGAGGATGCATTACACTAAGGATGGTTCTGTGGGGCGGGGATAGAAGACATAGAGTCAAGTCTGGGAAGCAAGCCCGACAGAAGACTTTCAATCTCCAGAAAGATGCAGGCATCCTGAGTTTGGAATGTATTCAGAAGTCATAGGCTCATTTCCCACAAGGGAAAAACAGGTAGGAAGAAGATGAAGACAGAAGACTCTAGCAGAACTGGTAGCAATGGCTCTGGTAGGCTGACCAACAGAAAGGCCTTGCATTAGCCATGCAAGTCGTGTGCATTTGCTTAAGCTCTGTGGTAGATAGTCTCCAATGATGGCCACCATAAATTCTTCCCTCACCTTTACGCACATGCCACTCTGCCATTGGAAGGTGGCTTTTATTTTTCCACCTCTTGCATCTGGCCTGGCCTTGTGATTGCTTTGGTCAACACTGCTTTGGTCAATATGATGGAAAGTGATATTCTGGGACTTCTGAGTGTGAGCCTTAAGAAGCCTGGCAGCTTCCACTTCCTTATTCTTGGAATACAGTGACCATGCTGTGAGAAGCCCAAGCCACATGGAAGAGAACCGAGAAGTCTATGGCCCAGCTTAGCTCCCAGCCAACAGCCAGCATCAAACACCAACCATATGAATTCTCCATTGTGAACATTCAGTTCAGTCAAGCTTCCACATAGTTGACTAGAGTTCCAGCTTACATCACATGGAGCAGAAGAACCCCCAGCTGAACCAAGTCAATCCATAGAAGTGGAAAGATAATAAGATGATTGTTGTTTCTAAAGAACTAAGTTTTGGAGTGGTTTTCCTACAATCTATAGCTAAGACAGACTCAATAAATTTCTTGGCTTCTAATGAGAATTTTCCTTAGCCATCTTTCATGACACCTAATATGCTGAGAATCCCGAAGGCAATGTGCCTGGCATGCCCTTGTAGGGCACCAATTCCTCAACGACTTGGGTTCATATTGATAGTTCTCTTTTCTTTTAGATGTAACACAGATGATCTTTTCTACAAGTTGGTAATATTCCATTTAGCATTTTATTTTGAATTATATTTAATATTTCTTTAATTATTTTTATCAACAAATCTCATGTATACCAAAAACAAGCCCATATTTATACACATATTTTTCTCTTCCATTGCTTATTGCAAAGCAAATATGCAACACATATTGCTGAATTGAAAGTTCATTTCCAAATGTTTCTTCATGCATGTGGGATTGTCCGTTTTTTTTTTTCCTGAGGAAGATTAGCCCTGAGCTAACATCTGCTGCCAATCCTCCCCTTCTTGCGGAGGAAAACTGGACATGAGCTAACATCTGTGCCCATCTTCCTCCACTTTATATTTGAGACACCTACCACAGCATGGCTTGCCAAGTGGTGCCATGTCCGCACCCAGGATCCGAACCAGTGAACCCTGGGCTGCCGAAGCGAAAGGTGCGAACTTAACCCCTGTGCCACTGGGCCAGCCCCTGGGATTGTCTTTTAAATCCAGCTCAAGTGACCAAGAAACAACATCCACCTTAATTCAGCCTTATGTTTAATAGGTTAGCCATTTAAAGCTTCCTTGGAAGATAAAACACAAAACCACAAATACATACTCGAAATATTAAAAATTTGTCAAGATAAATTTGAAAGAAAACAAGATAATTTTTATTCAGAGGTTCACAGGAATGAAAATGTTTAATGGCCAGTGACATATGAGTCAAATCCTAGTTCAGAAAGGAATCTTGAGGGGCCAGCCCGGTGGTGCAGCGGTTAAGTGCGCACGTTCCGCTTCGGCAGCCCAGGGTTCGCCGGTTGGGATCCTGGGTGCGGACGTGGCACCGCTTGGCAAAAGCCATGCTGTGGTAGGCGTCCCACATAGAAAGCAGAGGAAGATGGGCATGGATGTTAGCTCAGGGCCAGTCTTCCTCAGAAAAAAGAGGAAGATTGGCAGATGTTAGCTCAGGGCTAGTCTTCCTCAAAAAAAAGAATAAAAACAGAAAGGAATCTTCACTTATTAATAATGCCAACATACTTATTAATAAGAGCTTCAAAGGTTGAATGTAGTTTTCAGCATTGTATTCTTTTGTTCATGTGACTCACGGTGGGTTTCAAATTTGAAATAGGGCCATGTGCAACACAAATGAGGTCATCAAGATTAAACAGATTTGTCTGAGGCCATTTAAATCCCCAGGGACACAGCCTTTTCTGGAATCAAAATATCACTAGAAGGTTATTATATTGCCAATATGGAAGTGTAAGAACTTTTTGGTTCACGGAGATGTGATGTGGTGATTGGGCAGGATAAGGATTGAGACTTAAAGAGCAATGATCAACTTAATCTAAACATCCTGCAACTATTTATGAGATAAGGGATAAGCAGGTTCTGCTACAATAGGAATCAGCATGCTTTTGAACTTATGAATTATAATTAGGGATGTCTGAACCTGTTTGAGCAAAGAACTAGCTCAAATACTCGCCAACTCTTTGAGCCAAAACCTAATGCTTTGCTTGAGATCTTCTCTCTTCAGCATAAGATTTAAGGTATTGCTCCTGATGGCCTTAAACTATTGGAAAATCAAAACCAATATCTATGGTTCCTCAGCACTTAAGAAGATCTCAGATTAAAGAAAATGGGGATTCATGTGATTTTGAGGGCACCTCAAACAGGCCCTAGAGTAACCTGGAAAAAGTGACTGGAGTACACGGAGACCCACATTCCTGGGGTTCTGCAACCAGAGAGTTCCACTGATGCAAATAGGGGCACACACAGCATAAGAGAGATTGGACAAGGTAGGAAGTGGCTCCTGAAGATCACAAGCAGGCTTTGGGTCAAGATAGCCTACAATAGGCTTCCCGAAACCAGTGTTGCAATCTTGGGTGGGTAGGTGAGCCACTCTGCTGAGTCTGTTTTCACATTTATAAAATAGAAAATGATGATAGTGTCTGTGCTGCTTAACTCACAGGATGTTGTAAAGCTCAACTGAGATAATATATGATAAAACACGTGGAACACAAAGTATGAAACACTGTAAAAATATAAGATTTCAGGTATGATACCAGCATGGAGAGGCATAAACAAGAAGGGAAACGTTGAACCAGCATGCAAATCAGAGGACTGGATGAATAAATACCTATGTGATTGATATCATGGTAAGCGTATAGTGTGTGAGTGATGGAAACTTATGTATGATTTCAAGGGGAACTTGATATGTAAACTATATCTTCTGAATAGTTGGAAAGGCTTTATTGGAGAACTGGAGTATGGGGACCTAAAGGAACGAAAGCAGGAAGGAAGGGAAGAAGGGAGGATGAACAGATGAAAGGAAGGGAGGGAGGGCACATCAAATTAGCTGGAAGGTAGGAGACATTCCAAGCACTATGTATAAAGATAAGGATAAGATGGTGGGAAGAGTCAAAGGACAGGCTGAGAGAGACAGAATGTGTCAATTGTGAGCAGCCAGATGCTCTTCACACTTTGTCATTTAAGCTTCAGAAACCACCCTGTGAGGTAGGCATTATCATCCCCATTTTATGGAGGACTAAACTGAGGCTCCCAGAGCCTTATCTGGCTCAATGCTACTCATTAGGAGATGGAACTCAGACAAAAACTCAGGTCTTTCTGAGATTAAAACTTAATTTCTTTCTCCTATACCTTGGGTCAGAATCTATACAGTCATGGGAGGTCCCAATAGTCCCAGTGTGGGTGGGGGTAGGGGTGGAATGGTTGGGTGACGTGGGAGAAATATGATCTGAGCAATAGATAGAGAAAATTCTTCCTTCCTTACAACCTTATTTTGGCTTTGAATGACCTAATTTTCTTCAAATCATTTTAATATGCTCATCTCCTAAATTATAGAATTTGTCCATTTTCTCTCTCTCTCTGCAGCAAAAAGAAAGAGAAGCTAATTACTCTCAGGCTAACCTGCCCTTTTCAAACACATAAGGAACAACCTCTTAGCCGTTCCCTTCGTCCCCACCCAAACCACCTCCTCTGGAAATAAACACATTACCAATGTCAGAGTTGCTGCACAACCAGAATTACAGGACAATCAACAGTAGGAAATGATATTGCAAATACAATTGAGGGCAGAATACACAGGAGAGGCTTGTCAATTCCTCTTACAAAACTTCCTCTTACAAACATCCTCTCATAACTGTGGTGTGATGCCATCAGCCAAAGCTTCTCAGCAGGGCCAAGCTGGAGAGCCCCCTGGTTCTCATTATAATTAATTGGCTGTAATAGAGACTTTGAACAATCGGGTTCATGATGTAATTCCAGTACAGGCTTCCTTTGATGAAATCGTCCATGGCATGCAGGAAATACCTCAGTGGGGAAGGATACAGGCACCAGTCACACAAGGTGGACTGAAACTACCGGTTTTAGTTTCTGCGCCAGTATGACAACTCTTGCTGCATCCTTGTTCTAAAGAGATCTCACTTAAAAACAGATTTCCAAGAAAAATAACCACAACTCTTTCAAAAGGCACATAATTTCACTCAGAACTTAAAACCAAGCCTTCAGGACATGAAGGAATCCCCCTTGAGATTTCTCCAGATCTGGTGTTTGGAGCACTTGGTGACAATCAACACTGATTGCCCTTTTTACTCTCCGTTCCTTCTGAGCAGACACGGTGTTGTGAAAGCAGGTGTTCTTGCTATTACAGGAGCTGGACCCCCTGGGTTTGAATTCCTGCTTTGCCACTCCCTGACTTCTTTATTTACAAGGTACTTTAACTTATCTAAGTGGAATTTTCTCATCCTTGGAATGGGGATAATTAAAGTGTATGAGCTCAAGCAATTCTTAAACTCTAGTGGGACCTACAATCCCATAGATCCCACTGCTTCTTTCCTGTCCCTCAACCCCACACATCTTTCCTTTCCTCTTAGCCCAGCTTAAATTCCACAGTCAATCTGTATGATCACTCCCTTGCATAGACCCTCAGCTCCCTTGCCCCCCTCTCTTATTCATTTTCTCTTGGCAACACCATAACCCTGGTTAAGCACAATGCCCCACCTAATTTGTGCTTGTACCCAGGCCACTGAATGTGGCTGGACAACAGCATAACCACACCAACTGGTCTCCCTTTAAATTCATGGTTAGGAACCTCAAGTGGGCCCCTAATGCTACTTGGTAAGCCACATATTGCCCCAGCCCATTTACTCTCCCACTAAGAAAATGGAAGCAAGCAGACGAGAACTTATTCATCTTCCCACCACTGCGTTTACACACTTACCTGCATCTGTGCCCGCAGACTCTGCCTTCCCTTCTGTAACTATGAATAAACTGTCCATGTTCCACTAAAGCCACTCCCTCCACCTATGTCACAGAGTCATAGACCCCAGACCCTCTTATCTCTCATGAAAGTGGCTCCAACAATTCTCCCTTTCTCTTTTCATCATCCATCTCCCCCTCTTCACTGGATCGCTCCCATTGACACACATGCTATTACGTCGCCCATATCAACCAAAGCCTCTCTCCTGACCCCACTTTCCTGTCTCACTATTGCCCCACTTCTCAAATCTACTTTTTAGCAAAACTCCTTCAAAGCGTTGTCATTATTGGCTGTTTACAATTCAATTCCATTCTTTCTTAAACCCTCTCCATTTTAGCTCTTCCTTCACCACTTTTCAGTGTTTCCAGTGCCTTTTACATTATTAATCCAGCAGTCAGTTCTCAGTCATCGTCTTGTTCTATCTACAGCAGCCTTTGACGTAAGTGAGATCTTGCTTTTCTTAGAAAGTCTGTCTTCACTTGGTGTTCCGTTACTAGGACAGCATAACAAATTACCTCAAAACTTAACAACTTAAGACAATAAATGCATTTACTTTGTTCAAGAATCTGCAAACTGGCCGGGGCTTGGTGGGGACGACTCATTTCTACTTGACTCTGTGTCAGCTAGGGAGACTCGAGGGCCAGCGGCTGGAATCGTCTGAGGTGCCTTCACTCACATGCCTGGTGCTTGGGCTGGGAAGACTCAAACACCTGGGGGCTGGAACACTTGAGCACCTTGGACATCTCTCTCTGTCTCTGTCTCTGTCTCTGTCTGTCTGTTGTCTCCCCAGCATGGCAGCATTAGCATCAGAGTACCCAGATTTCTTACATTCTCAGGCCTTGTAAGGCATGTGTCCCAAGAGAGAAGGAGCCAGACAAAAGCTGTACCACCTTGCCTTTTGCCATCCAACCTTGGAAATCATACAGTTTCACTTTTGCTGTAGTCAAAGACCCCATCTCTCAATGGAGCAGTACTAACACGACATTGTAAGGGAGACAGTGCTGAGGCCATCTTTAGAAAATATAATCCACCACACCTGGCTTTTAGGGTACTACATTCTCCTGGGCATTTCTTCTGTCTTGGTGACAACTCCTTCTCACCCTGCTTCACCAATTCCTCTTCATCTTCTCCACTCCTTAAACTTGGAGTCCCCGGAGCTCTGTCCTTGGACTTCTCTCTTTTGTTTGCTTCTCTTTCTTGGTGATCTCAAAGAGTCTCATAGCTTTACACATCACCTAGATTCTAATGATACAAATTTACATATCCAGACCTCTCCCATGAACTGCCTACTCAATGTCTGTTCTTGAATGTCTAATAGACATCTCAAACTTAGCACGTCAAAAACAGAACTCCAGATCTTCCCACCCAAGTGAGCTCCACCCACAGCTTTTCCCACACAGTTGATGGCAACTCTATCTTGCCAGTTGATAATGCTCAAACCCCATCTTTGACTTCCCTTCTGTCACACTCTCCACCAATTCATTAATAAACTTGGCTTTACCTTCAAAGCCAGGACCTGACATCCAGGATCTGACTACTTTTCACATCTTACTTCTACTGTACTGGTCCAAGCCACCTATATTGCCTCTTACAATTACTAACTGTCTTTGATTTGATCCTAGGACTCTCTCTTTGCTGTTGCTGTGAATTCTGCCATAATTTCAACAGTTAAGTTGAGAATAACTTGGAAAACATGACTGCATGGTATATATATTTCAGAACTATTCCAATAGCCTTGATTTGCATCTCCTTTCCAGTCCCTAAGCTGCTTGTGATGACTTGTAGCAACGTGAACAACAGCATCCTTCACCTTGTGTCTTGAGGCTGGCATAGCAAGAGGCTAGACAAGGGTAGGGACCAAAGGTTGTATCCTGTGTGAGCCAAACTGGGACATTCTATTGCAGAGATTTTTAACCAAATTCTGAGTATGAATCCATTTGAGAATCTGCTAGAAGCCACAGACACCCTCTTGAAAAAAGGCATGTACAACAGAGGAAAAGAACTTGAGGAGATCCATGGTGGAACTCTGCCACCCATTGCTGAATCCCTATGTCCAAAGCCCTAGGGTAGATACCTGGTTCCATAAAGACCTAGAACCAGGGGCCACTTACTGGGTCAGTCATTTCTGTGCTTTGACATCACTGTTGCCTTATTTTTAGGGCCAGGGTTGGAGAATAGGGGATAAGAACTGCCCATGAATTATCAAAAATTTATTCTTCAGAAAGCTAGTTTGTAACAGTGATTAATAACCCAATTAACTAGCTCTGTTTTAATCCTTGAACTGTGAGAAAAAGGTATTATGTTGAGGAGAATGGCCCTGTTTTGTGTCCTATCTTTAGGCGTGATACATCCGTTCTAATCTCGGGGACTTAACAATTACCTGATTGGTCAATTACGTAAAAACATACTGACAAAAAGAGAAGTTGAATTATTTACACTAACACATCCAACTATTCCTCCCTGTTATTCCAGGGAGATTTTAAAAGTAACTACAAAGGTAAGAATTCTTGTTGATGTTAGAAATGACAAACAAGATTGTCAAATAAGGTCGCCTGGGCTTAATAAAGCTCAAATTTGTAGCCAATCAATCATCTGCGTTAAGGAATATTGTGAACGCAGGATCCCTCCTTACGAGTGAACGTTTGACTGCGGTTCTCCGAAAGGGCTGAAGTATTTTTCACTATGACGCTGTTTTTATAATCCCTTAAAATACTACAGAATAATTCCGGATTATAGCTGGATTATTTGTGAAATAGTAGTTTTAAACTACCACTGTGTGCCAGGTGGTTTTTTGCTCAATTGTTCAAAATTTTTTTTACTTTATTTTTTAGTTACAACATATACAGCAAAGGGCAAAAATAGCAAGTATACAGCTTGATATATTTTTACATATGTCTACTCACATGAAACCACCAAAATATAGAATATATCTAGCACCCAGAAGACTCTCTCATGTCCTCTCCTCTAACCCCGAGAAGTAGCCACTATTCTGACTCCTATCAGCGTGCATGAGTGTTGTCTGTTACTGGACTTCATACCCATGGAATCCTATAACGTATAGCCTTGTGTGTGTGATTATGCCCAAAATCACGTCAGTGAAATCCATCCACGTTGTTGTGTTTCTCACTGCTTTAACTATGTAATTTCCTGTTAAAGAATTCAAAAAACTTTTATAATTAAGGCTCATCTTTTGTGTTAAATAAAATTGGAGAGTTGAAACTAAACTGAAATTCCATGCCTTGATTGACTTCCTCTAAAAATCCCACCATCTCAAGTTGTCAAAGGAAACATGTTTTACAATACCATAATAATTTCGAATAACTCTACTTATAATTTCAAGTAGTGTTCCCTATTCATCCATTATTAAATCAGATTGCATTTTCACTTCCAAACTAGAAGACAGATGAAAAGCTGCTTGGCTAAGTAAAATTTTCGTCGCATAAATTCATTGACTTGCCTGAGGCTACAAATGCCAATTTAACTTCAGCCTCATTTAACAAACAGTTTCTATGAGCTGATGTCTGAACATCTGTTTCTCTTACACCAACAACTCCAATGCAGTTGATAAAAGGATAAGGCACCCACTTTAGATGATTGCAAAGTATTCATCTGTTGTGAAGCAGAGAAAGACTCAGGTCCTCATGAGGGTCTTTACAGATGAAAGTGACCTCAAGGTCTGGGGTGAAGAGCTGCATGCACAGATAGGAGAAAGCAGAGCAGTGAGCAAGGCTACCCAAGGTCAGTCATCAGTCTGTAGAGGAATTGGCTGGTACAGTTGGCCCTCTGGGTTTCCCTTCAGCCTTCTATCTATTAGTCCACACTTCCTGCCATTGAATTTCTTTGGATGGCATGACTCTTAATAAAAACACTCCAATAGGCTGCAGAAATCAAGCCTGTCACTTGAATATAACACCAAAATAAATCACTAATCAGCTAATCCACCTGGATCACACTGAATAGGTAATAAGCAGGGAAGTAATGAGTAGGTAAGAAGGTAGAACCCTAATTCAAATTAGCTTAAGCAAAACATACTTACAGACATGAGGGTTTCTTTATGGGAGAGATCTAGAAGTGCAATTGCTGGGTCGTAGGGTGTGCATGTTTGAGGTTTTAATAGCTCTTGTTACATTTTGCAGTGGTGTTTTTCGTACTTCTGCTCCTCCTTCCTTCATATTTGTTGAGCATGTAGAGCTGGACCTCTGCCTTATCGTGTCCTTGGTGACTTCAGAGCCACCCCATGCTTTATGCCACATCAATCTTCCCCAATGGGCCTGCCCTGCATCTAGACTGCTATCTGCTGGAAAAAGATGGGGCTTCTGAAATCCAGAGTAGCCGCATTGGGGCACTTCTTTAATGAAGGAGGAAAATATTTACAGGTGGCAATATAAGGTTACTCAGGAGAGGTTTTTAATTGAGATCTTATTCTACCCAGAAAACTTAAGGCCATTGTCTGCAAACCCAAATGCCTATGGGGGCTGTATAGCACAATAGGAAGTGGTTGGGGACCTATGGGGACCTGGATAGACCATCGTGATGAAAATGGCATGAGCGACTCAATAAATAACTCAACAATTTTCGAAAAAAAACAATTCTGAGACTGAAAGGAAACTTACAGACCATTTGGGCAAAACTCCCCTTTACAGATGAGCACAGTGAGGTTCAGAATGGTTATTTCTCTTCTCAAAGACACAGAGCTAGTGAGTGACAGAGCCCAGGGCTGCTGGTACCGTGTTCTTTGTGCCACACTGCGGTACCTGAACTTGCTGATTAATCTGTTTGTCCCACCTCTATCCCCTGCAGGTCCATTCCACTCTCCTTGCTCTCCTGCTCTGTGCCCTGGGTTGCCTCATTGGGATCCCCTTGCTCTCTGGGCTCTGGTTGGATTTGGCCAATGGCAGGCACCAGCAGGAGAGTGGAGGCCAGGGGATGAGAGCAGTTGAGGTCTCTCTTCCCCATCTTCTCTCTGCTCTGGACTATGTTTTCTGGCAGTAGCTGTATTCCTCCACAACTACAGCTTCTGCCAGGAGGTCCTCCTCCCTGGAAACCTTCTCACCGGGCTCCTGGCACCCTGCTCCTTCTCTTTGCCTCCTCAGGTCTAGGGTGATACTGGGTCCCCATTGCTGTTGGCCCTGGGTGCTTCCTGGTCCCCTGTTAATTCTGCCTGCACTGCTGTAGAAGTTCCTTCATCAATCCATCCAAGTGAGATTGTTTTTCACCAGGAAACTGATGCACACTTGTGTTTGTACACCTGGATCAAAAGTGAGGATAAGGTTAGTTTTGTATTTTTATTTTTTAATGGAAAATGTTTCTTCTACATCATTTTACATCACACAAGTAAATACTCCTTGAAAATTTTAAAAATCTGTCTCCCCGGGTATATCCAAATGGTCAATGAGCATATGAGATATACACAATTTAATTAGTCATTAAGGAAATACAAATTACAGCTACTCTCAGAATGGCTAAAATTAAAAACATAGATTATGCCAAGTATTGGCGAAGAGGTGGAACAATTGGAACTCTTCACACACTGCTGGTGGGAGTGTAAATTGACACAACCCCCTTTAGAAAATGGTTTGACAATATCGAATAAAGCTGAACATATACATTTCCTATAACCCAGCAACCACACTCTAGGTATCCTCATTAGAAATGAGCACATATGTACACCAAAAGACATATGCCAAAATGTTCATTCACAGCAGAACTATTTGTCACAGCCAAAGCAAAACAACCAAATTCCCAGCAATAGAATAATAAATTGTGGTCTGTTCACATTATGGAAATGCAAATATCTACAGCAGTAAAAATGAATTATCTACAAATACGTGCAACCAGGTGAATATCACAAAGATGATGTTGAGTGAAAGAAACCATACTCAAAAAGTACAAAAATAGAAAAATTAATCTGTGCTCTTAGAAATCAAGATACAGTTACCCTTGCTGAAGGGTGGTGTCTGAGAGGCAGCTTGAGGGGCTTTTGGGAACAGGGAGTGTTCTAATTCTTGGTCTGGGCACTGGTTACAAGAGTATGTTCAGCTTGAGAAATTCAGCAAACTGTATACTCTTGATGTTACTTGTTTTTTATACTTCAATAAAATTTTCTCTTCCCTTTCAAATCTAAACTCCAGCAGACACCTGAAACTAAGACATTAGTTCTGACTGGTGATTGGTTCAGGTCGTGATACCTCAATATATGGCACCTTGGCATCTTGAATATTTTAAGCTGAAAGAGATTGAGAAAACAACAGAAGCAGGAAAGTCACTCTGACCTTCTCCCCACCCTTCGCCCCTGAAACAGGCCATCAAACAGTCTTGAGAGGAGCCCTCCCACACCAGGCGGAAAGGAGCGTCCTTATCTCTGAGGAAAAAGGGACCCGAGAAAAATCTGGACAAACAGGCCTTGCTGAGTCTGCCCAGTTTACTACCCTTCCCTCCCATTCCTTGACCTGTCACATTCCTCCACGACTGTCCATGCTTCACCAAATGCAGCATGAAAGTACACAGGTCTGACTATTTCTTCGGGTCTTCGTTTCCTTAGGAAGGTTCTTGTGTCATGCAAAACTTATATTTGTATGCTTTTCTCTTGTTAATCTGTCTTTGTCAGGTTAATTTTCAGACACAGCAAGGGACCCTAAGATAGTCTAGGAAGACGTTTTCCTTCTCTACACTGGTAAATTACTCAAAAACAGAGGCATCAAATTGTTTTTCTCACAAACATCTGGATATTTCAAACCTTACAGTAAGTGTTGTTCCCAGTAAATGGCTATCCTGGAACCAGTACTTTAATGAGAACCGATCTAGTTACAAAATGTTTGCACTGTTTAAAAATTCTGGATGTCCACTGCCAGAATAAATGGAATCATTCACACATTGGATGTGCTTGTAGAATTTCTGCTGTGTTTATTATACACAAATGGATGAAGATGTGAGCCTATGCATATATTTTTTGAAGAAGTGTTGAGTTTTTGGTTTAAATATCTAGAATATTTCTGCCACAGAGCTGGGTCATCATTTGGACAGGAGGAAGTCTGGGAGAGGTTGTGCTGGGCTCAGATGAAGGGTGGGCGGTCAGACTGAGGTTACGACAGTGCAGTGGTTAAGTGCCGGGGCACAGGGGTAGCCACGGAGACATCAAAGACAACTCTTAGAAATGTTTCATCCAAATCACAGTCATCTACATGCCAGCCATGTCCAATCTCAGAACCAGAGAAGGAAGAAAGAAAGGACAAGCCAACCTGGCTCAGAACAGAGCAGGAACGACAGCACGCAGCTTCTGTAGGAAGGCCAGAAGACTACTGCAACCGCACTCATATGCCAACCTACATTGGGGGCTACTTTTTGTAAGGATGGAAGCAGAGCCACACAATGGCTACATCAAAGAGTGAAGTCACACCCACGGAACTGGGATACAACAGTTCATTAGGAGAACACTTCCAACAACCACTTTAATTAGAACATTAATTAGTGATGGAGCCTCATTAGATTTCCCCCCAGATCTTGGTGTAGCTTTCCCACATTCCTGTTGCAAGAGGACAAAGAAAAGTATGAAAAACAGAGCAGGAGAGGAGGACAAGAGGAAATAGATCGGAGAGGGTAACTAATTGCATTTTTACCTACCAAAAATTAAGAAAAAAGCTGGCTTGTCAAATACTCTCGATAATTTAAGTGTTATAAGAAATATAGTAATACGAACACGTGACTAACGATTATTTTAATTTTTAGTCAGGCAGAAAGGGAGAGAGGATAGAAGGGAGAGAGGGAGGAAAGAGAAATAGCTATAAAAACCCATAATCATTATATGGGAGCGTCTTACTAGATGTTTATCTAGAAAATAAAGATTTCACAAATCCAATCGTTCTTTAAATGCATTTGGGACACTGTGACAACTTGTTTAGTATATCAAAAATCCTTTGGTAGTATGAATACTCAACAACTCTCGTATTATCTGCTAGCAGCCTTTTTGGACAGCAAGTTTTTAAATTTCTTCTAGAAGGGAAAAGTAAGATCCTGGGTCATTATATAAATTGCTTCACCAAAAAATATATGTTGAATTATTTGAAAGTAAATGGCATCCTTTGCATAGGCATAAACGTGTGGACTTAAGTATCTTAAACCTTTTATTCTGAATTTCATCTCAGACTTCTTTACAAATCATATTTGTTACCGTCCTTTCTAGCTAAAACTCAAAACTTTAATTCCCTCCCTTGACATTTGTTAGCAGGAATTGTTCATTTTCTAACTTTGCAGAGAAGTTCTGAGGTTGTTAGAAGGGTATTAAAATCACATGGCAAGAAAGATGACCTTTCCTTGATGAAATTCCTGTTTGACTAACTTTCTGAAGAGAAGGAAGGAAGGAGGAAAGACAATATTAGGTATCTTTGTCAGTTTCATTTGCTGACCACTAGTGATTACTGCCGGGAAATTGTTATATTGTTCCCAGGAACCTTGAAAGGAATAGGCTGACTCAAATGTTGGCCTCCCACGTGGGACACAGGAGCTTTTGAAACAAGACTTGAGTCTCAGCTTCCAGTCACAGGAGAGGAGGGAGTGGACCCACTCAGCCGTCCAGAGTTTGACATTCAAACTCTCCAAAACTGTCAGTTCTCAGAAACCGGTCTTTCTTTGGTAGCAAAGAAGAAATCACGCAGCTGGGAGTTCAAAACAATTTAGAAAAAAAGTATAATCGTAGTGATAATAGCTCTATCACATTTTTGTAAAATGATCCCTAACACTTTCAGCCTCTCATGCTTTCCCTGTTACTTTTTTTCTTGTCTATTTTCTTAAAACATATATTGGTGATTGTGGCATGTATTCAATTTTGTATTTTGTTTGATTTTTCCCCAAAGCATTTCTTATATTGCTGCACAGTCATCATAGCCGTTATTCTAAATGGCTGTGTAAAACTCCATCAAGTGAATTACCAGAATTTGTTGCACAGGTGCTTCATTCAGGGCATCTTTTTCTGTCTCCGCCAGAGAACTTGACTACAGCCAGCCAGAAGCAGCCAAGCTTATGGAAATGAAGTCCAAAGAAAAATTCTCACTGGAACCAGCTGGATTTACCCCTCCCCTGAGGGCTGGTGAGCGCTGGTTGGGGCAGGTGGAAAATAAATCACAGAGGATCCGGAAGCATTATATCCCACCCCTGAAGGGCTTTGGTGACAATGAAACAACCAGTGAGAGCCCAGCCCGGAGCAGCGCATCAAATGCCAATTTCTCCCTTCATGCTAATTAATGAGAACGTTTTATATGCAAGTCAGCCTACTTTTATTTCTTTATTTATTTTACAGAATTAATTTTTTAGAAAAGTTTTAAGTTCACACCAAAATTGAGCAGAAGGTACAGGGATTTCCCATATATCCCCACACGTGCACAGCCTCCCCCATTATCAACATTCCCCAGTGGAGCGGTGCATTTCTAACAATCGATGAACCTGCACTGACACATCATCACCCAGAGGCTACAGTTCACATCAGGGTTCACTCTTGGCGGTGTACCTTCTATGGGTTTGGACAAATGTATAATGATGTGTATCCGCCCTATAGTATCATACAGAGTAGTTTCACTGCCCGAAGAATCCTCTGTGCTCTGCCTATTCAGCCCTTCCTCCCCCTAACCCCTGGCAATCACTGATCTTTTTGCTGCCTCCATAATTTTGCTTTTTCCAGGTTGTCATATTGTTACAATCACGCCATATCTAGCCATTTCAGTTTGGCTTCTTTCACCTAGTAATATGCATTTAAGCTTCCTCTATATCTTTTCATGGCTTGATAGCTCATTTCGTTTTAGTACTAAATAATATTCCGTTATTTAGATGTACTACCATTTGTTTATCCATTCACCTACTTGAAGGACATCTCGGATACTTCTGAGTTTTAGCAACTATGAATAAAACCTCTGTAAACATCTGTGTGCAAGTTTTTGTGTAGATGTGAATTTTCAGTTCTTTTGGGTAAATATCAAGGAGCATGATTGCTGGATCATATGGTGAGAGTATTTCAGTTTTGTAAGAAACCCCCAAACTGTCTTCCAAAGTGGCTGCACCATTTCGCATTCCCACCAGCAATGAATGAGAGTTCCTGTTGCTCCACGTCCTTGCCAGCTTTTGTTGTTGTCAGTATTCTGGATTTTGCCATTCCAAAAGGTGTGTAGTGGTATTTCATTGTTGTTTCAATGTGGAGCATCATTTCGTATGCTTATTTGCCATCTGTGTATCTTCTTTGGTGAGGTGTCTGTTAAGGTCTTTGGCTCATTTTTAAATTAGTTTCAGCCTGCATTTTACAGTTAATGTCTCAGGCTCTTTGGCCCTATATGTGAACCAGAATCACCAAATACAAGGGAGTGTTTGGGGTGTGGAGGAGCCCCTGACTCTTTCCAAATTGCTCCCCTGACCAGCTGCCAGAAGTTCCTTCCATTACTACTACCCCTAAAATGCGCACACTCAGTTATTCACACCAAGGATGGAGATGAAGTTATTCCTGTCTTTTCTCCCTTCTCCCCTCCTCCTGGACTCAGCTCAAGGGTTACCTGCTGTCTACTCTATTTAAAGTTGCAGCTCCCACCCTTACTCCATCTCGCTCTTTGACTTGCCTTGTCCTTTTCCGTTGCACTTATCACCATCTCACGTCCTCTGTATTTTGCTTATTTATTTTTCGTCTGTTTTGCACACCTAGACAACAAGCTTCACAGGATGGGGGCTTTGTAGGTGTGGCTCACTGCTGTTCTCCCAGCATCGAGAACAGAGCCCAGCTATTACAAGAGTCTCAACAAGTATTTTTTTTTTAAAGATTTTATTTTCTCCTTTTTCTCCCCAAATCCCCCGGTACATAGTTGTATATTCTTCGTTGTGGGTTCTTCTAGTTGTGGTATGTGGGACGCTGCCTCAGCGTGGTTTGATGAGCAGTGCCATGTCCACGCCCAGGATTCGAACCAATGAACCACTGGGCCGCCTGCAGCGGAGCGCGCGAACTTAACCCCTCGGCCACGGGGCCAGCCCTCAACAAGTATTTTTTAAATGAATGAGTGTTTTAAACAGTGATTTAGTCATCATTTCGAGACTGCCATTGGATCATACGTTACTTAGAGACACGTTAAACTTGCCTTCGAAATCCACGCCGTTGGATTTCACACCTTTTAAGTGAGGCTACCACACGAGATTCTCTGATTATTGCAGTACTAGAACTCCATTGGCTATGACCCGAAACACAACCACAATAAGCCACAACCTATTCTATAACAAATTGAATTTTTTAAAACTCCCGTTCTCTGCTCTTTTTTGCTTAGGACAACTGTATCTGCCTGCCATGAGTCATCTCAAGCAATGAGAATTTTTTCTGCAAGGCATTTATATGAAACACATGGCGCTGCTTTTCTTTTCTTTAGGAGAATTGAAACTGAAGCCAATTTACCAGTAGTTAGGAGGCAACTCCATGGCTGTGTCCCCAGAGGTGTTCGCCCCAGCTCTGCTCTCCCAGAGGATTCACAAGGTCGCCTTGGTCTGGGACGTTATAACAAAGTGCTGGAATCAAATTCAAGTCAGGTGGAGATATCTTTTTCCCTTGAAATGCCAATAATAGGAGTTTATAAGAGCGGAAGGTTGAAAAAAATCTGGGCAGATACCTGTGGCCTACACTGCCTGCCCTGCCCGCCATTCTCTTTGCCTCCCTACTTCATGCCCAATGACCTCATTCCAGTTGGCACTCACTGCATTTCCACTGAGCACTTCCTTGCAACAGGCCAGAAGTACTGAGGAATTAAGACCCTCAGGAGCAGCTTTCAAACAACGATCACTCTAAGTTAGCATATAAGTAGGCCAACTCCTTCACCTTGGGTGGGATAACTTGGAGGTGGGTCTTCCATACTAGGGCTAAGCTCTAGCTGCCCACTGGGGGAGCTGGCTTGAGAACACAGCTGTGATTGGCAGCCCTCGTGTTCTGCATTATTGTCTGCTCCCTTACCTTCACTTCTCACAGAAGCTCTTTTCACTCTAATGCTTATCCTAGGTTCACCTTCTGAGGGACTCCAGACTGAGACAATACCTATTTCAAAAGGGCATCTGCATGTGCCAAGCTACTGGTGCCAAGGTACACTTTCATGTAAAACGTGTTTGCTTATTGCTTTCAATCTCTTTCTTTCCTTCTCTCCTTTTCCCTTGTTCTCTCCTGCTCCTTGTCTCTCTTCCTCTCCCCCCACCAGGGTTTCCTAAAGTCACCTCAAAAATAAACACTTCCACCCTCATTCTTGTCTTAGAGTTTCTTCTTGGAGAACTGAGGCTATGGCTGACACAAAACCCAAAAGTGTGTTTAACACTGAAATTATGCTAAGAACTAAAAGGCTATTGGTGGAATGAATTGCAGAATGCTCTAGTTGGTGCTTTGGTCTGAGCTCAGATATGTTCTGTTCAGAGACAGCAGCAGGTAAAAATGCAAGGAAGGGGGAAAAATTTGTTTTACAGGTGTCCATGCCCTCCTTTTCGCATGCCAGGCAGCCAGTGTTCTCATCTTGCTATTTGGCAACACTCAGGTTGTCCTGAGCCCCCTTCCAGGTGCTGTCCTCCCTTCCTGGGCTCCTCTCTCTAGTGCTTAGATCATACTCTGGGTCTTCTCAACACACCCTCTGACTCGATCAACATTTACCATCCTTTATCTGTGAATCCTGTGGACAGGATATAATGTGTGAATCTCTCAGAGACTCATCCCCTCCTGCCACCCTTGAGACGTGGGCGGTTCGACCACAGCAGCCATTCCCTGGTTTCCCTACAGGTTGTCAGTGCCCCCTGGTGAGACAGTCTTCATCAGAGCTGCAGTGCACCCACCAGGACGGGAGCCACAGCAGCGCTGGCACCCAGGGCCAGTCTGACCTGGCTCCTCCCGCCACTACTGGACTCCGTAGAAGTATACACCATATATAGTAGGTTAAATATCTATCTATTTATCTATCAAGACCTAGGGTCTATTTCCCCTCTCCTTGATTCTGAGTCTGGCTTGTGGCTTGCTTTGACTGCAGAATGTGGCAGAAGCCATGTGTGCAAGTTCCCAACCCAAGTCTCAAGAGCCTTGCCTGCTTCTGTTCTCACCCTCTTGGACCTCCACCCCGAGACCACCCGGCTGGGAAGAAGCTTGGGAAAAAAGACACCATTGAGGGAACCCTAGTCAAACCAGCTGTCCCAGCTGAGCCCTGCCCCACCAACCTGCTGGCTGAATGCGGCCGCATGAGTAAGCCCAGGTGAGGCCAGGCGGAAGGACTGCTCATCAGCCTATAACTGTAAAAAATGTCAAGTTGCTGCTGTTTTAAGGTACAAGTTTTGGAGTAGTTTGTTATGAAGCAATAGATGATTCAAATACCACTGGACATGGAATTTTTATTTCTCAATGGCTACCTAAAGGGTCAAGGTAATACCACCCAAAAGAGCAGGGAAATTAAAATCTTGTGAGGGAAACAGATCAGTGAGAAACAAGAAATGGAAAGGGTTCGCAGTGAAAGCTCCTGCTTTCCTTCCCTTGACAGCCTGTACCAAGGTTCAGTGTACTTCACTGGCCTCTCTGGGAGATCACCGGCAATGTGAGCCATCAGCTGTGTTTCCTCATGAAGCTGTGGCCAGCTCAGTGATGCGCGGCACCCTCCCTGCCTTGCACCTCTTGTTCCCCTTGTTCTTGCTGCCCTGTGATTGCACCTCCCAATAAAGCCTTGGCACAGCAAGTTTTGCCTCGGTTCAGCTTCCTAGAGAGCCCAGGTTAGGACGTCCTGCTGTCTTTTTCTCAGGATACAAGAATTATGTGGCACCCTCCAGGGTCCTTATGCCTTGTACAGAGGCAATTTCAAACAAAGACAGTGCCATTACCCCCAAAGAGTCATTTTAACCATGGTGTAAAATTCTAGTGACACTAATGGATAGACGTAGTCTCTTATCATTTACATTACTACAGGATGCTGTTGACTCTGCTCATGAGACAAACAAACTTAGCCATGTTGTTCTTTGTATTTGTAATAGGACTGAAAACAGCAGAGGGGAATTTGAGTGTGAAATAGTCCAGATTTGTTTAAAACACACACACACACACACACACACACTTAATATCCTTAAAGAAATTAGTTTGTATTAGTCTCCTAGGGCTACCCTAACAAAGGACCACAAACTGGGTGGCTAGAACAATAGCAATTTGTTGTGTACAATTCTGGAGGCTGGAAGTCCAAAATCAAGGTGTGCCAGGGCCAGGCTTCCCTTTAATTTCCTTTTTCAAAAATTTCCAATTAAGCTATAAAACACAATTGCATTATCTTTCAACAGATTTCAATTTAATCTAAAAATGTTTTTCAGGGCTGGCCTGGTGGCATAGCAGTTAAGTTTGCACTCCGCTTTGGTGACCTGGGGTTTGCTGGTTTGGACCCCAGGCATGGACTTATGCACTGCTTTTCAAGCCATGCTGTGGCAGGCGTCCCGCAGATAAAATAGAGGAAGATGGGCAAAGATGTTAGCTCAGGGCCAATCTTCCTCAGCAAAAAGAGGAGGATTGGTGGTGGATGTTAGCTCAGGGCTAATCTTCCTCAAAAAAAATGTTTATCATGCATGAGATATATGATTTATTAAAAGGATCCTGTCTGTTAACGGAAGGTGTGTTTAGTTAGTTGAGAGTATGTAAGTGTGGCATGATAGAGGATAACAGAAACGACACTGAATAAATGTGTAAATTTGTATTTTCTGAAGTGAGGGTTGACATGAACAACTGGCCAAGATTGTACTTTTGATAGCTAAGAAGTTTGATTAGTAACAGATGAAGAGCAACATCTCGCGTGATTTTACTTAACAGAAAAAAAAAAAATTCCGTTTACATGAATTCAAATTGAGTCACAATGACTGTAGTTTATTTAGTTTTTAAACTACAAAAGAACTTTTAACAGAATAATATCTTTGTGCCAAAGTTAAAGCACTGTGATTAAATAGAGCTGGAGGGTGAAAGAATGTGAAGTTTCTAGAATTTATGTAAAGAATGGAAAAGAGTCTGTCACTGAAATGGTCAATAAACACAATGCATACGTACAAAACACAATGTAAAGAAGAGGTGGATTTTTAAAAGTTGATATAATTCAAATACCACAAACTTCACTTTTTAAAAGAATACAATTTAATGTTTTTTAGCATATTCACAATGTTGTGCAACTATCATCACTATCTAATTCCAGAACATTTCCATCACCCTGTAAAGAAACCCTATATCCTAGCAGTCACTCCTCCACTGCACTCCTACCCCCAAACCCTGGAAAATACTAATCTACTTTTTTCCCAACGAATTTGCCTAGTCGGTCATTTCATATAAATGGAATCATACCATATGTGACCTTTGGTGTCTGGCTTCTTTTACTTAGCATAATGTTTTGAAGGCTCATCCAAGTTGTGGCACACATCAGTACTTGGCTGAACAATATTCCACTGTATGGATATACTACATTTTGCTTATCCATTCATCAGTAGCTGGACATTTGGATTGTTTACTTTTTTTGGCTGTTATAAATAATGCTTCTTTGAACATTCATGTACAAGTTTTTGTGTGGTCATATGTTTTCAGTTATCTTGGGGATATACCCAGGAGTAGAATTGCTGAATCTTATGATAACTCTATATTTAACTTTCTAAGGAACTGGCAAACTGCTTTCCAGAGTGGCTGCACCATTTTACTTTCCCATCAGCAATGTACGAGGGTTCCAGTTTCTTCAAATCCTCATCAATCCTTGTTGTTGTAGGTCTTTTAATATAGCTATCCTAGTGGTTGTGAAATGGTATCTCTTTGTGCTTTTGATTTGTATTTCTTTATAACTAAAGATGTAGAGTGTCTTTTCATGTGTTGGTTGGCCATTTGTATGTTTTCTTTGGAGAAATAGCGATTCAAATTCTTTGCTTATTTTTATAAATTGGGTTATTTGTTTTTTACTAAGTTGCAGTAGCTCTTTAAATATTCTGAATGCAAGTCCCTTATCGAATATAGGACTTACAAATATTTTCTCCCATTCTGTGGGATGTGTTTTCACTTTCTTGGGAGTTCCTTTGAAATACAAAACCGTTTTCTTTTGATGAAGTCCAATATATCTATTTTTTCTTTTGTTGTGCTTTTGGTGTCAGATCTAAGAAATTGTTGTCCAATCCAGGGTTATGAAGATTTAAATCTATGCTTTCTTCTAAGATTCTTACAGTTCATCTCTTATATTTAGATCTTTAATCCATTTTGGTTAATTTATATATATGGTGTAGAGTAAGGATCCAACTTCATTCTTTTGCATGTGGATATCCAGTTGTCCCAGCACTATTTGTTGAAAAGACTATTATCCTGGCACCTTTGTCAAAAAAAAAATCAGCTGGCTATAGTGTATGAGTTTGTTTCTAGACTCTCAATTCTACTACATAGATTATATGTGTGTTCTTATGCCCACAGCACACAGTCTTGATTACTGTAGTTTTGAAATTAGGAAGTGTGTCCTCTAACTTTATTCTTCTTTTTCAAGATTGTTTTAGCCATTCTGGATCTCTTGCATTTCCATAGGAAGTTTAAGATCAGCTTGTCCGTTGCTGCAAAAAAGCCAACTGGGATTTTGATAGGAAAAGCATTGAATCTGTAAATCAGTTTGAAAACTACTGCCATCTTAACAGTATTAACCCTTTCAACTCACAAACATGGAATTTCTTTCCATTTACTTAGGTCTTCTTTAATTTCTTTCAACAATGTTTTATAGTTTTTGGTATACAATGAACTTATCTATTAGCTCTAGTAGATGTGTGTGCGTGTGTGTGTGCATGTGTGTGTACTCCTTAGGATTTTCTATACGCAAAATCACGTCACCTATGCAGAGAGAGAATTTTACTTCTTCCTTCCCAAACTGAAACATAATTTACTCCCTTTTTCTTGCCTAATTGCTCTGGTTAGAATTTTCAGTACAATGTTGAATAGAAGCGGCAAGAGCAGAGATCCTTGTCTTTTTCTGGGAAGAGCTTTCAGTCTTTCACCATTAAGTATGATGTTAGCTGTTGATTTTTCGTAAACGCCCTTTATCAAGTTGAGGAAGGTCCCAAGATGTATTTTTAATTTGTTTGCAAAATATACTTTATAGGCGATTCACATATTTGACATCTAGAAGCTTCCTCTATATGGAAACCAGACATGCACTGAGGAGCCCACGCACTGTAATCTGCTGTTCTTGAATCCTTTGGGGAATTCCAGGATTACAATGAGCCTATGGTCAACACCACCAACTGGACGAGGTGTTGTGTTCTCCAAGGTTACCTGGTGGATCTTGAGGAAAGGAGATTGGAGGCTGTGACCTACCGAGGGTTCCTCCAGCTTTAAAATTCAGTAGACAAGCCCATGTTCCAATAGTAAGCTCTGAAGAGCGTCAGTGGTGGTTTTTTCCTGGCGGAACCCGGTTATGAATGGGCTTCATTTATGAGTTTATTGTGGCAGCCTATGTTCTACGTATTGAATAATATTTTTTAGGAGCCAAAATGAATACAAATTTTGCCTACTATTTGGATGCATTCACATAAGACTTTAGAATTAAATGAAAAGCATGGTATCCAGATCTTAGACTTCAGGAAGTCCCAGCTAAGAGCAAGCATGCGTTGAGAGTTTCAGTTCATTCGTTCTGCCATCACAGAGAATGCCAGCTGTAACAGGTCATCCTTGAGTAACGATATAAAAGAATTGACGATATCAAGAAGACATTATTTATGGACAGTATTTGTGAGTGTTGTATTCATACTACTGTTGGTGGGTAAGATAATTCTAGATGTCAAACTGCAAGAGTAAAACTGACCAAAACCAGAAGGTCAATGCTGACTTGCTCAGCTGAGCAATTAGTCAGAAATTTCTTTGGGATGGTGGATGGTTTCCCAGTTATCATTTACCACAAAGTGACACCTGCCATTGGTAGGTGTCAGATAGTTTTGCTTTTGAATTGGCTGAGCTTTTGTTGTTGTTTCATTTCTCTTCAGGGGGTCTCCATACTGCTTCCAGGAGCATAACAAAACCTTGAGCTTAATACAATCTATGGGACTAACTTAATTGTGTAAAGAAGCGGGGAGCAAATACTGCGTACTGACAATTAACTAATGGCTCCCATTACAGCATATTGCTCTGCCCATAGCTTGAGCTGGTAAACCCAGTAACTGACTGCACAGTGTTAAAAACACCAAGGACAGTGGTTTAGCCCCACATCCGACACTCAGATGTGCTTAGTTCTAGAGCCATAGACGCTGCCTGGCACGGCACAAATGCCTAGGACTACTAAATAAGAGAAGAGAGTGAATATATCTGTAGACTACATTAGTATTTCTAAAAGTGGTATTTATACTACTGATGGTGGGTCAGATAAATCTAAGATCAACTTTAAAATTTTTAATAGTTATATATTTATGCTAATGTGTATTTAATATATAACTACCACGTAAACCCTATGACTACATGATCATTATAGCTTATGGTAGAGCTAAATAGGAAATTAAGTTTTTAAAAGTAAGCCCATTTAAAAACAAATAATGTCAGGGCCAGCCCGGTGGCGTAGCAAAGTTCACACACTCCACTTTGGCGGCCCAGGGTTCGATGGTTCAGATCCTGGGTGCAGACATACGCAGCTCTCATCAAGCCATGCTGTGGTGAGTATCCCACATATAAAGTAGAGGAAGATGGGCACAGATGTTAGCTCAAGACCAGTCTTTCTCAGCAAAAAGAGGAGGACTGGTGGCAGATGTTAGCTCAGGGCTAATCTTCCTCAAAAAAAAAAAAAAAGAAAGAAAGAAAAGAAAAGAAAAGAAAGAAAAAGAAAAAGAAAAGAAAAATCAACAATGTCAATGGGGCAAAAACCAAGAGAGTTGTTAGTGAATGTCTCAGTAGGCTTTCCACACATCAATACTGCAAAACAAAACCAATTTGGTGGCATACAACAATAAGCAAGCCTTCCCACGCTCTCCCTGGTCAGCTGGGGCAGTCCCACTCCACATTTCTCACTGTGAGTCTCCCAGGCTAGAGAGGCAGGTCCACCTGGGGGACATTTTTCTCATGGCAAAATTGGAAGTTCCCAGAGGGATGTGTGAAAACACATGGTGTCTTTTAAGGCCTAGCCCCTGGAACTGGCACACTGTCATTTCTGCCCACTTTCCATTGGCCCAAGCAAGTTCTGTGGCCACGACCACATCAGTGGGTGGGGAAGCATGCTCCTCTCGTGGAGGTTGGAGGTAGAGGAGCGGTTATTTGCTGAGCAATAATCTAAGCTGCCTCCGTAGTGAGGAATGCCTGTCGAGACCACACCCTCATTAGTGTTGTTGCCTTATACTGGAAAGGCCACACTTTTTAAAAATCGTGAAGTAATATTTGCTCATAGCAAAAACTTCAAAAAGAGCAAAAATACAAAAGATTAAAATTGTGCATCTCTCTTTATTCCAATTTTTTAATCCAACTTCCAAGAAGTAAATTCTTTTTTTTTTAAAGATTGGCACCTGAGCTAATAACTGTTGCCAATCTTCTTTTTTCTTTTTTTTTTCTGCTTTATCTCCCCCAATTCCCCCCGGACATAGTTGTATATCCTAGTTGCAGGTCCTTCTAGTTGGGGCAAGTGGGAGCTGCCTCAACGTGGCCTGACGAGCCGTGCCATGTCCGCACCCAGGATCTGAACTGGCGAAACCCTGGGCTGCTGCGGCAGAGTGCCTAACCACTTGGCCATGGGGCCGGCCCAAGAAGTAAATTCTTGTTAACAGTTTTTAGTGTCTTCTTCCAGACTATTTTCAATGTGTGTTGTTTCCAAACAAACATGAGTTCATACCATACATATTGTTCTTAAATTGTCTTTTTTCACTTAACAATACATCATGGACATTTTTTCCATGGAAGTACAAATGTCATTTTTTTTTAATGGCTACACAGTATTCCACAGTACGAACGTATTCAGATTAGACCACTTAAAATCAAACATTTAGGTGGTTTCCAGTTTTTACTAACACAAACAATGGTCCAACGCATATCTGCATAAAAATGTTAGTATACTTAGGTGTTTCTGAATTATCCTTCCCGGGGCGATGTTGTTACGTCAATGCATGTTTAAAACTTTGGGAGATGTTTCCAAATCACCCTCCACGTGGCCGCACCACCACATCACAATATCGTTTACAGAGCACACTTGAGCCTGAAGCGTGGTTACATTTGGAGGTCTTCTAATATTAAGCGTACAATTGATTGTCTGAGGCCAGAAAACTTTACTACATAGTTAATTCTTAATTTGGAAGAAACAAAATTTGCCTAATGTTGAGAAAATATTTATAGTGATGATTCCTTCCTAGACTATCATTTTTTTTCCTCAAAAGAATTTCTGACCCACAGGAATGGGAATACTGAAAAAGATGAAAAAAATCCAATGCTGGCAAGGACGAGGAGCAACAGGAACTCTCATACACAAATGGTAGAAGTGAATGTTGCTACAGCCATTTTAGAAAATTATTTGGGAGAGTGTTCTAAAGCTAAACATCTGAGCCAACATTTCAGCTTCCAGATGCATACTCTGGGAGAATTCTGGACATATATTCATCTAAAGAAAAGTACTAAAATATTCATAGCAGTACTATTATTATTAGCCCCAAACCTGGAACAATTCAAATGCCCAGCAAGGGTAGATGGATAAATAAATGGTGTTATAGTCATAGAGTATTACACAGCAACAGGAGTAAACACCTACAACTAGAAGTAAAAATACAGATAAATCTTAGAAACATAATTTTGAACAAAATAAGCCAGACACAAAGGAATTCATCTTGTATGAATCTATTTACGTGAAAGTCAAGAAGAGGTAGAATTATATAATGCTGTTATGGGTCTGGATAGTGGTTATCTTTGGGTGGGGGAGGCGGTGGCTGGCAGGTGGCATGAAGAGGCCTCTAGGATGCTAGTAATCTTCCCTTTCTTGATCTGGATACCCACCAAGGCTATGCCATTTGTGATGATTCATCAAGCTGTTTCCATATAATAGATGCAATTTTCTCTATGTATGCTAAATTTCAACACAAGATTTGCTAAAAAGGGGTATCTGGTGAAATCTCTTTCTGTCTTTAAAGCACTTAAAAAGAATTCGGCATGGGGCGGGCCCCATGGCTGAGTGGTTGGGTTTGCGCGCTCTGCTTCGGTGGCCCGGGGTTTCACCGGTTCGGATCCTGGGCGCGGACATGGCACCACTTGTCAGGCCATGCTGGAAGCACCCACAACTAAAAATATACAACTATGTACCAGGGGGCTTTGGGCAGAAAAAGGAAAAATAAAATCCTAAAAAAAAAAAAATTGGGCTGTATATTTGAGCCCTTGTTTTTGAATTAGCAGCAATAATAATGGCTCCATCTACCCTTGCCCACGTCAGCATATGCTAAAACCAACAAGAGCGAAGCAAAGCCTTGGGTGTGCTCTCTGCAGGTCTTTTCTCGATGCCAGCAGGATTGACTCCAGGGTATGTTGCAATCGTTGCATCCTTAAATACTTGTGCTGATGGGGAGTATCAAAGCCTGCACTGTAAAGCAGAAACTGGGCTGTGTTTGCATTAGAATTCTGAGAAAACTTAGTTCTAGAACAAAGTGGGGATGAACAAAAGTAGGACTCAGACCAGAGGGTATTGTCTTATGCTCCCTGAATCAGAGGGTTCCAGAACATTATGAAAACAATAATCACTGTAATCAGCTGAGCCTTCTTCATTCACGGTCACCCAGGGCCTCCATCCAACCTTGCCCATTCATTCATTTCCCAGCACAGCCAGCCCTTGCCTACTGACTTCTTTGTTTGCCACGACAAGGAAGGTGAAGAAATCACACTTTCACATCGGAGTTTCTGAGCTATCTCTAAGGCACAGCCTACGCCTTCAGGCTCCTTCGTCATACCCCAAGGTGCCAAATATCCGGAAACTAACCTCTTAAAAAGCAAACTTTGTTCTGAAGGTTTTTTTAGGTTTAATTTAATACAATAAGCAGCATCCATGTTGTAAAGGATAGGATTTCATGAGTTTTTGAAAGATAAATATGTCCATGATATTAAGGCCATAATCAAAACACAAACCATTTTCTTTATCCACAGGTTTTCTCAAATCCCATTGCAGTCCACCCCTCCCTCCACCCCCACCTCATTGTCACTGTAGACTAATTTTCATTTTCTAGAGTAAACTGGCTTTTGAATAAATGAGTGTGGAAGTGGGTTAAATCTAAACATTTCACACACACACATACACATGCATGCACACACACACTCCTTTCTAAGGGGGGGGGGTCTCTTCCTACAGCCTCACGCCAAGGCGAACAGCCTTAGGCAGCTTCAGGGCATGTTGTGTGACCTTCTGGTGACAGAGTTGGAGAGAGCAGGAAACCTGACCCAGCAGCCTGAAGAGGGAGTCGGTTTGAGTGCTCTGCCCAACAGGACGAGCCATGAAGACACAGCAACTCTACTTAAGCAGAAGTTTTGGGTCAGCACAAGCCATGGCCTAGAGATATTCAGGGGATAAAATGGTGGGTGGTGGCAGCAGCAGCAGCAGGAGCAAAAGCAGCTGAGCCCCATCCATGAGTCTGCTAGGGCTGCCATAACAGAGTACCACAGACTTGCCGCTTGAACAACAGAGACGTATTTCCCCACGGTTCTGGAGGCTGGAAGTCCAAGATCAAGGTGTCAGCAGGGTTGGTTTCTTCTGAGGCCTCTCTCCTTTGCTTACAGATGGCCTTCCTCTCCCTGTGTCTTCACATGATCTTCTCTGTGTGTGTGTCTGTGTCCTACTCTCCTCTTCTAATAAGGACACGGTCACATTGGACTAGGGCCCCTCCTAATGACCTCATTCTAACTAAGTCACCTTTTTAAAAGCCCTACATCCAAAGAGGGTCCCATTCTGAGGTACCGGGCATTAGGACTTCACCATATGAATTTTAGGGAGGACACAATTCAGTCCATAACACCCCATCAAGGCAAGAGATGAGTGAACTCTTCCTATAGGCTGAGGGCCATTGGCTCATTGATGGAGCTGAGCTCCTGGGATCAGGAGCCCCTCTTGGTTGTAGACATGAATCCTGAATCTCAGGCCCTGTGAGGCCTCACTCCGCACAACTGTCTGTGGGTTCCCGAGAGATTCCTGCTGCCCTTGTCTCTCATCTCTCCTCAGAGTAAACCCCATTATTCGAGGATAAACCAACCCAGTACCTTTTCCTCAGAGCTAAAAGTTTGAAGCACTTTGAACGATAGCATGTGATGTCTGCTTCCAAATAGGTGGCTGCAGGGAGAAGGGCTAAGAAATGAGCTTCTGGCCTAGATGGGGGAGGAGAGGAGGAGCTGAACTCTTCCTTCTACTACTCATAGAAACCTTTCTGTTTAGTGTTCTGGCATGCAAGGTAACAATAAAATCAGGCAATTTCAATGATTCCAAAAGCGTTTATTACACCCTTTTAAATCTGTGCTTATAAACCTCTCTTGGGCATACAAATGAGAAGTGCCCAACCATACATTTAATGAAAGGCTCCGGAGGGCAGACGGAAACGGCAGGACGTAGGCTTCTGCGCCAGGCCGGCGGGGTCACAGGTTTCAGGACAGCTCATGGAGGAACCTGCTTGGCTCCACACTTTTCTAAACATAATCTTTTGCCAAGCTTTCTCAGCAAAGTAGCCTGTTGCCCAAAGGAATGAGATAAAGGAAAGTTCTTAAAGGAAAAGGATTCATAAACCATAGAATCCAGCACTGAAATAGCAAAGTGCTCCTATCTGTCTTGCCTGGGAGGCAAGAGTCCACGTGTCAGGAAACATTTTTATTTATGCCTCGTAAATCAAACAGAACACAAAATAAAGATTTGGGAAAGTGGTATTGCCAAAGAGTGACATTTTTATGAGAAAAGAATGAAGGTCAAGGGTTAATTTTTTCCCCATTAGTTTACGCAGAGGCAGCAAACTGGTGGTCTGAGGGCCAGAGTTCACCCAGGGGCAGCTTTTGTTAGCTTGTCCTGAACTATGTTAAAAATGCATATATTGCAATAAGTTACCAAATTGTACAAATTGGGAGATTTTGTGCAAATGTCTGCATTTCTGGCTTTCCTTCAGCAGCTGGAAGACTTGGCAATGTTCAGTCCCACACGTTAATGACCTGTTTGAGCTGAGCAGTGGACACAGCTTTGAGACTGACAGAGACTCTCTCCTTGACCACGGTTTAGCCAGGCTCCTCTGAGCCCACTTCTCAACTAGGCCTCAGCTTGGCCTATAAAGACTTGAACAAATTCTAACAGTTTCTAACAGCTCAAGTCCACATCTCTAGGACAATCCTAGATCCCCCTTAAAGTGCCTTCCTGAGGAAGCTCGAAGCTACCAGAAAATGTCCTATTTGTTCCAGCCAACACCTAAGGATAGGGCCCCTGTCTCCCAGCCTCTATGGGAGGGCAGGAGCCTAACGTCTAAGCACCAGTTAGCAAACTCAGATGGATTTCACATGGACCAACACTCCTCTTCCTGCTTTTGTAATTTTTCACTTCCCTGACTCTATTGAGACCCCACTCGCCCCCCTCCATATCCCCTCATTCTCCCTTTAAAACTCCTAGTTGTCTCTGTACAAGTCAAAGTTGAATTCTTTCCCTGGACTCTTTTCCCGATTGCAATAGTTATTACTGATTAAAATCCATCCTTACCACTTTAACCAATGTTCAGCTTTGTTGATCATTTACAAGGTGCAATACACTGTCCCCTGTTTACCCCAGTCCCCACCCCCTTCCCTGGGTCTACGCAGAAAATAAATTGTCAGTTATCAACATACTTGCTCTGTTATTTCGCTTACAGGGAAGACGGAAATAAAATAATTTTTATGCCCTAAAGAAGGAAAATGATAGATACAGAAAGCCATGTATTTCAAGAAAAATGAGGGAATGCGTGATTCTTTTAAAAGCAAAGGCCGTGCCCACTTAATATGAAATGTGTTGCTCTGGCCACTTTACTCCTAGACATTACCTGCCTGTTTCCTGAAGATGCCTGTGTTTGCACCCCAGAATCTTACATCCAGGTACTATACTAACCATGTCAAGCCATTGTTGAAGGCCTACATAGCTAAGCCATTTGGATAATAGTAATGAGATTATAGGTTTACAAGGTACTATGGTACCTCCCCATACCTGTCAGCCTTCTCTTGAGATGATCCTCGCTACTAGATTGGATTCCACATGAAGCCATCCTCAGCTTTCTGCCTCTGATTTTTCAGCAGCAAAAGCTGAACTCACGTGTTTGTCAGGAAGAAGCATCGTAGAGGAAACTAATAGTGGGTAAGGGGATCGTCTTGCAGGAAAGGATGGTTCATTGTTCCCTGCGTTGCTGCATCCATGGAGTTGGCAGTTTATTCAGGACCGATGGTCTGGGACAACATATCAAAGACACTGAAAGGAATGGAGCATTAAAAGTGTCAACGTTAGTTACAAGGAGGCACCAGCTTCTGGCTTCATGCATCCTGGAGCTGTGCTGCAATTGCCTGCTTATTCTTATTAAAACTTTAATTCCAACTAATATTTATTGTTTCAGGCTAAGAACCTGATGACCACCTGAGGGGCTAAAAGGATTTGGTTGTATTGTCCAAGACTTTCTTGATAAAAGACAGAAAACTGTTAGCATTTTTTGAACATGAAATGGTCCAGGCATTTAATCTTAAGATAATAATTTGCAAAGGAATGCTTTTTATCCCAGGAAGCTGTTTGGGGAGTTATCAGGTGGGCTGATTTTTTGGTTATGTTTTTTCATGTTTGCATGAATGTGTCTAAGAGCCTGTGGCCCTCCACCATGAAGAGAGAACATAGCACAGTCATAAGGATTCATTCTGTTTGTTTGTTTTTTGTGAGGAAGAGTGGCCCTGAGCTAACATCTGTTGCCAATCTTCCTCCTTTTGCTCGAGGAAGATTGTCGCTGAGCTAACATTTGTGCCAGTCCTCCTCTGCTTTATGTGGGATGCTACTGCAGCGTGGCTTGAGGAGCGGTGGTAAGTCTACACCCGGGATCCGAACCTGTGAATCCAGGGCCACAGAAGTGGAGTATGCGAACTTAACCACTACACCACTGGGCCAGCCCCCGGTCAGGATTCTTGACAAGATCTTGATTGGCAGGAGTTGGTAAGGGTAGGGACCACCCAAGGGGACCCCAGAAAGGAAGGATATGAACCAGGTTCATAGTTCCTCTAGGGCCTGGAAGGGACCGCAGGCACATACTGCTTTTGTACAGATGGAATCACTGGGTACCAGACCGATGAGAGAGAAACACGTTAATGACAAACACTAAGTCATTGCTCAGCAGTGGTTGTGTGTGGACTGAACTGTGAATGTGGGGGGTCCTGGAAACCATCAGAATCAAGTGGGTTCATCCCGTCAATCTTCCTAGGGAAGATGAGTTTATTTACTTAACTTTATTTTGTGGAGAATTTGAAACATACACAAAGTCAACAGAACCATATAAAGGACACATATGCTGATCACCAGGCCCAACTCCCAACCCTATTGACAGTTCCGCCCCATTCACGTCCCCTCCCATATTATTTTGTTGCAAATTTTAAACATTATATGATTTTGTTCATAAACAGCTATATGGCTCTAAAAATAAGCACTTTTTTTTTAACATAACCACAATAATACCATTTTCAGACTGAAAAAATTAAGAGTAATTTTTTAATGTCAGCATTTAAATTTTCAATTATCCATAAACAATACAATTTTTTCAGTTTGTTTGAATCAAGATCCAAAAAAGATTCACACTATGGTTAGGTTGCTAGTCTGTGTCTCTTAAATCTATGGCTATTTTAATCTACAGGTTTTCCCTCCCTCTCTCTTTTTTTTTTTTCCTTCACTATATCTGTTGAAGAAACCAGAATTTATTTTTTTAATTGCATTTTGAAGTACAAGCAGAACACATAGACGAATGGATGAGCCTCACCTCCAAGTCCCCCAGCCACTGTGGTGCTTTGCTTTTTCCTCTGTTGTGTCCCCTGCTATGTTGCATTGGAATCATTTGTCACACTATTCCTCCCACCAGTCAGGCGCCCTGACCTATTTCTGGATCCCCAGAACTAACGCATTGTCCAATATGTGTTTTCCTTATTAAATATAGTCAAACATTCTCATGTTAATGGAAGTCCATGACCCACGTGGAAGCCGAGTTTGCGAAGGGCATGTGAGAAAGTGATTCTCACCCAGCAGGATGGGGTGAGGGGGAACCAGAGTCCCTGTGGCAGGAGGAGGATGTGTGGGGAATTCGAGAACATTCCCAAGGTAGCTCTGAAGCCGACTCTTCGACAGATTGCATGAACAGCCTCAGTTCTCCACGTCTCTCTGAGCCCAAGCCCTCTGCCATGTGACTTTTTAGCTCTTTCACTAAAGAGGCGAGTCTGTGTTCCCATGCTTTGATTTGGCTTTGGCCAGGGGACATCAGCAGATATGATGCACACAGAGGTGTGAGCTAGCACTTTCCCATTTGCTCTTCCTGTCCTGCTCCTCTGCCTTCACCATGAAAAGACGCCGGGGCTAGCCTGCTGGAGGATGAGGAGTATGAAGCCGAGTCTAGCTGCCCCAGTTATTCCAGCCAAGTCCATGTCCATTCTGATCAGCCAATGCCAACTGTCCCCCAGACATGTGAGCGGCTCCCACTAAATCAGCACTGCCCATCCTAGCCAGCCCGAATCACTGACCCACAGACCTGTGAGCTAAATAAGAGCTTCTTGTTTTCAGGCACTAAGTTTTGTGATAGTTTGTTATGCAGCATTGTCACAGTAGTAGACAACTGACACAGCTCCCCTCTTTCTATCTCTCCCCCTTTTGTCTCTCTCATACATACACACACTTAAACACATTCATTTAAACGTACACACAAACATAGATACACAGAGACGTACGTTCTCCAAATTGAGAGTCACTGACTTCAATCTATGGAGGAAGAACTAAAAATGACAGAGATAAGCTATGAGGACATCAGGGCAATTAAATAATGGTAGTATGGGTTACAGCTCCTGTGAAAAAAATTGTCCTATGTGCCACTTCTTGATACAAATGGGAGACTCTAAAGTTACCATGACTAAATTCTGAAGTTGGAAAGGGATAGGACTGAATGTGTGTGAAATAGTCCTAAACGATTCCTTTTGGGTGACTATTCATTCTTTGGCCATAAAGAATTTATGAGATAATGATGTATTGGACCTACTTTAGTTTGTCTTCCCCAAAATTCTAGAAGTAACTGGAAATACTAGGAGAGGAGTGAAAGACAAAATTTTTGCCTTCTTATGAAAATCTTTTTGCCCTATAATGATTGCAGCAAATGTCTTCTCTCTCTTTTTAACAACAGCAACGACCACCACAATAGTAGCTAGTAGTAACTGAGTCCTTACACCAGGCTCTGCGCTCGGCACCTCAAGCGCATTGCTTCGTGCAACACTCAACACAGACTTCTGAGGGAGCAGATGTTTCCCCATTTTACAAATGGGGAAATAGACTACATCATCTCAGAAAGGTTAAGCACCATGTCCTAAGTTTGCTTAGGTAGAAAATGGCAGACTTAAACCTTACGTGTGTGACTCCAAAGCCAGTGCTCCAAAGCCAGTGCTCTTTATGTTTATATTATATTATAATAATATTATATTATATTATATTATATTATATCATGTTATATTATATTACTAGATGTAATTTCCTGAGAGAAGGGACCATGTCTTTACCCCTTTGGTGTCTATTTCATGTCCATCTCCCATGCATCTAGGCAGAATACCCTAACGTATTATACACGCTCAATAAATAATTACTGAATTGAAAATGAAAAGACTTTCATTCATACTCCATCTCATCTTTGGAAAACCTGCTTTTTCTCCATAGAGCTGACTTTTTGGGGTGCCTCCACCCACCTCTGATGTTCTTATAGCTGCAGTGCACACTGAGAACATCCTTCCTCTGCCACCACACATCTCTTTACTTTTCTTCCCCAGGGCTTTCTCCAAAGCCAGAGAAGCCCCCATAGCCTATGACAAGTGCTGGAAGGGCAGGGAGTATGGGGAAGCTCATTCCTCCAGGGGCACCGCTCCACCAAAGGGAGTAGGGGCTGGTGGGTAAACATCCCAACCTCTTGTCCTTCAGAGGAACAACTCTGAGGCGTGTTCTACACAGAGCGTCCCAAGTGGGACTGAGCCCAGTGGCCCACAGTAGTGACCAACCCAATGACACATCCTTTATTGGCTTTTCTCCTTTCAGCTCACCATCCTTCACTCCAGCTTCCTGGGATCACCTCCCAAATAAACTTCAGATACCAAAGTCCTTGTTGCAGGCTCTGCTTTCATGATTACTCAAACCAAAGCTCCCAGTCTTCTCTCCCCAGTAAACGGCACTACTATCCTGACAACTGGTTGTTAAAAACAAAAACTAGGTGTTATCCTTGACTCTTCTCTTTACCTCTCATATCCCATCATATCCATCAGCTTCTCCCCCTCTCCTTGCCTGCCCCCATGCTGCCCCATCCCTCATTCAGACTTCTACAATAGCCTCTTACTAGATTTCCTGCCTCAGCTTCCAGAATGATCTTTTAAGATGTTAATCATGCCACTGTGCTCTTCCACTGAAAACTTGTTGGTGGTAATAATATCAGGGTCATTTGTGAAGCATTTTTTATATGTTATGATCTGTTCTGAAGATGTTGATATACTAAACCCTGGGAGGTAGGAACCACTATTGGTATCCTGTGATACGGAAGGGAAATTGAGACATGTAGGAATTAAACAATTCACTATTCTTCTTGGAACCTGGCTTGGTAACTTCAGACACTCACTTGATGGCAACTTTTTTTAATGTATCTGCATTACTAATAAAAATGATTTTGCTACTCAAGTTTTCTATTTGATACAATCTGAGGGGGAGAGAAAAATTACTTTATAAATCTGAAGCAAATTAAGCAGAATCCCAGGGAAGAAAATGCAGACTATGACAAGAGACTCCAACTGTATTGCAAATCTGTGAAATAACTTCACTGAAGGGAGTGGGGGACAAGGTATTGATCTAAGTAACTTGAGAATGAGTGAAGTCTGTAAATCTAAAGGCAAAAGGAACTGCACGTAACCACTATCCTCTAGTTGATAAACTTGCTTCACATAGGGTTATGGGTTAACAAATCTGATACTGCCATACATGTATATGGAACTGAACAATTAAGCTAATGGATGGTGATGGTGGGAATTTACGTGTAAGTAAGCGGAGGCGGCTAGAATGGTGCATGTGGTAATGGATTAGAGTTAGAGATATCAATGAGAACTCATATTTAACTCAATGTAAATACAGATAGTTACATAGAGAAATATTTAAGATATGTGTGTATATACACATGTATTTCTTTGCTCTGTCAGCTGAGATGGCCTGGAAGCAATGACACCCCAGGAGCAACAAGCATACCTAGTGTGCAGATCTTGGATTCTAACACCATTTGTCAATAAAAAAGACCAGGGCTCTTTGGAGAAATAGCTCATTTCCCAGCTGGGTCAGGAAACATACAAGCTGAGCCTGGGGCGTTTTGTAGTGCTATAAAATCAGGAAGCACTAAAATACAGAGCACACACATTGACAGCGGCTCGTCAAAGGACCACGGGAGCCAACTGAATGTGCTCCCAATGGCCAAAGCTAGAGCAATGTGAGCAAGAAAAGAAATAAAGATAGTATTAAATAAAGTAATAGTAAGCTCGAAAATGAATATCTATGAGCCCATACTGACATAAGTAAAAGATGAATAAATTAATAAGTGGAGGAGAACAGACACATCTGCCAGGCAGAATTCCAAGAAAATTATGTAGATAGTCCAGCCTCAAGGTGGTGGAGCATAATGCCCCACTCCGCAAGGGCAGGCTGTACATAGTGTCTTCCTTCCATAAGCACAGGATGGAAAAGGGAAGTAAAAGGACCTTTACAGTGGAGGAAACTGGCAAATACTCCCTCAGCCAGGTGATCAAAGGCAGCATCAACAGCTGTAATCACGTTGACAGTGTGTACTCATGATATGAAGAGATGAAAATGGCACTTTATCTCTGTGATCTTCTTCCTAAAAACCCATAATCTCAATCTAATCACGAGAAAAACACCAGACAAATCTCAATGGAGGAACATTCTGTAATATACCTGGCCAGTACTTTTGATGCGGGGTCGGTGAGCCGAGGAGTCGAAAGAAAGATTTCTTGGACTCTCAAGGTCTGGCAGTGGTCTCTTTTATTTAGAGAATAGTACAGAACAGCATGGGGACAGGACCCATGGGCAGTGAAGAGCTGTTGCTGCTGCTGCATGGGGACAGGACCCATGGGCAGTCAGAGCTCCTGCTGCTGCTCTGAGTTGAGGGTTAGGGCTAATTTTATAAGGCATGGGTACATGACTTATTTTTACTGGAAAAAGAAAAGATGATGTAAAAAGTCATTAAATGATTTCAGTGCAGATGGGGTCTGGTTATTGTGCCGTCATATAATTTTAGATACGAATCTGGCCATATAGATCGGCATGTAGGTGAGGATGCCCTGGGCTTCTCTCCCTGGGGCAGCCCTAATTCATACCATAAAAATCCACTGGGTCATATAGTTTGGCATGTAGGCCAGGTCGCCTTGGGCTTCTCTACATGGGGCAGCCTTAATCCACATCACTTTCAAGACTGTCAAATTCATCAAAAACAAAAAGAGTCTGAAAAGCTGTCACAATCAAGAGGAGCCTAAGGAGACATGATAATCAAATGTAATGTGGTGTCCTGGATGGGATCCTGGGACCGAAAGGAATGTTAGGCTAAAAACTAAGGAAGTGTGAATAAACCTGAACTGTGTTTAATAATAAGGTGTCATGGTGCCGGCCCAGTGGTGCAGCGGTTAAGTTCGCACGTTCCGCTTCTCAGTGGCCTGGAGTTCACCGGTTCGGATCCCTGGTGTGGACATGGCATCGCTTGGCACACCATGCTGTGGTAGGCATCCCACATATAAAGTAGAGGAAGATGGGCACGGATGTTAGCTCAAGGCGAGGCTTCCTCAGCAAAAAAGAGGAGGATTGGTAGCAGATATTAGCTCGGGGCTAATCTTCCTCAAAAAAAAAAAATAAGGTGTCAATATTGGTTCATTAATTGTAGTTAATGTACAATACTAGTGTAAGATGTCAATAATCAGAATCTGTGGGCAGGGGACTATATGTGTAGTCTCTGTACTATCTTCTGAATTTTTCTGTAGATCTAAAACTGTTCTGAACAATCAAAAAACAAATAAGTAAATACAATAATAAGCAAATGGAGTTACACCATGTGTTCTTACATAGAACTCTGTGCAGGTCTGACAATTTCTGGCTAAAGTAACATAAAACGTTCGGATGGCTACCTTGGATTTCGAGGAAGGCGGTACTTGGGTCAGTTATCTGGTTCCACTTTTGCCAGTGATCAAATCAACGGCAGGAAATCCGAATCTGAGCTTCAAGTTGTGGTGAGGAGACATCTTTGACCCACTTCCCACCCCTACAAGAACCTGAGAAATAAGAGTTCTTCCTGGAAACTTCTCTCTGGAGACCCAAAGAAAAAATACTGAGAGGAAGAAAAATAAGTCTGTAAGTAAGCTGCTGCAATATGACTTTGGGATAAAGCATTTTGAGATTAAGTTCTGATTTGCCTTAACCAAATCCTTCAGTGCATGTTGAAGTCCTCAACGGACTTTGTTTTTCTTGATCTGGAGGCATTACTGAGGCAAAGTTCCTTACTGTGCCTCCAGGAAATACATTTAACCTGTTCTGTAAAGCAAATGGCTTCCCACCTCCTTTGAACGGCTCTCCATGGATGTTACTCTGCTAAGGAGTCTGACCCAGTCACTGTGTCCGCCCGGCGCCTCCAACTGCTCAGGCAGAGCTGCTGGAAGCCTCGTGGCGTGACGGACAGGCCAGCTCTGGAGAAGGGGAAGCAAGATGAGGTGCTTCCCAAGTTCCACGACTCATAATAGTTCCCTGATTTTTTTTTTTTTTCAGCTTTATTGGGCTGTAACTGACAAATAAAATTGTAAGAAATTTAAAGTGTATATCATGGTGGTTTGATACACATATACATTGTGAAAAGATTCCCACCATTTAGTTAATGAACATATCCATCACCTCACAGATTTATCTTTATCTTTTTTTTCTTTTTGGTTAGAACACTTAAGTTCTACTCTCTTAGGAAATTTCCAATATTTAACATAGTGATATCAACTATAGTCACCACACTTTACGTTAGATCTTCAGACTTATTCATCTTACAGCTGAAAGTTTATACTCTTTGACCAACCTCTTCCTGTTTCTCCCACCACTATCCACACCCTGAAATGGTTTTTTAAGGAAAAGAACGTCAGAGTTGACTTTTACATGGACAGATTTACAAACTTTTTTTGGTTCTATTTTCAATTTTCCTTCTCTGCCTCAATCACTTATAAACTTGGGTGCTGGCAGAGCTCCACCCAGGGGCCCTGGGGCCCTTTGCGTTTCAGGAAACCCTCCTGAGGTGTTTTCATTGCCATTAGCCAGCCCCTGAATCCCTTCGTCCAGGCTGCCCCTAAAGGATTGGAACTCTCTTTGTAGCACAGAGGAGAGAAGTGCCTGGGAATTTACTGCCCTTCAGGGGCAGCCAGGACCTGTGACTTGCTGAGTGGGGGCAGGTGGTGCAGGGGCATTGACTGGAGCCCGCAGCCCTGATTGGTCACCTCCAAGTGCGCCCTTCCCCAGGGCTGAGCCAAAGTGGCCCTCGGTGGGATTCTGCCTGTGATCTCCCCCAGCTTAGCCTACCTCTCTCCCCACTGTCCCACCCCCAGGTTCTTCCTGGGAGCACTTCCTCATCAACTCTTGCCGCACAAACCCCTGTACTTACTATACCGAGGCGTCTGCTTCTGGGGATCCAGCCTGAGACAAAACTCGGCCCCTCCTTTAGGAAAATAAGTGCTGCCCGGGGGTGTGGTTGGCTGATGACAGCTTTTCTGGGGCCCCTGGCCAAAGACTGAGCAAGGTGCGGGTACGGGGCGGGCCCTTCCTTCCAGAGTGGGGCTCCTCTAAGGGCCAGTCCTTGCTCTGGAGCTCCTGGTTGGGCTGGCACGGTGGCGCTCTTTCCCAACGCTGAAAGGCAGCTTGTAAAGTTCCAGGTTGCGAAGACAACACCTGTGACTTTCGTTGTTCATTAGGTGTTTGCTTTATTTTACTTTTTAAAAATTGTACAATTTAAGTTAGCTACCTCAGAGTGATGTTTCCCCTGAAAAATCTTTCTGGAATCTTCCCATTTCCCTTTTTCCCCACAGTTTGCCAGGCTAACTTTTTCCTTTGATCCCCTGTTCTATAAAGAAGAAGAGTAAATGAGTCATGGCCTCATGGATAATCATCAAGGCGCGTCAGGGCCGTGAGCATGTCAGTCTTGGATTGGGAATCGCTCTTCTTTTATGTCCAGGTTCAGAGGTCAGGAACAAAGAGGGTCTGTGCATTTCTGAATCCTTGTTCATTTGTTGACAGATAAATTTGGGGCCAGATAAAAGTGAAGAGTTCTTTCTTCAAAGCTGATGATAGATTGCAGTCTGGGTCCAAACACCTTGGCGTGGCCTGTGCTGTGAAGTCCTACATTTGTTACACAGAGCAGGGTTCCTCAACCTCAGCACGATCGACATTTTGGACAGTAGTGGGGCTGTCCTGTGTGCTGTAGGATGTTTAGCAGCATCTCTGGCCTCTACTGGCTAGATGCCAGTAGCCCCACCCCTCAACCCCCAGTAGTGACCAATGTTCTCTGACTTTGCCAAATAGCCCTTAATAAGTTATTCCCTAGTTGGTAAGTCATCTTGATGCAGGGTCGGTGAGCCGAGGAGTCGAAAGAAAGATTTCTTAGACTCTTAAGATCTGGCAGTAGTGCTCTTTTATTTAGAGAATAGAATAGCATGGGGACAGGATCCACGGGCAGTCAGAGCTTCTGCTGCATGGGGACAGGACCCACGAGCAGTCAGAGATGCTGCTGGCATGGGGAGCTGCTGCTGCTGCTGCTGCCGCTGTCATAGGGACGGGACCCACGGGGAGGCAGAGCTGCTGCCGGCATGTTGCTGCTGCTGCTTCTGCTGCAAAGTTGGGTGGAGAGTAAGGCTAAATTTAAGGCATAGGTATGTGAGTTATCTCTTTAAAAGACAAAAGAAAGAATATGTAAAAAAGTTAAAACGGTATCAGTGCCCATAGGGTCCAGCCATTTGGTAGGGTCCAGCCATTTAGTAGGGTCCAGCCATTTGGTGGTCCCACAACTTTTAGATAAGAATCAAACCGGATTGAGTAAATGGCAGAAGTCACCACTTGAATATTATCCTCAGCTAAAGACAAAGGAGGATTGGGGGAGGGGGGTCAGTTACATGAGGTTGCCAGACAGTAAACAACTTAAGTCCTTGCCTCTGGCATTGATTAAGAGTTTCTAGAGATAAGGCCATCCCCCTTCTTCCTGGCACAGAGAGGGAGGCATCTTTACAGAGAGAGGTTTCCCTTAGAAATGTAAATGTTTCCCAACAAAGGGGCAAGCAAATTCCACTCCTCGGAGCCTGCTTCTCATCTGTAGTTTTAAAATTAACCAGCCTAAAAATACTCATCATAAACCGTTTTAAAATTAACCAGCCTAAAAATCCTTATCAATCTCCTGGTTGAGAGCCACTGACATGACACAGAGGTTGCTGTGGTCTGACTGTGTCCCCCGTCCGCCCAGTTCATATGCTGAAACCTACTCTCAGTTAGGAGTCTGGGCCTTTGGGCAGTGATTAGATCATGAAGGCAGAGCGCTCAGGGTGGAATTAGTGCCTTATAAGAGACTCCACAGAGCCCCCTCGTCCGTTCCACCATGTGAGGACACAACAAGAAGCCTGCGACACGAAGACAGCCCTTACCTGGCTGTGCCGGCTCTCTGACCTCAGACTTCCAGCCTCCAGAGCTGTAAGAAATAAATTTCTGTTGTTTGTTAGACACCCAGTCGACAGTATTTTGTTATAGGTGCCCAAACGGACTAAGAGAGAGGTGAAGCACCCAAGAAAGAAATGGCAAAATAGCGACGGTGCCGTCTTTCCTTTCCTCTCTAGGTTTCTTCTTGGTACTCTTGTTTTAAACTCCTTTTGCCTGAAGGCAAGGCAGTCTTGTCTGTGCTGTCACTTTTTTCCCAGGAAACAAAAGTATTCCTTGTCCCCTGAGAGCACTGACTCCAGTGGTGTACCCAACACACTGGCTGACTCTTGGGTCACTTTAGTCACCAGCTGTTCCCCAGGAGGAGCTGGAGGGGAAGCAGGACCTACCTTCTTGGGAAGGTGACTTCATTCTCCACAGGCCAGAACTTGTGATAAAGTAATGTGGAGATGCTGCTGAACAACTCTGGGAGACCTTGAGAAGAATGAAGCTACAACTTGGATGCAGTGCATCATGGGTACCTATGGGTGAGGCATCTTAACGACAGCTTAGTTGACTGAGTGAGGCCACAGGAAAGCCTGGTGATTAGGATCGGGGCTGGAGTTCTGGCTCTGCCACTGGATGGCTGTGTGACTTCGGGCAAGTTACTTTGCCTTTCTGAACCTTATTTTCTTCATCCATAAAGTGAGGAGGTTCTTGTGAAGTTAGATGAGATGTGTGTATAAAACGGTGAGGATAGTGCCTGGCATGCAGAAATTGGTCCACGCCTGGTTGATATTATCATTGGTACTGGTTTACATTCTTTTCAGGAATGCCTCATCTGAAAAATTCTGCCCATGCCAACAAAATAATTGTGTTAAATCACTTAAATATTTGAATTTCGGTTTTCCTCCATCAAAGCTGGTGGATGGCTGTACTTACTATACACTGTTTTTGATTGTCTTCTGTACAGCACCCGGCACCGTCCTGGTGGCAGTGTCGGTGGGGAGAGGATGTGGGTCCAAGTGGGCCCGTCAGGAAGGGCCCATTTAGCCATGTGGCAGGTAAAGCACTCAATGGGGCCGGGATTTTTGTAAATCACTACTCCAAAATAAAACCTTTGTTTTTCTTGAACCTTTCCTCAAGTGCAAATGAGCTTTTCTCCTAGAAAGAATGGAGCTCCTCAGGCCGAATAGTGGGCACTGCCACAACTAACTGATAGGATATTTCTCTATCTTGTCCATCAGCAATTACAAACCATGGGGCCCCGACTGTCATTCTCACCAAACGTGCGCCGCTACTGCAGAAGCAGCTTCAGGGAACCGGCACACCTCTGTGCAGAGACACCGAAACTTCCTCACCTCAGAGTTTCCCATAGTGCCTACTGTCTCCTTTCCTCCCACATCCTATGATCAGCCTGGCCCCTGGGGTGAGGCAGTGTGTGTAAAGGACCATGTTCTCCTGAGAAGGGGGCTCGTCCACAGCACTGGGGCTCCTGAACTCGGCCTGTGGCTGTTCCATCACCTTCGGTTCCTTGGCAAGCATCGTGTTGCAGTTAAGCAGGTGGATTCTGGAGACAATCCTCTTGTGTGCAAATCCTGCTTCCATCCCTGACTAGCTAGGAGACCTCAGGCAAGGTAGTCCTCTCTGGGCGTCAGCTCCTCATCTGTTGAATAGGGTATGATAATAATAACATAATAATACTAGCAGCCCTCAAGCTTGTTTTAAAGGCTAAATGAGTTGCTGGAAAGCACATGGAAAGCACCAAGAGCCATGCCTGGGCTAGATTAAGCATTTAACAAGCATCATTTATGATTATTATGAAATCTCTTTTGTCTCTGAAGAAGAGAGAGATGGCTGTATTTGAGCAGGGCAGGTTGAGGGCACTCGTAGAATAAACATTAAGACGGCCGCGGGATGTGGCTAGACCAGGTGTTGTCTAGAGCAGGGATCTCGACCACAGCACTCTGACGTCTGGAGCCAGACGCTTCTTTGTCATGTGGCCGTTGTTGTTCTGGGCTGTAGGATGTTTAGCAGCATCCCTGGCCTCTACCCGTTAGATGCCAGCCACACTTCCCTGTCTCCAGCTGTGATAACCTAACATGTCCCCACACATTGCCAAATGTCCCCTGGGGACAAAACCTCCCTCAGCTGAGAAAATCCCGGAGTAGCGACATTAACTTTTCTTGTCCTAGAGAGCGATTTAGCTCGGCAGAGACGGTGCCATGGGAATCAAACCTTTCTCTTCTATTTTTCTGAACATGTCTATATGTGTTATGGAAAAACTGGTCTAAAACGAGACGGAACAAATAATACCTCTACAAAAGGGAAAAATCTTAGATAGAAATGTTTTCATGGCATGTGGCTGAGGTTTGTTAAGAATGGTAAAAATAGCTGTCATCACCAGGAGCTGTATGAGCAGCTGACCCCGAGTGGTTTTTAGCAAAGTTGTGCAGGGCTGACGTCACCTGTGGCTTCCCATATGCCCCCTGCCCCGACCCCAAACACATGTTTATGTCCCACCTTGGATTGCGTTCTTTACTTTTGTGGGGACTGGAATTGGCCACCCCAAGATATGTCTCTTTGGCATGATGATTATTTGAGGCTAGTTACTTTGCAGACAGGAAAGCAACTGAAAAGTAGAATTTACCTACCCTTTGTAAGAGACATTTACATTGTAAAGGAACTCTCCATCTGTAAAGGTATCTCCCTCTCTGTACCAGGAAGGGGAGATGACCTTCTCTCTAGAAACTCTTAATCAATGCCAAAGGCAAGGACTTAAATCCGCATTTTGTTTACTGTACTTGTGTGGTAATCTCCCATGATCGACTCCCCCTCCACCCCCAACATCCTCCTTTGTCTTTAGATATTTAAGCGGTGGTTTCGGCCATTTTGGCGAGTTGCTCAGCTTGCCTGACCTCTCCCATGTATACATGTTATAAAGCTTTGTTTAATTTTCTCTTGCTATTCTGTCTCATGTGAATTTAATTCGTTCTCCGGCCAGACGAACCCACATTAGGTAGAGGAAAAGTCTTCCTCCCTTTCTTTCAGAAACGCTTTCTTCCAGAACACTTTCTTCCAGTACACTTTCTTCCAGAACAATTCTCACCAGGGTGACTGGGGAATAGACTCTTTTAGAGAATTCTGGAAGGTTAGAAACTGCCCAAAAGGCCTGGGAAACAGTGACCCTCCCCGTTTCAAGACAGTCTGTATCAAGGTGGCAAAGAACTTTCTTTGGAATATTCAGCAGTCATTTTTTGAGAAGATCTTCTCAGCTCTGATCAGCTGGGGATCTTGTTAAAATACGGATTCTGATTCGGTAAAACTGGGAGGGGATCTGAGATTCTGCATTTCCAGCAAGCTGGGTGGTGGCGGTGCTGCTGGTCCACAGGCCACGCTGAGAATCAAGGCGCCAGCGGACAATTCTACAAAATATCTTCTCTGTTAGCTCCTAAAACTGAGGATTTTCACTGACAGTTTGGAAGCAGCAAAGAGCACTGTTTATTCATTGGAAGAATAAATAGCCAGGGTGGGCTTTGGTCTACACAGACAGGCATCTCTTCTTGTTTTCCTCCAGGTATATAGAGGCAGGATGGTGCAGGGTCCATACTGCATGAGTTTCATTTGGCCAACAGCTTTTCCTTCTTGTGCCCTCCTGTATTTCTGTTATGTGTGCAGAGCACAAACTCCTTTCAAGAGAGATAGCAGAGGCAGGAAGCGGGGAGGGAGGCCGGGGGAAAGGGGAGATGGGGAGGCCTCCCACAGCATCGGGGTGAGCCCCCGCGCCAGTCCTGGCACGTGGGCATGGGCTGGCCCTGGAGGCCACTCTGTGTGTGGTGTGCCGGCCGTTTGGAAATCCCCCATGAATGACCAGGAGGGGCTTGGGAGACAAGTGGCATAAGACACTGCTGTAAACTACTCTGGTTTCCCAAAGGATTTTGCAAGTGCTCACAATAGTAGAAAGGATAACCTGAGCCCGGGGGTCCTTTATGAACAGGGAGATTATGGTGGGGCTTCGCCACAGCCTAAAGGTGCAGAACAACGGGGTCATTGTGGGGCCAGGCATTCATATTGAAGATAAAATCTTAGCTGGGTGGTCCGGGATAATGAAGGCATTTATGACTCCAGTTCAGCATATGTGTGTTGGACTGATCTACAGATTACCCTTATAGAATCTGGGCTCTTGTGGGCTCCAGAGGGGTGAGGCCAGCCGGGTATAGATCTGGGATAAAGGGACCAATGATCAAAGCGACTCAGGAGGACTAAAGAGCTGTTTATCTGTGATCTGGGGATACAATGGAATGAGAAATACCATTTCATTGAAAACTGGGACTGGTTTCCAAGAGCATCCTTAAGAACTCTGAACTTCAGAGGAAATGGTCTCAACCCGGCAAGCAGAGGGAAAACACAACGCCAGAAAAACAATGGGCAGCTGTTGAAGGGCTTGAGAAGCCCGGTGACCCAGCGAACCAAGCACAGGTCCACAGGTGGGATCTAGGGGAACAAGTCACTGGGTTGGTGGTGATTTGATAAGTGAGTTTGGACCAGTCACGTAGCCTTTCATTTTCCTCATCTGCTGGGGACAGAGGTTGACTGTAGGCTCCAAAGTTGCCAGGCCCCCAGCAACCCAAAAGCCATACTTGCTTCATTTCTTTTTGTCTACAAGAGACAGTTTAGAGGCCTGGTGGAATACCTGAGAATGCCGAGTAACGACTAGAATTTTCTGGAACAGGAGCACCAAATGTGCCAGGTGCTGCATCCCTTTACCCACCTTAGGAGAAGTTTTTTTGTTTTTTGTTTTTTTAACATATACAATGTGATGAGTTCTGACACACGCATATACCTATGGAAACATCACAATTATGATCATGAACATAGACGTCATTCTCAAAAGTTCCCTCAGGCCCTCATAATCTTTCCCTCCTCCAACCCTCCCATCGCCAGGTAACCACTGATCTGATTTCTATCACTTTACACTAGTTTTGCGTCCCCTAGAGTGTTACATACATGGAAGCAGAGTGCGCAGCACACACAATGTACCTTCTTTCACTCACCACAATGATGTTACGATTCGGCCTGTTGTTGTGTGGGTCCATACCTTGTTCCTTGTTATTGGTGAGTAGTGTTTATTGTATGGATGTACTATGATTTGTTCATCCATTCACCTGTGGGTGAGCATCTGGGTTTTATCCAGTCTGCGGCTTTTTCAAATAAAGTTGCTGTGAACACTTGTGTTCAAGTCTTTGTACGGATACACGCTTTTCTTTCTCTAGGAAGGGAACACCTAGATCATACGGGAAGTCTGTAACTTTGTAAGAAATGGCCAAACTCTTTTCTGCAGTGGCTGTTCTGTTCCCGCCTCTCTCAGGAGAGGGAGAATTCCCCTTGCTTCACATTCTTGCCAACATTTGGTGTGGTTAGTCTTTTAATTTTAGCTATTTTGGCAGATTTGTAGTGGTATCTCAGTGCTACTTCAATTTGCATTTCCCCAGTGCCCGGTGATGTTGAACATCTTCCCACGCATATATTTGCCACTTCTAAATCTTTGGTGAAGTACCTGTTGAAATCTTTTGCCCATTTAAAAAAAATTGAGTTGTTTGCCTTGATAGTGAGTTGCAAGAACTGTTTCTATATTCTAGACACAAATCCTCTTCAGATATATGTTTTGCAAATATTTCCCCCCATTTTATGCCTTGAGGAGGCATTTCGAGAATGGAGAAGTCACAGCTGAGGGGGCAGATGGTGCTACTAGGCTGGCGTGCTTCATCCTGGAGGCCCCGGTGTTCTAGGAGCTGCTTCTCTTGCCAGAGCTTCCTTTGCGGCTCTTTCATGACGGTGAGATGGAAACACGGAGCCCCTTGAATTCCACCGCAAGGGTTTCAGGGCCTTTAGATGCCACGTGGCGCAGTGGCAAGCATTACCTGAATACCACACGCACTACCCACACTTTCTCATCCTCGGCCTGAAAGTGGGTGACTTAATTATCTGAACAGCCCAGGGCCCCAGAACAAATATTTGGAGTGAGGACAGAGGAGGTCCTGCACTTGAGCCTCTTCCAGTACATTCCAACGCCACATTATAACAGAAGGAAGTGTATGGAGTCCTCTAGTGAAAAATTGGGGGTCACTGTGGTCTCCAACACTCACTCTCTACCTCATTTGAGGCAACGGTGCTCTCCTTCCACAATTTTCTTCCTTATTTGGTAACACCTAAGAGCAATCTTTTCCTTGTATATCAAGTCGTCACACTGTATGCTTTAAATATACACCATTTTATTTGTCAATTATACCTCAATAAAAAAATCAAGCATCATGTAGCGGTTACTATTTCTGCATAACAAATGGCCCCAAACCTTACAGGTCTGTACAACCACCCTTCATTATTTCTCAGGAGTCTCCAGTCCTGCTGATATGAGCCAGCAGAACTCAGCCTGATATGATCTCTGCTTGGCTCGCTCACACACCTGCAGTCATGTGGAATCCCAGTCTCTCTGTCTGCAATCGGCTCAAGAGAATTCAGCCCCCGTGTTACTCCTGGCCTTGCTGTTTCTGTCTCTACGGTTCTGGGTCCACTTGTTGCATCACTAACACCACTTGTAGCTCGCCTCTCTGGAGGAGAGCCTGGAGCCCCTATCACATGCTGCTGGCCTCAGAGGGGTTGGCAGACCTGGGACTGTCTTGATTTGTGTTTCCTGAGCAGTAGATCCTAAGAAAAGCATTTGAGTGTGAGCAGCTCATCCCAGGAATTCGAGAAGTGGGGAAGGGAGAGAAGGAAGGGGAGGCAGTCAATATGCTGTGTGTTAATGAAGGGGCTACCACTGTGAGAAATTGAGGCACAGTCCCACTGGGGACATCCCTCAGGGTTGTCCCATCCATGGGACAAAGAATGGAGCCTTTGCTGGGACTGAGGACTTTCCGGGTGAGTGCTATGTCAGCCACTTTCCTCCTTCATCAAGGCTTTGCCTCTGAGATTTCCCCCTCAAGGCTTCACTGCAAGGGAATCGCTGGCCCCTGAGGCTGGGTTTAGTCTAGTCTGCTCGGTTCCCATTTACCTGTTTTCCGTCCACTACAAGCAGGTGATGTTTGCAGTGTCCAGGGACTTGGTGGCTAATCGCAGAATACAAGTGGACTCAAACAGTACCAGAAGCAAGTCCGATCTGTTTTCTCTTGGGGCATAATCATCGAAAGCCACTTTTGAGGGGTCAAGGGGGCTGGATTCTTGCATTTAAGGGCTCTGGGGTGCCGGTCAGGGCGTTGGCTGCACCTGTGACTGACGAGGATCTGCGGGATGGGATGCCCATCATAAGCTACCCCTCCTTCGTCTGTGCACGCACCAGTGGAGAGCTGCTCTTAATGAAGCAACAGATATTTCCAGTGACTTATCGTGAAATGTTTTGTTACGTGGAATGATGGATTACTCCAGAACATTAGAGTAATCCCTTGCAGCCTCATGATTTCAAGGGCCACAGAGGAATTTAAGCAGTTAGATGCAAACTGGCTTAACAGTAGGAAGAGTTTAAAATGGTCCAATTCCTCAAAAAATATTGTGTCAAAGCTTGCATCACGTGGCTTCTGAGCTTGCTCCGCTCTGAAAGTGAAGAGTGGGTTGTGACCAGTCCCTGCTCCAGATCCTGAGATTCTTTCTCCAACCCTGACTGAACGTTCCTGGACCTGCGCCCGTTTCTGCCCTTCAGATTTCCACCATCGCACAAGGCTGAGCAGCACTGTTTTGCTCAGCTTGCCCCCTCTCCTGCTTGTAAGCAGCAGTTATTTTGATCTGCCGTATGGATTTATACCATTTATTTATAAATAACCTCAGCAGTATCAACCTCCGTATGTAGGTTAATTGGATGAAACATTTATTTATTCAAGAAGCACTATTGATGGGTATCCGTGTGACCAATATTCAGAGGCTCAGCAACCACAAAGCCCAATATTTACTCGCACTGTCCCAATGTCAAACATCCCAGTCTGAAGGCAGGAAAAAACTAATACCCCAGCTCAAAGACCATCAGGCAGGAGGGATCCTTTCTTACTTAGGGGAGAGTCAGCCTTTTTATTCTATTCAGGCCTTCAACTGATTGGATGTGGCCCACCCACATTGGGGAGGGCACTCTGCTTCATTCCCTCTATCAATTTAGATGTTAATCTCATCCAGAAACACCCTCATGTACACACCCAGAAAAATGTTTAACCAAATATCTGGGCACCCTGTGACCCAATCAACTTGACACATAAAATCAACCATCACAATATTCTTCACTCCTTGTGGCAGCTCCATTGTATGGATCTGCCTTAGTTTATTAAATCAGTCTCTTGTTAGTTATTTGATTATTTCCGATCTTTTGCTATTGTGAATAGCTCTGCAATGAAAGCCTCACACACACGTGTTACATTTGCTTGCCACTGCATTGGTGGGACAAGTTTCAAGAGGTGGGATTTCTGAGTCAAAGGGCAATTGCATTCTCTAGGGGCTGTACGATTTTGCATTCCACCAACACCATCTGAAAGCACTTGTTCCATGGGGAAATAGGTGCCCAAGGTTAGTCAAGGAGAACACCACTGCCCTTAGCTATGGAAATTGGTTCAGGACCAAGCTGGCTAATAGGAGTGACCAGTGGGAGTTTTTGAGAAAATATCGGGACAGAGAAGCTGTCTCTCCCTGAGGATTGCTCAGCTAGCTGTTGTAAACCTTGAGCCTCTAGGGTCTACCAGATAGAGAAAGCCTGGTCAAGAATGACACCAACTAAGAAGGAGCAGCACCCAGAAACACAGAGAGAACAATAAGATAGAAGCCTGATGGACGGAAGGAGCCCCTGGATCCAGCTGGACCTGAATCAGAGACTATTCCTGAAATTTTCAGTTATGAGAGCAAAAATTCACTTTTTAAAAGTCAAATATGAATTAACTTTTCCTGCCACCAAGAGAGTCCTGCCAAATGCAGCATGCTGCATAATACATGATTTCTGCCTTCAAGGATTTTTACAATTGAAATGGAAGTTAGGATTGATGCATGGAAAACAATTAGAGAACAATTTAAACTAGAGTGGTATCAAGTGTTGTATTTTATGTTATAGACTATGAGTTCTATTAGTCCTTTGGAAGTCAGAGAAGGGTCACAAAAGAGGAGGGGCATGCGGAGGGCCTTGAGGTGACAGGATTTGCTCGGGTAGCAGGATGTCGAATAACTCCGTAACCTCTTACCTGCAATTTGAAATCCAAAATGTTCTGAGAACCAAAAGCTTTTGTAGGGTTGGGACAAACTCGTGTTCAACAAGAAGATTCAGGAATTTTAAACTGTTTCATTGGGGAATTTGGTCCCAGACTCTGCCAGGAGTGATGTGTCATATATGGTATACGTAGGGTTTTACTCTTCCAATGTTTGAACTATTCAAATTCTGAAGCACATTTGGCCCCAAGGATTTTGCATAAGAGACTGTGTCTCTGTGCTTTGTGTCTCCAGGAAGTGAGGGGATGTGTTTTCTGAGGCCTGGACCTGGGGGAGGGAAGTGTCAGATGACCTCACAGGCACTACTTGAAAGGTAGCCATCCCATGCTCAGTGGGAAAAAGATGGGACATCTTAAGGGTTTCAGATGTATAAACTTTCCAAGTCCTTTATAAGCCTCTAGAGGTCACCTCAGCAGGACTGCTGTGTAAAAGTGGTCAGATTGTGACCTGTGCACAGTTGCTTGGTCAAGGGAGCAGGTGGGGCAACATCCAGGCTGGGTTACTCTCTACTGGCCAAGAGTATGCCCTGGGGTCAGCTGCCTCCTCCAGTGGAGGGTGCCATCTTCTAACTTACACAAAAGTGCCATGAGCCTGGGTCAAATCTTTAGCCTGTGTCCCCCTAAGGGCAGAGCTTGAGACAAGGACTTAAGTCAAGTGGCTAATTGGGAGGAGGCCCAGGTGGTGCTGTGAGGGAGTAGGGAGGTGAGGCAAGGAAGTCAATAAAGGACAAGTCAATGAGTGAGTTACTGCTGTGGGTAACTGGGCCTCACTTCTGCAGGGTCCCCAGAAGGCTGCATGGGGCATGCCTCATAATTGCCCCACAGAGCAGGAGGAAGCCAGGGCATTTATCCACTGACTGGTTGAATGTTGCCCTAAGAGCGTGAAGTGCTTGACACTTCCTAGCTGCCCTGCAGCCCTCGGGTAGAGAAAAAGGGCGAGGTGGGTAAGTGCTGGAGGTAGGAAGCTGTTAGTGTGCACAGAAACTGCCCACCAGCTGCAGGTGAGCACGAGGTGGGCCAAGAGCACGTGGCACATGGTGTCTTCTTCAGGGCCCCCACTAAGAGCTCCCACTGAACACTTACTTATCTTGGTTGACCACACTGTTCGGTTGCCTCTCTTCTCTTTCCACCTCGGAGCTCCTTGAGGTCAGGGATTGTTTCCGTGCACAGCTGTATCCCCGAGCCTAGCATGATGCCTGGGTCAGATCAGTGTCCAGTGAGAATCTGCCAAATGAACAGATGCCACCATACTTGTTTGGGGTTCTCCTTGTGTACTTTACTCCAACTGTTCTCCAAAGATAAGACGACAGTTTCCCCTGCCCCGGCTTACCGCGGGGAGGGCTGGCAAGGAATTCCATTCAGCGTCCCCACACTAACCACTCTTGGCCTTCCCTCTGGATGCTGGGGTAGAAGGCCCGTGTGGCTGGGCTGTGCCATTATTCTGTATCATGCCCTCTCCAGCAAGGAGCAAACCTTTACTTTAGACACCTCACCAGAGTCGGGCAGGATCCTCACTTATGCTCCAGTCAAGGGCTCTCCCTCTCCCCATCATAAGGGTCTTAAAGGCTGCTTGGTTCTCTTTGGATTTCCAAAGATGAGCAGACTCGCTGCTGCCCAGATGTCTGGCTGGTGCCTGGTCCTCAGGCAGGTTCATTCACCAGCTTTGTAGTGATGTCTAGAGAAGCCTCTGCTGTCAGCTTGGGATAAACTTAATCCCTTAAGCAGCGAGTGAGCCAAAATTTCCATACAGGCGGGGCTTAGGGACAGCCATCTGGTTGGAAGGGGGATTAGGGGACTAGCATTAGAGCTTCCTTAGTATGGCAAGCCCCTTGCTATCACATGTGTTGTAGGTTGATTTGGGATGCTTTATGGAGGGGTTGGTAGATATTACAGGGAGCTCAAGGCTGCCATCACTTGGCCCCTTAATCCTTATGAACAAAATATCCTGAGATGGAATTTGGTAGGAATATGATAGGGGAGGGGAAGAGCAAAACCAGAGAAGGAGACCTTGGCCTCCAGCCACGAGAAATTCACCTGACCTCTGCTAGTTTTGTTTTTAATAATGCATGTGTTTTTGTAGGCAAATCAGGCTATATCTCTGTCAGGAAGAATAACCAGCACTCTTGAGCTCAGATGAAGATCTGTTGTTTTTACTGTTATCATTTTTAATAAATCCCCTGAACAGGCCCCACAATCCAGCCCCTCGCCTCCCCCGCTGCTGGTGCCGCAGAACTGTCTCCATCTGTCTAACTGCTGGGCCGTGTTTATCACGGCATCAACCCATCGGGGGAGGGTGCGGAATTTATAATTCTCAGTAGTGCACTGGATGAAAACAGACGTTTTGCCAGAAATTCATTGTCAAAGAGAAACATTTAGTATTGGTAATTAGCAAATAAAAAAGAGGCCAAAGTGCCCAGCCTGTATAAAAACTCTTCCCCACGGGATAAATGCTACCTGATGACGTGAACATCAGCGTCCTTTTCTATTTCTACATCTGCGTTTTGGAAATGGAATCATGTTCTTTCCCAAAAGCCCTAGGTTTTAAAACACAAAGGATAATACATCTTTATGGAGTTTAAGCAAACAAGTCTCACTAAGGTGAGGGCAAGCATCAGGACAGACACGAGGAATCCCGCGGATTGAGTTATTTTTGGTAGTTTCTCAGCAGCCAACATGGAGCTGCCTGTTTTTATGTAGCTCAGTCCCTGAAAGTCCTCAGAGAGTTTTGTGGCCTGAACACTGGCCATTTCAAGCCACTCCTTGCATCCTGCCTGTCTTTTGACTTTTAGTGCTGATGACTATGAACTACACCATATCACTTAGGTGTCCCTTTATGAAAGAAAATTCCTGCAATTCAAACATAAACCCTAAAATGTTGAATATTCATAGTACAGATATCCAAGGCAGGAAGCTACTGCCATTTACAGAGCAACCCAACTTCAAATACTCCATCCCTTTGTTCCGATAAACCACGGGAATGTCTCAGAAATCCCGATATTCCAAATCTAGACAGCAAACCATTGAAAGAAGTCAGTAAACATTGTAAAGACTGTATTCAAAAGTCACATCAGATCAACAAAGGATTCTACTATGATTTACTGTAAAATACATGCACACTTGCTCATATTTTTTATTTATACTTGCTGTGTTTATTTTGTGTATTTGGGCTTTGTTTTTGAGTCATAGCACTCATGAACACCTCATTGACACAAACACCTATTCAGTTGTGACTACAAAGTCAATACGGGTTGGTGTTAACGTGCTAAGCACGACAAAATTCCCAAGTCCAGTTGTACACAGTTCAATGGAGCAAGGTTTGAAAGATTATTCAACTACAAATGTTATGTTGGTGTCCAAAGGAGAGCAAAGGGGAGAAGACAAAATGTTTTCGAGTAGCTTTATAGAAGGAACGTTATTTGTTTTAAAGCAGAAATGTGACATCCGGCATAACAATGAGATAAAGTCGCTAATCACATGAAAGCTGACCTTACTTTGCATATTCAATCTAAAAGCATTCAGTCAACTGTCAGGCCTGTTACTTGGAGCGCCGCAGAGAAGGTATTTCTTAAAGCAACGCCATCCAACTGCCTCAGTTTCCCAGGGGCTGCTGAGAAGGTTGGAGTGCGTTTGTCCGCTTTCCATTCCCCTCACATCCACACAGCATAACCCTCTGCTCGCCCTTCTCCGTTTGCTCCCACAGTTCTGCCAATTTCGTCTTCTTGACCTAGCTGCCTCACTTCTCACCTTAGAATCTTCCAGTGACTTCCCGCAGCCTAAGAAAATGGTCTGCACCCCTTACGCTGGGGACATCGAGACTGCCACCCAACATGCCTACCCAATATCCATTTTTCACTTATGTCTTAGAACACTGATTTTATCCCTAGAAGCCATGGCCCTGAAAAGATGACATTTGCCAGCATCCCTTGCAGCCAGGGGTGGCCTCTGGGCTGTACGTGGTCATTGGGACTTCCATGAGAAAGCTCTTTGAGCGGAGCTGACTCAGTTGTGGGGTGTGAGCTCTTCACCTTTGCTCTTCTGCTTCTCAGGACTGGCTCTAGAACATGGACAAGATGGCTGAAGCTCCTGCTGCCAACTGGTGGCCTTGAGGAGGGAGAAGCAGAAAGATAGATGGAGTCTGGGTCCCTGAAGCTGCCACGCCAGCCCTGGAGAGCTGACCTTCTGACTTCTTATTCATGAGCAAATTACTACCTAATATATTTAAGCCACAGATTTTGGCTATCTGTTATGACAGCTGCTGACCCAGCTGCTGATGGATATGGCTGGCATTGTAGGATCTCCAAACTTGGCTGCCATCTTCCTTTCCAACTTTTGTGTCACTTATTTCTTCCTTTTTTGTTTTTAAAGATTGGCCCTGAGCTAACATCTGTCGCCAATCCTCTTTCCTTTTCTTTTCTTTTTTTACTTCATCTTCCCAAACCCCCCCAGTATATAGCTGTGTATTTTAGTTGTAGGTTCTTCTGGTTGTGCTATGTGGGACGCTGCCTCAGCATGGCCTAATGAAAGGTGCTAGGTGGGCGCCCAGGATCCGACCCAGTGAAACCCTTGGCCACTGAAGTGGAGCACACAAACTTAACCACTGGGCCACGGGGCAGGCCCTGCGTCACTTATTTCTCAGTCCTAACTCGAGATCCTACCAAAATAGGCACTTACCTCAGATTCCTATCCGGGTTACCAATGCCGGTTCCAATGATCTGTGTCTTCTGCTTCCTGCTAGAGAGAGTCTGCCATCAAGACTGGTTTCTCCTCCCACTCAGCCTTTTCGAATAGTTAAGGAAGTGAGTTCTGGTGCTAGACTTTTTGGTTTTACCTCTTCCTACCTGTGAGATCTTGGGCAACTTAGGGGGACAATGACAGTATCAAACTCACTCAAGGAAGGAAATCAGATTACACTAATTTGGAGAGTAGAAAGTGGTCTGAATTTAGAAATCCAGACCCAGCACTGGATAACGCCATTTCTACAAAATGTTGATATTCCATTTGAAACAATCTTAAGAGACACACTCCATTTCTCTCTGCTTTAAGTTTCCTTTCCACAAAGTAGTGGCAAATGGTTTATTAAGATTTGGGAATGATGGGAGGAAAAAGAGAGCATTTTAATTTTTAAAAATGTTTGAATCAGCCCAAGAGACCACATGGTTATGAAAGCCCTGAAAACCATGCAGGAGCTGGTGAGAGAACCCACCCTTGTGTGCTTTCACACAGGCCAGCCCAGAGTTTTCCTGTGAAGACGACTAGCTTGTTCCTTCCGGCCTGTGCTGAAACAGTAACTCCTACCTTTGTGTACGTTGCCAGTGTCCAGCTAATTCACTGCATTTTTAACCGCCCAGACTCATTTCCTCAATTTGTCCTAAAACAAGAGCAGATAAACAAGGAGGCAGTAATATATTTTTCATTGGGTGGCTTTTAAAAACCTCTTTAATGATCTTCACAATATATACCCCAGGAGTCAGGGAAGATGGACAGGCACCGTGCTGAGGTGGGAGGTAGTCTGCCCTCAGCTGCTGCTGGGCACCAGCTAGTCCCTGCACCGCCCTGAGCCACGGTGATGGCGCACCCAGGTGAGGTGGACTTGTCAGCTTCCTTCCAGACTTATGAACCTGTATTTTAAACATGTGAAAATTCGAAGATATTACCTCAGTCCCCGGGAAGAGAAAGGTCTTTCACAAAGTGTAGTGATCAGAGTGACTCTGTCAGGAAGGGTCTGCCCGCTAACTTTGGTCTGAGCTCCCTCCTTCTAGGAGAATCCCTCACCAATAGACAAAAGTCGCTTTGAAGGAAGAGTGAGTCCTTGCGTGACTCGGCGCTCTAAGAGATTGGCTACAACGCTGTATTTCCTAAGAAAACTAAAAGAAAAAAAGACGGTCAGATGGATAATTAAAAGTCCCTCTAATCCAAAGATAGGCTACATTTTAAAAATAGGATGAAAACACAAGGCAATTCAACTTTTGGTGATATCTCTTCATAGTGTTTTCTTTAAAGTTTTACAAATTTGCCATTTTGTTATCTTTCATAATACCTACCAGTCAATTAACATAACCTCCCTTTATTCAAAATAGGCTCTTTTTGTTTTTTGGTGAGGAAGATTGGCCCTGAGCTAACATCTGTGCCAATCTCCCTCTATTTTGTGAGTGGGTTGCTGCCATAGCGTGGCTCGATGAGTGGTATGTAGGCCTGCGCCCGGGATCCAAACCCACATACCCCAGGCTGCTGAATCAGTTAAGCACGTGAACTTAACCACTATGTCACTGGGCTAGCCCCAAAATAGGCATATTTTATATTATAGACAGGATTTCAATCTCTCCCTCTCTTTCTCTCTCTTTTTAATTTGTCAGGTCCTAATTTAGGGCTTTATATACAATAAATATTCAATAAATCCTTGGGGACAATCTCTCTAATTGAGTTTCACATCACTTTCATAAGTACCACTAGCCCATTTAACAGGGAGATAATATGAACATCAAGTTTAATGAGTTGCCATAGATCAGAAATCAAGTCAACGTTTGAGGTTTCAAGTGCACTGAACTGTTTTCACTGACTCGAGTTTTTCATAGCGCTCCCTGCTGAGACACAGGCCATCGGGAGTTCAAAGGTGGTCACTGATTCCTCTGCTCACTCTCCCTCCCTCAGAGGGGATGACACGCGGACGTTCACCCGTGTGCTTTACTTAATCACATGTAAGCCTTTCCTCACTTAAAAACAATGATCTACCACGTATATTTGTCTCATATGCTTTCTAGTGCCCAAGTGAGATAAAAGTTTAGTAAAGCAAAAAGAAATTAACCCATAAAGATAAAGAGACCTGGGGAGTGACTGATGAGTAGATGGGAGAGTCCAACAAATTTCTGGCAAATGGCAAGTACAGGAAATGTGCCTACCCACAAACCGCGTGGAAGAAGCTGCAGTCGGGGTTACCCTGAGAGACTGCTGCAGGAAGGCAGGGCCTGGCTGGTTGTCTGGATTCCCAGGGACTCCAGTTGTAATTGGCAGGTCTGGTGTTGGGGGGCAGCGAGGAGTGGGGCTGAAAACAGTGGGAGTGAAAGAACGTTCACACAACAACGGCTCCCACGGGCCCCTATCTCACATGTGCAGAATCCCCACCAGAGCCCAGGGAGCGTTCTCTGAAGAAGCTGAGTGTCCAGGGAGAGGTGTGTTCTCGTGGGGGATGTTGGTGCCTCTCAGGTAAAACTTTCCTAGTTCTGGCCTTTGCGGAGTATGTAGCTTGACAGTTGCCCCAAACCTTCTCAGCTGTGTCATCAGGTCCCAACACTCAAACTAGAGTCATGGAGGGGGGTTCATTGACAAGGGACTGTACCAGCATCCTCTGATGCACCCCTTCAGGTGTCCTTTGGGCCTCGCCTGTCTCGTGGTCAAGCCACCACTGCAGTGGCTACTTGATGGGCTCCAACAGTCTTTTCGCAAGTGCAGTTCAGTGATGCGTGGAGCTGGTCCTTACCGGCTTGGGAGGGTTAAACACAGCCATTACTAAAAAATTAGATTATGTAAACTTACAATTAAATAAATTTTATTAAAAGCAAAGGTAGTATCTACTCAAAACTCATCACTTTCTACCTATTCTACTACTATGTATAGTCTTGAGGTTACTTACACCTTTTGTAACTTTATAATGTAAACACCATGTAAAGCACCTCTAACCAAGTCCTCACTGACATTGGCCATGGAGAGTGTTTTACCATAGAAACAGGAGAGCTGTTTCTTAACATTTATTAGCATTGCACTGGTACAATCTGCCAGCCCCTCCCCTCATACCTGCATAGCACACCTTTTACCTCCTGTCCTGGGGCTTAATTAGCAAACTGAGTCATGGGACACCATGAGATCAAGCACAGAGCCCACCACGTGCAACTTGAAAGTGCAGGGGGAGTTAACACCTGTGCAGTTACGTTTTGACAAACGGGAGATGGGAGGTGGTGGATAAATTCTTGCCTGTTTCTCCCTGGAGACAGAGACTGTCCTACTTACACCCCATCTAAGAGCATTGCCTCAGGCTCTGCCTCCCAGGGAGGTCAGGGTAAGACCCGTCAGAATAAGAAAAGTGCGTGTGGGGTGTTGGGAAGACCAGGGATGGTGCTGGACCTGAGGCCAGAAGCACTGAGGCTGTCCCAACCCCTGCCTTGAAGGGCAGGGAAAAGTCAGGAAAAGCTGGATGGTGAGAGCATCATTCTGGAAAGATCTGAGACCTTCTGCTGAGGGGCACAGACAACCTGAAGCAACATGAGGGAGGAAGCCAGGAAAGTGAATACCCAAACCACAGCCCATGCCCCCGTATCTCTTGCCAGGGTGCCTCCTTGACTAAACACAGTTGGGAGCCAGAGGACAGAGATGCGGGGGAGGGGAAGGTACAGATGGAAAACGTTCCTCACGATACCCTGGAACAAAGTCTGTCAATTAACATTCACAGCGTCCAGGCACACTTTTCACTCAGGAGAGGGGCTAGCCCACTCAGCAGTTAGCAGAGAAACCAGCTGCGTGAGAGAGAAAGGCCAAAACGAACTGAGAAAAAACTGATGCTGGAAGAAACAAAGATAGTTTAGAGAACAGAAAAGAATTTGAAAAATAACATTTATACAATGACAACAGGGGGTTATGAGTAAAAGGAACAATCAGATAAACAAGGAAGTTCTCAGAAATTAAAAAATGATTATAGAAATAAAAAGTCCAATGGACGGGCTAGAAAATAAAGTGGAAAAAGTCTCCCAGATCCAGAGACAAAAATCTCAGAAATTATGGGACCATAGATAAGAGTCATAGAAGTTTAATCTGAAATATTATCCCAGAGAGAGAGAGAGAGACCAAAAAGAAAAAAAAAAAAATGAAGGAAGAACGTACTGAAAAAAAAAAAAAATGAAAATGCTTCAGGGTTGAAGATGTAAGTTTTCAAGAGGGCTAGACCTTTGTGCCCCAGTATTGACCAGTCATTGAACATGTGCTGCCTTCAGGGGGTGCGTGTAACCTTGCATGAACGGCTCCCTTCCACCAAGGTCAACTCCTGGAGAAGGCCTTAGCTGTTGGCCATCAGCAACCAATGCTGCCAGCAGCAGGGAAAGGGGCCTGTGTTCTGAAAGGCGGTCTGTTGGTATACCACAGCATCCACTACAGCTCTCCTCTTGTGCCACTCGAAGCCAGGTGCTTTGAGTAGATGGTCACCCCATCTGGGAACATCTTGTCCAGGGTTCTAGTTGGACGTTTTTCCTGGGAAATCAGGAGAGGAAGGATAGTGAGGTGGATGGTCATCCCCACCATTGTGGCTGGTCTTGAAGCTACCGCTGATTCTCATCATCTCCCTCCTCTGTTTATACCGTCTCCTCTTGTCACCTCTAGCGCCTCTGCAGGCCTAGATTGTTTATCTGGTGAAGACCCTCATCTCTGAGGGGTCTGAGCCCTGGTCAGAGAGTCTTTCTCAGGCATGGCTACATTTGCTCATTTACCACCAAAATTGGGCAGGATATGGATAACCAAGAAATGCTCCAACAGATCACGTGGGTGCCAAACATGTTATTTCCTGGCCTTATGATCTAACAGTAGCCCTATGTCCTCCTGATGAACATGCATGGTTCGCCTGCCAGGATGGTGATGCCTTTTCTTGCCTGCTGGTCTCTTGGCACAAAGAATTCAAAGTGACCAGGCAACAACTGTAGCTTAAATTTAGTGGAACTCTTGTTGTTTCTCCTGGAAGAAGTGCTGCCCCTCTGGGAACAAGGTCTAACCAGCGCTGTCTAATAGAACTTTCCACAATGATGAAAATGTTCTCTATCTACCCTGTTCAACATGGTAGCACTAACCTCATGTGGCTATTGAGGACTAGAATTCTGGCTAGTATGACTGAGAAAGTAAATGTTTAATTTAATTTAATTTAATTTAATTAATTTAAATTTAAATAGCTACATTTGGATAATGGCTATCATGTTGGACAGTGCAGCTGTAGATCACCACAGCCTAAAGCTAAAAGCTCAAAATCCCCAAATTGGCCACTGGAAGTGATGGTAAGTGGGGCCATGCCTACATCCATCCCTTAGCTCTATCTACAGGGGACACAGCACCATGTAATGGTCTTTGAATCAAGACGTATACTACCTTCTAGGGAAAGGAATCCTATTGTGGCAGGGCATCAACTCCAAGCTGGAGCCTCAGCTATCCCTGCAAAAGGCCCTTGCATCACTTGGCCGGCAGCTTCTGAGTGGTACAGACAGGACTACTGGATCCCATGATCATGTCCCTCCTGTGCTGCAAAGTAGATCTCTTGGTCTGAAGTGGTGTTCACGTTGGTGGACTAAATAATGTAAGATGGATAGTGGTGCTGACCAAGGGGCTCTGCAGACAGGAAAGGAAATTCCTACCCAGAATATATGTTGCTTCCAGTCAGGATGAATCACTGCCCCTTAGAGAGTGAAGAGTTCAATGTAATCAACTTGCCACCAAGTAGCTCATTGGTCGCTTTGAGGGATGGTGCCAGAATGGGGACTCAGCTTTGATTTCTGTGGTTGGTAAATTGGACATCTTGCTGTAGCAGTAGATCAGCCTGGGTGAGTTCGAGCCCTTGCTGTTGGGCCCATGCATATCCTCTAGCCCTGCCACCATATCCCCTCCATACGTGAGTCCACTGTGTGGCCAATGACAGGCTAGAAGTGACATCAGCTGCCCAAGCCCTTCTATCTACTTGGCTGTTTAGTGCCTTTTCTAGGTTGGATGCTCTGTGGTGATGTTAACATGTGATGTAAAGATCTTCATACTTGCGCCTGCTCCCATAGGTCCATCTACGTGTCTCTTGTCCCCAGACCTCCTTGTTCCCAACCTTTCTCCTTCCAGGCCCTGACCAATCAGCCAAGTCATCCAACACTGCCATGGTTTATTCTTACCTCAGGCTACTTCTCTTTCCACACTGCCTGAAGCTTTTCCCATTGGGAAAATTTCCCCTCACTGCTTTCCTTCAAGAGCACCCTGAATGGAGCTGTATACATCTGCAGCCAATTTTTGTCTTGCACCCACATTCCAAGCCCTTCCATCCATGAACCAAGCTCAGCCTTTTCCCTCCTCTGTCAGCTGGTCATAAGGGCTCTTTCATTTTGTGTGAGCTGAGAGAGGGGTGCTGATGCAACAGAGATGAATGACATGACAGCGTGGGCCACCACACTAGTACTGTTTGCCTGTGCCCTCTTTCCTATGCATGCAACATCACATATGTACCACTCTCATCTTATAATGGATTGCTCTTGGGGCCACTCTGCCTTAAGATTTAGTAAGCGGCTCAGGCCACATGTCCCTCAACTTCTACCAGGGCCAATTTGCACACCAGGATCTCCACTTGAAGGTGTTTGGGTCTCTGCTGCAGGTGATGTGGCCTTGCACCAGAACCTTAGGAGTCTACATTGTGATAATCCTATTGGATCTTAGCATGAATTTTGCATAGCATCTTTCCCATTACCAATACCTCTAGAACAATGAGGTTTGCTAGATTGCATGGCGCAAGCTGCAGAGTTGCTTGCATTGCAGATGGGACCTGCTGCTAAGTCCTGTCCTGTTCTAGGCCATATTCAGAATTGGTATTCTTTTATGTCACTCAAAAAACGGATCAGAGAAAATTACCAGTTGTGGAATATGCTGCCTCCAGAACCCAAAGAGGCCTACAAGCTGTTGTGATTTCATCTTGTGGTAGTGGGTGTAAGTTGTAATAGTTTGTCTTTTATTTTGGGGGGTTGTCCAGGCATGCCCCAGACCAGCGGGCCATTAACAGTTTTACTGATATGGCAAAATCCTGACTTCATACTTTTTATCTATCACCCTCTTGAGTGTGCATGTCTTTTTTTCTTTTTTTTAAAGATTGGCACCTGGGCTAACAACTGTTGCCAATCTGTTTTTTTGTTTTTCGTTTTTTTTTCCTGCTTTATCTCCCCAAACCCCCCCGTACACAGTTGTATATCTTAGTTGTAGGTCCTTCTAGTTGTGGGATGTGGGACGCCACCTCAACGTGGCCTGACGAGCGGTGCCATGTCCGCGCCCAGGATCTGAACCCTGGGCTGCCGCAGCCGAGCGCGCAAACTTAACCACTCGGCCACAGAGCCAGCCCCAAGTGTACATGTCTTACCAGTGCCTTCATCTTCTTGCTTGACTGGTCTGGTTAATATGAAATTATCAATATAATGGACAAATGCGATCATCTGCAGAATGTCCAGATTTCCCAGATTCCTTCAGGGGATGGTCATGGCAGAGAGTAGGAGAATTAACATAGCCCCAGGGCAAGACTAAAAATGTGTGTGTGATTGTCCCATGTGAGTGCAGAGTTTCTGTCCCCTCTTTGAATAGGAATGAAGAACACATTCTCCACATCAAAGGCACATACCATGCACCTTAGGCTGGATTAATTTGCTCTAGGAAAAATACTGTGTCTGGCACAGAGCTATCATTGTGTTCACTATTTAGTTAATTTTACATTAGTCCACAGTCATCCCCCAGGACCTGTCTGCTTTTGTAAGGGATCCCCCAATGGGGTTTTCATGGGGACCACCAACACTGTACCCTTATGATTTCTAAGGATGGCTTGAATCTCTGCCTTTATCATTGAAATATGATTTTTATGAAATGTATTTTATTGGCCTGGGAGGGGGCAGTTTTCAGAGCTTCTCCTTGGCCTTCACTGACATAGCTCTTACTCTATCGTTCAAGGAAGGAGTGTGAGAGTCTGCCAACAATCAAGTACGTGCACTCCAAATATAGTTTCAGGGATGGGAAAATGACCACCACCTGAGTCACTGGGCCCAGTGGATGCACCGTGAGCTGGACCTGCTCCAGGACTCTTTGCTGCCTGTCCCCTGTGTGCACCCTCTCTAACAAGGGGCCATGATGAGGTTTTGGGCCTGGATATCAATGCCAACTCAGTTCCTGTGTTTAATAGTCCTTGAAAAGTTTGGGTATTCCCTTTTCCCCAGTGCAGAGTTACCTGAGTATGTGACTATAGATCTCTTTAGGGAAAGTCTGGGCAAATAATTACCATATACACTTGCCATAGTGTGGCGGGGTCGGCCCTTCCTCCCAGCGGCTCTTCTCTCCTTTGCTCAGTGGGTTTCAGGGTTCAGGACTGGCTCAAGTCCTGAGCACAAGGGATCGTGAACTTTCTCGGGGACCTGTTCTCACTCTCTGATCATCCATCCTTGATTTCTTTTTGCTTGCATGAAATAAGCAAGACATCTGTTGGCTGATGTGCTGTAATGGTTAACTCAGCAGGTCTGGGGTGCTCAACCACGTATACTCCGAAGAAATTGGCCCTTGACCGGCTTCTAGGAGACAACCTCTAAGCCCTTGGAAAATCCTGCCTGATAAGAGTGTCTTCATACCTGGGGGCTTGGGTCACAGATAGTTTATGCAAATAATGTGACTTCTGGTGGGGGACTTCGGCCACGCCAATCAGTTGACCTCTAGAAGGGCTGGAGACGGAGAAACTTAGATCAGCCACATGGGCGCTCCACGCCTACATGACCAAGCCCAACAAACACCCTCGATATAAGGCTTGGGTAAGCCTCTCTGGTTGGTGACATTCCATACGTGTTGTGACACTATTGCTGGGAGAACTAAGAAGTATTGCCCACGTGACTCCACTGGGAGAGGACAACTAGAAATTAGCACCTGGTCTCTCCTGCACTCTGTCCTCTGTGACTTTCGCCTTTGCTGATTTTAAGCCTTATCCTTTTGCTGTAATAATTTGTGACTGTGAGTATGATAGCTCTTCTGAGTTCCGTGAGTCCTAATGAATCATTGAACCTGAGGGGGGTCTTACGGACCGCTGACACAACCGCCCACCTGTTTTTCTCCTCAGAATACCATGTTTCACTGACCATCTCCTTAGCTCTCTACAGGTCAAGGGACCCGGCTGCCTCCCCACTTCTGCCACTCATTGTAACAGTTGTGCCCACCCAGCTTCTCAACAGGTAAGTGCTGCCACCTGGCCTCTATTATTTCTGGATCCTCGCATTCGCATTGTTGCCAGGGAGCCCAGCTCTGTAACACCGTTTCTTACCATCGGCCCTGCCCTACGGAGCCATCACTTAGCTTCTCAAAGATTTGGTGACCCTCTCAGCATCACAGTCTTCCTTGCTTTGGTAAACGGCATGTCCTCTGGGCTGGTCCACAGCCTGTGGTCATCTAGTGGGTTTCTGGCTTTACATAGTATATACAGGCCAGCGTGCTCACTTCACCGAGCCTCTTGATCCTGGTTCCTGCATTGTTACTGCATTTAATGTGGGCCATCACTTTTTACAGGCTTCTATGTCACCCTACCAGCTGGTTAGGACCTCCTTCTGGGATCCTTGCTGGGTGTGAAATCCCATATCATGAGTGAGTGCTCCCTGTTCTCTTCTCCTTGGTCCGGCACCCTCAGGCTGCAGTCCCCTGACTGGCCTCCTGGCGGTGGCCAGGTCCTCATCTTGAAATAGTCTGTCTCTTCCTCTAGCAGAGCCAGCACGCCCCGCACTGGGTTCTGTTATGACTCGACCCTAGTTCTTGTCCTGGAAGCCAGGCAGGGAGGCTGGACAGATCATGGGAGCAGGGGACAGGTGTTGTCTGGCAAGGCAGAGCCTCAGGTGATCCTACAGGGAGCTCTGGAGCTGGGATGTCCTTTCAGCATCGTCCTAAATTGAGGCAAGGGCGCCGAGCCTTTTACCTCCATATTGTCCAGAGGTTGGATGCAAGCTGCCACTAAGTGTGGCCCCGAAGCAACTCCCTTCAGTTAAGGTCAATTTCCAGAGTCTCAGCTGTGAGCGAGGAGCAGCGGACTCTCCCAGCAGCTGGGGGAATGAGTACCTTACTCCTGGAGGGGGCTCTGGGTGGTGTACCCCAGCATTCCCTTCAAGTACCAAAATTAGAAGATTCTACAGGCCACCAGAGAGAGAAAGACAAGTTAGAAAAAATAAAATTAGAAAACAGTGCTAATTTCTTAAAAATTCCTTCCTTTTGTAAATGTTTGCTAAAATCGTCAATTATTGGGATACATTTCAGTTAAGGGATGAATTCAAAGACTACTACTACTTGAGATAATAGTAGTATATATCCATCCTATTTGGAGATATCAAACAACTCACTTTACTAGTGAAGATTTGAGTAATCCTTCTAGTGGTAGTATTTTGAGTTGTCTTGCATAACTACCCTCCCTTTTGACCTCCTACTTTCTCCCAAAGGAGAAACAATAACAAGAAGAAGGGCTGAGCTGGTAAAGGAGGGAGGTTCACTGTGAAGTGGGCAGAGGCATGTGTGACCCATGGAAGATTGTGGGGCGCCCCGCGGGTCACCATAAAGTGCTCTAAGCGCCAAGAAAATTTCAGTCTTACCCACAAGACAACCGCCAGCATTTATAAACAACTTACGTTTTCTAAACCAGGAAAATGCCCCAAAGTCTGTTTCCTGCTCTGTCCGATGTGAGAAGCAGGTCGGCGGTCCTGAAGGGGCAAGTTGGGAGGGGCTGAGCTGGTAGGGAAAAGCCTTGGGGGGGTGAGACTGCCCTGTTGGTTTGTTCGATTTGACCTTGGGCAACCTTTCTCAGACTTGGCTGGCTCTCCTCTGGTGCCCTCTGCTGGAGGACAACTAGAACGATTTATTAAAGAGGTGTAACGAGTATTTTTCAGTTTTTGGTCTTTTTCTGGTGGTGAATTCACAGTGCTCTCTCCAAAGCCCAGCACCTCCCCAAAGGGGAAGGCCATGGGCTGTCAGGAGACATTCTAGAAGGCAGGGAGGAGAACTCTGCCTCCAGTCTGGTCTCAGGAGGGGCCCGAGAGAAGAATCACCCAGCCTGATACCGAGACAGGAGAGGGAGGCGGGTGCACAGCTCTGCCCCTGCCTCGGGTGCTTAGCTGTTATCAGGTGGTAAATCAGCACTAATTACAGAAGCAGGCTCCACTTGGGGTTTCTGCCTTTCCATTCCCGTCTTGCCTATGGGATGGTAAAGAAAAGTAGTCTTAAAATTGAAGGGGCTGAGTAAGTTAATATCAAATCCAGAATTTATTTTTATATCTGTCTTCTCAAGTGACAAAGGAGTGTTATTCTCTAGGCTCTTCCCTCAATATTATGCACATGGAAACTTTTGCCCAGAACAAATGTCTCCATGTTACAATACAACTCTCTTACACTGTAAGTTTCCTAGGGAGGGATGCCTATACCTCACTGGAGCTCAGATTTGATTACTTGATGAATGAATGATTGGATGGATGGATGGACAGATGGACAGACAAATAAGCTACACAATCTTTTTTTGTTGTATCTTTTTAAAGCATTTTGAGTCTTTATGTACAGAAATGTGGAAAAATAATAACTGTACAACAGCTTGATGAATTTTCTCAAATTAAACTCACCTCCATAAACAGCACATTCCCAGATGCCCTCCTTGTACCCCCACCAGTCACTATGCACCCTCAAAGTGACCACCCACAGCATGGATTTGCTTGGCCTTCTTGGGTACTTAAAGCAGAATCATATAGTTTGGGGGGGGGGGGGGCTTTTGTTTGTTTTTTTCGGTTTTAGAATTATTATATATTTACAGTTTCTTATTCCTTCTTGTCGAGACTCTGACATCAGCAGATGCTCCCTTGGTGGCAATATGGCCTCTTTTGGGTCTGGCCTCATTCTCTCCACAGCATGTGTATAAGACGCACCTGTATGCAGTTGTAGCTCACTCATTATTATTGCAGACAGTGTCCCATTGTTTCAATGGACCATGATACCCTTTGGGTTCTCCCAGAATAGCCCCTGAGCAAGGATCTGAGTGTAAGCGGTTTATCTGAGCTATGATGGAAACCCTGGTAGGTGAATGAGGAAGGGAGATAAGGAAAGGAAGGCAGCCATTAATGTGTGTGTGTTATCAGGTAAGTTACTACTGTGGGCCACTGGAGCTTAGCCCTGCTGGTACTTCTGGGAGATGGTGTAGAGACGCCCCAGAGGGATGAGGGGGCTGGGGTATTTATCCCCCAACTCCCTTCAGTCCTTGTCTGAGGGCTGCTGGACAAGGGGCTGTCTGTGTTCATTCCGGGCTCTTCCTGCCTGCCGGGGGACAGGCAGACGAGCTCTGGTTCCAGACAAAGCTCTTAGACAAAGAAAAGCAGGTGAAGGCAGTTGGAACTCGAACAGGCAAGGAGGTAAAGTAAATCTGGCCAGGGTACTACCAGACTCTGCTACAGACTCACCAGAGCCTTGTTCCACGTTGACACTTCAGTACTCAGCAAAGAACATTCTGGACCAGGTACTGTAAGAACATTTGCTGTTTTTGTCCATCCAGCATGCCTTTCATTCTTTTCCATTTTTCCTTTGGGGAGCTCTGATTTCCTCCATTACCGGCGGCCTTAGTGGGCCTTAAGTTTATAGAGTACCCCATATTCTTCTAATAACTTCCTCTTATTGATTGCATAAGGCTGGGCCTCTGAGCAGCAGACGCCAAGCTGAAATTAGATTTCTAAGAGATTTATTGAAGAAAATGAGGAGAGCTGGAGGCGGCTTACAGACCCCTCAGACCAAAATACAGGGCTGACCCCTGTGGAGGAGAGAGGGAAGGAAGGAAGGAAGGTTGGATAGGAAAGTTCTTGGCATTGTTATTCTCAAAAAGCTTTGACAAGTCTGATGGGGAGTCCTCAAGCCAAACTTGCCTGGGTCTCGAGAAACAGCCCTGCCTCAGTGGCCCCACTGCACTCAGTCCTTGGCTGAGAGCAGCTTGTGTCCTGCAGACAGCCACGGGTGCAGTCCGCACTTGGGTCACAGTGCCTGGAGCCTCTGGTCAGTTCCGCTCCCTGCAGCAGGACACCAGCGAGGCACATTGTCACAGCAGCCACATTGCCTAAGTTAATGAATCAGCAGCCTAACAACACTGATCCAGTACGTTTCCCCTTTGTTTCTTGTCAATATGTGTATAAATTCACATGCGAACTGCCTTTCTCCTTGAGTTATTTGGAGGATTAATAGTATAACATGTGCTTAGCCCATTTGGCCTGTCACCTTGAACTAATTAAGCCGGTTGGAGATTCCTTTTGTTATCTGAAACTCTGGCCCCAGGTTCTGTTTTTAAGATGCAAATACCCCTTGGTGGAGTTAAGCTTTTCAGTTGTTTATACTTTGATTAGACCAGTGTTATCAGGTTGGCTCAACTCCGCTTTCCAACTGTGGGACCTTGGGCAAGTCTTGGAACCCCTCTGAGCTGCAGTTTCCTTCATAGGGCTGTGGTGAGAAACAAACAAGACAGGGCGTGGGACATTCTTGGCACACAGCCAATTCTGAACACCTTCCTTCTTTTTTCTCTTCTCTTCTCTTTTCTTCCCATCTCTGCATCCTGGCTCCTCCTTAGTTACCAGAATTGCTTTCTCTCCAACACTGAGATTTATTAAAGCTTAGGAATTTGACAGGGGTCAGGGGAAACGGAAGTTGGAAAAGGATACTTTGTACATAAAGCAGGACATTTTGTACATAAAGCACGGTCCTGTTCACAAGGTGTTTACTGAGGCTGGGCCCCCTAGGGAAAACATTTCCACATTCCTGTTAGGAACAAATGCTGACTACTGTTGTTAGACACCCTGGTTCTCAGGCTGGGTAAGCCTCTACAGAGGAGAACTTGAGAGTTTCCCTGAAGAGCTGGGGTCCAGTGGAGGAGCCCCAGAAAATGCCGTCCACTGGAACTCAGCAAATATTAGGTGACTGAAAAGTGAGAGGGTGACATGGAAAACAGAGTCAGAGGACCCTGAAAGTAGACTGCTGAGTTGCAGCTCTGCCCGGAGCCTGGGATGGCATTTACCGCAGCCGGGCACGCAGAGTCCCTAGGAAGTGTCCCTTCAGTACCGTCGCACCCATTACACCCTGCCTCCCTTCTCTCCAGTGCCTGCTCCGCTGAACCTCTGAGAGCCCACGTTCTGTTTTGCACCCATCGTTCTTTGAAGTTAATGGACTTTTACTTAATCAATATGCCTATGCCTTTGTGAGAACTCCAAATGCTCCCCAGAACAATTGGCAGGGACTGTTTACTTTTCAAAAGTTGTCATAAGAGAATCCTGTAAAGAAAACCTCCGGGCAAAGTATTGGATTTGCAAAAATTTTGCTTACAGAGAAAAATTTCAGGACCCTTAGTTTGTATAACATGAGGTCTATCTAGCCGACCTGTGGAAAAAGTAGAGATGGCGTTTCACTGCCGACTTGTTTCACTGCGGGGGGGGGGGGGGGGGGGGGGTGGTTTTACCTGGAGCCACCTGTCCTCGTCTGTCTAATCCCTCTTGTGGTGAGTGACAGGCATTTGCAAAAAAGCTCAGTAGGTTGGGAGCCAAAGGTGCGAGAGGAGGGGGAGGCAGGTTGTAGCAGACGCTGCCAGGCCTGCGGTTCTGACCACCCCAGCCCCGGGGGATTTTTCTTAGTCGGGCTCATGCAGGGAAGCAGAGCCCCGTGAACACAAGGGTGAACAAGGGGTGGATGGGCGGTTAGACTTTCACAACTGAAGGTGCCATGGGAGGACCAGTGGAGGACTGACCGGTTCACATGAAGCCCTGGGGCAGGGGGGCAAGTTGGGGCGTGGGGGGTCTGGGAACAAGCACATTCACCTGCTAAAGTGGAGCCCTCAAAGGGAGTTTGAGGGGAGCTCGGGGGGTGTCTTGGAAGGAAGTTGGGGGTCCCGTAAGAAGGGTTGTGGGAGCCTTGGGGGTTGTGGGAGGTCATGGGCATCATGGGGAGGCCCCTGAGGGGTCATGAGGAGGTTGTGGGGAGTGGTGGTCCTGGCAGGTCTCCCCTTGGTGGTGCCGGGTGGCTGCTGGTCAACAGGTGGGCATCCGGAGGATGCACTGGGCAGAGCAGAGGAGGGCCAGGCCAGGCTGGAACAGAGGACCCCTCTGCACCTGTCTGTCACTGTCTCCCACCACGACCACCTCAAGAGCCACCTCACCTCTGCCTCCTCAGATGACGCTGACCTGGAGCCGCACAGGGGAGGGGTCTGGGGAAGCAGTTCCCAACTCTGCCAGGTTGACTCACACCACCCAGCCCAGGGCTTTACATCAGTGAGAAGGGACAGGTATAAAGACGAGGAGAGCACAGACAGGGGCCTTGAGGAATATGGCACCCAGGAAGGATGGAGTGGAGTGGAGGACTGTGTATGTAGGGCAGTGCTCTCGCCAGACAAGCAGTGAGTGTGGGTGCACAGGAGAGGGCCTGGAGAAAACAGTGTGCCTGGGGGCGGCAGAATCTGGGCCTGCACAGAAAACCTCTGAAGGACCTGAGCAGGGGAGGGTGCGACTGGATTTGAATGTTGGAAGGATGCTGTGGACAACAGAGTGGAGAGGCCACTGTGAGGGAAGATGAATTAGGAGCCACTGCACTTGGAGGGAGTAAGCCATGATGGGGCTTGGACCAGGGGGTTATGTGGTAGAGAGGGAGAGAATAGATGGAATCTGGGATGCCCTTAAGTAGTAAAACCAACAAAAGTTGGTGATGACTTGGGTCTGGGGAGGCACAGAGGAAGATTTCTGTTCCAGAATTACTCCTAGTTTTCTGAGTTATGGCCAAGAAAGATTATCAGAAGAAACCAGGCTTGGAGAAGATAATCATGAATTCCATTGTGGTTTCATTGAATTTGAGGTGGCTTGAAAACATCCCAGTCAAGAAGTCAAATGCACAGCCAGTTACATGAGTGTGGAGCTGGAAGAAGGGCTAGACTGGAGATCATTTGAGCTGAAGTTGGAGATGAGATTCCCCAAGGGTGTCCTCTGGACAACAGCATCAGCAGCATCTGGAAACTTGTTAGAAATGCAGATTCTCTGGCCCCATCCCAGACCCCCTGAGTCAGAAATTCTGGGGGTGAGGCCAGCAGTCTGTATTTTACTTTATTTATTTCGTTTTTTTGCTGAGGAAGATTAGCCCTGAGCTAACTTCTGTTGCCAATCTTCCTCTGCTTTATATGTGGGTTGCTGCCACAGCATGGCTGACAAGTGGTCTCGGTCTGCTCCCAGGATCTGAACCCAGGAACCTGGGCTGCCAGAGTGGAGAGTACTGAACTTAACCACTACACCGTGGGGCTGGCCCCCAGCAGTCTGTATTTTAACATGCCTTCCAGGGAATTTGAGTGCCCAGGAAAGCTCAAACTTTGCTGCATACTAGAATTTCTTGGGGAGCTATTGAAATCCTCGATGCCCGTCCTGAACCATTACATTGGAATCTCTGCGGCCAGGATCCAGGTAGGGCGACCAACTCATCCTGGCTTGCCCAAGATTGTCTGGGACTTTCCCAGTTTTACACTGAAACTCCTGCATCCCAGAAGCCCCCTCAGACCCAGCTGCTCTAGATCCAGCCCTTAAGAGCTTTCACCTGTTCCCAGATGACTCCATCTGTGCAGCCAATTTCGAGAAGCAGTGTCCCTACCCAAAGAAGCCGTGAGTTTTGGACCCCTGCTGCATCCCAAATGTGGCCGCTGCTGAATTATGCTTATTTCAGAAACTGACAGTGGCTTGTTGACCGTTTTTGTTTAAGTGGGGAAGGATCAGGAGTTCATACTGGCTGAACATAAGAATCACTTGGAAAGCTTTCAAAAATATTGAGTTCCCCAGATGCCTTCTTCAGAGATTCTAATTTACTTGGCCTGGGATGGAGACCAGGGATGAGAGGACAGTAAAAGCCCCTAGGGGATCTAAATACAGACAGGATTACAACTTCAGGCTTAGGGAGAGAGTTTCAAGCGGGAAGAAAAGGATCTACCAGACTGTGGTCAGGTAAAGAAGGAGGAGCCTTCCAAACAAGGATGAGGAGGTGGCCAGAGAAGCAAGAGGAAGCCAGGGGCATGTGGGGCCTCAGCAGCTGAGGGGAGATGCTGCTGGAAAGTCAAGATGGATGAGGCTTGCAAAATGTCCATCGGACTGAGCCACGTGGAGTAGGGGCCTGGAAGAAAGAATGGAGGGTTGTGATGAGAAAATGAGCAAACTGAGAGCAGAGGCAGCTCTTCCCGAGGGCAAGCTGCTGAAGGGGCAAGAGGGAGGCTGCCTTCGCTGGGAGGGGAGCTGGGGGAGGCGTCATTGTATTTCCACTGATTTTTTCTCTTTTCTTCTCTCCTTTCCTTTTCCATGGTCGTGCATTTCTTTTATCCTCGGGGAAGAAAAATTTTAATATGGTCCTCTTGATAAGTTCTAGGCATTTAAAAAGTGGTGAAGCTGCTTAGCCTACTTTATTCCCTCTGCGTAAGAGCAGAGGACCTAGCAATAATTCCCACTGATCGGCTTACACACCGGTGCCAGTTCAGAACCACTCTCGGTCAGAGCCAGGAGCGAAGTCCAGCGTCCTGGAGCCTTGTGCCCATCTCCACACACTGCGCCCTGCTGCCCAGAGGAGCTGTGAGTTTTGGATGGCCAGGTGTGGCCGCCGCTGCTGCTGTGCATATTTCACAGCCTGCTGGTGCAAGTGGGGGAGGATTCAGGTTAGTTGGGTGGGGTTGGAGAGGCTCCATTAGCGATCCTATCACCAGGGCACAGAAAATGAGGGGCAGCTGGTGAAGAAGCAGTCGTCTCTCTTAAGATCTGACTTCCGATCATTTGAGAGCCTGCGACTCAGTCAAACCCCCATCCTTGCTCCCCGCAACCCCTGCACTTAGTGTTAGTCATGCTGTTTATTCACCAGAGAATATCCGAAGCTCTCTCTTCATTGAAAGCATTTCCCGTGATTTTTCTTTTTCTTAGAAGAGCAAATTCAGGGTTCTCCCTGTGTCTCAGGACATACTATTGAAGGGTGAGGGATCTTACCCAAATGCCTGCAACTGTACGACAGTCCCCCCTGGGAACTTCGTGTTTTTCCTCTTTTCCTTTTCTCTCTTCTTCTGTCCGTCATCCTTTCTTATTTCCTTTCCTTTATTTAGTGGTGAGAAGTGATGAAGAGAGTAAAATTAAGGCTAAAAGGGGAGGACAGGAATGATTAACCTTTGAAGGACTTTGCAAACTCATGACGTATGTGGCAGCTAAATGAGCGTCCTGGTCCTGAAAACCCTCTGCCATGGCTTTCCAAACACGCGTTGACAGTTCCCTGACTACCTATACGAGCCACCGTCCCTGGAGCAGTCCATGCTAACGATAAACTGCCACTTCTCGTGAACCTGTTGTCTGTCAGCTAGAGACATTTTCCTATTAAATATTTATTTGCATATATAAAAACCCCATAACAGCTCACTAATTACCATGGAGTGCCAAAAGAATGACGAGGTGATGCTTCATGGACGGCGTTGTTAACCCCGTCAACAAACAAACACGTACCCATCAGATTTACCTGTTTAACTTAAACTATAATTAGTGGGCAATCAAACAGCCGACAAGTGTAGGTACTAATTATCCAAATGAGACTTGGGGTGTTTAGAGTCACCTAGTTATTTTTAGCTTCTTGAATGTTATTTCGCTTCACACTTGTAGTCGACATGCGTAACTTGTGTTCAATGAATTGGTTTGTCAAGTGCTTTCCTTAATATTACCCAAAAAAGAAGTGAAGTAACAGTTCAAATACGTGAATTTTAGAAGAAATATTACCTACCGTCTCTACCGGAGCAAACGGTTAATGTAGAGAGATGGCCCAACCAGCAGGTGGCAGTGTGGACCAGAAAATAAAAATTTCTTCTTCCCAGAGATCAGGCTTCTGGGGTAAGAGAGTCCAGGTTTATTTACTCCTCCTGAAGAGCTTTTGAATTAAAAGGCCTTTCAATCGTCCATGCAGAAGGCCTTCTAATCAGGGGTTTGAGAGAGTCACGTCATCCGCCAGGCTTTCCGTCTGGAGAGGACCACGCGGCAGAGCAGCTCCGCGGGGATGCGCTGCTCAGAGGCCCGAGGTTCCAGGGTGGCCTCCGAGTCCTTAGCTCGCTTGGCCTCGGACTTAGGTAGCTCATCCGGCTCAACCACGTCCTTCTGGCTTCTGTTTCTGTCACTCCCTTGGTGACAATCTTGCTGTTCTTTGCTTCAACCCAAAGATTTATAGCAACTTTATTGCAACCCAACGGGGAAAAAACATCTTCAATTTAAGGGCAGTTTACATTACTGTTTTTTAAACATTTGTTTCTAAATCTTGGTTCCCAGGATGGTTTAAATGAAAATAAGGTCATATTATTTTTAAAAATATTCCTCTTCGACTCCCTGTTCTTGGCAAAACAGCTGACTTAGACGTAAGTAAAAGTCAATTGAGTCCTTTGGGAAAGATGTCATAAGGAATCCTAGTTAAGCAACCATTCTGGTAATAAAGGAACAAACATAAAATAGTGAAAATACGAGTAGGACATATCAGCATGACTATCAGTATAAAATGTCCCTGGGTTCTATTCGCTTCAGTTATTCAACTGGAATAATATATGAGAGCAGAATTTATAAGTGCTCTCTTTCTTATCTTCTTCCCTCCTTGTGCACATTTTCTGTTTCTCTCCCCCATTAACTTACTGAAAAAGTAGTATTTCACCCAGGATACTGTAGATGTTAACATTTTTTAGATTCAGTTGCTGATTTCCTAATTCAGAATCTTGAGTACCATGCTGGAACTGGCTCTTTCATGCAGCGTTTCCACCCCTGTCTTCGGGTGCTCTGGGAACAGAGCCCACAGGATGTGGTGAGAGAGCTCGAGAGACTGATTTTAAGAAATTGGCTCACTTGATGTGGAGGGTTAGAAAGTTCCAAATCTGCAGGGTGGGCCAGCAGGCTGGAGTTGCAGTTTTAGTCCAAAGGTGATCTGCTGGCAGAATTCCCTTTTTTCTGGGGAAGTGAATCTTTAGCACCTTCAGTTTATTGGATGAGGCCCGCCCACATTATGGAGGGCAGTCTGCTTGACTCAAAGTACACTGATTTACATGTAAATCTCATCCCAAAACACCTTCTCAGAAACATCAGAATGATGTTTGACCAAATATCTGGATACTGTGGCTTGGCCAAGTTGATGCATAGAATTAACCATCATAACCCCTACTTTTTTCCTCCCGAGAGGATTTCCTGAACGCACAGATAGAGCTTGGGATGGGTAGGCACTTTCCATATTCTCTCACATTCAGCCAAGAAACTTTTTGCACACGGTTTTTTTTTTTTTTTTTTTTGAGGAAGATTAGCCCTGAGCTAACTACTGCCAACCCTCCTCTTTTTGCTGAGGAAGACTGGCCCTGAGCTAGCATCCATGCCCATCTTCCTCTACTTTATATGTGGGATGCCTACCACAGATGGCTTTTGCCAGGCAGTGCCATGTCCGCACCCGGGATCCGAACTGGCAAATCCCGGGCCGCAGAGAAGCGGAACATGCGAACTTAACCGCGGCGCCACCGGGCCGGCCCCTAAATGGTTATTCTTTTAAGCCGCTAAGGTAGGGGTGATTTGTTAAGCAGCAGAAGCATAAAGCGACTGACCTGCAGTTCTGGGAGAGATTTCTTTACCTAGAACTTGCTAATGGAAATCGCTCTAGTGGATGGATATACAGTCCACTCTACTGCTAGCTATAGACAAACTTTAACTGGCACAATTATATTCATATGCAAATGAAATATTTTCTTTACGCTTCATGATATCTTTAACTTCCCAGAAGCTTTCAGGATCAAAGCTTTTGCAGCATAAGCCTGGAATTTGGTTTCTGTGTTCCACTGATATTTAAATCATTGCATCCTCTTGGGAAATGCACCCTTGCTTGGAAATTTCTAGTAGACAGTTCCTCGTTAACAAAATTTGTCAGAAGCACGGATTCAAGTTTCTTAAATAAGTCTGCTTCTCAACCCACCCCCAGTCAAAGTGTTCAGCCCTGCCTTAGGCACCAGACCAAACTCTGTGGGAGGTAGTTATAATAACCTGCTTTAATAACCTGAGTTCTGTCTTAAGTCCCCTCTCCCCTTTCACACCTGGTCCCCAGAGCCCCTTCAGTACGTTAGAGCGGAAACAAGAATTCCCAATGATACGTTCAGGACACTGTTGTCCCCATCACAGGTCTCCTTTCTCGCTGTCAGTGCAGCCATTGGACTAGGCCTGAATTCCAGCTTCATATCCAACTCCTTCCAGGGTTTGAGTCCAGTCCTGCCTGCTTCCTGTCTGGCCGGATTCCTGACCCTGAATTCCACTTTCCAGGTGGCGCCTCCCCTCTCTCCTCCCTGATTCTCAGTAGTTAATGTCTGGGATTCCGGGATATGAAATACTTCACCACACTGCCAGGCTGTGACATACAAGGTGGAGAACAGCTGGTTCACATCACTATAAGGCTCTAAAAGCTCAGGCACTTTATTTCTTCTTGGTAAATTAAAAATAGGTGATGGCTGGGCGCAGTGCCCTGAATGAACTATACCAACAGGATAACGTGCTACTTTCCAATAAGTCCCCTGGAACAGTGTCATGATACCCAGAGCACTTTTCACAGGAAATTATTTGAGTTTTGTGATAGTCCTATGAGGCACATAGGACAGTTATTACATTTCCATCTTACAGGTAGGGAAACTGAGGCATGAGGTCACATGACTTGTAAATGATAGATCTGGGAGCCGAACCTGGATCTCTTGATTCCAAACCCAGCCTTCCTTGAGTGAGAGAATGCAGACCCCTGTCAGAGAGCCCACCATCCCAGACACTCCTTCTTCCCCCTTCAGGCCCATCTGCAGGGATGGCATGCTTAAGAGGTGCCGCATTAGAGCACTGTTGTTTTTGAGTGAAACAAGTCTTGCAAGAATGTATTACTATAAGGAGAGTATATTACAAGAGAAGAAAAACAACGTCTAACACTGCTAAAGACAAGAGAAAAGACGAAATAGAGCCCCTCTACCTGAGGAGCTTATGCTGCAGCTGGGGCGGGAAACTGAGCTAAGGAGCGTGCAGATGACGCCCCACTCGGGGGGTGGCGTCATACATCAGGGAGGAGAGAGATGGGTGGGCTCACCCAGGATGTTTCCTTGTAGAACTGGGGCTTCAGAAGAATTTGAGGATGTCTGTGTTACAGCTTACATTTCATGTGCATTTTGCACATTAAAGAAATGATTTAAAAAACCAAATCTCGTTTCTGTTTTGTGATGAGCAAAAATGCGCCCCTTCCCTCTGCCATTTTCTGGGCTTTGATATCAGGTGCTTTATCTTGATTAAATGGAGCATTTGTTGTGCATTTAGATATGTGTTTAGACATAATATTTCTTGAGCTTCCCCTCCCCCACTAGAAGAAAACATCATCTATCAACACTGGGTCATTCTATGAAGGTTTCCAGACCGCATGGGAGTTAGGAGCACTGTCTGGAGGGTGAGGAAGCCTCAGACCCCTGGACTGAACAGAAAGTTACAGGCATGTCCCCAGTGATGCTGGCCTTGTTTAGGGGTGGGGGTGGACAGCACATGTCCCCAGAGCAGGCCTGGCCTGGGCACGCCCGGCGCTGCCTCAGTCTTTGGCTGTCACTTTATTATTACAGCCCCAAACCTCGCAAGATCTGATACAAGGTATTAAGATAATATTCCATCAGTATGAATTTTGAAAATTAGCAAGGTTTTAGCCTTCTCATTTTAGACATTTCTCAAAGATATCATGGAACTGGGAATAATTCACCTTCCAAAACTGCAAAAATGTTCTTGTGCTGCCTGGCCTCGTGACGGTGCGGAAGGCTCCTCCCTGCTCAGACTCGCCTATTTGAAGGCGCCGGAATGTTCCCCTTGTTCCTCCAGCGTCTCACTGTCCTCACCTCCCCTTCTTTTACGTCCAAAGGCTTTTAGAGCCAGTGGCAGGCCTGCCCCATGGTGGACATTTACTAAGTGGCAGATGTTATTCAAGTCATTACTCCTTTTCCCTGACAGCCCCTCCATGCTCGCTCTTGACTCCCTGCCTCCTGCAGCCGCAGGGCAGCCCTCTCTTCTGCTGGGTGGCTCCTCCCCAGCTGGGAAAGCTCTGTGGTCTCCCGACTGGGATCCTTGATGTTCCTCAAATGACCCTCTAAGAGGGCCAACGGAAGGAAGAGGCGTCATTGTTGTGTATTCCATAGGAAGTTTCTGAGAATCCCCCCTCCACAAGGAGAGCTCCCGAGGAGGCCATTTCTGCTCGCGCGTTGTCTGACCTGACTTATGGGTTGTGTTCGTAACGTTACTTGTTTTCGCAACTGGAGTTGCTCGTTTGTTGTGCTGGAAAGAATGACTCCCCTGCCCAAAGTGTGCAGCAAAGTAATCATGCAACCTGGGATGGTCTGCCCTGAGCCCTGGCTTGCGGAGGTGCTGGATAGACACAGACATGTCTCTGTCATTAGACGGTGTCAAGTGTCTTCATAAAAAAAGAAAAAGCAATGTACTAGACAGTGGAATTCTGAAAGGTTCTGAGATCTTTCCTCTCTGGCTGAAGTTCCTTCTTGTCCCCAAATAGCTACCACGTAATCACGTTTGTATTTCCCCCATCAATCCAGAAGTCCCACCTTTGGTCTGAGAAGGTCCCGATCACAACCAGCAGAGGCAGCACGGCAGGATGACACAGCTTCTACTTGGTCCCAAGGCGGCCTCCCTAGACCAGGTTGACAGAGGTTCCACATCTTCCAACAGTGATGACAAAGAGCAGGGACTCTCCACCTGGGGCCTGTGGGATCCAAGGCTGGGCATCATGGAGCCTGCAACACGCGCTCTGCGTGTTTCCCAGGCGCGATCTCTAGGGAGAGGCCTGGGAACTTTATGAGGTTATCCAAATGAATTGGCGATGGACAAAAAATTCGGAACCACTGCTAGAAGAAGAAGAAGGAGAGAAAGAATCACTCCTATACATGCAGAAAACTTCCTGCCTGGACTTGGCATATTTCGCAGGTTAAGAAGATAACTTCAGCTGTCCTCTAGCCACTTTGGCAGCTTGTAATGTCAGGTGTGCTCCCCCAGAAACGAGTAGGGGGCTTTCTGGGTAAGAGGCCCCAGAAAGTGGGAGTGGGAGGTTGATGGGTGGGAGCTTCCATTTAACAACTCCATACCTTTGGAAGGTTCTCAGATGCTTTGTGCAGGTTCAAGATCACCCCGCCCTATTAAGCTGGAAAGACCAGAAGAGGCACTCATTTCATGCCTCCGGTAAAGGAAGCTGAGAAGAAACACATGGTTTAGTCATGGTGCCTGAGTTCTGGAGGAGGCAGCCATTCCAGGCACTGGGCAGGTTGATAAACTCCGGTCGAGGAACAGGGTAGTGGACTCTGCTCAGACATCCAGGGGGAGGGGACAAGGCAGTTCCACTCAGCCTTTTTGTCCACGAGAGCTGCCAGCCAGGACCAGAGAGTTTAGAGTTTTTTGTTTAAATACCCCAAACAATTTTCAGTGCACTAGTCTCTCTAATCATTGTAGAAATATGGAAGCATTTTACACCAGAAGGTACATTTATAATTTTTTTTATTTTTTAATTTAATTTAATTAATTAATTTTTTTGAGGAAGATTAACCCTGAGCTAACATCTGCTGCCAATCCTCCTCTTTTTACTGAGGAAGACTGGCCCTGAGCTAACATCCATGCCCATCTTCCTCTACTTTATATGTGGGATGCCTACCACAGCATGGTGTGCCAAGCAGTGCCATGTCCGCACCCGGGATCCGAACTAGTGAACTCCGGCCGCAGAAGTAGAATGTGCACACTTAACCGCTGCACCCCCGGGCCAGCACCTATAATTTTTTTAAATGTAAAATTCCTGGACAGTGTGAACCTCCTGCTCCCAGAGGGGTGATATTCTTTGCTATATGGCAGATGTATTCAGTGGCCCCCCAGCCTTGAGGGGGAGGAAGGACATGGGTGGAAAGCCCCCAGTGTCATTAAGTGGTGAAGCCTCTCCCTGTCCCTTGTCTGGCTTCCCCCTGCCGTGTTTTCCTCTCCGCCAAGTTCCTGCTGTCTAGGACTGTTGACATTCACCTGGCTTTCTTCCTTCTCTCCAAATAAGTCACTTCCTTTCTGATGCAACTGGCCCAAACACGTGCCTACCTTGCTGAGCACCTGAACTTGTTATTTTCACGGTGAAAGTCAAAGAGTGGATTCAAAAGGGTTAGGTAAAAACTTCACGCACTCAGCTTCAGACAATAACTCAGATTCACAGAAACAGATCAACAAACCATATATTTTCTAGTAGAAGCAATTGATAGCTTTGTTTTCTATTTTGTAAATATATATACTTTTCTTCAATTAAAAGTTTATTTTTAGTGGCTAGTTCCTATTTTGCGATGTGACAATTTTAGTATTGAGTGTTATATCTTTGAAATAACTATTAGATTGATTTAAAATATCTTCTTAATTTGCTTAGTTAAGAAGTTAGAGTTCTTTTCCTTTTCTTAGAAATGCCTTTGCGCCTTTTGTCACATCCGCTTTATCATGAGAAGCCTCTGAGCTTTGTTGTAGTCGAATGTCAGGAAAAGGAATGAAAATTTGCAAAAGGAAATTGTGGGGCACCTTTGGTGATCCATTTCTTGGTAGGTGACATCGCTTGGTTCAAATAATACAGCAGCGTTATTATACATAGCTGAATAAGTTGTTAGAATGGATTATCTTATTGTTGTTTATCTAAGAATTTTATCTCCTGACATAGATGGATGCCAGAATGGAGGCAGGGGTAGCCTGGGAGATGGAATCTGGTGGTCCAGGTGTTGAAGGGTAGTAATAGACGCAGTACAGCCAATGACAGGAAGCCCATCTGGCTGGTAAAATATGGCGCTAGGCAACCTGCAGTCACCTAGGCAACCAGTGTGGTTGGGGACGTCCATCAAGAGGTGACCGTGGGTCCAGATGATGGGGACTGATGTGCACACAGAGCAGGCCATGCAAGCAGGCACTATTCAGACATCCAGGCATGGGGTTGGCACTGGGGACATCTGCCAGCTGCAAGGATAGGATGCCAGTCCATGGGAAGAGCAAGAACGCAATGATGTTCCCGGAATGTGAAAGTTACCAAGAAGGAGGTGGGCGCAGGGGAAGAGATGGGGGAACGAGGAGGTGAACTTGGGCTCCAGGTGAGGCAGGGCTCTTGAGGGCAAACAGAATCCAAAGTAGCTTAAGGGGTGCAGAACTGTGAAGTTGTTTAAAAATTTTCTTAGGATTTTCTAAGTTTCCATCCTAGAATAGCCTTCTGCATGGTACTAACTAGGAAAACAGTCCACTATGGAAGTGGGGAACTAGATGGGGCATTTTTGTGTTGGGGGCGCCGGTTGGACATTATTGGATTTGAGAGTATGGTGGTTTTTCGGGGGGTAGTTGTTATTCCACAGTCTGTGTGTGTGAGTAGGATGTGTGTCAAAGTGAATGTGTGTGTAAGGGAATGTGTGTATACAGGGGTGTGAGTGTGCAGATATGTGTATGTGAGTGTGTCTGTGCCCGCAGGATTATGAGTGTGTAAACATGTGAAGGAGCAGTTTGGACGACCCTCTTAGGTGACCAGAAGATGGAGAACAATAACCCCATGTGTGACGTCTGATGGTGGGCTGTGTTTACCAAGAGAGGAATTGGAGCCCACTTTCATTTTCTCCGAAGTCACCTGCCTGTGTTTCATTTTCACCTGTCAGATGGGCAAACAATAGATGAGCTTTAACAAAATAACTTCCTTCTCCCCGGACAGAGAGCTCCAGAGAGGGAAACCAGAAGAGGTTTTATATTTGTTTTCATCCTCTGGGGCCTCTGCCTGAGTTTTCAAGACACTAGGAGGGTGAGGGTCCCCATTCTTCAGAAAAGGGGGCTGGGTAAGGGGAGGAAAAAGGTCATGGCCATCACAGGGGTCGGGCTGGAAAGCAAGCCAGAGCTTTGAGTGACCTCATACTCGAGTGTCCCTTCTGTGGCCTGGCAAGGGGTGAGCACCACAGAGGCTACCAGAGGTGCCCACTCCCTTCTGTTCTGTTTTCTCCTGCCTGGACCATCCAGCAGTGGGCAAGCCGCCTTCAACAGTCTGGTGACCTGAGAATAAATCGCTGGGCTGGACGTGGAAGTCAGCGGGTCTTCTCCAATGAATGGAGCTCTCAGTGTCTCCGCTGCAGACTGTTCTCCTTTGTCCCTCTCTCTAACTCTCCGTTACCCGAACATCTGGAGGGCCGAGCGTCATTTTAGCTACAGTAAATAGCTTAAAGGATGAATACATCTTATATTTCCCACAAAGAGGCAAAATGGCCGTGAGCTGCACCAGCAAAGGAACTGGAGAACTCTGTGTGGAGCAGATTTGACGGCGAGTCGCTCTCGGTCTGTGATCCCTTTCTCTTCCTCTTCCAGACATCTCTGAAGCAATGGAATACTATGTGTGAAGATTTGAGATTCCCTTCCAGATGACTCTGAGTATATTTGTTTTACATCAGCGGTCATAAAGAAATAGGCTGAAACATCCAATGGGAATGAAATTACTTCCATATAACTTTTCAAATCCTAATTTTTTCCCAGTGTATTAAGCAGCCTGCCAACTACCGAGCTGCTTATTTCCATATTTTGAATAATTTCTGTTATGATTATGTGATTGTGTACTTTCTGACATTAGGATATCTGGCAAAAAAGAAAAAGAAAAAAATACCAACTTTGTTATCTGGTCAGTGTTCTGTCCTCTAGGCAAAATGAGGGATTCAATTATTTTAAGCATCCTTTGGTTTTCTATAGCCTCACTACTCAAAATGAGGTCCACAGACCAGCGGCACTGACATCCCCTATGACCCTGGTAGAAATGCAGAATTTGGAGCACTCCCCCTACAGAATCTGCATCCCAACAAGATCTGCAGGTATTCCAGTGTGCGTGAAGTTGGGCAAACACTGGTCTAAAGGCTTTGTCTGGGTGGTTGGGTTTCTTTGTCACAGACTGACTTTGCTTACTGCTCACAACTGGCAGAGGTCTGTAAGTCATATTCTTCTGGCCTTTCCCTCTCTCTCTCTTCCTACATACATACGTACATATATATATATATATATATATATACACACACACACACTTTTGTACTTAATTCAGTCATTTTGCACTGTTCCATATCTTGTGCAAAAATATCAGGAAAAACTGATGCTTCTTTACTTTGACTATGATCAGTCAGCAAGTATTTATTAAGCACCTACTGTATGCCAGGCACTGTTCTAGGTGCTGGGGACACAGCAGTGGCTGAGACAAAGTCCTGCTCTCATAGAACTGAAGTGCCAGGAGGTGAAGACAGACGAACAAGTGAGTAACAAGGTTTAAAAAGCCCTCAGATCAGAAATAAACCAAAACAAAGCATAAGGGAAAGTTACTGTTGGTGTCTATGGAGATCCTTCACAGCTGTCCGTAGAGCCACCTGTCAGATGGATTAAAAGCAGTGGGACCAAGAGGCAAGAAGTGAACTAAGAAATCTCTGAGTTTTCATCTTGTCTTGAGAGTTTTTAAATTAATAGAAATCCCAGTTGAGATTTCTATTGCAGGAAAACCCAGGGAGGAAGTGAGAGATGGGGAGAGAGCAAAAACTCATTTCCTTGGGTTTGATCTGAGTGTCCATCAACCTTCATATCAGGAGGGGTTGGCAGCAGGCAGAGATGATTCGTCCACAAGAATGGCTTCTACATCAATGCTGACCCCTCCAATGGGGTCTTGACATTACGGGCCCAGAGCGCTCCTTCCAGGTGCATCCAGGACATCATAGGACGGATTGGTGGGATAATCACCTTTATGAAGAAAAGGTGGTTGTGGATCCAAGCACCATATTTAAAGTAGGGTTCTGTTGAATCCTGGCTGACTGTCCTCCAGTTGGTGAAAGAATTCTTGGAAATCAGTGTTAACAGCAACAGAAATGGAAACTAAGAGTGCAGGCAAAGACTGCTATACATACAGAGATTTTTTCCCAATGGAACTATGTTAGGAAAAAAGATTTCCTACTGCAAAAATAATTGCTCTGAATTATCATTTCTGGTTCATTATTATCATTATTTTTAACCAAAGGGAATAAAACCCAAGTATTTGTTTGAAATAAAAGCAGGGTAATGTCCACAAGCCCCATTTTGAATAAGAACTTTCTGAAATGTGGGGAATGATTCTTACAGAAAGGTAGTCAATATTTTCCAATCTGAACTTCCTGAACATGGCAATCTACAACTTTTCTTCATGAGCTTAGAAAACTGCTTATTCTTATCCTTGGCCTTTGTCACTTAGCTTCTTGGGTGGGGGAAAAATAAGAAAGGAATTGTGGCTTTTCACTTTCCCAGTGAGGTCATTTTAGTTCAGTGCATAAGGGCATTTGTGGATTAGGATGTTCACCTGCCTTTGTGTGGATGGCATTGCCATTTGGAGGTGTGCCCTTTTGTTGGCTCTTGGGATGAAAGGAAGATTCTCAAACCACAGAGCATTGCCTACAGACTATTCTTCCTTTCAGTAAACAATTATTAAAACAGTGAGTGCCTCCAGAGTAAGATCTAGGGGGAATGGTGGTGGAAACATAAAACTGTGGCCCGGAACCTTGAAGGTGACTCTTCTCTACGAAGAGAGGCAGGCACGCAAAGACCATCAGAGGGCACCACTGAGGAGTTCAAAGGAAGCAGTTCATGCTGAGACATCAAGGGAGTTGCTTGGAGGAATGGTTACTTTAGCTAAACGTAAAGAACCTCCTGGCCAGTAGGTATCTAGAGGTGGTGAGCCATAAGCGCTCTCAGTTACAATGTGGTGTCTACCATCAGGGGGAGATAAGACTGCAAAGGGAAAGGCTCAGACCTGGGAAGTAATGAGATTCGTTTAGAGCGTAGGGATTAGAAAGACAGGTTGTGGCCAGTCTGCAAAGAGTCTTGCAAACCCAATCTGCAAAGGGATTGGAGTTAATATTGAGTCGACAATGAGAAGCTATTGAAAGTTTTTGAAGGGGGAGCCTGACCGAATCACAGAGGAGCTATGCTAAATTAATCTGGTGGTTTTGTGCAGACATATACAAGAGGGAAAGACTGAATTCAGGAATATCCATTAGGATGCATTTTTAATGGATCAGGTTTGAAATCCATCTCCTCCCGTGCATTTCTAGGAGATGGCAGAGGGAATGGGAAAGAGCAGGTGGATGAGTGAGATCTGGAGGATTTATACACAGGACCGATGGGATAAAAGAGGCAAGAAACAAATCAAGTGCAATTTCCAAGCCTCTTGCTGGGACATGGGTCATGCCAGTCACTGAAATCCGACAGTTGAGGGTGGAGTGTGTGTTCGGAAGCGGAAGGTCATGAGAGTGTTTGGCATGTTGAGCTTGATGTTCTAAGGGGATAGTCATAATGTTTATAAATCATTTTATATTTGTATAAAATATATATAAATGTATAAGGACATATAAATTTACATATATAAAACATTTGTAATGTTTATAAATTATTATGTTATTGTATGTTATATTTTCCATGTATTATATGTTATTACATGTTAATAGAAAGATTAGCAATATGACTCTTTAGAGTAGACAGAAACTTCCTTCCTAAGATTGGAAAGGCCTTCAAATTGCTCATCTTTTGCTTCTCTTTCTGTTTTTCTCTTAAATAGTTTGGTTAGATTGGTGTAAGAGATTACAGCCTCCTGGTCGTCCTGGGTTTTCTCGGGGGCAGGCACCTGGTGCCTAGGGTTTTCTCGGTGCCTAGGGCACATGTAGTGATCTGCGAGATTCTGGAATTGACTGGAGCTGGCAGCAGGAGAAGCAGGGGTGGCTCCTCTTCTTACAAGGCTCCGGGAAGTGCAGGGCCGCCGCTGAGGCTGTCATGTTTGCAGGGAGAAGGAGAAGCTCCAGCAGGCCCCATGCACAGGGGTTCACCTAGGGCAGCTCTAGGAGCAGTGACATGGTATTTTCCAGTGTCTACACTGGTGGCGTTTGGAGCAAACCCATTGGAGGAACCCATATTGCCCTCTTTCTGCTGTCTCTGATTATGGCGCAGAGAATCTTACTAAACTCCCTAGGAAATCTGAATGAGGTTGATGTAACATAAGGGTGTACACTTGACTCTTGCAAGGTTTCTGAGGCTTCAGATGACTCACTGCTGCTGTCATGATACACGCATGTGAAGTAAACCCACAGATATCCCTACTCCCCCCAAGGTTACCGTGGCATTTAAATGACGAAAGTTCTCTAAGAAAACACATTTTAAAGATCCTGTAATGTCCTAGAAACATAGATTTATAAAGAGTGTTAAGATACATTTAAGCCATGTTTTGAAGCAGTGAGTGTTTTTATGCCTCTAGTATTTGCTTAGAGGAAGTGCAATCAGATGAGACGAAATCTCAAGGGCTCAAAGCAGGCCTGGTGGAGGCATCCCGGGGATCAGTGGTGGCAAAACCTTGAAGCTCATTGAGTCTTTGTTATGCATCCTTTGACCTGCTGTGCTCCTCTCCCCATGTTCTAGTACCGAAAAGATACCTGTTGCTTGGTAACTTGACGTGCCTACTCCTAAACTCTTGGCGAGTAATAATGAGAAGAGAAAACATATTTCTTGAAGCTCTAGCCTTTTCCAGGGAAATTTCTGGAACTCCAGTCCTCCCGACATTTCTCAGCACAAGTCTGGGAAGTGTCTCAGCTCTGCTCACCATCAAATTCTCCCAGTTAGAGCATGGTGCCTGCCATCGTCCTTCATCTCTGCTCTGACCTCATTTGGCGATGGCTGTGGTTGACTATTTTGCTGCCAAAGAAGCTACGAGAGTAGACAAGCTGGCTGCTATCACAGTGTTTCTGCCAAGGGAGCGCTTTCCTCGAAGTCCCGAAGAGGCTGTTGCTACCCGTTCTTGGCACCGCCTCCCACTGCTGCTGAAGCTGTGCATGCCACCACCTGAGTTCTTCACTGAGTTCTTCAGTAAATAGTTACACTCATTGATAACCTATACCACACCAGGCTCTGAGCGAGGCACTGTGGATGCAGTGACGCTGAGGGAGCTTAGAGTCGATGTTAGACACGCTCACAAAGTAAGCAGTGTGAACGGAGGAGGCTCTTTGGACTCGAGGTTGATTGGAAGATAGATCAGAGGCCCCACTAGCCTTGGAAGCTGTGTTGAGGCTTTTAGTCTTTATTCCAAAAGCAATGGAAACCTTTGAAAAGTTTTAATCCAAAAGATAAGATGATCAGTGAGGGATTTGGAGGAACTCTGACTCAGAGTGGTATTTCAGGCTGAGAGAAGGACAAAGGGCCAAGAGCAGTTGGGAGACTGTTGTTAGGGTGCAGAGGACACAGTGGTGGCATGAACTGAGTGTGGCCATGGTGTAGATGCAGGCCACCACAGCACGGCCCTCACTGCCAGGGCAGTGGGCACTGCTGCTTCTCTGGAGCCCACGCTGACCAAGCTCCAGAAACCATATTGGTTCTGTCCCAATCCAAGGAGATTCTTCCTCTTTTCCTATCGTGACAGTCTGAGGTCTCAGCCCCAAAGGAACAGTGACTTGCACGGCCGATGTGTGCCTGCCGGGTCGGCCTGCGCATCTCCAGATGTATCCAGGAATACTGGAATCCAGAGCTGAACACAACTTGGGCTTCGGCCTGCTACCTGCAGGTGGGCGGTTCATACTTAGAGAATTGGCTGGTTACCAGGGTGTGGCTGTCATGGAAAATGAGCCATGTTTTGGAGACACAAGAAAATTCCAGCATCACCGTTTGGTAATATTTTCATTATACATAACTAGACAGATAAACAGATACATCTCAATACTCTATAAACGGGGTGGTAGTCCACAGTTCTGTGTAGAAGCAGTCATCTGACTGGAGGTGGCAGCAGTGGAGGTGGGGGCCTTGAAAGCACTTTAAAAAAAAAATTTTTTTTCCAGGAAACTTAGCCCTGAGCTAACATGTGCTGTCAATCTTCCTCTTTTTGCTGAGGAAGACTGGCCCTGAGCTAGCATCCGTGCCCATCTTCCTCTGCTTTATATGTGGGACGCCTACCACAGCATGGCTTGCCAAGTGGTACCGTGTCCGCACCCGGGATCTGAACCAGTGAACCTCGGGCCGCCGAAGCAGAACATATGCACTTAACCGCTGCGCCACCAGACTGGCCCCAAAGGCACATTTATATGACATCTTATATAAGTTTGGGGAAATGCCAGCTGCCCATATTTTTAAAAAATGGGAGATCTGATGGAAATGGGGAAACAGGACTAAATCACACACACAGACACACACACAGCTCCCCCAGGCCCAAGTGTCCTGCTTGGAGCCTCCATTATAATAAATGATAAAACAGCTCTATGAACAGTTGATTTAAAAGCACAGGAAACTAACTTCCTGGGACAGTCAACTGAAAGTCAGGAAATTTCTATGAAAGTGTTTATTCTTGCCCGTTTGGCGGTGAGTCAAGGTCCTTAGTGCTTAGATGGTAGGAGACATTTTCTCCTCTTCACTCTGTTCTGCTTTCCATCAGAGCACCCGTTTCCTCAGACCTAGTTCCTCAACAGCTGTTACCACAAACTGAGCCAGAAGGGGGCGCACAAGCGCAGAGTCATTGCGGACGTAGAAATCCAGCCTGCGGTTCTACCATTGGCCACAAGGCTCTCCTGCCTCTGCAAGGTACCAACTCAGGAGGGAATGACAGCGGGGTTTGGTGTCACAGGCTTAGAGACGTGTGCAGAATTCTAAAAAGCAACGTAAGTTCTATTTACTGTTGGAACTGAAGGCAATTATATAGCATCACTTAATTGTTAAAAAAAAATCAGAAATCAGCTAAAGCTTCCATAACCATTATCTTACAAATTAACTAGAGCAATAGCTTTAAAAAAGAAAGAAAAAACTTGTCATGGCTGCCAGCAGGCTCAAATACCACACGTTTGGGAGAAATGATAAAATAATCGTAAATATCAGATTCCTTTTTGAAAGCTCAAAAAGGCAATGAAAGAGATGAAGGCAGAAATGACACTTAAGCAATAAACACATTCGAGTAAAAGTATTGGTTTCCACACACACTTCATTCCCATTGGCATCTGAGTGTGAATCTTAATTCAAGAGGTTTAACCTACTCCAGGGGAAATGAATAAAAAAGAATGCAGCACAATGCTTGAAGATCTTCACATTTATAGACTGGTGTGAACTCTCTCCCCCACACACTGTAATTTGGGTGGCTTTCCTTCAAAACTATTAAGGCATCTTCATGGAGCCGGGGTTATTCTCAGCAACACTAATGGTGTGCTCGATGTTACTGTAAGTGAGATAAATGATAGCAAACTTGTCTGAGCAGATGCATCTAATAACAGAGGCGTAGAAACATAATATGGCAAGAACAGAATTGTTCAACAGCAGAAAACAAGAGCGCGGAATCACCATGAGCGTGTTCGTGTGCGGTCACTGAGTGGACAGTATTTGTGTCTGACCGTTTTACCCACATCTCCATTTCTGGTACCGCCAACTTCTTAAAAAGGTCAGAGGCACATCCAGTGAAAGAGGAAGGCTCTCGGGTTTCAGGCTTCCACTTCTAGAAAATCCCAAGAAATTTCTAGTGGGGGAATAAAGAGACAGTCCTCGAATTATAGGACACTCAATGCAATCAGGAGATCGTGTCTCTAATATCCACCCCCATTCGAGGGAAATGACACAGTTTTCTATTTCAGCCTCAATTCTTACAGACCGAAGAAAATCTAAAACAAATTGCTGTGGCTATACCATTGCCCCACCTCATTAGCTTGTTTGCCCCCTCCCCACCACCGGTGTGGGTGATGTTATGCATTTCCTCCTAACCCACACTTGCAACGGAAAGCTCTGGAAGACTCGGCTCACCACTCCCTCGAGAAAGTCTTTGCGGAGGAGGGAAAAGAGGGAGCCAGCAGAGTTTGGGCAGATATTTTAGTCTTTGACATAGAAAGATAAAGGGAAGCAGGGAAAAGAAGCATTAAAAAACAAAAGTGCCATCTTTTGGCCTCTAGTTCTTAAAATTTTAAGACTGTGGGGACCAAAGCAGTTAAATTCGCATGTTCTGCTTCGGCAGCCTGGGGTTCACCGCTCCGGATCCTGGGTGCAGACATGGTACCGTTTAGCAAGCCATGCTGTGGTAGGCGTCCCACATATAAAGCAGATGAAGATGGGCACGGATGTTAGCTCAGGGCCAGTCTTCCTCAGCAAAAAGAGGAGAATTGGCAGCAGATGTTAGCTCAGGGCTAATCTTCCTCAAAAAAAAAAAAAAAATTAACATGTGGCTTCAAATAACCTGAGAGAAATGAGCCTAAGTATGGCACCATTCTGTGTGGGCAGCTCTGTCTTGTTTGCTCTGCATACCAGAATCCTGACCGTCATCACTGAGTATGGTTCATTCAATCCTGGTGGCCATACATAGCACCCTTTTGCAAGCTTTATTAACTTGGAGTCTTTATGAAGATGACAAATGAACTTGTAAACGATTGGAGCCACACCCAGAGAGTTAGAATTACATGCATTTTACCATACAGAAACTAATCGGGAACTATAACCAACTAAAAGATTGTGGTATAAACTACTGGTCCTCCTCACAAAGGAACTGGTGAAATTGCAGAGGCTGGAGGATTTCCTCTTCTCTAATGTCCTTTGAGGGCCCACGTTGTTCTCCTTCTGTCCTGCCGATGCTCTCCTGCTCTCCATCTCTTATGCATAGCTGCCTGTCTGCTCTACTTGAAACCCTCGGAGTGGCGGCCCCTGTGTGGCAGCTTGCTTTCTCGTACCTTCTGACCTGGGCACTGAGCATTTGACTGTGTTCCCTGGTTTGCTCTGCAGCATTTTCTGCCACACCTCAATGGAGGGATGGGCGTTTCAAATTCTTTAGAGGAGAAAGAACTCCTTCCTGATAAGAGTTTAAGCTGAAAATGGTTTTCTCCCCTAAAACCACAACATTTTGTGTAATACGCCATTAAAATTCTCTTCTGCTCAAGCTCCTATTGGACCAGCTCTGGGGATGGAGTGGGGAGGACATTCCTGTGATAATTTCACGCCCACTATTGTGTAGGCCAGGACTTCCCCAAAGCTGGCCCAAATGCAAGTGTCTAGTTACACTAGCACGAAAGAGCTTATCAAATATAAAGACGTGAGGGACCCAGCTCTGCACATTCTGATTCATCAGGTCTAGGAGTGGCCCTGGAAAAGCTCACTGAAGGAGCTCACTGGTGACTCTGGTCATCAGGCAGTCAGGACACCACAGGCAAATGCTCTGCCTGTGTCCCTAGAAGGGCTCTGGACCGCAGCTCTGGAAATCGTTCCACTTGGACAGAGAGGCCAGATGATGAATTACAGCATGAATGTTTACCTAGCTTGGGTCAAGTTAGGTAATATAGAAGACATGGAAACAAAATTATTCTGAAAAAACTTTCATTGTGAACCCCAAGATTGTCTCTGGGATGTTTGCTTAGTTTTCTGCAGAAATTGGTTTCTGATGGGGGGGAGGGGCAGTTTCTAAAGTATGGCTGTGTGGGAAGATGAAAATCAGAAATGGACCAGCTACAGAGCAGAGAGAAGGCAGGGTAGAAGTGGTCTGTTAGAGGTACAGCTGGTAGACACCATTCCAGGCTTTCCCCTGGCAAACTCCTGACTTTGCCTGTGACTTCGCATCGACTGTGTTGGCCAAGGCAGTAACTGCTGGTCTCATGTGGCTGTTGGAATTTAAATTAATTAAAATTAAAGAAAACTGTAAATTCAGTTGTTTAGTCCACTAGCTACATTTCAAGTACTCTAAGAGCCACGTGTCACTAATGGCTACTACATTGGACTGTGTAGATAAAGAATATTTCCATCATTGCAGGCAGTTCTACTGGACAGTACTGGTCTACAAATAACCACTGGGAGGAGATGTGGGCCTCACAGCAGCCTGATTATCACTGAAGTGAACGTTGTTCTCTGACTTACTGGAATGTATGGAATAGAGTCGCTCACTGGTTTCAGCTGAAGCCAATAGACCTTGATTAAGGGACCCAAAGAAATGTGTATTGTTGGAATACCTCAGTGCTGGCCTGAGCTCTTCCGAGATTGTTCAGTTGTTAACTTCACAACTCTCCGAAACTCTAGCCAATACCTTTCATATGATCAGAGAAGCGTGTGGAATTCTAGAATCTTTATTTTTCTTCTCTTTTTCCCTCAGAACCGTGGTTGGGGAAAGGAGGGGTGTCTGTCTCTGACTCAGGTGGAGTGTCTGCTGCATCGTCTGGAAAGACCCTTGAAAGGAGCCTGCTCTTCATCAGAGGAGGAGAGTGGAACGCTTCCTTCTTCCCATCATATTCTGATGACTGGGGGAAGCAGATGGCTTGAGATTGGCCTTAAGAATTGGGGTGTTTTACGGGGAGAGAGGTAGAGGGTTGGGGGTGGAAAAAATGAAAAAGGAAATCAGATGAGGTTGTTGTTTGAGCCTACACCCAAGAAGGGCTGGGTACTGAGGCGAGTTTTGTGTTATTTCCTGAAGGTGGAGATGTTGGAGCCTGGATGGGGCTCTGTGGCCGTGAGCTGGAGAAGCCCAGACTTTTGATAAGTTCAGTCTCCAAGTAAAGATAGAAGGATCCTGTGTTGCTGGCTGGATCGTGAGATAGTGGTGGATAACACTTAAAAAAAACCCCACAACTCATTCAAATTCTTAGAAAGGAAAAACTGGATTCCAAATGTGACCACATAAACATTGCTCTGAGGGGAAGAGTTGTGAAGAAACTATTTGGCAAAAATATATTTTATGAACTACTTACACCTCCTGATAAATTGCATTAAAAGATCATGAGTGATTTATGGCCAAAATTTCCTTTGACATCTGTTTAAATGATGTAACTCTTCCGACTTGCATCATGGACGCTATCTCAGCCCGTCAATGAATCAATATCCATTTATTGATGTCTCGTACAGGCAAAATGAAACCAGTGTTTCTCAGCTCAGCATGTTCCTTGGTGTACATTTTCTGATACCCTGAATTCTGATTTTTACTAGCACTTGGCAGAGCTAGTATCTGCTTCCCCCCACCTTTTTCCATTGTATCCTCTGGTTCCTAGTTCAAGAGCATGGTGTCAGGCATATAAGTATTTGTTAAATGAGTGAATGAATTAGAAAAATCACACTTAAAAGAGGGTGTCCTAGGTTATAGTCAGTAAAATGTACTTGGAGTGTGGTGGTCAAGATGTTACGGAATATCGGCCTTCTTCATAATAAATGCCTCATATTTGGACAGTGTTCTCCACTCTTGCAAAACTCTTGTACACCTATAATTTCATTTGATTTGCTGTTAAACCTTAGATAACACTATTAGCCTTTCTATGCCTGCATTTTCACCCGTGACAAAAAAATATATGCAATGGGTATACCATTATCTTTTCGTCAAGATGCTGTAAGAGTTATTATTGAGTACTTCCCTAGAATATCGTTAGAAGTCAATCTGAATATAAAAGGGAGCACCATCACTTGCGAAAATTTTAAAGCCTATTTGTTATGATCTAAATGGGAAAAGCTGCCCCAATAAATTAGTACCCCTCTAATATGGATGTCAAGTTACCTCTGACTGGCACTTGGCAGAACGCAAGAAATGTGAGCTTTAAAATCCTGCTGAGACGATTCCAGAGGGCAAGCCTTATAAGAGAGCTGCTTCTTCTGCAGCCATCTTATTTTCTGTACCTCCAGACCTCCCTCTAAGTGTTTTCCCAGGTAGGTTGCACAGCCAGCCTTTGTGCACATAAGTTTTATTCCCCAGGCTGGGTATAAATTTCTTCAGGGCAGAGTTTAAATGAGGCCCAGTGGTCAAGGGCATGGGTTCAAACCCCATCTCCACCACTTACCAGCTGTGGGAGCCTAGAAATTCATTCACTTCTCTGACTCTAAGCTTCCTCGTGTCTCAAACGGAAATTATTATACTTACCTCCCAGAGGAGGCATAAGAATCAAATCAATGTCTGTGCAATGTGACCAATACAGTGCCTGGCATGTAATAAATGCTCAATAAATAGTAACTCTGATTATATTCTTGAATGTTCTTTCTCATTCATTCCTCACTGCCTATGGAAATGTTAGGAACTTGGAAGGTAACAAGTAATGCTTACCACTTTGAGCAGAATGATCTTTGTGTCCATTTCTATATGTGGGCCAAGAAACATTTATTTTTTATTTTTTTATTGAGGCAACATTGGTTTATAACATTATATATAATGCACATCATTGTGTTTCAACTTCTGTATAGGCTACATCGTATTCACCACACAAAGTCCAGTTTTTATTTGTCACCATACAAATGTGCTCCTTTACCCCTTTCACTCTCTCTGCTCCCTCCTTCCCCTCTGGTAAGCACCAATCTATTGTCTGTATCTATGTGTTGGTTTGTTGTTATCGTTGTTTTATCTTCCACATATGGGTGGAATAATGTGATATTTGTCTTCTTCTGTCTGACTTATTTCACTTAGCATAATACCCTCAACGTCAATCCATGTTGTCACAAACGGCATGATTTCATCTTTGTTTTTACAGCTGAGTAGTATTCCATTGTATATATATACACCACATCTTCTTTATCCATTCATCCATGGATGGGCACTTAGGATGTTTCCAAGTCTTAGTTGTTGTGAATAATGCTGCAGTGAACACAGGTTTGCATATATCTTTTCAAATTAGTGTTTTCATGTTCTTTGGATAAATACCCAGACGTGGAATGGCTGGATCATATGGTAGTTCTATGTTTAATGTTTTGAGGAATCTCCATACTGTTTTCCATAGTGGCTGCACCAATTTATATTCCTACCAACAGTGTACAGGAGTTTCCTTTTCTCCACATCCTCTCTGACGTTTGTTATTTCTTGTCTTTTTATTAATAGCCATTCTGATGGGCATGAGGTGATATCTCACTGTTGTTTTGATCTGCATTTTTAATAATTAGTGATGTTGAACATCTTTTCATGTGCCTGTTGGCCATTTGTATATCTTCTGTGGTAAAATGTCTACTCAAATCCTCTGCCTGTTTTTTAATTGGATTGTTTGTTTTTTTGTCGTCGATTTGTATGAGTCCTTTATATATTTTGGATATTAACCACTTATCAGATATATGTTTTTCAAATTAACATTTTCATAAGAAATTTCAAGAGTGCAGCACAGCATTTTTCTGATGAGGAACTTGACGTCTGTACAGTTCCTAGAAGGAGCCGCATAACAAAAGAGAGCAGGCCGAACGATAGTTTGGAGAGAGCGAGAGTGGCATCTGCTTCACTGACCGCTGTGCGGAAGGCACTGTTCTAAGAGTCTGCAAACAGCTCACTGCAGCACCGCTCTGGGGTACGTGCTGCTGTCTACACTTTACTTCTGTGGAAACTGAGGCCTGGCAAGATTAAATACTTACTCAGGGTCATATTTAGTAAATAGCTGACTGGAATTTGAACCCACAGCAATTTTTTTTTTTTTGACCCTGAAGACACATTCCAGCATGCCTCTCAAGATAGTCCAATTTTGTTTGTTTCCTTAATGATATTAATTAAATTTTTTTTTGAGTAAAAGAAATTTTGAGGAAAAACATATCCATTTCTTTCTTTTTCAGAAACTCAGAGCCAGGAAGACTTTTCTGTCAGAGCTTCTGATCAAGAGTTGAGAAACCGTGGAATCTCCAGGCTCAACAGTTATTCCAGAAGGAATTACCTATGTGAACAATGTTGTTTTACTCCACAGCCACAGTGAAATGGTTGGACTTTCCAGAGATTTTTGATTGGTAAGGCTGCTCTGATGTGGAGAGGTGCTCGGGATCTGTGATTGGTCACCATGGCCCTGTTACGGGAAGAAGACGATGGGTAGTGTTTCCAAGATGGCCTCCACTGGCCTTGGTGAGAGGGCTTAGGCTCCTGTTGTGGAACAAGCAGGCAGACAATTAACACAGTAAATGTTGGCTCGTGAGAAATACATTGGTTCTGGATCTGGGGTCTATGGACCCCCAAGAGGTCCATAGATGGAATTCAAGAGGGTCCATGAACTTGAACGGGAAAAGAATTATATCATTTTCACAAATCTCTGACTGAAACTTGGCATTTCCTTTAATTATGAATGTAGACAACAAACCACAATAGTATCAATAGTACCTTTGACTTTGTCATCAGCAGAAATCAGATATTTTCACATCATGTTAAAGTTGTTGCAGAAATATCAAAGTATTGTTTATGCTCATCACTACCTCAAAATTATGGAGATGACTAAGCTCACAAGATCCTGTTATTTAATGCACTAATAAAGAAGTACGCATATTACTATATCACACATTTGTTCTTTAATGTTTTGATAATTGCATTTCAAGGTATTGGTTCCCTTTGTAATTCTCTATATTTTACTTATGCATTTAAAACATTCTGAGACTGTTTTCAATAAAAAGAAGTGTAGATCTCTGCTGTAGGAACAAGAGACAAAAATACACATTTAAAGTTATAACACCCTTGACACAATTTGTTTGGTGATCTTTGGATTTCGTTCAGTGTAACTGGATAGTTTTTCAAGCTCCACCCATGTACCTGTTTTAACTTAAATCTGTAACAAATTTCAGAATCCGTATCCATTAAGTTTTTTAATTAATCACCATTTTGTATTGGGCTGATTAAATAAACCACATTTTGAAATTTGCATATATCTTACAGAAAAAAAATTTGTATCCTAGTCAGTTTTCCACATTCTAGGCTTTCTTGGGATGGAGAGTGGGGCGGGGGACAGATCTGCAAGCGGGAGTCGGACTGTGGCAGGGGCTCCCTGCGCTTGTCTTCGAGCGCCCGTCGCAGCCCTAGCCTTCCTTGACGAGCTGGCAGCCCTGTCAGGATCCTTCAAACTGTCACAGCAAATCGCTCCCTTCCCCCCAGTACTGCCCCCACCAGTCTGACACGGTGCCTGTCAACTCCATATTAATCTGATTGGGATTGAAGGTATCGTAATGTTAGAGCCTCTGCTCTGTAACGACAATGCAAGAAAGATGCACTGTTTCTCGTATTTTCATCCATTATAAAATGCCTCTCTAATCCTCTCTCTCTTCCTGTGTAAACTCCTTCCCCGCTTTACCCACTGAATAATACAGATTTCTGTATAAAAGTTCAACCAATTTTGTTGTGAAAAGCAAGAAAAAGAAAACATGACAGCTTCTCAGTGCTTATTAACATGCAAACATCGTGATACATTTTTTTTCCGTTTTGTTGAAACCTTAATTATGCAGGTCAGTCCCGGCCTTGGCCTGTGAGCTCCTCCTGGTGGTGGTAGTTGCTCTCATGGGTCAGTCTGGCTGTGGGTTTTAATTGCTTTTGTTGGGTAAGTGTCAATGTCATTCGGATAATAAAAGATAGATGTTTGTTGGTTTGTTCTACCAGCATTTCCCAGTCCAGCAAAAATCCTTAGGCTAAAGTGTAATTGCCAGGAAGCCTGGATTATAATGGAAATATCCTTCCCAAGAGGGGCAAATACATTGACAATTGCTGACCCCTTACTAGATAGGGTGACCGTATGTCCCTGGATGTCTGGTAGAGTCCCAGGCCACGTTGATGTCCCAGTGTAATATTCAGTTAGTGGAGTAAGTGTCATGCAGGCGAATATAGGAACAAAATGGAAGAAATGAAAGGCGATGGAGGTTTAGTTTATGTGTGGAGGAACGGGCCAGGGAAAAGTCGACTAAGATCAGGAATATCACTAATTAGAAGACATCGGTAACCAGGGGCCTTGGATGGGGGCAGTGGAAGTGGGAGTGAAGACGAGGAACGAGAAGGGGCCGCGATGGATTTGGCTCCCTCCCAGGTTCCCTGACTGCCTGGACCATCTTGATGACTGAAATGTACAATCTAGGATTTTAAAACTTCCTCCACACCAGAGCCAGATTTGTAAAGCTTCATCTGTGGGAGGGCTTTGAGGTGACGTTACACCACCTTACCCACAAGGGGACTAGAACTTTGCAAGTCAAGGTTTTCGTTTCTGTCAGTCCTCCCTCTCTTCTGTTTCCCATCCTGAAATCCACGTTTGTGGAGCTCACGGAAACCTAGGGGTGCGTTAGTGGTGCTTGCTCATTAAAAAAGAACTCCCCAGCCCATGCATCACCAAAGAGAATGAAAAACTGAAGCCATCAGTGGCTTGGTAATCCACACTTATTGTTACTTTGTATTTTGAGCATCACCTTTTCCACTTACAAACAGTTATATTATTAAAAAGATATTTTCCGAAGATAGTAACCTTGGCAGTAGTTGTCAAGGCTAATAGTTTGACATTTCAGATCACCCACAACTAATCAACTGAACATGGCAACACATTTGAAAAACCCATTATAGGCGGAAGGCCCTGAAGTAATATGTCAAAGCTCACACTAACAGCTGTTATGTAAACGGGCTGATTTTTCTCTGCTGAATGGTCACATGGTTGGAGGGAGAGTGGCTTTGAAGGACGCGTGCATGTAGCTGGGAAAGGAGATTGTGTTATTGAATGCCATATATTTATGGGGGAAAGTCCCTATCACTGATGATAAAAACACTCAGTCATCTCGCACAAATGCTTTTAGGATGTTTTTCTGTTCTAAGCATAACACTCCCTGGAGGGCATGGAGAGCTGTTACACCGTTATTGCCTTCTGTATTGGGGAAATGATCTTTAGGACTGAGCATCCCAGATCTGTTGTCCAAGATTTCCCTGAAAGATAAGAAAAAAATAAGCAAGCGCCTCCAGTTTTCAAAAACTCAGGCGGAGTCCAGATGGGCAAATAAAGAGGGGAACTAATTTTGTTTATGTAATTCCTATAGATTTTCAAATTGTTTAAAGTATTTGAAGAAACTTGTTCTGAGGACAATTCTTTTTATTTCTGAGCCTTAGGCTAGGTTTATTACTGGGGAATCTTAAAGCTCTTTGTGTTTTTTGAAAAATAAAATAAGTCAAAGAGTACTTACAAATTACTCCGAAACATGGAAACGTTGATGGTAAAGGGCTAGGAAAAACCTCCTGGGTCAAGACTAAGCCAAAGAGCGCTGGCGTCTGTATTCACAGCAGACAAAAGTAGAATTTAGAGTTAAAAGTGTTAATATGGGAAAAGACAGACATGACAGGTTTTTAAAAAAGTAATATCCATAAGTATGATAAAACATTCACGAAACAAACACTTTCACCTTGAAATATACAAAGCAGAGGCTGACCAAGAAGTTATGGAGAAAGAAATCTACAAGCACAATGGGAGGTTGTGACCCAGCTCTCAAGATTAAGGCAACCTGAAAATTGCTCAGGATAATGCAAATAAACAATGCAAATAAGCTTGATCGGAGAGATGAACATAAACAGCTCAACCTTCTAGAAAATACGTTTTCTTTTTTGAAACTTACACAGAACATTTAAATGAAAAATTCTCAAGAAACCTCAAAGAATTGATAGATTGGAAGCATGCTCTCTGACTAAAGTGAGCCTCAATTAGAAATTAATACTAAAGAGAAGGCCAAAACCCTTCAACTTTTTGAAAACTAAGAACATCCATCTGAAAAATTCATGGGTTAAAGAAGAATTAATAGTGAAAGTTTCAAAAAAAATTTTAATCTGAATAACAAAAATACTACAGAGCAAAATATGTGTGGTCGAGCTAAGGTTATACTGAGAAGAAACTCTTTAATCTTCAAAGCAGTTATTAGAATGTAAGGAAGTAAGTCCACCTTAAGTTGTAAGAGAGAGAACTGCAAGAAGGAAAAAATCACAATAGAAACAGGAATCAAAACAGAAAATGAATCAATGTTATGTTTCTCTGTGGAAATTTTGGTTACTAACTAACGGCTGATGATAAATAGTTTATTAAAAATCATGTATTCCAGCCAGTGTTGGTGAATCTTTTCAAAATGGACTGCATTTCAGTTTGTTTAATCTGAAAGAAGTTGTACTGTGCAAGCAAGTTTCAGCTGGACCGTGTGTCCTCTGTCCAGGTAGCTGGAGTGACACGAAGGGCTTCGCTCGGATGGAGGTGGGGCAGTGCCGGCGGGGGCACGTCTTGCTCACAGAGGTTGCTCTGGGAGCGCACTGTTGACCCGGTTTGGTGGCTTGGAATGTGGCAGGTCTCTCCACGATTGGAGTCAGAAAGTTCCTTGTTCATTATTTCACGTTCTTCTATGTCAGCAAGGCTCTTACCCCAATCAAAACAATTTCTCCCAATTTTCTGGTCATTAAAAATATACTTTAAAACCACAGACTTCACTCAAGAGCTTTCTTGGTTCTGTTGAATCAAAGTTGGAAGTCCTGCGCCGCTCCATTCATTTGACTGCTGTTTCGATTATTCTGGCCAGCACCCACGCTAAATCTGAGAGCCTGAATTTTGTGCCCAATTAAACACGGAATTAAAAGCTCAGAAAGGCACATCCATTATCGAAATTGGGCCTTTTCACACCATACGCTCACTCAGAAAACATTTCCTAGCTAACTGATAAACCTCAGCCGGTTGTCATTCCAGCAGTGTGCTGCGCCTCTGTTTGCAGCAGAAGGTTTACAAGTCTGAACAGAATCCAAATTAGCTCAGTTCCTATGGACTAATTGAAAACCAGGTAAGTTAGGACCAATTCTCTGAATTAATAGCATGGCTTACAGCTTTGGAAACCTCCTTAAGTCATATGTGACTCTTGGGTTGGGAGAAGAGGATGAGCCAGGACACAAAGGGAGTCAAATCCTGTCCCAATACCTCTATTTTTTCTTTTTTGCTATTTTCCCATTTGAATATGCTATATTTATTTAACATATAGAATATAGAGGGAAATGTACTGAACTTTCACAGTTGGCCACATTAAAAATCCGTCCCTTTATAAATCAGCCTGAAAAAGCAGTGAAGCTTAGAGACAGACCAGAGCTAGAAAAAGTTAAATAAAATTAGCTGTTATTTTTGTGAAGACTATAAAGCAGATCTGGCTACATTACAGGCAGGTTAGAGTGGGAAGAGACCACTTCATCTGTATTAGAAGAACGAGAAGTGTAAATTTTTGGATATAAAAACACTGAAAAAATTTAGAGACTCTCCTATTTGTGCAGGAAATTCTGATTCACTTGGGGTACACACTGGCCTTTCTCTCCCTTCCTCTCAAATTCAATCACCTGTATTAAATACCTCATATCTGGTGTTGTGATGGAGGGTTGAGGGTAAGTGGAGAAGCGGCAAAGAATGGAAAAGTCCTGGCCCTTGCCTTCCAGACATAGAAAACTGAAGGAGTCCCGGTGAATCAACCAGCACGGCCCCTGGTAGGTTAAGACCGATCTCTTCCTAAACCAAAACAAGGAAATCCAAGCTCACTGCCATGTTGGAAAGCAGAGGTTCTGGGTATCCCCTAATTGAATAAATGTGTAATTAAGGAGCCTGAGAATTTGAGACCATTCCATATCATCTTCTGTTAGGCATTCCAGAAGTTTCTTGAAGGTAGTTTATGTTAAGATCCACCATAGAACAATGCTATAAAAGGTAACCTGTTCAGTGTCTAACATGGACGTATGTACCTGCCACTTCAAAAACTGGTGCTGAGAATCACTTAAGACAGTACAATTATTGCTTTATTCATTGGTCTCATGAGTCCTTTGCACAAGACACTGGGCTTGAAAAACCTGGTGGTCAGGAGCTATGGGTGCCAGTCACGGCTCTACCACTAACGTGATACCTGTCTTCTCTGAACTGTAATTTTCTCACCTCTGAAGTAAGAAGGTTAAGTGACTGTCTTCCCAAAGTTCCTTTCGTCTCTAACAAGTTACATATTGTTGTTCTCTGAAATTCACTCTGTTATATGTTCAACCTTATCATTCATTTTGAAGGCTAATTTTTTAGAAAACACTACATGATAACAAAGAAAAACCCTGGACTCTGAACTCAGACGCAAATCTGAATTCCTACTCTACTGTGTGACCTCGGTCAAATTACTATCCCAATGTGAGCTTCAGTTTTTTCATCTTCAAGAAACAGATATCTACCTTGTAGGTTATTCAAGAAGAAAAATGGACAATGTATGTAGAGACTGGTGCCTGGTATGCACTAAACACTAAGAGAATCATAGGAATTCTTGTTGCTATTGTTCTCCTTGCTATGACTTACAAGTGTCTTTTGCCATAAGCAGTACAAATCTTATATAAAAACATTTATGAGGCTAACTCCAAGCTCACTAACCCAGTTTTCTCTTCTTCCTGGCATAGCCGTCCTACATTTCCCAGCATCCCTTGCAGTTACATGTACACAGGTGACTGCATTCTGCCAATAGGATGTGAGTAGAAACCTTCCACCTATAAACAGCCATGTTTTTTCTCCTTTTTCTAACTTGATGCAGACAACTTTGGAAGCAGTACTGATTCTCCCATAATGCCTGTTCCCAAGAAGTGTCTAGGAACGAACACACACAATTACATAAAGTGCTGCGATGAACATATACAGCAGATATAGAAGGAGCACAGATAGAGGAAGAGAGAGATTGACTCCTTTGGGGGTTAGTGGAACTGACTTCCCGGAAGAGGGAATTCTGAACCAGCTGATGAAGGATGACAAAGAATGTTCCAGTGGAAAAGGTTAGGTGGGAGGGGAGTTGGAAAGTGATTTTCCTGACGAAAAATGGCACTCTGGCATTCTCTGTCAGTGTCAGGGGAAGTTTTGAAGGGTTTTGAGCCATAGAATAACTTTTATAACTAGGTTTGCAATTGAGAGCCATCTTCTGAGCAATAGTGTTAAGGATAAGCTGGGGAGCAAACATATCATTGGCAAAGAGGACTATTAGGGAGCAACCATGATAATCTAGAACAAAATGTGGTACACTGATCCAAGAAAGTGGCTGAGGGGGTGTAAATAATGGTGAGAATCAAGGGATCTAGGAGGTTGAGTCACAATGTCTGCTTGGCTTTGGGGTTGAGGGAGCAGGCATCTTGGATCATGGTATGGCTCAAGCTTTAAGGGCTAGCCAGATGGTGACCCTCAGGATATTAGTAGGTCAGTCCAATCCACCCATATCTTGACCAATAAAGGTAAAACTTGGACCGTCTCAGGTCGTCTTGCACTTGCTCCCATTCCATTCCAGCTTTTGTCCAATAGCCCCTTGGTTTATAGGAAATGGTTACTTAGACTAAGCCATGGACCAGTTGTATATGGATCTTTGTGTGTGTGTGTGTGTGTGTGTGTGTTCCTAGCAGGCTTAATTGCAATAACATTTATATCACATAATATAGTGCACTGAGGTTGTAATTTTCCTATCATCTAAATTGCAGGCTGAAATTGTGTTAAGGAAGGACCGTAGAGAATGAATTACTGCTTTCAAAATGACTACTTTTAACTGACAATGTGACTGGCAAATGAATGCTAGAGAAGGAAGGACATTTTGTACTGAACATTAGTCAGCTGTGCCCTGGGATTTTTTAAGTGTAGCTAACTCACACCATTTGCACCTGACCTACCTAAAAAACCATTTTTCTACTTAATATTGTATTACCTTTGGAAAACATGTAATGGTTATTTTTGAAGGCATCATGTGGACAGTTCAACCTGCCGATTTCTTTCAGATTTGCCTGCTGGGTAGGCCTGGGTTTGTTTGTAACAACCCAGAGCTGGGGTGCAAATTGGAAGGCACACAACTGACTTCTGAAAGTAGAGAAATGAGCAAGTGAAAATTCCATGTCTTAAACCGATCCTATATTTTTTGCTTATTAAACACAATGACAATTAGAAACTGGTCTCACTGGGGAGCAGGCATGGTAGTTGTGAAGGTGGATGCTGGGTTGAAATCCTGCTCCACCATCAACTCTACCATCCACTGGACAACCTCAGCAAGAAATGCAACCTCTCTGAGCCTCAGTTTCCCCTTCTGAAATATGGATATAATAATAAAGCAACCCTCTGGGGGTTGTGGGAAGGTAAAGGAGGCAGTGTCTATAGAGTGTCTGCTCAGGAGGAGTCCTCAGGAAAGTTACTTTCAGTACTGTTACTGTTCTGGATGACAGTTTGGTTTGGAATAGAATGCTGATCTATAAGAGAAATCCAGGTAACAAAAGGAAGCTCAAATCATAACATCTCAAGAAGCCTCCACTGTCAAAGCTTCCAGAGACTTCCACACAGAAATGGATGAGAGAGAGAGATGAGGCACCAAAAAGGACAGGGAGACCTGGTGCTTGCAGAAACAAGGTTTCCTGCTACAGATCTCTTCCTAGGCCACGCCTCACAGTCCACAGCCTTCCAGCCTAGAGCCAGGGGGCCCGAGTGCTTTTTCTGACTCTTCCAACAGTGTAGGCAACACTGCCGTGATCAGCTGGGGCCAACAGATTAGAAACGCTGGCTGTCACAAACTGGATGCTATAGAGTCTGCAGGGAGCAGGGAATGTTGGTCACTTCAGAGCCACTGACCCTAGGCCTCCCTTCCCCACAAACAACTGGTCACCTGAATGTGGCTTTTAGCCATGGGAGCCGGGACACAAGCTTAGGTCTGAGTGGGAACGGCTGCTCTGTGGTGCTGGCAGAGCCCACAGGCCCCCTGAGAAGCAGGCACACCCTTGCTGGGCGTGCTCATCATTCGGATTTGTCTGGGATGAAGAATGCGCAAAGGAACATGTAAAGGTCATCTTCTTGTCCCTTCTGACTTTCTCCTCTTCCCTTCCTCGCTGCCAAGGGCCCTTTTTAAAAGTGGAGCTTTTAATTAATGGTAAACTGAATAGTTTTGGAAAAAGTAAAATTAGATCCATACTTCACACTATACTCAAGAATAATATTCAAAAGAATTAGAGATCTGAATGTAAAAAATGAAGCCATACAAGCGTTTGGAGAAAACACAGCGAATTCCCGTATAACCTGGAGTCAAGGACAGGCTAACAGTGCCTCAAAATCCAGAGACGACAGCAGGAAAGGCTAGTAAGTGTGACTGTGTGAAAGAAATTTTAAAGTTTGCCTGACAGAATACACCATAACCAAAGTCAAAAGACAAGTGACAAACTGGGAGAAAATATTTTCAAGATATATCACAAAGGGCTAACATAGGGAGACTTCTTAACACTTGAAGGAAAGAAGAGCAAAAATTGAACAGAAAAATAGATAAAAGATGTGAAGGGACAATTCACAGCAAAAGGATATAAGATGGCCCTTAAATATATGAAGTATTCAATCTTATTCGTATTAAGAGAAATGCTAATCAAAATTATGCAAAGATCCTATTTCTCACCTATGAGATTGGAAAACATTAAAAAGCTCCACGACACACTCTGTTAACGAGGCTACCGGGGAAATAGACGCTCTGAACCCGCTGGTGAGAATCCGAATTGCTATAACTCTGCAAGAGGGGCACTTGCAGTAGCTGACAAATTACAAAGGCACTTGCTTTTGACCCAGCAACACCAATTCTAGGAATTTACTCTAAAGACACACCTTTAACAATGCAAAAATACATATACACAGGGTTATTCATTGCAGCATTGTTTACAATTGCAAAATATTGAAAACTGCCCAAAAGCCCAATCATAGGAAAGTCCTAGAGAAAACTATGGTTCATCTACACAATGGAGTATTAGGCAGCCTTAAAAAATATGGAGGAAGATTATTGTAAACTGTTATGGGGTGATTTCCAGGATATGCTATTCAGTGAAGAAAGCAAAGTGCGAAAAAGAATCTATAGTCTGCCTCCTTTTGTGTAAGAAAGAGGGGAAAATATGAAAATATGCATTTATTTGCAATTTTTTTGTATAAGGAAATACAGGGAGGATAAACAAGAAACTAACAATATTAGTTACCTATAGAGAATGGGTGAAAGAGAGAGTAGGGTGAGAATGGAGTGGAAGAGAGGGAGGTGTGGAGTAGGAGGGATGGGGGTGGGAATGGAGTGGAAGCGAGGTGGGACGGAAGCGTCACTTTTCTTAGAATTCTTTTTGGTATAGGTTCGACTTGAACCATGTTAATTTTTACATACTCAGAAAGAAAATAAATGAATAGCAACGTGGAGAAGCCCAAAAATGAAATATAAACGGAAACAAATAAACTTAACTGTGCTTCAAACAGAGAGCGTAAGCACAGTGAAGGAGGGGAGATGGTCGAGCCCAGCCTGTGACGGCCGGAAGCGCTCTGTCTCCTTACAGCCCCCTTTAGCACGGGAGATGGTGCTCTCATGCAGAACGAGCTCTGGAGGAGAGGAGAGGAGGCTTGGTAGAAGTGATTTTTGAGATGATCCTTCAAATCTCTTGTAGCACATGTTTCCATGGGTTCCTAGTGTAGGAGCAATTTGAAGTGTACTTAGTTTTATAGATAATAAACATGAGGGTAAAGATCACAGCAGACATTTGGTTACTAAAAGTGAGTGATATCAAGATTTTCTATACGTACATTTAATGTGCAGACTCCATGGGGGCAAATCCAGTGGACTAGTTCGCTTGATGCCACACAAGATATAATTTTGAAAGAGAAGAAAGATATATCTAAATGGGCCCCAAACAAGAATCTCAAGTGACTTTCCTTATCTTCCAAGTCGAATTTCTCCATAAATCTTTACTGAGTGTCTACTGTGTGCCAGGCATTGTGTTCCAGGATGATAAGGGACAAAGCCCTCTTAGAGACAATGAACAAGAAGACAATTAGATAAGACTAATTTAAAGAGGAAAAAATGCCCCTAGGACAACAGAGTGGGATTAGGAGTGGCTTGTGCTAAGATATTTAAAAAGTCCTTTCTGAACAGAAGGTGTTTGAGTTTAGATCTGAATGGGAGGAGGAGGTACCATGTAACGATCTGAGGAAAAGAGTCAAACTGAGGGAACAGCAAATGCAAAGGCCCTGGGGTAGGACCAGCCTTGGAGTGTTTAAGAAACAGAGAGAAGGCCAGTGTGGCTACAGCGAAATGAACAAAGAGGAGCCTGGCATGAGATTAAGTAGGAGTACAGTATAAAATAATAAGCCCACTCAGATAAAGCTATATTCTTAAAAGACTGACCAAAATTATATTCCAGTTCCCTGAACCTGAAAATTGTGTACTTACTAAATGAAAATCCCTACCCCTGAGATAAAACCTGAAAAGAGTTTAATGAAAAACCTTTACTCTTTTCTTTATCTGTTCTGGTTTAGCTGTTTCCTTAGGGGTTGTCAGGCAAAGAGAGGAAGCAAGCTTAATGTTCTCAAAATGTCACCACTCTGCAAAGTCATGGGGGAAAGCAAATATCGAGGCTGATGAAAACCTCGATATTTATTTAGGAAACGATTATTTAAAGCATATGTGACCTTCTGCTGGAAGATGCTTCCTGTGACCCCACAGGGCAAAGTGGAGAGGCACAGGCGACTCGAGCTATTTCAAGGTCCGTGCCACCATGAAATCTCTGTCGTAATCTGTGAGAGCAAGACTCTTGTGCTCAAATTCGGGAAGGAATGGTTTACGTTTTAGGTTCTGTCCAATTTGGTCATCTGAGTGAAACCAATGCAGTGTGAGTGGCACACTTCGAAGGGACATAGTGAGCAGGGCTGGGGAATCTTCTTTGGCTCTGAGGGAGAGCAATCCCGTTCACCATCATCCAAAGCTTTGAGTGGGAAGGTCCAGCCCTTTGCTGTTCTCCTTGCAGAGTCTAGACCAGAATAATCAAACCACAGAGTCATTTTCTGCACGAGCTCATCTTCTCCTTCTTATGATCAGAGCCAGTGTGGGCAATGAGATGCTCAGAGGACATGGAATTAACACATCATATGCTGGGCTATAAATTTACAGGAGGCCAAGGAGAGCTCAAGAGACTAGACATGCCACCACGTCTGCTTTACTGAGCTCCAACTGGGCCTCTCACCTGCACCGAGAAGGAGGCGTCGCTCAGGGAGGCGTCACTTAACTAGCCCCAGCCCCTAGCCGTGAGGGGGTGCTGTGAGTCCTGCTCCTGGAGAGAAGGAGAATGAGATGCAAGGGCATCTCTCAGATGAGCCCTGGGAAGGATGATTCAGATCCTTCCTCTCAGAGCCAGAGATGCCAGAGTGAGGTTCTGTGTGGTACCCAGCAGACAGATGCTCAGCACTATTCATATTTGTAAATCTCCAACCCATTTTGCATCATGGAAGAAGTTAAATTCATTTTGGAGGCTTTTTCATCAGCAGGGAGCATTGACATAGCAAGATGAAAAGGGAAGTGAAAAGCGTTTGCTTTGTGCCATCATGAGGGCGCCGCTGTTTGTGTGAGACGTTCGGAGTTCCCATCCCTCTAAATCATTCCCAGCCCTGCTGTAGGTGAAGTTAGCCTTCAGGGAATACTTCTCCAGAGGGATGAACAAACAGGACCGCAAATGCGGCTGCGCTTAGCCAAGGAAGAAGCCCGTCCATGCGAGCCGCATCCGTGGAAACTTGTAAGCACGGTGATGCCCCTGTCTTTTTTTTCTGCTTTTTCTCCCCAAATCCCCCCGGTACATAGTTGTATATTTTTAGCTGTGCGTCCTTCTAGTTGTGGCATGTGGGATGCTGCCTCACCATGGCCTGATGAGCGGTGCCATGTCTGGGCCCAGGATCCGAGCCAGCGAAACCCTGGGCCGCCGAAGCGCACGAACTTAACCACTCGGCCACGGGGCCGGCCCTGCCTCTTTCAAATTGGGAGGAAAAAGAAAAGAAAGAAATCAGATGCCTGTTGATCTTCAATTTTTAAAAAAGTCTTTTCAATAATTCGCTATAAACAAAACCTAATCCCAGGATCGTGTGGCTGGTCTGGGTCTCGTTGCTCCGTTTGTGGTGGAGTCGTTTATGAGAAATGCCAGCAGCTCCATCCGTACTTTTGTGCTTTTTCACATCTCCAGGCCGTGCCCTCCCCCTTACGCCTGCCTGCTCTTTTCTTCTCTCAATTGTACAGTTTTCTGGGGTTGTTCCAGCTCAATAAGGTTTAAATGTAGCATTAAATTTCCTGATGGTCCTGTTTGATGGCAATGGCAATTAAAATAAGGGACATCTCAAGAATTATGATTTCTTTAGGAAATCCAAGTCCTAGAGCCATCATAGGTTCCGTGTTGGCATGTCTTCAAAAGGCAATGTTACCTTCAAAAGGAAAGAGCAAACGAAAACAAACATACCAAAGGGTCTGTTGATCTGTTCCATGCAATTAGACTAGAGATAGGCATAAGCCATAGGAGCACTTATATTCAAACAGAGCATAACATAGAATTTTGGTATTTTATTATAATTTGATTTTGGTAACTACCAGAATAAATAAATTGTTATAAACATAATGCAAATGTATTTGTTTGTATGTATTTTAAAATATTTATTTGCTTTGTAATATTTTAATTTTTACCATTTCTTTTGACAAGGAAGGAGAGAAGAAAAGTAGAGCTAATGAGAAATTATTGATCTCGAGCTCTTCCCTTCTGTGGGAAATCTTCTACACTTCACACTGGGATTGTCATCATCAACTGGGCAGGCAGAATTGCTGTATTTGAACTCCATTATTGTGGAACAGCAAATAATGCAGGTAAACCTTTTTCTACTTTAAATTCGTAGACGCACACATATGCTCCTGTGCACACTCATAACACACAGTCACACACTTATACATGCACTCACACCTGTGCGCATGCTCCTACATACTCATACACACATTCACACTCATACTCATACACGCTCACATTTGTACACACACACAAACACACACGTACACTTATATTTTACCTTTGCTTATGAGGATGGGTCCAAGTGGCCATCTTCACATTTCCAGTGAATAAAGAAATTTGCTCTCAGTTTAGGTACAACGAAATCTAAAAAAACCACCAAACTATGCCAAGCAGACTCAGGACCATCTTCTTGAAGGAATTGATGGGTTATGAACAAAGCCCTCACTCCTGGCCCAGCTCCTCGACATTACAATCTGAACCGTGTTGGGCCTGGACTTGTTATCGAGGGTTGCCTGGGTGTGTCTCTGGGTGCTGTGAGAGTTGTGGGAAGGCTGGACCGTGCCATCTCAAAGTCAGCCTCCCGGGAGGTTAAGTTAGCTGAAGAGCTGGGCTGGCCAGTTCCAGACCGCTGTGGGGCTGGGCTGAGAGCCGCGCCGGCCAGGGGTGTCTCAGGTGCCTGAGGCTTGGGGACTGGGGGAACCAGAGCTGAGTTTAGAGGCCTTTTGATCACAGGCTTAGCTTCCAGCACGGGAAGGCAGCAGAGTGGGGGTTCGGGACGATATTGATGTCCCTCATGGGCCACCGTGATTCCCCAGAAGGTCATGAGGCCAGACTCGTATTTAGTTAGTGGTAATGATCTCGTTAGGGGTGTGAAAGGGCTACCACCAAGACATTCAGCCCTGCCAGCGGGCCTCCCCACCCACTTCTGCCTCCCTTGTGTGGCCTTAACACGGGACATGAACTGTGATTAACAGACTTGCTCTGCTTAATAATCTGCAAAACAGCATTACACAAGGGAAGTTGAGGACAATGGGAATAGACACTGGCTGGGTGGGAGGTGGTTGCCAACAGAGCCAGGACAATCCCGTGAGCAGGGCCTTCACACAGCTGGCAGGGCACAATGTCACAGCTGGCTGCTGGCAGGGCGCCTGCATGCCAGCGCCTCCCGTCCATCCAGGTGGTCAGGCTGAGCTGGTCTTTTAACTTCATAAGTTTTTTAAAAAGGAAAGAGAGGGAGAGATTAAAAAATACCCCTCCTGTTTCTTCAGTAAGAGAGAAAGTAAGAGGAGGCCACTGAGCTGGAGAAAGAAAGAGATTAAGTTGCAAAGAAAGTGACAAGCTGATCATAGAAAACGCTTTCAATAGTGGTAATCCTTGACGTAAAGGACAAATATGAATGGTTTTGTTCTTGAATTTGGATTAACTTGATGTCAGGAGGGAAACCAAACTGGAAGCTGGTTTGGCTGGGCGTCTTGTGAGGCTCGGCGAAGGCGAATTGACTGTGGATGGACAAGGCGCCTGGAAAACTGCTGCTTTAAGGAATATCTATGAAAGACAACTGTGGCCGAGCAGCCTCGGTATTAAAAGACCACGGTGGTTGAAAGCTGAACAGGCAAATTATTAAACGTGTGAGGTGTGAGGGCGTTTGCCCTGTCTTTTTTCTTCTCACTGTATGGCACACCGCAAGGTCACCTTGGCCCTGTGGACGCTGCTTAACATTCAAAAATGATAAAAGTTTGGTATTTTTAATATCCATTGCATGCAGAAAATCTGATTTTTATCAGTTTGTATTCAAACTTCCATTATCCATAGTTCTCAGAGCAACAGGAAGCTGGTTTTATGGGAACATCACAATGTTTGTTTGATTCGAAGAAACTTAATGACTTATTAAGACCCAAGGAAAGGACAAGATAAACCACGAATTTTCTGGGCGGGATGTATTTTCAGCTTCTTGTACGCTCTGTGCCTGAACCTGCTAGAAGAGTCCAGCTTTCGGCTTAGATGACACTGATTGATCTCTTATCTACTGATTAGAGTAAATAACCTCGAGACCCCCTTCCAAGTAGTTCATCTCATTGTTAAAGTTATTTCACCATTGGAATAGTCAATAACGCTGCTTCCAACACAAACAGCACACTGTGTTTCCTCTGGCGAATGTCTTTATCACTTTAAAAATAGAGCATCTACTGGTACATTGGACTTGTCCATGGACTTCATAATACGAGTTTGCAAAATGGGTTCTTGGCTTCATAAAGAACCTGAAGGAGTGACAGTCAGGGGGAAGGAAAGGGATGGCTATCCGAAGGGAAACATCCAACACCATGGCGTATTCTAGCAAGGAAGTGTCCATGGGGATGACTGCTTGTAACTCAGAATTGTCACTTGTGATTAAGGTGAAGAGGGAACGTTTCTTTAAAAGAGTGGTGCTGGGCAGTTGGGACTGAGATCAGAGCAGTGTTGGTGATAAGGTACCAGAAGAGGTGGTGGGGACTTGGCAGGGCCCTCAGTGGGTGTTATCGAGCGGTGACACAGCGACATTTCTTGGATGTTGTACTTTTGGGGCCACGTGTTATCCAGTCAGGATGACTGACAGCCTTATTCTGTGATTCACTTAACAGCCGGGGATTTGTCCTGACAGCGTGCTTGATGTGTCCCGCTCCAGGACTGGCAAGCTGCAGAGAAAAGAGCCTGGGGGCCAGAGCTGGAGAGGCCATGTCTTGGTGTCCTTGCTGCTCCTCCTCAGTGTCACCATGTCAGCCTCAGAACCACCTAGCTACAGGCTTCACCTTGGGCCCCTCAGAATCTCCTCTTGATTCAAACAGAAAGTGCAGTATCCCCAACTTTTGCTAGGAGTTTTTTCCCAAAGGAACCCTGTCTCAGTCAGCTTGGGCTGCTGTAGCAGAATGCTACACACTACGTGGCTTAAAAACCAGAGTTAATTTTCTCACATTTCTGGAGACTGAAGGTCTAAGGTCAAGAAGTCAGTAGGGTTGGTTTCTGGTGAGGCCTCTCTCCTTGGCTTGTAGACGGCCACCTTTTTGCTGCGTCCTCACATGGTCTTCCTCTGTGGGTTCACGGAGACAGAGACAGAGATCTTTGGTGTGCCTTCCTCTTCTTATAAGGACACCAGTCCTATCGGGTCAGGACCCCACCTTCAGGGACTCATTTAACATCAGTTATCTCTTTAAAGGCCCCAACGCCAAATACAGTCACACTGGGGGTTAGGGTTCAAAATATGAATTTAGGGGAGGACACAGTTCAGTCCTGAACACACCGTTTTCTGCAAAGATTTGGACCAGGCATATCCTGGCAATTCTGGAAGAATTAAAGGTAATTTCATCTTCTTCAACTAAACTAATTGTTTCATCAATTTCTTCCTCAAGAAATCAAAGTTGGATTTGTATAAGGCTTTCAAATTTGCTGGGGGGCTTCCTGCATGAGTCACTAAAAATAGCAGTTTTCTAAAAGCATTGGGAATTCTGTATGATGCAGTAATGATGGACACATGTCATGATACATTTGTCAAAACTCATGGAATATACAACACAGAGTGAACCCTAATGTAAACTGTGCACTTTAGTTAATAATAATCTATCAATATTGGATCAGCAATTGTAACAGATATACATACTACTAATAATAACAGGGGAAACTGTGAGGGCTATTGGGAACTCTCTGTACTTTCTGGAGTGTGTTTAGCTTTTGTTTTCAATAACCTTGCTAAGTTTCTGTAAAACTTGTCTTAAAAAATAAAGTCTATCAATTTAAAAACAAACAAACAAAAAGCATGGGGGTGAATTACAGTCAAGGTGGAGAATTTAGTTTTAACTGGTAGACGTGGAGTGCAGCGCACCCTGCTGCTGATCTGCCCATTTCTTCTTGGCGCTGCCCACTGTGCATACACCCTCCCCGTGGCTTCTCCTCTTCGCTGGGGCATTTTCTGGCCCACAGTGGGGGGCAGGCCAGAAGCACTAGGAAACTAGCTTCTCCTTTCCTGGGAACAGGCTTCAAATAATGGCCGAGAAGTGTTGGTGGAAGAACACCGGTGCCCGTGCCCTGGGGCAGGGGATCCACGGCTCCTGCACTGTGTCCTGGTGTGCCTAGTGGGATGGAGCCCCCGTTGCCCACCACTGGAACCTGCTCATTACTGCCTCCCATCGTTTCCCTTCCTTTCCTTGTTTCACTTCCCCAAGCTCTCCTGCTGTTTCCTTCATTCACTGCCAATTACTGTGTCCCATTCATCTCAGTGTCTGGGAGAAGAGCAGACACAGGCATGCATTTCTGCCAGTTGGATCCCATCTCCCATGAGCTTTGATGGAGACCAAAAGCAGATTCACTGTGCTTTTTGACTAGATATCCTCAGACAATGGCGCCCATCCTCAAAATCATCTCTCAGAGGTGGTGACATTAGACTCCTTCTATCAGATTTTAATTTACTGAATCATAAAGGTCTCCAGGCATTTTAGGGCAGAGTTGCTAAAAGTCCCTGTTTCTTAAGAGTGATTAGACTTATAAAGTAGGAAAACTACATTCCTACTTCACGGGCTATTTTTGAGCCACAGAAAGACACTACAGTGCAGCATTATTCCACATGCAGTGTTCAAGCTCGCCTCACCGCTGGCACAATCACTGTAAGGCCAGATGCGAAAACTGAAGAAAGCAGCAAAGTCACCAGGGTACATGTTTTCTAGGTGCAGCTGAGTTGGATCAAATACTGCATACAGGAGGGACTCAAAATTTGGAAAACAGATACTAAAAAAAAGTAATTGGTTGTAAACATAGGAGACAGTTTTTTAAAATGAGGTGCCTGGTCATCTAAGGCATTTCTTAGCCAGCTTTGTCGAGCTGAGGGATGTGGGCACATAAGTTCTTGCTTACTCTTACTACTGCGGTTTGCATTTAAGACTCCAGCTGCGAGGACTTGGAAGGACTTTCCCAGAGGGGAGCCTTCACCAGCTGCAGGGCTTCCTTCCTTCCTTCCTCGTGGCTCAGGGCTGATGTTCACAGGCTCAGGCAGGAGCCAGCCCACTGGGAGAGGTCGCGGCCGTGTGCCAACCCTCCTGCACCATCTTCTCTGGGACAGATCACAGCGCGTTTGTAGGCTCCTGAGAGCACAGCTCTCCTTCCAAGAAGCACCCATCCCGCTGCTGTTCTAATTGCTTACTTCATGTGAACAGGTAAGACGTGAACATGAGAGATTGTTCAAACAGGAATAATAAAAGACAGGGAGACATTCCCTCCTCGATTCCCACGCTTCCAGTTCAGCTCTCCAGAGACAAGCTTGATTTTAGCTCCTCCTGAACGGATGCAGATATAGTTCATGTGTATTCAGCATGCGTTTGTTCTATGTGTTAAAAGTAAACAGCAGTGTGGGAGGCCCTGGAGGGAGGAGCGCCTGCTGGCTTTGAAAAAGTGAGCTGCTATGTATGGGAGGGCCATATTGCTAAGACTGAAGGTGGTCCATAGGCAGGTGACTCCTGGCTGAGCGTCAGCAACAAACTGGATTCTGCCGACAGCCAGCGAGCTTGGAAGAGGAGACGAAGCCTCGGGTAAGATCCACAGCCCCCACTGACGCCTTGATGTCAGTCTTGTGAGACCCTAAGCTAAGGACTCAGCTAGCCCATACCCATGCTCCTGACCCCTGGAAACTGTGAAATAATAAATTTGTTTTGATTTAAGCTGCTACATTTGTGACGCAGTAACCAAAAATTAATGCAAGTAGTGTATTATATATACTGTTCTGTAGCTTTTTTTTTTCCACTTAAATATTCATCTTGGAGATGATTCTAATCAATCTATCCTTCTTGAGCTCTGCTTATGAACACATATTTGACATTTGATCAATTGAGTTCTGTTCTAAACGAGGTTGTGTTTCATGAGTCAAAGCTTCATAGCAGTAGTACTTGATAATGGACATGGGCTGTCAACTAGCTGAGGCAGAAGTAATTTGCCCAAAATAATTTCCCAATCTTTCTATTTGTATTGGTTAGTTTATTCATTTGAAGATCAAATCAATGAAGACCCTGAAAGATTAAGATAACTTCCAATAGCACATACTTAATAAATGAATTTGTCCTGTTACAATTTTACTATGCAGATACATTTTCACTTCTTAAGAAACCCACACCAGAAACAGGACTTTCAGCAGAGATTAGTGAGTCTTTCACTGACTCAGTTTCTCTTTCCTCTGACAAGCAGCTAGACCAGATGTCCCAGCCTTCCTGGAGGTTAGGTTTGGCTGTGACTTCTGGCCAGTGAAACATGGTGGAAGTGATCCATACTCCTTCTGGGTCTGGCCCATAGAAACCTCCCACTGGATCTGCCACACTGTTTCCCTCCTCCCACCTGCCAGCTGGAAACAGAGGCCTCGGCAGAGAACTTCAGATTCCAGGGGATGGTGGAACCTCAAGCTGGAGGAGACCGGTCTCAGAATCTCCAGGGGGAAGGCTGCCTCTGCACATTCACATTGAACTGTTATGTGAGTGAGGAAAACGCTTCCATCGTGTTAAGCTACTGAAATTTGAGGATTGTTAGTTCCAGCACAGAGCCGCCTCTAATTGATTAGGACTGAGGATTTACTTTCAGAAAACAGTCTTTATTTTGAAGAGGAATCACACCAGGATCTCTTTAAATTGCAGGATCACCTTACACAGATGTGATGTGATGCCATTTATTACCAAATTGACTTCAGCGGCACGTGGCTTGTGCAAGCTGCCCGCGTGTTCAGGGCCATCCTCAAAGTGCGTGCTTGGCAAAACTTATGTGCTGAGCTCCAGGTTAAAATATACACAGTAGTGTCTGTAGTTAGTTCTGATTAACCTCATGGTCTCCCAATAATTAGTTGCAAAAAATGCTAGTTTGTATTTGCTTTTCTTTTTTTGGGTCCAGCTTCTTCTCTTAGTTGATTTACAGCTCTCATGTTTTTCATCTTATCATTTAAATTTCCCCATAAGCAGTTTTTTAATTCAACACAAAGCAATAAAAGGAATTCCTTGATAACTCTACCTGTTATTTTCCTCACAGAAATAAATATGCTTTGGGAAAGTCAATCGTTGACTGACTTCCATTGAGTTCAGAGGAGCTGACCTTTTGACCAGGGAAGTACTTTTCACATCAGTTATTTACCGGGTTGATGGTTTTCCTTCAGTGAGATTGTTGAGGTTTATACCCACTTTCCTGCTGGCCTATGACCCCCAGGAGATCAGAGACCAGGGTTTTCCCTTCTTTAGTCCTAGCTCAAGACTCAAAGACCCATGTATTGATGGTCAATAAATTCCCAGTGAATATAAGAATTATTCAATCAAAGGACTCTTTGCCTTTTATAGACACATACATTTTAGTTCAGCCAACATGTAGACTGTGACTTTAAGCAATATATATGAGAGATGGTAAAGAGTCAGTTGAGCATCCTGATTTGATAGAGTTGCAATTCCAATTCAACGATTCATCTTTGGCCTAAGGCCTAAGGTCATGGAATGAGGACCGAGCCTGGCTTTAGAGCCTGGAAGAATCAATAAGCTACCCATGGGGACGAGAGGAAAACTTGAAGCTTAGGGAAAAGTGGGAGACTTCTATTTAGGAACAGAAAACACTTGCCTTGAAAAGAAAAGGGAAATCGAATATTGCCTGAGGCCAGTTTTTCTGAAAAGTTACTGTTGGCAGCTATGAGAATCCACTTAACTAGACAATCTCATGAAAGAATGAATTCCAGGAGAAAGCCTAGGGAATAAGGAACACTGCTGCTTGCCTCCCCTTTAGAAAAGAAGTGACAAGCTCAGTTGGCTTGGCAAGGAAAGAAGAAGAGGAAAGAACTGCCACCCTCCCTTTGGGAAATTGCCAAAGCAGCACTAGTGTGGTCAGTGTGGCCCCGCCTCCATTTGAGCTTCCTGGCTGTTGCTACAGAGAGCTCGAGCCCTCCAGGTGATATGCACAGCCACTTAGGAAACCCACGTTGGATGGGCTGTTGGATTAATTATGTTTTGATGAGGGTACATTTTACAGACTTCAAGAGGAAGAAAGAATAGGGGGAGGTGATGTAAAAAATCACAGACAATATTGGGGTAAAGAAAAGAACACAAAACTACATTGAAGGACACCCATGTTTTTGGTTGAGTTCTGCGTCTGCTGAACCATGTGTTGCTTTCCTAAATGCAAAATTAAGGAATTGGATGAGCTGAAGGTTGCCTTCCCACTTATAATTCTTTTATCTTAGCAAATCTAGAGGAATGGTTAGTTAATCCAAAGAAATCTTCAGAGTTCCTACAACCAGAGTCAAAGGTTCTTTTTTGTGGTACTCTAAATTGAAAAGTAAGGTATTGGTCTATTCGTCTCTTGAAAGGATCTTTTCTCGTTTCCATTCTAGGGACGAAGTTGCACTCCCCTACTTGGCTTTGTAAATTTGCCAGTGACCTTTCTCTAAATCCACATTACTTTCTCTTAAAAAAAGAAGATTGGGGGCTGGCCCCGTGGCCGAGTGGTTAAGTTTGCGCGCTCCGCTGCAGGCGGCCCAGTGTTTCGTTGGTTCGAATCCTGGGCGCCGACATGGCACTACTCATCAAACCACGCTGAGGCAGCGTCCCACATACCACAACTAGAAGGACCCACAACGAAGAATCTACAACTATGTACCGGGGGGCTTTGGGGAGAAAAAGGAAAAAATAAAATCTTTAAAAAAAAAAAAAAGAAGATTGTCCTGTTGCTTTCTAAGACATTCTGGGATGGCAGGAATTCCCATTGGGAATAGACGTGACCAATAGATACACAAGTATTTAAGAAAGCCAGTTACAAAGAAATGCCATCATTGCAGTTGAAGAATAGAAAGTGCATGGGAGAGAGAGAAATTTTGTAGAAGGAACGAGACAATTCTTATGTGATTTGTTTCTATTGCTACTTTTGGGCAACTGCCATTGGCTAAATTTCCAACTGTTTCCTTCTGTTTTCCCTATATATGGATAGATCAGAAGGCTTTTGATGTTTTCAAGATAGAAAAGCATGGTGGAAAAGCTCAAGTGATTACAGAAAAGAAACAAAGCGAAATAAATAAAAGTCAAGTTAGAGTTTATGGTCCCCATCTCAGGCGGATTATTAGTGTGTGCGCAAGTGCCTGCCTCCTTTCTGGAAGAGAGTAGGTGTTCATTAGATGTTTGCTAAAGCCGAGTGTAATGCATCTATTTGTTAAGTGTTAATGCTCCTAAACATTCTCTAGCATAAAAGAACATTTTCTTTTCGATAGGAAAATTATTTTAATGAATGAGTACAGTGTGCCTCCCTCTTAACTCCCATAAGTTAAAAAATGTTGAACATCTGCTAATGCAAGTCCGAATTTTAACGGCCTTCACATCATGAATATGACTGCCATAGAAAATAAACTCATCGCTAGATCTCAATTCACTTACAAAAGATCCCAGCTGTCACCCAATGCCAAAGTGAGTAGAGACATCTTGATTCACAGGAGTGGGTCTCTGGCTATTGAAAAAGCATTTATAGGCATTATTAGCTGGAAGAATCAGCCTAGTGAAGAACACAATTATGAGCTATGGTTCAAATGTTCAAGTGCAAGTGTCCAGAAGGTGATGCAGCAGCTAATCTGTGAGGGTAGTTTTGGAAATAATGACATTTAACCTATCATAGCAATTGTTCTCATAAAAAGCATGCGCTGCTGTAATGAATAATGAAATCCAGCATAAAACTTACACCCTGGCGCTAGAAATATGAAACTGAACACAGTTGGTCTTACATTATTAAGTCACTCATATGGGGAAAAAAATCCACGCATTTAAAAGTGTTTAAGAAACTTATTTAAAGAGGAAAAATACTAGGGAGCCACTATTTCTTCTGTGCCTTTATAGACAATGTACTTGCCAAATTCACTAAGAATAATTTTAATGATTATTCAAAGCATAACATGAGGGGCAGCAGTTAATCTGATTAGAGTAATGACATTTCTAATGTATTTATTTGGAGTGGCGATTGCTGAATTGCACGGTTATTAGCAAGCTTACCCTGTTTACTGGAATGCTGATACATATTTAAAAATCTGTCTTTGAATAATGCAGGCTGAGCATGTGGACAATAGAAGGGGTCTTTTGCTTTCCTATCCTCCTTTATATATTATCTGATCTGCCTGCCTTGATTTGGAACCAGTCCCTGGGCTCTGTTATTGTTGATGTCTCTGCTGTCTCCCACCTCCTGGGTTTGGCCTCCTTGGGTCCTGATGTCTGATACACTCATGACACCTTGGAGGAATGCAGCTGAGAATTCATTGTCCCTGAGCTTTTTAAATATCCCCAAGAACTCTCCTCTTTTTGCCTAGTTAGGAACCAATTCTCATGCTTGATTAGTTGATTTACCAACCTTAAAATTATTGCATCTGTAATTTGTGAGTAGGATCAATTACCTAAAAGGTTCAGCTCATCGCTCTACTGGCTACATGCGAGAACTGGTGCGTGCTAGAACAGGCAAACTGGAATTGAGACCCTCCTAACCTGAGGATCTTTCCAAAATTGTACTCTCTGTTGAAGAGAGAGGGAAAACATATTTGTATCAAATTCCCATCTCAGCTCTATTTCCTTCGGAAATTGTGAACTCAACTGTATGACTTCCCTTCATTCTGCATCTCTAGAGCAGAAGTTCCTCATGGGAACTTGAAAGTTTTAATCCATCAAATGTAGAAAGGGATCAATGTGTACTTTTAAAAGACAGGAGTGGAGGCCCAAAAGGGAAAAGAGAAATATAATCCAAACCATTGATTACTAGCAGCCTCTCCTATATGAAAGCCTTTTGTTTATAGGGGAACCGGGGTGAACTTGAGGATTTGGTTGACCTGTAGCGAAACTATACTTTTGATGCCATTAAATTGATGGGGTGAGAGTTGTGCCAATCAGTCAATATCTATTGAGCACCAGCTACATGCCAGGCCATAGAAACCAGGTCAATTAGGATAAATGAGGTCCATCTATGCTCTCACAGAGCTCTCTGGCGTGTCACTGACTCTTTCTTACCGGAGTTTTTATCTGGGGGGATTCAGAGGTCAGTAATTGTGTGGAATTGCATAAAGTCTGTGTTTGAGTACAGAATGATATTGTCTAATAAGCGCTGTACTGCCTGCACTGATGGTTATCGAAATGCTTCCGGTCTGACTGGTATAACCATAACTAGACTTGGCCATGGCAAAAGGTAATAGAACCCGGGGACAGGGCCAGTGAGGAAGTGGGTGGCCACTGGTAGCTCTGTGTAGACCAAGGTGGGGATGGAAGCATGGTGGCAGGGCCTGGGCATGGCCTGTCCATTGCTCTGGGGCAGGCTTATGTGGCAGGACCTACAGAGCGGGCTGCAGGAGAAGCAGGTGGGTGGCTAGCTGTCAGGAGCTGAGGCCCCAGGTCCTGGCCTTGCTGGATATGCAGGCTAAGGTGCAATGCTCCTTCTAGCTGCAAAAATGACCCAGGAGCAGGGAACCTAATGACCACCAATTTAATAAGAGAGAGTTTGATAAGCTTTCCTGTGTTCAGTCATGCAGACACAGGCATCGTTTAGCTAGTGACAGCTGAGTTAAACCAAAGGTCACACTAACAATTTCTAAAATCAATCAAAACTTATTAGAATGACTTAATAACCTACAATTATATTACTTGGTGAGCAATTTATTATAAGATATAGAATATATTATAGTATAGAATTATATCATATATAATAGATTTCTACATTATATTATATATTATATTATACATAGTATGAAGTATATAAGATACATGTGTATGTTATTTAGAAATTTCAAAGGTTTATATGTTGATTTATATATAAATTGATATTACTTGCTAGTTCTTAAAATTCTTAAATTTTTTGAATGTTATCTTCTGTCTATATGTGGATTTTTCAGGAAGGTATAACCACAACTTCCATTAAATTTTCAGCGGTTCTAACATAGGCAGGGCCTAGCGCAAGGTACAGATGGAGGCTCCCATATCATGTTTAAATACTTAAAGTTTATCCATTGAGCTTTTGATAAAACATGTTTATCCTACTACTTTGAAAAGTATTCCTTTGTAAAATGACCTGGAAGGCAAGGTCGGCATTTAGGATTCTTGGACTCCTCGGAGTTACCCACCAGCACGTGGTGATGTGAGGAAGGCTGGTCCCCAGTCCTCAACACATGGCCGCGTCTCCTGCTTCTGCCTCCAGCCCACTCCTTTGCTGCAAAATGCTCAGACATGGACATGGAGACCTGTCCACACCCACCTGCAGGCTCAGGGCTGTAGGGATGATGAATTCTGGCATCCTGGTTGTCCTGCATTTGGTCCAGGGGAGTAGGCTCCAGGTGGACACATCCCATGCTTCCGAGGGCTGCTCCAAACTGACAACCAAGCACCAACGGGGGGTACTAATTCAGGCTCATTCCTGTGAGATGTGGGACTCCTTCCAGGGGTAACTTTGGCTCAAAGACTCTCCGTGGGCCTGGTTGCAGTTTCCTGAGAAGCGTGCTGCAGTCTGAGATTTTCCTAGCCAACCCTCCTGTCTTCCCCCTCTCCTTCACTGGTCAGGTCTGGATCATGGTCTGAACTCTCTCCACCTCCTGGGCTGCCTCCCCTTTATCCTTCACAGGTGTTCTCCCAAAATTTTCTGCACATCTAATCTCATCTTGGTATCTGCTTCTTGGAGGACCTGAACTAACACAAACCATAGTTACTGTGAATGCATGTGTTCCTACCTACTCCCCTAATCAGCATTTTCTCATGGAGGTCTAACAATCATTTCAAATTTAACGTGTCCAAATAGAACACTTGACCCCCGCTTTCCCTAATTTGAGCTGTTCCAAGTCTTCCTCATCTTAGTAAATGGCACTGCCAGCCACCAACTTGCTAAATCAACAACAATCTTGTGATATATTTGCCTACTTGTTCATTGTTAACCTATCCCCATGGACATGTGACTTCTGTGAGGGCAGGGACCTTGTCTATCTTCTTTGATGTGGAATTCCCAACACCTAGTACAACACCAGGGCTGGAGCAGGTGCGCAATAATATTTGTTAAGTGAATAATACTATTCATTTAACAAATATGTATTTGTTTGGTAGAGAGAATATGGTGATGTTATGGTCACGGATGACACCAGCCATCAGGATTTGGTTTTCTGAGTCTGGGTTTACATGCTCATGTAATGAGTGTCTAGAAAAGGATAAAGTGTAGCTCACAAATTGATTGGTAAGAAATATATTGACCTGGTTAGGAAAGTGTCAACTTGAGAATCTAGTGAAAGGCACAGATAAAACTCTAAAACCCAGTAGCCTTCCTCCCTCCCTCACATTCCTCTTTCTTCCCTTCTTTCTACCCCTCTCTTGGTTGCCCAGAATACATTTTCAAGTAGTGTTTTGAGGAGTGTACAATGGACTTGTTCTTATCGTTGCATACTTGATTGACAACGTCTTTCCTTGACTTTCCATATGAAAGAAAGTGAGACTGCATCACCACTTGCTCCCTCCACGTTTGGTAGATCCCTTTGGTTGTCTTCCAGCACTTAGCATGAGAGGACAGTGAGGTCTGATGGTGTGCCGGCCTCTCCTTTCCTGTCGGGATGCTTGAAGGATATAACAGACTGGTTAATGTCACAGGTTCTGGAAATAGGCAGTTCAGATTCCAATTTTGACTCAGGAACTTGGGAAAGTTACTTCTTTCCTTTGGGCCTCAGTTATCTCATTTGAACACATGGATTACAACACCTACATCACAGAGTCACCATGAGCATTCAATGAACTAACTCATGTCCAGCACCTCAGACTGTGCCTGCCATATAGTGTATGCTCAGTAAATTACATTACTTTACTTTCCCTTGTCATCTAAAACATTTGCCAAGACGAGGCCAGATATTAGGTACTTCTGTTGATTTTCGCCTGTCATACAATGACTACTCGGGTTTTTATCTTCTTTTATTTTTGCCTTTGCTTCTCAGTATATAGAATTCTCTGCTTCAAGCCGTGAGCCTGCATCAGGTCCATGCTATTCAAGGGGCTGCCTTTAGGCCTCTCAGAAGCTGAAGTCCCAGCTGTCACTACCTTCTTCAGGACAACAGCCCAGCAAGCAGAGGCTCCAGCTCTCTACGTGTGCTGTGCTGTGTTCTGCTGTAACCCCTGTTTGCAGGGATGATCATCCCTTTCTTGAGCCAGCCAACTGCTTGTCTTTTCAGACTTCCTGCATCACTGCCCTGTGTTTGGAGACGTGGGGATTATTGAAGTGAGAACTCAGTACCAAACTTGAACAGAAGGCCCGCCTACCTCGTCAACCTCATTTCTCCTCCATCAGCGCCTGTTCTTCACTCCTCAGCCTGTTCCTTGGTTGCTCTGGGCTCCTCCTGCTTCAGGGACTACACAGGTTTTATTCTCCACTTCAAGTGTTGTTACGCAACCCATCACTTCATCTGGTTGATTCTTACTACTTTCAGATCTCAGTGTTACCCGCTCCCACGACGGACACGGTCGGCGCTCAGACCAGATCCCCTCCGAGCCCTTCCACAGTGTCCATGTGCTTCTCTGCAGCCTGGGTGTGCTCTTCTTCCATCTGCTCAGGCCTCTGACCCTTACTCAGAGGATAGCTGTCAGACTACTGGAGCCACTTTGTCCCCAGAGAACCAGAGTGCCTGGAGGTTTCCAGCCCCTGGGCTATCCCCTAGGCAGTGACCGATAGATGTGTATGAAAGCCCAGCCCCTTTCCTCAGGCAGCACAAACTCTAAGCCACACCTTATCCTCCAGAGTCCCCTGTGGGATCAGGCCAGAGCCACTCGCTACAAGATTTTGCCTGAGATGGCCCCTTGCTTCTCTGTCCTGTTTCCCTCTCCTTGCTGATTTCTCCTGGGACCACTTCCCCTATAAATAGCATTTTGCAGAATCGGTAATTAGATAGTCATGTGTTTGTTTGCTAGTTTATTGCAGTCTTTTATTCCACACTGTAAGTCCCAAGAGAGGAATCAGCATTTGAACAGCAATGAGTGTGGGACCTGGCATCAATTAATACATATTCAATAATTTAATTAGCAAACCACAGAGTGAGTGAGTGAAATCATGAAAGCATGTATACAATTGGCCTACATCTTGGAGTACAATCCTACCCCCAAAGCTTTCAACACTTTATGTCCGATTCATAGGAGTCTTGTTTAAAGATACAAATACCCTTTAACATCAAGGTGATGTCACACATACTCAAACCTCCCTCTCCTGGTTGATTATAAGACTGGCTGAAACCTGCAATGCATTTAATTCCCCATTACTTACTTGTTCTTTATTACCTCCATATGCGTCGTGTGAGTTTGTGCATGTATATTTATATAAATTCTTATTATTCAGGTTCATAAAATATCCTTTATAAGAGGAACTATCCGTGGCTGACCCAGATGCACAAGAGGAAATGTTTCATTTCTCAAGAAGAGCCTTCTGTGCATCCCACCACCTCCCTCCTCCCGGTTTACCCATGGGACCTAATGTCTCTAAAAACTGGAGCAGCTGCTTGGCTCATAATTTATTGACCTACTGTGTGCATAGCAAGTGGGACTTAACTATAACCAGCCAGGGCTATTTTTGTCAAAAACAGATTTTGAATCTTGCACTTGAAAGCTTTTGGGGTGTTTTTCTGATACTCACAATTGTGTGTGTCTATGTCTATATACCTGTCTGTGTATGAAAAGAGAAGGACAGAGAGGAATGTGGGGAGAAACCCAAGTAAGTGGGTTTCATATTCTTTATTAATCACAGACAAACATATTTTCTTCTTTAGCAAAGCCAGGCTCGTTTATTCAACACTTGTCTGAAAAAAAGTTGCCACTTTTATTAAATCCCAATTAAAAGGTCAAAAAAAGTCTGAACCTACAAGACTATGTTTACAAGAGAAAAGGCCATCAGAGACTGGGCAAGGAGGAATGCGTTAGCTCTGCTGTACAACTGCAGTTATCACAAACTTCTTAATATCATTTCAAAATAAACACTAAATGGTTTTCATCAAATCATTATTAATCTGAAAAGATTAATGTTTTGGGGAAGATAGCAATGCTGTTTTCACAGGCCTTCTGAAGGGAGTAGTTGCTAACTTTGGTGGGGGTTATAGATTCCTTGGAAATCTAATGAAAGCTATGAACCTTCTCCCCAGAAAAAAAAATCACATCCACAATTTTGCATACAACTCCCAGGGGTTCACTGATCCTCTGAAAACCATGCATGAGTTCCCGATTAAGCACCCTTTCTCTAAAGGAAATATAACATGTAACCAAGATTTAATGGAAATCGTAAAGTTTTCAGTCTTTAAAGGACCTTAGAAATAATTTAGTCCATACTCTCATTTTCTAGATGTGGGTAGAGGTCTAGAATTCGGATGCTATTTTAAGTCTGTTCCTTAGAAGTGTCACAGGGGCATGCCCCAAGCAGCTCAAAGGGAAGTCTTAAAGTGAAAAACACTTCCTCAAGGTTGTTTTTCAGAGCTGTATAAGGAAGACACAACATTGTGAACTGGCCTGGACAGACTGAGTCCCACCTCAAGGTCAGTGCCTGAGCAGACAGCAGGAGATGACCTAAAGTCACTCTCTGCTTCATATTAACACTAAAATCTCTGCCCCAGGAGGAGCCTAGGCCTTATTAGCATACCATGCGATGTATTTGAGAGCATGTTTTCAAACTGCACCTGTGCAAGCTTATACCCACCTCTTCATGTGATGATGGAACTTCCCTATTGAATATTCATTCCCCGCCAAAATAACAGACACTTGCTTTCTCTTGCTCGGGGAGCCTTGGCTTTGGAAAGAATTACATGTGGTCTCCTTATTTGCAGCAAATGAGTTTTACTTTGGCAACAACTACTTCTGGTGAAGGCTCTGATTTCAACTCACTAAGAAGCACACTCACTTTGGTCCAGTAACAGAAGATGACCCTGAAACAACGATTGGTGGGAAGGTAATGTATTAAGAAGGTGCTCCCAGGGGAGACTGGAAGGGAACTGGAGGGGCAGGATAGAGAAAAGGAGGAAGTCAGGCTGAGGAGCCCTCTCAGGCAAACACCTGTTGCGGGAGTGGTCCCACAAGGAAGTCTGGAGTGTAAGTCACGACCAAGGAAGAGGTCAGCTTTCACACCCGCACACCCTTCACCACTGGTTAAGAGGGAGGAGGAAATGGACTCGCAGGACCCAATGGCCCGAGGGCAGTCCTCCAAAAACAGCACTGCAGATTGCGGTTGGGGACAGAACTCAGAAATGCTAAAGAGGACTCCAAAGGCTGCCAGGTGGAAGGCAGCTGATGTGACAGACCCAAGCTTTCTTGACCCCATGCTGCTGCCTCCCGAAAAGAGACCCACATAGACTTTTTTGGTAAATGACTCAATGCTTGCTCTTCCAAGATTAAAGATGAATGGATGTATCATGTTTATTTTAAATTTTAGTCTTAAAGCATGATGACGATTCCCAGACCTTTAAATGTAAGCCTTGTGCAGAGTAGCACCAGCGACAAGAAGAGCTGCCACACAGCATCTTCCTTCTGGAGGCTCCATGATGCATGGCTCCCGGGGCTCCATTCTGCTCCATTCTGTAGGGCCGCCGTAAACCCCACCCCAAAGAGCAGCCTCCACCCCCAACTTTACATATGCCTCAAACGAGGGCCAGACAGGTTGCTTTGCTTTCTGCAGAGCACTTCATTTTGCAGAGTTGAAACTCCCCTTTTCCTCCTAAGCAGCATAGCTGCATTACAGAGAGACGTGTACACACGTGCTTCTTAAAGTCTCCCCGACGCCGACAGAAATGAGTTTTGCTTTAACTATATAACAAAATCCCGAAGACTGAAGCCACAACATTGGTGTCCCTCCTCTGAACTTACAACTGTCAGGGACAAAAAATCAACAGCCCAACAGGAATATAAGCAACAGAAATGAAAAAGCAGTTGAGTGGCTGAATACAATAACTGACAATGGCCAAGCCATATATAAAAATACAACTCTAATCCACAATCTGCAGCAACCAGTCCAGGAAGCCAAACCAGAAGCTCTGCAGCAATCGGCCCCAAACAGCCAGAACTTAGTCAATCACTGACAGCTTCCCTAATTTATGCCCCCGCATCCAACTTGGGACCAACAGAGAAAGACAAATATGCTCACTCACCTGTCACATAGGATGCTGCTGCAAGGTAGCCTGCCTCCAGCTTCCTCAGGCCAACAGCCGCCAGTCAGGGCCCACTTGAACTGAAGCCTTCCTTTCTTCCACTAGAAAGGTTTCCAGCTTGCCGACTTGAGTTTAAGTCTCTGCCAAACGCAGGCAGCAGTGGCCATCTCCCTTGCTATCACAAGCTCTGAATAAATAGCCTTTCCCTGCTCTCTTTTGGCTAGTCTGTATTTCCACACAGTTCATAGAGAAAACTCAAACAGCCAATAAATGTGGGGAAAAAGCTTAACCATAACTAATTTAAAAAGAAATGCAAATTAAAACAACAATTAAAGACATTTTTTGGCCTGATTTGAGGGGCAGTTTGAAAGTATTAAGCAAAAGATAAAAATGTGCATGCTCTTAAATCTAGTCATTCCAATCCTAGCAATTCATTTTGTGGAAATTGTCTCATAAATGTACAAACTTATGTTGACTGTCTAAATATTTTGCACAGAATAAATGTCCAAAAGGGGAATGGATATGAGACATCCGTGCAATGGAATCCTGTGAGACTATCCGCAGAACAAAATGTTGGTGATAAAGAGATGGCTGGGATAGACGGTAGAGTGAGAAAGACAAAATGGTATGTGTGAGAGTGTTTGGTGCACGCACATGTGTGCTGGGTATGTCTCTCTGGGTGTTTAACACAATGCTGGTAGAAGTTCATCCCAGAAAGGGGGCTGGAGAACGGGAGGGGGCTTTCACTTTATACATTTTTCATTGTTTGTGGTTTTACGATAATCATGTATTACCTTGGTAATGAAAAAGTTAAAATAAAAAAGAATCAGCTGGGAAATGCAGTGTTTGCATGAAATGTGGTCCTGAGAGCACGTTATTCACTCTATCACCTGTTTTCTCATTTCTCTGTGTATTGTGGCTGAGTTATGCAGAATAAGGCTTGGGCATTGATAACAGCTCTGATTCCTGGAACAACAGCAGAGATAGTGAAGAGCCCACTTGATTGACAATGCCCAGCCACGCCTTGTCGAGACACAACAAACATCGGTGCAGGTGCTGAAACAATCAGCTCTCATGTATCTGCCATTGTCCAGGAAGAAGCCAATCTACGCTGGTGAATTTCCCAAAATAATAGAAGCTTACCATCTGTTTAAAGTTTTTTTTCAATTTAACCATTTTTGAAGGAAATCTTTCCTAAACGGATTTCACAACTCCTAACTTCTCAAAGAGAGTGAGCTCAGAGAAAGTGAACATAATATAACCAACTGCCGCTGACTTGGGGCATTGTTCTGCCTATCAAGCCCTGAGCTGTGGCTTCCTTCAGTGCCCTGTCTAGGAGAGACCAAAGTGGATGGCGAAGCTCACCTCTGCTTTGAATCTTCACCAATTCCCGTGATTTTTGAATTCCTTTCTGATTTGAAGATTTCTGCCACTTCCTTCGCTTTCAGCTGTCCTTTAAAGATAATATACCTAGTGGATCTCACCCCGTCTGGGGCGCTCCTAACTATTGCTCATATCTCATTTCATTTGACACTCCATCCCAAAGTGGAGCCAGAGTAAATATGGGCGTAACATAGTTCCCTGGAGGGGATCCCAAGAAGCAGAGGGAGGGTGTGTGGAAGGAGAGGGGAGCTGCCAGCAGAGAGGGTGTTAGTGAGCAGGTTACTGCATGGGCAACAAGAACTCACCATCTCACTGGGGACCCTCTGAGAGCCGGGACACACCTTGTTACTGTCCTACTGAGGAGTGAGGAAATTGGAGTGTTTATTCACCAACTAGTTCCCCTCTTATCTCCCCTGTTTGAGGATTGTTGAAGGGGATAGGAGATCTTTAGAATTTTAGGTCTGCATCTCAGCTGGGCCCCAGACAATGTCCTCCAACAGAAAAACATAGACACAGGCTAAGGTGATATGAGCAGAGCGTGAAAAGAGTTGGCAGCATCCTCATGCAACCCCATGGAGTCAGCAATATCATCCTATTTTACAGATTAGGGAACTGAGGGGGAGTTTCAACTACCCACTCAGGGTCACATGGTCAACCAATGATGGAGGTAGGATCCTAACCTAGGTTGAACGGGCCCTGAAGTCTCCCTTGGTTGTCACAAATGGCTGCTGTGCATCCAGGAGTCCCTTAGGACCCTTCTAAATTATTATCATCTGAGAAATCAGCTGACCTAGATTATTGGGCCTGAGAAGGCATGACTCTGCCTTGTTTCCTGATGTCCTGATCCCAGTGCCTAGAACAGCACCTGGTACGTGATAGGCACTCACGAGTGAATGAATGAGGCTAATGTAAACTCTGAAAATGTCTTCTGTGGCCTAAGATGGGCCCTGGGAACATTACAGTAGACTGCTCCCTCCTAGGTACACAGTTCCTGCGTGTGTTCATTCATTCATTCATTTATTCATTCATTCATTCAACTAATATTTATTGAGTGCCTATTCTATACGAGGCACCATGCTGAATGCTAAGGTTCAGTTGAAAGAAAAATATTTATGAGCCCTCCTCCATGGAGTTCACAGTTTAGAGAAGGGGGCAGGCATTAATCAAAAGCATTTTGCAAACCTGAAAATCTCTTGCCCATCTTTCAATTTACAGGAAAAATAAGGAAGAAGGGACATGTTAGACGACACCACAGAGAACCGTGAGCAAAATCAAAACTATAGGAAAATCTACAGGACAGACACCCCACTTCTTCAACAAATAAATTGCATTTGGTAAAAGAGACTTAAAAGACATATTAACTGGGACCGGCCCTGTGGCCGAGTGGTTAAGTTCTCACGCTCCGCTTTGGTGGCCCAGGGTTTCCTCGGTTCGGATCCTGGGCGTGGACATGGCATCACTCATCAAGCCTTGCTGAAGCGGCATCCCACATGCCACAGCTAGAAGGACCCATAAGTAAAAATATACAACTACGTACTGCGGGACTTTGGGGAGAAGAAGAAAAAGAAAGAAGATTGGCAACAGATGTTAGCTCAGGTGCCAATCTTTTAAAAAAAAAAAAAAGACATATTAACTAATTGCAATATGTGACTCTTTTTTAGATCCTGATTCAAACAAACCATAAAATTTATAACATCTCTGAGATAACTGGAAATTTGGGACTGATTGGATATTTGCTATTGAAGAATTATTGTTCTTATTTTAGGTGTGACGGTATTGTGGTTAAGTTTAAGAAAAACCAGCTTTATTGTTAAGAGGTACATACTGAAATCATTACAGATGAAATTATATGATGTCTTAGATTTGCTTCAAAAGGGAGGGAGTGGACGGGGGCTACGGACGAAACAAGATTGCTCAGGAGTTGATCTAATGTGGAAGCTGGTGATGGCAGCGTGGGAGTTCCAGATACTATACTAGCTACTTTCGTATGTTTGAAATTTTCCACAGTAAAACGTTTATAGAAAGAATCATACAAATATTTCCTTATAAATTGAGATACACGTTATGAGGACCAAGTACAGCGTACGCTGAGAAACTGGAACAGATGAAACCATCAGATGGGGAGGCCAAAGAAAGCGTCCCTGACTAGAAGAGGTGTTTACTTTTCTCTATTAATTCTTTTTATTTAAAAATACCATTTTTGGACACAGCCCTGTGGCCGAGTGCTCAGGTTTGTGTGCTCCGCTTCGGCGGCCCAGGGTTTCGACGGTTCGGATCCTGGGTGCAGACATGGCACTGCTCATTAGGCCATGCTGAGGTGGCGTCCCACGTGCCACAACTAGAAGGACCCACAACTAAGATATACAACTATGTACTAGGGAGATTTGGGGAGATAAAGCAAAAAAAATAAAAGAAGATTGGCAACAGTTGTTAGCTCAGGTGCCAATCTTTAAAAAAAAATACCATTTTGGCAATACATTATTAAAGCCTTTTTCTTTTTTCTTTTTTTGGTAGAAAAACTCTTTAGAGTATGTAATACTAAGCAGGTATATTTTTCTTTTTACCTCTACTTTTGTTAAAGTGCTTATCTTCTTTTCAAACTTGAAATTTGTTGGTTTGAGTGGAAAACAGGTGGATTCGAAGATGCCATTATCTTAATAAAAGCTCAGTGACTGAATATCCATCCCACTGTTAGACAATACTGAGAGTGCTCACTTTGGCAGCACATACACTAAAATTGAAACAATACAGAGAGGATTAGCGTGGCCCCTGCACAAGGATGGCACCCAAATTCATGAAGTATTCCATATTTTTGTATCTGTATGAGAAGAAGGACGTTAGCTGAACCTATTGTGGCAGTCATTTCACAATGTATGGCCATCAAGCCATCATACTGTACACATTAAACTTATACAGTGATGTATGTCAATTATTTCTCAATAAAAATGGGGGAGGGGGCCAGCCTGGTGGCATAGTGGTTAAGTTCGCACTCCACTTTGGCAGCCCAGGGTTCACAGGTTTGGATCCTAGGTATGGACCTAGTACCACTCACCAAGCTGTGCTGTGGTAGCACCCCACATAAAATAGAGGAAGATTGGCACAGATGTTAGCTCAGGGCCAATCTTTTTCACAAAAAAATAAAATAATAAAATAAAAATGGGGGAAAAACAATTACTGAGATACCTTGTGAAAAGAGGGGTTTTAAATTATGGCTTAAATTATTAAGGGATTTTAAATTATGGCTATAAATTCTTTGAAGCTCCTTTCATCTAGATATGTAGACTGTGTCGCCTCCTCTTGAATCCAGGCTAGCTTTTGACTGCTTCAACCTAAAGAATAAAGCAAAAGCAGCAATGTGTGACTTGCAAGGTCAGAAAAGGCCAAGAAGCTTCACCTGTTTCTCTCAGGACATTCCCTGGGGAGCCCTAAGCTGCCATGTAAGGAATCTGGCCAACCTGAGGCTGCCATGTTTTAAGGAAGCCCTCGTTATGTGGGGAGGCCACATGTAGGTGCTCTGATCGACAGTCAAAGTTCCAGCCTAGCAAGCGTCAACCACCAAACTTGTGAGTGAAGAGGCCTCTAAACGATTCCAGTCCCCAGCCGGTAAGTCACCCTCCGCCAAGAAGTCTCTGCAGCTTCATGCTCCCAACATTGTGGAGCAGAGACAAGCCACACCCACTATACCTTGTTTGTGAGCAAGATAAAACTATTTCACGCCACTAAGTTTGAGGATGGTTTGCTATATAGCAATAGCAACCGGAACAGGCCAACAGGAGGACTGATGAGCAGATGTTCTTAGAAGTGCTGAGAGGGCTAGAGTTAAGCCTGGGGTTGAGGGTGATGAGAGAAGCTATAACAGCATACTAATTAATTCTGTGGGGAGTTGAAGAACACCCTGATATAGGCTTTGATTCTGTTTTTCTGTGACTACTCCATTCCTTCCTTAGGCCACTTTCAGTGCTGGACAACACGCTAGGTATTTCAGGCAGAAGGGCATTTAATAAGGGACTTTGGTGCTCACAAGATCTGTGGAGAAGCTGAAGGCGTAGGAGTCAGGGGCCACCAGTGGAGCACACCACTGCAGCAGCAGGTCAGGAAACTATGTCTGCTCTGCCCTGTCAAGTGCCACCAGTGCAGCCCCCTCACACACATCACTGTAAACGTGGAGGTCAATCAGAGGCTGGCTATCAGCCACCATCTCTGCAGAAAGGTGGCTTCCACATCCCTTCCACCATCCAAATTTTGCATGAATAAATACCATTGGCAAAAACTGAGTCTAGAGGGGCTAGCCTCATGGCCAAGGCTAAGTTCGCGTGCTCCGCTGCAGGTGGCCTGGTGTTTCATTGGTTCGAGTCTTGGGCGCGGACATGGCACTGCTCGTCGGGTGACGCTGAGGCAGTGTCCCACGTGCCACAACTAGAAGGACCCACAACGAAGAATATACAACTATGTACCGGGGGGTTTTGGGGGAAAAAAGGAAAAAAATAAAATCTTTAAAAAAAAAAACAAACCTGAGTCTAGAATCCTTGCTGCAAGAGAGCCTGGAAAGGCCAGGGAGTCTAGTTTTTAGAATTCCTGCTTCTACAATATGGTGGGAAATATTACATAGAATTAGATAAAAGTCAAAAAACCCTGACCCCTAGGGGGTTCTTTCTCCTCTTGGATGTGGCAGGAGGACCAAGATGAATTCAGGTTGATATTTTGATATTTATGAATTTAAACTGTTGGTCCTAAATCCCCTTTAGAAAATAACCAAATTTTCATTTTAGAGAAGAGGGAGGGTAAGATGGGGCATGAAATATAAACAATCTGTGTTGTTAGAACAGATAAGCAAAACCAGGACCAGGGGAAACAGCTGTGCTGACAAGGAGACTTGCGGCCCCAGCTGAGAGGAGGGTGCAGCATTGGAGAGGGGCAGACCAAGGTTGGCTTCCGTCACTACCACCACACCTGTGAAGTGAGCCACCCCTGAGCAGGATACATGTCTCCCTGCTGTATTAGGCAATTCCAGTGTCTGGGGGATGGTAATCCGCCTTAAGGACTGGGTAGAACCAGAGGGGACCAGTACTTGGTATTTCCTTAAGTCTTGACTGTCATGCCTTCTCTCTGAACTTCAATTCCCTTATCAATAAAACGGGAGATAATACCTTATAGACTCTTATTATATTATAGGAAATCACATATGAAACTACATAGCAGATCACCCTCTGTCCTCTTTAATAGGGTGCCTTTTCCTTCCTGACATGAAGCAATAACTGGTTGAGATTTCAAAATCTAGGTTGTAAATAAGACATCTGTCATAAAGAGCTTCTCTTTTAATCTTGTTATGTATTTCTCTACTTCTTGGGTATTTCTCTATTTCTTGAACCTGCGCTGGGACCTCTGGGAGATATCTAAAACTCACACTTCAGAGTTGTCCCACCTGAGGAGGGTGTCTTAGTCCTCAACCTCCACCTATCACTGGTTGAGGGCTACTCCTGGGAGCATTCACTCTCCAGCACTTCCAGCCTGACCATCTTGTAGGCCAAGAGTGTCCTATGACAAAAGGAAGGCCTCAGGAAGAGGGAGACTCGGGTGTTTGAGGTAGAAACCCATCAGCCTGTACAAGAAGAGTTTACTCAAGCTATACTTGACTTCTGTTGTGAGCCAATGGAATGTGGGCAGAGCATCAGCATCATCTGCTAGGCAAACCAACAGCCCACATTAAAATAAACCATTCACTTTGCCTCTCATATGATCCTTCTGATAACTGAATGATTTGTTCGTGAAAGATTTGATTAGTCAATGGGTAATCTTAGACACTGGAGAAAGCTGAAGATGCTGGGCTCTAAACAGAAAATCTAGAAAAACTAGGACACAATCCAAACTCAACAGGAATCAGCAGCCAGTTGGAGAACTGGGAGACCATACAAATCAATGACTGAGGTAAAAGAGTGAGACACAAAGCAAGTGGAGAGAAGGAACCAGCACCCAAAGATCAGGACAACACTGGAGCAGAATCACGCAGCAGATGAGAAGAAGGGGCCTGAAATTTTAATTTTTATTAAACTCCGTTTCCATCTCCTGAAAGGAGGAAACAAAAGTCTTGAAAAATAAGTCTTGAAAAATAAGGAAAGCTTTGTATGCGTGTTTCAGGAAAAGCCCTATAGAGAAGGGGAGAAGTGATTCTCTTGGTCTTCAGCAGCCCTGGCAGAATAAATGGGGAGAGAAGCCACATTTCTGAGGCCTGAGGGAAGACAGAAAGGTGGGAAAGGAGAGTGAGCCTAGCCCTGAGGGGAGTGATTTAAGGGTTGCATTCCCGGAAACAAGTCTCCAGAATATACAAGAGAGAATGGAGTCACTGGTACAGAGGGAGGAATTAACTGTGAAGTCTGTACTAGAAATGCAAGGCTGCTTGTCTTCCTTTTCTGTGTCATTACCTCCCAACATAACTCCTGCTTAAGACAAGGGGCCAGATGGCCATGTTTATACATGGTCTTCCACTCCAAATACAGATGACTTGTACAGGGTGAATCGTTCTATTGGCTGGAATGATAAAAGCAGACTTTTTCTCACAGGAATTTGAACTTAGAGATCTGGAGAGTCCAGTTAAGGAATGACTAGCACAAGAACTATCAGGTCATTTAGCTCTGCTGGCAGTAATGGGGCACATACAACAGAGGAGTGGACAGATGAATACAGAGAAGTAGAGACCAGAATGATGTCAGTGAAAGTGGTAGAGTAAGGACCTCTGAAAGTTCAACCCTCCATAAATGCAATAAAAAATGGCAAAAATTGTCAGAATCAACTTTTTCAGAACTCTGGAAATTAACCAGAGGTTTCTAGCATCCTTGTGAGCATCTAGAAATATGGCTGAATCTTGGTAAGAGTAGAAAGCTTGTGGCATTTTGACTTATTTTCGTCCAATTCCCTGTTCCCCAGATCAGCAGTAGCCTTGAAAAAAGCAGTCTGTGTTCCTGGTACCAGAAGGAGCAGAACAGGCCTCACTTCCAAATAATTGTGATTATTTGTCCTGTGATTCACTGGAAGACCCTACTCAAAAGGCCTGTCTTTATTTGACCTCACTTGAACTCACCCAGCAACTTGACACCTCTGAGCGGAAAAGGAGGTGGATATCATTTGCCAAATGTTTTAACATCACAGCTGATTGAGGTGATGGATAACAGTTGGGGCAAACAATAGACTAGCCAAAAATGTTTTTTTAAAAAGCTGAGGAGTGAGATGTCCACAGGAACTTTGAAACGTTCCGATATATTCCTGGGAATCTAGAAGACCACATGTATGCCTCGGGCTGGGTACAGCTGTGAGCATGCTCAGGAAAGACCTGAGAAGGCTCTAGGCTCTCACCTCTGAGTGACCTTGAGGCTCTACACAAGCAGGAAGACTAAGGAAGAGTTGTAAACTGCCAGGCTGAGTGATGAATGCGTGTAGCAACACACATACAGAGGCCCAAGGCAAAAGTTGGAGACTTGTCGGTTCTAGGCATTTAAGGAAATCTCTGTCCAATCACTAGCCTGATCATTAACTAAGCTAACCAAGTTTAGTGGCCACACATAACAAAGATACAGAATTTACAAAATTCATTCAGAAAAGTCACTAAACAAACAACAATTACCTCAATCAGCAACAATAACAAATCTGAGGGGAGAGAATCTAATTTCCAGAGTTTCTACAGTCTATTACTTGAAATGTCCAGTTTTCAATAAAAATTTGTAAGGCCTGCAAAGAAACAAGAAAATATAACCCATACATAGTGGGGGGAAAAGCAATCAACAGAAACTGTCCCAGAAGAGCACAGACATTGGACTAATTAGACAAAGACTTATATCAGATATTTTAAATATGTCCAAAGAGCTGAAGTATGGAAATGATAGCTCAACAAATAGAGAATATCAACAAAGATACAGAACTTATAAAGGAAACCAAATAGAAATTCTGAAGTTGAATAACTGAAACAGAAAATTCACTGGAGGGACTCAACCACAGATTTGAGCAAGCAGAAGAAAGAATCAGTGAAGTTGAAACTAGGTCAATTGAGATTATCCAATCTGAGAAGCAAAAAGAATAAAGAAGAAAAATGAAGAGCCTCAGAGACCTGTGGGTCACCATCAAGCACACACACGATGGGAATCCCAGAAAGAGAGGAGAGAGAGAAAGCGGGCAGAGTCAATATTTGAAGAAATAGTGGCTGAAAACCTCCCTAATTTGATGAAAAACTTCAATCTATACATCCAAAGATCTCAACTAACTCCAAACAAGATAAACTCAAAGAGATTCACAGCTAGACACATCAAAATCAAGCTACCAGAAGCCAAAAGCAAAGAGAAAAATCCTAAAACCAACAAGACAAAAGCAACTCATCACATACAAAGGATCCTTAATAAAATTATCGGCTGATTTCTCATCAGAAATCATAAAGATCAGAAGGCTGTGAGATGACATATTCAAAGTGTTGGAAGAAAAATCCTGTCAATGAAGAGTTCTATATCTGGAAAAATTATCCTTCAACAATGAAGGAGATATTAAGACATTCCCAGATAAACAAAACTGAGAGAGTTCATCACAAGCAGACTTGCATTACAAGAAATTCTAAAGGGAGGCCTTCAGACTGCAATGAAAGGAAGGACAAATCCACATGAAAAAACAAAGAGACCAGCAAAGGTAATTACACAGGTAAATTGGACCTATAAATGTGTTTTTTGTTTGTTACTCCTTTCCCATCTGATTTAAAAGACAAATACATAACAAGTCAATGGACACAAAAGATGTGAAGATGTGATTTGTGACAATAACAGCATAAAAAAGGGGAGGGATGAAACTTTATAGTAGCAAAATTTTTATAAACTATTGAAATTGTTTCTATTAATCCAAACTAGACTGATATAAATTAAGATGTTAATGGTGATTCCCAGGGGAATCATAAGAAAATAACTCAGACATAGATTGTAAAAGAAATAACAAGAGAATTAAAATGGTATACCAGAAAATAGCTACTTAACACGAAAGGAAGTAATAATAGAGGAATTGAAGAAGAAGAACAAAACCCACATAAGACATACGGAAAACGAATAGCAAATTGGCAAATACAAATCCTCCATATCAGTAATTAAATTAAATGTAAGTGGATTAATCTCTCCAATTAAAGTCAGAGATTAGCAGAACGAATTTTAAAAAAACCATAATTCAACGACACGATGCTATCCACAGGAGATGCACTTCAGATTCAAAGACACAAATAGGTTGGAAGTAAATGACGAAGAGGATAGGAAAAAATGTATCATGCAAAACTGCAAGATTTCTAAGATCAGGAATGAGATAAAGATGTCCACTCTCACAACTTCTATTCAACCTTGGACTGGAGGTTCTAGCCAAGGCAATTAGGCAAGAAAAATAAATAACGCCTTCCATGTCAGAAAGGAAGAAGTACAATTCTCTCTATTTGCACATGACATAATCTTATATGTAGAAAATACTAAAGAATCCACAAAAAATATTAAGACTAATAAATAAGTTCAGCATGGTCATAGAATATAAGATCAAAATACAAAAATCATTGTATTTCCATACACTAACGATGAACAATCCAAAAATGAAATTAAGACAATAATTCCATTTATAATAGCAGCAACAAGAACAAAATACTTAGGCATAAATTTAACTAAAGAAGTGTAAGACGGGTATACTGAAAACTACAAAACATTGTTAAAAGAAATTAAAGAAGACCTAATAAATAGGAAGATATCCCGTGTTCAGAGATTGGAAGATTTAATATTGTTAAGATGAACAGTTGTTAAGATGGCAATCCTCCCCAAATTGATCTATTGATTCAACACAATCCCTTCATCAAAATTAAAAAAATTTTTCCTCAGAAAAGAGAAAGTGAATATAAATGTTCACAGCCCTTTTGAAATGAGAAAGATCTGGATATCTCTTGTAGTCCACTCACCACACAGCATGGGAATGTGCCTCAAAACTCCCTTGGTTGCTGTCAATGAAGTTGAGGCTCCAAGTTTCTAACATGCCCTGTGAAGAGAAAGCAGCCCATTCCATTTCTAGAAGGTTCTGGTGGTTAGAAAGTTCTTTCTCGTAGCTAGCCTAACACGCCTCCCAAACCCAGTGGTGCACTTTCACCCTCCTGAGGACATCACAGAATAAGCTATGGACAAGGGATTCTGCCTGGGGTGAGGGAAGTCATTAGGAACAGTTGGCTCAAGCTGCAGGTGACTTTTGAGATGGGCTCGCCAGTGGGGCTGTGGATGGAGAATTGACAGTATCTGCTATGCAAACCAACAGACCATTCACTGTGCTTCCCATAGCGATCCTCCTGAGTGGGCAAAAGTGGGTAAAGCTGCCTCAGAATTACATGGAGAGCTTTTCCACAGTTAGTGTTCTAAAACCCATCTCCATGTCAGAGAGGACACCAGAATTCCACAGCTGCTTCTGACATGTCCCTCTGGTTGGGACACACTGGCCTGGAATGTAAGGAATGAACAGGGAGCCACCTGAGTCAGCAGGCCTGGGCACTACCTATAGGTGGTGATGGAACATCCACATCTTTAACAGATGATATTATTGTTTCCTGGAGAAAGTTAAGAGAATCACTTGAAAAAAAATCACATACACAAGACAAAAATTCAACACGGGAGTGAGATACAAAATTGATACACAGAAACCAACAACTTTCACAAATACAGATGACAACCAGATCAAAGACATAACAGAAGGCCCTGCTTGTAAAAACATCAGTAAATGTGAAGCACAGGAAATGTGTGTGATCCCTATGAAGACAACTTTAGATCATTGTAGGGTAAAGAGAAAGCAAACGGAGAGACATACCATGGCATTAGACAGGAAATGTCAGTATTATAAAGATATCATTTCTGTTTAAGTTAATTTTGAAATTTAATAAAAAGCCAATAAAAATTAAGATATTAAAAATTGGATTATCCAGTTAATTCTTAAGTTTATGTGGAAAAATAATTTTTTAAAATAGTGAGGAAGAATCTTTAAAAGTACCGTATAAGTGGAGGATTAGAAGATATTTGATATCTTATGAAGTCTCAATAAATAAAATACATTAATAGATAGACAAACCAGTGGAATAGAATAGAAAATCCAATAAAGATCCCAAAATATAAGAGAAAATAGTATATGATAAGGAAGGCATTTCAAATCAGTGATGGGGGTCTCTGTGGCCTGTTCAATAATTGGGACAACTGAGCAACCATCGGACAATAAATAAAGCTTGATCCTTTCCTCACCCTGTATGCAGCATAATTAATTGCAAATGGGTCAAAGATTTAAATGCTAAAAAAATTTAACTTAAAATACTAGAAAAAAACACAAGAGGATGTTTTTTATAACCTCGGAGGAGGTGACAATTTTCTAAGGTGACTCAAAATCCAGAAGGTATACAGGAAAAGATTGAAATGAAAATAATGAAAAACGTCTGCACGACAAAATAAGTCAAGCCAAAAGGGAAAAAATATTTGTGGCTCATGTCAGGGCTTAGACTTTAAAAAGTAGTCAAGAAAATGTGAGTAATGCAGATTAAACTTTTGTCGTGTCTGTAGCCATCACATTGTTAATAGCAAGAAAAATGGAGGAAGCATCCTTCCATCATTCAAAAAGCAGTGTCTGATTCAGACAGAAGTCACTCACGTCACAGACGAATGAATATAGTGCCAACACAGGTCTCCATTATTTCACTTTCATCTTAACTGAAACGAAAACATCAACATTCTTTCATCAATTGTAACCCATTGATGGTGGTACCAGTGGCAATGGGGTCAGGCATTGACCTTAAGACAAAGAGGGAGCAGGGATGGCTGGAGTTTTTAACAAGCACACATGAGACACCCCCTGAGATCCCCCAGAAATGACTGACCTTGGCACAGAGTGGTGCAGTTAAAGAGATGGGGCCTAACGAGCTAGCTTAATTGGCTACCAATGTCAATGTGACCTCATTTGTACCCACAGCCCAGTGGGACCTAGGGACATCCAGGTTATAATTAATTCTGGATCGAGGGTGACATTTTACATCACAAATACCAATACTGATTGGCAATGCATACCATTAAAAAGGTGAGGCTATGTTTTCAGAGTGAATGAAACCAACTGACACCCCCCTAGCCCAGTGCTGTTGGTGAGGTGTTATGGGAAAAGCAGTGTGCTGCAATGTGAATCTGAAGACATGGGTTCTAGCCCTGACTCCATAAGTTACTGGCCTTGTGATTGCGGCAGTCGTTGAACTTCTGATTTGCATTTCAGAAAAATAGGCTCATGTGGTAAATGCTGTTGGTGTCCCACCCAGATCCCCGGTACTGGGCCAGCACGCTCATCCTCAATGCTGTTGGAAGTGTGGGGGGCCAACTGCTCATAGCTGCCCACCTTCTCTGGAGTACTACCCTCAGCTGATGAATCTGCCTCCTCTGGGAAATTACAACCCCCTCTTCCCACCCTAGACAGCCCCTAGCTAATGACTGACTGACATAGAGGTACAAAGAGCCAGACCCCTTGCCCCAAGGGGGGCAACTCTGCAGCATGATGGTACTCTGAAGCCCCCGCCCCCATCCCATGGATCAGGCCATTGCTGGGACCACATCCTCGCTAGGCTTCTTTCCCTTCCCTATCCTGCCTCACCCCTTCCCTTGACAATTCACATTCACCAGAATCCCTGTCTCAGGCTCTGCTTCTATGGACCCACCCTAAAAGAGAGTTGTCATTCCTGGCCTATCAGTTTTATAGGGTTGCCATTGTCTGAGACCAGCTAGCAAGACTGAGTTGAACTGAGGCTTGCTGTGAGCCACAGGGACCTTTGCAGGGTACAAAGTCTTGGGCAATGGGCTGGGGCTGGGCCGAGTGGGTTATTAAAAGGGTAGTCGAGGGGCTGGCCCTGTAGCCTAGTGGTTAAGTTCAGCATGTTCCGCTTTGTTGGCCCAGGTTTGGTTCCCAGGTACACACCTACACCACTTGGTGGTAGCCATGCTGTCACAGCATGCCACGTACAAAATAGAAGCAGATTGGCACAGATGTTAGCTCAGGGCCAATATTCCTCAGGAAAAAACAAAAATAAGGGTGGGGTGCAGCTTAGAACAGAGTCACAGCAGGGGTAAAGAGGGGTCATTGCCAAAGAAGGAAGGCAGGAGCAGACACAAGTCAGCTCCAGGCAGAGGTGAGGCCACCACAGGCCACGGTCATCGCCAGCCCCAGAGGGCAGCACAGACTCCTCCGAGAGCAGCACCAGGCAGAAGCATGAACCAGGCAGGTTGGCTGGTGGTCAGGCTGCAGAGACCATGAAAAAGAACGATTAGAACAGAGTCTAATAAGTCAATAGGAAAACAACCTGAAGACTGAAGTGCCACAAATGAAAGGCAGCATTATTCTTTAGACTCGAGTCCATGAGTCTATGGGTTAGCTGTGGTCTGGCTGTATCCCACTGATGTGAGGGCAGGGCGAGGAAACCCCCCGTGAGGCCCCGTAGCTCTGAGCCTACAGGACTGTGTATGGGTAGAATCGCATCGTAGAAAACCGCTTTGGGAGACTGAAATCCAGTTTGGTGGCATTTAAGATAAACAAGATCTATCAAACTTGCAGGATGCAGCTAAAGCCTTTAATTCACATTTTAGAAAATAAAAGGGGCTGAAACTCCATGATTTAAGCTACCATCTCCAGAAGCCAGAAAAGCAACCGCAAAGCAGAGGAAAAGAAATAAAAGACAAGATCAGAAATCAACGAAATGGAAAATAAATATACAGTAGAGAAAATCCATAAAGCCAAAAGCTGGCTATTTGAAGGCTAATAAAATTAAGAAACCTCTAGCAAGACTGATGGAGAAAAAGAGAAGAAAAGATGCATTCCCACCGTCAGGAAATTAAACTCACTCTGTGTTAAATGCTCTTAGAAGAGAGTAAGGTTTCAAGGAGCCGCCTTAGAGATACATTCCAGGTAGGTCAGTGCTTAGGAGCCCACAGGGGACAGGTGATCCATCCAGCCTCCTGGTGTGCTGGGTTACTTGACTCTGTTCACAGCAAATTCTCCAGCTTAGAGCTCATACATCACGCTAGAATCAGTTTTTTATAAAAAACATAGGCCTTCCAAAGTTGGGATTAAAAGCTAGCAAAATAAAGACTAAGTCTAAAAACAGTATTGGGCTGCCTCAGGTTGGGGTCCCCTGAAGCAGACTCTGAGACAAGCCTTTTAGTTTCTTTGGGAGGCAGCCCCAGGAAGCGCCAGTGGCGGAGTGAGGCCCTTGTGTCATCTCCAAGGTCAGCCGCCACAACGCTCCCCTCCCTGGGGGCGCACGCCGCTCCTCTCACTGGTGGGGTGTACGCCCCACCCCCGCCTGGACCTGGACAGGCTCTGTGACTGCCCCGCCGCTAGCTGTGGCAGAAGGGCCATTCTGGGACTTCCAAGCTCGGGCATAAGAGAGCTGGCAGCTTCTGCTTCCTCTCTGCGGGGGACTCTTGCTGCCCAGCTGTAAGGAAGCTCTGGCCAGAGCACTCAGGATGAAACACCGCGGGGGAAGAGAGGCCCTGTGGAGCAGCAGCGCCAAGGTGCCGGGCATGAGCAAGGCCGGCCTGGACCTTCCAGCCCGGCACCGCGGCCAGCTGAATGCAGCCAACGGGTCACCTGGGCCGACACCATGTGGAGCTGCAGAACTACCCAGATGAGTCCTGCTCAAACTCCTGACCCACAGAATCGAGAGAAATAGCACATACCTGTTGCTGTAAGCATTTGGGGGTGGTGCGTTGTACAGCAAGAGATGGCTGAAGGAAGTCAACGCCGAGTGCATTGATGAGCAGGTTCCCATTTGGGCAATGGGGCTCAGTGTGGCTGGCGGCCTCTAGGGGGCAGTAGAACAAGCCTCAGAGTCGTCTCCCTTGAGAGGTGACAAGTTGGGGTATTTATTCACTAACACCCGTTAGTCCTGGGCGGAGGGCAGCTCCTTGGGGTGTTTTCTCCATCTGTGTGAGAGCAGCGTCTGCTCCTACAGCCGGAGGAAGTTGTCACACGTTCAGGGCCCAGGGGCTCTGAGCAGGCACAGCAGCATGCCCCACAGGCAACGCCATCCAGCCCGGGTGTGGGACTCCTAACATTTCTCCTACTCCACCCCACTGCGCTATCAGATTTCTTGGTCTTTCTGTGTCCCTGACAGTTCATTCCAGTTCCTCCCGGCATGATGTAGCATTTTCTTGGGGGGACTCTTTCCCTTTCATCATTCTAACTCCTACTTTACTTTCAAAGTCCAGCTTGAACATGACCTCCTCTTGGAAACTTTCAGCATCAGTTAAATCCCTTTCAGTTACACACTTAAAAACAACAACAACACTCAACTCAAATGGGCTTGAACAAAGAGAAATTATTGACTCATTTAACTGTTGACTCCTGTAGTAGATCAGGGCTTCAGGCTCAGCTTGACCAAGGCTCAATCGATGTCACCAGAACATAGTTTCCCTTGGCCTCTGGATTCAGCCTGGTTCACCTCCATGTGGTGACTTCATCTTCAGGCTCTAAATAATGGCAGGATGGCTGCTGCCGAGAACCTACCACCTTCTCAGTTTCAAAGGGGAAGGAAAGAGATTTTTTTATGGCTGCCCTTAATTCCAGCAATTTGCTAATGTCAGACCAGCTTAGGTTACATGCTCATCTCTGAACCAATCGATGTAGCCAGAGAAAGGACAGTGCTGTTGCCTTTGGCCTGGGTCATACGCTATAGCCCTGGGGCAGGGGCTTGGGCCTTGCTTGAACCAATGGGCGATAAATTGCTACACAAATAAAATTCAAGGCTGCTGCCTAAATAGGGTGAGGGGGTGCTGAGGGCCGCAAGGCAGAAAATGTCCTCTACTCCCTTCCTAAACATCTCACCTACACCCACCCCAGCTTGAGCCAAATGCCCTTCCTCTGTGACCTTAGCGTTCGCCGCATTGTCCTGTAATTATAGCTTTATATAATTCTCTCAACCAATGCCTTGTAAAAACCTTGGGGACAGAGACCATGATTGATGTGTTTTTGTATCTTCACACATACTCACCCCCACCAGCATTACACGTTAATTAAGTACTCAATAAATGCTTGTGGAATGAATGAATGAGTGATCAGACTTAAATGATCTTGGAGCCACTTATAGTAGAATAAGCACAAACACACAAAGGCAAGCCTCTAGCTTACAGGCTGAGTTTTTAGCTGTTTGTTTTGCAGATTTCATTAAAATATAGCATTCATAAAAAGTACGTACATGATAATTGATCAATGACTTTTCACAATCTGAACACAGATAACCAGAACCCAAGTCAAGAGACAACATTATGAGCACCTCAAAAGCTTTCATTTACTACCCACCTGCAGGGACGGCTACCATCTTGAGTTCTAGCACCATGGGTGACTTTTGCTTGTTTTTGAACTTTGTAGATTGTTCATCCTCGTCACTATCTAGTATTCCGTTGTGGGAATATGCCATAATTTATTTACTCTTTCTACTGTTGATGGGGATTCAGGCAGTTTCCAGTTTGGGGCTATTACAAATAGTGCTGCAATGAACATTCTAGTATGTGTCTTGTTAGGGAACACGTGAGCATATTTCTGTTAGGCATATATCTAGCAGTAGAATTGCTGTCATCAGGTAGGCATATATTCAGCTTTAGAAAATGCTTCCAGTTTCCCCAAATGGAGGTCCAATTCACACTCCAGCCAGAAGTGTCAGAGTTGGATTGACTGAATTTCGCAGTTTTCATCTCTATACCCCGTGAACACATGGGCACCTTCCCAGAGCTATGTACACAAGAGATGCTTGATAAACAAATGCATGAATGAAGGGATGAAGGAATGAAGCACCACAGTGAAGACGCCTGACGAGCCACAGAATTTGAGGAGAGCAAGCTTTCCCTTCCTCGACTACAACGTCAGTTAAACGGCAGACTTTGTGGAGGATTTCACTCATAATCCCTTCAAAATGAGTTAGTCCCGCTATGTACTAAATGGATTATGCACGAATCCCAAAACAAATCCAACTGCAATTAATGTTTTAATAAACCAGGTGCTGGCGTATGCAACACCCGCAACTCATCAGCAGGGATTTTCTTATATTTATAAACATTAATTAGGTGTTTGTTATTGTCAAACTAAATTTAAAATAAATCCACAGCATCGCTGGCCACTTGGGTGAAAAAATCTCAGCAGTGACTGTAATTAGAAAATAGATGCGAGAGAATAGCATTAATCAGTCAGCTAATGGCGAGCTCCCACTAATTGAAATGAGGAGCCCCATCCTGCAGGATGATGAAAGATCTTAGGTATCAGAGTGAGGAAGAAGTGAGCTCCTTTGGGCATTAATAATAAGCTAAAATGTTAATTTAACCCTTTCATTAGGTCTTTTCGTACAAACTCACAACACTCATTGCCAAATAAAATGCAAAGTTATAAAAGTTCTCCTTAAAAATAAGTGGAGGAAACGGAAGTGTTTGGCAGAATGAAACAGAATCTGTTCTTGGCAAAGTAAGGAACAGGCTCCTAATGGCAGATTTAATTTTGTTCTTTGTCTTTCTAAAACTCCTCTGCGACAGGGGACTCCCTCTTTTCCTGGCTCTCTTGCCTCTTTGGACACCCAGTCTCAATTTTCCTCGTTGTCTCTTCTCTCTCCTGACAACATTGATGTCCCCAAGTTCTGGCCCTTTCACCTTTGCATCTTGCACGTTCTCTCCACTGCCTGCTCCCTCCGCTGCTGTGGTTTTGGCCTCCAGCTGTGTGCAGAGTCTCAGCTCTACGTCCCCAGTCCTGGAAAATCAGGCTCCAGACTCAAAATACCCCACTGTCCGCTCACATTTCCTGTTGGACTGTCCCAAGGGACTTCGCACTCTGCCCACATGCCCTTGGATCCCTTCACTGTTTCTGTGCTCTTCCCCAGCTTCCCGGTGGTTCTGCTTTTACCTGCCTCCACATGCAGAGAGTTGGAAGTGCTGGAGTTCCCCTATTGGCCCAGGCTGAGGCTGGGACCTGACCTGAAATCTTAGCCCTGCTCAGTTGATTCTCATCGTTGTCCTGTTCTCCTTTCACTTAGTGGTCTCCCCTGGGAGCACGTCCTTAATGAGTCACATGCACACACATCCTCATCTCAAGGTCCGTTTCCAAAAACCTGACCTGAGATATACACCAAGCAAAATGCATCCTCTTCCCCCCCAAAAACATAGCTTCTTCTTTTATATTTCATCTCTCAATTTTTATCACCACTAAGTCAGAAAAGAAGATGTCATACCCTTCCCCATTTACCTGCTCCTTTCAGCCAAACCGAAATGCTCCCCAAATCCCAATGATACAACTCCATGTTTCTCACCATCACTCCTTCCTCTCCATCTGTTAATGGGACATCGAGCTGTCCTCCAAAACTTCATACTTTCCCACCCCGCTAGGAAGCAGCAGCCTAGTCGAGGCCATTCCATGCCATTCCAGCACAGTCCAAGCCGTTCTTGCATCTGAGTGGGCCACATGACCAGTTCTCACCTATGGAAATGGAAGTGATGTGTCTCGTCCAGGCCAAGGTCTCGAAGAACTGAGAGGGCCTCTTCATCCTTTCTTGCTACCTTCTGCCTAGGTGCAGAGGAATCTGAGGTCCTCAGGACTGTGAAGCTGCAAGAAGGAAAGGATGTGGGCTGCTGCACTCCCACGAGGAGGAAAGCCCTCCAACTGACCAGAAACACACTCCCGTTGGACTATGACGTGAGTAAGAAATAAGCTTTTATGATGTTAGTGATTGAAATTTGGGAGTTTGTTATGGCTGACAATGTGCCCTTAATTCTTATACAGACCCTGCTGCCACCACTGAAGTTCAGATTTAGGGCCATCCCTGCCATTATTGCATTAGCTCGTGACCTGGTCTCCATCCTCCCAATCCCTTACAAGTCTGCCCTTTACCCATTCAACAGAGCAGAGCAACCTAATGGAAATGCAAATCCAGTCCTGCACCAGGACTGGTGACTGAGTGGATGCTTCCTCTGAAGGAAGCAGGGAGAGGCAGTGACAGTGAGAAGGAGATGAGAAACCCCCAGCAAGGGAGTGGGACTATGAGCCTCAGGTTGGAAATCCTATTTTAGACCCAGAGGGAAATGCTATGGAGCGCAGTTGGCCCAAGGGTTAACTGCATGTGGAGAACACGGAGCCCTGGACTAATTAGCTCCCTACCCAAGTGCCCCCAGCCCGTCAGTGGCCAGTCCAGTCTAGAATCCTGATCACCAGGCCTCTTTCAACCTTACTTTCTGCTGCCTTCAAGGACTAAGCTTAGTCCAAATGAAACCAGAAACTTCCATCCATTAGTAACAACTTTTTTCTGGCCGAATGCCAGAGACCTAACAGAAAGCATGAGGTGGGGAGGAGGCTAAGTCTGAGAGGAAATGATTCTTTTTTAGCCCTGTACTGAAATTTTAAAATTGTCTTCCCATCTCTCATTCTGGGTTTCACAGATTTCATGAAGAAATCCCTCTATCTGTGGGTCTTATAGAAATAAGCATTTAAAGAAAAATATATCCGTTGGAAAGAGTGCGTGGCTACTGCTGCTTTTTTAGCATGGTTTGCTGTTGTGGGGGGAGGGGTGTGTTGCTCCATGAAATGTAGCAGACAAGGAAATTTCTGTAGAGAATTCTAAATCACTTAATGGTGAAAGGCATTCCCAGGTGGCCTTATCAGTGTCTACGTAAAATTGTTAGATATCAGCACCAACTAATAAATTTGACTTGGGGCTTGGTTTTCTGACATTTGCTCAAATCCTCAGAGAACCGTAGTTACTGTATATCCTTGTACAGTATTTGAATTCTGAATTGCTATGCATGGCTGGCTGCCCACCGGGACAGGAAATAAAACTCCATAATAGAATGTCATTTTTTAAAAGTCTGAACGTTATGAGTTGCAGTGATATTGTATGACAAACTCGCGTTTCTTTTTTGTTTCAAATGTTTTATTCTCCAGTAAAATTCATTTGCATTGTTGTCCCACATGGGGGTTTGTCCATCCAGTACATGATAAAGATGCAGAAGGGAATTAGGGCACTAGGCATGCTCTTTTTTCTTTTAATAACCCTGTCCAACCTCCTCCTCCTTAATCTCACGCAGACAAAAGCAATAGAAGCCAAACCTTCCAGAGCGTGATAGGAAAGGCGGATGAGCAAATCCACCAACATGCATCCTTTCACTCACTATGGATGTATTTAATTAATCCCATGTGGACTGGTCTTATTCAAATAAAACTCTATTCTATACGTCTGCTGCCTTGTTTTCTGGTCTGTGTGGTGACCCCTGATTGAGGCAGCTGGGCCGTTTTGAGCAGTCGGTTATCACAGGTCTGGGTTTCTTTCTGCTAATGGCATCATGCAGGAAAGAATCCGTATTCCGTGCAGGGTGAAAACATCCCCAGTGGGTAAGGAATTAGGAGAACATTAGGCGGGTACGAAGCAGTAGCAGCAGGCAGAGGAAGGCTGGGCAAGCAGGGGGGCGGGCAGCTAGGCCCCAGATGTGACCCCAGGCAGGCGGTGGGCTGGGAGCTTGGACATCTTCCACAGGCTGGCACCCCGTGGGCAAGTCCTCACCGTGCCAGACGGAGTTCTGAGAGGCAGTGTGATACTGCAGCCCTTTCCAATCCTCGTACTACATACTATTTTCTACCCAGGACAATCCAGCACCGGTGAATTAGAGGTCAAGTTGCCAGTGTAACAACCATATTAGAGAATACTCAACTAGCGCTCAGAGCGTGTTAAGCCTTCTCTGGCATTGACTCCTCCAATCCTTACTAAAGCTTTATGAGCCAGCTGTCCCTTATTACAGACATGGAAACTGAGGCACAGGATGGTTAAGTAAAATGTCCATTATCACTCAGCTGGCAGACAGCACATCCAGGACTCAAACTGAGCTAGTTGTACCCGGAAATTACATCCATAACCACCACAAGTCCAGTCTCCTGGAAGCCTTGATTTCACCCCAGCCAAGACTTAAACATTTAGAATGTTCCATTCAAAGGCTTGTCGTATGTTCACCCAAGGACATGCCTAGACTGTCCACAATAACGGCACTGTTCCATAATGGACGCAAACTGAAACTCACCCACACGTCTGTCAACAGGAGAATGGACTGACTGAGACGTATTCACACAGTGGGAGACTCGTCAGCAGTGGGAATGAAAGACTAGCACGACTCATGTCCACCCGGGGAACCTCACAAGTAAGATGCTGAGAGAAAGACGAGCGACGCAAAGAGCATGGACTGGATGTTTCCTCTTAAAGTTCAAAACCTGGCAAAACTGTCTGTGGGTTAGAAATCAGGACAGTGGTTACCCACGGTGGGGAGCTAATGACTGGGAGGGGTCCAAGGGGGCGTTCTGGGAATGGGCATGTTTTATTTCTTGATCTGGATGCTGGTCACACAGGACTGTTCATTTTGTACAAATTCATCCATTGATACAGGGCAATGTGTTCCCTATAGTTATATTTTACTCGATAAAAAGAAAAAGGATTTTCTTAAAACATAACCAAAGAAAATGTCTTGTAAAAGCTTCAGAATTGATTGTCAAAACACCATTTGTAAAAGATAAACCCAGCTCTTCACCAGGAACTGATTTAGGGCCAAGCATTAAAGGACATTGAGAGCTTAGGCTGGTAGAAGGAAGTGGAAGGAAAGTTCTTTTGATGTAACCCGAAAGCTTCACTCCACACTCCACTGAGCTGCTCATTAGCTGTGGGGCCTTGGTTGGGTAGGTCACCTGGATGAAAATAATCTATGCATTTTTTAAATCTGCTGATAGCAAGAATAAAGCAATACTGAACCACACAGGTGGTTTAGAGGCTCCAATAAGGTCAGCTCCCTGCGACAGGAGCTTTGACAATTACAACACCACGGAACACCAAGAGGAGAAACACTGTTTGACCCAGACATTGCAGTTCTGTTAGGAAGATTTGCCATAGTCAGCTGCACTGAGACCCTCCCCACTATTCCCCAGCTAGTTGTCTTTTGTCTTATGTACATCTTTTTACATTTTCATTTCCCCTACCAGGTTTCTAAAACTTCATGTCTCCAGCCTCCCTAAATTTCTATATCTAGAAACTGAAGACACTTCATTTTTGTGGAATGCGTATTGGTTGTTCTTCATGCAAAGAATCATAGTATGGATATTTTATTTGGAAGTATTTCTATTTCACAGAGCATTCTGCCTTCTGAGAGTCAGATACTCACAGCTAGAGCAGGGAAAAAGTTTCAGAAGCAAACATTAGCCATTGGGGCCCTCTCAAACCTCTCTGGGTTAAGTATTCCAGCAGGCCTTAGCTGGATAGTTAGTAGGGTCTAAAGCAGGTGGTTGTTGAGACGTGCTGAGGGAAGAAATGGCAGGAAGATTGGTCTTGAGAAATGGAAAATTTGTTTGATTTGAGTTTTCAGAATTTGTCTATTTTACCATCAAAATCCTTGTTAAAAGAGTAGGTATGAAAGCTCCCTTTTATTTTCATGGTAGATGACATTGCTCTGCAAACCTCTAGGATAATATCAAACTCTTAAGAAAGTCAATCCGAGACTCCTCTCTGGGTCAGGCTTCCAAATATTCTTAAATCACAAAGCTGGAGTATTTCCTGCTGTTTCTGGTTTGGAAGTGACTTTTTAAGTGGTGACAAAGGTTTATAACATTTACTGGGGGAAAAAATTCTACCAGATTATTCTGAACCTTAGTAATGAGCCAGAGTGTCGTGTAACAGTTGAATCTTGAAGACAGTGATATTTCTTAACTGGTGTTTGTAATGCTTTTGTGAAAGATGTGAAGTTAGAAGACAGTAACTTGTAGTCTTTATTTTATTATTTTCAGCATGCTTTACAGTCATATGAAAGATGCTTTAAAGAGATACGTGCGTGTGTTCAAAAGTAGGATAAAGAAACTCCACTTGCTTTTTTTTTTCTGTAAACTTTTAATTGGTTTAACAGATCTGGAGAAAAGTGCCCAAATTACAGGTTTACAGCCCAGTGAATGTTCACAAAGTAAATACACCATGCAATCAGCGCTTAGCGCTTCCAAACCCCTTCTCCACACCCCAATAATATCCGTCCTTCCCCAAGAAAAGTTATCATCCTGACCTCAACACCCGACTACTAGTTTCACAGGTGTTGAAATTTTATATAAATGTAATCACAGATCATCTGCTATTTTGCGCCCAGCATCTTCCACTCAACACTGTGCTTGTGAGATTCATCCAAGTTGCTGCGTGCAGCAATCATTTATCTATTTTCATTGCCATGTCAAATTCCGTTGTATGGCTATGCCCTACTTTGTTTACTCTTTCTCCTGTTGATGGACCAGTTGAGTGGTTTACGTTTGGGGGTTTTATGAATAAAGCTTCTCTGCACTTTTTGTACATGTCTTTTGGTGGACAGAGGTATTCATTTCTCTTGGGTATACACCTAGGAGTGCAATTTGGGTTATAGGGTATGTGTATGTTCAATTTTAGCGGATATTACCAATTTTCCAAAAGGTTGTATCAGTTAACACTCCCACCAGAATCCACTTGTTATTTTATTGCATTTCACAAACCCCACAATACTCTATCATTTATGCTTTATGCAGTGGTATTGCTTTCTCTCCCTGCTTACATTTTTGCAATCTTCTGGCTCATCACTCACTATCCTTCCAGACCCAGACTCAGCCTTCAGGGCGCTGAACAGCAAGCGAAGGTCAAGGTGTGTCAATTATTTTACTGTTGATTTCCTTGTTATGGAAGGAGACAAGGAAGATTAAAAACAGGTTTGGAATTATTTGTACTTTACTCCAAAGATGGTTTTCTTATACTTCACCCACACTGGCCATTTAGAAACTCATGCATTTTGAATGCTGGTAGATATGGTTTGAGCAGCTGGAGAGCACAGACGCATAATAGTGAAAAATAATTTTAGTGTATTCTTTTCTTCTTAAGGATCAGCTTATGGGTTTATATGAATTAAATTTTTAGCAGTAGATTCAAACTAATTTCTACTAATATAGATGACTAGGTCTCAGAGATTCTGTGGTTTTCAGCACCATTCTGGCTTCCTTACATTATTTTGAGGAGGCTAATCAAAATAAAGCACAACCAGAAGTAAACATTGATCACTTTCAGTTGTCTTTCCATTGAAACAAAACTATCTCTTCAGGCTAGTGGGTACTAAATTCTACTCTTTCCTCCTTTGCTTTTCAACGAAGAGTTTATTTTTAAGAAATGGATGAAAATGAAGATGGTTTGTGGATGAGGCAGTAGGCAGAAGAAATCATCTTATACCAGTGGATCAGACAAGAATAAGACTCAGACAAATGGAAGGAAGCCATAGTGTATGAGTGGATTTGGGGGCTCAGAGCCCCCAAACTCACCCCCACCAGCAAGCCTCCCTAGTCAAAGAGATATTTCCTCTTAGTCGTTTGATTCTGCTCCACCTTTCACTGAAGATGGTGGGAAGACATGATTTGGAGGCCGGCTGCTCATGCTCAGTACCCCTCCGCCTTCTTAGTGACACTCACACCGTAGCAGAACCTTAAAACTATCCCGAGTGTCGGGGCTAGTGTTGGTTTCCTAGGGTGGCCGTAACAAAGCACCGCAAACTGGATGGCTAAAACAACAGAAATTTATTCTCTCACAATCCTGGAGGCTAAAAGTCTAAAATCAAAGTGTCAGCAGGGCCATGCTCCCTCTGGGGAGGATCCTTCCTTGCCTCTTCCTGGCGTCTGGTGGCGGCCAGCAATGCTGCTGTGCCTTGGCTCGTAGCTGCGTCATGCCCATCCTGCCTCCGCCGTCACGTGGTCGTCTTCTCCCGTGTGGCTCTGCCTTCACGTGCTGTTTTTGTCTTCTTATGAAGACACCAGTCATATTGGATTCGAGTCCACACTAATGACCTCATCATAACTTGATTACATCCGCAAACACCCTATTTCCAAATAAGGGCACATTCACAGGTCCAGGGGTTAGAACTTTAGCTTATCTTTCGGTGGGGACACAGTTCAACCCATAACACCATCTATCTTAGGTCAAGGTGCCTAGAAGCAGAGCTTGAGAGAGGATTCTTGTTCCAGTGATTTATTGAGGTTGCACCCTCAGGAAAGGGGGAGGGGGAGAGCAGGAGCAGGCAAGGGAAGGCGCTAAGCAAGCACATGGTCTTAGGTGAAGACTGGCTCCAGCCGGCGCCCACGGGAGGCTCCAGAGCATGAATTCTACCACAGAGTTGGTCCCATCTTTAGATGAGGGAACTAGCTTCTTAGCCATATCAGTCAGTCACTGGCCACAAGCCGCCCTGAGTGTATCTTCAGGGCAAAGGGCTCCATTTGCTAGGACGGTTCTCTGGAGAAGGGGAAAACTGTGCTGTGGGAAGCCAATACTCAGAGCACTGGGGCATCTGTGTAGGGCTGTAACACCAGCCACTCCACTGTCTTTAAACAGCTAGTTTGTAGAGGGGGAGCGCACAGACGTGTTTGCTCTCCTCCAAGCCATCCTCCACTGCCCACTGCCTACTGAGTTTACACATTGAATGACTGAAAGCTACATATGGATGAACTTGATTCTTGGCCACTTCCCATCCAATAAATAATAGAATGATAAGCATTCTTTTATATGTAGATGTTAAGATTATATTGCCATAGTGGCCACAATAGGAAACTAACCCTGCTGTCTAATTAGTTCTAAAAACAAGAGGTGCAGATCAATGATTCTAAAACCAGCACTGTCATTTGGGCTTAATTGATTGCCCAAGTTTACCTGGCAGCTCCTTGCAGCAAATCAACCCATGCCGTGACTGTGGCAGACACTTTTGGTCCCTCCAGCACTCCCCCTATCCCAGCCCTGACGTCAGCTGCCGCTCACGGGGACCATCCCTGTGTGAGTTTGGTCACACTGGCAGCATGTTGCCTTCAAGAGCGTGTTCCATGACCCTCTGACTTTCTGCCTCGGAGCCTTCTCTGAAGAGGCAGGAGAGCTCAGCCTGGAAATGCGGGGGAGGGAATGCCGCAACCAGTGCAGACAGGACCTGGTGGGAAAGCCCAGCCTCTCTTCCTTTTTGGACAGTTCTGTGTCCTTCTCAGAGCTGCCTGTGGAATCAAGAGCCACTGCCTCCAGCACGGTCTTACTGTGCGGGCTCTCCCTCGTTCCCTGCTCACTCTCCTGCTTCCTGCGCTTACCTGTCAAATAACCCACCTGCATCCAAGTCCTTGTCTCAGGCTCAGTTTTCCCAGAAACCCATGGTAAGACAGCGGCCAACAAGGACATTCACAGCAGTTTTCTTTGAAGAGTGTGACTTACCCGCGATCACTCAGCCACTGGCTGCTTTCTGAGGAGTTCGGTTGGGGCTGACATTGCCACTGGATTGGCCAGCTCGATGGCATGAAAAATGTGGCCTTGGTAGTCCGATCCTTTGTGTGTGCCAGACCAAAGCCAAAGTTCTCGGGATTTTTTTTGTTTGTTTTCTTCTAAGTGAAATAAATTTACATACAGTGAAATGCATATTGTAAGTGGATAATTCAGTGCATATTGACAAGTGCATAGACCCATGTAATCAGCATCCCAGTTGAGATGTGGAACTTTTTCTGTACCACACCCTGTAACATAGCCCAAAGACTTCCCTCATGCCCCTTCCAGCCACGGACAACCACTGACCTGATTGCTAGCACTTTGGATTAGTTTGTTCTTGAACTCGAGGTAACATGTTCATACAGTATTTATTCTTTAGTGTCTACCTCCTTTTACTCAACATAATGTTTTTGAGATTTATCATTTTGTTGCATACCAATAGCTTGTCCCTTTCATTGCTGAGTAGTATGTGCTTGTATGAATACACCATAGTTTGATTACCCATTCTCTTGTTGACAGATATTTGAGTTGCTTCCGTTTGGGGCCTATTATGAATAAAGCTGCTATTAACATTCATGCACAAGTCTTTGTATGGATATATATTTTCATTTCTCTTGGGTAAATACCTAAGAGGGGAAGTCTGATAGTTTAACTTTTAAAAACTCTTCTTCAAAGTGAATGTACCATTTTCCATTCCCACAAGAGACATAGGAGAGTTCCATTTGTTCCACTTTCAATATTTGGTTTTGTCAGTCTTGTAATTTTAGCTGTTCTTATCAGAGTGGCCAAATTGCCTTTTTTTTTTTTTTTTTTTTGGTGAGGAAGATTGACCCTGAGCTTACATCTGTTGCCAATCTTCCTCTATTTTGCTTGAGGAAGATTGTTGGTGAGCTAACATCTGTGCCAATCTTCCTGTATTTTGTATGTGGGATGCCAACATAGCATGGCTTGGTAAGCAGTGTGTGGGTACACATCCAGGATTTGAACCTGTGAACCCAGGGTGGCCAAAGGGGAGTGTGCAAACTTAACCACTACACCACTGGACCAGCCCCCAAATTGCTTTTTTTTTTTTTGAGGAAGATTAACTCTGAGCTTAACCATCTACTGCCAATCCTCCTCTTTTTGCTGAGGAAGACTGGTCCTGAGCTAACATCCGTGCCCATCTTCCTCCACTTTATATGTGGGATGGCTACCACAGCATGGCATGCCAGGCAGTGCCATATCTGCGCCCGGGATCCAAACTAGCCAACCCCAGGCCACCAAAGTGGAACGAGTGAACTTAACCACTGCGCCACCGGGCCGGCTCCCCAAATTGCTTCTTAAGGAGAACGTGATGGTCTGGATTGTTGTTTGGGGTGAATATTATTGACTGCCCTCCAATGGTGGACAGTGTACATTTCCCATCCCCATTGATATTGGGCTTAGTCATGTGAATTGGTTTGGCCAATGGAAGTTTAACGGACACGATAGAAGCAAAAGTGTGCGATGTCCTGGTGCAGAGAGCGTTGCCTTCTAACACTTCTGCCAATGCCATGAGAAGAACACGTCCCGCCCATCCACTGATCCAATAAGGAGAGGAGATGTGGAGAAGAGTTACCCCCAAACTGCTGCTCAGAGCTGAATGCAGTTAAGACCAGTCACCTCGGACACTTGGAGAATAAACGATTATTATTTTAGGCCAATGGGTTGTGGGAGGATTTGCTATGAAGTGTTACTGTGGTAGTGATTAATTGCCACAATAGAGACAGGTGTCCTTGTCAAGTTTGTCCAACTACCTGGGAGCCTAACTGTCCCACTCAGCGAAACTGAAGGCTAACGCCTGCATTTAGCCAAGAGTGAAGAGCTGTGTTCTAGCAACTCCAGGCAACCTTGAACCCTCTACCAAGCAATATTTATCAAAGCCTTGATTGAAAAAAGGCAATACTTACAGAGGGCTGCCTGAAAGTTATGCCACCCGTCCGTTGCCTGAGTTCTCTAGGATGTCTCTCTGCATTAATCCCAGGGGGCAGAGAGATGTATCCCAGCACTGAATTGTTTTCATTCTCTCAGAGCAGCTTCTGCTGGGTTGTGCTTTGGCATTACCCCATCAAGGTATCCTGGAGGGAATTTAGTGGAAAACTTTCCTGACAGTTGTGCTTGTTCGGGCGTGGTTGAGGATGCTCTATGAAATCCTAGGGGTGAGAAATTGTTTCCAGTTTGAGAACCAGGGACAATTGGGATTTCCTAAATGGTGCTGAGTTTTTATTACATTGTAAATCATGTGACTGCTCCAGTTTCTTTCTTTGCTACAGCCAGCACAAAATTCAGGTCAAATTTGAGGCCCACTGTATCTAACCTTTGAGCATGCATTTTTAAAACTGTCTTCTCTCCTGGCTATTCTCTAATATTCTCAATCAAGTAATTGAAAGTTTTATTTCGTCTTCTTTTTATGTATGAGGTTGGTGGGGATTTGGTTGCAGAATTTGGTGGTAGTTATCCCTGGTTCTACCATCCCCCAGACTGCCTTGTTTCATCATGGGGTCCTCCCGCTTAGTTATTCTCATCAGTTCTGCCTCCAGGTCCCATTACTTGGTCCTCTTTAGTTCAGCAAACATGTACTGAGCACACACAATGTGCCAACTCTGTCCTCGGCACTGAGAAAAATTATGAACATGATGGGGGTCTTGCCCTCAAGGCACCTGCAATCTATTGAAGGAAGCAGACAAGGATTGGATACCTACGTCTGTCCTCAATGCAAATTTGGAAGAACAGGAGCGCCTGCGTCATGGACTATTGAGGGGATCAAGTTAGCATGACATGAATAGAGTGCTCGACCCTCAGCAAGTACTCAGTGAAGTGTGTTATAATTGTCATTATTGTATTCTTATTTCTTGAGTACTTTGAAATCATTTTATCTACTAATCCTGTCTCCACTGTCTCATTACACCAAACTGCCCCCAAATGTTTTTGTTTCTGCTAGAGTGGTCTTTAGAATAGAACTTTTCTTATTATAAATAAATAAATAAATATATGTATGTATACATGCAATGAAATATTAACATTTTCTGTGACCCAGGTTAAGTATCTGATTGATAAAGACTGAGACTTTGCCAATAAACATGGGGATATCTGGAAGACATCCAGAGATCTGGAGATTCCCTACACCCTACACTCTTCCTCAACGCTTCCCACTTTAGTCCCCTCCCATCCTCACTCAAGTTTCTCTCTCCGTTAAGAATGGGTAGTGGAGCCAGCCCTGATAGCCTAGTGATTAAAGTTTGATGAGCTCCACTTCAGCAGCCCGGATTTGCTTCCTGAGTGCAGAACCGCACCACCCTCTCACAGTAGCCATGCTGTGGCAGTGGCTTGCATACAAGAACCAGAAGAATTTACAACTGTACACAACCATGTACTGGAGCTTTGCAGGGTTGGGGGGAGGGTGGAGGAAGAAAAAAGGAGGAAGATTGGCAACAGATGTTGGCTTAGGCCGAATCTTCCCCTGCAAAAAAAACCCACAAAAAACAAAAATGCAAAAGAAGCTTAAGGCATAAACCAGACAGCTATTTAAAAAAAAAAAGAATGGGTTGTGGACAATATTGGTGCTTCTCCTAGGTACCCTCAGATCACTTGTTACTATTTTTGTGGGTCCCTGGCTTTGGTGTGCTTTTCCTTACAAGGGCCTGCATACATGGCTCTTTCTCACAGAACTGCCCTCAGGCTACCAGAGCTGGCTTTGGGAAGTGCCTGGGAATGGATCTAAGATTCTGCACCCAGTTCCAGTGTGGGTTTTTTTTTTTTTTCCCTACCACCAAGCAATTCTCCAACACCAGCTGGATATCCCACAATCAAATTCAATTTTGACACTACCTGAAGAAAGTGTCAGATCTCACAGGTTAAGGTCTCAGTCCTACAAGATTTCCCATCCATCCCACCACCCCCAGACACAAGTTGCAAGTCTAGGTTGTCACTTATGCTTTGACCAACTGGCTGTAGATTGGAGGTTCCAACGACGCCCTCCTTGGGTTTGATTAATTTGCTAGAGTGGCTCACAGAACTGAGAGAGACATTTTACTTACTAAAGCACCAGTTTATTATGAAAGGATATAACTCAGGACCAGACAGATGGGAGAGATGCATAGAGCATGGGACGGGGAAGGGGTGTAGAGCCTCCATGCCCTCTCCCAGTGCACCACTCTCCCCAAATCTCCACATGGTCACCAACGCAGAACTTTTGGGTTTTTATGGAGGCTTCATTACATGGGCACTATTGATTAAACCGTTGGCCATTGGCAATTGAACTCAATCTCTTGTTTCTCCCCTCACCAGCAGATGGGGGATGGACTGAAAGTTCCAACCCTCTAATCACATGGTTGATTCCACTGACAACCTGCCCCCATCCTTTTTTTTAATTTAATTTTTATTGAGTTAATGCTAGGTTACAATCTTGTGAAATTTCAGTTGTACCTTATTGTCAGTTGTGTTGTAGGTACACCACTTCACCCTTTGTGTCCCCCACCCCCACCCCCGCTTTCCCCTGGTAGCCACTAATCTTTTCTCTTTGTCCACATTTTTAAATTCCTTACATGAGTGAGTCACACAGAGATTGTCCTTCTCTATCTGGCTTATTTTGCTTAACATAATTCCCTCAAGGTCCATCCATGTTGCTGCAAATGGGACGATTTTGTTCTTTTTTATGACTGAGTAGTATTCCATTGTATATATATACACCACATATTCTTTATCCAATCATCTGTTGATGGGCACTTAGGTTGCTTCCACATCTTTGCTATTGTAAATAATGCTGCAATGGACATTGGGGTGCATGGGACTTTTGGAATTGCTGACTTCAAGCTCTTTGGATAGATACCCAGTAGTGGGACAGTTGGATCATATTGTAGTTCTATTTTTAATCTTTTGAGGAATCTCCATACTGTTTTCCATAGTGGCTGCACCAGTTTGCATTCCCACCAGCAGTGTATGAGGGTTCCTTTTTCTCCACAACCTCTCCAACATTTGTTACTATTTGTTTCAGTTATTATTGTCATTCTAAAGGTGATATCTTAGTGTAGTTTTGATTTGCATTTCCCTGATGATCAGTGATGATGAACATCTTTTCATGTGCCTGTTGGCTATTCATATATCTTCTTTGGAGAAATGTCTGTTCATGTCTCCTGCCCATTTTTTGATCGAGTTGATTTTTTGTTGTTGAGTTGTGAGAGTTCTTTATATATTATGGATATTAAGCCTTTGTCAGATGTATGACTTGCAAATGTTTTTTTCCGGCTGGTGGGTTGTTTTTTTGTTTCAATCCTGTTTTCCTTTGCCTTGAAGAAGATCTTTAGTCTGATGAGGTCCCCTTTGTGTATTCTTTTTACTGTTTCCCTTGTCTAAGAAGACACGGTGTCCAAAAAGATCCTTTTAATACTGATGTCAAAGAGTGTACTGCCTACATTTTCTTCTAGAAGCCTTATGGTTTCAGATCTCACTTTTAGGTCTTTGATCCATTTTGAGTTTATTTTGGTGAATGGTGAAAAAGAATGGTCAATATCCATTCTTCTACATGTGGTTTTCCAGTTTTCCCAGCACCATTTGTTGAAAAGACTTTCTTTTCTCCATTGTATGCCCTCAGCTCCTTTGTCGAAGATTAGCTGTTCATAGATGTGTGGTTTTATTTCTGGGCTTTCAATTCTGTTCCATTGATCTTTGCACCTGTTTTTGTACCAGTACCATGCTGTTTTGATTACTGTAGCTTTGTAGTATGTTTTCAAGTCAGGGATTGTGACACCTCCAGCTTTGTTCTTTTGTCTCAGCATTGCTTTAGCAATTCAGGGTCTTTTGTGGCCCCATATGAATTTTAGGATTCTTTGGTCTATTTTTGTAAAGAACGTCATTGGGATTCAGATTGGGATGGCATTGAATCTGTAGATTGCGTTAGGTAGAATGAACATTTTCACTATGTTTATTCTTCCAATCCATGTACATGGAATGTCTTTCCATCTCTTGATGTCATCAACAATTTCTTTCAGAAAAGCCTTGTAATTTTCATTGTATAGGTCTTTCATTTTTTTAGTTAAGTTCACCCCGAGGTATTTTATTCTTTTTGTTGCAGTTGTGAATGGTATTGTGTTCTTGAGTTCTCTTCCTGTTAGTTCGTTATTAGAGTATAGAAATGCTACTGATTTATGCAAATTGATTTTATATCCTGCAACTTTGCTGTAGTTGTTGATTACTTCTAAAAGTTTTCCAATGGATTCTTTGGGGTTTTCTATATATAAGAGCATGTCATCTGCAAACAGTGAGAGTTTCACTTCTTCCCTCCCTATTTGGATTCCTTTTTCTTGCCTAATTGTTCTGGCCAAAACCTCCAGTACTATGTTAAATAAGAGTGGTGATAGGGGGCATCCTTGTCTCGTTCCTGTTTTCAGGGAGGTGGTGTTCAGTTTTTGCCCATTGAGTATGATGTTGGCTGTGGGTTTGTCATATATGGCCTTTATTATGTTGAGGTACCCATCTATCCCCGCTTTGTTCAGAGTTTTTTATCATAAATGGCCATTGGATCTTGTCAAATGCTTTCTCTGCATCTATTGAGATGATCATGTGGTTTTTATTCCTCAGTTTGTTGATGTGGTGTATCACGTTGATTGATTTGTGGATGTTGAACCATTCCTGTGTCCCTGGTATGAATCCCACTTGATCATGATGTATGATCCTTTTGATGAATTTCTGAATTCTGGTTGCCAAAATTTTGTTTAGAATTTTTGCATCTATGTTCATCAGCGATATTGGCCTGTAGTTCTCCTTTTTCATGCTGTCCTTGTCAGGCTTTGGTATCAGTATGATGTTGGCCTCGTAGAATGTGTTAGGAAGTGTTCCGTCCTCCTTAATTTTTTGGAATAGCTTGAAAAGGATAGGTATTAAATCCTCTCTGAAAGTTTGGTAGAATTCCCTGAGAAAGCCATCTTGTCCTGGGGTTTTATTCTTTGGGATGCTTTTGATGGCTGTTTCAATCTGTTTCCTTGTGATTGGTCTGTTCAAATTGTCTGCTTCTTCTTGACTAAGCTTTAGGAGATTCTAGGAGTCCAAGAATTTATCCATTTCGTCTAGGTTATCCATTTTGTTGGCATAGAGTTTTTCGTAGTATTCTCTTATAATCCGTTGTATTTCTGTGGAGTGTGTTGTTATTACTCCTCTTTCATTTCTGATTTTCGTTATTTGAGCTTTCTCTCTTTTTTTCTTTGTAAGTCTGGCTAGGGGTTTGCCAATTTTGTGTATCTTCTCAAAGAATCAGCTCTTTGTTTCATTGATCCTTTCTACTGCTTTTTTTGCTTCAATGGCATTTATCTCTGCTCTGATTTTTATTATTTCTCTCCTTCTGCTGACTTTGGGCTTTGTTTTTTCTTCTTTCTCTAATTCAGTTAGTTATAGTTTAAGATTGCTTATTTGGGATTTTTCTTGTTTGTTAAGATGTGTCTGTATTGTGATTTATTTTCCTCTTAATACAGCTTTTGCTGTATCCCATATAAGTTGGTATGGCATGTTATCATTTTCATTTGCCTCCAGGTATTTTTTGATTTCTTCTTTAATTTCTTCAATGATCCATTGCTTGTTCAATAGCATATTGTTTAGTCTCCACATCCTTGTGCCTTTCTCAGCTTTTTTCTTGTAATTAATTTTTAGCTTTATAGCATTATGATCAGAGAAGATGCTTGATATTATTTCAATTTTTTAAATTTGTAGAGGCTTGCCTTGTTTCCCAACATATGGTCTATTCTTGAGAATGTTCCATGCATGCTTGAGAAGAATGTGTATTCTGCTGTTTTTGGATGGAGTATTCTATATATGTGTATTAAGTCCAACTGGTCTAGCTTTTCACTTAATTCCACTGTTCCCTTGTTGATTTTCTGTCTGGATGATCTGTCCATTGATGTGAGTGGGGTGTTGAGGTCCCATACTATTATTGTGTTATTTTTGATATCTTCTTTTAGGTTTGTTAATAGTTGCTTTATGTACTTTGGTGCTCCTGTGTTGGGTGCATAGATATTTATAAGCGTTATTTCTTCTTGATGAAGAGTCCCTTTGATCATTATATATAGGCCCTCTATGTTTCTCTTTACATTCCTTATCTTGAAATCTGTTTTGTCTGATATAAGCATTGCGACACCTGCTTTCTTTTGTTTGCTATTAGCTTGTAGTATTGTCCTCCACCCCTTTACTCTGAGCCTGTGTTTGTCCTTGGAGCTAAGATGTGTTTCCTGGAGGCAGCAAATTGTTGGATCTTGTTCTTTAATCCATTTTGTCACTCTGTGTCTTTTTATTGGAGAGTTCAATCCGTTTACTTTGAGGGTGATTATTGATGCGTGACGGCTTAATGCTGTCATTCTGTCACTCGTTTTCTGGTTTTCCTGCATTTCCTTTGTTTCTCATCCTGTGTGTTTTGGCCTACCCATTGACTTCTGCAACTTCTTATGCTGGGTTTCTTAGATTTTTCCTTATTTATGTTTTGTGTGTCTGTTCTGTTTTTTAGTGTAGTGGTTACCCTGACATTTGTATTCGGAATCTCGTGTATAACATAGTCCATTTTCTGGTGGTCTCTTACTTCCTTAGCCTAGACTGATTCAGTCCCTTTCCTCCTCCCCTCCTAAACTGTTATTATCATCTCTTATTCCAACCTGTTTTGTGAGTTTGTGGTTAAAGTGATAAGATCGTCTTTACTTTTGCTTTGGTGATTTACTTCCCTTTAGCCTAATGCTATGGTTGAATATTTGCTATCCTATTCTGATTCTATCTATTTGTCTCCCTACTCTGTGATTTGTGACCCCTTTCTCCCTTTTTTTCTTTTTTCAGATATGAGACCCTTCTTGAGGATTTCTTGTAGTGGAGGTCTTGTGGCTACAAAGTCCCTTAGCTTTTGTTTGTCTGGAAAAGATTTAATTTCTCCCTCATATCTGAAGGATATTTTTGCTGGATAGAGTATTCTTGGCTGAAGATTTTTATCCTTTAAAGTTTTGAATATGTCATTCCAATCTCTCCTAGCTTGTAAGATCTCTGCAGAGAAATCTGCTGAAAGTCTGATAGGGGTTCCTTTGTAGGTTATTTTCTTCTGCCTTGCTGCCCTGAGTATTCTTTCTTTGTCCTTCATTTTTGCCATTTTTACTACTATATGCCTTGCAGTAGCTCTTTTTACATTGACAAATCTAGGAGATCTGAAAGCTTCCTCCACACACATTTCTCTCTCAATTCCTAGATTTGGGAAGTTCTCTTCTATTATTTCATTGAGCACACTTTCTGCTCCATTTTCCTTTTCCACTCCCTCAGCAATTCCGATTATTCTTAAGCTGCATTTTCTCATTAAGCCAGCTATTTCTGGAAGATTTTCTTCAGTTCTTTAAATTCTTAGTTCTCTTTCTTTCTCTGTTTGGAGCCATTCAGCCTGTCTATCTTCGATTATGCTAATTTTCTCCTCTATGATGTCCACACTGGCATTCAGGGAATCCATATTCTGTTTTATTTGATCCACTGTATTTTTCATTTCTCGTATTTCTGATTGATTCTTCTTTACAGTTTCAATCTCTTTGGTGAAGTAATTTCAGAACTTGTTGACTTGTTTCTCTATATTTCCGTTTACCTCATTGAGTTTTTTGATGATAGCTACTCTGAATTCATTGTCACTTAGTTTACCTATTTCCAAGTCCTCAGGACATAATTCTGTGTTTTTATTGTTTTCTTTTTGGTCTGGAGCTTTTATAAATTGCTGGATGGTAGAGGAGCGGTTTTTGCGCATACTATTATTTGGTTGCAGTTACAGCCTGTCGCCACTAGATGGGGGTTGAGAGCCACGTGTTCTGAGCCCTCCTCCTTCAGCTACGACGGCAGCCTGCAGCGTGGGTTGGGGGAGGAGGGGTGCTTTCTCTCCCGCACAGACCTGGATTCCGATCAGCTCTCGCCCTCTGGTTTCCTGGGGCCCTGGCTTGATGGGGTCCCCCCATGTGAGAGCTTTCCCCTGTTAGAGGGTTTCCCCTGCGTGGGTGGTGGGAGTCCTGGATGATCCTGTGGATGCACGGCCCCTCCCCCGCTCCTTCCCACACCTGCAGCAGCGATCCCAGTCTCTAGGGGAGGGCGCGAAGTTCTCTCCTACCCCATTCCAGCTCCTCTGAGGGTGGCTCCAGCCTCTCCACCCTCTGTCGTTTGGCTGCTGTGGGTCTTTGACGATTTCTGTTATTAGGATTCTTTTTGGTTGGAAAGCAGTTGCTCTTTTTGGTTGTAGTTTGGAGGGGAGAGAGTCCTGGGTGAGCTCACTCCACCATGTCGCTGATGTCACTCCTCCACCTGCCCCCATTCTTAGGTGCCTTCCAAAAGTCACCTCATTAACATAGTGGAAGACACCTTTGTCCCCCTCATCACTTAGTAAATTACAAGGGTTTTAGGAGCTCTGTGCCAGAAATGGGGATGAAGACCAAATATATATTTCTTAATCGTAATAATAATAAATACTCTTCACACGACTTTGCCTAAGCACAACCTTGTGGATTTTGTCCCATTCCCATCCTGCTTCCCCCAGTCCCTTACTGGTTCCCCCAGGAGCACTTTCTTAATAAATCACTTGCACATAAGTCTTTATTTCAGGGTCATCTTCTAGGAAACTAGATGTAAGGTGGAATAAAATGGGTATGGAAGCAAATGGAGAGCACAACAGTTGCTAAGGAAGGGAAATCTCTGTGAGGGGCTGCTCTCACCTTCACTTACCACACATGGGAGCATTTTGGGTGGTGGGTGTGGAGAGTGGGCTTAGAGAGCTTCACAAAGCACAGTCACTGGTTTGGCCTTGGAATGAAAAGAGTGCAACCCAGAACTGCCTTCCTTCTCGACATGTTTCACTTTGAGCTCCAAGACAAGCACGTCTAAGACTAGCAGCCTCCATTCACTCCCTCAGATTTTAGTTTTCAGTTCAGGTAATAAAGAATTATAACTAAAGGATCCTTGTGCCTTCTTGAAAGATGAATCACAAAGGGGTCCAGCATCATATCCGTTCATAGTAAAGTGCCCTATTAACATTTCTTGAAATCACTGCTTTTTTTTGGTTTTAAAATTCCATAATTCCACGAGTGGATGATCCACAGGAGGGTGAGCAGGCAAGACTTTGAGAGAATCTAGAGTTGCTATCTTTGCAGGAAATATTCGTAGTTGTGTGCCACTGGCTTGGCTTATATGACAGAACCTATATTTAGGATCACAAAGCATTTGCCGGGGTCTCCAAAAATTTAAGAAGGAAAAGGAAAAAAGGAGGGAGGAGGGAAACTGTGTATACACTTAAAGTATTTTAAAACTTTCCTCTTAATAAATTAAAAAATGTTTTCATTTGTCTTTGATAAAAAGACCACTGTTTTGAATATCAAAAAGTCACTTAGAATCATCCTCACACCAATTCAGATGAGGACCTTGTCTTGGGATTTCCCAAATCTTGTCCTTTTAAAACAAGAACAAGCATGTAAACAAGCTGTGTTAAGGAAATCACCAGCACATAGAGAGAAAAGATTATCATTTTTTAAACAAAATTCTCTTTCATTTGGGTTGAAACTAATTCTTGAATCCTATTGTGATTAAGCTGAGTGAGCACAGACTTAAACCAGCAAGTTCTGCTGGAAGACTCCTTCTGGGTGAAATTCTGTATAAATTGAGAGGATGAGGCACCCCACATCACAATATGACTTCTCCCAACATCTTGTCTTTTTATCATCAACAACAAACACGCGTCAAGCACCTGTTATGTGTCTCGCTGAATTGCATGCTGGACATGTTTTTAATGTCTATTTAAGGAGGACTTTACCTGTAAGTGGTTTTCAAGGCCATTGAAAGAAAGACAGTTTAGTTGTACAGGAGGCTCAGCTCTAGAGGACAAAGGGACGCAGGCAGAGCAATATGCATGGTGATCTCCTTGACGCTGGGCATGACGGGTTTGCTCAGAGCAGGGGGGCCTCTAATCCTGCTATGTAACAAGAGGTGGGTTGGGTGGGTGTTCCAGGCAGCTGGGGGCACCAATCCACCAACAGTTCTCATTCCTGTGGCCCTGAAGTAAGTAGTTATCCCTTTTTGAGAAATTACTCCAGGAAGTCTGTGTCAAATAAACACACAGGTCTTTCAGCCGGGGGCATGTTGTGGCTCTGCAGTAACTCATTTTGGGTCTAATGGTTACCTACCTCTCTGAGGACTCAGATCTTGGCCCCAAATCTCCTCCTCTTGCTCACTGGACAATTAGAGACTACAGTGGCACTGTTTCCTGGCTCAGTACACGTTCCTCTCTCTGCTGTAAGTAGCCCCTTCCTTTACCTTTGGGAAACAATGGCTGTGAGAAGCTCTGTATCTATAAGGCCTATAGGAAGCTGTGAATGTAGGAATTCAGAGTCCAGGACATGAAGATGCTGTGTTTGAGCCTTGGTGTTGCTGCTTAGCAGCTGAGTTGCCTTGGGCAAGTAACTTACGCTCTCTGAGCTTTAGTTTCCTCATGTATAATACAAGGATAATAACAGCACCTGTCTCCTGCTGAGTGTTAAGTGACTGTATCTATGCACCTGGCACACGCTGGGTGCTAAATCAGGTTAACGATGATCATCACCACCCTCACTGTCAATTGTACTCTCGGTAGGAATGTCAGTCAATATCTCCTGGCCATTCCAGAGGATGGGCACGTGACCCACACTAGGCCAATCAGACTTTTTCTCCTGGGAATTTGATTCTTGAACAAAGTGAAAGGGCAGAGAAATTCGTGGAGCAAATTTAACCAGGGAGGATGCCAGGAGGATGCTGCCCATGTGTGTTTGCCTCTCAGCTCCCTGGATGGCTGGGTCCCTGTCCTTCCAAAGACCTGGCTCTTCAGGTTCCCCTTTGGACCTTCAGAGCCGTCCCATGCCCTTCCAACACACCCTTGTTTTGCTAAGTTATGCAGAGTCTGTTTCCGTTGTTTGTAATCAAAGCACCGTGGCCAACATAGGGACCCCCAGTGACATTGGGGACACTGCAGTCTTGGTGGTTTTGATTCAAGTCCCCTGACCCACTTGCTTAAGCACATTCCCTGGAATGAGAAAAGGTCAAAGGGCTATGAATCCCTAAGATAACTTTAAAGGCTTCAGCTTTTAGAGGTGTGGTGCACAGCAGAGATCACCAGCCAGATCCCCTTCAAGGAAAAACTTGTTGCCCAACTGCATAAAAAGTGACCCCAAAATTAATTGGCATGAAATAATCAATTAATTTGCTCATGGATTCTATGGGTGAGAAATTTAGAGAGAGCAGAGTGGGGACAGCTTGGCCTTGCTCCAAAAGGTCTACAGTCTCAGCTGGAAGACTCCAAGGCTGGGGCTGGAATCAGCTGACAGCTCATTCACTCACACAACGGCGTTTGATACTGGCTATTGGCTGAGACCTCTACCGGGGATGTGGCCAGAACACCTACCTGTGGCCTCTCCCTGTGGCCCAGCCTTCCTCAAAACATAGTATCTGGGTTCCAAAGGCCAGTGTTGGGAATCAGACCTAGCCGGGTAAAGCGGTATGGCCTTTTATGACATGGCTTCAGAAGTCACAGAGTGTCACTTCCCCCCAAATCTATTTGTACCTAATTTGAAAGAGAGGGGAAATGGACACCAGCTCTTGGTGGAGGAGTAGCAAAGTTCTGGAAGAGCATGTGGGACCAAAAATATTGCTTTGGCTATTTTTGGAAAATGCAATTTGCCACGCATACATTCCTTTAGAGAGAAAATAGAAACAGTGAGATTTGGCTCAACAGGAGAGCTGTAGCTTAGCCACTGCGGATGCAATAAGGAAATATACAAACATCTGGCTGTAAAAGGAAAAAATGGCGAAAACATACAGATAATGTGAAATAGCCATGTGTTTGTATCTTGGAAATAAAAACATTACAACAAGCTTGGAAACACCTCAATGGTTAGCCTCGTGTAGAGCACTGGTTCCTAACTTGAGCCCATGATCCAAACTATGGAAATTGTAAAGTCACTCAGAAAGATGCTGTTCCCTCACCACCACCCTTCAATGCAACCACAAGGCCATGTGAAGGAGGGCGAGTTTGGAAGTGTAAAGAGAAGGCTGGACTTGGCTGGTAGTAAAAGTCATGCTTCTGCCTCATAGATACGATGCTGGAAGTGAGCCAGCTACTGCTTGACAGGCTGGAAACTGATGCCACCTTTGCTTCTGGAGCAGATGCTGCCCGTGCTCTGCTCACATTGTCTTGGCACTCACCATTCTTGTGCGTAGTGGCCCTATGGTCTTTTGTTATCAGCACCCATCACTGGCCAGGAAAGACATCGGGCAGAGCCCTCTCTGCTCCAGAACTTGCTCAGCCCATGCACAGGGCAGGCCAGAAGTGCCAGGAGACTAATGCCCCAGGAGCAGCCCTCAACACATGGAAGACGGAGGACAGCTCTGTGGGATGAAACAGAAGTGTGTTGTAGACAGTATTCTGGGGCCCAGCAAGACTGAGCCTCCCCCTTCCTATGTTTCAGTGCTTCACTCCCCACCAGTGCTGCTTGGCATCAACTCCAAATAAACTTGTCTTCAAATCCCAGTCTTAGCACTGGCCTCTGTAGAATTCCAACTGAAACCCATCTATGATCCTGGGATAAAGGAAAATGGCAGGGGATGGGGGTCAAAGAAGCAACCCAGCTGGGGTTGTTGAGAAGAGGGAATCGAAATTTTAGGTCTGTCTGGGTATTAGGATAATCACTGTCACATGTGATAATGATCAGTTTTCAAAAATGGCTATATTTGAGGGCTAGCCCCGGTGACCTAGTGGTTAAGTTTGGCATGCTCCACTTTGGCGGCTCTGGTTCGGTTCCCTGGCATGGACCTATACCACATATTGTTAGTTGCCATGCTGTGGTGGTGGCTCACATACAAGAAGAGGAAGATCAGCAGCAGATGTTAGCTCAGGGCAAATCTTCCTCAGCACAAACAAAAACAAACAAATAAACAAACAAAATGGCCATATTTGGGTTATTTGCTTTTAAGCTGCAGGGTCACAAAGCCCTATTGATAGGTAATGCAAGGCTACAGGGAGCAAGGTGGGACCTCAGGCAAGTTCCCTGACTGCTACGATTCACTATTCTTACCTGTAAAATGAAAGTAACAATAGTAACTATTGTACAAATGGGTTGTATAAATATTAAGTGCCCCTAATCCCTTAAAACAGTGCCTGGAAAGTAGCAAAGGTTCAGTAAATGTCAGCTCTTTTTATATTCAGGAAGTCTGCTCTTGGAAGCCTTAGAGGCACCTGAACTAAAACTGATCCAAACCTGGACTCACCAACTTCCCCCAAACCCATTGTCTATCAGTAGTCTACACTGGATCACTTAGAATGATTAGATGCTAATAGTTGAAAAGCAACTTGAACTGGCCTTAGCAATAAAGGCTTAAACGAGTGACATTTTGGGTTACTTGACACAGGTGACTGAAACCCCCAAGGAGGACTGGTGTTGGGCCAAGTTGGTCCAAAAGCTCAGGACCTGCATCCAGTATCTTTCTTTCTCTTTCCTATCTCTGCCTTCTCAATGCTGGCTTCATCCATGGCAGATGGACTCGTGTGGGCCAGCACTGACTAGATGCTCATTCACACCTGGCACCAGTGGAGTCTCTTCCACCTGGGCTTCAGCCTGAGTGGACCAATGTAGTCCACCACTTATCCCTGAACCAATCAATGGCTAAAGGGAGGGAAAGTGCTGACTGGCTTATAACAGAACCACTTGTCCCACCCCAAGGACCACCATGTCATCCTTAGGAGGGTTCAGGATGGATATGGGGATAAAAATAGGGGTGCAACTTGCAAGAGAAGGAGGAATGAATGCTGGGTGACCAAAAGCACCGGAAAGTATAGACCTCACCTACCTGAGTTTCTGGTGCCTCCTTCCACCAGTTGCTCATTTTAGAAAGCTTGAGTCCTTCCTCTTTCTTTCTCCTCTATCTCCCAATTTCCATGACCTTTTTATTAATGGATCTCCTAAATATCTTTCCAATCCATCCACTTCTCTCCATTCCCATTGCTAAGGTCTTGTCTTGCCCTGGTCACCCCAATGGCTTCAGTAGTGGTTGGAAGTCAGAAACCTCACCTGATGTTTTTAACAGACACTTAATAAAATAGCTATTAACTCTGTAACTGAAAGGATAAAAAGTAAACTCTAAGGTGTCTCAGAATTAGCAACTGCCATTCTAAGCCCAAGGGATAAAACAGAAGAGGTTGGAACTACTGCAACTTTTAAGCATGGAGAAGGGGCTCTGCTCCGTGTTGCTGAAAGCCAGACCCCTGAGGAGGCGCCCTGGCCGGCCTGGGCTGGCGTCTAAGCAGAGGTGATGAGACTACGTCTGCGAGTGTTACAACAACTGCAAAGTGCTTGAGTGGAAGGTGAGCAACTGCTGCTGGGGTGACGGGAGGCCGGGGAGATGCTGTCAAGAACAGGGAGTAATCAGGAACAAGAAACAGGAAGTGTGGCGAGAATGATGTTCATGTGAGGGACTGGAAGGAGCAAGGCTCCTTTGAGTACCCCATATTGTTAGAGCCCAAGCAAAGCAGAAATAAGCTTTGCAGATCCCCAGCCCTGGGACAAAGGATGAGCTTGGAACGGAGAGACAAGATCTTAATCACTGGCTTCCTAAACAGCCTCCCTTTCCACTCTTCATTTCTCAATCTATCCTCCATCTCCACTGCCCCAGCTAGTATCCAAATGCATCGTGACTGGACCGTGAGGAGTGATAGCAGTTCCAACAGGGAAGAGTGTGGGGCGGGGCAAGGATTTGCAGCCGTGCTGGAAAGGAGAGAAGGCACACTCCAGTGGCCGGGACCCTGCTCGCACTGTGAGTGGAGATTTAGATTTTGCAAAACAATCCTTCTGTGAAATTAGCCTTGAGAATTTTAATGTTATTGGCTTTGTAGGGTTTCTTTTGCTTTGAATTTGCAAAATATTTAATAGTTGCATAAGAGTTATAACCCAAACAGGTTAATATGTATCTGTACTTACTTAAGTAACAGTTTTATTATAATAAAAATAAGTCAACATTGAGGATCCTCAAGACATTTTTTCCTCTAAACTGGGTTCATGCATTACTCAAAGTGACAAAAGAGAAGATGTCACCTGCCTCGTGGCCGGTTGCCCTGACCCCACAGGACCCTAGCCTGCCAGATGGGGAAACGGCAGATCCATGAGCACATGTGAGGCAGCAACACTGTCATGCGTTTGGATGTGTTGAGAGCTCAAGAAGGATGGAAGACATAACAGCAACAGGAGGCCAGCTAGGTGATGGGGCTGAGGGGTGGTTCAGGAAGGATAGGCAGAGAGGCATTGGATACTGTTAAATACAACTCTTTGTGCTTAGAAACGTTGCTGCTCATTAATCTTCCATCTGTATTAATTTAACGAAAGTGTAGATGTGCTGAGGGAACAGAGAAAAATGATGAGGGACTGTCAGAGAAGATGGATGATATGGCATTTGAGTTGGGCCTTTAAAGATTGAAGAGGCCTTAAGAAATAGAGAACCAAGGGAAAGGCGTGCCAGGTTGAGGGAACACATGAGCCAAGGCAGGGCTCGGAATGGCCCACTTAGGATACCTGAAGGGGTGGGAGATGATGCGAGAGGTTGTAAAGCACCAGGTTATTGCAGGTAAGGGACTTGATTCTGAAATAAAGTTGGAGATCCTCTGCTGTTTAATGAGGGAGGCGGGGCAAAATCCAAACTGGTTAACATCATTCTCATTTTTCCATTAAGTAAGGTGAGATCAGAGACACGTGATACCCTAAGATCACAGGGCAATTTCAACGGGCGTGGAGAAGCTGTACCTGTCTTCTGCATCTTAGTCCACGAGGGATGTTCCGTGTTTTGCTGGCAGTTCAGGGAAAAGATGGGTTAACACTGTGCTTGGCGCGAATCCTAGTCAAATGTCTCATTTGCATATCTCTCTGGCTTGCAGGGAGGGAACCATCCACATCATCCCAGACTCTGTTCTGGAGAAATTGAGACTGGAGGTGTTCACAGGCCCCAGTTCATCTGGGAGATGTATAACCATGCAACTCTCCCTGGGCTGCCATTAGCGCTTATCTGAAAAGGCCAACAGCTCCTGCCCTGTAAATTATACCTCATTTCTTTAAAAAATGTGTGTGGATGGAGAAGGGGCAAAGGGATGCACAGGAGGAAACCAGGAGAGGGGGTGCTGCCAGTAAGGGTAAATAGATAAAATAAATGGGCCCTGTGCATGCCTTTTGACCATTTTGCTTTAGTCTATTGATTTGGATTTTTCCCCCTACCCTGGGAGTAATCAATTTTTCAGTGGATGGGCGGAATACAATAATTTCAAGCAAACTCTTCAAATGGGTTGTCATTAATTTCCCTTTTCTGGTCCTTGTTCACTCCAAGTCAGATGTGTTTAGCTTTCTGCAAACAGCAGTGCAGGTCCACCCTAGGGATTTTCTGGGGCTGATTGCACAGGACAGGGAATGCAGGCTTGGGAGGGGGCAAGCAGAGCTGGTGCGGACTAATGAAGGCACTGTGTTTGCTCATCTTTACAGAGTCACTTATTACTGCTAATTGGGAGGGACAGTTCAAATAAGCACAGAGGAGCAGTTATCACACGAGCGTGACATGGTTTTAAAGAGGCCTTTGCGACTTCCTGAACTCCTGCCACAGGCTGGCTGGGCGCCCGGGCCTTGAGGCCTCCATAGAGTGGAGGCTTTGTCAGGGCACCCCATAGAAGTCAGCAGTCTTAAGAAAGCTAGGTTTGGCAAGTCATTGCTGGAAGCCACAGACAGACATGCAGCTGCCTGGGACACTTAGAAAGTCAACAGCTGACGGAAGGGGAGGACTCTGAGCTTGGCTGTAAATGGATTTGAAGATGTGATCGGAATTAATTTGCAGAACATAGTTAGAGGTTGTTTTCTTTAAAGGGCCCAATTGGTTTTAAAGAACATTCATTTGTATGAGCATTCAAATATTAGTAACCCAACTTACGTCTCCTAGGGTTCTGCCACTGTATCTTTTGATTATTTCCTTTGTAAGAAGACATTAATTTCCTCTGCAGTCTATTAAATAGATATGAGTAAATGCACTACATCCATCCCAAATTATGGCCAATATTTCTCAATTATTTGGTTGCATTTGTGCCAACCAAGTAGTCATTAGTCAATGCTATCAAAAGACACCTGGATTTTCCAGATGTTCACAAGGAAGGAATCACAACTGCCTCAATCCATTCATTCTACAAAGGTATTAAGTGCCTATGATAGGCCAGGATCCACTTTACAAACCTGGGACAGAGCCACGAAGGAAATTAAGCCCCTGCAGTCCTGGGTTTCCTTTGCCACGGGAGGTGGGACACAGAGAGCAAGCAAGTCATGAGCAAGGTCATTTCAGACAAGGTACTGGTTGTGAGGACAAGAGAGCAGGAATGTGCTCGTGCCCGTATTTCACTTGGCTTTTCAGACTCCTGTGCTTACTCTTGTGGAAAACAAGATCAAGCAACGCTACAACAGGCCTGCAGTGCAGCCCAGACCTTTGAGGGCATCCTAGATAAGGCTAAGTTCAGTTGCCTGGTTTTAGATACAGGAAATACAAAACCTTCTGATTCAAATTATAATCCCATCCTGAGGAAGTGCGTGGAGGAGATTCTAGTGCTGTACTATTGTTAGTTGAGAAGACTTATCATAAGGCAAGGTTTTGGTGCAAAGCCATGGTACGTTTCCTTGGGGCTGGTTCCATCCTCACTCTCTCTTGGTTCATTGCTGTTCTCACGATTTATACTTCAAAAATATCCACACATTATCATTATCATCCTCATCATAACACATACACATGTCCAGCTGAGAACTTGTAGATGGTAGTACCTCGGGAGAAAAAAGTCATTCTCTCTCTCCTGAACACCGAAAATTGCATTATCTATTTATGCCAAAGGCAGATGCTGTGTATCTGGGCTTCCACTTTGAAAGTATTTTGAAGAAGGTGACAGACCTTCCCCAGTGAAGAGAGCAGACCTAAAAAGGAAAAATGGTTTATGAATTCAGATAACGCCATTCCTGCAAACCTTTGCATTTGTTTTGAAATTTAAATTGGACTAATGAGCTGTTAAATCAGACTAGTGGGTAAGCAGTCAAATGCTTTCCTGGAGAATGTAAGCCTCGGTACTTAATAAGAAATTAGGTTTGAGTTTCTCAGCATGGAAAAATAGGAAATTATTTGCTGAGTGATACATTCCATTTTAGACTTCCTGTGATATATTAAGAATGAATTTGTTGTTCATTGATACCTTCCAAGAGACCCCAACATAGGGAAAACAATGCCCCCTTCACTTCTGCATGAATGCATTCAGTTCTTTTCTTCACATCTGGAAGTCATTTATTTTGCCCTGAGACATCTGCAGGGGCTGTTGACATATGATGGAGGCAGGGGAGCTGGCAAACATGGTGAGACCTTGGGCCATCATCACTCTTGGTGAGGCCTGGCTTTGTCGGAGGCAAGAGGAGAACCCGCTTCCCCACTGGGTGATGAGTACAGGTTGACCAATTAAGAAGCCAGTTGGATATGCTTAAAACGCCTTTGCAGGGGGAAAAGGAATTTATGTTGCTAAAATGAATCCTTCATTTTGAGACCTAAAAGGAAAACGTCTAGCTCAACGCTCTGTGGGATTTCTTTCTTAATGGGCCTGAGCACAAAATGTCTTTTTGTAGGCAGGGATGTATATGTATGTATGAACAGATGTGTAATGTTGAGAATGAGCCATGTTGAGAATGAGCACCAGTGCTCCAAATATGGAATGAAGGATGCAGGAAAGCCCCAGTGACCCTACACCAGCACCTCACTCCCTGAAATGCCCGAAATGCCATCCTTAGAACTTTACGGGGGTGGTAAGCAAAGCCCTTTCCTAGCAGCCTTATTTAGCATGCAAATACCCCGGCAAGGAGCAGTTCTTGGGGTTGCTAAGAGCTCGTGGGCATCTCTAATAATCACAGCAGCTTGATAGGAAGGAAGGAAGAGAGAGCATGATGATGCTATTTAGGGCTAGAGATTGGCAAGGGAATTCCAAAGACTGCTTTGGCCAACTAGACAATTTTAACAAGGGCCTGCCCTACTGAGGACCTAAGGAAGGGGTTTGAATGGCTGAGAAGAAGGAATAGAAGTGCAACATGGGAATCATTCCCAATAAAGCTGAATCCTTTTAGGCTTTCAGAGAGCATGCACAAGGGAGACGGGCAAGAGAAACAGCCTGTTGAAATATACAGTAGGAATGCAATGATGGTGGTGGGGTAAAGGATGATTATGGTGGGGTCCAGAGGAAGACACAAAGGAGAAGGTAGCACCTTTTGGAGACAAAGGGCAAGACATTGAGTTTGGTTCACACCAATGAGCATGCCTTGGCCTAAAGCTAATGTGATAAGATAATAGTCCATGGTATTAATAACTGAAATTTTTTACTTGAAACCCAGGAGCTTCTTCCAGGCCCTAGGGAGGAATCATGTCCTTCTAAATCAGATCTATAAACACTGTCTACTGGATAAGAGGAAGGAAGGGAAAGAGGGGAACTGATGGTCATGGCCTGTGACAGAAAGTTCAGAGGCATAACTTGCAGAATTTTCTTGCCCTTGGAGAGAAGATAAAAGGCACCATGATCTGATCACACAGAGGGAAGGACAAACCACAGGGACAAGAGAGGGTGAGGCTAAGATACCAAGAGAAAACTCCAGAGCAGGCTTACCATCCACAAGACAGGCTAGGAAGTTACAAGGAATTCAGTTATCCAGTCATTCAATAACTATTGAGTGCCAGGATATGCCAGTTACTGCCATAAGCACTTGGGGTACATCTATGAACCAAACAGATAAAGATCTCTGCCCCGTGGAACTTACATCCCAGCTGGGAAGACAGACAGTAGACAAACAGAAATAAATAAAGTACACAGTCTGTTAGAGGGTAAAACATGCCAAGAATAAAAGTAGAAAGAGTGAGGGGATCTGAAGTGGGTTGGGGAGTTATAATTTGGCATACTGATGGTGGGCCTCCCTGAGCCAACTTGCAGCCAAGACATGAAGAGGTGTGGGAATGGGCCAAGTGGGTGGTGTGGTCCTCGTGGCCCATTACGGCTGTCCAGTAAGCCCCCATTTCCAGTAGACAGCCATGCATAGCCTACTTTGGAATGAAACTTGTCTGTGTCTCCCAGATTCTCTTAAGCCTTCCATGACCCATTCTGTGAAAGCCACCACCTTCGGACAAGCCAGCACGCATCCAGAATGAAGGGAGCAGGTGGATTCTTTGAGAAGACGACATGTCATTTAGAAAGACTTGATGATGATCAGAGCAGAATGAGACAGAAACACATGACAAATCTGTCCACTGAGCTAGGATAGCAGTGGGACCCTCAACCAAACGGATTCCTTCTACTTCAGTATATCACCTAAAACACAACCCCAAATGGGCTTTTAGACACTTGGCTGTTTTGTTTTTGTTGTTTCTTCTTGAGTGGGTTTATATTTCACAACTGACTGTCTCCAGGACTCAGCCTACACCTTGTGATACGTTTTCAATTTTATTTTTTCAAAATATTTCATTTTGACCATTGGGTCATTACACTTCCTATCAATTATACTTACTAATATTTTTTCTTGGCAAAAGTTTTGTCAATTGCTATTTATGAAGTCACAAGTTCACTAGAAATAAAGCCAGGTATAAATAAACCCCAAAATGAATAGGAGCTATGAAACCCTTATAGACCCAATTTTCTGATATTTCTTTGATTTTAAAATTCTGCTCCCAACAACATTATCACAACCCAGAAATTCCAATTGTTATCTCCCACCTTGTCACTCACACTCAAGCAGCCTGGAAATCAGCCGCTGACCAGGTATGACCAGGTGTTCTGATTTTTAGCGTAGAATAGGTGGCCATGGGGGAAGTGGGTATGTATGTGTATGTGAGTGAGTGTGTGTATGTATGCAAGCATGTGTGTCTGCTCACACTCACATGTCTGTCCACTTTCTAGTTTCCTCTTTATGAGTTCTCAAGAACATCTCAGCTTTTCTACTTCACTTACTCGGAAACAATCCCCAAAGCTAACATCTCCAGGATCTGAGATTTGGTCCCCAAAATCAGGAATCCCAAGTTCCTAAAAGCTCTCATCCTTTGCTGGTAGAATCTTTCCCCTGGGATAAGTAGAGAGTCTTCCTTGGTAAGTTTTACAACAATTTACTCCGTATCTATCCATATCTATATCCATATGTATGGATCTATTTGGCCCATATCTAACCAAAAGGCCAGTTTGGTGGTCAAGAGTATGGGTTTGGATACTCAAGACCTCAGAATTATATTTCTAAATGAGTTCCCACCCTATTTTCTGCCCTCCCCCATTTTTTAAAATAATTATTGCCCTTGTTGGGGACTGAAAATAGGTAAAGAAAACAGAGACTAATCTGAATCTAATGGTGCTATAATGCCTTATAGCATGAGGGAGTATGGACAGTTTGAGCCCAGCTCAAAGGGAATTTACACTTGTGAAAGTTTAAATAAATCAAAAACTCTCTTTCCATTGCAAGTGCCACTGTCCCCATTCAAGTTCGCCCATCATCCTAACAACCTGCCTCCATGACAAGCAGTGGGAACGCAGGGAGAAGAACTGGATGATGCCTTCATTCTCATTGGCCTCCCTTCTTTTTTGCTCTCAGCATCATATTTTGTAAATGACCACCCACAAGCCCTTAGAGGGTTCCAAATGAGTACTTACTTTCTGCCACATTTTGGCATCAAAAGTATTATTTTAATCTTTCCTCATATCCAACATCAGTATGTCTGACTGTACCATAAAATCGACCCATCTATAAGGGAAAGGAAGATGAGCTGGCCTAAGACGAAAGGAATTGAAAATATTAACCAGGGTAAGTGTGGCTGCTGACCCTTGCCACTCATGCAAGGAGTGGCTAACAGCCGTCCCCCGAGTTCTGATGAAAGCCCCCCACTGCTCTTCTTCTAGATGGGAGGACAGGGCTTCTTGCACCTTCCCCCTTCCTCCTTACAACTTCCTTTTCCTTGAGTGTAAATTTGGGAAAGCATAGTCTACGTTACATGAGTATTGCTAGGACTAAATGAGAGAATATGCGTAAAATCTCACACATTGACCACCACATAGTCAAATTTAATAAATGGTGCTGGTGATGATGATAATTAATGAGTGGAAGTTTTCAGTATTACTGCTTAATTCAGTTCAATGAAGCATTTATTAAAGGCCTCCCCAAAACATGTGTGGGTGCACATGGTGAATGCTGCACTAGTTAGGAAAACTCTGGACTGAGCAAGAAGACGTGAGTCCCATGACAGGCATCTCCAAATGTTCTCCATACTCTTGTGGTGGCGTGTTCCCCTGGAACCTTCATTTCCCATCTGAAAATGGGATTGGTGCTTTCTTTTCTATCCTACCTCATAAATCCTAAATGAAGAGAAGAGAAAGCGAATTGAGTGATCTTTTCTACTCTAAAGAAAACAAAACAAAATCACAAAACACACATCTACTTTCATTGAGGCACTACGCGAAATAATATATGACAACATGCTGAGAGCTCTCTGGTAAACCATGTTTTCCTCACTCAATCTAAGCACATTGACCATGAGGGGAACATATCAGACATCTCTTATCCCTGGAAATAGCCTTTTCCAGGCCTTCAAATTCAATTTCAATAAATATTTATTAAGTCCTACTATGTGCCAAGCCAAATGGGAATGTCTATATCTGACAGTCCAATATGGGAGGCACTAGCCCAGGGGGTTACTGAGCACATAAAATGTGGCTAATGTGACTGAGGAACTGAATTTTTAATTTTGTTTAATATTAGTAAATTTTAAATTAAATTTAAATGACCACATGTGACCAGTGACTACCATATTGGACAGTACAGGACCAGACACTGGAGATTCAGCAATGAACAAAATAGTTAAAAGCCCTTGCTTTCCTGAAGCTTACATTCTAGGGAATGGGGAGTGGGGACAGACAGAAAGATAAATAAGTAAAGTACACAGTAAGCCAGATAGTGAAAAGTGCTTTAGAAAAAAAGTAAAGCTGAAATGGAGTCAGGGAAGGTCAGAATTCTAAAAGGAGTAATGGACTTGACTTTTTTTCATGCCCAATGAATGTCTTGTAAAGGCGAACCTCTCAGATTTTATTTTAGGTGTCACCTTAAGCAAACTGTAGAGTCCAGAGCACATCATTTTTGAATATATCCATGAATCAGTGTCTGATTTGGATGGTTGCTTTTATACTTCTCAACTCTGTACTCAAAATACACCACTTCTCACTTGGTACGATAATCAGGAATAATGTGGAGTTTAATGGAACTTCTCCATTAAAAGGTTTTGGAAATAATATATAAAATTAATGGTTTACAAGAATAGTTTTAGACACTTGAAAACATAGCTAACCTAAAGACCTTCAATGCAGCATGAATACATTCATTCCCCGACTAAAAATGAATCCCAAAATTGGTTTTGATTTTTATTTAAAATTCAAATGTCTGATGTTCTTAAATCGAACAAATGATATTTAAAAATATCTATATCAGTCTCCAACATCTGCAGATTGCGATTTGCATTTTGAAATTGGCTGCTTGAAATGAACGAGGATGAGCTCTGCCACTCTCCCTTTCCTCCCTCCGGTTCGTTAATGAAACGCAAGAGGTCAACCCTTTGTCCTTAAATTAGTTCCCATAAAAATCTTTTTGTACTTTGCAGCTTGTTATGATGTCTTGAGGCTGAAGGAAACGTTGCCATTAATTATGTCTTTGTTGAATATGGATATCTATTCAGAGTTAGTTGAACAGTTTCAAACAAAATCAGCATCGAGCGATACTCAGGGCCAGCTTTGGGTTGGTTATCAAGAATATTTTTCTTTTCTTTTTTTCGTTAAAAAAATTTTTTTTTAATCGCTAGGAGAATGCTCCTCGGCAAGTATGCATTATCTAATATATTCAGCTTTCAGTTGCTACTTTTTTCCAGATGAAGCTGAGCTTAATTGAGGTTGTCCTTTTAAGTTTGTAGAGCCCTTCAGCATCTCACACAAAAGCATCTAGAGGCTTTTCATTTGTCTGGAGTATGTTTCAGATGTACAAATATTATTTACTTTAAACTCCAAATCAAAAGGTGCACCGTAACTGTTTTAAATAAAACATTAGTCAAGATTGAAATATATATAAATTCAAAGCCAGGCTTCTTTTTTCCCATTATCAAATCATTTATGGGAAGGGAGCTCAGTTAACAAATTTTAGGATATGTATTGGAGGAATTGTTTAGCAACACACTTCAAGCAAGCACTTAATAAAGGAATTTATTTCCAGTCCTCCAAAGATAAATGTTACAAACCCACTCTACAGCTGAGCTATGAAGTTAGCTTTCTGTTTCAGATGCTTCTGATGCTTCTGAATGTTTGCTTGAATGAGATGGGGTAAAGCTTGATTTGGGAGAAGTCAAGTTGATCAGTGAAACGTACCCAGGGTACTCTTCTGCGGGCACATTTTGAAGAAGTGAGGAAAAGCATTCAGCTACAGGCTTAGTGCTATAAGCCCGGTTTGTAGTACGAGGGTTGTGAAGGCTGATGAACGGGACTCCAGCCCTGGGAGGGAAACCTTATTTTGTGAGCATTTAAATAGATAGATTGGAAATTATAGTACGTCCTAGGGAACAAGGAAAAAATTCTGAAAGATAAAATAAGATCTCTTAAAAAAAAAAAAAAGAAAAAGAAATAAAGCCCCAAGTACTACGCTAACAAAGTAGATTAACCGGTTTAGGCATAAAATTCTCAAACAACCCAGGGAAAGATAATTATTCCCTGTTGTAGGAAAGACAAAGGATATGAGTCTTTCTTTTCCCTCAGTGAGGGACTTGTTTAATATCTTAAAAATATTTTGCAGTGATTTCTATTTTGTTTCATTTTCTTCCAGCTCCTTTCCTGAATATGGAAGCAGAGTGTCCCTTGTGAAGCATTCTCGAGCAAGAGGCGCTAACCTTGTCTTGCTTTTAAGTGTAATATACGTTTTTCATTTTAAATGGGAGCTCATAATGACATTGTGTAGCAGGGATTCCAGGCCCCCCTGATTATCACCATGTCTCCTTGAGCTGCGCCTCTGGAAAAAAATGTGAAGGAGGTAGCCCTCTGGAATGAATAAATTCTGTAGCTGCCTGTAATTATTTATTAAAATAGATTAAAGAAATAGGCTAAAAAGGAATCCGCCACGTATGTTAGAGATAGCATAATAAGGGTACATAGAAAGAGAAAATTAACACCAGGGAGGAAAGAATGTTGGATATATGTGTTCAAGAACAGCCATCTCTGCATTGTTGGCTCACGCGCAGACACACTCTCGGGTTTTTCATTTGGCGGGGTGGGCTGTGCTAATGAAAACGTGGGTTACTAATACGGATGTGTATGTTTCTAATTAACATAAGAATTGAGTGGTAAACATAGCTAGGGGAGAATTCAAGAGAGAGATGGGCTAAAAGAGAAGCCGCTGCCTTGGGAGGGGAGGGCGAGGAGGCGGGTTCCAGAGAAGAAATCGGTCAGCCCTTGTTCAGATGGGTTTAATTCTGTCACTTGAGTCAAAATTGGAAACCCGTTTTCGAGTACAATTGCTTCTGTGTTTAGTGGGCACTGTACTTACAGGCTCCTTTCATTGCGGGAGAATTTTATAAACTTAGCACTCCATCATCACACCATCTTGGGGGTCAACTTTCCACTTGTGCCTTTAGCTCTTATGCAAGTACTTTTATAGTGTCTTCTAATATATAGGATTTATCCTCGGTTCTGAGAAGAGCTTTTAAACTTAATCCCTCGCTGGAGTACTAATTTGTTTCCTCGTCCTTAAAACAGTACTTGCGATTAACTTTCATCAGATGCATAGGTTTCTCTAGGACGGCCCCTCAAGAAATGTAGGTTTGTGAATTCTTTGTTTTGTTTTGTTGCTGTTGTTGTCTGTGATGGCTGGGGATGGGTACAGTGGAAGGGAGAGAAATGTTGATACAGATGCTGATATTATTAATGTTTTATTCTTTTCTTAAGTCCAAAAAATATAACTGGAAATGATATTTGTGGACAAAAGCCTTAAAATATTTCAAATCATATTTGACTAAAGAAAACAAAAACGACCACCTATTAAAAACAAAAAAGGAGCCTTTAAAGATACGCTTTGATATGTGACAACTTTCTTTTGCTTTTTCATTCTGGTTTCAACCATGACATTTGAGTGGAATATTATGTCACGATGTTTGTGTACGAAAAACAGAATACACTTGCATATGTTATAGGGAAGGAAGCTTTTTCTAGGAAAATGAACATTTTTTCCTTTTCTTGTGTTTTTGGGAATGATTTACCAAAGCAACAAAATGACTCACAGGGAAAGTGGTGTTATCTGTAAAAACAATAAGTGTTCTACTTCTTTCATACTTATAAGGCTAATGTAACAAAGACGTTGCAGAGACCAAAAAAAATGCATTAGAATCCTTTTAACCACAACACTTGTGAATTTTGTCGAAGCTCATATGTAACCACTTTATTTAACCAATTTAATGAAGTGTATGCCTTTTCTTAATATTTGGTGCTCAGCCCCAAAAATTGTGTCCAAAGAAAGTTTACTTTTCCTGCATAATACCTGCATTTCCTTGTTAATTTGTTAGAAAAAAATATGAATATATGCAGAGAAATGCTTTGGACTCATTCTTCTAAAAGTAATATACATTACATGCAGAGAGCAGTGGAACTACATTTACATGTGAACACAGAGCAGAGAACTCCAGTGTCTCACATCAGAAAATGAAGAAAACTTAGAAAAATGTACAGCTGGAAATGTCATTCCAGTGGATCTCCCCGCCACAAAGATATTACCGCATGAACAACGTTCATTAGCTTTACCAATATTGTGCTTCTGTTTATCTGCGCATTACCATCTTCACAAAGTAAATCGTTCCTCTTCTGCCCAGATCGCATCCTTTGCCCCGCCCTCCGAAAACCGACAGTTGTTACCCATAAACAGGGGACACCGGCTCAGTGATAAGTACAACAGCTGAAATTGAATTTTCCTCTGAATGATTTAGTGAATACTGGAACACATTTTTACTTTGTTGTTTAGACTCAAGAAGGCATAAAATCTCTGCCAACTATTTATCATGTAGTTATTTGAATGTAAACATGTGTCCATTTAGATGAAGTGTTTTCATTATTAAGCTAATTCTGACGTGTCTCAGATAGACCATGAGAAGGGAGCACAACTCTTGCTGATGGGGAACCGAAATCTGCCTCCGCTCAGCCTGCTGTCAGATACGTCTTCATTAGTTTTTTTGTCATTCACCGGTGGCAAATGCTGTATAAATGGAATGATGATCAGGCCCGCCTTGATAACTTGTCTTATCTCATTAGTTTTCACATCAAAGTTAATCAGCAATGTGAATTGTAATTGCTAAGGAGACAATGCGTAGATCACTGGTCGGCTTTTTTTTTCCTCCGGTATGGCATCTTGAAACATCAGCAGGCTGGCTGGAGCAGATAGGCTCGGAAGGAAAATGATGTGGAAAGCATAATAAGCAAGCTGCTCAGAATTAATGAGCTAACCCAATAAGAAAAGAATAGCCAATCAATGTGAGTTGGGCAAATATAATTTAGAAATAATTGCTCGATTGGTTGCCTATAGTACACTGATTTGACCACACACAAGGATTAAGAATTAAGATGTCAAGGCAAAAAATAATTTGGCAACTGAGGGCATGTAATTTTTTATTTCCTTCCCTTTATGATTGAAAGAGATGGGCGTTTGATATACTATTCTCCAGAATGAAAACAGTAGACACCCTCTCATTCTCTGTCTGCTCCCCTCACAAGGCAGGCCCATTCAGAACACAATTGTGATACTCCTGGACAGGACATGAAAAAGGTGCAGACTAAGAGAGGGAGAGAGTGTTCCCACGTATGGCAGTTATGCCTGAAGGATGAATGGGTTGGTACAAGGTGTTGGCACCTGTGCCAAGCCGCAGCATCATTTGGAGGCACAGATAGATGGGGATGTTCGCAAAATACGCCAATTGCCCGTCCTAGGCCCGAAGAGTTCTGCTCACATCCTGCATGTTCCCAGTGCAATTTTCCATACCGCTATTCACCAATTAGCAAAGGGCCCTTGCTATATTCTTCTGTCTAAACTATTGGGAAGTTTCAGCCAGAAGGTAAATTTGCTTTGATCTACATTACACCTAATTGAGTCACCAGCAATGTCTCTATCCCAACATCAAGAAATGTGAAAATGTTAGATTATTTCACTGGGGATTAAACCTAATTTTCGCGTGTTCTGCATTAACCTATTAGGCTGGCTAATCTGCATTGCTAATGTGGCTGAGGCAGCTGTCACAGCTAAAGAAAAACATGATCATGCAATCCTTGAATGAATGATTCCTGGCCTGATTAGTCTTAGTGAAGTTAGCTGAGCCCTGGTGATAAGGAAGGAAAATTCCCAGGTTGCCAATAGCTTTGAAAATTATCAGACTGTAGGCAAAAATATACCTCATGATTCACAGGCTTCGGTCCAAATGCCGAGTTGAGTGACATTATTTAAGACTGACTAAGGCTAACTCGAATTGTCACTCGCATAAATGTTTGTGTTTATTTTAAGGGACTAATGTAATGGATGCAGATTTAAATGCTAATATAAGCCAGCCAGACACATAAAACCCCAGGCGTTGTTATTCTGTTGGTCTTTTATTAACACAGATTAAATTGTAATATTTTCTAGATAAATTGGCAAAATCAGAAAGATGCATTGCCCCCCAGAACGCTGGATAAGAACGACTCTTGCAAGACTTCTAGTTTTCTCACAGATGCACAGGGCATGTTTACACTTTCACGACTCTCCATCATTGTCAGATTTTTTTAAAAAAGAAAATTAGGAAAACGTGTGTGGTGTACGGATGGTAATTGGTCTTCGGATGGTGAACATGATGTATTCTACACAGAAATCGAAATATAATGATGTACACCTGAGATTTATATAATGTTATAAACCAATGTTACCTCAATTTAAAGAAAAAAAGAAAGAAAAACATATATATTTATAAGGATGAAAATTGGTTTCTATTCATTGGCTAGAATGACTTTCTTGGCTTGTCTGCTAATTGCAAGGGTTGGGCATGTATTTTTCCTCATCCTGCACTTTGCTCAGAATCACGCTTTGCTGCGATTTCAAGCCTTTGCTTGCTTCTCCATTTGATTTCAAAAGAAAGAGAGCCACCATGATGGGTACTCTTCAGATGTGGAAAATGTTCAAGGGAGTTTGCTGCCTGCAAATAGAGCCAGGAGTCCATTTAATCCGATTAGCAGTTCTGCACAATGGGCCTGCCCAACCCATTGTGGACAGAAGCCTTTACTTTATTTGTTTCTATTAGCCAAGAATCAGTTATCAGAAAAGTGGAATTTTGCCCCATCAGATTGCCCAGACAATCAACAGAAAATAAATGAGGAAATAGTCTAATGTGTCAATATTTACCTTTTGGCCCTAATTGTCCACAGAGAGGACTTGTTGAGTGTGCGGAGCTGGCAGCCCTGGTTTCTCTGTGTGCTCTTGGTTTCTTTTCCCACTGTGTGAGCACCAGAGCTGCTATGTGCAGGGGAACAACCTCTCAAAGGCCGAGAGCCCTGGCTGGAGAATCAAGGCATTGGAAAGGTCTAAGAACACTAGACTGGAGAGCTCGGAAGGACCCATGATGGCCGGGGAGGAAGGCAGACCCCAGCAAATTACCAGGCATCTGACTGGGTTTCAATGGGGGGAAATGTAGAACAAAAGGAGTGAAGAGAGAGACGCATCCCTCTCCGCCAGCTTCCCGCGCATCCTTCTCCTCCTCCCGTTTTCCAGGAAGCTCAGCTGGCTCTGTGGCTGTGGGGGTGCAGCCTGTCTCTTGCTTTTGTTGCCTCTTTTTGGTTGCAAAGTTTTAACATCTAAAATACGCTCAAGTTTCCCTTAATGATAATGATAATCAAAGTCAATGTAACTAACAATATTTGAGCGCTCACAACATACCAGGTATTACTCTAAGCGCCTGACATTTGACCTCCCCCAAGCTCCCTGAGATGGCTGCTATCACAAGGCCCATTTGACAAACAAATAGCTGAGGCCCTGAGAATGACTTGCCCAAGATCACTCAGCCAGTGGCTATCAAGGCCAGCCTTGAACCCAGGCAGTCTAATTCCATGCTCTTAATTACCCCTGGACCCCAGAGTCCAGGCCCCGACCAGAGAGTCAGTGTCTCCTTAAATGTTGCACCCCGTGCACGAGGCTCGCCAAAGCGTGACCCAAGTTCCCTTTCCTGGAGACCTTCTTTCTGGCTGATGACGGGTCTCTCTCCCTGTCCTGGAAAGCCTAAGTCCACAACAGTGGTAGAAATGGAGTCTAAGTCTCTGCCTCAATCCCAACAGCACAATCCATTCAGTCCCCACAGCATCTTTTCAAGGAAAGAGAGACAGAAAGTTCAATTATCCAAGCCTCCTTTAGGCCTCTCAGACCACAGGGACACTTGAGTCCCGAGTCAGCAAAGATCACGCCCGAGGAGTCACACCTCCACAACTTACTGAACCACGGACAATGCCTCTGAACTGACCCCATGTGCCTCGCTCCCTTGAAAGGCACCCTCCCTTCTGGTTCCGGTTCCCAAGGTGAGCTGTGGCTGCCGATTCATTCCAAGGAGATAGCAAAGGGACCTAACCACGGAGCACAGCACACACTGGATTGGCCATAGACACGGAGCCATAATCTCTTCCAAACTCCAGCCTATTGCACAAAGTTAACAGGCTCTTTTCTTTCCGGCTGGATCTGATAGCATTCCAGAAAATCTTTGTATGGTTTTATATCACAGGATCACTGTACCTGCGTGGGAATGTCAACAAAACTGCAGCTATGAATTCCTGATATTATCTTTTAGTAAATTAGATCTTACTTCCCAATAGCAGAGTTAAGAAAGCTGAGACAAGTTGTTTTTTTAAAAAAATGTCTTTCAATTCCGTATTATGTGCATGTGGATTATTTTCTCCTTCTAGCAATTCCATTGGGCTCACTCTGTCTCTAATAATGTGATGCATCATCACAATGCCAAACATATTCCTAACCTCCAGTAAGGGCGTCTCAGAGAGACAGAAGAGGGTCATTAACATTAGCATCAATGTCAAAACCAGCTGCATGCCTGTGAGATGCCCAGTTACATTTGACATGTGTATCAGTTTCCTATTGCTGCTCTAACTACCACAAACTCAGTGGCTTAAAATGATACAAATTTATCCTTTTGTGGTTCTGGAGGTCAGAAGTCCAAAATGGGTCTTAAAGGGCTAAAATCAAGGGATCAGCTGGGCTGGCTCCTTCTGGAGGCTCCAGAGGAGAATCCATTCCTTGGCCCTTCCAGTTTTTAGAGGCTGCAATATTCCTTGGCTCATGGTCGCATCACTCCAACCTCTGCTTCTACCCTCACATCCTCTTCTCTCCCTCTTATAAAGACCCTTGTGAATACTTCAGGCCTGCCCAGGTAATCCAGGATAATTTCCCCATCTCAAGAGCCTTGACTTGATCCCATCTGAAAACCCCTTTTGCCATTTAAAGTAACATTCACAGTTTCCAGGAATTAGGACCCTGGGCTCTCCAGGGGGGCCATTATTCAGCCTACTACAACATGGAATAGAGTCTGGAAGAAAGGCAAAGTGCTTGTGAGTCACTCATTTATTCACTCATTTGTCCATCTGCAGACATTGACTTGTGTGCACCGTGCGCGGCACTAGCGCTGCAGCAGGGAGCAAGACAGCATTCCCGTGGGGGAGTGTCAGAGCCGGGGAGTGGGCTCACTGCTCACTGAACAACCACACTGAAAGGTGGTTCATTGCTATGGGGGTGCAAGCAGGAAAGGAAGAATTGGGAGAACAAATGAGGGGGGAGCTAGAGCTAATCTGCCTGGAGTGGGCACCGGGGCGCAGAAAGTCCTCTCTGAGAAAATGCTGTTTAGGCTGG